>NC_058518.1:44722646-47222646 GCF_904849725.1 Hordeum vulgare subsp. vulgare | reverse complement strand
GATGATGGAGACGGAGCTCCTCTACCACTGCGTGGTTGGGGCCAATAGCTCCTGTGCGACGTCTTTCCTGGGAATTGGATGGAATGAGACGTTGTTCGACAGAATGGCTCGGCAGCGACACTTTTGAGCGAGTAAATAGCTCCTGTGCGACATGGCCCTTAAGCTGAACTGATATCCTCATAAGCTGTTATGGGTTGGACCCACAACGTATCCACGTAAGCGCGGGACCCACCACTTGTCCAGTAAGCGCGGGACCTACCTCTTCGCGGCTAGAAGCGATTCCGCCCGTGCCCGTACGTTCGCCGCCGCCCATTGCTTTCCCCTTTCCCCATTCTTCTTCTTCCTCGGGTCTCCGGCGACCTAGTGCAGATGTCCACCTCCTCCGCCACGCAATCAAACTGGCGTCAGTATGGTCCAGTGATGCTGACAAGGTGCCCTAACTGCCCACGCCCAGAGCCTCTCAAACGGTTGGTGACTAAGATGGATGAGAATGGCAATCTTGGGCGGGAGTTTGTGAAATGCTTGAGCAAACCAATGGCAGGAAGGGATGGCAAGGTTAGATCTCGGTTCTAAGCCCGTTCTTTCGCTGTTGTTTGCTTTGATTTCTCCATATTTTGTTTTTTCTCCTCGAATTTGAGATTTAGGGTTCATTTTGTGGTTTGCAGATCCTGAGGAAATGCACACATTTCGAGTGGATTGATGAATATGTTCAGAGGAGTAAATCTGAGGGCTACATTGATTCTAGCATGGCCGCAACCTCGGAGCTCAATTTGGGTGGGGTGCCGCAGATGGAGAATTGGGGGAGCTCGGACAGAGGGGTGGGCAGAGCTGTACCGATGGCGAGGTACTTGGAGTCTGAACTGACCGATGAACTGAAGAGGATAAAGAAAAATCAAAGGGAGATGATCGATTTGCAGAAGCAAGCAAATATCATGGCAGTGTTTTTTTATTGCTGTGTCATTGCTCTGTTTATGTTTTACCTGCTATTCATCGTCATTAGAGGGGGCATTTAGGTTTGTCCAGTGTAGATGATGTGATCTGTGCGCCATGACAAGTTCATGTATCTTAAATGAATCAGCAGTTTGGAACACAAATTATTCAGTTTTCATGTTCTGTTTCCTCTATTTTTTGTTCTTCAGTTAACAGAGTACACACCCAAATTCAGTTTGCAGTAAAAAAACAAAATTGGGCTTCCGAGTGCTAGACCAAACAAAGTTCAGTTTCAGTACAAAAAAATTATTCGTGGGCTGGCGAATAGATGTTGGGCCCAAAATAAAAACGACGGATTATAACCAGGCCCAAAGGTGTAATTTACAAAAGGTACTACTGATTTCAATAGGAATAACCAGGCCCAAAATTATTTGACTGGTCATGTATGATTTTCAATAGGAAATAAAAACGACGGATTATATACAACAATCCAAGTTCATTTATCTTAACAGGGTTGAACATCTAATCTGATTTGTATTATTTACAAACATGGCCTAAGCGGCCTGCAAGATACAAGTGTAAAATCTACAGAGCTAGTACTACACGGGGCAACTACACGTGAGGAACGTCGGGCACGTCTTCTGGCTGCTCCTTTTCTGGGGCTTACTTGCTGCAGAATCGCTTGTGATGCGTGGAACAGTGGCTGGAACAGGTTCTGGCTGCTTCTTTTCTGGCCCTTACTCGCTGCAGAAAACGCCGGTTCTGGCTGGAACGGGCCCGGCTGGAACAGGTTCTGGCTGCTTCTTTTCTGGCCCGCCCCTTGGTCGCTGCGGCTGCGCTCCATTGGCCCCCCTCCATTGCTGCCTTGCTGCTCCTGGGTCAACCAAACGAGAGATTAGTTTCTGGTGAATGGTGACAAGATAAACACAGAACCATGAATGGTGAGAAGAAAGGATCAGCCCAATACCTGGTGCACTGCGTCACTGATAAATATATAAACTGTCAGATAAACACATAGATGTGCACAACATAGATAAGATATAAATGGGCCCGATATAAACACGGGCATCACATAAACTCGCACAACAGTACGTAGGGCACAACAGTACGGGCGATTACAATAAACTTACAGATAAGATAGTGTTTAACATTACAGATATGATAGATAAGAAAGATTAAACTACGATAAACCCGACATGGAGGGGCGACGGGCGCGCGTCTTCACTCCTCGTCGTCGGCCGGCGGGAGGTTGTAGGGGAGGGTGTGCATGGCGTGCTCGTTGGGCCAGATGCTGTCGAGGTCGGTGAATATGTTGTAGGTGGTGAAGCAGATGAACTCGCACCCGCCAAACCAGACACGACCGAGAAGGTGATACGCGTCGTAGGGGTTGCGGAAGCGCACGATCATGCCCATTCCTCCCATGCGAGACTCGTCGATGGTGAACATCTGCGGAGTTCCCACAGGGAGGTGGCGATAGAGGGCGCGAAGGAAGAGCCCCGCGAACTCCCGTCCACCACGCCAGCGCGACATGGCCCAGACCCGGAGCTGGTTCTCCACGACGACCCCAGCGGGTACATCCTTTCCGACCTGGTGCCGGGCGCTTGGAACGTCAGGCCGTGGAACTCCATGCTGGGGCTTGCGGTTGCTTGGATGTGATGCGAGAGGGGGGGGCTGGGGAGAAGGAGGGCAAGGAGGAAGATGAAGATGTGCAAGGGGCATAGGAGGGTTAAATAGCAGGTTTTGGGCTGCGTCGGTTGCGGTTCGTCGATTCAGTTGCAGCAATTAATGGATGCTGCCCATTTGCGTTTGCCTATTGGATCAAAGGGTGCGTCGCCGATTCACACACTGCGTCGAGGACTGCGTCGAGCACGCCCGCCGTTCAGACTTTCGTTGGTGCACCGCGTCGAGCACACCCCTCATATTCAGAGCCCATTCAGACTGCGGTCCTTGATGCGCTGCTAATGGCTCTAATGCGACGCGTGCATGCATGCAGAAAAACCGACGCGTGTCATGCAACAAAGAAGCACGCGAAGTCAGAGGCGCGTACCCCACATCCATGCACCGATTGATTTCCAATTGTCGGATCTTCACCGAACTGACTAGATCCAACGGACAGGCCCTCACTCGGGCCCTCGATCCAAACCCCCGCTCGCCAGCCAATCAGCACACGCGGATCACGGGCGGATCACAAACATGGCGGGGTCAGATCCAACCGCTCACTCAGCAATGATCGACGGCTATAAACATGGCGGGGTTTCGGATGGGGTTTCCGGGGTTATGGGGTTTAGGGTTGCAGTGAGCTAGGGTTGAGCACAAAAAATTCAAAAAAAAAATCAAAAAAATATGAAACTTTCTCCCACTGTCTACCTGATGCAACTACGTTGCTATAAAAAAATTGATTCATGTTATATCCATGTTTAAATGAAAAAGATTCACACAATTCATGTTATTGATGGAATGATCTAGGGTAGAGCATAAGTAATTAAAAAAAATCAAAAAATACAAAACCAGCGCACATTGTGTACTTATTCAACTGAGTTGCTATAAAAAAATGGAAACTTGTTATATGCAAAGTTTAAAACCAAAATTCACACGTTCACGAATATTGACGAAATGAGCTAGGGTTGAACATAATTAATTCAAAAAAATCAAAAAAATATAAAACCAGCACACATTGTCATTTTACATCACATACTTAGCAAACAAAAATATAAAGTTTGATTTTGAGTCGGTCAACGTTTTTGTGAAAAAGTTGACTATTTTTCAAATGAGCACAAATAATTCAAAAAAAATAAAAAAAATCAGAACTTGTGCCCATAGTCCTATTATGTTGCATAACAATCAAAAATAATAATATAAACATGGTTTATATACAATTGCAGGAAAATGCCTTCAAGAAGATGGAATTTTGTTACAATGTACAATGTACTATGGAGGGGTTTAGGATGGGGTTTTGGGGTTTAGGGTTGCACTGGGCTAGGGTTGAGCACAAAAAATTCAAAAAAAATCAAAAAAATATGAAACTTTCTCCCACTGTCTACTGATGCAACTACGTTGCTATAAAAAATGATTCATGCTATATCCATGTTTAAATGAAAAAGATTCACACAATTCATGTTATTGATGGAATGATCTAGGGTAGAGCATAAGTAATTCAAAAAAATTCAAAAAATACAAAATCAGCGCACATTGTGTACTTATTCAACCGAGTTGCTATAAAAAAATGGAAACTTGTCATATGCAAAGTTTAAAACCAAAATTCACACGTTCACGATATCGACGAAATGAGCTAGGGTTGAACATAATTAATTCAAAAAAATCAAAAAACTATAAAACCAGCACACATTGTCATTTTACCTCACATACTTAGCAAACAAAAATATAAAGTTTGATTTTGAGTCGGTCAACGTTTTTGTGAAAAAATTGACTATTTTTCAAATGAGCACAAATAATTCAAAAAAATAATCAAAACTTGTGCCCATAGTCCTATTATGTTGCATAGCAACCAAAAATATATATAAACATGGTTTATATGCATTTGCAGGAAAATGCCTTTAAGAAGATGGCGTTTACCCTACTTTATGAGGTCGTTTGTCACACATTTTTCATGACTATGGCTCTAACTTAACAAAAGAGCTCAGAATGATGACATAACAACCATATTTGAGTTGTTGTGGTAGCATTGAAACATCATACCCGAGTCAAAAGTTCAACTTACTCTAAATTTGAATTTAAACCGAAATTTTTATTTTTCATCAAATTTGAAATTCAGTTTGAAAACAATAATAATCAAACAAGTTTTGATGGAAACATGTGGGTACATAGTGCCCAACAAATTTTATTACATGCCATAAATTTCAAATGATCAACAGTTCTATCTCTTCCGACCACGCCGTGTACCCTTCTTCGCCTTGGCATTTCTTGTTTTTGGTTGTACTGCACACACAAGTGCACTGATCATCTTGGTTTTCTTCACTGGACTCGATGCTATCGCCTCATGAAACTCGATATCAGCTTCGGTTTCGACAGTTTCGATAGTGTGCACAACTTCAGTTTCAGTTTCGACAGTGTGCACAACTTCAGTTTCGACAGTGTGCACAGCTTCAGTTCCAATTTCGAGAGTGTGCACAACTTCAGTTTCGACAGTGTGCACAGCTTCAGTTTCGACAGTTTCGACAGTGTGCACAACTTCAATTTCGTCACTTGCACCACCAAACTGTTCCATCCACTGACTTGTTTGCCTTCTGCTGCCACTCACTCTTACTCTTTTTGTTGGCCAACACTGTTCAACAACAATAGGCTGACTTGGAAGCTTCCTCCTGAAAACAACAAAGCATGCCACATATTTATAATTTAAACAAAATCAGAATATGAACAAACACAAATAAACAAGCACATACTTTCTCGGATTAGGAGGAGAGAAAATGCATAGTCTGGATCCCTCTCTGTGCCCAAGTATTTGGCACCTTTTGCATCTGTTTTTGTTACCCTTTTGAGCCCTTTTTGGCTTTGCATCTTTCTTGTCCTTCTTGCCCTTCTTACTACTCCCACCTTTTTCAAACCATGCTTTGAATCTACTCTGTTTAGGTCTGCCTGCCTTTCTTTTTGTTAGAGGAGGACACATGGAATATTCAAGAGGCACTTCTGGCCACTGTTCCTGATCTGTAAGAGGTGGAATTGGAGTTGTATATGCAGCTCTGAATTTTGCTACCGAATAATACTCATGCAGATATGGATGCATATTTATCTTTGGTTGGCTGGCTAAGAATAGAATGGCATGATCACTTGGTTTACCAGTGGCCTGCCATTCGAGGCAACTGCAATCATGCAATTCAGTGTTAACAACATGCCTCCTTCCAGTCTTGTTATCTCTAACTTCAGCACCCCACAATGATGATTTTTCAACAAACAAATGTGTAAGATCTCTGCTTCTGTTGACCACCTGTTGCACCACTGCTCGAAGTTTATCACCTTGCAGACAATCAGCAATCTTTTTTCTCAATTCCCATAGCCGCATGAGCATGATCCTGATTTGATCAACCATGTCATGCACAGGCAAATCTTTTAGCTGCTTCACCTTGTTGTTGAAACTTTCTGCCAAATTGTTGTTCATATGGTCACACTTGATGGCAGTGTTGAATCCTGACCTGTACCATAATAAAGAATGGTACGTGTTCAACCATGTACCAAACTCCTCACATGTTGCCATTACCTTACTAAGATGATATGAATGTGTCTGTTTAGTGTAAGATCTTGCTGCTGGCCACATTCTCCCAAATTCATCTCCTCTGAATTTTTTGATCAAATTCATCCACAAATGGCCGAAGCACTCCCTTTGCTCAGCATGTGGGAACACATTTTTAACTGCATTTTCTAGACCTTTGCATGCATCTGTGTGTATTGCCAAAGGTGACACTGGCCCTAAGCATCTTTTCAACTTCATCATGAACCATGTCCATGAAGCCTCTGTCTCTGACTGAAACAAGCCAATAGCAACTGGAAACATCCAGTTATGTCCATCTAGAGCATTACATGCTGCCAACTGACCATTCCACTTGCCTGTCAAAAATGATGAGTCTATGCTCAAATATGGACGACATCCTGCTTTGAAGCCATCGATGCAAGGCTTTAAAGCCATAAAAAATTTGGAGAAATAAACCTTGCCATCCTCTGATACCTCAGTATCTATCTCGACAACACTGCCAGGTGACCTTTTCTCCACCTCTGCTTTGAAATTGAAAAGCAGCCTAAATGTGTTTGCCCAATCACCATACAAATTCTTCATTGCCCTTTGTTTAGCCTTCCACACTGTGGTATAATGCAGTTTAATGGGGTACAACTTTTCCAAGTCTACTTGGAGTCTTTTTGTAGTAGTATTGGGTGTTTTGGCCAAAATTGGAGTTATCTTTTCTGCAACCCAAATCTGTGATGTCATGCTTGATTTTTTCTGTGAACTTGTGAGACAAGTATGTTTATTAGGGATTTGGTTAACCCTGACAGTACTTCCATCAGGCTGCAGTCTAGCAGATATGTACCACTTGCAAGCCCTCCTACCACTACCATCAAAACCTCTGCACTTAGCATAAAACTTCTTTCTATCAGTCCAAACTGTCTTGGCATCAAACTGATGTCTGACTGCATAAGTCTTGAAAGACAACCTGAACTCATCCATGTATGACCACAACTTCCCCACTCGAATGACAGGGTTTTCTTTGTCATACACATGCACTAGCTCTTCATCATGTGCATCATCTACATCATCTGCGGCATCTTTCATCAACTGTTCATCTACATCACTCAATTCTCTGTCATCATTATCACTTGTATTAGCTTCATCCCTCTCCTCCTCATGTCTGTCATCGACTGGAATGCCAAATAGTTTGGCCATCTCAGTGTCAGCAATTGGTGCAATGACCAAATCAGTAGGCTCCTCCAACTCAACTGCATTCCAATCAACAACATTAACATTTCCCTCTTCTGCATGTGCATTAGCTCCATCGGCTATTACTGTTAGATCCGTAATAATGGGAACGATATGCCTCTGCGAAGCCCAATCATCATCTGCCTTCTGCATAGCCAAGTGTGATGGCACATAACCTACCTTCGAGTCAATATTCAGATCAACGAGCTCAGCAAAAAATTCAGCCCTGAGGCTTGCCCAGCCCTCTTGCCTATCGATTTCAACAACAATATCTTCACCATCTTCAATTCTTACATACTCTCCTTTGAAATCATCATACCGCAATAGTGAAACCTCTTGCTCTGGACCCCAAAGCACAGTTTCCCCAATTTTCTCCACCAATTTCCTCACTGCCTTCTCTTCCATCGACTGTATCTCATTGGGATCAATTTCTGCACAATCAACCTCCCATTTCACAATTGTGTCTCTCTGGATGTTCTCAATGCTACCATCAACTAATTTTGCCGTCGATGGAAAGAAATTGATTGCAAATTCAAATGTTTCAGCAGCATTCCCTCTGTTATAGGCGGGCGGGCAGCGTCAGACAGAGCAAAGATTGCCTTCAATCGCACTCACAAAATGGGCGGAAGGGAGGCGCATTACCTGTTCGAAGCTGAATCTGCCGGCTCCTTCTCAACCTGACCACGGGCTCCTCTCACCGCGCCGCCCCCTCTCACCTTCTATCGATTTCACCAAGCAAAACAAAGAGCTCGGATCTACAAGGCGGAGGGGATTGGGACTAGAGTATCGAATTCACTCACCACCATGGCTGCCGCCGTCGCCGAAAGGGGGCTACGCCGAGAAAGAGGGCTCCTCCGCCATAGCCGCCGCCGGAGCTGAAGATTTCGGGCAGTTTCGGACAGTTCTAGTCGGGCAGTTTCACGAGATGCGGTGCTAATTAATTTGGGCCCAAATTAGGTAAGACATGACTTAACGCAAATTGGACTAGTTGACTAAGGTTTTATCGCATGTGTGGCCGTGAGCTATTTTCTCCGTGCAAACCGTCGCAAGAGAGCTATTTCATCGAAAGATGTCGCACTGCTTCCAATTCCCAGGAAAGACGTCGCACAGGAGCTATTGGCCCGCGTGGTTGTGGGGAAGGAGCTCCATGGCACAGTCGTCGTCCTCTCCCGGCGGAGGCGGCGCTTCACGCGGGCATGACTGGGCAAGGTCGGCGAGGACCAGGCGGCCGGGCGAGTGGTGGCGGGACGCGGGGCGACCGGAGAGCTGCGGTGCCTGTTCTCCTCCTACTCGGGCACCTGTTCACCATGATAGTTTTTTAAGCTTGAGGGGAAGCGATGCGGGCGTCGGGGTAGGCCGCGGCAGTTGGACAAGGTCGTGGGCACAAGCTCATGCGTGATATGGAAGATTCGTTTTCGTTTTCGTTAACAAAGTACTTTAGACCACTGATTAGGTGATTAGACGGCTAAGATTATTAGTTGGATCTGCCTCTTCGTTCTTTTATAGTATAGATGAGACCACTCACTAATGCGTGGGACCCAAACCTAGCTCGGTCACATTGGCCATTGCCATGTGGGACCCACCACATCTATGCTTTTCAAATGGCACAACACATAATTGAGCTTAACACTGTATTAAACAACAACTCATAGTTCAAATGACATACCACAAAATTGAACTCAACACTTAACTTAATTATATACCAATTCATAGTTAATACGAGTCAATCGCTCTGAACCTTCAAATCCAATATACATCCTTAAATAGTTTGAAATACACATAATTAAACTTCACTAATTAAACATCGCCGAAACAGGAGGGAGACTGCCAAGCTACCTTGTGGTCATCTTGGGAGCCAGATGAGGCCGCCGACCGCCTAGTCCACCTTGTAAAAGGAGATGGCGTTGTCGTCCTCCCAATAGTTGCCACCATCCAAAACTCTGTCCTTTGAGTATAGAGATGGTGTTTTTGTTCTTATAAGTCCTAACAGTCTCGGGTATGCCACTTGCACGTGGGGGCTCAAGGTAGTATGAGAATATTGATGATCCCGATATTAGAGCATGTCCAATAGAAGGTGTATAATAGGGCACGAAAGAAAGATTTAGGGCACCTGATTTTTCCGTGTGTAGCAAATGATTTAAAATAGGGCACCAAACATTTTCTGCCATAGCAGATGATGTAAAATAGGGCACATGGTCATTGCGTTTTACGACATTTTGAAATACCAAATGTGTAAACTTAAACACATGTTCAAACTTAAACATAATAACACAATGAAAGTACTACAACAGACTCAGTACTATGCACACACTAATCACCATCATCATCCCCGTTGTCGATATGGTTCCAAAGCTCCATGAACAACTCAATCTCTTTATCCACCTCAAACTCCTCTTCTTATTCGTTGAGCTGAAGCATGATTACCGAGGGGTCTGCATTGTCCTCCTCCTTGATCATCGATAGGCAAAGGTGTCAAAATCGCGATTCTGAATCGGATCGAAGCTCCTTTGGTAGGATCATGAGTCGTAGAATCATAACAACCAGGATCGTAAAAACTTAGATTCTATGAGAAAAATCATAGAATTGGAGGGGGTAGTTTGGATCGTAAGGTCTTAAGATTCCAAGGCTTGAGTTGCAATTCTAACAACTTTGTCGATAGGAGATCCTCGTGCCCTTTCTTGATTGCCTTCCCGCCTTGCGTGTACTGCCTCGGCCCAGTGGTGCGGCACGACATCCTTGGCTCAACGATAGCGGTGGAGTGGGTAGCTGGAAGGATGAAGGGGCGATGGATTCAACGACAGGGCGATGCGGCGGTGGCAGTAGTTGTCGTAATCGGTCAATGATGCAGCAGTGGTGGTAGCGACCGAATAGGGTGGAGTGGTGGCCTATTCGATGGAGGCGGTGATGTAGTGACCGGATGGACAAATGGCGATGGTGTATACGACGGGGGATGGGTGTGAAGGTGGCGGTGATGGCCAGATTTCGACAGCGGTGGCGACACAGGGAAAGTGGCTATGAGGATGAAGTTTCAAACAACAGTTGGGTTGCATGCTATTGCAGGTTTTATTTTATGACAGCCACACGGCTGCTGCATATCTATTGCACGAGAGGCACAAATATGTGTTTGCTCTACAATTATGCAGTATGATTTAGGGATAGTGCATGTGCTAGAGCACCATTTCCAAGTCCAAATGCACCAAAAAGGTTTTTTGGGTAGCTGACCTATTATAGATCGTATGTTGAAGATGCTCCGGCGTTAGTTAGGAAGAGGACGGAGTACATAGTAGATCTTTTCTGTCGTGGTGAATGTAGTGGAGAAATAGGCGAGGTCGGAGGTGCCTCCATTAGGATAAGCTTCTGTTTAGAACAAGAACCTCCTCACTCACTCACATGCTCGCCTCTCACCGTCGCCCAAGTCCCAAGTCATAATGCGCACGTGCATCCCGCATACGGATGGATGACAATTCCTTATATATATAGAGATGGAGACAATGATGGAAATAACAAGGAGGGGCAATTAGCTGCATGGTCCATGGCCACAGAGAAGGCCAAGCCATGCCACTACTAATCGGTGAGATGGCGCAAGCATGGCCCTTCTTGGGTGGTTGGTTGATGGGCATCCCTAAACATGCATTCACTTCGTTTACACAAAAGGCAATTAAGTGGCTGCTCATGTTGAGGCTGCTCTGGGCCTCTCCATCTTGATTGATCAATTACTATTTACTTAAGATTCAACACCATAAATACAACATTAATAAACCAAAAAACGCTTAGTTACTTGTAATATTAGTGGATGGATTGGGACCAGAGCAGTGTGAAGCGAAACTAAGTACTCGTGCTATTCACATACCTCACATAGATAGATGATGCTGGTCATAATATAAAGTATAATATTACTAATATCATGCATAAAATATTAATATATGATACTACCCCTACCGTGCATAGTATCATAGCTTGATATCAAAGTGACCTATTTATCATCATGCATGACACATATTAGTAGATCATTTAATATGATACAATATAATATCATGATAGTCGGTCCTCTCTTCCATCATTTAATTGTGTGCCACCTTAGAAAAAAATGTCTAGTTCGCATGTATGATATTTTCATTGTGCCCGGCCTATGCGCTCACAGTGTGAATCCGTAATGATACGATATGCCATTTGGCAAGCCTATGAGTTCTTCTGGCTCACCGATGACAACTCGGACATGTACCCATTACCAAAGTTGTAGTTCCCGTTCCCCCTCAATGATATGTCTGCTACTTCGTCCTCCCCACTAACGCTGACAAGGAACCTGGAAATTATAATAGAGAAACATATCATGACACGTAAAATTGAGCTATTATTGTGAGGACCATAGAGTAACAAAATGAGATATGAACTCTCTGGTCAACTGAGATATGATGCCCTCTCTTGTTTGATGTTGATAGGCAGTCTCTTTTCTCTTATTTTCACAAGAATCGCAAGCAAGTGATATCTCTCATTTAATCACAAGAATCACAAGAAATGTATATGCTAGCTAGAGTTTACAAGCAAATGGACCATAGGCATATGAAGGCGACAACAAATGAATCCTCAAACTCATTATGTGATCAACAACAAGACAATGCCTTTAGATTATCATAAACAATGTATTTCTTATTTTCAATTAAAAAAGCTTCGGAGTTTTTTTAAAGGCCTTTAGATCATCAAAGAGGAAACATTCTTTTTTTATTGCATTCATTCAAAGACATAGCAACATGACATGGCAGGCAATATATATGTTCAACCTATACATATATTCATTGGCTATTGACAATAATTCAATTCACATGAACGAACTAACAAAAAACAAAGAAAATACGAGCAGTATTCCTGCAGCGTGCTCAAGGAGGCTTGCACGCACTTCCTCTCCGACCCCGGTAATCTCAAAGCAGCTATGGCGACACGTTGGTTTTGAACAGCTGAAGACATGAAGCAGTATATTGTCATGACAAAAGCAAATATAGGGGCCTTGTAGCTTGGAGGATTAATGTGTTCACTGGGTTTTTAGTTCTTGTTTGTTATGTGTGTCCCCTCCGAAAGTTCTCGTCGCTAGCAAGATGCATGACTTCAATGCAGAAAGTTCTCAAAGATCGCACTGTAACCAACCCCCCAAGAAATACAAGGATAAACCTCCGAATAAAGCTTATTGGACTATTTTAACTTTATTGAATTTTTCTCAGACCTAGCCGATCTCCTAAATTTAATGAAGTAAAATAAAATACCAAAATAAATTTGACTACCTTTTTATTTTATTAAACTACATCTTCATACACCGAAATACACTATTCATGGATTCTTCACTGAGAGAACCGATCCAAAGAAAACTAAAATCAAAATTAGGCATTTTAATAGAAATCCAAGTGCCATAACCACTCGTCTGTTCCTACTACCTATTTTAATATATTTTTTCATGTCTTCATTTTGAACATCGTTGATTTTTTCAACTGACATCTCGAGCTTGCACACATATGTCTTCTTGGCTTCCACACCTAGTCTCTACTATAGCAAGTAGTGCATGGATATCCAGCAATTTTTTCGCTATTAATTGATCGATGTACTCTTCTTTTTAATATCAAAACTTGCAACCATCCTAGAAACAATTTTAAGGAAACAATAAGCTACACATTACGACGAATCCGAAAACAACTGTAACAACAAGGACTCACCCTTTCCTTTTCACATTTCAGAAATCCCCATCTCGGATGCTTCGGCGGTGTAGTCGAAACTTGACGCAACACTAGCTATGGGCAGTGGTCACACTTGATGACTGACGGGAGGAACGACCAACTATTGGGCTAGTGTCGAGCCCAGCAAACGGCTGATGGGCATGGCTATGGCGGTGGTCAGTTGACGAGTGAGATCCGAGCGGCCACATGACAAGGACATATCGAGATGCGGCACAAAGTAGTTTTTAGAGTTGTGCGGTTCAATACACGTCCAATCCATAAAAAAAGCACCGATGCTGGCTGCATCAAATCCAACGCGACAACGAGCATCGTAGATCTGTCGATTTTGCATTGGCATCGGCAAGAGAAGACCAAATCCAGGTGGATGAGAAACACGGCGAGTCCTATGGAGGGACGTAGGTGGCGGGTGGTAGCCATTAGAGACAGGAAGAGTGGTGCCGAAGTAGATATGCCGCTGATGGGGTGGGTGCGACCGAAGAGGGAGAAGCTTTAATTTCAATGGCCATCCAAGTTTCAAAAGACCATTTCTTGTAGACAAGTTTTAATTCTTGGGTTTGGATGTGAATGAGTCTGCACGCTGCACTGTGATGTCCGTGACTCCGTATGTCCAGAGAAGATTAGCGTTTGCATAATAATGATCAGTTTTGCCATTTGTTTTTGGCATTTAAGTTATTTTCAGTGGATAAGAAATGAGGCCAATATGGGATGACGCGGGTCGTTCATGGCGTCACGAGTGAACGACCCGAGTTGCCTAGTTTGGGCCTTCGTTCACAGATTTGGCGTGGTAAGTTTTAGGGAAATACTTTGCATCATACGTCTGATGCTAGGAATTCATCAGACCAGTCGGCACACGTTGATACGTTTTCAATCTCACGGATGAGAAAAAGCCATCATGCCGTTTACAATCAAGCCCGATTTTCTCGCCATTAACCCCTTGGTCGTTGACCAATCCCGCACTGATCTCATTATATCACCTTCCTCCACCCACCCGACCCCTCGTCCCCATCTCGCCTGCCCCTGACGCAACTCTCTGTGCCGAGATTGCCATGTCCCTCGCCGTCCCGGCTCTATCTGCGGGAACAGTTATCCCCACTGCAGCTGTGATATTTAATTCGCGGTTGCCCCGTCCGATTTAGCGGCTGCGCCAGCCACATTCCACGAAGGCGCAACATATTTCTCACGCCCTTCCTACTCGTGTTGGTCCACTCCACCAGTTCCTGGCACCGCTGCCTCTGCTCTATCGAACTACAGCGGCGTCTCGGTTGGCCAAGGATACCCCCAGGCAGCATAAGCAACAATATCACATTATTTTCGTTTTCAGATATGAGTTGTGTTTAGTTAGTATGGTAATCATGCTTCTCACCGATGGAGCCTCCAGATTGTAGTATTAATCTTGCATTTATGATGATGTGTTTTGAGATACCATTGTATTCATGTTTCCCATCAGTGGAGTATTGTTTTCTTGCTTCCCACCGATATATCTTCCATAACAGTAGTAACACACATGCTACTTTTGTCAACATAGTTTGCTTTCATCTTGTGAAAATATGCTTAACTGTTGCACTTTTGTTTCTCAGATACGCTTACATAGTAGTGAAATTTTACTTCGATCACTACAAATGTATGCTTCTTTTATTGTACAATATTTTGGTTTTAACACATTCAAAATGTGTACAACTAGTGGGTGCTTCTATAACCATAAGTGTTGCTTCTTTTTAGTGAATTATTGCGTTTAATCGATTTCGGACTATGCTTCGCTATTTCTCATCGACCTTTCCATTGAATATATATATTGCTGCAGAAAGTTTTAACCATTTATCTTCGTTTTAACACATTCAAAATTGTTTGTATGGTGTCTAGAGCACTATGACTGGGATGAGGCGCTGCTCTTCATTGGGTAGATTCCTTGTCGGTGACGAGCTTGCGGTGCATGTGGAACTCTTCCATAATTAGTCCATTAAGTGCATGATGTGATGCTGTCATGCGGGACTCAAAATGATGTTTTTCTATGTTTTGCTCTTATTATCAAAATAGTTGTTACCAGAAAAAATTTATTTCTTGACGACAAGCTAGTAATTCTGCATATACAAATTTCCGTATTACCATTTACCAGTGTATGTATCAATTCTGTCCAACATCCGTTGTGATAACCAGGCTTCCTAACTAGTTATGCTCCCTTTATTTATCATACATGCTTCCATTTTATATACATTTTGTTTCACACAATGATAATAATTCTTTGTTTGTTTGCCACTTGTGCTTTTTCTATTCAGATGTTTAGCTGCACACAGTCACACTCATGCTTCCTTCGTTTATGTGGACTGCTTCCATGCTTACTTAGCATTTTTTTCCTTGTCATGCCATACTTATATAATATAATAAATATATTTCCATTTAGTTTTTTTCTACCATAGTTCTAGCATCCAATTTTTTTGGATTTATTTTTCTTATTTGTTCACCAATGTATTGTAAACATTCTATGCTTCATGAGTATTGTAATGCACATGTAATACCAATTGTTGGGTCCTACCTTTGATATGTATGCATCATGTTTAATAAATGCATGCTTCAATCTATTGTGTGCTACTCCTTCATAGCCAAGATGCACCGACAATACAAGTCTATATGGAGGTCGCCTCGTCTATGCACTAAGGAGCATGGCAACAATTGGATCTACATCACAATGAAGTCGACCGTTTGCTATATGAGGGGAAGTGGAAATATACGATATGAACTTAGGAAGCATTGTATTATTGGCCACTTGAAATAAACAAGAAGCTGTGGCGCGTCTGAAACATATTGTATAAACGGCAAAAACTAACTTATGTTTGGTTATAAGCAAATCACTTTTGTGATGGAAAGCTTTTGTAATGGATGTAAGCAAAGTTTTCTCGTGTTGGAAACATAATAAAAATTTATGAGAGTCAATTTCATTCCATGTGAAAAAAAGTCTGAGAAGCAAAAAAATTATATATGGAAGCAAGGTTCTTGGACATTTTTTTGTAAGATTGCAGTAGAAACAAATTGGGACGTTAGTGGAAGCAAATTTTGGTGTGTTGGGAACAAAATAAAGGCACACTCGATACAAGTTTTTGTGTTTTCATCAGAGTAATTTAAAAATTATTAGTATAAAAAATGAAATTAAATAAGAAAGTATGAAATATTACTATCACATCCTCGCTTGATTGAACGATGGAAGGAGATGCAGATGCAGCTTGGTTCTAAGAAGCAAGGCTGGTACGAATTAACTCGCTAGGACAACGGAACACTTAGAGGAATCATCGTATTTAAAGGAGTTACCAAATCTAGTAAACTACCTAATGTACCTTTCTACACATGATCTAACGGCTCGTGTGCTACTAATCCAACAGCCACAGACTAGTCTAATGAAACGCTAGGGATCAGTAGTTTTAAGGCATTGTTAAAATTGGTAACGGCAGTCGGAAGCAATGGCTTGTGGACAAGTCGAGGAGGCGAGTCATGCATGGTAGTATCCTCTACCGTTAGATATATAGGCCAATTAGGTTTTTTTGGAAATCCTACTTCTATGAATAGCTGACAAAAACCTTAGAGTATCTTTATCGGACTTAGCAAATATGACCCTCTAAACACCCAAGTGAACGCCTGATCAGTAATCGGGCGTGTCCATCTTCAACCCCTATTTGTATATTTGCGCAATCATATCCCTTATTTTATTTCTCATATGTCCGATCACTTGCACGTGATTGCTGAAGGTGAAGAGGAAGAAAAAAAATGAATGAATAAAGAAAAAAAAGATGATCCGGATGGGATCGTGTCATACGTGACGGACTGATCGGAAGCGTCCGGGCGCGTCCGCGAGCCCTCATATCCTCCTTACATTTGTTTTTAATATGAGGATTTGTTGACAGTATGAACGTATAGGGATGATATGAGAGATCCGATTGGATCAGATTTTTCTTTCTTTCTCCTGTTCAGTAACTAACCGGACGCGTCCGTGTATATATTAGATGTCGTTTGAGGCAACCGGATGTAGATGCTCTTACATAACCTACCTAATTAATAGGAAAACGTTAGTATCAGTAGTCTGATACAAACTCATCGTCACACCATTCATTCTTCGTTGATTTGGATGTCATCACACAGCCGAGATAACCTGCCAAATCCCCTGCCATATATTACGCAGCCAATTTCGCATAATCCCATTAATCGCTGCCCCGTTACCTCTCATGAAAAACCCTCTCCCGTTCCTGTCTGCCTGCGATCCACCTCACTCCGATCTCATAATCCACGTGCATCGCCGCTGTTTTCTCCACCAACGACAACCAAATTCGATCTCCTACGGCCCGTGCTTCCAATCCTCCTCACCATTGACCTCTCCAGGTACCGCCGTCAGATCCCCTACATCGCACCATTCCTCATTGATGCGGGGTGTTAGTGGTGGACATCGGAATATATGTCATGGACATGTGTAGACTAACTCGCCGTCGCCCTTGGAACAAGAAGGCCTAAATTGTGAGGGACTGAAGTAGATCCTGACTATCCGTCTCGTATTCTAGCAGGTTTCTGAGGTTGCCATTGCATTCAGGTGCTCCGTCAACAGCCACCGCAGGTCACCATGGGCTTTCCATGTGCTTCAATTGAAAGTCTAATGATGCAGGACATGCAAAGCTTGGTGTGAACATCCGTGCTCATGCTAGCTGCCCCCACGATGAGGAACTACACTGAGGCCCAATATAAAAACAATTAGCCAAAACCATATGTGATTACGTGTGTGCTGCTTGTCGGTGCAACTGTGAAAGCATGCTATCCTTTCGAAAGAAGCAATTTTTATTCTTTTGAAAACTCATCCTAATTTATGAGAAACATGGAACATATTTGAAACTAAACGAAAAAGAATCTTGGCAACAGAAACAAATTACTATTATATTTCAAGCAATTCCCTACTTGATCGAATCAATCTGGTGATGGTTTTCAAACAATATATCACCTTGTTAGATGATACAAAAAATCCTCTTACAGTAACAAGTTTCATTAGCCATCAAAACTCACTCTTCACAGAAAGGATACATAAATATCTTGTATTGGAAGCATACCATAAAATTCTAGTATAAAACTGAAGCAAATTTCCATAACCAGGGAACTTCATTCTTCGATTGATGGAAGCATAAATTTGATGCATCGGAAATAAATATTGAAGTAAATTTTATTAGCAGGAGCTCAATTTCCATTGGGGGAAGCACAAATTTGTTGGGTTTGAAACAAACCATGTTAAAACAAATTTCCTTTAGATAGAAGAAAATTTCTGTTTAACGGGAAGCAAACATGAATGTTATTGGAAGCAAGATATATTTCGTAATAAGGAAGCTGACATGAATGTCTCAAAAAAATCACTCAAAAAAGAAACAAACATGAATATCATTCGTCTAAAAAACACGAACAATATTGCAAACAAAATAGGGAAAATCTAACTAACAGCGCCGCATCTCGGCATTACCGTGCTGCCGCTGCGCAAGCATGCAATATGTTCTCTTCATAATGCATGCATGCATGCATGCAATGATTCATCTTTAAATGACCGAAATTCAAAAACTTTTATCTCTTAAACCGTTAATTCGATCAATGATCCATTTTTGCTGTTGACTTTGTTTCAACGAAATCTTCAAAACTAGATCCCATGTCGATATGTTTCGATAACTTTTTTTTACTCGTACTCACCATACTTGTTTCACTTATTTGTCATATTAGTAAGTACTTACTTGTGTGACAAAAAAAACTTAATCGCCATATTTTTTGAAAATTGCATATAAATATGACATCTCGACATAAATATACTAACAAACACAAACAACTTTTTATAGGCGATTACGCGCGAAAATATGACCACTCAACATATTTAAAACCGATGACCATAAGAAATCTTTTTTAGTCATCGTTTGTAATATGTCAACTCGGCATTGTTAAACTAACAAGCACATAAAATAGTTTTCTCGCAAAGTTGCATGTAAATATGATAAGTTAGCATATTTAAATTGACAAACACAACCTATTACATGCTTTTTTATATCATGCATAATAGAAACTGCTACAAGGCTTTATACGAAACAATATTAAAAAGTGGCAATCAAGTTATTTTTCTCACACAAGTAAGTGGTTAATAATATGTCAAGTGAGGTCAAAAAATGTGGCAAGTATGAACCGAAAAAAATAATTGTCAGAACATGTCGACATGGGATCTTGTTTCAAAGAACTCGTCGCGAGAAAGTCAATTGTGAAAACAGATCATCGATTGACTTAACAGTTTTGTAGATAAAACTTTTTGTATTTCAAACATCAAAGAGAATTGTTGCGTTGTATGCTTTTTTCTTGCGCTGCCATCGTGCCATTGCATGTTGCTCTTTTTGTACTTCTTGCAATGAATGCGTGCACAGAATTTATGTTCATGCATGTGGCTACTTTTCGCGGCAATTAGGCATGCATGTGGCTACTTTTCGTGGAAATTAGGCAATTAGCAGACGTGGTACAGCCGCCGCACCAGAAGACATAGGTGCGGCGCCGCTGTGTAGTCCTGTCCAGCAAAATATATTTCATAAGAAACCCTTTTAGATTTATTAGTTTCCATAACAATTGAAATTAGTAGTTTCCTAAAAATCTGGAAGAGTTAAATTAGGATGCAGTTAATAGAAGATCCCACATAATTGATTTCAATTTTTGCAACTCTTGATGCATGGTGCACGCGAGCCACTTCCCTCATCCAGCCATCAGGTGGGCTTTCATCCAAGGGACAAAGACTGTTCTGACAGGAGGCTAGGCATCAGTCGTCTGATGCCTAGTGACTAACTTATACCTTCCCCTCTCTCGAGACAGGCTTTCTTCCCGTTTTATAGATAAAGAAAACATTATAGCATCTAAACAATCAGTACCGATCATAGACCAAAGAGAAAAAAGGCTGGGGCCACAGCACAATCAGGCCCAAAGGGCAGGAAAGAAACATAAATGGCCGCCACAGGGGCAGGCTAAGACGCAGGCGTACGGACGGAGAGCCTACGGGCGGCCGTCAGCAGGGCGTCCAAGGAAAGATGAAGCCGGTCGCGATCACGGGGCCTAACGAGCAGATGCCAGTGCCGCAAGAAGGCAAGAAATTTGAAGAACGAGTCAGAGGCACGTCGCTGAAACACCCGCTTAATAACCATTTTATCACAAGTAGTCCAAAGAGTCCACATCATGACTGCGAAGATAAGTGATACGTCTCCAACGTATCTATAATTTTTGATGGTTCCATGCTATTATCTTGTCAAACTTTGGGTGTTTTGTATGCCTTTTATATCTTTTTTGGGACTAACTTATTGACTCAGTGCCAAGTGTCAGTTCCTGTTTTTTTCCGTGTTTTTGACCCTTTTCAGAGGAGGATTTTAAAGGGTGTCCAAACGGAATAAAACTTCCGAAAAGATTTTTTTCGGAACAGAAGATACGCACGGGACGTGAGAACCAAGGCAGAGGCCACCAGGGGACGCCACAAGCCCCCTAGGCGCGGCCAGGGGGCCCGCGCCTAGCAGGCTTGTGGGCCCCCTGTGGCTCGTGTGCCCTACCTCTTCCGCCTATAAATTTCCGAAAATCCAAAACTGCGCAAGAGATCCATGAATATACTTTTCCGCTACCGCAAGCTTCTGTCTCTGCAAGATCCCATCTGGGGCACGTTCTGGTGCCCTGCCGGAGGGGGGATTTGAATACGGAGGGCTTCTTCATCAACACCATGACCTCCCCGATGATGTGTGAGTAGTTCACCATAGACCTTAGGGTCCATAGGTAGTAGCTAGATGGCTTCTTCTCTCTCTTGGATCTTCAATACAAAGTTCTCCATGATCTTCATGGAGATCTATCCGATGTAATCTTCTTTTGCGGTGTGTTTGTCGAGATCCGATGAATTGTGGATTTATGATCAGATTATCTATGAATCTTATTTGAGTTTCTTCTAATCTCTTATATGCATGATTTCATATCCTTATAATTCTCTTCGAGTTGTGGGTTTTGTTTGGCCAACTTGATCTATGATTCTTGCAACGGGAGAAGTGCTTGGTTTTGGGTTCATACCATGCGGTGACCTCACCCAGTGACAGAAGGGGTAGCAAGGCACGCATCATGTTGTTTCCATCAAGGGTAAAAAGATGGGGTTTACATCATTGGTTTGAGTTCATCCCTCTACATCATGTCATCTTGCTTAAGGCGTTACTCTGTTCGTCATGAACTCAATACACTGGATGCATGCTGGATAGCGGTCGATGTGTGGAGTAATAGTAGTAGATGCAGAAAGTATCGGTCTACTTGTCCCGTGATGCCTATATGTATGATCATTGCCTTAGATATCGTCATGACTTTGCGCGGTTCTATCAATTGCTCGACAGTAATTTGTTCACCCACCATAATATTTGCTATTTTGAGAGAAGCCTCTAGTGAACACTATGGCCCCCGGGTCTACTTCACATCATATTTTCAGCCTTACACTTTTACTTCGTTGCACTTTTCGCCTTCAGATCTCACTTTGCAATCAAGCTTGAAGGGATTGACAACCCCTTTATAGCGTTGGGTGCAAGCTCGTTGTGTTTGCGCAGGTACTCATGACACTTGGATTGACAACCCCTTTATAGCTTGGTTCTCAAACTGAGGGAAGTACTTACTACTCCTCTGCTGCATCACCCTTTCCTCTTCAAGGGAAAACCAACGCAAGCTCAAGAGGCAGCAGAAGGATTTCTGGCGCCTTTGCCGGGGATTTCTGGCGCCGTAGCAATAAGACAAAACAGTCGGCACTTACGGCCAGCCTGAGTAGCCCTAACCTGCAGAAACTCTGCAAAGGTCATGGGCCTCCCACTCCGGTGCCGCTGCCTTACCCCGATGTCACCCTCCTGCATCACTGGTATCTGGATCCGGAGAGGACCCCGGTATGAGGTAGCGTATCTCCACCCATAGGTGGCCGCGAGGTTTTATAGAAGGGACGACAGCCTGCCTTGCCGTACAAGTTGTGGAAGATTGCTAGGATACATCCGGTACAAGAGATAAAGGTAGACACAAGATATGGAGGAGATACTAACCGAATAACAAAAAGAGATCTCGAGGATTCTATCGTATCTTATGTTTAACACTCCCCCTCAATGTGAACTCTATGGTGCTCTACCAAGATACAGATTGTATGTGAAATCATTCAATCTCCTTGTAGTGAGTGGTTTAGAGAACCCATCGGCTAGCTGATCACCTGTTGGAACAAACTGAATATCAAGCAACTTCTGTGCTACTCTTTCTCGGACAACATGGTAATCAACCTCAATATGTTTAGTCCGTGCATGAAAAACAGGATTGGCTGAGAGATAGGTTGCACCAATATTATCACACATGAGTCTTGCAGCTCGTGGAGACCCAAGTTCATAAAGCAGAGTTTGGATCCACATTATTTCAGCTGTAACATTTGCTAGAGCCTTATACTCAACCTCGGTACTGGACCTTGAGACGGTAACCCATTTCCTTGCACTCCATGACACAAGATTTGTCCCCAAAAACACAGCAAAACCACCTGTGGACCTTCTATCATCAGGACACCCTGCCTAGTCTGCATCAGAATATCCAGTAACAAGCATGGAAGGGGATTTGACAATATGTAGTCCAAGTCCTTGTGTAAAGTTTAGATGCCTTAATATTCTTTTGACGACACTTCAATGAGTTGTACTGGGTGCATGCAAGTATTGTCAAACTTTGTTCACCGAATAAGAAATGTCAGGACGAGTAAGAGTCAAATATTGCAAAGCACCTACAACACTTCTATAGTTTGTTGCATCATCAAGACCAAGAGCTTCTCCACTGTCAACAATAAGTATCTCTGAGACTGAGGGAGGAGTACTCAGAGCTTTGCACTGTTCCAAACCTACTGTTCTGAGTATATCAGTGGTATATTTTTCTTGAGTAAGAAGTATACCATTGGTTACCTGCTTGACTTCAATACCAAAGAAATAGTGAAGATCTCCTTAATCCTTTAGAGAAAATTCTAACTTTAATTTTATAAGCAAGCTGGTAGTGGCATCTGAACTGGAAATGGCAATAATTATATCATCAACATATACTAACATGAACATAGTGATATTCCTTTTATGATAGATGAACAAAGAAATACCTCCCTTGGATGGTATGAACCCAAGTTGTTGCAGCTTCATGCTTAGTCTTGAGTACCATGCTCTTGGTGCCTGTTTCAAACCATATAAAGCTTTATCTAACTTACAGACATACCCTTGTGTGTTTGGATTCTCATATCCGGTGGTTGCCGCATGAACACTTCTTCCTCCAGAACACCATGAAGAAACACGTTCTGAACATCAAGCTGTCGAAGACTCCATCCTCTGGAAACAACAATTGACAACACAAGCCTGATAGTAGCTGATTTTACAACAGGGCTAAAAGTATCCTCATAATCAATACCAAATCTTTGTTTAAACCCTTTTGCAACTAATCTAGCTTTGTATCTGTCTATACTGCCATCTGATTTTCTTTTGATCTTGTAAATCCATTTACAATCAATCACATTTTTACCTTTTTCTGGTGGTACAAGATGCCAAGTTTTGTTCTTCATGAGGGCATGATATTCATCACCCATTGCCCTTTTCCACTCATCATGAGCAAGTGCATCACCGATACTGGTAAGAAATGTGCGTTTGATCGTATCATACCTGATTGTACCATTAGTGTAGACTTTTGGTTTAGAAACCCCTCTTTTGACCGTGTGATGCGTGTTGGAACTGCTGCTTTTGTTGGTTCCAATGATAGAACTGCTGGTGCTGCTGTAGCAGTTTCAGATATATCTGAGCCTACCTGAAGTTCGGCTACAACTAGGATGCCTGCAGATGGCTTCGTCTGAGACAACAGAGGCAGCGTACCTCAACTGTCACCCCACCATCTAGTACTGTCAGGCATCCGTTGCGGGGAGACGTCGACAGGACCAGAAGGATCAGGCTCGGATCCGCTGTGGGGTGCTTCAGGAGAAGCTGCTGAGGCTGTCACATGATGACCCATGTGTGTAAAAAAATCAGTAGGACCAGCAGGAGCAGTAGTATGCGGATGTTCTTGCTGCTGCAAATTAGTCACATGATCAGTTTCAAGTAATTCACCCCCGTGATCAAAAGTGGACATATATTCTGGAAGGAGTGCTATTTCAGCACGAACAAGGGAGCCTGCATTGGGATGAAGCTTAGCAAAGGGAAAGTTTGTTTCATCAAAAACAACATCATGGGAGATATAGATACGCCGAGTTGCAACTTCAAGGCATTTGTAGGCTTTGTGAAGATTGCTGTAATCAATGAAGACACACTCAGTCAAACAAAATTCAAGTTTGTGGCAATTATAGGGTCGCAGGTTTGGATAACATGCACACCCAAAGATTTTCAGGGAGTTATAGTCAGGTTTTTTATGAAACAGTTTTTCTAAAGGTGTAGCATTGCCAATGACTCTACTAGGCAATAAATTGATGAGATATGTGGCACTGATGAACGCCTTGATACGTCTCCATCGTATCTACTTTTCCAAACTCTTTTGCCCTTGTTTTGGACTCTAATTTGCATGATTTGAATGGAACTAACCCAGACTGACGCTCTTTTCAGCAGAATTGCCATGGTGTTGTTTTTGTGCAGAAATGAAAGTTCTCGGAACGTCCTGAAAATTTACGGAGAATTTTTCTGGAAAATATGAAAAATACCTGCTCAAAGATCCACCAGAGGGGGTGGGCTAGTGGGCCACCAGCTCTGTTACCACGGCCAACCCCCTGGCCGCGGCAACCAAGCTTGTGGGGCCCACGTGGCTCTGCCGCCCCCAATCTCAGCTCTATAAATTCACTTTCGCCCAGAAAAAAAATCAGAAGAGAAGATTTCGTCGCGTTTGCGATACGAGGCGCCGCCACATCCTGTTCTTCATCTGGAGGACAGATCTGGAGTCCGTTTTGGGCTCCGGAGAGGGGAAATCGTCACCATCGTCATCAACAACCTTCTTCCCTCTCCAATTCCATGAAGCTCTTCATCGTTCGTGAGTAATCTATTCGTAGGCTCGCTGGGCGGTGATGAGTAGGATGAGATCTATCATGTAATCGAGTTAGTTTTGACGGGGATTGATCCCTAGTATCCACTATGTTCTGAGATTGATGTTGCTACTACTTTGCCATGCTTAATGCTTGTCACTAGGGCCCGAGTGCCATGATTTCAGATCTGAAATTATTATGTTGTCACCAATATATGTGTGTTTTAGATCCGATCTTGCAAGTTGTAGTTACCTACTATGTGTTATGACCCGGCAACCCCGGAGTGACAATAACCAGAACCACTCCCGGTGATGATCATAGTTTGAGGAGTTCATGTGTTAACCAAGTGCTAATGCGTTGTTCCGGTTCTTTACTAAAAGGAGAACCTTAATATCCCGTAGTATCCTTTTGGACCCCGCTACCACGGGAGGGATGGAAAATGGATGTCATGCAAGTTCTTTTCCCTAAGCACGTATGACTACACACAGAATGCATGCCTACATCACATTGATGAACGGGAGCTAGCCACATATCTCTCCGTGTTATAACTGTTGCATGATGAATATCATCCAAACAAATCACCGACCCATTGCCTACGAGTTTGTCCCACTGCTGCTGTTACTTGTTTTGCTCTGCTGCTGTTACTTGTTTTGCTCTGCTGCTGTTACTACTGTTGCTGCTGCTGTCACTTGCTACTGCTGTCACTACTGCTATTCCTTGCCACTACTATTACTCATTACACTGCTGCTACTTGCTACAATTTGGTTCGCTGGTCGTTGACGAGAACAGACAATTTCCATCAACGGGCAACTTCTGGCGCCATTGATACAATCGTTAGGAATAGTCTGTCGTCAACAGATCGTTTTTGACACCGTTGTTATCATACTACTTTGCTACTGATACTTTGTGTCGTGGTTTTGTCACGGCATATGTCCTCGTGAAACGACTTAGTGTTGGAGCCATCGCACCTTGGTGGCGACTCAAAGGGGTTGAACGGGAGCGAGACAGAGATTTACCCAGGTTCGGCCCCTTGTGAGGAGGTAAAAGCCTACGTCCTGCTTTGTGTTATATTGATGGTGTTTCGATTACAAGGAGGGCGTAACTTGCCTGACCTAGCACTCGATGATTTCTAACCTAACCTCTCCTTCCTCGGGACTCGCCTTTATATACAGGTCAAGCCCCTAGGGTTTACAAGAGTCCTTACCATTGTGCAAGTCATGATTCTTTCTATCTCTAAGTCGTCGTGCTTCCCAAGACTTAGAGGTCTTCCCAATAATAGATTCTCCACGTGGATCCTGAACCGCCGTTTAGCTCCTGGGCTCACAGGCCAAAGCTTGAATCGTCAAAGGACGAGTCGTCTGCTTGATGACCCGGCCCAAGTGGGGCGGGTCACACAACAGATAATATCCCCAACATTAGGCCCCAGATCGACTTGAACCTGTTCATGTCAACTCTCACTTAGCCAGGGGCGACTCACTCTGCCCTTTTTACACATCATACGCTTTATCCGCCACCCTATCGTGGAGATACCCAGGTCGCTGAACCACTTCTTGTTGACATGATCTTCTCCCTTTAATCTCGGAAGAGATGATGACGCAATCCCCAACGCATCCTTCGGCACAGATATCCCGAAAATTTTGGGCGCCATTATAGCGAATCTTTATCCCGTCGTCAGTTCCCACGCGAGGCGCCTTGATTCCAGCGCCCGACCCAATAAATAGGCTGGGGGAAGGGGCTGGGAACATTCCCACCTACCCATTTTGTCGACCCCTTCTTCCTTGCGACTGTACGGAGAGCTCCGTCGCCGCCCGAAGACCTCCGTCTCCGGCCTCCGCGTCCGACGCATCCCCACTCCAGCTAAGTGCGCATCACTCGCCGCGGATCTTCCTCGGATGCCTCCGGTCGCCATCACCAGGTCAGTCTTCCACCATTAGAGGTATATCTTAGCCCCTCAAGGTTCATCGCTTGCCGGTTTCTTAGAACACCTCGAATGCCCCCATAAACATTGATTAGACCACAACGATAATAATAGGTACGATAGCATCGACCATATCCTCAGTTGATTAGCTCCTGTTTGAAGATCCAAAAAGGCTCCTGTCAAATCAGCTGTACTATTCTTACCCTAGCCATAGGTTGTTCTTCTTTATCCAGGCTTTTTTCATTCATTTTTGCCTGCTCTGTAGATCTATATGTTACTGCCTGTTGTATAAAACCTGTTTGTAGATCCACACTTCACCATTTTAGCGAACATCTCTGAAGCTCTGAGCCATCTCTCTTAAGCAGTAGGAAATTCCTAAATCGCCCTTGTATTCTGACCCGGCCCCTTGTTGGCGAGTCAACAGACTCCCTTAGTCACCTGACAAATATTCAGCGAGTTAATTGATCTTTTAACCACTCAGTAAGCGCTCAACGAGTTAATTTACCCGTAATCTCTCCCTTTGTAGCATGGGTACCGTTTTCAAAGCCGATTGGCTCCCGACCAAAGTTGATGAAGCTTTTCTCAACGACTGCGTGAAGACGGGAAATCTCGACCCGCAAGAAGTTATCGGATGGCGATCCGGGTTTGGAGAAGAAATTCCCAACCCAAAGGAAGGGGAAATAGTTGTCTTTGCTGAGCACCTCGAACGGGGGTTTAAGCCGCCAGGGTCAAAATTCCTCAGAGATGCCATGACTTTCATGAACGTCCGCCTCCAAGACTTAGGACCTAACTCGATTAACAACTTATGTCAGTTCCAAGTGTTCTGCGAAGCCTACTTGCGGATGGAACCTTCAGTTCCTTTGTTCTGGTATTTCTTTCATTTGAATCGCCAGACCGAATTTTCCAATGGACCTAGCTTGGAACTTGGAGGCGTTAACGTTCAACGCTGCAGGGACAGCTCATTCCCATCACTCGCCATGCCAAGCCATCCCAAATGCTGGGGCGAGTCTTGGTTTTATTGCCAAGAAACTTCTCCTGAGGGTGAAAACAAGCTCCTTGGCTATAGGGAGGAACGCCTTACTACAAACTTTAAACTTCCAGACAAGCTTACTGAAGAAGAGGAGTCAGATTTTATCCCGGTGCTATCCGAGTTATGATCTCTGACAAACAACGGTCTTACTGGGATTGATTTGATCCGCTGCTGGGTTGAATGGCGCATCCTCTCCTTAAGTCGCCGAGACGACTTAATGTGTGAGTTTGATGGCACCTTGGACCATCCCCAGTGCTACTTCCATACATCACTGACAGAAAACGACATTGTGTCCATCATCAAGAAGCTGACCGGTGAGCCCTTGGCCAAGTGTGGCCAAATAGGTCTTAAGCCATTCTGCAAGATCAACCCGACACCTAAGATAAATAACTTAACCCGCCTTTACTTTATTCCTTCCGACTTACGTGAATTATGATTCCCATAATAAAAATGCCACTTCAGAAAGGTGACAAATTCTAGTCCAAGAGGCCGAAAACGATGGACCTGAAGCAAGCCAGGCCGCCCCCAAAGAAGAAATCCAAGGGCAAAGGCAAAGCCGCCGTTACTGAACCATCTGATGCGGACGAATCCCAAGTCGGCGATGTACTTTCAGAGGTAAAATTCTATCTTCTTTGTCTCGCCATTCATTCCTATAGTTTTGTGTTTACACCTCTGTATCTCTTGTGTAGAATGAGGGCAACGAAAGCCAAGAAGACTTTGTAGAGGTAATTTCTGTTTCCTCCGACTCATCTTCTCCTCCGCCTAAGCCGGCTAGGCGGATTTGTGGGAAGGTTCCCATGTCTCACCCAATTGCTTGTTTGGATCCTAATTTCCTTTAAAAAAACGCAATATTCCTCCAATCGGAAAACTCGGAGTCATTCTGGAGACTTGGTGTCCGGGTTACCAACGAAAACTCCTACCAAGAAGAGGTAGAATGAGGTATCCTTCTAACAGCGTCCCCTTTCATTTCCTTTTGGATCATACTTATAACTCACTCATATCTTGAGGTATTACTTTTAAAGAATTCTCCTCCTTCGTCAGGCGACTCAGTGATGTCAGCCCTTCCGCCGATGATCCGCGTTCCAGGGTAAATTCTTATAGTACTTACATTGCCCTGATGACGATGATGTCTGTTTTTAAGCGCACCCCCTTCTCTTTTTAGGGCACAAGCAAAGAAAAGGAAAACTGGCGGGTTTCCACCACAGCTCCAGAGCCTATTGAGAAACCGGCGCCGACTCAGGATAACCCGGCGTAGGATAAATCTGATGACCAAGCGGATCTCCCGAATTCTTCCAAGGAAGGTATGGAAACGCCCAATCCACCGAGTCCGTTGAAAACGGTAGAAGATCCAGATGCTGTAATCATCACTGGAACTAGCTTTTCTAAGGCGGCTCCGACAGTCTTGTCGAAGCACGTATCAACATCAACCCGACCTTCTATTGAACATGAGATTTCCAAGGCCAAGCTATCTCAATACGAAAATCTTGAATTTAAAGAACTCTATTCCGATTTTGCAAGTCGCCTCGAGGCGAGTTATGAAATGGAGAAGAGTCTTCTCCTTATGATGGAAAATAGACATGAGGTACGCCTTAATACATATCATTCTCATTAACCCCCAAGGGCCGGGTCATCTGTTAAAAGATGAGCCGGGTGTTGTCATTAGAAAAAAACTTTCAACCTGTAACCCCCAAGGGCCGGGTCATCTGTTGAAAGATGAATCGGGTCTTGTCATTAGAAAAAAAAATCCTTCGACCTGTAACCCCCATGGGCCGGGTCATCTGTTGAAAGATGAGCCGGGTCTTGGTATTAGAAAAAAAATCCTTCGACTTGTAAACCCCAAGGTCCGGGTCATCTGTTGAAAGATGAGTCGGGTCTTTTTATTAGAAAAAAAATCTTTCGACCTGTAACCCCCAAGGGCTGGGTCATCTGTTGAAAGATGAGCCGGGTCTTGGTATTAGAAAAAATCCTTCGACCTGTAACCCCCAAGGGCCGGGTCATCTGTTGAAAGATGAGCCGGGTCTTGATATTGTATAATTTTGTCTAAAAAATTATACATTAGCCCCCAAGTGTCAGAGATGTTGCTTGCAATAATTCTGAGACTTGCCCCTTGATAATATATTTTGACAGGAATCTCTTGCCCAAGCTGAGTCGGCATTTGGCGACTTAAAGAAAAGTTTAGCCGACCAGCAAGATGCATGGGCAAAATCAGAAGTAAAATATCAAATAATCTTATCTGAGATGGAGAAGCTGAAGGCCGCCCACAAGAAGGCTCAAGATGATCAAGACGTCGCGGTAAAGCGAGCGGAAAAAGCTAAAGCAAAATTGGAAGCCGTGCAACAAGAGCTGGCCGGCTTAAAGCAACATATCTCCAACATGGCACAGGCTATCTTTGGTAAGAAGCAAAACCCTGATCTTGCACTTTGTAAAAAATAATTAGTAGGAAGAAGTTACTGACCATCATTATCTCTTATATAGGTCCGAGAGCCGCCAACCTTCAGAATGATTGCGTCCTGATGCTGAAGGCAATTTACACATTAACAGAGCAACTGTATACCGGAAGCGTGCTGACCGTGAAGGCAGTGATGGGTGCCAAGGAACCAATAACATCAATCAAAAAGACGCTTGGTTGCTTATCTACCCTTCCGCCTCAGATCGGTGAGCTAACCCGGTCAGCTGCCCGAAAAGGGGTACTGACTACGTTGAGTCGGTGCTTAGCGTACGCTCCAGAGTTAAAACCCGAAGAAGTAGCAGCAGGCTTTCCCTAGCTAAAGGACGACGGGTCAGAATTTGCTCAAGAGGATTACCAGCGCGTTGTCAAAGAATCCCGCTTGGCGGCGACTCAGCTTGCAGCAAGCTTGGATTTATCAAAGTATCAAGCTGCTTATGATGACAAGAATAAGAAAGTAAATCCGCCAACCTTTGTGACAACCAGCTTGACTCCGCGTCGACCCAAGAACCCTTTTGATTTGGAGGCGGATCTCTCATCATTTCTGAACGATGAAGATGAATTTGCCGCCTTATCCAAGTGTAATTGGTTATTGGGCGACTTGCAAATTGAAGTCGGTCAGAGCTCAAAGCAGGCTGACCCAGGGACATCAGCGGAGTAGTTCTTCATGGATTTGGCCATCAGAGCCATGTAATAAGTCATTCGTAGAAAACAACCTTGTTCTGTGATTTCTTTAAAACCCTTGTCACCCTCAGGGCGTCTTATGATGCTTGACCCGCCATGGCAATAGTGATTTTGATCATCAACCTGTTCGGCTTAAAAAGATACATCGAACCACCTTAGTGAGTAATGGATGATAATAAATAATAACCGACTCAAGATGTTAGTGTGAGTCGAAAGTTTTTGAAAAACCTTGTGGCAGTGCCAGGAAGGTGAAAAATAAGAATTTCGTCGGCTCATTCAAGTCGCGACAGGATAGGACGAGTTATATAAACTCAAGTGCTACCCGAGGGAGACTTTTTGTATAAAAAAGCTCAAGTATTTAGTCCGGCTGATCACGCACGAGTCAAGTTTTGATGAAGCTGGTTCAGTGAACCAATGGTTTCTCTATTTTCCATGTGGGGCGCTAGCCGGTACCAGACATGTTTTAACCAAGGCGAGTTCAGGGTCCATAAAGCGAAGTAACTCGCCAAGAGTTCATGGGTCCATATGGCGATTCGGCCAACACACAGTCCAGTATAACCATTTGTAATGCGGTAATTTTTTGCAGGCCAAATGGGTAGTAAGGCTGATCTCAGTGAGAGGAAGCCCCCAAGTGACCTATGATTAGGGGAAAGACCGGTCACAGGATTGTAGAAGCGTATACGCTATTACCACAAAATGACTTGGGAACAAATAGCCCGCAAGTAAGCCGGCCTAATCCACAGAATCATATAAGGCGCCTATGTTTGAATCACGCGCTTGTAGCGACTTGATCCTCTTTGGCTTATCGATACCCAGTGTTGTAATAAGTGCATCATGGCGACTTACGCTCTCTGGTATGGATAGCGTCCATGCTTGGGCGACTGGTTAAGGAGCAAAATAAAAGATCCATACTTTCAATAAGATGAAATAGCAGGAAAGCCCCCGAGCTCGTGGCCATCAATTTTATTGCTTCATAAAAATGAAAAACTTACAATTTTTCAAGAGAAGAAAAAACAGAGATAATAGCTCAAGTGTAATAAGGCCGCAAGTGGGCTATGTTCCAGGGGCGAGTTGACTCAGCCTTCGTGGTTGGCCGATCAGGCCGAAGATCCACCAGATAGTATGACCCGTTGCGAAGGCTTTTGCTGACGACGAATGGTCCTTCCCATGGTGGTGATAACTTATGAATGCCAGTGCGATCTTGGATCAATCAAAGCACTAAGTCACCCTCTTGAAAGGTTCGGCTCTTGACTCGGCGGATGTGGTAACGTTGCAAGTCCTGCTGATAAATAGCCGATCGGGCGGCAGCCAAGTCGCGTGCTTCCTCCAAAGCGTCCACAGAATCTTGACGCACCAATTCGTTGTCCTGTTCCACATGAGCAGCAACTCTGGGCGAGTCATGCCTAATGTCAGTGGGAAGAACAACTTCTGCTCCGTATACCAGGAAAAAGGGAGTAAAACCCGTAGAACGGTTTGGGGTGGTCCGGATGCTCCACAGTATTGAAGGCAACTCCTCAACCCAACACCCTGGGGTGCGTTCGAGGGGAACCATAAGTCGGGGTTTGATTCCTCGCAATACTTCCTGATTCGCTCGTTCCGCCTACCCATTAGATTGTGGATGAGCCACTGCAGAGACATCAAGCGGGATGTGCTCACAGTGGCAAAACTCCTGCATCGCTCCTTGTGATAGATCAGTACCATTATCAGTAATAATGCTGTGTGGATATCCAAACCGGAAGATCAGTTTTTTCAAGAACTTGACCGCTGTCTCCGCATCACAAGCACCAACAGGTTCTGCTTTGACCCACTTGGTAAATTTATCAACCGCCACGAGCAGATGAGTTTTGTTGTTGGACGACATCTTAAAGGGGCTAACCATGTCTAGCCCCGAGACCGCGAAAGGCCAAGTAATAGGTATCATCCTTAGTTCTTGAGCCAGCACATGAGCCCGTCGTCCGTAACGTTGGCAACCATCACATCGACGAACTATCTCTTCTGCATCTACATGAGCCGTCAACCAAAAGAATCTGTGACGGAACGCCTTTTAGACCAGGGAGCGTGACCCGGCATGATGCCCACAATCTCCGGTATGGATGTCGTTCAGAATCACACATCCTTCTTCGGAAGAAATGCATTGCTGGAATACCCTAGAAGTGCTTCGCTTATACAATTCGCCATTGATGATGACCATGGATTTGCTCCGACGGACAATTTGGCGAGCCAACACCTCATCCGAAGGTAACTCGCCTCGTGCAAGATATGCCAAATACGGAAGAACCCAATCCGGCATAACACGGAGAGCCGCCACAAACTGGGACTCAGGGTCTGGTATTGCCAACTCCTCTTCTGAGGGCAGCCTTACGGAGGGATTATGCAAAATATCCAGAAAGACATTGTGAGGAACCGGCTTACGTTGTGAGCCGAGACGCGAAAGGGCGTCAGCTGCTTCGTTAAGGCGTCGGTAGATATGATCAACTTGATAGCCATGGAAATGACCCCGACATCCGACACAACCCTTCTGTAAGCTGCCATCAGGGGGTCCCGAGAATCCCAAGTACCTGAAACTTGCTGAGCCACCAGATCAGAATCGCCGAGACATCTGACCCGCGTGAGGTTCATCTCCTTGGCGAGTCGCAAACCATGAAGCAAGGCTTCGTACTCTACAGCGTTGTTGGTGCATGGAAACATGAGTCGGAGAACATAACAGAATTTGTCTCCCTGGGGCGAAATCAACACCACGCTAGCCCCTGAGCCTTCCAATTGCCTAGACCCGTCAAAGTAAATAGTCCAGTACGTGAGGTTGGGCATGTCTTCCCAAATCTGTAATTCGGTCCAATCGTTGACGAAGTCAACCAATGCTTGAGACTTGATAGCCGTGCGAGGGGTGTATCGCACGTGGTGCGGCCCAAGTTCGATCGCCCATTTGGCGATTCGCCCTGTCGCTTCTCGATTTTGGATGATGTCCCCGAGAGGAGCGGAGCAAACCACCGTGATGGGATGCTCTTGGACATAGTGTTTGAGCTTTCGACTCGCCATAAAGACCCCATAGACCAGCTTCTGCGAGTGCGGGCATAGTTGCTTGGAGAGAGTTAGCACCTCACTAATGAAATACACCGGGCGTTGCACCGGATATTCCTTCCCTTCTTCCTTCCTTTCGATGGCCACTGCCATGCTCGCTGCCTTGGAGTTTGCCGCAATGTACAGAAGCATAGGCACTTTTTCAGTCGGGGTGGCCAAAACCGGCGGGTTGACCAGCTGCTGCTTCAAGGTTTCAAAAGCTTCATTGGCCTTGTCTGTCCAAATAAAACGGTCAGATTTCTTAAGAAACTGATAAAGGGGAATAGCTTTTTCTCCCAGGCGGCTTATGAAGCGACTTAAAGCCGCGATACGACCCGCCATCCGTTGAACTTGATTGATATTCGCTCGTTTCCCAAGCAAAGTAATCGCCTCGATTTTGTCCGGGTTGGCCTCAATGCTGCGCTCAGACACCAGGAAACCCAACAACTTTCCTGCGGGAATGCCAAAGACACACTTGGTGGGATTAAGCTTCATCTGGTATACCCGCAGATTGTCAAAAGTTTCCCTTAAATCTTCCAAGAGTGTCTCCTTCCTATGAGTTTTAACCACAATGTCATCAACGTAAGCATGGACGTTGCGTCCGATTTGGCCACGGAGACAATTTTGGATGCAGCGCTGGTAAGTCGCCCCAGTGCTCTTGAGCCCAAACGGCATGGACACATTAAAAAAAAGCCCCGAGGGGGGTTATAAAAGTTGTCTTCTCCTGATCTTCCACAACCATCTTGATTTGGTGATATCCGGAATAAGCGTCCAGGAAACACAAACGCTCGCAGCCCGTCACTGAATCAATGATTTGATCGATGCGGGGAAGGGCGAAAGGGTCCTTTGGACAGACTCTGTTAAGATCTGTGTAATCAATGCACATGCGGAAGGTGCCGTTCTTCTTGAGCACCAGGACCGGGTTAACCAACCATTTGGGGTGGAAGACCTCTACGATGAATCCGGTGGCCAAAAGACAGGCAACTTCTTCCCCGATTGCCTTGCGTCATTCCTCATTGAACCTGCGAAGATATTGCTGAATCGGCTTTGCTTTTGGGTCAACATTAAGATGGTGCTCAGCGAATTCTCTCGGTACACCAGGCATGTCAGAAGGTTTCCATGCGAGGATGTCCCGATTCTCACGGATGAATTCGATGAGCGCGCTTTCCTATTTGGGGTCCAGACCCGCCCCGATAGTGAACTACTTGGTTGAGTCGCCAGGGAAGAAACCCACTATCTTAGTGTCATCCCTTGGTTTGAACTTGAGGGGCGGGTCAACGTCTGTTGTTGGCTTCTTTAGAGGTGACATATCTGCTGGATCAACATTGGCCTGGTGATATTTGAGCTCTTCTGCAGCGCAGGCGACTTCTGCGTAAGCCGCATCCCCTTCCTCACACTCTCTTGCTATCCTCCTGTCACCATCAACCGTGATGGGCTCCTTAGGACCGGGCATCTAGAGTTTAAGGTAAACATAGCAGGGGCGAGTCATGAAACGGGCGTAAGCCGGTCGCCCGAACAACGCATGATAAGGGCTCTTTAACTTGACCACCTCAAACATAAGCGACTCACTCCTGTAATTGGATGCTGTTCCAAACGCCACTGTGAGTTTAACCCGGCCTATGGGGTATGCCGATTTACCTGGGACAATTCCGTGGAATACCGTGGTTGACGGCATTAAATCTTTCTCCAGCAGGTTCATCCTTCGAAAAGTGTCGAAGTATAGTATTTTGATGCTGCTACCACCATCCATCAATACCTTCGATAAGGTATATCCCCCGACTTGAGGAGCCACGACCAACGCTAAGTCGCCGGGGTTGTCAACTCTGGGCGGGTGATCCTCCCTACTCCACGATATAATCTGCTCGGACCAGTGGAGGTACCTAGGGAGTGCCGGCTCAGATACACTGTACGCTCGGTGATTCACCTTTTTATCACGCTTGCAGGCATTGGTGGTGAATACGTGGTATTGCCCGTTGCTTAATTGTTTGGGATTGTTGCGGAACCCGTCATGATCATCTTGCCGATGTGGAGCCCCCTGCGGGGGTGGCTGTTGAAAAACCCCGGGCGGGTTATATCGCCGTTAGTTATGCACTAGATACTGGCCGCTGCTTAGCTGCGAGCCGCCCCGAGCCCCGGTTTGGGGAAGCCGGCGAACGGGTTCTGGCGTTGATTAGGTGCACCGAACTTTTCCTGCCGTTGGTCTGGGTCACCGTTTTGCCCTTTTTTCATCGCCTCCGCCCGAAATTCCCGCATCACGTAACAGTCCTCCCAGGAGTGAGTCGCCAGTCCGTCCGCCATGGCGTGGTGCGGGCAGGGGCCCTTGAGTATCTCGTTATAATTACGCGGCTTCTTGCCACTGTAACCCCTCTTCTTCTGGCGCTGTTTGCCGTTGTTGGCATTGGTGTTGGCGACGAAGTCCGTGGATTCTTCCTGTTGCCTTCTCTTGCCGTTCCCTCCGTGATTATGGCGGGCGCGTCCCTGAAGCCGGGTATGATTTTTGGATGACTCGCCTTTCCTCGGTGAGTTGGCCTTGCCGCCATCCTCTCCTGGATCTTTGGTATCGTCCGCCTCGGCGTACCTAGTGAGGGTGTCCATTAGTTCCCCCATATCCTGAACCTTTCGCTTGAGTCGTCCCAACTTCTGTACCAAGGGCTCATAGTGGCAGTTTTGCTCCAAGATCAGCATAGCCTGAGCCGCCGTGATGCCGTCCGATGAGTGAATGATTTCTGCGACCCGCCACGTCCAGTGGTGAGCCGACTCATCAGGGCGCTGAACGCAGTGCTGTAAATCGACTATTGTCATTGGGCGCTTGCAAGTTCCCCGGAAGTTTTTGATGAAATGCTCTTTCAATTCAGCCCAAGTTTGGATGGAGTTGGGGGGCAGGTTTTTGAACCAAGTATGCGACGTTCCCTCGAGCATCATTGTGAAGTACCTGGCGCAGATCGCTTCATTTACATCAAGCATCACCATGGCGATTTCGTAACTCTCAACCCATGACGCTGGCTCAAGGTCCGGGGTGCATCCTTCGGCATTCGCTCGTTGCGAAGGGCGGGGGCCAAGCATGGCACCCCTACCTGCCTGCCGCCTCTAACAAGCGGTGCTGGGCTGGTTTGAATGTCCGGGTGATCCTGACCTGGCGGGTCCCGATGGTCAGGCGGGTTAACCTGGGGAAGGGGTCGCGGTCCGCTGGTTATGGCGGGCTGGTCCTTTGGCCGGCTCCTGGTGCGACTTGCTTGGGGGGTGGAGTGCATCCGATCGAGGCTGTGCGAGAACTAGGCGTTTTGAACCACCGCCGTCTTCAACATCTCAATGGCGTTCCTTGCTTCTATTTCGGCCGGGGTGTTGCCATGAATCGGAAGGGATTCTAAATGGCGAGTCGCAGCGAGCACGTTGTCCACCGGGTTGGAAAAGTGACCCTGAGGTGTCTGGAATCGAGGGACACAATCAACCGTTGGCTGAAGCGGCGGGTTTGCCGGCTGGCCCGGCCCTCCTCCCGGAGCGTCTCCTACCCCGGGAGTGCGTGGAGTGTCGAATAGTCGGGTAGGGTTGAGATCAGGAGGCAAACGCCCCTGGTGCCTCCGCTGATGGACAACATCAGATGCGCGCTGATGTCTCTCGAGCCGCCAGTTTTCGGTGTTCAAGCGGGCTGTCTCAACGGTGATTTGAGCTTGTCGGGTCTCGATCCTGGCGGCTTCTGTTTCAGCGTCTCGCTGAGCCTTTGCCACCCCATCTCTTAGCTTTGTTAACTCGACATTTATCGTGTCCTGGTTTTCTGCTGTTACACGGGTCGCCATGAGCCTTGTTATCTCCGTCGCCAAATACACCAAGATCGCAGCTGGGCTTCTGGATGTTTCGCCAGTCCCGTCGTTGCCTGCAGAGTTTTGCGGGGGCTGAGTCGCCCCAGCCATGTAAACGGCGATCTGACGGCGGGTCCGGTTGAGAACCTTGGGGTCCATTGCCAATGACAGGCCTCCGAGGCAGCCCCCATATAGAGACTGAATTGAATCTGAGTCACCCATGGATGATTCGTCATCAGTGTTGACCGGCGTGGTCTCCTGAGTCGCCGATCGTTCTGGTTCCTCAGATCCCTATGTGAAACCAACAAAGACCGGGCGGGTTAGATTTGGCGTCGCGACAGGGTGGACATACCTGGCCGGCTCGACAATGTCGGTGAAGATGTCCGGCTCAGGCATAGGCGATCCAACCATGCAGACGAAGACGTTGATCTTGCCGAAGGGGATTCTGTAGCCGGATTCGATTCAGTCGGCCTCGGGCCCCCACAGCAAGTTATTGATGTAGTACTTCCCGCGGCGGCTCCGAGTCATGAGCCCCGCCGCATAGCTCCCTGACCCTGGTAGGGCTCCCTTTGAGAACTCAACTCCACCGTGCGTAGGCCCCACGGTGGGCGCCAACTTTCGTGGTTTTGTCACGGCATATGTCCTCGTGAAAGGACTTAGTGTTGGAGCCATCACACCTTGGTGGCGACTCAAAGGGGTTGAACGGGATTGAGACAGAGATTTACCCAGGTTCGGCCCCTCGTGAGGAGGTAAAAGCCCACGTCCTGCTTTGTGTTGTATTGATGGTGTTTCGATTACAAGGAGGGTGTAACTCGCCTGACCTAGCACTCGATGATTTCTAACCTAACCTCTCCTTCCCCAGGACTCGCCTTTATATACAGGTCAAGCCCCTAGGGTTTACAAGAGTCCTTACCATTGTGCAAGTCATGATTCTTTCTATCTCTAAGTCGCCGTGCTTCCCAAGACTTAGAGGTCTTCCTAATAATAGATTCTCCACGTGGATCCTGAACCGCCGTCTAGCTCCTGGGCTCACAGGCCAAAGCTTGAATCGTCAAAGGACGAGTCACCCGCTTGATGATCCGGCCCAACTGGGGCGGGTCACACAACAGATAATATCCCGAACACTTTGCTTGCAGATACTAATCTTTCAGGAGTGGTTGAATCTGACACATTCAGCTGCTAATACTTGAGAGTATCCTCTCACCTCCTATTGGCGTATCAACAAATTTGGGTCGAATACTCTACCCTTGAAAACTGCCTCGATCCCACGCACTGGTGGGCCGTCAACAACATTCTTCTAGTTTCGTTGCCGGGGAGTGCTAACAGCATTCTTCTGGTGCCGTTGCATGGGAAGGTCTATTGTCATAGAGTAAACATTTTTCTGGCGCCGTTGCCGGGGAAGGTCTATTGTCACAGAGTCAGCATTTTTCTGGCGCCGTTGCCGGAGAGGTAATTGTTATATTCTCTGAGTCACTTGGGATTTATATCCGCTGATCACTGTGAAGAATCTGAAGGATCCAAAAACCAAAATCTTGCCCTCAACTACGAGGGGAGGTAAGGAACTGCCATCTAGCTCTGCACTTTATTCACCTTCAGTTATGAGTAAGTTTGCGACATCACCTCCTCCTAGAAATCTTGATATGTCGTCTGTGCATGATGATGCTTATGATGCTACTGCTAGAGATACTATGCTTGATACTATGCTTGATGCTATGCCTGTTACTGCTAGAAATACTATGCCTGATAGTGCTAGAGATGCTATGCTTGATACTGCTTTGCGTGATGATGCTAGAGATGCTATTTTGCCTGATGATGCTATGCTTGATGATGCTAGAAATGCTATGCCTGATGATTCTATGCCTGATACTGCTAGAGATACTACTTTGCGTGATATGCCACTAGGGGTATTCCTTGATGCTCATATTGCTAGAGTTACTGCCAATGCTCGTGATGCTTCTGAAACTACCGATGCTATTGAGATAGAACCTGCTTTTGCTCCTGCTAGATCTAGCTCTCCTAGATATGAATTGCCTGATATACCTGAGGGTTACGTTATGGAGGGAGAGATAGCTGAGGATTTTCTTGCGTGTAATGATGCCTATGACGCTGAGAAATTACTTCTCAAGTAGAAGGAAAAATATTTGAAAGCTAGGATGAAATACGACCCGAAGTTTGCCACTTCACCTATCTTTATCACCGATAAGGACTATGAATTCTCTGTCGACCCTGAGATAATCTCTCTAGTCGAATCTGATCCTTTCCACGGTTATGAGTCTGAGACGGCCGTAACCCATCTTACGAAACTACACGATATAGCCACACTTTTCACTAGTGAGGAGAAGAACTGCCACTACTATATCCTCAAGGTGTTTCCTTTCTCTCTAAAGGATGACGCTAAAGCCTGGTTCACTTCTCTTGCTCCCGGATGTGTGAGTAGTCCCCAGGATATGGTCTATTACTTCTGTGAGAAATATTTCCCTGCCCATAAGAAGCAAGCTTCCTTGCAGGAGATATACAACTTTTCTCAACTCAAAGAAGAGAGTCTCCCACAAGCTTAGGGGAGGCTCGTCCAGCTACAGAATGCTTTGCGTGATCACCCTCTTAAGAAGAATGAGATACTTGATATCTTCTATAACGGACTTACCGATGCTTCTAGAGACCACCTTGACAGTTGTGTCGGTTGTGTTTTTAGGGAATGAACTGTAGAACAAGCTGAGACTCTACCGAATGACATCTTGATCAACGATAATTCTTGGACTATTCCCGAACCACCTACTAAGCCAACTCCGAAGAAAAGAGGTATTCTATTCCTCAGCCCCGAAGATATGCAAGAAGCCAAGAAATCTATGCAAGAGAAAGGCATTAGATCTGAAGATGTCAAAAATCTACCACCTATCGAAGAGATCCATGGTCTCGATAACCCGATACAGGTAGTGGAAGTAAATTCTCTGCGTAGGTTTTATGAGAGTGACATTCCTTTTGATAAACCTGCTAGCCTATGGTTTGATGAATTTGACAACTTTCTTGCCAAACAACAGAGTTTCAATGATTATGTTAGCACACATTTGGAACAAAGTACTGGTATGCTTAGCCATTTAAGTGCTTGTGTAGACAGAAATGTCAATGATCTGAAGCTTCTGAGTAAACATGCCTCTATGATTACTACTCAGGTAGAACAAGTACTTAAAGCTCAGAATGACCTTCTTAATAAATTAAATGACAACTCTGTCAGAGTCATTACTAGAGGAGGCAAAATGACTCAGGAACCTTTGTATCCTGAAGGTCATCCTAAGAGAATCGATCAAGATTCTCAAGGAATTAATGCAGATGCACGCAATCATCCTAAGGAGAAGAAGAAGGATGATAGAAACCTGCATGTTAGTTCACCAAATACTGTCACACCTCAAGAACCAAATGATATTTCTGGGTCTAATGCAGAAACACAATCTAGTGATGAACATGAACCTGGTGACAATGTGGACAACGATGTTCATAATAATGCTCAACCTAACAATGATAACGATGTGGAGATTGAACCTACGGTTAATCCTGATAACCCACAACCTAAGAGATACAATAAGAATGACTTCATTGCTAGGAAGCATGGTAAATAAAGAGAGCCATGGGTTCAGAGACCTATGCCCTTTGCTCCTAAGCCATCCAAGAAAAAGGATGATGAGGATTTTGAGCGCTTTATTGAAATGATAAGACCCGTCTTTCTGCAGATGCGGTTAGTTGATATGCTCAAAATGTCTCCATATGCCAAGTACATGAAGGATATCGTGACTAATAGACGGAAGATACCAGATCTTGAGATCCCCATCATGCTTGCCAATTACACTTTCAAAGGTGGAACTCCTAAGAAACTTGGTAATCCCGGAGTGCCCACTATACCTTGCTCCATTAAAGGAAACTATGTAAGAACTGCCTTATATGACCTTGGACGCGGAGTTAGTGTTATGCCTCTCTCTCTCTATCGTAGACTTGAACTGGATAAGTTTACACCCACTGAAATCTCTCTGCAAATGGCTGACAAATCAACTGCTTTCCCTGTAGGCATTTGCGAGGATGTTCCTTTTGTGGTTGCTAACACCACTATCTTAACATACTTTGTTATCTTGGATATTCCCGAGGACGATGCCATGGCTGTCATCCTCGGAAGACCCTTTTAAACACTTCAGGGGCTGTTATAGATTGCAACAAAGGCAATGTCACTTTCCACGTCAACGGTAATGAGCATACCATGCACTTTTCGAAGAAACCATATCAAGTGCATTGCATCAATGCTATCGAAAAAACTTCATCGATTCTTATTGGGAGCTTTGAATGCCCTATTCCTCGTGTCAAGATGAAGTATGAATTGCTTGTTAGGGAGATTCATATCCCCATTGAGGTGACTTAGCGGCTATTCGAAAATTCTCCGTTCTCTCTTGCGATTCGAGAAAGTTTTGTCATAAGGATTTGATCAACCCCATTGACGGATTTCTTTCGATGACCATGAAATGGATGAATCAAAGAGTCACATACCTCTGTTTTAAGCTTTCATTTTCTGTTGCTTAGAAGAAAAATGATAGGTTTAGTTTAGTTTTCCCTGTTTTCTGTTTTAGCGTCCCGGAGAAAAATACCTCGAAAATAGAAGTTCTCCGATGGTCCTGAAAATCTAGTATGATTTTTTCTGGAATATTTGAAAAATACTGGGACAGAGAGCTGGCCTGGGGGCCACCCAGTGGGCCACAAGCCCTGTCACCGCGGGGTACCCCCCTGGCCGCGGGGAGCAGGCTTGTGGGGCCCACAGGGCCCCCTCCACTCATTCCAGCTCCTATCCTCTTCTTCTTCCTCCGGAAAAAATTGTTTCGCAGCTCAAACCCGTGTTCTTGCTCATTTGGCTGTGATTTTCGATCTCCTTGCTCAAAGCATCATTCTCCGAACCGTTTTGGGGAAATTGCTCCTTGGTAAGTGACTCCTGCATTGGTCCAATTAGTTTCTGCTCTAGTGCTTTATCCTTCGCGTATTCTTGCTACCTTGGTGACCCTGTTCTTGAGCTGGAAATGTTGATTTTAGCTGGTCCCAAGTAGTTTTAGCGCGTGATACGGTCTCTAGGCACTAGTAGGAGTAGTTGCTACGAGTTGGGTTAATATTTATTCACTTTTCTTTCGAAGTCTCTAAAAATTTCAGAATTTTTCAGAGCTAGAAAAGGAAAAAGATGAGGAGGTTCTTGAGAGGCTCTTCAAGCCGTAACCCCAAGGAGGATGAGAAGAACCACCCCAAGTACACGGTTCCTCGAGTCATAGAAGTTTGAGCGTGCGAGTGTCCAAGTGATGAATTTTTGCGCGCCGTCGGGCTTTATGAGGGCTTTTATTACTTGGTGGAGAACGCAGGTCTTACCGTGTTCGTTGAAGATAAGTGCTCACAATACCTCCTCCTCACCAATATTTTCGTTCAAAGCTTCAACTTTTATCTGAGGAAGAATCCTCCTATGGTTGAGTTCATGTTGTATGATATCCCCCAGTGCATGACACTACAAGATTTTTGCAATGCATGCAAATTACCTTATGTTGGGGATATTCATGATCCTCACCCACGGGACTTGGAGGATTTCATAAGTACTATTGATGTTGGAGAGGAGAGAGGAGTGTCTCGTGCTAGAATTGATAGCATACATTTTCCTGTGCTTCGGTACTTCTCATTATTTGTGGGAAAATGTTTGATTGGCCGTGGGGAGGCTGGATCACTTAACTCTCCAGACCTTGCGGTTTTGCGCGAAGGCCTTTATAGCACTAAGACTTATAGCCTAGGTGCTATGGTAGCTCAGCTGTTGAACACAAACAGTTCCAAAGGTGTCGTCTATGGAGGTATCTATGCTACTCGTGTTGCTAGACACTTTGAGATACCCATAGACTTCGCGAGGAAGAAGAGATGCTTCTTCCTGAGAAATATCTGGATTATGACAACATGGTTCACCATGATTTTCTGGATAGAAATGCTAGTAGACGGATGGTTTATAACCTGGTATTTAGTCAGGGTACTCGAGAGACTATTACTTTGCCTCCTCCTTCTTTGTTCGATCTTCATGCAAGCAGGTACATTATTATGCCCTCGGACATCTATGCATATTGGGGCTTGGCCCAACCACAGGTGCCCGTGCCCGAGCCGCCGATCGAGTACCAGACGCCAGTTTATCAGTGGGAGCGAGAGGAGCTCACACAACAATGGCATCCACAGTCTACTCCAGAGTATCCCGGAGCTGGTTATTTCCCGCCTTGGGAGTAGACCAAGCTATACCAAAAGCCTAAGCTTGGGGGAGTACGTGTTCTCACCGATCTTACATTCATGCTTATGCTTTCACTTTGTTCGTCGGTGTTTACACTTTGCCACTGTATGATCCATGCTAGTTTATTTTCGTTTTCTTGTTTTCTTGTTTTGTGTCCTTTTTGAGAAAACCCAAAAAGATTTTCCTTTCTTCTTTTGCTTGTTAAGGGTTTTCCCGTGTAAATAGTTTTCTTTTCCTTTGGGTCAAGGTAGAAGATATTGGTTACAATGTTTAGTGGCTCTTGCATGCATACTTGTTTAGCTTTCAAAGAGCCATATTACATTGTCTTCTCCTTTGTGTTTGCCTGCAGATTCAGCTTAGTCCATTGCACGAGCACGCTTTTTATTGTTCACATCGTTTGATCGTGCAAATGAAAGGCAATAATGATGATATATGATGAAGTGACTGAGACTGGAAAAGCTGGTATGAACTCTATCTATTTTGTTTTTGTAAATATGACCAGCTTGTCGTTCTAGATTCAGCTTTGTTGTGAGAGAACCATGTTTGCAATGACAACTTAGAGATCATAGTTTCTGATGCCATGCTTATTTAGCCTAGGAGCTTATAATGGTTTGTCTTGAATGCCAACATAGATTTTGAGATGACTATGATGTAGTATGATAGGATGGTATTCTCCTTTGAACGATTTAAGTGGCTTGACTTGGCGCATGTTCATGCATGTAGTTGAAACAAAATCAACATAGCCTCTATGATGTTCGTGTTCATGGTGATTTATATCCTGTTCATGCTTGCACTCCATGTTAGTCAAACTCATTGCATCTTGATGACTGTTGTCGCTCTCTAGTTGGTCGCTTCCCAGTCTTTTGCTAGCCTTCACTTGTACTAAGCAGAATACTGCTTGTGCATCCACTTCCATAAACCCAATTTTTTTTTCATGAGATCCCACCATACCTACCTATTTTCGGTATTTACCTGCCGTTCCAAGTAAATTTGCATGTGCCATTCTTTAAACCTTCAAGAAATATTCTGTTTTGCATGCCCGAACCGCTCATGTGGTGACAAGGGGCTATTGGTATCTTCCATGCTAGGCGTGTTATCCTTGACATGTGTTTATTCACTGTCATTCACGAGAAAGGGGCCGGTAATTGGAATGCCCAGTTCCACGCTTAAATCGAAAACATAACTGTAAAATAAGACTCCCCCTGGATTGATGTTAGTATGGAAGGTACCCGAGGATTTGGCTAGCTGTGGAGTGTGATTGATTGGTGGTGGGGGGAGTTAAAACTTTACTTTTCTGTTTGGGAACCGCCTATAGCATGAGTAGCATGGAAGATATTGAGAACTCTTGGTCATTGCGTTGACAATGAAAGCATACCACCCAAAATTATTATCTCTGTTTTCAAAGCTTGAGCTCTGGCACCTCTGCAAATCAATGCTTCCCTCTGCGAAGGGCCTGTCTATTTATTTTCCTGTTGAGTCATCCTCTTATTATAAGCACCAATTAGAGAGCACCTCTGTCATTTTTATGCTTTGCTTTTGATTGATGTTGAGTATGACTATGACTGGATCTTCGTTGTTATGAAATATAATGTTTAATCAGCCCTTGATCTTTGAAAGTGCTCTGCATTTATGTTTTGCAGTCTCAGAAAGAGCTAACGAGATACCACCTATTCATATTGCTTCATGCTTGTTTTGATTGAATTCTTGGTATCTAAAAATCATTATTATTTGCTCGCTAGCTGATTATGCCATTGATATTAGTTTACCGTGAGACCTTTGTGTCACTTGCTTATGTGGTTAACTTGTGATCTTGCTGAAATTCTGGTTACGAGTTAGACATAGTTGCAACAACAAGATCAAACAGAGTTTGTCAAAGTTTTTCTTTCTCTCTCAGTTTGTCAACTGAGTTGCTTGAGGACAAGCAAGGTTTTAAGATTGGGGGAGTTTGATACGTCTCCATCGTATCTACTTTTCCAAACTCTTTTGCCCTTGTTTTGGACTCTAATTTGCATAATTTGAATGGAACTAACCCGGACTGACGCTGTTTTCAGCAGAATTGCCATGGTGTTGTTTTTGTGCAGAAATGAAAGTTCTCGGAACATCCTGAAAATTTACGGAGAATTTTCTGGAAAATATGAAAAATAACTGCGCAAAGATCCACCAGGGGGGTGGGCCAGTGGCCTACAAGCCCTGTTGCCGCAGCCACACCCCTGGCCGCGACAACCAAGCTTGTGGGGCCCACGTGGCTCTGCCGCCCCCAATCTCAGCTCTATAAATTCACTTTTTCCCAGGAAAAATCAGAAGAGAAGATTTCGTCGCGTTTGCGATACGGAGGCGCTGCCACATCCCGTTCTTCATCTGGAGGAGAGATCTGGAGTCCGTTTTGGGCTCTGGAGAGGGGAAATCATCGCCATTGTCATCAACAACCTTCTTCCCTCTCCAATTCCATGAAGCTCTTCATCGTTCGTGAGTAATTTATTCGTAGGCTCGCTGGGCGGTGATGAGTAGGATGAGATCTATCATGTAATCGAGTTAGTTTTGACGGGGATTGATCCCTAGTATCCACTATGTTCTGAGATTGATGTTGCTACTACTTTGCCATGCTTAATACTTGTCACTAGGGCCCGAGTGCCATGATTTCAGATCTGAAATTATTATGTTGTCACCAATATATGTGTGTTTTAGATCCGATCTTGGAAGTTGTAGTTACCTACTATGTGTTATGACCCGGCAACCCCGGAGTGACAATAACCGGAACCACTCCCGGTGATGATCATAGTTTGAGGAGTTCATGTGTTCACCAACTGCTAATGCGTTGTTCCGGTTCTTTATTAAAAGGAGAACCTTAATATCCCGTAGTATCCTTTTGGACCCCGCTGCCACGGGAGGGATGGACAATATATGCCATGCAAGTTCTTTTCCCTAAGCACGTATGACTACACACGGAATGCATGCCTACATCACATTGACGAACGGGAGCTAGCCACGTATCTCTCCGTGTTATAACTGTTGCATGATGAATATCATCCAAAAGAATCACCGACCCATTGCCTACGAGTTTGTCCCACTGTTGCTCTTACTTGTTTTGCTCTCCTGCTGTTACTTGTTTTGCTCTGCTGCTGTTACTACTATTGCTGCTGCTGTCACTACTGTTGTTCCTTGCCAGTGCTATTACTCATTACACTGCTGCTACTTGCTACAATTTGGTTCGCTGGTCGTTGATGGGAACACACAATATCCGTCAACGGGCAACTTCTGGCGCCATTGATACAATCGTTAGGAATAGTCTGCCGTCAACAATCGTTTGTGACACCATTGTTATCATACTACTTTGCTGCTGACACTTTGCTTGCAGATACTAATCTTTCAGGTGTGGTTGAATCTGACACATTCAGCTGCTAATACTTGAGAGTATCCTCTCACCTCCTATTGGCGTATCAACAAATTTGGGTCGAATACTCTACCCTTGAAAACTGCCTCGATCCCACGCGCCGGTGGGCCGTTAACAACATTCTTCTAGTTTCTTTGCCGGGGAGTGCTAGCAGCATTCTTCTGGTGCCGTTGCAGGGGAAGGTATATTTTCACAAAGTCAGCATTTTTCTGGCGCCGTTGCCGGGGAAGGTCTGTTGTCACAGAGTCAACATTTTTCTGGCGCCGTTGCTGGGGAGGTAATTGTTATATTCTCTGAGTCACTTGGGATTTATATCTGCTGATCACTATGAAGAATCTGAAGGATCCAAAAACCAAAGTCTTGCCCTCAACTACGAGGGGAGGTAAGGAACTTTCATCTAGCTCTGCACTTGATTCACCTTCAATTATGTATAAGTTTGCGACATCACCTCCTGCTAGAAATCTTGATATATCGCATGTTCCTGATGATGCTTATGATGCTACTGCTAGAGATACTATGCTTGATACTATGCTTGATGCTATGCCTGATACTACTAGAAGTACTATGCCTGATACTGCTAGAGATGCTATGCTTGATACTGCTTTGCCTGATGATGCTAGAGATGCTATTTTGCCTGATGATGCTATGCTTGATGATGGTAGAAATGCGATGCCTGATGATGCTATGCCTGATACTACTAGAGATACTACTTTGCCTGATATGCCACTAGGGGTATTCCTTGATGCTCATATTGCTAGAGTTACTTCCAATGCTAGAGAAACTACCGATGCTATTGAGATAGAACCTGCTTTTGCTCCTGCTAGATCTAGCTCTCCTAGATATGAATTGCCTGATATACCCGAGGGTTATGTTATGGAGGGAGAGATAGCTGAGGACTTTCTTGCGTGTAAGGATGCCTATGACGTTGAGAAATTACTACTCAAGTGGAAGGAAAAATCTCTGAAAGCTAGGATGAAATACGACCCGAAGTTTGCCACTTCACCTATCTTTATCACCGATAAGGACTATGAATTCTCTGTCGACCCTGAGATAATCTCTCTAGTCGAATCTGATCCTTTCCACGGTTATGAGTCTGAGACGGTCATAGCCCATCTTACCAAACTACACGATATAGCCACCCTTTTCACTAGTGAGGAGAAGATCCGCCACTACTATATCCTTAAGCTGTTTCCTTTCTCTCTAAAGGATGATGATGATGTATCCCAAAGTTCACACCCTTGCGGATGCTAATCTCCGTTGGAGCGGTGTGGAGGCACAATGCTCCCCAAGATGCCACTAAGGCCACCGTAATCTCCTCACACCCTCACACAATGCAAGATGCCGTGATTCCACTAAGGGACCCTTGAGGGCGGTCACCGAACCCGTACAAACAAGGTTGGGGGCAATCTCCACAACTTAATTGGAGGCTCCCAACAACACCACGAAGCTTCACCACAATGGCATATGGCTTTGAGGTGACCACAAATGCTCGGGGCATTCTCCACCACTTAATTGGAGACCTCGTGATGACCCACAAGTGTAGGGGATCTATCGTAGTCCTTTCGACAAGTAAGAGTGTCGAACCCAACGAGGATTAGAAGGAAATGACAAGTGGTTTTCAGCAAGGTATTCTCTGCAGGCACTGAAATTATCGGTAACAGATAGTTGTGTGATAAGATAATTCATAGCGAGTAGCAAGTACAATAGTAACAAAGGTGCAGCAAGATGGCCCAATCCCTTTTGTAGCAAGGGACAAGCCTGGACGAACTCTTATATAAGGTAAAGCGCTCCCGAGGACACATGGGAATTTCTGTCAAGCTAGTTTTCATCATGTTCATATGATTCGCGTTCGCTACTTTGATATTTTGATATGTGGGTGGACCGGTGCTTGGGTGCTGTCCTTACTTGGACAAACATCCCACTTATGATTAACCCCTCTCTCAAGCATCCACAACTACGAAAGAAGAATTAAGACAAAGTCTAACCATAGCATTAAACTAGTGGATCCAAATCATCCCCTTACGAAGCAACGCATAAACTAGGGTTTAAGCTTCTGTCACTCTAGCAACCCATCATCTACTTATTACTTCCCAATGCCTTCCTCTAGGCCCAATAAAGGGTGAAGTGTTATGTAGTCGATGTTCACATAACACCACTAGAGGAAACACAACATACAATGCATCAAAATATCGAATGAATACCAAATTCACATGACTACTTATAGCAAGACTTATCCCATGCCCTCAAGAACAAACGTAACTACTCACAAAGCATAATTATGTTCATGATCAGAGAGGTATTGAATATCATTAAGGATCTGAACATAAGATCTTCCACCGAGTAAACCAACTAGCATCAACTACAAGGAGTAATTAACACTACTAGCAACCTTACAAGTACCAATCGGAGTCGCGAGACAGAGATTGGTTACAAGAGATGAACTAGGGTTTGGAGATGAGATGGTGCTGATGAAGATGTTGATGGATATGAGTCCCCTCCGATGAGAGGAGTGTTGGTGATGACGATGGCAATGATTTCCACCTCTGGGAGGGAAGTTTCCCCGGCAGGATGGCCCTGTCAGAGCTCTAGATTGGTTCTGCTCAAGTTACACCTCGTGGCGGCGGCGTTTCTTCCCGAAAGCTCTCCCTTGATTTTTTTGGGACGAAACCCTCTATATAGAAGAAGATGGGAGCCGGAGGGGTAACAGGGGACCCACGAGTCCACCATGCACACCTGACACGCTTGTGGCCTCCTGGTGGCTCCCCTCTAGTACTTCTTCCGCTCAGTATTTTTTATATATTCCAAAATAAATCCTCGCTGATTTTCATGGCTTTTTGAGTTGTGCAGAATAGGTATCTCAAACTTGCTCCCTTTTCAGCCCAGAATTCCAGTTGCCGGCATTCTCTCTCTTCATGTAAACCTTATAAAATATGAGAGAAAAGGCATAAGTATTATACCATAATGTGTAATAACAGCCCATAATGCAATAAATATCAATATGAAAGCATGATGCAAAATGGACGTATCACCCCAACGCTTGCCCGGAGGTTTACACCACAATGATTGAGCTCCGAGGCACCACCAAGCTTCTAGGTATACCAAGTACCGAAGGGTAATAAGCTTCTCAACTTCTCAGTTCCACGTATCACCGTGGAGAACTCAAACCGATGCACCAAATGCAATGGTAAGGGCACAGGGAGTGTCCAAGTCCTTCTCTCCCAAATCCCACCAAAGCAACTAATGCTAGGGAGGAAAATGAGAGGAAGAACAAAGAAGAACACGACGAACTCCTAGATCTAGACCCAAGGGGTTCCCCTCACTTAGAGGAGAAAGTGATTGGTGGAAATGTGGATCTAGATCTCCTCTCTCTTTTGCCTCAAGAACTAGCAAGAATCATTGGAGGGATTGAGATTTAGCAAGCTCGAAGAAGGTCAACAATGGGGGAAGAACACAAGCTAAAGAGATAAGGTTCAATGGGGAAGAAGACCCCCTTTTATAGGTGGGAAATATCCAACAATTATGCTTCACAGCCCGCACAGAGTGGTACTACCACTTATGGGACTACCGCTCGGTAGGTTCACCAACCATGCTGAGGCCAAAAAGGGTGTGCAAATACAGTCCGACGGAGCGGTACTACCCCTAGGGAGCGGTAGTAAAAAATACTACCATTTCTAGAGCGGTACTACTGCTCCGATAGCGGTACTACCGCTCCGGAAGCGGTACTACCACTCGGGAGCGGTAGTAAAAAATTACTACCGCTCCGGGGGCAGTACTACCACTCCTGGAGCGGTACTACCGCTGGCACGAGGAGCGGTACTACCGTTGGGTGCTGAAACTGCTCTAACTTTCGCATACGAACTCCGAATCGAGCAAACTCAAGCTTGTTGAATTCACAACGACAGGAGAAAATATTAAGAACATGCAGTTAGAAAATGCCAATGATATAGAGAAGTGAGACCTCTATGAATGAAGAACTGGCAAAAACTTCCAACATCGAAAACATCATAGAAGATGCATATGGACTCCGTTTTCGATGAACTCGAGATTGTAATGAAGATGACCATAAGCTATAAAACTCAAAAAGAGAAACACCAAACAAGAACCAAGAAATATGATGCAAGGATGCAAATGGTTTGAGCTATAAATGAACGATACGATCAAGCTACTCACTTCAGAACCCCCCTTGACAGTACGACAATCTATCCTAAAATAGAAACCTATCAAGGGCAAACATATACCTTGCACCTAGTCCTCTTGAGCTAGATGATGATGATCTTGGCTTCTTCAAGATGGACCACCTTTCTTGATTGCCTTGGTTTGACGAAGACTAGTTGATTGCTCCCCCATACTCAATATGGGTGAGCCACTCTTCAACACATCTTCACAAGTCCATTGCCACCACAATGGACGGCAAGCTTCAAGCATGATATATTAGTGATGCTCCATTTGAACTTGCACACCGCAATCTCGATGACGATCACCACTTGATGTCATCCTTCATAGGTTGAATGAGATCTTCCTCTTGACGCAAACCCATGGAGACACACCTAACACCACATAGAACTCTCACAAGGGCCATGGGTTAGTACACAAAAGCGTTATGGACAATGCTTACCATACCATGGGATCACTCGATCCCTCTTGGTACATCTTGTACACTTTGTGTGTTGGTCATCTTGATTTACTCTTTGCTTAGTCTTGATCAACCTTGTGTCTTTTTGACCAATCTTTGGATAATACCTTGAATACCACCTTGGTCATTACATAAACTACTTGACACCAACAGATGGACTTCAAGAAGTGCCTATGGACAAATCCTTCGAATATAACTTAAGGCAACCATTAGCCCATAGGGATTGTCATCAATTACCAAAACCACATATGGAGAAATATGCTCTAACAGCTTGACAGCGGACTAGACTTGACGACGACGATGACTAAGAGCTCTGGATGTGATGGGGTAGAGGCCTCCAATGCATCTACCATGGTAGATGAGTTCCCTCGTTGCTCGATCCTTAATAAACAATATTTTGGATGAGTTTCAAAGAAAACATTATTATCATTGGTAAGGCAAGACATAGAGGCAAGATTTTTATCTGCTTGTGGGACATGTAAGACATCTTTCAGAAGAAGATCACGTTTGCAAGTAGGGGAACTAATCGAAGTCTGATCAATTTGGTGGATTTGCATACCTCCGTCGCTTGCAGTGCAGACCTGATCACCTCCCAGGTATTTTTCCCGGAGAGCTAGCTTTTCAAGCTCGCTGGTGACATGGTCTCTGGCTCCAGAGACGGCATACTAGATGGTGCCGTCATCCCCTCCTTGCTCCCGAACAACAGCAGCAACAAGGCGTGCATTAGGTATGTAGCTCTCATCATACCTGTGCTAGCACTCGAACACCTCATGTCCTGATTTCTTGCATAGTTGGCAGCGAGGCCGCCTGTTGGAGGAGGATGGCTCCATTTGGTTGTAGCCACCACTGCCACCACCAGAACGGGTGTTTTGGTTTCCATCGGTGCCATGCCCTCGTCCGGTGTTGCCGTTGGCACGACCGCGGCCCGGCTGAATGCGCCCACGACTGCCGCGCCCACGAGAGATCGCATTGACAGAGGATTGGCGAGTGTGGAGACCGTAAAGGAGGTTGATGCAGGCATCAAAGGAAAGGAGTTGGCTGTACAGCTCAGTTACCGTGACAGGTTCCACTCGAGCAGCAAGGGAGGAGACGACTGGGTTGTAGTCGAGGTCAAGTCCCGCGAGGATGTGAGAGGTGATTCCTGTAGCAGTAAGAGGAGGAGATGCACATGTGATCTCGTCGGTGAGTGCTTTGACCTTGGCGAGATAGTCTGCCATGCTAGAGTTGCCCTTCTGGAGGTTGTGGAGCTCAATCCTGGTGTTGATGGACTGAGCCTGCGTTTGCATCAAATCGATCAGAAGTGCTATGCTTTATGTAATCACGCTGAAGGCTAACATCTCACGAGTAGGCCGAGCTAGGATAAGAATTCCAATCAAAAAATAAGTATGAATTGGGCCCAAAATCACTACTTTACTACCTATGTCGCGTGTCGCGCCACCTAGTACGATAGACTTTTTTCGGGCCGCGAAGGTGGCATGGATCGCCGGCAAGGATCTCGCGGGAGAGAGATCCCATCAAGTATCCTTGAAGTTGCTGCTGTTGAGCATACCAGAGAGTGCACGCCATGTTGACGAACTGCTCCTCCTTGCCGTCAGTGGTGACAGTGATGGTGGCCGGCGTCACAGGGCTCATCGGGTCAAGGTAATGTTTCATCTGTGCGCCTTTGATCAGAGGCAACACAATGGCTTTCCTGGTAAGATTCTCTTGGGGAGGAGGGCCGAGGGTAACGACCTGAGTGGTGCCGGTGGATGGTGCGGAGGTGGACGATGATGCGGGTTGGGTGGCGAGGGTATTCATGGTACCGACAGAGGGAGTAGATGGGTTCGACATTGGGGCTAGATGCGATCTATGTGTGATCTAGGATGAAGAGGCTCCGATGACCATATGAGGAAGAGTATCTCCACCCGTAGGTGGCCGTGAGGTTTTATAGAAGGGGCGATAGTCTGCCTTGGCGTACAAGTTGTGGAAGATCGCTAGGATACATCCCGTACATGAGATAAAGAGAGACACAAGATATGGATGAGATACTAACCGAATAACAGAAAGAGATCTCTAGGATTCTATTCTATCTTATGTTTAACACCCGGTGTCGGCCGTGCTGCGGTTGACGCGTTTGCACATGGAGGAGGTGAGTCACCGTCAGCGTCTGCTGAAGCCGGAGCAGCGGCTCAACCCTGCCTACGCGACCGACTCCCCCAACTGGGATCTCTCGTTCGTGGTCGAGCACAAGGAGTAGCGCTGGCGTGGCATGCGCGACGTGCAGCCACGACGCCCTCCGCCGCCCCCACCCGTCATCAGCAAGGAGGACCAGAAGATTGAGGCCGCCTACCAGGTCGCGGTGGCAGCTGTTCTCCGTGAGAGCAAGGTGGAAGATCGGTGCAAGGACGACAAGGAGGAGGCAGCGTACCAGCAGCAGCTCGCGGAGGCCATCGCGTTTTGGCCGCCGGCAACTGCGTCGTGCCACCTCCGCCGAAGACCGAGCCCACGGAGCCGTGGGAGGTCTACAAGTGGACCGGCTTCATCAGCGAGTGGGTCAGTGCGCCGCCCATCTGGTTGGGCGCGACACCGGAGCAGGAGCAAGCCTACCTCCTGCACTAGAAGACGAAGCACCTACGGGCGGAGCGCGCCGAAGGCCGTCGACTGATGGAGCTGGAGAAGGAGGCGGAGAAGGAACAACGGGAGATGGAGGAGGATGTAACACCCAAGAGGCGACCCTATCCTTATTTTGGCACGAGGGCCTCGATGGGGATAGAAGCGCATCTCATCGTTTCGCAAGAATGGATATCGTTACAAGTACATGTACTGAAAAGAAGAGATATATGGAATTGGCTTACACTCGTCACAGGCTACATCAGAGTCACATCAGTACAATACATAAACATCATGTAAAACAGTAGGGTCCGTCTACGGACGAAAACAAACGAGAAAAGAACGACGTCCATCCTTGCTATCTCAGGCTGCCGGCCTGGAACCCATCCTAGATCGACGAAGAGGAAGAAGAAGAAACTCCAAACGAACAATCATCGCCCTCACGCGTTAATATCCTTTACGTGTACCTGCAACTGGTGTTGTAGTAATTTGTGAGCCATAGGGGACTCAGCAATCTCATTTCCAAAGGTATCAAGACTAGCAAAGCTTAATGGGTGAGGTATGATTAAGTGGTGAGGTGATACATCTCCAACGTATCTATAATTTTTTATGGTTCCATGCTATTATCTTGTCAACTTTGGATGTTTTATATGCATGAATCTGCTATTTTATATCTTTTTTGGGACTAACCTATTAACTTAGTGCCGAGTGCCAGTTTCTGTTTTTTCCGTGTTTTTGACCTTTTTCAGAGAAGAATATTAAACGGAGTCAAAACGGAATAAAACCCGCGGGGTGATTTTTTCCATAACAGAAGATACGCAGGGGACTTGAGAACCAAGGCAGGAGACCTCGGGGGAGGTCACAAGCCCCCTATCCGCGGCCTGGGGGCACCTAGCAGGCTTGTGGGCCCCACGTGGCTTCTTTTCCCTACCTCTTTCGCCTATAAATTCTCTAAAATCCCAAAACCTCCTAAGAGAGCCTCGAAAATACTTTTCCACCGCCGAAAGCTTCTATCTCAGCAAGATCCCATCTGGGGACCGTTCTGGTGCCCTGCCGGAGGGGGATTTGGACACGGAGGGCTTCTTCATCAACACCATTGCCTCTCCGATGATGCGTGAGTAGTTCACCACAGACCTTCGGGTCCATAGCTAGTAGCTAGATGGCTTCTTCTCTCTCTTGGATCTTCAATACAAAGTTCTCCATGATCTTCATGGAGATCTATCCGATGTAACCTTCTTTTGCGGTGTGTTTGTCGAGATCTGATGAATTGTGGATTTATGATCAGATTATCTATGAATATTATTTGAGTCTCCTCTGATCTCTTTTATGCATGATTTCGTATCCTTGTAATTCTCTTTGAGTTGTGGGTTTTGTTTGGCCAACTTGATCTATAATTCTTGCAATGGGAGAAGTGCTTGGTTTTGGGTTCATACCATGCAGTGTCCTCACCCAGTGACAGAAGGGGTAGCGAGGCGCGCATCATGTTGTTGCCATCAAGGGTAAAAAGATGGGGTTTATATCATATTGCATGAACCTATCCCTCTACATCATGTCATCTTGCTTAAGGCGTTACTCTGTTTGTTATGAACTCAATACACTAGATGCATGCTGGATAGTGGTCGATGTGTGGAGTAATAGTAGTAGTTGTAGAAAGTATTGGTCTACTTGTCTCGGACGTGATGCCTATATGTATGATCATTACCTTAGATATCATCATGACTTTTCGTGATTCTATCACTTGCTCGACAGTAATTCGTTGAACCCACCGTAATACTGGCTATCATGAGAGAAGCCTCTAGTGAACACTATGGCCCCCGGGTCTACTTCACATCCTATATTCAGATCTACAAAATTACTTTGTTGCATTTTTCGCCTTCAGATCTCACCTTGCAAATAATCGTGTAGGGATTGACAACCCCTTTATAGCGTTGGGTGGAAGTTTATTTGTTTTTGCGCAGGAACATTGGTGCCTCATCTTGATACTCCTACTGGATTGATATCATGGTTCTCAAACTGAGGGAAATACTTATCGCTACTGTGCTCCATCACCCTTTCCTCTTCAAGGAAAAACCAACGCAAGCTCGAGAAGTAGCAAGAAGAATTTCTGGCGCCGTTGCTGGGGAGTATTCAACTGAAGCATACCAAGTAACTATAACAAACTCATCTCTTGCATTTACATTATTTGCTTTTTGCCTCTCTTTTTCCTCTCCCCCACTTCTGAAAAAACAAAATTTACAAAAACATTTGCCTTTCCTTTGCTTGTGTGCTATTGTAGCGACCCGACTCATGACGAGTCAAGCCTCTGGTGTTTTCGTACCATCCCAAGATCATGCTGGTACACACTCAGTACATCAATGTATATATCAAGAGTTCAATCACACAGCTTTATTAATCGAAATCTCATATCGAGTACTTTATTACAATAATGGATTACAATAAAGTGGCTGAAGGCCATCTCATGAGATATCTAACGAAGACTAGCGGAAGCATCAGGTAGACGAGTCCATCCGACTCCAGGGCATGTCGCTGAGCATAGATCGTTGCCTCACTCCTGGTCGGAAAAGTACTCTGCAACATGATACGTTGCAGCCGTGTAGGTCAGCATATGGAATATATCGGCAAGTCATCAAAGAGAGGGGTAAAAATAATAATCAACTATATCTACATGCATATTTGGCAGGTGGGGCTAATAGTTTTGCATAAAGCCAATTTCTCCTACAACAAGAGGGGCTGGAAACAAAATATTACTACATTGTTTGTTGTTAACGAGATGGTTCCGCCAACCAATTCTCGTACCCGAGTTGTTGTTAACACCCACATCATTATTAAGTTGTGTCAAGAGTTCAGGGGAATTTCAATGCCTTCGGCTCAAGTTGTCCATGACCGTGGACACGACTAATCGATTAGGTTGGGCACTCTGCAGAGTTTTGCACACGTTCCCCACAAGATTTGATCGCCTCCGTGTATGTCCTCGCACTTCAGGGTGTTTGAAGACCGGATGACCAAAACATGGTCTTTCAACGGGTCCCTATGAATCCCTATCGGTGCCCATCCATTCCTACCGTTCGTCTACATCTGCTAGCACGCCTGTCCAGAGTCGCCGCGTTGTCCAACCAAGCCAGAGCCCATAATGACTTGTGGCTGTGCAGGTAAGCCTTGGGTCTTGAAGCCTCCGTCCGTCTCTTCGAGCCTGGGTGAAGCTTTCCGCAAGATGTCATGGCCGTCTCCAGCATCCCGGGTCATCCACTAGTTTATCCAGGGAGCCGGTCAACCGTCCTTCACCCAGAGTTGCATTGCATCACGAGGTCTTAAAAATCTTGTCTTAACTGGTCTTGATTATTTAATCAACCTCGCATCACTCGTGTTATGCACTCAACCGAAATCCCGTCTACTCAAGCATAGCAATATGAAATTTGTCGTCCCGGGGCCAAGTATCGGGGTTGTTGTGTGCCTACCACATGATACTACAACCTATACTAAAATTTGCATGTACCTAAGCAGCATGCAATTGGGCAAAGAAAGGTGAAACTACCATGCATCGAAAAAACATAGGAGATAGTATGATCAAAATGACTTGCGTTGATGATAGTTGTCTTGATCGAGCGCTTCTAAGTAACAAGCTTCGCACTCCGAGTGATCTACCGATACAAACAAATACACACCATAAGCACTACAATCCAACAACAATTAAAAATAACATCACAAGTAAAAAGTTGCTATGGCCTACGTGAAAGAATTCACTATACGTCACTAAGGCAGAAACTTGTTTCTGTTAAAAACCCAAGTAAAAATATTTACAAAAAATTGAAACTTATACCACAGTAATATATAATCACTAGGAAGCAGTAGAAAAAAGAATCAAATCAAAATCAGTTTTTAAGCTCCTGGAATAAGCAAAACAATGTTTAAACTAAATCTGATCTAATTCAAATTTGAAAACTTCAAACATAGACAAATTATATGTTTTTAAAAACTACAGAACAATTGTGATCTACTGGAAAAGGAATCAACCTTATTGGATCTGCAGACCAAAAGTTATGATCAAAACAGTATTGGAACTATCTCTGATTTCTAATCTAAAACAGAAAAAAGGAAAACTGATTTGTGGACACGGGGTCCACGTGGCATCTTCTGATTGGTCAGGCTGTGTGTCCTGCGGTGAAATCTTACAAACGGCCGAAGCTTAATGGATTCCTCTCGGCTAAAATATAAGGGGAGGAAAACCCAATCCGTTTTTGTCTGAACATCGAAGGGGTATTGCGCTTCTAATCTATAGCGTTGAAAGCAGATCGGATGGCTCAGGGAGGAGGAGGGTGCTCACACTGAGGTTGGTGCTCCGGCGAGGCTTCTCCGGCGAGGCCGAAGTGAAATGGCGATGGGGAAGCGGCTCCAACGGTCGGGGACAGCAGCGGAGAGGACTAGGCAATGGCAGCGGGGTTCCTCCGAAGAATGGAGGTGACGGCGAGGCAGCTCGGGGGGGGTGGGGCGTTGGGTGAGCAGGGGGAGCTCGGGGGTTTCGGTGGTGGGGAGTATTTATAGGGGGAGAGGAGAGGCTCCAGAGGAAAAGAATCGGGGCTGAGGGGGAAGGGGATCGGGCTGCCATGGAAGGCAAGGGCGCTGGGAAGAAAGGAAATTCACGTGAGAACAGGGAAGGAAGGAAGAAGAAGAGGGAAGGAAAGAGAGAGAGAAAGAAAAAAAAGAAAGAAAAGTGGGAAAGAAAAAGAAAAAAAATAAAGAAAGAGGAGGTAGCGTGGGGGTGCTGGTTAGTTGGGCAGCTGCAGTTGCCAGAAATTTGTGGCTCTCCAGCGATGGGATCTCGCCACAATATCTCCCGTGTGTGTTTTTTTTAACTAAACTAAAAAGAAAATAAAAGGAAACAAATAAAATAATTAATATAGGATATCATACACCAAAATGATCAGAAAAATATCCTCTACTCGATTTACATTTTTCCAAGGCAAAAATAAAAACTTTAAAAAAATAATTTTTTTTTTCAGGAAAATCCCTTATGCTATATTTTCTTTTTGCAATTATTTTCACGATAAAACTTTGGCTTTCTTGGCTCAAAAATGTTTCAAAAATGCCTCACACTTTGGAGGGTCATTTTCCTCCGCTCTCTCTTGCGTGCAAGAGATTATTTCCCGGCACTTCTCGTGTGAAGAAAAAAAAATAGAAATGCAAAAGCAAAAGTCGAAAGAATTCAAATGCAAACTTGATTTAAATCGATATGCATAGATGCTTAGCTACAATGTAAAACATTCCCAATTTGGAAAATTGGGATGTTACAAACCTACCCACCTTAAGATGAATCTCGCCCTCGAGATTCGGGTTGGCTAGAAAATAGGCGCGGGTGGTCTCGACGAAGATCCTCTTCTCGTTCCCAGGTGGCTTCTTCCTCGGTGTGGTGGCTCCAAACACCTTGCAGAACTTGATGATCTTGTTGCGGGTAACTCTGTTGGCAGTCTCGAGAATCCTGACGGGTTTTTCCTCATACGTCAGATCACTGTCAAGCTGTATGGCCTCTAGGGGCACTGTATCTCTCAACGGAACATCGGCCATCTCAGCATGGCATTTCTTCAACTGGGAAACATGGAAGACATCATGAACTCCGGACAATCCTTCCGGCAGGTCTAGTTTATATGCAACTTCGCCTCTACGTTCAAGAATTTTGTAGGGGCCAATGAATCGGGGTGCTAACTTTCCTTTCACACCAAATCTCTTGATCCCTCGGAGTGGAGACACCCGAAGATATGCTCGGTCTCCCACTTCGGAGGTTACTTCCTTGCGTTTGCTGTCGGCATAACTTTTCTGCCTGGACTGAGCTATCTTGAGTCGGTCACGAATTAGCTTGACCTTCTCTTCAGAATCTCGGATAAGGTCGGGACCAAAAAGTTGTCGGTCTCCAACTCCATCCCACATCAACGGTGTTCTGCACATCCCTCCGTATAGAGCTTCGAAAGGGGCCATCTTCAGGCTGGTCTGATAGCTGTTGTTGTATGAGAACTCGGCATAAGGCAGATTTTCATCCCAACTAGACCCATAGTCTAGTGCGCAAGCTCTCAGCATGTCCTCCAGAATCTGATTGACTCTCTCTGTCTGTCCATCTGTCTATGGGTGAAAAGTTGTACTGAACTCCAATCTCGTTCCCAAGGTTTCATGCAGTTGGTGCCAAAATTTTGATGTGAACTAAGTCCCTCTATCTGACACAATGCTCTTCGGTACTCCGTGCAGACATACGATCCTGGTCATATATATCTTGGCCAGCTTGGCCCTCGTGTAAGTAGTCTTCACAGGAATGAAGTGAGCTACCTGTTGGGGAATGTCGCATGGGAAACAAAAAATTTCCTACGCGCACGAAGACCTATTATGGTGATGTCCATCTACGAGAGGGGATGTTTGATCCACGTACCCTTGTAGACCGTACAGCAGAAGCGTTTAGTGAACGCGGTTGATGTAGTGGAACGTCCTCACATCCCTCGATCCGCCCCGCGAACTAGTGCCGAACGGACGGCACCTCCGCGTTCAGCACACGTACAGTTCGACGATGATCTCGGCCTTCTTGATCCAGCAAGAGAGACGGAGAGGTAGAAGAGTTCTCCAGCAGCATAACGACGCTCCGGAGGTTTGTGGTGATCTTATCTCAGCAGGGCTCCGCCCGAGCTCCGCAGAAACGCGATCTAGAGGTGAAACCGTGGAGATATGTGGTCGGGCTGCCGTGGCAAAGTTGTCTCAAATCAGCCCTAAAGCATCCGTATATATAGGGGAAAGAGGGGGAGCCTTGCCTTGGGGTCCAAGGACCCCCAAGGGGTTCAGCCGAGCCAAGGGGGGCAACCCTCCCCTTCCAAACCGAGTCCAATTAGGTTTGAAAGGAGGAGTCCTTCCCCCTTTTCCCACTTCCTCTTTTTTTTTCCTTTTCTCTTTGATTTTCTTCCTATGGCGCATAGGGCCTTCTTGGGCTGTCCCACCAGCCCACTAAGGGCTGGTGCACCACCCCAAGGCCTATGGGCATCCCTGGGGTGGGTTCCCCCCCCCCCCCCGGTGAACACCCGGAACCCATTCGTCATTCCCGGTACATTCCCGGTAACTCCGAAAACCTTCCGGTAATCAAATGAGGTCATCTATATATCAATCTTTGTTTCCGGACCATTCCGGAAACCCTCGTGATGTCCGTGATCTCATCCGGTACTCCGAACAACATTCGGTAACCAACCATATAACTCAAATACGCATAAAACAACGTCGAACCTTAAGTGTGCAGACCCTGCGGGTTCGAGAACTATGTAGACATGACACGAGAGACTCCTCAGTCAATATCCAATAGCGGGACCTGGATGCCCATATTGGATCCTACATATTCTACGAAGATCTTATCGTTTGAACCTCACTGCCAAGGATTCATATAATCCCGTATGTCATTCCCTTTGTCCTTCGGTATGTTACTTGCCCGAGATTTGATGGTCAGTATCCGCATACCTATTTCAATCTCGTTTGCCGGCAAGTCTGTTTACTCGTTCCGTAATACAAGATCCCGCAACTTACACTAAGTCACATTGCTTGCAAGGCTTGTGTGTGATGTTGTATTACCGAGTGGGCCCCGAGATACCTCTCCATCACATGGAGTGACAAATCCCAGTCTCGATCCATACTAACTCAACGAACACCTTCGAAGATACCTGCAGAGCATCTTTATAGTCACCCAGTTACGTTGCGACGTTTGATACACACAAAGCATTCCTCCGGTGTCAGTGAGTTATATGATCTCATGGTCATAGGAACAAATACTTGACATGCGGAAAACAGTAGCAACAAAATGACACGATCAATATGCTACGTCTATTAGTTTGGGTCTAGTCCATCATGTGATTCTCCTAATGATGTGATCCAGTTATCAAGCAACAACACCTTGTTCATAATCAGAAGACCCTGACTATCTTTGATCAACTGGCTAGCCAACTAGAGGCTTGCTAGGGACAGTGTTTTGTCTATGTATCCACGCATGTATATAAGTCTTCATTCAATACAATTATAGCATGGACAATAAACGATTATCTTGATACAGGAATTATAATAATAACTATATTTATTATTGCCTCTAGGGCATAATTCCAATAGTCTCCCACTTGCACTAGATTCAATAATCTAGCCCTCACATCATCATGTGAATTACATTGTAATAAATCTAACACCCATACAGTTCTGGTGTTGATCATGCTTTGCCCGTGGAAGAGGTTTAGTCAGCGGGTCTGCTACATTCAGATCCGTGTGCACTTTGCATATATTTACGTCCTCCCCTTCGACGTAGTGGCGGATGAGGTTGAAGCGTCGTTTGATGTGTCTGGACTTCTTGTCAAACCATGGTTCCTTTGCTAGGGCAATGGCACCCGTGTTGTCACAGAACAAGGTTATTGGATTCAGTGCGCTTGGCACTACTCCAAGATCCGTCATGAACTGCTTCATCCAGACACCCTCCTTAGCCGCCTCCGAGGCAGCCATGTACTCCGCTTCACATGTAGAATCTGCTACGACGCTTTGCTTGGAACTGCACCAGCTTACCGCACCCCCATTAAGAATAAATACGTATCCGGTCTGCGACTTAGAGTCGTCCGGATCTGTGTCAAAGCTTGCATCGACGTAACCCTTTACGGCGAGATCTTCGTCACCTCCATACACGAGAAACATCTCCTTAGTCCTTTTCAGGTACTTCAGGATATTCTTGACCGCCGTCCAGTGATCCACTCCTGGATTACTCTGGAACCTACCTGCCATACTTATGGCCAAGCTAGCGTCCGGTCTAGTGGACAACATTGCATACATGATAGAACCTATGGCTGAAGCATAGGGGACGGTGCTCATATGCTCTCTATCCTCATCAGTTGCTCGGCACTGAGTCTTACTCAATATTGTAGCTTGTAAAACTGGCAAGAACCCTTTCTTGGACTGTTCCATTTTGAACCTCTTCAAAACTTTATCAAGGTATGTGCTTTGTGAAAGTCCTATCAGGCGTTTCGATCTATCCCTGTAGATCTTAATGCCTAGAATGTAAGCAGCTTCTCCTAGGTCCTTCATAGAGAAACTTTTATTCAAGTAATCCTTTATGCTCTCCAAAAACTCTACGTTGTTTCCAATCAGCAATATGTCGTCCACATATAATATTAGAAACGCCACAGAGCTCCCACTCACTTTCTTGTAAATACAAGATTCTCCAACCACTTGTATAAACCCAAATGCTTTGATCACCTCATCAAAGCGTTTGTTCCAACTCCGAGATGCTTGCACCAGCCCATAAATGGATCGCTGGAGCTTGCACACCTTGTTAGCATTCTTAGGATGGACAAAACCTTCGGGTTGCATCATATACAACTCTTCCTTAAGGAAACCGTTAAGGAACGCCGTTTTGACATCCATCTGCCAGATTTCATAATCGAAAAATACAGCTATTGCTAACATGATTCTGACAGACTTAAGCATCGCTACGGGTGAGAATGTTTCATCGTAGTCAACTCCTTGAACTTGTGAAAAACCCTTTGCCACAAGTTGAGCTTTATAAACGGTCACATTGCCGTCAGCGTCCGTCTTCTTCTTAAAGATCCATTTGTTCTGAATAGCCTTGCGGCCCTCAGGTAGTACTTCCAAAGTCCATACTTTGTTCTCATACATGGATCCTATCTCAGACTTCATGGCCTCTAGCCATTTGTTGGAATCTGGGCCCACCATTGCTTCTTCATAATTTGCAGGTTCATTGTTGTCTAACAACATGATTGACATGACGGGATTACCGTACCACTCTAGAGCAGCACGTGGTCTCGTCGACCTGCGTGGTTCGACAGGAACTTGAACCGGAGTTTCATGATCATCATCATTAACTTCCTCCTCAACCAGCGTCGCAATGACAAAGGTTTCCCCTTGCCCTGCGCCACCATCTAGAGGGATGAGAGGTTCGACAACCTCATCAAGTTCTATCTTCCTCCCACTCAGTTCTCTTGAGAGAAACTCCTTCTTGAGAAAAGCTCCGTTTTTAGCAACAAACACTTTGCCCTCGGATTTGAGATAGAAGGTGTACCCAACTGTCTCTTTTGGGTAACCTATGAAGATGCACTTTTCCGCTTTGGGTTCCAGCTTTTCAGGCTGAAGCTTTTTGACATAAGCATCACATCCCCAAACTTTAAGAAACGACAACTTTGGCCTTTTGCCATACCACAGTTCGTATGGTGTCGTCTCAACGGATTTTGATGGTGCCCTATTTAAAGTGAATGCAGCTGTTTCTAATGCATAACCCCAAAACGATAACGGCAAATCGATAAGAAACATCATAGATCGCGCCATCTCTAATAAAGTAGGATTACGACGTTCGGACACACCATTACGCTGTGGTGTTCCAAGCGGTGTCAACTGTGAAACAATTCCACATTGTCTTAAGTGAGCACCAAACTTGAAACTCAGATATTCACCCCCACGATCAGACCGTAGGAACTTGATCTTCTTGTTACGATGATTTTCAACTTCACTCTAAAATTGCTTGTATTTTTCAAATGTTTCAGACTTGTGCTTCATGAAGTAGACATAACCATATCTACTCAATTCGTCAGTGAAGGTGAGAAAATAACGATATCCGCCGCGTGCCTCTACGCTCATCGGACCGCACACATGGGTATGTATGATTTCCAACAAGTCACTTGCACGCTCCATTGTTCCGGAGAACGGAGTTTTAGTCATCTTGCCCATGAGGCATGGTTTGCACGTGTCAAGTGAATCAAAGTCAAGTGACTCCAAAAGTCCATCGGCATGGAGTTTCTTCATGCGCTTTACACCAATATGACCTAAGCGGCAGTGCCACAAAAATATGGCACTATCATTGTTAACTCTAATTCTTTTGGTCTCAATGTTATGTATGTGTGTATCACTATCAAGATTCAATATGAACAATCCTCTCACATTGGGTGCATGACCATAAAAGATGTTACTCATAGAAATAGAACAACCATTATTCTCTGACTTAAAAGAGTAACCATCTCGCAATAAACAAGATCCAGATATAATGTTCATGCTCAACGCAGGCACTAAATAACAATGATTCAAGTTCATAACTTATCCTGATGGTAACTGAAGTGAAACTGTGCCGACGGCGATTGCATCAACCTTGGAACCATTTTCTACGCGCATCGTCACTTCATCTTTCGCCAGCCTTCGTCTATTCTACAGTTCCTGTTTCGAGTTGCAAATATGAGCAACAGAACCGGTATCGAATACCCAGGCACTACCACGAGAGCCGGTTAAGTACACATCAATAACATGTATATCAAATATACCTGATTTTTCTTTGGCCGCCTTCTTATCAGCCAGATACTTGGGGCAGTTGCGCTTCCAGTGACCCATACCCTTGCAATAGTAACACTCTGTTTCAGGCTTAGGTCCAGCTTTGGGTTTCTTCGTCGGATTGGCAACAGGCTTGCCGCTCTTCTTTGAATTACCCTTCTTGCCTTTGCCTTTTCTCTTGAAACTAGTGGTCTTATTCACCATCAACACTTGATGCTCTTTACGAAGTTCAGACTCTGCGACTTTCATCATCGCAAACAACTCGCCGGGTGACTTGTTCATCCCTTGCATGTTGTAGTTCAACACAAAGCCTTTATAGCTTGGCGGCAGTGATTGAAGGATTCTGTCAGTGATAGCCTCTTGCGGGAGTTCAATCCCCACCTCAGCTAGACGGTTTGAGTACCCAGACATTTTGAGCACATGTTCACTGACAGACGAGTTCTCCTCCATCTTGCAAGCATAGAATTTATTGGAGGTCTCATACCTCTCGATCCGGGCGTTCTTTTGAAAGATGAACTTCAACTCCTGGAACATCTCAAATGCTCCATGACGCTCAAAGCGACGTTGAAGTCCCGGTTCTAAGCCATACAAGACTGCACATTGAACTACTGAGTAGTCCTCCTTACGTGTTAACCAAGCGTTCTCAACATCCTGATCAGCCGTAGCGGGTGGTTCATCTCCTAGCGCAACATTAAGGACATAATCCTTCTTCCCAGCTTGTAAGATTAGCTTAAGATTACGAGCCCAGTCTACAAAGTTGCTTCCATCATCTTTCAACTTAGCTTTCTCTAGGAACGTATTAAAATTCAGGGTGACTGTCGCGTGAGCCATGATCTACAACACAAATATATTCAAAGTGGACTTAGACTATGTTCAAGATAATTAGAGTTTAACTTAATCAAATTACTCTCTAAACTCCCACTCAAAAAGTACATCTCTCTAGTCATTTGATTGGTTCATGATCCACTTACACTAGCTCAAGTCCGATCATCACGTGAGTTGAGTATAGTTTCAGTGGTAAGCATCCCTATGCTAATCATATCATCTATATGATTCATGATCGACCTTTCGGTCTCATGTGTTTCGAGGCCATGTCTGCACATGCTAGGCTCGTCAAGCTTAACCCGAGTGTTCCGCGTGTGCAACTGTTTTGCACCCGTTGTATGTGAACGTTGAGTCTATCACACCCAATCATCACGTGGTGTCTCGAAACGACGAACTGTAGCAACGGTGCACAGTCGGGGAGAACACAATTTCGTCTTGAAATTTTAGTGAGAGATCACCTTATAATGCTACCGTCGTTCTAAGCAAAATAAGGTGCATAAAAGGATTAACATCACATGCAATTCATAAGTGACATGATATGGCCATCATCACGTGCTCCTTGATCTCCATCACCAAAGCACCGACACGATCTTCTTGTCACCGGCGCCACACCATGATCTCCATCAACATGTCGCCATCGGGGTTGTCGTGCTACTCATGCTATTACTACTAAAGCTACATCCTAGCAAAATAGTAAACGCATCTGCAAGCACAAATGTTAGTTTAAAGACAACCCTATGGCTCCTGCCGGTTGCCGTACCATCGACGTGCAAGTCGATATTATCTATTACAACATGATCATCTCATACATCCAATATATCGCATCACATCATTGGCCATATCACATCACAAGCATACCCTACAAAAACAAGTTAGACGTCCTCTAATTTTGTTGTTGCATGTTTTATGTGGTGACCATGGGTATCTAGTAGGATGGCATCTTACTTATGCAAACACCACAACAGAGATATATGAATTTCTATTTAACCTCATCCAAGGACCTCCTCGGTCAAATCCGATTCAACTAAAGTTGGAGAAACTGACACTTGCCAGTCATCTTTGAGCAACGGGGTTACTCGTAGCGATGAAACCAGTCTCTCGTAAGCGTACGAGTAATGTCGGTCCAAGCCGCTTCAATCCAACAATACCGCGGAATCAAGAAAAGACAAAGGAGGGCAGCAAAACGCACATCACTGCCCACAAAAACTTTTGTGTTCTACTCGAGAAGACATCTACGCATGAACCTAGCTCATGATGCCACTGTTGGGGAACGTCGCATGGGAAACAAAAATTTTCCTACGCGCACGAAGACCTATCATGGTGATGTCCATCTACGAGAGGGGATGTTTGATCTACGTACCCTTGTATACCGTATAACAGAAGCGTTTAGTGAACGCGGTTGATGTAGTGGAATGTCCTCACGTCCCTCGATCCGCCCCGCGAACTGTCTCGCGATCAGTCCCACGATCTAGTGCCGAACGGACGACACCTCCGCGTTCAGCACACGTACAACTCGACGATGATCTCGGCCTTCTTGATCCAGCAAGAGAGACGGAGAGGTAGAAGAGTTCTCCGACAGCGTGAAGGCGCTCCGGAGGTTGGTGGTGATCTTATCTCAGCAGGGCTCCGCCCGAGCTCCGCAGAAACGCGATCTAGAGGTGAAACCATGGAGATATGTGGTCGGGCTGTCGTGGCAAAGTTGTCTCAAATCAGCCCTAAAACCTCCGTATATATAGGGGGAAGAGGGGAGCCTTGCCTTGGGGTCCAAGGACCCCCAAGGGGTTCGGCCGAGCCAAGGGGGGCAACCCTCCCCTTCCAAACCGAGTCCAACTAGGTTTGGAAGGAGGAGTCCTTCCCCCTTCTCCCACCTCCTCTTTTTTTCCTTTTCTCTTTGATGTTCTTCCGGTGGCGCATAGGGCCTTCTTGGGCTGTCCCACCAGCCCACTAAGGGCTGGTGCTCCACCCCCAAGGCCTATAGGCTTCCCCGAGGTGGGTTGCCCCCCCGGTGAACACCTGGAACCCATTCGTCATTCCCGGTACATTCCCGGTAACTCCGAAAACCTTACGATAATCAAATGAGGTCATCCTATATATCAATCTTCGTTTCCGGACAATTCCGAAAACCCTCGTGACGTCCGTGATCTCATCCGGGACTCCGAACAACATTCGGTAACCAACCATATAACTCAAATACGCATAAAACAACGTCGAACCTTAAGTGTGCAGACCCTGCGGGTTCGAGAACTATGTAGACATGACCCGAGAGACTCCTCGGTCAATATCCAATAGCGGGACCTGGATGCCCATATTGGATCCTACGTATTCTACGAAGATCTTATCGTTTGAACCTCAGTGCCAAGGATTCATATAATCCCGTATGTCATTCCCTTTGTCCATCGGTATGTTACTTGCCCGAGATTCGATCATCAGTATCCGCATACCTATTTTAATCTCGTTTACCGGCAAATCTCTTTACTCATTCCGTAATACAAGATCCCGCAACTTACACTAAGTCACATTGCTTGCAAGGCTTGTGTGTGATGTTGTATTACCGAGTGGGCCCCGAGATACCTCTCCTTCACACGGAGTGACAAATCCCAGTCTCGATCCATACTAACTCAACGAACACCTTCAAAGATACATGTAGAGCATCTTTATAGTCACCCAGTTACGTTGCGACGTTTGATACACACAAAGCATTCCTCCGGTGTCAGTGAGTTATATGATCTCATGGTCATAGGAACAAATACTTGACATGCAGAAAACAGTAGCAACAAAATGACACGATCAATATGCTATGTCTATTAGTTTGGGTCTAGTCCATCACGTGATTCTCCTAATGACGTGATCCAGTTATAAAGCAACAACACCTTGTTCATAATCAGAAGACCCTGACTATCTTTGATCAACTAGCTAGCCAACTAGAGGCTTGCTAAGGACAGTGTTTTGTCTATGTATCCACACATGTATATAAGTCTTCATTCAATACAATTATAGCATGGATAATAAACGATTATCTTGATACAGGAATTATAATAATAACTACATTTATTATTGCCTCTAGGGCATAATTCCAACACTACCTTGGTCAAACGATCGACCACAACCCAAATAGAATCATAGCCAGAACGGTCCTGGGTAATCCTGTGATGAAGTCCATACCAAGCTTTTCCCATTTCCACTCGGGTATCGGCAGAGGTTGGAGCAAACCTGCTGGCTTCTGATGCTCGGCTTTTACTCGCTGACAAACATCGCATATTGCTACGAACTCAGCAATGTCTTTCTTCATTCCTGTCCACCAGAAACTTTCTTTAAGATCCAGATACATCTTGGTGTTGCCGGGGTGTATCGAGTACGGGGAATCATGGGCCTCCTGAAGTATCAACTTCCTCAGTTCGGGATCATTGGGCACATAAATGCGATCCTCAAACCATATAGTTCCGTGTTCATCCTCACGAAAACCTTTAGCCTTCCCGTCTTTCATTTTCTGCTTAATCTCAGCTATCTCCTTGTCTGATTTCTGTGCCTCGCGGATCTTTTCTGTCAAAGTGGACTGAATTTCTAGTGTGGCAACAAATCCTCTTGGAACTATTTCCAATTTGAGCTCTCGGAGGTCATCGGCTAACTCCTGGGGTAACCCTCCTGCTATGAGTGTGTTCACATAACTCTTGCGGCTCAACGCATCGGCTACAACATTTGCCTTGCCTGGGTGATAATGCAATCTCATGTCATAGTCCTTGATCAACTCTAGCCATCGCCTCTGTCTGAGGTTCAACTCCTTCTGCGTGAAGATATATTTCAGGCTCTTGTGATCAGTGTAAACATCACAACTATTTCCGATCAGGAAATGTCTCCAGGTCTTGAGAGCGTGCACTACGGCTGCTAGTTCCAAGTCATGCGTGGCATAATTCAACTCATGGGGTCTGAGCTGTCTGGATGCATAGGCTACAACTTTACCTTCTTGCATGAGCACTCCTCCGAGTCCTTGACGAGAAGCGTCACAGTAAACCTGGAAATCCTTCCGAATGTTCGGCAATATCAGCATTGGTGCTATAACCAGACGTTTCTTCAACTCTTGAAAACTGGTTTCACATTCCTCAGTCCAAACATACTTGGATTCCTTCTTCAACAACTCTGTCAGGGGCTTGGCGATCTTTGAGAAATTCTCAATGAACCTCCGGTAATATCCGGCAAGTCCGAGGAAACTGCGGATCTCCTTGACTGACGTGGGTGCTACCCATTCGGTGACTGCTGCGACCTTGGCAGGGTCCACTGCTATTCCTTCTCCTGAGATGACGTGTCCGAGGAATCCGACTTCCTTCAACCAAAACTCACATTTTCTAAACTTTGCATACAGCTTATGCTCTCGAAGTTTCTCCAGAACTAGACGTAGATGTTCCTTGTGTTCCTCTTCGTTCTTGGAGAATATCAGTATGTCATCGATGAACACCACGACAAACTTGTCCAAGTATTCCATAAATACCTTGTTCATCAGATTCATAAAATATGTCGGAGCATTAGTCAATCCAAATGACATGACCGTGTACTCATACAAGACGTACCGACTGGTGAAGGCTGTCTTGGGTATATCCTGTTCATGAATCTTCAACTGATGATACCCGGATCGAAGATCGATCTTGGAGAATATTCGGGCTCGAACTAACTGATCAAACAGATCATTGATCATCGGCAAGGGGTACTTGTTCTTGATGGTCACCTCGTTCAATGCACGATAATCGACAACCATTCTTAAGGACTTATCCTTCTTTTCAACCAAGAGCACTGGGCTCCCCAAGGTGAAGAACTTGGGCGAATATACCCTTTGTCCAACAACTCCTTAATTTGCTTCTTGATTTCTACCAAGTCATTTGCGGGCATCTGATAGGGTCTCTTGGATATCGGGGCTGTTCCGGGTAATAGCTCAATCAGGAACTCAATCTCTCTATCAGGTGGCATGCCCGGTAATTCCTCCGGAAATACATCTGGGTACTCCTGTACAATCGGTACTTCCTCCTGGACTACTCCCGTGAGAGAGTTTACTCGTTTACTCCGTGTCGGGCGCTGAGACACGTACTTAATCCGCTTCTGCTCGGGGGTGGTGAGAAAAATAGACTTAAGGGCACAATCAATATTCCCTTCGTACTTGGCCAACCAATCCATGCCTAGGATTACATCCAATCACTGGGACTCTAATACGATGTGGTCGGTGGGAAAATTATGGTTCCCGATGTTGGGACTGAAAGCATGGCATCCTATCCCGGCTGTCATCATGCCTCCTGGGGAACTGACCTTAATAGGTTGGCTGAGGGTTCTAGTTGGCAAACTATACTTTTCCACAACTACCCTTGATATGAATGAATGCGTTGCACTAGAATCAAAAAGTACCAATACTGGACGTGAATTTAGCAAAAACTTACCAACCACAGTATCAGGGTGATCATAGACCTCTTCAACATCAATGTGATTCACCTGAGCTCGAGGAAAAGGAATGGGCTTCTTTGCTGCAGAGTTGCCGTTGCCGTTTCCATTTCCCTGCTTGTTCTGGGGACATTTAGTGGCATAGTGTCCCGTCTTCTGACACTTGAAGCAGGTGATGTGATTCAGATCCTTCTGAACTGGAGCTGAATGCTGCTGAGTGCCAGTACCGCCATTCTTGAAGTTGCTGTTGTTGCGGTGGTTCCCATTTCCTCCATGGTTGTGGCCTCCATGGTTGTGCACTGGGTGGTTATGCTGGACGTGTCCTCCAAACTTACCAGATCCAGTCCCGGTATTCCCTGAATAGGGGGTGTAGCGAGGCTTTTGCTGAGTGCCGGAGTTGAACTTTCCATTCCCATACTTCCGCTTAGGGTTCTCCATCTGCTGGTGTTTCCCCTCCAAGATGAGGGCCCTATCTACCAACTCCTGGTAGTTGTTGAAGGTGGCTACAGTCAGCTGAATGCTCAGCTCATCATTGAGTCCCTCCAAGAACTTTTCCTGCTTGGCCGCATCATCGGCCACATCTCCAGGTGCATAACGGGCGAGCATGCTGAATTCATCGACATACTGAGCCACAGAGCGATTTCCTTGGCGTAAGTTGCGAAACTCACGCTTCTTCAGACTCATTGCACCAGCTGAGACATGTGCGGTACGGAAGGCTTGCTTGAACTGCTCCCAAGTGACTCCAACAATGGGGTATGTGGTGGTGTAGTTCTCCCACCATGCAGCTGCAGGGCCTTCAAGTTGATGCGCGGCAAAGCGCACCTTCTCAGCTTCAGTACAACCAGTAGTGATAAGTTCCCGCTCCATCTTGCGGAGCCAATCATCCGCCACAATGGGCCCAATGCTGCTGGAGAAAGTCGGAGGGTTCAACCTCAGGAAACGAGTGAGATTGTCGGCCTGGGGTGGATGATGGTTGTTGTTATTGTTCTGGTTCTGGATGATCAGCTGCATCAGGGTATTCTGTTGCTGAATCAACTGGGTGAGTTCCGACGGAAAGTTGGAAGTAGGGGCACGTCTCGGAGGCATCTGATGTTTGTAGAGGGGTGAGATTAGCATAGAACAAAGGTCTAAGAGTAATTACACTACCCATATGAAATGCAAAAAACAAGTATCACACCACACATTATTATTCAATACCATCACAAAGGTTCACACGGGGATACAAATTCGATAACCTAACATCGGCCTAAGCGTTTAACGATAAAATAAATTTGGTGGTCTAGTCTAAGTGTCCTCCCCAGAAAAGCATGGTGGTGGGTCCTTCGATGGAGCTTTCTTCATAGTCCTCGTCATTGCTGATCAAGGGGGCTACGTCACCTTCGGGATGAAGGTTCTCGCCCATGTCCAGTTCCTCCTCCAGGTATGCAACTCGAGTCTTCAGCTTCTCGATCCTCTCTAGAAAGTCCTTCACCTCCAGTTCGTGCTCATAGTGGGCTTCCCGGGCTGCTTCTTCGAGTTTGAGTTCGCGGAGCGACAGTTGCTTGATCTTCCTAGCGTCCTTGATCACACGATGCTCCAGAGTCCCGCTGTGCTTCTCCAAGGTCTGGGCATAGGACAGGAGAGCGTCCTTGGTCTTGCTTGAGATGATATCTCCATCTTCTCTTCTCCGGGATACCGTGAATAGGTCCGGTGAAATAGGCAGCCTCTGTACACTTCCTTGATACGTTCGAGTGCACAATGGACCGCCATGTCCCTTCCGGGAATCCAATTGGGTGCGATGAACTTGAAGTCCACAGGCTCAGTGCGCGGCTCAAATGTCCTTCCGGGAACGTGCACCTCGATCCTGTAGCATGAATCCTCCGGGTAAGACGAAGTCGGCTTCCCTGGGATAGTCCGCAGAGCAATCCTCAAGTCCTTGGTGATCTGTATCAGCTCCTTTTCGAAAGGCATAGTGGCGTCGGGCTGGCAAAACTCCGTGAACTTAACGGGGATGAAGGTGGCCATCTAAAACATTGACGAATCGGAGAGAAGTCAGAGATGATCAGAAGAGGAATAGAGGATTTATAGACATAAGAAAGTAGTTTTCTTTCTAAGGCTTTTCCATTCCTAGAGGTTACGTCCTACGGTCAGCGTGTGCTCTGAATACCATTTCTGTAGCGACCCGACTCAAGACAAGTCAAGCCTCTGGTGTTTCCGTACCATTCCAAGATCATGCTGGTACACACTCAGTACATCAATGTATATATCAAGAGTTCAATCACACAACTTTATTAATCGAAATCTCATATCGAGTACTTTATTACAATAATGGATTACAATAAAGTGGCTGAAGGCCATCTCATGAGATATCTAACGAAGACTAGAGGAAGCATCAGGTAGACGAGTCCATCCGACTCCAGGGCATGTCGCGGAGCGTAGATCGTAGCCTCACTCCTGGTCGGAAAAGTACTCTGCAACATGATACGTTGCAGCCATGTAGGTCAGCATATGGAATATGCCGGCAAGTCATCAAAGAGAGGGGTAAAAATAATAATCAACTATCTCTACATGCATATTTGGCAGGTGGGGCTAATAGTTTTGCATTAAGCCAATTTTCTCCTATGACAAGAGGGGCTGGAAACAAAATATTAGTACATTGTTTGTTGTTAACGAGATGGTTCCGCCAACCAATTCTCGTACCCGAGTTGTTGTTAACACCCACATCATTATTAAGTTGTGTCGAGAGTTCAGGGGAATTTTAATGCCTTCGGCTCAAGTTGTCCATGACCATGGAAACGGCTAATCGATTAGGTTCGGCACTCTGCAGAGTTTTGCACACATTCCCCACAAGATTTGATCGCCTCCGTGTATGTCCTCGCACTTCAGGGTGTTTGAAGACCGGATGACCAAAACATGGTCTTTCAACGGGTCCCTCTGAATCCCTGTCGGTGCCCATCCATTCCTACCGTTCTTCTACATCTGCTAGCACCGCCTGTCCAGAGTCGCCGTGTTGTCCAACCAAGCCAGAGCCCATAATGACTTGTGGCTGTGCAGGTAAGCCTTGGGTCTTGAAGCCTCCGTCCGTCTCTTCAAGCCTGGGTGAAGCTTTCCGCAAGATGTCATGGCCGTCTCCAGCATCCCGGGTCATCCACTAGTTTATCCAGGGAGCCGATCAACCGTCCTTCACCCAGAGTTGCATTGCATCACGAGGTCTTAAAAATCTTGTCTTAACCGGTCTTGATTATTTAATCAACCTCGCATCACTCGTGTTATGCACTCAACCGAAATCCCGTCTACTCAAGCATAGCAATATGAAATTTGTCGTCCCGGGGCCAAGTATCGGGGTTGTTGTGTTCCTACCACATGATACTACAACCTATACTAAAATTTCCATGTACCTAAGCAGCGTGCAATTGGGCAAAGAAAGGTGAAACTACCATGCATCGAAAAAACATAGGAGATAGTATGATCAAAATGACTTGCCTTGATGATAGTTGTCTTGATCGAGCGCTTCTAAGTAACAAGCTTCGCACTCCGGGTGATCTACCGATACAAACAAATACACACCATAAGCAGTACAATCCAACAACAAGTAAAAATAACATCACAAGTAAAAAGTTGCTATGGCCTACGTGAAAGAATTCACTATACGTCACTAAGGCAGAAAATTGTTTCTGTTAAAACCCCAAGTAAAAATATTTACAAAAAATTGAAACTTATACCAAAGTAAGATATAATCACTAGGAAGCAGTAGCAAAAAGAATCAAATCAAAATCAGTTTTTAAGCTCCTGGAATAAGCAAAACAAGGTTTAAACTAAATCTGATCTAATTCAAATTTGAAAACTTCAAACATAGACAAATTATATGTTTTTAAAAACTACAGAACAATTGTGATCTACTGGAAAAGGAATCAACCTTATTGGATCTCTAGACCAAAAGTTATGATCAAAACAGTATTGGAACTATCTCTGATTTCTAATCTAAAACAGAAAAAAGGAAAACTGATTTGTGGACACGGGGTCCACGTGGCATCTTCTGATTGGTCAGTGTTGGGGATATTGCTTATTAAGTGACCCGCCGAATATGGGTCGGGTTACTTGTAAGGAAATTCATCGTTTAGGGCTAGTTGGGCCTCAGCCTGGGCGGTTCAAAGTCGCAGGATGGTTATGATTTATGGAAGGTCTCTGGGCTTTGCAAGTCGGCGACTTAGAGACCGTGGTGGTCACGATTTGTAAAGAGGAAGGGACTCTTGTATACCCTAGAGCCTCGACCTCTATATAAAGGCAAGTTGAAGGGGGATAGGTAGGTTAGAAATCATCGAGTGCTAGGTTTAGGCGAGTTACGCCTCCCTTGTAATCAAATCCATATCAATACACACAAAAGCAGGACGTAGGCTATTACCTCCTCTCGAGGGGCCGAACCTGGGTAAATCGCCGTGTCTCTCCCGCTTAACCCCTTTGAGTCGCCACCAAGGTGCGATGGCTCCAGTATCAAGTCCTTTCACGAGGACATCTGCCGTGACAAAACCACGACAGTTGGCGCCCACCTTGGGGCCTACGCACGGTGGAGTTGAGTTCTCAAAGGGAGCCCTACCAGGGTTTGGGAGTTATGCGGCAGCGCTCATGACTTGGAACCGACGCGGCATAGCCTACGTCGACAACCGGCAATGGGGACCTGAAGCAAATTCTCTCGAAACAGGCTACAGGGTCCCCTTCGGCAAGATCAACGTCTTCATCGGCATGATTGGGTGATCTGTTCCTGAGCCGGACATCTCCTCCGACATCGTCGAGCCGGCCAGGTACGTTCATCCAGTTATAACACGGAATATGACCCACCCGGTCTTTGTGGGGTTCACGCAGGGGTCGGAGGAGCCAGAGCACGCGGCGGCTCAGGAGGTTACCCCCATCAACTCTGACGACGAATCATCCATGGGCGATTCGGATTCCATCCAGTCCCTCCATGGAGACGGTCTCGGAGGCTTGTCATTGGCCATGGATCCGGAAATCCTCGATCGAACCCGCCGCCAGATCGCCATCTACATGGCCGGGGCGACTCAACCCGCACAGAACCCCGCCGGAGGCGATGGGACTGGCGGGACATCCAGAAGTGCGTCAGCAGTCCTGGTGGATTTAGCGGCGGAAATCGCAAGACTAATGTCAACCCCCCTCACGCCAGAGAACCAAGCAGAGATAAACGCAGAGTTAGCAAAGCTGAGGGAGGCGGTGGCAAAGGCCCATCAGGATGCTGAGACGGAGTCCGTCAGGATGGAAACTCGACAAGCCCAGATTACGGCTGAAAGGACGCGATTGAACACCGACAACTGGCGGCTCGAAAGACAGCAGCGCGCGTCCGACGCCGTCCATCAGTGGAGACACCAGGGATGCCTGCCCCATGATCTCAATCCGACTCGCCTGTTCGACACTCCCCAAACACCCGGGATGGGAGCTGCCCTAGCAGGAGGGCTGGGCCGCCCTCCTAACCCGTCGATTCAGCCGACCGAGGGTCAAATTCCTCGTTTCCGAACCCCTCGAGGCCACTTCTCTAACCCGGTGGATAACGTGCTTTCCGCAACTCGCCATCTGGAGTCTCTTCCGATCCACGGCAACACCCCAGCTGAGATCGAAGCAAGGAACGCCATCGAGATGTTGAAAACGGCGGTGGTCCAAAACGCGCAGTTCTCACACAGCCCCGAGCGACTACACTCCACCCCCCAGGCGAGCTACACCAGGGGTTGGCCGGAGGATCAGCCAGCCGTAAACAGTGCCCCGCGACACTTCCCGCAGGACAACCCGCCCGAGCGGAACCCGCCGGGCAGTGGTCCACCCAACATTCGAGAGGCTCAGACCCCTCCCGCGGGGACCGGAGGACGAGTTGGGGTGCCCTGCTTGTCCCTGGCCCTTCGAAACGAAAGAATGCCCAAGGATTTCAAAGGGCCAAGAAAGGTGCCTAATTACACACCAGATCTCGAACCAACATCTTGGATCGAGGGCTATGAGATCGCCATGGACATGCTCGACGTAAACGAGGCGGTTTGCGCCAGATATTTCACCATGATGCTCGATGGATCGGCGCGCACTTGGTTGAAAAACTTACCCCCCAATTCTATCCAGTCCTGGGCCGAGTTGAAGGAGCGTTTCATCAAAAACTTCCGGGGAACCTGTAAACGGCCGATGACAATCGTCGACTTGCAACACTGCGTGCAACGCCCGGATGAGTCGGCGCACCATTGGTCGCGGCGAGTCGCGGAAATTATCCATTCGTCGGATGGCATCACGACAGCGCAAGCTGTGCTTATCCTCGAGCATAACTGCCACTATGAGCCGCTGGTCCAGAAACTGGGGCGACTCAAACGGAAAGTTTAGGATATGGGCGAGCTGATGGATACCCTCACTAGGTACGCCGAGGCCGATGATACCAAGGATCCCGGAGAGAATGGTAAGGGTAACTCGCCCAAGAAGGGCGATTCAACCAAAAACCACACCCGCCTCCAAGGCCGCAACCGTCATAACCAGGGGACCAACGGCAAGCGTAGGCCACATGAGGAGCCCTCGGATCTGGTTGCCAACACCAACGCCAATGACGCAAAAAAGAATAATCGAGGCTTCAGTGGGAAAAGACCGCGTAACTACGAAGAGCTACTCAAAGGCCCTTGCCCGCACCACGCCACGGCCGACGGCCCGGCGGGCCACTCTTGGGAGAACTGCTTCGTGATGCGAGAATTTCGGGCCGAGGCAATCAAGAAGAGCCAAAGCGAAGATCCGAACCGTCGCCAGGACCAACTCGTCGCGCCCAACCAAAGGCACAGCCCCTTCGGCGGTTTTCCCGAACAAGAGGCACAGGGGGGCCCGCAGCCAGGCGGCGGCCAGTACCCGGTGCACCACCAACGGCGGTATAACCCGCCGGGAGTTTTCCAGCACCCGCCCCCACACGGGGCTCCGCAGGACTAGGATGACCATGGGGGCTTCCGCAACAATCCTAAATAGCTAAGTAATGGGCAGTATCATGTTTTCACCACTAATGCTTGCAGGCGTGATAAAAAGGTACATCACCGGGCGTACAACGTAATTGAGCCGGCAGTCCCCATATATCTCCACTGGTCCGAACAGACCATAACATGGAGCAGAGAGGATAACCCGCCGAGAATAGATAACCCGGGCGACCTGGCATTGGTTGTGGCTCCCCAAGTGGGGGGCTACACTCTATCGAAAGTACTAATGGATGGCGGCAGCAGCATTAATATCCTATACTTCGACACCTTCCGGAGGATGAATCTATTAGAGAAAGACTTGACGCCTTCAACCACGGTCTTCCACGGCATCGTCCCGGGCAAATCGGCTTATCCCATAGGCCGGGTCAGGCTCTCAGTAGCGTTTGGAACTACGCAGAATGACAGGTCGGAGTCTCTGGTCTTCGAGGTGGTCAAACTAAAAAGCCCTTACCATGCGCTGTTCGGGCGACCGGCTTACGCTCGCTTCATGGCCCGCCCGTGCTACGTCTACCTCAAGCTCAAAATGCCCGGTCCTAAAGGACCCATCACGATCGACGGAGATAGAAGAATTGCAAAGGAGTGTGAGGAAGGAGACGCGGCCTATGCGGAAGTCGCCTGCGCGGCGGAAGAGCTCAAAAACCATCGGGCCAATGTTGACCCGGCAGACATGTCACCGCTCAAGAAGCCGACTACAGATTCTGAGTCGTCCCTCAAGTTCAAACCAACGGATGACACAAAGACAGTCGACTTCGTCCCTGGCGATTCATCCAAGCAGTTTACCATTGGAACGGGTCTGGACCCCAAATAGGAAAGCGCGCTCATCGAATTCATCCGTGAGAATCGGGACATCTTCGCATGGAAGCCCTCTGACATGCCGGGTGTACCGAGACAATTCGCTGAGCACCATCTTAATATTGACCCAAAATGCAAACCCGTCCAACAATACCTTCGCAGGTTTAACGAGGAGCGACGGAAGGCGACTGGAGAGGAAGTCGCCCGTCTTTTAGCCGCCGGGTTCATCGTGGAAGTTTTTTACCCCAAATGGCTAGCTAACCCGGTGTTAGTACTCAAGAAGAATGGCACGTTCCGTATGTGTATTGACTATACGGACCTCAACAGAGCTTGTCCCAAGGATCCTTTCGCTCTTCCCCGCATCGACCAAATCATTGACTCGGTGGCGGGATGCGAACGATTGTGCTTTTTGGACGCCTATTCAGGTTATCATCAGATCAAAATGGCTGTGGAAGATCAGGAGAAGACCGCCTTCATAACCCCCTTCGGGGCCTTTTGCTATGTGTCCATGCCGTTCGGGCTCAAGAGCGCAGGGGCGACTTACCAACGCTGCATCCAGAATTGTCTTCATAGCCAAATTGGCCGCAACGTCCATGCCTATGTTGACGACATTGTGATTAAGACCCGCTGGGAGGAGACACTTCTGGAAGACCTTAAGGAAACCTTTGATAATTTACGGGTATATCAGATGAAGCTAAATCCTACCAAGTGCGTTTTCGGCGTACCTGCGGGAAAACTACTGGGTTTCTTGGTATCGGAACGCGGCATCGAGTCTAACCCGGACAAAATTGAAGCGGTTACTTCCCTCGGCAAGCCGACGAATTTTAATCAAGTTCAGCGATTGGCGGGTCGTATTGCGGCTCTCAGTCGTTTCGTGAGCCGCCTCGGAGAAAAGGCGATTCCTCTTTATCAATTGTTGAGAAAGTCCGACCGATTCGCGTGGACAGAGGAGGCTGGCGAGGCATTTCATGCCTTGAAACATCAATTGGTTAACCCACCGGTCCTGGCGGCCCCGACTGAAAAGGAGCCCATGCTCCTGTATATCGCCGCGAATTCTAACGCGGTCAGCGTAGCTGTGGTCGTCGAAAGAAAGGAGGAAGGAAAGGAATACCCGGTGCAACGCCCGGTGTACTTTATCAGTGAGGTGTTAACTCTTTCCAAGCAGCGATACCCACATTGGCAGAAACTGGTCTATGGGGTGTTCATGGCGAGTCGAAAGCTTAAACATTATTTCCAGGAGCACCCGATCACCGTGGTCAGTTCCGCGCCCCTCGGTGACGTGATCCAAAACCGCGAGGTAACAGGGCGAATCGCCAAATGGGCAATAGAACTCGGGTCGCATCACATACAATATACCCCCCGCACGGCCATCAAGTCCCAGGCACTAGTTGATTTCGTCAACGATTGGACGGAGCTTCAGGCTCCGGAAGATCGGCCTGACCTTACCTATTGGACTATTTATTTTGATGGATCCAGGCAGTTGGAGGGCTTGGGGGCGGGTGTAGTGTTGATATCCCCTCAAGGAGATAAGTTCTGCTACGTTCTCCGGCTCATGTTCCCTTGCAGAAATAATGCGGCAGAATATGAAGCCCTGCTTCACGGTTTGCGACTGGCAAAAGAGATGAACTTAACCCGAGTCAGATGCTTTGGGGATTCAGATTTGGTGGCGCAATAGGTTTCGGGCACCCGGGACTCTCGAGATCCTATGATGGCGGCTTACAGGCGAGCTGTATCTGACGTGGCGGGCTATTTTCATGGGTATGAGGTTGATCATGTTGATCGGCGACTCAACGAAGCAGCTGATGCCCTCTCGCGACTCGGCTCACAGAGAAAACCGGTCCCCCCTAATGATTTCTTGGATGTCCTGCATAAACCGTCTGTGACTGTACCCACGGAGGAGGAATTGGCGATACCAGATCCCGAGTCTCAGCTTGTGGCGGCTCTCCATGTCGCTCCAGACTGGGCTCTTCCTTATCTAGCTTATCTTGCTCGTGGCGAGTTACCCACTGACGAAGTTTTGGCTCGCCAGATTGTTCGGCGTAGCAAGTCCATGGTGATCATTAATGGCGAGCTATATAAGCGAAGTACTTCAGGGGTCTTGCAGCGGTGCGTTTCTTCCGAGGAAGGATGCATAATCCTAAATGACATCCATTCTGGAGACTGCGGACATCACGCCGGGTCACGTTCTTTGGTATCAAAAGCCTTTCGACACGGTTTCTACTGGTTGACGGCCCATGCAGATGCAGAAGATATAGTACGGCGGTGTGAGGGATGCCAACGATATGGGAGACAGGCTCATGTGCCGGCTCAAGAATTGAGGATGATCCCCATTACTTGGCCTTTCGCGGTCTGGGGGCTGGACATGGTTGGTCCCTTTAAGATGTCCTCCAACAAGAAAACTCACTTATTGGTGGCGGTTGATAAATTCACTAAATGGATTGAGGCGGAACCTGTTGGGGCTTGCGATGCAGAGACTGCGGTCAAATTTCTGAAGAAGCTGATTTTCCGTTTTGGATATCCACACAGTATCATCACGGACAATGGTACTAACTTGTCCCAAGGAGCGATGCTGGATTTCTGTCGCCGTGAACATATCCGGCTTGATATATCTGCAGTTGCTCACCCGCAGTCAAACGGGCAGGCCGAGCGGGCGAATCAGGAAGTCTTGCGAGGGATCAAACCTCGGCTCATAATTCCCCTGGAAAGAACTCCAGGATGTTGGGTGGAGGAGTTACCTTCGGTATTGTGGAGCATCCGGACCACCCCGAATCGGTCCACGGGGTTCACCCCCTTCTTTTTGGTCTATGGAGCAGAAGCCGTCCTCCCTACCGACATAAGGCATGATTCTCTTAGAGTCGCCGCATATGTGGAGCGAGACAATGAGCTGGCGCGTCAGGATTCCTTGGATGCCTTGGAAGAGGCGCGTGACTTAGCGGCGGCTCGTTCAGCTATCTATCAGCAAGATCTGCGGCGTTATCATAGTCGCCGGGTTAAGAGTCGGGCTTTTCAGGAGGGCGACTTGGTACTTCGTCTGATACAAGATCGGGCAGGCATGCACAAGCTCTCGCCCCCTTGGGAAGGGCCTTTCGTCGTCAGCAAGAACCTCCGCAATGGCTCTTACTACCTGATGGATCTTCGGCCTGATCGACCGACTACGGAGGCTGAGTCAACTCGCCCTTGGAATATTGCCCATCTGCGGCCTTACTACACTTGAGTTCTTAAAACTCCATGCTTTGTAAGTTTTCCAGTTTCATTATGAAATAATATAATGTTTCCCTGACTTGGGGGCTTCTTCTTCAAAAAAGTGCAATTTCATGTCATCCTGTTGCGATCTCATGAGCCGACAGAACATGCATTAAGGGTGGGTGCACGAGCTTTTGACTCGCCTCCCCCTGTCGCGACCGTATGAGCCGACGAAACCTGCATTAAGGGTGGGTGCACGAGTTTTCTGACTCGCCTCCCCCTGACGCGGCCGTATGAGCCGACGAAACCTGGATTAAGCGTGGGTGCACGAGTTTTCTGACTCGCCTCCCGCTGTCGCGACCGTATGAGCCGACGAAACCTGCATTAAGGGTGGGTGCACGAGCTGTCTGACTCGCCTCCCCCTGTCGCGACCGTATGAGCCGACGAAACCTGCATTAAGTGTGGGTGCACGAGTTTTCTGACTCGCCTCCCCCTGTCGCGACCGTATGAGCCGACGAAACCTGCATTAAGGGTGGGTGCACGAGTTTTCTGACTCGCCTCCCCTTGTCGCGACCGTATGAGCCGACGAAACCTGCATTAAGGGTGGGTGCACGAGCTTTCTGACTCGCCTCCCCCTGTCGTGACCGTATGAGCCGACGAAACCTACATTAAGGGTGGGTGCACGAGCTTTCTGACTCGCCTTCCCCTGTCGCGACCGTATGAGCCGACGAAACCTGCATTAAGGGTGGGTGCACGAGCTTTCTGACTCGCCTCCCCCTGTCGCGACCGTATGAGCCGACGAAACCTGCATTAAGGGTGGGTGCACGAGCTTTCTGACTCGCCCCCCCCTGTCGCGACCGTATTAGCCGACGAAACCTGCATTAAGGGTGGGTGCACGAGTTTTCTGACTCGCCTCCCCCTGTCGCGATCGTATGAGCCGACGAAACCTACATTAAGGGTGGGTGCACGAGCTTTCTGACTCGCCTCCCCCTGTCGCGATCGTATGAGCCGACGAAACCTGCATTAACGGTGGGTGCACAAGCTTTCTGAATCGCCTCCCCGTGTCGCGACCTTGTGAGCCGGCATATTACTCGTGTTATAATTTGATCTTGGAGATTTTGATCCTTACTGCATATTCGTTGAAACTATTTGTAGTTCTTTTGTTTTCACGGATAATGTGTTCAAGGTTTCATCCATGGCGGATTAAGCATTGCAGGAGATTCCTATAAGGATTAATAAAATATTTCAAAACGCCTTAAAAGCGGTATAAGGGTTTTTCTTGCAGAAAATGTCATCGAAAGACAGTACTGACTATTACATGGCTCGTGGGCCAAATTCAAGAAAAGTCTACTTCCCTAAATCCTGGCGCGAGCTTTGACCGGCTTCAATTTGTAAATCGCCCAAAATCCAATTGCACTTGGACAAAGAAGCAAAATCATCTTCATCGGTCAAGATGGATGCTAGGTCTGCTTCCCAGTCAAAGGGGTTCTTGGGTCGCCGAGGGATTAGGTTGGTCACCACAAAGGTTGGCGGGCTGATTTTCTTATTCTTACCATCGTAAGCCGCCTGATATTTTGTTAAGTCAAGGCTGGCGGCGAGTTGAGTTGCGGCCAGCCGAGAGTCTTTGACAACCTTCTGGTAGTCTTCTTCCACGAACTCCGAGCCGTCATCTTTAAGCTGAGGGAAGCCGTCAGCTACTTCTTCCAAGCAGTGTGGATAGATATCCAAGCACCTTCTTGATGGAAGTGATGGGCTCTTTTGCACCTATTACGGCCTTGACGGTCAGCACACTGCCTGTGTACAACTGTTCAGTCAGCGTATAGATCGCTTTCAGCATCAACACGCAGTTGTCCTGCAGATTGGCGACTCTCAAGCCTGGGATTTGATAACCGGTAAGTTAACGTTAAGGAATTTGCCCAAGGAAGAGGATAAGGTTGGAAAGTTAGGTGAAGCTTACCAAAGATGGCTTGTGTCATGTTGGAGATATGGCGCTTTAATCCGGATAGCTCCTGTTGGACAGTCGCCAGCTTTGCTTCTGCTTTTTCGGCTCTCTTCAAAGCCGCGTTTTGGTCAGCCTGAGTTCTTTCTAACTCGGCTTTGAGCTTTTCCAGTTCAACCAGAGCCAACTTATATTTGTCTTCCGACTGAGTTCGGGCATCTTGTTGATCAGCCAAGTTTCTCCTTAAGTCGCCCAGGGTCAGTTCGGTCTTGGCAAGGCTTTCCTGTTCAAAATTTAAAACAAGGGCAAGTCTCATCAATATTGCAAGGCAATAACCCTGACACTTGGGGGCTAATGTATAATTCTCAAGAAAAATTATACAGAAAACAAGACCCGACTCATCCTTTACCTGATGAGCCGGCCCATTGGGGGTTAATGGAGATAGTATAGAGTATAAAAGTTTACCTCATGCTTGTTATTTAACATTTTTAGCAGATTCTTTTCCATCTCGTAACTCGCTTCCAGGCGACTTGCAAAGCCAGAACAGAGTTCTTTAAACTCCAGACCTGCATAGTCAGAAAGTTTTGCCTTGGAAGGCCCAGACTCGGGAATTGACGGAGAAGGGGATGCTATATGTTTGGATAGGATTGTTGTTGCCGGCTTGGAGAAACCAGAACCAGTAATGACTACAGCATCTGGGTCATCAGCTGTGGCCATTACGATCGGTGATCTAGGGACATCCATTGATCCTTTGGGCGACTCAGGAAGGTCCGCTTGGATTGTCGGCTCATCTTGACTCGGATCTTCTTGAGTCGGAGTAGCTTTCCTTGGAAGCTCACAACTGGCATCAGGGATTGATCCACTGGTCTTTCTCTTTTTGGCTTGTGCCCTAACGAAAGAGATAGGTGTGTTAAAAAATTAAAAAGAGCGCTATTCTCAAGGATCAGGGCGAGAAACTTACCCCGGGACTCGGATCATTGGTGGAAGGGTCGACATCACTGAGTCGCCAGAAGTAGGGGGAGAATCCTGCAGAATTTATACATCGATAATACAGGCGGGTTATGATTGTGACCCAAAAGCAGCACGAACAATGGTTGCTCAAATAAAAAAAGGGGGAGGTACCTCGCTTGGTTTTCTTTTGTTCTTTGTTGGCAAGCCAGGTATTAGATCGCCGGAGTGACTTCACGTTTTCCGGTTCGAGGCGTGCTGTGTTCTCTTCAATAAGAAATTTGGGTCCAAATGGGCATCCGGATGTGAGAAGGGGACTTTCCCACATATTCGCCGGGCCGGCTTAGGCGAGGAAGGAGATGAATCGGAAGAGACGGAAATTACCTCGACGGAGTCCTCTTGGCTTCCGTTATCTTCATTCTGTTACAAGAGGAGTGAGAGATATAAATAAAAGTTAAAAGGTGATAGGTGGCGAGTGAAAAAGAGGACGCATTGGTACCTCTGAGAGTGCGTCACCAGCTTGAGATTCGTCGACTTCAGATGGCTCGGCCGCAGTAGATTTACCTTTGCCCTTGTGTTTTTTGGAAGGCGGCTTAGCACTCTTCATGGCTTGTTTCTTAGGTCTCCTAGACCAGAACTTGTCACCTTTCTGGAAAGGAATATGGCATGAAGTCATGATGACAGTAAAACAGATGGAATAAAAAGTTGAGAGCGAGTTAGCTTTGGTTACCTTGGGTGCCGGGTTAATCTTGCAGAAGGGCTTAAGGCCGATTTGGCCGCATTTTGCTGCAGGTTCGCCCGTCAGTTTCCTGATGATGGCGACGATGTCTTTTTCCGTTAATGCTGTGTGGAAGTAGCATTGGGGATGATCCAGAGTGCCGTCAAATTCGCACATCAGACCATCTCGGCGGCTCAGAGGAAGGATCCGCCATTCGACCCAGCAGCGGATCAGGTCAACCCCGGTGAGACCGTTGTTCGTCAAGGATCTCAGTTCGGACAGAATTGGGATGAAGTCCGACTCTTCTTCCTCGGTGAGCTTGTCAGGGAGCTTAAAATTGACTGGAAGGCGGGTTGGCCTGTAGCCCAAAAGTTTGTTCTCGCCGGCAGGGGATGTTTCTTTGCAGTAAAACCAAGATTCACCCCAGCCTTTGGGGTGGCTAGGCATTGTGAGTGAAGGAAATGGACTGTCCCTGCGATGCTGGACGTTGACCCCGCCAAGTTCCAAACTGGAGCCATTGTGGAATTCCGTCTGGCGATTCAAATGGAAAAAGTACCAAAACAGAGGGACGGAAGGCTCGATCCGTAGATAAGCTTCGCAAAGGACTTGGAATTGACTTAGGTTGCTTATAGAATTGGGGCCCAAATCCTGGAGTCGGACATTCATGAAGGTCAGAGCGTCCCTAAGGAATTTAGATCCGGGCGGCTTAAAACCCCGTTCCAAGTGTTCCACAAAAACTACTATCTCCCCTTCCTTGGGGTTGGGGAGGTCGTGACAAAACCACGACAGTCAGGGTGTGTGTGCTGCGGTGAAATCAAACAAACGGCCGAAGCTTACTGGATTCCTCTCGGCTAAAATATAAGGGGAGGAAAAACCAATCCGTTTTTGTCTAAAAACCGAAGGGGTATTGCGCTTCTAATCTATAGCGTTGAAAGCAGATCGGATGGCCAGGGAGGAGGAGGGTGCTCATAGTGAGGTTGGTGCTCCGGCGAGGCTTCTCCGGCAAGGTCGAAGTGAAACGGCGATGGGGAGGTGGCTCCGGCGGTCGGGGACAGCAGCGGAGAGGACCAGGCGATGGCGGCGGGGTTCCTCCGACGAATGGAGGTGACGGCGAGGCAGCTCGGGGGGCGTCGGGCGAGCAGGGGGAGCTCGGGGGTTTCGGTGGTGGGAAGTATTTATAGGGGAGAGGAGAGGCTCCATAGGAAAAGAATCGGGGCTGAGGGGAAAGGGGATCGGGATGCCATGGAAGGCAAGGGCGCTGGGAAGAAAGGAAATTCACGTGAGAACAAGGAAGGAAGGAAGAAGAAGAGGGGAGGAAAGAGAGAGAGAAAGAAAAAAAAGTGGGAAAGAAAAAGAAAAAAATGATAATAATAAGGAAAGAGGAGGTAGGTGGGGGTGTTGGTTAGTTGGGCAGCTGCGGTTGCGAGAAATTTGTGGCTCTCCAGCGATGGGATCTCGCCACAATATCTCCCGTGTGTGTTTTTTTTAACTCAACTAAAACGAAAATAAAAGGAAACAAATAAAATAATTAATATAGGATATTATACACCAAAATGATCAGAAAGATATCCTCTACTCGATTTACATTTTTCCAAGGCAAAAATAAAAACTTTAAAAAAAATCTTTTTTTTCAGAAAAATCCCTTATGCTATATTTTCTTTTTGCAATTATTTTCACGATAAAACTTTGGCTTTCTTGGCTCAAAAATGTTTCAAAAATGCCTCACACTTTGGAGGGTCATTTTCCTCCGCTCTCTCTTGCGTGCAAGAGATTATTTCCCGGCACTTCTCGTGTGAAAAAAATAGAAATGCAAAAGAAAAAGTCGAAAGAATTCAAATGCAAACTTTATTTAAATCGATATGCATTGATGCTTAGCTACAATGTAAAACATTCCCAATTTGGAAAATTGGGATGCTACAGCTATGTGCCTTCAATATGCTTGCATCTTTGCTTGCTAAAAATCTATTGATATGGATCCTCATCCACTTGCTAATCTCTTTAAGGGATCCAATTATGTTGAACCAATTGCTAGTGAGTTTTGTGCACTAGATTATCTTTATGAAGTTTTGCTTGAGATGCGCCAATCTGAATATTGTGATGAAGAAATTTATGAAGTGATTCACGAGGGCTCCTTGAATGAAAAGCATGATTGCAATGGTTTCACTATAAATTCTATTAATGAAAAAACCCTAAGTTTGGGGATGCTAATTTTGCTATGTCCACTACTTGTTGCAATGATCATGATTGGGGTGATGATTTTTCTTACGATCTTGAAAATTTGTTTAAGCCTCCTGATGAATATGATATTGATAATAATGTTTGCAATAAGATTGAAAGTGGGTTTGGAGAAGTCATGACTTTAGTTGATGATAATCCCACTATTTTTGGAGAGCATCAACTTTGCATGCATGTGGATCATGAAAAGAATATCCTATGTGAAAGTTATATTGTTGAATATGAATATGATCCCACATGTAATTATTATGAGAGAGGAAAATGGTTGTAGAAATTTTCATAGCACTAAATCACCTCTCGTTATGTTGAGATTGCTATTGTCCCTTTCTTCTTCCTTGCATATGGTAACTATTGGTTGTCTTGACAATTTGTTTTCCTATAAAATGTTGGGGAACATCGCATGGGAAACAAAAAATTTCCTACGCGCACGAAGACCTATCATGGTGATGTCCATCTACGAGAGGGGAAGAGTGATCTACGTACCCTTGTAGACCATACAGCAGAAGCGTTAGTGAACGCGGTTGATGTAGTGGAACGTCCTCACGTCCCTCGATCCGCCCCGCGAACAATCCCGCGATCAGTCCGACGATCTAGTACCGAACGAACGGCACCTCCGCGTTCGGCACACGTAGAGCTCGACGATGATCTCGGCCTTCTTGTTCCAGCAAGAGAGACGGAGAGGTAGAAGAGTTCTCCGGCAGCATGACGGAGCTCCGGAGGTTGGTGATGACCTTGTCTCAGCAGGGCTCCGCCCGAGCTCCGCGGAAACGCAATCTAGAGGAAAAACCGTGGAGGTATGTGGTCGGGCTGCCGTGGAAAAGTCGTCCCAAATCAGCCCTAAAACGTCCGTATATATAGGTGGGAGGGAGGGGACCTTGCCTTGGGGCTCAAGGAGCCCCAAGGGGGTCGGCCGAGTCCAAGGGGGAAGGTCCCCCCCCCAAACCGAGTTGGACTTGGTTTGGTGGGTGGGAGTCCTTCCTTCCCTTCCCACCTCCTCCTTTTTTTGTTTTCTCTTTGATTTTCTTTCCTAGGCGCATAGGGCCCTTTTGGGTTGTCCCACCAGCCCACTAAGGGCTGGTGTGCCACCCTCAAGGCCTCTGGGCTTCCCCGGGGTGGGTTTCCCCCCCCCCCCCCCGGTGAACTCCCGGAACCCATTCGTCATTCCCGCTAACTCCGAAAACCTTCCGGTAATCAAATGAGGTCATCCTATATATCAATCTTTGTTTTCGGACCATTCCGGAAACCCTCATGACGTCTGTGATCTCATCCGGGACTCCGAACAACATTCGGTAACCAACCATATAACTCAAATACGCATAAAACAACGTCGAACCTTAAGTGTGCACACCCTGCGGATTCGAGAACTATGTAGACATGACCCGAGAGACTCCTCGGTCAATATCCAATAGCGGGACCTGGATGCCCATATTGGATCCTACATATTCTACGAAGATCTTATCGTTTGAACCTCAGTGCCAAGGATTCATATAATCCCGTATGTCATTCCCTTTGTCCTTCGGTATGTTACTTGCCCGAGATTCGATCGTTAGTATCTGCATACCTATTTCAATCTCGTTTACCGGCAAGTCTCTTTACTCGTTCCGTAATACAAGATCCCGTAACTTACACTAAGCTACATTGCTTGCAAGGCTTGTGTGTGATGTTGTATTACCGAGTAGGCCCCGAGATACCTCTCCGTCACACGGAGTGACAAATCCCAGTCTTGATCCATACTAACTCAACTAATACCTTCGGAGATACCTGTAGAGCATCTTTATAGTCACCCAGTTACGTTGCGACGTTTGATACACACAAAGCATTCCTCCGGTGTCAGTGAGTTATATGATCTCATGGTCATAGGAATAAATACTTGACACGCAGAAAACAGTAGCAACAAAATGACACGATCAACATGCTACGTCTATTAGTTTGGGTCTAGTCCATCACGTGATTCTCCTAATGACGTGATCCAGTTATCAAGCAACAACACCTTGTTCATAATCAGAAGACACTGACTATCTTTGATCAACTGGCTAGCCAACTAGAGGCTTGCTAGGGTTGGTGTTTTGTCTATGTATCCACACATGTAAATGAGTCTTCATTCAATACAATTATAGCATGGATAATAAACGATTATCTTGATACATGAATTATAATAATAACTATATTTATTATTGCCTCTAGGGCATAATTCCAACAGTCTCCCACTTGCACTAGAGTCTATAATCTAGCCCTCACATCTTCATGCAAATTACATTGTAATAAATCTAACACCCATACAGTTGTGTTGTTGATCATGCTTTGCCCGTGGAAGAGGTTTAGTCAGCGGGTCTGCTACATTCAGATCCGTGTGCACTTTGCATATATTTACGTCCTCTCCTTCGACGTAGTCGCGGATGAGGTTGAAGCGTCGTTTGATGTGTGTGGACTTCTTGTGAAACCGTGGTTCCTTTGCTAAGGCAATGGCACCCGTGTTGTCACAGGACAAGGTTATTGGATTCAGTGCGCTTGGCACCACTCCAAGATCCGTCATGAATTGCTTCATCCAGACACCCTCCTTAGCCGCCTCCGAGGCAGCCATGTACTCCGCTTCACATGTAGAATCTGCTACGACGCTTTGCTTGGAACTGCACCAGCTTACCGCACCCCCATTAAGAATAAATATGTATCCGGTTTGCGACTTAGAGTCGTCCGGATCTGTGTCAAAGCTTGCATCAACGTAACCTTTTACGGCGAGCTCTTCGTCACCTCCATATACGAGAAACATCTCCTTAGTCCTTTTCAGGTACTTCAGGATATTCTTGACCGCCGTCCAGTGATCCACTCCTGGATTACTCTGGAACCTACCTGCCATACTTATGGCCAGGCTAACATCCGGTCTGTTGCACAGCATTGCATACATGATAGAACCTATGGCTGAAGCATAGGGGACGGAGCGCATATGCTCTCTATCTTCATCAGTTGCTGGGCACTGAGTCTTACTCAATCTCGTATCTTGTAAAACTGGCAAGAACCCTTTCTTGGACTGTTCCATTTTGAACCTCTTCAAAACTTTATCAAGGTATGTGCTTTGTGAAAGTCCTATCAGGCGTTTTGATCTATCCCTATGGATCTTAATGCCTAGAATATAAGCAGCTTCTCCTAGGTCCTTCATAGAGAAACTTTTATTCAAGTAATCCTTTATGCTCTCTAAAAACTCCACGTTGTTTCCAATCAGAAATATGTCATCCACATATAATATTAGAAACGCCACACAGCTCCCACTCACTTTCTTGTAAATACAAGATTCTCCAACCACTTGTATAAACCCAAATGCTTTGATCACTTCATCAAAGCGTTTGTTCCAACTCCGAGATGCTTGCACCAGTCCATAAATGGATCGCTGGAGCTTGCACACCTTGTTAGCATTCTTAGGATCGACAAAACCTTCGGGTTGCATCATATACAATTCTTCCTTAAGGAAACCGTTAAGGAGCGCTGTTTGACATCCATCTGCCAGATTTCATAATCGAAAAATGCAGCTATTGCTAACATGATTCTGACGGACTTAAGCATCGCTACGGGTGAGAATGTCTCATCGTAGTCAACTCCTTGAACTTGTGAAAAACCCTTTGCCACAAGTCGAGCTTTATAAACAGTCACATTGCCGTCAGCGTCCGTCTTCCTCTTAAAGATCCATTTGTTCTGAATAGCCTTGCAGCCTTCAGGCAGTACCTCCAAAGTCCACACTTTGTTCTCATACATGGATCCTATCTCGGACTTCATGGCTTCTAGCCATTTGTTGGAATCTGGGCCCACCATTGCTTCTTCATAATTTGCAGGTTCATTGTTGTCTAACAACATGATTGACAAGACGGGATTACCGTACCACTCTGGAGCAGCACGTGGTCTCGTCGACCTGCATGGTTTGACAGAAACTTGAACCGGAGTTTCATGATCATCATCATTAACTTCCTCCTCAACCGGCGTCGCAACGACACAGGTTTCCCCTTGCCCTGCGCCACCATCCATAGGGATGAGAGGTTTGACAACCTCATCAAGTTCTATCTTCCTCCCACTCAATTCTCTCGAGAGAAACTCCTTCTCGAGAAAAGCTCTGTTTTTAGCAACAAACACTTTTCCCTCGGATTTGAGATAGAAGGTGTACCCAACTGTCTCTTTTGGGTAACCTATGAAGACGCACTTTTCCGCTTTGGGTTCCAGCTTTTCAGGCTGAAGCTTTTTGACATAAGCATCACATCCCCAAACTTTAAGAAACGACAACTTTGGCATTTTGCCATACCACAGTTCGTATGGTGTCGTCTCAACGGATTTTGGTGGTGCCCTATTTAAAGTGAATGCAGCTGTTTCTAATGCATAACTCCAAAACGATAACGGCAAATCGATAAGAGACATCATAGATCGCACCATCTCTAATAAAGTACGATTACGACGTTCGGACACACCATTACACTGTGGTGTTCCAGGCGGTGTTAACTGTGAAACAATTCCACATTGTCTTAAGTGAGCACCAAACTCGAAACTCAGATATTCACCCCCACGATCGGACCGTAGGAATTTGATCTTCTTGTTACGATGATTTTCAACTTCACTCTGAAATTGCTTGAACTTTTCAAATGTTTCAGACTTGTGCTTCATCAAGTAGACATAACCATATCTACTCAAATTGTCAGTGAAGGTGAGAAAATAACGATATCCGCCGCGTGCCTCCACGGTCATCGGACCACACACATCGGTATGTATGATTTCCAACAAGTCACTTGCACGCTCCATTGTTCCGGAGAACGGAGTCTTAGTCATCTTGCCCATGAGGCATGGTTCGCACGTGTCAAGTGAACCAAAGTCAAGTGACTCCAAAAGTCCATCAGCATGGAGTTTCTTCATGCGCTTTACACCAATATGACCTAAGCGGCAGTGCCACAAAAATATGGCGCTATCATTGTTAACTCTAACTCTTTTGGTCTCAATGTTATGTATATGCGTATCGCTAACAAGATTCAATATGAACAATCCTCTCACATTAGGTGCATGACCATAAAAAATGTTACTCATAGAAATAGAACAACCATTATTCTCTGACTTAAAAGAGTAACCGTCTCGCAATAAACAAGATCCAGATGTAATGTTCATGCTCAACGCAGGCACTAAATAACAATGATTTAAGTTCATCACTAATCCTGATGGTAACTGAAGTGAAACTGTGCCAACGGCGATTGCATCAACCTTGGAACCATTTCCTACGCGCATCGTCACTTCATCTTTCGCCAGCCTTCGTCTATTCCGCAGTTCCTGTTTCGAGTTGCAAATATGAGCAACAAAACCGGTATCGAATACCCAGGCACTACTACGAGAGCCGGTTAAGTACACATCAATAACATGTATAGCAAACATACCTGATTTTTCTTTGGCCGCCTTCTTATCTGCCAGATACTTGGGGCAATTGCGCTTCCAGTGACCCATACCCTTGCAATAGTAACACTCCGTTTCAGGCTTAGGTCCAGCTTTGGGTTTCTTCGTCGGATTGGCAACAGGCTTGCCGCTCTTCTTCGAATTACCCTTCTTGCCTTTGTCGTTTCTCTTGAAACTAGTGGTCTTATTCACCATCAACACTTGATGTTCTTTACGGAGTTCAGACTCTGCGACTTTCAGCATCGCAAACAACTCGCCGGGTGACTTGTTCATCCCTTGCATGTTGTAGTTCAACATAAAGCCTTTATAGCTTGGCGGCAGTGATTGAAGGATTCTGTCAGTGATAGCCTCTTGCGGGAGTTCAATCCCCAGCTCAGCTAGACGGTTTGAGTACCCAGACATTTTGAGCACATGTTCACTGACAGACGAGTTCTCCTCCATCTTGCAAGCATAGAATTTATCAGAGGTCTCATACCTCTCGATCCGGGCGTTCTTCTGAAAGATAAACTTCAACTCGTGGAACATCTCAAATGCTCCATGACGCTCAAAGCGACGTTGAAGTCCCGGTTCTAAGCCATACAAGACTGCACATTGAACTACTGAGTAGTCCTCCTTACGTGCTAACCAAGCGTTCTTAACATCCTGATCAGCTGTAGCGGGTGGTTCATCTCCTAGCGCAGCATTAAGGACATAATCCTTCTTCCCAGCTTGTAAGATTAGCTTAAGATTACGAGCCCAGTCTACAAAGTTGCTTGCATCATCTTTCAACTTAGCTTTCTCTAGGAACGTATTAAAATTCAGGGTGACTGTCGCGTGAGCCATGATCTACAACACAAATATATTCAAAGTGGACTTAGACTATGTTCAAGATAATTAGAGTTCAACTTAATCAAATTATTCGCTAAACTCCCACTCAAAAAGTACATCTCTCTAGTCATTTGAGTGGTTCATGATCCACTTACACTAGCTCAAGTCCGATCATCACGTGAGTTGAGTATAGTTTCAGTGGTAAGCATCCCTATGCTAATCATATCATCTATATGATTCATGATCGACCTTTGGGTCTCATGTGTTCCGAGGCCATGTCTGCACATGCTAGGCTCATCAAGCTTAACCCGAGTGTTCCGCGTGCGCAACTGTTTTGCACCCGTTGTATGTGAACGTTGAGTCTATCACACCCGATCATCACGTGGTGTCTCGAAACGACGAACTGTAGCAACGGTGCACAGTCGGGGAGAACACAATTTCTTCTTGAAATTTTAGTGAGAGATCACCTCATAATGCTACCGCCGTTCTAAGCAAAATAAGGTGCATAAAAGGATTAACATCACATGCAATTCATAAGTGACATGATATGGCCATCATCACGTGCTTCTTGATCTCCATCACCAAAGCACCGGCACGATCTTCTTGTCACCGGCGCCACACCATGATCTCCATCAACGTGTTGCCATCGGGGTTGTCGTGCTACTCATGCTATTACTACTAAAGCTACATCCTAGAAAAATAGTAAACGCATCTGCAAGCACAAACGTTAGTATAAAGACAACCCTATGGCTCCTGCCGGTTGCCGTACCATCGACGTGCAAGTCGATATTTTCTATTACAACATGATCATCTCATACATACAATATATCACATCACATCGTTGGCCATATCACATCACAAGCATACCCTGCAAAAACAAGTTAGACGTCCTCTAATTTTGTTGTTGCATGTTTTACGTGGTGACCATGGGTATCTAGTAGGATCGCATCTTACTTACGCAAACACCACAACGGAGATATATGAGTTGCTATTTAACCTCATCCAAGGACCTCCTCGGTCAAATCCGATTCAACTAAAGTTGGAGAAACCGACACTTGCCAGTCATCTTTGAGCAACGGGGTTACTCGTAGCGATGAAACCAGTCTCTCGTAAGCGTACGAGTAATGTCGGTCCAAGCCGCTTCAATCCAACAATACCGCGGAATCAAGAAAAGACTAAGGAGGGCAGCAAAACGCACATCACCGCCCACAAAAACTTTTGTGTTCTACTCGAGAAGACATCTACGCATGAACCTAGCTCATGATGCCACTGTCGGGGAACGTCGCATGGGAAACAAAAATTTTCCTACGCGCACGAAGACCTATCATGGTGATGTCCATCTACGAGAGGGGATGAGTGATCTACGTACCCTTGTAGCCCGTACAGCAGAAGCATTAGTGAACGCGGTTGATGTAGTGGAACGTCCTCACGTCCCTCGATCCGCCCCGCGAACAATCCCGCGATCAGTCCCACGATCTAGTACCGAACGGACGGCACCTCCGCGTTCAGCACACGTACAGCTCGACGATGATCTCGGCCTTCTTGATCTAGCAAGAGAGACGGAGAGGTAGAAGAGTTCTCCGGCAGCGTGACGGTGCTCCAGAGGTTGGTGATGACCTTGTCTCAGCAGGGCTCCGCCCGAGCTCCGCAGAAACGCAATCTAGAGGAAAAACCATGGAGGTATGTGGTCGGGCTGCCGTGGAAAAGTCGTCTCAAATCAGCCCTAAAACCTCCTTATATATAGGTGGGAGGGAGGGGACCTTGCCTTGGGGCTCAAGGAGCCCTAAGGGGGTCGGCCGAGTCCAAGGGGGAAGGCTCCCCCCCCCAAACCGAGTTGGACTTGTTTGGTGGGTGGGAGTCCTTCCTTCCCTTCCCACCTCCTCCTTTTTTTTCTTTTCTCTTTGATTTTCTTTTCTAGGCGCATAGGGCCCTTTTGGGCTGTCCCACGAGCCCACTAAGGGCTGGTGTGCCATCCTCAAGGCCTATGGGCTTCCCCGGGGTGGGTTGCCCCCCCCCCCCGGTGAACTCCTGGAACCCATTCGTCATTCCCGGTACATTCCCGGTAACTCCGAAAACCTTCCGGTAATCAAATGAGGTCATCCTATATATCAATCTTCGTTTACGGACCATTCCGGAAACCCTCGTGACGTCCGTGATCTCATCCGGGACTCCGAACAACATTCGGTAACCAACCATATAACTCAAATACGCATAAAACAACGTCGAACCTTAAGTGTGCAGACCCTGCGGGTTCGAGAACTATGTAGACATGACCCGAGAGACTCCTCGGTCAATATCCAATAGCGGGACCTGGATGCCCATATTGGATCCTACATATTCTACGAAGATCTTATCGTTTGAACCTCAGTGCCAAGGATTCATATAATCCCGTATGTCAATCCCTTTGTCCTTCGGTATGTTACTTGCCCGAGATTCGATCGTTTAGTATCCGCATACCTATTTCAATCTCGTTTACCGGCAAGTCTCTTTACTCGTTCCGTAATACAAGATCCCGTAACTTACACTAAGCTACATTGCTTGCAAGGCTTGTGTGTGATGTTGTATTACCGAGTGGTCCGCGAGATACCTCTCCGTCACACGGAGTGACAAATCCCAGTCTTGATCCATACTAATTCAACTAATACCTTCGGAGATACCTGTAGAGCATCTTTATAGTCACCCAGTTACGTTGCGACGTTTGATACACACAAAGCATTCCTCCGGTGTCTGTGAGTTATATGATCTCGTGGTCATGGGAATAAATACTTGACACGCAGAAAACAGTAGCAACAAAATGACACGATCAACATGCTACGTCTATTAGTTTGGGTCTAGTCCATCACGTGATTCTCCTAATGACGTGATCCAGTTATCAAGCAACAACACTTTGTTCATAATCAGAAGACAATAACTATCTTTGATCAACTGGCTAGCCAACTAGAGGCTTGCTAGGGACGGTGTTTTGTCTATGTATCCACACATGTAAATGAGTCTTCATTCAATACAGTTATAGCATGGATAATAAACGATTATCTTGATACAGGAATTATAATAATAACTATATTTATTATTGCCTCTAGGGCATAATTCCAACATAAAATGCCTATGCATAGGAAGTATGTTAGACTTAGATATGTTTGTCCCATGTTTCATGATGCTCTCTTCGGGTCCGATTGCTATCTTTTATGTGAGCAGCATTGAATTATAAATGCCTAGCTAAAAGGATTTAAAGAAAAGCGCTTATTGGGAGGCAACCCAATGAATAGTTTTGGTGATGGTTGTTTGATCTTGCTGAAAAATACAAAAACTTTGCGCTCACGAGATTATTTTTAATTCCTATGCAGAAAGAGTTTTTGAGTTGATTCTTTTTTCTTATGGTTGATATATGAATTTCCCTAATTTTCATAATTTTTCAGAAGTTTTGGGATACCAGAGGTATACGAAGTATACATATTGCTACAGACTGGTCTGTTTTTGACAGATTCTGTTTTTGTTGTGTTGATTGCTTATTTTGATGAAACTATGGATAGTATCGGGGGGTACTAGCCATGGAAAAGTGAGAATACAGTAATATAACAGCAATCTAAATATAAATCAAGTTTACTACAGTACCTAAAAGAAGTGGTGGTTTGTTTTCTTATGCTAATGATATCACGAGTTTCTGTTTAAGTTTTGTATTGTGAAGTTTTAAAATTTTGGGTGATGTTCTCATGGACAATGGGATAAAGAGTGGAAAGAGCTTAAGCTTGGGGATGCCCAAGACATCCCAAGCCAAATTCAAGGACACCAAAAAGCCCAAGCTTGGGGATGCCCCGGGAAGGCATCCCCTCTTTCGTCTTCAATCCATCGGTAACGTTACTTGGAGCTATATTTTTATTCACCACACGACATGTGTTTTGCTTGGAGCGTCGTGTATTATAGGAGTATTTTCTTTTTGTTTTGTCACAATCATCCTTGCTGCACACCTTTTTGAGAGGGACACACACTCATTGTGAAATTGTTAGAATACTCAATGAGCTTCACTTATATCTTTTGAGTTAGGCAATTTAGCTCGTATGTGATTCACTTATATCTTTTGAGCTAGATGATTTTGATCTAGTGCTTCACTTAAATATTTTTAGAGCACGGAGGTGTCATATTTTGAAGAAATAAAAACTCTAGATCTTCACTTATATGTTTTTGAGAGTGCTCTCTCTAAGTAACATGGTAATTGGCGTGTGTTATGAAATTAGTCCTAAATATGATAGGCATCTGATACATCCATTTTGCATCATGCTTTTATGTTGTTATTTTTCGCTTTATGGGATGTTATTACACTTCGCGGTACAATACTTATGCCTTTTCTCTCTTATTTTATAAGGTTTACGTGAAGAGGGAGAATGCCCACAGCTGGAATTCTGGCCTAAAAAAGGAGCAAGTTTGAGATACCTATTCTGCGCAACTCCAAAAGCCGTGAAAATCAACGAGGAATTATTTTGGAATTTATAAAAAATAATGGGCGGAAGAAGTACCAGAGGGGAGCCACCAGGAGGCCACAAGCCTGCTAGGAGCGTCCTACCCCCTGGTCGTGCCTAGGGGGCTTGTGGGCTCCCTGTTGCCCCTGTGGCTCCCATCTTTTGCTATAAGGAGGGTTTCGTTCCAGAAAAAAATCAGGAGGAGGCTTTCGGGAGGAATCCCCGCCGCCACGAGGTGGAACTTGAGCAGAACCAATCTAGAGCTCCAGCAGTGCCGTCTTGCTGGGGAAACTTCCTTACCGGAGGGGGAAATCGTCACCATCGTCATCACCAACACTCCTCTCATCGGAGGGGACTCATCACCATCAACATCTTCATCGGCACCATCTCATCTCCAAACCCTAGTTCATCTCTTGTAACCAATCTCCGTCTCGCGACTCCGATTGGTACTTGTAAGGTTGCTAGTAGTGTTAATTACTCTTTGTAGTTGATGCTAGTTGGATTACTCGGTGCAAGATTATATGTTCAGATCCTTGATGCTATTCTATACCTCTCTGGTCATGAATATAATTCTGCTTTGTGAGTAGTCACTTTTGTTCCTAAGGACAAGGGATAAGTCTTGTTATAAATAGTCATGTGAATTTCATATTCGTTCGATATTTTGATGCGTTGTATGTTGTCTCTCCTCTAGTGGTGTTATGTGAACATCGACTACATGACACTTCACCATTATTTGGGCTTAGAGGAAGGCATTGGGAAGTAGTAAGTAGATGATGGGTTGCTAGAGTGACAGAAGCTTAAACCCTAGTCTATGTGTTGCTTCGTAAGGGGCTGATTTGGATCCACTAGTTTAATGCTATGGTTAGACTTTTTCTTAATTCTTCTTTTGTAGTTGCGGATTCTTGCAATAGGGGTTAATCATAAGTGGGATGTTTGTCCAATTAAGGGCAGCACCCAAGCACTGGTCCACCCACATATCAAACTACGAAAGTAGCAAACGCGAATCATATGAACATGATGAAAACTAGCTTGACAGAAATTCCCATGTGTCCTCGGGAGCGTTTCACCTCCTATAAGAGTTTGACCAAGCTTGTCCCTTGCTACAAAAGGGATTGGGCCATCTTTCTGCACCTTTGTTACTATTGTTACTTGCTACGAATCATCTTATCACACAACTATCTATTACCGATAATTTCAGTGCTTGCAGAGAATACCTTGCTGAAAACCACTTGTCAGGTCCTTTTGCTCCTCGTTGGGTTCGACACTGTTACTTATTGAAAGGACTATGATAGATCCCCTACACTTGTGGGTCATCAAGACCCTTTTCTGGCGCCGTTGCCTGGGAGTGAAGCGCCTCTGGTAAGTGGAATTTGGTAAGGAAATATTTATATAGTGTGCTGAAATTTATTGTCACTTGTCACTATGGAAACTAATCCTTTGAGGAGCTTGTTCGGGGTATCTTCACCTCGAACGGAAGCATGACGAGTTGCTCCGCAACATGCTGCACCTACTGAAAATATTTGTTATGAAATTCCTTCGGGTATGCTTGAGAAACTGCTGGCTAATCCTTTTACAGGAGATGGAACATCACATCCCGACTTGCATCTAATCTATGTAGATGAAGTTTTTGGTTTATTTAAGCTTGCAGGTTTGCCCGAGGATGAGGTCAAGAAGAAGGTATTTCCCTTATCTTTGAGGGATAAAGCATTAACATGGTATAGGCTATGTGATGATACTGGATCATGTAACTACAATCGGTTGAAATTGGAATTTCATCAAAAGTTTTATCCTATGCATTTGGTACATCGTGATCGGAATTATATCTATAATTTTTAGCCTCGTGATAGAGAAAGTATCGCTCAATGTTATATCTATAATCAATGTTATAGTCATGCCCCAACCATGAGCTCACGAGAGAAATTATCATTCAGAACTTCTATGCTCGGCCTTCTCATGATAATCGCACCATGCTTGACACTTCTTGTACTGGTTCTTTTATGAAGAGAGATATTGACTTCAAATGGAACTTATTGGAAATAATTAAACGCAACTCTGAAGATTGGGAGTTTGATGAAGGTAAGGAGTCAGGTATGAATCTCAAGTTTGATTGCGTTAAATCCTTTGTCGAAACAAATACTTTTTGTGATTTTAGCGCTAAATATGGACTTGACTCTGAGATAGTAGCTTCATTGTGTGGATCATTTGCTTCTCATATTGATCTCCCTAAAGAGAAGTGGTTTAAATGTCATCCTCCCTTAGAAGTCAATGTATTTAAACCCAATCCAGTTGAAGAGAAAGTCATCGCTTATAATGATCATATTGTTCCTAGTGCTTACATTGAGAGACCACCTTTCCATGTTAGAATAAAGGATCATTGTAAAGCTTCAACTGTGATACGTAGGGGCGACATTAGGACACCTACACCCCCTGAGCAAATCAGTGTTGAACCTAGCATTTATATTATCAAAGATCTCCTGTCAGACAATGTTGATGGCCATGATATTCACTTTTGTGAAGATGCTGCTAGAATTTCTAAACCTCATGCTAGAGACAAACATAGGCATGTTGTTGGCACGCCTGTTGTTTTTGTTAAGATAGGAGATCATTGTTATCATGGTTTATGTGACGTGGGTGCTAGTGTTAGTGCAATACCTCAATCTTTATATGACGAAATTAAAGACGAGATTGCACCTGTCAAGATGGAACCTATTGATGTCACTATTCAGCTTGCCAATAGAGATACTATGTGCACTTTGGGAATTGTTAGAGATGTTGAAGTCTTGTGTGGTAAAACTAAGTATCCTGCTGATTTCCTCATTCTTGCTACCACACAAGATAGCTTTTGTCCCATTATATTTGGCAGACCTTTCCTCAATACTGTCAATGCTCATATTGACTGCGAGAAGCAAACTGTCACTCTTGGCTTTGAAGGTGTGTTACATGAGTTCAATTTCTCCAAGGTTGGTAGACAACCTCATGAAAAAGAGTTGTCTAGTAAAGATGAAATTATTGCCCTAGCTTCTATTGTTGTGTCTCCTACTGATCCTTTAGAGAAATACTTGCTTGAGCATGAAAATGATATGCATATGGATGAAAGGTATGAGATAGATAGAGTAATCTTTGAACAACATCCTATCCTTAAGAATAATTTGCTTGTTGAACTGCTTGGAGATCCACCCCCACCAAAGGGTGATCCTGTGTTTGAGCTTAAGCAGTTACATGATACTCTTAAGTATGCTTATCTCGATGAAAAAGAGATATATCCTGTTATAACTAGTGCTAGCCTTTCAGAGCATGAAGAAAGAAGTTATTAAAAACTCTAAGGAAGCACCATGCTGCTATTGGATATACTCTTGATGATCTTAAGGGCATTAGTCCCACTCTATGCCAGCACAAAATTAAAACCGACCCTGATTCCAAACCAGTTGCCGATCATCAACGAAGATTAAATCCTAAGATGAAAGAGGTAGTAAGAAAAGAAATACTAAAGCTCCTGGAAGCAGGTATTATCTATCATGTTGCTCATAGTATTGGGTGAGTCCGGTGCATTGCGTCCCTAAGAAGGGAGGTATTACTGTAGTCCCTAATGATAAAGATGAATTGATCCCACACAGGATTATTACTGGCTATAGGATGGTGATTGATTTTAGGAAATTGAATAAAGCCACTAGGAAAGATCTTTACCATTTGCCTTTTATCAACCAAATGCTAGACAGACTATCTAAACACACACACTTCTGCTTTCTAGATGGTTATTCTGGTTTCTCCCAAATACCTGTTGCAGAATCTGATCAGGAGAAAACCACTTTCACCTGCCCTTTCGGTACCTTTGCTTATAGACGTATGCCTTTTGGCTTATGTAGTGCACCTGCTACCTTTCAAAGATGTATGATGGCTATATTCTCTGACTTTTGTGAAAAGATTGTTGAGGTTTTCATGGATGAGTTCTCCGTCTACGGGTCTTCTTTTGATGATTGCCTCAGCAACCTTGATCGAGTCTTGCAGAGATGTAAAGACACCAACCTTGTCTTGAATTGGGAGAAGTGTTACTTTATGGTTAATGAAGGCATCGTCTTAGGACATAAAATTTCTGAAAGAGGTATTGAAGTTGATACGGCTAAGGTGGATGCAATTGTGAAAATGCCATACCCCACAGATATCAAAGGTATAAGAAGTTTCTTGGTCATGCTGGTTTCTATAGAAGGTCCATTAAAGACTTCTCTAAGATTTCTAGGCCTCTTACCAATCTCTTGCAAAAGGATATTCCTTTTGTTTTTGACGATGATTGTGAGGAAGCCTTCGAAATACTTAAGGTCTTGATAACTGCGCCTATTGTTCAAACACCTGATTGGAACTTACCTTTTGAAATCATGTGTGATGCTAGTGATTATGTTGTTGGTGCTGTTCTAGGACAAAGAATTGATAAGAAGTTGAATGTTATTCACTATGCTAGTAAAACTCTATACAGTGCCCAAAGAAACTATGCTACTACTGAAAAGGAATTTTTAGCAGTCGTGTTTGCATGTGAAAAGTTCAGATCTTACATAGTTGATTCCAAAGTCACCATTCACACTGATCATGCTGCTATTAAGTATCTCATGGAAAATAAAGATGCTAAACCTAGACTTATCAGATGGGTTCTCTTGCTACAAGAATTTGATTTGCATTTTGTTGATAGGAAGGTTGCTAAGAACCCCATAGAAGATAACTTGTCTAGGTTAGAGAATGTTCTTGATGACCCACAACCTATTGACGATAGCTTTCCTGATGAGCAGTTGAATGTCATCAATGCTTCACGTAATACACCGTGGTATGCTGATTATGCAAATTATATTGTTGCCAAATATATACCACCCAGTTTCACATACCAGCAAAAGAACAAATTCTTCTTTGATTTGAGACATTACTTTTGGGATGATCCTCACCTTTATAAAGAAGGAGTAGATGATGTTATTAGACGTTGTGTACCTGAGCAGGAACAGGGACAGATCCTACAGAAGTGTCACTCTGAGGCTTACGGAGGACACCATGCGGGAGACAGAACGGCACACAAGGTATTGCAATCAGGTTTTTATTGGCCTACTCTCTTCAATGATGCCCGTAAGTTTATCTTGTCTTGTGATGAATGTCAAAGAATAGGTAATATGAGTAAACATCAGGAAATGCCTATGAATTATTCACTTGTCATTGAACCATTAGATGTTTGGGGTTTTGATTATACGAGACCTTTTCCAAAATCCAACGGGTATACTCATATCCTAGTTGCTGTTGATTACGTTACTAAGTGGGTAGAAGCTATCCCAACTAGTAGTGCTGATCACAACAGTCTATCAGGATGCTTAAAGAAGTTATTTTCCCTAGATTTGGAGTCCCTAGATATCTAATGACCGATGGTGGTTCACATTTCATTTATGGTGCTTTCCGTAAAACGCTTGCTAAGTATGATGTCAACCATAGAGTTGCATCTCCCTATCATCCTCAGTCCAGTGGTCAAGTAGAGCTAAGTAATAGAGATATTGAACTAATTCTGCAAAAGACTGATAATAGGTCTAGAAAGAATTGGTCTAAGAAGCTTGATGATGCATGCACTGTGGGCTTATAGAACTCCTTATAAGAATCCCTTGGGCATGTCTCCGTACAAAATGGTTTACGGTAAAGCATGTCATTTACCTCTTGAGCTAGAGCATAAGGCTTATTGTGAAATCAAAGAGCTCAACTTTGTTTTCAAACTTGCTGGTGAGAATAGGTTATTTGATATTAGCTCACTTGATGAATGGAGAGCTCAGGCATATGAAAATGCCAAGTTGTTTAAAGAAAAGGTTAAGAGGTGGCATGATAAAAGGATACAAAAACGTGAGTTCAATGTAGGTGATTATGTCTTGCTATACAATTCTCGTTTAAGATTTTTCCAGGCAAGCTTCTCTCTAAATGGGAGGTTCCTTACATTGTTGAGGAAGTATATCGTTCCGGCGCCATCAACATCAACAACACGGAAGATAATTTTCTCAGAGTGGTAAATGGGCAAAGAATCAAGCATTATATCTCAGGTACTCCCATAAATGTTGAAAGCAATATTATTAATACCATAACTCCACAGGAGTACATAAGGGATATTTATCACCCTATTTCAGACTCCGAAAACGAAGATGTATGTGATTCGGTAAGTAAACCGACTCCAAAACTTTTCCAGTAGGAATTTTTCCCCGTTTTGGACTTTTTAGAAAAATAGAAAATTTTAAAGTAGTCCGGAAAGCGCACGAGGAGGTGACAAGCCTGCTAGGCGCGGCCTACCCCCTGACCGTGTCTAGGGGGCTTGTGGGCACCTCGTGTGCCTCCCGGACTCCGTTTTCTTGCGGTATACTCCTTCTGGTCGGGAAAAATTCATTATATATTCTCCCGAAAGGTCTGACCCTCGTATCACGCAAATATCATGTGTTTTCGTTTCGAGCCTGTTTCTGCCGCGGATTTAGAGCAAGATGTCTTCTCAAGATTCACAAGGGGAGAGCTATGTGGCCGATTACCTTGCTAACCCCAAGGTCTATGGGGACTTGGGATCATTATGGTTAGACCACTAATGAGGAAGAAGATTATGATCCCAAGGGGAAGGAAGGAACAAGTTCCGATGAAGAGGAGTCTCCTTTACCCCAATCTGGAAGCACATGTGGAGTTCAAGAAGTCAAGCCTCCCTGACTCAAGGAAGAAGCTTAAGATTTTGTTTACCCCTTCTCGTCTTTTGCAGGAGAGTAAGCAAGAATTATTCCAAAGGGTGTTGAGGCTTAAATAGAAAATTAACGATCTAAAGGAGCAAAACTTTGTGCTCAAGAAGAAATTAAACAAGTTCAAGAACTCTCCAACAACTCCACCACCATCACCTTCAAAGGAAGACAACTAAGCACGGGTATGGGCAATCCCCTTGGCTTGTGCCAAGCTTGGGGGAGTTGCCCCGGTATCGTATCACCATCACATCTTTTGCCTTTATCTTTTCTTAGTTCGATCCTTTTTGGTTTTATCCTTCTCTAGTAGAATAAAGTTCTTAGTGTTTTAGGTTTGAGTTTTGCTTTGTGTCACCCCCGATGTATTCGAGTTCGTGAGACATATAATAAAGAGTGTTTTTGTTAAGGGCCTTGCTTCATGCCATGATCTAAAGAAAAGAATGATAAAAGAACAAAAGCATGAAAGATCATGTAATGATCTTATGGGAAGTGATGACTTCACATATAAAAAGAATGTTGATTGAAACTTGTTGTGGGTGGACAAAAGTAGACCTTGGGCATTGCTGCAATTAATAGGAAGTAGTAAAGAAAGAGAGGTTCACATATAAATATATCACCATTGACACCGTCTATGATTGTGAACACTCATTAAACTATTACATGCTTAGAAGTAGATGTTGGACAAGGAAGACAACATAATGAATTATGTTTGCTTGGTTCCGAACAATGTTATATGACTAGAGATCCCTTAGCATGTGACGATTTCTTCCACCTCATATCAGCCAAAACTTCCGCACTAAGTAGAGATAGTACTTGTGCATCCATAAACCTTCAACCCAGTTTTGCCATGACAGTCCACCATACCTACCTATGGATTGAAGAAGATCCCTCAAGTAAGTTGTCATCGTGCAAACAATAAAAATTGCTCCCTAAATATGTATGATCTATTAGTGTGTGGAAAATAAGCTCTGTACGAACCTGTGATGAGGAAGACATAAAAGCGACAGCCTGCATAATAAAGTTCTTTATCACAGGAGGCAATATAAAGTGACGTTTCTTCATACTAAGAGGTCACACATCCAAACCTCAAAAGCGCATGACAACCTCTGCTTCCCTCTGCGAAGGGCCTATCTTGCACCCTTACTTTTTGTCCTTAAAAGTGTCATGGTGATCGACACCAATTCCTTACTTCGCCTTTATCTTGGCTAACGTCATGTGCTAGGGAAAGATCTATATCCATATGTCAACTTGGAAGTAAGTAATCATGGATTATTATTGTTGAAATTACCCTTCAGATTTACGCATCTCAAGCAAAACTCTATAAAGAGAGTCAAGTGCACTCAATTCACTAGCAATAGGTTCCACATAAGTGGATCTCTTAAAGAGATTAGCAAGTGGATGAGGATCCATGTCACTAGATTTTCAGCAAGCGGAGATGCAAGCATATTTAAGGCACATGGCACACAAGCGAATAGAAAGCAAGCGAGAGAAAAAGGCAAACGGAAAAGGCAAACGAAAATGGCAAACAAGAAAGGCAAAGGAGAAAGGTAAATGAAAATGGAAAATGTGAAGTGGGGGAGAGGAAAACGAGAGGCAACTGGAAAAAAGGTAAATGCAAGAGATGAGTTTGTGAGACCTACTTGGATAGATCTCTCTTTCCCGGCAACGGCGCCAAAAATACTTCTGCTACTGCAACAAAAGACCTTCCAACGGCGCCAGAAATAGGCGTGTTGACGGCACCATGAATCCTTCTTCTACGGCTACGCCTTAAGGGACTTCCTAGGAAAATATGCAAAGGATTTCCCACGTGGCCGTGGCGCCTTGCGTTGGTGTTCCCTCGAAGCGGAAAGGGTGATGTAGCGCAGCGGTGGTAAGTATTTCCCTCAGTTTGAGAACCAAGATATCGATCCAGTGAAGGAGTATCTCAAGTGCGTGCACAAACACAAAAAGCTTGCTCCCAACGCTATGAAGGGGTTGTCAATCCCTTATAGATTGTTCGCCAAGTGAGAACTGAAAGCAACAAGTAACAAAGCAAAGTAAAAGCGAAAGTTGAAACGATAGGTGTGAATAGACCCGGGGGTCGTAGTATTTACTAGTGGCTTCTCTCATGAAAGCAAGTAGACGGTGGGTGAACAAATTACTGACGTCATCTATGGCAATGATTATATCTATAGGCATCACGTCCAAAACAAGTAGACCGATACTTTCTGCATCTACTACTATTACTCCACACATCGACCGCTATCCAGCATGCATCTAGTGTATTAAGTCCAAAAGAACAGAGTAACGCCTTAAGCAAGATGACATGATGTAGATGGACACTCTCATATCTACGACAAAGCCCACCTTGTTACCCTTGATGGAAACTACACGATGTGTGCCTTGCTACCCCTACTGTCACTGGGAAAGGTCACCACACGGTAAGAACCCAAAACCAAGCACTTCTCCCATTGCAAGAATCATAGATCTAGTTGGCCAAACAATACCCAAGACTCGGAGAGACTTACAAGGATATCAAATCATGCATATAAGAAATCAGCAAAGACTCAAATATATATCATAGATAATCTGATCACAAATCCACAATTCATCGGATCTCGACAAACACACCGCTAAAGAGGATTACATCGGATAGATCTCCATGAAGATCACGGAGAACTTTGTATTGAAGATCCAAGAAAGAGAAGAAGCCATCTACCTACTAACTACGGACCCGTAGGTCTGAAGTGAACTACTCACGAGTCATTGGAGGGGGGATGATGTTGATGTAGAAACCCTCCAACTCCAATGTCCCCTCCGGCAGGGCACCGGGAAGGGTCTCCAGACAAGATCTCGTGGAAACGGAAGCTTGCAGCGGCGGAATAGTATTTTCGTGGATCCCTTGATTTTTTTCCTGTATTTTAGGGAATATATAGGCGAAGGATCTAGGTCAGGGGGGCGCCAGGGAGGCCACAAGCCTGCCATCCGCCGCCCCCTGGTGGCGGATGGGGGGCTTGTGGGCCCCCTGTAGCCCTCTTGGCTTGGCCCTCAAGCCCCCTCATCTTCTTCCGTTCGGGAAAATTTTATTTCGGGGATTTTATTCCGTTTGGACTCCGTTCCAAAATCAGATCTGAAAAGAGCCAAAAACACAGAAAAAATAGGAACTGGCACTTAGCACTGAATTAATAAGTTAGTCCCAAAAAAGATATAAAAGGTACATAAAACATCCAAGGATGACAAGATAACAGCATGAAACCATCAAAAATTATAGATACGTTTGAGACGTATCAGTTGTCTACCAAACTTGGAGAAATTGAACTCGTGTGACACACCTTCAAAGCCAACAGTGATAGTTTGCTTCTCACAGTCAATGTGAGCATTGACAGTATTGAGAAAAGGTCTACCAAATATGATGGGACAAAAGCTATCTTGTGTGGTAGCAAGACCGAGGAAATCAGCAGGATACTTCGTTTTACCACACAAGACTTCAACATCCCTAACAATTCCCACAGGGCAGATAGTATCTCTATTGGCGAGCTGAATAGTGACATCAATGGGTTCTATCACGACAGGTGCAATCTCGTCTTTAATTTCATCATATAAGGATTGAGGTATTGCACTAACACTAGCACCCACGTCACATAAACCATGATAACAATGATCTCCTATCTTAACAGAAACAACAGGCGTGCCAACAACAGGCCTATGTTTGTCTCTAGCGTGTGGTTTAGCAATTCTAGCAGCATCTTCACAGAAGTGAATATCATGGCCATCAACATTGTCGGACAAGAGATCTTTGATAATAAAAATGCTAGGTTCAACTCTAATTTTCTCAGGGGGTATAGGAGTTCTAATGTAGCCTCTATGTATCATAGTTGAAGCTTTAGAATGATCGTTTATCCTAACAGGGAAAGGTGGTTTCTCAATGTAAGCACTGGGAACAATAGGATCATTATAGGCAATGACTTTCTCTTCACCTGGATTGGGTTTAACTACATTGACTGATATTTAAACCACTTCTCTTTGGGGAGATCAATATGAGCAGCAAATGATTCACACAATGAAGCTACTATCTCAGAGTCAAGTCCATACTTAGCGCTAAAATCACAAAAAATATTTGTTTCGACAAAGGATTTAACGCAATCAAACTTGAAATTCATACCTGACTCCTTACCTTTATCAAGCTCCCAATCTTCAGAGTTGAGTTTAATTCTCTCCAATAAATTCCATTTGAAGTCAATGTCTCTCTTCATAAAAGAACCGGTACAAGAAGTGTCAAGCATGGTGCGATCATCATGAGAAAGCCAAGCATAGAAGTTCTGAATGATAATTTCTCTTGAGAGCTCATGGTTGGGGCATGAATATTGCATTGATTTAAGCCTCCCCCAAGCTTGAGCGATGCTTTGTCTGTCACGAGGCCAAAAGTTATAAATATAATTCTGATCATGATGTACTTAATGCATAGGATAAAACTTTTGATGAAATTCCAATTTCAACCGATTGTAGTTCCATGATCCAGTATCATCACATAGCCTATACCATGTCAACGCCTTATCCCTCAAATATAAGGGAAAGACCTTCTTCTTGACCTCATCCTCGGGCAAACCTGCAAGCTTAAATAAAACACAAACTTCATCTACATAGATTAGATGCAAGTCCGGATGTGATGGTCCATCTCCTGTAAAAGGATTAGCCAGCAGTTTCTCAAGCATACCCGAAGGAAATTCATAGCAAATATTTTCAGTAGGTGCAGAAGGTTGAGGAGAAACTCTTTGTGCTTCCGTTCGAGGTGAAGATACCCCGAACAGCCCCTCAAAGGATTAGTTTCCATAGTGACAAGTGATAATAAATTTCAGCACACTATATAAATGTTTCCTTACCAAGTTCCACTTACCAAAGGCACTTCACTCCCCGGCAACGGCATCAGAAAAGAGTCTTAATGATCCACAAGTATAGGGAACCTATCGTAGTCCTTTCGATAAGTAAGAGCGTCGAACCCAACGAGGAGCAGAAGGATCTGACAAGTGGTTTTCAGCAAGGTAATATCTGCAAGCACTGAAATTATCGGTAACAAGTAGTTGTGTGGTGAGATGGTGCTAATGAAGATGTTGATGGTGACGAGTCCCCTCCGATGATAGGAGTGTTGGTGATGCCGATGGCGACGATTTCCCCCTCCGGGAGGGAAGTTTCCCCGGCAGGATCGTCCTGGTGCAGCTCTAGATTGGTTCTGCTCAAGTTCCGCCTCGTGGCGGCGGCGAATCCTCCGAAAAGCCTCCTCTTGATTTTTCTGGAATGAAACTCTTCTTGTAGCAAAAGGGGGGAACGAGAGGGCCAAGTGGGAGCCCACAAGCCCCCTAGGCGCGGCCAGGGGGGAGGACGCGCCTAGCAGGCTTGTGGCCTCCTGCTGGCGCCCCTGTGGTACTTCTTCGGCCCAGTATTTTTTATAAATACCAAAAAAATCCTCGTTGATTTTCATGGCTTTTGGAGTTGCGCAGAATAGGGATCTCAAACTTGCTCCTTTTTCAGGCCAGAATTCCAGCTGCCGACATTCTCCCTCTTCATGTAAACCTTGCAAAATAAGAGAGAAAATGCATAAGTATTGTACCGTCAAGTGTAATAACAGCCCAAAAAGCGATAAATATCAACATGAAAGCATGATGCAAAATGGACGTATCACACTCTCACCCTTCCACCATTGCTAGCCTCTCTAGTGCCGCGCAACTTTCGCCGGTGCACAAACCCACCATATACCTTCCTCAAATAAGTCACCATACCTACCTATTATGGCATTTTCATAGCCATTCCGAGATATATTGCCACGCAACTCCCACCGTTCCGTCTCATGACATGTGCCGTCACTTTCATATTGCCACTGCATGATCGTAAAATAGCTAGCGAGATGTTTCAACGTCATACGCTAAGCTAGATCGTTGCACATCCCGGTACACTGCCGGAGGCATTTCATATAGAGTCATTATTGTTCTAAGTATCGAGTTGTAAGTAAATAAAAGTATGATGATCATCATTATTAGAGCATTGTCCCATGTGCGGAAAAAAAGAGGCCAAAGATGCCCACCAAAAAAAAAGAGGCCAAAGAGCCCAAACAAAAAAAATGATGAGAGAAAAAGAGAGAAGGGACAATGATACTATCTTTTTCCACACTTGTGCTTGAAAATAGCACCATGTTCTTCATGATAGGGAGTCTCTCGTTTCGTCACTTCCATATACTAGTGGGAATTTTCATTATATAACTTGGCTTGTATATTCCAATGATGGCTTCCTCAAAATTGCCCTCGGTCTTCGTGAGCAAGCAAGTTGGGTTCACACCCACTAGTTTTCTTTTTGAGCTTTCATACACTTATGCTCTAGTACATCCATTTCATGGCAATCCCTACTCATTCACATTGATATCTATTGATGGGCATCTCCATAGCCCATTGATACGCCGATTCGATGTGACCATCTCCTCCTTTTTGCCTCACAAACTCCACCGCACTCTATTCCACCTATACCATGTATTGCGTGAGAGTCGAAAAAGTTTGAGAAAGTAAGAGTGCAAAAACAATTACTTGTCCAATACCGGGGTTGTGCATGATTTAAATTCGTTGCGTGGGGATGATGGATCATAGCCATGTTGGGGAACGTCGCATGGGAAACAAAAAATTTCCTACGCGCACGAAGACCTATCATAGTGATGTCCATCTACGAGAGGGGATTTTCGATCTACGTACCCTTGTAGATCTCACAACAGGAAGCGTTAAGAAACGCGGTTGGTTTAGTGGAACGTCCTCACGTCCCTCGATCCGCCCCGCGAACCGTCCCGCGATCCGTCCCAAGATCCGCTCTGATCTAGTGCCGAACGGACGGCACCTCCGCGTTCAGCACACGTACATCTCGACGATGATCTCGGCCTTCTTGATCCAGCAAGAGAGACGGAGAGGTAGATGAGTTCTCCGGCAGCGTGACGACGCTCCGGAGGTTGGTGGTGATCTTATTCCAGCAAGGCTCCGCCCGAGCTTCGTAGAAACGCGATCTAGAGGAAAAACCATGGAGGTATGTGGTGAGGCTGCCGTGGCAAAGTTATCTCAAATCAGCCCTAATGGGACCTTGCCTTGAGACTCAAGGGAGCCCCACGGGGTCGTCCGAAGGGGGGGAGGAGGATTCCTCCTCCAATCCTAGTCCAACCAGGATTGGAAGGTGGAGTCCTTCCCTTCCTTCCCACTTCGCCCTTTTTGTTTTTTTTTCTCTTTGATTTTTCTAATCTCCTGCACGGGGGCCTTCTTGGGCTTGCCGACCAGCCCACTAAGGGCTGGTGCGGCACCCCTAAGGCCTATGGGCTTCCCCCGGGTGGGCTGCCCCCCCCCCCCCAGTGAACATCCGGAACCCATTCGTCACTCCCGGTACATTCCCAGTAATGCCGAAAAGTTTCCGGTAATCAAATGAGGTCATCCTATATATCAATATTAGTCTCCGGACCATTCCGGCAACCCTCATGACATCCGTGATCTCATCCGGGACTCCGAACAACATTCGGTAACCAACCATATAACTCAAATACGCATGAAACAACGCCGAACCTTAAGTGTGCAAACCCTGCGGGTTCGAGAACTATGTAGACATGACCCGAGGGATTCCTCGATCAATATCCAATAGCGGGACCTGGATGGCCATACTGGATCCTACATATTCTACGAAGATCTTATTGTTTGAACCTCAGTGCCAAGGATTCATATAATCCCGTATGTCATTCCCTTTGTCCTTCGGTATGTTACTTGCCCGAGATTCGGTCGTCAGTATCCGCATACCTATTTCAATCTCGTTTACCGGCAAGTCTCTTTACTCATTCCATAATACAAGATCCTGTGACTTACACTGAGTCACATTGCTTGCAAGGCTTGTGTGTGATGTTATATTACCGAGTGGGCCCCGAGCTACCTCTCTGTCACACGGAGTGACAAATCCCAGTCTTGATCCATACCAACTCAACAGACACCTTCAGAGATACTTGTAGAGCATCTTTATAGTCACCCAGTTACGTTGTGACGTTTGATACACACAAAGCATTCCTCCGGTGCCAGTGAGTTATATGATCTCATGGTCATAGGAATAAATACTTGACACGCAGAAAATATTAGCAACAAAATGACACGATCAACATGCTACGTCCATTAGTTTGGGTCTAGTCCATCACATGATTCACCCAATGATATGATCCAGTTATCAAGCAAGAACACCTTGTACATAGTCAGAAGACCTTGACTATCCTTGATCAACTGGCTAGCCAACTAGAGGCTTGCTAGGGACAATGTTTTGTCTATGTATCCACACATGTATCTGAGTCTTTCAATCAACACAATTATAGGATGGATAATAAACGATTATCTTGATACAGGAATTATAATAATAACTTATTTATTATTGCCTCTAGGGCACAATTCCAACAGTCTCCCACTTTCACTAGAGTCAATAATCTAGTCCTCACATTGCCATGCGAATTACATTGTAATAAATCTAACACCCATACAGTTCTGGTGTTGATCATGCTTTGCGCATGGAAGAGGTTTAGTCAGCGGCTCTGCTACATTCAGATCTGTGTGCACTTTGCATATATTCACGTCCTCCTCCTCGACGTAGTCACGGATGAGGTTGATGTGTCGTTTGATGTGTCTGGTCTTCTTGTGAAACCGTGGTTCCTTTGCTAAGGCAATGACACCCGAGTTGTCACAAAACAGGGTTATTGGATTCCGTGCGCTCGGCAACACTCCAAGATCCGTCATGAACTGCTTCATCCAAACACCCTCCTTAGCTGCCTCCGAGGCAGCCATGTACTCCGCTTCACATGTAGAATCAGCTACGACGCTTTGCTTGGAACTGCACCAGAGTCGTCCGGATCTGTGTCAAAGCTTGCATCGATGTAACCCTTTACGGCGAGCTCTTTGTCACCTCCATATACGAGAAACATCTCCTTAGTCCTTTTCTGGTACTTCAGGATATTCTTGACCGCCATCCAATGATCCACTCCTGGATTACTCTGGAACCTGTCTGCCATACTTATGGCCAGGCTGAAGTTCGGTCTAGTGCACAACATTGCATACATGATAGAACCTATGGCTGAAGCATAGGGGACGAAACTCGTTTTCTTTCTATCTTCCTCAGTTGCTGGGCACTGAGTCTTACTCAATTTTATACCTTGTAATACTGGCAAGAACCCTTTCTTGGACTGATCCATTTTGAACTTCTTCAAAACTTTATCAAGGTATGTACTTTGTGAAAGTCCTATCAGGCGTTTCGATCTATCCCTATAGATCTTAATGCCTAGAATGTAAGAAGCTTCTCCTAGGTCCTTCATAGAGAAACTTTTATTCAAGTAACCTTTTATGCTCTCCAAAAGCTCCACGTTGTTTCCAATCAGCAATATGTCATCCACATATAATATTAGAAACGCCACAAAGCTCCCACTCACTTTCTTGTAAATACAGGATTCTCCAACCACCTATATAAACCCAAATGCTTTGATCACCTCATCAAAGCGTTTATTCCAACTCCGAGATTCTTGCACCAGTCCATAAATGGATTGCTGGAGCTTGCACACTTTGTTAGCATTTTTGGATCGACAAAACCTTCGGGTTGCATCATATACAACTCTTCCTTAAGGAAATCGTTAAGGAACGCCGTTTTGACATCCATGTGCCAGATTTCATAATTGAAAAATGTAGCTATTGCTAACATGATTTTGACGGACTTAAGCATCGCTACGGGTGAGAACATCTCATCATAGTCAACCCCTTGAACTTGTGAAAAACCCTTTGCCACAAGTCGAGCTTTATAAACGATCACATTACCGTCAGCGTTCGTCTTCTTCTTAAAGATTCATTTGTTCTGAATAGCCTTGCGGCCTTCAGGTAGTACTTCCAAAGTCCACACTTTGTTTTCATACATAGATCCTATCTCAGACTTCATGGCCTCCAGCCATTTGTTGGAATCCGGGCCCACCATTACTTCTTCATAATTCGCAGGCTCATTGTTGTCTGACAACATAATTGATAAGACGGGATTACCGTACCACTCTGGAGCAGTACGCGATCTCGTCGACCTACGAGGTCCAATAGGAACTTGATCCGGAATTTCATGATCATCATCATTAACTTCCTCCTCAACTGGCGTCACAACGACAGGGGTTTCCCCTTGCCCTGCGCCACCATCCAGAGGGATGAGAGGTTCGACAACCTCATCAATTTCTATCTTCCTCCCACTCAATTCTCTCGAGAGAAACTCCTTCTCGAGAAAAGCTCCGTTCTTAGCAACAAACACTTTGCCCTCGGATTTGAGATAGAAGGTATACCCAACTATCTCTTTTGGGTAACCTATGAAGACACATTTTTCGCTTTGTGTTCCAGCTTTTCAGGCTGAAGCTTTTTGACATAAGCATCACATCCCCAAACTTTAAGAAACGACAACTTTGGTCTTTTGCCATACCACAGTTCGTATGGTGTCGTATCGACGAATTTTGATGGTGCCCTATTTAAAGTGAATACAGCTGTTTCTAATGCATAACCCCAAAACGATAACGACAAATCGGTAAGAGACATCATAGATTGCACCATCTCTAATAAAGTACGATTACGACGTTCGGACACACCATTACGATGTGGTGTTCCAGGCGGTGTCAACTATGAAACAATTCCACATTGTCTTAAGTGAGCATCAAACTCGAAACTCAGATATTCACCCCCACGATCAGACCGTAGGAACTTGATCTTCTTGTTACGATGATTTTAAACTTCACTCTGAAATTGCTTGAACTTTTCAAATGTTTCAGACTTGTGCTTCATCAAGTAGACATAACCATATCTACTCATATCGTCAGTGAAGGTGAGAAAATAACGATATCCGCTGCGTGCCTCCACACTCATCGGACCACACACATCGGTATGTATGATTTCCAACAAGTCACTTGCACGCTCCATTGTTCCAGAGAACGGAGTTTTAGTCATCTTGCCCATGAGGCATGGTTCGCACGTGTCAAGTGAATCAAAGTCACGTGACTCCAAAATTCCATCGGTATAGAGTTTCTTCATGCGCTTTACACCAATATGACCTAAGCGGCAGTGCCATAAAAACATGGCGCTATCATTGTTAACTCTAACTCTTTTGGTCTCAATGTTATGTATATGTGTATTATCACTATCAAGATTCAATATGAACAATCCTCTCACATTAGGTGCATGACCATAAAAGATATTACTCATAGAAATAGAACAACCATTATTCTCTGACTTAAACGAGTAACCGTCTCGCAATAAACAAGATCCAGATATAATGTTCATGCTTAACGCACGCACTAAATAACATTTCTTTAAGTTCATAACTAATCCTGATGGTAACTGAAGTGAAACTGTGCCGACGGCGATTACATCAACCTTGGAACCATTTCCCACGCGCATCGTCACTTCATCCTTCGTTTATTCCGCAGTTCCTGTTTCGAGTTGCAAATATGAGCAAAAGAACCGGTATCGAATACCCAAGCACTACTACGAGAGCTGGTTAAGTACACATCAATAACATGTATATCAAATATACCTGATTTTTCTTTGGCCGCCTTCTTATCAGCCAGATACTTGGGGCAGTTGCGCTTCCAGTGACCCATACCCTTGCAATAATAGCACTCTGTTTCAGGCTTAGGTCCAACTTCGGGTTTCTTCGTTGGATTGGCAACATGCTTGCCGCTCTTCTTCGAACTGCCCTTCTTTCCTTTGATGTTTCTCTTGAAACTAGTGGTCTTATTCACCATCAACACTTGATGCTCTTTACGGAGTTCTGACTCTGCGACTTTCAGCATCGCGAATAACTCGCCGGGTGACTTGTTCATCCCTTGCATGTTATAGTTCAACACAAAGCCCTCATAGCTTGGCGGCAGTGACTCAAGAATTCTGTCAGTGATAGATTCTTGCGGGAGTTCAATCCCCAGCTCAACTAGACGGTTTGAGTACCCAGACATTTTGAGCACATGTTCACTGACAGACGAATTCTCCTCCATCTTGCAAGAATAGAATTTATTGGAGGTCTCATACCTCTCGGTCCGGGCATTATTCTGAAATATAAACTTCAACTCCTGGAACATCTCCTATGCTCCATGACGCTCAAAGCGACGTTGAAGTCCCGCCTCTAAGCCATACAAGACTGCACATTGAACTACTGAGTAGTCCTCCTTCCGTGTTAACCAAGCGTTCTTAACATCTTGGTCAGCCATGGCGGGTGGTTCATCTCCTAGCGCAGCATTAAGGACATAATTCTTCTTCCCAGCTTGCAGGAGCAACTTAAGATTATGAGCCTAGTCTACAAAGTAGCTTCCATCATCTTTCAACTTAGCTTTCTCTAGGAACGTATTAAAACTCAGGGTGACTTTCGCGTGAGCCATTGATCTACAACACAAGTATATTCAAAGTGGACTTAGACTATGTTCAAGATATTTAGAGTTTAACTAATCAAATTACTTGCTAAACTCACACTCAAAAAGTACATCTCTTTAGTCATTTGAGTGGTTCATGATCCAGTTCCACTAGCTCAAGTCCGATCATCACTTGAGTTGAGGATAGTTTCAGTGGTAAGCATCCCTATGCTAATCATATCAACTATATGATTCATGATCGAACTTTCGATCTCATGTGTTCTAAGGCCATGTCTGCACATGCTAGGCTTGTCAAGCTTAACCTGAGTGTTCCGCGTGTGCAACTGTTTTGCACCCGTTGTACGTGAACGTTGAGTCTATCACACCCGATCATCACGTGGTGTCTCGAAACGACGAACTATAGCAATGGTGCACAGTCGGGGAGAACACAATTTCGTCTTGAAATTTTAGTGAGAGATCACCTCATAATGCTACCATCGTTCTAAGCAAAATAAGGTGCATAAAAGGATTAACATCACATGGAATTCATAATTGACATGATATGGCCATCATCACGTGCTTCTTGATCTCCATCACCAAAGCACCGGCACGATCTTCTTGTCACTGGCGTCACACCATGATCTCCATCAACGTCTCGCCATCGGGGTTGTCGTGCTACTCATGCTATTACTACTAAAGCTACATCCTAGCAATATAGTAAACGCATATGCAAGCACAAACATTAGTTTAAAGACAACCCTATGGCTCCTGCCGGTTGCCGTACCATTGACGTGCAAGTCGATATTAACTATTACAACATGATCATCTCATACATCCAATATATCACATCACATCGTCGGCCATATCACATCACAAGCATACCCTGCAAAAACAAGTTAGACGTCCTCTAATTGTTGTTGCATGTTTTACGTGGTGACCATGGGTATTTAGTAGGATCGCATCTTACTTACGCAAAAACCACAACGGAGGTGTATGAATTGCTATTTAACCTCATCCAAGGACCTCCTCGGTCAAATCCGATTCAACTAAAGTTGGAGAAACCGACACTCGCCAGTCATCTTTGAGCAACGGGGTTGCTCGTAGCGATGAAACCAGTCTCTCGTAAGCGTACGAGTAATGTCGGTCCGAGCCGCTTCGATCCAACAATACCGCGGAATCAAGAAAAGACTAAGGAGGGCAGCAAATCGCACATCACTGCCCACAAAAACTTTTGTGTTCTACTCAAGATGACATCTACGCATGAACCTAGCTCATGATGCCACTGTTGGGGAACGTCGCATGGGAAACAAAAAAATTCCTACGCGCACGAAGACCTATCATGGTGATGTCCATCTACGAGAGGGGATTTTCGATCTACGTAACCTTGTAGATCGCACAGCAAGAAGCGTTAAGAAACGCGGTTGGTGTAGTGGAATGTCCTCACATCCCTCAATCCACCCCGCGAACCGTCCCACGAATCATCCCGCGATCCGCTCCGATCTAGTGCCGAACGGACGACACCTCCGCGTTCAGCACACGTACAGCTCGACGATGATCTCGGCCTTCTTGATCTAGAAAGAGAGATGGAGAGGTAGATGAGTTCTCCGGCAACGTGATGGCGCTCCAGAGGTTGGTGCTAATCTTATTCCAGCAGGGCTCCGCCCGAGCTCCGCAGAAAAGCAATCTTGAGGAAAAACCGTGGAGCTATGTGGTCGCGGTGCCGTGGCAAAGTTGTCTCAAATCAGCCCTAATACCTTGGTATATATAGGAGGGAGGGGAGGGACCTTGCCTTGAGGCTCAAGGGAGCCCCAAGGGGTCTGCCGAAGGGGGGGAGGAGGATTCCTCCTCCAATCCTAGTCCAACTAGGATTGGAAGGTGGAGTCCTTCCCTTCCTTCCCACTTCCCCTTTTTTTCTTTTCTCTTTGATTTTTCTTATCTCCTGTGCAGGGGCCTTCTTGGTCTTGCCCACGAGCATACTAAGGGCTGGTGCGGCATCCCTAAGGCCTATGGGCTTCCCCCGGGTGGGCTGCCCCCCCCCCCCCCCGGTGAACATCCGGAACCCATCCGTCACTCCCGGTACATTCCCGCTAATGCCGACAACTTTCCGATAATCAAATGAGGTCATCCTATATATCAATCTTCGTCTCCAGACCATTCCGGAAATCCTCGTGACGTCCGTGATCTCATCCGAGACTTCGAACAACATTCGGTAAACAACCATATAACTCAAATACACATAAAACAACGCTGAACCTTAAGTGTGCAGACCCTGCGGGTTCGAGAACTATGTAGACATGACCCGAGGGATTCCTCGGTCAACATCCAATAGCGGGACCTGGATGCCCATATTGGATCCTACATATTCTACGAAGCTCTTATCGTTTGAACCTCAGTGCCAAGGATTCATATAATCACGTATGTCATTCCCTTTGTCCTTCGGTATGTTACTTGCCCGAGATTCGATCGTCAGTATCCGCATACCTATTTCAATCTCGTTTACGGGCAAGTCTCTTTACTCGTTCCGTAATACAAGATCATGTGACTTACACTAAGTCACATTGCTTGCAAGGCTTGTGTGTGATGTTGTATTACCGAGTGGGCCCCGAGATACCTCTCCGTCACACGGAGTGACAAATCCCTGTCTTGATCCATACTAACTCAACGGACACCTTCAAAGATACCTATAGAGCATCTTTATAGTCACCCAGTTACGTTGTGACGTTTGATACACACAAAGCATTCCTCCGGTGCGAGTGAGTTATATGATCTCATGGTCATAGGAATAAATACCTGACACGTAGAAAACAGTAGCAACAAAATGACACAATCAACATGCTACGTCCATTATTTTGGGTCTAGTCCATCACATGATTCACCCGATGATATGATCCAGTTATCAAGCAAAAACACCTTGTACATAGTCAAAAGACCTTGACTATCCTTGATCAACTAGGTAGCCAACTAGAGGCTTGCTAGGGACAGTGTTTTGTCTATGTATCCACACATGTATGTAAGTCTTTCAATCAACACAATTATAGCATGGATAATAAAAGATTATCTTGATATAGGAATTATAATAATAACTTATTTATTATTGCCTCTAGGGCATAATTCCAACAAGCCAGACTATATGATTTTGTAGGGATAACTTTGTTTGGCCTTGTTATTTCAAAATTTCATGATTACTTTGCTAGTATGCTTGAAGTATTATTGTTTTCATGTCAATAGTAAACTATTGTTTTGAATCTTACGGATCTGAATATTCATGCCACAAGAAATAAGTTACAAAGGACAAATACGTTAGGTAGCATTCCACATCAAAAATTCGGTCTTTATGACTTCCCTACTCGAGGACGAGCAGGAGTTAAGCTTGGCGATGCTTGATACGTCTCCAACGTATCTATAATTTTTGATGGTTCCATGCTATTATCTTGTCAAATTTGGATGTTTATATGCATGAATATGCTATTTTATATCTTATTTGGGAGTAACCTATTAACTCGGTGCCAAGTGCCATTTTATGTTTTTTCCGTGTTTTTGACCTTTTTCAGAGAAGAATATTAAAGAGAGTCAAAACAGAATAAAACCCGCGGGATGATTTTTTCCACAACAGAAGATACGCAGGGGACTTGAGAACCAAGGTAGGAGACCTCGGGGGAGGTCACAAGCCCCCTAGCCGCGGCCTGGGGGCGCTCCTAGCAGGCTTGTGGGCCCCACGTGGCTCCTTTGCCCTACCTCTTTCGCCTATAAATTCTCTAACATCCCAAAACCTCCGAAGAGAGCCTCGAAAATACTTTTCCGCCGCCGCAAGCTTCTGTCTCCGCCAGATCCCATCTGGGGACCGTTCTGGTGCCCTGTCGGAGGGGGATTCGGACACGGAGGGCTTTTTCATCAACACCATTGCCTCTCTGAGGATGCGTGAGTAGTTCACCAGAGACCTTCGGGTCCATAGCTAGTAGCTAGATGGCTTATTCTCTCTCTTGGATCTTCAATACAAAGTTCTCCATGATCTTCATGGAGATCTATCTGATGTAACCTTCTTTTACGGTGTGGTTGTCGAGATATGATGAATTGTGGATTTATGATCAGATTATCTATGAATATTATTTGAGTCTCCTCTGATCTCTTATATGCATGATTTCGTATCCTTGTAATTCTCTTCGAGTTGTGGGTTTTGTTTGGCCAACTTGATCTATAATTCTTGCAATGGGAGAAGTGCTTGGTTTTCGGTTCATACCGTGCGGTGTCCTCACCTAGTGACAGAAGGGGTAGCGAGGCACGCATCGTGTTGTTGCCATCAAGGGTAAAAAGATGGGGTTTATATCATATTGCATGAATCTATCCCTCTACATCATGTTATCTTGCTTAAGGCGTTACTCTGTTTGTTATGAACTCAATACACTAGGCTTAAGGCGTTACTCTGTTTGTTATGAACTCAATACACTAGATGCATGCTGGATAGTGGTCGACGTGTGAAGTAATAGTAGTAGATGCATAAAGTATCGGTCTACTTGTCTCGGACGTGATGCATATATGTATGATCATTGCCTTAGATATCATCATGACTTTGCGCGATTCTATCAATTGCTCGACAGTAATTCGTTCACCCACCGTAATACTTGCTATCATGAGAGAAGCCTCTAGTGAACACTATGGTCCCCGGGTCTACTTCACGTCCTATATTCAGATCTACAAAATTACTTTGTTGCATTTTTCGCCTTCAGATCTCACCTTGCAAATAATCGTGAAGGGATTGACAACCCCTTTATATCGTTGGGTGCAAGTTTGTTTGTTTTTGCGCAGGAACATTGGTGCCTCATCTTGATACTCGTACTGGATTGATACCTTGGTTCTCAAACTGAGGGAAATACTTATCGCTACTGTGCTGCATCACCCTGTCCTCTTCAAGGGAAAAACCAACGCAAGCTCGAGAAGTAGCATGAGGTTGCAGCAAGTGACTAAGCATTTATTTGATGGCTAACTTACGAGTACAAGAATAAAGAGGGGGATGATCTACGCATAGCGGACATGAACTACTGATGATCAAATGAATGATCCTGAACACCTACTTACGCATAGCGGACATGTCACATCCCTGGATCCCTAACTAAGTTTTAGCATTGTGGTCATGTTTACTTTCATTGTATTCAAGAACTTGAAAAAAATTCAAAGCAAGTGGTGAAACAAAACCCCAAAAACCCTAGCCACTTCTCAAAATTCACGGAAATTCAAAACTTGTTAAAATCAATGAACCCAAAATGGCCTCAAGAAAAGTTCAACTTTTCTGATAATTCTTGAAAACAAATTATCAGGGAAGAAAACTATTTTCAAAACACATTTGGCATTTTATTTAAATTCAAAAAGCCACATAATTCAAGTTTAAATTTGAATTCAAAAACTTTCAAGTTTTAAAAAATGTTGAAAACTTCAGTAATGGTTGGAAATATTCCAACTAATATTTCAGTGTGTTCAAAATAATTTTTGAACTAAGTTTGGAGCCAAAATAAATGGCAAAACAATTCAGCTTCAAAACAGAAAACAAAATAGAAAAAAATGGGAAAAGCTTACCTGTCGCTCACCTGGCCCAGCCCAGGTCTTCCTCTGTCGTCTTCCTCCTCGCCAGTGGGTAGCAGGAGGTGGCCGCCGCGTACTCCGGCGCGACCATGCACCTGTGCGCCTGCCTGGCCGCCGCTTCGCGCTCGCACGCGAGGGGATAACCTCCCCGCAGCCTCTCCATGCTCGCCCCTCTCCTCATTCGCCCCCTCTGCCTCATCCTTCTCTGCCGCCATTAGAGCCGAACCCGAGCTCGAGCTCGCCATCGTTCTAGCCCACCTCTCCTCCTTCTAAGCCGTGCAACAGATCCGCCGCAGCTCCTTGAAGCTCCCAAACTACGAGCCCGACGCCAGGATGCAGTGAATCGACGAGACGCGGTCATCTTCTTCCTCGGGTCACCGAAGCTCACCGCCGGCGTTCTCTCTCTACAGGCCGTCCCTGAGCAAGCTAGCGCTACCACTGCACTCCCCTTGAGCCTAGCAAGATTTCCCCCAAGTTTCCCCCTTCGATCTCTTCCTCTAGACCTGTTTTCACCGGAGCCCGACGAGATCCGCCGCAGGAGCTCGTCGCCGGTAACCCTCCGGTGAACGGCTCGTCCATCTAAGGCCACCAGTGGCTTCAGGGCATCGTGTAGATGCCGTCGGAGCCTAGCCCCGCGCGTGAAGCCCCCTGTTTCGATGACCCCGATGACGCCCGAGCTTCGGCCGCCGCCAAGCTCGTCGCCGACGTCATCTCCGACCAGATCACCCCCGGTTCTATGCAAAAATGGACCTGCGGGAGACGTGTCGTTCTTCTGGTGCACTCCGCGCAGAGTTTGGCTGCCTGTGCCGCGTTTCCGAGCCCCTCCACCGTTCTGGTGGTCACCGGAGGCTCACCGCCGGCAAGGACGACCTCGTCGTCGGTGGATCTGACCCCCCTGAGTCTATGACAGGTGGGGCCAGCCTCTGCTTAATTAGTAATAATAAAAATAAAATTAACTTCATTAAATTAACCTAAGCAGTCACTGACACGTGGGGCCTACCCTGCTAATTAACTAATTAACTTAAATTTAAACTAAAAACTGGCCTCAGTCACTGACTAATGGGTCACACTAGTCAGGTTTGACTTTCAACGGCCAGTTGGACCTGCTGATGCAATAAAGCTTTTTCTGTTTAAAAATAATTCCAGAATAAGTTCAAAATTTTGGAAATTCAGAAAAGTTTGAATATAACTCCAAATTGGACAAATAATATATGAAAAATGATCAAAAAAATCCAAGGAATCTGAATATGTCATTTTCAAACATGTTTGGAAATGTTAACTTCACCAAACCTGCAAAATGGTGAATAGGTTAAATTTGATAAATGCTTTGGAGTTGGAATTTGAAATTCATTTGAATTCCACTTCAAATGCCAAGACCAAACAATGCTCAATCACAACCAGCAACTCAACATATCATTCCCATGCATGTTAAAACAAGATGACCTGAGCATCAGGTCGAATCAATTAAAAGGGTATTCGAAAAATACCTGGTTTGAAGTGATATTTGAATCTTGATTCAAATCAACTTCAACTTAAGAAATGGTAGTCACATTAGCCTACCACCTTTCATCTTCATGCCATGCTCATGCATCATCTTGTTGCATATGATTGATATTGATTGATGTCATTTCTATCGGTAGGCTCCGCTCCTCCGAAATCCACCGAATATCCGACTAACGGATATTGTCCCTGTGCTGAGCAACAAGGCAAGCAACCATTTTGATCATCCCGATAAATCCCATGTTTTCGCTCCTGCTCTTATTTCTTGCATTAGGGAAAATGCTTTCACTTCTATTACTACGTTAGTTGAACCCACTTCCTTTGCATGACCTGTCTTTGTCACAGTAAATAGCTGAACCTTGCAACCTAGCATACCTCGTAGACGCTTGAGCCATGATGTGCCTTATCCTGCTATGCATGCTATGCTTAGAGTTGTGTATGGTCTGTCATCTGGGTGATGAACAGAATTGTGAGAATGTGTTCAGTAAGTAAAGGTTGTGTGTTGAACCTCATTTGGTAAAGGTACCGGTGAAAGGCTATGTAGGAGTACATGGCGGGTTCTTTCATTGGAACCGTCCTTAGGAACTGAGTTCCGTGTATGTAATCCAAGACGAGATACTACCACATGTTGGGCCCTGAAATATGACCCCGCTCGACCTATTAACCGCTTAGTACTCGGTCCAGGAGTTGCAAGTAGTTTTTGGTGTTTATAGTCATGCTGGAGGCCGTGCATAGCGCTTACCTGAGAGGTGGGCTGTGATGCGGTAGGCAGTGGCACGGTGTACCAAGTGGCACCCGGATGGTGGGATTGGGGACCCTGCGCACATCGTTTGGGGCCGTGGCGGAAACCTCGGTTGGACTTCCGTGCGGGTTACCCTCAGATAGGCGATAGACCTCGACTAAGTGTTAGCGTGGTTAACGGTCGTGGCCGACTCCCTCGCTGGGCTTCCGCTTGAAGGTTGCCGAGGTGCATGACGTGCACATGGCGATAAGTGGCGAGAGCGTGTGTGAAGAAGTACACCCCTGCAGGGTTATGATATATTCGAATAGCCGCGTCCGCGGATATGGACTACTTGGAAGCATATGTTGTTCATAGATAACTTTAATGGCTACTCATAAAATTGTCAAGATAAGCGTGAGTGTCATGGACTGCATTTCCGTATGGAGACGGAACGATTCCACGATGGAGTATTGTTGTGGTGTCAGTGGACTCGTGTGCGAGAAATCAAGTTGTCAAAATTATTTAAAAATGCAAGTTGTCTAGCCACGAGTCAAATGCTGGCTTTCCGCATGAAACCCCGCAACTCCTTATTGATACATTGCATGAGTAGATAGACATCCTAAAGTCTTGCTGAGTACCTTTGTGCTCACGTTTGCTTAATAATTTGTTGTAGAGGTTGTTAATGACCCTAATAGAGGGTTCTACCTAGACATCGACGACGACGAGTAGCTGGTATCCCAGCTACAATCCGGCCCTAGGGTGGGTCTATAGATAGTCAGGCCATGTGCCTTTATCTTTCCCTCTGTCTGTACTCAGACAGCTTTAAATCTTCCGCTGGCTTGTAAGAATTGTGTGTATGACTTGATGATGGGTCGTGAGACCCCTACTTTGTAATATTATGTGTGTGGCTCTTCTGATCCTTCTAAATAATGTTTGTATGTTTATGGTTATGTTGTGATGCCATCGATGTATCTATACATATTGGTATGCCATGCGTACGTGTGTTGTACTTGATATGTATGGGGTTCGATTACCTAGCCGTAGGCTTTAGTAGCATTCCTTACAGGGAAATGCCCCTTTGTGATCCAACGAGCCATGGTAGTTCGCTACTGCTCTGGACACATTGGTTGACCGACATGTGTTCTTCTTAGCTGTTGTGTCTGTCCCCGTTGGGGAAATGTCACGCGATGTAATGGAGTCCTTGTAGCTTGCTACGACTCGTCTACATTCGCTGGTGACCGACACCTGCTTTGCTGGGTCATGTATGCATGTCCCTGTGCGGAACTACCGCTTTGGTTTATGACTAGGCATGTCGATCCGGGTTCTTTGTCATTGGATTGCTAGCGACACAATTGCATACGAGAGTCAAAAGGCGCAAACGGTCCCGGCTAAGGTAAGGCTGCAGTCGTGGGGATAATCGTGCGTGAGACCGCAAAGAGATGCAATGTGTTACAGGCTGGATTCCTTTGGCTTAGGATCGGGGTCCCGACATCGTTGGTATCAGAGCCTGACTGAATGTAGGTTTACTAAGCCAAACTGGTCGAAGTTGAGTCTACAATTGCTTTAGTTATACATAACGGAATTGTTTGTGGAACGGAACGTAAGAATCGTGTTCTCTTCTCAAGTTATTCTATTCTGGTCATCCTCGTCTTTTCTGCGGGGATTAAGGATTAGGTTACTCATCTTCTCTTAGGCTCGTGTTTCTGATCGGTAGAATATAGAACAACGGGTCGGGAGTTATTTCGGGTTTCTTTTATCCCTAGGAAAAGGAAGTTTTGATGATCAGAGAATTGAACTTGATAGTTGAGTGGTTACGCTATCCTATCTTCATGGGTTGTCTCGAAATTGTTTTTGAGCATTTTCAGCCGTTATGCTGCCCAATTTTGTCTTCAGAGCTCTAATGCTTTTGCATTACTCTCTATTTTCAGATGCCTGGCCGTCCTTCTCGTCAGGTGGTTCGTCTGACTAGGTGCATTGATGTGCCGGGTAATACGGCCATGCTAGTCAGGATGATATCAGTGTCTGGTTACCGCTGGTACCCAGAGTACACAGTGGAGGAGCAGTACCGGGATTTTAATCAGAGCCAGTACCTCTGCACTGTTAGGGTATTCCCAGATTACCCTGGAGCTGAGGAGCCAATCCATTGGTCTTATGGATTGGGAGTCATTGTTGACATGGCAGTACAAGATGTTGCCTATTCAATGCTGACCATCATGAGGGCTAGACATGCACTGCTGCAGAATTCAGAGTTCTGCTATGTTCCTGCCTCTCAGCCAGGTGAAGAAGGATACCTCAGTGGGGTCTACTTTGATTCCTCTATGGAGGATCCGCTGCTGCAGTCCACCGCTGAGATGCTAGAGAATAGAGATAGGGATGCTCGTGCCCTTCGTATGGAGCTTTATGCTACACATGCTCGTGTGTTGACGGCTTTGACGCAGCTGGCACCTGTAGTCCAGACAGGGTATGGAGATATGGAGATGCTGAACCCTGTTAGAAACCTCCTTCCGGCTCATGTTGACTGGCCTGCTATAGGAGGAGTCACCCCTCTTCGGGGACCTCTACTACCACAAGTCAGGGGTCCAAGGCCACATCCATGTCCTTACGGATCCCAGGGATCTCAGGATGGAGTATTTCCTGATCCGCAGGTTGAGCTTCCAGGCCATGGAGGCAATCTTTATGAGATGTTCTCTGCGGATGCCTGAACCGTGATTGGAAGGATAGTATGGTAGTAGTTGTACTTTCACAGTCTTGTGTGACTTGTGAAGTATGCTTGTGTCGTGAAATGAATTCCGGAGGCATAGATAAATAATGTATAGGAAGCTTGGAAGCCTCTGATGAGTAGTTTCATATTTTCAGTAGTTTGTTCTTCGGTTAAGGTTGTACTGAACTATGTAATGGTGGGTATGAACCATGGTGTATATATAGCAGTTGCTTGTTACCATGTTGTTCGGATATTCATTTCCGCATTCCATGTGTTCAGTGCATTCTTAATCCATAGCTAGTATTAATGATGATATTGGTCTAAGCTGTGAGTTTGTTTGTCAGGATGGAGTTCACCAGGTTGAACCGTGCCCCTGCTCATGAGCAAGGCGAGGGTAGTCAAGCGTCGCAGGAAGAACTGCCTCACCCGCCCTCTCTGGCAGAAGTTATGCTTGAGGCAGAGAGAAACAAAAGGGAGACGAACCGACTGTTAGAGCATATTGAGCAAATACGGCTCGTTAGCCTAGGAATGCTGCAGTGTCCCTCAATGACTTTGTGAAGCTGAATCCTCCAAAGTTCCATCACTCCATCGATCCCCTCGACGCTGATGATTGGTTGTGCAGTATCTCACGTAAGATTCGCTCTGCGAATGTTTCTGAGGCCGACAAGGTGACCTTTGCGGCGTACTTTCTGGAAGGACCCGTCAATCTGTGGTGGGAGAACTTTGAAGCTATGTGTCCTGGTGAACCAGCAGCTACATGGGCAGACTTTAGTGCAGCCTTCCATCTGCACCATATTCCAGAGGGCCTGATGGACAGAAAGAGAGAGGAGTTATGTGCATTCACCCAGGGAAAGTTGACCGTAGATGCCTATAGCCGCGAGTTCGGTAACCTCGCCCGCTATGCAACAGAGGAGGTGACTACTGATGCCAAGAAGCAAGCAAGATTCCGTAAGGGTCTGAGCCCTGAGCTTCGTCGTGACTTGCGCCTCCATGAATGTACAACTTCCAAGCCCTGTCCAACAAGGCGATCAGCTTCGAGACTGGTCATACCGATTATGAAGCCACAAAGAAGCACTCCCGTGACTTTGGCTCGTCATTTGGTACCGCGTTTCCAAAACGCAGGCTGTGCATTCCAAATAGTTCTCTGCCGCCAAGATACACTCCGAGGCCATCCTATGTGGCTCCTCAGACGAATCAGATCAACCCTCCAGCAAATACCTATGGTGGTCCAGCTAACAATGCAGCACCACGTGCCAATCAAGTGATCTGTTACAAGTGTGGAGAACCAGGGCACTATTCCCGTGAGTGTCCTCAGAATGTGGGTGCCAAGCAACCCGGAAAGTCCGTTGGGCAAGGCAAGTCGGGCAAAGCTTACTATGTGAAGCCAACTCCTGCACGTGGCTGTGTGAACTATGTTTCAGCAAAAGAAGCTGTAGAGGATCTCGACGTCATACTGGGTACGCTCCTTGTTAATCATCACCCAGCGTCTGTTCTTTTTGACACTGGGTCTTCTCATTCCTTCATTTCAGAAAGTTATGCACAGTTGCATAACATGTCTTTCTATGATATGCCAATCCCATTGGTTGTCCAAACTCCTGGTAGTAAGTGGCAAAACTCCAGGATAACCTATGACAATGAAATTCTAGTAGACAGGCTAGTTTTTCTAGCATCATTGATAGCCTTGAAATCTTCAGATATCAATATCATCTTGGGTATGGACTGGATGTCAGCTCACTATGCCAAGATTGATACTCATTCCAGAAATGTTCAGCTTACCCATCCCTCGGGTGAGATAGTCAATGTCTCTACTCGAGTTGCCAAATGCCAACTCTATTCCCTCAATGCCAACCCTCTTCCGGAACTTGAAGACATTTCGTAGTCCGTGACTTCCCGGATGTTTTTCCAGAGGAACTGCCAGGAATTCCACCTGACAGAGATGTAGAGTTTGTGATAGATCTTGTTCCGGGAACTGTTCCAATAGCCAGAAGACCATATAAGATGGCACCCCTAGAGCTAGCCGAACTTAAGAAGCAACTAGATGAGGCCTTGAATAAAGGTTTCATTCGTCCTAGCTCTTCTCCTTGGGCTTTTCCTGTCCTCTTCGTCAAGAAGAAAGACGGAACGGATCGGATGGTTGTAGATTACTGACCAGTTAATCTGGTCACCATAAAGAACAAGTATCCGCTCCCCAGGATCAATGACCTGTATGATCAGCTCGCTGGATCCTCAGTCTTCTCAAAAATGGATTTGAGGTTGGGAGACCATCAAATCAAGATCAAGAACGGGGACATTCCAAAAACGGCTTTTGTCACTCGTTATGGCCAATACGAGTACACCGTCATGTCCTTCGGTTTAACCAATGCCCCAGCCACCTTCTCTCGCTTGATGAATTCAATCTTCATGGAGTATTTGGATAAATTCATCGTAGTATACGTCGACGATATTCTCATCTACTCGAAGAACGAACAAGAACATGTCGAGCATCTAAGGCTGGTATTGATGAAACTTCGAGAGCATCGCCTTTATGCCAAGTTTTCAAAATGTGAATTTTGGTTACCAGAAGTGACCTATCTAGGTCACGTAATCTCTGGTAAGGGTATTGCTGTCAATCCCGAGAGAGTTCAAGCTGTTCTTGATTGGACTCAACCTGAATCGGTTAAGCAAGTTAGGAGTTTTCTTGGTCTAGCGAGCTATTGTCGCCGCTTTGTCGAGAATTTCTCCAAGGTTGCAAAGCCTCTAACTGAACTCCTCAAGAAAGATAAAAAGTTTGAGTGGACACCACGGTGTAAGCATAGTTTTCAGGAACTGAAAAGACGCCTGACTTCCGCACCTGTGTTGCTACCACCAGATTTTTCTAAGGACTTTGTTATCTATTGCGACACCTCGCGACAAGGATTAGGTTGCATTCTCATGCAAGATCGTCATGTGATTGCATACGCATCTCGACAGTTGCGTCCACATGAGGATAATTATCACACACATGATCTTGAGCTTGCAGCTGTAGTCCATGCACTCAAAACCTGGCGACATTACCTTCTTGGTAATCGTTGTGAAATATTCACTGATCACCAAAGTTCGAAATATATCTTCACCCAGCCGGATTTGAATCTCAAGCAAAGACAGTGGGTTGAGTTGATCACGGATTACGACTTAGGTATAACTTACACCCCGGGGAAGGCCAATGTTATGGCTGATGCACTAAGTCGTAAGTCTTATTGTAACAATTTGATGCTACAACGAGGTCAACCACATCTCTATGAGGAATTTCAGAAGTTAAATCTCCATATTGTTCCTCAAGGATTCCTTTCTACCCTGGTGGCGAAGCCTACTCTTAAGGATCAAATGATAGCTGGCCAGAAGCGTGATAAGGGTATATCACGGATCAAGGAGAATATTATTAGCGGAAACGCTAATGAATTCTCCATGAATGATCAAGGTGTTGTGTTCTTCCAGGATCGTCTAGTGGTTCCTAAGAATCCACATCTAAGGCAGTTAATCCTTAAGGAAGCTCATGATTCTCCTGTCACCATTCATCCTGGTAGTACTAAGATGTATCAGGACATACGCGAGAGGTTTTGGTGGACTAGGATGAAGAGAGAAATTGCTGAGTTCGTTGCTAACTGCGATGTTTGTCGTCGAGTTAAGGCAGAACATCAAAGGCCTGCTGGCACCTTCAATCTTTCGCTATTCCTGAATGGAAATGGGATAAAGTGAGTATGGATTTCATTATCGGATTTCCCAAGACCAAGAAAGGAAATAATGTTATCTTTGTGGTCATTGACCGTCTTTCCAAAGTAGCTCATTTTCATCCAGTTCGTGAGAGTATAACAGCTAGCCAGCTAGCAGAGTTATATGTCTCTTGAATAGTGTCTCTTCATGGTGTTCCCCTGGAGATTAACTCAGACCGTGGGAGTATCTTTACTTCTTGCTTCTGGGAAAGTTTTCAGAATGCTATGGGGACTCACTTATCTTTTAGCACTGCTTTCCATCCTCAATCAAGTGGTCAAGTAGAAAGAGTGAATCAAGTCCTAGATATATGCTCCGAGCTTGTGTTATATCGTTCGGTATGAATTGGGAGAAGTGCCTTCCATTCGCCGAATTTTCTTATAACAATAGTTATCAATCAAGTTTGGGCGAAGCTCCTTCTGAAGTTCTCTATGGACGAAGATGTCGAACACCTCTTAATTGGTCAGAAACCGGAGAGAGGAAACTCTTTGGCCCGGATATGATCCAGGATGCAGAAGAGCAGGTTCGCATTATTCGTGAAAAGTTGAAAACAGCCCAGTCTCGTCAAAAGAGCCAATATGATTGTCATCATAAGGTTGTGACCTTTGAAGTTGACGAGAAGGCTTACCTCCGGGTTACACCTTTGAACGGTACCCATCGATTCAGTATCAAGGGCAAGTTGGCTCCTCGTTATATTGGTCCTTTTCGCATTCTTGCGAGAATTGCCTACCAGTTGGAACTTCCTCCGCATCTTTCCAAGGTTCATGATGTCTTCCACGTCTCGCAACTCAGGCGTTGCTTTTCAGATCCTATCCGTGAAGTGGACCACGAAACGCTTGATCTCCAAGATAACCTTTCATACCGAGAATACCCTGTGCGTATTCTTGACCAAGCTGAGCGTACCACTCGACGTCAAAACCTCAAGTTTCTTAAAGTTCAATGTTCAAATCATTCTGAAAAGGAGGCAACATGGGAAAGAGAGGGTCGTCTCCGACTTGAGTATCCCGCGTTATTCCCGACGACTTCTAAATCTCGGGACGAGATTCTTTTGAGTGGGGGTGAGTTGTCACATCCCTCGATCCCTAACTAGGTTTTAGCATTGTGCTCATGTTTACTTTCATTGCATTCAAGAACTTGAAACAAATTCAAAGAAAGTGGTGAAACAAAACCCCAAAAACCCTAGCCACTTCTCAAAATTCAAGGAAATTCAAAACTTGTTAAAATCAATGAACCCAAAATGGCCTCAAGAAAAGTTCTTCTTTTCTGATAATTCTTGAAAACAAATTATCAGGGAAGAAAACTATTTTCAAAACACATTTGGCATTTTATTTAAATTCAAAAAGCCACTGAATTCAAGTTTAAATTTGAATTCAAAAACTTTCAAGTTTTCAAAAATGTTGAAAACTTCAGTAATGGCTGGAAATATTCCAACAAATATTTCAGTGTGTTCAAAATAATTTTTGAACTAAGTTTGGAGCCAAAATAAATGGCAAAACAATTCAGCTTCAAAACAAAAAACAAAATAGAAAAAAAAATGGGAAAAGCTTACCTGTCGCTCACCTGGCCCAGCCCAGCTCTTCCTCTGTCGTCTTCCTCCTCGCCAGTGGGCAGCAGGAGGTGGCCGCCGCGTACTCCGACGCGGCCACACACCTGTGCGACTGCCTGGCCGCTGCTTCGCGCTGGCACGCGAGGGGATAACCTCCCCGCAGCCTCTCCATGCTCGCCCCTGTCCTCATTCGCCCCCTCTGCCTCATCCTTCTCTGTCGCCATTAGAGCCGAACCCGAGCTCGAGCTCGCCGTCGTTCTAGCCCACCTCTCCCCCTTCTGAGTCGTGCAACAGATCCGCTGCAGCTCCCTGAAGCTCCCAAGTTACGAGCCCGACGCCAGGATGCAGTGAATCGACGAGACGCGATCGTCTTCTTCCTTGGGTCACCGAAGCTCGCCGTCGGCGTTCTCTCTCTACAGGCCGTCCCCGAGCAAGCTAGCGCTACCACTGCAGTCCCCGTGAGCCTAGCAAGATTTCCCCCAAGTTTCCCCCTTCGATCTCTTCCTCTAGCCCTGTTTTCACCAGAGCCCGACGAGATCCGCCGAGGGAGCTTGTCGCTAGTAGCCCTCCGGTGAACGGCTCGTCCATCTGTGGCCACCAGTGGCTTCATGGCGTCGTGTAGATGCCGTAGGAGCCCAGGCCCGCGCGTGAAGCCCCCTGTTTCGATGACCCCGATGACGCCCGAGCTTCGGCCGCCGCCAAGCTCGTCGTCGGCGTCATCTCCGGCCAGATCAGCCCCGGTTCTATGCAAAAATGGACCTGCGGGAGACGTGTCGTTCTTCTGGTGCACTCCGCGCAGAGTTTGGCTGCCTGTGCCGCGTTTCCGAGCCCCTCCGCCGTTCTGGTGCTCGCCGGAGGCTCACCGCCGGCGAGGACGACCTCGTCGTCGGTGGATCTGACCCCCCTGAGTCCATGACAGCTGGGGCCAGCCTCTGGTTAATTAGTAATAATAAAAATAAAATTAACTTCATTAAATTAACCTAAGCAGTCACTGACAGGTGGGGCCTACCCTGCTAATTAACTAATTAACTTAAATTTAAACTAAAAACTGGCCTGAGTCACTCACTAGTGGGTCACACTGGTCAGGTTTGACTTTCAACGGCCAGTTGGACCTGCTGATGTCATGCTGATGCAATAAAGCTTTATCTGTTTAAAAATAATTCCAGAATAAGTTCAAAATTTTGGAAATTCATAAAAGTTTGAATATAACTCCAAATTGGACAAATAATATATGAAAAATGATCAAAAAAAATCCAAGGAATCTGAATATGTCATTTTCAAACATGTTTGGAAATGTTAACTTCACCAAACCTGCAAAATGGTGAATAGGTTAAATTTGATAAATGCTTTGGAGTTGGAATTTGAAATTCATTTGAATTCCACTTCAAATGCCATGACCAAACAATGCTCAATCACAACCAGCAACTCAACATATCATTCCCATGCATGTTAAAACAAGATGACCTGAGCATCAGGTCGAATCAATTAAAAGGGTATTCGAAAAATACCTGGTTTGAAGTGATATTTGAATCTTGATTCAAATCAACTTCAACATCAGAAATGGTAGTCACATTAACCTACCACCTTTCATCTTCATGCCATGCTCATGCATCATCTTGTTGCATATGATTGATATTGATTGATGTCATTTCTATCGGTAGGCTCCGCTCCTCCGGATTCCACCGAATATCCGACTAACGGATATTGTCCCTGTGCTGAGCAACAAGGCAAGCAACCATTTTGATCATCCCGATGAATCCCATGTTCTCGCTCCTGCTCTTATTTCTTGCATTAGGGAAATGCTTTCACTTCTTTTACTACGTTAGTTGAACCCACTTCCTTTGCATGACCTGTCTTTGTCACAGTAAATAGTTGAACCTTGCAACCTAGCATACCTCGTAGACGCTTGAGCCATGATGTGCCTTATCCTGCTATGCATGCTATGCTTAGAGTTGTGTATGGTCTGTCATCTGGGTGATGAACAGAATTGTGAGAATGTGTTCAGTAAGTAAAGGTTGTGTGTTGAACCTCATTTGGTAAAGGTACCGGTGAAAGGCTATGTAGGAGTACATGGCGGGTTCTTTCATTGGAACCGTCCTTAGGAACTGAGTTCCGTGTATGTAATCCAAGACGAGATACTACCACATGTTGGGCCCTGAAATATGACCCCGCTCGACTTATTAACCGCTTAGTACTCGGTCCAGGAGTTGCAAGTAGTTTTTGGTGTTTATAGTCATGCTGGAGGCCGTGCATAGCACTGACCTGAGAGGTGGGCTGTGATGCGGTAGGCAGTGGCACGGTGTACCAAGTGGCACCCAGGTGGTGATCTTGGGAACCCTGCGCACATCGTTTGGGGCCGTGGCGGAAACCTCGGCCGGACTTCCGTGCGGGTTACCCTCAGATAGGCGATAGACCTGGACTAATTGTTAGCGTGGTTAACGGTCGTGGTCGACTCCCTCGCCGGGTTTCTGCTTGAAGGTTGCCGAGGTGCATGACATGCACATGGCGATAAGTGGCGAGAGCGTGTGTGAAGAAGTACACCCCTGCAGGGTGATGATCTATTCGAATAGCCGCGTCCGCGGATATGGACTACTTGGAAGCATATGTTGTTCATAGATAACTTTAATGGCTACTCATAAAATTGTCAAGATAAGCATGAGTGTCGTGGACGGCATTTCCGTATGGAGATGGAATGATTCCACGATGGAGTATTGTTGTGGTGTTAGTGGACTCGTGTGCGAGAAATCAAGTTGTCAAAATTATTTAAAAATGCAAGTTGTCTAGCCACGAGTCAAATGTTGGATTTCCGCAAGAAACCCCACAACTCCTTATTGATACATTGCATGAGTAGATAGTTATCCTAAAGTCTTGCTAAGTACCTTTGTACTCACGTTTGCTTAATAATTTGTTGCAGAGGTTGTTGATGACCCTAATGGAGGGTTCTACCTAGACATCGACGATGACGAGTAGCTGGTATCCCAGCTACGATCTGGCCCTAGGGTGGGTCTGTAGATAGTCAGGACATGTGCCTTTATCTTTCCCTCTGTCTATACTCAGACAGCTTTAAATCTTCCGCTGGCTTGTAAGAATTATGTGTCTGACTTGATGATGGGTCGTGAGACCCCTACTTTGTAATATTATGTGTGTGGCTCTTCCGAGCCTTCTAAATAAAGTTTGTATGTTTATGGTTATGTTGTGATGCCATCGATGTATCTATACATATCGGTATGCCATGCGTACGTGTGTTGTACTTGATATGTATGGGGTTCGATTACCTAGCCGTAGGCTTTAGTAGCATTCCTTACAGGGAAATGCCCCTTTGTGATCCAACGAGCCATGGTAGTTCGCTACTGCTCCGGACACATTGGTTGTCCGGCATGTGTCCTTCTTAGCTGCTGTGTCTGTCCCCGTTGGGGAAATATCACGCGATGTAATGGAGTCCTTGTAGCTTGCTACGACTCGTCTACATTCGCTGGTGACCGACACCTGCTTTGCTAGGTCATGTATGTCTGTTCGTGTGTGGAACTGCCGCTTTGGTTTATGACTAGACATGTCGATCCGGGTTATTTGTCATTGGATTGCTAGCGACACAATTGCATACGCGAGTCAAAAGGCGCAAATGGTCCCGGCTAAGGTAAGGCTGCATCCGTGGGGATAACCGTGCGTGAGACCGCAAAGAGATGCGATGTGTTACGGGCTAGATTCCTATGGCTTAGGATCGGGGTCCCGACAGGACATAACCCCACCGTGTCCTCGATCGAAGAAGGAACTCATGAAAGAGTCAGTCACGGTTACGCATTCAGTTGGCATATTTTAATTAAATTAACTTCAAGTTATCTAGAACCGGATGTTAAACAAAGTTTCCACGTTGCCACATAACCGCGGGCACAGCTTTCTGAAAGATTTAACCCTGCAGGGGTACTCCAACTAGTCCATCACAAAATACCACACGCTGAGACGGACGGACCTCGATCAGGGAAACCCGTGATCTCCTCGGGTTCCTTTTGGAAAACCTCAACCTTGAGATAACCCAAAGCATCCTCGGAATCCCTCGCACAAGACACTCAAGAAAGGTAAAACAAGTCCAGCAAAGCCGCCCGGCGTGTCGATGATCTCGATAGGAGCCGCGTGTCTCGTTCTCAGGACACGACGGATGAGCACTACGTACGGTGGCCAGATAGATATCCCCCGAGTTTCCCCGGGTGGCCCCGCAAGTGGCTTTGTTTTGGACCAACACCATCAGCCCTGGCCCTCCCTGTATTATGTTGAATTACTCCTGGGGTAGCGCTAACTCCCTATATTTTTCAGTATTAACAAAATTATTATGTTGTGAAAATATAGTACCAATGTTGTCCTTGCCAGACGAGATTTATCCCTAAACGAGAATCTAGGGGGTCCCCATAACAAACCCAAGCATGTTAGGAGCGCTCATTTATGGAACATAACACCGGTAGCCGAAACTAAGGCCGCATAGGTGGAACAAAACACCAGGCTAGAAAGGCCGAGCCTTCCACCTTTTACCAAATATATAGGTGCATTAATTAAATAGCATTTAATATGGTGATATAACAAGGAACCCATGTTATCACACGGAAGCAACTGCACCTGCAACTAGCAACGCTAACACATGGTTAAGCAAGCGGTAACATAGCCAATCAGTGGTTTGCTAGGTTGTGAACAGGTTGAAGGTTTTCATGGCAATATTGAGAGGCTGATGTTTCACAGGTAGTAGGCAACGAGACATAACGATAGAATGGAAAACAACTAGCATGGCAGTGATAGTAATGATATCTAGGGAAATGGTCATCTTGCCTGGGATCCTGCTTGGAAGAAGAGTGACTCCGTGAAGCAGACAAACCGACGTAGTTGAACGGATCCTCACTTTCCGACACACTTGCGGAACTCTATCGAGACGGAGCAAACCGGAAACAAGAATCAACACACGATATTCACCACACGATACACAACACACATTATGCATGAACGGCTAGAGTTATGCAGGGTATGGCATGACAAATCACAACAATCAACCACTACACATTAAGTGAAGTTCAACATGCAACAAGTTGCATATTGATGAAACTCCACATACGAATTATTTAGTTCTATCCCGATTAGGTACACGGCAATATTAAATGTTGGTTAAACATGGCAAGATGTGAAGCGTAATTAAGCTACCTGTCTAGGCATTTTAAATGAGGTCGAAAACGACATATAGCATCTCTGAACTGACCTCATACGTTAATTTATAATTCTGTCCAGATCTGAACTAACACGTTTTAATATTTGTTAAACAGCAAAATAAAGTGCTTCACATGGTTCTACGCATCGTTCCAATAATTTTACACATAGAGATCAATGCAAACGGAGCTACGGTTCAAAAGATACGAACACCGCAAGATATGATGGCATGAATGCAATATGTATGCAATAACAGTCACAAGCATCCCAAAATATACAAACAGAAAGATAATATGAACCTACACGAGATTCTAAACAAGTTTCATATAGGAAACGCTCAAAACGGAGCAACGGTTCAACAAATACAAGCTACACAAAAATAGTCCTAATATGCCAAAAACAACAACATGACATTTTCTGTACCCCAAAACAACAAGATACATAAATCTAAAATGCTCAAACAAGGCATGAGACAGTAGTAGTCAAGATGCACTACAACATCCTACTAATAACATCTAGCATGGCAGCATGGATTACTAGCAAAAGAACTCACAAAATGGCATCTCACACACAGTTTCAGACTTAGTGAAAATAACACTGTTGACAGTGCAGTTTTCGATCTGAAGGCATATTGACAACAGTACAACTACACGCTACAGGGCACCGAATGGCATGAAAATTTACAGCAGGGTAGAGAATCTTATGCACTACAAATAACTTCATTGCACAAACCCCAAAGGAGCTCTAGATAACTAGCAAAACTCATGGAAAGACAGCCACATGTCAACCGCAAGTGGCCGGCTCTCGGCGGATCCGACACGGACGGTGTCGTGGTTTTATCACTTGGCAAAACCGCCTCTGCCCCGTAGACCAGAAAGAAGGGGTAAAACCCGTAGAGCGGTTTGGGGTGGTCCTGTTACTCCATAACACTGAGGGCAATTCTTCCACCCAACATCCTCGAGTATGCTCGAGAGGTAGCATAAGTCGGTGCTTGATTCCTTGCAATATTTCTGATTCGCCCTTTCTGCCTGTCCATTATACTAGGGGTGTGCGACTGCAGAAACGTCAAGCCGGATATGCTCACGTCTGCAAAACTCTTGCATTGCGCCCTTTGATAGATTAGTACCATTGTCAGTAATGATTAGTACAAACTGGAAGATCAACTTTTTCAAGAATTTGACAGTCGTGTCTGCATCACAGCTACTAACGGGTTTTGCTTCAACCCACTTAGTGACCTTGTCAACCGCCACCAATAGGTGAGTCTTTTTATTGGATGACATTTTAAAAGGACCAACCCTGTCCAGCCCCCAGACCGCAAATGGCCAAGTAATTGGAATCATCCGTAATTCCTAAGCCAGCACGTGCATCTGGCATCCAAATTTCTGACAACCATCACATTGGCGAACTATCTCTTCGACATCTGCATGATCCGTCAACTAATAAAATCCATGCCGAAAGGGTTTGGAAACCACGGAGCGTGACCCGGCATGATGACCACATTCGTGTGCATGAATTTCGTTCAGAATCATACATCCTTTCTCGGAAGAGGCACGCCTTTGAAATACCCCGGAAGTGCTTCACTTATGCAACTCGCCGTTATGTATGACCATGGATTTGCATTGACGGATGATTTGGTGAGCCAATAACTCATCCGTGGGTAACTCGCCTCGTGTGAGATACGCCATGTAGGGAATCGCCCAATCCGGGATAGCGCGAAGAGCCGCCACAAGTTGAGACTCACGGTCCGGCACCGCCAAATCTTCCTCTAAAGGTAGCCTCACCGAGGGGTTATGTAACACAACCAAAAAGACATTGGGGGGAACTGGCTTACGCTGTGAACCGAGGCGTGAAAGAGCATCTGCTGCTTCATTGAGTCGCCGATCGATGTGATCCACTTGATAACCATGAAAGTGACCCGCCACGTCCAACACAGCTCGCCTGTAAGCCGTCATCAAGGGATCTCTAGAATCCCAGGTGCCTGAAACCTGTTGTCCCACTAGATCTGAGTCGCCCAAACATTGGACTCGGATGAGGTTCATGTCTTTGGCGAGTCCCAATCCATGGAGCAGAGCTTCGTACTCTCCTGCATTGTTGGTACATGGAAACATGAGTCGGAGGACATAGCAGAATTTTTCACCCTGAGGCGAAGTTAACACCACACCAGCCCCTGAGCCTTCCAACTGCATAGATCCATCAAAATAGATGGTCCAGTATGTGTGATCTGGCCTATCCTCTGGAATCTGCAACTCGGTCCAGTCGTTGATGAAATCCACTAGTTCGAGACTTAATGGTCGTACGGGAGTATATCACACATGATGAGGTCCTAACTCGATGGCCACTTAGCAATCCGTACAGTTGCTTCTCGATTTTGTATAACGTCACCAAGGGGTGCAGAACTGACCATCATGATAGGATGCTCTTGGAAGTAGTGCTTCAGCTTCCGACTCGCCGTAAACACCCCAAAGACCAGCTTCTGCCAATGCGGGTAGCGTTGTTTGGAGAGGGTCAGGACTTCGCTGATAAAATATACTGGTCGCTGAACCGGATATTCCTTCCCTTCTTCCTTCCGCTCGACGACCACTGCCACGCTCACTACCTTAGAATTAGCCGCGATGTACAAGAGCATAGGCCCTTGTCCGTCGGAGCGGCCAATACCGGCGTCTTAGCCAGTTGTTGCTTCAAGGCTTCAAAGGCTTCGTTGGCTTCATCCGTCCAAACAAAACGATCAGTTTTCTTAAGCAAATGATAAAGAGGGATGGCTTTCTCCCCAAGGCGACTTATAAAGCGACTTAGAGCCGCGATACGACCCGCCATGCGTTGGACTTGGTTGATATTGGCCGGTTTTCCTAGCAAAGTGATCGCTCCAATTTTGTCCGGTTTAGCTTCAATGTCGCGTTCTGACAACAGGAAACCCAATAACTTTCCTGCGGGAACACCAAACACACACTTGGTGGGGTTAAGCCTTATCTGGTATACGCGCAAATTGTCGAAAGTCTCCTTGAGATCCTCCAAGAGCGACTCTTTCTTCTGAGATCTGATTATGATGTCGTCAACATGGGCGTGGACATTAGTCCGATCTGGTTATGCAAACAATTCTAGATGCAACGCTGATAAGTCGCCCCCGCACTCTTGAGCCCGAACAGCATAGACACATAACAGAAGGCTCCGAAGGGGGTTATGAAGGACATTTTCTCCTGGTCTGCCACAGCCATCTTGATCTGGTGGTATCCCGAGTAAGCATCCAAAAAAGACAAACGCTCGCAACCCGCCGTCGAGTCAATGATTTGATCAATGCGGGGAAGGGCGAAGGGATCCTTTGGACACACTCTGTTGAGGTCGGTCTAGTAGATGCACATGCGGAATGTGCCATTCTTTTTTAGCACCAGGACCGGGTTAGCCAACCATTCAGGATGGAAAACCTCGATGATGTATCCGGCGGCCAAAAGTCGGGCGACTTCCTCTCCAATCGCCTTACGTCGTTCCTCATTAAACATGTGAAGGTACTACCGAACTGGCTTTACTTTGGGGTCAGTATTAAGATGGTGCTCAGCGAATTCTCTCGGTACACCTCGCATGTCAGAAGGTTTCCATGCAAAGATGTCCCGATTCTCACAGATGAATTCAATGAGCGCACTTTCCTATTTGGGATCTAGACCCGTCCCAATAGTGAACTGCTTGGTTGAGTCGCCAGGCGTGAAGTCTATCACCTTGGTGTCATCCGTTGGTTTAAACTTGAGGGGCGGCTCAGAGTCGATTGTTGGCCTCTTGAGCGGCGTCATATCCGCTGGGTCAACATTGGCTTGGTGAAATTTGAGCTCCTCGGCCGCGCAAGCCGTCTCGGCATAAGTTGCGTCCCCTTCCTCGCACTCTTGGGCTATTTTCCTGTCTCCATTGATAGTGATGGTCGCCCTAGGACCAGGCATTTTAAGCTTGAGGTAAACATAACATGGGCGAGTCATGAATCGAGCGTAAGCCGGCCTTCCAAACAATGCATGGTAAGGGCTCTTGATTTTGACCACCTCAAACATGAGTGACTCGCTCTTGTAATTGGACTCTGTGCCAAAAGCCACGTTAAGTTTAATCCGCCCAATTGGATACGCCGACTTACCCGGAACGATGCCGTGGAAAATCGTGGATGATGACATCAAGTCCTTTTCTAAAAAGTTCATCCTTCGAAAGGTATCGAAGTATAAGATGTTTATGCTGCTGCCTCCATCCATAAGAACTTTGGAAAGGGTGTATCCTCCGACTTGGGGTGCCACGACCACAGCCAAGTCGCTAGGGTTGTCAACTCGGGGCGGGTGATCTTCCCTACTCCAGGTGATGGGCTGCTCGGACCAATGGAGATACCTAGGGAGCGCCGGCTCAGCCACGCTGAAAGTTCTATGTTTCACCTTCTGGTCCCGTTTGCAAGTGCTGGTGGTGAACACATGATGCTGTCCACTGTTCAGTGGCTTAGGGTTATTCTGAAAGCTGCTATTGTCATCCTGTCGCTGAAGATCTCCCAGTGAGGGTGGTTGCTGAAACACGCCCTGTGGGTTATACCGTTGTTGATTATGAACTTGGTATTGTCCACTATTAGGCTATGACCCGCCCAACGGGGCCGGGTTAGGAAAACCACCGAACGGGCTCTGGCGTGACCCAGGCGCGCCGAACTGTTCCTGTTGGCCGCTTTGATCACCTCCTTGGCCTTTTTTGAGCGCCTCAGCTCGGAACTCCTGCATCACATAGCAATCCTCCAAGGAATGGGTAGCCGGTCCTTCAGCAGTGGCGTGCTGTGGGCAGGGGCCTTTGAGCATCTCATGATAGTTGCGTGGCTTCTTCCCGCTGAAGCCCCACTTCTTCTGGCGTTGGTTCCCGTTGCCCGCATTTGTATTGGCGACGAAGTCTATGGGACCTTACTGGTGTCTCCTCTTAGCTTGCCCGCCATGGTTGTGGTTACCCCGCCCTTGAAACTGGGAGTTGCCTTTTGACGACTCGCCTCTCCTGGCGGTGCTAACCTTATCGTCATCCTCCCCAGAATCCTTAGTTTCGTCTGACTCGGCATATCTGGTCAGGGTGTCCATCAACTCGCCCATGTCCTGCACCTTATGCTTGAGTCCCCCAAGATTCAGCACCAAAGGCTCATAATGGCAATTTTTCTCCAAAATCAATACTGCGTGAGCTGCCGAGATGCCGTCCGATGAATGGATAACTTCTGCAACTCGCCGAGTCCAATGATGAGCCGACTCATCCGGCCGCGGAACAAAGTGTTGTAAGTCGACGATGGTCATTGGGCGTTTGCAAGTCCCACGGAAATTCTTAATGAACCGCTCCTTTAACTCTGCCCAGGTGTTGATTGAGTTGGGCGGCAGGTTCTTCAGCCACGTGCGCGCTGTTCCTTCAAGCATCATAGTGAAATACTTGGCGCAAACCGCCTCGTTCACGTCGAGCATGTCCATCGCAAGCTCGTAACTCTCGATCCATGACCCAGGCTCAAGATCTGGTGTGTAATTGGGTACCTTCCTCGGTCCTTTGAAATCCTTCAGCATCCGCTCATTGCGCAGAGCGGGCATGAGACAAGGCACCCCAACGTGCCTGCCGCCGGCTTCGAGCGGTGCGGGAGGTGTCTGGGAATAAGCCGGATAGCCCTGACCCGTCGTGGCCGCCGTCTCCATCAGGCGCGCGGCACGTGCTGCATCCACAATGTCTTGGGCTCGAGTATCATGCACCCCGGGCGGGTTAGTCTGAGGCAAATGCCGTTGCCCACTGGTCACCGCGGGTTGGTCCTCATGGCGAATCCTGGTGTGACTCGCCTGGGGCGTGGAGTGTAGCTGGTCAAGGCTGTGTGAGTATCACGCGTGTTGGACCACTACTGTCTTCAGCATCTCGATGGCGTTTCTCGCCTCCACCTCGGCCGGGGTGTTTCCATCGATCGGGAGGGACTCCAAGTGGCGGGTTGCCACCAGCACGTTATCCACGGGATTTGAGAAGTGGCCTCGTGGTGTCTGGAAGCGAGGTGCGCGGGCATCCGTTGGTTGAGGTGGTGGCGGGTTAGGCGGTTGAACCGGACCTTCTCCTGGAGCATCCTGCAAAGGCCGATCGAGTCCCACCCCAGGTGTGCGTGGGGTGTCAAAGAGGCTAGTTGGATGTAGATCGGCCGGGAGGCGCCCGTGATGCCTCCTTTGATGGATGGCATCGGACGCGCGTTGTTGTCTCTCGAGTCGCCAGCCTTCAGTGTTCAGCCGTTCCGTCTTTGCGATGATCCGGGCCTGCTGTGCCGCCATCCTGGCGGCTTCTGCTTCCACGTCCCGCTGGGTTCTGGCCATCTCCTCCCGCAGCTTCACCAGTTCGGCGTTGATCGCTTCCTGATTCTCTGCCATCACAATGGTTTTCATGAGTCTGGTGATCTCCGCCGTCAAGTCCGCCATGGCTTGAGCTGGAGTTTTCGACGACTCGCCAGTCTCGTTGTGGCCGGTCGGGTTTGGCCGAGGTTGTGTCGCCCCCGCCATGTAGATGGCGATTTGTCGATGGGGTATTTCGAAGACCTCGGGGTCCATCGCCAGTGGCAACTCTCCGAGTTGTCCTTCGTAAAGAGGGCGAATTGAATCTTTGTCGCCCATGGACGATTAATCATCAGAGTTGACGGGGGTGATCTCCTGGACTACCGGTTTGTCCTGTACGCTGGCTCCCTGCGTAAAACCGACGAAAACATGGCGTCTCCTGTCCTGGCGTGTGATGGGGAGGACGTACCTGGCCGGCTCGACGATGTCGGTGGAGGTGTCCAGCTCAGGCACGTGTGTTCCAATCATGTCGATGAAGATGTTGACCTTGCTGAAGGGGACCGTGTAACCAAATTCGATTGAATCGGCTTCAGGCCCCCACAGTGAGTTGTTGATGTAGTACCTTCCGCGGCGGCTCTTCGTCATGATGCCGACCGCATAGCTTTCTGACCCTGGTAGGGCTCCCTTTGAGAACTCAACTCCACCGTGCGCTAGCCCCACGGTGGGCGCCAATTGTCGTGGTTTTGTCACGGCAGATGTCCTCGTGAAAGGACTTAATGAAGGAGCCATCGCACCTTGGTGGCGACTCAAAGGGGGTGAGCGAAAGCGAGACTCAGATTTACCCAGGTTTGGCCCCTCGTGTGGAGGTAAAAGCCTACGTCCTGCTTTGTGTAGATTGATGATGGTTTCGATTACAAGGAGGGCGTAACTCGCCTGACCTAGCTCTCGATGATTTCTACCTTTCCCTATCTTCCCCTGGGACTCGCCTTTATATACAGGTCGAGGCCCTAGGGTTTACAAGAGTCCTAGCCACGCTACAGATCGTGGTTTTTCATATCTCTAAGTCGTCGTGCTTTCCAAGACTTGAAACCTCCTTGGCGGCCTATCCTCTGTATAGCTCCTGAACCGCCATCCGGCTCCTGGCCCCCCTGGGCCAAGGCTTGTATTACCAAAGGATGAGTCACCCCTTCAGTGACCCGGCCCAGTTAGGGCGGGTTACACCGTAGGTAATATCCCCAACAGACGGGGCAAGGGTGAGGCAGATCCAGCCACGACAGATCCATTCCCGGAGGGGGTGGCTCGAGGCAGCACCCGGGGGAGGAGATCTAGCCGGCGGCTTCCTACACGGAGAGAGAGAACGCACGGAGATGAGAGGGAGAAAACGAGGGAAGGAAGAAGGAACAGGGGCGCGAGGCTCGGGCGCAGGAGCGAGGAGCTCGGGCGCATGGGAGCTTTGGCTCGGGCCCTGGCCTCGACGGCGGCACCGGGGCGCCATGGGAGGCTCGGGGCTGCGTTGGAGGTTGCTGCCTTCGCGAGGAGCGGCCGACGACCGGCGGATCTGGGCCCGAGAGGGCCTGCTGCGGGCCTGGCCGGCCCTGGCGGCTGGCAGGAGGTGTGAGGAGGTTGGGTGGCGGCTAGGTTAGGGTTTGGCATGGGAAACGAGTGGGATTAGGGGAGCTGCCTATTTATAGACAAATAGGGCTAAGGTTATCCGAATCCGGCTCCGTTTTCGACCACAGGATCGCGATCGGACGGCCACGGACGTGGAAATGGCTAGGTGGGCTGTGTAGAGTGGCTAGCCGGAGATGAGAGGGAAAACGGGCTTCCAGCTACGTATTTTAAAACACCGAAAAACGTCTAACGATAACCGAATACAGTGCCGCTACGGTCGACTGTTCGGGTACCAGACGGACTCCGATTGCGACGAAAATTGGCAGGCGGCCTACCTACAACTAAATAAGACCGCACGCCAAGTTTCGTCCCAATCCAAGAACATTTTATACACACTTTTGAAAACAAGGTTTCGACGATGCCACGGGCGCGTGCATGTGTGGTTGGTCTCAAAATGGTCAATGACGAATACGGAGAGAACCGGCAACTAATAACGGATACAAGTTTTTAAAACCGGCGGCAACGGAGTGCCGATGCAATGCTGATGATGCGATTGATGCGATGATGAGTGCGAGAGACAAATAAGCCACATGACAAAAACGGAATAAAAGGGGAATCTTCTGGAGCGTCGGTCTCGGGCTGTCACAGAGGAGGAGCGCGCCCGTGCTCCGCTGGCACCGTCACCAGCATAGCCTGCGGCTACGCTGATCGACCTCACCGGCCCCGACGACGACGACGACACCATCTAGGGCTGCCTCCTAGTTTAGTTTTTTTATGGTTTGTTTAATTAATGTAATGGGGACACGTGGACTCTAGTCGACCTTCGTGACCGGCTTTTAATGTTTATAATTGTGCTTGTTTATTATTTTCGAAAATGTTTTATATTTTTTTCATACGGCGATAAAATTTGATCGGGTCAGCGTTGGACGTATGCGTCGACCCAAGCGCCGAATGGGCCGGTCGATCCGAACGGACAAAAAAGGACAAAATGGCCGTCCGTCTTGGTCACCTCTTTGAAGTTGCTCTCAGTGTCTCTGTGTTCCCTTGAGAAGATTAGTGTTTGCTGAGCTATGTTCACTTTTGTTATTCCGTAGGCAACTGAAATTTTATTTTGGCATTTAAGTTGATTTTGGGGAAGAAACGAGGCGGGGGTGACACAGGCCGGCCGTGGCGTCACCAGCAAAGGATCGGCACCGGGTTCTGTAATTTGCGTGCTTTTGAGAAGAAGAAAATCATACACGTTCTGTATGGTAAGCCGAGTTTGAGTTGGTACGATGCACCACGTGTTACTGTCCGAGTAGGACTTTGTCTTACCAATCGTGGTATTTGATGACACGTCAAGTTCGAGTCGGTATATACACCCATACAGATACAGACGTGATATTGTACGGCCCCATATAGATTGATCAAGTTCATCCATCAGAAAAACAAAGAGGGAGAAAAGGCCGATGGATCGCTCCGATGAGATCACGTCAATCTCGACGGTCGTGTCATCTCTCCGCGCTGCCGGCAGACACCACCTCTCCGCGGGCACCTTCGCCGTGAGGCCGGTGACGGGCTCCTACCTGTTTAGGATCGAGCAGTTCAAGCAAATCCAGAAGATGCTCGGAAACGACACCATGATCGAATCAGGCACGTTCCGAGTCGGCGGCCACGACTGGCGTCTCAGGTGCTACCCGAGCGGCGAAGAGGGATACGAGGGCTTCATCGGCCTTCACCTCAAGCATGCCAGCCTTGAGCGCACCGGCGACACCACGGCGGATTTCCACATGAGCATCCTTGACCACACCTGTCGAAAGAAATCGATGATGAGAGCAAAGGTGATGCTCTGAACTTCTCGATCGGCAAGGTTAGCAGCTGGGGTTGGAGTGATTTCGTCAAGGCTGAAAACCTGGACGACGAGGAGCACCTCAAGGACGGATGTCTGAGCATCCTCTGCGACGTCACCGTCCTTGACATGCGCACCACCGACTACCGTGATGAGATGGCATCCACGAGCACCACGGCGCCACCGTCCGAGCTGCACCGAGAATCCATGGAGGTCCTCTCAGAGTCGAAAGAAGGGGCAGACCCTGACCTGGAGATAGAGGTCGGCAGGGTGACCTTCCCAGCAAAAAGGCCGATGCTTGCTGCCCGGCCTCCTGTCTTCAAGACGAAATTGATACCAACAAAGATACGTGTCGCAGAGGAGCATTGTTGCAGAGTGTTGAAGGAGGCTTGCACACAGTTTTTCGCTGACTTCTCGTTCTAATCTAATCTAGGAGCGAGCAACCCCTTTGTCGGTGCAACTTGTCATACAGCAGTAGATCTCCTTTCCTTACTCTTATAGTCTCTGTTGAGTAAATAGGCAATTTTCCAAGTACATTAATCCACAAAATAATAACTAGCATGGCATTGACTAGACAAATGACATACTGATCTTGAGCTAACCTAGCACATACTACGCATATAGTGGATACATCTATGCAAACAAGTAGTACTGCTAGAATAAATACGAACATGAGGATAAACGAGTCATACCCTCCAATCGGCCAGTTGGCCGTAGCAGCAGCGGCGGCGGCGGCAGTATCCTCTGCCGTCTTCTTCTCGGCTTCCTCGCGGAGACGATCAGCTTCGCTTGGTGAAGACATGGCGATGACGAGGGTGACGCGGACGTAGACGAAGCAGACGGACGGAGGCGAGCAGTCGCGTGATCGCTCCCCAAAAACCTAATCGCCCCTCTCCCGTACAGGAAACGGAGAGGCGAGGTTTCGGAGGCCTGCTCTCCTGTCGACCGTGTACGCGGTAAACGGGACGGAGTCGCCGGCGGCAGCAGCAGTCAAGGAACGAAGGCGTGAGGCAGATGTGATCTGATTCTCGTGACGGCTAGGGTAGGCGATCGCGTGCTTATAAAGGCGGCTGGGTGGAGAGACGTGGGCCAAGCCCACGTCCGAGTTGGTAACAGCCACGATCCGATGTCTCGGATCGTTCCTTGTCCGTTACGTATTCTCCGTTCCTGACCGGCAAAAATAAGCGCGTAGGTATGAGCTCGGCTCGGCTCATTCCCGCAACCCGCGGCGCGTCGTGACGAGGCGTGGCGTGGCGTGGCGAGGCGTGGCGTGGCATGGCGAGGCGGGCGGCGGAGGAGGAGTGCGCAAGAGCACCTTCTCTTCTCACTCTCCAATAGCATGTGGAAGAGAGACCCTTATAAAGGGGTCCAAACTCTCCTCCACTAGCGGGGTGGGACTAAACTCCCACCACCTTGCCATGCCACCACCTACATGGGCCCTTGTAGATTTTCTGAAATTCTCTAATGGGCCTAAGGCCCACCTCCAAATTTCAACAATCCCCCACCAGATCTCAAGGGCACATCGTGTTCCCTCGTTCCAATCACTGTTTCAATATACCAGCATTTCAGTGAAGACCTATTAAGGTTGAGCTTCACCTAGAACAAGTAGCTACACTCCTTTACAACTGAACAATGGACTATGCCTTGAATTGTCAGCTTGGCGTAAAAGAGCTTCACCACAAGTCTTACTAGTACTAGACTGCCGAAGGTGACCCCTCGGGTGGAGCATATTAGTCACACTCCTGGCCTATTCATGAGTCTACTAGAGATCACCCAAACCTCATAGACTGTGACCAGCAGTCAAGCTCATATAGGTGTGTTCCTCCAAAGATCGCTCTGTAGGACAGCATCTTGCTTACATGTAAGCTTTAGAACACATTAAGACAGTAGTCAGCCTACCGTACAGTATCCGAGAGTATTGCATCTCCAACGGAGTGGGTTAGTAAAGTTACTCTCCTCGGTTCACCACTGGCTTGTTTTCCCAGGTCCTACTTCACGGGATCTCCGATCATATAGGTTAGGTTACTACCATGGCAACTCATGTAGGTCTCATACCCATCTCCCTCGATGCACTATCTATCACAACACGTGATAGCCCTTTAGTAAAGGGATCTGCCAGATTCTTAGCCGTTTGGATATAATCCAACGCTATCACTCCGGAGTTTCTCAAACGTCTGACAGACTTCAATCTCATTCTTATATGTTTGTTGGACTTCATATTGTCCTTTGAACTCTTCACTTTAACAATAACCGTCTGATTATCGCAGTTCATAAGGATAGCCGGAACCGGCTTCTCAACCACAGGTAAGTCCATCAAAAGATCTCGAAGAAATTCTGCTTCGACACCAGATGTGTCTAATGCTGTAAATTCTGCTTCCATTGTCGATCTTGTTAAGATCGTTTGCTTGCAAGACTTCCAGGAAACAGCACCACCCCCAAGAGTAAACATATACCCAGTAGTGGCCTTCATCTCATCAGCATCAGAGATCCAATTCGCATCACTATACCCTTCAAGTACCGATGGGAATCCCGTATAGTGAAGCCCGTGGTTGACAGTACCTTTCAAGTAGCGCATAATTCTTTCAACAGCACGCCAATGAACATCGCCCGGGTTTGCAACAAACCGGCTAAGTTTGCTCACAGCAAACGCGATGTCAGGCCTCGTTGCGCTAGCTAGGTACATAAGTGAACCGATAATTTGAGAGAATCTCAATTGATCTATAGCTGTGCCTTTAAACTTTCGAATAAGCACACTAGGATCATATGGTGTTTGACAAATTTTGCAGTCTGAATATCCAAAGCGACTCAAAATCTTATCAACATAGTGGGATTGCAGAAGTGTAATCCCACCCTCATCATCTCTCAACAGCTTGATGTTCAAGATAACATCAGCCACCCCAAGGTCCTTCATCTCAAAGTTTTGAGACAGAAAAGACTTAACCTCCTCAATTACTTTGAGGTTGGTTCCAAATATCAGTATGTCATCAACATACAAGCACAATATAACTCCTTCGCCCCCACCATGGCGATAGTATACACATTTGTCAGCTTCATTAACAACGAAGCCAACAGATGTCAGAGTTGTATTAAACTTCTCATGCCATTGCTTAGGTGCTTGTCTCAGACCATATAAAGATTTCAGCAACTTACACACCTTTCCTTCCTGACCTTCTATCACAAAGCCATCTGGCTGTTGCATATAGATTTCCTCATTTAGCTCTCCATTCAGGAAAGCCGTCTTAACGTCCATTTGATGAACGAGAAGACCATGAGAGGCCGCCAATGAGAGTAGTACTCTAATGGTGGTCAGTCTAGCCACAGGTGAATAAGTATCGAAGAAATCTTCCTCTTCTTTCTGGGCATAGCCCTTGGCCACAAGCCTAGCCTTGTACTTTCCAATCGTACCGTCGGGCCTAAGCTTCTTTTTGAACACCCACTTGCATCCCAATGGTTTGCAACCATAGGGACGATCAGTGATTTCCCATGTCCCGTTAGCCATGATGGAGTCCATCTCGCTACGGACAGCAGCTTTCCAGTAATCAGCATTTGGAGAAGCATACGCTTCTGAAATTGAAGTGGGATTATCATCCACGAGGTATACGAAGAAATCATCACCAAAGGTCTTTGCAGTCCTTTGTCTCTTGCCCCTACCACGGGCTTCCTCGTCATCCTCCTCAGGATTTTCATCATGTGTTTGTTCATAATATTCCATAGGAATGGCAGGCTCAGGAGTTATCTCAGATTCCTGTCTAGAAGTGCTTTGCATATCTCTCATGGGAAATATATCCTCAAAGAATGTAGCATCCCTCGACTCCATTATTGTACCGACCTTCACATCAGGTACCTCAGATTTCACTACTAGAAATCTATAGCCTACGCTATTCTTAGCGTATCCCAAATTAACGCAATCCACAGTCTTTGGTCCAAGCTTACGCTTCTTGGGGATCGGTACATTGACTTTCGCCAAGCAGCCCCAAGTACGTAAGTACGAGAGTGTCGTCCTTCTCTTCGACCACTCCTCGTAGGGAGTGACCTCATTATCTTTTGTAGGAACTTTATTCAGGACATGACACGCGGTCAATATAGCCTCCCCCCACCATGCCTTGGATAAACCCGATGTATCTAACATGGCGTTAACCAAATCAGTTAGAGTACGGTTTTTCCGCTCGGCAACCCCGTTTGACTGGGGTGAATAGGGAGGCGTCCTCTCATGAATAATGTCGTGTTCCGCACAAAATGAATCAAATTCGTTTGAGAAGTACTCTCCACCATGATCAGACCGGACTCGTTTCATTTTCTTTTCAAGTTGATTCTCAACTTCTGCCTTATAGATTTTAAAGTAGTGTAGAGCCTCATCTTTAGTATTTAACAGATACACATAGCAAAATCTAGTGGAATCATCTATCAATGTCATGAAGTATTTCTTTCCACCTTTAGTCAACACACCATTCATCTCACAAAGATCAGAATGTATGAGTTCTAATGGTGCCAAGTGTCTCTCCTCTGCAGCCTTGTGAGGCTTGCGAGGTTGCTTTGCTTGCACACACGAGTGGCACTTAGAACCTTTGGCTAAAGTGAAAGTTGGGATTAAATTCAGTTTTGCTAGCCGCGACATAACACCGAAACTTATGTGACAAAGACGTGAATGCCAAACTTCAGATTCATTAACACTCGAATGAATATTGTTCACGACTTTATTACAAAAATCTGCTAGAGAAAGGCGGAACAGACCTCCGCATTCATAACCTTTTCCAACGAAAAGTCCATATTTCGTAACTACTACTTTATTAGACTCGAACACCAACTTAAACCCTTCTCTACACAGAAGGGAGCCACTAACGAGATTCTTCTTGATGGCGGGGACATGCTGCACGTTCTTCAGCTGCACGATCCTTCCCGAAGTAAACTTCAGATCGACCGTGCCAACACCAAGAACAGAATCACTCGCGCCATTCCCCATCAATACGGACCCGCGACCGGTGGCCTGATAAGAAGAGAACAAAGATAAGTCAGCACAGACATGAATATTTGCACCCATGTCCACCCACCAATCGGTGGACTGACAAACTGTAAATACAGTAAGTAAATTACCGTACCCAGATGCACCACTTTCATTGTTTCCCACAATCATGTTTGCAGACTTGGAGTCCTGCGCCGGCTTCTTGTGCTTGTTTGGGCATTTGTTTGCCCAATGTTCCTCTGAACCACAAGTATAGCAGCCATCTCCCTTCTTATTCTTCTTGAAGGGCTTCTTCCCCTTCTTCTTGAAGTCGGTATTCTGTTGGACAGAGTTCTTTCCCTTGGGCTTGTGAGAATTGAAGTTCCTCTGATGTACCATATTGGCAGCAGAAGAGCTTTCCACCGCTTTTCCGTTGGAGTCCTTTGCTCTCGAGTTCTGCTCAACACTCAGATGGCCGATGATGTCCTCTACTGAGAACTCACGCCTCTGATGTTTCAGAGTAGTAGCAAAGTTCCTCCAGGAATTAGGGAGCTTAGCAATTATACAGCCCGCGACAAACTTGCCCGGCAAATTGCACTGAAGAACCTCAAGTTCCTTAGCTATGCATATTATCTCATGAGCTTGTTCCAATACAGAACGGTTGTCAACCATCTTGTAATCGTGGAACTGCTCCATAACATACATCTCACTCCCAGCATCGGTGGCCCCGAATTTAGATTAGAGCGCCTCCCACAAGTCCTTGGCAACATGCATATGTAAATATGCATCAACCAGCTTATCTCCGATCACGCTAATGACTGCTCCAAGGAATAGGACGGTGGCCTCCTTAAACATCTTCTCCTGTTCAGGAGTGATAGTTTCCCTAGGAGTGACACCGGCTACCCAGAACACGTTCATAGCCGTGAGCCATAAGGTGGTTCTCGTTTGCCAACGCTTGAAAAAAGTACCGGTAAACTTATCCGGTTTCAGTGCAGCATCAAAACCATTACTCGAAAAATTCCTACAGACATTAGGTTTTTGGATTGTTGAGTAAATAGGCAATTTTCCGAGTACATTAATCCACAAAATAATAACTAGCATGGCATTGACTAGACTAATGACATACTGATCTTGAGCTAACCTAGCACATACTACGCATATAGTGGATACATCTATGTAAACAAGTAGTACTGCTAGAATAAATACGAACATGAGGATAAACGAGTCATACCCTCCAATCGGCCAGTTGGCCGTAGTAGCAGCAGCGGCGGCGGCGGCAGTATCCTCTGCCGTCTTCTTCTCGGCTTCCTCGCGGAGACGATCAGCTTCGCTTGGTGAAGACATGGCGAAGACGAGGGCGACGCGGACCTAGACGAAGCAGACGGACGGAGGCGAGCAGTCGCGTGATCGCTCCCCAAAAACCTAATCGCCCCTCTCCCGTACAGGAACCGGAGAGGCGAGGTTTCGGAGGCCTGCTCTCCTGTCGACCGTGTATGCGGTAAACGGGACGGAGTCGCCGGCGGCAGCAGCAGTCAAGGAACGAAGGCGTGAGGCAGATGTGATCTGATTCTCGTGACGGCTAGGGTAGGCGATCGCGTGCTTATAAAGGCGGCTGGGTGGAGAGACGTGGGCCAAGCCCACGTCCGAGTCGGTAACAGCCACGATCCGATGTCTCGGATCGTTCCTTGTCCGTTACGTATTCTCCGTTCCTGACCGGCAAAAATAAGCGCGTAGGTATGAGCTCGGCTCGGCTCATTCCCGCAACCCGCGGCGCGTCGTGACGAGGCGTGGCGTGGCGTGGCGAGGCGGGCGGCGGAGGAGGAGTGCGCAAGGGCACCTTCTCTTCTCACTCTCCAATAGCATGTGGAAGAGAGACCCTTATAAAGGGGTCCAAACTCTCCTCCACTAGCGGGGTGGGACTAAACTCCCACCACCTTGCCATGCCACCACCTACATGGGCCCTTGTAGATTTTCTGAAATTCTCTAATGGGCCTAAGGCCCACCTCCAAATTTCAACAATCCCCCACCAGATCTCAAGGGCACATCGTGTTCCCTCGTTCCAATCACTGTTTCAATATACCAGCATTTCAGTGAAGACCTATTAAGGTTGAGCTTCACCTAGAACAAGTAGCTACACTCCTTTACAACTGAACAATGGACTATGCCTTGAATTGTCAGCTTGGCGTAAAAGAGCTTCACCACAAGTCTTACTAGTACTAGACTGCCGAAGGTGACCCCTCGGGTGGAGCATATTAGTCACACTCCTGGCCTATTCATGAGTCTACTAGAGATCACCCAAACCTCATAGACTGTGACCAGCAGTCAAGCTCATATAGGTGTGTTCCTCCAAAGATCGCTCTGTAGGACAGCATCTTGCTTACATGTAAGCTTTAGAACACATTAAGACAGTAGTCAGCCTACCGTACAGTATCCGAGAGTATTGCATCTCCAACGGAGTGGGTTAGTAAAGTTACTCTCCTCGGTTCACCACTGGCTTGTTTTCCCAGGTCCTACTTCACGGGATCTCCGATCATATAGGTTAGGTTACTACCATGGCAACTCATGTAGGTCTCATACCCATCTCCCTCGATGCACTATCTATCACAACACGTGATAGCCCTTTAGTAAAGGGATCTGCCAGATTCTTAGCCGTTTGGATATAATCCAACGCTATCACTCCGGAGTTTCTCAAACGTCTGACAGACTTCAATCTCATTCTTATATGTTTGTTGGACTTCATATTGTCCTTTGAACTCTTCACTTTAACAATAACCGTCTGATTATCGCAGTTCATAAGGATAGCCGGAACCGGCTTCTCAACCACAGGTAAGTCCATCAAAAGATCTCGAAGAAATTCTGCTTCGACACCAGATGTGTCTAATGCTGTAAATTCTGCTTCCATTGTCGATCTTGTTAAGATCGTTTGCTTGCAAGACTTCCAGGAAACAGCACCACCCCCAAGAGTAAACATATACCCAGTAGTGGCCTTCATCTCATCAGCATCAGAGATCCAATTCGCATCACTATACCCTTCAAGTACCGATGGGAATCCCGTATAGTGAAGCCCATGGTTGACAGTACCTTTCAAGTAGCGCATAATTCTTTCAACAGCACGCCAATGAACATCGCCCGGGTTTGCAACAAACCGGCTAAGTTTGCTCACAGCAAACGCGATGTCAGGCCTCGTTGCGCTAGCTAGGTACATAAGTGAACCGATAATTTGAGAGAATCTCAATTGATCTATAGCTGTGCGTTTAAACTTTCGAATAAGCACACTAGGATCATATGGTGTTTGACAAATTTTGCAGTCTGAATATCCAAAGCGACTCAAAATCTTATCAACATAGTGGGATTGCAGAAGTGTAATCCCACCCTCATCATCTCTCAACAGCTTGATGTTCAAGATAACATCAGCCACCCCAAGGTCCTTCATCTCAAAGTTTTGAGACAGAAAAGACTTAACCTCCTCAATTACTTTGAGGTTGGTTCCAAATATCAGTATGTCATCAACATACAAGCACAATATAACTCCTTCGCCCCCACCATGGCGATAGTATACACATTTGTCAGCTTCATTAACAACGAAGCCAACAGATGTCAGAGTTGTATTAAACTTCTCATGCCATTGCTTAGGTGCTTGTCTCAGACCATATAAAGATTTCAGCAACTTACACACCTTTCCTTCCTGACCTTCTATCACAAAGCCATCTGGCTGTTGCATATAGATTTCCTCATTTAGCTCTCCATTCAGGAAAGCCGTCCTAACGTCCATTTGATGAACGAGAAGACCATGAGAGGCCGCCAATGAGAGTACTACTCTAATGGTGGTCAGTCTAGCCACAGGTGAATAAGTATCGAAGAAATCTTCCTCTTCTTTCTGGGCATAGCCCTTGGCCACAAGCCTAGCCTTGTACTTTTCAATCGTACCGTCGGGCCTAAGCTTCTTTTTGAACACCCACTTGCATCCCAATGGTTTGCAACCATAGGGACGATCAGTGATTTCCCATGTCCCGTTAGCCATGATGGAGTCCATCTCGCTACGGACAGCAGCTTTCCAGTAATCAGCATCTGGAGAAGCATACGCTTCTGAAATAGAAGTGGGATTATCATCCACGAGGTATACGAAGAAATCATCACCAAAGGTCTTTGCAGTCCTTTGCCTCTTGCCCCTACCACGGGCTTCCTCGTCATCCTCCTCAGGATTTTCATCATGTGTTTGTTCATAATATTCCATAGGAATGGCAGGCTCCGGAGTTATCTCAGATTCCTGTCTAGAAGTGCTTTGCATATCATAAACGAGTCATACCCTCCAATCGGCCAGTTAGCCGTAGCAGCAGCAGCGGTGGCGGCGGCAGTATCCTCTGCCGTCTTCTTCTCGGCTTCCTCGCGGAGACGATCAGCTTCGCTTGGTGAAGACATGGCGATGACGAGGGCGACGCGGACGTAGACGAAGCAGACGGACGGAGGCGAGCAGTCGCGTGATCGCTCCCCAAAAACCTAATCGCCCCTCTCCCGTACAGGAACCGGAGAGGCGAGGTTTCGGAGGCCTGCTCTCCCGTCGACCGTGTACGCGGTAAACGGGACAGAGTCGCCGGCGGCAGCAGCAGTCAAGGAACGAAGGCGTGAGGCAGATGTGATCTGATTCTCGTGACGGCTAGCGTAGGCGATCGCGTGCTTATAAAGGCGGCTGGGTGTAGAGACGTGGGCCAAGCCCACGTCCGAGTCGGTAACAGCCACGATCCGACGTCTCGGATCGTTCCTTGTCCGTTACGTATTCTCTGTTCCTGACCGGCAAAAATAAGCGCGTAGGTATGAGCTCGGCTCGGCTCATTCCCGCAACCCGCGGCGCGGCGGGCGGCGGAGGAGGAGTGCGCGAGGGCACCTTCTCTTCTCACTCTCCAATAGCATGTGGAAGAGAGACCCTTATAAAGGGGTCCAAACTCTCCTCCACTAGCGGGGTGGGACTAAACTCCCACCACCTTGCCATGCCACCACCTACATGGGCCCTTGTAGATTTTCTGAAATTCTCTAATGGACCTAAGGCCCACCTCCAAATTTCAACAGTCTCAGTTTAAATCGTAATGTTTGAGAACATATGTTTTGCGTGAACCTGGTTTGCTTATTTGCTCGTGTGTTTGTTCCACCAATGCCTTTTACCTCTTTTATACTACTGTGGCAATTGCTTATCCATGGCAAACCCTAGATGTGTTGCTCGGATATAGCTTCTGTAGACCTTTAAGTGAGATTTCATGGGTTATAAATTTGTTTGAGCACCATTTTTTTAAACCTTTCAATGTTTTCATCATCTATCATCTATCTCTCCTCTCTCCCTAATAATAAAGCGTGGACTGCTTCTGCCGTTAGTCGGGGTTCTTTTACAGAAAACCCCCTGAGTTTACTGATAATCAACCCGCAGTCTCACTCCAACGCATCTCATCGCCTACGTGGCAGCCTTCGCCCCTCCCCTGTTAATTTTTCGTTCGGGTGTGAGGATTAGAACTCGTAAACAGTACCACCTCGTTACTTTGCATCAAATCAATCGGCCGTCGTGGCGTTTTTGCATAAAAACCCTTCTATTTTACGATAATCAACCCGCAGTCCTTTGTTTAGTTAAAAAATGTTTCGTTTTTATAGAAACACCCCTCCCCGTGGTCAAGGTCTTCTTATCCACATCCCTCCTCGACCAGCGCCCCCATCCCTCCACCCCGATGTCGCGCACCGCTACAACTGTTGCCGCTGCGCCAGTCGGCCGTTCTGCGCGAAGCCCGACATCGAGTGCGGAACCGCGGAGGTGTCGGTGGCGCCGAAGATCTTCTCGTGGATGTCCTCGAAGCGGTGGCCGGGGTTCGAGTCGACGTAGTCGGCCTTGTCGGTGACGAAGATCTCCGGGCCCGCTCCAAGGCCTACGGCGCCGCCGACGCCGCCTTCGACGCCAGGTCCAAGGCAGCCGCCCGGGACGACGAGCCGGAGCCGCAGCCAAGGTCGCTCCGGGACCCACCCTACACGCTCGACCCCAAGATCTCCGACTGGGACGAGCAGCGGGCCGCCTGGAACCGCCGCCACCCGGAGACCCCGCCCTTCCTCAACAACGTCAAGCCGCGGGTCATGCTCGTCACGGGGTCCTCGCCCAAGTCCTGCGAGAACCCCGTCGGCGACCACTACCTCCTCAAGTCCATCAAGAACAAGATCGACTACTGCCGCATCCACGGCCTCGAGATCTTCTACAACATGGCGCTCCTCGACGCCGAGCTCGCCGGCTTCTGGGCCAAGCTCCCGCTCCTCCGCGCGCTCTTCCTGGCCCACCCGGAGGTCGAGTTCTTCTGGTAGATGGACTCCGACGCCATGTTCACCGACATGGCCTTCGAGCTGTCGTGGGAGCGCTACGGCCCATACAACTTCATCCTGCACGGCTGGGACGAGATGGTCTACGACGACAAGAACTAGATTGGTCTCAACACCGGTAGCTTCTTGCTGCGCAACTGCCAGTGATCTCTCGATTACCTCGGCACCTGGGCGCCCATGGGGCCCAAGGGTCCTGTTCGTATTGAGGCTGGGAAGGTGCTCACCAAGTACCTCAAGGACCGGCCGGTCTTCGAAGCCGACGATCAGTCGGCCATGGTGTACATCCTCGCTACCCAGCGTGAGAAATGGGGTAACAAGGTGTATCTTGAGAATGGCTACTACTTCCATGGCTACTGGGGGATCTTGGTGGACAGGTACGAGGAGATGCTTGAGAATTACCAGCCAGGGCTCAGCGATCATCGGTGGCCGCTGCTCACTCACTTTGTCGGGTGCAAGCCATGCTCCAAGTTTGGGGATTACCCTGTTGAGAGATGCCTCAAGCAGATGGACCGTGCCTTCAATTTCGGGGACAACCAGGTCTTGCACATGTATGGGTTTGAGCACAAGTCTCTTGCGAGCAGGAGGATCAAGAGGATCAGGAACGAGACCAGTAACCCTCTTGATATGAAGTATGATTACGGGTTGCTCCACCCAGCATTCAAGCGACCGAAGAGCGTTCCTAAGCTCAAGAACAGATCGCCCACGAGTCCGACTAAAGGTAGGGTATGATCCGTGCAGTGATTATCCTATCAATGCCTATCTAATGATCCAGCAGTGCAGGACGCTTTCCACGCTAGGATGACAGAGTGGTCACCCTGCAAGTAATTAGATGAACTGGACACTAATTTAGCATATACCGGTCAACAACTTTGCAATGATTTTCACCCACACGTCCGAAAGTTAACCGTGTGATTCATGCTTGCAGAAACTTCAAGTGGAAAGATGCGCGAGTGACTATGTTGCCATCCATCAAGTTCTTGATCGAGAACAAGCTTCCCGTTTGGATATTCAGGTAGTAACAGATTAACATCAGTTATTCTCAGACACCTAAAAAATATTTAGTTTTAGTAGTACAATAAACTTTCCTGCATTTTACAATGGTGATTTCGACTCCGTATGCCCTCTTCCGGCGACGAGGTACTCTATTCAAGACCTTGGCCTTCCTGTGACTACTCCATGGCGCCCATGGGTGGCAAAGGGGGAGGTAATTAAATCTCATCATCGAAAACATTATTCATCTACAATATTTTGGTCACTCTGAACTGACAGCTTCACTCACTGGTTAGGTGGCAGGATATGTTCAGCAGTACGCCGGAGGATTGACATTTCTATCAGTGAGAGGTGCCGGTCATCTTGTTCCGTCCTTACAGCCTGAGAGAGCGCTGGTAATGTTGACCTCTTTCCTGAAAGGGATGCTTCCACCTTACATTACATAGAAGGTCGGTGAGTCATGCAGGAGTTGGCAATTGCTACTACGTGAAAATAGAGTTGCCACTTGCTATGAGTTAATTAATGTTTTCCTTTGGAAGGTTTATTTGCTTAATAATCTTTACCTAATAATAAAGAGGCTATCGCTTCCGTCGGAAAACCCACCGAGATGATTTTATAAAAAAGTCCTTACTGTTTATGACATTAAACTCGTAGTATATATTAAATATTTTTTAAAATACTCATATCTTTTAAACCGTAACTCTAAATTTAACATATTATACATGGAATTTGATTAGAAAAATATGTAGAATTTAAATATGATATTATTTTATCTGTTAAACGTTTAATAAAAATACTATCTAGGGTGCAATCTTAATAAATAAGTCATTATTCGTCTTTCTTTCATACCGGTACTCATCCGGGTTGGGAATGAACACGTCAACAAAATCAGGATTAGAGATGAAACTGAAGGTCACTTGACTGATTTTTTGTACGTATTAAATCTACATGCAAGCCGTGTTAAAATAGAAGACCTGTGAAATTTTAAACTGCATTTTTGTAGGATAAGACCATCTTTATTTGTATCGTAACTATAAATTCTCAAATTATAGACATTTTTTATAAATTAAGAGCGTGTGCCGTGTGGTATTTCTTTCTCCCGTTGCAACGCATGGGCCCTTTTGCTATGATATAATATGTACCTGTATCCGGTAGATTTGAAGAAGGTCCTTGTCCTTTGAGATGCGCCGCTGCCACGTAGGCGACCGCCGCCGCCAACCTGCGTTCACGGAGGCGAGTCGACCACCGCCACCGCAGGTACTTCGTCAGCTTCGGCCGCGTGTTTGTTCATAAGGGGGTACACAGGAACCCTGAGTTCAGATTCTTCTCCCAGAAGTTGAATCCAGGTCAGCATGGATTGGAAGCTCAAGCGATCGAAGAGCATTCCTAAGCTCAAGAACAGATCGCCCACGAGTCCGACTAAAGCTAATTCATTTGGTTGTCCACTTCCCTCTACTCTGTATTAGTTTCTCCTCTCTCTTTTTTCTATGCAAATGAAACATTTGTGGTGCAAAATTATTGAGATCATAGATGGTTCAGCTTGCCAAACCAAACCAGATAGACGGAGGATTTTATTTTTCTTTGTACAATGCGAACTTGATACCGAAGGGATACACACAAACCAAGGAAATGTTTTTGGGCGCAATCAAGGAGGTCAAAGCAATTGTTCTTGGGCTTGAATACTAAAGCAAGTTTTCTGTTCGGAGTTCCCAAGGCAGTTTAGCTGTGCTGAGATTTATTTAGTTCTGGCGCCAGAATTCATCGTTTCTCCAATCTCAACATTACAAGACCATGTTTACTATGCTGGTCCCTCCTCAAACTGAGATTTCAATATTACTTTCAGGAAAATAGGTAGTATTACCTTATAAGATTAGTCGCGATATGGTAATATTGCTGGTTACCATCGTTTTGGAAAACACTTGACGCATTGAGGAGACGCCCTTTTCCGAAAACAGAAACGATCACTAGGAAAACATTCAGAGTAACCCCAGTACCCAGGCAAATATATCAAAACTGGAATTTGATATGAATTGGGCGTGCTTTCTAAGATCTGTTTAAACCGGGTTTATATTCTGTGAACTCCATTTGAATTTAGTGATTTTACACCCTTGCATTTGGATCCGAGATTCTATATGAATACTTTTTTAGCAAATTACCTGTCGAATTTCTGGTTACTGTGGCATCTGCATTATCTTCTGCCAACAAGAAATGAATTATGTTATATGTGTCGTCTTAATTATTGTAGTTTCCAGATGCAATGCACCATGATATTCATGGACTCTAGGTTCAGTGCTCTACTGGCTTAGCTTGCATCCTCCTGGTCAACGTGTTATCCTTCTTCCTGTTTTTTGACTCTCAAGAGCAGTTAGGTAGAAATACACAAAATAATCCTTGTTAAGGGCAGCATGCCAAAGATCTATTTAATCCCCCAGATTCGAACATATGTCAGCATTTGACCCAACAGGAGTAGTTTCAAAAGCAGAATATTTTGTTAGTAAAATAATATTTGATCTGTGTGTGTATCTTACCCACTTGATTATTGAGTACCGTCGGATGAAGCCCTGACCTGTCGACGGACGGTCGCCGGAGCCAAGGGTTGAAGGAGATCCAGAGGGAGCTGCCGCCCTGCCGGCGTCACTCACCATCACATCACAGGCCTGTTGTCGCAGCCGCCGTTCGTGCTCTACATCTTCGCGGCTCGTTGCCTCCTCAGCCCCGTCCGCGGTTTCTGCCCTTGGTTTCTGAAGTAGGACCATTTTTGTCACCCACGAAATGTGTGTGACGACCAGTAGTTCAACCACCAACTGACACTCAAGAACTCTGCCCAGCACACCATCTAGATCCGGATAAGCTGAATTGGTGATGCTGTCGCAAGAATGAGAACCTCTGAATTTTGGAACAGGGTTGGTTGATGCATTCTTATTTGGAGACTACATCTTATGCGTCTGGACCAGCGAGGTTTTGATTATGTGCTGCATTATTGCTCAGGCACTGGCATCCTACCATTTTTTCTTTTTGCCGAATCGGACACCTGAACCGTGTCGGATTCAAGATGTTATTTGCCATGTCCAATTGTTTTTTTTTCTAATGGGACACCCTGACAAGGTCGGATCAAATTGTTAATTGACATGCCAAAGAAATAAAACTTGCCAGTCGGACACCCTGTCTGCGAATCCAAGTCGGATTCTACACGTGTCCCTGTTTATGAGTAACACTGACTGTATGACTATCCTGTTTTATCTTTCCATTATGATACAAGCATCGACCCCTTTTTTAAATTTCCTGTTATCTTCTCTGCTTGGATATTTCCGACAACAGCTATATTTTTTGGGTTGATTATAGCTGATAGGGAAACATAATTTCTCTTGTGTTCTCTTGCTCTATTTGGGTTAGAACCATAATTGTACGAAGTCAATTTGGACATTGTATTCCATTCACAACTGCTTCTGTCATAGCTCAGATTACAGCAGCTGCTGACATTGTTAGTTGCAGAAACCCACAATGACGCACCAAACAACCTGGACCTCATTTTGTAAATATGTTGACGAGGAGATCTTCGTCATGGACCTCAAGAAGGGCTTCGTCTCCACAGGTCTCGATTCGTCTTGCGCGGTTTCTGAATTTCAGTTTCTTGGACCGTGTTTGCTGAAGAAATTCTTTCTTCCTCTGTTGTGGCCTCGGCGTGCAGGGAACTACGAGGGGACGCCGGACGCGAGCTTCACCTTCACGGACGACGACTTCCTCCCCATCACCAGTGGCAAGTTGAACCTGCATATGGCGTTTATAAGGTAAAGAGCTGCCAAAATAAGAATCAAGAACCTCACAACTGATGGTTCAGACCCTTTTTTTCCAAAGGATCCTAGCCATATCATGCTCGTTTGCTGTGCAGGGGTAAGCTGAAGATCAAGGGGAGCATCAACACCGCGCAGAAGTTCACGCCGGACATCTTCCCTAAGCCCTCCAAGTTGTAGAACGCGGGATTGCCATGCTTGCCTTGCCCTGATGATCGGTTAATAAACATGATGGGGGAGGACTACTGCCAGTGGGATTGTACAATGAGATTGTGCTTTTTTAAAGCCTGCTTCTGGATATTTTGACAAAAAGTGAGCCATTCTTTGTCATTTCTGCTACTTAAGTAGACTGCTTGGTTGATTTGACTTACTGAACAATGAGCCATGACTTAAGAAATAACCATTATTTATAGTAAATGTGCTATATCATCTTTATATGATTATATGAAATAAATATTGTTTAATCGGTGACAACAATCTTTACTTGATCACATTATCTCTTAGCACAAACGGAAAGTGTGGTGCTGCGGAAATATTAAGATCTGGTTCAACACCCAATGAGTGATTGAAGTCCATGTTGACTGCACTTTGCACAATCTAATTATTGTTAGATCAATCTGAGTATGGGGAGAAGCCTCTAGGTTTCCATCGTGCACGTGTATGAGCTCGACATGGTTAATGATTTAATGTTCAACCCGTAGCAACACACGGGTACATTCATATATCAGCATTTGACCCAACAGGAGTAGTTTCAAAAGCAGAATATTCTGTTAGTAAAATAATATTTGATCTGTGTGTATCTTACCCACTTGATTATTGAGTACCGTCGTTTGTTGCCCATTTAATTTCTCATATGAAGCTACTGAATCTGACAATTCCTTTTATTTTACAACGCTATTGCTTATTTTTCCTATCAAAAATAAACTAGAGTGAATTAACGATTTGTGTTTTTTTAGATGTTCTCGGTTGGGTGTCCTATCTACTACTGATGTTTTACCACTATCTGGTGGTGTTTGAGAGCAGAGACGTCATACTTTCATCAGCGGCGGCCAAATCCCCAGCGCCGCCGATGATGTACATCCATGTACCCCTTGACATCCAGTGTCTCGCGTCTGCTCAACTTGAACACCTCCTCAGTACATACATCTCTGAATTTTGCCCTTGCTTGAGAAGGCCGAGCATTGTTTTGTTGTAGCTATAATTTGAGGTTAGAAGATATACTCCTCTCTTTTTGACGTCAATTTTTTCAGTTGATTTTGCTCGAGGATGGTGCCCTTTATGTGCATGAATTGATGGGTGTGTTCCCAACGTAGAGCAACGCTTCTCTGTCCAAGTCTCATGTCTTTCTCTTCAGCACGGATCATCGAGTACTACCGAGCAAAAATGTCCTTATCTTCGTTTGTTTCTTCCTTTTCCTTACTACTTTTGTGGCCCCAAATCTCATGATGGCTCTATGCCTGTTCTTTTTGTTGACATGAATTTTAACATGAAAATTTCCTACTGATCTACAATGTTCTGTTATCTAAATTTCTTTGTATATTGTGAATGAGTAGACACTGGTGCAGAAATCCAATTGGATGAAAATACGGACTACAGAGAGGTGTAATTATTAATTATTTTCTTGCTTTAAAAGATATGCAACTAGGAGAGTTTCTTATTTTCATCAATAGGGTTATGACCGAAGTGAAGAACTTATGTGGACAGTTTGGCAGATTTCAGTGGCAAGATTTTTGTACAATTACAGTGGCATATTTCAAAAGCAAGATTTTTGTACAATTATAGTGGCACATTTCAGAAATTTGTAGAGCACATGATTTACAAAAACTAGATATTCTGTGAAGCTGTGTACTTCTTACCCATTTCACTAATCTTTTGCTTTGAGCGATTGGCTAAAAGAAAGTACTTCCTTTGGAATAATCTTCCGAGCACTCACAAGTATAATCTCTTCATTTCCTTATTTCTTGTTCTTCCGCCAGTAGTATTTGTTTTAGCTACTATTTGCTCTTGGATAAATCACTCATGCTATTTTAATGAGGTTTATTCTAGCCGTTTGCTCACGTGAATAGAAACATTTTATCTGTTTAATGTGGGACATAAATCAAACAACTACTCGTGTAATAGGTCACGGGGTGTGATGATCTTTTGGTCGCCACGGGAGCGACGCGAGGGGGTACGGGCTGTGGTCGAGGGAGGAATCTGCTCACACTGGCATCAATGTGTGTCTCTTTTGTTCCTTCATGTTGTTTTTAGAGATAAAATAAGTAAAACTCTCATGATGGTCTTGTGATAACTATATGACCAATTTGTATGAAGTTTCACTCTATTTGTATGAAAGTTCATATGTTTGCATCTCTACTTGCACTTCCATGACGGTGTGGAGCTGAAGTAGATGTCGACAAAGAGCGAGGACAGAGCTTTTCAAATACAAAATTCATGATCTAAATATCAATAACCTAACCTGGTGCAACGCACGGGCACTTTTACTAGTACAATCAATTTATATCAGCTGGTGAATTTGCCGCATCCGAAATCAGGAAGCATAGAAGCAAACCGGAACGAACGAGGTAATCCCGCAAGAGCAAGAGGGAAGAGGGAGCGATGGAATACACAATCAGGTCGGGGCCAGATTCGTCAGATGGGTGACGGCCCTTGAATCAACATCAATGAAAAGCAACCCAGATCCACAGAAGGAAGAATGCCAGAGGAATAGGGTGACGTCCCTTGAATCAACATCAAAGAAAAGCAACCCAGATCCACAGAAGAATGCAGAGGAATAGCGATGGACCCAAAATTGGAGAGGAGGCGGGGAGGGGGGTTCACACTGGGCGCCTCCACCGCAGGCCGGCCCCGGCGTCATCCTGGCCCAGGCAGGACACGACACTCCGGTCACCACCTCCGGTGCTTCGCTCGACGGACGTGCGATTGGAGAGGAGGGGGCTGCACACCGACCGCTCACGCCCCACCTCAGTCCGCGGTGAGGGGATCCGGCAACACTCGCAAGCTCACATCATGGAGAGGAGGGAGACAATGCTGCTGGTGGTGCGTGGGGGCTTGCGACCATGGAGGGAAGTAGGCTGCGGAGGAGGAAGAGGAGTCCGTCTGCTACATGAGCGCTGAGGTGTTGGTCTGATCTGCTCTGATCTGGTCGACAGAGTGATGAGGGACGGACTGGTTCCGGTCTAGCAGTTGGCTGGTCTGGTCTCTGGTGTGCTAAAAGCCAAGGGCACGTGTATAATGCCTTCGGGGTAAGCACCACATGACCAAAACGTTAGGTATTTCTATATATATAATAGAATAGTCCCTCCGTTTCTTACCTACTTTATTAATAACTAGCAAAAGGGCTTGTGCGTTGCAACGAGAAAAAATAATTATAATCTTCAAGAATGCTGATCATATTATGTCCTTAAAATTTTAGGACATTTCTTGAAATGCATGAACATTTTTTGAATTAGCAAACATTTTTTTCAATTGCACTCAAAAAATAATACAAAAACTTTTTTCTCAAAATCATGGACTTTTATTGTTTTCACCAACATTGTTCTCAAAATTATGAACATTTTTCTGAATATGTGAATACTTTTACAAATATCCCGAGCATTTTTTCAATTCACAAATTTTTTATGTTCTTTTCAAAATTTTATTTCAAAATTCTCAGTTTTATAAGTTACAATTTTTTTTCAAAAGTTGATATTATTTAAATTTCGAAAAATGGAACAGAAAGTGAAAAAAAAATGAGACTAAAAACAGAGGCACGAACTGTTTCAAAGATTTTTACACGGACTTTTGTTTAAAATCATTGACTTTTTCATTTTACAGAAATTTTCTAAAAGTTTAAACATTTTTCAAAACTCCTGAGTAGTTTTTGAATTCTCAAAAAAAAAAGTCTTTTTGAATATTTTATTTCAAAATTCTCAGTTTCTTAAATTTAAGAAAAGTTATTTGAAGTTCTAAATTATTTAAAGTATAAAAAAATGGAACTGAAAAGTAAAATAAAAAACTAAACTAAAAGAACAGGCGGCCACACATGGGCCGGCCCAAAATAGGTGTGCTACATCTTTTTCCAATGCCCAAAGCGTAATATAGGAGGTGCCTACATGGGCCGGCCCAGTCCGAAGATTTTCCTGTTTGAAACGTTTTCTATGACTTATAAGTGGCAATTGTGGGTAATTTTTATCAATTTTATAGGCAATGTTAATGACGGACGACAGAAGCACTAATTGCTTTATTAGTAGGTAACGATAAAGATAAAAGCAATTAGTGCTTTTATCGTCTGTCCTTAACATTGCCCACAAAATTGATGAAAATTACCCACAATTGCCATTTATAAGTCATATAAAACGTTTCAAACAGTAAAATCTTGGGACTGGGCCGGCCCATGTAGGCACCTCCTATATTACGCTATAGGCATTGGAAAAAGATGCAACACACCTATTTAGGCCGGCCCATGCATGGCCGCCTGTTCTTTCAGTTTAGTTTTTTTATTTTACTTTTCAGTTCCATTTTTTCCTACTTTAAATAATTTAAAACTTCAAATAAAATTTCTTAAATTTAAGAAACTGAGAATCTGAAATAAAATATTAAATTCAAAAACTACTCAGGAGTTTTGGAAAATGTTTGCATATACAAAAAATGTATAAATTTTAGAAAAAGTCTGTAAAATGAAAAATTCAATAATTTTAAACAAAAGTCCGTGTAAAAATCTTAAAAACAGTTCATGCCTCTGTTTTTAGTCTCATTTTTTATTTTCATTTTCTGTTCCATTTTTTAAAATTTAAATAATATCGACTTTTGAAAAACTTTTGCAACTTATAAAACTGAGAATTTTGAAGTAGAATTTTGAAGAAAACATAAAATGTTTGTGAATTCAAAAAATGCTCGGATATTTGTAAAAGTATTCCCATATTCAGAAAAATGTGCATAATTTTGAGAACAATGTTGGTGAAAACAATAAAAGTCCATGATTTTGAGAAAAAAGTTTATGTATTATTTTTTGAGTGCAATTGAAGAAAATGTTTGCTAATTCAAAAAATATTCATGCATTTTAAGAAATGTCCTAAAATTTGAAGGACGTAATGTGATCAGCATCCTTGAAGATTATAATTATTTTTCTCCCGTTGCAACGCACGGGCCATTTTTTCTAGTCTATATCTATATCTATATCTATACTTATACTAATTTAAGATTCCCAAAAAATTACCACATTAGTCAGAAATTATGAACCGCTTGTCTGGTGAGACCAAATTATTACGGTCTAAATCGTCCGAAGTTGTCCCATGCTCATTAGAAAAAGAAAAAAAAAAATACAATCCGTTTATCTTCTGAAATTATTAGAAGCAAAAAAAGAAACAAAATTTCAAGCCGCGCATGAGTCATTATGATCGTGTCAGTCGTACTCACCCTGGATTATAGTACCATACGGCTGGACCTATTTCCAGCAGGGGCTCACGTGTTTTTCTACATCTATGTGGAAAAGACACACATAAACCTCTTAATCACTTCTTCTGATCCAACCATCACCATGGATTCTCCTGCACGCAAGAAAGAAAAAGCGAGTCGCCCTAGACTACCCCTTCTTCTCCTCCGCCACTTGCCCCGCGTGCGGCCCCTAGATTACCCTTCCTTCTCCGCTGCCGCTTGCCCATCATGAGAGGTGAGGTGTTATCTCCTTGCCAGGTAAGCATGACCTCCAAGAATTGATAACAGCAGCCAGCCAAGATTGATGAGAAACTGGTTGTCGCTGACGTCAAACTCTATGGAATCACAATCCCAAATACGCATGCTTCCAACCATCTTCAATAGGTGTTGTATATGTAAAAATAACTAACTTATACAACACTTAGGCCCAAAAACAGTGCTTCAACAAGTGTCGTATATGTAAAAAATTAACAACACCAGCTTCAAGTGTTATAAAAATTTGACCTTGGTGTTGCAAATATACAACACAAAGGCTAGGTGTTGTAAAACGGTGAGCCGCGCGCCAACTCTCAACCGTCATTCCCCCCTTTCCTTTCCCTTCCCCGCGACCGCTGCCTGCTCGACTTCTGCCCGCCCGGCCCCCGCCCGCTCCCTGGCGCCGCCATGGCCGACGGCGACGACCCCGTCGCCTTCTCCGACAACCCCCTCAACCGCCTCGCCACGATTGTCGGTTCCACCGCAGCCATCATCACATCTGCAACCTATGCCGACTCCACCGCCATGCCGCCGCTGCGGCAGCACGCTGGTCAGCAGTTCTCGGCTCTACGGCCGATCGTCGACGCTCCGGGGGCGGGGAAGAAGAAGGCTGCCGGCGGAAGGCCTCGCGACGATGGCTCCAAGCGGGCGGCTGGGCGCGACGGCTCCACGACCGTGGTCGATGGCCGGCCAGCCAAAATAGCAAAATCGGCCAATCCAGAGCTACTGGCAACCGTGTCGTTGTCTAGCAGCCACATTGCTTCCCATCCACCGTGGCCGCAAGCCGCCAATTGAAGAGGAAGTGTGGACGCCACAGCCGCCTTCAAGGTGTTCGATGGAACGGTCGAGAGGTAAATTTTTTGCAATGTTCATTTTTATGCATTTTTTGTTGTTGTAATTGTAGTTGAGTGGGACTACAACAGATGAAAATGTTGAGAGACATGATGTTGAACAAGAGGAGAACACCGGTAAAGATGACGTCGAGAGAGATGTCCTTGGTGAGTGATGTTTATGTGCATTTTCATTTGTTGGACCAAATAGTTCGTTTCATTTTTGCTTGTAGCAACTAAATTTATGATTGATGTTACTCTTTTGATGGCGTTGATGCTTTAAAAAAAATAAGTTGCAAATGTGGCCGGTGGCCGATCAACAGTGGTTGTGCAGCAGCCGAACAACAACAGCTTGGCAGCTGGCCGATTTTTAGAACACCGTTTTACAACATCTATTGGAATTGATGTTTTATAACACAAATATACAACATATGTTGAAGTTGGTCGTTTTTTGGTATTGTAAAAAACACTTTTTGATGTTGTAAATTATACAACACCTAGTTTACAACACCAAAATATACAACATCTATTGAAGATGCTCTAACGGTAGAGGATACTACCATGCATGGCTCGCCCCCTCGACTTGTCCACAAGCCGTTGCTTCCGACGTGCCGTTACCAATTTTGGCAACGCCTTAAAACTTACCACGCCAAATCTGTCACCGACGACCAAAACTAGGCAATTCGGGTCGTTCGCTGGTGACGCCACGGACGACCCGCGTCGCCCCATATCGGCCTCATTTCTTCTTCACTAAAATCAATTTAAATGCAATAAACAAGTAGCAAAACTGATCATTATTATACAAACTCTAATCTTCTCTGGACATACAGGGTCATGGACATCACAGTGCAGCGTGCACACTCATTCACATCCAAACCCAAGAATTAAAGCTTGTCTACAAGAAATGGTCTTTTGGAACTTGGATGACCATTGAAATTAAAGCTTCTCCCCTCCTCGGCCGCACCTACCCCACCCGCGGCACATCTACTTCGACACCACTCTTCCTGTCTCCGTTGGCTACCACCCACCACCGGCGACCCTTCATAGAACTCGCCGCGTTTCTCATCCACCCGGATTTGGTCATCTCTCGCCGATGCCAATGCAAAATCGGCATGTTGAACGGGAATAGAGGGATTGGTGGAATAGTTGTTGTATTGCTTGAGCCTCATGGACATATGTATAGGAGTACAGTGGTCAACTTAGAGTACAAGGCAAGGTAGGACATATCCTAGTCTATCTCATATTTTTTAATAATCAATATACTCGACATCCCCCCACAGTCATAACGGTAGCAACGCAGACGGTGACACTGGAGAAGAATCCGAAAGTAATGTGACAGCCCAAGACCGACGCTCAAGAAGATTCCCCGTTTATTCCGTTGCCGACGTGCGATTGGGTTGTCTGTCGCAATCGTCATCGCATCATGCCCATCATATGCATTGCATCGGCACTCTGTGCCACCAGTTTTCAAAACATGCATCCATTATTAGTTGCCGGTTCTCTCCGTTTTCCTCGTTGACCGTTTTAAAACAACCTCACACGCACGTGCCCGCGACATCTTTAAAATTTTGTTTTTAAAGTGCGTATAAAATATTCTCCGATTAGGTTGAAACTTGGCGTGCGGTCTTAATACCTGCCAAATTTCATCCCAATCGGAGTCTGTTTGATACCTGAACGGTTGACCATAGCGGCACCGTCATCGGATTGTCGTCGGATGTTTCTTAGTGTTTTAAAAATATTGTGCTGGGCCGCAAATTCCCTCTCCTCTCTCAGCTCATCTTGGTTACACAGCCCAGCCTAGCCCATCCCCACGCTCAGGGTCGTTCGATCACGATCGTGTGGTTGAAATCAGATGCAAAATCTGCTAACTCTAGCCCCCTTTCCCTATATAAACACCCCTTCCCTGCCTATTTGGGCGGCCCCTAATCCTCCTCGGGATCCACACTCAAAACCCTAGCCACCCGCCACCCAGTTCCTCCACCCTCCCTCGTGCGCCGCCAGCCGCCACACCAGCCGCACGGTCCCGCGAGCCCAGATCTGGCCCGTCGGACCCGAACCGCCGCCGCCGCCCTCGGGAGGAGCCCGAGCTCCCGATCACTGACTCCCGCGGCTGGAGCCCCACTAGATCCCGGGAGCCCTCTGCGCAGCCCCGCCTGCCGCCATCGGATCAGGCCGAGCCAGGCGCCGGTGCCCCGCCGCCTCGCCGCATGTGCACCACCAGCCGGATGCTGCCCTCGCCGGCCAGGGCCATGCAGCTGCGGCTCGAAATCGCGAGACCCCGCCGCCATGGCGTACGCCTCGTGTGCCCGCCTCGCCGTCGGCCGCCGGCGCCCCCAACCGCCGGAAGCCGCCGCCCCTTGGCCTCCCTCGCTGCCAAGCTCGCCTCGCCCCGTCTAGGCAGCCCTCGCCGGTATCCCTCACTCCACCGCGATGTGGTGGCCGCTCCACATCGCCCTGCCTCGATCCCGATACGATCGGGAGAGGTAGCTGCTGGGCCGCCGCAGCCGAAGCGGGCCCAGCTCCAGCTCCTCCCTAAGCCGGCCCACTTCGCCAGCCCGAGCCGAGCTGACCTGCCTCCTGTCCAAACCGGCCCAAGGCTCCTATGGTGAGCCCCCCTATCCCACGCCACGAGCGCTTATTAGTTAAGTTGCACCCATGCTCTGATCGGCTGTAGCAGATTAAACCTGTAGTATTATTTTTTTCCAGCCCGCGATTTAATTCTTTTTCAGAAAACACAGAATTTTAAAACGTGCGTAGCTTTTAATCCATGCGACGGATCGGAACAAGTTGTATATGTAAAACGTGTAGAATTTCGTGTAGATTAATATTTTCCAACTCCCATGTATATTTAAAGCTGTTAGCCGTGCTGTTTGCATCAGTTTTCGTGTCAATGTGATAGAAACGGTTTAGGTCATAGTTAATTAACCATAGCTCCGTTGAAGATGAGCCATATATGTAAATGGACTAGAACGACATGTAGAATCACGTGAACCACTTTGTTTTGTCGTTTAACAAACATAAAATGTGATTAGGACAAATCTGGACATATTACAAAGTTACCGTGTGGGGTGATACGTCTCCGTCGTATCTACTTTTCCGAACTCTTTTGCCCTTGTTTTGGACTCTAATTTGCATGATTTGAATGGAACTAACCCGGACTGACGTTGTTTTCAGCAGAATTGCCATGGTGTTGTTTTTGTGCAGAAATAAAAGTTCTCGGAATGTCCTAAAAATTTACGGAGATTTGTTCTGGAATAAAAGAAAAATACGTGCGCAAAGATCCACCGGAGGGGGCGTGCCAGTGGGCCACAAGCTCACAGGCCGCGCCCACCCCCCTAGGCCGCGTCGTGCAGACTTGTGGGGCCCACGTGGCACCACCGCCCCCAAACTCAGCTCTATATCTTCCGTCTCGCCCGGGAAAAAATCAGAGAGAAGGTTTCATTGCGTTTTGCGATACGGAGGCGCCGCCACATCCTATTCTTCATCTGGAGGGCATATCTGGAGTCCGTTTCAGGCTCCGGGGAGGGGAAATCGTCGCCATCGTCATCATCAACCTTTCTCCATCTACAATTCCATGATGCTCTTCATCGTTCGTGAGTAATCTCATCGTAGGCTTGCTGGACGGTGATGAGTTGGATGAGATCTATCATGTAACCGAGTTAGTTCTTGACGGGGATTGATCCCTAGTATCCACTATGTTCTAGATTGATGTTGCTACTACTTGGCTATGCTTAATGCTTGTCACTAGGGCCCGAGTGCCATGATTTCAGATCTGAACCTATTATGTTGTCGCCAATATATTTGTGTTTTAGATCCTATCTTGCAAGTTGTAGTCACCTACTATGTGTTATGACCCGGCAACCCCGGAGTGACAATAGCTGGAACCACTCACGGAGATGACCATAGTAGGAGGAGTTCATGTATTCACCGCGTGTTAACGCGTTGGTCTTGTTCTTTATGAAAACGAGAACCTTAATATCCCGTAGTTTGAATTAGGACCCATCTGCCACGGGAGGGATGGACAATAGATGTCATGCAAGTTCTTTTCCCTAAGCACGTATGACTACATACGGAATACATGCCTATATTAGATTGACGAACGGGAGCTAGTTACATATCTCTCCGTGTTATAGCTGTTACATGATGAATCACATCCGTCATACTCATCCATCACCGATCCACTGCCTACGAGTCTTTTACTACTGGTTCTCGCTACGTTACTTTCTCTAGGCTTGTCCCTTGCTACAAAAGGGATTGTGCCACTTTGCTGCTGCTGCTTTACTCTGTTGCTACTTTTGTTCCTTGGTACTTCGCTATTACTTGTTGCAAGACTTTTCTAGAGCCGTAGCCGGGGAAGCATTCTTCTCAAGAATAATCCCCCGTCAACGTGCTTTTTACTGGCGCCATTGATACAACAGTTAGGAATAGTCTGCCGTCAATAGATTGTTTCTGGCACCGTTGCTATCATACTACCTTGCTACTGATACTTTGCTTGTAGACACTAATCTTTCAGGTGTGGTTGAATCTGACACATTCAACTTCTAATACTTGAGAATATTATTTCGCTTCCCGTCGTGCGAACCAACAAATTTGGGTTGAATACTCTACCCTCGAAAACTGCTGCGATCCCATACGCTTGTGGGACATCAAGGCTTTTTCTGGCGCCGTTGCCGGGGAGGCACAGCTATATTCTCTGAGTCACTTGGGATTGACGTCTACTGGTTACTATGAGGAATCCGAAAGATCCAAGAACTAAAATCCTACCTTCCACTACGAGGAGAGGTACCATCTAGCTCTGCATTTGATTCACCTTCAGTTTTGAGTAAGTTTGCGACTTCACCTCCTGCTAGAAATCTTGATATGTCGCATGTGCTTGATGATGCTACTTGTGCTATCCATGATGCTTATGATGCTGCTATGCCTGATACTATGCCTGATGATGCTATGCTTGATACTATGCCTGATGATGATATGCCTAATACTATGCCTGATGATGCTATGCCTACTACTGCTTTGCCTGATGATGCTATGCTTGATACTATGCCTGATGATGCTATGCTTGATACTGCTTTGCCACTAGGTGCATTCCTTGACGCACAAATTTCTAGAGCTGCTGCTAGATGTGATGATACTTCTGAAACTGCTGACACTATTGAAGTAGAACCTGCTACTATGCCTGAGTTGCCTGTTATGCCGGATAAGCGCTATGTTATGAAGGAAGAGATAACTGAGGACTTTATTGCGTGTAAGGATAGATATGATGTTGAGAAACTTCTGCACAAGTGGAAAGAAAAATCTCTGAACGCTAGGATGAAATACGACCCAAAATTTGCTACTTCGCCTATCTTTGTGACCGATAAGGATTATGAATTCTTTGTCGACCCTGAGTTAATCACTCTAGTCGAATCTGATCCTTTTCACGGTTATGAGTCAGAAACGGTTGTAGCCCATCTTACCAAACTGCACGATAGCCACCCTATTCACTAGTGACGAAAAGATCCGCCACTACTATATGCTCAAGTTGTTTCCTTTCTCGCTAAAGGATTATGCTAAGACCTGGTTCACTTCTCTTGCTCCTCGTTGTGTGCGTAGTCCCCAGGATATGGTCTACTACTTCTCTGAAAAATATTTCCCCGCCCATAAGAAGCAAGCTGCCTTGCAGGAGATATACAACTTTGCCCAAGCTGAAGAAGAGAGTCTCCCACAAGCTTGGGGGAGGCTTATCCAGCTACTGAATGCTTCGCCTGATCACCCTCTTGAGAAAAATGAGATACTTCATATCTTCTATAATGGACTTACCGATGCTTCCAAAGACCACCTAGATAGTTGTGCCGGTAGTGTTTTTAGGGAACGAACTATAGAACAAGATGAGATCCTACTGAATAACATCTTGTGCAATGAGAATGCTTGGACTATTCCCGAACCACCTCCTAAGCCAACTCCGAAGAAAAGAGGTATTCTATTCCTCAGTCCTGAAGATATGCAAGAAGCCAAGAAATCTATGCGAGAGAAAGGCATTAAATCTGAAGATGTCAAAAATCTACCACCTATCGAAGAGATCCATGGTCTCGATAACCCGATACAGGTAGTAGAAGTAAATTCTCTGCGTAGGTTTGATGAGAGTGATATTCCTTTTGATAAACCTGCTAGCTTATACTTGGATGAATTTGATAACTTCGTTGCCAAACAACAGAGTTTCAATGATTATGTTAGCAGACAATTGGAAAAGAATTCTCGTATGCTTAGTCATTTAAGTGCTTGTGTAGAAAAAAATGCCAATGATCTTAAGCTTCTGAGTAAACATGCCTCTATGGTTACTACTCAGGTAGAACAAGTACTTAAAGCTTAGAATGACTTGCTCAACGAGTTGAATGACAATTCTATCAGAGTTGTTACTAGAGGCGGTAGAATGACCCAGGAACCTTTGTATCCTGAGGGTCATCCAAAGAGAATTGAACAAGATTATCAAGGAGTTAGCACTGATGCACCTAGTCATCCTAGAAAGAAGAAGGAAGGTGATAGGAACCTACACGCTAGCAACCCTATTGCTGCTACACCTGAGAGTCCAAACGATGCCTCTGTTTCTGATGCCGAAACACAATCTGGTGATGAACATGAGCCTAATGATAATATCAATAGTGATGTTCATGAAGATGCTCAACCTAGCAATGAAGAGGATGTGGAGATTGAACCTGTTGATCTTGATAACCCACAGCCTAAGAATAAGAGATACGATAAGAATGACTTCACTGCTAGGAAGCATGGTAAAGAAAGGGAACCATGGGTTCAGAAACCTATGCCCTTTCCTCCCAAACCATCCAAGAAAAAGGATGATGAAGATTTTGAGCGATTTGTTGAAATGATCAGACCTGTCTTTCTACAGATGCGTTTGACAGATATGCTCAAGATGTCTCCGTATGCTAAGTACATGAAAGATATTGTGACTAATTAGAGGAGGATACCTGAGGTTGAGATTTCCACCATGCTTGCTAATTATACCTTCAAGGGTGGAACTCCTAAGAAACTAGGTGATCCCGGTGTGCCCACTATACCTTGCTCCATTAAAGGTAACTACGTTAGAACTGATTTATGCGACCTTGGAGCCGGTGTTAGTGTTATGCCTCTCTCCCTTTATCGTAGACTTGAATTCGATAAGTTCACACCCACTGAAATCTCTCTACAAATGGCCAACAAATCAACTGCTTTCCCTATCGGCATTTGCGAGGATGTGCCTGTTGTGGTTGCTAACACCACTATCTTAACAGACTTTGTTATCTTGGATATTCCCGAGGATGATGCCATGGCTGTCATCCTCGGAAGACCCTTTTTAAACACCGCAGGGGCTGTTATAGATTGCAACAAAGGCAATGTCACTTTCCATGTCAACGGTAATGAGCATACGGTGCACTTTCCGAAGAAACAATATCGAGTACATTGCATCAATGCTATCGAAAAGACATCATCGATTCTTATTGGGAGCTTTGAATGCCCTATTCCTCGTGTCAAGATGAAGTATGATTTGCTTGTTGGGGAGATACATATCCCCATTGAGGTAACCTAGTGACTATTCAAAAATTCTCCGTTCTCTGTTGCGATTCGAAAAGGTTTGTCGAGGGGATTTGATCAACCCCATTGACGGATTTCTTTCGATGACCATGAGATGGATGAATCGAGAAGTCACAAACCTTTGTTCCAAGCTTTCACCTTCGGTTGCTTAGAAGAAAAATGATAGATTTAGTTTAGTTTTCCCTATTTTCTGTTTTAGCATCCGGTAGAAAAGTACCCCGAAAATAAAAGTTCTCCGAACGCTGTGAAAACCAAGTATGATTTTTTCTGGATTTTTTGAAAAATAATGGGACAAAAGAGTCTGTCTGGGGGCCACACAAGTGGGCCACAAGCCCTAGGGGCGCGGGCACCCCCGTGGCCGCGCCACCCAGGCTTGTGGGCCCCACAGGCACCCCCTCCTTTGCTCTCATCCGCTTCTCCTACCTCCAAAAAAAATCGTTTCACAGCTCAAACCCGTATTCTTGCTCCTCTTGCTAGGATTTTCTATGTCTTTGCTCAAATCACCGTCTCCAAACTGTTTTGGGGAAATTACTACTTGGTAAGTAACTCCTCCATTGGTCCAATTAGTTTTTTCTCTAGTGCCTTATACTCCGCGTATTTTTGCTGCCTTGGTGACCATGTTCTTGAGCTTTGCATGCTGATTTTAGCTGGTCCCAAGTAGTTTTGGTGCGTAATATGGCCCCTAGGCACTTGTGGGAGTAGTTGCTACGAGTTTTGTTGAGCCTTGTTCACTTTTCCTTAGAATCACTAAAAAATTCAGAAAATTTCAGAGATAGAAAAGGGAAAAGTTGGGGAGGTTCTTAAGAGGCTCGTCAAGCCGTGACCCCAAGGATGATGGGAGTGAGAGGAAGCCCAAGTATTTGGTCCCTCGAGTCGCAGAAGTTCGAGCGTGCGAATGGCCAAGCGACGTGTTCTTACGCGCCGCTGGAATTTATGAGGACTTTTATCACTTGGTGGACAACGCAGGCCTTACCGCCTTCGTTGAAGATAAGTGTCCGCAATACCTCCTCCTCACTAATATCTTCGTACAAAGCTTTAACTTCTATCCGAGGAAGAATCCTCCTATGGTTGAGTTTAAACTTTATGATATCCCCCAGCGCATGTCACTCCAGGATTTTTGTAATGTTTGCAAATTACCTTATGTTGGGGATATTTATGAACCTCGTCCACGGGACTTGGAAGCTTTCATCAGTACAATTGCTGTAGGAGAGGCGACAGGAGTGTCTTGCGCTAGAGCTACTAGTATTCATTTTCCCGTGCTTCGGTACTTCTCATTATTTGTGGGAAAATGTTTGATTGGCCGTGGGAAAGCTGGGTCACTTAGTTCCCCAGATCTTGCGGTCTTGCGTGAAGCCCTTTATAACGATAAAACTTATAGCTTGGGCGCTAAGTAGCTCAACGGTTGAACCTTAATCGTTCTAAAGGTGTTGTCTATGGAGGTATCTATGCTACCTGTCTTGCTAGACACTTTGAGATACCTATTAGACTGGACGAGGAAGAAGATATCCTTCTTCCTGAGAGATATCTAGATTACGATAGCATGGTTCGCTATGACTTTCTTGATATAGATATAAATAGAAGGATGATTTATAACCTGGTGTTTAGTCAGGGTACTCGTCAGACTATTACTTTGCATGCTCCTTCTTTGTTCAATCTTCATGCAGGCAGGTACATCATTATGCCCTCGGACATCTACGCATATTGGGGCTTAGCTCAACCACAGGTGCCCGTGCCCGAGTCACCAGTCGAGTACCAGACGCCGGTTTATCAGTGGGAGCCAGAGGAGCTCACACAGTAGTGGCATCCTCAGTCCACTCCGGAGTACCCCGGAGCTGGTTATTTCCCTCCTTGGGAGTAGACCAACTTAGGCCAAAAGCCTAAGCTTGGGGGAGTACGTGTTTCTCACTGACTTTTCATTCTTGCTTATGCTTTCACTTTGTTAGCCGGTGTTCACACTTTGCCACTGTATCATCCATGCTAGTTTATTTCTTTTTCTCGTTTTGTTTTCGTGTGTCTGTCTAGTTTGAGAAAAACCCAAAAAGATTTTCTTTTTCTTCTTTTATTTTTTGGGAGCTTTCCCGTGTAAATAGTTTGATTTTTCTTTGGGTCAAGGTAGAAGATATTGGTTACAATGTTTAGTGGCTCTCGCATGCATACTTGTTTAGCTTTCAAAGAGCCATATTACTTTGTCTTCTCCTTTGTGTTTTCCTACAGATTCCAGCGTAGTCCAATGCGCGAGCACGCTTATTATTGTTCACATCATTTCGTCATGCAAGTGAAAGGCAATAATGACGATATATGATGAAGTGACTGAGCCTGGAAAAGCTGGTATGAACTCAATTTGTTTTGTTTTTGTAAATATGACTAGCTCATCATGCCCGATTCAGCTTTGTTGTGAGAGAAACATGTTTGCAATGACAACTTAAAGATCATAGTTGCTTATACCATGCTTACTTAGCTAGGAGCTTATAATGGTTTGCCCTGGATGCCCACATGAATGTTGAGATAACTGTGTTGTAGTATGATAGGATGGTATCCTCCTTTCAATGATTCAAGTGGCTTGACTTGGCGCATGTTCACGCATGTAGTTGAAACAAAATCAACATAGCCTCTAGGATGTTCATATTCATGGTGATTTATGTCCTACAAATGCTTGCACTCAATGTTAGTTAATCTCAATGCATTTTGATGACTGTTGCCGCTCTCTAGTTGGTCGCTTCCCAGTCTTTTGCTAGCCTTCACTTGTACTAAGCGGGAATACTTCTTGTGCATCCACTCCCATAAACCCAAATTTGTTCCATATAAGTCCACCATACCTACCTATGTGCGGATCTACCTGCTGTTCCAAGTAAATTTGCATGTGCCACACTCTAAATCTTCAAGAAATAATCTGTTTTGCATGCCCGAACCGCTCATGTGGTGACAGGGGGCTATTGGTATCTTCCATGCTAGGCGTGTTATCCTCGATATGTGTTTATTCACTATCATTCACGAGAAAGGGGCCGGTAATTGGAATTCCCAGTTCCATGCTCAAATCGAAAAGATAATTGCAAACAAAACTCCCCTAGGATTGATGTTGGTATGGACGGTACCCGAGGATTCGGCTAGCCGTGGAGTGTGATAGATTGGTGGTGGGGGAGTCAAAACTTTACTTTTCTATTTGGGAACCGCCTATAGCATGTGTAGCGTGGAAGATGTTGAGAACTCTTAGTCATTGCGTTGACAATGAAAGCATGCCACCCAAAATTATTATCTCTGTTTTCAAAGCTTTAGCTCTGGAACCTCTGCAAATCAATGCTTCCCTCTACGAAGGGCCTGTCTATTTGTGTTCCTGTTGAGTCATCCTCCTCTTACAAAAGCACCAATTAGAGAGCACCTCTGTCTTTTTTATGCTTTTCTTGTAACTGTGTTGAGTATGACTGTGATTGGATCTTCATTGCCTTGAATTACAATGTTTAGTCAGCCCTTGGTATTTGAAGGTGCTCTACATTTATGTTTTGCGGTCTCAGAAAGAGCTAGCGAGATACCATCTATTCGTACCGCTTCATGTTGTTTTGATTGAAGTGTTGACGTTTGAGACTTATTGTTATTTGCTCGCTAATTGATTATGCCATTGATATGAGTTTACCGTGAGACCTAGATGTCATTTGCTTATGTGGTTTGATTGTGATCTTGCTGAAATTCTAGTTATGAGTTAGACATAGTTGCAACAACAAGATCAAACAGAGTTCGTCAAAGTTTTTCTTTTGTCTCTTTCAGTTTGTCAACTGAATTGCTTGAGGACAAGCAATGCTTTAAGCTTGGGGGAGTTGATACGTCTCTGTCGTATCTACTTTTCCGAACTCTTTTGCCCTTGTTTTGGACTCTAATTTGCATGATTTGAATGGAACTAACCCGGAGTGACGCTGTTTTCAGCACAATTGTCATGGTGTTGTTTTTGTGCAGAAATAAAAGTTCTCGGAATGTCCTGAAAATTTACGGAGATTTTTTCTGGAATAAAAGCAAAATACCTGCGCAAAGATCCACCTGAGGGGGCGTGCCAGTGGGTCACAAGCCCACAGGCCGCAACCACCCCCCTAGGCCGCGCCATACAGGCTTGTGGGGCCCACGTGGCACCACCGCCCCCAAACTCAGCTCTATATCTTCCGTCTCGCCCGGAAAAAAAAATTTAGATAAGGTTTCATCGCGTTTTGTGATACGGAGGTGCCGCCACATCCTGTTCTTCATCTGGAGGGTAGATCTGGAGTCCGTTTCGGGCTCCGGAGAGGGGAAATCGTCGCCATCGTAATCATCAACCTTTCTCCCTCCACAATTCCTTGATGCTCTTCATCGTTCGTGAGTAATCTCACCATAGGCTTGCTGGATGGTGATGAGTTGGATGAGATCTATCATGTAATCGAGTTAGTTCTTGACGGGGATTGATCCCTAGTATCCACTATGTTCTAGATTGATGTTGCTACTACTTGGCTAAGCTTAATGCTTGTCACTAGGGCCCGAGTGCCATGATTTTAGATCTGAACCTATTATGTTGTCACCAATATATGTGTGTTTTAGATCCTATCTTGCAAGTTGTAGTCACCTACTATGTGTTATGACCCGGCAACCTTGGAGTGACAATAGCCGGAACCACTCCCGGAGATGACCATAGTAGGAGGAGTTCATGTATTCACCGCGTGTTAATGCGTTGGTCCGGCTCTTTACTAAAAGGAGAACCTTAATATCCCGTAGTTTTCATTAGGACCCCGCTGCCACGTGAGGGATGGACAATAGATGTCATGCAAGTTATTTTCCCTAAGCACGTATGACTACATACGGAATAAATGCCTACATTAGATTGACGAACAAGAGCTAGTTACATATCTCTCCGTGTTATAGCTGTTACATGATGAATCACATCCGTCATACTCATCCATCACCGATCCACTGCCTACGAGTCTTTTACTACTGGTTCTCACTATGTTACTTTGTTTAGGCTTGTCCCTTGCTACAAAAGGGATTGGGCCACTTTGCTGCTGCTGTTGTTACTCTGTTGCTACTGCTGTTACTCTGCTGCTACTGCTGTTCCTTGCTACATCCCTGTTACTTGTTGCAAGACTTTTCTGGAGCCCTAGCTGGGGAAGCATTCTTCTCAAGAATAATCCCCCGTCAACGTGCTTTTTACTGGCGCCATTGATACAACAGTTAGGAATTGTCTGCCGTCAACAGATCGTTTCTGGCACTGTTGCTATCATACTACCTTGCTACTGATACTTTGCTTGCATACACTAATCTTTCAGGTGTGGTTGAATCTGACACATTCAGCTTTGAGAATATTCTTTCGCTTCCCGTCGTGCGAACCAACAAATTTGGGTTGAGTACTCTATCCTCGAAAACTGCTGCGATCCCATACGCTTGTGGGACATCATGGGGTCAGTTCGGAGATGCTATATGTCATTTCCGGCCTCATTTAAAATGCTTAGATAGGTAGTTTAATTGTGCTTCACCCCTTGCCATGTTTAACAACATTTAATATTGCTATGTACCTAATCGAGAGTGAACTAAATATTTGAATGTGAAGTTTTGTCAATATGCAACTCGTTGCATATTGAGCTTCACTTAATGTGTAGTGTTTGCGTGAGGAGAATTGCTATACCATGCCTTGCATAATTTAAACTCGACATGCATCATATGGTAATTGCATCATGTCGTGCATGTGCTGTGGTGAATATTGTGTGTTGATTCTTTTTCGGTTGGCTTCGTCTCGATAGAGTTCCGCAAGCGTGTCAGAATGTGAGGTCCGTTCGACTACGTCAGTTCGTCTCCCAAGTGGGATCTCAGGCAATATGATCATTTTCCTAGATACCATTACTATCAATGCCATGCTAGATGTTTCGTTTCTTTCGTTATGTCTCTCTGTCTACCACGTGTTAAATGTCAGCCTCTCAACATTGCCATGAAACCTTCAACCTTTCTGCAACCTAGTAAAACACGGATTGGCTATGTTACCACTTCCTTAACCATGTGTTAGCGTTGCTAGTTGCAGGCGTGGTTGGTACCATGTGAAAACACGGGTCCTTTGTTATATCACCATATTATTTGCTAATTAATTTAATGGACCTATATACTTGGTAAAAGGTGGAAGGCTTGGAGTTCTAGCCTGGTGTTTTGTTCCACCTTTGCCGCCTTAGTTTCGGCTACTCGTGTTATATTCCATAATTGAGCACTCCTTACACGATCGGGGTTGTTATGGGGACTCCCTTGATAATCCGTTTTAGATTAAGACTGGTCTGGCAAGGCCCAACTTTGGTACTACATTTGCCTAATAACTAATGAACCACATAGGGAGTAATTAACCGAAGGAAATTTAATCAACCCACGGGCCAGTTGAAAGGATCGATATGGTTGACTAGAGGGGGGGGTGAATAGGCAACTACCAATTTTTAGCTTTTCTTAACAAGTTAGGGTTAGCAACATAAAGGTTCTCTATAATAACAACTAGGTGAGGAACCTATATGATGCTACCGACTATGACCACTAAAGCGAGTAAGAAATACTCTTCAACAATAGCATACACAATGTAAAGGTAAGAGATAACCACAAGAGGAACCGATGAAGACGAGGATGTGTTACCGAAGTTCCTTCCCTTTGACAGGAAGTACGTCTCCATTGGAGCGGTGTGGAGGCACAATGCTCCCCAATAAGCTACTAGGTCCATCGTATTCTCCTCACGCCCTCACACAATGCAAGGTACCGTGATTTCACTATGGGTGCCCTTGAAGGCGGCGACCGAACCTTTACAAACAAGGTTGGGGCTATCTCCACATAAAGCTTGGAGGCTCCCAACAAGACCACGGAGCTTCACCACAATGGAATGTGGCTCCGAGGTGACCTCAACCATCTAGGGTGCTCAAACACCCAAGAGTAACAAGATCCTCAAGGGATTAGTGGGGGAATCAATTTTCTCTTGGTGGAAGTGTAGATCTTGGCCTTCTCAACCAATCCCTAGGAAATCAACTAGTTTGATTGGCTAGGGAGAGAGATCGGGCACATATGAGCTTAGGGAGCAATAACGGAGTCTTGGAGGGTCAAAGGTAGGGTTCATGAGATTGGTGAACCCTTTATATAGTGGGGGAACAAGTCCAACCGTTACCCCCACTATTAGCACACCCCTAGCAGTACTACCGCTTGGGGGAAGCGGTACTACCGTTGTCCCTAGCGGTACTACCGCCTGGTGGGAGCGGTACTACCGCAAGCCCCAGCGGTACTACCGCCAGACCCGGGCGGTACTACCGCTAGGCAGACTCAAAGCCATGGTAGTAGAAATACTACTACCGAGCCTACCACAGCTGGAAAAGTATTCACAAAAAGTCCGACGAAGTACAACCGCTCAGAGAGGGAGGTACTACCGTCCCTAAGCGGTACTACCGCTCGATTGGAGCGGTACTACCGCTTGACTGGAGCGGTACTACCACTCAGCTAGCGGTACTACTCCTCACCTGGAGCGGTACTACCGCTAGCGAGCTGTACTACCGCTTAGCTTGAGCGGTACTACCGTTGGACCCTTTGCAAATGCAAGGATAGACCAAGCGGGTGCTCCATTGCCGCAAAGAGAAGGTGGTGGAAAGAAAATGTGTGCGTGTGTGAGTTGATTCCACCCAAACCTTTCCGACGTGGACCCCCTCTTAATAGTACGGCTTTCCTACTACTCAACACTACCAAAGAGAACTATAGGAAACACTGTGCTCCAACAACACCGAGGGGTGACGAATCATCTTGTGCCATGTGATGTATTATTTGAAATGCTCAATGCACACGATTAGTCCGCGGAGTTGCTGTCATCAATCACCAAAACTACTTAGAACAAAATATGCCCTAACACCAGTGCTCCTCATGAGTGTTGGTCCAGGGAAACTTGGGTGATTTCTATCCAGGGCAACTTGGGTGATTTCTATCAGGCCACTTGTGCGGGTAACTTGGGTGATTTCTATCTAGGGCAACATTGCGGGGACTACCCAAGGCAACTTGGGTGATTTCTATCAGGCGACCGTACGCGTAGCTTATCCGTTGTGTCCTGAGAACTAGATACGCGGCTCCTATCGGGATCGTCGACATGTCTGGCGGCCTTGCTGGATTAGTTTTACCTTTTACGAAATATCTTGTGCATCGGGATTCCGGGGATGCTTTGGGCTGTCTCAGAGTTGAGGTTTTCCACTAAGGAATCCGAGGAGATCACGAGGTTCATGATTGAGGTTTTCTATGCGGCTTGTGGTAATTTGTGATGGACTAGTTGGAGCACCCGTGCATGGTTAAACCTTTCGGAAAGCCGTGCCTGCGGTTATGTGGCAACGTGGAAACTTTATTTAACATCCAGTTCTTGAAAACTTGAAGTAAGCTTAATTAAAATATGCCAACTGAGTGCGTAACCGTGACTGTCTCTTTCGTGAGCTCCTTCTCCAATTGAGAACATGGTGGGGTTATGTTTGACGTAAGTAGGTGTTCAGGATCATTCATATGATCACTATTAGTTCACGTCCCATATGCGTAGATCGTCCCACTCTTTTATTCTTGTACTCGTAAGTTAGCCACCTCAAATAAATGCTTAGTCGCGTGCTGCAGCCTCACCACTTAGCCATACCTCACTCGTTAAACTTTGCTAGTATTAATACCTTTGGAAATGAGATTGTTGAGTTCCCTGTGGCTCACAGATTACTACAACACCAGATGCAGGTACATGTAAAGAGTTACTTTGATGTGAGAGCGCTGATTGTGCCATTTGGAGTTTCTTCTTCTTCGTCGTCGATCTAGTATGGGTTATAGGTCGACAACCTGGGATAGCAAGGATGGACGTCATTCTTTTATCATTTGTTTTGAACTGATGTAGACGGACCCTCCTCTTCTTCATGATGATTGTATGTATTGAACTGATGTGACTCTGATGTAGCTTGTGGCGAGTGTAAGCTAACTCCTTATACTCATCTTTTCAGTACATGTACTTGTAACGATATCCATTCTTGCAAAACGACAAAATGCGTTTCTATCCCTGTCAAGGCCCTCGCGCCAAAATAAGGATAGGACTGCATCTCGGGCGTTACAGGTAAGCCGACGATCATTCCCCCACAGTCGTAATGGTCGATGCATCACAAAAGTTGTGGCTGCAGTGAAAATCGGCGAGGTTTCTCAAGCAAGGTCGTAGCCCTTTGTGCCGATGTCGAGGTAGCCGAGAGCATAGGGTGGTGTAGCCGTGGTCGAGGTAGAAGTGCGAAGAACTCCGTGGTCGATGTCGAGTCAGGGTAGCCGGTGTCCAGGAAGTCGCCGTGGAGCCGCGGGTGCAAGGAGGTGCCGAGTCAGTTATGAGCGCAGTGGGGTCGAAGTAGTGATGCGCCGGGAAGGAGACATAGTTGAGGACACGTCGCGTCGGGTTTGCCATCAGGCATGCATAGATGGACAAAGACGATGTTGACAATACGTCGCTCCAGGTTTGCCAGGCCTGGGAACACACCAGGGACGAAGGCACACTTCAATGTTGCCAGCACCGGTCATTCATAGATGAGGGACCTGCACAAGTTGTACGTCATGTCGGGGAGTCGGGGTAGACGACGTCAACGCTGGCGAGGAGCTGGTGTTGGACGAATGACGATGGGGGTGGACGGGCGGCACGGCTCGGGTGAGAGAGCTGCAGCGGCGCCAAAGTAAAGTGACGGCGGCCTGACGGCGGCAGGGTAGGTACGCGGTGCTACTTCTCAAACAACAGCGCCAGAAATTGACACGCTGATGGAGACTTGCTTGCATTGGTTTTTCCCTTGAAGAGGAAAGGGTGATGCAGCACAGGAGCAGTTAGTATTTCCCTCAGTTTGAGAACCAAGGTATCAATGCAGTTGGAGAATCTCGTCAAGTCCAGAGTACCTGCGCAAACACAAAAGAGCTTGCACCCAACGCTATAAAGGGGTTGTCAATCCCTTCAAGATTGATTGCAAAGTGAGATCTGAAGGCGGAAAGTGCAACGAAGTAAAAGAGTAAGGCTGAAAATATGGTGTGAAGTAGACCTGGGGGCCATAGTGTTCACTAGAGGCTTCTCTCAAAATAGCAAATATTACGGTGGGTGAACAAATTACTACCGAGCAATTGATAGAACCGCGCAAAGTCATGACCACATCTAAGGCAATGATCATACATATAGGCATCACGTCCGAGACAAGTAGACGGATACTTTCTGCATCTACTACTATTACTCCACACATCGACCGCTATCCAGCATGCATCTAGTGTATTGAGTTCATGACGAACAGAGTAACACCTTAAACAAGATGACATGATGTAGAGGGATAAACTCAAACCAATGATGAAAACCCCATCTTTTTACCCTTGATGGAAACAACACAATGCGTGCCTCGCTACCCCTTCTGTCACTGGGTGAGGTCACCGCACGGTATGAACCCAAAACCAAGCACTTCTCCCATTGCAAGAAACATGGTTCAAGTTGGCCAAACAAAACCCACAACTCGAAGAATATTACAAGGATATGAAATCATGCATATAAGAGATCAGAAGAAACTCAAATAAGATTCACAGATAATCTGATCATAAATCCAAAATTCATCGGATCTCGACAAACACACCGCAAAAGAAGATTACATCGGATAGAACTCCATGAAGGTCATGGAGAACATTGTATTGAAGATCCAAGAGAGAGAGAAGAAGCCATCTAGCTACTAGCTATGGACCCATAGGTCTATGGTGAACTACTCACGCATCAGCGGAGAGGTCATGGTGTTGATGAAGAGATCAGAAGCTTGCGGCGGCGGAAAAGTACTTCGATGATCTCCTGATTTTTTCTGGAATTTTTGGGAATATATAGGCGAAAGACCTAGGGAAGAGGAGGCCCAGGGAGCCCACAAGCGTGGGAGGCGCGCCCCCTGGCCGCGGCTAGGGGGCTTGTGGGGTCCCTGGTGGCCCCTGCCTTGGTTCTCAAGTTCCCCGATCGTCTTCTGTTTCGGAAAAAATCTTTTTGGAAGTTTCGTTCCGTTTGGACTCCGTTTAAAATCCTCCTCTGAAAAGGGTCAAAAACACGGAAAAAACAGGAACTAGCACTTGGCACTGAGTTAATAAGTTAGTCCCAAAAAATATATAAAAGGCATACAAAACATCTAAAGTTTGACAAGATAATAGCATGAAACCATAAAAAACTATAGATACGCTGGAGACGTATCAAGCATCCCAAGCTTAACTCCTGCTCGTCCTCGAGTAGGGAAGTGATAAAGACTAAATTTTTGATGTGGAATTCTACCTAGCATAGTTGTCCTTTGTAACTTCTTTCATGTGACATGAATGTTCAGATCCGTAAGATTCAAAACAATAGTTTGCTATTGACATGAAAACAATAATACTTCAAGCAAACTAGCAAGGTAATCATGAACTTTTGAAATAACAAGGCCAAAGAAAGTTATCCCTACAAAATCATATAGTCTGGCTATGCTCCATCATCCTCACACAACTAATTTAAATCATGCACAACCCCGGTATTGGCCAAGTAATTGTTTTTTACACTCTTATTTTCTCAAACCTTTTTCAACTATCACGCAATACATGAGCGTGAGCCATGGATATAGCACTATATGTGGAATAGAGTGTGGTGGTGGTTGTGAGACAAAAAGGAGGAGATGGTCACATTGACTCGGTGTATCGAAGGGCTATGGAGATGCCCATTAATAGATATCAATGTGAATGAGTAGGGATTGCCATACAAAGGATGCACTAGAGCTATAAGTATGTGAAAGCTCAAAAGGAGAACTAGTGGGTATGCATCCAACTTGCTTGCTCACGAAGACCTAGGGCAATTTTGAGGAAGCCCATCATTGGAATAGACAAGCCAAGTTATATAATAAATATTCCCACTAGCGTATGGTGGTGATGAAACGAGAGGCTCTCAATCATGAAGAACATGGTGCTATTATGAAGCACAAGTGTGGAAAAAGATAGTAGCATTGTCCCTTCTTTCTTTTCTCTTTTTTTTTATTTGGGCTCTTTGGCCTATTTTTTCTATTTTTTTTATTTCCTCACATGGGACAATGCTCTAATAATGTTGATCGTCACACTTTTATTTACTCACAGCTCAAAGCTCAGTACGATGATGACTCTATAAGAAATGCCTCCGGCAGTGTAACGTGATGTGCAACGATCTAGCTTGGCGTATGACGTTGAAACATCTTGCTAGCTATCTTACGATCATGCAATGGCAATATGAGAGTGACGGCACAAGTCATAAGATGGATTGGTGGGAGTTGCATGGCAATATATCTAGGAATGGCTATGAAAATGCCATAATAGGTAGGTATGGCGACTGTTTTGAGGAAGGCATATGATGGGTTTGTGTACCGGCAAAAGTTGCGCGGTACTAGAGAGACTAGCAATGGTGGAAGGTGAAAGTGCATATATTCCATGGACTCACATAAGTCATGAAGAACTCACATACTTGTTGCGAAAGTTTTTATTAGTAATCGAAACAAAGTGCTAAACGCATACTCCTAGGGGAAGGGTTGGTAGGTGTTAACCGTCGCGCGATCCCGACGTCAACACAAATGATGACAATCAATAGATCAAGTATGCCCCGACTTCCTAACATAGCGGTTCACCATACGTGCATGCTACGGGAATCACTAACTTCAACACAAGTATTTCTAGGTTCACAACACCCTACTAACATAACTCTTAAAATTACCAAATCCACGTCTCAAAACTAATTGAGAGGAATCAAAACTTCTCTTTCTACTCAATGCACATGAAGATGGAGGTTTTTTATCCTCTTTGGGTACCTATCACCTTTGGGACTACTTTCATAGCACAAGCCAACTACCAAGTCACGCATCGCCGTGCTCTAAAAGATCTAAGTGAAGCACATAGAGCAAAATTATCTAGCTCAAAAGATATAAGTGAAGCACAATGAGCATTCTAGCAAAATCACGATGAGTGCATGTCTCTCTCAAAAGGTATGCAGCAATGATGATTGTGACACAACAAAAAGAAAATACTCCTACAATACAAGACGTTCCAAGCAAAACACATATCGTGTGGTGAATAAAAATATAGCTTCAAGTAATGTTACCGATGGATTGAAGACGAAAGAGGGGATGCCTTCCCGGGGCATCCCCAAGCTTAGGCTTTTTGGTGTCCTTGAATTTTGCTTGGGATGCCTTGGTCATCCCCAAGCTTGAGCTCTTTCCACTCCTTATCTCTTTGTCCATGAGAACATCACCCAAAACTTGAAAACTTCACAACACAAAACTTAAACAGGAACTCGTGATAACATTATCACAAGAAAACAAACTACCACCTCTTTAGGTACTGTAGCAATCTTGATTTATATTTATATTGGTGTTAGATTACTGTATTCTCACTTCTCCATGGCTAGTACCCCCCGATACTATTCATAGTTTCATCAAAACAAGCTGTAGCAATATGTCAAAAACAGACCAGTCTGTAGCAATCTGTATACTTCGTATACTTATGGTACCTCAAAAATTCTGAAAAATTACGAGTGCATGGGAAAAAGGCATATAAACCAGCAGCAAAAATAATCAAATCAAAAGCTCTTTCTGAATAAAAATGAAAAATAATCTCGTGAGAGAAACGTTTCTGTCTTTTTTCAGGAGGATCAAACAACCATCACCAAGACTAGTCATAAAGGTTTTACTTGGCTCAAACACAAAAAGAAACACAAAAAACACAATCACAACAGAATTATTATGGTGTGGACGCAACAAAACAGAAAGAAAAAGATAATTTCATTGGGTTGCCTCCCAACAAGCGCTATTGTTTAACGCCCTTAGCTAGGCATAAGGTGATGGAATCACGTATCGTCGTCTTTGGTGCTCAAACCATAAGTAGCCCTCATCATGGATTCATAAGGCAATCTTATTTTCTTTCTAGGAAAATGCTCCATGCCCTTATTTAAAGGAAATTGAAATCTAATATTCCCTTCCTTCATATCGATGATAGCACCGATAGTCCTTAGGAATGGTCCACCAAGAATAATAGGGCATGTAGGATTGCAATCAATGTCAAGCACAATGGACATCACCATTTCTTAACTCTTCTCGCTGAGTGATCTACAAGGGTACGTAGATTTAATCTCCTCTCGTATATGGACATCACCATGATAGGTCTTCGTGTGCGTAGGAAATTTTTTGTTTCCCATGCAACGTTCCCCAACAGTGGCATCATGACCTAGGTTCATGCATAGATGTTATCTCGAGAAGAACACAAAAGTTTTTGTGGACAGTGATGTTCGATTTGCTGCCCTCCTTAATCTTTTCTCGATTCGGCGGTATTGTTGGACTGAAGCGGCCCTGACCGACATAACTCGTACGCTTACGAGAGACTGGTTTCATCGATTGACATGCAACCTCGTTGCATAAAGATGACTGGCGGGTGTCAGTTTCTTCAACTTTAGTTGAATTGGTTTTGACCGAGGCGATCCTTGGAGAGGTGAAATAACAATTTACACATCTCCGTTGTGGTTTTTGCGTAAGTATGATGCGATCATACTAGATACCTGTAGCAGCCACGTAAAACATGCAATAACAAATTAGAGGACGTCTAACTTGTTTTTGCAGGGTATGCTTGTGATATGATATGGCCAATGACGTGATGTGATATATTGGATGTATGAGATGATCATGTTGTAATAGTTAATATCGACTTGCACGTCGATGCTACGGCAACCGGCAGGAGCCATACAGTTGTCTTTAAACTAACGTTTGTGTTTGCAGATGCGTTTACTATATTGCTAGGTCGTAGCTTTAGTAGTAATAGCATAGATAGCACGACAACCTCGATGGCGACACGTTGATGGAGATCATGATGATGGAGATCATGGTGTGGCGCCGGTGACAAGAAGATCATGCCGGTGCTTAAGTGATGGTGATGAAGAAGCACGAGATGATGACCATATCATGTCACTTATGAATTGCACGTGATGTTAATCCTTTTATGCACCTTATTTTTCTTAGAATGACGGTAGCATTATAAGGTGATCTCTCACTAAAATTTCAAGACGAAATATTGTTTTCCCCGACTGTGCACCGTTGCGATAGTTCGTCGTTTCGGGACACTACGTGATGATCGGGTGTGATAGACTCAACGTTCACATACAACGGGTGCAAAGCAGTTGCACGTGCGGAACACTCGGGTTAAACTTGACGATCCTAGCATGTGCAGACATGGCCTCGGAACACATGAGACCGAAAGGTCGAGCATGAATCGTATAGTTGATATGATTAGCATAGAGATGCTTACCACTGAAACTATTCTCAACTCACGTGATGATCGGACTTGAGTTAGTGAATTTGGATCATGTACCACTCAAATGACTAGAGATATGTACTTTTTAGTTGGATTTTATTAGTAATTTGATTAGTTAAACTCTAATTATCTTAAACATAGTCTAAGTCCAGTTTGCAATATTTGTGTTGTAGATCAATGGCTCACGCAACAGTCACCCTCAATTTTAATACGTTCCTAGAGAAAGCTAAGTTGAATGATGATGGAAGCAACTTTGTAGACTGGGCTCGTAATCTTAAGTTGCTCCTGCAAGCTGGGAAGGAGGATTATGTCCTTAATGCTGCGCTAGGAGATGAACCACCCGCTACGGCTGACCAAGATGTTAAGAACGCCTGGTTAACACGTAAGGAGGACTACTCAGTAGTTCAATGTACAGTCTTGTATGGCTTAGAGCCGGGACTTGAACGTCGCTTTGAGCGTCAAGAAGCATATGAGATGTTTCAGGAGTTGAAGTTTATCTTTCAGAAGAACTCCCGGATCGAGAGGTATGAGACCTCCGATAAATTCTATGCTTGCAAGATGGAGGAGAATTCGTCTGTCAGTGAACATGTGCTCAAAATGTATGGTTACTCAAACCGTCTAGCTGAGCTAGGGATTGAACTCCCTCAAGAAGCTATCACTGACAGAATTCTTCAATCACTGCCACCAAGCTACAAGAGCTTTGTGTTGAACTATAACATGCAAGGGATGAACAAGTCACCCGGCGAGTTATTCGCGATGCTGAAAGTCGCAGAGTCATAACTCCGAAAAGAGCATCAACTGTCGATGGTCAATAAGACCACTACTTTCAAGAGAAACGACAAAGGCAAGAAGGGTAACTCCAGGAAGAGCGGCAAGCCCGTTGCTAATCCAACGAAGAAACCCAAGGCTGGACCTAAGACTGAAACAAAGTGTTATTATTGCAAGGGACTGGGTCACTAGAAGCACAACTGCCCCAAGTATTTGGCTGATAAGAAGGCAGCCAAGAAAAAATCAGGTATATTTGATATACATGTTATTCATGTGTACTTAACCAACTCTCGTAGTAGTTCCTGGGTATTTGATACCAGTTCTGTTGCTCATATTTGCAACTCGAAGCAGGAACTGCGGAATAAACGAAGGCTGGCGAAGGATGAAGTGACGATGCGTGTAGGAAATGGTTCCAAGGTTGATGCAATCGCCGTCGACACAGTTTCACTTCAGTTACCATCAGGATTAGTTATGAACTTAAATAATTGTCATTTAGTGCCTGCGTTAAGCATGAACAATATATCTGGATCTTTTTTATTGCGAGACGGTTACTCGTTTAAGTCAGAGAATAATGGTTGTTCTATTTCTATGAGTAATATCTTTTAAGGTCATGCACCCAATGCGAGAGGATTGTTCATATTGAATCTTGATAGCGATGATACACACATACATAACATTGAGACCAAAAGATGTGGAGTTAACAATGATAGCGCCATGTATTGTGGCACTGCCGCTTAGGTCATATTGGTGTAAAGCGCATGAAGAAACTCCATTACGATGGACTTTTTGAGTCACTTGACTTTGAATCTCTTGACACATGCGAATCATGCCTCATGGGCAAGGTGACTAAGACTACATTCTCCAGAACAATGGAGCGTGCAAGTGACTTGTTGGAAATCATACATACCGATGTGTGCAGTCCGATGAGTGTGGAGGCGCGCGGCAGATATCGTTATTTTCTCACCTTCACTGACGATTTCATTATGTATGGATATATCTACTTGATGAAGAACAAGTTTGAAACGTTTAAGAAGTTCAAGCAATTTCAGAGTGAAGTTGAAAATCATCGTAACAAGAAGATCAAGTTCCTACGGTCTGATCGTGGGGGTGAATATCTGAGTTTCGAGTTTGGTGCTCACTTAAGACAATGTGGAATTGTTTCACAGTTGACAGCGCCTCGAACACCATAGCGTAGTGTGTGTCCGAACATCGTAATCGTACTTTGTTAGAAATGGTGCGATCTATGATGTCTCTTACCGATTTGTTGTTATCATTTTGGGGTTATGCATTAGAGACAGCTGCATTCACTTTAAATAGGGCACCATCAAAATCCGTTGAGACGACACCATACGAACTGTGGTATGGAAAAATACCGAAGTTGTTGTTTCTGAAAGTTTAGGGATGTGATGCTTATGTCAAAAAGCTTGAGCCTGAAAAGCTGGAACCCAAAGCGGAAAAGTGTGTCTTCATAGGTTACCCAAAGGAGACAGTTGGGTACACCTTCTATCTCAAATCAGAGGGCAAAGTGTTTGTTGCTAAAAACGGAGCTTTTCTTGAGAAGGAGTTTCTATCAAAAGAATTGAGTGGGAGGAAGATAGAACTTGATGCGGTTGTTGAACCTCTAGTCCCTCTAGATGGTGGCGCGAGGCAAGGGGAAACCCCTGTCGAAGCGACGCCGGTTGAGGAGCAAGTTAATGATGATGATCATGAAACTTCGGATCAAGTTCCTACCGGACCTCAAAGATCGACAAGATCACGTACTACTCCAGAGTGGTACGGTAATCCTGTCTTATCAATCATGTTGTTAGACAATAATGAACCTCCAAATTATGAAGAAGCAATGGCGGGCCCGGATTCCAACAAATGGATGGAGGCCATGAAGTCCGAGATAGGATCTATGTATGAAAACAAAGTGTGGACTTTGGTAGTATTACCTGAAGGCCGCAAGGCTATTCAGAACAAATGGATCTTTAAGAAGAAGACGAACGCAGACGGTAATGTGACCGTTTATAAAGCTCGACTTGTGGCGAAGGGTTTTTCACAAATTCAAGGAGTTGACTACGATGAGACGTTCTCACCGGTAGCGATGCTTAAGTCAGTTCGAATCATGTTAGCAATAGCTGCATTTTTTTATTATGAAATCTGGCAGATGGATGTCAAAACGGCGTTCCTTTACGGTTTTCTTAAGGAAGAGTGGTATATGATGCAACCCGAAGGTTTTGTCAATCCAAAGAATGCTAACAAAGTATGAAAGCTCCAGCGATCCATTTATGGACTGGTGCAAGCATCTCGGAGTTGGAATAAGCGCTTTGATGAGGTGATCAAAGCATTTGGGTTTATACAAGTGGTTGGAGAATCTTGTATTTACAAGAAAGTGAGTGGGAGCTCTGTGGTGTTTCTAATATTATATGTGGATGAGATATTACTGATTCGAAACAACGTGAAGTTTTTGGAGAGCGTAAAGCACTACTTGAATAAAAGGTTCTCTATGAAGGACCTAGGAGAAGCTGCTTACATTCTAGGCATTAAGATCTATAGGGATAGATCGAGACGCCTGATAGGACTTTCACAAAGCACATACCGTGATAAAGTTTTGAAGAAATTCAAAATTGGACAGTCCAAGAAGGGGTTCTTTCCAGTGTTATAAGGTATAAAATTGAGTAAGACTCAGTGCCCAGCCACTGCGGAAGATAGAGAACAAATGAGTTCCGTCCCCTATGCTTCAGCCATAGGTTCTATCATGTATGCAATGATGTGCACTAGACCAGATGTCAGCTTGGCCAAAAGTATGGCAGGCAGGTTTTAGAGTAATCCAGGAGTGGATCACTGGACGGCGGTCAAGAATATTCTGAAGCACCTGAAAAGGACTAAGGAAATGTTTCTCGTTTATGGAGGTGACGAAGAGCTCGTCGTAAAGGGTTACGTTGACACAAGCTTTGACACCGATCCGGATGACTCTAAGTCGCAAACCGGATACATATTTATTCTTAATGTGGGTGCGGTAAGCTAGTGCAGTAACAAGCAAAGCGTTGTAGCAGATTCTACATGTGAAGCGGAGTACATGGCTGCCTTGGAGGCAGCAAAGGAGGGTGTTTGGATGAAGCAGTTCATGACGGATCTTGGAGTTGTGTCGAGCGCACTAAATCCAATAACTTTGTTCTCTGACAACACTGGTGCCATTGCTTTAGCAAAGGAACCAAGGTTTCACAAGAATACTAGGCACATCAAACGACGCTTCAACCTCATCCGCGACTACGTCGAAGGAGAGGACCTGAATATTTGGAAAGTGCACGCGGATCTGAATGTAGCAAACCATGATCAACACCAGAACTGTATGGGTGTTAAATTTATTACAATGTAAATCCCATGGCGATGTGAGGACTAGATTATTGACTCTAGTGCAAGTGGGAGACTGTTGGCAATATGCCCTAGAGACAATGATAAATAGTTATTATTATATTTCCTGTTACAAGATAATCGTTTATTATCCATGCTATAATTGTATTGAATGAAAACGTAGATACATGTATGGATACATAGACAAAACAATGTCCCTAGCAAGCCTCTAGTTAGCTAGTCAGTTGATCAAGGATAGCCAAGGTTTTCTGGCTATGTGGAAGTGTTGTCACTTGATAAGTGGATCACATCATTAGTAGAATCATGTGATGGACTAGACCCAAACTATGAACGTAGCATATTGATCGTGTCATTTTATTGCTATTGTTTTTTGTGTGTCAAGTATTTATTCCTATGACCATGAGATCATATAACTCACTGGCACCGAAGGAATACCTTGTGTGTATCAAACGTTGCAACGTAACTGGGTGACTATAAAGGTGCTCTACAGGTATCTCCGAAGGTGTCCGTTGAGTTAGTATGAATCAAGACTGGGATTTGTCACTCCGTGTGATATCTCGGGGCCCACTCGGTAATACAACATCACACACAAGCCTTGGCACTGAGGTATGCGAGATTGAAATAGGTATGCGGATACCGACGATCGAATCTCGGGCAAGTAACATACCGAAGGACAAAGGGAATGACATACAAGATTATATGAATCCTTGGCATTGAGGTTCAACCGATAAGATCTTCGGAGAATATGTAGGATCCAATATGGGCATCAGGTCCCGCTATAGGATATTGACCGAGGAGTGTCTCGGGTCATGTCTACATAGTTCTCAAACCCGCAGGGGTTGCACACTTAAGGTTCGATGATGTTTTAGTATAGTTGAGTTATATGTGAGGTTACCGAATGTTGTTCGGAGTTCCGGATGAGATCACGGACATCACGAGGGTTTCCAGAATGGTCCGGAAACGAAGATTGATATATAGGATGGTTTCATTTGGTCAACGAAAGTTTCGTGCAATTACGGTAGTGTACCGGTAGTGACGAATGGGTTCCGGGTGTTTACTGGGAGGGGCCCACCCACCCGGGAGTGAGCCCAAGGCCCTAGGGTGGCGCACCAAGTCCTTAGTGGGCTGGTGGAGTCAGCCCAAGAGGGCTATGGCGCCACATGTAAAAATACCAAAGGAAAAGAAGAAAAAAAAGGAAAGAGGGATGTGGGAAGGAAGATGAGGACTCCTCCTTCCCAAACCGAATTGGAGGAGGAGTCCTCCTCCTCCCTGGCGGCCGGCGCACCCTTGGGGCCCTTGGGGCCCAAGGCTAGCCCCTCCCCTCCTCCTATATATATTGGTGGTTTAGGGCTTTTATAACATCCCACAATTGTAAATTTTGGAATGTTATAACAAATAAATAATTAGGATTTTTTTGCTTGAATGATGTGTGATTGATTTTTGAAATTGAATGGAATTTGAAGCTTTTTAAAAATTTAACGAGAGGGAATAAAATGACTTTCTCAAAAAATTCTATTTTGAATCCCAATTCAATTTTTGAGTTTGAATATTTTCAAAACCCACTAATAAAAAAATCAAATGAGAGGAGGATGTCTCCAAAATCAGAGACAATGCCTTGATTCAAATTTTAAGTATTTACAATTTATTTGAAATTCAAATTCCTTTTCATTCTAAAGTTATTGCAAAAAAATATTTCTTTTAAGTATTTTATTTGGTCTTAAAAATATGTTCATGTTGTAGAAAATTTTATTCTGAAATGTTTGATATATAATATGCATATATAAAATATTCTCTTATTTTTGTTTATATTTTTTTGGTGTTTATTTTCAAAAATAAAAAGGCACTATTCACTACGACACTGTTCATCCGAAATTTTTCTAAAAAAAAGAAGGCCACGGCTGGCCGGAACTACTCACCGTGGCTGGCGGAAGCTCTTGGCCCATGTGGCACCTTTTTCGCTCGTTTTTTTATTTTCCCTACATTATGTATATGTTTAGTCCCACATTGCCTATCTAGTGATCTGTAGACATTTCTTTCACTTATAAATATAGATCCATAGAAGCATCCAAAAGAATCATCTACTCCGAGTTAAATCAATCTTTTGGTTTAACTAGATTTATTAAATAAAAATATTCTCTTCTCTTCGACGAGATTTCTCGAAGTCATCTCCTCTTTGGAATTAATTCTTACTCTGCAATCTAAAGGTATTTCTCTTCGTATTTTTTTCTTTTATACTGTCGTAGTTTATTATTTCTAGACTAGTATTCCTACACTAGTATACGGTAGAGTAATTAGATTTATCAATTAGTCTCTGTATTTACACATTACTCCTAGAATTCTTTTAGACATAGCACTTTTCTTTCGTAAAACAACTTGACCCTGAATTTTCAAATAGCCATAACTTTTTACTCGTTTATCCGAATTAGATGAAACCAGCGCCTAGAGTTTCGTCTTGATCCCACCTATCCGGTGAACTTATCATACCAACTTTTCAAAATTTTGAAATTTAGAAATTTGTTCAAATTCATATTCAAACTTCTTTTGATCATATCTTTTTATCGTAACTCTGTTTTAGATGAGTCCAATTGCATCGGATTCGTATCAAAGTAATCGTTTTGTTCGTATCAATTAGTGTTATCTTTCCAACATATAATTTAGATCCTAGTCATTACTCCACTAGTCCACAGTAGTGTTGCCACACCGCGTTCTAACTAGATTCAATGCCATATTGAATTACATATATCTTTTGATCCGTTATTCGAAATCTAGTAATTAGTTTTTTACATGTTCATATTGACCTCCCATTTGTAGTAGTTTCATTAGTTTCAACCTTTGAACCTTTCAAATTTGAGCGATCCAAATTCTAATCCGAACCTTCGTTTGATCATACCTTATAAACAGTGGCACCTTTTCCATTTATTTCTTTTGACCCTTAACACTTGTGTTATGTACTTTCTATTCATAACAACCATGATCCAGTTCAAATACTGTTGACCTTTATGGAATTCAAATTCTATTCATACTTCAATTCGTTATAACTTGCGTTGAAGTGCTCCATTTCAATTAGTTCTTTATTTTTGCAACTGAATTCTTATGCCCTATGTTATTTGTCATTCATGTTGTTCTCCGCATAGTTGGGATCGTCTTTCATAGTATCTCCACCCTAAGCGTATATATCAATAGTTCATCGTCCATTAACTTTTTTGATCTCATTCCTGCACCTTCACTTTACAACACACTTAGAACCTTTTTTTATTAAACCTTAGTGTGTTTTTCTTTTGCACAAAGACATGTTTTGTTCTTATGTTCTTTTGGTTCTTCCTTTTGGCATGAATATTTATTGAATGCTATTCGTTTACGATAGATTGCTTGGAGTGTGGCGAGTAGAATTATCAGGATTATGAGAGCGACTATCTTCATCAAGTAATACCAGGCAAGTTCACATTGATCACATTTTTACCTATGGTTTTATTGCATTAGTTTCAACCTTCTTCACCCATTGCATGCAAGTAGGTACTTGGAAACTTTGGTTCTTGAGTAGTATGTTATGATAGGCACCCTAAACCCTTGTTACTTTGGCCGGGACGTTATTTTGCTATGCTCCTAGTAGACGGGGTTTGGTTGAGTGTTTATCATGAGTGTTGTTAGAAACTTAATAATCAAGACCTGAAGACTCCAAGACTTGCAAGACCTTAGAACGAAATATACCTCTGGGTGAAGGACGGTTCAGATGAGCTCCCTGGGAAACCATCGGAGGACCCGGGATGCATGGAGAAGCGCCATGACATCTTGCGGAAAGCTTCTCCCAGGCTCAAAGAGATGGATGGATATTTCAAGACCCAAGGCTTACATGCACAGCCACAAGTCATTATGGGCTCTGGCTTGGTTGGACAACGTGGTGACCCTAGACGGGCAGTGCTACGAGATGTAGAGGAACGATAGGATTGGATGGGCATCGACAGAGGCTCACAGAAACCCATTGAAAGGCCATGTTTTGATCATCCGGTTCTCAAACACCCTGAAGTGCGAGGACTTCAACGGAGGCGATCAAATCATGTGGGGAACGTGTGCAAAACTCTGCAGAGTACTCAAACATAATCAATTAATCGTGTCCACGGTCATGGACAACTTGAGCCAAAGGAACTGAAACTATCAGGAATTCTCAACACCATTAAATCTTATTGATGTGAGTAATATTGATAACTTGGGTATGAGAAATGGTTGGTGGAACCCCTCTCATTAACAACCAACAATGTAGTAAATTTTGCTTTTACCTCTCTCTTGTTGTAGGAAAACTTTTCTTTACGCAAAACTTAAACTACAGCCCTGATACGTCTCCATCATATCTACTTTTCCAAACTCTTTTGCCTTTGTTTTGGACTCTAATTTGCATGATTTGAATGGAACTAACCCGGACTAACGCTGCTTTCAGCACAATTGCCATGGTGTTGTTTTTGCGCAGAAATAAAAGTTCTCGGAATGACCTGGAAAGTTACGAGGATTTTTTTATGGAATATATAAAAAATAATGGCGCAAGAATTACCTGGAGGTACGGAGCAAGGAGCCCACAAGCCCAGGAGGCGCAGGCCCCCCTGGCCGCGCCTGGCAGGCTTGTGAGGCCCTCGGGGCTCCGCCGCCTCCAACTCCAGCTCTATTTAGTCTCTTTCGCCCGAAAAAAATCAGAGAGAAGAGTTCATCGCGTTTTACGACACGGAGCCACCGCCACCACCTGTTCTTCCTCTCGAGGGCAGATCTGGAGTCCGTTCTGGGCTCCGGAGAGGGGAAATCGTCGCCGGTGTCATGATCAACCATCCTTCATCGCCAATTCTTGATGCTCTTCACCGTTCATGATTAATCTCATTGTAGACTTGCTCGACGGCGATGGGTTGGATGAGATCTATCATGTAATCGAGTTAGTTTTGATGGGGTTTGATCCCTAGTATCCACTATGTTCTAAGATTGATGTTGCTACTACTTTGCTATGCTTAATGCTTGTCACGAAGGCCCGAGTGCCATGATTTCAGATCTGAACCTATTATGTTTTCATCAATATATGTGTGTTCTTCATCCTATCTTGCAAGTTGTAGTCACCTACTATGTGTTATGACCCGGCAACCCCGGAGTGACAATAGCCGGAACCACTCCGTGAGATGACCATAGTATGAGGAGTTCATGTATTCACTGAGTGCTAATGCTTTGTTACGGTTCTCTATTAAAAGGAGGACCTTAATATCCCTTAGTTTCCATTAGGACCCCACTGCCACGGGATGGATGGACAATATATGTCATGCAAGTTCTTTTCCATAAGCACGTATGACTATATACGGAATACATGCCTACATTACACTGACGAACTGGAGCTAGTTACATATCACCCTGTGTTATAACTGTTACATGATGAATGTCATACGACATAATTATCCATCACCGATCCAATGCCTACGAGTTTTTCCTACTGGTCATTGCTACATTACTTTGCCGCTACTGTTGTCACTCCTACTGTTACTGTTGCTACTGTTACTATCACACTACTTTGCTACTGAAACTTTGCTGCAGATACTAGGTCTTTCATGTGTGGTTGAATTGAAAACTCAACTGCTAATACTCAAGAATATTCTTTGGCTTCCCTTGTGTCTAATCAACAAATTTGGGTTGAATACTCTACCCTCGAAAACTGTTGCGATCCCTATACTTGTGGGTTATCAAGACTATTTTCTGGCGCCATTGCCGGGGAGGCATAGCTCCATTCTTTGAGTCACTTGGGATTTTACGTCTGTTGATCCCTATGAGGAATCTAAGAGATCCAAAAACTAAAGTCTTGCGCTCAACTACGAGGACAGGTAAGGAACTGCCATCTAGCTCTGCACTTGATTCACCTTCAGTTATGAGTAAGTTTGCGACACCACCACCTACTAGAAATTCTAATATGTCGCCTGTTCTTGATGATGTTGCTTCTGCTATCCATGATGCTTATGATGATGCTTTGCTTGATACTGCTTTGCCAATGGGTGCATTCCTTGTTGCACAAATTGCTAGAGTTGCTGCAGAACGTGATGATACTTCTGAAACTGCTGAGATTATTGAAGTAGAACCTGCTGTTTCACCTGTTAGAACTAGCTCTCCTAGATATGAATTGCCTGATATACCTGAGGGTTATGTTATGGAGGGAGAGGTAGCTAAGGACTTTCTTGCTTGTAAGGATAGCTATGATCTTGAGAATTTATTGCGCAAGTGGAAAGAAAAATCTCTGAACGCTAGAATGAAATACGACCCTAAGTTTGGTACTTCGCCTATCTTTGGGACCGATAAGGGTTATGAATTCTCCGTCGATCCTGAGTTAATCACTTTGGTTGAATCTGATCCTTTTCATGGTTATGAGCTTGAAACGGTTGTAGCACATCTTACTAAGCTGCACGATATATCCACCCTATTCACGATTGAGGAAAAGATCCGACACTACTATATCCTTAAGTTGTTTCCTTTCTCACTAAAGGGTGATACTAAGACTTGGTTCACTTCTCTTGCTCCTAGTTGTGTGCGTAGTCCCCAGGATATGATCTACTACTTCTCTGAGAAATATTTTCCTGCCCATAAGAAACAAGCTGCCTTGCAGGATATATATAACTTTGTGCAAGTTGAAGAAGAGAGTCTCCCACAAGCTTGGGGGAGGCTTATCCAGCTACTGGATGCTTTGCGTGATCACCCTCTTGAGAAAAATGAAATACTTGATATCTTTTATAATGGACTAACCGATGCTTCTAGGGACCACCTAGATAGTTGTGCTGGTTGTGTTTTCAGGGAACGAACTGTGGAACAAGCTGAGATTCTATTGAATAATATCTTGTGCAATGGGAATGCTTGGACTATTCCCGAACCACCTCCGAAGCCAACTCCGAAGAAAAGAGGTATCCTATTCCTCAGTCCTGAAGATATGCAAGAAGCTAAGAAATTATGCAAGAGAAAGGCATTATATCTGAAGATGTTAAGAATCTACCACCTATCGAAGAGATCCATGGTCTTGATAACCCGACACAGGTAGTAGAGGAAATTATCTTCGTAGATTCAATGAGAGTGGTATTCCTTTTGATAAACCTGCTAGCTTATGCTTAGATGAATTTGATAACTTTGTTGCCAAACAAAAAAGTTTCAATGATTATGTTAGCAGACAATTGGAACAAAATGCTCGTATGCTTAGTCATTTAAGGGATTGTGTGGATAGAAATGTCAATGATCTTAAGCTTTTGAGTAAACATGCCTCTATGGTCACTACTCAGGTAGAACAAGTACTTAAGGCTCAAAATGACTTGCTCAATGAGTTGAATGACAATTCTGTTAGAATCATCACTAGAGGTGGTAGAATGACCCAGGAACCTTTGTATCCTGAGGGTCATCCTAAGAGAATTGAACAAGATTTTCAAGGAGTTAGCACCGGGGCACCTAGTCATCCTAGGAAGAAAAAGAAAGATGATAGGATTGCATGCTAGCAACCCTGTTGCTGTTACACCCGAGAATCCAAACGATGTCTCTGTTTCTGATGCCGAAACACAATCTGGTGATGAACATGAGCCTAGTGATAATATCGATAGTGGTGTTCATGATGATGCTCAACCTAGCAATGATAAGGATGTGGAGATTGAACCAGTTGATCTTGATAACCCACAACCTAAGAATAGGAGATACGATAAGAATGACTTCATTGCTAGGAAGCATGGTAAAGAAAGGGGACCATGGGTTCAGAAACCCATGCCCTTTCCTCCCAAACCATCCAAGAAAAAGGATGATGGGGATTTTGAGCGCTTTGTTGAAATGATTAGACCAGTCTTTGTGCAAATGCGTTTGACAGATATGCTCAAAATGTCTCCTTATGCCAAGTACATGAAAGATATTGTGACTAATAAAAGGAGGATAATTGAGGTTGAGATTTCCACCATGCTCTCTAACTACACATTCAAGGGTGGAACTCCTAAGAAACTAGGTGATCCCGGAGTGCCCACTATACCTTGCTCCATTAAAGGAAACTACATTAGAACTGCTTTATGCGATCTTGGAGCCGGTGTTAGTGTTATGCCTCTCTCCCTTTATCGTAGACTTGAATTGGATAAGTTGACACCCACTGAAATGTCTTTGCAAATGGTCGACAAATCAACTTCTTTCCCTATCAGCATTTGCGAGGACGTGCCTGTTGTAGTTGCTAACGTTACTATCTTAAGGTACTTTGTTATTCTGGATATTCCCGAGGATGATGCCATGGCGGTCATCCTTGGAAGACCCTTTTTAAACACTACAGGGGCTGTTATTGATTGCAACAAAGGCAATGTCACTTTCCATGTCAATGATAATGAGCATACAGTGCACTTTCTGAAGAAACAATATCGAGTACATTGCATCAATGCTATTGAAAAAACTTCATCGATTCTTATTGGGAGCTTTGAATGCCCTATACCTACTGTTAAGATGAAGTATGATTTGCTTGTTGGGGATATGCACATCGCCATTGAGTTAACCTAGTGACTATTCAAAAATTACCCGGTTTTATGCGATTCGGAAAAAGTTTGTCAAGGAGACTTGATCAACCTCGTTGACGGATTTCTTTTGATGACCATGAGATGGATGAATCTAGGAGTCACAACCTTCTGTTCCGAGCTTTTACTTTATGTTGTTTAGAAGAAAAATGATAAATTTAGCTTTAGTTTTCCCTGTTTTCTGCTTTTTGCGTCCCTTAGAAAAGTGTCCCAAAAATAAAAGTTCTTCAAATGCCCTGAAAATCAAGTTTGATGTTTTCTAGATTTTTTGAAAAATTCTGAGACGAAGAGTTAGTCAAGGGGATGCACCAGTGGGCCACAAGCCCAGGAGGCGCGGGCACCACCCCCCCCGGCCGCGCCTGTCAGGCTTGTGGGCCCCACGTGGCCCCCTCCACTTATTCCAGCTCCCATCTCCTTCTCCTACCTCCAGAAAAAATCATTCCACAGCTCAAACCCGTGTTCTTGTTCTTCTTGCTGCGTTTTTCGATCTCCTTGTGCAAAGCCCCTTTCACCAAACTGTTTTGGGGGAATTGTTCCTTGGTATGAGACTCCTCCATTGGTCCAATTAGTTTTTGCTCTAGTGCTTTATGTGTTGCATATTATTGCTGCCTTGGTTACCCTATTCTTGAGCTTTGCATGTTAATTTTAGTTGGCCCCAAGTAGTTTTGATGCATGATATGGCCTCTAGGCACTTGTAGGAGTAGTTGCTACGAGTTTCGTTGAGCCTTGTTCACTTTTTCTTTTGAGTCACTAAAAATTTCAGAAAAAGAATATGTTCAGGAAAAACTGTCATGGTGGTTCTTCAAGAAAGAGGGGTCCCTGTCTCGCGATTCGGGATCCCGATCCTTACCAACCGAGGAACGCACAGGTACAACCATGTGAATGGCCTTCTGATGAATTCATGATTGATGCAGGTTTCAAAGACGAGTTTGATACATTTGTTCACAACACCGGGCTCGAAGAATTCATATCCGATAAATGTGAACAGTATACTACTCTCACTGCCTCTTTTGTTCGTAGATTTAAATTTTCAGTTGGTCGTGACACATCCATACTGTTTGATCTCTATGACAAATAGTATACCATGGATTTAGAGGATTTCAATAGATTTTGCAAGATACCTTATTGGGGTAGTCTTAATGATCCTCCTAAGTCTTCAGTTAGAGATTTTTTTCTCTAGTATAACTGTTGGAGAAACTAGAGATATTACGCAGGCTACCCTGGGGAGCATTTATTTTCCTGCCTTGCATTACTTTGCCCTCTTCATAGGTAGATGCATTAATGGCAAGATTGAGCATTGTGACCTCTGCGCACCTGACATTAGTATTCTTAAGAGCGCAGTAACGGGTGATAGAAGTTTCAACATGGGAGCTATAATCGTGAGGATGCTAAATAATAATGCTAATGAAGGGGATTTCTTTCGTGGGATCTATGCCACTCGCATAGAAAATTTTCTTGGAGTACCCATCCGCGAAGGAGATCCCCCGCTCCATACAACTTTCCTTGATCGCGCTGCTATGACACGTTAGCAGTTCCTTGAGAGGGATAATGAATCCCTCCTATACCGGTTAATGTTTAACCGACAACGTGTTTTCCATATTACCCTTCCTGCTCCTGCCTTCTTTGACTTCCAGGTAAAACGGAGATATTACATAACCAGAGGAGAGGCACAGGAGTATGAGAGGGAGGCAAAGGCTGCTCGCCTCCGTGAGGCAGCTATTCAGGCGGTAGCTGTCGCATTCCCGTACAACCCCCATTATGATTTTGGATATCGCCCGGACCAGCCATGGGAATAGACCAACTTAGGCCAAAAGCCTAAGCTTGGGGGAGTATGTATTTCTCACCGACTTTATATTCTTGCTCACGCTTTCACTTTGTTAGTCGGTGTTCACACCTTGCCACTGTATCATCCATGCTAGTTTATTTATTTTTCACGCTTTCTTCTCGTGTGTTTGTTTAGATTGAGAAAACCCAAAAAAATTCTCGTTCTTCTTTTGCTTGTTGGGAGCTTTCCCGTGTAAATAGTTTTCTTTTTATTTGGGTCAAGGTAGAAGACCATGGTTACAATGTTTAGTGGCTCTCGCATGCATATCTGTTTATCCGTCAAAGAGCCATATTACTTTGTCTTCTCCTTTGTGTTTGCTTGCAGATTCCAGCTTAGTCCAATGCACAAACATTCTCATTATGATTCACATCATTCGGTCGTACAAGTGAAAGGCAATAATGACGATATATGATGAAGTGACTGAGCCTGGAAAAACTGGTATGAACTCGACCTATTTTGTTTTTGTAAATATGACTAGCTCATCGTTCCTAATTCAGCTTTATTATGAGAGAAACATGTTTGCAATGACAACTTAGAGATCATAGTTTCTGATGCCATGCTTAATTAGCTAGGAGCTTATAATGGTTTGTCTTGGATGCCAACATGAATTTCAAGATGATTATGATGTAGTATGATAGGATGGTATCCTCCTTTGAATGATTCAAGTGGCTTGACTTGGCGCATGTTTACGCATGTAGTTGAAATAAAATGAACATAGCCTCTATGATATTCATGTTTATGGTGATTTATGTCCTACTCATGCTTGCACTCAATGTTGGTTAATTTCAGTGCATTTTGATGACTGTTGTCGCTCTCTAGTTGGTCGCTTCCCATTCTTTTGCTAGCCTTCACTTGTACTAAGTGGGAATACTGCTTGTGCATCCACTTCCATAAACCCAAAGTTGTTCCGTATGAGTCCACCATACCTACCTATATGCGGTATCTACCTGCCGTTCCAAGTAAATTTTCAAGTGCCACTATCTAAACCTTCAAGTAATAATCTGTTTTGCGTGCCCGAACCACTCATGTGGTGACAAGGAGCGGTCAGTATCTTCCATGCTAGGCGTTTTATCCTCGATACGTGTTTATTCACTATCACTCACGAGAAAGGGGCTGGTAATTGGAATGCCCAGTTCCATGCTGAAATCGAGAAGATAATTGCAAACAAAGCTCCCCCTGGATTGTTGTTGGTATGGACGGCACCCGAGCATTCGGCTAGTCGTGGAGTGTGATTGATCGGTGGTGGGGAGTCGAAACTTTACTTTTCTGTTGGGGAACCGCCTATAGCATGTGTCGGATGGAAGATGGTGAAAAATCTTGGTCATTACGTTGACAAAGAAAGCATGCCACCCAAAATTATTTATCTCTTTTTCAAAAGCTTGAGCTCTGGCACCTCTACAAATCAATGCTTCGCTCTGCGAAGGGCCTATCTATTAATGTTTCCGTTGAGTCATCCTCTTCTTTCAAAAAACACCAATTAGAGAGCACCTCCGTCAGTTTTATGATTTTCTTTTAATTGTTATTGAGTATGACTGTGACTGGATCTTCTTTGCCATGAATTACAATGTTCAGTCAGCCCTTGGTCTTTGAAGGTGCTCTTCATTTATGTTTTGCGGTCTTAGAAAGAGCTAGCGAGATACCATCGGTTCATATTGCTTCATGATTGTTTTGATTGAAGTGTTGATGTTTGAAACTTATTATTATTGCTCGCTAGTTGATTTTGCCATTGATATGAGTTTACCATGAGATCTAAATGTTATTGCTTATGTGGTTGGCTTATGATCTTGCTGAAAATATGAATATGAGTTAGACATAATTACAACAACAAGATCAAACAGAGTTTTTATTTTGTCTCTTTCAGTTTGTCAATTGAATTGCTTGAGGACAAGCAAGGCTTTAAGCATGGGGGAGTTGATACGTCTCCATCATATCTACTTTTCCGAACTCTTTCGCGCTTGTTTTGGACTCTAATTTGCATGATTTGAATGGAACTAACCCGGACTAATGCTGTTTTCAGCAGAATTGCCATGGTGTTGTTTTTGCGCACAAATAAAAGTTCTCGGAATGACCTGGAAATTTACGAGGATTTTTTGTGGAATATATAAGAAGTACTGGTGCAAGAATTACCTGGAGGGACGGAGCGAGGAGCCCACAAGCCCAGGAGGCGCGGCCCCCCTGGCCGCGCCTAGCAGGCTTGTGAGGCCCTCGGGGCTCCGCCGCCTCCAACTCCAGCTCTATTTAGTCTCTTTCGCCCGGAAAAAAACAGAGAGAAGAGTTCATCGCATTTTACGACACGGAGCCGCCGCCACCACATGTTCTTCCTGTGGAGGGCAGATCTGGAGTCTGTTCTGGGCTCCGGAGAGGGGAAATCGTCGCCGTCGTCATGATCAACCATCCTTCATCGCCAATTCCATGATTCTCTTCACCGTTCGTGAGTAATCTCATCGTAGGTTTGCTGGACGGTGATGGGTTGGATGAGATCTATCATGTAATCGAGTTAGTTTTGATGGGGTTTGATCCCTGGTATCCACTATGTTCTGAGATTGATGTTGCTACTACTTTGCTATTCTTAATGCTTGTCACGGGGGGCCGAGTGCCATGATTTCAGATCTGCACCTATTATGTTTTCATCAATATATGTGTGTTCTTGATCCTATCTTGCAAGTTGTAGTCACATGCTATGTGTTATGACCCGGCAACCCCGGAGTGACAATAGCCGGAACCACTCCCGGAGATGACCATAGTATGAGGAGTTCATGTATTCACTGAGTGCTAACTCTTTGTTCCGGTTCTCTATTAAAAGGAGAACCTTAATATCCCATAGTTTCCATTAGGACCCCGCTGCCACGGGAGGGATGGACAATAGATGTCATGAAGTTCTTTTCCATAAGCATGTACGACTATATACAGAATCACTACAAGAAATATGTCAACTAACGACCTTCAATATTGGTCACCGAATGGTCATTGATTTTCATTTGCGACCTTTTTACGACCAAAAACAAAAGGTCAAAAGCTGAGGGTCTTTAATGAACTATAATGACCTTTTTGTTGGATTGGTCGTAGGATTTTATGACCAAACGAAAGCATTGAAATTATTTTGGTCACTAGCAATCTACCCACGCCACGTCGGATCTGACATGGCAAGCTGATGTGGCATAGAATCATCCCGGTCCAATTCGGTGCTTTAAATGGGCCTAGCCCAACAATTCGGCCTTCTTCCATATATATTTTTCTATTAATTTTGGTTAGCTACATGGGCCTGGGCCAATAATTCATCCTTTTATTTTTTTGTTCGTGGCCTTTTTACATGTTATTTACTTTTTGGGCCTCATTCATTTTATAGTTTAATTTATTTTTAATTTCCAGCCTTTGTTCCCACTAATATATTTTGGGCCATGGCCGTTTCAAAGCCCAAACAGATTTGATCCAATAGACATTTCATCCACTTCTTGATTTGGGTTGTGCCTCTTCATATCAAATAATATTTACATGATAGATATACATTGAATCCAGATTCATTGCCAATACATTTTCCAATCCAAAAATAAATTTAAAGTACACATGGTGGCAAGCAAATATACACCAAATTCTCAGCAAAATCACGAGTACAACAAAATTCCCACGGCATTACAACAAAGTCCTACACCTCCCTAGATCGAGCATGCATTTCTTTTTCCAACTTCTTCATCCTGGAGCTCAGGAGAAACATGAATAAAGTCCCTGCAAATTAAAAGGGAATCTGCATCAGCGGATCATAAGTCGTAATCATACGGTCGATATTCAACAAGTAAGAATGACAAATATAGATAAAATGGAATGCAGGAGCATGTGCTTCCTTAGTAGATAGTAAAAAAATAATTTGAGTGTCCTAAAATTCAGGTAAAATTACACGTGAAATGTTTGACCCATGCAGATTCAGGAAGTTTTTCTTGGAAAAGGAAACATTATTTTGCACCTCAGCAAAAGAAACAAATCTAGGTCTCTAAAATGTAATTCTTTTAGGAGCATAAAACTTGCATTATACAAAGGGTACAAATATTGTCAGAGCGCTAAATTTTTTCCATTCATGCTTCAGATATGCCAGTTTTTTTGGTAAATTTACAAACAAAATACATGCGTACCCTTTGGACATGCCAAAATTTATACCATTTGGACATGCCAAAGTGACACTTCTTTCACAATGTGTCAATTTGGACAGAAAATGGTAATTTAAACTCGACTCACATAGATGATTGGATTGAGCTGAAATTTGGAGGAGGATGATAATTTGGGCACATTAAGGCACTGTAAAAAATTCATAAAATTTGGATAAACAAAAATTGTACTTCCTTCACAATGCTCTCTATTGAACAGAATATTGGGAAAAATATTGAGGGAAACTGGCCGAATTAAATGAGCTAAAATTTGGTGGAGTGAGGTTATATGGCCAGTTTTATTACGTGGTAAATTTTCATCAACTATAAAGCAATATAAAATGTTGTTGCTTCACAAACTAAAAATATTACCAGAAACAAAGATTGGATGATGAGCTCACATGGATTGTTAGATGGGGCTAAAATTTTGTGGAGAGCTATGTTTTGGGCACATAGAAGATGTGGAAAAAATTCAACTCATCAGGATATTCCTATCTAGTACTTCCTTCACAAAGCTGTTAGCTGAAGACAAACTTTGGAAATTTGCTAAGAAAGATTTACTAGGAAAATGGTTACGAAAGTTTTCATGAGGCAATGATTTGGATAGGAAAGAGTGCCCAAAAAAATTGAGGGTCATCAAAGAAATAGAAATAACACTTCCTTCACAAAGTGCTATTCTGAACAGAATAGGAAAATGGATATTGCTGAATTATTTTTGAACTATGGAAGGAAGGGTTTTCACATATTTGAGGAATATATGATCCAAAGTATTTATGAGAATTTTTGGAGAATTTTTGGAATGACAGAATAGTAGGTTGCTTCACAAACTAGGCAAAAAATAACATATGGACATGACACGTAGGCAAAACTGATGATGTGGCACGTAGTCATAGCTATGACCATCTATATTGGTCGTAATTAGCTACAAGTTAGGCACCGAAACAGGGCTATGTGCTTTATGACCTTTTCCAGTAAGGAAGTTACGACCTTTCTGATGAAAAAGGTTGTTAGTTTTTGGGGTTAGGACCCCTCCGGACAGCTTACGACCAATTGTTCTCAAATAGTCATAGATTTATGACCAATTCTGCGAGTGTCACTGACAAAAGGTCGTTAGTTGACATATTTCTTGTAGTGAATACATGCCTACATTACATTGACGAACTGGAGCTATTTACATATCACCCTATGTTATAACTGTTACATGATGAATGTCATCCGGCATAATTATCCATCACCGATCCAATGCCTACGAGGTTTTCCTACTGGTCCTTGCTACGTTACTTTGCCGCTACTGCTGTCACTGCTACTGTTACTATCACACTACTTTGCTACTGAAACTTTGTTGCAGATAATAAGTCTTTCAGGTGTGGTTGAATTGACAACCCAACTACTAATACTCGAGAATATTCTTTGGCTTCCCCTTGTGTTGAATCAACAAATTTGGGTTGAATACTCTACCCTCGAAAACTGTTGTGATCCCCTATACTTGTGGGTTATCAAGCCCCACCTGCCATATATGCATATAGTATAGATGATATTTTCACCTCTCTTTTTTGTGACTTGCTGGCATATTCAATATGCTGACCTAGACGGCTGCAACGTCTTATGTTGCAGATATTTTCTTCGACGAGTAAGAGTATGATTCAGGGTTACGGTCTGCACTCAACCTGCTGTTGGTGTTTATTGGGACTCCACTCCCTTTGATTGTTTCCGCCGAGATTTTGAGGTATATATCAATTTTTCATTATTTACATGTGATTGCACTTTGATATATACATTGATGTACTGTGTGTGCCAGTATACTGATCCAGGGATGGCACAGATACACAGAGGATTGACTTGTTTTTGAGTCGGGTTGCTACAAATATGGTATCAGAGCACATGTTGACTGGGACGTGACCCTAGAAACTTGAAATCCCTTAGGAAAGGATCTCTCTATAATTTTATTTCCAAGAACATTCTTTACTTCTCATCTCTTCTGATTTCATTAAATGTTCTCTCTCACCTCAAATAGTTAGACAATACCCTTTCCCCTTTGACCACATGAAGGATCAACTGAGTCCCACTTCAAAGTAAAGAGGATTTCACCATGCATTTGAAGAATTGAAGCTGCACCAACTGAAGACTCTCAAGGCCCGAAGAATTCGAAGACCCTGAAGCGTTCCAATATTTATATGGCCATTACAAGTCCAAACTCCTGTTATATACCCATGTTAGATATGATGATTTGTGAGCCATCATTTGTGTGTGTTTTCCGACAGCCACAAAGGAAACCTATTCTCAAAAGTATTGTTTGTATTGTGTGTATGTCCCTCTATCCCTTGCTCCCTTACCCATCTCATCCCAAACCCCTTGGACCCAATAGATGATGAATGAAGATGGAGTTTTGTTTTCTGGATCGATGACTCACTTGGTGATGGAACAATTTATTCAAAACATGGAGAACCACTTCGGGAGCAGTTTGATTTCAAGGTAATATGAAGTGGCACACGCTCTTCGGTACTTTACCCGAAGTGCTGCTATCTGGTGGCAAATGCATCATGTCATACAAGGATTTAGTGGAGCAAAAACTTGGGACGAATTCAAGAAGACTCTGTTAAGATCCCGTCTTATTCAAAAGTGCTATGAAAGCCCGATGAAGAAGCCTTGTGCATGCAAGATCTGTGGAGAAATAGGGCACACCCAGGAAGAACACAAGGATGGATGCACCCATTGTGAAGAAAATCACCCAGCGGAGGAATGCCCAACTAGTCAGGTGACTTGCTTCTTGTGTGAAGGAACCACCCACTACCCAGCTCAGTGTCACATGTACCCCAAGGTGCAACAAGTTGTCAGGCAGCACAAAGAAGTAATGAAGGAAACACTTAAGAACAAGATTTTCGAAGAACATGTGATAAAGGAAAATCCGGAAGACCCTGATGGACAAGGCCTAACCAGATTTTTCTCCAATGTCTCTTACTCATGTGGAGAAGAAGGACATTTCTCAAAGGATTGCACGAAGGAAAGCCTTAAATATCTGGGAAACTTCCCGACGGAAAAATTAGAGTTTGATCCACATGAAATGGAAGTACTAACCAGAATGAAGCAGTCCGAAAAGAAGAGAAAGTACACCAGCCAGAGTCAAATCCGGACACATAAAGACATGAGTCGTATCAGATGTTTCAAGTGTAAGGAATTGGGCCACTACAATGATATGTGCCCAAGAAGGAAGCAGGAAAACACAGGAGTAATAGCAAACACCAAGAAGCCCCGAGACTTGTCGGAACTCATTTGTTTTCGTTGCAAGGAAGCCGAACATTATGCTAGTAATTGTCCACAGGGGAAGAAACCTAAAGATGGAGTAGTTAAGTTTTGACAATGGCAATAAGTGTAACATGAAGCCCTCTTGTTATCATGAGTTTATGGAGTTAAATTTTGTAACGGAAGTCTCTGAGATTGTAATAACTTCATGAATCAATAAAATTTATTGTGTCATGATTTCCTATATTGAAACTGTATGTGTTGTTTCTCTACGAACAAAGATCTCTGAATATTTATGAGGATATGAGAAAATATGGTCTATGCAGGCATGAGTATGTTTCATTTTAAGTGTGGTAGTAATCGGTAAACCCGCATGATCCAATGAGTAGGAATTTACCATGCATACCAAGGAGCCAAACCCACTGAATACCATTGAAGGAAATGTTGGACCATATCAAACTATGGGGGTGAAAACATTTGTAACCAAGTACTTTTGAAGTGGAATTTCGAGAATAGAATGAGGATGAAATGAAGGCATTATTATGAGGAACAAACACTTTTATTGGTACACAGACCAATGAAAAGGAAAACGAGTTCAAGGAATACAACATGTACAAGGATGCATCCCAAGATCTTCATGGAGGTTGCCCCAAGAGCATGAAGGAATAAGCTATAACTTGTCAGCAAACGTTTTCTTAGGAGCACGAATAAAACCTGAGAGTGGTAAAGGATACGATAGATTTTTTTCCAGCTTGCAGAATCCAATGGATTCGTACGAACTTCGTTCGGGTACAAGAGAAATTTCTGCAACGCATGTGAGGATGCCCAAGTGTTAGAATGCGAGGTTCGCTAAACCCTTTGCAGAGTAATGATTTGGGTGCGGAATGGATTGATCAGCATGACGACTTACTCTTATCAATCTCTTGCTATTCGAAATGGTAAATCAGAGAGACTTACCCATAGCGAGAGACGACGCTCTTTGAAGCTTTTGTTTAAGCCTTAGAATGGTATGATGAAAGCCCCATGTACATGGCATTTGTTGTCACGCGTAGGAGATTTTACGGTGAGGAGGAAACCAAGACCCTTCTCACTGCAGGATAACCACAAATGGTAGACCACCATGAGAATCATCGATAGGTTATTTAGAATGGTCACGAGACTTGTGAGTTAAGAAGACCCAGTGCAGGAAGAAGCATATATCAACGAAAGAGCATTCGATTTTGATGGAAAGCATTATGAGTATAATGGAAGATCATCACCAAAGGAGTTACCACGAAGAATGTGAGGAGCCAGATACCAAGACCAGAGAGGATTGTTAAAATTGAGGGACCGGTAACTCTCATTTTAAGCGTGGTAGCACCCCACTTTGCACGAGATTGGATTTGTTAGAAGACCTCCAAAACCTAAACCTTTTTCTTTCCAGCCTCTTCGAATCTCGAGGACGAGATTCATTTTAAGTGTGGTAGTTTGTAACATCCCAAAATTATAAATTTTGGAATGTTATAACAAATAAATAATTAGGATTTTTTTGCTTGAATGATGTGTGATTGATTGTTTGAAATTGAGTGGAATTTAAAACTTTCTAAAAATTTAATGAGAGGGAATAAAATTACTTTCTCAAAATTTTCTATTTTGAATCCCTATTCAATTTTTGAGTTTGAATATTTTCAAAACCCTATGATAAAAAAATTAAATGAGAGGAGAAATTGACACTCCAAAATCAAAGACAATGTCTTGATTCAAGTTTTAAGCATTTGCAATTTATTTAAAATTCAAATTCCTTTTCATTCTAAAGTTATCTCAAAACAGTATATTTTTTAAGTATTTTATTTGGTCTTGAAAATATGTTCAGGTTGTAGAAAATTTTATTCTGAAAATTTTGATATATAATATGCCTATATAGAATATTCTCTAAATTTCGTTTATATTTTTTTCGCTGTTTATTTTGAAAAATAAAAAAGGTCACGGCTGGCGGGAACTATTCACCGCGGTTGGCCGAAGCTCTTGGCCCATGTGGCACCTCTTTCGTTCGTTTTTCTATTTTCCTTACATTACGTATATGTTTAGTCCCACATTGCCTATCTAGTGATCTTTAGACCTTTCTTTCACCTATAAATATAGATCCATAGAAGCATTTTTAAAAATCATCTAGTCCGTGTTAAATCAATCTTTTGGTTTAACTAGATTTATTAAATAAAAATATTCTCTTCTCTTCGACGGGATTTCTCGAAGTCATCTCCTATTTGGAATTAATTTTTACTCTCCAATCTAAAGGTATTTCTCTTCGTATTTTTCTTTTATACTCCTGTAGTTTATTATTTCTAGACTAGTATTTGCTACACTAGTATACGATAGAGTAATTATATTTATCAATTAGTCTCTGTATTTACACATTAGTCCTAGAATTCTTTTAGACATAACACTTTTCTTTCGTAAAACAGCTTGGTCCTGATTTTTTAAATAGCCATAATTTTTTTTGCTCGTTTATCCGAATTAGATGAAACCAACGCCGAGAGTTTCGTCTTGATCCCACCTATTCGGTGAACCTATCATACCAACTTTTCAAAATTTTCAAATTTCGAAATTTGTTCAAATTCATATTCAAAGTTCTTTTGAACATATCTTTTTATTCGTAACTCTGTTTTAGATGAATCCAATTGCATCGGATTCGTATCAAAGTAATCTTTTTGTTCGTAACAATTAGTGTTATCTTTCCAACATATAATATCGATCATAGTCATTACTCCACTAGTCCATAGTAGTGTTGCCACACTGCGTTCTAACTAGATTCAATGCCATATTGAATTACTTATATCTTTTGATCCATTATTCAAAATCTAGTAATTCTTTTTTTACATGTCCATATTGACCTCCCATTTGCAGTAGTTTCATTAGTTTCAACCTTTGAACCTTTCAAATTTGAGCGGTCCAAATTTGAATTCGAACATTTGTTTGATCATACCTTGCAAACAGTGGCACCTTTTCCATTGATTTCTTTTGCCCCTAAACACTCGTGTTATGTACTTTATATTCATAACAACCATGATCCAATTCAAATACTTTTGGCCTTTATGGATTTCAAATTCTATTCGTAGTTCAATTCGCTATAACTTGCGTTGAAGTGCTCCATTTCAATTAATTCTTTTTTTGCAACTGAATTCTTATGCCCTATGCTATTTTTCATTCATGTTGTTCTCCGCATAGTTGGGATCGTATTTCATAGTATCTCCACCCTAAGCATATATATCAATAGTTCATCATCCATTAACTCTTTTCATCTCATTCCTGCACCTTCACTTTACAACACACTTAGAACCTTTTTTTATTAAACCTCATTGTGTTTTTATTTTGCACCAAGACATATTTTCTTTTTATGTTCTTTTGGTTCTTCCTTTTGGCATGAATGTTTATTGAATGTTATTCGTTTAAGATAGATTGCTTGGAGTGTGGCGAGTAGAATTATCAGGATTATGAGAGCGACTATCTTTATCAAGTAATACCAGGCAAGTTCACATTGATCATATTTTTACCTATGGTTTTATTGCATTAGTTTCAATCTTCTTCACCCATTGCATGCAAGTAGGTACTTGGAAACTTTGGTTATTGATACGTCTCCATCGTATCTACTTTTCCAAACTCTTTGCCCTTGTTTTGGACTCTAATTTGCATGATTTGAATGGAACTAAACCGGACTGACGCTGTTTTCAGCAGAATTGCCATGGTGTTGTTTTTGTGCAGAAATAAAAGTTCTCGGAACGTCCTGAAAATTTACGGAGAATTTTTATGGAAAATATGAAAAATACCTGCGCAAAGATCCACCAGAGGGGATGGGCCAGTGGGCCACAAGCCCTGTTGCCGCGGCGTCCCCCCTGGCCGCGGCAACCAAGGTTGTGGGGCCCACGTGGCTCTACCGCCCCCAAACTCAGCTCTATAAATTCACTTTCGCCCAGAAAAAAATAAGAAGAGAAGATTTCGTCGTGTTTCCGATACGGAGGCGCCGCCACATCCTGTTATTCATGTCGAGGACAGATCTGGAGTCCGTTTTGGGCACCGGAGAGGGGAAATCGTCGCCATCGTCATCATCAACCTTCTTCCCTCTCCAATTCCATGAAGCTCTTCATCGTTCGTGAGTAATCTATTCATAGGCTCGCCGGGCGGTGATGAGTAGGATAAGATCTATCATGTAATCGAGTTAGTTTTGACAGGGATTGATCCCTAGTATCCACTATGTTCTGAGATCGATGTTGCTACTACTTTGCCATGCTTAATTCTTGTCACTAAGGCCCGAGCGCCATGATTTCAGATATGAAATTATTATGTTGTCACCAATATATGTGTGTTTTAGATCCGATCTTGCAAGTTATAGTTACCTACTAAGTGTTATGACCCGGCAACCCCGGAGTGACAATAACCGGAACCACTCCCGGTGATGACCATAGTTTGAGGAGTTCATGTGTTCACCAAGTGATAATGTGTTGTTCCGGTTCTTTATTAAAAGGAGAACCTTAATATCCTGTAGTATCCTTTTGGACCCCGCTGCCACGGGAGGGATGGACAATAGATGTCATGCAAGTTCTTTTCCTTAAGCACGTACGAGTACACACGGAATGCATGCCTACATCACATTGACGAATGGGAGCTAGCCACATATCTCTCTGTGTTATAACTGTTGCATGATGAATATCATCCAAACGAATCACCGACCCATTGCCTACGAGTTCGTCCCACTGCTTCTGTTACTTGTTTTGCTCTGCTGCTGTTACTTGTTTTCCTGCTGTTACTACTATTGTTGCTGCTATTACTACTGTTGCTACTTGCTACTGCTGTTACTATTGTCGCTTGCTACTGCTGCTACTTGCTACTGTTGCTACTTGCTACCGCTGTCACTACTGCTGTTCCTTGCCACTGCCGTTACTCGTTACACTGCTGCTACCTGCTACAATTCTGGTTCGCTCGTCGTTGACAGGAAAAGACAATTTCCGTCAACGGGCAACTTCTGGCGCCATTGATACGACATTTAGGAATAGTCTGCCGTCAACAGATCGTTTCTGACACCGTTGTTATCATACTAATTTGCTGTTGATACTTTGCTTGCAGATACTAATCTTTCAGATGTGGTTGAATCTGACACATTCAACTGCTAATACTCGAGAGTATTCTCTCACCTCCTGACTGGCGTACCAACAAATTTGGGTCGAATACTCTACCCTCGAAAACTGCCGCGAACCCACGCGCTGGTGGGCCATTGGAAGACAATTGCTAATTGTTGAGCAACTGGGAGCAGTTATGGCTCTGTTGTCACGAAGGCATCAAGTCAGGGACTCATCAACAACATTCTTCTAGTGTCGTTGCCGGGGACTGCTAAGCAGTATTTTTCTGGCACCGTTGCCGGGGACTGCTAAGCAGCATTTTTCTGGTACCGTTGCCGGGGAGGTATTGCTATATTCTCTGAGTCACTTGGGATTTATATCTGCTGATCACTATGAAGAATCTGAAAGATCCAAAAACCAAAGTCTTGCCCTCAACTACGAGGGGAGGTAAGGAACTGCCATCTAGCTCTGCACTTGATTCAACTTCAGTTATGAGTAAGTTTGCGACATCACCTCCTGCTAGAAATCTTGATATGTCGCCTGTGCTTGATGATGCTTATGATGCTACTATTCTTGATGCTATGCCTGATACTGCTAGAGATGCTATGCATGATGATGCTATGCTTGATACTGCTAGAGATACTACTTTGCCTGATGTGCCACTAGGGGTGTTCCTTGATGCTCATATTGCTAGAGTTACTACCAATGCTCGTGATGCTTCTGAAATTGCCGATACTATTGAGATAGAACCTGCTTTTGCTCCTGTTAGATCTAGCTCTCCTAGATATGAATTTCCTGATATACCTGAGGGTTACATTATGGAGGGAGAGATAGCTGAGGATTTTCTTGCATGTAACGATGCTAATGACGCTGAGAAATTACTTCTCAAGTGGAAGGAAAAATCTCTGAAAGCTAGGATGAAATACGACCTGAAGTTTGCCACTTCACCTATCTTTATCACCAATAAGGATTATGAATTCTCTGTCGATCCTGAGATAATCTCTCTAGTCGAATCTAATCCTTTCCACGGTTATGAGTCTGAGACGGTCGTAGCCCATCTTACGAAACTACACGATATAGCCACCCTTCTCACGAGTGACGAGAAGATCCGCCACTACTATATCCTTAAGCTATTTCCTTTCTCTCTAAAGGATGACACTAAATCCTGGTTCACTTCTCTTGCTCCTAGATGTGTGAGTAGTCCGCAGGATATGGTCTATTACTTCTGTGAGAAATATTTCCCGGACCATAAGAAGCAAGCTCCCTTGCAGGAAATATACAACTTTGCTCAACTCAAAGAAGAGAGTCTCCCACAAGCTTGGGGGAGGCTCATCGAGCAACAGAATGCTTTGCCTGATCACCCTCTTAAGAAGAACGAGATACTTGATATCTTCTATAACGGACTTACCGATGCCTCTAAAGACCACCTGGATAGTTGTGCCGGTTGTGTTTTTAGGGAAAAACTGTAGAAGAAGCTGAGACTCTACTGAATAACATCTTGATCAACGATAATGCTTGGACTATTCCCAAACCACCTCCTAAGCCAACTCCGAAGAAAAGAGGTATTCTATTCCTCAGTCCCGAAGATATGCAAGAAGCCAAGAAATCTATGCAAGAGAAAGGCATTAGATCTAAAGATGTCAAAAATCTACCACCTACCGAAGAGATCCATGGTCTCGATAACCCGATACAAGTAGTGGAAGTAAATTCTCTGCGTAGGTTTGATGAGAGTGATATTCCTTTTGATAAACCTGCTAGCCTATGCTTTGATGAGTTCGACAACTTTGTTGCCAAACAACAGAGTTTCAATGATTATGTTAGCAGACATTTGGAACAAAGTACTCGTATGCTTAGTCATTTAAGTGCTTGTGTAGACAGAAATGTCAATGATCTGAAGCTTCTGAGTAAACATGCCTCTATGATTACTACTCAGGTAGAACAAGTACTTAAAGCTCAGAATGACCTGCTCAATGAATTAAATGACAACTCTGTCAGACTCATTACTAGAGGAGGCAAAATGACTCAGGAACCTTTGTATCCTGAAGGTCATCTTAAGAGAGTTGATCAAGATTCTCAAGGAATTAATGCTGATACACCCAGTCATCCTAAGGAGAAGAAGAAAGATGACAGAAACCCGCATGTTAGTTCACCAAATACTATCACACCTGAAGAACCAAATGATATTTCTGCGTCTGATGCAGAAACACAATCTGGTGATGAACATGAACCTGGTGACAATATGGACAATGATGTTCATAATGATGCTCAACCTAGCAACGATAAGGACGTGGAGATTGAACCTACGGTTAATCTTGATAACCCACAACCTAAGAGATACGATAAGAATGACTTCACTGCTAGGAAGCATGGTAAAGAAAGGGAGCCGTGGATTCAGAGACCTATGCCCTTTCCTCCTAAGCCATCCAAGAAAAAGGATGATGAGGATTTTGAGTGCTTTATTAAAATGATAAGACCCGTCTTTCTGCAGATGCGGTTAGTTGATATGCTCAATATGTCTCCGTATGCCAAGTACATGAAAGATATTGTGACCAATAAACGGAAGATACCAGATCTTGGAATCTCCACCATGCTTGCCAATTACACTTTCAAAGGTGGAACTCCAAAGAAACTTGGTGATCCCGGAGTGCCCACTATACCTTGCTCCATTAAAGGAAATTACGTAAGAACTACCTTATGTGACCTGGGAGCCGGAGTTAGTGTTATGCCTCTCTCTCTTTATCGTAGACTTGAACTGGATAAGTTGACACCCACTAAAATCTCTCTGCAAATGGCCGCCAAATCAACTGCTTTCCCTGTCGGCATTTGCGAAGATGTGCCTGTTGTGGTTGCTAACACCACTATCTTAACAGACTTTGTTATCTTGGATATTCCCGAGGACGATGCGATGGCTGTCATCCTCGGAAGACCATTTTTAAATACTTCAGGGGCTGTTAGATTTTAACAAAGGCAATGTCACTTTCCATGTCAACAGTAATGAGCATACCGTGCACTTTCCGAAGAAACGATATCAAGTACATTGCATCAATGCTATCGAAAAAACTTCATCGATTCTTATTGGGAGCTTTTAATGCCCTATTCCTCGTGTCAAGATGAAGTATGAATTGCTTGTTGGGGAGATTCATATCCCCATTGAGGTGACTTAGCAGCTAATCGAAAATTCTCCGTTCTCTCTTGTGATTCGAGAAAGTTTTGTCATAAGGATTTGATCAGCCCCATTGACGGATTTCTTTCGATGACCATGAAATGGATGAATCAAAGAGTCACATACCTTTGTTATATACTTTCATTTTCTTTTGCTTAGAAGAAAAATGATAGGTTCATTTTAGTTTTTCCTGTTTTCTGTTTTAGCGTTCCGGAGAAAAATACCCCGAAAATAAAAGTTCTCCGATGGTCCTAAAAATCTAGTATGATTTTTTCTGGAATATTTGAAAAATACTTGGACAGAGAGCTGACCTGGGGGCCACTCCAATGGGCCACAAGCCCTGTCACCGCGGCTACCCCCTGGCCGCGGCAAGCAAGATTGTGGGGCCCACAGGGCCCCCCTCCACTCATTCCAGCTCCCATCCTCTTCTTCTTCCTCAAGAAAAAATTGTTTCGCAGCTCAAACCCGTGTTCTTGCTCATTTGGCTATGATTTTTGATCTCCTTGCTCAAAGTATCATTCTCCGAACCGTTTTGGGGAAATTACTCCTTGGTAAGTGACTCCTCCATTGGTCCAATTAGTTTTTGCTCTAGTGCTTTATCCTTCGCGTATTCTTGCTACCTTGGTGACCCTGTTCTTGAGCTTGAAATGTTGATTTTAGCTGGTCCCAAGTAGTTTTAGCATGTGATACGGTCTATAGGCACTAGTAGGAGTAGTTGCTACAAGGTGTGGTTGGTCTTTATTCACTTTTCTCTTGAACTTCAAAATTTCAGCAAAGAGAAATATGTTCAGGAGGAAGTTTCACGGTGGTTCCTCAAGTAAGAAGGGTCCCCGTCTTTCTTTTCAGGAGCCTGATCCTTATCAACTAAGGGACGCACCGGTACAACCATGTGAATGGCCTTCCGATGAGTTCATGATCGAAGCAGGCTTCAAGGATGAGTTTGATACACTTGTCCGCAATGTCGGGTTAGAAGAATTCCTCTCAGCTAAATGTGAACAGTATGCTATGCTCACTGCCTCTTTCGTGCATAGATTTAAATTTTCAGTTGGCCGTGACTCATCCATACTGTTTGACTTGTATGACAAATCCTATGCCATGGATTTGGAGGATTTCAATAGGATTTGCAAAATATCCGATGGGGGTAATCTTAATGATCCTGCTAAATCTTCGGTGAGAGATTTTTTCTCTAGTATATTTGTTGGAGAAACTAGAGACATCACCCAAGCTACCATAGGAAGCATTCATTTCCCTGCCTTGCACTACTTTTCCCTCTTCATAGGTAGATGCATTAACGGCAAGCTTGAACATTATCACCTGTGCGCATTCGACCTTACTATCCTTAAGAGCACGGTTACGGGTGACAAAAACTTCAACATGGGAGCTATTATAGCAAGGAGGCTAAATAAAAATGCTATTGAGGGAGATTTCTTTGGCGGCATCTATGCCACTCGCATAGCAAATTTGCTTGGAGTACCCATCCGTGCAGGAGATCCCCTGCTCCATACAGCTTTCCTTGACCGCGTCGCTTTGACACGCTACCAGTTTCTTGAGAGGGATGATGAATCCCTCCTATACCGATTGATATTTAAACGGCATCGTGTCTTCCATGTTACACTTCCTGCTCCTACTTTCTTTGACTTTTAGGTAAAACGGAGATACTACATAACCATAAGAGAGGCAGAGGAGTATGAGAGGGAGGCGACGGATGCTCGTCTTCGTGAGGCAGCTATTCAGGCAGTGGCTGCAGCGCTCCCGTATAACCCCAATTATGATTTTGGATTTCGCCAGGACCGTCCTTGGGAGTAGACCAAGCTAGGCCAAAAGCCTAAGCTTGGCGTAGTACGTGTTCTCACCGACCTTACATTCATGCTTATGCTTTCACTTTCTTCGTCGGTGTTCACACTTTGCCACTGTATTATCCATGCTAGTTTATTTTCATTTTCTTGTTTTCTTGTTTTTTTGTCCTTTTGAGAAAACCCAAAAAGATTTTCCTTTCTTCTTTTTACTTGTTGGGAGCTTTCCTGTGTAAATAGTTTTCTTTTTCTTTGGGTCAAGGTAGAAGATATTGGTTACAATGTTTAGTAGCTCTTGCATGCATACCTGTTTAGCTTTCAAAGAGCCATATTACTTGTCTTCTCCTTTGTGTTTGCCTGCAGATTCAACTTAGTCCATTGCACGAGCACGCTTATTATTGTTCACATCGTTCGATCGTGCAAATGAAAGGCAATAATGATGATATATGATGAAGTGACTGAGACTGGAAAAGCTGGTATGAACTCTATCTATTTTGTTTTGGTAAATATGACTAGCTTGTCGTCCCAGATTCAACTTTGTTGTGAGAGAACCATGTTTGCAATGACAACTTAGAGATCATAGTTTCTGATGCCATGCTTATTTAGCTAGGAGCTTATAATGGTTTGTCTTGAATGCCAACATAGATTTTGAGATGACTATGATGTAGTATGATAGGATGGTATTCTCCTTTGAATGATTCAAGTGGTTTGACTTGGCGCATGTTCATGCATATAGTTGAAACAAAATCAACATAGCCTCTATCATGTTCGTTGGCATGGTGATTTATATCCTGTTCATGCTTGCACTCCATGTTAGTCAAACTCATTGCATCTTGATGATTGTTGTCGCTCTCTAGTTGGTCGCTCCCCAGTCTTTTGCTAGCCTTATTTTGTACTAAGCGGAATACTGCTTGTGCATCCACTTCTATAAACCCAAAAGTTTTTCCATGAGAGTCCACCATACCTACCTATGTGTGGTATTTACCTGCCGTTCCAAGTAAATTTGCATGTGTCATTCTCTAAACCTTCAAGAAATAATATGTTTTGCATGCCCGAACCGCTCATGTGGTGACAGGGGGCTATTGGTATCTTCCATGTTAGGCGTGTTATCCTCAACATGTGTTTATTCACTATCATTCACGAGAAAGGGGCCGGTAATTGGAATGCCCAGTTCCACGCTTAAATCAAAAACATAACTATAAAACAAGACTCCCCCCGGATTGATGTTAGTATGGACGGTACCCGAGGATTCGGCTAGCCGTGGAGTGTGATTGATTGGTGGTGGGGGAGTTAAAACTTTACTTTTCTGTTTGGGAACCGCCTATAGCATGAGTAGCGTGGAAGATATTGAGAACTCTTGGTCATTGCATTGATAATGAAAGCATGCCACCCAAAATTATTATCTCTGTTTTCAAAGCTTGAGCTCTAGCACCTCTGCAAATCAATGCTTCCCTCTGCGAAGGGCATGTCTATTTATTTTCCCGTTGAGTCATCCTCTTCTTATAAGCACCAATTAAAGAGCACCCCTGTCATTGTTATGCTTTGCTTTTGATTGATATTGAGTATGACTATGACTGGATCTTCGTTGCTATGAATTACAATGTTTAGTCAGCCCTTGATCTTTCAAAGTGCTCTGCATTTATGTTTTGCGGTCTCAGAAAGAGCTAGCGAGATACCACCTATTCATATTGCTTCATGCTTGTTTTGATTGAATTGTTGGTATCTGAAACTCATTATTATTTGCTCGCTAGCTGATTATGATATTGAAGTTTACCGTGAGACCTTTGTGTCACTTGCTTATGTGGTTAACTTGTGATCTTGCTGAAATTCTAGTTATGAGTTAGACATAGTTGGAACAACAAGATCAAACAGAGTTTGTCAAAGTTTTTCTTTCTCTTTCAGTTTGTCAACTGAGTTGCTTGAGGACAAGCAAGGTTTTAAGCTTGGGGGAGTTTGGTACGTCTCCATCGTATCTACTTTTCCAAACTCTTTTGCCCTTGTTTTGGACTCTAAATTGCATGATTTGAATGGAACTAACCCGGACTATCATTGTTTTCAGCAGAATTGCCATGGTGTTGTTTTTGTGCAGAAATAAAAGTTCTCGGAACGTCCTGAAAATTTATGGAGAATTTTTCTGGAAAATATCAAAAATACCTGCGCAAAGAGGGGATGGGCCAATGGGCCACAAGCCCTGTTGCCGCGGCCTCCCCCCTGGCCGCGGCAACCAAGCTTGTGGGGCCCACGTGGCTCTGCCGCCCCCAAACTCAGCTCTATAAATTCACTTTCACGCAGAAAAAATAAGAAGAGAAGATTTCGTCGCGTTTGCGATATGGAGGCGCCGCCACATCCTGTTCTTCATCTGGAGGGCAGATCTGGAGTGCTTTTGGGCTCCGGAGAGGGGAAATCGTCGCCATCGTCATGATCAACCTTCTTCCCTCTCCAATTCCATGAAGCTCTTCATCGTTCGTGAGTAATCTATTCGTAGGCTCGTTGGGCGGTGATGAGTAGGATGAGATCTATCATGTAATCGAGTTAGTTTTGACGGGGATTGATCCCTAGTATCCACTATGTTCTGAGATTGATGTTGCTACTACTTTGCCATGCTTAATCCTTGTCACTAGGGCCCGAGTGCCATGATTTGAGATCTGAAATTATTATGTTGTCACCAATATATGTGTGTTTTAGATCCGATCTTGCAAGTTGTACTTACCTACTATGTGTTATGACCCGGCAACCCCGGAGTAATAATAACCGGAACCACTCCCGATGATGACCATAGTTTGAGGAGTTCATGTGTTCACCAAGTGCTAATTCGTTGTTCCGGTTCTTTATTAAAAGGAGAACCTTAATATCCTGTAGTATCCTTTTGGACCCCGCTGCCACGGGAGGGATGGAGAATAGATGTCATGCAAGTTCTTTTCCCTAAGCACGTATGACTACACACGGAATGCATGCCTACATCACATTGATGAACGGGAGCTAGCCACATATCTCTCCATGTTATAACGGTTGCATGATGAACATCATCCAAACGAATCACCGACCCATTGCCTACGAGTTCGTCCCACTGCTGTTGTTACTTGTTTTGCTGTGCTGCTGTTACTTGTTTTGCTGCTGTTACTACTGTTGCTACTTGCTATTGCTATTACTACTATCGCCTGCTACTGCTGCTACTTGCTACTGTTGCTACTTGCTACCGCTGTCACTACTGCTGTTCCTTGCCACTGCTGTTACTCGCTACACTGCTGCTACCTGCTACAATTTTGGTTCGCTTGTCGTTGACGGGAAAAGACAATTTCTTTCAACGGGCAACTTCTGGCGCCATTGATACGACAGTTAGGAATAGTCTGTCGTCAACAGATCATTTCTGACACCGTTGTTATCATACTACTTTGCTTCTGATACTTTGCTTGCAGATACTAATCTTTCAGGTGTGGTTGAATCTGACACATTCAGCTTCTAATACTCCAGAGTATTCTCTCACCTCTTGACTGGCGTACCAACAAATTTGGGTCGAATACTCTACCCCCAAAAACTGTCGCGAACCCACGAGCTGGTGAGCCATTGCAAGACGGTTGCTAATTTTTGAGCAAGTGGGAGCAATTTTGGCTCTGTTGTCGCGAAGGCATCAAGTCAGGGACTCGTCAACAACATTCTTCTAGTGTCGTTGCCGGGGACTGCTAAGCAGCATTTTTCTCGCGCCGTTGCCGGGGACTGCTAAGCAGTTATTGAGTAGTATGTTATGATAGGCACCCCTAAACCCTTGTTACTTTGGTCGGGACGTTATTTTTCTATGCTCCTAGTAGACGGGGTTTGGTTGAGTGTTTATCATGAGTATTTTGAGAAACTTAATAATCAAGACCTGAAGACTAAAACACTTGCAAGACCTTTGAATGAAATATACCTGTGGGTGAAGGCCGGTTCAGATGGGCTCCGTGGGAAAACCAGCGGAGGACCCGGGATGCATGGAGAAGCGCCATGACATCTTGCGGAAAGCTTCACCCAGGCTCAAAGAGATGGATGGATATTTCAAGACCCAAGGCTTACCTGCACAGCCACAAGTCATTATGGGCTCTCGCTTGGTTGGACAACGTGGTGACCCTGGACGGGCGGTGCTACGAGATGTACTAGAATGGTAGGATTGGATGGGCACCGACAAACGCTTATAGGAACCCGTTGAAAGACCATGTTTCGATCATCCGGTTCTCAAACCCCTGAAGTGCGAGGACTTCAACGGAGGCGATCAAATCTTGTGGGGGACGTGTGCAAAACTGTGCAGAGTACTCAAAACTAATCGATTAGCCATGTCCATGGCCATGGACAACTTGAGCCAAAGGAACTGAAACTATCAGGAATTCTCAACACCATTAAATCTTATTGATGTGGGTAATATTGATAACTTGGGTATGAGAAATGGGTGGTGGAACCCCTCTCATTAACAACCTAAAATGTAGTATAATTTTCTTTTACCTCTCTCTTGTTGTAGGAAAATTTTGCTTTGCGCAAAACCTAAACTACAGCCCCACCTGCCATATATGCATATAGTATAGATGATATTTTCACCTCTCTTTTTTATTACTTGCCGGCACATTCAATATGCTGACCTACACGGGTGCAACATCTTATGTTGCAGATATTTTTTTCGACGAGTAAGAGTACGATTTAGGGTTATGGTCTGCACTCAACCTGTCGTTGGTGTTTATTGGGACTCCACTCCCTTTGTTTGTTTCGCTGAGATTTTGAGGTATATATCAATTTTTCGCTATTTACATGTGATTGCACTTTGATATATACATTGATGTACTGTGTGTGCCAGCATACTGATCCAGGGATGGCACAGATACACAGAGGCTTGACTCATTTGTGAGTCGGGTTGCTACAACTTTTTGAGACACAACTTTGCCAAGTGCAACTCAAGCCTATTCCACATAGTTTTACCTCTAGATTGGATTTCTGCGGAGCTCGGGCGGAGCCCTGCAGGAGTAGATCATGACCACCACCGAAGCGTCGTCACGCTGCCGGAGAACTCATCTACTTCTCTGTCTTCCTTGCTGGATCAAGAAGGCCGAGACCGTCATCGAGCTGTACGTGTGCTGAACGCGGAGGTGCCGTCCGTTTGGCGCTAGAACCGTTCGTGGGACAGATCGTGGGACGACGGTGATTTGAATCACGAAGTTGTACCACTACATCAACCGTGTTTCTTAACGCTTCCTGCTGAGCGATCTACAAGGATACGTAGATCTAATCTCCTCTCATATATGGACATCACCATGATAGGTCTTCGTGTGCGTAGGAAATTTTTTGTTTCCCATGCAATGTTCCCCATCAATACCACCTCTCCCTCGGTGCAGCCCTACCTCTCTTCCTCCTCGTCCTCCGTGATGCATGGCAAAGCTCTGCCGGAGAACTACATAGCTCCACCGTCACCACGTCGTCGTGTTGCCAGAGCTCTCCCTCAACCTCTCCTCTCTCCTTGCTGGATCAAGGCATAGGAGACGTCACTAGGCTGCACGTTTGTTGAATGCGGAAGCGCCGTTCTTCGGCTCTTAGATCAGAATCCACTGCGATCTGAATCGATACGAGTACAACTCCATCAACCGCATTCTAGTGACGCTTCCGCTTAGCGATCTTCAAAGGTATGAAAATGCTCTACCCCATTGCTCATTGCTGGTTTCTCCTAGATAGATCCTTCTGAAACGTAGGAATTTTTTGAAATTACTATGTTCCCCAATAGTGGTATCAGATCCAGAATCTATGCGTAGATTCTATGCACGAGTAGAAGACAAAAATTGTGGGCGATGATTTTGTCAATTGCTTGCCGTTACTAGCCTTGTCTTGATTCGGCGGCATCATGGGATGAAGCGGCCCAGACTAACTTTACACGTACTCTTACGTGAGACTGGTTCCACCGACCGACATGCGGTTGTTGCATAAGGTGGCTAGCGGGTGTCTATCCCTCGCACTTTAGTCGGATCGAATTCAATGAAGAGGGTCCTTATGAAGGGTAAATAGCATTGGCATATCAACGTTGTGGTTGTCACGTAGGTAAGAAGCGTTCTTGCTAGAAACCCAAATCAGCCATGTAAAAGTTGCAGCAACAATTAGAGGACGTGTAACTTGTTTTTGCAGGGTATGCTATGTGATGTGATATGGCCAAAAGGATGTGATGTTACATATGTAATGTATGAGATTGATCATGCTCTTGTAATAGGATTGACGACTTTCATGCGATGAGTATGACAACCGGCAGGATCCATAGGAGTTGTCTTAATTTATTGTATGAGATCCAACGCCATGTGATTACTTTACTTTATTGCTAACCGTTAGCTATAGTAGTAGAAGTAATAGTTGGCGAGACGACTTCGCAAAGACACAATGATGGAGATCATGGTGTCATGCCAGTGACAATGATGATCATGGTGCCCCGAAGATGGAGATCAAAGGAGCAAGATGATATTGGCCATATCATGTCACTATATGATTGCATGTGATGTTTATCATGTTTTTCATCTTATTGCTTAGAACGACGGTAGCAAAGATAAGATGATCCCTCATTGAAATTTCGAGATAAGTATTCCCCTAAGTGTGCACCATTGCGAAGGATCGTTGTCTCAAAGCACCACATGATGATCGGGTGTGATAGATTCTAACGTTCGAATACAACGGGTGTAAGCCATATTTACACACGCAAAACACTTAGGTTGACTCGACCAGCCTAGCATGTCCAGACATGGCCTCGAATACGGGAGACCAAAAGTTCGAACATGAGTCGTATGGTTGATACGATCAGCATGAAGATGCTCACCATTGATGACTAGTCCGTCTCACGTGATGATCGGACACGAGCTAGTCGACGTGGATCATGTAACACTTGGATGACTAGAGGGATGCCGATCTAAGTGGGAGTTCATTAAATAATTTGATTAGATTAACTTAACTTAACTATCATGAACTAAGTCTAAAATTGTCTTTACAAATATTGTAGATCGAATGGCCAACGCAAATGTCCCATTCAACTTCAAAGCATTCCTAGAGAAAACCAAGCTGAAAGACGATGGGAGCAACTATGCGGACTCGGCTCGTAACTTAAATCTCATCCTCCACTTCTAGAAAAAAGGCTAGTAGTGGCGCACCTATTTTGGCTATTACTGGCGCACTATAGGTGCGCCACTATTATCACGCCACTACTAATAAATAGTAACAGCGCACGCCTGGTGCGCCACTGTAAATATACATAATAGTGGCACACCACCTGGTGCGCCATTAATATCCCATACACTAATGGCGCACCACCTGGTGCGCCATTACTTTCCCAGACACTAATGGCGCACCACCTGGTGCACCACTAAAGTGCAATTTGGTGCGCCACTACTATGAATATTAGGAATTTTTTTTTGCTTTTCTGATATTTGCACAGGTTACAAAATACATTATAGCACAGAATATAAATAGCACAATATATAAACATCATATTTATCGAATACAATAGAAGATTAGTCTCTGAATTCAAAATAACGAACAAAGTTAGAACATTACAAGTCTCGAGACCGCAAGTTGCGAGTTTGTCTTCACATTACAAGTCTGTCGGGACCCCGATCCTAAGCCATAGGAATCCAGCCTGTAACACATCGCATCCCTTTGTGGTCTCACGCACGGTTAACTCCACGGCTGCAGCCTTACCTTAGCCGGGACCGTTTGCGTCTTTTGACTCACGTATGCGATAGTGTCGCTAGCAAACCAATGTCAAAGAACCCGGATCGACATGTCTAGTCATAAACCAAAGTGGTAGTTCCGCACAAGGACAGGCATACATGACCCAACAAAGCAGGTGTCGGTCATCAACGAACGTAGACGAGTCGTAGCAAGCTACAAAGACTCCATTACGTCGCGTGACATTTCCCCAAAGGGGACAGACACATCAGCTAAGAAGGACACATGCCGGTCAACCAATGTGTCCGGAGCAGTAGCGAACTACCAAGGCTCGTTGGATCACAAAGGGGCATTTCCTTGTAAGGAGTGCTACTAAAGTTCACGACTAGGTATTCGAACCCCATACATATCAAGTAAGACACACGTACGCATGGCATACCGATATGTATAGATACATCGATGGCATCACAACATAACCATAACCATACAAGCTTTATTTAAGAGGCTCGGAAGAGCCACACACATAATATTACACATTAAGGGTCTCACGACCCATAATAGCAGTCATACAATACAAGCCAGCGGAAGAGTTATAGACTGTCTGGGCACAGACAGGGCAACTAGTAGGCATGTGGCCTGACTATACTACAGAGCCGACGTAGGGCCAGATCGTAGCTGGGACACCAGCTACTCGTCGTCGTCGATGTCTACGAAGAACCCTCCATTAGGGTCATTAGCAACCTCTGCAACATTTATTAAACAAACATGAGTACGAAGGTACTCAGCAAGACATTAGGAGAACTAACTACTCATGCAAGGTATCAAAAGGTATTCCAGCATTTGACTCGTGGCTAGACAACTTGCTTTTTGAAATTAGTTTTGACAACTTGATTTCTCGCACACGAGTCCACTAACACCACAACAATACACTATCGTGGAATCATTCCGTCTCCATACGGAAATGCCGTCCACGACACTCACGCTTATCTTGACAATTTTATGAGTAGCCATTGAAGTTATCTATGAACGACATATGTCTCCAAGTAGTCCATATCCGCGGACGCGGCTATTCGAATAGATCATAACCCTGCAGGGGTGTACTTCGTCACACACGCTCCCGCCACTTATCGCCATGTGCACGTCATGCACCTCGGCAACCTTCAAACGGAAGCCTAGCGAGGGAGTCGGCCACGACCGTTAACCACACTAGTACCTAGTCCAGGTTTATCGCCTATCTGAGAGTAACCCGTATGGAAGTCCGGCCGAGGTTTCCGCCACGGCCTCAAACGATGTGCGCAAGGTTCCCAAGCCCACCATCCGGGTGCCACTTGGTACAACGTGCCACTGCCTACCGCATCACGGTCCACCTCTCAGGTCAGCACCATGCACGGCCTCCAGCATTACTATAAACACCAGAAACTACTTGCAACTCCTGGACCGAGTACTACGCGATTAATAGGCCGAGCGGGGTCATATTTCAGGGCCCAGCATGTGGTAGTATCTAGTCTTGGATTACATACATGGAACTCAGTTCCTAAGGACGGTTCCAATGAAACAACCCGCCATGTACTCCTACACAGCCTTTCACCGATACCTTTACCAAATCAAGTTCAACACACGACCTTTGCTCACCGAACACATTCCACATTTCTGTTCATCTCCCAGATGACAGACCATACACAACTCTAAGCATAGCATGCATAGCAGGATAAGGCACATCATAGCTGAAGCAACTACCAGGTATGCTAGGTTCCAAGGTTCGGCTATTTACTGTGACAAGGTTAAGTCATGCAAAGGAAGTGGGTCCAACTATCGTGGCAAAAGCAGTTGAAGCATTTGATCCTAATGCAATAAATAGGTGTAGGAGCAAGAACATAGGAGTTATCGTGATGATCAAAAGGGTTGCTTGCCTTGTTGCTCAGAGGAGGAACGATATCCGTCAGACGGATATTCGGTGGAATCCGGGGGTGCGGAGCCTATCGAAATGAATGGCAACATTCAATAACAATCATATGCAATCAAAATGATGCATGAGCATGGCATGAGAATGCAAGTGATAAGTTATTATAATCAAGATGTTTTAGGTTTAGAGTTGATTTGAATCACATTCGAATAGCAATTCAAACGGGTATTCTCGGATACCGGTTTAATTGATTCGACCTGATGCTCAGATCAACCTAATGTTAACATGCATGAAATGTCATGTTATGGTACTGATTAATATCTAGGGCAGTGTGTGATCATTGTATTTATAATGAAATTTGTATATTTTTGCAAATTCCATTTATAAAGTGATTAATGAATTGAATTATTCCTTATTTCACAATTTAGGGTCCTGTAACTTTTTCAAACATAGTTGAAAATAGCATAATCAGAATCCTTGAATTTTTCTGATACTTTTTCATATATAATTTATTTTCATTGGAGTTACAGATTAATTTCTATGATTTTTGCAATTTTTAGCAATTTCCTGAATTAGTTTTAAACTGGAAATTCCATTTATTGCATCACGCTGACGTCAGCAGGTCAGCCGACCTGTTCAGGTCAAACCTGACAGGGGGGCCCCACTGGTCAGCCTCTGTGGGACTAATCCCGCGCTGACCAGCCCTAACTGAGGTTTGACTTGGCCTTGGGCCCACTTGTCAGCGAGTGATTAAGTCACTAATCGGCTGGGTTAGCTTGCCACGTCGACCTCCACCGGCGGCGAGGTCGACCTCGCCGGCGGGGAGCCTCCGGCGACCACCAGCACGGCGGAGGGGCTCGGAAACGGCGCACAGGGGGCCAAATGCTGCGCGGAGAGCACCAGAGGAACGACACGTCTCCCGCAGCTTCATTTCTGCGCCTAGCCGGGGCTGATTTGGCCGGAGATGACGCTGGCGACGAGCTTCGCGGCGGCCAAGGCTCGGGCGTCATAGGGATCTTTGCAACAGGGGGATCTATGCTCGGTTCTTAGCTGCTACAGCATCTACGCGTCGTCCTGGAGCTGTTGGTGCCATCGGAAGGACGAGCTGGACATCGGAGGGCTACCGGCGACGAGCGGCAGCGGCGGTCCTCGTCGGGCTCCGGTGAAACTAGGGCTAGAGGAGGGGATCGACGGGGAAAACTTAGGGAAAATGACCGCATGCTCACAGGGAGTGCAGAGCAGAGCTCAGACGGCTCGGGGAAGGCCTGGGGGCGACGAATCGACGGGAGAGGTCCGGCGGCCGGAGGAGGAAGACGACGGCGTTGCGGGCGTTGCAGGGCTCGAGGAGGCTTCGGCTTCTGCAGAGATGACCAGGGCGACGAGGCGGATCTAATGGCGTGCTCTGGGAGGGGATCCTATGGCCAGGGGCACGACCAGCTCGAGCTCGAGCTCGGCTCTAATGGCGGCAGCAGGGAGAAGGAGGAGATCCGGGAGGAGGAGGAGAACCGAGGCGGGGAATGGATAGGGGAAGCTCTGGGGAGCTTATCCCCGTCGTCGCCAGCGCGAACCGGCGGCCACGCAGGTGCGTGGCCGCGCCGGAGGAGGCGGCGGCCACCTCCTGCTGCCTACTGGCGCGAGGGAGGGGACGAGCGGGGAGATGGGTCGGGCCTGGCTTGGGCGACAGGTAAGTCTTTTTCCATTTCCTCTGTTTTTGTTTTTCTGTTTTGCTATTTATTGCTTTGCTAATTATTTCAGCTCCAAAACAAAAAGTAAAAACTATTTTAGACCTCCTGAAATATTTGTTATAATATCCCCACTCATTTCCAAGGTTTTCAACATTTTTGGAAAATTATAGTTTCTGATTTCAATTTTTAAATTTGAAACCAGTGGCTTTTGCATTTATTTAAAATGCTTAAAGCGTGAAGAAAATAGTTTTCTCCAATGCTCATTTACTTTCATGATTTATCAGAAAGTTTGAACATTTCTTGAGGCCATTTTGGGTTCATTGATTTGAACTAGTTTGAAATTTCCTTTAATTGAAATGGTGGCTAGGGTTTTGAGTTTTTCCTTTGCCACTTTGTTATTTTTTGTTGAAACTTCTTAGATGCAAATGCAAAGAAGACATGAGCACAATGCTATCTTGCTTAAGGGTTAGGGATGTGACAACTCACCCCCACTCAAAAGAATCTCGTCCCGAGATTTAGAAGTCGTCGGAAATAACGCAGGATATTCGAGTCGGAGACGATCCTCTCTTTCCCAAGTTGCCTCCTTTTCAGAATGATTTGACCACTGAACTTTAAGAAACTTGAGGTTTCGACGTCGAGTGGTACGCTCAGCTTGATCAAGAATACGCACGGGGTATTCTCGGTAAGAAAGGTTATCTTGTAGATCAAGCGTTTCGTGGTCCACTTCACGGATAGGATCCGAAAAGCAACGCCTGAGTTGCGAGACGTGGAAAACATCATGAACCTTGGAAATATGTGGAGGAAGTTCCAACTGGTAGGCAACATCTCCTCGTTTGGCAAGAATGCGAAAAGGTCCAATGTAACGAGGAGCCAATTTGCCCTTGATACCGAATCGATGGGTACCCTTCAAAGGTGTAACCCGAAGTTAAGCCTTCTCGTCAACTTCAAAGGTCACAGCCTTATGATGACGATCATATTGGCTCTTTTGACGAGACTGGGCTGTTTTCAACTTTTCACGAATAATGCGAACCTGCTCTTCTGCATCCTGGATCATGTCCGGGCCAAAGAGTTGCCTCTCTCCGGTTTCTGACCAATTAAGAGGGGTTCGACATCTTCGTCCATAGAGAACTTCAAAAGGGGCTTTGCCCAAGCTTGATTGATAACTATTGTTATAAGCGAATTCGGAAAATGGAAGGCACTTCTCCCAATTCATACCGAACGAAATAACACAAGCTCGGAGGATATCTTCTAGGATTTGATTCACTCTTTCTACTTGACCACTTGATTGAGGACGGAAAGCAGTGCTAAAAGATAAGTGAGTCCCCATGGCATTCTGAAAACTTTCCCAGAAGCGAGAAGTAAAGATACTTCCACGGTCCGAGTTAATTTCCAGGGGAACACCATGAAGAGACACTATTCGAGAGATATATAACTCTGCTAGCTGGCTAGCTGTTATACTCTCACGAACAGGAAGAAAATGAGCCACTTTGGAAAGACGGTCAATGACCACAAAGATAGCATTATTTCCTTTCTTGGTCTTGGGAAATCCGGTAATGAAATCCATGCTAAATTTATCCCATTTCCATTCAGGAATAGCTAAAGGTTGAAGGGTGCCAGCAGGCCTTTGATGTTCTGCCTTAACTCGGCGACAAACGTCACAGTTAGCAACGAACTCAGCAATTTCTCTCTTCATCCTAGTCCACGAGAACCTTTGGCGTAGGTCCTGATACATCTTAGTACTACCGGGATGAATGGTGAGAGGGGAATCATGAGCCTCCTTAAGGATTAACTGCCTTAGATGTGGGTTCTTAGGAACCACTAAACGATTCTGGAAGAACACCACACCTTGATCATTCATGGAAAATTCTTTAGCGTTTCCGCTAAAAATATTCTCCTTGATCCGTGATATACCCTTGTCACGCTTTTGTCCAGCTATAATTTGATCCTTAAGAGTAGGCTTCGCCACCAGGGTAGAAAGGAATCCTTGAGGAACAATATGAAGATTCAACTTCCAAAAGTCCTCATGGAGAATGGTTGACCTTGTTGTAGCATCAAATTGTTACAATAAGATTTACGACTTAGTGCATCGGCCATAACATTGGCCTTCCCCGGGGTGTAAGTTACCCCTAAGTCGTAATCCGAGATCAACTCAACCCACCGTCTTTGCCTGAGATTCAAATCCGGCTGGGTGAAGATATATTTCAGACTTTGGTGATCAGTGAATATTTCGCAACGATTACCCAAAAGGTAATGTCGCCAGGTTTTTAGTGCATGGACCACAGCTGCAAGCTCAAGGTCATGTGTGGGATAATTATCCTCATGTGGACGCAACTGTCGAGATGCGTATGCGATCACATGACGATCTTGCATGAGAATGCAACCTAATCCTTGTCGCGAGGCGTCGCAATAGATAACAAAGTCCTTAGAAAAATCTGGTGGTAGCAACACAGGTGCGGAAGTCAGGCGTCTTTTCAGTTCCTGAAAACTATGCTCACACTGTGGTGTCCACTCGAACTTCTTATCTTTCTTGAGGAGTTCAGTCAGAGGCTTTGCAACCTTGGAGAAATTCTTGACGAAGCGGCGACAATAGCTCGCTAGACCAAGAAAACTCCTAACTTGCTTAAGTGATTCAGGTTGAGTCCAATCAAGGACAGCTTGAACTCTCTCGGGATTGACAGCAATACCCTTACCAGAGATTACGTGGCCTAGATAGGTCACTTCTGGTAACCAGAATTCACATTTTGAAAATTTGGCATAAAGGCGATGCTCTTGAAGTTTCATCAATACCAGCCTTAGATGCTCGGCATGTTCTTGTTCATTCTTTGAGTAGATGAGAATATCATCGAGGTATACTACGACGAATTTATCCAAATACTCCATAAAGATTGAATTCATCAGCCGAGAGAAGGTGGCTGGGGCATTGGTTAAACCGAAGGACATAACGGTGTACTCATATTGGCCATAACGAGTAACAAAGGCCGTTTTTGGAATGTCCCCGTTCTTAATCTTGATTTGATGGATCCCAACCTCAAATCCATTTTGGAGAAGACTGAGGATCCAGCGAGCTGATCGTACAGATCGTTGATCCTGGGGAGCGGATACTTGTTCTTAATGGTGACCAGGTTAACTGGTCGGTAATCTACAACCATCCGATCCGTTCCGTCTTTCTTCTTGACGAAGAGGACGGGACAAGCCCAAGGAGAAGAGCTAGGACGAATGAAACCCTTGTTCAAGGCCTCATCTAATTGCTTCTTAAGTTCGGCTAGCTCCAAGGATGCCATCTTATAAGGTCTTCTGGCTATTGGGACAGTTCCCAGAACAAGATCTATCACAAACTCTACATCTCTGTCAGGTGGAATTCCTGGCAGTTCCTCTGGAAAAACATCCGGAAGTCACGGACTACCGGAATGTCTTCAAGTTCCGGAAGAGGGTTGGCATTTAGGGAATAGAGTTGGCATTTGGTAGCTCGAGTAGAGACATTTACTATCTCACCCGAGGAATGGGTAAGCTGGACATTTCTTGATTGAGTATCAATCTTGGCATAGTGAGCTGACATCCAGTCCATGCCCAAGATGATATTAATATCTGAAGATTTCAATGCTATCAATGAGGCTAGAAAAACTAGCCTGTCTACTAGCATTTCATTATCATAGGTTATCCTAGAGGTTTGCCATTTACTACCAGGGGTTTGGACAACCAATGGGATTGGCATATCACAAAATGACATGTTATGCAACTGTGCATAACTTTCTGAAATGAAGGAATGAGAAGACCCAGTGTCAAAGAGAACGGACGCTGGGTGATGATTAATAAGAAGCATACCCAGCATGACATCGGGATCCTGTGCAGCTTCTTCTGTTGACACATAATTCACACGGCCACGTGCAGGAGTTGGCTTCACATAAAACGCTTTGCCCGACTTGGCCTGCCCGACGGACTTTCCGGGTTGCTTGGCACCCACATTCTGAGGACACTCACGGGAATAATGCCCTGGTTCTCCACACTTGTAGCATATCACCTGGTTGGCACGTGGTGTAGCATTGCTAGCTGGACCACCATAAGCTTTTGATGGAGGGTTGGCCTGATTCGTCTGAGGCGCCACGTAGGATGGCCTCGGAGTGTATCTTGGCGGCAGAGAACTGTTTGGAACCCACAGCCTGTGTTTTTGAAATGCGGAACCAGAAGATGAGCCAAAGTCACGGGAGTGCTTCCTTGTGGCTTCAAAGTTAGTATGACCAGTCTCCGCACTGATCGCTTTGTTGACCAGGGCTTGAAAGCTTGCACACTCATGGAGGCGCAGGTCTCGACGGAGCTCAGGGCTCAGACCCTTACGGAATCTTGCTTGCTTCTTGGCGTCAGTAGACACCTCCTCTGTTGCATAGCGGGCGAGGTTACCGAACTCGCGGCTATAGGCATCCACAGACAACTTGCCCTGAGTGAAGGCACATAACTCCTCTCTCTTTCTGTCCATAAGGCCCTCTGGAATATGGTGCACACGGAAAGCTGCGCTGAAGTCTGCCCATGTGGCCACTGGTTCAGCGGGACGCATAGCTTCAAAATTCTCCCACCACAGATTGGCGGGTCCCTCCAGGAAATACGTCGCGAAGGTCACCTTGTCGGCCTCAGACACATTCGCAGAGCGAATCTTGCGTGAAATGCTGCACAGCCAGTCATCAGCGTCGAGGGGATTGACGGAATGATGAAACTTTGGAGGATTCAGCTTCACAAAGTCATTGAGGGACACTGCAGCATTCCTAGGCTGTCGAGCCGTCTTCTGCTCAATACGCTCTAGCAGTCGGTTGGTCTCCCTTTTGTTTCTTTCTGCCTCAAGCATCACTTCTACCAGAGAAGGTGGGTGAGGCAGGTCTTCCTGCGACGCTTGACTACCCTCACCTTGCTCATGAGCAGGGGCACGGTTCAACCTGGTGAACACCATCCTGACAAACAAACTCATAGCTTAGACCAATATCATATCAATACTAACTATGGATTAAGAATGTACTGAACACACGGAATGCGGAAATGAATATCCGAACAACATGGTAACAAGCAACTGCTATATATACACCATGGTTCATACACACCCTTACATAGTTCAGTACAAACTTACTCGAAGAGCAAACTAGTGAAATGGTGGAACTACTCATCAGAGGCTTACAAGCTTCCTACACGTTATTTATCTAGGCCTCCGGAATTCGTTTCACATTACTACCATACTCCACAAGTCACGCAGGACTGTGAACATACGGCTACTACCATACTATCCTTCCGCTCATAGCTCAGGCATCCGCATAGAACATCTCATAGAGATTACCTCCATGACCCGGAAGCTCAACCTGCGGATCAGGAAACACTCTAGCCCGAGATCCCTGGGATCCATAAGGACACGGATGTGGCCTTGGTCCCCTGACTGGTGGTAAGAGGGGTCCCCGAAGAGGTGTGACTCCTCCTATAGCTGGCCAGTCAACATGGGCCGGAAGATGGTTCCTAACAGGGTTCAGCATCTCCATCTCTCCATACCCTGTCTGGACTACCGGTGCCAGCTGCGTCAAAACTGTCCACAGACGGGCACGGGTAGCATAAAGCTCCATGCGGAGAGCACGAGCATCCTTGTCTCTGTTCTCTAGCATCTCAACAGTGGACTGCAGAAGTGGATCCTCCATAGAAGAATCAAAATAGAATCCACTGAGGTATCCCTCTTCACCAGACTGAGAGGCCGGAACATAGCAGAACTCTGAATTCTGCAGCAGTGCATGTCTCGCTCTCATAATAGTCAGCATTGAATAGGCAGCATCTTGTACTGCCATGTCAACAGTGACTCCCAACCCATAGGACCAATGGATTGGCTTCTCCGCTCCAGGGTAGTCTGGAAATACCCTAACAGTGCAGATGTACTGGCTCTGGTTGAAGTCTCGGTACTGTTCCTCTACCGTGTACTCGGGGTACCAGCGGTAACCGCACACCGACATCACCCTGACCAGCATGGCCGTATGACCCGGTACATCAATGCACCTGGTCAAACGTACCACCTGACGAGAAGGACGGCCAGGCATCTGTAAATAGAGAGTAATGCAAAAGCATTAGAGCTCTGAATGCAAAAAATGGGCAGCATAACGGCTGTAAATGCTCAAAACAAATTTGAGACAACCCAAAGTGGAATAACGTAACCACTCAACTATCAAGTTCAACTCTCTGATCATCAAACTTACTTCCTGCTTCCTAGGAATAAAAGAAACCCAATATCTCTCGACCCGTAGTCCTATAAGCTACCGATCGGAAACACGAGCCTAGGAGAAGATGAGAAATCTAGTCCTTAATTCCCGCAGAAAAGACGAGGATGACCAGAATAGAATAACTTGAGAAGAGAACAAGAATCTTACGTTCCCTTCCACAAACAATTTCCTTATATATAACTAAAGCAATTCTAGACTCAACTTCGACCAGTTTGGCTTAGTAATCCTACAGTCAGTCAGGCTCTGATACCAACGCTGTCGGGACCCCGATCCTAAGCCATAGGAATCCAGCCTGTAACACATCGCATCCCTTTGTGGTCTCACGCACGGTTAACTCCACGGCTGCAGCCTTACCTTAGCCGGGACCGTTTACGTCTTTTGACTCACGTATGCGATAGTGTCGCTAGCAAACCAATGTCAAAGAACCCGGATCGACATGTCTAGTCATAAACCAAAGTGGCAGTTCCGCACAAGGACAGGCATACATGACCCAACAAAGCAGGTGTCGGTCATCAACGAACGTAGACGAGTCGTAGCAAGCTACAAAGACTCCATTACGTCGCGTGACATTTCCCCAAAGGGGACAGACACATCAGCTAAGAAGGACACATGCCGGTCAACCAATGTATCCGGAGCAGTAGCGAACTACCAAGGCTCGTTGGATCACAAAGGGGCATTTCCTTGTAAGGAGTGCTACTAAAGTTCACGACTAGGTATTCGAACCCCATACATATCAAGTAAGACACACGTACGCATGGCATACCGATATGTATAGATACATCGATGGCATCACAACATAACCATAACCATACAAGCTTTATTTAAGAGGCTCGGAAGAGCCACACACATAATATTACACATTAAGGGTCTCACGACCCATAATAGCAGTCATACAATACAAGCCAGCGGAAGATTTATAGACTGTCTGGGCACAGACAGGGCAACTAGTAGGCATGTGGCCTGACTATACTACAGAGCCGACGTAGGGCCAGATCGTAGCTGGGACACCAGCTACTCGTCGTCGTCGATGTCTACGAAGAACCCTCCATTAGGGTCATTAGCAACCTCTGCAACATTTATTAAACAAACATGAGTACGAAGGTACTCAGCAAGACTTTAGGAGAACTAACTACTCATGCAAGGTATCAAAAGGTATTGTGGGGTTTCATGCGGGAAGCCAGCATTTGACTCGTGGCTAGACAACTTGCTTTTTGAAATTAGTTTTGACAACTTGATTTCTCGCATACGAGTCCACAAACACCACAATAATACACTATCGTGGAATCATTCCGTCTCCATACGGAAATGCCGTCCACGACACTCATGCTTATCTTGACAATTTTATGAGTAGCCATTGAAGTTATCTATGAACAACATATCTCTCCAAGTAGTCCATATCCGCGGACGCAGCTATTCGAATAGATCATAACCCTGCAGGGGTGTACTTCGTCACACACGCTCCCGCCACTTATCGCCATGTGCACGTCATGCACCTCGGCAACCTTCAAACGGAAGCCCAGCGAGGGAGTCGGCCACGACTGTTAACCACACTAGTACCTAGTCCAGGTTTATCGCCTATCTGAGAGTAACCCGTACGGGAGTCCGGCCGAGGTTTCCGCCACGGCCTCAAACGATGCGCGCAGGGTTCCCAAGCCCACCATCCGGGTGCCACTTGGTACACAGTGCCACTGCCTACCGCATCACGGTCCACCTCTCAGGTCAGCACCATGCACGGCCTCCAGCATTACTATAAACACCAGAAACTACTTGCAAGTCCTGGACCGAGTACTATGCGATTAATAGGCCGAGCGGGGTCATATTTCAGGGCCCAGCATGTGGTAGTATCTAGTCTTGGATTACATACACGGAACTCAGTTCCTAAGGACGGTTCCAATGAAACAACCCGCCATGTACTCCTACACAGCCTTTCACCGGTACCTTTACCAAATCAAGTTCAACACACGACCTTTGCTCACCGAACACATTCCACATTTCTTTTCATCTCCCAGATGACAGACCATACACAACTCTAAGCATAGCATGCATAGCAGGATAAGGCACATCATAGCTCAAGCAACTACCAGGTATGCTAGGTTGCAAGGTTCGGCTATTTACTGTGACAAGGTTAAGTCATGCAAAGGAAGTGGGTCCAACTATCGTGGCAAAAGCAGTTGAAGCATTTGATCCTAATGCAATAAATAGGTGCAGGAGCAAGAACATAGGAGTTATCGTGATGATCAAAAGGGTTGCTTGCCTTGTTGCTCAGAGGAGGAACGATATCCGTCAGACGGATATTCGGTGGAATCCGGGGGTGTGGAGCCTATCGAAATGAATGGCAACATTCAATAACAATCATATGCAATCAAAATGATGCATGAGCATGGCATGAGAATGCAAGTGATAAGTTATTATAATCAAGATGTTTTAGGTTTAGAGTTGATTTGAATCACATTCAAATAACAATTCAAACGGGTATTCTCGGATACCGGTTTAATTGATTCGACCTGATGCTCAGATCAACATAATGTTAACATGCATGAAATGTCATGTTATGGTACTGATTTATATCTAGGGCAGTGTGTGATCATTGTATTTATAATGAAATTGGTATATTTTTGCAAATTTATAAAGTGATTAAAGAATTGAATTATTCCTTATTTCACAATTTAGGGTCTTGTAACTTTTTCAAACATAGATGAAAATAGCATAATCAGAATCCTTGAATTTTTTTGATACTTTTTCATATATAATTTATTTTCATTGGAGTTACAGATTAATTTCTATGATTTTTGCAATTTTTAGCAATTTCCTGAAATAGTTTTAAACTGGAAATTCCATTTATTGCATCAGGCTGACGTCAGCAGGTCAGCCGACCTGTTCAGGTCAAACCTGACAGGGGGGCCCCACTGGTCAGCCTCTCTGGGACTAATCCCGCGCTGACCAGCCCTAACTGAGGTTTGACTTGGCCTTGGGCCCACTTGTCAGCGAGTGATTAAGTCACTAATCGGCTGGGTTAGCTTGCCACGTCGACCTCCACAGGCGGCGAGGTCGACCTCGCCGGCGGGGAGCCTCCGGCGACCACCAGCACGGCGGAGGGGCTCGGAAACGGCGCACAGGGGGCCAAATGCTGCGCGGAGAGCACCAGAGGAACGACACGTCTCCCGCAGCTTCATTTCTGCGCCTAGCCGGGGCTGATCTGGCCGGAGATGACGCCGGCGATGAGCTTGGCGGCGGCCAAGGCTCGGGCGTCATCGGGGTCTTTGCAACAGGGGGATCTACGCTTGGTTCTTAGCTGCTACAGCATCTACGCGTCGTCCTGGAGCTGTTGGTGCCATCGGAAGGACGAGCAGGACATCGGAGGGCTACCGGCGACGAGCGGCAGCGGCGGTCCTCGTCGGGCTCCGGTAAAACTAGGGCTAGAGGAGGGGATCGACGGGGAAAACTTAGGGAAAACGACCGCATGCTCACAGGGAGTGCAGAGCAGAGCTCAGACGGCTCGGGGAAGGCCTGGGGGCGACGAATCGACGGGAGAGGTCCGGCGGCCGGAGGAGGAAGACGACGGCGTTGCGGGCGTTGCAGGGCTCGAGGAGGCTTCGACTTCTGCAGAGACGACCAGGGCGACGAGGCGGAGCTAATGGCGTGCTCTGGGAGGGGATCCTATGGCCAGGGGCACGGCCAGCTCGAGCTCGAGCTCGGCTCTAATGGCGGCAGCAGGGAGAAGGAGGAGATCCGGGAGGAGGAGGAGAACCGAGGCGGGGAATGGATAGGGGAAGCTCTGGGGAGCTTATCCCCGTCGTTGCCAGCGCGAACCGGCGGCCAGGCAGGCACGCAGGTGCGTGGCCGCGCCAGAGGAGGCGGCGGCCACCTCCTGCTGCCTACTGGCGCGAGGGAGGGGACGAGCGGGGAGATGGGCCGGGCCTGGCTTGGGCGACAGGTAAGTCTTTTTCCATTTCCTCTGTTTTTGTTTTTCTGTTTTGCTATTTATTTCTTTGCTTATTATTTCAGCTCCAAAACAAAAAGTAAAAACTATTTTAGACCTCCTGAAATATTTGTTATAATATCCCCACTCATTTCCAAGGTTTTCAACATTTTTGGAAAATTATAGTTTCTGATTTCAATTTTTAAATTTGAAACCGGTGGCTTTTGCATTTATTTAAAATGCTTAAAGTGTCAAGAAAATAGTTTTCTCCAATGCTCATTTACTTTCATGATTTATCAGAAAGTTTGAACATTTCTTGAGGCCATTTTGGGTTCATTGATTTGAACTAGTTTGGAATTTCCTTTAATTCAAATGGTGGCTAGGGTTTTGAGTTTTTCCTTTGCCACTTTGTTGTTTTTTGTTGAAACTTCTTAGATGCAAATGCAAAGAAGACATGAGCACAATGCTATCTTGCTTAAGGGTTAGGGATGTGACAAAGTCGATATCTAAACTACCATCACATAGAAGAGGGTTGCGGTCACGATGAGCATCATCGCGATGAAACTGATCTTCATCTATTTCCTCCTCCGCTATCTCCTCCCTCCCGCTAGATAGCGCGTGTATCTAGCTTCCGCCTCCGCCCTAATGGTGTACCCTTTGTAACTGTTATCGCTGAAACGGTGAACCTGTCTCCGACACTCCTCCCAGTCGTCGTAGACTCCGGGAACCTCACCCTTGTACACGACATACGATGGCATCTCTGTGCACTAGAAAAACAAAATATTAGTAGCAATTCACAGATAATATATAAGCAATATATAAGTATGCAACAAAAGGATCGGAAGAGAAAAGCAACACATTAATAGCACGATTCATGGTCCTACTAATAAATAGCATCGACTACATATAAGTTGAACGACTGTCCAAACTAAAGAGACATACAAGTTCATTAAAGTTTAATTACAACATGAGCTAATCGATATTTCAGAACTACATAGCATCGGTACTTTCGACTCGACTCAGGGACCGGAGCGTGGATGAAGCTGCCATCTTTCGTGATGGTCATGAATGTGCGATCGTTGTCAGCCTGCATTTGTAGCATTGTGTCAATTTCACTATTGGACGGTTGACTGTTGAGGTCGAATTGCCCCGATCTAGGAAGGACATCTTGATAGATGATTTCCGCAAACTCCGACTGGATGCGAAAGAATTCTTGTCTAAATTCCTCGTCCTAGATTGCCGACAAGCATGCGGCCCATTCTTTGAGATCATTTGGTAGCATACGGTGATGTTGGTCCCGTACGATCGCCCCGCATGTGATGGAGGGCGTAGTAGGCACCCTTCTGACTGCCAGACGGTTGCTTGACGCCGGGGAACGTCATTACATGGGTGAACACGTGCTTGCCGTACCTAACAATTGGCATCCTGAAGGTGCCTCCAGATTTGGCGTAGCCGGGGAGGACATCATCAAGAACTTTCTTGATATTTGTGTAGTCTTTCTTCGACTAACGGTCCGAGTCGAAATACGTGGCCATGGAATATTTCGGGCTTAAGAGGATGAGTGTGCAATGTGTGTCACTGCACAAAACACGAAATGTTAGAAAAAAAAGAACGATCGAAATCTAAGAAATCATATGTTACGGGGCGATGAGGGGATGACTTACTCAGAAAATTAAGGCACGAGGAAGTTATCCTTATCTGCGTTCGCTAGAATGATGCCTTCGAGGTATGAACTCGTGACTTGCCGGTCCCCAGCACCGCCCAAGATCTTGGCATGCATGTAGAAGGGGTCGACTATCACGATGTTCGGGGTCTTGTCTCTAATGATTCACATCTCCATACTGAGCGAAAATAGTCGAATGAAGGTGTAGTGCAGCGGATAAAGGTTAAGCATAGCGAAGATGTCATCAAACCGCAAGACGATCATACGCCCGATGGTGCTATCGACAAAGCCCTTGCCCTCTGGCACCTTGGCCACGAAAACCGGGTATGTCACATCATTCTTGAAGAGACGTCGCTTCTCCATATAAAGAACAACGTCATGCAGACTCCTCATAGCACCGGTTGCAGCATTGAACAGATTAGTCGGTAGCATCGGCCTACCCGCCACATTCACCCTCCTCTCAATATCCTTAGATATTGGTGGCCCGTTCTGAGCATGGATCGTACTCGGTGCCGGCTGGCTGGCACCCTTGTTATTTTTTCTTTTCCGTCCCTTCTGCTTCTTCTGCTGTAATGGGATCGAGTTCTACTCAGAGACCACCTTCTTGAGTGTGGTGGGGCTGATAATATTTTGCACCTCGGCTATTTGAGTCTCAGTGAAGGTGGCAGCTGGAGGCGTCTCCTGAGAACTGAACAGACGACGCCTGTTACAATTGGGTTTCTCCGCGATACCAGCTAGATCGCCATCGTCTTTTGCAGGGTTGGGTTCTTGAGAAGGAGGCCCGAACAATTCGTCATCGTACCCATGGTCGTTGATGTACTTATCGATGTTGGAAAATGTATCGTCTTCGTCGTCTGGATCCTGTGCCATATGCATGTCCGGATCAGCTGACGGCGGTAGCGTTGCGGCGGTGTTGTCATGGCTTGGGGCCGGCACAACTGGCGGTGTTGTCTGCGGGGTTGTGTGCCCCGCCCCCAAACGAATCTGGCTCTTCGGCCAAAGCATGGACCAGTTTAAGCAGGCGCTGAGGGTCATCACATCATCTTCGTCGGCCCCAGGGGGTCGATACGGAGGTAACAAGTTGTCGCAGCCCCGCAGCACCCGAACCAGTTGAACCCTATACACGGTGGGTGGCATCACATTATCGTGGAACACACGGTTTCCCGGTTCAACGATTTTGGCCTTGGCGACATCGATCAACTCGCCGTCCACGAAGTGCAGGAGAGTGCATGCAACGTTGGCGGCGCCCTACGAAAACATGTAGGGCGTTAGGGATGCCCAGTCAAAGGCAAGGAGATGAAGTCATCGACCGAGGCTTAGTTACCGTGATGGCGCCAATGGCGGGCGTGCGAGTGACGGAGGGCCGCTTGCTGCCGAGGTGTCGGCCAGCGTATTCATCCCACACACGGGTGCATTAAGCTCCAATACCGGCGCCGACGCCGGAGGCACCTGCAATGCTGCCTCCCACGGAGACACTGATGCCAGCGCGTTGTGCGAGTTGCTGCCCGTGAAGCTGGGAATCCGGGGCGGGCCCTGTTGGCCGGTCGCAATCCACCCTCGCAGCCCCTCAAGCAAGGAAGGCATAATGGCGGTGATCGTCGCTCCCAATTGGTCTCGCACTTGCTCTTGGACTATCTCCGGAATCCGCGCCAGTTGTGCCTTGAGTTCTTTAACCTCGCGCTCCTGGCTTTACGAGATGGTCTTTCTCTCCTTTCGCCCAGGCTTATAGTATTCGACCATTTCGTGGAGAAGCCTTCGCCGGCCACACGACCAGCTGACAGTGGCTTACTGAGCTTATCCTTGTGTTTCATTATGTTCAACACCCTATTTAAAGTGGTGTCCCAAGCGGCAGACAGGGAGCTTTGATACCCCGCGCTACTGATTTCAGTTTCCTGCAGAAGGAACGTGAACCATTTAGAAATTTGGTTTCATTAATTAGAATGCAACCATCTGGAGCTAATTACGCGGGGGTGTATTCCTTACCAGAACACGCTCAAGCTCCTTCACCTTCGGATCCGTGGTAAGCTCCTTTGTAACCGGGTCCACTTTGTACCGGGCCCTGACATAGTTCCTGGTCTGCTTTTCATGGTATTTATCGAAGAGGGGCAGTAGGCCTTGCTCGGCACGCTCTGCGTCCTCCTTGTACCATTTAGGTTCCGCCACTCTGTAACCATCGGGACCGAGTTTGTGGACCCCTAAGTTCAAGTCCCGCATATCTTTCCCCCATTAACTTGATTCCACGGATGCATTGCTCTCGCACTTGATCTTGAACTCCAGGTAGTCAACTTTGCTGATCGAAGGATTTGTCTCCTTGATCTTCTCATAACTATCACCTCTTAGAATCCTTCTCTTTACCGAGGCTATCCAAGTAGCCAGGGCCGTGCTCATCTTCGTGAGGGCGGAAATGTTCACTTTATTCCCTAAGAGGCGTGTGTTTGTGACGTCACCGGGGAACTTGTATCGTTCGTGCAACTTCGTGAAGAGGAGGTTGTGCAAACTCGCTCGGCCTTGATGCCTTAGGTTCTCGGTGTTGATCGAGACGGTGCTCCGAAGAATGCACCCAAGTTGTCCCGCGTACCCACCGACTAATTCTTTCGGTGCCGTTGGATGCCCACTGGAGGACACATCAGTAAATTCCTCCTTGACGGTGCCGAGCACATTCGGGTGCCGGTCCTTCCGTTGTTTCTTCGGTTGGCTGCCATTTGTGCGTTCGCTGCCATCATCAGTGGTGGCATCCCCGGCGACAACATCAGTGGTGTCATCCCCGGCGGCACCATTAGTGGTGTCATCCCCGACGCCACTAGGGGTTGTGTAGTCGAGATTGGTGTCTTCCGTGGCATCCTCATAGCGGTGAGGTTCTTCCTCCAGCTCCTGGGATAGCGCCCAGAATGGCTTGCCCGAACCGCTGGCCTCATCGTTGTTGGCCATGTTCGCTCTAAATAGGGAAAAAGGCTACTAGAGTTATTGGATGAGATCAGGGTAGTATCTATTCTTCTCAGATTTAGAGGAAAACTAAGAATAAAACATGCAAATTGATATGATGAAGATGAAGATTTGGGAGCAGAGTTTAGGTTAGAGTGATGAGAGTGGTGTTATCATTTCCTAGCTCGCTGCCTTATCCATTATTTGGCGTTATGAGACATGGGGTCAAACAGATGTGCGGGTTTGCACACTCATACTTGGCTTGGAGAACATAAGGGTAGATGGTCTTGTGTCTACAATTATCAATTAGCAGGAAAGGAAAATGGACGTTGAATTCCCTTCTTTTTGAAAAATGGACGCTTAGAAATATTCTCTTTGTACAGATAACATTGTCTATAAATGTTGATTAATATTTGTTTTGGTTGAAAATCGGGCACCTTCTAGGTCAAGAAAATTGGGCATGACCTTTGCAAATTTTCTTGACCTAGGAATGCCTGATGACCCACAAGTATAGGGGATCAATCGTAGTCCTTTCGATAAGTAAGAGTGTCGAACCCAACGAGGAGGAGAAGGCTCTGATAAACGGTTTTCAGTAAGGTAATAACTGCAAGCACTGAAAATAGCGGTAACAAGTGATTGTGTAGTGAGGTGAAACGTAGCAAACAAAAAGTGACAAGTAACAAGTAGTAGCAACGGTGCAGCAAGTGGCCCAATCCCTTTTGTACCAAGGGACAAGCCTGAACAAAGTCTTATCAGAGGAAAAACGCTCCCGAGGACACACGGGAATTTCTGTCATGCTAGTTTCATCATGTTCATATGATTCGCGTTCGTTACTTTGATAGTTTGATATGTGGGTGGACCGGCGCTTGGGTACTGCCCTTACTTGGACAAGCATCCCACTTATGATTAACCCCTCTCGCAAGCATCCGCAACTACGAAAGAAGAATTAAGACAACGTCTAACCATAGCATTAAACTAGTGGATCCAAATCCGCCCCTTACTGTGATAGCCTGGCTTATTAGGGATGATAGACTACTCATATCAATAAGGAATTCCTTCTTTTCTGGGAGCCCATTCAGACATAACTCCCAGGTTAAGCGTGCTCGGCTTGGAGTAGTTCTAGGATGGGTGACCGACCGGGAAGTTGTTCCCGGGTGCGCATGAGTGAGGACAAAGTGCGCAGAAAAGACTAGTATTGATATGTGGGGACAGTCTATATCCCGCCAAGAGTAACGACCGCCGGCGGGTGTGTCCGGGGCGTTACAAGTTTGGTATCAGAGCCGACCCTCGCAGTTACACGGATGTTTGCGGACAGGTGTGCAGTCATGTTGTTCATGACGTTTGTGACCCGTCGTGGCACACAACATGGTACATGTACTGGACTGGATGCACAGACGTTTGTGCCAAGAGGGAACGTTCCTGTGACCCGACGAGGACGTCGGTTCCTCTGAGTGGTGGTGTATGTGATAGCCTGGCTTATTAGGGATGATAGACTATTCATATCAATAAGGAATTCCTTCTTTTTCGGGATCCCATTCAGACAGAACTTCCAGGTTAAGCGTGCTAGGCTTGGAGTAGTTCTAGGATGGGTGACCGACCGGGACGTTGTTCCCGGGTGCGCATGAGTGAGGACAAAGTGCGCAGAAAAGACTACTAGTATTGATATGTGGGGACAGTCTAGATCCTGCCAGGAGTAACGACCGTCGGCAGATGTGTCCGGGGCGTTACACTTACGAAGCAACGCATTGACTGGGGTTTAAGATTTTGTCACTCCATCAACCCATCATCTACTTACTACTCCCCAATGCCTTCCTCTAGGCCCAAATATGGTGAAGTGTTATGTAGTCGACGTTCAGATAACACCACTAGAGGAAAAACAACATACAGCATATCAAAATACCGAACGAATACCAAATTCACATGACTATTATCAGCATGACTTATCCCATGTCCTCAGGAACGAAAGTAACTACTCACAAAGCATAATCATAATCATGATCAGAGGTGTAATGAAAAGCATCAAGGATCTGAACATAAACTCTTCCACCAAGTAATCCAACTAGCATCAACTACAAAGAGTAATCAACACGACTAGCAACCTTACAATACTAATCGGAGTCGCGATACGGAGATTGGTGACAAAAGATGAACTAGGGTTTGGAGAGGAGATGGTGCTTATGAAGATGTTGATGGAGATGCCTCCCCTCCGACGAGAGGAGTGTTGGTGATGACGAAGTCGACGATTTCCCCCTCCGGGAGGGAAGTTTCACCGGCAGGATCGTCCTGCCGGAGCTCTAGATTGGATCTGCTCAAGTTTCGCCTCGTGGCGGCGGAGAATCCACGAAAAAGCTCCAACCTGTTTTCTTCTGGACGAAACCCTTCATATAGCAAAAGAGGGGGCCAGTGGGCCACCAGGATGCCCACAAGCCCTGTTGCCGCGGCCAAGGGGGTAGGCCGTGGCAACCAGGCTTGTGGGCCCCTGGTTGCTCACCTCTGACACTTCTTTCGCCCAGTATTTTTTATAAAATCCAAAAAAAATCCATGTTGATTTTCAGGGCATTTGGAGTTGCGCAGAATAGAGGACTCAGACTTGCTCCTTTTCCAGTCCAGAATTCCAGCTGTCGGTATTCTCCCTCTTCAAATAAATCTTGCAAAATAAGAGAGAAAATGCATAAGTAAGGTTCCACAAAGTATAATAACAGTCCATAAAGCGATAAATATCAACATGAAAGCATGATGCAAAATGGACGTATCAACTCCCCCAAGCTTAGACCTCGCTTGTCCTCAAGCGAAAACCAAGACCCAAAACATGTCCACATGTTTAGGGATGAAGGTGTCGATAAAACATAGTACGAACATGAGGGCATCAAGATCACACATAGAACAGCAATGCATCATAGAGATTCTTATGGGAAAGTAACAATTCCTTCACAAAGCAAAGTATGAAACAAAAACCTTACCGAGAAGTGGCCAACAACAGTCCATATTCATTGAAGCAATTGCAATTTATCACAACATTAGAAAGAGTCCAATAAGAGCTTGTAAGGCAAATCCACATACTCAATCATCTATTTTGTTTTCCACAATTGTTACAACTCACGTGGTACTCATGGTATCAAAGTTTCAGTTGGCCACAGAGAAAGATAGGGGCTTATAGTTTGCCTCCCAACCATTTACCTCAAGGGTAAAGTCAACAATAATAAAGCATAAGTACTCAGCTCCAAGCTGATATATGAATATAGATCTTTCCCACGCATATGATGTTCACCAAGAAAAAGGCTAAATAAGGAATTGGTGAAGATCACCATGACTCTTACAAGGGCAAAAATTAAAGGTACAAGATAGGCCCTTCGCAGAGGGAACCAGAGGTTGTCATGCGCTTTTGAGGTTTGGATGGGTGTCCTCTTAGTGCGGAGGAACGTCACTTTATATTGCCTCTTGTGATAAAGAACTTTATTATGCAGTCTGTCGCTTTTATGCCTTCCTCATCACAGGTTCGTACAAAGCTTATTTTACACGCACTAATAGATCATACATATTAGAGATAAATTTTTATTGCTTGCACCGATGACAACTTACTTGAGGGATCTTATTCAATCCATAGGTAGGTATGGTGGACACTCATGGCAAAACTGGTTTGAAGGTTTATGGATGCACAAGTAGTATCTCTACTTGGTGCGGGAGTTTTGGATAATATGAGGTGGAAGCAATCGTCACATGCTAAGGGATCTCTAATCATATAACATTGTTTGGAACCAAGCAAACACAATTCATTATGTTGTCTTCCTTGTCCAACATCTACTTCTAGACATGTAATAGTTTGGTGAGTGCTCACAATTATAGAGAGTGTCTAAGATGATATATTTATATGTGAACCTCTCTTTCCTTATTACTTCTTATTAATTGCAACAATGACCGAGGTCTTTGTTGGTATACTCTCAACAAGTTTCAATCATCATACTTGTTATATGTGAAGCTATCACTTTCCATAGGATCATCTCATGATCTTTCATGCTATCGTTCTTTTCATACTTTTGATCACGGCACAAAGCAAAGCCCTTGACTAAGATACTCTTTATTATATAGCTCGCAAGATCGAATACATCAGGGGAGACACAAGGTAAAAGACTCAAACTAAACACTACAGACTTATTCCACTAAGAGAAGAAATAAAAACTGAAAAGGAAAGAACTAAAACAAAGGTAAAAGCAAAAGATATAAAGATGGTACGATACCAGGGAAACTCCCCCAAGCTTGGCAAAAGCCAAGGTTGATTGCCCATACCAAAGCTTAGTTGTCTTCCTTTGGTGGTGATCGTGGTGGTGTTGCAACATGAGTTTGATCCTCCGTCTTTGATTCCAAGAGAGCTATCAATCTTTGATTTATACCTTTGAGATCTGCGACATGGTTATCCAGCAAAACAACTTCATGAGAAAGGGAAATATTGCGAGCACGAGTTGTTTCACAAAACCTCAAGAATTCAATCAAGGATGGAGACAGCACATGGAGGAAGGGTTGGAGAAAATCTACTCCTTCAACGTTTTCATTGTTGAACCTAGGTTGAGCTTCCTCCCTAGCTTGGGTTTTCTCCTTAGTTTCGTCCGTGGCGTCCGTGACTTCTACTCTTTTCAGATCAGCATCTTCTTCTTCATGAACTTGAGGGAGATTATTCTCCCCAACAGATTCCAAAGACATCTTTGCTCTAAATCTGCGGCAGACAACAGGCTCGAAACGAAAACAAAGGAAAACTGCGCGATACGGAGATCAAAACCCTCGGGCGTATATATAATGATTTTTCTAGACCAGAAGGAGTGCTCCACAAGAAACGGAGTCCGGGAGGCACACGAGCTGCCAGAAAGCCCTGTTGCCGCGGCCAGGGGGGAGGTCGCGGCAACCAAGCTTGTGGCCGCCTCGTGCGCTCTCCTGACTGCTTTTTATTTTTCTAATTTTCCATAAATTCCAAAACAAAGAAAATTTCCTATTGGAAAAGTTTCGGAGTCCAATTACTTAGCGAAACAGATACCTCTTGGTTTTCAGGGTCTGGAACAGGCTAATAAACATCCCTTATGTACTCCTCTCGAGTTATGATATTGATGATATTGGTCTCAACATTTATGGGAGTACCAAAGATATAATGCTTGATTCTTTGCCCGTTTACCACCCTAGGAAAATTACCTTCCGTGTTATTTATTTTGATGGCACCGGAACAATATACTTCCTCGACAACGTAGGGACCTTCCCATTTAGAGAGAAGCTTGCCTGCGAAGAATCTTAAACGAGAATTGTATAGCAGGACATAATCACCTACATTGAACTCTCGTTTTTGTATTCTTTTATCGTGCCATCTCTTAACCTTTTCCTTGAACAACTTGGCATTCTCATATGCCTGGGCCCTCCATTCATCGATCTAATGAGATGATATCAAATAACCACTTCTCACCGGCAAGTTTGAAATCGAAGTTGAGCTCTTTGATTGCCCAATAAGCTTTGTGTTCCAGCTCAAGAGGTAGATGACAAGCCTTACCGTAAACCATTTTATACGGCGACATGCCCATGGGATTCTTATAGGAAGTCCTATAAGCCCATAGTGCATCGTCAAGTTTGCTAGACCAATTCTTTCGAGATCTATTGACGGTCTTTTGTAAGATCAATTTGATCTCCCTATTACTCAACTCCACTAGACCACTAGACTGAGGATGATAAGGGGATGCAACTCTATGGTTGACATCATACTTAGCGAGCATCTTGCGGTAAACACCATAAATGAAGTGTGAACTGCCATCAGTCATCAGATATCTAGGGACTCCAAATCTTGGGAAAATGACTTCTTTAAGCATCTTAATAGAGGTGTGGTGATCAGCATTTTTAGTGGGGATACCCTGTACCCACTTAGTGACATAATCCACAGCAACTAAGATGTGAGTGTACCCATTGGAACTTGGGAAGGGTCCCATATAATCAAAGCCCCAGACATCAAATGGTTCAATGACCAGTGAATAGTTTATAAAATCCAAAAAAAATCCAGTTGATTTTCAGGGCATTTGGAGTTGCGCAGAATAGAGGACTCAGACTTGCTCCTTTTCCTGTCCAGAATTCCAGCTGCCGGTATTCTCCCTCTTCAAATAAATCTTGCAAAATAAGAGAGAAAACGCATAAGTAAGGTTCCACAAAGTATAATAACAGTCCGTAAAGTGATAAATATCAACATGAAAGCATGATGCAAAATGGACGTATCAATGCCCCATTCTCAATCGAAACGGAAATTAATCAACATTTCACGAGAAAGGGGTAACCTTCAGAACACAAGCAGTATGTTCAAAAGGTGATACCCACCGAAATAAGCAGTAAGCTCATTATATATAGATGATAACCACACTACAAGAAATATGCTCATACATGACGTTTTTTAAGATGTCGTTGATGAATTCGTCATAAATCTATGACGATTTCATCCGAGATCGTCGTAAACCATTTGATTGGATCAAATCTACATATAAATTACGACGATGTGAGTCAAAAACATCATAACCGCATAATATGAGATCGTCATAACTTTTACGAAGATTGTAAAAATGTCGTAACATGTTCTAACTATGTTGACGTGTCACTCGTGGGTCCATTCTATCCCCTATCATCCTAGTTTGTGAAGCAACCTACTATTCTGTCATTCCAAAAATTCTCGAATTTTTTTCATAAATACTTTGGATCATAAATATGGACTAGTATTTCAGAAAATTGATGGAGTCCAATTTTGCAACAAATATTTGGTAGGTTCTTCACAAAAAAATCATTTTACCACTCGGAAAATGATTAAAAAAGCTAGAAAGATCGAAAATGCATACAAATTGGTCCTCATCCATAAAATGTGGTCGAACTCTAGTAAAAATTTGTGTGGTGCCCTTTTGCAAAATATTTTTGATAGATGCTTCAGAAACTATTTTAAATTATTGATTTTCCGAAACAATGAAAAATCTTCCCATAGATCGATGACATGGCGTCTATCCATCCATCCAACATATCTCCAACCCACATCCATCCATCCATCTATCAAGAAAAAAAAAGATACCCCACCCGCAGCCAAACCCTAGCTCACACCACCACCCCCATCGCACCCTTCCTCCCGATCCAGTCTCTCCCTTCCTCGAGAGCCTTCGGCTCCCCCCACCTCCGATCCGGAGCCGCCGCAAGGAGTCCGCCCCGGAGGAGCCCCCCGCGCTCCCCCTCCAACCTCTGCATCCGCCGTCCCAACGCAGGTGCGCAAGCCCTCGAAGCGGCCCGAGGCAGAGGCGGAGGCGGAGGCCGCGGAGCCGTCTCGGAGGAAGCGGGGCGAGGGGGAGGGGGAAGGGCCGCCAGCGCGGCGCAAGAGGAAGCGAGGCGAGGTGGAGGCCGAGTACGAGCGGCACACGCTGGTGGCGGCGCCCGCGGAGGAGGAGGTACGGCCGCGGCTGGTGGTTGGCGCCAAGAGGAAGGCGCCCCACGACGTCGAGGCGGTGGCCTCCGGGGGCGAGGAGGACGAGGTGTTCGACAACGAGGGCAAGCTGCTCAGGACCGTCTTCGTCGAGAACCTGCCCCTACGGACCAAGAAGAAGGCGCTCACCAAGGAGTTCACCACCTTCGGCATGGTCGACTCCGTCAGGATCCGCTCAGTGCCCCTCGGCGATGTAAGTGTCGTTCATTGGGTCCCTTCTTGTGCGATTGGGATGGTCCATGGAGAAGCTAAGTTGATGTTCGTGTGCATGACGGAGAAGCTTCTGTTCGGGTTCGGTTCAGCCCACTTTTCTTCTCCCCTATTTAAACATTTCTCCTCTGCTAGCTTGTTTGCTGCTGCAATGCCTGATGATGAGAGCTCAAAGTACCTAACGCATATTGCTAGTAGCTATTTGCCGTTTGATTGCATTCAGAAATTAGATTGATTTCTTCTACTGTGTTGTGATGTACTGTACTTGGACTAGTCTTGTGATGTAGTGTACCATGGAGGCACTACAGGGCGGGACCATGGAGGGCTTCTTCAACCTCATCTCCTACTTCCACACGCAGTCAGAGTCGGCCTTCTGCAGCCTCGCCTCCCTCTCCGTCGTGCTCAATGTGCTCGCCATCGACCCCGGGTGGCTGTGGAAGGGGCCCTGGCGGTGGTTCGTCACATGCATTATGTTTGGCCGTGGAAGGAGCGCTCTAGCTGATTGAGGACTAGGTGCAGTTGCTCAAACATTTCATGTATTTCCACGTGTAAAACATTTTGTTTGCTTTGAATTCAGTAAGTATGACAACATTATCTAGTAAGTATGATAACTGAGACCAAAACAGAAGACCTTGGTTGGTCAACTAAAATTTAGATGATAGACCAATAGCAGTAAGATTTTGTTTCACAAAGTGGAATTTTTCAGTAGTGCCATTGGCAAACATTAGAGACACTACTTGTTGAGAGTTACTACAGCCAAATACATTCTATTGTCAACCATTTCCCTGAAATACACTACTGGTTGAAATACACTACTGGTTGAGAATTTTTCCATAGTGCCATTGGTAAACATTAGAGACACTACTGGTTAAGAGTTACTACAGCCAAATACATTCTATTGTCAAACATTCCACTGATTTTATTGTCTACATCTTCTGTTATCAATCCAGACAAGGGATAACTGACTGAGTTGGACCGTCGTGGAAGGGGTTGTTGGCCTATGTGGCCTAAGAGACCTGGAGGCCCTGGTGGCAGTGATACGGATCTTGGAGTTAAATCAGGTTGGTCTGAGATAGTGCTTGCACAGCTACTTTGGGTGACTCTACTTTTGTACAAAGCTGAGTGGCCTCCCTGAAAAATGATAAGAAAAATGACACTATTTTACTTGCGAGGCTAGATATAATTTTGAGTAGTTGCTTGAGCTGAAATTTGCAAAGTCTATGTAGTATTTGCTTTATGCTGAGTTAGGGATGCATGACACTCATACCTAGAGCAACCAAGAGTCTCTTTACAAATAAAGAAGATCTGGCAATATGGTTTGGCCTGTAGATGCACACCGGCAGCAACTTTTGATTTTGGTACTTTCCTCTTCCTGTTCATGCAAGATTCATAATCAACATAAACAACTTGGGTTATTTCTACTTTAGACTTCTGACACAGGGAGACATTATAATTAGTTAAACTGTAGTTATTTGGTATTGGGAGTTTGAAGTGAAGTATTGACTAAATGGTTCTGCCGCCTTCCTTACCGCCACTTGTTAGAACAACGGACCAATAAAAATAAATATGAAATTTACATATACAGGAGTCGAGCATCTAATTACATAACTCATGGTGCTTTGCTCTATGGAAACAGTGCAGTTGGAAATAATTGCGGTGTATTTTTTGGACCTCACCTGGTACTTCAGAAACTGCAGGAGATTTAGGAGTCGATGAGTAATCTTGTTAACTGCGTTGCAGGCTGTGTGAACTGTATAAAATCCTTCAAAAATGTACTAGGTGATTTTAGTTGAAACACAATTCAGCGTGTGCTAACTGTACCTCTGTGAGGACTGAATCCATGTGCTCTTCAGTGGGATTAAGTGTTAGAGATTAATGCAGCTATCTTTTCCATCGTGTATGGCTATGGGCCTATGAGCATGTCGGTTATACTGGATATTAGCACTGCTATGGACAGGAGAATGACTTTGTGCTGTAACCGGCATCATTGTTTCAGTTCCTGTGTGAACCAATCACTGTGTATTTGTCTTCCAAAGATATGCAGATCATGTAGTGCCACCTTTAATTTTTTTTAACCTGACCATCTGCAGTTGATTCACGTTATTTCGGTATTCAGGTGGAGGTGAACAATGCACCACCTCTCCGTCGCCCTCAGGGCCGCTGCCGCCGCCCCAAGCCCTCGCTTGTGAGATCGCTCGCCCTCCCCCTCTAGCCTCCTCCACACTCGATTCGTCTCTAGGTTGTTCCTTCCTTCATTTTTTTGTTTGAATCTCTGGGCTTTTTCCAGTCCGTGTCGCACGTCAAATCTGCCAAGCGGATGCCTCGAGGGCCGCCGCCGGCAGACGCCCCGACCCGGCGCTCCGGCCGCATCGCCAGCCTCCCCGAGCAGCCCAAGCACCAGTTCGAGGTAGCAACTCTGTTTCTTGGTTGACAGGCGAGAAACGGCAAGGACAAGTACAAGCAGCAGCAGCAGCAAGGTTCGCCTCCCCCTCTCTTGATTTCATCTCGTGGCCTCCATCCATGGGTGGGTCATATGGCTGATCTGATCTGATGGAGTTTGGTACAAAGCTCAGCCCGTGGCATGGTCTACACCCGCCTCTCTTTTCCTCCTCCACCTGCCGACCAGCGCCACCATGGCGTCGCCGCCGACCGCCGCCTCACTCCGGCACCCGGGCGTCCACGTAGGCCACGTCCCCCTGCCGCGCCATGCCAGCGTCCCCTACCCTTGCTCCGCTGTCAAGTTCAGGTAATACCATGGCTTGGATGGCTGTATCTTTCCCCTTCCTCTTCCATGTTCTGCCTTTTCTTGAATTGAGTTGGGTTTTTTTAGAATGAAATGAGCCATGGTAGTAATATATTGCACATGTTCTTGCTTAGGCAGGTTAGGCATGCTGCCGTCGAGGAAGTCCCGTGCGGCCGTGTCAACCACTAGGAGCCCCGGTTTGGGCAATGCAGGGAACCTGCGCGACGTACGGTCTTGCAAGGACGCTAGGATACTGGTGTAGCTTAGTTGGATTGTTGCCATGCCACGGAGTTTGCACTGATTAAATCAATAAATTGAAGAGAACACAACTTAACCTGTTTGTAAAATTAGTAAATAGACCAAATATTCTTCTTTATAAGTCTGTTTGCAATGGATGTACATAACTCTCATTTTTACCTCTTGCATATTTAACATACATTGAAGAGAACACAACTTAACGATGACTGCTCGGGATTTTACCATTCATTCACATCATCGAATGGAAAGTACTGTTTGGAAATCTAATCTATTCTGCATACTTGTCATTGCACTGAGTGACACAGATTTGACTAACATACTGAAGTCAGCTTTCAGCATTACACTTCTGCCATGGAACTGGCGCTTTTTTGTACTGATTTAATTTGATACATGGGAAATAATGATATTATAAATAGAACTGCACATGACCACAGCCGTTAAAATGACCTCGAGGCATTAAATCATTCTCCCAGCTCACATGATCATCAGTTCATCACACAAGTTTACAGAATACCTTTACTGTTCACAAGATAACAAGTTAAAATAATGTCCCAGAATAAAATAATATCCAGCTAGTGCATTCCAGTAAAACATAACAAATATTGCAGAAATCAGGATGCTGGAAATAGCATGGAAGTCGTGTTCGGATGTATACTTTTTTTTATACTTAACCAATTTTATTATATTAACTAAGTTGAATTCCTTATCCTGATTGGCCTACTTTCCCTTGATGGTAGAAGTAGCTGTTATAATTCGGAGCTACAGTTCATCAGTTCATCACACAATTTATTAATATGTGTAGCCATTCTAATGGCCGTCTATCATTTTCTGGTTTGGAGCTGGTCCTTTTTATTTCAGCGCATTTGCTTACAACTCTGTTGCAAATTAATATATAGGGTTCTCAATTTGATTCTTCTTGTATGTGGTTTCAGGACTGCAGTTCTCTGTGTCATCACTTATTTCCAATATTAACAACAATTTCGTACCCCTCCAACACCATATTTCTTAAAGATAACATTATAAATTCTTGAAGTCTATTTACTTATAGACATGGGGTGTTCGCAAAGTTAATCTTATATAAAGGTTCACTTGATCAGACCAAGAAATTTCATCTCAGCAGATATTTTACTGCAACTTTTAGTTGATCCTTTCATGCAGGAGAGAACATATTGTACCACATCGGCAATATTTCATTTTCCTTTTCTTATTTATTGTGCAACCCCCACACAAGCTGATTGGCATGCTAACATTTCCTCATACATACAGATACATGATCAGGATGGTGCGCACATGTCTTTTGCTGCCACAAGCTGAAAGGATTACATGTGGTTTGTGGTTCTCGGTGCAGGAAGAAGAAGGCGGTGCACAAGACAGTGACCACAGACGACAAGCGGCTGCAGAGCATGCTCAAGAGGGTGGGCGTCAACACCTTCCCGACCATCGAGGAGGTCAACATCTTCAAGGACGACCTCGTCATCCAGTTCCTCAACCCCAAAGGTGAATTTTGTTTGCTGCTATGAGTTGTGTGCTCTAGCAAATCGTTGTTGTAATTCACAATTGTAGTAGTCCCTTCTATTGGCGTTTTACATCATGTGTATCACTATCAGTTAAGAAATGAATATGTGAAAGCAGTACTTCTTCATATCCAACTCCAAATAAGGGTTTCTCTGTTTGTTGATAATTTAGATGCCCCCACCCATGAATCATTCCAGGTGAAAATACTGAACAAAGCTATGCATATATGGTTGAGTACAAGTTGGAGTTGCTTTATAATTAAGTGTCGGCAATATCGTTCAATACAAGTATTCCATGCTTATACTCTGCACTTTGACCTGTGTTTTATGCCTATTTGATTTGGTACACTAATTTTCCCCTTTTGCTGGATGCATCTGAGCTTAACCAGGTGCATTCATTCTTGTTCATCAAACTCAACTGGTCCTTGGGTGTTTGTGAAAAATCAAATATTGAAAATGCATGAAATTAATGGGAGTACATGGTTATCACTGCGGGCAAAATACTGTTATCTCTTCTTCGGCATCTCCATGTAATAATCTTGTACTTAGAGTACATAGTTAGAGAGCTTGTTGAGAAGCTGAGTACACAAACATGCAGCTAGCAGGTCATATGCATGCACAAGCAGGCAGACACAAACACGCACAACCAGCCTAGCTGTTTGTTGGTTCAGATTAGATATTGTAGGCAGCATTAAAGAAACACCAGCATGGTTCTAAAATCTGTCTATTTGTTGCAGGCCCTAAGAACATGGAGCACCTGAAGAGGATTGCCGAGGAGATGCAGAAGCAGGTGGCTGTTGCAGGCGCCATGCAGCCCAAGGAGGAGAACGACTGGAGTTTGGATGTATTATGTAAACCTGGAAGATGTATTATGTGAACCTAGGAGATGTATTATGTGAACCTGAGAGATGTATTGTGTTATCTAAACTTGGGAGATGTATTATGTGATGTTATATGATGGATGATTTTAATTCGACTTGGAGTTTTCTTGATTTGAATATGAAATAGTGTTGGATTTTATATTGGACAAATAATTGGGTTGAAAAGACCCAACAAATAGAAATGAAACCAAGTTTTGGAACAAAAAGTTACTGAATTCAAAAATAAAAAAAGGCCAAAGCTGAAACTGGACCAAATGTATTTGGCCACTAAAAGTCCAGGGCCCAAATTATAATGATACAAACAAATTCAAAAAAATACTAAAGTGGGTGTAAATAGGCTAAGGCCCAAAAATAAGCCCAATAAAAAAAGCCCAAAAAAATAAAATCAGCCCATGTGATCAATTGAAATGCGTTGGGCTGATTTCAACCATGATGTTTTGATTTCGTCGTAATTTTGCCACGTAGGACTGGGTTTGATTGCCAACGACGATTTAGGATCATCGTAAAGGTTACGATGATCCACGAATCGTCGTAAAAGTTACGACGATTTTGATCAAAACGTCGCTGCTGTTCATTTGTGACGCTCCGTTTTCGACGCTTGGTTTTTTGTCGTGAGATCGTCGTAAATTAAAAACAGTGACGATGTAGCGACGAAAAAATAGCGTCGTGTATTAGCATATTCCTTGTAGTGCCACCAGATGATACCCACCGAAATGATAACAGTGTGCAGTACATTTTTACCTAGGCTACTGAACAAATAAATACATAATGAGCGAGACAGGAAGCAAGGCCGCTTTTCGGAACAAAAACACAAAAAATAAATAACAGGGCAATATAAGTGTTTCCTCTAACCATCCAGAACTAGGTTCAAATGCAAGTATTTCCTAGACCAACAAATTGTCTTGGTTTGCTCCTGAGATCCAACTAAAGTTAAAACGGCAAAACAGAACAGGCATCCACCTCACTGAAAGCAACTGTAGACCAAACTATGGTCTTTGCACTTTGCACCAGATTCCCTATCCAACACACATCATAATTAGGATTAGGAAGGTACATACCGAAGCAAACAATCAAAAATGTCAATTGGATCAGTAGTCATGTGGCCTCATGGCTGCGAACTGTAGAATCTATGTCTTTAAATGATGTTCTATGACTGGCAACAATGTGTGCATATTGATACGTCTCAAACGTATCTATAATTTTTGATGGTTTCACGCTGTTATCTTGTCATCTTTGGATGTTTTATGTACCTTTTATATCTTTTTTGGGACTAACTTATTAATTCAGTGCCAAGTGCCAGTTCCTGTTTTTCTGTGTTTTTTACTCTTTTCAGATCTGATTTTGGAACGGAGTCCAAACAGAATAAAAACCACGAAATGATTTTTTCCGAACGGAAGAAGATCAGGGGGCCTCTGGCCAAGCCAGGTGGGCCACAGGGAGCCCACAAGCTCCCACTCCACCACCAGGGGGGAGGCGGCGATGTCAGGGCTTGTGGCCTCCCAGGCCGCCCCCTGACCTAGATCCTTGGCCTATATATTCCCAACAATTCAGCAAAAAATCAGGGGATCCTCGAAAATACTTTTCCCCCGCCGCAAGCTTCCATTTCTGCGAGATCTCATCTGGAGACCCTTCCTGGCTACCTGCCGGAGGGGACTTTGAAGTTGGAGGGCTTCTTCATCATCATCATCGCCCCTCCAATGACTCGTGAGTAGTTCACTTCAGACCTACGGGTCCGTAGTTAGTAGCTATATGGCTTCTTCTCTCTCTTGGATCTTCAATACAAAGTTCTCCATGATCTTCATGGAGATCTATCCGATGTAATCTTCTTTGGCGGTGTGTTTGTCGAGATCCGATGGATTGTGGATTTGTGATGAGATTATCTATGATATATATTTGAGTCTTTGCTTATTTCTTATATGCATGATTTGATATCCTTGTAAGTCTCTCCGAGTGTTGGGTTTTGTTTGGCCAACTAGATCTATGATTCTTGCAATGGGAGAAGTACTTGGTTTTGGGTTCTACCATGTGGTGACCTTTCCCAGTGACAGTAGGGGCAGCAAGGCACACATTAAGTAGTTGCCATCAAGGGTAAAAAGATGGGGTTTCATCATTGGTTTGAGATTATCCCTATACATCATGTCATCTTGCTTAAGGCGTTACTCTGTTCTTATGGATTTAATACACTAGATGCATGCTGGATAGCGGTCGACGTGTGGAGTAATAGTAGTAGATGCAGAAAGTATCGGTCTACTTGTTTTGGACGTGATGCCTATAGATATAATCATTGGCATAGATATCGTAGCGACTTTGCGCGGTTCTATCAATTGCTCGACAGTAATTTGTTCACCCACCATCTACTTGCTTTCATGAGAGAAGCCACTAGTAAACACTACGGCCCCCGGGTCTATTCACATCCATCGTTTAGACCTCCGCTTTTACTTTCCTTTGTTACTTTGTTGCTTTCAGTTCTCACTTGGCAAACAATCTATAAGGGATTGACAACCCCTTCATAGCATTGGGAGCAAGCTTTTTGTGTTTGTGCAGGCTCTTGTGATACTCCTCCACTCCATCGATACCTTGGTTCTCAAACTGAGGGAAATACTTACCACCGCTATGCTACATCACCCTTTCCGCAATGAGGGAACACCAACGCAAGGCTCCAAGGCCACGGGGGAAATCCTTTGCATACTTGCCTAGGAAGTCCCTTAAGGCGTAGCCGCAGCAGAAGGATCAAGTCAAGTATTCTCCCGTCAACGTGCCTATTTCTGGCACCATTAGAAGGTATTTTGTTGCAGTACCACATATATATCAGGGATCCAACTTGTAAGACAGAGATTAATCATTGTCCAAACTACATGCATGATTGACGGTTTATGTATTAGGAGAACTAGAGCATAGAGGAAGATACTCTATTATGTGTAAACTACTACTTCTGTTATACCTGTGGTGCATAGTTTCTAAATAGTACATTAGAGATGGACCGGATCCCTGCTGGCCACTCGCAGGCACATCCTAGAACCACTCAAACCGTTTTTATAGCCTCAACACGAAGCACCAAGTGCATGGTTTGGTACTCATACCTCACTTACTGACTAAATTACGATCACTTGCTAATTAACAGTTGATGTCCCACAAGCGTATGGGTTCGCAGCAGTTTTCGAGGGTAGAGTATTCAACCCAAGTTTATTGATTCGACTCAAGGGGAAGCAAAAGAATATTCTCAAGTATTAGCAGTTGAGTTGTCAATTCAACCACACCTGAAAGATTAGTGTCTGCAAGCAAAGTATCAGTAGCAAGGTAGTATGATAGCAACGGTGCCAGAAAAAGCCTTGGTTGACGGGATTGTCAGTACCGCTTACCTAGCTTCAGCAACGGCGCCAGCAAAGTCTTGCAAAAAGTAACAGCAGGGTAGCAAGGAACAGTAGCAGAAGCAACAGCAAAGTAGCAAGTAACAGTAGTAGCAACAATTGCAGCAAAGTGACAGCAGCAAAGTGGCCCAATCCCTCTTGTAGCAAGGGACAAGCCTAGGCAAAGTAACGTAGCGAGGACCAGTAGTAAAATACTCGTAGGCGGTGGATCGGTGATGGATGAGTGTGACGGATGTAATTCATCATGTAACAGCTATAACACGAAGAGATATGTGTCTAGCTCCTGTTCGTCGATCTAATGTAGGCATGCATTTCGTATGTAGTCATACGTGCTTAGGGAAAAGAACTTGCATGACATCTATTGTCCATCCCTCCCGTGGCAGCGGGGTCCTAATGGAAACTACGGGATATTAAGGTTCTCCTTTTAATAAAGAACCGGACCAACGCATTAACACGCCGTGAATACATGAACTCCTCATACTATGGTCATCTCCGGGAGTGGTTCCGGCTATTGTCACTCCGGGGTTGCCGGGTCATAACACATAGTAGGTGACTACAACTTGCAAGATAGGATCTAAAACACACATATATTGGCGACAACATAATAGGTTCAGATCTGAAATCATGGCACTCGGGCCCTAGTGACAAGCATTAAGCATAGCCAAGTAGTAGCAACATCAATCTAGAACATAGTGGATACTAGGGACCAATCCCTGTCAAAAACTAACTCGGTTACATGATAGATCTCATCCAACCCATCACCGTCCAGCAAGCCTACGATGAGATTACTCACGAACGATGAAGAGCATCATGGAATTGTCGATGGAGGAAGGCTGATGATGACGATGGCGACGATTTCCCCTCTCCGGAGCCCCGAACGGATTCCAGATCTGCCCTCCAGATGAACAACAGGAGGTGGCGGTGCCTCCGTATCATAAAACGCGATGAAACCTTCTCTCTGATTTTTTTTTTCTAGGCGAAACGGAAGATATAGGACTGAGATTGGGGGCGGTGGTGCCACGTGGGCCCCACAAGCCCTCATGGCGCGGACATAGGGGGTGGTCGTGGCCCAGGGGCTTATGGCCCACTGGCACGCCCCCTCACGTGGATCTTTGCGTAGGTATTTTTCTTTTATTCCAGAAAAAATCTCCGTAAATTTTCACGACGTTCTGAGAACTTTCATTTCTGCACAAAAACAACACCATGGCAATTTTGCTGAAAATAGCGTCAGCCCAGGTTAGTTCCATTCAAATCATGCAAATTAGAGTCCAAAACAAGGGCAAAAGAGTTTGGAAACGTAGATATGATGGAGACGTATCAACTCCCCCAAGCTTAAAGCCTTGCTTGTCCTCAAGCAACTCAGTTGACAAACTGAGAGAGACAAAAGAAAAACTCTCACGAACTCTGTTTGATCTTGTTGTTGCAACTATGTCTAACTCACAACCAGAATTTCAGCAACATCACAAGCAAACCACATAAGCAAATGACATCTCGGTCTCACGGTAAACTCATATCAATGTCATAATCAACTAGCGAGCAAATAATAATAAGCCTCAAGTGTCAACACTTCAATCAAAACAACATGAAGCAGTACTAATAGATGGTATCTCGCTAGCTCTTTCTGAGACCGCAAAACATAAATGCAGAGCACCTTCAAAGACAAAGGGCTGACTAAACATTGTAATTCATGGCAATGAAGATCCAGTCATAGTCATACTCAACACAGTTAAAAGCAAAGCATAAAAATGACAGAGGTGCTCTCTAATTGGTGCTTTTGTAAGAGGAGGATGACTCAATAGGAACATAAATAGACAGGCCCTTCGCAGAGGGAATCATTGATTTGCAGAGGTGCCAGAGCTCAAGCTTTTAAAAGAGAGATAATAATTTTGGGTGGCATGCTTTCATTGTCAACACAATGACTAAGAGTTCTCAACATCTTCCACGCTACACATGCTATAGGCGGTTCCCAAACAGAAAAGTAAAGTTTCGACTCCCCCACCACCAATCAATCACACTCCACGGCTAGCCGAATCCTCGGGTACCGTCCAAACCAACAACAATCCTGGGGGAGTTTTGTTTGCAATTATCTTTTTGATTTGAGCATGGAACTGGGAATTCCAATTACCGGCCCCTTTCTCGTGAATGATAGTGAATAAACACATATCAAGGATAACACGCCTAGCATGGAAGATACCAATTGCCCCCTGTCACCACATGAGCGGTTCGGGCATGCAAAACAGATTATTTCTTGAAGATTTAGAGAGCGGCACATGTAAATTTACTTGGAACGGCAAGTAGATACCGCACATAGGTAGGTATGGTGGATGTTGGGGAACGTCGCATGGGAAACAAAAAATTTCCTACGCGCACGAAGACCTATCATGGTGATGTCCATCTACGAGAGGGGATTTCGGATCTACGTACCCTTGTAGATCGCACAAAATAAGCGTTAGTGAACGCGGTTGATGTAGTGGAACGTCCTCACGTCCCTCGATCCGCCCCGAACCGTCCCACAAACCGTCCCGCGATCCGTCCCACGATCTAGTGCTGAACGGACAGCACCGCCGCGTTCAGCACACATACAGCTCGACGATGATCTCGGCCTTCTTGATCCAGCAAGAGAGCCGGAGAGGTAGATGAGTTCTCCGGCAGCGTGACGGCGCTACGGAGGTTAGTGGTGATCTAATCTCAGCAGGGCTCCGCCCGAGCTCCGCAGAAACGCGATCTAGAGGTAAAACCGTGGAGGTATGTGGTCGGGCTGCATTTAAAAGTTGTCTCAAATCAGCCTAATAGCTCCATATACATAGGAGGAGGGGAGGGGAGGCTTTCCTTGAGGCTCAAGGACCCCAAGGGCTGCGCCACCAAGGGAGGAGGAGTCCTCCTCCAATCCTAGTCCAACTAGGATTGGAAGGTGGAGTCCTTCTCTCTTTTCCCACCTTTCCTTTTTTCCTTTCTCTTCTTTTGGTTTTTTCTTTCTCTTGCGCAAGACAGCTTTGGGCTGACCCCACCTACTTGGTGCGCCACCCCCAAGGTCCTTGGGCCCTCCCGGGTGGGTGGTCCCCCTCCCGGTGAAGATCCGGAGCCCATTCGTCATTCCCGGTACATTACCGGTAATGCCCGAAAACCTTCCGGTAACCGAATGAAGTCATCCTATATATCAATTTTTGTTTCCGGACCATTCAGGAAACCCTCGTGACGTCCGTGATCTCATCCGGGACTCCAAACAACATACGGTAACCAACCATATAACTCAAATACGCATAAAACAACGTCGAACCTTAAGTGTGCAGACCCTGCGGGTTCGAGAACTATGTAGACATGACCCGAGTGACTCCTCGGTAAATATCCAATAGCGGGACCTGGATGCCCATATTGTATCCTACATATTCTACGAAGATCTTATCGTTTGAACCTCAGTGCCAAGGATTAATATAATCCCGTATGTCATTCCCTTTGTCCTTCGGTATGTTACTTGCCCGAGATTCGATCGTCAGTATCCGCATACCTATTTCAATCTCGTTTACCGACAAGTCTCTTTACTCGTTCCGTAATACAAGATCCCGCAACTTACACTAAGTCACATTTCTTGCAAGGCTTGTGTGTGATGTTGTATTACCGAGTGGGCCCCGAGATACCTCTCCGTCACACGGAGTGACAAATCCCAGTCTCGATCCATACTAACTCAACGAACACCTTCGGAGATACCTGTAGAGCATCTTTATAGTCACCCAGTTACGTTGCGACGTTTGATACACACAAAGCATTCCTCCGGTGTCAGTGAGTTATATGATCTCATGGTCATAGGAACAAATACTTGACACGCAGAAAACAGTAGCAACAAAATGACACGATCAACATGCTACGTCTATTAGTTTGGGTCTAGTCCATCACATGATTCTCCTAATGATGTGATCCCGTTATCAAGTGAAAACACTTACCTATGATCAGGAAACCTTGACCATCTTTGATCAACGAGCTAGTCAACTAGAGGCTTACTAGGGACAGTGTTTTGTCTATGTATCCACACATGCACTGTGTTTCCAATCAATACAGGTATAGCATGGATAATAAACGATTATCATGAACAAAGAAATATAATAATAACTAATTATTACTGCCTCTAGGGCATATTTCCAACAGTCTCCCACTTGCACTAGAGTCAATAATCTAGTTCACATCACCATGTGATTCCAACGAATCCAACACCCATATAGTTATGGGGTCTGATCACGTCTTGCTCGTGAGAGAGGTTTTAGTCAACGGTTCTGGAACTTTCAGATCCGTGCGTTCTTTACAAATCTTTATGTCATCTTATAGATGCTTCTACTACGTGCTATTCGGAAATGCTCCAAATATCTACTCTACTATACGAATCCGTTTCACTACTCATAGTTATTCGGATTAGTGTCAAAGCTTGCATCGACATAACCCTTTATGACGAACTCTTTAACCACCTCCATAATCGAGAAAAATTCCTTAGTCTATTTAGTTACTAAGGATAACTTTGACCGTTGATCAGTGATTCAATCCTGGATCACTCTGTGTACCTCATAACAGACTTGCTGCAAGGCACACATCAGGTGCGGTACTCAGCATGGCATACTTTAGAGTCTACGGCTAAGGCATAGAAGACGACCTTCGTCTATTATCTTTATTCTGTCGTGGTCGGGTTTTGAGTCTTACTCAAATTCACACCTTACAACGCAACCAAGAACTCCTTCTTTGCTGATCTATTTTGAACTCCTTCAAAAACTTGTCAAGGCATGCATCTTGTTGAAACTTCCATTAAGCTCTTTTGATCTATCTCCATAGATCTTTTATGCTCAACGTTCAAGTAGCGCAATCCAGGTATTCCTTTGAAAACTCCTTTCAAACAACCTTGTATGCTTTACAGAAATTCTACATTACTTCTGATCCACAATATGTCAACCACATATACTTATCAGAAATTCTATAGTGCTCCCACTCACTTCTTTGGAAATACAAGTTTCTCATAAACCTTGTACAAACCAAAAATCTTTGATCATCTCATCAAAGTGTATATTCCAACTTCGAGATGCTTGCACCAGTCCATTGAAGGATTACTGGAGCTTGCATACTTTCTAGTATCTTTAGGATCGACAAAACCTCCTGGTTGTATCACATACAATGTTTGCTCAAGGAAACCGTCGAGGAAACAATGTTTTGACATCCTACGTGCAATATTTTCATAAATAATGCAGCAACTACTAACATAATTCTAACAGACTTTTAGCATCGCTACGAGTGAGAAAGTCTCATCATAGTCAACTGTTTGATCTTGTCGGAAACATCTTTGCGACAAGTCGAGCTTTTCTTAATAGTGACTTACCACCATCATCGTATGTCTTCCTTTTAAAGATCCCTCTTCACTCAATAGTCTTACTACCATCAAGTAGTTCTTCCAAAGTCTACACTTTGTTTTCATACATGGATCCTCTCTCGGATTTCATGGCCTCCATCCATTTGTCGGAATCCGGGCCCACCATTGCTTTCTCCATAACTCGTAGGTTCACTATTGCTCAACAACATGACCTCCAAGACAGGGTTACCATACCACTCTGCAGCAGTACGCGACCTTGTCAACCTACGAGGTTTGTAGTAACTTGATCCGATGCTCGATGATCACCATCATGAGCTTTCACTTCAATTGGTGTAGGCGCCACAGGAACAACTTCCTGCGCCCTGCTACACACTGGTTGAAGTGATGGTTCAATAACCTCATCAAGTTCTACCACCCTCCCACTCAATTATTTCGAGAGAAACTTTCCTCGAGAAAGGATCCGTTTGTAGAAACAAACACTTTGCTTTCGGATATGAGATAGGAGATGTACCCAACTGTTTTGGATATCCTATGAAGATGCATTTATCCGCTTTGGGTTCGAGCTTTATCAGACTGAAACCTTTTCACATAAGTGTCGAAACCCCAAACTTCCAAGAAACGACAGTTTAGATTTCTCTAAACCTTAGTCTATATTGTGTCATCTCAACGGAAATACACGGTGCCCTATTTAAAGTGAATGTGGTTGTCTCTAATGCATAACCCATAAACGATAGTGGTAATTTGATAAGAGACATCATAGAATGCACCACACGAAATAGTGTGTGGCTATGACGTTCAAACACATCATCACACTATGATGTTCCAGGTGGCATGAACTGCGAAACAATTTCCACATTGTCTTAACTGCGTACCAAAACTCGTAACTCAGATATTCATTTCTATGATCATATCATAGACAGTTTATCCTCTTGTTACGACGAACTTCACTCCGAAACAGAATCGAACTTTTCAATATTTCAGACTTGCGATTCATTAAGTAAATACTCTAGTATCTACTCAAATCGTCATTGAAGTAAGAACATAATGATATCCACTGCGTGCCTCAGCACCCATTAGACTGCATACATCAAAATGTATCACTTCCAACAAGTTACTATCTTGTTTCATCTCAATGAAAACAAGGCCTTGCTCATGTGGTATGATTTGCATGTCACTAGTGCTTCAAAATCAAGTGAGTATAAAGATCCATCAGCATGGAGCCTTTTCACGCAATTTATACCAACATGATTCAAGCGGCAGTGTCACAAGTAAGTGGTACTATCATCATTACCTCGCATCTTTTGGCACCAATATCATGAACATGTGTAACACTACGATCGATATTCAATAAACCATTGAAGGTGATTATTCAAGCAAATAGAGTAACCATTATTCTCTTTAAATGAATAATCGTATTGCAGAAAACACGATCCAATCATGTTCATGCTTAACGCAAGCACCAAATAACAATTATTTCGGTTTAACACCAATCCCGATGGTAGAGGGAGCGTGCGACCTTTTGATCATATCAATCTTGGAAACACTTCCAACATGTATCGTCACCTCGCCTTTAGCTAGTCTCCGTTTATATCGTAGCTATCATTTCGTGTTACTAATCACTTAGCAACCGAACCGGTATCTAAAACCCTCATGCTACTAGGAGTACTAGTAAAGTACACGTGAACATCATGTATATCAAATATACTTCTTTCGACTTTTGCCAGCCTTCTTATCTACCAAGCACTAGTGGAGAAAGGGGTATTAGAACCGGTTGGTAAGGGTCTTTGGACCCGGATACACATCCGGTGCTACGTATCCGGGACTAAAGGCCCCCCACTTTAGCACCGGTCTCTTACAAACCGGTGCTAAAGGCCTCCACGTGGGCGCCGAAAAGTGCGCGCAGGCGGAGGACCTTTAGGACCGGTTGGTAACACCAACTGGTCCTAATGCTTTTTTTTTCTTTTTTTTTTCCTTTTCTTTTCAGGGTTTCCGATTCCGTATTTCGGTGTTTCCGTGTTCCGTATTTTCAGGGTTTTCGTTTACGTGTTTCCGGTTCCGTATTTCCGTTTACGTCTTTCTGATTCCGTGTTTCCGATTCCGTGTGTCCGTGTTCCGTTTTTTACGAACACGTAATCGGAAACACGTATCCGGAAACACCGATTCCGTGTTTGCGGTTAAGTGTTTCTCCGATTCCGTGTTTGCGGTTAAATGTTGATGCACCAAATAAAAGTACATATATACATGTAACACGAAGTACTGGACCGATTATCATTACATAATTTGAAGTTCGTTTCCTATATATAGCTCTATACTTGCATAGAGAAGGGAGCTGGCTATTGGTTCATAGGATGGAAAAATTCTCCGCCTTCATCTATGACTTGCGTGAGGAGAAATCCTCACAATTCCTCTGCAACTGCCTTGCAACGTTGGATTGGTCTTAGCATCGCCCGCTTTCGTTGCAGCTTTAAAAGAAGTAGATGAAAACAATTAAGTTATGAACAAAACTAACATAATTGATGGCAACATAAATAAAGTTATGAAGATCCGGTTACGTACCTCTAGATTTCTGGAAGTACGGGATTTCTCATTGATAATCCTGTGAATGTACTCGCAAACGTAGTATCCACAATAATCAGTGCCCTGTGGTTGTTGCGGGACGCCCTATATACGAGAACATAATTCAGTCAAATTAATAATAATCAAGAGAATGGTAATGGTATTGAAACCAGGGTACGTAGTACTACTTACTTTGTTAATCTGAAAGTGGAGCTTGTCTGCCCATGTACCGGGTTCTTCCTTGATGAACATTTGCCAAACCCTGGCCGACAAAGAAAAATGAATACAAGAGTTAATTATTACTTACTTGATATCAGGAAATGAACGAAAAAGAGGCCGATGAACGAAAGAGGCCGATATATATATACCTTTGAAGCATCTGACGCGTGCTCTTCCATTTGTCAGCGTCCCAGGTTAACGGGTCCCAGACTTCAACCACTCCTTGATCGATTCTAATGATGAACAATATGAAGTGGGACCTGCGCACGTGTACACACGCAGTCATGCATACTCATCAATTACACTTAACATCAGGTAAGCAAAATGGAATGTGTACAAGACAGTAACACTCACTTGAATGCGTAGGGCCAACGTATTTCTTTTTTGGTACTTTGTCGCTTCAAAAACCTTAGCAAATCATCCGGTGTATCCTTGTTGAACTTTTCTATTGTCTCTTGATGAAACGAATATGGGTCAATGAACCCAAAGTCCCAGATTCCTGCCAGCCTGCATTCACGAATCTTCATTCTGCATAGTAGCGTACAAAAAGAATGTCTCGTGAGTGATAATTATACGGGCAATGAATGCGAGCTTAACTAAATAATTAAATTACACAAATAAATCACTTACAAACAGTAGCAGCTGACGATAGCTTTGTCGAGGGCACGTTGATTGTACATCTGGAAAAAATCATCGAACCCAATCTCCACACCGTACTCTCTGAAGTAGTGTTGATCCTGAACTGCCGCCATGATACAGTCTCTCTTTTGCCTTGCGGCCTCCAAGTACCAACCATGTAAATTCCATAGTTGGGTTGTTAGAGCACTAGGATTTTCGACCAGAGGCTGCTCGGGCTTATATTTATATACCACATCAGCAATAGCGTAACCTACATCGCCCATGCATGGACCGGACACTGAAGCCTGGTCAGATAACACCTTGAGCGGGGCAATTGACTGTGCTTCTTGTTGTCCGAGCTGGGGAACTTGTTTCCCGCATTTCTTCTGCTCCGCCTGCTTCATCTGCTCCGCCTGCTTCATCTGTGCGGTGTGCATCTTTTCAATGAACCGTTCATAGTCTGAAAGGGGCGGCGGTGGCGGCGGTTCAGGATAATATAAGTTGTCGATGGTGCGCTCAATTTTCCACTTTGGTACGTTCTTCAGAGTTTCCTTCCACATGTCTGGAGGGGGCTTCAGGGGAAACCGTGCGAACCATGCTTTGTTTTTGGCTTTCACGGCCTCGTCTAGTTCCTCCGGAGTCATCAGGCCTGGTAAATTCGGGGGAGTCTTGACTTTATTGGGTTTCCTTTCTCTCTTCTTGGGAGGACTCCCGTTTCTTCTGAACTGCAGCTTCCGCTTTGCCGTACCCGTAGTGCGCGCATCCGTCGGCTCACTGGAGTGCACGGGCGATGGACACTCGGCCTCGGGCTCCCTATCTTCGTTGTGGGGTGGACTTGGAGGTGCGTTGGGGGGTGGACTTGGAGGTGCGTTGGGGGGTGGACTTGGAGGTCGTGCATTCTCTGTACGAAAGTGAAAAAACTATTAAAAATAGGCTTACATGTGGTGCAACATTCAGTAATTGTTGGAGGTGGTGCATAATTGTACCTGGAGGAGTCGGTGGCCTTGGCGCCGCGTTAGGAAACACGATGTGTTTCTTCTTCCACAAGATGATACCAAGCTCCATTTCTCCCAGTGTCTTCTCACCTTCACCTCCAGGAATATCAAGCTCAATTGACTGGCATCCCGGCGTAATTGTTGACAACCCGACACGAGCATGGGATGCTGGAATCTGACCACCATGGTAGGTTGCTCCAGGTTGATTCGGTAAAGCATAGCCTAACGCCACCATGAAGGATATGTTCCCCATTGGCATATGTATCTCACAGTTTGTCTTCTCCGTGACATCATCCACGGGGTAGTGAGGCGCCGACAGTTCGACTGCAGGACCGTCTTCTAGCTGCAGCTGCGTTGAACCCACGCTGCTTCTATGCTGAGATGGGACGGCATCTGCTACAGGATCGTCTTCTAATTACTGCCTATCAGCGTCAGGTGCAGGATCTTCTTCCTCCTCTTCAGTGTCAGGTACAGGGTGTCCCCCTTTCTTCAAGAGAAACGACACCTTTTCTTCTAATGTCGCTATCCGTTCCAGCGCCTTCCTCTTGCTTCTACCACGGCTTCTGTAAGTGCCAAGGTCCGCCGGAAACCCTTGGTTCCACGGGGTAGTGACTCCAAAGCCTCGTGTTCGTCCCCACGTTTCGGGGTTCCCGAGTGCCTTCGTCAACTCGTCGTTCTCTCTATCGGGAACAAAAGTTCCTTTTCGAACAGCTTCTATTGCCTTCTCTAGATCTGATACGACTTGTCTTATTTTTTCCGACCATGGTTCCTCCGCAACAATCATCCCAGTCTCAGCGTCCAACGTTGCCCCATGCGCGAACAACCAGAACTTGGACCTATCGGGCCAGTCATGTGTCTGTGGAATGATATTTCTTTTCAGAAGCGCATCTTCATAGCGTCGCCACCTAGGCAGGGCAGTCATGTAGCCACCTGACCCCAAAATATGGTGATATTTCTTGTTCTTCGCATTCTCCGTATTTGTCGCTGATCGGGATGTAAAGACACCCGATTTCTTGTACGCCTTAAAATCAGCCAAGCGTCTCTTATCTTCACTCGGTGCCCAGTGAAAACTGGATCTTCGTCCTTATATTTCTTCCACAAGTCTTTCTTCCACCTCTGGAATTGTGTGGCCATCTTCTTCAAAGCCCACTCCTCGACTTTCTTCTTCTTATCTTCCACTACGCTGAAATTTAGCCAGACCGTGTCGCAAAGCACTCTTTTCAATCTGTCATCGACATAAGTAGCTCCAACGTTGGCGCCGGTCTTCGGCTTATTCCATTCTATTAAGTTGATCGGGACCAGGTCTCTTACAACAACTCCGCACTGATTTACAAATTTGCGATAAGTTTCTGGGGGTTCCAGTGGTTTGCCATCAGCAGCAACTTTATCGATCGAGTACCTTGCAGTATCTTTCAACCTTGCGGCCGGGCCTCGTTTCGACTTTGTCTAAGTACTTGCGCTAGGTGTTCCGGAGGGCACCTAAACGGGAAAATAATGATTCGTTAGTAAGTGCAATACAAATTAATTGTTGCGTCAACAGTGACTTGAGATATACATTGGCAGAGTTTGTTCCGGAGGGCACTTCTTCATCTACTACATCTTCTATATTCTCAGCTCCGTCACCGGAGTCGTTCAAAAATTGATTGCTAAACGCATGCCCACCGTCGTCATCATGATATATGGCCGTTGCATCTTCAAAAATCATCTGGCACATGTATCTTTCCTTCTCCGCCTCACCCATTTCTGCGAGCTGATCGGCGTGCTGATCATGTGGTTCTTGGGGATCCATAGCTCAACACCTGCTAGTAACAAGAATTTAACTTAGCAAAATTATTTACGGAAAAGTTTTACGGAACCGGAAAGTTTACGGAAAAGTTTTACGGAATCGTCGGAGTCGTAATCATCACAAAGTTTTATGGAATCGTCGGAAGTTTTACGAAATCGTCGGAATCGTCGGAAACTTTCCCCGCAGTTATGGAATTAATCGTCGGAATCGTAGGAAAGTTTTACAGAATTGTAATCGTCGGAAAGTTTTACGGAATCGTCGGAATCGTCGGAAACTTTCCCCGCAGTTATGGAATCGTCGGAATCGTAGGAAAGTTTTACGGAATTGTAATCGTCGGAAAGTTTTACGAAATCGTCGGAATCATCGGTTTAGGGTTTTACGGAATCGTCGGTCCAGGGTAAACTATGAATCGTCGGAATCGTCGGAATCGTCGGTTTAGGGTTTTACGGAATCGTCGGAATCGTCGGTTTAGGGTAAACTATGAATCGTCGGAATCGTCGGAATCGTCGGTTTAGGGTTTTACGGAATCGTCGGAATCGTCGGTTTAGGGTAAACTATGAATCGTCGGAATCGTCGGAATCGTCGGTTTAGGGTTTTACGGAATCGTCGGAATCGTCGGTTTAGGGCAAACTATGAATCGTCAGAATCGTCGGAATCGTCGGAATCGTCGGTTTAGGGTTTTACGGAATCGTCGGAATATGATGAAGGCGGCTTCACGTAACTTTTTTTATAGGATGTCCTTACGTGAATATACGAAAATATGGATATACGAAAATATGGACGATATACCTTTGACAACGGCGCGGCGAAGAGGCGGCGAGGAGGCGACGTTGCGGCGAGGAGGCGGCGCGAGGATCGGCGAGGAGGTGGCGCGAGGAGGCCGCGCGCGAGGAGGCGGCGAGGATCGGCGAGGAGGCGGCGGCCGGCGCGGCGAGGAGGCGACGGCGCGGCGAGGAGGCGGCGAGGATCGTCGGCCGGCGAGGCGGCGCGAGGAGGCCGCGGCGCGAGGAGGCGGCCGGCGCGGCGAGGAGGCGGCGGCGGCATGCGAGGAGGCGGCGGCGCGGGCGAGGAGGCGGCGCCGCGTGCGAGGAGAGGCGTCGCAGCGCGAGGCGCGAGGAGAGGCGGCGGCGGCGCGAGGAGGCGGCGGCGCGAGGAGGCGGCGGCGCGGCGAGGAGGCGACGGCGCGGCGAGGCGGCGAGGAGAGATCGAGGCGGCGAGGAGGCGAGAGAAGGAGAGAAGGCACGCGCGGGAAGGCGAGAAGTTGGCGACCCCCGAGAGGTATAGGGCCTTTAGCACCGGTCTGTGTTAGCAACCGGTGCTAAAGACCCTTTAGCACCGGTTGCTAACAAAGACCGGTTCTAAAGGGTCCAAATTCGGGCGCGAACAGAACCCACCTTTAGGACCGGTTGTTGTTACAGACCGGTCCTAAAGGTTTTTTTCCTTTTTCTTTTTTCCTTTTTTCTGTTTCCTGTTTTCTTTTTTTTTGTTTCCTTTTTCTTTTTCCTGTTTCTTCTTTTATTGTTCTTTTTTCTTTTTTCTGTTTCCTGTTTTCTTTTTATTTTTGTTTCCTTTTTCTTTTTCCTGTTTCTTTTTTTATTTTTATTTTTCCTTTTTCTGTTTTCTGTTTTCTTTTTCTTTTTGTTTCCTTTTTCTTTTTTCTGTTTCTTCTTTTATTTTATTTTTTTTGTTTTCCTTTTCTGTTTTTTTTTACATTTATTTACAAATTGTCAAAATGTCATTTTTACACTTAAAAAATAAAAAATGATATTTATCAAAATGATCAAATTTAGTGGAAACTGGTCAAATTTAGTGGAAACTGGTTTAATACATTATTACACATCACCAACAACACCCCCTATCTATTTTTCTTCTTGCCTTTCTTCTGATTGCGCCGTAACCATGGACTATCTTCATCATTTAACGGGATAATTGGATCATCTTTGACTTTGAAGGGAGGAATTTCATCAAATTTATTGTAATCTTCTGACATGTCTGTCTTGTCCTCGACTCCCACGATGTTTCTTTTCCCTGAAAGAACTATGTGGCGCCTTGGCTCATCGTCTCATGTATTCGCTTCCTTATCTTTTCTTTTTCTCGGTCTGCTAGACATGTCCTTCACATAGAAAACCTGAGCCACATCATTGGCTAGGACGAATTGATCATTGCCGTACCCAAGATTCTTCTGATCCACTGTTGTCATTCCGTACTTCGGGTCTACCTTCACGCCTGACAGGTTGAACCATTTGCACTAGAACAAAGGGACCTTAAAGGAAGGTCCGTAGTCAAGTTCCCATATCTGCTCTATGTAACCATAGTATGTGACTCTTTGCCCGTTGTCGTCTTTTGCATCAAACCGGACGCCACTGTTTTGGTTGGTGCTCTTTTTATCTTGGTCTGCTGTGTAAAATGTGCTACCATTTATCTCGTACCCTTTAAAGGTCAATACAGTCGAAGATGGTTGCTTGGCCAACAAGTATAGCTCATCTTCAACAATGTTGTCATTAATGAGACGTCTTTGCAACCAACCGCCGAAAGTCTTCGCGTGTTCTTTAGCAATGAAATCTTCAGGTTGCTCCGGGTATTCCGAGCGTAAAATATCCTTGTGTTCCTGGATATATGGAGCCGCCAAGCTGGAATTAACTAGAACTGTGTAGTGTGCTTGAGTGAAAGATTGCTCGTCCATACATGTTGTTGATTTCTTTCCTAGCGTGCCTTTTCCACGCAGTCTCCCCTCATGGCGCGACTGAGGAACACCGATCGGGTTCAGGTCAGGAATAAAGTCAACACAAAACTCAATGACCTCCTCTGTTCCATAGCCCTTGACCATGCTTCCTTCTGGCCTAGCACGGTTCTTAACATAATTCTTCAAGACTCCCATAAACCTCTCAAAGGGGAACATATTGTGTAAGAATACAGGACCGAGAACGGAAATCTCTTGGACTAGGTGAACTATGAGGTGCGTCATAATATTGAAGAAGGTTGGTGGGAACACCAACTCGAAGCTGACAAGACATTGGACCACGTCCTTCTGTAAACTTGGTAGAGTTGCTGGATCGATTGCCTTCTGAGAAATTGCGTTGAGGAATGCACATAGCTTCACAATGGGTACTCGCACGTTTTCTGGCAGAAGCCCCCTCAATGCAATCGGAAGTAACTGGGTCATGATCACGTGGCAGTCATGAGACTTTAGGTTTTGGAACTTTTTCTCTTCCAGGTCTAGTATTCCTTTTATGTTCGACGAGTAGCCAGACGGGACCTTGATACTGCTCAGGACTTGGAAAAAGATCTCCTTCTCTTCCTTGGTAAGAGCATAGCTGGCAGGACCTTTGAAATTCTCTCGATTCATCAGGTCGTCTCGTTCGTGCATACGTTTGTGGTGCAGCCGTGCTTTTGGTGTATCTCTCGACTTCTTCCCATGCACGCCCAATAAGTTTAGCAGGTTCACACAAATATTTTTCGTCACGTGCATCACGTCGATCGCAGAGCGAACCTCTAGGAATTTCCAATAGGGTAGTTCCCAGAATATAGATTTCTTCTTCCACATGGCTACGTGGTTGTCGGCGTCATTCGGAACAGATTGTGCGCCAGGACCCTTACCAAAGATTACTTTTATATCTTTGACCATGTCATATATATCAGTACCTTTAGGGAGGGTTGGCTTCCTCCGTGTATCTGCCTCGCCTTTGAAATGCTTTCCTTTCTTTCTTACGGGATGCCTGTCTGGAAGAAATCGACGATGCCCCGGGTACACATTCTTGCCTATATGTATACTTTCAGTCTCGCCTAAACAGTGTGTGCATGCGATGTATCCCTTGTTTGACTGTCCTGAGATGTTACTAAGAGCGGGCCAATCATTGATGGTTACAAACAGCAACCCTCGTAGGTCAAATTCCTCCTGTTTGTACTCGTCCCACACACGTACACCTTCGTCAGCCCATAACTCTAAAAGTTCATCAATCAGTGGCCTCAGGTACACATCAATGTTGTTGCCGGGTTGCGACGGGCCTGGGATAAGCACTGGCATCATAATGAACTTACGCTTCATGCATAACCAAGGAGGAAGGTTATAGATACATAGAGTCACGGGCCAGGTGCTATGACTGCTACTCTGCTCCCCAGACGGATTCAGGCCATCTGTACTTAGACCAAACCTTAAGTTTCTTGGGTCACGTGCAAAGTCCTCGTACTTATCGTCGACGTTTCTCCACTGCGACCCATCAGCGGGTTGTCTCAGCATATCGTCTTCCTTACGGTCTTCTTTGTGCCATCGCAGCAACTTGGCATGCTCTTTGTTTCGAAACAAACGTTTCAACCGTGGTATTATAGGAGCATGCCACATCACCTTGGGAGGAACCCTCTTCCTGGGGCGGTCATCGCCCTCAACATCACCAGGGTCATCTCGCCTGATCTTATACCGAAATGCACCGCATACCGGGCAGGCATTTAAATTCTCGTGCTGACCGCGGTAGAGGATGCAGTCATTGATGCATGCATGTATCTTATGCACTTCCAATCCTAGAGGGCAGACAACCTTCTTTGCTTCGTACGTACTGCAGGGCAGCACGTTATCTCTTGGAAGCATCTTCTTCATTATTTTCAGCAGCTTTTCAAATCCCTTGTCAGATATTCCATTCTCTGCCTTCCATTGCAGCAATTCCAGGGTGGTGCCCAGCTTTTTCTGGCCATCTTCGCAATTTGGGTACAACAATTTTTTGTGATCTTCTAACATGCGCTCCAACTTCAACCTCTCGTTTTCACTTCCGCAGTTTATCTGTTCTTCACGAATGACCTGACGAAGATCATCATCAGACTCATCAACAATGTCCTCAAGTTCAGGCTCGTCTTCCCCCATTTCAGTATCACCGTGTTCACCGAACATAGGATAGTTATCATTATCCTCTTCTTCTTCATTGTCTTCCATTACAACCCCTCTTTCTCCATGCTTGGTCCAACAAAAATAACTGGGCATGAAGCCTTCTTGCAACAGGTGGGTGTGTATGGTTCTTGAGTTAGGGAAATTCCTCTTATTCTGGCATTTTTTACATGGACAAAAAATAAATCCATTCTGCCTGTTTTTCTCAGCCACATTGAGAAAACTATGCATGCCATTAAGGAATTCGGGACGACGTCGATCACTGTACATCCATTGCCGGTTCATCTGCATTATATAAATTTATCAAAAACCATTATGCTAAATCATCATGACTAAATTAATTAATTAATACAAAAAGTTGATCACATGTTAAAACCAAAGTAGCGTAGTGACCATACATATATAGTTCTCATAAAAACACACACTGAAACCAACCATAAAAACTCTCTCTAATTAATGCATTTAAAAACAACAACAAATACGATCAAAATCGCAACAAAGGTAACAATTGACCCGACGGCATAATGATACCAAGCCTCTTTACTAATTGCATATTTTCTAATCTTTCTAATCTTCAGACGCATTGCGTCCATCTCGCTCTTGTGACCATCGACGACACCGGCAAGAACCTTTTCCAAGGTCATCTTCTCTGTTTCAGTTTTTTCCAACCTTTCTTCAGTTTTTTTCAATCTTTCTTTCAGGGCAACATTTTCTTGTTCAACTAAGTGTAACTTCTCACCAATAGGGTCGATTGGCATTTCCGGTTCCACTACCTCCTAGATAAAAATATCTATGTCAAGTTGGTCGGCGTAATTAATTGTCATATAATCAGGAAATGAAAATATGTAGTTATAAAAGATAATATACCACATCCGAATCATAGACTGGACGAGGGCCAACGGGGACGGATATCAAAACCATGACGCTATACATATAAAAAAAATCTTACACAATAAGAAAATTATATACAAGTAAATATGTAAATCATACAAATCAAAATTTGTTTTGGTAAATAAAAACAATAGGCTTACCAAGGTTGTGTCGGTGACGGGGCGATCGACGGCGGTGAGGAAGGGGACAAGGCGCGCGACACTAAAAAAACCACAAATCATAATTAAATTTGAGCTCAAATTGCATATGTATACATAACAAATGATGAACTCTCTCTAGCTTAGGCATTTCATCAAACACCTAGCTAGCACAACAAAAATGAAATGAGCAAGAAAACGAGCAAAACTTGCAATGCCGGAAGAGGGAATGTTGATGCTAACCGTAGGACCGATGGGTGCCAACAATCTTGACAAATGGTGGAGAAAAATGGGGATGGATTAGAGCTCCGAAGAGGAAGGAGAGAGCAAAAATGGAGTTGAGCTCGAGCTAGAAAAAAGGGGTGGAATATAGGGTGCTCAGGGAGGAAGGAGAGGAGGGCTTTAGGACCGGTTTGTGTCAAAAACCGGTTCTAAAGGGTCTGACAGCGAGGCCCTGCAGTTGCTGCAAAAATGAGAAAACCTTTAGAACCGGTTTGTGATACAAACCGGTTCTAAATGGTCTGTCCACTGGGCCCCCCTCCCTGCAGCAAACGGTCCAAAAATCTTTAGGACCGGTTTGTGTTACAAACCGGTCCTAAAGGCCTTCCGGCCATTTGCTGCAGGGAGGGGGCCCAGCGGACAGACCCTTTAGAACCGGTTTATATCCAATCCGGGTCAAATGTTGTTGGCTCAATGCCCTGTTTTCTACTAGTGAAGTATCTAGAGTTGCTCCGCCTCAGTGACTATTCCCCTCATTACAGAAGCACTTAGTCTCGGGTTTGGGTTTAATCTTGGGCCTCTTCATTAGTGCAGCAACTGTTTTGTCGTTTCACGAAGTATCCCTTCTAGCCCTTGCCTTTCTTGAAACTTAGTGGTTTTACAAACCATCAACTATTGATGCTCCTTCTTGATTTCTACTTTCGCAGTGTCAAACATCGCGAATCGCTCAAGGATCATTGTATCTATCCTCGATATGTTATAGTTCATCACGAAGTTCTCACAGCTTGGTGGCAGCGACTTTGGAGAACTATCACTATCTCATCTGGAAGATTAACTCCCACTTGATTCAAGTGATTGTCGTACTCAGACAATCTGAGCACACGCTCAACGATTGAGCTTTTCTCCTTTACTTTGTGGACAAAGAATCTTGTTGGAGGTCTCGTACCTCTTAACAAGGGCACAAGCATGAAATCACAATTTCATCTCTTTAGAACATCACTTATGTTCCATGACATTTCAAAACGTCTTCGGCGCCTTGCTTCTAAGCCATTAAGTATTTTGCACTGAACTATCGTGTAGTCATCAGAAACGTGTAAGTCGGATGTTCACAACATCTACAGACGACGCTCGAGGTGCAGCACACCGAGTGGTGCACTAAGGACATAAGCCTTCTGCGCAGCAATGGGGACAATACTCAGTTTTATAGACTCAGTCTGCAAAGTTTGCTACTATCAACTTTCAACTAAATTTTCTCTAGGAACATATAAAAACAGTAGAGCTATAGCGCAAGCTACATCATAATTCGCAAAGACCATTAGACTATGTTCATGACAATTAGTTCAATTAATCATATTACTTAAGAACTCCCACTCAAAAAGTACATCTCTCTAGTCATTTGAGTGGTAGATGATCCAAATCCACTATCTCAAGTCCGATCATCACGTGAGTCGAGAATAGTTTCAGTGGTAAGCATCTCTATGCTAATCATATCAACTATACGATTCATGCTCGACCTTTCGATATCATGTGTTCCGAGGCCATGTCTGCACATGCTAGGCTCGTCAAGCTTAACCCGAGTGTTCCGCGTATGCAACTGTTTTGCACCCGTTGTATGTGAACGTTGAGTCTATCACACCCGATCATCACGTGGTGTCTCGAAACAAAGAAATGTCGCAACGGTGCACAGTCGGGGAGAACACAATTTCGTCTTGAAATTTTAGTGAGAGATCACCTCACAATGCTACCGTCGTTCTAAGCAAGATAAGGTGCATAAAGGATTAACATCACATGCAATTCATAAGTGACATGATATGGCCATCATCACGTGCTTCTTGATCTCCATCACCAAAGCACCGGCACAATCTTCTTGTCACCGGCGTCACACCATGATCTCCATCATCATGATCTCCATCAATGTGTCGCCATCGGGGTTGTCGTGCTACTCATGCTATTACTACTAAAGCTACGTCCTAGCAATATAGTAAACGCATCTACAAGTACAAACGTTAGTTTAAAGACAACCCTATGGCTCCTGCCAGTTGCCGTACCATCGACGTGCAAGTCGATATTAACTATTACAACATGATCATCTCATACATCCAATATATCACATCACATCATTGGCCATATCACATCACAAGCATACCCTGCAAAAACAAGTTAGACGTCCTCTAATTTGTTGTTGCATGTTTTACGTGGTGACCATGGGTATCTAGTAGGATCGCATCTTACTTACGCAAACACCACAATGGAGATATATGAATTGCTATTTAACCTCATCCAAGGACCTCCTCGGTCAAATCCGATTCAACTAAAGTTGGAGAAACCGACACTCGCCGGTCATCTTTGAGCAACGGAGTTACTCGTAGCGATGAAACCAGTCTCTTGTAAGCGTACGAGTAATGTCGGTCCGAGCCGCTTCGATCCAACAATACCGCAGAATCAAGAAAAGACTAAGGAGGGCAGCAAAACGCACATCACCGCCCACAAAAACTTTTGTGTTCTACTCGAGATTACATCTACGAATTAACCTAGCTCATGATGCCACTGTTGGGGAACGTCGCATGGGAAACAAAAAATTTCCTACGCGCACGAAGACCTATCATGGTGATGTCCATCTATGAGAGGGGATTTCCGATCTACGTACCCTTGTAGATCGCATAGTGGAAGCGTTAGTGAACGCGGTTGATTTAGTGGAACGTCCTCACGTCCCTCGATCCGCCCCGTGAACCGTCCCACGAACCGTCCCGCGATCCGTCCCACGATCTAGTGCCGAACGGACGGCACCACCGCGTTCAGCACACGTACAGCTCGACGATGATCTCGGCCTTCTTCATCCAGCAAGAGAGATCGAGAGGTAGGTGAGTTCTCCGGCAGCGTGACGGCGCTCCAGAGGTTGGTGGTGATCTAATCTCAGCAGGGCTCCGCCCGAGCTCCGCAGAAACGCGATCTAGAGGTAAAACCGTGGAGGTATGTGGTCGGGCTGCCTTTAAAAGTTGTCTCAAATCAACCCTAATACCTCCATATATATAGGAGGAGGGGAGGGGAGGCTTGCCTTGAGGCTCAAGGAGCCCCAAGGGCTGCGACACCAAGGGAGGAGGAGTCCTCCTCCAATCCTAGTCCAACTAGGCTTGGAAGGTGGAGTCCTTCTCTCTTTTGCCACCTTTCCTTTTTTTCCTTTCTCTTCTTTTGGTTTTTTCTTTCTCTTGCGCAAGACAGCCTTGGGCTGAACCCACCTACTTGGTGCGCCACGCCCAAGGTCCTTGGGCCCTCCCGGGAGGGTGGTCCCCCTCCCGGGGAAGATCCAGAACCCATTCGTCATTCCCGGTACATTACCGGTAATGCCCGAAAACCTTTCGGTAACCAAATGAAGTCATCCTATATATCAATCTTCGTTTCCGGACCATTCCAGAAACCCTCGTGACGTCCGTGATCTCATCTGGGACTCCGAACAACATACGGTAACCAACCATATAACTCAAATACGCATAAAACAACATCGAACCTTAATTGTGCGGACCCTGCGGGTTCGAGAACTATGTAGACATGACCCGAGTGACTCCTCGGTCGATATCAAATAGCGGGACCTGGATGCCCATATTGGATCATACATATTCTACGAAGATCTTATCATGTGAACCTCAGTGCCAAGGATTCATATAATCCCGTATGTCATTCCCTTTGTCCTTCGGTATGTTACTTGCCCGAGATTCGATCGTCAGTATCCGTATACCTATTTCAATCTCGTTTACCGGCAAGTCTCTTTACTCGTTCTGTAATACAAGATCCCGCAACTTAAACTAAGTCACATTGCTTGCAAGGCTTGTGTGTGATGTTGTATTACCGAGTGGGCCCCGAGATACCTCTCCGTCACACGGAGTGACAAATCCCAGTCTCGATCCATACTAACTCAATGAACACCTTCGGAGATACCTGTAGAGCATCTTTATAGTCACCCAGTTACGTTGCGACATTTGATACACACAAAGCATTCCTCCGGTGCCAGTGAGTTATATGATCTCATGGTTATAGGAACAAATACTTGACACGCAGAAAACAGTAGCAACAAAATGACACGATCAACATGCTACGTCTATTAGTTTGGGTCTAGTCCATCACATGATTCTCCTAATGATGTGATCCCGTTATCAAGTGACAACACTTGCCTATGATCAGGAAACCTTGACCATCTTTGATCAACGAGCTAGTCAACTAGAGGCTTACTAGGGACAGTGTTTTGTCTATGTATCCACACATGCACTGTGTTTCCAATCAATACAATTATAGCATGGATAATAAACGATTATCATGAACAAATAAATATGATAATAACTAATTATTACTGCCTCTAGGGCATATTTCCAACAGTGGACTCATATGGAACAACTTTGGGTTTATGGAGGTGGATGCACATGCAGTATTCCTGCTTAGTACAATTGAAGGCTAGCAAAAGACTGGGAAGCGACCAACTAGAGAGCGACAACGGTCATCAAAATTCATTGATAGTAACTAGCATTGAGTGCAAGCATGAGTAGGACATAAATCACCATGAACATGAACATCATAGAGGCTATGTTGATTTTGTTTAAACTACATGCGTGAACATGCGCCAAGTCAAGCCACTTGAAACATTCAAAGGACGATACCATCCTATCATACTACATCATAGTCATCTCAACATTCATGTTGGCAACCAAGACAAACCATTATAAGCTCCAAGCTAAGTAAGCATGGCATAAGCAACTATGATCTCTAAGTTGTCATTGCAAACATGTTTCTATCACAACAAAGCTGAATCAGGCATGATGAGTGATGACCCACAATTATAGGGGATTAATCGTAGTCCTTTCGATAAGTAAGAGTGTCAAACCCAACAAGGAGAATAAGGCTCTGATAAACGGTTTTGAGCAAGGTAATAACTACAAGCACTAAAAGTAGGGGTAACAAGTGATGGTGTAGTGAGGTGAATCGTAGCAGGTGAAAAGTAACAAGTAACAAGTAGTAGAAACGGTGTAGCAAAGTGGCCCAATCCCTTTTGTAGCAAGGGACAAGCCTGAACAAACTCTTATAAGAGGAAAAACGCTCCTGAGGACACACGGGAACTTCCGTCATGCCAGTTTCATCATGTTCATGTGATTCGCGTTCGTTACTTTGATAATTTGATATGTGGGTGAACCGGCGCTTGGGTACTGCCCTTACTTGGACAAGCATCCCAATTATGATTAATCCCTCTCGGAAGCATCCGCAACTACGAAAGAAGAATTAAGACAACGTCTAACCATAGCATTAAACTAGTGGATCCAAATCAGCCCCTTACGAAGCAACGCATAGACTGGGGTTTAAGCTTCTGTCACTCTAGCAACCCATCATCTACTTACTACTCCCCAATGCCTTCCTCTAGGCCCAAATATGGTGAAGTGTTATGTAGTCGACGTTCACATAACACCACCAGAGGAGAAGCCAACATACAGCATATCAAAATACCGAACGAATACCAAATTCACATGACTATTATCAGCATGACTTATCCCATGTCCTCAGGAACAAAAGTAACTACTCACAAAGCATAATCATAATCATGATCAGAGGTGTAATGAGTAGCATCAAGGATCTGAACATAAACTCTTCCACCATGTAATCCAACTAGCATCAACTACAAAGAGTAATCAACACTACTAGCAACCTTACAAGTACCAATCGGAGTCGCGAGACGGAGATTGGTTACAAGAGATGAACTAGGGTTTGGAGAGGAGATGGTGCTGATGAGGATGTTGATGGAGATGACTCCCCTCCGACGAGAGGAGTGTTGGTGATGACGATGGCCACGATTTCCCCCTCCGGGAGGGAAGTTTCCCCGGCAGGATCGTCCTGCCGGAGCTCTAGATTGGATCTGCTCAAGTTCCGCCTCGTCGCGGCGGAGAATCCACGAAAAAGCTCCACCCTGATTTTTTTCTCAGACGAAACCCTTCATATAGCAAAAGAGGGGGGCCAATGGGCCACCAGGGTGCCCACAAGCCCTGTTGCCGCGGCCAGGGGGGTAGGCCGCGGCAACCAAGCTTGTGGGCCCCTGGCTGCTCCCCTTTGACACTTCTTTCATCCAGTATTTTTTATATATTCCCAAAAAATCCATGTTGATGTTCAGGGCATTTGGAGTTGCGCAGAATAGAGGACTCAGACTTGCTCCTTTTCTAGTCCAGAATTCAGCTGCCGGTATTCTCCCTCTTCAAATAAACCTTCCAAAATATGAGAAAAAGGCATAAGTATGGTACCACAAAGTAAAATAACAGTCCATAAATCGATAAATATCAACAAGAAAGCATGATGCAAAATGGACGTATCAACTCCCCCAAGCTTAGTCCTCGCTTTTCCTCAAGCGAAAACCAAGACCCATAACATGTCCACATGTTTAGGGATGAAGGTGTCGATAAAACATAATACGGACATGAGGGCATCATCATCACACATAGAACAGCAATACATCATAGAGATTCTTATGGGAAAGTAACAATTCCTTCACAAGGCAAAGTATGAAACAACAACCTTACTGAGAAGTAGCCAACAACAGTCCATAGTCATTGAAGCAATTGCAATTTATCATAGCATCAGAAAGAGTGAAATAAGATCATGTAAAGAAAATCCACATACTCAATCATCTCTTTTGTTTTCTACAATTTTTACAACTCACGTGGTACTCATGGTATCAAAGTTTCAGTTGGACACAGAGAAAGATAGGGGCTTATAGTTTTGCCTCCGAACCATTTACCTCAAGGGTAAAGTCAACAATAATAAAGCATAAGTACTCATCTCCAAGTTGATATATGAATATAGATCTTTCCCAAGCATATGACGTTCACCAAGAAAAAGGCTAAATAAGGAATTGGTGAAGATCACCATGACTCTTACAAGGGAAAAAAGTAAAGGTACAAGATAGGCCCTTCGCAGAGGGAAGCAGAGGTTGTCATGCTCTTTTGAGGATTGGATGCGTGTCCTCTTAGTGCGGAGGAACGTCACTTTATATTGCCTCATGTGATAAAGAACTTTATTATGCAGTCTGTCGCTTTTATGTCTTCCCCATCACAGGTTCGTTTAAAGCTTATTTTCCACGCACTAATAGATCATACATATTAGAGAGCAATTTTTATTGCTTGCTCCGATGACAACTTACTTGAGCGATCTTATTCAATCCATAGGTAGGTATGGTGGACACTCAAGGCAAAACTGGGTTGAAGGTTTATGGATGCACAAGTAGTATCTTTACTTGGTGCGGGAGTTTTGGCTAATATGAGGTGGAAGCAATCGTCACATGCTAAGGGATCTCTAATCATATAACACTGTTTGGAACCAAGCAAATACAATTCATTATGTTGTCTTCCTTGTCCAACATCTACTTCTAAGCATGTAATAGTTTGGTGAGTGCTCACAATTATAGAAAGTGTCTAAGATGATATATTTATATGTGAACCTCTCTTCCTTATTACTTCTTATTAATTGCAACAATGACTGAGGTTTATGTTGGTCTATACTCAACAAGTTTCAATCATCATACTTGTTATATGTGAAGCTATCACTTTCCATAAGATCATCTCATGATTTTTCATGCTATCGTTGTTTTCATACTTTTGATCACGGCACAAAGCAAAGCCCTTGACTAAGATACTCTTTATTATATAGCTCACAAGGGCCCATACCAATGCTTAGTTGTCTTCCTTTGGTGGTGATAGTGGTGGAGTTGTTGAAGCAGTCTTGAGCTTGTCTAATTTCCACTTGAGCATAAAGTTCTGCTCCCTCAGATCGTCATTTTCCTCCTCAAGCTTCAACACTCTATGGCAAAGTTCCTGCTTACTCTCCTACAAGAAACAAGAAGGGATAAACAAGGTCTTAGCCTTCTTCCTTTGGTCAGGGAGGCTTGAGTTCTTGAACTCCACATGAGTGCGTCCAGGTTGAGGTAGAGGAGCCTCCTCTTCATCGGAACTCGTTTGTTCCTTCTCCTTGGGATCATAGTCCTCTTCCTCGTCAGTGGTCCATCCGTATGGTTCCAAGTCCCCATAAACCTTGGGGTTAGCAAGGTAATTAGCCACATAGCTCTCCCCCTCTGAATCCTGAGAAGACATCTTGACCTAGATCTGCGGCAGAAAACAGGCTCGAAACAAAAACAGACGAAAACTGCGCGATACAGAGATCAAAACCTTCGGGTGTATATATAATGATTTTTTTCTGGACCAAAAGGAGTGCTCCGCAAGAAAATAGAGTCCGGGAGGCACACGAGGTGCCCACAAGCCATGTTGCCGCGGCCAGGGGGCGCGGCAACCAAGCTTGTGGACGCCTCGTGCGCTCTCCGAACTGCTTTTTATTTTTGTAATTTTCCATAAATTCGAAAACGGAGAAAATTTCCTATTGGAAAAGTTTCGGAGTCCAATTACTTACAGAAACACATACCTCTTCGTTTTCAGGGTATGAAACAGGCTGATAAACATCCCTTATGTACTCCTCTGGAGTTATGATATTGATGATATTGGTCTCAACATTTATGGGAGTACCAGAGATATAATGCTTGATTCTTTGCCCATTTACCACTCTAGGAAAATTACCTTCCGTGTTATTCATTTTGATGGCACCGGAACGATATACTTCCTCGACAACGTAGGGACCTTCCCATTTAGAGCGAAGCTTGCTTGCGAAGAATCTTAAGCGAGAATTGTATAGCAGGACATAATCACCTAAATTGAACTCTCGTTTTCATATTCTTTTGTCGTGCCATCTCTTAACCTTTTCCTTGAACAACTTGGCATTCTCATATGACTGGGCCCTCCATTCATCTAATGAGCTGATATCAAACAACCGCTTCTCACCGGCAAGTTTGAAATCGAAGTTGAGCTCTTTGATTGCCTAATAAGCTTTGTGTTCCAGCTCAAGAGGTAAATGACAGGCCTTACCGTAAACCATTTTATACGACGACATGCCCATGGGATTCTTATAAGCAGTCCTATAAGCCCATAGTGCATCGTCAAGTTTGCTAGACCAATTCTTTCGAGATCTATTGACGGCTTTTGTAAGATCAATTTGATCTCCCTATTACTCAACTCCACTTAACCACTAGACTCAGGATGATAAGGAGATGCAACTCTATGGTTGACATCATACTTAGTGAGCATCTTGCGGAAAACACCATGAATGAAGTGCGAACCGCCATCAGTCATCAGATATCTAGGGACTCCAAATCTTGGGAAAATGACTTCTTTAAGCATCTTAATAGAGGTGTGGTGATCAGCATTTCTAGTGGGGATAGCTTCTACCCACTTAGTGACGTAATCCACAACAACTAAAATGTGAGTATACCCATTGGAACTCGGGAATGGTCCCATATAATCAAAGCCCCAGACATCAAATGGTTCAATGACAATTGAATAGTTCATAGGCATTTCCTGACGCTTACTGATGTTCCCTATTCTTTGGCATTCGTCACAAGACAAGACAAACTTATGGGCATCCTTGAAGAGAGTGGGCCAATAGAAACCTGATTGCAATACCTTATGAGTAGTTCTGTCTCCAGCATGGTGTCCTCCGTAGGCCTCAGAATAACACTTCTGCAGGATCTGTCCCTGTTCATGTTCAGGCACACAACGTCTAATAACACCATCTACTCCTTCCTTATAAAGGTGAGGATCATCCCAAAAGTAGTGTCTCAAATCAAAGAAGAATTTCTTCTTTTGCTGGTAGGTGAAACTGGGTGGTATGTATTTGTCTACGATATAGTTTGCATAATTAGCATACCACGGTGCACTATGTGAAGTGCGGATGACATTCAATTGCTCATCAGGAAAGCTGTCATCAATAGGTCGTCGGTCATCAAGGACATTCTCTAGCCTAGAAAAGTTATCTGCTACAGGGTTAACAGCACCCTTTCGGTCAACAACGTGCAAATCAAATTCCTGTAGCAGGAGAACCCATCGTATTAGCCTAGGCTTAGCGTCCTTATTCTCCATAAGGTACTTAATAGCAGCATGATCAGAGTGATAGTGACTTTGGAGTCAACTATATAAGATCTGAACTTTTCACATGCAAACATGACTGCTAAAAACTCCTTCACCGTAGTGGCATAGTTTCTTTAGGCACTGTCTAGAGTTTTACTAGCGTAGTGAATAACATTCAACTTCTTGTCAACTCTTGGTCCTAGCACAGCACCAACAGCATAATCACTAGCATCGCACATGATTTCAAAGGGCAAGTTCCAATCAAGAGGTTGAACAATAGGTGCGGTAATCAAGGCCTTCTTAAGTATTTCGAAAGCTTCCTCACAATCCTCATCAAAAACAAAAGGAACATCCTTCTGCAAGAGGTTGGTAAGAGGCCTAGAAATCTTAGAGAAGTCTTTAATGAACCTTCTATAGAAACCAGCATGACCTAGGAAACTTCGTATACCTCTGATATCTGTGGGGCAAGGCATTTTCTCAATTGCATCAACCTTAGCCTTATCAACTTCAATGCCTTTCTCAGAGATTTTGTGTCCTAAAACGATTCCTTCATTAACCATGAAGTGGCACTTCTCCCAGTTCAAGATGAGGTTGGTATCTTTGCATCTCTGTAAGACTCGATCAAGGTTGCTAAGGCAATCGTCAAAGGAAAAACCGTAAACGGAGAAGTCATCCATGAAAACCTCAACAATCTTTTCAGAAAAGGCAGAGAATATTGCCATCATACATCTTTGAAAGGTGGCAGGTGCATTGCATAAGCCAAAAGGGATACGTCTATAAGCAAAGGTACCGAAGGGGCAGTTGAAAGTGGTTTTCTCCTGATCAGATTGTGCAACAGGTATTTGCGAGAAACCTGAATAACCGTCTAGAAAGCAGAAGTGTGTTTGTTTAGATAGCCTTTCTAGCATTTGGTCGATAAACAGCAAATGATAATGGTCTTTCCTGGTTGCCTTGTTCAGTTTCCGGAAGTCTATCATCATCCTATAGCTAGTAATAATCCTCTGTGGGATTAGTTCATTCTTATCATTAGGAACGACGGTGATACCTCCCTTCTTAGGTACACAATGTACCGGGCTTACCCAATCACTATGAGCAACAGGATAAATGATTCCTGCCTCCAGAAGCTTTAATATTTTTTTCTCCCGACCTCTTTCATCCTCGGATTTAATCTCCGTTGATGATCAGCAACTAGCTTAGAATCAGGATCAGTTTTAATCTTATGCTGACATAGAGTGGGACTAATACCCTTAAGATCATCATGAGTATATCCAATAGCAGCACGGTGCTTCTCAAAGTTTTTAATAACTTCTTCTCTTCGTGATTCGAGAGGTGAGTACTAATAATAACAGGATATATCTCCTTCTCATCAAGATAGGCATACTTAAGAGTATCTGGTAACTGTTTTAGCTCGAACACAGGATCACCCTTTGGTGGGGGAGGATCCCCAAGCAGTTCAACAAGCAGATTATTCTTGAGAATAGGATATTGTTCTAAAACAATTTTATCTGTCTCATCTCTTTCATCCATATGCATACCATTTTCATCCTCAAGGATATATTGCTCTAAAGGATCCGTAGGAGGTACGGCAATAGAGGCAAGAGCAATGATTTCATCCCTACCAGACGACTCTTTTTCATGGGGTTGTCTTCCAAACTTGGAGAAGTTAAATTCATGAGACACACCCTCGAAACTAGCAGTGACAGTCTGTTTAATGCAATCAATATGAGCATTGACAGTGTTGAGAAAGGGTCTACCAATTATGATGGGACAAAAGCTATTTTGTGCAGTAGCAAGGACGAGGAAATCAGTAGGATACTTCGTCTTACCACACATGACTTCTACGTCTCTCGCAATTCCCAAAGGGAAGATAGTGTCTCTATTAGTTAGCGTAATAGTGACACCAATGGGTTCTAACTCAGCAGGTGCAATCTCATCTTTGATTTCATCATATAGGGAACGGGGTATTGCACTAACACTAGCACCCATATCACATAAACCATGGTAACAGTGATCTCCTATCTTGACAGAAACAACGGGCAGGCCAACTACAGGTCTGTATTTGTCTTTCGTGTGAGGTTTAGCTATTCTAGCGGAGTCCTCACAGAATTTGATAACATGCCCATCTATGTAATCGGCTAAGAGATCTTTGATAATAGCAACACTAGGTTCAACTCTAATTTCCTCAGGGGGTGCAAGTGGTCTAATGTAACCCCTATGTATCACAGTTGGAGCTTTAGAATAATCCTTTTTCCTAGTAGGGTATGGTAGTTTCTCAACGTAGGCACAAGGAACAATAGGATCACTAAAGGCAATGACTTTCTCCTCAACTAGACTGGGTTTAACTATGTTGATTTCTACAGGAGGGTGATACTTAAACTACTTCTCTTTGGGAAGATCAACATGAGCAGCAAAAGATTCACATAGAGAAGCTACTATCTCAGAGTCAAGTCCATACTTAGTGCTAAAATCTCTAGAAGTGTTTGTTTCAACAAAAGATTTAACGCAATCAAACTAGAAATTCATACCTGACTCCTTACCTTCTTCCAGCTCCCAATCTTCAGAGTTACGTTTGATTCTTTCCAATAAATTCCACTTGTGGTCAATACCTTTCTTCATAAAAGAACTGGTACAAGAAGTGTCAAGCATGGTACGATCTTCATGGGAAAGCCGAGCATAAAAGTTTTGAGTGATAATTTCTCTCGAGAGCTCATGATTGGGGCATGAATATAGTATTGATGTAAGCCTCCCCCAAGCTTGAGCTATGCTTTCCCTGTCACGAGGCCAAAAGTTATAAATATAACTCCGATCACAATGTACTAAATGCATAGGATAAAACTTTTGATGAAATTCCAATTTCAACCGATTGTAGTCCCATGATCCAGTATCATCACATAGCCTATACCATGTCAGCGCCTTATCCTTCAAAGATAAAGGAAAGACTTTCTTCTTTACCTCATCCTCGGGAAAACCTGCAAGCTTAAATAAACCACAAACTTCATCTACATATATTAGATGCAAGTCTCGATGTGATGATCCATCTCCTGTAAAAGGATTAGCCAAGAGTTTCTCAAGCATACCCGAAGGAATTTCATAAAAGATATTTTCATTAGGTACCTCAGGTTGAGGAGCAACTCCTCGTGCTTCCGTTCGTGGTGAAGATACCCCGAACAAACTCCTCAAAGGAACAGTTTCCATAGTGACAAGTGACAATAAATTTCAGCACAGTATATAAATGTTTTTTTACCAAATTCCACTTACCAAAGGCGCTTATCTCCTCGCCAACGGCGCCAGAAAAGAGTCTTGATGACCCACAAGTATAGGGGATCAGTCGTAGTCCTTTTGATAAGTAAGAGTGTCGAACCCAACGAGGAGAAGAACGCTCTGATAAATGGTTTTCAACCAGGTAATAACTGCAAGCACTGAAAGTAGCGGTAACAAGTGATGGTGTAGTGAGGTGAAACGTAGCAGGTGAAAAGTAACAAGTAACAAGTAGTAGCAACGGTGCAGCAAAGTGTCCCAATCCCTTTTGTAGCAAGGGACAAGCCTGAACAAACTCTTATAAGAGGAACAACGCTCCCGAGGACACACGGGAATTTCTGTCATGCCAGTTTCATCATGTTCATGTGATTCGCGTTCGTTACTTTGATAATTTGATATGTGGGTGGACCGGTGCTTGGGTACTGCCCTTACTTGGACAAGAATCCCACTTATGATTAACCCCTCTCGCAAGCATCCGCAACTACGAAAGAAGAATTAAGACAACGTCTAACCATAGCATTAAACTAGTGGATCCAAATCAGCCCCTTACGAAGCAACGCATATACTGGGGTTTAAGCTTCTGTCACTCTAGCAACCCATCATCTACTTACTACTCCCCAATGCCTTCCTCTAGGCCCAAAGATGGTGAAGTGTTATGTAGTCGATGTTCACATAACACCACGAGAGGAAAAGACAACATACAGCATATCAGAATACCGAACGAATACCAAATTCACATGACTATTATCAGCATGACTTATCCCATGTCCTCAGGAACAAAAGTAACTACTCACAAAGCATAATCATAATCATGATCAGAGGTGTAATGAGTAGCATCAAGGATCTGAACATAAACTCTTCCACCAAGTAATCCAACTAGCATCAACTACAAAGAGTAATCAACACTTCTAGCAACCTTACAAGTACCAATCGGAGTCGCGAGACGGAGATTGGTTAGAAGAGATGAAGTAGGGTTTGGAGAGGAGATGGTGCTGATGAAGATGTTGATGGAGATGACTCCCCTCCGACGAGAGGAGTGTTGGTGATGACGATGGCTACAATTTCGCCCTCCGGGAGGGAAGTTTCCCCGGCAGGATCGTCTTGCCGGAGCTCTAGATTGGATCAGCTCAAGTTCCGCCTCGTGGCGGCGGAGAATCCACGAAAAAGCTCCACCCTGATTTTTTCTCGGACGAAACCCTTCATGTAGCAAAAGAGGGGGGCAGTGGGACACTAGGGTGCCCACAAGCCCTGTTGCCGCGGCCAGGGGTTAGGCCGCGGCAACCAGGCTTGTGGGCCCCTGGCTACTCCCCTCTGACACTTCTTTCGCCCAGTATTTTTTATATATTCCAAAAAAAATCCATGTTGATTTTCAGGGCATTTGGAGTTGCGCATAATAGAGGACTCAGACTTGCTCCTTTTCCAGTCCAGAATTCCAGTTGCCGGTATTCTCCCTCTTCAAATAAACCTTGCAAAATAAGAGAGAAAAGGCATAAGTATGGTAGCACAATGTAAAATAACAGTCCATAAAGCGATAAATATCAACATGAAAGCATGATGCAAAATGGACGTATCAATGAGCTAGTCATATTTACAAAAACGAAATAGATTGAGTCGATACCAGCTGTTCCAGGCTCAGTCACTTCATCATATATCGTCATTATTGCCTTTCACTTGCACGACCAAATGATGTGAACAATAATAAGCGTGCTCGTGCATTGGACTACGCTGGAATCTGCAGGCAAACACAAAGGAGAAGACAAAGTAATATGTCTCTTTGAAAACTAAACACATATGCATGCAAGAGCCACTAAACATTGTAACCAATATCTTCTACCTTGACCAAAAGAAAAGGAAAACTATCTACACGGGAAAGCTCCCAACAAGCAAAAAAAGAAAAAGAAAATCTTTTTGGTTTTTCTCAACTAGACAGACACACGAAAAGAAAACGAGAAAAAGAAAATAAACTAACATGGATGATACAGTGGCAAAGTGTGAACACCAACTAACAAAATGAAAGCAAAAGCAAGAATGTAAAGTCGGTGAAACCACGTACTCCCCCAAGCTTAGGCTTTTGGCCTAACTTGGTCTACTCCCAAGGATGGAAATAACCAGCTCCGGGGTGCTCCGGAGTGGACTGTGGATGCCACTGCTGTGTGAGCTCCTCTGGCTCCCACTAATAAACTGGCATCTGGTACTCGACTGGCGACTCGGGCATGGGCACCTGTGGTTGGGCCAAGCCCCTATATGCGTAGATGTCCGAGGGCATAATAGTGTACCTGCCTGCATGAAGATTGAACAAAGAAGGAGCAGGCAAAGTAATAGTCTCACGAGTACCCTGGCTAAATACTAGGTTATAAATCATCCTACCACCTATATCTCTATCAAGAAAGTCATGGCGAACCATGCTATCGTAATCTAGATATCTCTCGGGAAGAAGCATCTCTTCTTCCTCCTCCAGTTTAATGGGTATCTCAAAGTGTCTGGCAAGACGGGTAGCGTAGAGACCTCCATAGACAACACCTTTAGAACGGTTAAGGTTCAACCGTTGAGCCACTATAGCGCCCAAGCTATAAGTTTTATCGTTATAAAGGGCTTCGCGCAAGACCGCAAGATCTGGGGAACTAAGTGACTCAGCTTTCCCACGACCAATCAAACATTTTCCCACAAATAGTGAGAAGTACCGAAGCACGGGAAAATGAATGCTAGCAGCTCTAGCACAAGACACTCCTCTCTCCTATCCTACAGCAATTGTACCGATAAAAGCTTCCAAGTACCGTGGACGAGGTTCATGAATATCCCCAACATAAGGTAATTTGCAAACATTGCAAAAATCCTGGAGTGACATGCGCTGGGGGACATCATAAAGTTTAAACTCAACCATAGGAGGATTCTTCCTCGGATAGAAGTTAAAGCTTTGTACAAAGATATTAGTGAGGAGGAGGTATTGCGAACACTTATCTTCAATGAAGGCGGTAAGGCCTACGTTCTCCACCAAGTGATAAAAGTCCTCATAAATTCCAACGGCGCGTAAGAACACATCGCTTGGCCACTCGCATGCTCGAACTTCCGCGACTCGAGGGACCGGATACTTGGGCTTCTTCTTACTCCCATCATCCTTGGGGTCACGGCTTGACGACCTCTTAAGAACCTCCTTATCTTTCCCTTTTCTATCTCTGAAAATTTCTGAAATTTTTAGTGATTCTAAGGAAAAGTGAATAAGGCTCAACGAAACTCGTAGCAACTACTCCAACAAGTACCTAGAGACCATATTACGCATCAAAACTACTTGGGACCAGCTAGAATGAGCATGCAAAACTCAAGAACATGGTCACCAAGGCAGCAAAAATATGCGGAGTATAAGGCACTAGAGCAAAAACTAATTGGACCAATAGAGGAGTCACTTACCAAGGAGTAATTTCCCCAAAACGGTTTGGAGAACGGTGATTTGACCAAAGAGATCGAAAATCCCAGCAAGAGGAGCAAGAACACGGGTTTGAGCTGCGAAAAGATTTTTTCTACACGTAGGAGAACTGGATGGGAGCAAGAATGAGAGGAGGGGTGCCTGTGGGCCCCACAAACCTGGGTGGCGCGGCCAGGGGGTGCCCGCGCCCCTAGGGCTTGTGGCCCACTGGTGTGGCACCACACAGACTCTTTGTCCCAGTATTTTTCAAATATTCCAGAAAAAATCATATTAGATTTTCACAGCGTTCGGAGAACTTTTATTTTCGGGGTACTTTTCTATCGGACGCTAAAATAGAAAACAGGGAAAACTAAACTAGACCTATCATTTTTCTAAGAAACCTAAAGTGAAATCTTGGAACAGAGGTTTGTGACTCCTTGATTCATCCATCTCATGGTCATCAAAAGAAATCCATCAATGGGGCTGATCAAATCCCTCAACAAAACTTTCTCGAATCGCAAAAGAAGACGGCGAATTTCCGAATGGTCACTTGGTCACCTCAATGGGGATGTGTATCTCCCCAACAAGCAAATCATACTTCATCTTGACACGAGGAATAGGGCATTCAAAGCTCCCAATAAGAATCGATGAAGTCTTTTCGATAGCATTGATGCAATGTACTCGATATTGTTTCTTTGGAAAGTGCACCGTATGCTCATTACCGTTGACATGGAATGTGACATTGCCTTTGTTGCAATCTATAACAGCCCCTGCAGTGTTTAAAACGGGTCTTTCGAGGATGACAGCCATTGCATCGTCGTCGGGAATATCCAAGATAACAAAGTCTGTTAAGATAGTGGTTTTAGCAACCACAACACGCACATCCTCGCAAATGCCGATAGGGAAGCAATTGATTTGTCGACCATTTGCAGAGAGATTTTAGTGGGTGTCAACTTATCTAGTTCAAGTCTATGATAGAGAGAGAGAGGCATAACACTAACACCGGCTCCAAGGTCGCATAACGCAGTTCTAACGTAGTTGCCTTCAATGGAGCAAGGTATAGTGGGCACACCGGGATCACCTAGTTTCTTAGGGGTTCCACCCTTGAAAGTGTAGTTGGCAAGCATGGTGGAGATCTCAAGATCAGGTATCCTCCTCTTATTATTCACAATATCTTTCATGTACTTAGCATATGGAGACATCTTGAGCATATCTGTCAGACGCATATGCAGAAAGATAGGTCTGATCATTTCAACGAAGCTAAGCGCTCAAAATCCTCATCATCCTTTTTCTTGGATGGTTTGGGAGGAAAGGGCATAGGTTTATGAACCCATGGTTCCCTTTCTTTACCGTGCTTCCTAGCAGTGAAGTCATTCTTATCGTATCTTCTGGTCTTAGGCTGTGGGTTATCAAGATCAATGGGTTCAATCTCCACATCCTTTTCATTGCTAGGTTGAGCATCTTCATGAACTTCACTATTGATATTATCATTAGGCTCATGTTCGTCACCAGATTGTGTTTCAGCATCAGAGACAGAAACATTGTTTGGACTCTCAGGGGTAGTAGCAACAGGGTTGCTAGCGTGCAAGTTCCTATCATCTTCATTCTTCTTTCTAGGATGACTAGGTGCATTAGTGCTAACTCCTTGAGAATCTTGTTCAACTCTCTTCGGATGACCCTCAGGATACAGAGGTACCTGGGTCATTCTACCGCCTCTAGTAACGACTCTGACGGCATTGTCATTCAACTCATTAAGCAAGTCATTCTGAGCTTTAAGTACTTGTTCTACCTGAGTAGTAACCATACAGGCATGTTTACTCAGAAGCTTAAGATCATTGACATTTCTGTCCACACAAGCACTTAGATGACTAAGCATACGAGCATTCTTTTCCAATTGTCTGCTAACATAATCATTGGTACTCTGTTGTTTGGCAACAAAGTTATCAAATTCATCTAGGCATAGGCTAGCAGGTTTATCAAAAGGAATATCACTCTCATCAAACGTACGCAGAGAATTTACTTCTACTACCTGTATCGGGTTATCGAGACCATGGATCTCTTCGATAGGTGGTAGATTTTTGACATCTTCACATTTTATGCCTTTCTCTCGCATAGATTTCTTGGCTTCTTGCATATCTTCGGGACTGAGGAATAGAATACCTCTTTTCTTCGGAGTTGGCTTAGGAGATGGTTCAGGAATAGTCCAAGCATTCTCATGGCACAAGATGTTATTCAGTAGAATCTCGGCTTGTTCTACGGTTCGTTCCCTAAAAACACTACCGGCACAACTATCTAGATGGTCTTTGGAAGCATTGGTAAGTCCATTATAGAAGATATCAAGTGTCTCATTCTTCTCAAGAGGGTGATCAGGCAAAGCATTCAATAGTTGGATAAGCCTCCCCCAAGCTTGTGGGAGCCTCTCTTCTTCAGCTTGGGCAAAGTTGTATATTTCCTGCAAGGTAGCTTGCTTCTTATGGGCAGGGAAATATTTCTCAGAGACGTACTAGACCATATCCTAGGGGCTACGCACACAACCAGGAGCAAGAGAAGTGAACCAGGTCTTAGCATCATCCTTTAGCGAGAAAGGAACCAGCTTGAGCATATAGTAGTGGCGGATCTTTTCCTCACTAGTGAATAGGGTGGCTATATCGTGTAGTTTGGTAAGATGGGCTACAACCGTTTCAGACTCGTAAGCATGAAAAGGATCAGATTCGACCAGAGTGATTAACTCGGGGTCGACAGAGAATTCATAATCCTTATCGGTCACAAAGATAGGTGAAGTGGCAAACTTCGGGTCGTATTTCATCCTAGCATTCAAAGATTTTTCTTTCCACTTGTGCAGAACTTTCTCAACATCATAGCTATCCTTACACGCAAGAAAATCCTCAGCTATCTCTCCCTCCATAACATAGCGCGTATTAGGCATAACAGGCATAGTAGCAGGTTCTACTTCAATAGTATCAGCAGTTTCAGAAGTATCATCACATCTAGCAGCAACTCTAGCAATTTGTGCATCAAGGGCACCAAGTGGCAAAGCAGTATCAGGCATAGCATCATCAGGCATAGTATCAAGCATAGCATCATCAGTCATAGTATCTATCATAGCATCATCAGGCATAGTATCTAGCATGGCATCATCAGGCATATTATCAAGCATAGCATCATCAAGCATAGTATCAAGCATAGCATCATCAGGCATAGTATCATGGGCAGCAGAAGTAACATCATCAAGCACAGGTGACATATCAAGATTTCTAGCAGGAGGTGAAGTCGCAAACTTACTCAAAACTGAAGGTGAATCAAGTGCAGAGCTAGATGGCAGTTCCTTACCTCTCCTCGTAGTGGAAGGCAAGATTTTAGTTCTTGGATCTTTTGGATTCCTCATAGTGATCAACAGACGTCAATCCCAAGTGACTCAGAGAATATAGTTGTGCTTCCCCGACAACGGCGCCAAAAAAAGCCTTGATGTCCCACAAGCGTATGGGATCGCAGCAGTTTTCGAGGGTAGAGCATTCAACCCAAATTTATTGATTCGACTCAAGGGGGAGCGAAAGAATATTCTCAAGTATTAGCAGTTGAGTTGTCAATTCAACCACACCTGAAAGATTAGTGTCTGAAAGCAAAGTATCAGTAGCAAGGTAGTATGATAGCAATAGTGCCAGAAAAAGCCTTGGTTGACGGGATTGTCAGTACCGCTTACCTACCTTCGGCAACGGCGCCGGCAAAGTCTTGCAACAAGTAATAGCAGGGTAGCAAGGAACAGTAGCAGCAGCCACAGCAAAGTAGCAAGTAACAGTAGTAGCAACAGTAGCAGCAAAGTGACAGCAGCAAAATGGCCCAATCCCTCTTGTAGCAAGGGACAAGCCTAGGCAAAGTAACGTAGCGAGGACCAGTTGTAAAAGACTTGTAGGTAGTGGATCAATGATGGATGAGTGTGACGGATGTGATTCATCATGTAACAGCTATAACATGGAGAACTTGCATGACATCTATTGTCCATCCCTCCCGTGGCAGCGGGGTCCTAATGGAAACTACGGGATATTAAGGTTCTCCTTTTAATAAAGAACCGGACCAACGCATTAACACACGGTGAATACATGAACTCCTCATACTATGGTCATCTCCGGGAGTGGTTCCGGCTATTGTCACTCCGGGGTGTCGGGTCATAACACATAGTAGGTGACTACAACTTGCAAGATAGGATCTAAAACACACATATATTGGCGACAACATAATAGGTTCAGATCTGAAATCATGGCACCCGGGCCCTTGTGAGAAGCATTAAGCATAGCCAAGTAGTAGCAACATCAATCTAGAACATAGTGGATACTAGGGATCAATCCCCGTCAAAAACTAACTCGATTACATGATAGATCTCATCCAACTCATCACCGTCCAGCAAGCCTACGATGAGATTACTCACGGACGATGAAGGGCATCATGGAATTGTCGATGGAGGAAGGTTGATGATGACGATGGCGATGATTTCCCTCTCCGGAGCCCCGAACGGACTCCGGATCTGCTCTCCAGATGAAGAACACGAGGTGGCGGTGCCTCCGTATCATAAAATGCGATGAAACCTTCACTCTGATTTTTTTCAGGCGAAACGGAAGATATAGGACTGAGATTGGGGGCGATGGTGCCACGTGGGCCCCACAAGCCCTCATGGCGCGGCCATAGGGGGTGGCCGCGGCCTAGGGCATGTGGCCCACTCGCACGCCCCCTCACGTGGATCTTTGCGCAGGTATTTTTCTTTTATTACAGAAAAAATCTCCATAAATTTTTAGGACGTTCCAAGTACTTCCATTTCTGCACAAAAACAACACGATGGCAATTCTGCTGAAAACAGCGTCAGTCCGGGTTAGTTCCATTCAAATCATGCAAATTAGAGTCCAAAACAAGGGCAAAAGAGTTCGGAAAAGTAGATACAACGGAGACGTATCAACAGTGCAATAGTTTTTTCAGGTACTCCGTATTTAGTTAGACCAATAGGAAGAGATCATGTATAATACTGCACAACAGTATAGTACAGGCGGTCAATTCGATAAGATTATTAGACATAATGAACTGTCAGCGGCAGCCCTAGGATACCCTATCCCACATTTGTTTCCCACCATCCAGTGGTGTATTCTTCAGAACCAGCTGATAGTACTAACTAACAGCAACAGTATTAAAGCCAGTGGGCAGAATTATAGTGATCACCCCCATCCCATACAACGAGCCATACTTTACTAACGGACTTCATTTTGAACACACATCATAATTAGGATCAGGAAGGTACATACCGAAGCAAACAATCAAAAATGTCGATTGGATCGGTAGTCATGTGGCCTCATGGCTGCAAACTGTAGAATCTATGTCTTTAAATGATGTTCGATGACTGGCAACAATGTGTTCGACATGTAATCCTTTTGAAGCACATGCGCCTCTACACATTATATATTTAATTGTTTACAATTGTCAAGCATGGGTCGTTTTCTTGTATGACTGCCTGAGTAGGTTTGAATTTAATCTGCACTATTTGAGATTGAATACTTGAAACCAACACTACCTTTTACTCTAAATAAAGTTGCAAATAGGTAGTTCTTATCTGAGTAACTGATACGTCACCACCGTATCTATATTTTTTTATGGTTCCATGCTATTATCTTGTCAACTTTGGATGTTTTGTATGCATGCATATGCTATTTTATATATTTTTTGGGACTAACCTATTAACTCAGTGCCAACTGCCAGTTTCTGTTTTTCCGTGTTTTTGACCTTTTTTCAGAGAAGAATATTAAACGGAGTCCAAACGGAATAAACCTGCGGGGTGATTTTTTCCATAACAGAAGATACGCAGGGAACTTGAGAACCAAGGCAAAGGACCTCGGGGGAGGTCACAAGCCCCCTAGCCGCAGCCTGGGGGGCACGCCTAGCAGACTCGTGGGCCCCACGTGGCTCCTTTGCCCTACTTCTTTCGCCTATAAATTGTCTAAAAATCCAGAACCACCACAGAGAGCCACGAAAATACTTTTCCGCCGCCGCAAGCTTCTGTCTCCGCAAGATCCCATCTGGGGACCGTTCTGGTGCCCTTCCAAAGGGGGATTCGGACACGAAGGGCTTCTTCATCAATACCATTGCCTCTCCGATGATGCGTGAGTAGTTCACCACAGACCTTTGGGTCCATAGCTAGTAGCTAGATGGCTTCTTCTCTCTCTTGGGTCTTCAATACAAAATTCTCCATGATCTTCATGGAGATCTATCCGATATAACCTTGTTTTGCGGTGTGTTTGTCGAGATCCGATGAATTGTGGATTTATGATCAGATTATCTATAAATATTATTTGAGTCTCCTCTGATCTCTTATATGCATGATTTCGTATCCTTGTAATTCTCTTCGAGTTGTGGGTTTCGTTTGGCCAACTTGATCTATAATTCTTGCAATGGGAGAAGTGCTATGTTTTGGGTTCATACCCTGTGGTGTCCTCACCTAGTGACAGAAGGGGTAGCGAGGCATGCATTGTGTTGTTGCCATCAAGGGTAAAAAGATAGGGTTTATATCTATTGCATGAATCTATCTCTCTACATCATGTCATCTTGCTTAAGGCGTTACTCTGTTTGTTATAAACTCAATACACTAGATGCATGCTGGATAGTGGTCGATGTCTGGAGTAATAGTAGTAGATGCAGAAAGTATCGGTCTACTTGTCTCGGACGTGATGCCTATATGTATGATCATTGCCCTAGATATCATCATGACTTTGTGCGATTCTATCAATTGCTCGACAGTAATTCGTGTTAGGTAACGTAGCATAAATTCAAAAAAAATCCTACGCATATTCAGATCTTCCTATGGAGAGACCAGCAACGAGAGAGGGGTGAGTGCATCTTCCTATCTTTGAAGATCGCTAAGCGCAAGCATTGCTAGAACGCGGTTGATGGAGTCGTACTCGCGGCGATTCAGATCGCGGTGTGATTTCGATCTAGTGCTGAACCACGACACCTCCGCGTTCAACACACGTGCAGTTCGGTGACGTCTCCCGCACCTTGATCCAACAAGGAGGAGGGAGAGGTTGGGGAAGATCTCCAGCAGCACGACGGCGTGGTGTCGATGGAGAGACGAGGTCTCCCGGCAGGGCTTCGCCAAGCACCGGCACAGAGGAGGAGAAAGAAGAGCAGGGCTGCGCCGAGGGAGAGGGAAAACTGTATCTCCAAAAGCCCAAAAGTGCCCACTATATATAGGAGGAGGGGAGGGGGTGCCACCCCTAGGGTTCCCACCCTAGATGGTGCGGCAGCCCCCCCTCCCAGATGGGAGGTGCGGCGGCCAGAGCAAGGGGGAGGGGTGGCGCACCCCTAGGTGGGCCTTAGGCCCACCAGCGCCTAGGGTTCCCCCCCCCCTCTCCACCTCCTGCGCCTTCGGCTGAGTGTGGGGGTGCACCAGCCCACCTAGGGGCTGGTTCCCTCCCGCACTTGGCCCATCTAGCCTCCCGTGGTCGTTGCCCCCTTCCGGTGGACCCCCGGGGCCACCTCCGGTGGTCCCGGTGGTCCCGGTACATTACCGTGACGCCCGAAACACTTCCGGTGTCCGAAACCATCCGTCCTATATATCAATATTTACCTCCGGACCATTCTGGAGCTCCTCGTGACATCCGGGATCTCATCCGGGACTCTGAACAACTTTCGATAACCTCGTATAACAATTCCCTATAACCCTAGCGTCATCGAACCTTAAGTGTGTAGACCCTACGAATTCGGGAGACAGGTAGACATGACCGAGACACCTCTCTGGCCAATAACCATCAGCGGGGTCTGGATACCCATGGTGGATCCCACTTGCTCCACGATGATCTCATCGGATGAACCACGATGTCAAGGATTCAATCAATCCCGTATACAATTCCCTTTGTCTGTCGGTATAGAACTTGCCCGATATTCGATCGTCGGTATACCTATACCTTGTTCAATCTCGTTACCGGTAAGTCTCTTTACTCGTTCCGTAGCACGTCGTCATGTGACTAACTCCTTAGTCACATTGAGCTCATGATAATGTTCTACCGAGTGGGCCCAGAGATACCTCTCCGTCACACGGAGTGACAAATCCCGATCTCGATTCGTACCAACCCAACAGACACTTTCAGAGGTACCTGTAGTGCACCTTTATAGTCACCCAGTTACGTTGTCACGTTTGATACACCCAAAGCACTCATACGGTATCCGGGAGTTGCACAATCTCACGGTCGAAGGAAAAGACACTTGACATTAGAAAAGCTTTAGCATACGAACAATACGATCTAGTGTTACACTTAGGATTGGGTCTTGTCCATCACATCATTCTCTCAATGATGTGATCCCATTATCAATGACATCTAATGCCCATGACCAGGAAACCATGATCATCTATTGACTAACGAGCTAGCCAGCTAGAGGCTTGCTAGGGACACATTGTGATCTATTTATTCACACATGTATTACTGTTTCCTGTTAATACAATTATAGCATGAACAATAGACGATTATCATGAACAAGAAAATATGATAATAACCATTATATTATTGCCTCTAGGGCATATTTCCAACAGTCTCCCACTTGCACTAGAGTCAATAATCTAGTTACATTGTGATGTATCGAACACCCATAGCATTATGGTGTTGATCATATTTTGCTCGTGGAAGAGGTTTAGTCAACGGGTCTGCAACATTCAGATCCGTGTGTACTTTACAAATCTCTGTTACTCCACTCTGGACATGTTCTTGGATGGAGTTGTAGCGGCGTTTGATGTGCTTCATCTTTCGGTGAAACCGGGGCTCCTTGTCTATGGCAATGGCCCCATTGTTATCACAAAAGAGTGTCATTGGACCCGACGAGCTTGGAACCACTCCAAGGTCGGTGATGAGCTCCTTCATCCAAATTCCTTCATGAGCTGCTTCTGAAGCAGCTATCTACTCCGCTTCACATGTAGATGCTGCCACGACTTCTTGCTTGCTGCTGCACCAGCTCACTGCCCCACCATTCAAAACGTATACGTATCCGGTCTGTGACTTAGAGTCATCCGGATCTGTGTCGAAGCTAGCATCGACGTAACCCTTTATGACGAGCTCTTCGTCACCTCCATAAACGAGAAACATTTCCATAGTCCTTTTCAGGTACTTAAGGATATTCTTGACCGCTGTCCAGTGTTCCATACCGGGATCACTTTGGTACCTCCCTACCAAACTTATGGCAAGGTTTATATCAGGTCTAGTACACAGCATGGCATACATAAGAGAGCCCGCGGCTAAAGTGTAGGGGACAGAACTCATCTTCTCTCTATCTGCTGCCGTGCTCGGCGAGTGAGTCTTACTCAATCTCATACCTTGCAAAACTGGCAAGAACCCTTTCTTTGAGTTTTCCATATTGAACTTCTTCAATATCTTGTCAAGGTATGTACTTTGCGAAAGACCTATGAGGCGTCTCGATCTATCTCTATAGATCTTGATGCCTAATATGTATGCAGCTTCTCCAAGGTCCTTCATTGAAAAACTCTTGTTCAAATAGGCCTTTATACTCTCCAACATCTCTATATTATTCCCCATCAATAATATTTCATCCACATATAGTATGAGGAAAGCTAGAGAGCTCCCACTCACTTTCTTGTACAGACAGGCTTCTCCGTAAACCTGTATGAACCAAAACGCTTTAATCACCTCATTAAAGCGAATGTTCCAACTCCGAGATGCTTGCACCAGCCCATAGATGGAGCGCTGGAGCTTGCACACTTTGTCATCACCCTTAGGGTCGACAAAACCTTCTGGTTGCATCATATATAACTCATCCTTAAGGTTCCCGTTAAGGAACGCTGTTTTGACGTCCATTTGCCAAATTTCATAATCATAAAAGGCGGCAATTGCTAACATGATTCGGACTGATTTCAGCTTCGCTACGGGAGAGAAAGTCTCTTCGTAGTCAATCCCTTGAATTTGTTGAAAACCCTTTGCGACAAGTCGAGCTTTATAAACGGTTACATTACCGTTTGCATCAGTCTTCTTCTTGAAGATCCATTTATTTTCTATGGCTCGCTCGTCATTGAGCAAGTCCACCAAAGTCCATACTTTTTTCTCATACATGGATCCTATCTCGGATTTCATAGATTCAATCCATTTGTTGGAATCTGGGCCCGCCATTGCTTCTTCATAGTTCGAAGGTTCACCGTTGTCTAACAACATGATTTCCATCACAGGGTTTCCGTACCACTCTAGTGCGGAGCGTGCCCTTGTGGACCTTCGCGGTTCAGTAGTAACTTGATTGAAGCTTCATGATCATTATCATTAACTTCCTCTTCAGTTGGTGTAGGTGCCACAGGAACAACTTCCCGCGCTGCGCTACTATCCTGTTCGAGAGGGGGTGTGATTACCTCATCAAGTTCTACCTTCCTCCCACTTACTTCTTTCGAGAGAAACTCTTTCTCTAGAAAGCATCCGTTCTTGACAACAAAGGTTTTACCTTCGGATCTAAGATAGAAGGTATACCCAATAGTTTCCTTAGGGTATCCTATGAATACGCATTTCTCCGCTTTGGGTTCGAGCTTTTCTGGTTGAAGTTTCTTCACATAAGCGTCGCAGCCCCAAACTTTAAGAAACGACAACTTAGGTTTCTTGCCAAACCATAGTTCATACGGTGTCGTCTCAACGGATTTAGACGGTGCCCTATTTAAAGTGAATGCTGCAGTTTCTAATGCGTATCCCCAAAATGACAGCGGTAAGTCGGTAAGACACATCATAGATCGTACCATATCTAATAAAGTGCGATTACGACGTTCAGACACTCCGTTGCGTTGCGGTGTGCCAGGCGGCGTCGGTTGTGAAACGATTCCACACTTCCTTAGGTGTGTGCCAAACTCGTGACTCAAATATTCTCCTCCACGATCAGATCGTCGACATTTACTTTTTCTGTCACGTTGATTCTCAACCTCACTCTGAAATTCCTTGAACTTTTCAAACGTCTCAGATTTGTGCTTCATCAAGTAGATATACACATACCTACTCAAATCATCAGTGAGAGTGAGAACGTAACGATAGCCACTTCAAGCTTCCACGTTCATTGGACCACACACATCAGTATGTATTATTTCCAATAAGTCGGTTTCTCTCTCCATTATTCCTGAGAATGGAGTCTTAGTCATCTTTCCCATGAGGCACGGTTCGCATGTGTCAAATGATTCAAAGTCAAGAGACTCTAATAGTCCATCAGTATGGAGCTTCTTCATGCGCTTAACACCGATATGACCAAGGCGGCAGTGCCACAAGTATGTGGGACTATCATTATCAACTTTACATCTTTTGGTACTCACATATGAATATGTGTAACATCACGATCGAGATTCATCAAGAATAAACCATTCACCAGCGGAGCATGACCATAAAACATATCATTCATATAAATAGAACAACCATTATTCTCTGACTTAAATGAGTAGCCGTCTCGCATTAAGCAAGACCCTGATACAATATTCATGCTCAAAGCTGGTACTAAATAACAATTATTAAGGTTTAAAACTAATCCCGATAGTAGATGTAGAGGTAGCGTGCCGACGGCGATCACATCGACCTTGGAGCCATTCCCGACGCGCATCGTCACCTCGTCCTTAGCCAGTCTCCGCTTATTCCGCAGCTCCTGCTTTGAGTTGCAAATGTGAGCAACAGCACCGGTATCAAATACCCATGAGCTACTACGAGCGCTGGTAAGGTACACATCAATAACATGTATATCACATATACCTTTAACGTTGTCGGCCTTCTTAGCCGCTAAGTATTTGGGGCAGTTCCGCTTCCAGTGACCCTTTGCCTTGCAATAGAAGCACTCAATCTCAGGCTTGGGTCCATTCTTTTTCTTCTTCCCGACATCTGGATTACCGGGCGCGGCAACGGCTTTGCCGTGTTTCTTGAAGTTCTTCTTACCCTTTCCCTTCTTGAAACTAGTGGTCTTGTTGACCATCAACACTTGATGCTCTTTCTTGATTTCTACTTCTGTAGACTTGAGCATTGAGTACAACTCGGGAATGGTCTTCTCCATCCCTTGCATGTTGTAGTTTAGCACAAAACCTTTGTAGCTTGGTGGGAGAGACTGGAGGATTCTGTCAATTATAGCATCATCCGGAAGTTCGACTCCAAGTGAAGTCAGACGACCGTGTAACCCAGACATTTTGAGTATGTGCTCACTGACAGAACTGTTCTCCTCCATCTTACAGCTAAAGAACTTGTCGGAGACTTCATATCTCTGGACACGGGCATGAGCTTGAAAAACTAGCTTCAGCTCTTGGAACATCTCATATGCACCGTGTTGCTCAAAACGCCTTTGGAGCCCCTTTTCTAAACTGTATAACATGCCACACCTAACCAGAGAGTAGTCATCACTCCGCGTTTGCCAGACGTTCAGAATGTCCTGGGCTGCTGCGGGAGTGGGAGGGTCACCTAGCGGCGCATCAAGGACATAAGCCTTTTAGATGCTTCAAGGATGAGCTTCAAGTTGCGAACCGAGTCCGCATAGTTGCTACCATCATCTTTCAGCTTGTTTTTCTCTAGGAATGCGTTGAACTTGAGGTTGACGTTAGCCATCTACAATATTTATAAAGACAACTTTTAGACCAAGTTCATGACAATTAAGTTCATTTAATAAAACTAAGTATGAACTCCCACTTAAATCGACATCCCTCTAGTCATCTAAGTGATACATGATCCATGTTGACTAACCCGTGTCCTATCATCACGTGAGACGGACTAGTCACCATGGTGAGCAACTTCATGCTGATCGTATTCAACCATACGACTCATGTTCGACCTTTCGGTCTCTTGTATTCGAGGTCATGTATGTACATTCTAAGCTCGTCGAGTCAACCTAGGTGTTTCGCGTGTGTAAATCTGGCTTACACCTGTTGTATGCGAACGTTAGAATCTATCACACCCGATCATCATGTGGTGCTTCGAGACAACGATCCTTCGCAACGGTGCACACTTAGGGGAATACGTTCTCGAAATTTTAAGAGGGATCATCTTATTATGCTACCGTTGTTCTAAGAAATAAGATGAAAAACATGATAAACATCACAATGCAATCATATAGTGACATGATATGGCCACTATCATCTTTGCTCTTTCGATCTCCATCTTCAGGCATCGCATGATCATCATCGTCACCAGCGTGACACCATGATCTCCATCATCGTGTCTCCGTGAAGTCGTCACGCCAACTACTACTATCACTACTACTATAGCTAACCGTTAGCAATGAAGTAAAAGTAGTAAGCACATGGCGTTGCATCTCATATAATAAATTAAGACAACTCCTATGGCTCCTGCCGGTTGTCATACTCATCGACATGCAAGTCGTGAAACCTATTACAATAACATGATCATCTCATACATCATACATGCAACATCACAACTTTGGCCATATCACATCACATGTCAAACCCTGCAAAAACAAGTTAGACGTCCTCTAATTGTTGTTGCAAGTTTTACGTGGCTGATTTGGGTTTCTAGCAAGAACGCTTTCTTACCTACATGACAGCCACAACGATGATATGCCAAAGCTATTTACCCTTCGTAAGGACCCTTTTCATCAAATCCAATCCGACTAGAGTGGGAGAGACAGACACCCGCTAGCCACCTTTATGCACGGTGTGCATGTCTGTCGGTGGAACCAGTCTCATGTAAGCGTACGTGTAAAGTCGGTCCGGACCGCTTCATCCCACAATATCGCCGGAAAAGAATAAGACTAGTAGCGGCAAGCAATTGACAAATCATCGCCCACAACCTTTTGTGTTCTACTCGTGCATAGAATCTACGCATAGAAAACCTGGCTCGGATGCCACTGTTAGGTAACGTAGTATAAATTCAAAAAAATTCCTATGCATATTCAGATCTTCCTATGGAGAGACCAGCAACGAGAGAGGGGTGAGTGCATCTTCATACCTTTGAAGATCGCTAAGCGGAAGTGTTTCTAGAACGCAATTGATGGAGTCGTACTCGCTGCGATTCAGATCGCGGTGTGATTCCGATCTAGTGTCGAACCACGGCACCTCCGCGTTCAACTCACGTGCAGTTCGGTGACGTCTCTCGCACCTTGATCCAGCAAGGAGGAGGGAGAGGTTGGGGAAGATCTCCAACAGCACGACGGCGTGGTGTCGATGGAGATACGAGGTCTCACGGCAGGGCTTCGCCAAGCACCGGCAGAGAGAGGAGAAAGAAGAGCAGGGCTGCGCCGAGGGAGAGGGAAAACTGTATCTCCAAAAGCCCAAAAGTGCCCACTATATAAAGGAGGAGGGGAGGGGGTGCCACCCCTAGGGTTCCCACCCTAGGTGGTGTGGCAGCCCCCCCAGATGGGAGGTGCGGCGGCCAGGGCAAGGGGGAGGGGTGGCGCACCCCTAGGTGGGCCTTAGGCCCACCAGCGCCTATGTTTCCCCCCCCCTCAGCACCTCCTGCGCCTTGGGCTGAGTGTGGGGGGCGCACCAGCCCACCTAGGGGCTGGTTCCCTCCCGCACTTGGCCCATCTAGCCTCCCGGGGTCGTTGCCCCCTTCCGGTGGTCCCGGTACATTACCGGTGACGCCCGAAACACTTCCGGTGTCCGAAACCATCCGTCCTATATATCAATATTTACCTCCGGACCATTCCGGAGCTCCTCGTGACGTCCGGGATCTCATCCGGGACTCCGAACAACTTTCGATAACCTCGTATAACAATTCCCTATAACCCTAGCGTCATCGAACCTTAAGTGTGTAGACCCTACGGGTTCGGGAGACAGGTAGACATGACCGAGACACCTCTCCGGCCAATAACCATCAGTGGGGTCTGGATACCCATGGTGGCTCCCACTTGCTCCACGATGATCTCATCGGATGAACCACGATGTCAAGGATTCAATCAATCCCGTATACAATTCCCTTTGTCTGTCGGTATAGAACTTGCCCGAGATTCGATCGTCGATATACCTATACCTTGTTCAATCTCCTTACCGGTAAGTCTCTTTACTCGTTCCGTAGCACGTCATCGTGTGACTAACTCCTTAGTCACATTGAGCTCATGATGATGTTCTACCGAGTGGGCCCAGAGATACCTCTCCGTCACATGGAGTGACAAATCCCGATCTCGATTCGTACCAACCAAACAGACACTTTTAGAGGTACCCGTAGTGCACCTTTATAGTCACCCAGTTACGTTGTGACGTCTTATACACTCAAAGCACTCCTACGGTATCCGAGAGTTGCACAATCTCACGGTCGAAGGAAAAGACACTTGACATTAGAAAAGCTTTAGCATACGAACAATACGATCTAGTGCTACGCTTAGGATTGGGTCTTGTCCATCACATCATTCTCTTAATGGTGTGATCCCGTTATCAATGACATCTAATGCCCATGACCAGGAAACCATGATCATCTATTGACTAACGAGCTAGCCAACTAGAGGCTTGCTAGGGACACATTGTGATCTATTTATTCACACATGTATTACTGTTTCCTGTTAATACAATTATAGCACGAACAATAGACGATTATCATGAACAAGGAAATATGATAAGAACCATTCTATTATTGCCTCTAGTGCATATTTCCAACAATTCGTTCACCCACCGTAATACTTGCTATCATGAGAGAAGCCTCTAGTGAACACTATGGCCCCCGGGTCACCTCATATTTTCAGATCTACAAAATTACTTTGTTGCACTTTTCACCTTCAGATCTCACCTTGCAAATAATCGTGAAGGGATTGACAACCCCTTTATAGCGTTGGGTGCAAGTTTGTTTGTTTTTGCGCAGGTACATTGGTTACTCATCTTGATACTCCTACTGGATTGATACCTTGGTTCTCAAAACTGAGGGAAATACTTACTGCTATTGTGCTGCATCACCCTTTCCTCTTCAAGGGAAAAACCAACGCAAGCTCAAGAGGTAGCAGTAATCAATAAGGTTGGGTAATTTTTCTAGTGCTTGCTAGAGTGTCTCCCATGGTCTCTAGTATGATCTGAGTGGACGAATGCAAGGGAAGAGAGGGAGCAGCCTGAGCAGAGGCTGCAGGTTGCCGCAGGCGATGGAAGACGAGCAGGGGGAGACGGAGGGAGCCGCCGCCGTCGGTGCTAGGGCAGCATGGCCGGATGTAGAGGAGGGAGAGGAAGGAGTAGGAGAGTTATTACCTGAGAGGAGGGCGAGGAAGGAGTAGGAGAGTTATTTAACGTGATGCTGAAGGCACTGAAAGTGGAGTAGAGGATATGAAAACTTTGAGTAGTGATGAAATTACTACTTTGGATTTCAAGGAATTCAATTATGATAGTTGCTCTTTGATTGAATGTATTTCCTTAATGCAATCCATGCTAAACTCTCCACATGCTAATAGCCAAAATAAGGCCTTTACCAATCATATCGTTGATGCTATGATGAAATATCTTGAAGAGAAACTTGAGTTGGAGATATATATTCCTAGAAAACTTCATCATGAGTGGGAACCTACTATCAAAATCAAGATTAAAAACTATGAATGAAATGCTTTGTGTGATTTGGCTGCTAGTGTTTCCGCTATTCCAAAGTCTTTATGTGATGTTCTAGGCTTCAATGAGATTGATGAGTGCTCTCTTAATTTGCATCTTGCGGATTCTACCATTAAGAAACCTATGGGAAGGATCAATGATGTTCTTATTATTGCAAATAGGAACTATGTGCCCGTAGATTTCATTGTGCTTGATATTGATTGCAATCCGACATGTCCCATCATTCTTGGTAGACCTTTCCTTAGGACTATTGGTGCTATCATCGATATGAAGGAAGGGGATATTAGATTTCAATTTCCATTAAAGAAGGGCATGGAACACTTTCATAGAAAGAAAATAAGATTGCCTTATGAATCCATGATGAGAGCTACTTATGGTTTGAGCACCAAAGATGACGACTCTTGATTCTATCGCCTTATGCCTAGCTAAGGGCGTTAAATAATAGCGCTTGTTGGGAGGCAACCCAATGAATTTATCTTTGCTTTTTTTCTTTCTGTTTTGTTGTGTACACACCATCATAATTGTGTTGTGATTGTCTTTTTTATGTTTCTTTTTGTGTTTGTGCCAAGTAGAACCTTTATGATCACTTTTGGTTATGGTTGTTTGATCGTGCTGAAAAAGACAGAAACTTTGCGCTCACGAAATTATTTTTAATTCCTATCCAGAAAGAGATTTTGAGTTGATTCTTTTTGCTTTTGGTTAATATGCAAATGTCCCTAATTTTCATAAGGTTTCAGAATTTTTGGGATACCAAAGGTATACGAAGTATATAGATTGCTATAGACTGGTCTGTTTTTGACAGATTCTGTTTTTTGTTGTGTTGATTGCTTATTTTGATGAAACTATGGATAGTATCAGGGGGTACTAGCCATGGAAAAGTGATAATACAGTAATATAACATCAATATAAATAGATATCAAGTTTACTACAGTACCTAAAGAGTGGTCGTTTTTTTCTTATGCTAATGATATCATGAGTTTCTGTTTAAGTTTTGTGTTGTGAATTTTCAAGTTTTGGGTGATGTTCTCATGGACAATGGGATAAAGAGTGGAAAGAGATTAAGCTTGGGTATGCCCAAGGCATCCCAAGCCAAATTCAAGGACACCAAAAATCCTAAGCTTGGGCATGCCTCGGGAAGGCATCCCCTCTTTCGTCTTCAATCCATCGGTAACGTTACATGGAGCTATATTTTTATTCACCACATGATATGTGTTTTGCTTGGAGCGTCGTGTATTATAGGAGTCTTTTCTTTTTGTTTTGTCACAATCATCCTTGTTGCACACCTTTTGAGAGGGACATGCACTCATCGTGAATTTGCTAGAATACTCATTGAGCTTCACTTATATCTTTTGAGTTAGGCAATTTAGCTCGCACGTGCTTCACTTATATCTTTTGAGCTAGATAACTTTGCTCTAGTGCTTCACTTAGATCTTTGTAGAGCACAGCAGTGTCATATTTTTAAGAAATAAGAACTCTCGATCTTCACTTATATCTTTTTGAGAGTGCTCTCTCTAAGTAACTTGGTAATTGGTGTGTGCTATGAAAGTAGTCCTAAAGATGATAGGCATCCAAAGAAGATAAAATAAAAACTTCCATCTTCAAGTGCATTGATTAGTAAGAGAAGTTTGATTCCTCTCAATTAGTTTTGAGATATGGATATGGTAATATTAGAGTTATGTTAGTAGGGTGTTGTGAATCTAGAAATACATGTGTTGAAGTTAGTGATTCCCGTAGCATGCACGTATGGTGAACCGCTATGTTAGGAAGTTGGAGCATAATTGATTTATTGATTGTCATCCTTTGTGTGGCGGTCGGGATCGCGCGATGGTTAAACACCTACCAACCCTTCCCCTAGGAGTATGCTTTTAGCACTTTGTTTCGATTACTAATAAAACTTTCGCAATAAGTATATGAGTTCTTCATGACTAATGTGAGTCCATGGTATAGACGCACTTTCACTTCCACCATTGCTAGCCTCTCTAGTGTCGCGCAACTTTCGCCGGTGCACAAACCCACCATATACCTTCCTCAAAACAGCCACCATAGCGACCTATTATGGCATTTTCATAGCCATTCCGAGATATATTGCCATGCAACTCCCACCGTTCCGTCTAATGACATGTGCCATCACTTTCATATTGCCATTGCATGATCGTAAGATAGCTAGCGAGATGTTTCAACGTCATATGCTAAGCTAGATCATTGCACATCCCGGTACACTGTCAGAGGCATTTCATATAGAGTCATCATTGTTCTAAGTATTGAGTTGTAAGTAAATAAAAGTGTGATGATCATCATTATTAGAGCATTGTCCCATGTGAGGAAATAAATAAAAAAGAGGCCAAAGATGCCCACCAAAAAATGAAAAAAAAAGAGGCCAAAGAGCCCAAACAAAAAAAAGAAAAAGAGAGAAGGGACAATGCTACTATCTTTTTCCACACTTGTGCTTCAAAATAGCACCATGTTCTTCATGATAGAGAGTCTCTTGTTTTGTCACTTCCATATGCTAGTGGGAATTTTCATTATATAACTTGGCTTGTATATTCCAATGATGGGCTTCCTCAAAATTTCCCTAGGTCTTCGTGAGCAAGCAAGTTGGGTGCACACCCACTAATTTTCCTTTTGAGCTTTCACACACTTATAGCTTTAGTGCATCCATTGCATGGTAATCCCTACTCATTCACATTGATATCTATTGATGGGCATCTCCATAGCCCGTTGATATGCCGAGTCAATGTGACCATCTCCTCCTTTTTGCCTCAGAACCTCCACCACACTCTATTCCACCTATAGTGCTATATTCATGGCTCACGCTCATCTATTGTGTGAGAGTTGAAAAAGATTGAGAAAGTAAGAGTGCGAAAACAATTACTTGGCCAATACTGGGGTTGTGCATGATTTAAATTCGTTGTGTGGGGATGATGGAGCATAGCCAGACTATATGATTTGTAGGGATAACTTTCTTTGGCCTTGTTATTTCAAAAGTTCATGATCACTTTGCTAGTATGCTTGAAGTACTATTGTTTTCATGTCAATAGTAAACTGTTGTTTTTAATCTTACGGATCTGAACATTCATGCCACAAGAAAGAAGTTACAAAGGAAAAATATGTTAGGTAGCATTCCACATCAAAAATTCGGTCTTTATTACTTCCCTACTCGAGGACGAGCAGGAGTTAAGCTTGGGGATGCTTGATACGGCTCCAACGTATCTATAATTTTTTATGGTTCCATGCTATTATCTTGTCAACTTTGGATGTTTTGTATGCATGAATATGCTATTTTATATCTTTTTTGGGACTAACCTATTAACTCAGTGCCAAGTGCCAGTTTCTGTTTTTTCCGTGTTTTTGACCTTTTTCAGAGAAGAATATTAGACGGAGTCCAAACGGAATAAAACCTGCGGGATGATTTTTTCCATAACAAAATATATGCAGGGAACTTGAGAACCAAGGCAAAGGACCTCGGGGGAGGTCACAAGCCCCCTAGCCGCAGCCTGGGGGGGCGCGCCTAGCTGGCTTGTGGGTCCCACGTGGCTCCTTTGCCCTACTTCTTTCGCCTATATATTCTCTAAAAATCCAGAACCACCAGAGAGAGACACGAAAATACTTTTCCGCCGCCGCAAGCTTCTGTCACTGCAAGATCCCATCTGGGGCACGTTCTGGTGCCCTGCCGGAGGGGGATTCGGACACGGAGGGCTTTTTCATCAACATCATTGCCTCTCCGATGATTCGTGAGTAGTTCACCACAGACCTTCGGGTCCATAGCTAGTAGCTAGATGGCATCTTCTCTCTCTTGGATCTTCAATACAAAGTTCTCCATGATCTTCATGGAGATCTATCCGATGTAACCTTATTTTGCGGTGGTTTTGTCGAGATCCAATGAATTGTGGATTTATGATCAGATTATCTATAAGATTATTTGAGTCTCCTCTGATCTCTTATATGCATGATTTCGTATCCTTGTAATTCTCTTCGAGTCGTGGGTTTCGTTTGGCCAACTTGATCTATAATTCTTGCAATGGGAGAAGTGCTTGGTTTTGGGTTCATACCGTGCGGTGTCCTCACCTAGTGAAAGAAGGAGTAGCAAGGCACGCATCGCGTTGGTGCCATCAAGGGTAAAAAGATGGGGTTTATATCTATTGCATGAATCTATCTCTCTACATCATGTCATCTTGCTTAAGGCGTTACTCTATTTGTTATGAACTCAATACACTAGATGCATGATGGATAGCGGTCGATGTGTGGAGTAATAGTAGTAGATGCAGAAAGTATCGGTCTACTTGTCTCGGACGTGATGCCTATATGTATGATCATTGTCTTAGATATCATCATGACTTTGCACGATTCTATCAATTGCTCGACAGTAATTCGTTCACCCACCATAATACTTGCTATCATGAGAGAAGCCTCTAGTGAACACTATGGCCCCCGGGTCTACTTCACCTCATATTTTCAGAACTACAAATTTACTTTGTTGCACTTTTCACCTTCAGATCTCACCTTGCAAATAATGGTGAAGGGATTGACAACCCCTTTATAGCAATGGGTGCTGCTACTTCTCAAACAACAGTGCCAGAAATTGGCACGTTGATGGAGATTTGGCTTGCGTTGGTTTTTCCCTTGAAGAGGAAAGGATGATGCAGCACAGGAGCAGTAAGTATATCCCTCTGTTTGAGAACCAAGGTATCAATCCAGTAGGAGAATCGCATCAAGTCCAGAGTACCTGCACAAACACAAAAGAGCTTGCACCCAACGCTATAAAGGGGTTGTCAATTCCTTCAAGATTGATTGCAAAGTGAGATCTGAAGGCGGAAAGTGCAACGAAGTAAAAGAGTAAGGCTGAAAATATAGTGTGAAGTAAACCCGGGGGCCATAGTGTTCACTAGAGGCTCCTCTCAAAATAGCAAATATTACGGTGAGTGAACAAATTACTGTCGAGCAATTGATAGAACCGCACAAAGTCATGAAGATATCTAATGCAATGATCATACATATAGGCATCACGTTAGAGACAAGTATACCAATACTTTCTGCATCTACTACTATTACTCCACACATCAACCGCTATCTAGCATGCGTCTAATGTATTTAGTTCATGACGAACAGAGTAACGCCTTAAGCAAGATGACATGATGTAGAGGGATAAACTCAAACCAGTGATGAAAACCCCATCTTTTTACCCTTGATGGCAACAACACGATGCGTGCCTCGCTACCCCTTCTGTCACTGGGTGAGGCCACCGCACGGTATGAACCCAAAACCAAGCAGTTCTCCCATTGCAAGAATCATAGATCAAGTTGGCCAAACAAAACCCACAACTCAAATAGAATTACAAGGATATGAAATCATGCATATAAGAGATCAGAAGAAACTCAAATAATATTCATAGATAATCTGATCATAAATCCACAATTCATCGGATCTCGACAAACACACCGCAAAGAAGATTACATCGGATAGATCTCCATGAAGATCATGGAGAACTTTGTATTGAAGATCCAAGAGAGAGAAGAAGCCATCTAGCTACTAGCTATGGACCCGTAGGTCTATGGTGAACTACTCACGCATCATCGGAGAGGTCATGGTGTTGATGAAGAAGCCCTCCGTATCTGAATCTCCCCTCCGGCAGGGCACCAGAACGTGCCCCAGATGGGATCTTGCGAAGACAGAAGCTTGCGGCGGCGGAAAAGTATTTTCGTGGATCACTCGATTTTTTTAGGGATTATAGGGAATTTATAGGCGAATGAGCTAGGGAAGGGGAGGCCGAGGGAGCCCACAAGCCTGGGACGCGCGGCCCCCCTGGTCGCGCCATGGGGGCTTGTGGCCTCCCCTGAGACTCCTTGCCTTGGTTCCCAAGCTCTCTGCGTATCTTCTGTTCCGGAAAAAATCTTTTCGGAAGTTTTATTCTGTTTGGACTCCCTTTAAAATCCTCCTATGAAAAGGGTCAAAAACACAGAAAAAACAGGAACTGGCACTTGGCACTGAGTTAATAAGTTAGTCCCAAAAAAGATGTAAAAGGCATAAAAACATCCAAAGTTTGACAAGATAATAGCATGAAACCATCAAAAATTATAGATACGTTGGAGACGTATCAAGCATCCCCAAGCTTAATTCCTGCTCGTCCTCGAGTAGGGAAGTGATAAAGACTGAATTTTTGATGTGGAATGCTACCTAGCATATTTTTCCTTTGTAACTTTTTTCATGTGACATGAATGTTCAGATCCGTAAGATTCAAAACAATAGTTTGCTATTGACATGAAAACAATAATACTTCAACCAAACTAGCAAGGTAATCATGGACTTTCGAAATATCAAGGCCAAAGAAAGTTATCCCTACAAAATCATATAGTCTGGCTATGCTCCATCATCCTCACACAACTAATTTAAATCATGCACAACCCCACTATTGGCCAAGTAATTGTTTTTGCACTCTTACTTTCTCAAACCTTTTATAACTATCACGCAATACATGAGCGTGAGCCATGGATATAGCACTATAGGTGGAATAGAGTGTGGTGGTAGTTGTGAGACAAAAAAGAGGAGATGGTCACATTGACTCGGCGTATCAAAGAGCTATGGAGATGCCCATTAATAGATATCAATGTGAATGAGTAGGGATTGCCATACAAAGGATGCACTAGAGCTATAAGTATATGAAAGCTCAAAAGGAGAACTAGTGGGTGTGCATCCAACTTGCTTGCTCATGAAGACCTAGGGCAATTTTGAGGAAGCCCATCATTGGAATATACAAGCCAAGTTATATAATGAAGATTCCCACTAGTATATGGTGGTGACAAAGCAAGAAGCTCTCAATCATGAAGAACATGGTGCTTATGAAGCACAAGTGTGGAAAAAGATAGTAGCATTGTCCCTTCTTTCTTTTTCTCTCTTTTTTTATTTTTATTTTTTTTATTTGGGCTCTTTGGCCTCTTTTTTTGTGGGAAACTTTGGCCTCTTTTTTTTATTTCCTCACATGGTACAATGCTCTAATAATGATGATCATTAAACTTCTATTTACTCACAGCTCAAAGCTCAGAACGATGATGACTCTATAGGAAATGTCTCCGGCAGTGTACCGGGATGTGCAACGATCTAGCTTGGCGTATGACGTTGAAATATCTCGCTAGCTATCTTACGATCGTGCAATGGCAATATGAGAGTGACGGCACAAGTCATGAGATGGAACGGTGGGAGTTGCATGGCAATATATCTCGGAATGGCTATGAAAATGCCATAGTAGGTAGGTATGGTGGCTGTTTTGAGTAAGGCATATGGTGGGTTTGTTGTTGGAATTATGCCCTAGAGGCAATAATAAATATAGTTATTATTATAATTCCTGTATCAAGATAATCATTTATTATCCATTCTATAATTGTATTGAATGAAGACTTATATACATGTGTGGATACATAGACAAAACATTGTCCCTAGCAAGCCTCTAGTTGGCTAGCCAGTTGATCAAAGATAGTCAGTGTCTTCTGATTATAAACAAGGTGTTGTTGCTTGATAACTGGATCACGTCATTAGGAGAATCACGTGATGGACTAGACCCAACTAATAGACGTAGCATGTTGATCGTGTCATTTTGTTGCATCTGTTTTCTACGTGTCAAGTATTTGTTCCTATGACCATGAGATCATATAACTCACTGACACCGGAGGAATACTTTGTGTGTATCAAACGTCACAACGTAACTGGGTGACTATAAAGATGCTCTACAGGTATCTCCGAAGGTGTTCGTTGAGTTAGTATGGATCGAGACTGGGATTTGTCACTCCGTGTGACGGAGAGGTATCTCGGGGCCCACTCGGTAATACAACATCACACACAAGCCTTGCAAGCAATGTGACTTAATGTAAGTTGCGGGATCTTGTATTACGGAACGAGTAAAGAGACTTGCCGGTAAACGAGATTGAAATAGGTATGCGGATACTGGCGATCGAATCTCGGGCAAGTAACATACCGAAGGACAAAGGGAATGACATACGGGATTATATGAATCCTTGGCACTGAGGTTCAAACGATAAGATCTTCGTAGAATATGTAGGATCCAATATGGGCATCCAGGTACCGCTATTGGATATTGACCGAGGAGTCTCTCGGGTCATGTCTACATAGTTCTCGAACCCGCAGGGTCTGCACACTTAAGGTTCGACGTTGTTTGATGCGTATTTGAGTTATATGGTTGGTTACCGAATGTTGTTCGGAGTCCCGGATGAGATCACGGACGTCACGAGGATTTCCGGAATGGTCCGAAAACGATGATTGATATATAGGATGACCTCATTTGATTACCGGAAGGTTTTTCGAGTTACCGGGAATGTACCGGGAATGACGAATGGGTTTGGGAGTTCACCGGGGGGGCAACCCACCCCGGGGAAGCCCATAGGCATTGGGGGTGGCGCACCAGCCCTTAGTGGGCTGGTGGGACAGCCCAAGAAAGCCCTATGCGCCATAGGAAGAAAAATCAAAGAGAAAAGAAAAAAAAAGAGGAGGTGGGAAAAGGGGGAAGGACTCCTCCTTCCAAACCTAGTTGGACTTGGTTTGGAAGGGGAGGGTTCCCCCCTTAGGCTCGGCCGACCCCCTTGGGAGTCCTTGGACCCCAAGGCAAGGCTCCCCCTCCTCCCCCTATATATACGGAGGTTTTAGGGCTGATTTGAGACAACTTTGCCACGGCAGCCCGACCACATATCTCCACGGTTTTACGTCTAGATCGCGTTTCTGCGGAGCTCGGGCGGAGCCCTGCCGAGATAAGATCATCACCAACCTCCGGAGCGCCGTCACGCTGCCGAAGAATTCTTCTACCTCTCCGTCTCTCTTGTTGGATCAAGAAGGCCGAGATCATCGTCGAGCTGTACGTGTGCTGAACGCGGAGGTGCCGTCCGTTCGGCACTAGATCGTGGGACTGATCGCGGGACGGTTCGCGGGGCGGATCGAGGGACGTGAGGATGTTCCACTACATCAATCGCGTTCACTAACGCTTCTGCTGTACGGTCTACAAGGGTACGTAGATCACACATCCCCTCTCGTAGATGGACATCACCATGATAGGTCTTCGTGCGCGTAGGAAAATTTTTGTTTCCCATGCGACGTTCCCCAACAGTGGCATCATGAGCTAGGTTCATGCGTAGATGTCTTCTCGAGTAGAACACAAAAGTTTTTGTGGGCAGTGATGTGCGTTTTTCCCTCCTTAGTCTTTCTTGATTCCGCGGTATTGTTGGATCGAAGCGGCTCGGACCGACATTACTCGTACGCTTACGAGAGACTGGTTTCATCGCTACGAGTAATTCCGTTCCTCAAAGATGACTGACGGGTGTCAGTTTCTCCAACTTTAGTTGAATCGGATTTGACCGAGGAGGTCCTTGGATGAGGTTAAATAGCAACTCATATATCTCCGTTGTGGTGTTTGCGTAAGTAAGATGCGATCCTACTAGATACCCATGGTCACCACGTAAAACATGCAACAACAAAATTAGAGGACGTCTAACTTGTTTTTGCAGGGTATGCTTGTGATGTGATATGGCCAACGATGTGATGTGATATATTGGATGTATGAGATGATCATGTTGTAATAGATTATATCGACTTGCACATCGATGGTACGGCAACCGGCAGGAGCCATAGGGTTGTCTTTATACTAACGTTTGTGCTTGCAGATGCGTTTAATATTTTGCTAGGATGTAGCTTTAGTAGTAATAGCATGAGTAGCACGACAACCCCGATGGCGACACGTTGATGGAGATCATGGTGTGGCGCCGGTGACAAGAAGATCGTGCCACTCCTTTGGTGATGGAGATAAAGGAGCACGTGATGATGGCCATATCATGTCACTTATGAATTGCATGTGATGTTAATCCTTTTATGCACCTTATTTTGCTTAGAACGACGGTAGCATTGTGAGGTGATCTCTCACAAAAATTTCAAGACGAAATTGTGTTCTCCCCGACTGTGTACCATTGCTACAGTTCGTCGTTTCGAGACACCACGTGATGATCGGGTGTGATAGACTCAACGTTCACATACAACGGGTGCAAAACAGTTGCGCACGCGGAACACTCGGGTTAAGCTTGACGAGCCTAGCATGTGCAGACATGGCCTCGGAACACATGAGACCGAAAGGTCGATCATGAATCATACAGATGATATGATTAGCATGGGGATGCTTACCACTGAAACTATACTCAACTCACGTGATGATCGGACTTGAGCTAGTGTAAGTGGATCATGAACCACTCAAATGACTAGAGAGATGTACTTTTTGAGTGAGAGTTTAGCAAATAATTTGATTAAGTTAAACTCTAATTATCTTGAACATAGTCTAAGTCCACTTTGAATATATTTGTGTTGTAGATCATGGCTCACGCGACAGTCACCCTGAATTTTAATACGTTCCTAGAGAAAGCTAAGTTGAAAGATGATGGAAGCAACTTTGTAGACTGGGCTCGTAATCTTAAGCTAATCTTACAAGCTGGGAAGAAGGATTATGTCCTTAATGCAGCGCTAGGAGATGAACCACCCGCTACGGCTGATCAGGATGTTAAGAACGCTTGGTTAGCACGTAAGGAGGACTACTCAGTAGTTCAATGTGCAGTCTTGTATGGCTTAGAACCGGGACTTCAACGTCGCTTTGAGCGTCATGGAGCATTTGAGATGTTCCAGGAGTTGAAGTTTATCTTTCAGAAGAACGCCCGGATCGAGAGGTATGAGACCTCCAATAAATTCTATGCTTGCAAGATGGAGGAGAACTCGTCTGTCAGTGAACATGTGCTCAAAATGTCTGGGTACTCAAACCATCTAGCTGAGCTGGGGATTGAACTCCCGCAAGAAGCTATCACTGACAGAATCCTTCAATCACTGCCGCCAAGCTATAAAGGCTTTGTGTTGAACTACAACATGCAAGGGATGAACAAGTCTCCCGGCGAGTTGTTTGCGATGCTGAAAGTCGCAGAGTCTGAACTCTGTAAAGAGCATCAAGTGTTGATGGTGAATAAGACCACTAGTTTCAAGAGAAACGGCAAAGGCAAGAAGGGTAATTCAAAGAAGAGCGGCAAGCCTGTTGCCAATCCGACGAAGAAACCCAAAGCTGGACCTAAGCCTGAAACAGAGTCTTACTATTGCAAGGGTATGGGTCACTAGAAGCGCAATTGCCCCAAGTATCTGGCTGATAAGACGGCGGCCAAAGAAAAATCAGGTATATTTGATATACATGTTATTGATGTGTACTTAACCGGCTCTCCTAGTAGTGCCTGGGTATTCGATACCGGTTCTGTTGCTCATATTTGCAACTCGAAACAGGAACTGCGAAATAGACAAAGGCTAGCGAAAGATGAAGTGACGATGCGCGTAGGAAATGGTTCCAAGGTTGATGCAATCGCCGTCGGCACAGTTTCACTTCAGTTACCATCAGGATTAGTTATGAACTTAAATCATTGTTATTTAGTGCCTGCGTTGAGCATGAACATTATATCTCGATCTTGTTTATTGCGAGATGGTTACTCTTTTAAGTCAGAGAATAATGGTTGTTCTATTTCTGTGAGTAACATCTTTTATGGTCATGCACCCAATGTGAGAGGATTGTTCATATTGAATCTTGATAGTGATACACACATACATAACATTGAGACCAAAAGAGTTAGAGTTAACAATGATAGCGCCATATTTTTATGGCACTGTCGCTTAGGTCATATTGGTGTAAAGCGCATGAAGAAACTCCATGCCGATGGACTTTTGGAGTCACTTGACTTTGATTCACTTGACACGTGCGAACCATGCCTCATGGGCAAGATGACTTAAACTCCGTTCTCCGGAACAATGGAGCGTGCAAGTGACTTGTTGGAAATCATACATACCGATGCGTGTTGTCCGATGAGCGTAGAGGCACGCGGCGGATATCGTTATTTTCTCACCTTCACTGACGATTTGAGTAGATATGGTTATGTCTACTTAATGAAGCACAAGTCTGAAACATTTGAAAAGTTCAAGCAATTTCAGAGTGAAGTTGAAAATCATCGTAACAAGAAGATCAAGTTCCTACGGTCTGGTCGTGGGGGTGAATATCTGAGTTTCGAGTTTGGTGCTCACTTAAGACAATGTGGAATTGTTTCACAGTTGACACCGCCTGGAACACCACAGCGTAATGGTGTGTCCGAACATCGTAATCGTACTTTATTAGAGATGGTGCGATCTATGATGTCTCTTACCGATTTGCCATTATCATTTTGGGGTTATGCATTAGAAACAGCTGCATTCACTTTAAATAGGGCACCATCAAAGTCCATTGAAACGACACCATACGAACTGTGGTATGGCAAATGGCCCAAGTTGTCGCTTCTTAAAGTTTGGGGATGTGATGCTTATGTCAAAAAGCTTCAGCCTGAAAAACTGGAACCCAAAGCGGAAAAGTGCATCTTCATAGGTTACCCAAAAGAGACAGTTGGGTACACCTTCTATCTCAAATCCGAGGGCAAAGTGTTTGTTGCTAAAAACGGAGCTTTTCTCGAGAAGGAGTTTCTCTCGAGAGAATTGAGTGGGAGGAAGATAGAACTTGATGAGGTTGTCGAACCTCTCATCCCTCTGGATGGTGGCACAGGGCAAGGGGAAACCTCTGTCGTTGCGACGCCGGTTGAGGAGGAAGTTAATGATGATGATCATGAAACTCCGGTTCAAGTTTCTGTCGAACCACGCAGGTCGACGAGACCACGTGCTGCTCCAGAGTGGTATGGTAATCCCGTCTTGTCAATCATGTTGTTAGACAACAATGAACCTGCAAATTATGAAGAAGCAATGGTGGGCCCAGATTCCAACAAATGGCTAGAAGCCATGAAGTCCGACATAGGATCCATGTATGAAAACAAAGTGTGGACTTTGGAAGTACTACCTGAGGGCCGCAAGGCTATTCAGAACAAATGGATCTTTAAGAGGAAGACGAACGCTGACGGCAATGTGACCGTTTATAAAGCTCGACTTATGGCAAAGGGTTTTTCACAAGTTCAAGGAGTTGACTACAATGAGACATTCTCACCCGTAGCGATGCTTAAGTCCGTCAGAATCATGTTAGCAATAGCTGCATTTTTCGATTATGAAATCTGGCAGATGGATGTCAAAACGGCATTCCTTAACGGTTTCCTTAAGGAAGAGTTGTATATGATGCAACCCGAAGGTTTTGTCGATCCTAAGAATGCTAACAAGGTGTGCCAGCTCCAGCGATCCATTTATGGACTGGTGCAAGCATCTCGGAGTTGGAACAAACGCTTTGATGAGGTGATCAAAGCATTTGGGTTTATACAAGTGGTTGGAGAATCTTGTATTTACAAGAAAGTGAGTGGGAGCTCTGTGGCGTTTCTAATATTATATGTGGATGACATATTGCTGATTGGAAACAACGTAGAGTTTTTGGAGAGCATAAAGGATTACTTGAATAAAAGTTTCTCTATGAAGGACCTAGGAGAAGCTGCTTACATTCTAGGCATTAAGATCTACAGGGATAGATCAAAACGCCTGATAGGACTTTCACAAAGCACATACCTTGATAAAGTTTTGAAGAGGTTCAAAATGGAACAGTCCAAGAAAGGGTTCTTGCCAGTTTTACAAGGTACGAGATTGAGTAAGACTCAGTGCCCAGCAACTGATGAGGATAGAGAGCATATGAGCACCGTCCCCTATGCTTCAGCCATAGGTTCTATCATGTATGCAATGTTGTGCACTAGACCGGACGTTAGCCTCGCCATAAGTATGGCAGGTAGGTTCCAGAGTAATCCAGGAGTGGATCACTGGACGGCGGTCAAGAATATCTTGAAGTACCTGAAAAGGACTAGGCAGATGTTTCTCGTGTATGGAGGTGACGAAGAGCTTGCCGTAAAAGGTTACGTCGATGCAAGCTTTGACACAGATCCGGACGACTCTAAGTCGCAAACGGGATACATATTTATTCTTAATGGGGGTGCGGTAAGCTGGTGCAGTTCCAAGCAGAGCGTCGTAGCAGATTCTACATGTGAAGTGGAGTACATGGCTGCCTCGGAGGCGGCTAAGGAGGGTGTCTGGATGAAGCAGTTCATGACGGATCTTGGAGTGGTGCCAAGCGCACTGAATACAATAACCTTGTTCTGTGACAACACGGGTGCCATTGCCCTAGCAAAGGAACCACGGTTTCACAAGAAGTCCAGACACATCAAACGATGCTTCAACCTCATCCGCGACTACGTCGAAGGGGAGGACGCGAATATATGCAAAGTGCACACGGATCTGAATGTAGCAGACCCGCTGACTAAACCTCTTCCACGGGCAAAGCATGATCAACACCAGAACTGTATGGGTGTTAGATTTATTACAATGTAATTCGCATGATGATGTGAGGGCTAGATTATTGACTCTAGTGCAAGTGGGAGACTGTTGGAATTATGCCCTAGAGGCAATAATAAATATAGTTATTATTATAATTCCTGTATCAAGATAATCGTTTATTATCCATGCTATAATTGTATTGAATGAAGACTTATATACATGTGTGGATACATAGACAAAACACTGTCCCTAGCAAGCCTCTAGTTGGCTAGCCAGTTGATCAAAGATAGTCAGTGTCTTCTGATTATAAACAAGGTGTTGTTGCTTGATAACTAGATCACGTCATTAGGAGAATCACGTGATGGACTAGACCCAAACTAATAGAAGTAGCATGTTGATCGTGTCATTTTGTTGCTACTGTTTTCTGCGTGTCAAGTATTTGTTCCTATGACCATGAGATCATATAAGTCACTGACACCGGAGGAATACTTTGTGTGTATCAAACGTCGCAACGTAACTGGGTGACTATAAAGATGCTCTACAGGTATCTCCGAAGGTGTTCGTTGAGTTAGTATGGATCGAGACTGGGATTTGTCACTCTGTGTGATGGAGAGGTATCTCGGGGCCCACTCGATAACACAACATCACACACAAACCTTGCAAGCAATGTGACTTAATGTAAGTTGCGGGATCTTGTATTATGGAATGAGTAAAGAGACTTGCCGGTAAACGAGATTGAAATAGGTATGCGGATACTGACGATCGAATCTCGGGCAAGTAACAAACCGAAGGACAAAGGGAATGACATACGGGATTATATGAATCCTTGGCACTGAGGTTCAAACGATAAGATCTTCGTAGAATATGTAGGATCCAATATGGGCATCCAGGTCCCGCTATTGGATATTGACCGAGGAGTCTCTCGGGTCATGTCTACATAGTTCTCGAACCCGCAGGGTCTGCACAGTTAAGGTTCGACGTTGTTTTATGCGTATTTGAGTTATATGGTTGGTTACCGAATGTTGCTCGGAGTCCCGGATGAGATCACGGACGTCACGAGGGTTTCCGGAATGGTACGGAAACGAAGATTGATATATAGGATGACCTCATTTGATTACCGGAAGGTTTTCGGAGTTACCGGGAATGTACCGGGAAAGACGAATGGGTTCCGTTAGTTCACCGGGGGGCAACCCACCCCGGGGAAGCCAATAGGCATTGGGGGTGGCGCACCAGCCCTTAGTGGGCTGGTGGGACAGCCCAAGAAAGCCCTATGTGCCATAGGAAGAAAAATCAAAGAGAAAAGAAAAAAAAAGAGGAGGTGGGAAAAGGGGGAAGGACTCCTTCTTCCAAACCTAGTTGGACTCGGTTTGGAAGGGGAGGGTTCCCCCCTTAGGCTCGGCCGACCCCCTTGGGAGTCCTTGGACCCCAAGGCAAGGCTTCCCCTCCTCCCCCTATATATACGGAGGTTTCAGGGCTGATTTGAGACAACTTTGCCACGGCAGCCCGACCACATATCTCCACGGTTTTACCTCTAGATCGCATTTCTGCGGAGCTCGGGCGAAGCCCTGCCGAGATAAGATCATCACCAACCTACGGAGCGCCGTCACGCTGCCGGAGAACTCTTCTACCTCTCCGTCTCTCTTGCTGGATCAAGAAGGCCGAGATCATCGTCGAGTTGTACGTGTGCTGAACACGGAGGTGCCGTCGTTCGGCACTAGATCGTGGGACTGATCGCGGGACGGTTCGCGGGGCGGATCGAGGGACGTGAGGACGTTCCACTACATCAACCGCGTTCACTAACGCTTCTGCTGTACGGTCTACAAGGGTACGTAGATCACACATCCCCTCTCGTAGATGGACATCACCATGATAGGTCTTCGTGCGCGTAGGAAAATTTTTGTTTCCCATGCGACGTTCCCCAACATTTGTGCACTGGCGAAAATTGCGCGGTACTAGAGAGGCTAGCAATGGTGGAAGGTGAAAGTGCATCTATACCATGGACTCACATTAGTCATGAAGAACTCACATACTTGTTGCGAAAGTTTTTATTAGTAATCGAAACAAAGTGCTAAACGCATACTCCTAGGGGAAGGGTTGGTAGCTGTTAACCATCACGCGATCCAGAGCGCAACACAAAGGATGACAATCAATAGATCAATTATGCTCCGGCTTCCTAACATAGCAGTTCACCATACGTGCATTTTACGGGAATCACTAACTTCAACACAAGCATTTCTAGATTCACAACACCCTACTAACATAACTCTTAATATTACCAAATCCACGTCTCAAAACTAATTGAGAGGAAGCAAAACTTCTCTTTCTACTCAATGCACATGAAGATGGATGTTTTTGTATCCTCTTTGGGAACCTATCACCTTTGGGACTAGTTTCATAGCACAAACCAACTACCAAGTCACGCACCGCCGTGCTCTAAAAGATCTAAGTGAAGCACATAGAGCAAAATTATCTAGCTCAAAAGATATAAGTGAAGCACGGTGAGCATTCTAGCAAATTCACGATGAGTGCATGTCTCTATCAAAAGGTTTGCAGCAAGGATGACTGTGACACAACAAAAAGAAAAGACTCCTACGATACAAGACGCTCCAAGCAACACACATATCATGTGGTGAATAAAAATATAGCTTCAAGTAATGTTACCGATGGATTGAAGACGAAAGAGGGGATGCCTTCCCGGGGCATCCCCAAGCTTAGGCTTTTTGGTGTCCTTGAATTTTCCTTGGGATGCCTTGGGCATCCCCAAGCTTGAGCTCTTTCCACTCTTTATCCCTTTGTCCATGAGAACATCACCCAAAACTTGAACAGAAACTCGTGATATCATTAGCACAAGAAAACAAACTACCACCTCTTTAGGTACTGTAGCAATCTTCATTTCTATTTATATTGGTGTTAGATTACTGTATTCTCACTTTTCCATGGCTAGTACCACCCGATACTATCCATAGTTTCATCAAAACAAGCAACCAACTCAACAAAAACATAATCTGTCAAAAACAGACCACTCTGTAGCAATCTGTATACTTCGTATACTTCTGGTACCTCAAAAATTCTGAATATTTACGAATGCTTGGGAAAAAGTCATATCAACCAGCCGCAAAAAGAATCAACTCAAAATCTCTTTCTGAATAAAAATGAAAAATGATCTTGTGAGCGAAACGTTTCTGTCTTTTTCCAGCAGGATCAAACAACCATCACCAAGACTAGTCATAAAGGTTTTGCTTGGCTCAAACACAAAAATAAACACAAAAAACACAATCATAACAGAATTATGATGGTGTGGACGCAACAAAATAGAAAGAAAAAGATAAATTCATTGGGTTGCCTCCCAACAAGCGCTATTGTTTAACGCCCTTAGCTAGGCATAAAGCGATAGAATCACGTATCGTCGTCTTTGGTGCTCAAACCATAAGTAGCCCTCATCATGGATTCATAAGGCAATCTTATTTTCTTTCTAGGAAAATGCTCCATGCCCTTCTTTAAAGGAAATTGAAATCTAATATTCCCTTCCTTCATATCGATGATAGCATCGATAGTCCTTAGGAAAAGTCTACCAAGAATGATAGGGCATGTAGGATTGCAATCAATGTCAAGCACAATGAAATCCACGGGTACATAGTTCCTATTTACAATAATAAGAACATCATTGATCCTTCACATGGGTTTCTTGACAGTAGAATACGCAAGATGCAAATTAAGAGAACACTCCTCAATCTCATTAAAACCCAAAACATCACATAAAGACTTTGGAATCACGAAAACACTAGCACCCAAATCACACAAAGCACTGCATTCATAGTTTTTTATTTTGATTTTGATAGTAGGTTCCCACTCATGATCAAGCTTTCTAGGGATAGAAACTTCCAATTCAAGTTTCTCTTCAAGAGATTTTATTATAGCTTCGACGATATGATCGGTAAAGGCCTTGTTTTGGCTATAAGCGTGTAGAGAGTTTAGCATGGATTGCATCAAGGAAATGCATTCAATCAAGGAGCAACTATCATAATTGAATTCCTTAAAATCCAAAGTAGTAGGTTCATTACTACTCAAGGTTTTAATATCTTCTACTCCACTTTCAATGCTTTTAGCATCAAGATAGATGGACTCCGAATCATTGGGGCGTTTTTCAACCAAAGTGGATTCATATCCAGCCCCATCATCATTAGGTTTGACACAAGAAAACAAAGATTCAATGGGAGTCACACCAAGCACTTTAAGATCTTCGTGATTCTTATCACGAGAACACGCCTTTTTAAGCCATTCATGTCTGGCATGAATTTGGGCGATTCTTTCTTTGCTCTTACTCGTGGAAACACGCATAGCTTTCAAAGTTTCATCCATATTGATTTTGGGAGGAGCACATCTAACTTTCAAAGCATCAATATCACTAGACATTCTATCAACGCTCCTAGCCAAATCGTCAATTTTGAGTAGTTTTCCCTCTATGGATGCATTGGAAATCTTTTGTGAGTTGATAAACTCTTTGATATTACTCTCTAGATCAGAGGGTAATCTATTGTAATTTCCATGAGTATTGTTGTAGGAGTTGCCAAAGTTATTAGAGGGGTTACTAGGAAAAGGCATAGGAACATAGTTTCCTCTAAAAGCATTGTTGTTGCCAAAATTATTCCTACCAACAAAACTAACATCCAAGCTAGCGTTGCTACTCTCAATCAAGGAAGACAAGGGCATATCATTAGGATCTAAAGGAGCACTTCTACTAGCAACCAGATTCATTAAATCATCCATCTTAGCACTTAACGAGTTAATTTCTTCTATAGCGTGTACCTTCTTACTAGTAGGTGACCTTTCAGTGTGCCACTGAGAGTTGTTCGTCATGATATTATCTAGGAGTTTTGTGTCTTCTCCTAACGCGATTTCCATGAACGTTCCACCTAAGGCGGAGTCCAAGATATTTCTAGAAGCGAAATTCAAGCCAGCGTAAAAGTTTTGTATAATCATCCAAAGACTCAAGCCATGAGCGGCACAATTTCTAATCATCAATTTCATTATCTCCCAAGATTGTGCAACATGTTCATGATCAAGTTGCTTAAAATTCATGATATCATTACGGAGAGAGATAATCTTAGCCGGTGGAAAATACTTGGATATATAAGCATCTTTGCACTTGTTCCAAGATCAATACTATTTTTGGGCAAAGACGAAAACCAAGTTTTTGCTCGATCTCGCAACGAGAATGGAAAAAGCTTCCATTTAATCACATCATTATCCACATCTTTCTTCTTTTGCATATCGCAAAGCTCAATGAAGGTATTAAGATGGGATGCGGCATCTTCATTAGGAAGGCCGGAGAATTGCTCTTTCATAACAAGATTCAGCAAAGCGGCATTGATTTTGTATGATTCCGCACTAGTGGTGGGAGCAATCGGAGTACTAATAAAATCATTATTATTAGTATTCGAGAAGTCACAAAGTTTGGTGTTTTCAGTCATGGTGACTTCAGCAAGCAAGCAAGCACATAAGCGAACAGAAAGCAAGCGAGAGAAAAGGGTGAACGAAAAAGGCAAACGAAAAAGGCAAATATTTTTGTAAATTTTGTTTTTCAGAAGTGGGGGAGAGGAAAATGAGAGGAAAAAAATTAAATGCAAGAGATGAGTTTGCGACACTTACTTGGATGAGTTCTTGACTTGATCTTCCCTGGCAATTGCGCCAGAAATCCTTCTGCTACTTCTCAAACAACAGCGCCAGAAATTGGCACGTAGACGGAGATTTGGCTTGCGTTGGTTTTTCCCTTGAAGAGGAAAGGGTGATGCAGCACAGGAGCACTAAGTATTTCCCTCAGTTTGAGAACCAAGGTATCAATCCAGTAGGAGAATCGCGTCAAGTCCAGAGTACGTGCGCAAACACAAAAGAGCTTGCACCCAACGCTATAAAGGGGTTGTCAATCCCTTCAAGATTGATTGCAAAGTAAGATCTTAAGGCGGAAAGTGCAACGAAGTAAAATAATAAGGCTGAAAATATAGTGTGAAGTAGACCCGGGGGCCATAGTGTTCACTAGAGGCTTCTCTCAAAATAGCAAATATTACGGTGGGTGAACAAATTACTGTCGAGCAATTGATAGAACAGCGCAAAGTCATGACGATATCTAAGGCAATGATCATACATATAGGCATCATGTCCGAGACAAGTAGACCGATACTTTCTGCATCTACTACTATTACTCCACACATCTACCGCTATCCAGCATGCATCTAGTTTATTGAGTTCATGACGAACAGAGTAACGCCTTAAGCAAGATGACATGATGTAGAGGGATAAACTCAAACCAATGATGAAAACCCCATCTTTTTACCTGTGATGGAAACAACACGATATGTGCCTCGCTACCCCTTCTGTGACTAGGTGAGGTCACCGCACGGTATGAACCCAAAACCAAGCACTTCTCCCATTGCAAGAATCATAGATCAAGTTGGCCAAACAAAACCCACAACTCTAATAGAATTACAAGGATATGAAATCATGCATATAAGAGATCATAAGAAACTCAAATAAGATTCATAGATAATCTGATCATAAATCCACAATTCATCGGATCTCGAAAAACACACCGCAAAAGAAGATTACATCGGATAGATCTCCTTGAAGATCATGGAGAACTTTGTATTGAAGAGCCAAGAGAGAGAAGAAGCCATCTAACTACTAGCTATGGACCCGTAGGTCTATGGTGAACTAATCACGCATCATCGGAGAGGTCATGGTGTTGATGAAGAAGCCCTCCGTATCCGAATCTCCCCTCCGGCAGGGCACCAGAACGTGCCCCAGATGGGATCTTGCGGAGACAGAAACTTACGACGGCGGAAAAGTATTTTCGTGGATCTCTCAATTTTTTTAGGGATTTTAGGGAATTTATAGGCGAAGGAGCTAAGGCAGGGGAGGCCCAGGGAGCCCACAAGCTTAGGAGGCGTGGGCCCCCCTGGCCGCGCTATGGGGGCTTGTGGCCTCCCCCGGGACTCCCTGCCTTGGTTTCCAAGCTTTCTGCGTATCTTCTGTTCCAGAAAAAATCTTTTCGGAAGTTTTATTCTGTTTGGACTCCGTTTAAAATCCTCCTCTGAAAAGGGTCAAAAACACGGAAAAAACAGGAACTGGCACTTGGCACTGAGTTAATAAGTTAGTCCCAAAAAAGATATAAAATGCATACAAAACATCCAAAGTTTGACAAGATAATAGCATGAAACCATCAAAAATTATAGATACGTTGGAGACGTATATGGTGCAAGTTTGTTTGTTTTTGCGCAGGTACATTGGTGCCTCATCTTGATACTCCTACTGGATTGATACCTTGGTTCTCAAAACTGAGGGAAATACTTACTGCTACTGTGTTGCATCACCCTTTCCTCTTCGAGGGAAAAACCAACGCAAGCTCAAGAGGTAGCAGTAATCAATAAGGTTGGGTAGTCTTTCTAGTGCTTGCTAGAGTGTCTCGTGTGGTTTCTTGTTCGCTCTGAGTGGGCGAATGCAAGGGAAGAGAGAGAGCAGCCTGAGCAGAGGCTTCAGGTCGCCGCAGGCGACAGAAGACGAGCAGGGGGAGACGGAGGGAGCCGCCGCCGTCGGTGCTAGGGCGGCACAGACGGATGTAGAGGAGGGCAAGAAAGGAGTAGGAGAGTTATTACCTGAGGGAAGTCCTTCGTCGTTGTCGGAAGCACCGAGTCCGTCCGCTCGTGCGTCGTCACCCCGTCGCCTCGATCTCTGTCGCTGTGACTGGGGGCAGTGGCTTGGAGGGCGGCGGCGGTGGCTGACGAGGGGGCCGCGGTGGTTGCCGGGGGCAATGGCAGCAAACCCTAACCGGCGCTGGGTGGAGGGAGGGGAGATGGGAGGGAGGGAGGGGTGCGGTTGGAGTGGAGATGTGGGGGAGAGGTGAGTGAGGGGAGGGAAGAAGGGGATAGTACGGGGGAGGGTTAGCAATGGCGCACCATTTAGGGGTGCGCCATAAGTGGCTTATGAGTGGCGCACCTTTTAGTGGTGCGCCATAAATGGGGAGGGATAGCAATGGCGCACCTTCTCCTGGTGCGCCATTACTAACTTTTTTTATTTTTTTGGATTTTTAGTTGCATGTAATAATTTTGGTTATCACTTTTTAGTTGCATGTAATAATTTTGTAACAATATGATCTTGTTCTCATGATGATCTTGTTTTTGGTTATCACTTTTGGATTTTTAGTTGCATGTAATAACTAAAATTATTACTAATTTTGGATTTTTAGTTGCATGTAATAATTTTGTTACATATTGCATGATGATCTTGTTTTTGCATTAATTTTAGTCTTCTACCACTTATCCATATACTTTTAACAAGGTTTCTGCCCCAACGGGTGGGGTATCGTCTAGTTATCAAAATTTTCTCAGACGTATTGCATGCACATGACTTAATAACCGAAAAGTAATGGAATAACCCAACGGCTTACGCCTAACCCATCCATAAAGTTCACGGAGAGAGACACTTACAAAAAATCATGTTATGACGTGTGATACATCTCCGTCGTATCTACTTTTCCAAACTCTTTTGCCCTTGTCTTGGACTCTAACTTGCATGATTTGAATGGAACTAACCCGGACTAACGCTGTTTTCAGCAGAATTGCCATGGTGTTGTTTTTGTGCAGAAATAAAAGTTCTCGGAACGTCCTGAAAATTTACGGAGATTTTTTCTGGAATAAAAGAAAAATAACTGCGCAAAGATCCACGTGAGGGGGCATACCAGTGGGCCACAAGCCCCTGGGCCGCGGCCACCCCCTATGGCCACGCCATGAGGGCTTGTGGGGCCCATGTGGCACCACCACCCCCAATCTCAGTTCTACATCTTCCGTTTCGCTTGGAAAAAAAATCAGAGAGAAGGTTTCATCGCGTTTTGAGATACGGAGCCGCCGCCACATCCTGTCCTTCATCTGGAGGGCAGATCTGGAGTCCGTTTCGTGCTCCGGAGAGGGGAAATCGTCGCCATCGTCATCAGCAACCTTTCTCCGTCGACAATTCCATGATGCTCTTCATCGTTCGTGAGTAATCTCATCATAGGCTTGCTGTACGGTGATGAGTTGGATGAGATCTATCATGTAATCGAGTTAGTTCTTGACGGGGATTGGTCCCTAGTATCCACTATGTTCTATATTGATGTTGCTACTACTTAGCTATGCTTAATGCTTGTCACTAGGGCCTGAGTGCCATGATTTCTGATCTGAACCTATTATGTTGTTGCCAATATATGTGTGTTTTAGATCCTATCTTGCAAGTTGTAGTCACCTACTATGTGTTATGACCCGGCAACCCCGGAGTGAAAATAGCCGGAACCACTCCTGGAGATGACCACAGTATGAGGAGTTCATGTATTCACAAAGTGTTAATGTGTTGGTCCGGTTCTTTATTAAAAGGAGAACCTTAATATCCCGTAGTTTCCATTAGGAGCCCGCTGCCACGGGAGGGATGGACAATAGATGTCACGCAAGTTTATTTCCCTAAGCATGTATGACTACATACGGAATACATGCCTACATTACATTGATGAACGGGAGCTAGCCACATATCTCTCTGTGTTATAGTTGTTACATGATGAATCACATCCGTCACACTCATCCATCACCGATCCACTGCCTACAAGTCTTTTACTACTGGTTCTCGCTACCTTACTTTGCCTAGGCTTGTCCCTTGCTACAAGAGGGACTGGGCCACTTTGCTGCTGTCACTACTACTCTTACTTGATGTTGTTGTTGCTATTATTGTTACTTGTTACTTTGCTGCTGCTGCTGCTGCTGCTACTACTGTTCCTTGCTACTCCGTTGTTACTTGTTGCAAGACTTTGTTGGCGTTAACATCCCGTCAACGTGCCTTTTTCTGGCGCCATTGCTGGGAATTGCCAAAGCTTTTTCTGTTGTCGTTGCTATCGTACTACCTTGCTACTGATACTTTGCTTGCAGACACTAATCTTTCAGGTGTGGTTGAATTGACAACTCAGCTGCTAATACTTGAGAATATCCTTTAGCTTCCCCTTGTGAGCGAATCAATAAATTTGGGTTGAATACTCTACCCTCGAAAACTTCTACGATCCCATACGCTTGTGGGGCATCAAGGCTTTTTCTGGCGCCGTTGCCGGGGAAGCACAGCTATATTCTCTGAGTCACTTGGGATTGACGTCTGCTGATCACTATGAGGAATCCGAAAGATCCAAGAACTAAAATCCTACCTTCCACTATGAGGAGAGGTAAGGAACTGCCATCTAGCTCTGCACTTGATTCACCTTCAGTTCTGAGTAAGTTTGCGACATCGCCTCCTGCTAGAAATCTTGATATGTCGCATGTGCTTGATGATGCTACTTCTGTTGTCCAAGATACTATGCTTATGATGCTGCTATGCTTGATACTATGCCTGATGATGCTATGCTTGATACTATGTCTGCTATGCCTGATACTGCTTTGCCACTTCGTGCATCCCTTGATGCACATATTGCTAGAGTTGCTGCTAGATGTGATGATGCTTCTGAAACTGCTAATACTATTGAAGTAGAACCTGCTACTATGCCTGAATTGCCTGTTATGCCTAATACGCTCTATGTTATGGAGGGAGAGATAGCTAAGGATTTTCTTGCGTGTAAGGATAGCTATGATGTTGGGAAATTACTTTGCAAGTGGAAAGAAAAATCTCTGAACGCTAGGATGAAATATGACCCGAAGTTTGCCACTTCGCCTATCTTTGTGACCGATAAGGATTATGAATTCTCTGTCGACCCTGAGTTAATCACTCTGGTCGAATCTGGTCCTTTTCACGGTTATGAGTCTGAAACGGTTGTAGCCCATCTTAGCAAACTGTACGATATAGCCACCCTATTCACTAGTGAGGAAAAGATCCGGCACTACTACATGCTCAAGATGTTTCATTTCTCGCTAAAGGATGATGCTAAGACCTGGTTCACTTCTCTTGCTCCTGGTTGTGTGCGTAGCCCCCAGGATATGGTCTACTACTTCTCTGAAAAATATTTCCCTGTCCATAAGAAGCAAGCTGCCTTGCAGGAAATATACAACTTTTCTCAAGCTGAAGAAGAGAGTCTCCCACAAGCTTGGGGGAGGCTTATCCAGCTACTGATTGCTTTGCCTGATCACCCTCTTGAAAAGAATGAGATACTTGATATCTTTTATAATGGACTTATCGATGCTTCCAAATACCATCTAGATAGTTGTGCCGGTAGTGTTTTTAGGGGACGAACTGTAGAACAAGCTAAGATTCTATTGAATAACATCTTGTGCAATGAGAATGCTTGGACTATTCCCGAACCACCTCCTAAGACAACTCTGAAGAAAAGAGGTATTCTATTCCTCAGTCCTGAAGATATGCAAGAAGCCAAGAAATATATGCGAGAGGAAGGCATTAAATCTGAAGATGTCAAAAATCTACCACCTATCGAAGAGATCCATGGTCTCGATAACCCGATACAGGTAGTAGAAGTAAATTCTCTGCGTAGGTTTGATGAGAGTGATATTCCTTTTGATAAACCTTCTAGCTTATGTATGGATAAATTTGATAACTTCATTGCCAAACAACAGAGTTTCAATGATTATGCTAGCAGACAATTGGAAAAGAATGCTCGTATGCTTAGTCATTTAAGTGCTTGTGTGGACAGAAACGTCAATGATCTTAAGCTTCTGAGTAAACATGCCTCTATGGTTACTACTCAGGTAGAACAAGTACTTAAAACTCAAAATGACTTGCTCAATGAGTTGAATGACAATGTTGTCAGAGTCGTTACTAGAGGCGGTAGAATGACCCAGGAACCTTTGTATCCTGAGGGTCATCCTAAGAGAATTGAACAAGATTCTCAAGGAGTTAGCACTGATGCACCTAGTCATCCTAGAAAGAAGAAGAAAGATGATAGGAACCTGCACACTAGTAACCCTGTTGCTGCTACACCTGAGAGTCCAAACGATGCCTCTGTATCTGATGCTGAGACACAATCTGGTGATGAACATGAGCCTAATGATAATATCAATAGTGATGTTCATGAATATGCTCAACCTAGCAATGAAAAGGATGTGGAGATTGAACCTGATCTTGATAACCCACAGCCTAAGAATAGAAGATACGATGAGAATGACATCACTGCTAGGAAGCACGGTAAAGAAAGGGAACCGTGGGTTCAGAAACCCATGCCCTTTCCTCCCAAACCATCCAAGAAAAAGGATGATGAGGATTTTGAGCGCTTCGTTGAGATGATCAGACCTGTCTTTCTGCAGATGCGTCTGACAGATATGCTCAAGATGTCTCCGTATGCTAAGTACATGAAAGATATTGTGACTAATAAGAGGATGATACCTGATCTTGAGATCTCCGCCATGCTTGCCAGTTATACCTTCAAGGGTGGAACTCCGAAGAAACTAGGTGATCCCGGTGTGCCCACTATACCTTGCTCCATTAAAGGCAACTACGTTAGAACTGCGTTATGCGATCTTGGAGCCGGTGTTAGTGTTATGCCTCTCTCTCTCTTTATCGAAGACTTGAACTGGATAAGTTGACATCCACTAAAATCTCTCTGCAAATGGCCGACAAATCAACTGCTTTCCCTATCGGCATTTGCGAGGATGTGCCTGTTGTGGTTGCTAACACCACTATCTTAACAGACTTTGTTATCTTGGAAATTCCCGAGGATGATGCCATAGTTGTCATCCTCGGAAGACCCTTTTTAAACACTGCAGGGGCTATTATAGATTGCAACAAAGGCAATGTCACTTTCCATGTCAATAGTAATGAGCATACGGTGCACTTTCCGAAGAAAAAATATCGAGTACATTGCATCAATGCTATCGAAAAAACTTCATCGATTCTCATTGGGAGCTTTGAATGCCCTATTCCTCGTGTCAAGATGAAGTATGACTTGCATGTTGGGGAGATACACATCCCCATTGAGGTGACCTACTGACTGTTCGAAAAATTCTCCGTTCTCTTTTGCGATTCGAGAAAGTTTTGTCGAGGGGATTTGATCAACCCCATTGACGGATTTGTTTCGATGACCATGAGATGGATGAATCAAGGAGTCACAAACCTCTGTTCAAAGCTTTCACCTTCGGTTGCTTAGAAGAAAAATGATAGATTTAGTTTAGTTTTCCCTGTTTTCTGTTTTAGCGTCCGGTAGAAAAGTACCCCAAAAATAAAAGTTCTCCGAACGCTGTGAAAATCTACTATGATTTTCTCTGGAATATTTGAAAAATACTGGGACAAAGAGTCTGTCTGGGGGCCACACCAGTGGGCCACAAGCCCTAGGGGCGCGGGTACCCCCCTGGCCGTGCCACCCAGGCTTGTGGGGCCCACAGGCACCCCCTCCACTCATTCTTGCTCCCATACAGTTCTCCTACCTCCAGAAAAAATCGTTTCGCAGCTCAAACCCGTGTTCTTGCTCCTCTTGCTGGGATTTTCGATCTCTTTGCTCAAATCACCGTTCTCCGAACTGTTTTGGGGAAATTACTCCTTGGTAAGTGACTGCTCCATTGGTCCAATTAGTTTTTGCTCTAGTGCCTTATACTCTGCGTATTTTTGTTGCCTTGGTGACCATGTTCTTGAGCTTTGCATGTTGATTCTAGCTGGTCCCAAGTAGTTTTGATGCGTAATATGGTCTCTAGGCACTTGTGGGAGTAGTTGCTACAAGTTTAGTTGAACCTTGTTCACCTTTCCTTTGGGTCACTGAAAATTTCAGAAAAGGAAGATGTTCAGGAGAAACTTTCATGGTTGTTCCTCAAGCAAGAGAGGTCCCCGTCTTGCGATTCGGGAGCCTGATCCTTACCAACCTAGGGACACGCAGGTACAACCATGTGAATGGCCTTCTGATGAATTTATGATTGAAGCAGGTTTCAAAGATGAGTTTGATGCATTTGTTCGCAAGTCGGACTTGAAGAATTCATAACCGATAAATGTGAACAGTATGTTGCTCTCACTGCCTCTTTTGTTCGTAGATTCAAATTCTCAGCTGGCTGTGAGCCATCGGTACTGTTTGATCTCTATGATAAATCGTATACCATGGATTTAGAGGATTTCAGTAGAATTTGCAAATACCTATTTGGGGTAACCTCAATGATCCTCCTAAATCTTCGGTTAGAGATTTTTGCGCTGGTATTACGGTTGGAGAAACTAGAGACATTACGCAAGCTACCATGGGGAGTATTCATTTTCCTGCCTTGCATTACTTTTCCTTCTTCATAGGCAGATGCATTAATGGCAAGATTGAGCATTGTCACCTCTGGGCACCCGACCTTAGTATCGTTAAGAGCGCAGTGACGGGTGACAAAAGCTTCAACATGGGAGCTATTACAGCAAGGAGGATGAATAAGAATGCTATTGATGGGGATTTCTTTGGCGGGATCTATGCCACTCGCATAGCAAATTTTCTTGGAGTACCCGTCCACGCAGGAGATCCCCCACTCCATACAGCTTTCCTTGACCGCGTCGCTATGACACGCTACCAGTTCCTTGAGAGGGGTGATGAATCCCTCCTTTATCGATTGATATTTAACCGGTAGCGTGTTTTCCATATTACCCTTCCTGCTCCTGCTTTCTTTGACTTTCACGTAAAACGGAGATATTACATAACCAGAGGAGAGGCAGAGGTGTATGAGAGGGAGGCGACGGCTGCTCGTCTCCATGAGGCAGCTATTCAGGCAGTGGCTGCAGCGCTCCCGTATAACCCCGATTATGATTTTGGGTTTCGCCAGGACAGTCCTTGGGAGTAGACCAAGTTAGGCCAAAAGCCAAAGCTTGGGGTAGTATGTGTTCTCACCGACTTTACATTCTTGCTTATGCTTTCACTTTGTTAGCCGGTGTTCACACATTGCCACTGTATCATCCATGCTAGTTTATTTTCTTTTTCTCGTTTTCTTTTCGTGTGTTTGTCTAGTTTGAGAAAAACCAAAAAGATTTTCTTTTCTTCTTTTGCTTGTTGGGAGCTTTCCCGTGTAGATAGTTTTCTTTTTCTTTGGGTCAAGGTAGAAGATATTGGTTACAATGCTTAGTGGCTCTCGCATGCATACCTGTTTAGCTATCAAGAGCCATATTACTTTGTCTTCTCCTTTGTGTTTGCGTGCAGATTCCAGCTTTAGTCCAATACACGAGCACTCTTATTATTGTTCACATCGTTCGGTCGTGCAAGTGAAAGGCAATAATGACGATATATGATGAAGTGACTGAGCCTGGAAAAGCTGGTATGAACTCGACCTATTTTGTTTTTGTAAACATGACTAGCTCATCATGCCTGATTCAGCTTTGTCGTGGGAGAAACATGTTTGCAATGACAACTTAGAGATCATAGTTTCTTATGTCATGCTTACTTATCTAGGAGCTTATAATGGTTTGTCTTGGTTTCCCACATGAACGTTGAGATGACTGTGTTGTAGTATGATAGGATGGTATCCTCCTTTGAATGTTTCAAGTGGCTTGACTTGGCGCATGTTCACGCGTGTAGTTGAAACAAAATCAACATAGCCTCTATGATGTTCATGTTCACGGTGATTTATGTCCTACTCATGCTTGCACTCAATGTTAGTTACTCTCAATGCATTTTGATGACTGTTGTCGCTCTCTAGTTGGTCGCTTCCCAGTCTTTTGCTAGCCTTCACTTGTACTAAGCGGGAATACTGCTTGTGCATCCACTCCCATAAACCCAAAGTTGTGCCATATGAGTCCACCATACCTACCTATGTGCGGTATCTAACTGCCGTTCCAAGTAAATTTGCATGTGCCACTCTCTAAATCTTCAAGAAATAATCTGTTTTGCATGCCCGAACCGCTCATGTGGTGACAGGGGGCTATTGATATCTTCCATCCTAGGCGTATTATCCTTGATATGTGTTTATTCACTATCATTCATGAGAAAGGGGCCGGTAATTGGAATTCCTAGTTCCATGCTCAAATCGAAAAGATAATTCCAAACAAAACTCCCCCAGGATTGATGTTGGTTTGGACGGTACCCGAGGATTCGGCTAGCCGTGGAGTGTGATTGATTGGTGGTGGGGGAGTCAAAACTTTACTTTTCTGTTTGGGAACCGCCTATAGCATGTGTAGCATGGAAGATATTGAGAACTCTTAGTCATTGCGTTGACAATCAAAGCATGCCACCCAAAATTATTATCTCTATTTTAAAAGCTTGAGCTCTGGCACCTCTGCAAATTAATGCTTCCCTCTGCGAAGGGCCTGTCTATTTATGTTCCTGTTGAGTCATCCTCCTCTTACGAAAACACCAATCCGAGAGCACCTCTGTCATTTTTATGCTTTGCTTTTAACTGTGTTGACTGTGACTATGACTGGATCTTCATTGCCATGAATTACAATGTTTAGTCAGCCCTTGGTCTTTTAAGGTGCTCTGCATTTATGTTTTGCGGTCTCAGAAAGAGCTAGCGAGATACCATCTATTCGTACTGCTTCATGTTGTTTTGATTGAAGTGTTGACACTTGAGGCTTATTATTATTTGCTCGCTAGTTGATTATGCCATTGATATGAGTTTACCGTGAGACCTAGATGTCATTTGCTTATGTGGTTTGCTTGTGATGTTGCTGAAATTGTGGTTATGAGTTAGACATAGTTGCAACAACAAGATCAAACAGAGTTCGTCAAAGTTTTTCTTTTGTCTGTCTCAGTTTGTCAACTGAGTTGCTTGAGGACAAGCAAGGCTTTAAGCTTGGGGGAGTTGATACGTCTCCGTCGTATCTACTTTTCTGAACTCTTTTGCCCTTGTTTTGGACTCTAACTTGCATGATTTGAATGGAACTAACCCAGACTGACGCTGTTTTCAGCAGAATTGCCATGGTGTTGTTTTTGTGCAGAAATAAAAGTTCTCGGAACGTCCTAAAAATTTACGGAGATTTTTTCTGAAACAAAAGAAAAATACCTACGCAAAGATCCGCGTGAGGGGGCGTGCCAGTGGGCCACAAGCCCCTATATCTTCTGTTTCATCTGGAAAAAATCAGAGAGAAGGTTTCATTGCGTTTTGCGATACGGAGGCGCCGCCACATCCTGTTCTTCATCTAGAGGGCAGATCTGGAGTCCGTTTTTGGCTCCGGAGAGGGGAAATCGTCGCCATCATCATCATCAACCTTTCTCCATCGACAATTCCATGATGCTCTTCATCGTTCGTGAGTAATCTCATCGTAGGCTTGCTGGATGGTGATGAGTTGGATGAGATCTATCATGTAATCGAGTTAGTTCTTGACGGGGATTGATCCCTAGTATCCACTATGTTCTAGATTGTTGTTGCTACTACTTGGCTATGCTTAATGCTTGTCACTAGGGCCCGAGTGCCATGATTTCAGATCTGAACCTATTATGTTGTCGCCAATATATGTGTGTTTTAGATCCTATCTTGCAAGTTGTAGTCACCTACTATATGTTATGACCCGGCAACCCCGGAGCGATAATAGCCGGAACCACTCCCAGAGATGACCATAGTATGAGGAGTTCATGTATTCACCAAGTGTTAATGTGTTGGTCCGGTTCTTTATTAAAAGGAGAACCTTAATATCCCGTAGTTTCCATTAGGACCCCGCTGCCACGGGAGGGATGGATAATAGATGTCATGCAAGTTCTTTTCCCTAAGCACGTATGACTACATACGGAATACATGCCTACATTAGATTGATGAACGGGAGCTAGCCACATATCTCTCCGTGTTATAGTTGTTACATGATGAATCACATCCATCACACTCATCCATCACCGATCCACTGCCTTCGAGTCTTTTACTACTGGTTCTCGCTACGTTACTTTGCCTAGGCTTGTCCCTTGCTACAAGAGGGATTGGGCCACTTTGCTGCTGTTACTACTGTTGTTACTTGCTGATGTTGTTGCTACTTTTGTTACTTGTTACTTTGCTGCTACTACTATTCCTTCGCTTGCAACGGGGGCGGGGAATAGTTGTGGCTCACCAAGTGCAACTGGGCCAGATCTGGGGAAATGGAGCTGGGCTCAGGCGGAGGATGCAGGACGGCCTGGGCTCGCGGTGGAGGAAGCCTCGAGGAGGCCGATGGGGGGGCTGCCTAGCTGGGCCGGATCGGCCAGCCTGGCTGCTCCTGCGCAGCCTAGGAGCTGGCGAGGCGGGCTGGCGAGGCCTGGCGGCTCGTCGTTCTCCACCCGCACGGGGCTTCCAGCAGCCATGGAGGCGGCGGCCGATGGCGAGAGCGGCCGGCCAAGGCACGGAGGCGGCCGGGAGGTGGCAGATCCGGGCGGATCCGGGGCGGCCGGTCCCATTCCCGCCGGTGGCAGCTCGAGGCGTCGGCCGGTCGAGGAGATCGGCGGCGACGGGGTCTTGCCGGAACGGGCACGGGCGGCGGCGCAAGGTGCTGGCGGCGAAGGGCAGGTGCGCCGGCGACTAGCAGGAGGCGGCGCAGCGAGCGGCAACGGAGCAGGAGGTGTGCAGCCTCGGGAGGAGCGTCGGTGGGGCTCCGGGTGGAACTGCGGGAACCTCGGGCGCATGCGAGCGGCGGCGGCGGTTCCGGGCTCGAGCGGGCCTCGGATGGGCTCGGCAGGCCCACGGTGGCTGGGGAGAGGGAGGCTGCGGGAGAGAGAGTGGGGTTAGGGTTTCGGGGGTAGGTGGCGCGGATTTCGAGGCAGAGAGAGGGAGGGGTTGCTAAAAATAACGTGGGGGTCCTATTTATAGACAAAGGGGGGCTAGGTTTAGCGAAATTCCGCCCCGATTTCAACCGCGCGGTCGGATTCAAATAATTCTGAACGCGGGGCAGACTAAATGGCCGTGTAGAGTAGTTATCGGGAGACGAGAGGATAAATGGGCGGTGCGGCAACGCGATTTGAAAACACCGCTAACCGTTCGACGTTAGACCGAATACGGTGCCGCTACGGTCGACTGTTCGGGTACCAGACAGACTCCGATTGCGATGAAACTTGATAGGCGGCCTACGTATATTAAAATAAGACCGCATGTCAAATTCCAACCCAATTAAAGAAAGTTTTCAACACACTTTTAAAAACAAGGATTTGACGATGCTGCGGGCGCGTGCGTGTGTGGTCGGGCTCAGAACGGACAACGACGATAACCGGCAATTAATAACGGATGCAAGCTTTGAAAACTGGCGGCGACGGGATGCCTATGCAATGCTGATGATGCGCATGACGCGGTGATGATGCGAGAAGTAAAAATAACCACTCGGCGGGAACGGAAAGAAAAGGGGAATCTTCTGGAACGTCGGCATCGAGCTGTCACAACTCTCCTACACTACAAGAGGATCTCGACCTGAGATCCAAGAATGAAAGGGGGAGAGGATGAGAAAGCAAGAGGTAAAACTTAATCGCTTCTTTGACAAACGAGTGAAACCAACAATCCTTGAAGGTTGCAAAGCGATGAGGTATGATATGAGAAACAAGCAAGAATTCACAGAAAATTTCGGCAGCACTTCGGTTGGAAAATGGGACAAAAAAATTCGATAAGATGGATGAAATAGACAATATTCATAACAAACAACTAAATAGAACAAGGGAACACTATGATCTTGACAGAACAAGATGATAGACCCAAAAGAGCAACATCACAATGCCTCCAGAACAATAGAGTAGGAACTAGCTCATACGGAAGAAGAGAATGAATAAAAGAATGACAACTACTATCTCAAATGAACTTGGCAAGCATCCTTGCAAGAAGAATTAAACGGAGTTGTTGGAAAAAAACAACAACGAAAAGCACAAGATAGTAGTGGGCTTATGGAAACCTTTTCAAACTAATGAAGTGGCAACCAGCCACTAACAGAAACAAGGATTGATTGGGAGAAACAAGATATGAACAATTTCTTGCACCAAGAGGCTACATTGAAAAATTGGATAACTCACAAGCACCATGATAGCAACAGTCCTAAGGAAAGGCTTTAGGTGAAACTAAACCAAGATACTCAACCCAGAAATCATGAGTTGAAAAATATCTCATGAACATAGAATTGGTGGATTTAATTATCTCATTCTTGAAAGGAAAACTCTTCGAGGCTCCTACACTAACAAGAATGCTATAACACCACCTCAAAGTATAAAGGAGGAAGAATTACACTTTGAAATCCAAGAGATAGAATACTTGAGGTACTGCCACAAGAATCTTGAAGAACACTCGAGAAAAATAATTGATATCATGAGCCACTCCGGAAGAAGAATTGAAATCACTAAGAACAAGAATAAGAATTATGTTAAGCTTATCCTTCATCAAGTTTAATTGATGACAAGCAACGGATTTAGCATACTACTTATTCTTCTACAAATGATTGAGGAGAGATATATGAGCACAAACTAGAAGAAATCATGAAAGAAACATCGGTGAGAATTGAAATGAATGAGGCAACCATGAATGAATGGAGATACATGAGAATGAAGATATCATGAGCCACCTGAGAGAAACACTTGAACAAGCACCGGAATAATTGAGAGACAAACGAAGAGACAACAATTGAGAAGAATTGAGGATGAAAGCTGAAAGCTGAGAACGAAGAATCTTCTAAAATGATGGCCTTCGGAGGATCGAGAATGAAAACAACTCAGAAAAGCGCCGGATAGCAAGAAATGGATTCTCATGATTGGGAACCACTCAAGATGATACCACAAGCTGAAATAATGAATCTTCAAAAAAATGAACCAAGATTTGAGAGAAACACTCCTTCGAATTTGCAAGCTGAGAATGATGACGAGAAACAACACCAAGAATAATGAGACACTCCGGAATAACGAAGAATGTAAGGTTGAGCCAAATATGAGAACTAATTCGAATGGATCTTGAAGAAAGAATATGACTGATGAAATTCATACTTACGTCACAGTTGAAAAATAATAAGAGAACTCCAGAAAGAGTACAAGAGGGAGATAAGATCCTGGGAAAAACATGTGGGTTATGGGCCCACTGAAAGGAAACCACCGTTGAAAAGATTGCTCAGAAAGAAAGATATTGCCCCGGAACAAAGAAAACTAGATGAGGTGAGGTCCTTGAAATAACTGAAGGATCGAAAATTAGGACTTTTGAAATATCTTCAAGACTCCGGACAGAATAGAGAGAATTGACCCAAAACAAGACTATAAGAATTTTCAGCATGGGAAAGAATTTAAAGGATGAAAATGATATGATGAACATGGAAAACTGAATTGAATTCACCGGAAAAGATAACTAGATCGAACCAAGATGAACACGAAGCTCTTGAGAATCTACACAATGAACCACCGAATAAGAGAGAAAAGAAAAGATAGCGGAAGCAACAATGAAATGAAATGCACTTGGATGAAATCCAATCACTGAAGAAAAAGGGCGGGAAAAACAAAGATGACTTGGAACACATGAGATGAACTCCGAAATAAATGAGAGAATGATCTTGCAAAATTGGAGAGGATAGAATTCACTTGAAGAGAAGCACACTAGTTGGAAAAGAATTAACATGACGACTCCGGTTGACAAGAATTGATAAGACAATTTGATTTGAGCAACAGGATTAGCAATCCCATAAAAATATGAGACCACCTCTTGGAAAAGATATGAAATCACCATTTGGCATCGAACTAACTCGAATTACCATATTCCAACAAAACAAGGGGTGAGGCTTATGAAAGAAGCCAGAACAAACTCATGAGAAAGATTTCGTCCGATATTTTCGTGGACAGGATCGCACGGGCTCGATCCTTACAGTAGCCATCAAGTGCAAGGCAGTGCACCCAACATACGAAGCGTCCCCGAGTCGTAGCAAGCTACAAGGACTCTATAAGACACAACGAGAACCGTTGTAAGTCGATTGTAAACAAGTGAATCCACTAGATGTCGAACCCCAACCTAACATCATGCATTTGTTGGAAGATTGTCCTATAAGTAACTACTTGAATTCCCACCTAAGCATTCCCGAAATTTCTGGTCATGCAATCTGGTACACGGATACAAAGGAGTAATATATCACACAACTCCTATACTAACCCATCCAATGTATCACATTCGTCAACACACGACCAGAATCTCGGACCTTCATCTACTACAGACTCTCGTGATCACAACGATACAAAGTATAGCAGTACTCCCGAACAATCTGCACCAGTACTGGGGACATCGGGGTTATCTCGCCACTACTAGTATTGAATAAATTACGAACATCCTCCGTTCTGAGATACTAAGAAATCTGAATGATAACGATGTGCTCAAGAATTCCCTGGAGCTCAACTCCCCAGAAGAAATCAAGTCAGATAGGAGGCACCAAGACAGAACCCCGTCACATCGGCATCATATAGATTCCGAAAATATCCGCGTGATCCTAAAAAAATTTGAGTGAGAAGAGGAGTAGAATAAATTATTACGTCAAGATTACTCACCAGAGCATAGAAGAGGAGAAAAAAGAATCCTACTCTCCGATATATAACTAGATTCAAAGTAGTTTTTTCACTAGACTCGACTCGGCCAAGTTCGATCAATCAAGGGGGCTCCTAGGTCGGTAGTGCTCTGATACCAACTTGTCACGCCCAAGATGAGACCCTATCCTCAATTTGGCACGAGGGCCTCGTCAGGGATAGAAGCGCATCTCATCGTTTCGCAAGAATGGATATCATTACAAGTACATGTACGGAAAAGAAGATATATATATATAGAATTGGCTTACACTCGCCACAAGCTACATCTGTGTCACATCAGTACAATATATAATCATCAGGAAGAAGCGCAGGGTCCGACTACGGACGAAAACAAACGAGAAAAGAAGAACGACGTCCATTCTTGCTATCCCAGGCTGCCGGCCTGGAACCCATCCTAGATCGATGAAGAAGAAGTAGAAGCAACTCCAAATGAACAATCAACGCGCTCGCGCCAAGAGACCTTTACCTGTACCTGCAACTGGTGTTGTAGTAATCTGTGAGCCACAGGGGACTCAGCAATCTCATTTCCAAAGTATCGAGACTAGCAAAGCTTAATGGGTGAGATATGGTTAAGTGGTGAGGTTGCAGCAAGCGGCTAAGCATATATTTGGTGGCTAACTTACGAGTACAAGAAATAAGAGGGGGGAAGATCTACGCATAACGGACGTGAACTACTGATGATCAAATGAATGATCCTGAACACCTACCTACGTCAGACATAACCCCACCGTGTCCTCGATCGGAGAAGGAGCTCACGAAAGAGACAGTCACGGTTACGCACACAGTTGGCATGTTTTAATTAAATTAACTTCAAGTTATCTAGAACCAGTGTTAAACAAAGTTTCCACGTTGCCACATCACCGCGGGCACGGATTTCCGAAAAGATTTAACCCTGCAGGGGTGCTCCAACTAGTCCATCACAAATTACCACAAGCCGCATAGAAATCCTCGATCACGAAGCTCGCGATCTCGTCAGATTCCTTAGTGGAAAACCTCAACTCTAAGATTACCCAAAGCATCACCGGAATCCCGATGCACAAGATATCTCGTCAAAGGTAAAACTAATCCAGCCAGGCCGCCCGACGTGTCGACGATCCCAATAGGATCCGCGTATCTCGTTCTCAGGACATGATGGATGAGCTAGACGTTGAGATCGCTAAAACCATGGGTGACCAGGGGGGCGCCGGACATCGCTCAGATGGGACCAACACTCATGCGGAGCACTGGCCCGGGGGTTGATTAATTATCCTCGGGGTCCGAAAAGTCCCTATGCAATTTTATTAGGTTATTAGGAAAATGTAGTACCAAAGTTGGGCCTTGCCAAACCAGCTTTAATCTAAAACGAATTATCAAGGGGGTCCCCATAACAACCCCGATCGTGTTAGGAGCGCTCAATTATGGAACATAACACCGGTAGCCGAAACTAAGGGGGCAAAGGTGGAACAAAACACCAGGCTAGAAAGGCCGAGCCTTCCACCTTTTACCAAGTATATAGGTCCATTAAATTAAGTAGCAATTAATATGGTGATACAACAAGGAACCCATGTTATCACATGGAAGCAACTGCACCTGCAACTAGAAACGCTAACACATGGTTAAGCAAACGGTAACATAGCCAATCAGTGGTTTGCTAGGTTGTGAACAGGTTAAAGGTTTTCATGGCATTGTTGAGAGGCTGATATTTAACATGTGGTAGGCAACGAGACATAGCGACAGAAACGATAAAATTAGCATGGCAATGATAGTAATGGTATCTGGGGAAATGGTCATCTTGCCTGAGATCCCGCTTGGAAGAAGAATGACTCCGTGCAGCAGACGAACCGATGTAGTCGAACGGGTCCTCACATCCGACACGATTGCGGAACTCTATCGAGACGGAGGAAACCGGAAACAAGCAACAACACACGATATTCACCACGGCATATGCACGACAAGATGCAATCCACATATGATGCATGAACAACTTAATACATGCAAGTCACGGCGTGTCAATTCACAACAACCAAATACTACACATTAAGTGAAGTTCAATATGCAACGAGTTGCACATTGACGAAACTCCACATACGAGTTATTTAGTTCTATCCCGGTTAGGTACACGGCAAAATTAAATGTGGTTACACATGGCAAGAGGTGAAGCGTAATTAAACTACCTATCTAGGCATTTTAAATGAGGTCGGAAATGACATATAGCGGCTCCGAGACGACCTCACATGTTAATTTACAATTCTGTCCAGATCTGAACTAACACATTTAATTAGTTGTTAAACAGCAAAAGAAATAGGTTCACATGATTCTACGCGTCGTTACAAGCAATTTACACATAGAGAACATCTCCAACGGAGCTACGGTTCAAAAGTTACGGACTCCGCAAGATATGATGGCATGAATGCAATATGTGTGCAATCACAGTCACAAGCATTTCAAAACATACAACCAGCAAGATAAAATGAAACTACACGAGATTCTAAGCAAGTTTCATATAGGACACGATCAAAACGTAGCTACGGTTCAACAACTACGAGCTAAACAAGAAATCCCTACTAGCTGTCCAAAACAGCCACATAGCATTTTCTACACCCCACAACTACGAGCTACTCAACTCCAATATGCTCAATCAAGGCATGAGACGAAAGAGGGCAAGGAGCACTACAACAAACAACTAACAACAACTAGCATGGAAGCATGGATCACTCGGAAAAGAAGTCACAAAATGGCTTCTCACACACAGTTTCAGACTTAGAGAAAATAACAGTTTATGAAACTGCAGTTTTCGATCTGAAGGCATATTGACAGCAGAAAAACCAATAGCTACGGGGCTCCAAATGGCATGAAAATTGACAGCATCCTAGAGAATCCCAAAGTCTACAACTAACTCCATTGCACCAACCTCAAAAGAGCTACAGATCACAGGATAAACTCATGCAAAGACAGCAACAAAATATAACAGATTTCAGACTTAGAAATATTTCAGCATCTCCAAAACAGCACTATTTCCTAGCAAGTAAAGAACAAGCAAACCACACCTAAACATGGATTTCTATTGCAACCAAAAATACCAGGGGCTAGACTAAACATCAAAGGGCAAATCTCTAGTTGACAACTTAATCATAACACGCACGAATAAAATCTCACAAAATAGACAAGAGGGCAACATAGCAAAGTATCACGTGAACTAACTTGATCAAAAGCTAAAACTAAATATACAGTTAAATCCCATGGATTTTTCTACCCCGAAAACATATATAACATGAGGGGTTGCAAAGTAAAATCAACCCCACACGTATATGCGGGAATATGTCCTAAATGCGAAAATATAAACCAGCTACGGAATCCTACATGCAAAAATATCAACGGTTACTCTAAAATACACGGCAAAGGGGTTCCTAAAACATGAACATTTTATCTACGGCATTCGAGCAACCCGGACACGCGCGAAAAATAAATACGGGACGAATCCTATTGGGATAGCACGTAAAACTATGCATTAGGAGGTGCACACTACGTCAAACAATTATGCAAGTTGCAAAATCGTAATCTACGCGAGATTCTACACAAAAACCATATGCTACACGTCGCGATCCGACTTACGGTTCAGAAACTACGGGCAACCGAATATATTCTAAACCCTGAAAAATAAATAGATCGCAAACCTAAAATAAATCAAATAATGGGCTGAATTCCTAACTGGGCCTAACAAGCAACAAGCGCAAAGTAGTAATGTTGCAACGGGGGCGGGGAATAGCTGCGGCTCACCAAGTGCAACTGGGCCAGATCTGGGGAAACGGAGCTGGGCCTCGGGCGGAGGATGCAGGCCGGCCTAGGCTGGCGGTGGAGGAAGCCTGGAGGAGGCCGATGGGGGTCTTCCTAGCTGGGCCGGATCGGCCAGCCTGGCTGCTCCTGCGCGGCCGAGGAGCTAGCGAGGCGGGCTCGCGACGCCTGGCGGCTCGTCGTTCTCCACCCGCACGGGGCTTCCAGCAGCCATGGAGGCGGCGACCGGTGGCGAGGGCGGCAGGCCAAGGCGCGGAGGCGACCGGGAGGCGGCGGATCCGGGCGTATCCGGGGCGGCCAGTCCCATTCCCGTCGATGGCGGCTCGAGGCGGCGGCCGGTCGAGGAGATCGGCGGCGGCGGGATCTGGCCGGAAAGGGCACGGACGGCGGCGCGAGGTGCTGGCGGCGAACGGCAGGTGCGCCGGCGACTAGCAGGAGGCGGCGCGGCGAGCAGCGGCGGGGCACGAGGGCGCGGCCTCGGGAGGAGCGACGGTGGGGCTCCGGCTGAAGCTGCGGGAGCCTCGGGCGCACGCGAGCGGCGGCGGCGGTTCCGGGCTGAGGCGGACCTCGGATGGGCTCGACGGGCCCACAGCAGCTGCGAAGAGAGAGGCTACGGCAGAGAGAGTGTGGTTAGGGTTTCGAGGGTAGGTGGCGCGGATTTCGAGGCAGAGAGAGGGAGGGGCTGTTAAAAATAACCTGTGGTCCTATTTATAGACAAAGGGGGCTAGGTTTAGCGAAATTCCGCCCCGGTTTCAACCGCGCGGTCGGATTCGAATAATTCCGAATGCGGGGCGGACTAAATGGCCGTGTAGAGTAGTTATCCGGAGACGAGAGGGAAAACGGACGGCGCAGCAACGCGATTTGAAAACACCGATAACCGTCCGACGGTAGACCGAATACGGTGCCGCTATGGTCGACCGTTCGAGTACCAGACGGACTCCGATTGTGCCGAAACTTGACAGGCGGCCTACCTATATTAAAATAAGACCGCACGTAAAATTCCAACCCAATCAGAGCAAGTTTTCAACACACTTTTAAAAACAAGGATTTCACGATGTCGCGGGCGCGTGCGTGTGTGGTCGGGCTCAGAACGGATAACGACGTTAACCGACAACTAATAACTGATGCAAGCTTTGAAAACTGGCGGCAATGGGATGCCAATGCAATGATGATGATGCGCATGATGCGATGATGATGCGACAAATAAAAATAACCACTCGACGGGAACGGAAAGAAAAGGGGAATCTTCTGGAACGCCGGCATCAGGCTGTCACAATCCCCCTCTTTATTCTTGTACTCGTAAGTTAGCCACCTCAAAAAAATGCTTAGTCGCTTGCTACAACCTCACCACTTAACCTTGCCTCACCTATTAAGCTTTGCTAGTCTTGATACCTTTGGAAATGAGATTGTTGAGTCCTCTGTGGCTCACAGATTACTACAACACTAGTTGCAGGTACAGGTAAAGGTTACTTGACGCGAGCGCATTGATTGTTCATTTGGATTTGCTTCTTCTTCTTCATCATCATCGATCTAGGATGGGTTCCAGGCCGGCAGCCTGGGATAGCAAGGATGGACGTCGTTCTTCTTTTCTCGTTTGTTTTCGTCCGTAGTCGGACCCTGCTCTTCTTCATGATGATTATGTATTGTGCTGATGTGACTCTGATGTAGCTTGTGGCGAGTGTAAGCCAAATTCCATATACTCTTCTCTTCAGTACATGTACTTGTAATGATATCCATTCTTGTGAAACGACGAGATGCGCTTCTATCCCTGTCGAGGCCCTCGTGCCTAAATAAGTATAGGATCGCATCTTGGGTGTTACATGGAGGCCCCCTCCCGGCATGCCGACGGCAGCCTCGTCTACACGATGAGCCTTCCTCGGTTCCATCCAGCCACGAGATCGGGGGGACGTGACTTCTGGTGAAAACCGCGCCGACTGCGGTCATGGCGGGGGATGGCAGCGTCTAGGACGTCATTACCATCTTGAGGCATCGTTGTTGCGGGTCGTGGAACCACACTCGTGATGATCCGGAGGAAACTCTAGATCTGGATCTACCGGTCGGACGATGATGGCATCTACGATGTCGTTTCCCTCTTGAGGGCATCGTTTTGGAGTACGTGTTGGGTGGACGAGACAAGAGGAGGAGCGGTGTTTGATCTACCGCGAGCACTGCGGTGGATCCCGATGGCATGGCGCTGCGGTGGTTCGGCGACAGGCACATGTAGACGGATACGTGCAGGATGGTGGTGTTGCGTGGCGCCGTGGTGACGTCGACGGCAGACCTAGCAAGGAAGATGCATATGATCTAGCTCTGGAGATGGAATGGTGGAAGATGGTGGAGGCAGCCTCTGAGAGTGCGCCAGACCGGTATGAGATCCAGTCCCAGTGATGGCTGGGCTGGGGCATCCGGCTATAGATGTTAGGATTTGGTGCGATATTTGTTTGGTATTTGACCCGGATATTCAGCACACCTTCATCAAGGTTTTTGTCATCTACTCATAGAAGTGGGATTTCCAAAAAAACTAATTGACCTATATATCTAACGGTAGAGGATACTACCATGCATGGCTCGCCCCCTCGACTTGTCCACAAGCCATTGCTTCCAACGTGTCGTTACCAATTTTGACAATGCCTTAAAACTTACCACGCCAAATCTGTGAACGACGGCCCAAACTAGGCAACTCGGGTCGTTCGCTGGTGACGCCACGAACGACCCGCGTCGTCCCATATTGGCCTCATTTCTTCTCCATTGAAAATAACTTAAATGCAAAAAAACAAATAGCAAAACTGATCATTATTATGCAAACTCTAATCTTCTCTGGACACACGGAGTCACGGACATCACAGTGGAGCGTGCACACTCATTCACATCCAAACCCAAGAATTAAAACTTGTCTACAAGAAATGGTCTTTTGAAACTTGGATGGCCATTGAAATTAAAGCTTCTCCCCTCTTCGGCCGCACCCACCCCACCGGCGGCATATCTACTTCGGCACCACTCTTCCTGTCTCTGTTGGCTACCACCCTCCACCTACGACCCTCAATAGGACTCGCCGTGTTTCTCATCCACCCGGATTTGGTCTTCTCTTGCTGATGCCAATGCAAAATCGGCATATCTACGATGCTCGTTGTCGCGTTGGATTTGATGCAGCCGGCATCGGTGCTTTTTTATGGATTGGACGCGCATTGAACCACACAACTCTAAAAACTACTCTGTGCCGCATCACGATATGTCCTTGTGCCGCATCACGATATGTCCTTGTTATCTGGCCGCTCGGATCTCACTCGTCAACGGACCACCGCCATAGCCATGCTCGTCGGACGTTTGCTAGGCTCGACACTAGCCCAACAGTTGGTCGTTCCTACCGTCAGTCATCAAGTGTGACCACTGCCCACAGCTAGTGTTGCGTCAAGTTTCGACTACACCGCCGAAGCATCCGAGATGGGGTTTGTGAAATGTGAAAAGGAAAGGGTGAGTGCTTGTTGTTACAGTTGTTTTCGGATTTGTCGTAATTTGTAGCTTATTATTTCCTTAAAAAAATTGTAGGATGGTTGCAAGTTTTGGTATTAAAAAGAAGAGTACATCGATCAATTAATAGCGAAAAAATTGCTAGACATCCATGCACTACTTGCTAGAGTAGAGACTAGGTGTGGAAGCGAAGAAGACATAAGTGTGCAAGCTCGAGATGTCAGTTGAGAAAATCAACAATGTTTAAAATAAAGACATAAAAATATATATTAAAATAGGTAGTAGGAGCAGACGAGTGGTTATGGCACTTGGATTTCTGTTAAAGTGCCTAATTTTGATTTTAGTTTTCCTTGGATCGGTTCTCTCCGTGAAGAATACATGAATATTGTATTTCGGTGTATGAAGATGTAGTTCAATAAAATAAAAAGGTAGTCAAATTTATTGGCATTTTATTTTACTTCATTAAATTTAGTAGATTGGCTAGGTCTGAGCAAATTTTAAAGTTAAAATAGTCCGATAAGCTTTATTCGATGGTTTATCCCTCTAATAACTTTTGGGAGGTTGGTTACAGTGCGATCTTTGAGAACTTTCTGCATTGAAGTCATGCAGCTTGCTAGCGACGACAACTTTCGGAGGGGACACACATAAAATACAAGGACTAAAAACCCAGTGAACGCACTAATCCTCCAAGCTACAAGGGCCCTATATTTTCTTTTGTCACGGCAATATACTGCTTCATGACAAGCTGTCTCCATGAGAGCATGGTGGATTTCCGTCTTCAGCTGTTCAAAACCAACGTATCGCCATGGCTGCTTTGAGGTTATGGGGTCGGAGAGGAAGTGTGTGCAAGCCTCCTTGAGCACGCTGCAGGAATGCCGCTCGTATTTTCTTTGTTTTTTTGTTAGTTCGTTCATGTGAATCGGAATTCTTGTCAATAGCCAATGAATATATATGTATAGGTTGAACATAATTATTGCCTGCCATGTCATGTTGCTATGTCTTTGGATGAATGCAATAAAGAAATTCCTCTTTGATGATCTAAAGTCCTTTAAAAAACTCCGAAGCTTTTTTAATTGAAAATAAGAAATACGTCGTTTATGATGATCTAAAGGCATTGTCTCGTTGTTGATCGCATAATAAGTTTGAGGATTCATTTGTTGTCGCCTTCATATGCCTATGATCCATTTGCTTGTAAACTCTAGTTGGCATATACATTTTTGTGATTCGTGTGATTAAATAAGAGACATCACTTGCTTGCGATTCTTATGAAAATAAGAGGAAATAGACTGCCTATCAACATCAAACAAGAGAGGGCATCATATCTCATTTGACGAGAGAGTTCATACCTCATTTTGTTACTCTGTGGTCCTCACAATAATAGCTCAATTTTACATATCATGGTATGTTTCTCTATTATAATTGCCAGGTTCCTTGTCAGCGTCAGCGGGGAGGACGAAGTAGCACACATCTTTGAGGGAGGACGGGAACTACAACTTCGGTAATGGTTACATGTCCCATTTATCATTGGTGAGCCAAAAAAGCTCGTAGGCTTGCCAAATGGCACATCGTATCATGAAGGATTCACACCGTGAGTGCATAGACCGGTCATAATGGGAGTATCATGCATGTGAACTAGACATTTTTCTAATGTGGCACATAATTAAATGATGGAATAGAGGACTGAGTATCATGATATTATATTGTATCATATTAAATGATGTAGTAATATGTGTCATGAATGACGATAAATAAGTCACTCTCATATCAAGCTATGATACTATACACTGTAGGGGTAGTATCATATGCTAATATTTTATGCATGATATTAGTATATTGTACTTTACATTATGACCAGCATTATCTATCTATCTAAGGTATGTGAACAGGATGAGTACTTAGTTTCACTTCACACTGCTCCGGTCCCAATCCATCCATTAATATTAGAGTAAATAATAAGTGTTTTTGTCTTATTAATGTTATATTTGTGGTGTTGAAACTTAAGTAAATAATAAATAATGTTGATCAATCAAGATGGGGAGGCCTGGAGCAGCATCAACATGAGCACACACTTAATTGCCTTTTGTGTAAACGAAGTGAATGCATGTCTAGGCCTCTAGGGATGCCCATCAGCCAACCACCCAAGAAGGGCCACGCTTGCGCCACCTCACCGATCAGTGGCATGGCTTGGCCTTCTCTTTGGCCATGGATCATGCATCTAGTTGCCACTCCTTGTTATTTCCACCATTGTCTCCATCTCTATATATACAAGGGATTGTCATCCATTCGTATGCAGAGTGCACGTGTGAATTATGACTTGGGACTTGGGCGACGGCGAGAGGCGAGCATGTGAGTGAGTGAGGAGGTTCTTGTTCCAGACGGAAGCTTATCTTAATGGAGGCACCTCCGACCTCGTCTATTTCTCCACTACATTCACCACGGCAGAAAAGATCTACCATGTACTCCATCCTCTTCCTGACTAGCCAGAGCATCTTCAACATATGATGTATAATAGGGCATCTACCCAAAAAACCTTTTTAGTGCATTTGGACATGGAAATGGTGCTCTAGCAGATGCCCTATCCCTAAATCATACTGCAAAATTGTAGAGAAGACACATATTTTTGCCTCTCGTGCAGCAAATATACATCAGTCGTGTGGCTGTTATAAAATAAAACATGCAATAGAAGGCAATCCAACTATCGTGTGAAACTTCATCCTCATACCACTTTCCCTCTGTTGCCACCGTTGTTAAAAGCTGGCCATCACCGCCACCTTCACACACATCCCCATCCGTGCATCCGGTCACTGCATCACTGCCTCGATCGAATAGGCCGCCACTCCACCCTATTCGGTCGCTACCACCACTGCTGCCTCGTCGACCGATTACGGCCACCGCTGCCACCGCCGCACCGCCCCTTCATCCTTCCGGCTACCACTCCACCTCCACCGTTAAGCCAAGGATGTCGCACCACACCACTGGGTCGAGGGGGGCACGCAAGGCAGGAAGGCAATCAAGAAAGGGCACGAGGATGGCCTATCGATGATCAAGGAGGAGGACAATGTAGGGCCCTCGGTGATCATGCTTCAGCTCGACGAATAAGAAGAGGAGTTTGAGGTGGATAAAGAATTTGAGTTGTTCATGGAGCTTTGGAACCATGTCGACAACGGGGATGTGGATGGTGATTAGTGTGTGCATAGTACTGAGTCTATCATAGTACTTCCGTTGTGTTATTCTGTGTAAGTTTGAAATTGTGTTTAAGTTTACACATTTGGTATTTTGAAATGTCGTAAAATGCAATGACCATGTGCCCTATTTTACATCATCGCTATGGCGCAAAAAAATTGGTGCCCTAGTTTAAATCATCTGTTACGCACGAAAAAATCGGGTGCCCTAAAACTTTCTTTCATGCCCTATTATACATCATCTATTGGAGATGCTCTAATATCGGGATCATCAATATTCTCATACTACCTTGAGCCACCACGTGCAAGTGGCGTACCATAGACTATTAGGACTTCTAAGAACAAAAACACCATCTCTATACTCAAAGGACAAAGTTTTGGATGGTGGCAACTATTGGGAGGACGACAACGTCATCTCCCTTTACAAGGTGGACTAGGCGGTCGGCGGCCTCATCCGGCTCCCGGGATCACCACAAGGTAGCTTGGCAGTGTCCCTCCTGTTTCGGCGATGTTTAATTAGTGGAGTTTAATTATGTGTACTTCAAACTATTTAGGGATGTATTTTGGATTTGAAGGTTCAAATCGATTGACTCGTATTAACTATGAAGTGGTATATAATTAAGTTAAGTGTTGATTTCAATTTTGTGGTATGTCATTTGAACTATGAGTTGTTGTTTAATACAGTGTTAAGCTCGGTTATGTGCTATGCCATTTGAAAAGCACAGATGTGGTGGGTCCCACATGGCAATGGCCAATGTGAGCGAGCTAGGTCTGGGTCTCACGCATTAGTGAGTGGGCTCGTATGGGCAAAACGGACAATCCAGTGTCGCACTAACGGTCTAATGGCTTTGACAGGACGAAATCATGACAAAGAGCAAAAAGCATAAGGGCTCGCACGTAAACTAAGGGCAAAAGAGAAGAGTGAGAACACACTAATAGCAAGAATATAATTATCTTTTTTTTCTTCTTAGACAGCCCTCACATTGCTCTTGTTCTAAATAGGCTTTTAAATTGTATTGCAATATTGCTTGTTTGATGGGATCTTAGGGTGTTATCTCATGGATATTGGATTGATATCTTGTTTTCTTGAAAAGCTGCCAATTGTAGCAAACCCCTTCTATAAGACCCAACAACTACTACTGATCCATTGGCTATTGGTGTAGTAAAAAGCACATCTCAAATCGTGCAAGAAACTAAAGAGTTCAGTCATTGATTTCCGGATATCCATCCCTTCTCTCACTCGAGAAGATCAAGTCACACAGGCGCAATGCAGTGTGACGTTTTTCATTATATATCCATCTTGTATGTTAACTCTTCGATCTCCAAAGATAGTAATCAAATCTCAGAGTAATCAATATACTAGTCCTTTTATTCGCAAAAGAGATCCATATACACCGATAAATACATGATCCGAAGCCGAAACGTGTCTGAAAAATACTATGAACTAGCAAGCAGGAAATATCGACCTTCGCCAGTAATGTTAATTCCGGCAAATAAGTTCAGATACGGGGAGAGGATACGGTTTACATTTGGCCCCCGGTTTATGAAGGTCGCAAAATCTCCGCACATCGTCAAAACAAATCAATACTCGTTCATGCATACATGGCGCGTAATTATTCCAGGGTATAAATGCGTGCATTTCTGATGGATTTGTTTCACCAATTCATGGCGGATTGAAACCTTGTTCCTCACCCCATCTCCTTACGTGCGCCTATAAATACAGTCGTCCCGTCGACGAGAAGGGCATAGCATACTCGCTGATCACTCCACTTCACAGGAAACTAGCTAGCCTTTGTCTTGGATAATCTAGCTAGTTAACGCCGATCGAAGACGACGAAGATGGTGGCTGGCGCTAGGGTTCTGCTCGTCGTCATCGTGGTAGGGTTTTTTGCAACTACGGCGTGCGGAGCCGCCCAGCGGGACTACGCCGCCGCGCTCACCAAGTCGCTGCTCTACTTCGAGGCGCAGCGCTCCGGCAGGCTGCCGCCGTCCCAGCGCGTCCAGTGGCGCGGCCACTCGGCCCTCAAGGACGGCGCCGACCACGGTGTAAGCACGTCGGCGATGCATGCATTCGTAGACTGTAGTACATTGGTAGTACGTGTTCCAATTCGTGCATGATGCTGACATGTTTGGTTTGATCGATCGACGTGCAGGTGGACCTCACCGGCGGCTACTACGACTCCGGCGACAACGTCAAGTTCGGGTTCCCGATGGCGTTCACGGTGACGATGCTGTCGTGGAGCGTGGTGGAGCACAGGGGGCGGCTGGCTGCGGCGGGGGAGCTGGGCCACGCGCTCCAGGCCGTGCGCTGGGGCGCCGACTACCTGGCCAAGGCGCACGCACGCCCCGACGTGCTCTACGTCAATGTCGGCGACGGCGACTCCGACCACGCATGCTGGGAGCGGCCGGAGGACATGGACACGCCCCGGAGGGCCTACATGGTGAACGTCACCCACCCAGGCTCTGACGTCGCCGCGGAAACGGCGGCGGCGCTGGCCGCGGCATCAGTCGTGTTCACGGGGTCGCGCGGCGAACCCCGGTACACGTCGACGCTTCTGAAGCACGCCAAACAGGTGCATAATATACTTGCTTACATTCAGAGCGAGTGCTGCATTGCATTGCTTTGCACAGCACACAGATTACACAATCGATTCGATGCAAATCCAATGGATGGGCCAAAAACAATTGGTGTAGTAATAGACAAGAAAATAGAGCGTCGCACGGTATTAATGTGCCATTCTAATCACACAATTACTACTATTAACATTCATAATGCTCCGCCTCGGTGAAAGAGGCAAACGTGCATAATTACATGCATGCACAGCACACATTGGACGGTCACCGTGGGGACAATCAATTTGAAAATAATGAGAGAATTAATTAGCACAAGAAGGGAGAATGTATACCCACCTCATATTATGTACTGAAGGTCGCCGTACCTACCTTGCATTGTATCCACCACGTATTATATACGTATAATTACCTGTAGTGTACAATAAAATGTGGGTATATGTTTTTTCTTCTACGTTTTAAGAGGGGGTGGTCTACCTAAGCACACCTCATTAGTTAGACAAACCATTTCACAAAGTCATGGTACCGTTCATATGGTTGAAAACGAATGGCAAAATATTGCTAGAAAACTGAAGGTGGATTTGTATTTGTGCACAAAGGCAGACGAAACTGCATGAGCTAACTTCTTGAGTCACTTTTGTGCAGTTGTTCCAGTTCGCCAAGAACCACCGTGGCCTCTACCAGAACAGCATTCCGTCAAGCAGAAGTTTCTACAGTAGCAGCGGCGACGAGGTAGCATCTTACTTTACTAACTAATATCATGGTAAACAGAAAATAGTAAGTAATGTTTTCTGTACAAGAAAATACTGAAAGTTGTTCTTTGGAAATGGAACAGGACGAGCTGCTGTGGGCAGCTGTGTGGCTCTACATCGCCACCGGCGAGCAGGAGTACAAGGCCTACATCGCCGGCGCCAGCAACGTCGGCGGGGTACGGCAGTCGCTGGCCTGGGACGACAAGTTCGTCGGCGCCCAGGCACTGGTCGCCAAGGTAATGTCCCATGATCCTAGTAGGTCTGATGAAGCTTCGGTACCTGATGACTGTTGCCGGCCATGTCGCAGCTCATCCTACAAGGGAAGCTGCCCAAAAACGGCCGCCACGCCGAGATGAGGAGCAACCTGGAGAGCTTCCTGTGCAACGTGGTGCAGCACGGCGACGGCCGCAGCGGGCGGCTCACCCCGGGCGGCATGCTCTACCTGCAGCCCTGGTCCAACCTGCAGGCCGTGACGACGGCAATGTTCGTCCTCGTCACGCACGCCGACCACCTGGCGGCGGCCAGGGCTTCCCTGCAGTGCGGCGGCGTGAGGCTGCCGCCGGCGCGGCTTGTCTCGTTCGCGCGGTCGCAGGTGAACTACCTCCTTGGCAAGAACCCCATGAAGATGAGCTACATGGTCGGGGTCGGAAGGCGGTACCCGTCGCAGCCGCACCATCGTGGCGCGTCGCTGCCGTCCGTCAGGACCAACCCGGGGAAGATCTCCTGCGGCAAGGGATCCGACTACTTCCACAGGTCCGCGCCTAACCCGAATGTGATCGACGGCGCCATTGTTGGAGGGCCTGACAACAACGACCACTACGACGACTCTCGGGGGAATTACCAGCAAGGCGAGCCATCCACCTACAACGTCGCCCCCATCGTCGGAGTTCTTGCTAGGCTTCTGCATCACTGATGTTCCTGTCTTCAGTCAGTCAAGAGATGTGCAATGTCAATGCCGCCCTTGTAATTTAGGCACATACTCCCTCCGTTCGAAAAAGCTTGTCTCAAGCTTGTCCCTTAAATGAATGTATGTAGCACTAATTTGATGTTAGATACATCCATTTGAGGGACAAGCCTCTTCAGACGGTGGGAGTATAACTTACCAAATAAATTTCTTATACCGACAACAACAGACATTGCTTCCATCCAAACTTCGAAAAGGGCTTCAACATCACAGTAGTCCAACATGACATTTTATTCCCTTCCAAATTTCGACAGAAACTTCAACATGTAGATCTCATCATATTGGTAAGAGATCTTGCTTACACTAAGAGGTAGAGGCTTCAAGAGCAGGTAGACATTCCCTTATCACCTCTGCAGCTTGCTCCAGCTCCTTCTCCGACACGATGAGCGCAGGCACAAGCCTCACCACATTGCCTTTCCCGGCCGTCAGCAAAAAGACACCAGCATCCAGGCACGCATCGACCAAAGGCCCAGCCGGTACATCGAGCTCGATGCCAACAATGAGACCGGCCCCCCGGATCTCTTTGACATGAGGGTTTCCACCCAGCTTAGTTTTGAGCAGCTGCTTGAAGTATTCTCCTTTCTTGGTCACCTCTGCTAGAAAGCCAGGTTTCTGGATCTTGTCCAATGTGGCTAATGCAGCATGGCACACAAAAGGGCCTCCGCCGAACGTGGTACCATGGTCACCGTAGTTTATGGCTGCAGCAACCTTTTCCGTGACCAAGGCCACGCCAATGGGAAGGCCATTGGCCAGTGGCTTTGCCAAGGTCATTATGTCAGGTACTACACCATAAACCTCGTGGGCCCAGAGGTAACCTGTGCGCCCCAGACCACATTGCACCTGTGTTTCAGACAATACATTAGATGTCTACAATTTTCAAATTGACAGAATTTGAACTTCACAATGCAATCCTAAATCCCTACTGTTGAATTGCCTATTTGAGTTTAGGTTATTCAAATATGAAAATGCAGGCTCCTCATGGAAGATCTCTTCATTGGGACAATGATCAGAATTTTGTCCCAGAATTATGAAGCAATAGGAATACAAGAATACAATCTCTGTATTGAACTCAAACCGCTGATCAATCTCCAGAACAGAGACTCATTTTTTCTATCGTTATACCATAAATTGTGTAGTTGCCAGTTGCCACTAATTACTTCTTTGCGATCGACAACACAGACAACGATTAATGAAGGCAAGCTGTATCATACCTCGTCAAAGACCAACAGAGTCCCAGCCTCATCACAAGCATCACGCAGCCCCTGCAAGAACTCCTTGGTGGCACTGTGAATCCCACCCTCACCCTGCACGGGCTCGACAAACACAGCAGCAATCTTCCCCGACTGTATCACCTTCTTGGCCTCCTCCAAATTGCCATACTCGGCAAATGTTGAGCCGGGCATGACCGGTTCAAAGGGCTCCCTGTACTGCACCTTGCTGGTAAGCGCAAGGGAGCCGATGGTCCGGCCATGGAAGCAGTTGGTGAAGGACATGAACTCCGTAGGCGCGTCCCCGTCGGGGTGCGCGACCCTCTGGTACTTCCTGGCGAACTTGATGGCCGCCTCGTTGGCCTCGGTGCCAGAGTTGGCGAAGAAGGCGCGGTCAGCGAAGGAGGCCTCCACGAGCCGCTTGGCGAGCTCCACCTGCGCGTTCGAGAAATGGAAGTCAGTCAGTCGAGAACGAGAAGGAGGGACCGTGTGGGCGGATGGGCTGGGCAAGCAAAGTGTCGAACATGTTGCGGGCATTGCGGGATGGGTTTGGTTTGGGGGTTGGTGGGGGCGGAGGAGGCGTAATACCTGGGGCACGGTGTACCCGACGTTGCTGGCGTGGACCAGGCGGCCGCGCTGGTCCGCGGCGGCGGCGTCGACGTCGGGGTCTCCGTGGCCGAGGGCGTTGACGGCGATGCCGGCGGCCATGTCGAGGTACTCGCGGCCGTCGATGTCGTAGAGCTTGCAGCCGCGCCCGGACACGAAGACGACCTGGGCGCGCTTGTAGGTGCCCACGATGTACTTGGCCTCGTCCGCCATGACGGCCCGGCTCGCCGCGGACAGCTCCCGCCGCGCCGAGGGGGCGGCCGGCGGCGCGGGCGCCGGGGCCGCGAGGCAGGCGGAGACGCGCGCCCGCCGGGACGACGGGAGCCTCGCGCCGGCAGCGGCCGGCTTGACGGGCGCGACGGCGAGGAAGGATTGGAGCGAGTTCATGGCGGACGGATTCGGGGTGGGCGAGAGGGCGGAGAGGTTTCGGAGTTAAATACGGATTGGGGTCGGGATTGAATGAATGGAGTTTGAAAAAAATAAAATATCCGGTCACGCTTTTTGGTTTCGTGGCGGCTACTGTTTTGTTGCGCATCAACTACCGCGTGCGCGGCGCCGTGCTCCCTTCTCTTACCGTGGACTTTCGTCTCGGACTTCCTTTGCTTTCTGTCAAAGGATTAGGTTACGCTCAGACAGCAGTAGAGTTCATGTTACAGAATTTTTGTAACATAAATATTGTTGCATAATTTTTTTTTACAATGGAGCTAATGTTACTTTTTTTTTGTCTCGGACTTTATGTAAGTAATTACGGAAGAAAGTTTTGCCACATCAGCAATGTTGCACAAACCTTTCTTGCAACAATGAGGATGTTTCAATCTTCCGCAAAAAAAAATGAGGATGTTTCAACAAAAGAAGAATACCGTCGACCGTTCACCGCAAGCTCCCGTCGAACGATGGTGAGGGAGGAGCGATGTCGCCCGTCCCCGCTGTTACACCGCTAGCGGCGGGCGTCGTTTGATTAATTAAGACTCTAAAATAAATTGGATAACGTAGAAGTTAGGCACTGCGGTGATTTTACATGTGTCGTTTGCAGTAAATGTGTTTCGAGCATGAATGTTTTAAGGCTCTTTGATTCGCAAAATTTCAAACAAATCAGAATAACCAAGGTGTTTCGAGCATTAACTCGGAGCACATCTGCAAACTCAAACAGTTTGAAGGACTGGAAATTCTCAACCTTCAAAAGTTTAACAATGTGCTTCGCCTTAGATGGCTCTCGTTAGAGTGGGAGAACCCCCAAGGGCTTTGTGTGGCATGAAGATCCCCTGTGGCAAGTGGATTGCGACATCTTCGCGACGGTCACTAAGGTCACTTTGGGTGATGGATCCAAAGCCAAATTCTTGGAATCGTCTTGGTTACATGGCATCCGTCCCAAAGACATTGCCCCACATATTTTAAAACTATCAAAAAGGAAACAAGGCACTCCGGCCTCCGCACTCAGAGATGAATTAGTCTGACTAATATGAAAGCAGGATTATCCCGAGCGCACCTCCAACAATTCATGGCCCTATGGAGTAACCTCGCACTTGCCACTCTCCAATCGGGTGTTCCAGGCACTATCCTCTAGAAGTTGTCCAATGATGGGATTTACTCTGCAAAGACGGCCTACTCGACGCAATTTGCTGGCCTAATTCAATCTAACTTGCAAACTATTGTCTCAAAGGTCTGCCCCGCCCTCCCCCCCCCAAAAAAAAATGTAAATTCTTTGCATGGCTGGGCATGCAAAAACGGATTTGGATGGCAGGTAGGCTCCACCGTCGTGGATGGCCAAATTGTTACCGTTGCCCCCTCTGCAATCAGGTGCAAGAATCCGCAACACATCTACTCTTCAAGTGCCGCCTCTCCATCCGTGTATGGAATGACGTCCTTTCTTGGCTACACCTTGACGTCGACACTACACTTCGGTTGCATTACGACATGGTGAGATCTTGATGGGCGGGGATCCTCGCAAACAACACCCAACCAAGGAAAGTTCCTTACTTCATCTTGTTTGCTGGGAGATTTGAAAGGAACGAAATGCACGTGTATTCATGAGCAAGGCGGCGTCGGTATCGATGATCGTGCGAACTATCAAAGAGGAGGCGTCTATGTGGGCTCTGGCGGACGCAAAATGTTTGTGTAATTTGATGCCGCGAGAGTAGGCTTGTGTAATTTTTTCGCTTTTGCGGATGTGCGCGGTTGTGAACACATTCTTCTCCTTATTTAATAAGAATGACAAGTCTTTTGCCTTGTTTAAAAAAGAAAGAATAATGTAGAAACTGACATTGTACTACTTTAAATTTTACAAACCTTGGTAACACAACAAAGTGTAAACATAAATTGTTTAATCTTACCATAAGAAAAACACACACTAGAACTGAAGGATTGAGTGCATTTTTGTAAATGAATGTTAAATTTATAGATGAGCAAAGCATGAGTACATCATACTGAAGAAAATGAAACACACACAATTGTTTTTCCCGTAAAAATAAATAAAATGAAACACACATGAATAACGAAGGTCTCTTACAATAAGTTAGATCAAAGACCTGTGAAGCCCAAAAATCTATTTCTGAGCTCACACTCATCTGCACCCGCGCTAAAAAAAATCAAAAAAAATGAAAAGATAAAAAAAATCCATTTTTCTTGTTTGCATGGTAGATAGTTTGATGCGTGAGGTCCTTTTCAATTTTCATATTATTTGGATATCTGAGCAGAAAAAAAGACAAGTTTAAGGTCTCTAAAAAAGTTTATTGTTCACGCAATATTTCGATCCGATCTGTCTTTTTTGCTATGAGCTGCTCAAATGTCTAAATGATCTAAATATTGAAGCCGACCTCACGCAAGAAATTTACTACCATGAGAAAAAATTGGAAGTTTTTGAATTGTTTTAAATTTATTATGATTTGCTGATCGGATGCAAATGAGCCTAGGCACCGAAACGTTACACTCTCTTAAGCCATCATATCTACTCTCTCTTTTGCATCTTCTCCCGGTGGAAAAACCGTGAAAGATCCAAACTAAACTAGCTAGACTAGTCCACCAAAAAAACTACTAGGTAGACTAGTTTCATAGCTTTTTGAAGAGACCTTGAATGGCCGGTCCACATAGGTTGAAAATAAGATAGTTGAACATGTAGTAGCAAATATGATTTCCTATACGTCCGTGGGCGCGTCCGGCTAATGACCGAGGGTGTTCGTTTTAAACCCTATTTTTTCATCCACACAACCGCATTTATATTTTTTTGATATGTCCAGTCACTTTAGTGGAGAAGAATAGAGAGAGAAAAAGAATGAATACAGAAAAAGAAAAGACGGTCCGAGGTGGGGTTGCGTCCTACGTGGCGGACTGACCTAGCGTGTCCGGACGCGTCCACGAGCCCTCATATCGTCCTCGTATATGAGATGGATATGAGAGGTGTCGGTCAGTCCGGACGTTTGAGACGGGTATGAGGGATCTGGTTGGGTCGCGTTTTTGTGATCGGTCACTGACCGGACGGCCTGTCCGGTGTTTAAGACGGATATGAGGAGTGTAAGTGCATCTAGTGCCACCCCATGTTGGTTTTGGGGTATTGAAGACAAACGTGGTTGAGGGACTAATGTGTTTGTGAGAGTTCACGGGTTAACACAGATAGAAGTTTCTGGATGTTCAGTTTAACCATCGAAGACGACCTCCAAAAATATTTGAATACATTGATGATGGCCGAAGCCATTGGTGGTATGCGAACATAATCGCTTGAAGGTGATGAAACGCGAAGACGAAGTCTCTAGGTTGTTTTGTTTCTTCTTTCATGAGTCATGTGAACCATCCTACTATTAAGTGGGGTCGATGTGATCGAAGTCATACGCTGACGTGATGCTAAACCCAAAATACCTATGTTTTTGAGCGAAGGCAATGAGATGAAATCTCTTCTAGAGTTGGTTTAGTCGGCATTGCTTGTAGCCCAGGTAATGTTACTCTGTGTGTCTTTGAAATTTGATGTTGGAACACGTGTCAGTTGGCCATTGACCCAAGGTCATTTCGATCATATCATGTCGGGTTGCCTGTTGGCTATAAATAGCCCACCCCCTCCACCACATGTTGGTGGTTGCTCAGAGTTAGATATGGCTATTATCGTTTTGGAGCAACCCACCCTGAAGACATTGAGAGAGAGAACTATCCTGTGAGGATAAACCCAAACATCTAGAGCAAGAGTGTTTGAGAATTATGAAGTCGTTCTGTTCTGAGAGAACTGAAGACTTGTTACACTTGAAGACTGTGATCTTCCAGACGGTTAGGCGTCGTGGTCTAGTGCATCCAAGAGTCACTCTGAATTGCTGGGTGACCATGGTCTAAAACAATCCAAGAGTCACTGTGGATTGTCGAGTGACCAAGTTTGTACGGGTTTCAGAAGTCTTCCCTGAAGACTTACCTAAGTGATTGGGTGTGGTCTAAGTGAACTTCGGCTCATGGGGAACAAGGTGAAGACGAGGTCTAAGCCTCCCCAACCAGACGTATAGTTGTCAGAGCAACTAGAACTGGTCCAACAAATCATGTGTCTTTGTCAAGCTACTTGTTTTGTCTTTCACTCTCTTACTTACTAAATTGCATTGTGAAGACATTTCTTGATCATCTCAACTCGAAGACATTCATCGAAGACATTCCTAACTATCATTTATCTTCATACTACCTAAGTTTATCCTTGATTCATCTTACTGTACATGATGACTATGCTCTATCTATCTGGATGTCTTTGTAGTATTGCATGCTAGGTTGAGATCCTTGATTGTTATCCCTACCCGATCCTGTATCGCTTCCGCATACTTTGAATACATTTACTATTTTTAAGTGTTCATAAAAATATTTACCATTTACTACTTTGAATACATTTACTATTTTGAATACATTGGGTTGTTGCGGGGCTGCATCGAGGTGGTGCCAGATCCGGCTGCTTTTCGGCCGGTTCCAGCTCATCTGTGGCTGCCGGTGACATGGGTTGGTGGTGGCGCGACGATGGTTTGTGGTGGCTCTCGTGTGTTGTTAGCGCAACGGCTTATAGCGAGATGTGAGGGGATAGCGGAGGTGCGGCGTGTGGGGTTGTGATGTTGGGCGATGCTCTGGACAAAGCTTGTTGGCTGGCGGCGTCGGCGTCTGTGGACGTCGTTTCGACTCCTTGGAGGCGTCGTCGAGGAGTCCATCCCCTTCACACCCTCAGTACCAGGTCTTCGGGTGAAAGCCTAAAGCCCGGTCGGGCTCAGCGTTGGCATCATCGCTTCCCCTTTGGGGCGTTGTCTTGAAGACCTTGGGATCTGGTTTGTGCTCTTCATGGGCTAGAAACTCATGACGCTGCAGTCGGCACGTGCCCGACTGACAGTGTGGAGGTTCTCGCGTCGCAGCTTATGTGTCGACGATGATGGTGTTGGAAATATGCCCTAGAGGCAATGATAAAATAGTTATTATTATATTTCATGTTTCAAGATAATCGTTTATTATCCATGCTATAATTGTATTGAATGAAAGCATAGATACATGTGTGGATATATAGACAAAACAACGTTTTTAGTAAGCCTCTAGTTGACTAGCTAGTTGATCAACGATGGTTAAGGTTTTCTGACCATATGCAAGTGTTGTCACTTGATGACTGGATCACATCATTAGGAGAATGATGTGATGGACAAGACCCAAATTATAAACATAGCATGTGATCGTGTCATTTTGTTGCTATTGCTTTCTGCGTGTCAAGTATTCATTCCTATGACCATGAGATCATGTAACTCACTGACACCAGAGGAATACCTTGTGTATATGAAACGTCGCAATGTTACTGGGTGACTATAAAGGTGCTCTACAGATATCTCCGAAGGTGTCCGTTGAGTTAGGATGGATCAAGACTGGGATTTGTCACTCCGTGTGACGGAGAGGTATCTCGGGGCCCACTCGGTAATACAACATCACATATAAGCCTTGCAAGCAATGTAACTAAAGTGTTAGTCATAGGATCTTGTATTACGGAACGAGTAAAGAGACTTGCCGGTAACGAGATTGAAATAGGTATAGGGATACCGACGATCAAATCTTGGGCAAGTAACATGCCGAAGGACAAAGGGAATGGTATACGGGATTATATGAATCATTGGCACAGAGGTTCAACCGATAAGATCTTCGTAGAATATGTAGGATCCAATATGGACATCCAGGTCCCGCTATTGGATATTGGCCGGGGAGTGTCTCAGGTCATGTCTGCATAGTTCTCTAACCCGCAGGGTCTGCACACTTAAGGTTCGGTGATGTTTCGATATAGTTGAGTTATAGGTGTTGGTGAACGAAGGTTGTTCGGAGTCCCGGATGAGATCACAGACGTCACGAGGGTTTCCGGAATGGTCTGAAAACGAAGATTGATATATAGGATGGTTTCATTTGGTCTCCGGAAAGATTTCGGGCATTACCGGCACTGTACCGGGAGTGACAAATGGGTTCCAGGTTTTCACCGGGAGGGGCCCACCCACCCGGGAGTGAGCCTAATAGGCCAAGTGTGGCGCACCAGCCCTTAGTGGGCTGGTGAATCCAGCCCTAGTGAAATATGTCGGCTAGGAAAAATCAAACCAAAGAAACAAAAGACGGAGGTGGGAAGGAAGAGGAGGACTCCTCCTTCCCCAAATCGAATTGGAGTTGGAGTCATCCTCTCCTCTCTCGGCCGGCGCCCTTTTGCTCTCTTGAGCCCCAAGGCTAGACCCTCCCCTCCTCCTATATATACTAGAGATTTTAGGGTTTTTGAGACATAACTTTTTCCACGTGCAACTCAAACCTCTACTTTGTAGTTCTTCCTCTAGATCAGTTTTATGCGGATATCGGGCGGAGCCCTGCAGGAATAGATCATCTCCATCATCGGCGCGCCGCCACGCTATTGGAGAATTCATCTACTTCCCCGTCTCTCTTGCTGGATCAAGAAGGCGGAGATCGTCATCGAGCTGTACGTGTGCTGAACGCAGAGGTGCCGCCCGTTCGGTGCTAGATCGGAACGGATCGTGGGACGACGGTGATTTGAATCACGAAGCTGTACCACTACATCAACCACGTTTCTTAACGCTTCCCGCTTAGCTATCTACAAGGGTATGTGGATCCGATCTCCCTCTCGTAGATGAACATCACAATGATAGGTCTTCGTGTGCGTAGGAAATTTTTTGTTTCCCATGCGACGTTCCCAATAGTGGCATGATGAGCTAGTTTCATGCGTAGATGTAATCTCGAGTAGAACACAAAAGTTTTTGTGGGCGTTGATGTTCGACTTGCTGCCCTTCTTAGTCTTTTCTCAATTCGACGGTATTGTTGGTTTGAAGCGGCCCGGATCAACAATACTCGTACGCTTACGAGAGACCGGTTTCATCGACTAACATGCAACTCGTTGCATAAAGATGACTGGCGGGTGTCTGTTTCTTCAACCTTAGTTGAATTGGATTTGGCCGAGGCGGTCCTTGGAGAGAGGTCAAATAGCAATTTGCACATCTCTGTTGTGGTTCTTGCGTAAGTAAGATGCGATCATACTAGATACCCATAGCAGCCACGTAAAACATGCAACAACAAATTAGAGGACGTCTAACTTGTTTTTGCAGGGTATGCTTGTGATGTGATATGGCCAAAGACATGATGTGATATATTGGATGTATGAGATGATCATATTGTAATAGTAAATATCGACTTGCACGTCGATGCTACGGCAACCGGCAGGATCCATAGGGTTGTCTTTAAACTAATGTTTGTGTTTGCAGATGTGTTTACTATATTGCTAGGTTGTAGCTTTAGTTGTAATAGCATAGATAGCACGACAACCTCGATGGCGGCACGATGATGGAGATCATGGTGTGGCGCCGGTGACGATGATCATGTCGGTGCTTTGGTGATGGAGATCAAGAAGCACAAGATCATGGCCATATCATATCACTTATGAATTGCATGTGATGTTAATCCTTTTATGCACCTTATCTTGCTTAGAACGATGGTAGCATTATAAGGTGATCCCTCACTAAATTTCAAGATAAAATTGTGTTCTCCCCTACTGTGCACCGTTGCGATAGTTCGTCGTTTCGAGACACCACATGATGATCGGGTGTGATAGACTCAACGTTCACATACAACGGGTGCAAAACACTTGCACACGCGGAACACTCCAGTTAAACTTGACGAGCCTAGCATGTGCAGACATGGCCTCGCAACACGAGAGACCGAAAGGTCGAGCATGAATCATATAGTTGATATTATTAGCACAGAGATGTTTACCACTAAAACTACACTCAACTCACATGATGATCGGATTTGAGTTGGTGAATTTGGATCATGCCACGCTCAAGTAACTAGAGGGATGTCTATTTGAGTGGGATTTTATTAGTAATTTGATTAGTTAAACTCTAATTATCTTCAACATAGTCTAAGTCCACTTTGCAAAATTTTATGTTGTAGATCAATGGCTCACGTAGTAGCAACCTTGAATTTCAATTCATTCCTAGAGAAAGCTAAGCTGAAAGATGATGATAGCAACTTGGTAGACTCGGCTCGTAATATTAGGCTCATCCTACAAGCTGGGAAAAAGAATTATGTCCTTGATGCTGTGCTAGGAGTTGAACCACCCGCTACGTCTGACCAAGATGTTTTGAACCCTTGGCAATCATGTAAGGAGGACTACTTAGTAGTTCAATATGCAGTCTTGTATGTCTTGGAACCGGGACTTCAATGACGCTTTGAACGTCATGGAGCATATGAGATGTTCTAGGAGTTGAAGTTTATCTTTCAGAAGAATGCCCGGATCGAGAGGTATGAGACCTCCGATAAATTCTATGCTTGCAAGATGGAGGAGAATTCGTCTGTCAGTGAACATGTGCTCAAAATGTGTGGGTACTCAAACCGTCTAGCTGAGCTGGGGATTGAACTCCCGCAAGAGGCTATCACTGACAGAATTCTTCAATCCCTGCCACCTAGCTACAAGAGCTTTGTGTTGAACTATAACATGCAAGGGATGAACAAGTCACCCGGCGAGTTATTCGCGATGCTGAGAGTCGTAGAGTCAGAACAACGGAAAGAGCATCAAGTGTTGATGGTCAATAAGACCACTGGTTTCAAGAGAAACGGCAAAGGCAAGAAGGGTAACTCCAAGAAGAGCGGCAAAACTGTTGCCAATCCGAGGAAGAAACCCAAGGCTGGACCTAAGCCGGAAACAGTGTGCTATTATTGCAAGGGGATGGGTCACTGGAAGCGCAACTGCCCCAAGTATTTGACTGATAAGAAGGCGGCCAACGCCAAACCAGGTATATGTGATATACATGTTATTGATGTGTACCTAACCAACTCTCGTAGTAGTGCATGGGTATTTGATACCGGTTCTGTCGCTCATATTTGCAACTCGAAGCTTGGACTGCGGAATAAACGAAGGCTGGCGAAGGATGAAGTGACGATGCGCGTGGGAAATGGTTCCAAGGTTGATGCAATGGCCGTCGACACAGTCTCACTTCCGTTACTATCAGGATTAGTTATGAACTTAAATAATTGTTATTTAGTGCAAGCGTTAAGCATGAACATTATATCTGGATCTTGTTTATTACGAGACGTTACTCATTTAAGTCAGAGAATAATGGTTGTTCTATTTTTATGAGTAATATCTTTTATGGTCATGCACCCAATGTGAGGGGTTTGTTCATATTGAATCTTGATTGTGATGAGACACGTATACATAACATTGAGACCAAAAGATGTAGAGTTAACAATGATAGCGCCACCTTTTTGTGGCACTGCCGCTTAGGTCATATTGGTGTAAAGCGCATGAAAAAACTCCATGTTGATGGGCTTTTGGAGTCACTTGATTTCGAATCACTTGACACGTGCGAACCATGCCTCATGGGCAAGATGACTAAGACTCCGTTCTCCAGAACAAGGGAGCGTGCAAGTGACTTGTTGGAGATCATACATACTGATGTGTGCGATCCAATGAGTGTGGAGGCGTGCGGCGGGTATCTTTATTTTCTCACCTTAACTGATGATTTGAGTAGGTATGGATATATCTACTTGATGAAGCACAAGTCTAAAACGTTAGAAAAGTTCAAGCAATTTCATAGTGAAGTTGAAAATCATCGTAACAAGAAGATCAAGTTCGTATGATCTGATCGAGGGGGTGAATATCTGAGTTTCGAGTTTGGTGCTCACTTAAGACAATGTGGAATCGTTTCACAGTTGACACCACCTGGAACACCACAGCGTAATGGTGTGTCCGAACGTCGTAATCGTACTTTGTTAGATATGGTGCGATCTATGATGTCTCTTACCGATTTGCAAATCGTTTTGGGGTTATGCATTAGAGACAGTTGCATTCACTTTAAATAGGGCACCATCAAAATCCGTTGAGATGGCAGCATATGAGCTATGGCATGGCAAGAGGCCAAAGTTGTCGTTTCTTAAAGTTTGGGGATGCGATGCTTATGTCAAAAAGCTTCAGCCTGAAAAGCTGGAACCCAAAGCGGAAAAGTGCGTCTTCATAGGTTACCCAAAAGAGACAGTTGGGTACACCTTCTATCTCAGATCCTAGGGCAAAGTGTTTCTTGCTAAGAACGGAGCTTTTCTTGAGAAGGAGTTTTTCTTGAAAGAATTGAGTGGGAGGAAGATAGAACTTGATGAGGTTGTGGAACCTCTGCTCCCTCTAGATGGTGGCGCACGGCAGAGAGAAATCTCTGTCAAGGTAACATCGGTTGAGGAGGAAGCTCATGATGATGATCATGAAGCTTCTGATCAAGTTACTATCGGACCTCGCAGGTCGACAAGATCGCGTACTGCTCGTGAGTGGTACGGTAATCCTGTCTTATCTATCATGTTGTTAGACAACAATGAGCGTGCGAATTATGAAGAAGCAATGGTGGGCCTGGATTCCAACAAATGGTTAGAGGCCCTGAAGACTGAGATAGGATCTATGTATGAAAGCAAAGTGTGGACTTTGGGAGTATTACCTGAAGGTCCCAAGGCTATTCAGAACAAATGGATCTTTAAGAACAAGACGGACGCGGACGGTAACATGACTGTTTATAAAGCTCGACTTGTGGCAAAGGGTTTTTCACAAGTTCAAGGAGTTGACTACGATGAGACATCCTTAGCGGTAGCGATGCTTAAGTTCGTCCGAATCATGTTAGCAATAGCTGCATTTTTTTATTATGAAATCTGGCAGATGGATGTCAAAACAGCGTTCCTTAATAGTTTTCTTAAGGAAGAGTTGTATATGATGCAACCCGAAGGTTTTGTCGATCCAAAGAATGCTAACAAAGTATGCAAGCTCCAGCGATCCATTTATGGACTGGTGCAAGCATCTCGGAGTTGGAATAAGCTCTTTGATGAGGTGAGCAAAGCATTTGGGTTTATACAAGTTGTTGGAGAATCTTGTATTTACAAGAAAGTGAGTGGGAGCTCTGTAGCGTTTCTAATATTATATGTGGATGACATATTGCTGATTGGAAACAATATGGAGTTTATAGAGAGCGTAAAGGATTACTTGAACAAATGTTTTTCAATGAAAGACCTAGGAGAAGCTGCTTACATATTAGGCATTAAGATCTATAGGGATAGATCGAGGCGCCTAATAGGACTTTCACAAAGCACATACCTTGATAAAGTTTTGAAGAAGTTCAAAATGGAGCAGTCCAAGAAGGGTTTCTTGCCAGTATTACAAGGTATAAAGTTGAGTAAGACTCAGTGTCCAGTAACCGCGGAAGATAGAGAAAAGATGAGTACCATCCCCTATGCTTCAGCCATAGGGTCTATCATGTATGGAATGATGTGCACAAGACTGGACGTCAGCCTGACCATAAGTATGGCAGGCAGGTTTCAAAGTAATCCAGGAGTGGATCACTGGACGACGGTCAAGAATATTCTGAAGTACCTGAAAAGGACTAAGGAAATGTTTCTCGTTTATGGAGGTCACGAAGAGCTCGTCGTAATGGGTTACGTTGATGCAAGCTTTGACACTGATCCGGATGACTCTAAGTTTCAAACCGGATACTTATTTATTCTTAATGGGGGTGCGGTAAGCTGGTGCAGTTCCAAGCAAAGCGTTGTAGTAGATTCTACATGTGAAGCGGAGTACATGACTGCCTTGGAGGCAGCTAAGGAGGGTGTCTGGATGAAGCAGTTCATGACGGATCTTGGAGTTGTGCCGAGCGCACTAAATCCAATAACTCTGTTCTGTGACAACACTGGTGCCATTGCTCTAGCAAAGGAACCAAGGTTTTAGAAGAAGACCAGACACATCAAACGATGCTTCAACCTCATCCGCGACTATGTCGAAGGAGATGACGTAAATATTTGCAAAGTGCACACGTATCTGAATGTTGCAGATCCGTTGACTAAACCTCTTCCACAAGCGAAGCATGATCAACACCAAAACTGTATGGGTGTTAGATTCATTCCAATGTAAATCGCATAGCAATGTGAGACTAGATTATTGACTCTAGTATAAGTGGGAGACTGTTGGAAATATGCCCTATAGGCAATGATAATATAGTTATTATTATATTTCATGTTTCAAGAGAATCATTTATTATCCATGCTATAATTGTATTGAATGAAAGAATAGATACATGTGTGGATATATAGACAAAACAATGTCCCTAGTAAGCCTCTAGTTGACTAGCCAGTTGATCAATGATGGTTAAGGTTTTCTGACCATATGCAAGTGTTTTCACTTGATGACTGGATGACATCATTAGGAGAATGATGTGATGGATAAGACCCTAATTATAAACGTAGCATGTGATTGTGTCGTTTTGTTGCTATTGTTTTCTCTGTGTCAAGTATTCATTCCTATGACCATGAGATCATGTAACTCACTCACATCGGAGGAATAACTTGTGTGTATCAAACGTCGCAACGTTACTCGGTGATTATAAAGGTGCTCTACAGATATCTCCGAAGGTGTCCGTTGAGTTAGCATGGATCAAGACTGGGATTTTTCACTCCGTGTGACGGAGAGGTATCTCGAGGCCCACTCGGTAATACAACATCACATATAAGCCTTGCAAGCAATGTGACTAAAGTGTTAGTCACGGGATCTTGTATTACGGAACGAGTAAAGAGACTTGCCAGTAATGAGATTGAAATAGGTATAGGGATACAGATGATCAAATCTCGAGCAAGTAACATGCCGAAGGACAAAGGGAATGGTATACGGGATTATATGAATCCTTGGCACAGAGGTTCAACCGATAAGATATGTAGGATCCAATATGGACATCCAGGTCCCGCTATTGGATATTGGCCGGGGAATGTCTCAGGTCATGTCTGCATAGTTCTCGAACTCGCAGGGTTTGCACACTTAAGGTTCGGTGACGTTTCGGTATAGTTGAGTTATAGTTGTTGGTGACCGAAGGTTGTTCGGAGTCCCGGATGAGATCACGGATGTCAGGAGGGTTTCCGGAATGGTCCGGAAACGAAGATTGATATATGATACGTCTCCGTCGTATTTATAATTTTTAATTGTTTCATGCCAATATTCTACAACTTTCATATACTTTTGGCAACTTTTTATACTATTTTTGGGACTAACATATTGATTCAGTGGCCAGTGTCAGTTCCTGTTTGTTGCATGTTTTTTGTTTCGCAAAATATCCATACCAAACGAATTCCAAACATAATAAAAACTTACGGATATTTTTTTTGAAATATTTATGACTTTTGGGAAAAAGAATCAACGCGATGCGATGCACGGAGTGCCCACAAGCCGTGTCGCCGCGGCCAAGGGGTGGGGCCTCCGCAGGCAGGTTTGTGGCCGCTCCTTAAGGCGGTTGGAGCCCTTCTTTCGCCGCAAGAAAGATAATATCCGGAAGAAAATCGTGTTAAAATTTCAGCCCAATCGGAGTTACGGATCTCCGGGAATTTAAGAAACGGTGAAACGCAAAATCTGGGAGCGCAGAAACAGAAGGACACAAAGAAAGAGAGATCCAATCTCGGAGGGGCTCTCGCCCCTCCGCCTCCATGGAGACCATGGACTAGAGGGGAAACCCTTCTCCCGTCTAGGGAGGAGGTCAAGGAAGAAGAAGAAGGAGGGGGGCTCTCTCCCCTCTCTCCCGGCGGCGCCGAAACGCCGCCCGGGACATCATCATGTGACAGCGATCTACACCAACACCTCTGTCATCTTCAACAATATCTCCATCATCTTCCCCCATCTTTATTCAGCGGTTCACTCTCCCACAACCTGCTGTACCCTCTACTTGAACATGGTGCTTTATGCTACATATTATTATCCAATGATGTGTGGCTATCCTATGATGTTTGAGTAGATTATCATTGTCCTATCGGTGATTGATGAATTGCTATGATTGGTTTAATTTGCTTGTGATTATGTTGTTGTCATTTGGTGCCCATCATATGATCGCGCGCGTGGATCACACCATAGGGTTAGTTGTATGTTTATAGGACTATGTATTGGCAGGCTAGAGTGACAGAAGCTTCAAACCTAGCATAGAAATTGATGCATATGGGATTGAAGGGGGATCAATATATCTTATTGCTATGGTTGGGTTTTACCTTAATGAACATTAGTAGTTGTGGACGCTTGTTAATAGTTCCAATCATAAGTGCATAGAATTCCAAGTAAGGGATGACATGCTAGCAGAGGCCTCTCCCACATAATACTTGCTATCGATCTAGTAACGTAGTCAATTGCTTAGGGACAATTCCGCAACTCCTACCACCACTTTTCCACACTCGTTAGACACTCGTAGTTGTTACTTTATCTAACCAGCCCCTAGTTTTATTTACGTGTTCTTTACTTTCTTGCAAGCCTATCCTATCACTCCTACGAAGTACTTCTTGTTTCATACTTGTTCTAGGTAAAGCGAACGTAAACTGTGCGTAGAGTTGTATCGGTTGTCGATAGAACTTGAGGGAATATTTGTCCTACCTTTAGCTCCTCGTTGGGTTCGACACTCTTACTTTTCGAGAAAGGCTACAATTGATCCCCTATACTTGTGGGTTATCAAGACCTTTTTCTGGCGTGTTGCCGGGGAGCAATAGGGTGGGGTGAATATTCTCGTGTGTGCTTGTTTGCTTTATCACTAAGTAGATTTATTTGCTTTTTTAAGTTCTTCTCTATCTTTAGTTATGGATATGGAACACGAAATACCAAAAAAAATAGGTGTACTTGCTACTCAATGAGATGGGGAACCTCCTAAAACCCTCGAGGCTCGTTATGTGGAAAATATTATACACTTCTTTAATAATCCTGAGAAAGCCCCATTCAATTATATAATGGGATACACGTCGGATCAACGTGAATACTTTAGGGATTATCGCTTGACTCAAAAAGGGAAACTTTTATGGGATCAAATCCATTTGTTGAAATGGTATGCTTGGGAACTATGCAAGAGATATGGTGTTACTTGTTTCTCTAGGATGAAGGCTCCACACCTACCCTTTTCTTTTGAATTTAATGATCCTATGGCTTCTTATGCTAATGGTATATATGATTACTATGATGTGGATCAAATAGAAGATTTGTTGCTTTTATGGGTGCTTATGAAATTGATGCTCTATTTAAAAGGTGTGATGATAATGATGATGCTCCTTACCGATCTGAAAATTTGGCTATGCTTCGTTATTGTTATACTAATTATGAATACAATGCCCATATTGAATGATTTAAGGAGAAATCCTATGCTGTCCACGAAGAGACTATTATTTTGCAGGAAACTATGGAAGAAGAAAATGCTCAATTTGTGAGCTCATTAGATGAAAAAGATGAAGAGGAGAGCGAAGAACAAAAGGAGGAAGAGCGGACTAGCTACCCGTGTCCACCTTCTAATGAGAGTAACTCTTCTACTCATACATTATTTAATTTCCCTTCGTTCTTACCGAAGGATGAATGCTATGATCCCTTGGATTCGTTTGAAATATTCCTTTTTGATGAACTTGATGCTTGCTATGCTTGTGGCCATGATGCCAATATGAATGATGCTTATGAAGATGAGCTAGCTATAGTTCCTTATGTTACACATGATGATTTTGATGAATATAATATGCATGTGCTTGTTGCTCCTACTTGCAATTATTCTGAGAGAGGAACTACATCTCCACCTCTCTATGTTTTCAATACGATAAAATTGCAAGAAACTGCTTATGCTATGTATTGTCCTTTACTTGAAGTGCATGAATTGTTCTTTTATGACATGCCAATGCATAGGAAGAGAGTTAGACTTCGTCATTGCATGATATATGTTACCTTGTGCTCACTACTAAATTTCAAATCATTGCTAATTAAAATTGGCTTTAAAGAAAGCGCTGCCTGGGAGACAACCCGGAAGTTTTAGAGAGTCATTTATTTCTCTTGAGTGCTTTTATTTAGTTTAAAAACAAAAAAATATATAGAGGGGAACTTAAAACTTTTTCAAAAAGAGAAGCGATTGAAAGGTGATGCATTGCGAAAGTGAGGGTCGATCTTGAACACTTGTGTTCATGATCATGGAAACAATGTAGAATTTTTCATGAAAGTTTCTCACAAAAATAATTATCCCCTTGTACAATTCCTTTGTGTTTTTAAAAATAATGTGCCAAGTAAAGCCTTTACGATTAGTTTGGGTGATAGTTGTTTGATCACGCTGAGAAAAGACACAAACTTTCTGCTCATGAAATTAATTTTAATTTTTATTCTGGAAGAGCTTTTGAGTTGATTATTTTTGCTTCTGATTGATATGAAAATTTTCCAGACGTTCGTAATTTTTCAGATTTTTTGAGATATCCGAAGTATACTGAATATACAGATTGCTACAGACTGTTCTGTTTTGACAGATTCTGTTTCCTATGCATTGTTCTCTTATTTTGATGAATCTATGGGTAGTATCGGCGGTATGAATCATGGTGAAGTTGGATTACAGTAGATATAATGCTAACTAGTGGCGAAGATGCGCGGCGCACGCCGCGCCCGTCGAAAGTCTCATTTATATTTCGAATAAGTACTTGAATTTTATTTTTATTTCATGCATGTAATCTTTTTCATGTTTAGCTGGTTGGATTTTTTGGTGGGGTTTATAGGAAGGAAAGGAGGTGTAGTTTCATTTTGGCACGATTCACTGGTGTAATAAAGTTATTTATAACACGTTTAAATCCGTCGTAGTTGTTTTTTTGTCTATACGTGTAGAGATGCTTGACTTGTTTTTTGTATAGAGCGACAAAGGCCATTCTTGGTGGAGTCCATTTCATGTTCTTAATAGAACGGAAGCGTATGCGATATTTCTCAGATTTTGGCTTTGTGGTAATATTGGAGTGGAAAGACGATCACTTTATTATCAATGAGCAACGCCATTAGGTAAGATTAATTGTTAGATAATATGTATATAGATTAGATCAAACTAAGTTACTAAATTGGTATTTATTTGGTTTATTTTTTTCCTCTGCGTATTTAAGTATTTCATTAGATTTGTGTGTTTCACTTTAGGAATTATCTATATATAAGTCTAAAGATAGCATGGTATAATTGTATTAAAAGAAACCCTTAGACAATTTACTAAGCAATAAAAATAAAAATAATATCAAAATACTTGTACGTATGAGAAGGTAATAAAATATACATAAGGATCTCTTTTTAAAAATGCAAGAACCTATGATGATATACAGTACATAAAAAGAAGCCATTTTATGAATATTGTTTATAAATAATATGTTTGACATATATACTAATGATTAGCATATTTTCTGTATGTAAGAAATCACCTTTTTTCTTTTAAAACACTGTTCAAAAAATGTGCATTTGTTTACAGCGTGATTACTATTCACTGTTGGACACGTAAATAAATAGTAGATTCAGAAAAAATCGAGTGACTGTTTACTGATGTTGACATCGCCGTAAAATGAACAGTAGATGGCGAAAAAAAGTAAAAAAACCAAAAAAAAGGATCGCTGCGGCTTTAAAAATGAACAGTAGATGGCGAAAAAAAGTCAAGAAAACCAGAAAAAGGGGATCACTGCGGCTTTAGTATATAGTATATATATGAATTTAGAATGAGTTCACAACAGTACTTGAAGTGGTGATTTATTTTATTATACTAACGGATCTCACGAAGTTTTGTTGAGTTTTGTGTGATTGAAGTTTTCAAGTTTTGGGTGAGAGCACGTTGGATGAAGGAATAAGGAGAGGCAAGAGCCTAAGCTTGGGGATGCCCGAGGCATCCCAAGATAATATTCAAGAAAGACTCAAGCATCTAAGCTTGGGGATGCCTTCTCTTTCGTCTACAATCTATCGGTAATTTTACTCAGAGCTATATTTTAATTCGTCACATGATATGTGCAAATTCTTGGAGCGTCTTTTGTGTTTATTTTTCCTTTTTCTTTTATGCACCATGATGGTATGAGATAGTACTTGGTTGGCTTTATAGAATGCTTCTTGTGCTTTACTTATATCTTTTGAAGTTTGGATTACTTGTTTCGCTACACATAGAAAACCGCCATTTGTAGAATGCTCCTTTTCTTCACTTATATTTGTTAGAGCGGGGCATATCTTTTGTAGAAAGAATTAAACTCTCATGCTTCATTTATACCTATTTAGAGAGTTAACAGGAGTTGGTCATTCACATGGTTAGTCATAAAATCCTACATAAAACTTGTAGATCACTGAATATGATATGTTTGATTCCTTGCAACAGTTTTGCGACATGAATATGTGATATTAGAGTCACATATTCATGTCGCAAAACTTGTGTTAAGGTTTGTGATTCCCTAGCATGCACGTATGGTGAACTGTTATGTGATGAAGTCGGAGCATGATTTATTTATTGATTGTCATCCTTTGTGTGGAGGCCGGGATCGCGCGATGGTTAACTCCTACCAACCTTTCCCCTAGGAGCATGCGTGTAGTACCTTGTTTCAATGACTAATAGACTTTTGCAATAAGTATGTGAGTTCTTTATGACTAATGTTGAGTCCATGGATTATACGCACTCTCACCCTTCCACCATTGCTAGCCTCTCTAGTACCGCGCAACTTTCGCCGGTGCATTACACCCACCATATAGCCTCCCTCAAAACATCCACCATACTTACCTATTATGGCATTTTCATAGCCATTCCGAGATATATATTGCCATGCAACTATCACCATTCCGTCTCATGACATGTGCCACCACTTCCATATTGCCATTGCATAATCGTAAGATAGCTAGCATGATGTTTCCATGGCTTGTCCGTTTTTTGATGTCATTGCTATGCTAGATCATTGTCACGGTACACTACTGAAGGCATTTCATATAGAGTCATCATTGCTCTAAGTATTGAGTTGTAAGTGTGATGATCATTATTAATAGAGCATTGTCCCATGTGAGGAAATAAAAGAGGCCAGCGAAGCCCATTTACAAAAAAGAGGCCAAAGATGCCCACAAAAAAAGAGAGGCCAAAGAGCCCACAAAAAATGAGAGAAAAGAGAGAAGGGACAATTGCTACTATCCTCTTTCCACACATGTGCTTCAAATAGCATTATGATCTTCATGACAGAGAGTCTCCTATGTTGTCACTTTCATATACTAGTGGGAAATTTTCATTATATAACTTGCCTTGTATATTCCAATGACGGGCTTCCTCAAAATTGCCCTAGGTCTTTGTGAGCAAGCAAGTTGGGTGCACACTCACTAGTTTCTTTTGTGAGCTTTCATACACTTATAAGCTCTAGTGCATCCGTGGCATGGCAATCCCTACTCACTCACATTGATATCTATTGATGGGCATCTCCATAGCCCGTTGATACGCCTAGTTGGTGTGAGACTATCTCCTTCTTTTTTGTCTTCTCCACGACCACCATATTCTATTCCACCTATAGTGCTATGTCCATGGCTCACGCTCATGTATCGCGTGAAAGTTGAAAAGGTTTGAGAACACTAAAGTATGAAACAATTGCTTGGCAAAAACCGGGGTTGTGCATGATTTAAATACGTTGTGTGGGGAAGATGGAGCATAGTCAGACTATATGATTTTGTAGGGATAACTTTCTTTGGCCATGATATTTTGAGAAGACATTATTGCTATGTTAGTATGCTTGAAATATTATTGTCTTTATGTCAAATGATAGACTATTGCTTCGAATCACTCGTGTTTTAGTATTCATGCCATGATTAGATTATATGGTCAAGATTATGCTAGGTAGCATTCCACATCAAAAATTATCTTTTTTATCATTTACCTACTCGAGGACGAGCAGGAATTAAGCTTGAGGATGCTGATACGTCTCCGTCGTATCTATAATTTTTGATTGTTTCATCCCAATATTCTACAACTTTCATATACTTTTGGCAACTTTTTATACTATTTTTGGGACTAACATATTGATCCAGTGCCCAGTGCCAGTTCTTGTTTGTTGCATGTTTTTTATTTCGAAAAATATCCATACCAAACGAAGTTCAAATGTAATAAAAACTTACGGGGATTTTTTTGGAATATTTATGATTTTTGGGAAGAAGAATCAAAGCGATGCGATGCACGGAGTGCCCACAAGCCCTGTCGCCGCGGCCAGGGGGTGGGGCCGCGGCAGGCAGGCTTGTGGCCACTCCTTAAGGAGGTTGGGGCCCTTCTTTCGCTGCAAGAAATATAATATCCGGAATAAAATCGTGTTAAACTTCCAGCCCAATCGGAGTTACGGATCTCCGGGAATTTAAGAAACGGTGAAACGCGGAATCTGGGAGCGCAGAAACAGAAAGACACAGAGAGGGAGATCCAATATCGGAGGGGCTCTCGCCCCTCCGCCGCCATGGAGAACATGGACCAGAGGGGAAACCCTTCTCCCATCTAGGGAGGAGGTCAAGGAAGAAGAATAAGGAGGGGGTCTCTCTCCCCTCTCTCCCGGCGGCGCCGGAACACCACCCGGGACATCATCGTGTGATGGCGATCTACACCAACACCTCCGTCATCTTCACCAACATCTCCATCATCTTACCCCATCTATATTCAGCAGTTCACTCTCCCGCAACCCGCTGTACCCTCTACTTGAACATGGTGCTTTATGCTACATATTATTATCCAATGGATGTGTTGCTATGCTATGATGTCTGAGTAGATTATCGTTGTCCTATCGGTGATTGATGAATTGCTATGATTGGTTTAGTTCGCTTGTGGTTATGTTGTTGTCCTTTGGTTCCCATCATATGATCGCGCGCGTGGATCACACCATAGGGTTAGTTGTATGTTGATAGGACTATGTATTGGCAGGCTAGAGTGACAGAAGCTTCAAACCTAGCATAGAAATTGATGCATATGGGATTGAAGGGGGACCAATATATCTTATTGCTATGGTTGGGTTTTACCTTAATGAACGTTAGTATTTGCGGACGCTTGCTAATAGTTCCAATCATAAGTGCATAGAATTCCAAGTAAGGGATGACATGCTAGCACAGGCCTCTCCCACATAATACTTGTTATCGATCTAGTAACGTAGTCAATTGCTTAGGGACAATTCCGCAATTCCTACCACCACTTTTCCACACTCGTTAGACACTCGTAGTTGTTTCTTTATCTAACCAGCCCCTAGTTTTATTTACGTGTTCTTTACTTTCTTTCAAACCTATCCTATCACTCCTACAAAGTACTTCTAGTTTCATACTTGTTTTAGGTAAAGCGAACGTAAAGTGTGCGTAGAGTTGTATCGGTGGTCGATAGAACTTGAGGGAATATTTGTCCTACCTTTAACTCCTCGTTGGGTTCGATACTCTGACTTATCGAGAAAGGCTACAATTGATCCCCTATACTTGTGGGTTATCAATATATATGATGGTTTCATTTGGTCTCCGGAAAGATTTCGGGCATTACCGGTAGTGTACTGGGAGTGATGAATGGGTTTCGGGTTTTCACCGGGAGGGGCCCACCCACCCGGGAGTGAGCCTAATATCCCAAGGGTGGCGCACCAGCCCTTAGTGGGCTCGTGAGGCCAGACCAAGTGGGATATGTTGGCTAGGAAAAAGAAAACCAAAGAAAAAAAAGAGGGAGGTGGGAGGGAAGAGGAGGACTCCTCCTTCGCCAAACCGAATTGGAGTTGGAGTCCTCCTCTCCTCTCTCGACCGGCGCCCTTGGGGCTCTCTTGAGCCCCAAGGCTAGCACCTCCCCTCCTCCTATATATACTAGAGGTTTTAGGGCTTTTGAGACACAACTTTTGCCACCTGCAACTCAAACCTCGACTTCGTAGTTATTCCTCTATATCAGTTTTCTACGGAGCTCGGGCAGAGCCCTGCAGGAATAGATCATTACCATCACCAGCGCGCCGTCACGTTGTCGGAGAACTCATCTACTTCCCCGTCTCTCTTGCTGGATCAAGAAGGCGGAGATCGTCATTGAGATGTACGTGTGCTGAACGTGGAGGTACCATCCGTTCGGCGCTAGATCGGAACGGATCGTGGGACGACGGTGATTTGAATCACGAAGCTGTACCACTACATCAACCACGTTTCTTAACGCTTCCCGCTTAGCGATCTACAAGGGTATGTGGATCTGATCTCCCTCTCGTAGATGAACATCACCATGATAGGTCTTCGTGTGCGTAGGAAATTTTTTGTTTCCCGTGCGACATTCCCCAACAGATGGTGGCAAGATGTGCATGGTTGTGGCTGGTCTTTGTCCTCGACAGTCGGGCTGCTCCTGAGCATGAAGTCGGAGTTGCGGCATGCAGGGCGACACAACAACAACGACGCTAGGTGATGGGCATTTCGGACTCTGAAGGCGCAAGACGTGCTCCTATTCTCATGTGATGCTCGTCATCAAGGTCAGAGTTGCCTCATCTTGGTCCTCGTGGGCCGATTCTTTGGCTTTGCCCAACATGGTTTCCGCGTGTTGCTCGTTCGGATGGGCCTTGACTAGTCGCCCGCTCCAAAGTTGAAGTCGCTTGCTTGGGGAGAGGTGATGACGATGACATTGCTGGCAATCTCGACGTTGTCTTCGTTTCGGTGATGTGTGTGTGTGTGTCTTGTAGGTGTGAGGTCGGCCGGGGTGCCCTTCTCGATAGGGCGTCGTAACGGTTTTAGTCATGTTTCCTGTTAATTAACGGGGCAATTTTCTTATGTTTTGTAAGAAATCAAGATCCTCATGGACCGAGTTTTGAAAAAAAGACCATCATCGTTAGCACCGTCAAGACAGGTCAAAGCACCACACGGCAAAATTCTAGATCTAGAGTCGACTAAGCACCCTCATCGCAAAAAAAAGCATCATAGGCTCCCAGCCACAATGACAATACGGTTACAAGGGGATGAAAATAGTGTATGATTTTTAAATTCGCACACACAACGTTGCCTTTTAACATCAAAACGTCTCCACCAACAACACACGGTCCCAATATTAAGGCAAATCAAAACCTGCTATGGAAATAGATCTAGGGTTCTCGCCTTGTCGAGATCGACCACAAGAGACGAGAGAAACCGACGGGAAACTTTAATTGAGAACACACACGTTGGAGATTTTCTTTAGCAACTAGATATGCAAGCATACTAGGGGAGAATTCGATCCTAAAAATTAAACACGTCCCATAAAAAGACGTAAAAATATTTATCAAAGTTTTTAAGACGTTAAAATTATGGAAAATAGTAGAATTCAGCCAACGGATCACCATCCGCCGCCTCCTACATTCAACACGTGTTCTCATGTACTCTTCATCTCACACTGGCAACCATGGTTGATGCTCGAGTGTGCACGCCCGAGCTCCGCTCGGCCACCATCAATCTAGTTGTGCCGCTCTAAACGCCCCTCTCGCCATCTGTCATCGCTCCGATCGATGATGCCATTTTATGCTTTTCGCAGCAAAGGCTTTGTTGCAAAAATTATCGTGCAATGACTTCTCGCCAATATCCTTGCTGAATTCTTTCATCAAGATTATCACTAAGTTGTTTGCCAACGAACTGCGAAAAATTATTCTTAAGCTTGTCCACCTCAATCAATATGGCTTCTTGAAATAAATATCGATCCAAGGCTACCCGCCTTGGACATTTGAATACTTGCACTACTGTTAACATTCAAAGCAACCAACTATTATCCTTAAGCTAGATTTTGAGAAGGCTTTTGACATGTTTGACCATCAAGCAATCATTGATATTTTGAGAGCTATGAGACTTGGGGATAAATGGTTATCCTGGATTCAGTTGATCCTATCTTCTGGTACCTCTGTTGTTCTATTAAATGGTGTTTCAGGAAAAAAGTTTCTCTACAAATGAGGAGTTAGGCAAGGAGACCCCTTGTCCCTCCCCCCTTCTATTTGTTCTTGCTACAAATATGTTGCAAACCACTTTGAATGAAGCCCTGGATCACCATTTAATCAGCCCTCCAATCTACATTTCATCATGCCCAGACTTTCCTGTGATCCAATATGCCGATGACAGCATTGTTGTTGTTCAAGCAGTTCCATCCCAGCTCATGCACATTAAAAACTTGCTCCTCCATTACGCTGATTGCATTGGATTAAAGGTGAACTACAAGAAGTCTATCATTATGCCAATCAATGTTTGTGAATCTTTAGTGACTTCGTTGGTATCTATCTTAAACCACAAACAAGGATATTTCCCATTTACTTACTTAGGACTCCCTATGAGCACCTCTAGACTAAAAATTGAAGACTTCAACCATATAATGCAAATAACTGGAAGATGGCTCTCTGGATGCTCCACAATGCTCTCATATGATGGAAGGTTTCAGTTAATCAAGTCTGTTTTTTTGCTTCCCTACCAGTTTTCTTTATGTGCACCCTTGCTCTCCCAATTGGGGTGTGCTACGGAAACAAAAGACCTTCCCTGGCAACGGCGCCAGGAATCCTTCTGCTACGGGCTACGCCTTTAGGGACTTCCTTGGCAAATATGCAAAGGATTCCCCCGCGGCCTTGGAGCCTTGCGTTGGTGTTCCCTTGAAGCGGAAAGGGTGATGTAGCACAGCGACGGTAAGTATTTCCCTCAGTTTGAGAACCAAGGTATCAATCGAGTAGGAGGATCGAGTCAAGTCACAAGTACCTGCACAAACACAAAGAGCTTGCACCCAACGCTATGAAGGGGTTGTCAATCCCTTATAGATTGTTTGCAAAGTGAGAACTGAAAGCACAAAGTAAACAAAGCAAAGTAAAAGTGAAAGTGGAGACGATAGTTGTGAATAGACCCGGGGGCTGTAGTGTTCACTAGTGGCTTCTCTCATAAAAGCAAGTAGACGGTGGGTGAACGAATTACTGTCGAGCAATTGATAGAACCGCGCAAAGTCATGACGTTATCTATGGCAATGATCATATCTATAGGCATCACGTCCAAAACAAGTAGACCGATACTTTCTAAATCTACTACTATTACTCCACACGTCGACCGCTATCCATCATGCATCTAATGTATTGAGTTCATAAGAACAGAGTGACGCCTTAAGCAAGATGGCATGATGTAGATGGACAATCTCAAATTTATGATGAAAGCCCATCTTGTTACCCTTGATGGCAACAACACGATGCGTGCCTTGCTGCCCCTTCTGTCACTGGGAAAGGTAACCGCACAGTATGAACCCAAAACCAAGCACTTCTCCCATTGCAAGAATCATAGATCTAGTTGGCCAAACAAAACCCAAGACTCGGAGAGACTTACAAGGATATCAAACCATGCATATAAGAAATCAGCAAAGACTCAAATATAAATCATAGATAATCTGAACAGAAATCCACAATTCATCGGATCTCGGCAAACACACCGCCAAAGAGGATTACATCGGATAGATCTCCATGAAGATCATGGAGAACTTTGTATTGAAGATCCAAGAGAGAGAAGAAGCCATCTAGCTACTAACTACGGACCCGTAGGTCTGAAGTGGACTACTCACGAGTCATTGGAGAGGTGATGATGTTGATGTAGAAGCCCTCCAACTCCAAAGTCCCCTCCGGCAGGGCACCGGGAAGGGTCTCCAGATGAGATCTCGCGGAAACGGAAGCTTGCGGCGGCGGAAAAGTGTTTTCGTGGATGCCCTGATTTTTTCTGGGATTTTAGGGAATTTATAGGCCAAAGAGCTAGGGCAGGGGAGCGCTAGGGAGGCCACAAGCCTGGTTGCCGCGGGCCCCCTGGCCGCGGCAACAGGGCTTGTGGGCTCCCTGTGGGCCTCCTGCCTTGGACCTGAAGTCCCCCGATCTTCTTCTGTTCTGGGAAAAATTATTTCTGGGATTTTATTCCGTTTGGACTCTGTTCCAAAATCAGATCTGAAAAGAGTCAAAAACACAGAAAAAAAACAGGAACTCGCACTTGGCACTGAATTAATATGTTAGTCCCAAAAAAGATATAAAAGGTATATAAAACATCCAAAGTTGACAAGATAACACCATGAAACCATCAAAAATTATAGATACGTTTGAGACGTATCAGGGTGATAGAGCAAATCAATAAATATCTCAAGCACTTCTTCTGGAGAAAATATGGTAGGATAGACAAAGGCACTACCCTAATTGAAAGGATGTGGATGTCGCCTAGAGGGGGGGGGTGAATAGGCGCTTTAAAATAATTACGGTTTAGGCTTGAACAAATGCGGAATAAAACTAACGTTTAATTTGTCAAGCACAAAACCTACAACAACTAGGCTCACCTATGTGCACCAACAACTTGTGCTAAGCAAGATAAACAACTAAGTGATAGCAAGATATATGACAATAAACAATATGGCTATCACAAAGTAAAGTGCATAAGTAAAGGGTTTGGGTAAGAGATAAGCGAGGCACGCGGAGACGATGATGTATCCCGAAGTTCACACCCTTGCGGATGCTAATCTTCGTTGGAGCGGTGTGGAGGCACAATGCTCCTCAAGATGCCACTAAGGTCACCGTAATCTCCTCACGCCCTCGCACAATGCAAGATTCGTGATTCCACTAAGGGACCCTTGAGGACGGTCACCGAACCCGTACAAATGGCAAACCTTGGGGGCAGTCACAGGTACCCATACAAATTGCTCGGGGCAATCTCCACAACCTAATTGGAGACCCCGACGCTTGCCCGGAGCTTTACACCACAATGATTGAGCTTCGAGACACCACCAAACTTCGAGGACGCCAAAGCATACACGAAGAACAATATCTAGGGTACTAAGTACCAAAGGTAATAAGCTTCTCAAACTTCACTTCCACGTATCACCGTGGAGAACTCAAACCGATGCAACTAATGCAATGGCAAGGGCACACGGAGTGCCCAAGTCCTTCTCTCCCAAATCCCACCAAAGCAACTAATGCTAGGGAGGAAAATGAGAGGAAGAACGAAGAAGAACACGAAGAACTCCAAGATCTAGACCCAAGGGGTTCCCCTCACTTAGAGGAGAAAGTGATTGGTGGAAATGTGGATCTAGATCTCCTCTCTCTTTTCCCTCAACAACTAGCAAGAATCATTGGAGGGATTGAGAGTTAGCAAGCTCGAAGAAGGTCAACAATGGGGGAAGAACACGAGCTAAAGAGATAAGGTTCAATGGGGAAGAAGACCCCCTTTATAGGTGGGGAAAAATCCAACCGTTATGCTTCACAGCCCGCATAGAGCGGTACTACCGCTCATGGGAGCGGTACTACCGCTCGGTAGGTTCACCAACCATGCTGAGGCCAAAAACGATGCGAAAAACAGTCCGACGGAGCGGTACTACCGCTCCTAGAGCGGTACTACCGCTAGGGAGCGGTAGTAAAAAATTACTACCGCTCCGGGGGTGGTACTACCGCTACAGGAGCGGTACTACCGCTAGGGAGCGGTAGTAAAAAATTACTACCGCTCCGGGGGCGGTACTACCGCTCGCACGAGGAGCGTTACTACCGCTGGATACTGAAACTGCTCTAACTTTCGCATACGAATTCCGTATTAAACAAAACCAAGTTTGTTGGAAAACTAACGACATGGGCTAACACAATCTTGATAGAAATATCAATAAGAAGCAAGCGATAAAAGTACCATAATAAAATGGTGAGAACCCTTCTTCGAATAAGACCGGTAAAAACTCTCAGCATCGAAAACATCATAGAAGATGCATATGGACTCCGTTTTCGATGAACTCGAGCTTGTCATGAAGATGACCATAATCTCTAAAACTCACAAAGAGAAACACCAAACAAGAACCAAGAAGTATGATGCAAGGATGCAAATGGTTTGAGCTCTCAACGAACGATACGATCAAGCTACTCACTTGAGAGCCCCCCTTGACAGTACGGCAATCTATCCTAAAACAGAAAACCTATCAAGGGCAAACCTATACCTTGCACCTCTATCCTCAAGATGGACCACCTTTCTTGATTGCGTTGGCTTGATGAAGACTAGTTGATTGCTCCCCCATACACACTATGGGTGAGCCGCTCTTCAACATATCTTCACAAGTCCATTGCCACCATCCTCCACCACTTGATGTCATCCTCCACGGGTTGTATGAGATCTTCCTCTAGACGCAAGCCCATGGAAACACACCTAACCCTTACATAGAACTCTCATGAAGACCATGGGTTAGTACACAAACACGTAATGGACAATGCTTACCATACCATGGGATCACTTGATACCTCTCGGTACATCTTGTACGCTTTGTGTGTTGATCATCTTGATTTAATCTTTGTGTGAGATCTTGATCAACCTTGAGTCTCTATGACCATTCCTTGGATAATACCTTGAATACCTCCTTGGTCATCATATAAACTCCTTGAACCCAACATATGGACTTCAAGAAGTGCCTATGGACAAATCCTATAAATATAACTTAAGGCAACCATTAGTCCATAGGAATTGTCATCAATTACCAAAACCACATATAGAGAAATATGCTCTAACACTAATTGCTTGGTCTAAGGTCTACAAGCCCAAAGAACAAGGAGGTCTTGGTATATTAGATGTCATAACTCATAACAAAGCCCTCATGATGAAGAACTTGTATAAGTTTCTTAATAAGGAGGACATTCCTTGGGTCAAGCTTATTTGGGAAAAACACTACAACAACTCTGTTCCTTTTGAAAAGATGGAGGGATTATTCTGGTGGAGAGCTCATCTGAAATTATTTCCTGACTTCAAAGGTACAAGTACATGCAAGATCTCTTCAGGACAGTCAACTGAACCTTTGCAACAAAAGTTTCCAGAACTCCACTCCTATGCCATCAAGGACTCCTTGTCTGATCATGAGTTCAGTCTAACTGAAAACTGGGTAGAACATTTTCACACACCCATGTCCTCTCAGGCATAGTTTCTGCAATTGGAGGATTTAATGCCCACTCTCAATCATGAAGGAAAAGACAAATGGATCTGTAATGGATTGGCAAACATATATTCATATATGAATATGTATAATTTTCTCATGGGGGTGAAATTGGGCATCCAATCTTTAAGCTAATCTGGGAAACATCTAGCAGACTCAAATATAAGATTTTATTTCGGTTGGTGGCTTAGTGCAGAATAAACACTAGATCACTATTACAGAGAAAATTAATGCATCTTGATAATCCTTTTTGCCCTCTCTGCAATTAGAATGCTGAAGAAACAGACTTTCATTTTCTTTGGGACTATGGCTTTGCTCAAGGTTGTTGAAATTCTTTAATTCCAAATAAGAAAAGAGGGACCTCCCTCTATGAGGAAACTTTACTTGCAATTGATCAATTCCCAAATGCTTTTGCACCAGAAATTGTTATTTTGGGTTGCTGATCTATTTGGAATCAGAGAAATGACAAGATCTTCACAGGCATACAACACACACTCCAATCTTGGAGGTTTCGTTTCAAGAAAGACCTCAAACTACTTCAGCATAAGATCAAACAGAAGCACTGTGAAGAATTCAAGATGTTGCTGCGCAATAATTTTTAATTTCTTGTTTTCAATGTTTACAAGAACAGTCATTGGCTGACTTTCTTATTTTATTTTCCTGGATTATTGTGATCCTTGTACATGTATTATTATTTGCTTTATAAAATATACCATAGAACTATTGTTCTACGGTTTTTTGCTTTAGAAAAAAACATCATCTCCGTTGCATAAATTTCTTGATTCGCACCACAAATGAAATCATCTTTTTAGTGTTTTTTTGCAACATTATTCATGTTATAGAAGTCCTTTCGCAAGATCATTGATGTCCGTTATGCTACTGCACAAAAGACCTTCCAGTGGCGCCAGAAATGGGCACGTTGACGACACCAGGAATCCTTCCGTGTTGGTGTTCCCTCGAAGCGGAGAGGATGATGTAGCACAGTGGAGGTAAGTATTTCCCTCAGTTTGAGAACCAAGGTATCAATCCGGCGGAGGAGTATCTCAAGATCCTGCACAAACACAAAAGCTTGCACCCAACGCTATGAAGAGGTTGTCAATCCCTTATAGATTGTTTGCCAAGTGAGAACTGAAAGCAACAAAGTAACAAAGCAAAGTAAAAGCGGAGTTGTAAACGATGGATGTGAATAGACCCGGGGGCCGTAGTGTTTACTAGTGGCTTCTCTCATGAAAGCAAGTAGACGGTGTGTGAACAAATTACTGTCGAGCAATTGATAGAACTGTGCAGAGTCATGACGATATCTATGCAATGGTTATTTCTATAGGCATCACGTCCGAAACAAGTAGACCGATACTTTCTGCATCTACTACTATTACTCCACACGTCGACCGCTATCCAACATGCATCTAGTGTATTAAGTCCATAAGAACAGAGTAACGCCTTAAGCAAGATGACATGATGTAGAGGGATACTCTCAAACCAATGATAAAAACCCCATCTTTTTACCCTTTATGGAAACTGCTTGATGTGTGCCTTGCTGCCCCTACTGTCACTGGGAAAGGTCACCACATGGCAGAACCCAAAACCAAGCACTTCTCCCATTGCAAGAATCATAGATCTAGTTGGCCAAACAAAACCCAAGACTCGGAGAGACTTACATGGATATCAAATCATGCATATAAGAAATCAGAAAAGAATCAAATATATATCATAGATAATCTGATCACAAGTCCACAATTCATCGGATCTCGACAAGCACACCGCCAAAGAAAATTACATCAGATAGATCTCCATGAAGATCATGGAGAACTTTGTATTGAAGATCCAAGAGAGAGAAGAAGCCATCTAGCTACTAACTACGGACCCGTAGGTCTGAAGTGAACTACTCATGAGTCATTGGAGGGGCGATGATGATGATGAAGAAGCCCTCCAACTCCAAAGTCCCCTCCGGCAGGGTGCCGGGAAGGGTCTCCAGATGAGATCTCGCGGAAACGGAAGCTTGTGGCGGCGGAAAAGTATTTTCGAGGCTCCCCTGATTTTTTACGGAATATTTGGGAATTTATAGGCCAAAGATCTAGGTCAGGGGGCGGCCAGGGAGGCCACAAGCCTGCCCACCGCCGCCTCCCCTGGTGGCGGAGTGGGGGTTTGTGGGCTCCCTGGAGCCCACCTGGCTTGGCCCAAAAGCCCCGTGAACTTCTTTCGTTCGGAAAAAAACCATTTCGGGTTTTTTCTTCCGTTTCGACTCCGTTCCAAAATCAGATCTGAAAAGAGTTAAAAACACGAAAAAAAACAGGAACTGGCACTTGGCACTGAATTAATAAGTTAGTCCCAAAAAGATATAAAAAGGTACATAAAACATACAAAGAAGGCAAGATAACAGCGTGAAAATATCAAAAATTATAGATACGTTTGAGACGTATCAATCATCTATGTTGCAAAAAAGGTGAAGACGAAGAAAATATTTATGCAACACCATCATTGTTGCAAATGTCCTCTCGCAACTATCGAACATTTCCCCCTCTCTGATGCCCCTGACCAGCTGGTGTGGAAATGGACGATATCACCTACACGGCCCGCTCCTGCTACCTCGCCACATTTCAGGGCTCTACTACCTGCTACGCCTGGACGCTCATTTGGAAGAGTTGGGCACCGTCGCGCGTAAAATTCTTCCACTGGATAGGTGTTGGACCGCTGATAGCCTCTCTAGGCGGGGCCTCCAGCACCAGGTACGATACCCATGATGCGACCAGTATCCAAAGACGATGCGCCACCTACTCTTGGAATGCCCCTTCGCCAAGCAGACTTGGCATGAGATCCATGCATGGCTCAAGATGACCACCGCAGGACCAAGCGACGAAGGCACGCTCATGGATTGGTGGTGCGCGCTAAGCAATGCATACCTACAATGATGCGGAAAGGTCTTGCCTCCATCGCCCTCCTAATGTCGTGGATGATTTGGAAGATGCGCAACGAGTGCATATTTGACGGTGCCCAGCCCCTCGTCCATGTACTGGTCTCTAAGATCAAGGACGAAGCTGAACAATGGGCACGCGCTGGTGCACGTGGCCTCAGTGTCATCTTGCCCACCACCTGGGATGTACATTAAATTCATATTCATGTCCCTTCCTGAACTTGCTCTCTTACGAGGGTTGTAACAAAACTCTATCTATTCAATGCAACGAAACGCAAAATCTCTTGCGTTTTCTCAAAGAAAAAATTCAACTATGTTGAAAAAAACTTGAGAAAGAAAATAGGGTGAAAGTAACGCTTCAATGATTTTGCAACAAAGCAATTGTTGCAGAGCGAGTTGTGCAAAATCTATTGCAATTTCAGACACACCTAGTTTGTAAGATCAGGCGACTATTTGTGACTTAGGCCATGTTTGGAACCACTCAGATTATGTAATCCAGTTTTTCTAATCTATTCTGTCTCTAAACAGGAGAGATTATGATGTAGATTATAAAAACTAGATGGACAGATTATTAAAAACTCACAATCTACTCTACCCAGCTAAAATCAGATTATGGATTGCTATTGATCCATTACCCTTATAAATTTGGAGATAATTACATTCCTGCCACCATCACCCTCCTTTAAAAAAAACAAAGGACAAATAGGTCATTATGCAATGTAAAACCTGAATTACAGTTTATATAATCTTACCTTCAAACATGCCCACCTAGATTATTTTTATAAACCAGATTATATAATCTATCTTTATAATTTAGATTATCATAATTTATTATGGTTTCAAACATGGCCTTAATCCAACGACGCAAGAGGCGGATCGGCCCTTAGTGTGACCGTTAGATTATTTCAAAAAGGAAAGTGACCCTTGTTTTTTTAGGCTCAAAATTCCTGCCATTTCGAATATGCATGTAATTAATTGTTCCCAACTGTCTATGTGAAAGAGGAAAGCGCGTTGGCCACGGATCTAGGAAGTGGCTGGCTTGAAAGGGGTAGGTGTGGACTGCGCCATGAGGAGAGGAAAGCGAGGCTGGATTTGGTAGTGCCGTGCGTGCAGCCATCTTGTACAGGTGCTTCGTCAGAAGGGACTTCAGGTATTCGTTTTCTTCAGGAAAACAAATAGAGTTGAGATTTGAGAACATGCACGAAGCACACGTGTGGTTTTCCTGTCCAACTAGACCGCTCAACTTATAACAAGACTGACGTGTATATATATATATATATATATACTTATATACTAAAGCCGCAGCGATCCCTTTTTCCTGTTTTTCTGGACTTTTTTTCATCATTTACTGTTCATTTTTACGGCGATGTCAACATCACTAAACAGTTACTTGATTTCTTTTCCTGAATCTACTATTTATTAACGTGTCCAACAGTGAATAGTAATCTGATTTCTTACGTACAGAAAACATGCTAATCATTAGTATTTATGCATAATACCATTTATTATTCTTATCAAACATATTATTTATGAACAATATTCATAAAATGGCTTCTTTTTATGTACTGTATATCATCATAGGTATTTGCATTTCTAAAAAGAGATCTTTATGTATATTTTATTACCTTCACAGAAAAATGCTAATCATTAGTATTTATGAATAATACCATTTATTATTCTTATCAAACATATTATTTATGAACAATATCCATAAAATGGCTTCTTTTTATGTACTGTATATCATCATTGGTATTTGCATTTCTAAAAAGAAATCTTCATGTATATTTTATTACCTTCTTATACGTACAAGTACTCTGATATTATTATTATTTTTATTGCTTAGTAAATTGTCTACGGGTTTCCTTTAATACAATTATACCAATGCTATCTTTAGACTTATATATAGATAATTCCTAAAGTGAAACACACAAATCTAATGGAATACTTAAATACGCAGAGGAAAAAAAATAAACCAAATAAATACCAATGTAGCAACTTAGTTTGATCTAATCTATATACATATTATCTAACAATTAATCTTACCTAATGGCGTTGCTCATTGATAATAAAATGATCGTCTTTCCACTCCAATATTACCACGAAGCCAAAATCTGAGAAAATATCGCATCTTGGGTGTCAACCTTCTTTTGTTGTTTAAAATGGTATTCTCAATTATTATTCATTACATTCATTCTTATGGATTGTTGCCTCAAGATTTTTTTTTCTAACGGTTTCAGTGAGATCTCATTTTAAGAAAACAGTAAAACTAATAAATTGGAACAGATAACCCAAATAAACCGAAACACTATTTCTAAAACAGACACTTCGTATGCAACAGTGCTTCATGTGACCAGTGTTTCCATGCCCACTGAATAAACTGAAATATACCCACATCCATAGAAAAACTTTATACATAAACTGTAAACTGGAATAATACCAACACATTGCATTCGCATAAGCAATAATCTCACGAAAATACAAAAGGAAAAACCTAAGTTTTTCTATGATGAACGATTATTTTCCTTCTTTTTATTTTTTGTATTACCTATTGTTGCATTATGATCTATTAAAGCTCTACAACCACTATGATCGTTGCCAACCCCACCATCCTTCGCTCACCATGTACGATAATAGAAATCTCACTCTATCAGCATTACTCACACGTACAAAAAAACACCTTTGATGCTACTGATTCTAACATTGTTCGCCTGCTAAAACTCTCAGATGAATACTATGAAGATATGACAGACCATATATAAATATAATACACAAAGATCATGCATGAAGAAGTCCCTAGCATTGAGATAAGAAACAATAAAATTTAGAAATAATATAACACTGATTCACTTCTCTTATTGAATATCGCCAGGTCTCACATGTTAAAGAAATTCCGCAAGGACAAAAAAAGAAGAAACACTAATGATTTATCCATATAAAGATTAATTTGTTGCACCGTACATAGAATGATTTGTTTTGTACCTCGCCTGTACTATTTAACTCTTTGTCATCAATAAATCACGATTCATTCAAAACTTCAATCGCATGATCCTTAAAACGCTTCCGTTCTATTAAGAACATGAAATGAACTCTACCAAGAATGGCCTTTGTCGCTCTATACAAAAAACAAGTCAAGCATCTCTACACGTATAGACAAAAGAACAACTACGACGAATTTAAACGTATTATAAATAACTTTATTACATCCGTGAATCGTCCAAAACGAAACTACACCTCCTTTCCTTTCTATAAACCCCCCCAAAAAATTCAACCAGCTAAACATGAAAAAGATTACATGCATGCAATAAAAATAAAATTGAAGTACTTATTCAAAATATAAATGAGACTTTCACGGGCGCGGCGTGCGTCGCGCATCTTCGCCGCTAGTTACTCCTAAAGTCACAGATGACAGCATAGCCGGTCGTCTATGCATGCACACACGGAATGGACTCTTTGAAAGAAACAGCCACAGGAAACTATTTAAAGTGCTCTATCCTGATCATCATGCGTCCAAAACACTCTGAATTATTTTCCAGGAAATGAGGTTCCATCATCACACGACAGAGATGGATTTATTCCGAATACAAGCCGTTCATCAGGGGAAGGTGAAAAAGGGGTCGGTACAAACAGGGGTTTGTTCCGGCTCCCTGGAAATGCGAGAAAAATCGTAAGTTGTGAAAGATCCCCCACAACTGGAGAAAGAAAAACAGCAAGCCACAAACAGAGTGTTCCGAGCTCAAAATTATTCGCAGCCGCGAGACCGGAAGTAGGTTTCCCTCGTCAGGTGGCTTGTGGAATTGAGGACGGGATTTTTGTACAGGGATACAGTCTGAAGACCCTGTCCACCTTGTCCAGCGTCCACCGAAGTTATATGTGATTCAGTGTATCAATATAACAACTCCTCGAAGACGGGGTCCACGCTGCGCTGCCACTTCGTCTCGTATAGATTCAGAAGCTTCTCAGCAGGTGTCACTCCTGCAAAAGAGTAGGTTGGGAATTATCGTCTGGCGAAGGTGCAGTTCACAGCCGACCGTGGCAAAGCTACTCCCTCCGTATCAAAATATAAGACGTTTTTTCAGTTCAAATTAAACTGAAAAACGTCTTATATTTTGATACAGAGGAAGTGGTATTTATCTTGACCAAGTGAATGAAGTGTTCTGAAAGCGTCACCTGTTCTAACAACTTCATCGACCTCTCTCAGGAAACCAACCTCCTTGTACCCTCTTCTTTCTAGTCCATTCTGCACCACCACAACAGGATCGTTATCACCAGCAGTATGTTTGTGGGCTTATGGGGGAGGATTAGTAGCCAAAAATAGAAAGCTACTGTACTTACCTTAGCTAACTGGAGAACATCTTCAGCTAAATCTCTTACATACCCATCCCGGAATGGTGTCTTCAAACCAGTAACTGGCACCTGATGAAATAAAACACACAATCACTCACAGTTAAAGTTGAAATTTATTCCTCTCAAATCTGCTACGTATTGCAAATTCTAGTCTTCTAATTGGTGTTTCCTAACGACAACATTTCTACCACCACTAAGGACAAAGAGCAGAAATATCTTGAGATACCTTCCGTCTCAACATCTCTCTCTCTTCCTTTGTCCAGTCAGAAGTCATGTCAATAATGCTCTGTAGTGACTCGTCGTCATACAACAACCCAACCTGCAGAGAAGGACATGTCAGATGCAAAGCTGATTCTGAGTTTTGCGACGACATGGAAGTTACTCATTCCAGTTCAAAATATAAATCGTATTTTGACCATGATCTCATATAATGTTTACTTGTTTAGTTATCTTTACAAGATCAGTCATAAGAAGTGCTTTTGAATACAATGGATCCAATATTGTCTATTTAATGCAACATAAACGACATGTTATTAAAACTAATTGTTGGTCAAAGCGCGAATTTGGACTGTCAAAATGTGTCTTATAATTTGAAAAGGAGGTAGTACTAATTAGTACAGTAACAATGATCAGCCTTCCCATGTCTGTGCTGTAAATGAGACGGCATAGATATACAAAACAAATGCAGCAAGAGTCAGCAAACAAACCCAAAATGCAGGCAAAGCACACAATTTCCTCCAAGGTCCACCATCAGCACCTCTCATCTCCATGTATCTCTTCAACCTAACCTGCAAGGAGAAAAAGAACAACTGATTGTTGAATTGAAATAACAACAATTAATATGTCACCATGCTAACTAAATCAAAGGTAAACCTCAGGAAAAATTGTTGTTAGATGGTTCTCCCAATCGTTCAAAGTGGGCAACTCCCCTGGAACCTGTGGGAGCTTTCCTGCCATAAAATCCTGCAAAATATACAGAAGCCAAATAAGAGTTCTATAAATTTCCAACAGCTAAAGTCATGTATCCAAAAGCTTCAAAATAAGATAACATTTACAAAGTTTACAGCATATAACTGCAGAAGTACTAAGATACTGGAGACAGGAAGAGACCCGAAATGACATCCCAGTACAGTCAATGTAATTCTTGTTCCGGTATACAAAATACATTGGTACGTCCAATGCATAGTCCACATATTGCTCAAATCTGCAACCAAGAACAAATTATAATCAGAAGTCATTTAAACTGAAAGCCTCAGTTTATGTAGGAATTGCTGTTGACCAAAATGACGTCATCAATCAAATAGCAGGCATTCTGGATGGCGAACAAGGAGATGTTTGTATTAATGCATACCCGAATGTGTCATCAAAAACAAAAGGAAGCATCCCCGAGCGGTTGTTGTCAGTATCAGTCCAGATATGGCTGCAGATAATGATAACGACGTTAGCAGCTTCATTTAACAAAACAGCACATTAAGTTCTGAAAGCAATGAGGTAAACACCTTCTTAAACTGAGAAACCCATTTGGTTTTCCTTCTTTGAAGGGAGAATTTGCGAATATTGCTGTCGCGATCTGTTAAAAGAACAAGTCAGGTTAGTGCAAGAGCAACAAAGTAAATTGTCGGGAAGAATTGAAGGTAATACAGATACCCACAGGTTGCAATGCAAGGCTAGCACGGAATTTTCTTATCATATCTTGCTCAGAACTGAAATCGAGATTAACCTGCATGCCACAATAGTGAACTCTTAACTTTAGTTGTTTAGTGAACATATGAACATTGTATACTAGTCTGTTTGATATGAAGTGAAATAAAAGGCAGCGAGTTGTCAAAACAGCCCATGAACACAAAACTAAAAAATGACAGTTACCTGTACAGTGCACGTGCGGAACATCATATCAAGGCCAAGAGTACCAACTTTAGGCATGTAATTCCTCATAATTTCATACCTTCCCTACAAAGTAGCGAATTGTATGATCAGACTTTAGAGGAACCAGTAACAGTATAATTATGTTGCATACGGCAAATGTATGCCTAAATTGCAAGTCAGTTTGTGCATGAAATAAGACTGCAGTGTGGGTTACCGATCATTTGTGCTAACTGCCAAGTGCCCAATACAGTTGCAATGGAGGATTTCGCTTAATGGTGTACCAAGCAACAAGGGGGTGCATCAAAAGCCAGCATTTCGATATCAGCCCCATGGAACTATGTTGTACTATAAGTATTTCTTGGATTTGCAACTTCATTTCTCGGAAATTAACTAGACTGGGATATAAATAAAAAAGTAAAAAGGCCCTTTAACAGTCTGGCAACAGCACAGACTTCAAAACCTACATTTATGAGGTTTAAGGAAAGAATTACCTTGGGCATTATTGGTATATCAGCTAGGGCCCATTTTGGCTGAAAACCCATTCCAAGAAATCCTACTCCCAATTCCTCTCCAACTGCTTTGACCTACAAAACCAGCAGAAGTTGAAATCATAGAACAGTATAGGCCTTTTCCACCAAAAATAAATACATCATAGTACAATAACTTTCAGCAAGTAAAACCTAGAAGGCAAATGTACTAACAGAACCATGAAACAATTCAATTTGTTTTTCATGAACTCAGCCAGTCTAATGGAAACTAACTCCGTGCCCAGCAAGGTTTCAAGGTCTTACAGATGCATGCATAAGATGATACAAACTCCCAGAAGAAACTTGGAGATATTGGTGGTTGTTTAGTTCTCAATATAATTTGAAGGATATTGGTGGTTGGTTGGGATGTAAATATAAATTTGGTGGCATGGAATTTGTACAAGTTCCGGGATATGAAATAGGATAATCTAATTAAAAAGATTCGGGTGGGAACTAAATATGACATCATGATGTCACAGGTGAAAATCCCACAAAGTTACATTTCATAAATTTCTGTAAAAAGTGAATACTTATACATGCAACAGTTTGCTCACTAATAGATATTTACCTGATAAAGATGTGAATTGACCTCCGCACAAGTTTGATGTAATGTTTCAAGGGGAGCGCCACTAAGTTCAAACTGGCCACCAGGTTCTAGTGAAATGTTTTGCTTTCCCTGCATCCATATAAATAAGTTGTCACAGAATTCACTATTGATTCAGTGAAAACCATATATATCATATTTCTTTCCAGGCATAGTACCTGCTTGAGACCAATAACATGGTTTTCTTCCATTATCTTGTCCCATTCAAATCTCTCAGACAGCCCATTGAGTATGGCACTGATCTGATCATACGTTATAGGGCGCAATGTTTTGACATCAAAACCAAACTTCTCATGTTCTGTGCCAATTCTGCATAACAGGAAATTTACTCACGGAATGGACCAGATAACTAACCGAAATAGTCGGTAGGAATCATACAGGAATAGAAATTCAAGAAAAACAAAAATATATTGTCAAATCCGTAATAATTTGAACACAGGCACCAGAACGATCTTCATCTCCAATAAATGTACTGATTGGAAAAAATGAGTACACTCATCACATTAACAAGATATATTAAGTACTATAGCATATCTAATCTTAGTGAGACTTTTTCTGTCATTTAAGACAATCATTTGTAAGCTTACTTTTTCCACATATAACATACTCGTATTAACTAACATATCAGTTTTTGTTGCTCTATGTACAAATTGCAATTTTACTACTTCCAGCATTATATGAGTGCATGAGCTGCGCCATTTGCCAACAAGATAACACAATGTGTCTCCAATTCAGTTCCTAGTCTAGTATAACTATGCTAACCAATACCATGTGCCCCCTTCCATGAACAACGCAGAGCTTCATTTGCTAATTAGGCACAACTAAAGGTCACTTCGACGCATCCGCCCTCTTACTATTCCTACAATTTCAAACTAGTAGCAAACATCACCCAGTTCGTCACTACAAGGCACTGACTGACTCATGTGAAACTTCCACCGCTCCAGGGGCAACTGAACATTGAATACAAAATCCCCAATTGCAGAGTTAAACAGCAAGCTGGGAAGTGAGAATCGGCCGTTCCAGCCGTTCCAGTTCCAGCAGTAAGTAACAGTACGGGAATTCTACCGCCATGTGGAAGCTCCTCACCTCCAGTTCTCCTTGGGCTTGCACCCGGACGCGAGGTAGGCGACGAGGTCCTCCTTGGTGAGCGGCTCCGTCAGCTTGGCCGCCTCCTCCGTGGGTGGGCTGGCCGCCACGGCCCCGCCGCGCCGCCTCCCCCTCCTCGCCGCCGCGGGGAGCCCGACCACCGCGAACCCCGTCCGGCCCCGCCTACCGGTCCCCGCGTCGCCGTCCGGCGGGACTACCCGCGCCACCGCCAGCCGCGACGCGACCGCCATCGCCACGCCCAACAGGAACCTGAGAGACGGGAAAAAATCCGCAGAAAACGAACAAAAAGCTCAGCGCGAATCGCGGGAATACCGACGCGACGTCGCCATCGCACCCCCCGCCCAACCCACCTACGGAGAACCGGTACGATTCCGTCCGCGATTCGCCGCGCGAGGAGACGGAGACGGAGACGCGCGCGCCGCCGTCCGCCGCTGCTTCAGAGTTCGGGACGGAGGGGGGGAGCGTGCGGGGGGAGGGGGGTGGGATGGGGGCGGCGTCGGCGCGGTTATAAAGCGGTGGGGGGCGGGGCCCACGCGTCAGCGGCGGCGGCGAGGGAGGGCGTCCGTCAGCAGCGACGACGCCTTGAAGTGCGGGATGCTGCTGCGCGCGTCACCCAATCCGCTCCCTCAGCAGCTGGTGAGTGAGCAGAGCAGGGGGTGATTTGGACAGCTGGCGATTTGCTAATCCTTCCTTTTTTTTTTGCCTTTCCTCGGTGGTGGGGGGCGCTGGCGCTAATGATTACGGCTTGTTAATTGCTGGGATTAAGCTTCGCCGATGGTTCTCGTACGGCCGCCGCCGCCAGTGGCTAATGACGTCGGCGATGAGGTGGGGCGCAGGCGCTCCGTGCCACGGCCACGGCCACGGCGGCGGCATGAAAGCGCACGGCTCGACATGAGAGAGAGAGAGAGAGAGAGAGATTGTCTTGCGTTGAGAAGAAAAATATTACGCCGTTTTGCTTGCACACTGATTCGTCCTGGAAGCTCCTGGTGCCTCGGCTCTCAGAACGACATCCAGAGCACGCGTTTTGTCGTCCGAGAGAAGATGAAAACGGAACAAAAATTGTCTGCCAGGCGCTACTACGATGCCATCCCTTCTCCTGGTAGTACATTTGCATGATCATGGATCGGAATGAACCTTGCCCGTCTTCGAGGGCAGGTTCGGCCCTGGACGGCCGTGGCTTTTCGGACTGCACCGTCACGAGCATCAGTGCACGTGCACTTATACTACGTACTAGGCTCTTTTTAAAAAACTTTGGGCGACTTTGCTCAATTATCACAAGGTCCTTTAAGAACGGTATGAATATAAGAAGTCGGAGGGGCTCATCATGCCGCGGACAAATGTGAAGCAAGCTTAAAAGCAGCGCCATTTTGCTCTCGGCCACGATGCTTGATCATCGCCGTGTCGAAGGAACTCGTCGATTCTGAATAATCATCGGTTATCGCCGCTCGCTCTATATTCTAAACAATCTTGGATGCCGAAAAATAAACGGCTTTGATAATCTAAGGTTAAGGTTAGTTGTTTTCTCTTTTGATAACTCTTGTTCGAGCAGATGTCACCAACCCTAATTCTTAGGGCGTTTGTCTTACAAAAACCATAACGTCGAGAGGCGTAGAAGGGAGTAGAGCATGGCGGTCGGGTACCATTGGCATAGTTTGTTAAGCGGTGGTTTTAGGGAGTGACAACAACATGTAGAAAAGGAGCACGGCATCACAAGAGCAACAATGACTACATCATGGAGCGTGTAGTGCTTTTTTTGTCGATGTTGCGCTCATAATCCAATTTACTTCGTCTTCATCGGTGGTAGGAGAGGAGAGAGGTTTCGTGATGATTTAGCTGTTGATTATATTTTTTAAAGGTTTATTACATGTATTTTTTTTCTTTTCCTTTTTTTAATTATTCTTTATGAGTGAGTGGGGTTAGTGCCGCTACTGATTATGGCTTGTTAATTGCCAAATTAAGCATCTTCCATAGCTATTGTACACCCACGGTATGTCATGACGTGCGCAATGAGGTCGCGAAAGCACCAAAGCTTGGGTGACGTGTTGCAGGAAGTTTACTTTCCGCCGTAAAAGTAAAGAAAAATCCTAGGTTTTGGAGACTTCGAGGTTTCTCGAAAATGACATAATCACATGTTTTCAAAGAAAGAAGACAACGTTACTTGGAAGCTCGAATGCAGCGCTGTTCGAAGAGGAAAAATAAAAGGAAGAAAGAAAGGAGCAACAAACCAGAATAAAAAAAGGGGGGCAAACCAGAATTTGCAGCAGACGCAGCCGTTGCATGGCATGACCAAGTATGGGAGTGAACCCACCCCATATTCACGGACAGGTTCAGTCACTGGTGGTGTCTGGTTGATTGGTCCTTCGGTGCCGTACACCTACCAGAGCATCGTGTCATGTGGCCTATGGTACTTGTTTAATGAGTTTCTTTTCTTCTTGTGTTACTTTCTTCTTCTCGCTGGATGGCATACGTGCAAAAACAATCTACTTTTTTTTTTGAGGGGAGCAAAAACAATCTACTACCATTATAAAAATACGGAGTATGAAAGGACAGATTTAAGTAAGCATGTTAGACCCTGTTTGTAACCACTTAAATTATATAATCCGGTTTTTATAATCTACTCCATCCGTCTTAAAATAAGTGTCTTAATCTTAGTATAAATTTGTACTAGAGCTAATATAAAGTTAAGACAGTTATTTTAGGACGGAGGAAGTATTATGTCTCCAAACAGGGTAGATTATATTGCAATTTATAAAAACTAGATGGTCCGATTATTAAAAACTCATAATCTACTCTACCCCAGCTAAATTAGATTATTGATTACTAATGATCCATTACCCTTGGAAACTTGAAGATAATTACCTACTGCCATCGCCACCGTCCTCCAAACATGTTCACCTAGATTATTACTTTTGCAGCTAAAAAACAGAAGGCAGACATGTCATTATATAATATAAAACCTGGATTATAGTTTATATAATCTGGCCTCCAAACATGCTCATCTAGATTATTTTTATAAATCAGATTATATAATCTATCTTCATAATTCAGATTATTATAATTTATTGTGGTTCTAAACAGGGCCTTAATCATTCGATCAATAATTTAATGCTTATAAAGGGTACTAATGAAGAGTGGGGCGTTTTGGAGGCTCGTCTTTTTGAAAAATTTAAAAATCATATTTTTAAGTTTCAAAAAATTCTGAAAAAAATCATACACGTTCGTATGGATCTGTTTTATATGTGTATAAAACCTGATGATGAAATACATTATGGTGCGAGCTAAAAAAAAGACAAATTCCTCCATTTTTTTGGTGAACAGTGAATGTACCGTTCACCCTTTCAAAAAACACGACTTTGTCTTTTTTGTGTAGTACTTCATCGTCAGATTTCACACACACATTTATTATACAACCGTATAAACGTGTGTGATTTTTTTCAAAAAAAAATTAAAACATAAAAATATGATTTTCGTTTTTTTTTAAAACGAGCTCCATGGAGCTCGTCCTCCAAAGAGCATTTCCGACTAATGAAATACTATTAATAAAGCACGCTCCACACCTAGCAAGAGGCCCCCCACGTCGCCCTCCCCGAGCGAGGCGACCGAGGCGACTCCCCACTCCTCCCGCTCCCCGCGAGTCGCCATCGCCCTTCCCCCTCGTCGTTGCTGACGGTGGGCGCGGCCGGGCGTTGCCCGCGCGGCACACCGCAGTCCGGCGATGGTGGCCCCCCTTCTTCCCCGTTGCTAGACCTCGGCTCAGGCATGCGGTCCTGGCGGCGGAGCCCTGCGGCCGACAGTGCGGAGGCGTTGCCCCTTGGCGGCGGTGATGGCCCATGGCTTGCGGCGGCCGGCGGCGCCCGACTGGCTCAGATCTAGGCCCTATGGGCCCGATCTGGGTCGGGGCGGGCCTGTTGGGGGCTGCGGTGGGTTGTTCTCCGGTGGTTCTGGCGAGCTCCTCGCGATAGGGACGATGGTTGTTGTGTCGCGATTGTTGCAGCTTGGCGGCAGAGCTTCACGGGCCCATTCTGGGCTCGGCTGGACATTTGGTCTGGTGTGCCTCTCCTGCTATGTCCGGTCTGCTACCGCCTAAGCCGGTGGAGGTTGTTCCCTCCCTCGTGGTTGCGGTGCTGTCGGTCCTTGTCTACATGTGTCTCGTTTGGATCCGACCGGCCTCACGTCGTTGGCCGTGGTGAGACGACGACGGTGTTCTCGTGACTGTGTTGGTGCATGTTGGTGAGCGGCGGGTGTGGTGGAGCCGAAGGTTGGTCCTGGGTGGCAGGTGTGAGGGGTCGGGAGAAATCCATGTCGGGTCTTGTCGGCACCAACACGGTGATGCCTGCGGGCGTCGCCATCCTTCTTGAAGGGTGTCTGGTGACCCTCTCACCCCACCACCCTCCGTGTAACGAGAGAAATCCTAGGTTTCCTCCGGGCAGCAGCGTCGCATTGTCGCATTCCTTCTTGAAGGTGGTGCTTGGTACACGACAACTCGGTGGCTTTGGAGCGTGGTGGTTATCTTCGGTGGGCACAACGGTCGCGGGGAGCCGTAGCTTTTGTTGATCCGACGTTGTTGGCATTTTTCTCTTATTTTCTCTTGTATTTTCTTTTGGAGGTGCTTGTGTTGTCCGCCCCAGCGTTGATCGGGATGTTGTATCTGTTGGTTGCTATATCCATATAGTGGGGCGAAAGCCTATTTCCAGAGAATACTATTAATAAAGGGTATTGCAATTAGCGATGTGCGTCCCGATCCATGTCTTCCCGCTACGGACCTCAGCCTTAGAGCCCCACCCCGCATGGGAACTCCCCCCACATGCCCCACTCATTGTTCCTCGGGCAATGCATCACACACACGTCCCTCACTGCTTCGCGTGGTGTCAAGTTGGAGGCGGTTGCGGTCATGGCGAATGTGAAGCAGGAGACCCGATGCGGCTAGGGTCGTCGCCGCCTCCATCAGGAAGGGTGTGGGTACATGGGCGTCTATAAGGGCGTGGATGTCGCCTAGAGGCGGTGAATGGGCGCTTTAAAATAATTACGATTTAGGCTTGAACAAATGCGGAATAAAACCAACGTTTAATTTGTCAAGCACAAAACCTAAAACAACTAGGCTCACTTATGTGCACCAACAACTTATGCTAAGCAAGATAGACAACTAAGTGATAGCAAGATATATAACAAGAAACAATATGACTATCACAAAGTAAAGTGCATAAGTAAAGAGCTCGGGTAAGAGATAAGCGAGGCACGCGAAAATGATGGTGTATCCCGAAGTTCACACCCTTGCGGATGCTAATCTCCGTTTGAAGCGGTGTGGGGGCACAATGCTTCCCAAGATGCCCATAAGTCCATCGTAATCTCCTCACGCCCTCGCACAATGCAAGATGAGGTGATTCCACTAAGGGATCCTTGACGGCGGTCATCGAACCCGTACAAACAAGGCTGGGGCAATCTCCACAACTTAATTGAAGGCTCCCAATGACACCGCTAATCTTCACCATAATGGACCGTGGCTCCGAGATGACCTCAAATGGTTCGGGCAATCTCCACAACCTAATTAGAGACCCCGACGCTTGCCCGGAGATTTACACCACAATGATTGAGCTCCAAGGCACCACCAAGCTTCTAGGACGCCAAAGCATCCACGAAGAACAATTTCTAGGGTACCAAGTACCCAAGGGTAATAAGCTTCTCACACTTCATTTCCATGTATCACCGTGGAGAATTCAAACCTATGCACCAAATGCATTGGCAAAAGGGCACACGGAGTGCCCAAGTCCTTCTCTCCCAAATCCCTCCACAACAACTAATGCTATGGAAGAAAATGAGAGGAAGAACGAAGAAGAACACCAAGAACTCCAAGAACTAGATCCAAGGGGTTCCCCTCACATAGGGGAGAAAGTGATTGATGGAAATGTGGATCTAGATCTCTCTCTCTTTTCCCTCAAAAAGGAGCAAGAATCATTGGAGGGACTGAGAGTTGGCAAGCTCTAAGAAGGTCAACAATGGGGTGGGGAGGGAAACAAGCTCAAGAGCTGGGGAACCATTAGGGAAGAAGACCCCCTTAAATAGGGCCCCACAAATCTGCCCGTTATGTGCAGAATAACACAGGGGCGGTACAACTGGTGATGTGGGCGGTACGACCGGTCAATGTAATATAGCGATGCAACCGGCCCACAACCGCCCAAGAACCGCACCAAAAGAGAACCTAGTCCGGTGGTAGAGCGGTACATGGCCAGTACAACCTCCGGACCAATTCTAGAGCGGCACAACCGCTCCAAATTCCGGTTGTACCGGTCGAGCGGTACAACCTCTGTTAGGGGCGGTACAACCTCTCAGTAAAAAATAGACAAAAATAACCATAACTTTCGCATACAAGCTCCAAATTGAGCAAACTCAAGCTTGTTGGATAGCAGACGACAAGTACTATCCAAACAACGAATGGTTATAGCAAGAAGAAGTAGTAAAAAAATGCCAATGATATTGAAATGTGAAACCTCTATGAATGAAGAACCGGCAAAAACTCCAACAACGAAAACATCATAGAAGATGCACATAAACTCCGTTTTCGATAAACTCGAGATTGTCATAAAGATGACCATAAGCTCTACAACTCACAAAGAAAACCACCAAACAAGAACCAAGAAAGATGATGCAAGGATGCAAATGGTTTGAGCTCTCAACGAACGATACGATCAAGCTACTCACTTGAGAGCCCCCCTTGACAGTACGATAATATATTCTAAAATAGAAAAATCTATCAAGGGCAAACCTATAACTTGCACATAATCCACTTGAGCTAGATTATGACGGTCTTGACTTCCTCAAAATGGACCATCTTTCTGTTGGAATTATGCCCTAGAGGCAATAATAAATATAGTTATTATTATAATTCCTGTATCAAGATAATGGTTTATTATCCATGCTATAATTGTATTGAATGAAGACTCATTTAAATGTGTGGATACATAGAGAAAACACCGTCCCTAGCATGCCTCTAGTTGGCTAGCCAGTTGATCGATGATAGTCAGTGTCTTCTGATTATGAACAAGGTGTTGTTGCTTGATAACTGGATCACGTCATTAGGAGAATCACCTGATGGACTAGACCCAAACTAATAGACGTAGCATGTTGATCGTGTCATTTTGTTGCTACTGTTTTCTGCGTGTCAAGTATTTATTCCTATGACCATGAGATCATATAACTCACTGACACCGGAGGAATGCTTTGTGTGTATCAAACGTCGCAACGTAACTGGGTGACTATAAAGATGCTCTACAGGTATCTCCGAAGGTGTTAGTTGAGTTAGTATGGATCAAGACTGGGATTTGTCACTCCGTGTGACGGAGAGGTATCTCGGGGCCCACTCGGTAATACAACATCACACACAAGCCTTGCAAGCAATGTAACTTAGTGTAAGTTGTGGGATCTTGTATTACGGAACGAGTAAAGAGACTTGCCGGTAAACGAGATTGAAATAGGTATGCGGATACTGACGATCGAATCTCGGGCAAGTAACATACCGAAGGACAAAGGGAATGACATACGGGATTATACGAATCCTTGGCACTGAGGTTCAAACGATAAGATCTTCGTAGAATATGTTGGATCCAATATGGGCATCCAGGTCCCGCTATTGGATATTGACCGAGGAGTCTCTCGGGTCATGTCTACATAGTTCTCGAACCCGCAGGGTCTGCACACTTAAGGTTCGACGTTGTTTTTTGCGTATTTGAGTTATATGGTTGGTTACCGAATGTTGTTCGGAGTCCCGGATGAGATCACGGACGTCATGAGGGTTTTCGGAATGGTCCGGAAACGAAGATTGATATATAGGATGACCTCATTTGATTACCGGAAGGTTTTCGGAGTTACCGGGAATGTACCGGGAATGACGAATGGGTTCCGGGAGTTCACCGGGGGGGGGGGGGGGGGCAACCCACCCCGGGGAAGCCCATAGGCATTGGGGGAGCCACACAAGCCCTTAGTGGGCTGGTGGGACAGCCCACAAGTGCCCTATGCGCCAAGGAGAAGAAAATCAAGAGAGAAAGAAAAAAAAAAGGAGGAGGTGGGAAGGAAGGGGGACTCCCTCCCACCAAACCTAGTCCAACTCGGTTTGGGGGGGGGGGAGAGTCCTCCCCCTTGGCTCGGCCGACCCCCTTGAGGGTCCTTGGACCCCAAGGCAAGGCCCCCTCCCTCCCACCTATATATACGGAGGTTTTAGGGCTGATTTGAGACGACTTTTCCACGGCAGCCTGACCACATACCTCCACGGTTTTTCCTCTAGATCGCGTTTCTGCGGAGCTCGGGCGGAGCCCTGCTGAGACAAGGTCATCACCAACCTCCGGAGCGCCGTCACGCTGCCGGAGAACTCTTCTACCTCTCCGTCTCTCTTGCTGGATCAAGAAGGCCGAGATCATCGTCGAGCTGTACGTGTGCTGAACGCGGAGGTGCCGTCCGTTCGATACTAGATCGTGGGACTGATCGCGGGATTGTTCGCGGGGCGGATCGAGGGACGTGAGGACGTTCCACTACATCAACCGCGTTCTCTAACACTTCTGCTGTATGGTCTACAAGGGTACGTAGATCACTCATCCCCTCTCGTAGATGGACATCACCATGATAGGTCTTCGTGCGCGTAGGAAAATTTTTGTTTCCCATGCGACGTTCCCCAACAGTGGTATCATGAGCTAGGTTCATGCGTAGATGTCTTCTCGAGTAGAACACAAAAGTTTTTGTGGGCGGTGATGTGCGTTTTGCTGCCCTCCTTAGTCTTTTCTTGATTCCGCGGTAAAGTTGGATTGAAGCGGCTTGGACCGACATTACTCGTACGCTTACGAGAGACTGGTTTCATCGTTACGAGTAACCCCCTTTAATCAAAGATGACTGGCAAGTGACGGTTTCTCCAACTTTAGTTGAATCGGATTTGACCGAGGAGGTCCTTGGATGAGGTTAAATAGCAACTCATAGATCTCCGTTGTGGTGTTTGCGTAAGTAAGATGCGATCCTACTAGATACCCTTGGTCACCACGTAAAACATGCAACAACAAAATTAGAGGACGTCTAACTTGTTTTTGCAGGGTATGATTGTGATGTGATATGGCCAACGATGTGATGTGATATATTGGATGTATGAGATGATCATGTTGTAATAGAAATATCGACTTGCACGTCGATGGTACGGCAACCGGCAGGAGCCATAGGGTTGTCTTTATACTAACGTTTGTGCTTGCAGATGCGTTTACTATTTTGCTAGGATGTAGCTTTAGTAGTAATAGCATAAGTAGCACGACAACCCCGATGGCAACACGTTGATGGATGATCATGGTGTGGCGCCGGTGACAAGAAGATCGTGCCGGTGCTTTGGTGATGGAGATCAAGAAGCACGTGATGATGGCCATATCATGTCACTTATGAATTGCATGTGATGTTAATCCTTTTATGCACCTTATTTTGCTTAGAACGACGGTAGCATTATGAGGTGATCTCTCACTAAAATTTCAAGACGAAATTGTGTTCTCCCCGACTGTGCACCGTTGCTACAGTTCGTCGTTTTGAGACACCACGTGATGATCGGGTGTGATAGACTCAACGTTCACATACAACGGGTGCAAAACAGTTGCGCACGCGGAACACTCGGGTTAAGCTTGACGAGCCTAGCATGTGCAGACATGGCCTCGGAACACATGAGACCGAAAGGTCGATCATGAATCATATAGTTGATATGATTAGCATGGGGATGCTTACCACTGAAACTATACTCAACTCACGTGATGATCAGACTTGGGATAGTGTAAGTGGATCATGAACCACTCAAATGACTAGAGAGATGTACTTTTTGAGTGGGAGTTTAGCATCTAATTTGATTAAGTTGAACTCTAATTATCTTGAACATAGTCTAAGTCCACTTTGAATATATTTGTGTTGTAGATCATGGCTCACGCGACAGTCATCCTGAATTTTAATACGTTCCTAGAGAAAGCTAAGTTGAAAGATGATGGAAGCAACTTTGTAGACTGGGCTCGTAATCTTAAGCTAATCTTACAAGCTGGGAAGAAGGATTATGTCCTTAATGCTGCGCTAGGAGATGAACCACCCGCTACGGCTGATCAGGATGTTAAGAACGCTTGGCTAGCACGTAAGGAGGACTACTCAATAGTTCAATGTGCAGTCTTGTATGGCTTAGAACCGGGACTTCAACGTCGCTTTGAGCGTCATGGAGCATTTGAGATGTTCCAGGAGTTGGAATTTATCTTTTAGAAGAACGCCCGGATCGAGAGGTATGAGACCTCCGATAAATTCTATGCTTGCAAGATGGAGGAAAACTCGTCTGTCAGTGAACATGTGCTCAAAATGTCTGGGTACTCAAACCGTCTAGCTGAGCTGGGGATTGAACTCCCGCAAGAAGCTATCACTGACAGAATCCTTCAATCACTGCCGCCAAGCTATAAAGGCTTTGTGTTGAACTACAACATGCAAGGGATGCACAAGTCTCCCGGCGAATTGTTTGCGATGCTGAAAGTCGCAGAGTCTGAACTCCGTAAAGAGCATCAAGTGTTGATGGTGAGCAAGACCACTAGTTTCAAGAGAAACGGCAAAGGCAAGAAGGGCAATTCGAAGAAGAGCGGCAAGCCTGTTGCCAATCCGCCGAAGAAACCCAAGGCTGGACCTAAGCCTGAAACAGAGTGCTTCTATTGCAAGGGTATGGGTCACTGGAAGCGCAATTGCCCCAAGTATCTGGCAGATAAGAAGGCGGGCAAAGAAAAATCAGGTATATTTGATATACATGTTATTGATGTGTACTTAACCGGCTCTCGTAGTACTGCCAGGGTATTCGATACCGGTTCTGTTGCTCACATTTGCAACTCGAAGCAGGAACTGCGGAATAGACGAAGGCTGGCGAAAGACGAAGTGACGACGCGCGTAGGAAATGGTTCCAAGGTTGATGCAATCGCCGTCGGCACAGTGTCACTTCAGTTACCATCAGGATTAGTGATGAACTTAAATCGTTGTTATTTAGTGCCTACGTTGAGCATGAACATTATCTCTGGATCTTGTTTATTGCGAGATGGTTACTCTTTTAAGTCTGAGAATAATGGTTGTTCTATTTCTATGAGTAACATCTTTTATGGTCATGCACCGAATGTGAGAGGATTGTTCATATTGAATCTTGATAGCGATACACATATACATAACATTGAGACCAAAAGAGTTAGAGTAAACAATGATAGCGCCATATTTTTGTGGCACTGCCGCTTGGGTCATATTGGTGTAAAGCGCATGAAGAAACTCCATGCTGATGGACTTTTGGAGTCACTTGACTTTGATTCACTTGACACGTGCGAACCATGCCTCATGGGCAAGATGACTAAGACTCCGTTCTCCGGAACAATGGAGCGTGCAAGTGACTTGTTGGAAATCATACATACCGATGTGTGTGGTCCAATGAGCGTAGAGGCACGCGGCGGATATCGTTATTTTCTCACCTTCACTGACGATTTAAGTAGATATGGTTATATCTTCTTGATGAAGCACAAGTCTGAAACATTTGAAAAGTTCAAGCAATTTCAGAGTGAAGTGGAAAATCATCGTAACAAGAAGATCAAGTTCCTACGGTCTGATCGTGGGGGTGGATATCTGAGTTTTGAGTTTGGTGCTCACTTAAGACAATGTGGAATTGTTTCGCAGTTAACACCGCCTGGAACACCACAGCGTAATGGTGTGTCCGAACGTCGTAATCGTACTTTGTTAGAGATGGTGCGATCTATGATGTCTCTTACTGATTTGCCGTTATCATTTTGGGGTTATGCATTAGAAACAACTGCATTCACTTTAAATAGGGCACCATCAAAATCCGTTGAGACGACACCATACGGACTGTGGTATGGCAAAAGGCCAAAGTTGTCGTTTCTTAAAAGTTTGGGGATGTGATGCTTATGTCAAAAAGCTTCAGCCTGAAAAGCTGGAACCCAAAGCGGAAAAGTGCGTCTTCATAGGTTACCCAAAAGAGACAGTTGGGTACACCTTCTATCTCAAATCCGAGGGCAAAGTGTTTGTTGCTAAAAACGGAGCTTTTCTCGAGAAGGAGTTTCTCTCGAGAGAATTGAGTGGGAGGAAGATAGAACTTGACGAGGTTGTCGAACCTCTCATCCCTCTGGATGGTGGCGCAGGGCAAGGGGAAACCTCTGTCATTGCGACGCCGGTTGAGGAGGAAGTTAATGATGATGATCATGAAACTCCAGTTCAAGTTTCTGTTGAACCACGCAGGTCGACGAGATCACGCGCTGCTCCAGAGTGGTACGGTAATCCCGTCTTATCAATCATGTTGTTAGACAACAATGAACCTGCAAATTATGAAGAAGCAATGGTGGGCCCAGATTCCAACAAATGGCTAGAAGCCATGAAATCCGAGATAGGATCCATGTATGAGAACAAAGTGTGGACTTTGGAGATACTACCTGAGGGCCGCAAGGCTATTCAGAACAAATGGATCTTTAAAAGGAAGACGGACGCTGACGGTAATGTGACCGTTTATAAAGCTTGACTTGTGGTAAAGGGTTTTTCACAAGTTCCAGGAGTTGACTACGATGAGACTTTCTCACCCGTAGCGATGCTTAAGTCCATCAGAATCATGTTAGCAATAGCTGCATTTTTCGATTATGAAATCTGGCAGATGGATGTCAAAACGGCGTTCCTTAACGGTTTCCTTAAGGAAAGAGTTGTATATGATGCAACCCGAAGGTTTTGTCGATCCTAAAAATGCTGACAAGGTGTGCAAGCTCCAGCGATCCATTTATGGACTGGTGCAAGCATCTCGGAGTTGGAACAAACGCTTTGATGAGGTGATCAAAGCATTTGGGTTTATACAAGTGGTTGGAGAATCTTGTATTTACAAGAAAGTGAGTGGGAGCTCTGTGGCGTTTCTAATATTATATGTGGATGACATATTACTGATTGGAAACAACGTAGAGCTTTTGGAGAGCATAAAAGGTTACTTGAATAAAAGTTTCTCTATGAAGGACCTAGGAGAAGTTGCTTACATTCTAGGCATTAAGATCTATAGGGATAGATCGAAACGCCTGATAGGACTTTCACAAAGCACATACCTTGATAAAGTTTTGAAATGGTTCAAAATGGAACAGTCCAAGAAAGGGTTCTTGCCAGTTTTACAAGGTACGAGATTGAGTAAGACTCAGTGCCCAGCAACTAATGAAGATAGAGAGCATATGCGCTCCGTCCCCTATGCTTCAGCCATAGGTTCTATCATGTATGCGATGCTGTGCACTAGACCGGATGTTAGCCTGGCCATAAGTATGGCAGGTAGGTTCCAGAGTAATCCAGGAGTGGATCACTGGACAGCGGTCAAGAATATCCTGAAGTACCTGAAAAGGACTAAGGAGATGTTTCTCGTGTATGGAGGTGACGAAGAGCTCGCCGTAAAAGGTTACGTCGATGCAAGCTTTGACACAGATCCGGACGACTCTAAGTCGCAAACCGGATACGTATTTATTCTTAATGGGGGTGCAGTAAGCTGGTGCAGTTCCAAGCAAAGCGTCGTAGCAGATTCTACATGTGAAGCGGAGTACATGGCTACCTCGGAGGCAGCTAAGGAGGGTGTCTGGATGAAGCAGTTCATGACGGATCTTGGAGTGGTGCCAAGCGCACTGAATCCAATAACCTTGTTCTGTGACAACACTGGTGCCATTGCCTTAGCAAAGGAACCACGGTTTCACAAGAAGACCAGACACATCAAACGACGCTTCAACCTCATCCGCGACTACGTCGAGGAAGAGGACGTAAATATATGCAAAGTGCACACGGATCTGAATGTAGCAGACCCACTAACAAAACCTCTTCCACGGCCAAAACATGATCGACACCAGAACTGTATGGGTGTTAGATTTATTACAATGTAATTCACATGGTGATGTGAGGGCTAGATTATTGACTCTAGTGCAAGTGGGAGACTGTTGGAATTATGCCCTAGAGGCAATAATAAATATAGTTATTATTATAATTCCTGTATCAAGATAATTGTTTATTATCCATGCTATAATTGCATTGAATGAAGACTCATTTAAATGTGTGGATACATAGACAAAACACCGTCCCTAGCATGCCTCTAGTTGGCTAGCCAGTTGATCGATGATAGTCAGTGTCTTCTGATTATGAACAAGGTGTTGTTGCTTGATAACTGGATCACGTCATTAGGAGAATCACGTGATGGACTAGACCCAAACTAATAGACGTAGCATGTTGATCGTGTCATTTTGTTGCTACTGTTTTCTCTGTGTCAAGTATTTATTCCTATGACCATGAGATCATATAACTCACTGACACCGGAGGAATGCTTTGTGTGTATCAAACGTCGCAACGTAACTGGGTGACTATAAAGATGCTCTACAGGTATCTCCGAAGGTGTTAGTTGAGTTAGTATGGATCAAGACTGGGATTTGTCACTCCGTGTGACGGAGAGGTATCTCGGGGCCCACTCGGTAATACAACATCACACACAAGCCTTGCAAGCAATGTAACTTAGTATAAGTTGTGGGATCTTGTATTACGGAACGAGTAAAGAGACTTGCCGGTAAACGAGATTGAAATAGGTATGCGGATACTGACGATCGAATCTCGGGCAAGTAACATACCGAAGGACAAAGGGAATGACATACGGGATTATACGAATCCTTGGCACTGAGGTTCAAACGATAAGATCTTCGTAGAATATGTAGGATCCAATATGGGCATCCAGGTCCCGCTATTGGATATTGACCGAGGAGTCTCTCGGGTCATGTCTACATAGTTCTTGAACCCGCAGGGTCTGCACACTTAAGGTTCGACGTTGTTTTTTGCGTATTTGAGTTATATGGTTGGTTACCGAATGTTGTTCGGAGTCCCGGATGAGATCACGGACGTCACGAGGGTTTCCGGAATGGTCCGGAAACGAAGATTGATATATAGGATGACCTCATTTGATTACCGGAAGGTTTTCGGAGTTACCGGGAATGTACCGGGAATGACGAATGGGTTCCGGGAGTTCACCGGGGGGGGGGGGGGGCAACCCACCCCGGGGAAGCCCATAGGCATTGGGGGAGCCACACCAGCCCTTAGTGGGCTGGTGGGACAGCCCACAAGTGCCCTATGCGCCAAGGAGAAGAAAATCAAGAGAGAAAGAAAAAAAAAGGAGGAGGTGGGAAGGAAGGGGGACTCCCTCCCACCAAACCTAGTCCAACTCGGTTTGGGAGGGGAGAGTCCTCCCCCTTGGCTCAGCCTTCGGTTTCAAGGAGCCCCAAGGGGGTCGGCCGAACCAAGGGGGGGAAGTCCTCCCCTTCGAAACCGAATCCAACTAGCTTTGGAAGGTGGAGTCCTTCTCTCCTTTCCCACCTCCCCTTTTTTTTCTCTTTGATTTCTTATCCTTTGGCGCATAGGGCCTTCTTGGGCTGTCCCACCAGCCCACCAAGGGCTGGTGCGCCACCCCCAAGGCCTATGGGCTTCCCCGAGGTGGGTTTCCCCCCCGGTGAACACCCGGAACCCATTCGTCATTCCCGGTACATTCCCGGTAACCCCGAAAACCTTCCGGTAATCAAATGAGGTCATCCTATATATCAATATTCGTTTCCGGACCATTCCGGAAACCCTCGTGACGTCCGTGATCTCATCCGGGACTCCGAACAACATTCGGTAACCAACCATATAACTCAAATACGCATAAAGCAACGTCGAACCTTAAGTGTGCAGACCCTGCGGGTTCGAGAACTATGCAGACATGACCCGAGTGACTCCTTGGTCAATATCCAATAGCGGGACCTGGATGCCCATATTGGATCCCACATATTCTACGAATATCTTATCGTTTGAACCTCAGTGCCAAGGATTCATATAATCCCGTATGTCATTCCCTTTGTCCTTCGGTATGTTACTTGCCCGAGATTCGATCGTCAGTATCCGCATACCTATTTCAATCTCGTTTACCGGCAAGTCTCTTTACTCGTTCCGTAATACGAGATCCCGCAACTTACACTAAGTTACATTGCTTGCAAGGCTTGTGTGTGATGTTGTATTACAGAGTGGGCCCCGAGATACCTCTCCGTCACACGGAGTGACAAATCCCAGCCTCGATCCATACTAACTCAACGAACACCTTCGGAGATACCTGTAGAGCATCTTTATAGTCACCCAGTTACGTTGCGACGTTTGATACACACAAAGCATTCCTCCGGTGTCAGTAAGTTATACGATCTCATGGTCATAGGAACAAATACTTGACACGCAGAAAACAGTAGCAACAAAATGACACGATCAACATGCTACGTCTATTAGTTTGGGTCTAGTCCATCACATGATTCTCCTAATGATGTGATCCCTTTATCAAGTGACAACACTTGCCTATGGTCAGGAAACCTTGACCATCTTTGATCAACGAGCTAGTCAACTAGAGGCTTACTAGGGACAGTGTTTTGTCTATGTATCCACACATGCACTGTGTTTCCAATCAATACAATTATAGCATGGATAATAAACGATTATCATGAACTAAGAAATATAATAATAACTAATTTATTATTGCCTCTAGGGCATATTTCCAACAGTCTCCCACTTGCACTAGAGTCAATAATCTAGTTCACATCACCAGGTGATTTCAACGAATCCAACACCCATATAGTTATGGGGTGTGATCGCGTCTTGCTCGTGAGAGAGGTTTTAGTCAACGGTTCTGGAACTTTCAGATCCGTGCATTCTTTACAAATCTTTATGTCATCTTATAGATGCTGCTACTACGTGCTATTCGGAAATGCTCCAAATATCTACTCTACTATACGAATCCGTTTCACTACTCATAGTTATTCGGATTAGTGTCAAAGCTTGCATCGATGTAACCCTTTACGACGAACTCTTTAACCACCTCCATAATCGAGAAAAATTCCTTAGTCTATTTAGTTACTAAGGATAACTTTGACCGCTGATCAGTGATTCAATCCTGGATCACTCTGTGTACCTCTTAACAGACTTGCTGCAAGGCACACATCAGGTGCGGTACTCATCATGGCATACTTTAGAGTCTACGGCTAAGGCATAGAAGACGAACTTCGTCTATCCTCTTTATTCTGCCGTGGTCGGGTTTTGAGTCTTACTCAAATTCACACCTTACAACGCAACCAAGAACTCCTTCTTTGCTGATCTATTTTGAACTCCTTCAAAAACTTGTCAAGGCATGCATTTTGTTGAAACTTCCATTAAGCGCTTTTGATCTATCTCCATAGATCTTTGATGCTCAACGTTCAAGTAGCGCAATCCAGGTATTCCTTTGAAAACTCCTCTCAAACAACCTTGTATGCTTTACAGAAATTCTACATTACTTCTAATCCACAATATGTCAATCACATATACTTATCAGAAATTCTATAGTGCTCCCACTCACTTCTTTGGAAATACAAGTTTCTCATAAAGCTTGTACAAACCCAAAATCTTTGATCATCTCATCAAAGTGTATATTCCAACTCCGAGATGCTTGCACCAGTCCATTGAAGGATCACTGGAGCTTGCATACTTGCTAGTACATTTAGGATCGACAAAACCTCCTGGTTGTATCACATACAATGTTTGCTCAAGGAAACCGTCGAGGAAACAATGTTTTGACATCCTACGTGCAATATTTCATAAATAATGCAGCAACTACTAACATAATTCTAACCGACTTTTAGCATCGATACGAGTGAGAAAGTCTCATCATAGTCAACTGTTTGATCTTGTCGGAAACATCTTTGCGACAAGTCGAGCTTTTCTTAATAGTGACTTATCACCATCATCGTCTGTCTTCCTTTTAAAGATCCATATTTACTCAATAGTCCTATGACCATCAAGTAGTTCTTCCAAAGTCTACACTTTGTTTTCATACATGGATCCTCTCTCGGATTTCATGGCTTCCAGCCATTTGTCGGAATCCGGGCCCACCATTGCTTTCTCCATAACTCGTAGGTTCACTGTTGCTCAACAACATGACCTCCAAGACAGGGTTACCGTACCACTCTGCAGTAGTACGCGACCTTGTCAACCTACGAGGCTTGTAGTAACTTGATCCGATGCTCGATGATCACCATCATCAGCTTTCACTTCAATTGGTGTAGGCGCCACAGGAACAACTTCCTGCGCCCTGCTACACACTGGTCGAAGTGATGGTTCAATAACCTCATCAAGTTCTACCACCCTCCCACTCAATTCTTTTGAGAGAAACCTTTCCTCGAGAAAGGATCCGTTTCTAGAAACAAACACTTTGCTTTCAGATCTGAGATAGGAGACGTACCCAACTGTTTTGGATATCCTATGAAGATGCATTTATCCGCTTTGGGTTCGAGCTTATCAGACTGAAACTTTTTCACATAAGTGTCGAAGCCCCAAACTTTCAAGAAACGACAGTTTAGATTTCTCTAAACCTGAGTCTATACTGTGTCATCTCAACAGAAATACGCGGTGCCCTATTTAAAATGAATGCGGTTGTCTCTAATGCATAACCCATAAACAATAGTGGTAATTCGATAAGAGACATCATAGCATGCACCATACCAAATAGTGCGTGGCTATGACGTTCAGACACATCATCACACTATGATATTCCAGGTGGCATGAACTACGAAACAATTTCCACATTGTCTTAACTGCGTACCAAAACTCGTAACTCAGATATTCATTTCTATGATCATATCGTAGACAGTTTATCCTCTTGTTATGACGAACTTCACTACGAAACAGAATTGAACTTTTCAATATTTCAGACTTGTGATTCATTAAGTAAATACTCTTGTATCTGCTCAAATCGTCATTGAAGTAAGAACATAATGATATCCACTGCGTGCCTCAGCATCCATTGGACTGCATACATCAAAATGTATCACTTCCAACAAGTTACTATCTTGTTTCATCTCAATGAAAACAAGGCCTTGCTCATGTGGTATGATTTGCATGTCACTAGTGATTCAAAATCAAGTGAGTATAAAGATCCATCAGCATGGAGCCTCTTCATGCAATTTATACCAACATGACTCAAGCGGCAGTGCCACAAGTAAGTGGTACTATCATCATTACCTCGTATCTTTTGGCACCAATATCATGAACATGTGTAACACTACGATCGAGATTCAATAAACCATTGAAGGTGATTATTCAAGCAAATAGAGTAACCATTATTCTCTTTAAATGAATAATCGTATTGCAATAAACACGATCCAATCATGTTCATGCTTAACGCAAGCACCAAATAACAATTATTTAGGTTTAACACCAATCCCGATGGTAGAGGGAGCGTGCGACGTTTGATCATATCAACCTTGGAAACACTTCCAACATGTATCGTCACCTCGCCTTTAGCTAGTGTCCGTTTATGTCGTAGCTTTCATTTTGTGTTACTAATCACTTAGCAACCGAACCGGTATCCAATACCCTCGTGCTACTAGGAGTACTAGTAAAGTACACATCAACATCATGTATATCAAATATACTTATTTCGACTTTTGCCAGCCTTCTTATCTACCAAGTATCTAGAGTTGCTCCGCCTCAATGACCGTTCCCCTCATAACAGAAGCACTTACTCCCGGGCTTGGGTTTAATCTGGGGTCTCTTCATTAGTGCAGCAACTGCTTTGCCGTTTCACGAAGTATCCCTTCTAGCCCTTGCCTTTCTCGAAACTTAGTGGTTTTACTAACCATCAACTATTGATGCCCCTTCTTGATTTCTACTCTCGCCGTGTCAAACACCGCGAATCGCTCAAGGATCATTGTATCTATCCTTGATATGTTATAGTTCATCACGAAGCTCTCACAGCTTGGTGGCAGTGACTTTGGAGAACCATCACTATCTTATCTGGAAGATCAACTCCCACTTGATTCAAGCGATTGTCGTACTCAGATAATCTGAGCACACGCTCAACGATTGAGATTTTCTCCTTTACTTCATGGACAAAGAATTTTGTCGGAGGTCTCATACCTCTTAACAAGGGCACAAGCATGAAATCACAATTTCATCTCTTTAGAACATCTCTTATGTTCCGTGATGTTTCAAAACGTCTTCGGCGCCTTGCTTCTAAGCCATTAAGTATTTTGTACTGAACTATTGTGTAGTCATCAGAAATGTTTATGTCGGATGTTCACAACATCTACAGACGACGCTCGAGGTGCAGCACACCGAGTGGTGCATTAAAGACATAAGCCTTCTGTACAGCAACCAGGACAATCCTCGGTTTTACAGACCCAGTCTGTAAAGTTTGTTACTATCAACTTTCAACTAAATTTTCTCTAGGAACATATAAAAACAGTAGAGCTATAGTGCAAGCTACATCGTAATTCGCAAAGACCATTAGACTATGTTCATGACAATTAGTTCAATTAATCATATTACTTAAGAACTCCCACTCAAAAAGTACATCTCTCTAGTCATTTGAGTGGTACATGATCCAAATCCACTATCTCAAGTCCGATCATCACGTGAGTCGAGAATAGTTTCAGTGGTAAGCATCTCTATGCTAATCATATCAACTATACGATTCATGCTCGACCTTTCGGTCTCATGTGTTCCGAGGCCATGTCTGCACATGCTAGGCTCGTCAAGCTTAACCCGAGTGTTCCGCGTGTGCAACTGTTTTGCACCCGTTGTATGTGAACGTTGAGTCTATCACACCCGATCATCATGTGGTGTCTCAAAACGAAGAACTGTCACAACGGTGCACAGTCGGGGAGAACACAATTTCGTCTTGAAATTTTAGTGAGAGATCACCTCATAATGCTATCGTCGTTCTAAGCAAGATAAGGTGCATAAAGGATTAACATCACATGCAATTTATAAGTGACATGATATGACCATCATCAGGTGCTTCTTGATCTCCGTCACCAAAGCACCGACACGATCTTCTTGTCACCGGCGTTACACCATGATCTCCATCATCATGATCTCCATCAACATGTCGCCATCGGGGTTGTCGTGCTACTCATGCTATTACTACTAAAGCTACGTCCTAGCAATATAGTAAACGCATCTGCAAGCACAAACGTTAGTTTAAAGACAACCCTATGGCTCCTACCGGTTGCCGTACCATCGACGTGCAAGTCGATATTAACTATTACAACATGATCATCTCATACATCCAATATATCACATCACATCGTTGGCCATATCACATCACAAGCATACCCTGCAAAAACAAGTTAGACGTCCTCTAATTGTTGTTGCATGTTTTACGTGGTGACCATGGGTATCTAGTAGGATCGCATCTTACTTACGCAAACACCACAATGGAGATATATGAATTGCTATTTAACCTCATCCAAGGACCTCCTCGGTCAAATCCGATTCAACTAAAGTTGGAGAAATCGACACTTGCCAGTCATCTTTGAGCAACGGAGTTACTCGTAGCGATGAAACCAGTCTCTCGTAAGCGTACGAGTAATGTCGGTCCGAGCCGCTTCGATCCAACAATACCGCGGAATCAAGAAAAGACTAAGGAGGGCAGCAAGACGCACATCACCGCCCACAAAAAATTTTGTGTTCTACTCGAGATTACATCTACGCATGAACCTAGCTCATGATGCCACTGTTGGGGAACGTCGCATGGGAAACAAAAAAATTTCCTACGCGCACGAAGACCTATCATGGTGATGTCCATCTACGAGAGGGGATTTCCGATCTACATACCCTTGTAGATCGCACAGCAGAAGCGTTAGTGAACGCGGTTGATGTAGTGGAACATCCTCACGCCCTCGATCCGCCCCGCGAACCGTCCCGCGATCCGTCCCATGATCTAGTGCCGAACGGACGGCACCTCCGCGTTCAGCACACGTACAGCTCGATGATGATCTCGGCCTTCTTGATCCAGCAAGAGAGACGAAGAGGTAGATGAGTTCTCCGGCAGCATGACGACGCTCCGGAGGTTGGTGATGATCTGATCTCGGCAGGGCTCCACCCGAGCTCCGCAGAAACGCGATCTAGAGGAAAAACCGTGGAGGTATGTGGTCGGGCTGTCGTGGAAAAGTTGTCTCAAATCAGCCCTAATACCTCTGTATATATAGGTGGGAGGGGAGGGGCCTTGCCTTGAGGCTCAAGGAGCCCCAAGGGGGTCGGCCGAACCAAGGGGGGGAAGTCCTCCCCTTCGAAACCGAATCCAACTAGGTTTGGAAGGTGGAGTCCTTCTCTCCTTTCCCACCTCCCCTTTTTTTTCTCTTTGATTTCTTATCCTTTGGCGCATAGGGCCTTCTTGGGCTGTCCCACCAGCCCACCAAGGGCTGGTGCGCCACCCCCAAGGCCTATGGGCTTCCTTGGGGTGGGTTGCCCCCCCGGTGAACACCCGGAACCCATTCGTCATTCCCGGTACATTCCCGGTAACCCCGAAAACCTTCCGGTAATCAAATGAGGTCATCCTATATATCAATCTTCGTTTCCGGACCATTACGGAAACCCTCGGGTCGTCCGTGATCTCATACGGGACTCTGAACAACATTCGGTAACCAACCATATAACTCAAATACGCATAAAACAACGTCGAACCTTAAGTGTGCAGACCCTGCGGGTTCGAGAACTATGTAGACATGACCCGAGTGACTCCTCGGTCAATATCCAATAGCGGGACCTGGATGCCCATATTGGATCCCACATATTCTACGAAGATCTTATCGTTTGAACCTCAATGCCAAGGATTCATATAATCCCGTATGTCATTCCCTTTGTCCTTCAGTATGTTACTTGCCCGAGATTCGATCGTTAGTATCCGCATACCTATTTCAATCTCGTTTACCGGCAAGTCTCTTTACTCGTTGTGTAATACAAGATCCCGCAACTTACACTAAGTTACATTGCTTGCAAGGCTTGTGTGTGATGTTGTATTACCGAGTGGGCCCCGAGATACCTCTCCGTCACACGGAGTGACAAATCCCAGTCTCGATCCATACTAACTCAACGAACACCTTCGGAGATACCTGTAGAGCATCTTTATAGTCACCCAGTTACGTTGCGACGTTTGATACACACAAAGCATTCCTCCGGTGTCAGTGAGTTATACGATCTCATGGTCATAGGAACAAATACTTGACACGCAGAAAACAGTAGCAACAAAATGACACGATCAACATGCTACGTCTATTAGTTTGGGTCTTGTCCATCACATGATTCTCCTAATGATGTGATCCCGTTATCAAGTGATAACACTTGCCTATGGTCAGGAAACCTTGACCATCTTTGATCAACGAGCTAGTCAACTAGAGGCTTACTAGGGACAGTGTTTTGTCTATGTATCCACACATGCACTGTGTTTCCAATCAATACAATTATAGCATGGATAATAAACGATTATCATGAACTAAGAAATATAATAATAACTAATTTATTATTGCCTCTAGGGCATATTTCCAACATCTCCCTCCCAGTAACTCCCGTCGGCCTCCCAGATCCACCCTCGCCAGCGAGCCCCCTCCCCCCACCAGCCTCCCTCTCCTCTCCCTCACCGCCGGCGGAGGCCACCTCCCTCTTGGCCCCAACCCCCCGTCGGCCCTTCCTCCCGCTCGGTCCAGGAGGGACCGGGCAGGGAGACCCCTTCTCCTCACCACGCCGGCCATCCGACCGACCCCGACCTCCGGGAGGTTTTCTCCGGCGACCCACCTCGCCGGATCCGTCATCACCGCCTCCGGGAACGCTTCCATGTCGTATCCTCTGACCCTTCCCGCGAACTCCGGCTTCACCGGGCCCTCTCGTCAACGTCAGTGAGCCCCTCCTCGGGATCCTCCCACCATATCGTTCCCCTCGCCGTCCCGGTTTCGTTCCGACGAACGGCGCTCCGTTCCGACGACGTGATGTTCGCGTAGGAGAGATTGAAGTTAGTTTTCTTCTCTGTTGAGAAGAGGAGAAGCACACAAGAAGGTTGTGTGTTAAGAGAGAGAGGGAGATGAGAGTTTTTGAAGGAAATAAAAATAAACGTTGTAATTGCGTATGTATTTTTGTATGTATGAGATGCACGTATGTATGTATGTATGTATGTATGTATTTCGGTATATGGCGGTATACGTTAAATGTTTGGTTATGTATCTGTGAGTAAAAATGCGTATTTGGCCTAAAGCCACTTACCGGTGGGGCCAACGCACCCCGCTGTCTATGACAGGGAGGCCCCACACCCCTTTTTAAAGAAAAGTGAAAATTAAAATATAAAAATAAAATAATGTTTTTATTAAATAAATAAATAGATATATCAGTTAATTAATTAATTGGATAATTAGAATAATTAGAGTATGACACGTGGGTCCCCCATTAAATTAATCTGATTAATTAATATTTAATCTAAATTAAAACTTGTGCCTATGACGTTCGGGACCCGTTGGTCAGTTGACCAGTCAATTGTTGATGTCAGCATGACATCATGCAGATGTCATAATAGCATTTTATTAAATTATTTAAATCTGTTTTTAATTCCTAATTATTGAATAAAACTTTAAAAGTTAATATTAAATAAACCGTAAGTCAGATCAAAATATTTTCGACATGAAAGTTGATCAGCAGAACGAGACGAACCTGGATACACGGTCCATTCGTCTGTCACGCGTCCCTAGCATAGCAAACATGGAACATTTCCATCGTTTCGAGTGTGCCCGGTAGTAGCCTGAGACCCGGAAAATATCGTCAGATATTCTTCCGACCCGTCTATGACGGATGTTGCTGCGTTAGCTCATGTCTAGGCTGCATCTTGCCATGTCATGCTTTGTGCTGCACCGTTGCTATTATTTATTCTTTCTTCCCCCTCTTCTTACCGGTAGACCCCGAGACTGACGCTGCTGTCGGGTACATCTACGACCCTGCCGATCAGTCCTTTGCCGCAGAGCAGCAAGGCAAGCAAACCCCCCTTGATCATTCCTATATCGCCTATTCTTTCTTCCTCATGCTTGCATTAGAATTTTGCTACTGTTGTAGTTAGATCCTATATCTGATGCATAGCCTATTTTTGATGAACTACTACTTTCAGTACTGAAAATTTAATCTGCGTAGTATAGGTGGAGCAGTCATCCCCTCTGACCCCGTAGTCTAGTTGCCCCGCTTTGCTTTCAAATCTCGATCCTGATCGATGAACCAGACCCGACACAGCACATACACCCCCTTAGTTGTACGACGCTACGAAGATACTATCGGGTACCGAGGGTGACACCTCGCTAAGTACTCCAGATGATATCTCTGTAGTATAGCTAGTCGGTCATGGTTATCGAGGGTGATTCCTCTTTCACCATTCCCGACGATGCCTCTGTTGTACAACCCCTCAAGTGTGGGACCCCCGAGGGTGATTCCTCTAAGCCCACCTTGATGGATACATCGTTCGGAATCCAACGAGGGTGATACCTCGGATTCCCCCCGATGTTACAACCACACAGTTACTCGACCATGTTACTGGGATCATTGGTGATTAGTTGTAAGACGGGTAGATTCCCGTGAGACTGTGTTGCTGGCCTAATTAAAATGTTAATGGATTTGGGTATTTGATCTGGGTTGGTTGGAGACCTTTTCGCACTAACCGGCTACGCGAGAAGAATTATGGGTACTCGGCGTCGCGGTATCAGCCGAAGCTTTTCAGATGCCAGCAAATGTAGCAGCGCGCGCCCGAGTGGTCCTGAGATGCATCGCTCTTGTGATTAAGGGATGCTAGGACTGACGTCGGCCGCCCACGCCACGTGCAGGAGTGCGAAGGGGAACTGGGCCCACGAACACTTTGTGCTTAGGAGTTAGACCGGCGGGCTGGCCTCTCTGATTAGTCTTAGGTGGGGCTGCGACGTGTCGATATTCCGAGGCCGGGCAGGACTCAGAAAAGTATGTCCGGCAAGAGTGTTATCGAGCGTGACGGAACATGTGGTGCACCCCTGCAGGGATGAAAATTAACTATTCGAATAGCCGTGTCCACGGTTATAGGACGACTTGGAGTTGTGCCGTGATCTTATACAACTACAATTGTTACTTAACTGGATCATTAGTTTGCCACGTGATTGCTTCCTCGCAGGGAGTCGAGGGAGGATCTTTAGGTGTGACCTCACTTTCATATTGCTGCAACAATATGACTATTATTGTTTTACCCCTGTTCTACTCTCGTCTATTGCTGCAAGACCCTGAAGATGCTAGTCTTCGATAGGACTAGGCCTTGTCTCTCTATTCTCGCATTGCTGCAGTCAGTCCACATATAACACCCCCCCTTCTTTGAAATGATGCATAATTAGAATAGTTCTGATGTAAGACTTGCGAGTACTTTGGATGAGTACTCACCGCTGCTTTGCTCCCACCTTGTCCCCTTGATCCGTTTGCTGCGACCAGATGATGGAGCCCAGGAGATGGAGGTCCCCACCGACGACGACTGCTACCCCGATGGTGCCTACTACTACGTGGTGGCCGCTGATGATCAGGACTAGTTAGGAGGTTCCCAGGCAGGAGGCCTTGCCTCGTTCGATCGTTGTATCTTTTGTGCTAGCCTTCTCTAAGGCACCCCATGTTTTATGTCTGTACTCAGATATTATTGCTTCCGCTGACTCATGTGTTTATCGAGCTTCCGTATTCTAGCCCTCGAGGCCCCTGGCTTGTAATATGAAGCTGATGTTATTTTATTTGTGTCTAGAGTTGTGTTGTGATATCTTCCCGTGAGTCTTTGGGTTTGATCGTATGCATTTGCGTGTATGATTAGCGTACGATTAAACCGAGGGCGTCACAGTGATGCTCCACTTGAACTTGCACAACGCAATCTTGATAACGATCACCACTTGACGTCATCCTCCATGGGTTGTATGAGATCTTCCTTTTGACGCAAGCCCATGGAAATACGCCTAACCCTACATAGAACTCTCACGAAGACCATGGGTTAGTACACAAAAACATAATGGACAATGCTTACCATACCATGGGGTCACTTGATCCCACTCGGTACATCTTGTACGCTTTGTGTGTTGATCAACTTGCTTTACTCTTTGACTTAGTCTTGATCAACCTTGTGTCTTTATGACCAATCTTCGGATAAAGCCTTGAATACCACCTTGGTCATCATATAAACTCCTTGAAACCAACAGATGGGCTTCAAGAAGTGCCTATGGAGAAATACTTCGAATATAACTTAAGGCAACCATTAGTCCATAGGGATTGTCATCAATTACCAAAACCATATATGGAGAAATATGCTCTAACAATCTCCCCCATTTTGGTAATTGATGACAATCACTTTCAAGAGAGTTCATATATGGGAATAAGCATAACCAAGCACATACATGAAAAGCAATAATGCATGGGTATGAGATGCAAATGCTTAAGCAACAAAAGCAAAACTCTCTCTCTCTCTCTCACCCTCTCTCTCTAAACTTCTCCCCCATTGGCATTGATTGCAAAAATGGACGAAAAGTTTAGAAAGCCAATATAATAGGTGGTCCTACAAAACGTGTGTACTTCTCAACAAATGAGTGCAATGAAATACACATATACAATGATAGGTAGTTCAAGGAAAACGAACTATATCGAGGACTCAAAGATTGCAAAAAGGATCGTATGGCACAAAGACATACAAAGGAGAGAAGCATGCAATCAAAAGATACCAATAGAGACAAACAATCACATGGTCCTTCGAACCACATGAATAAAAGATATTATGATACGGGGAAAAGAGTGTTTTATCAAAACTAGAGAAACTCCCCATGATTTGTGCACTAATAATACTTTTTTTGTATTTGATACAAGTGCACAAAATAGGATCGTTGCCCCCCCAAAATTAATAAAAATACACAACAAGTGCAAGCAATTAGATAAGACAATAATCATATCATTTGCACAAAACATATGGTTGAGCAACATGTATAAGAGACAACTTAAGAACAGGCTCATCCAAAATGATGTGTGTGAGTCATGGCAAAGCACTTGAGAAGACTAAGATAAGGATGAGCATTACTCATCAACATAGTCTTGATGGAATGAGACAGAAAGTGCAAGGCATATCCTTCCCACACACATATACTAGCAAATGGGTTCACAGACTTACTAATTTTTTTTAAGAACCAACGCTTGTGACAACCCATGGTGAAGATAGGAAATAATAACCTTGTCAAGAGGAGGGATACCAATCGAAATGGCATAACCCTCGTCAAGATAGGCATGAGGAAAAATAATCTTCACCACCAATGAGTGCATCAAGATGCAAGGATATAAGATCTGCACTCAACACAAATCCTTTCACAAAACCACCAAAAACTGAAAAAGGAAACGCAACGATGGACGTGAAAGCAAAGAGGATATCAATTAGAGATGTAACTTCTCTCTCGTGTAAAATATTCTAGGTAGAAGACAATCATGATGATATATATCCACAAATAAGGATGTACACACAAAATAGTTACAAGAAGGAAAAAACAAGATATCCAAAAGGAAGTTGTCAATATACCAATAAGATCTTTGCTTGGAAGCATAGCACATGGCCTAATATTTTCTTATTGTATGAACTTCCAACTCACGAACATGAAAGACATTACAACTAACAATAAGACATCATCGTTGGGATGCTTTGAGAATGGAAACAAGTATCACAAGAACGAATCAAGAGGTTCATGCCATGATGCAACCTATGAAAGGTTGAATGCAAGAAATATATGCATGAAGTAGATACTTGTTACCGAGATATCATTGGATTGATGTAGTAGATAATTGTTCGTTGATCATCCTAACTTGGCTCCAATAAGCACATGGTGTCAACACCTTCCTTGTAGGTGATCCGAGCATCCAATGCATCTCCAATTGTTCCTAGAACAACAACACAAACAAAATGGTGCCCAAACTCATTGGGACCAAAGAGTTAGAAAACCAACGATACATACGACAAACTCCACATAAATATGTGCATATAGATAGGAAATTGAATTTCATGCACACTTTAGGCAATTTATGACAAAGTGGAGTTTCCCTATATATCGGGTAAAGAAAGAAAGCATGCAAAAGAAATTATATATAGTAAATATGCATGCTCAAGGCTTTCAAAAATCAAATCAACACATAGTTGATAAGATACCAAAAGACAAGGTATCAAGTGAGAATAAAATACCAAATGAAAAATTATCACTTGAAGGATACCAACTAAAAGACATATCAAGGAATGTGATATCCATTGACACATACCAAATAAAAGGAAACAAGATACCAAATGAAGGAAAAGAAACACGTGGTATCTAGTTCCCAAAGGAGAGCAATGTTCCAACCTAACCAAACCCTCGACAAATTTTCAGGATGGCACAAAGCATCATAAAGAGCAAGACTTGCCTCCCATCAACACACTCTTGATGGGGGTCAAAAGATTTTATGATAAACACACAAAGAGAGTGCTCTAAAGAAAATATGATAGCTCCCCCAAGAGATGTGCATTATAGCATTTGCATTTAAATACAAAATGCACAAGATGGGATCATCACTTTCGCTATATCTATAGAAACACTAGACATGTTCAAAAAGATCCACAAGAGCCAAAAAAGACAAACGATACACAAAAACCAACCTAAAGATGATTAGAAATTTCTACCACATGAAGGGAATGCCAATTGTCAAAGGACAAGAAGTATTTGGAAATAATTCCCATTGGTAGATTGCAAATATATCCAACATCAGCTTTACTCCTAAAACACAAGCAAATGAAACTTGTAGAGCTAACATGCCACCTAGGAACAAGATAATTTACACTATCAACACTAAGTGGCAATACCTCAAATATACACATTTTATAGGCTTGTAATACGCACATAGCATATTACTCCCCCATAATGTGATAACCCAACATTATTAACAAGTGGCAAATGGAAACCAACAAGAGATAATTAATGGACCATATAGAATTTGAATTTCTCATGAGTAAGACATACCACAAAGAAACTAGATAATGTTGTAATATCAATACTAAGTGGTATTCCTCATGTATACACATTTATAGGATTGTGAGGATTGCAAAGCACATCACTCCCCCACAATGGGATAATCCATTAATCTCTCAAAAGAGCCATCTAAGATATAAACAATGCAAAAAGGCTCAAAACAAGACTCACACATACATGATGTGCAACCCACCCACCATACATACTTGATTACTTAAGATAAGCAAATAGGAAGCACAACATATACGAAACACATGGAAGGTACAAAACCACAACATGAAAAGGGGCAAGTAACTAACAATGTATTCAATTTAAGTACATGTTGCCGTAAGGAGGCATGTTGGATATAAGATAGAAACTCGATAATCTACATGACTTGGCTTGAGACAAGATCAATGATGAAGACCCTCAAATCTGCATTATGTAGCTAAGTCCCCAATGTACTCCAACAACACCTATTGATCAAGTTTGAGCTTGCTTGTCCCCAACCAAGTTGGGTCCTAAGAGGTTAGTCACAATAGGCTTGGCAACCCAAATGGTACTTTTCTTGACACCACTTGGAGTACCAACATACTTGGAAAATACATTGCCAACCTTATCCTTCCCAAGAGAATAAATATCATCAATAATGATTGGGTTGGATATGTTACCTCTCATGCAAGAAGAAGCGAAGTGACCCTTCTCACGACTTAAGTAGCACATCTAACCTTTACTTTCTTCCCAATTGATTTCTCAACTTGACGAGTGTTGGCTTGGGTCTTCTTGGGAAGAGGCCTTTATTAAACTTGTTGTTGAGTATGCGATTGAACTTGTGGCCGCTTCCCTTGTTGCTTGTGACTATGGGGTTTCTTCTTTAATGGGCAAGATCTAACACGGTGCCCTTCAATTTTGCACTTGAAGCAAATAATCTTGGCCGACTTCTTGACTTGTTCTTGGCCCTTTTTCTTGAAGCTTTTGGACTTCTTCTTCTTGTTGGAGTTGAATCCAAGTCCACCTTTGCCATTTGGATATTTTTGCCCACACAAAATATTGTTGAGTGTATAAATCCCTTCATGACTCTTTGCCAAGTCTTTCTTCAAAGAAGTAACTTGGGACTTGAGCTCTTTGTTTTTCTCTACATGGTTAGTATCAACACAAGTACTAGAGGAAGTATAAGCTTCATTGTTAGAGCAACAAGGCAAGGAAACTAATTCAACACAAGATGTAGCAACATTATGAGTAGAAGAATTACGAGGACTAGCACATGGCAATATAACATTTTGACTAGAAGTAGTGCTAATGTCCACATGAGGATCACTTGATATTACCTTGGTAGTAATAGCCTCATGAGCTAATTTTAGCACATTATGGGATACTAGAAGATCATCATGAGAGATTGTGAGCATTACATGACTTTCTTCCAATTTCCCATAATTGCTAGATAGTAACTCGAGTTGAGCCCTTATCTCAACATTCTCCTTTAATATGGATGCTTCACAAGAAATGGAGTTAGTAGCACAAGCATCATCATTAACAACAAGAGGAGAAGGTGGAAAGACATGGATGTCCCCTAGAGGGGGGTGAATAGGCGCTTTAAAATAATTACGATTTAGGCTTGAACAAATGCGGAATAAAACTAATGTTTAATTTGTCAAGCACAAAACCTAAAACAACTAGGCTCACCAATGTGCACCAACAACTTATGCTAAAGAATATAAACAACTAAGTGATAACAATATATAAGAGATAACCGAGGCACGCAGAGACGATGATGTATCCCGAAGTTCACACCCTTGCGGATGCTAATCTCCGTTTGGAGCTGTGTGGAGGCACAATGCTCCGCAAGATGCCACTAAGGCCACCGTAATATCCTCACGCCCTCGCACAAAGCAAGATGCCGTGATTCCTCTAAGGGACCCTTGAGGGCGGTCACCAAACCCTTACAAACAAGGTTGGGGCAATCTCCACAACTTAATTGGAGGCTCCCAACAACACCATGAAGATTCACCACAATGGCATATGGCTTCGAGGTGACCACAGATGCCCGGGGCAATCTCCACAACTTAATTGGAGACCCCGACGCTTGCCCGGAGCTTTACACCACAATGATTGAGCTCCGAGGCACCACCAGGCTTCTAGGGGGTACCAAGTACCCAAGGGTAATAAGCTTCTCAACTTCTCACTTCCACGTATACCCGTGGATAACTCAAACCAATGCAACTAATGCAATGACAAGAACACACGAAGTGGTCAAGTCCCTCACACTCAAATCCCTCCACAAAAACAAAAGCTATGGAGAAATATGAGAGGAAGAACAAGGAGCTCACAAAGAACTCCAAGATCAAGATCCAAGGGGTTCCCCTCACATAGAGGAGAAAGTGATTGGTGGAGATGTGGATCTAGATCTCCTATGTCTTTTCCCTCAAGAACTAGCAAGAATCATTGGAGGGATTGAGAGTTAGCAAGCTCTAAGAAGATCAACAATGGGTGAAGAACACGAGCTCAACGTATAGATAAGGTCCAATGGGGAAGAATACCTCCTTTATATAGTGGGGGGAATGAATCCAACCGTTACCCCCACTCACAGCCCGACTGAGCGGTACTACCGCTGCTCGGAGCGGTACTACCGCAACCAGAACGTCCGAGGGAGTGGTAGTAATTTTCTACTACCGTTCCAGGGGCGGTACTACCGCTCTAGGAGCGGTACTACCACTGGCACCAGGAGCAGTACTACCGCTGGATACTGAAACTGCTCTAACTTCGCATACGAACTCTGAATCGAGCAAACTCAAGCTTGTTGAATTCACAACGACAAGAGCTATCCAACATACAGTTAGAAAATGCCAATGATATGGATAAGTGAGACCTCTATGAATGAAGAACCGGCAAAAACTTCCAACATCGAAAAAATCATAGAAGATGCATACGGGCTCCGTTTTCGATAAACTCGAGCTTGTCATAAAGATGACCATAAGATCTACAACTCACAAAGAGAACCACCAAACAAGAACCAGAAAGATGATGCAAGGATGCAACTGGTTTGAGATCTCAACGAACGATACGATCAATCTACTCACTTGAGAGCCCCCCTTGACAGTACGACAATCTATTCTAAAATAGAAAAATCTATCAAGGGCAAACCTATACCTTGCACATAATCCACTTGAGCTAGATTATGAATATCTTGACTTCCTCAAGATGGACCACCTTTCTTGATAGCGCTGGCTCGATGAAGACTTGTAAATTGGTCCCCATACTCCACTATGGGTGAGCCACTCTTCAGCATATCTTCACAAGTCCATTGCCACCACAATGAACGACTGATGACCCACGAGTGTAGGCAATCTATCGTAGCCTTTTCAATAAGTAAGAGTGTCGAACCCAACAAGGAGCAGAAGGTATTGACAAGTGATCTTGAGCAAGGAATAACTGCAAGTACTGAAAGGTAAATTTTTATGGGTTTTCTAGTATAAGAAACAAGGACATAAATGCAAGTAAAGTAAATTGTGCCGAGGTGCAACAAGTGGCCCAATCCTTTTAAACACAAATGATAAGCCGAGGGACTAAACTTATAAAGACTAAGGCGTTCCTGGGAACACACGGGAGAGATAGTCAAGTGCTTTCGCCACACTCTCTCTAGTACTATGTTTTGTATTGATTAGTGTTATGTGGGTGGATCTTAACTAGTGCATCGTCTAGGCTAAGACAAGTACACTCTTATGATTAATCCCTCTTGCAAGTGATACGTCTCAAACGTATCTATAAATTTTGATGGTTTCACGCTGTTATCTTGTCATCTTTGGATGTTTTATGTACCTTTTATATCTTTTTTGGGACTAACTTATTAATTCAGTGCCAAGTGCCAGTTCCTGTTTTTTCTATGTTTTTGGCTCTTTTCAGATCTGATTTTGGAATGGAGTCCAAACGGAATAAAATCCCCGTAATGAGTTTTTCCCGAACGGAAGAAGATCAGGGGGCCTGTGGGCCTAGCCAGGAGGGCTCGTGGGAGCCCACAAGCCCCCACTCCGCCACCAGGGGGAGGCGGCGGTGTCAGGGCTTGTGGCCTCCCTGGCCACCCCCTGACCTAGATCCTTGGCCTATATATTCCCTAAAATACAACAAAAAATCAGGGGAGCCTCAAAAATACTTTTCCGCCGCCGCAAGCTTCCGTTTCCGCGAGATCTCATCTGGAGATCCTTCCCGGCGCCCTACCGGAGGGGACTTTGGAGTTGGAGGGCTTCTTCATCATCATCATCGCCCCTCCAAGGACTCGTGAGTAGTTCACTTCAGACCTATGGGTCCGTAGTTAGTAGCTAGATGGCTTCTTCTCTCTCTTGGATCTTCAATACAACGTTCTCCATGATCTTCATGGAGATCTATCCGATGTAATCTTCTTTGGCGGTGTGTTTGTCGAGATCTGATGAATTGTGGATTTGTGATCAGATTATCTATGATATATATTTGAGTCTTTGCTGATTTCTTATATGCATAATTTGATATCCTTGTAAGTCTCTCCGAGTCTTGGGTTTTGTTTGGCCAACCAAATCTATGATTCTTGCAATGGGAGAAGTGCTTGGTTTTGGGTTCTACCATGTGGGGACCTTTCCCAGTGACAGTAGGGGCAGCAAGGCACACATTAAGTAGTTGCCATCAAGGGTAACAAGATGGGCTCTATCGTTGATATGAGATTGTCCATCTACATCATGTCATCTTGCTTAAGGCGTTACTTTGTTCTTTTGGACTTAATACACTAGATGCATGCTGGATAGCGGTCGACGTGTGGAGTAATAGTAGTAGATGCATAAAGTATCGGTCTACTTGTTTTGGACGTGATGACTATAGATATAATCATTGCCATAGATATCGTCATGACTTTGCGCGGTTCTATCAATTGCTCGACAGTAATTTGTTCACCCACCGTCTACTTGCTTTCATGAGAGAAGCCACTAGTAAACAGTACGGCCCCCGGGTCTATTCACATCCATCGTTTACACCTCCGCTTTTACTTTGCTTTGTTACTTTGTTGCTTTCAGTTCTCACTTGGCGAACAATCTATAAGGGATTGACAACCCCTTCATAGCGTTGGGAGCAAGTTTTTGTGTTTGTGCAGGATCTTGTGATACTTCTCCACTGGATTGATACCTTGGTTCTCAAACCGCTGTGCTACATCACCCTTTCCGCTTCGAGGGAACACCAACGCAGGGCTCCATAGCCGTAGCAGAAGGATTGCTGGTGCCGTCGACACGACTATTCCTGTCGCCATTTACAGGGAAGCACAGCTGACATCAGAAGTATTTCTCGCACCGTTGACGGGGAGGAGAGATCAAGATCTATCCAAGTAGGTCTCACAAACTCATCTCTTGCATTTACTTTTGTTGCTAGTTGCCTCTCGTTTTCCTCTCCCACACTTCACATTTGCCGTTTTCATTTGCCTTTCTCCTTTGCCGTTTTCTTTTGCCTTTTGCCTTTTTCGTTCGCCCTTTTATCTCGCTTGCTTTCTGTTCGCTTGTGTGCCATGTGCCTTCAATATGCTTGCATCTTCGCTTGCTGAAAATCTAGGGATATGGATCCTCATCCACTAGCTAATCTCTTTAAGAGACCCACTTATGTGGAACGAATTGCTAGCGAGTTGAGAGCACTTGACTATCTTTATAGAGTTTTGCTTGAGATGCGTGAATCTGAAAATCATGATGAAGAAACTTATGAAGTGATTCACGAGGGCTCCTTGAATGAAAATCATGATTGCAATGGTTTCACTATAAATTCTATTAGTGACAATCATGCTAAAGATATGCAAAACCCTAAGCTTGGGGATGCTAGTTTTGCTATGTCCTCTACTTGTTGCAATAATCATGATTGGGGTGATGATCTTGAAAATTTGTTCAAACCTCATGATGAATATGATATTTGCAATAATATTGAAAGTGGGTTTGGAGAAGTCATGACTTTCGTTGATGATAATCCCACTATTTTTGAAGAGCGTCAACTTTGCATGCATGTGGATCATGAAAAGAATATCCTTTGTGATAGTTACATTGTTGAATTCGAATATGATCCCACATGTAATTGCTGTGAGAGAGGAAAATATTGTGGTAGAAACTTTCATGTTACCAAATTACCTCTCTATATGTGGAGATTGCTATTGTCTCTTTCTTCTTACTTGCATATGGCAACTATTGGTTGTCTTGACAATCTGTTTTACTATAAAATGCCTATGCATAGGAAGTATGTTAGACTTAGATATGTTTGCCTTTTGCCTAGCTAAGGGCGTTAAACAATAGCGCTTGTTGGGAGGAAACCCAACGAATCTATCCTTTTTATTTCTGTTTTGTGTTTTCCACACTTTCATAATTCTGTTATGATCGTGTTTTTTGTGTTTATTTTTACGTTTGTGCGAAGCAAAACTGTTATGATTAGTTTTGGGGATGATCGTTTGGTCATGCTGGAAAAGACAGAAACTTTCTGCTCACGAAAAGAATTTTCATTTTTTTTTCTGTAAGAGCTTTTGAGTTATTTATTTTTGCTGCTGATTTCTACACAAATTCTTGAGACGTTTGGAATTGTTCATAATTTTGGAAGTACTAGAGCTATACGAAATATACAGAATGCTACAGACTGGTCTGCTGTTAACAGATTATGTTTTTGTTGTGTTGGTTGCTTATTTTGATGAAACTATGGATAGTATCAGGGGGTATTAGCCATGGAAGATTGAAAATACAGTAACCCAACATCAGAGCAAGTAGAATTTAAGTTTTCTACAGTACCTAAGGAAGTGGTGGTTTGCTTTCTCATACTAATGTTATCACGAGTCTCTCTTTAAATTTCGTGTTGTGAAGTTTTCAAGTTTTGGGTGAAGTTCTTATGGACAAAAAGATAAAGAGTGCAAAGAGCTCAAACTTCGGGATGCCCAAGGCACCCCAATAGATTCAAGGATGCCATAAAAGCCTAAGCTTGGGATGCCCTCGGAAGGCATCCCCTCTCTCGTCTTCAATCCATCGGTAACGTTACTTGGGGCTATATTTTTATTCACCACATATTATGTGTTTTTGCTTGGAGCATCTTGTATCGTAGGAGTCTTTTATTTTTGTTGTGTCACAATCATCCTTGCTGCACACCTAGAGAGAGAGACATGCACTCACCGTGATTTTGTCGAGCTTCACTTATATCTTTTAGTAGACAATTCAGCTCACATGTGCTTCACTTATATCTTTTGAGCTAGATACTTTTGCTCTGTGTGAATTCACATATATATTTTAGAGCACATCGGTGCGTAGCTTGGTAGTTGATCTATGCTTTGAAAGTAGTCTCAAAAGGGGTAGTTATCCAAAGGGATACGAAAACTTCCACCTTCTTGTGCATTGAATAATTAGAGAAGTTTGATTCATCTCAATTAGTTTTGAGTTGTGGTTTTGGTAATATTGAAGTCATGCTAGCAAGGTGTTGTGGATCTATAAATACTTGTGTTTAAGTTAATGATTCCTGTAGCATGCACGTATGGTGAACCGCTATGTGATAAAATCTCAGCATGATTAGTCTATTGATTGTCATCCTTTGCGTGGCGGTCGGGATCGCGCGATGGTTTATACCTACCAACCCTTCCCCTAGGAGTATGCGTTGAATGCTGTGTTTGATTACTAATAAAACTTTTGCAACAAGTATATGAGTTCTTGATGACTAATGTTGAGTCCATGGTTTAGATGCACTTTCACCTTCCACCATCACTATTTTCTTAGTGCCGTGCAACTTCCGCCGGTGCACAAAACCCACCATTGGCCTCCCTCAAAACAACCACCATACCTACCTACTATGGCTTTTTCAAAGTCATTCCGAGATATATTGCCATGCAACTACCACCATGACATGTGCCACCACGTCTACATTGCCATTGCATGATCGTAAGATAGCTAGCATGATGTTTCCATTAATGTCTATGCCATGCTAGATCATTGTCACGGTACACTACCGAAGGCATTCCATATAGAGTCATTGTTGCTCTAAGTTTTGAGTTGAAAGTGTGATGATCATCATTAATGGAGCATTGTCCCATGTGAGGAAATAAAAGAGGCCAAAGAATCCCACCAAATAAGAGAGGCCAAAGAGCCCACCAAAAAAAAAATATAAAAAAATGAGAGAAAAAGAGAGAAGGGACAATGCTACCACTTTTTCCACACTTGTGCATATTAAGCACCATGATCTTCATGATTGAGAGTCTCTCGTTTTGTCACCACCATATAGCTAGTGGGAAATTTTCATTATATAACTTGGCTTGTATATTCCAATGATAGGCTTCCTCAAAATTGCCTTAGGTCTTCGCGAGCAAGCAAGTTGGATGCACACCCACTAGTTTTCTTTAAGAGCTTCCACATACTCTTAGTTCTAGTGCATCATTTGTATGGCAATCCCTACTCATTCACATTGATATCTATTGATGAGAATATCCACAGCTCATTGATATGCCTAGTTAATGTGACTATCTTCTCCTTTTTTGTCTTGCAACCTCCACCACTCTCCACACCATCTATAGTGCTAAAACCATGGCTCACGCTCATGTATTGCGTGAGAGTTGAAAAGGTTTGAGAAACTAAAGGTGTGAAACAAGTACTTGGCCAATACCGGGGTTGTGCATGATTTAAATTCGTTGTGCAATGATGATAGAGCATAGCCAGACTATATGCTTTTGTAGGGATAACTTTCTTTTGGCCTTGTTATTTCGAAAGTTCATGATTACCTTGCTAGTTTGCTTGAATTATTATTGTTTCCACGTCAATAGCAAACTATTGTTTTGAATCTAATGGATCTGAACATTCACGTCACATAAGAGGAGTTACAAAGGACATCTATGCTAGGTAGCATGAAAGCATAAAAAATTCATTCTTTATCACTTCCCTACTCGAGGACGAGCAGGAGTTAAGCTTGGGGATGCTTGATACGTCTCAAACGTATCTATAATTTTTGATGGTTTCACGCTGTTATCTTGTCATCTTTGGATGTTTTATGTACCTTTTATATATATTTTGGGACTAACTTATTAATTCAGTGCAAAGTGCCAGTTCCTGTTTTTTCTGTGTTTTTGGCTCTTTTCAGATTTGATTTTGGAACGGAGTCCAAATGGAATAAAATCCCCGAAATGATTTTTCCCGAACGGAAGAAGATCAGGGGGCCTGTGGGCCAAGCCAGGAGGGCTCCTGAGAGCCCACAAGCCCCCACTCCGCCACCAGGGGGAGGCGGCGGTGTCAGGGCTTGTGGCCTCCCTGGCCGCCCCCTTTGAAGCTTGGGCAAAGCCCCTTTTGAAGTTCTCTATGGACGAAGATGTCGAACACCTCTTAATTGGTCAGAAACCGGAGAGAGGCAACTCTTTGGTCCGGATATGATCCAGGATGCAGAAGAGCAGGTTCGCATTATTCGTGAAAAGTTGAAAACAGCCCAGTCTCGTCAAAAGAGCCAATATGATCGTCATCATAAGGCTGTGACCTTTGAAGTTGACGAGAAGGCTTACCTTCGGGTTACACCTTTGAAGGGTACCCATCGTTTCGGTATCAAGGGCAAGTTGGCTCCTCGTTACATTGGTCCTTTTCGCATTCTTGCAAAACGAGGAGAAGTTGCCTACCAGTTGGAACTTCCTCCGCATCTTTCCAAGGTTCATGATGTTTTCCACGTCTCGCAACTCAGGCGTTGCTTTTCGGATCCTATCCGTGAAGTGGACCACGAAACGCTTGATCTACAAGATAACCTTTCATACCGAGAATACCCCGTGCGTATTCTTGATCAAGCTGAGCGTACCACTCGACGTCGAAACCTCAAGTTTCTTAAAGTTCAATGGTCAAATCATTCTGAAAAGGAGGCAACTTGGGAAAGAGAGGATCGTCTCCGACTTGAGTGTCCTGCATTATTTCCGACGACTTCTAAATCTCGGGACGAGATTCTTTTGAGTGGGGGTGAGTTGTCACATCCCTGACACCTTAAGCAAGTTAGTCTTGTGCTCATGTCTTCTTTGCATTTGCATCTAAGAATTTTCAACAAGAACAAGAAAGTGGCAAAGGAAAAACTCAAAAACCTAGCCACTACTTCAAATAAATAAAATCTCAAACTAGTTAAAATCAATGAACCCAAAATGGGCTCAAGAAATGTTCAAACTTTCTGATAAATCATGAAAACAAATGAGCATTGGAGAAAACTATTTTCTTGACACTTTAAGCATTTTAAATTAATGCAAAAAGCCACTGGTTTCAAATTTTAAATTTGAAATCAGAAACTATAAATTTTCAAAAATGTTGAAAATTTTGGAAATGGTTGGGAATATTATAACAAATATTCAGGTGTGTTTAAAATATTTTTTACAACCTTTTTGGAGCTGAAATAAATAGCAAATCAATGTCAGAAATTAACACAGAAATAAAACAGAAGGAAATGGAAAAGAGCTTACCTGTCGCCTAGCCTGGCCCGGCCCATCTCCCTAAGTCGTCCCCTCCCTCGCGCCAGTAGGAGCAAGAGGTGGCCGCCGCCTCCTCCGGCGCGGCCACGCACCTGTGCGCCTGCCTGGCCGCCGCCTCGCGCTGGCAAGGCCAGGGATAAGCTCCCCGAGGCCTCACCTATCCATTCCCAGCGTCAGCTCTCTCCCTCCTCCCGGATCTCTTCCTCCTTCCCGCTGCCGCCATTGGAGCCGAGCAAAGCTCGAGCTGCCCGTGCCCCTAACATAGGATCCCCTCTCACAACACGCCGTTAGCTCCGCCTCGTCGGTCTGGTCCTCCCCGCAGAAGCCGAAGCCACCCCGAGCCCTGCAAGGCTTGCGGCGCCATCGTCTTCCAACTCCGGCCGCCGGACCTCTCCCGTCGATTCGTCGCCCCCAAGCCTTCCCCGAGCCGTCTAAGCCCTGCTCTGCACTCCCCGTGAGCATGCGGTCTTTTCCCCTAAGTTTTCCCCGTGGATCCCCTCATCTAGCTCTAGTTTCACCGGAGCCCGACGAGGACCGCCGCTGCAGCTCGTCGCCGGTAGCCCTCCGATGATCAGCTCGTCCTTCCGAGGGCACCAGCAGCTTCAGGTCGACGCGTAGATGCTGTAGGAGCTAAGAACCGAGCATAGTTCCCTCTGAATCAAAGACCCCGATGACGCCCGAGCCTTGGCTGCCGCCAAGCTCGTCGCCGGCGTCATCTCCGGCCAGATCAGCCCCGGCTAAGTGCAGAAATGGAGCTGCGGGAGATGTGCCGTTCTTCTGGTGCTCTCCGCGCAGCATTTGGCCCCCTGTGCACCGTTTCCGAGCCCCTCCGCCGTGCTGGTGGTCGCCGGAGGCTCCCCGCCGGCGAGGACGACCTCGCCGCCGGTGGATCTTGGCTGGCCTGAGTCACTGACTGGTGGGGCCAGCCTCTGGCAAGTTTTAAGTTAATAAAAATAAATCAAATAAGTTAATCAGTCACTAACATGTGGGTCCAGCAAGGTTAATCAGTTAATTAAGTTTAAACTTAATCTAAAATTGACCAGAGAGACTGACCAGTGGGTCCCACTGGTCAGGTTTGACTTTCAACGGCTAGTTGGACCTGCTGATGTGATGCTGATGCAATAAAAGTATTTTCCAGTATAGAAATAATTCCAGGAAATTGCTAAAACTTGTAAAAATCATAGAAATTAATCTGTAACTCCAATGAAAATAATTTATATATGAAAAAGTATCAGAAAAATTCAAGGATTTTGATTATGCTATTTTCAACCATGTTTGAAAAAGTTACAGAACCCTAACATGTAGAATAAGGAATAATTCAACTCTTATAATTACTTTATAAATGGAATTTGGAAAATATTCAAATTTCATTATGAATGCCATGATCACACACTGTCCTAATTACAAATCAGTACCATAACATGACATTTCATGCATGCTAACATCAAGTTGATCTGAGCATCAGGTCGAATCAATTAAAACGGTATCCGAGAATACCCCGTTTGAATTGATATTCGAATGTGATTCAAATCAACTCTAAACCTAATACGTGTTGATTATAATAACTTATCACCTTGCATTCTCATGCCATGATCATGCATCATTTTGATTGCATATGATTGTTATTGAATGTTGCCATTTATTTCGGTAGGCTCCGCACCCCCGGATCCCACCGAATATCCTTCTGACGGATATCGTTCCTCCTCTGAGCAACAAGGCAAGCAACCCTTTTGATCATCCCGATAATTCCCATGTTCTTGCTCCTACACTTATTTATTGCATTAGGATCAAATGCTTCAACTGCTTTTGCCATGTTATTTGAACCCACTTCCTTTGCATGACCTAACCTTGTCACAGTAAATAGCCGAACCTTGCAACCTAGCATACCTGATAGTTGCTTGAGCTATGATGTGCCTTATCCTGCTATGCATGCTATGCTTAGAGTTGTGTATGGTCTGTCATCTGGGAGATGAACAGAATTGTGAGAATGTGTTCGGTGAGCAAAGGTTGTGTGTTGAACTTGATTTGGTAAAGGTACCGGTGAAAGGATGTGTAGGAGTACATGGCGGGTTGTTTCATTGGAACCGTCCTTAGGAACTGAGTTCCGTGTATGTAATCCAAGACTAGATACTACCACATGCTGGGCCCTGAAATATGACCCCGCTCGGCCTATTAATCGCTTAGTACTCGGTCCAGGAGTTGCAAGTAGTTTCTGGTGTTTATAGAAATGCTGGAGACCGTGCATGGTGCTGACCTGAGAGGTGGGCCGTGATGCGGTAGGCAGTGGCACGGTGTACCAAGTGGCACCCGGATGGTGGGCTTGGGAACCCTGCGCACATCGTTTGAGGCCGTGGCGGAAACCCCGGCCGGACTTCCGTACGGGTTACTCTCAGATAGGCGATAAACCTGGACTAGGTACTAGTGTGGTTAACGGTCGTGGCCGACTCCCTCGCTGGGCTTCCGCTTGAAGGTTGCCGAGGTGCATGACGTGCACATGGCGATAAGTGGCGAGAGCGTGTGTGACGAAGTACACCCCTGCAGGGTTATGATCTATTCGAATAGCCGCGTCCGCGGATATGGACTACTTGGAGACATATGTTGTTCATAGATAACCTCAATGGCTACTCATAAAAAGTGCCAAGATAAGCGTGAGTGTCGTGGACGGCATTTTTGTATGGGGACGGAATGATTCCACGATAGTGTATTGTTGTGGTGTTAGTGGACTCGTGTGCGAGAAATCAAGTTGTCAAAATTATTTAAAAATGCAAATTGTCTAGCCACGAGTCAAATGCTGGCTTTCCGCATAAAACCCCACAATACCTTTTGATACCTTGCATGAGTAGTTAGTTATCCTAAAGTCTTGCTGAGTACCTTCGTACTCATGTTTGCTTAATACATGTTGCAGAGGTTGCTAATGACCCTAATGGAGGGTTCTTCGTAGACATCGACGACGACGAGTAGCTGGTGTCCCAGCTACGATCTGGCCCTACGTTGGATCTGTAGTATAGTCAGGCCATGTGCCTTCTAGTTGCCCTGTCTGTACTGAGACAGTTTATAACTCTTCCGCTGGCCTGTAACTGAATGACTGCTATTATGGGTCGTGAGACCCTTGATGTGTACTATTATGTGTGTGGCTCTTCCGAGCCTCTTAAGTAAAGGTTGTATGTTTATGGTTATGTTGTGATGCCATCGATGTATCTATACATATCGGTATGCCATGCGTACGTGTGTCGTACTTGATATGTATGGGGTTCGATTACCTAGTCGTGAACTTTAGTAGCACTCCTTACAAGGAAATGCCCCTTTGTGATCCAACGAGCCTTGGTAGTTCGCTACTGCTCCGGACACATTGGTTGACCGGCATGTGTCCTTCTTAGCTGCTGTGTCTGTCCCCTTTGGGGAAATGTCATGCGATGTAATGGAGTCCTTCTAGCTTGCTATGACTCGTCTACATTCGCTGATGACCGACACCTGCTTTGTTGGGTCATGTATGTCTGTCCTTGTGCGGTACTGCCACTTTGGTTTATGACTAGACATGTCGATCCGGGTTCTTTGACATTGGATTGCTAGCGACACTATCGCATACGTGAGTCAAAAGACGCAAACGGTCCCGGCTAAGGTAAGGCTGCAGCCGTGGAGTTAACCGTGCGTGAGACCACAAAGGGATGCGATGTGTTACAGGCTGGATTCCTATGGCTTAGGATCGGGGTCCCGACAGCGTTGGTATCAGAGCCTGACTGACTGTAGGATTACTAAGCCAAACTGGTCGAAGTTGAGTCTAGAACCTCTTTAGTTATATATAAGGGAATTGTTTGTGGAAGGGAACGTAAGACTCTTGTTCTCTTCTCAAGTTATTTCTATTCTGGTCATCCTCGTCTTTCTGCGGGAATTAAGGACTAGGTTACTCATCTTCTCCTAGGCTCGTGTTTCTGATCGGTAGATTATAGGACTACGGGTCAAGAGATATTGGGTTTCTTTTATTCCTGGGAAAAAGGAAGTAAGTTTGATGATCAGAGAGTTGAACTTAATAGTTGAGTGGTTACGCTATCCCATTTTGGGTTGTCTCAAAATTTGTTTTTGAGCATTTACAACCGTTATGCTGCCCAATTTTGCATTCAGAGCTCTAATGCTTTTGCATTACTCTCTATTTACAGATGCCTGGCCGTCCTTCTCGTCAGGTGGTACGTCTGACCAGGTGCATTGATGTACCGGGTCATACGGCCATGCTGGTCAGGGTGATGTCGGTGTGCGGTTACCGCTGGTACCCCGAGTACACAGTAGAGGAACAGTACCGAGACTTCAACCAGAGCCAGTACATCTGCACTGTTAGGGTATTTCCAGACTACCCTGGAGCTGAGAAGCCAATCCATTGGTCCTATGGGTTGGGGGTCACCGTTGACATGGCAGTACAGGATGCTGCCTATTCAATGCTGACCATTATGAGAGCGAGACATGCACTGCTGCAGAATTCAGAGTTCTGCTATGTTCCGGCCTCTCAGCCTGGTGAAGAGGGATACCTCAGTGGAGTCTATTTTGATTCTTCTATGGAGGATCCACTACTGCAGTCCACTGTTGAGATGCTAGAGAACAGAGACAGGGATGCTCGTGCTCTCCGCAGGGAGCTTTATGCTACCCGTGCCCGTCTGTGGACAGCTTTGACGCAGCTGGCACCGGTAGTCCAGACAGGGTATGGAGAGATGGAGATGCTGAACCCTGTTAGGACCCATCATCCGGCCCACGTTGACTGGCCAGCTATAGGAGGAGTCACACCTCTTCGGGGACCCCTCTTACCACCAGTCAGGGGACCAAGGCCACATCCATGTCCTTATGGATCCCAGGGATCTCAGGCTAGAGTGTTTCCTGATCCGCAGGTTGAGCTTCCAGGCCATGGAGGTAATCTCTATGAGATGTTCTATGCGGATCCCTGAGCTGTGAGCGGAAGGATAGTATGGTAGTAGCCGTACGTTCACAGTCCTGCGTGACTTGTGAAGTATGTATGTAATGTGAAATGAATTCCGGAGGCCTAGATAAATAATGTATAGGCAGCTTGTAAGCCTCTGATGAGTAGTTTCACAATTTCAGTAGTTTGCACTTCGGTTAAGGGTGTACTAAACTATGTAAGGGTGTGTATGAACCATGGTGTATATATAGCAGTTGCTTGTTACCATGCTGTTCGGATATTCATTTCCGCATTCCGTGTGTTCAGTACATTCTTAATCCCTAGTTAGTATTGATATGATATTGGTCTAAGCTATGAGTTTGTTTGTCAGGATGGTGTTCACCAGGTTGAACCGTGCCCCTGCTCATGAGCAAGGTGAGGGTAGTCAAGCGTCGCAGGAAGACCTGCCTCACCCGCCTTCTCTGGTGGAAGTGATGCTTGAGGCAGAAAGAAACAAAAGGGAGACCAATCGACTACTAGAGCGTATTGAGCAGAATACGGCTCGACAGCCTAGGAATGCCGTAGTGTCCCTCAATGACTTTGTGAAGCTGAATTCTCCAAAGTTTCATCATTCCGTCGATCCCCTCGACGCTGATGACTGGCTGTGCAGCATCTCACGCAAGATTCGCTCTGCGAATGTGTCTGAGGCCGAGAAGGTGACCTTTGCGGCGTATTTCCTGGAAGGACCCGCCAATCTATGGTGGGAGAATTTTGAAGCTATGCGTCCCGCTGAACCAGTGGCCACATGGGCAGACTTCAGTGCAGCTTTTCGTCTGCACCATATTCCAGAGGGCCTGATGGACAGAAAGAGAGAGGAGTTCTGTGCCTTCACTCAGGGCAAGTTGTCTGTGGATGCCTATAGCCGCGAGTTCGGTAACCTCGCCCGCTATGCAACAGAGGAGGTGTCTACTGACGCCAAGAAGCAAGCAAGGTTTCGTAAGGGTCTGAGCCCTGACTCCATCGTGATCTACGCCTCCATGAGTGTGCAAGTTTTCAAGCCCTAGTCAACAAAGCGATCAGTGCCGAGACTGGTCATACTGACTTCGAAGCCACAAGGAAGCATTCCCGTGACTTTGGCTCGTCTTCTGGTTCCGTGTTTCCAAAACGCAGGCTGTGGGTTCCAAACAGTTCTCTGCCACCAAGATACACTCCGAGGCCATCCTACGTGGCGCCTCAGACGAATCAGGCCAACCCTCCAGCAAAAGCTTATGGTGGTCCAGCTAGCAATGTTGCACCACGTGCCAACCAGGTGATATGCTACAAATGTGGAGAACCAGGGCACTATTCCCGTGAGTGTCCTCAGAATGTGGGTGCCAAGCAACCCGGAAAGTCCGTCGGGCAGGCCAAGTCGGGCAAAGCGTACTATGTGAAGCCAACTCCTGCACGTGGCCGTGTGAACTATGTGTCAGCAGAAGAAGCTGTAGAGGATCCCGACGTCATGCTGGGTACGCTTCTTGTTAATCATCACCCAGCGTCCGTTCTCTTTGACACTGGGTCTTCTCATTCCTTCATTTCAGAAAGTTATGCACAGTTGCATAACATGTCTTTTTGTGATATGCCAATCCCATTGGTTGTCCAAACCCCTGGTAGTAAATGGCAAACCTCTAGGATAACCTATGACAATGAAATTCTAGTAGATAGGCTAGTTTTTCTAGCCTCATTGATAGCATTGAAATCTTCGGATATTAATATCATCTTGGGCATGGACTGGATGTCAGCTCACTATGCCAAGATTGATACTCATTCTAGAAATGTCCAGCTTACCCATCCCTCGGGTGAGATAGTAAATGTCTCTACTCGAGTTGCCAAATGCCAGCTCTATTCCTTAAATGCCAACCCTCTTCCGGAACTTGAAGACATTCCGGTAGTCCGTGACTTCTCGGATGTTTTTCCAGAGGAACTGCCAGGAATTCCACCTGACAGAGATGTGGAGTTTGTGATAGATCTTGTTCCGGGAACTGTCCCAATAGCCAGAAGACCTTATAAGATGGCACCCCTGGAGCTAGCCGAACTTAAAAAGCAACTAGATGAGGCCTTGAACAAGGGTTTCATTCGTCCTAGCTCTTCTCCTTGGGCTTGCCCCGTCCTCTTCGTCAAGAAGAAAGACGGAACGGATCGGATGGTTGTAGATTACCGACCAGTTAATCTGGTCACCATTAAGAACAAGTATCCGCTCCCCAGGATCAATGATCTGTACGATCAGCTCGCTGGATCCTCAGTCTTCTCCAAAATGGATTTGAGGTTGGGATACCATCAAATCAAGATGAAGAACGGGGACATTCCAAAAACGGCTTTTGTTACTCGTTATGGCCAATATGAGTACACCGTTATGTCCTTCGGTTTAACCAATGCCCCAGCCACCTTCTCTCGGCTGATGAATTCAATCTTCCTAGAGTATTTGGATAAATTCGTCGTAGTATACCTCGATGATATTCTCATCTACTCGAAGAATGAACAAGAACATGCCGAGCATCTAAGGCTGGTATTGATGAAACTTCGAGAGCATCGCCTTTATGCCAAATTTTCAAAATGTGAATTCTGGTTACCAGAAGTGACCTATCTGGGTCACGTAATCTCTGGTAAGGGTATTGCTGTAATCCCGAGAGAGTTCAAGCTGTCCTTGATTGGACTCAACCTGAATCGGTTAAGCAAGTTAGGAGTTTTCTTGGTCTAGCGAGCTATTGTCGCCGCTTTGTCGAGAATTTCTCCAAGGTTGCAAAGCCTCTAACTGAACTCCTCAAGAAAGATAAAAAGTTCGAGTGGACACCATAGTGTGAGCATAGTTTTCAGGAACTGAAAAGACGCCTGACTTCCGCACCTGTGTTGCTACCACCAGATTTTTCTAAGGACTTTGTTATCTATTGCGACGCCTCGCGACAAGGATTAGGTTGCATTCTCATGCAAGATCGTCATGTGATCGCATACGCATCTCGACAGTTGCGTCCACATGAGGATAATTATCCCACACATGACCTTGAGCTTGCAGCTGTGGTCCATGCACTAAAAACCTGGCGACATTACCTTCTGGGTAATCGTTGCGAAATATTCACTGATCACCAAAGTCTGAAATATATTTTCACCCAGCCGGATTTGAATCTCAGGCAAAGATGGTGGGTTGAGTTGATCTCGGATTACGACTTAGGGATAACTTACACCCCGGGGAAGGCCAATGTTATGGCCGATGCACTAAGTCGTAAATCTTATTGTAACAATTTGATGCTACAACAAGGTCAACCACATCTCCATGAGGACTTTCGGAAGTTGAATCTTCATATTGTTCCTCAAGGATTCCTTTCTACTCTGGTGGCGAAGCCTACTCTTAAGGATCAAATTATAGCTGGCCAAAAGCGTGACAAGGGTATATCACGGATCAAGGATAATATTTTTAGCGGAAACGCGAAAGAATTTTCCATGAACGATCAAGGTGTTGTGTTCTTCCAGAATCGTTTAGTGGTTCCTAAGAACCCACATCTAAGGCAGTTAATCCTTAAGGAGGCTCATGATTCTGCTCTCACCATTCATCCCGGTAGTACTAAGATGTATCAGGACCTACGCCAGAGGTTTTGGTGGACTAGGATGAAGAGAGAAATTGCTGAGTTCGTTGCTAACTGCGACGTTTGTCGTCGAGTTAAGGCAGAACATCAAAGGCCTGCTGGCACCCTTCAACCTCTAGCCATTCCTGAATGGAAATGGGATAAAGTTAGCATGGATTTTGTTACCGGATTTCCCAAGACCAAGAAAGGGAATAATGCTATTTTTGTGGTCATTGACCGTCTTTCCAAAGTGGCTCATTTTCTTCCTGTTCGTGAGAGTATAACAGCTAGCCAGCTAGCAGAGTTATATATCTCTCGAATAGTGTCTCTTCATGGTGTTCCCCTGGAGATTAACTCGGACCGTGGAAGTATCTTTACTTCTCGCTTCTGGGAAATTTTTCAGAATGCCATGGGGACTCACTTATCTTTTAGCACTGCTTTCCATCCTCAATCAAGTGGTCGAGTAGAAAGAGTGAATCAAATTCTAGAAGATATGCTCCGAGCTTGTGTTATATCGTTCAGTATGAATTGGGAGAAGTGTCTTCCATTCGTCGAATTCGCTTATTACAATAGTTACCAATCAAGCTTGGGCAAAGCCCCTTTTGAAGTTCTCTATGGACGAAGATGTCGAACACCTCTTAATTGGTCAGAAACCGGAGAGAGGCAACTCTTTGGTCCGGATATGATCCAGGATGCAGAAGAGCAGGTTCGCATTATTCGTGAAAAGTTGAAAACAGCCCAGTCTCGTCAAAAGAGCCAATATGATCGTCATCATAAGGCTGTGACCTTTGAAGTTGAAGAGAAGGCTTACCTTCGGGTTACACCTTTGAAGGGTACCCATCGTTTCGGTATCAAGGGCAAGTTGGCTCCTCGTTACATTGGTCCTTTTCGCATTCTTGCAAAACGAGGAGAAGTTGCCTACCAGTTGCAACTTCCTCCGCATCTTTCCAAGGTTCATGATGTTTTCCACGTCTCGCAACTCAGGCGTTGCTTTTCGGATCCGATCCGTGAAGTGGACCACGAAACGCTTGATCTACAAGATAACCTTTCATACCGAGAATACCCCGTGCATATTCTTGATCAAGCTGAGCGTACCACTCGACGTTGAAACCTCAAGTTTCTTAAAGTTCAATGGTCAAATCATTCTGAAAAGGAGGCAACTTGGGAAAGAGAGGATCGTCTCCGACTTGAGTATCCTGCGTTATTTCCGACGACTTCTAAATCTCGGGACGAGATTCTTTTGAGTGGGGGTGAGTTGTCACATCCCTGACACCTTAAGCAAGTTAGTCTTGTGCTCATGTCTTCTTTGCATTTGCATCTAAGAATTTTCAACAAGAACAAGAAAGTGGCAAAGGAAAAACTCAAAAACCTAGCCACTACTTCAAATAAATAAAATCTCAAACTAGTTAAAATCAATGAACCCAAAATGGCCTCAAGAAATGTTCAAACTTTCTGATAAATCATGAAAACAAATGAGCATTGGAGAAAACTATTTTCTTGACACTTTAAGCATTTTAAATTAATGCAAAAAGCCACTGGTTTCAAATTTTAAATTTGAAATGAGAAACTATAAATTTTCAAAAATGTTGAAAATTTTGGAAATGGTTGGGAATATTATAACAAATATTCAGGTGTGTTTAAAATATTTTTTACAACCTTTTTGGAGCTGAAATAAATAGCAAATCAATGTCAGAAATTAACACAGAAATAAAACAGAAGGAAATGGAAAAGAGCTTACCTGTCGCCTAGCCTGGCCCGGCCCATCTCCCTGAGTCGTCCCCTCGCTCGCGCCAGTAGGAGCAGGAGGTGGCCGCCGCCTCCTCCGGCACGGCCACGCACCTGTGCGCCTGCCTGGCCGCCGCCTCGCGCTGGCAAGGCCAGGGATAAGCTCCTCGAGGCCTCACCTATCCATTCCCAGCGTCAGCTCTCTCCCTCCTCCCAGATCTCTTCCTCCTTCCTGCTGCCGCCATTGGAGCCAAGCAAAGCTCGAGCTGCCCGTGCCCCTAGCCATAGGATCCCCTCTCACAGCACGTCGTGAGCTCCGCCTCGTCGGTCTGGTCCTCCCCGCAGAAGCCGAAGCCACCCCGAGCCCTGCAACGCCCGCGGCGCCATCGTCTTCCACCTCCGGCCGCCGGACCTCTCCCGTCGATTCGTCGCCCCCAGGCCTTCCCCGAGCCGTCTAAGCCCTGCTCTGCACTCCCCGTGAGCATGCGGTCTTTTCCCCTATGTTTTCCCCGTCGATCCCCTCATCTAGCTCTAGTTTCACGAAGCCCGACGAGGACCGCTACTGCAGCTCGTCGCCGGTAGCCCTCCAATGATCAGCTCGTCCTTCCGAGGGCACCAGCAGCTTCAGGTCGACGCGTAGATGCTGTAGGAGCTAAGAACCGAGCGTAGTTCCCTCTGAATCAAAGACCCCGATGACGCCCGAGCCTTGGCCGCCGCCAACCTCGTCGCCGGCGTCATCTCCGGCCAGATCAGCCCCGGCTAAGTGCAGAAATGGAGCTGCGGGAGATGTGTCGTTCTTCTGGTGCTCTCCGCGCAACATTTGGCCCCCTGTGCGCCGTTTCCGAGCCCCTCCGCCGTGCTGGTGGTCGCCGGAGGCTCCCCGCCGGCGAGGACGACCTCGCCGCCCGTGGATCTTGGCTGGCCTGAGTCACGGACTGGTGGGGCCAGCCTCTCGCAAGTTTTAAGTTATTAAAAATAAATCAAATAAGTTAATCAGTCACTGACATGTGGATCCAGCAAGGTTAATCAGTTAATTAAGTTTAAACTTAATCTAAAATTGACCAGAGAGACTGACCAGTGGGTCCCACTGGTCAGGTTTGACTTTCAACGGCCAGTTGGACCTGCTGATGTCATGCTGATGCAATAAAAGTATTTTCCAGTATAGAAATAATTCCAGGAAATTGCTAAAACTTGTAAAAAGCATAGAAATTAATCTGTAACTCCAATGAAAATAATTTATATATGAAAAAGTATAAGAAAAATTCAAGGATTCTGATTATGCTATTTTCAACCATGTTTGAAAAAGTTACAGAACCCTAACATGTAGAATAAGGAATAATTCAACTCTTATAATTACTTTATAAATGGAATTTGGAAAATATTCAAATTTCATTATGAATGCCATGATCACACACTGTCCTAATTACAAATCAGTACCATAACATGACATTTCATGCATGCTAACATCAAGTTGATCTGAGCATCAGGTCGAATCAATTAAAACGGTATCCGAGAATACCCCGTTTGAATTGATATTCGAATGTGATTCAAATCAACTCTAAACCTAATACGTGTTGATTATAATAACTTATCACCTTGCATTCTCATGCCATGCTCATGCATCATTTTGATTGCATATGATTGTTATTGAATGTTGCCATTTATTTCGGTAGGCTCCTCACCCCCGGATCCCACCGAATATCCGTCTGACGGATATCGTTCCTCCTCTGAGCAACAAGGCAAGCAACCCTTTTGATCATCCCGATAATTCCCATGTTCTTGCTCCTGCACTTATTTATTGCATTAGGATCAAATGCTTCAACTGCTTTTGCCACGTTAGTTGAACCCACTTCCTTTGCATGACCTAACCTTGTCACAGTAAATAGCCGAACCTTGCAACCTAGCACACCTGATAGTTGCTTGAGCTATGATGTGCCTTATCCTGCTATGCATGCTATGCTTAGAGTTGTGTATGGTCTGTCATCTGGGAGATGAACAGAATTGTGAGAATGTGTTCGGTGAGCAAAGGTTGTGTGTTGAACTTGATTTGGTAAAGGTACCGGTGAAAGGCTGTGTAGGAGTACATGGCGGGTTGTTTCATTGGAATCGTCCTTAGGAACTGAGTTCCGTGTATGTAATCCAAGACTAGATACTACCACATGCTGGGCCCTGAAATATGACCCCGCTCGGCCTATTAATCGCTTAGTACTCGGTCCAGGAGTTGCAAGTAGTTTCTGGTGTTTATAGAAATGCTGGAGACCGTGCATGGTGCTGACCTGAGAGGTGGGCCGTGATGCGGTAGGCAGTGGCACGGTGTACCAAGTGGCACCCGGATGGTGGGCTTGGGAACCCTGCGCACATCGTTTGAGGCCGTGGCGGAAACCCCGGCCGGACTTCCGTACGGGTTACTCTCAGATAGGCGATAAACCTGGACTAGGTACTAGTGTGGTTAACGGTCGTGGCCGACTCCCTCGCTGGGCTTCCGCTTGAAGGTTGCCGAGGTGCATGACGTGCACATGGCGATAAGTGGCGAGAGCGTGTGTGACGAAGTACACCCCTGCAGGGTTATGATCTATTCGAATAGCCGCGTCCGCGGATATGGGCTACTTGGAGACATATGTTGTTCATAGATAACCTCAATGGCTACTCATAAAAAGTGCCAAGGTAAGCGTGAGTGTCGTGGACGGCATTTCCGTATGGGGACGGAATGATTCCACGATAGTGTATTGTTGTGGTGTTAGTGGACTCGTGTGCGAGAAATCAAGTTGTCAAAATTATTTAAAAAGGCAAATTGTATAGCCACGAGTCAAATGCTGGCTTTCCGCATAAAACCCCACAATACCTTTTGATACATTGCATGAGTAGTTAGTTATCCTAAAGTCTTGCTGAGTACCTTCGTACTCATGTTTGCTTAATACATGTTGCAGAGGTTGCTAATCACCCTAATGGAGGGTTCTTCGTAGACATCGACGACGACGAGTAGCTGGTGTCCCAGCTACGATCTGGCCCTACGTTGGAATTGTAGTATAGTCAGGCCATGTGCCTTCTAGTTGCCCTGTCTGTACTCAGACAGTTTATAACTCTTCCGCTGGCTTGTAACTGAATGACTGCTATTATGGGTCGTGAGACCCTTGATGTGTAATATTATGTGTGTGGCTCTTCCGAGCCTCTTAAGTAAAGGTTGTACGTTTATGGTTATGTTGTGATGCCATCGATGTATCTATACATATCGGTATACCATGCGTACGTGTGTCGTACTTGATATGTATGGGGTTCGATTACCTAGTCGTGAACTTTAGTAGCACTCCTTACAAGGAAATGCCCCTTTGTGATCCAACGAGCCTTGGTAGTTCGCTACTGCTCCGGACACATTGGTTGACCGGCATGTGTCCTTCTTAGCTGCTGTGTCTGTCCCCTTTGGGGAAATGTCACGCGATGTAATGGAGTCCTTGTAGCTTGCTACGACTCGTCTACATTCGCTGATGACCGACACCTGCTTTGTTGGGTCATGTATGTCTGTCCTTGTGCGGTACTGCCACTTTGGTTTATGACTAGACATGTCGATCCGGGTTCTTTGACATTGGATTGCTAGCGACACTATCGCATACGTGAGTCAAAAGACGCAAACGGTCCCGGCTAAGGTAAGGCTGCAGCCGTGGAGTTAACCGTGCGTGAGACCACAAAGGGATGCGATGTGTTACAGGCTGGATTCCTATGGCTTAGGATCGGGGTCCCGACAGTGTTGGTATCAGAGCCTGACTGACTGTAGGATTACTAAGCCAAACTGGTTGAAGTTGAGTCTAGAACTGCTTTAGTTATATATAAGGGAATTGTTTGTGGAAGGGAACGTAAGACTCTTGTTCTCTTCTCAAGTTATTTCTATTCTGGTCATCCTCGTCTTTCTGCGGGAATTAAGGACTAGGTTACTCATCTTCTCCTAGGCTCGTGTTTCTGATCGGTAGATTATAGGACTACGGGTCAAGAGATATTGGGTTTCTTTTATTCCTGGGAAAAAGGAAGTAAGTTTGATGATCAGAGAGTTGAACTTAATAGTTGAGTGGTTACGCTATCCCATTTTGGGTTGTCTCAAAATTTGTTTTTGAGCATTTACAACCGTTATGCTGCCCAATTTTGCATTCAGAGCTCTAATGCTTTTGCATTACTCTCTATTTACAGATGCCTGGCCGTCCTTCTCGTCAGGTGGTACGTCTGACCAGGTGCATTGATGTACCGGGTCATACGGCCATGCTGGTTAGGGTGATGTCGGTGTGCGGTTACCGCTGGTACCCCGAGTACACAGTAGAGGAACAGTACCGAGACTTCAACCAGAGCCAGTACATCTGCACTGTTAGGGTATTTCCAGACTACCCTGGAGCTGAGAAGCCAATCCATTGGTCCTATGGGTTGGGGGTCACCGTTGACATGGCAGTACATGATGCTGCCTATTCAATGCTGACCATTATGAGAGCGAGACATGCACTGCTGCAGAATTCAGAGTTCTGCTATGTTCCGGCCTCTCAGCCTGGTGAAGAGGGATACCTCAGTGGAGTCTATTTTGATTCTTCTATGGAGGATCCACTACTGCAGTCCACTGTTGAGATGCTAGAGAACAGAGACAGGGATGCTCGTGCTCTCCGCATGGAGCTTTATGCTACCCGTGCCCGTCTGTGGACAGCTTTGACGCAGCTCGCACCGGTAGTCCAGACAGGGTATGGAGAGATGGAGATGCTGAACCCTGTTAGGACCCATCATCTGGCCCACGTTGACTGGCCAGCTATAGGAGGAGTCACACCTCTTCGGGGACCCCTCTTACCACCAGTCAGGGGACCAAGGCCACATCCATGTCCTTATGGATCCCAGGGATCTCAGGCTAGAGTGTTTCCTGATCCGCAGGTTGAGCTTCCAGGCCATGGAGGTAATCTCTATGAGATGTTCTATGCGGATGCCTGAGCTGTGAGCGGAAGGATAGTATGGTAGTAGCCGTACGTTCACAGTCCTGCGTGACTTGTGAAGTATGTATGTAATGTGAAATGAATTCCGGAGGCCTAGATAAATAATGTATAGGTAGCTTGTAAGCCTCTGATGAGTAGTTTCACAATTTCAGTAGTTTGCTCTTCGGTTAAGGGTGTACTGAACTATGTAAGGGTGTGTATGAACCATGGTGTATATATAGCAGTTGCTTGTTACGATGCTGTTCGGATATTCATTTCCGCATTCCGTGTGTTCAGTACATTCTTAATCCATAGTTAGTATTGATATGATATTGGTCTAAGCTATGAGTTTGTTTGTCAGGATGGTGTTCACCAGGTTGAACCGTGCCCCTGCTCATGAGCAAGGTGAGGGTAGTCAAGCGTCGCAGGAAGACCTGCCTCACCCGCCTTCTCTGGTGGAAGTGATGCTTGAGGCAGAAAGAAACAAAAGGGAGACCAATCGACTACTAGAGCGTATTGAGCAGAATACGGCTCGACAGCCTAGGAATGCCGTAGTGTCCCTCAATGACTTTGTGAAGCTGAATTCTCCAAAGTTTCATCATTCCGTCGATCCCCTCGACGCTGATGACTGGCTGTGCAGCATCTCACGCAAGATTCGCTCTGCGAATGTGTCTGAGGCCGAGAAGGTGACCTTTGCGGCGTATTTCCTGGAAGGACCCGCCAATCTGTGGTGGGAGAATTTTGAAGCTATGCGTCCCGCTGAACCAGTGGCCACATGGGCAGACTTCAGTGCAGCTTTTCGTCTGCACCATATTCCAGAGGGCCTGATGGACAGAAAGAGAGAGGAGTTCTGTGCCTTCACTCAGGGCAAGTTGTCTGTGGATGCCTATAGCCGCGAGTTCGGTAACCTCGCCCGCTATGCAACAGAGGAGGTGTCTACTGACGCCAAGAAGCAAGCAAGGTTTCGTAAGGGTCTGAGCCCTGAGCTCCGTCGTGCTCTACGCCTCCATGAGTGTGCAAGTTTTCAAGCCCTAGTCAACAAAGCGATCAGTGCCGAGACTGGTCATACTGACTTCGAAGCCACAAGGAAGCATTCCCGTGACTTTGGCTCGTCTTCTGGTTCCGCGTTTCCAAAACGCAGGCTGTGGGTTCCAAACAGTTCTCTGCCACCAAGATACACTCCGAGGCCATCCTACGTGGCGCCTCAGACGAATCAGGCCAACCCTCCAGCAAAAGCTTATGGTGGTCCAGCTAGCAATGTTGCACCACGTGCCAACCAGGTGATATGCTACAAATGTGGAGAACCAGGGCACTATTCCCGTGAGTGTCCTCAGAATGTGGGTGCCAAGCAACCCGGAAAGTCCGTCGGGCAGGCCAAGTCGGGCAAAGCGTACTATGTGAAGCCAACTCCTGCACGTGGCCGTGTGAACTATGTGTCAGCAGAAGAAGCTGTAGAGGATCCCGACGTCATGCTGGGTACGCTTCTTGTTAATCATCACCCAGCGTCCGTTCTCTTTGACACTGGGTCTTCTCATTCCTTCATTTCAGAAAGTTATGCACAGTTGCATAACATGTCTTTTTGTGATATGCCAATCCCATTGGTTGTCCAAACCCCTGGTAGTAAATGGCAAACCTCTAGGATAACCTATGACAATGAAATTCTAGTAGATAGGCTAGTTTTTCTAGCCTCATTGATAGCATTGAAATCTTCGGATATTAATATCATCTTGGGCATGGACTGGATGTCAGCTCACTATGCCAAGATTGATACTCATTCTAGAAATGTCCAGCTTACCCATCCCTCGGGTGAGATAGTAAATGTCTCTACTCGAGTTGCCAAATGCCAGCTCTATTCCTTAAATGCCAACCCTCTTCCGGAACTTGAAGACATTCCGGTAGTCCGTGACTTCTCGGATGTTTTTCCAGAGGAACTGCCAGGAATTCCACCTGACAGAGATGTGGAGTTTGTGATAGATCTTGTTCCGGGAACTGTCCCAATAGCCAGAAGACCTTATAAGATGGCACCCCTGGAGCTAGCCGAACTTAAAAAGCAACTAGATGAGGCCTTGAACAAGGGTTTCATTCGTCCTAGCTCTTCTCCTTGGGCTTGCCCCGTCCTCTTCGTCAAGAAGAAAGACGGAACGGATCGGATGGTTGTAGATTACCGACCAGTTAATCTGGTCACCATTAAGAACAAGTATCCGCTCCCCAGGATCAATGATCTGTACGATCAGCTCGCTGGATCCTCAGTCTTCTCCAAAATGGATTTGAGGTTGGGATACCATCAAATCAAGATGAAGAACGGGGACATTCCAAAAACGGCTTTTGTTACTCGTTATGGCCAATATGAGTACACCGTTATGTCCTTCGGTTTAACCAATGCCCCAGCCACCTTCTCTCGGCTGATGAATTCAATCTTCCTAGAGTATTTGGATAAATTCGTCGTAGTATACCTCGATGATATTCTCATCTACTCGAAGAATGAACAAGAACATGCCGAGCATCTAAGGCTGGTATTGATGAAACTTCGAGAGCATCGCCTTTATGCCAAATTTTCAAAATGTGAATTCTGGTTACCAGAAGTGACCTATCTGGGTCACGTAATCTCTGGTAAGGGTATTGCTGTCAATCCCGAGAGAGTTCAAGCTGTCCTTGATTGGACTCAACCTGAATCGGTTAAGCAAGTTAGGAGTTTTCTTGGTCTAGCGAGCTATTGTCGCCGCTTTGTCGAGAATTTCTCCAAGGTTGCAAAGCCTCTAACTGAACTCCTCAAGAAAGATAAAAAGTTCGAGTGGACACCATAGTGTGAGCATAGTTTTCAGGAACTGAAAAGACGCCTGACTTCCGCACCTGTGTTGCTACCACCAGATTTTTCTAAGGACTTTGTTATCTATTGCGACGCCTCGCGACAAGGATTAGGTTGCATTCTCATGCAAGATCGTCATGTGATCGCATACGCATCTCGACAGTTGCGTCCACATGAGGATAATTATCCCACACATGACCTTGAGCTTGCAGCTGTGGTCCATGCACTAAAAACCTGGCGACATTACCTTCTGGGTAATCGTTGCGAAATATTCACTGATCACCAAAGTCTGAAATATATTTTCACCCAGCCGGATTTGAATCTCAGGCAAAGATGGTGGGTTGAGTTGATCTCGGATTACGACTTAGGGATAACTTACACCCCGGGGAAGGCCAATGTTATGGCCGATGCACTAAGTCGTAAATCTTATTGTAACAATTTGATGCTACAACAAGGTCAACCACATCTCCATGAGGACTTTCGGAAGTTGAATCTTCATATTGTTCCTCAAGGATTCCTTTCTACTCTGGTGGCGAAGCCTACTCTTAAGGATCAAATTATAGCTGGCCAAAAGCGTGACAAGGGTATATCACGGATCAAGGATAATATTTTTAGCGGAAACGCGAAAGAATTTTCCATGAACGATCAAGGTGTTGTGTTCTTCCAGAATCGTTTAGTGGTTCCTAAGAACCCACATCTAAGGCAGTTAATCCTTAAGGAGGCTCATGATTCTGCTCTCACCATTCATCCCGGTAGTACTAAGATGTATCAGGACCTACGCCAGAGGTTTTGGTGGACTAGGATGAAGAGAGAAATTGCTGAGTTCGTTGCTAACTGCGACGTTTGTCGTCGAGTTAAGGCAGAACATCAAAGGCCTGCTGGCACCCTTCAACCTCTAGCTATTCCTGAATGGAAATGGGATAAAGTTAGCATGGATTTTGTTACCGGATTTCCCAAGACCAAGAAAGGGAATAATGCTATTTTTGTGGTCATTGACCGTCTTTCCAAAGTGGCTCATTTTCTTCCTGTTCGTGAGAGTATAACAGCTAGCCAGCTAGCAGAGTTATATATCTCTCGAATAGTGTCTCTTCATGGTGTTCCCCTGGAGATTAACTCGGACCGTGGAAGTATCTTTACTTCTCGCTTCTGGGAAAGTTTTCAGAATGCCATGGGGACTCACTTATCTTTTAGCACTGCTTTCCATCCTCAATCAAGTGGTCGAGTAGAAAGAGTGAATCAAATTCTAGAAGATATGCTCCGAGCTTGTGTTATATCGTTCAGTATGAATTGGGAGAAGTGTCTTCCATTCGTCGAATTCGCTTATTAGAATAGTTACCAATCAAGCTTGGGCAAAGCCCCTTTTGAAGTTCTCTATGGACGAAGATGTCGAACACCTCTTAATTGGTCAGAAACCGGAGAGAGGCAACTCTTTGGTCCGGATATGATCCAGGATGCAGAAGAGCAGGTTCGCATTATTCGTGAAAAGTTGAAAACAGCCCAGTCTCGTCAAAAGAGCCAATATGATCGTCATCATAAGGCTGTGACCTTTGAAGTTGATGAGAAGGCTTACCTTCGGGTTACACCTTTGAAGGGTACCCATCGTTTCGGTATCAAGGGCAAGTTGGCTCCTCGTTACATTGGTCCTTTTCGCATTCTTGCAAAACGAGGAGAAGTTGCCTACCAGTTGCAACTTCCTCCGCATCTTTCCAAGGTTCATGATGTTTTCCACGTCTCGGAACTCAGGCGTTGCTTTTCGGATCCGATCCGTGAAGTGGACCACGAAACGCTTGATCTAAAAGATAACCTTTCATACCGAGAATACCCCGTGCGTATTATTGATCAAGCTGAGCGTACCACTCGACGTCGAAACCTCAAGTTTCTTAAAGTTCAATGGTCAAATCATTCTGAAAAGGAGGCAACTTGGGAAAGAGAGGATCGTCTCCGACTTGAGTATCCTGCGTTATTTCCGACGACTTCTAAATCTCGGGACGAGATTCTTTTGAGTGGGGGTGAGTTGTCACATCCCTGACACCTTAAGCAAGTTAGTCTTGTGCTCATGTCTTCTTTGCATTTGCATCTAAGAATTTTCAACAAGAACAAGAAAGTGGCAAAGGAAAAACTCAAAAACCTAGCCACTACTTCAAATAAATAAAATCTCAAACTAGTTAAAATCAATGAACCCAAAATGGCCTCAAGAAATGTTCAAACTTTCTGATAAATAATGAAAACAAATGAGCATTGGAGAAAACTATTTTCTTGACACTTTAAGCATTTTAAATTAATGCAAAAAGCCACTGGTTTCAAATTTTAAATTTGAAATGAGAAACTATAAATTTTCAAAAATGTTGAAAATTTTGGAAATGGTTGGGAATATTATAACAAATATTCAGGTGTGTTTAAAATATTTTTTACAACCTTTTTGGAGCTGAAATAAATAGCAAATCAATGTCAGAAATTAACACAGAAATAAAACAGAAGGAAATGGAAAAGAGCTTACCTGTCGCCTAGCCTGGCCCGGCCCATCTCCCTGAGTCGTCCCCTCGCTCGCGCCAGTAGGAGCAGGAGGTGGCCGCCGCCTCCTCCGGCGCGGCGACGCACCTGTGCGCCTGCCTGGCCGCCGCCTCGTGCTGGCAAGGCCAGGGATAAGCTCCTCGAGGCCTCACCTATCCATTCCCAGCGTCAGCTCTCTCCCTCCTCCCAGATCTCTTCCTCCTTCCTGCTGCCGCCATTGGAGCCAAGCAAAGCTCGAGCTGCCCGTGCCCCTAGCCATAGGATCCCCTCTCACAGCACGCCGTTAGCTCCGCCTCGTCGGTCTGGTCCTCCCCGCAGAAGCCGAAGCCACCCCGAGCCCTGCAACGCCCGCGGCGCCATCGTCTTCCACCTCCGGCCGCCGGACCTCTCCCGTCGATTCGTCGCCCCCAGGCCTTCCCCGAGCCGTCTAAGCCCTGCTCTGCACTCCCCGTGAGCATGCGGTCTTTTCCCCTAAGTTTTCCCCGTCGATCCCCTCATCTAGCTCTAGTTTCACGAAGCCCGACGAGGACCGCTGCTGCAGCTCGTCGCCGGTAGCCCTCCAATGATCAGCTCGTCCTTCCGAGGGCACCAGCAGCTTCAGGTCGACGCGTAGATGCTGTAGGAGCTAATAACCGAGCGTAGTTCCCTCTGAATCAAAGACCCCGATGACGCCCGAGCCTTGGCCGCCGCCAACCTCGTCGCCGGCGTCATCTCCGGCCAGATCAACCCCGGCTAAGTGCAGAAATGGAGCTGCGGGAGATGTGCCGTTCTTCTGGTGCTCTCCGCGCAACATTTGGCCCCCTGTGCGCCGTTTCCGAGCCCCTCCGCCGTGCTGGTGGTCGCCGGAGGCTCCCCGCCGGCGAGGACGACCTCGCCGCCGGTGGATCTTGGCTGGCCTGAGTCACGGACTGGTGGGGCCAGCCTCTCGCAAGTTTTAAGTTAATAAAAATAAATCAAATAAGTTAATCAGTCACTGACATGTGGATCCAGCAAGGTTAATCAGTTAATTAAGTTTAAACTTAATCTAAAATTGACCAGAGAGACTGACCAGTGGGTCCCACTGGTCAGGTTTGACTTTCAACGGCCAGTTGGACCTGCTGATGTCATGCTGATGCAATAAAAGTATTTTCCAGTATAGAAATAATTCCAGGAAATTGCTAAAACTTGTAAAAAGCATAGAAATTAATCTGTAACTCCAATGAAAATAATTTATATATGAAAAAGTATCAGAAAAATTCAAGGATTCTGATTATGCTATTTTCAACCATGTTTGAAAAAGTTACAGAACCCTAACATGTAGAATAAGGAATAATTCAACTCTTATAATTACTTTATAAATGGAATTTGGAAAATATTCAAATTTCATTATGAATGCCATGATCACACACTGTCCTAATTACAAATCAGTACCATAACATGACATTTCATGCATGCTAACATCAAGTTGATCTGAGGTCGAATCAATTAAAACGGTATCCGAGAATACCCCGTTTGAATTGATATTTGAATGTGATTCAAATCAACTCTAAACCTAATACGTGTTGATTATAATAACTTATCACCTTGCATTCTCATGCCATGCTCATGCATCATTTTGATTGCATATGATTGTTATTGAATGTTGCCATTTATTTCGGTAGGCTCCGCACCCCCGGATCCCACCGAATATCCGTCTGACGGATATCGTTCCTCCTCTGAGAAACAAGGCAAGCAACCCTTTTGATCATCCCGATAATTCCCATGTTCTTGCTCCTGCACTTATTTATTGCATTAGGATCAAATGCTTCAACTGCTTTTGCCACGTTAGTTGAACCCACTTCCTTTGCATGACCTAACCTTGTCACAGTAAATAGCCGAACCTTGCAACCTAGCATACCTGATAGTTGCTTGAGCTATGATGTGCCTTATCCTGCTATGCATGCTATGCTTAGAGTTGTGTATGGTCTGTCATCTGGGAGATGAACAGAATTGTGAGAATGTGTTCGGTGAGCAAAGGTTGTGTGTTGAACTTGATTTGGTAAAGGTACCGGTGAAAGGCTGTGTAGGAGTACATGGCGGGTTGTTTCATTGGCACCGTCCTTAGGAACTGAGTTCCGTGTATGTAATCCAAGACTAGATACTACCACATGCTGGGCCCTGAAATATGACCCCGCTCGGCCTATTAATCGCTTAGTACTCGGTCCAGGAGTTGCAAGTAGTTTCTGGTGTTTATAGAAATGCTGGAGACCGTGCATGGTGCTGACCTGAGAGGTGGGCCGTGATGCGGTAGGCAGTGGCACGGTGTACCAAGTGGCACCCGGATGGTGGGCTTGGGAACCCTGCGCACATCGTTTGAGGCCGTGGCGGAAACCCCGGCCGGACTTCCGTACGGGTTACTCTCAGATAGGCGATAAACCTGGACTAGGTACTAGTGTGGTTAACGGTCGTGGCCGACTCCCTCGCTGGGCTTCCGCTTGAAGGTTGCCGAGGTGCATGACGTGCACATGGCGATAAGTGGCGAGAGCGTGTGTGACGAAGTACACCCCTGCAGGGTTATGATCTATTCGAATAGCCGCGTCCGCGGATATGGGCTACTTGGAGACATATGTTGTTCATAGATAACCTCAATGGCTACTCATAAAAAGTGCCAAGATAAGCGTGAGTGTCGTGGACGGCATTTCCGTATGGGGACGGAATGATTCCACGATAGTGTATTGTTGTGGTGTTAGTGGACTCGTGTGCGAGAAATCAAGTTGTCAAAATTATTTAAAAAGGCAAATTGTATAGCCACGAGTCAAATGCTGGCTTTCCGCATAAAACCCCACAATACCTTTTGATACATTGCATGAGTAGTTAGTTATCCTAAAGTCTTGCTGAGTACCTTCGTACTCATGTTTGCTTAATACATGTTGCAGAGGTTGCTAATCACCCTAATGGAGGGTTCTTCGTAGACATCGACGACGACGAGTAGCTGGTGTCCCAGCTACGATCTGGCCCTACGTTGGATTTGTAGTATAGTCAGGCCATGTGCCTTCTAGTTGCCCTGTCTGTACTCAGACTGTTTATAACTCTTCCGCTGGCTTGTAACTGAATGACTGCTATTATGGGTCGTGAGACCCTTGATGTGTAATATTATGTGTGTGGCTCTTCCGAGCCTCTTAAGTAAAGGTTGTACGTTTATGGTTATGTTGTGATGCCATCGATGTATCTATACATATCGGTATGCCATGCGTACATGTGTCGTACTTGATATGTATGGGGTTCGATTACCTAGTCGTGAACTTTAGTAGCACTCCTTACAAGGAAATGCCCCTTTGTGATCCAACGAGCCTTGGTAGTTCGCTACTGCTCCAGACACATTGGTTGACCGGCATGTGTCCTTCTTAGCTGCTGTGTCTGTCCCCTTTGGGGAAATGTCACGCGATGTAATGGAGTCCTTGTAGCTTGCTACGACTCGTCTACATTCGCTGATGACCGACACCTGCTTTGTTGGGTCATGTATGTCTGTCCTTGTGCGGTACTGCCACTTTGGTTTATGACTAGACATGTCGATCCGGGTTCTTTGACATTGGATTGCTAGCGACACTATCGCATACGTGAGTCAAAAGACGCAAACGGTCCCGGCTAAGGTAAGGCTGCAGCCGTGGAGTTAACCGTGCGTGAGACCACAAAGGGATGCGATGTGTTACAGGCTGGATTCCTATGGCTTAGGATCGGGGTCCCGACAGTGTTGGTATCAGAGCCTGACTGACTGTAGGATTACTAAGCCAAACTGGTCGAAGTTGAGTCTAGAACTGCTTTAGTTATATATAAGGGAATTGTTTGTGGAAGGGAACGTAAGACTCTTGTTCTCTTCTCAAGTTATTTCTATTCTGGTCATCCTCGTCTTTCTGCGGGAATTAAGGACTAGGTTACTCATCTTCTCCTAGGCTCGTGTTTCTGATCGGTAGATTATAGGACTACGGGTCAAGAGATATTGGGTTTCTTTTATTCCTGGGAAAAAGGAAGTAAGTTTGATGATCAGAGAGTTGAACTTAATAGTTGAGTGGTTACGCTATCCCATTTTGGGTTGTCTCAAAATTTGTTTTTGAGCATTTACAACCGTTATGCTGCCCAATTTTGCATTCAGAGCTCTAATGCTTTTGCATTACTCTCTATTTACAGATGCCTGGCCGTCCTTCTCGTCAGGTGGTACGTCTGACCAGGTGCATTGATGTACCGGGTCATACGGCCATGCTGGTCAGGGTGATGTCGGTGTGCGGTTACCGCTGGTACCCCGAGTACACAGTAGAGGAACAGTACCGAGACTTCAACCAGAGCCAGTACATCTGCACTGTTAGGGTATTTCCAGACTACCCTGGAGCTGAGAAGCCAATCCATTGGTCCTATGGGTTGGGGGTCACCGTTGACATGGCAGTACAGGATGCTGCCTATTCAATGCTGACCATTATGAGAGCGAGACATGCACTGCTGCAGAATTCAGAGTTCTGCTATGTTCCGGCCTCTCAGCCTGGTGAAGAGGGATACCTCAGTGGAGTCTATTTTGATTCTTCTATGGAGGATCCACTACTGCAGTCCACTGTTGAGATGCTAGAGAACAGAGACAGGGATGCTCGTGCTCTCCGCAGGGAGCTTTATGCTACCCGTGCCCGTCTGTGGACAGCTTTGACGCAGCTGGCACCGGTAGTCCAGACAGGGTATGGAGAGATGGAGATGCTGAACCCTGTTAGGACCCATCATCCGGCCCACGTTGACTGGCCAGCTATAGGAGGAGTCACACCTCTTCGGGGACCCCTCTTACCACCAGTCAGGGGACCAAGGCCACATCCATGTCCTTATGGATCCCAGGGATCTCAGGCTAGAGTGTTTCCTGATCCGCAGGTTGAGCTTCCAGGCCATGGAGGTAATCTCTATGAGATGTTCTATGCGGATGCCTGAGCTGTGAGCGGAAGGATAGTATGGTAGTAGCCGTACGTTCACAGTCCTGCGTGACTTGTGAAGTATGTATGTAATGTGAAATGAATTCCGGAGGCCTAGATAAATAATGTATAGGCAGCTTGTAAGCCTCTGATGAGTAGTTTCACAATTTCAGTAGTTTGCTCTTCGGTTAAGGGTGTACTGAACTATGTAAGGGTGTGTATGAACCATGGTGTATATATAGCAGTTGCTTGTTACCATGCTGTTCGGATATTCATTTCCGCATTCCGTGTGTTCAGTACATTCTTAATCCGTAGTTAGTATTGATATGATATTGGTCTAAGCTATGAGTTTGTTTGTCAGGATGGTGTTCACCAGGTTGAACCGTGCCCCTGCTCATGAGCAAGGTGAGGGTAGTCAAGCGTCGCAGGAAGACCTGCCTCACCCGCCTTCTCTGGTGGAAGTGATGCTTGAGGCAGAAAGAAACAAAAGGGAGACCAATCGACTACTAGAGCGTATTGAGCAGAATACGGCTCGACAGCCTAGGAATGCCGTAGTGTCCCTCAATGACTTTGTGAAGCTGAATTCTCCAAAGTTTCATCATTCCGTCGATCCCCTCGACGCTGATGACTGGCTGTGCAGCATCTCACGCAAGATTCGCTCTGCGAATGTGTCTGAGGCCGAGAAGGTGACCTTTGCGGCGTATTTCCTGGAAGGACCCGCCAATCTGTGGTGGGAGAATTTTGAAGCTATGCGTCCCGCTGAACCAGTGGCCACATGGGCAGACTTCAGTGCAGCTTTTCGTCTGCACCATATTCCAGAGGGCCTGATGGACAGAAAGAGAGAGGAGTTCTGTGCCTTCACTCAGGGCAAGTTGTCTGTGGATGCCTATAGCCGCGAGTTCGGTAACCTCGCCCGCTATGCAACAGAGGAGGTGTCTACTGACGCCAAGAAGCAAGCAAGGTTTCGTAAGGGTCTGAGCCCTGAGCTCCATCGTGATCTACGCCTCCATGAGTGTGCAAGTTTTCAAGCCCTAGTCAACAAAGCGATCAGTGCCGAGACTGGTCATACTGACTTCGAAGCCACAAGGAAGCATTCCCGTGACTTTGGCTCGTCTTCTGGTTCCGCGTTTCCAAAATGCAGGCTGTGGGTTCCAAACAGTTCTCTGCCACCAAGATACACTCCGAGGCCATCCTACGTGGCGCCTCAGACGAATCAGGCCAACCCTCCAGCAAAAGCTTATGGTGGTCCAGCTAGCAATGTTGCACCACGTGCCAACCAGGTGATATGCTACAAATGTGGAGAACCAGGTCACTATTCCCGTGAGTGTCCTCAGAATGTGGGTGCCAAGCAACCCGGAAAGTCCGTCGGGCAGGCCAAGTCGGGCAAAGCGTACTATGTGAAGCCAACTCCTGCACGTGGCCGTGTGAACTATGTGTCAGCAGAAGAAGCTGTAGAGGATCCCGACGTCATGCTGGGTACGCTTCTTGTTAATCATCACCCAGCGTCCGTTCTCTTTGACACTGGGTCTTCTCATTCCTTCATTTCAGAAAGTTATGCACAGTTGCATAACATGTCTTTTTGTGATATGCCAATCCCATTGGTTGTCCAAACCCCTGGTAGTAAATGGCAAACCTCTAGGATAACCTATGACAATGAAATTCTAGTAGATAGGCTAGTTTTTCTAGCCTCATTGATAGCATTGAAATCTTCGGATATTAATATCATCTTGGGCATGGACTGGATGTCAGCTCACTATGCCAAGATTGATACTCATTCTAGAAATGTCCAGCTTACCCATCCCTCGGGTGAGATAGTAAATGTCTCTACTCGAGTTGCCAAATGCCAGCTCTATTCCTTAAATGCCAACCCTCTTCCGGAACTTGAAGACATTCCGGTAGTCCGTGACTTCTCGGATGTTTTTCCAGAGGAACTGCCAGGAATTCCACCTGACAGAGATGTGGAGTTTGTGATAGATCTTGTTCCGGGAACTGTCCCAATAGCCAGAAGACCTTATAAGATGGCACCCCTGGAGCTAGCCGAACTTAAAAAGCAACTAGATGAGGCCTTGAACAAGGGTTTCATTCGTCCTAGCTGTTCTCCTTGGGCTTGCCCCGTCCTCTTCGTCAAGAAGAAAGACGGAACGGATCGGATGGTTGTAGATTACCGACCAGTTAATCTGGTCACCATTAAGAACAAGTATCCGCTCCCCAGGATCAATGATCTGTACGATCAGCTCGCTGGATCCTCAGTCTTCTCCAAAATGGATTTGAGGTTGGGATACCATCAAATCAAGATGAAGAACGGGGACATTCCAAAAACGGCTTTTGTTACTCGTTATGGCCAATATGAGTACACCGTTATGTCCTTCGGTTTAACCAATGCCCCAGCCACCTTCTCTCGGCTGATGAATTCAATCTTCCTGGAGTATTTGGATAAATTCGTCGTAGTATACCTCGATGATATTCTCATCTACTCGAAGAATGAACAAGAACATGCCGAGCATCTAAGGCTGGTATTGATGAAACTTCGAGAGCATCGCCTTTATGCCAAATTTTCAAAATGTGAATTCTAGTTACCAGAAGTGACCTATCTGGGTCACGTAATCTCTGGTAAGGGTATTGCTGTCAATCCCGAGAGAGTTCAAGCTGTCCTTGATTGGACTCAACCTGAATCGGTTAAGCAAGTTAGGAGTTTTCTTGGTCTAGCGAGCTATTGTCGCCGCTTTGTCGAGAATTTCTCCAAGGTTGCAAAGCCTCTAACTGAACTCCTCAAGAAAGATAAAAAGTTCGAGTGGACACCATAGTGTGAGCATAGTTTTCAGGAACTGAAAAGACGCCTGACTTCCGCACCTGTGTTGCTACCACCAGATTTTTCTAAGGACTTTGTTATCTATTGCGACGCCTCGCGACAAGGATTAGGTTGCATTCTCATGCAAGATCGTCATGTGATCGCATACGCATCTCGACAGTTGCGTCCACATGAGGATAATTATCCCACACATGACCTTGAACTTGCAGCTGTGGTCCATGCACTAAAAACCTGGCGACATTACCTTCTGGGTAATCGTTGCGAAATATTCACTGATCACCAAAGTCTGAAATATATTTTCACCCAGCCGGATTTGAATCTCAGGCAAAGATGGTGGGTTGAGTTGATCTCGGATTACGACTTAGGGATAACTTACACCCCGGGGAAGGCCAATGTTATGGCCGATGCACTAAGTCGTAAATCTTATTGTAACAATTTGATGCTACAACAAGGTCAACCACATCTCCATGAGGACTTTCGGAAGTTGAATCTTCATATTGTTCCTCAAGGATTCCTTTCTACTCTGGTGGCGAAGCCTACTCTTAAGGATCAAATTATAGCTGGCCAAAAGCGTGACAAGGGTATATCACGGATCAAGGATAATATTTTTAGCGGAAACGCGAAAGAATTTTCCATGAACGATCAAGGTGTTGTGTTCTTCCAGAATCGTTTAGTGGTTCCTAAGAACCCACATCTAAGGCAGTTAATCCTTAAGGAGGCTCATGATTCTGCTCTCACCATTCATCCCGGTAGTACTAAGATGTATCAGGACCTACGCCAGAGGTTTTGGTGGACTAGGATGAAGAGAGAAATTGCTGAGTTCGTTGCTAACTGCGACGTTTGTCGTCGAGTTAAGGCAGAACATCAAAGGCCTGCTGGCACCCTTCAACCTCTAGCTATTCCTGAATGGAAATGGGATAAAGTTAGCATGGATTTTGTTACCGGATTTCCCAAGACCAAGAAAGGGAATAATGCTATTTTTGTGGCCATTGACCGTCTTTCCAAAGTGGCTCATTTTCTTCCTGTTCGTGAGAGTATAACAGCTAGCCAGCTAGCAGAGTTATATATCTCTCGAATAGTGTCTCTTCATGGTGTTCCCCTGGAGATTAACTCGGACCGTGGAAGTATCTTTACTTCTCGCTTCTGGGAAAGTTTTCAGAATGCCATGGGGACTCACTTATCTTTTAGCACTGCTTTCCATCCTCAATCAAGTGGTCGAGTAGAAAGAGTGAATCAAATTCTAGAAGATATGCTCCGAGCTTGTGTTATATCGTTCAGTATGAATTGGGAGAAGTGTCTTCCATTCGTCGAATTCGCTTATTACAATAGTTACCAATCAAGCTTGGGCAAAGCCCCTTTTGAAGTTCTCTATGGACGAAGATGTCGAACACCTCTTAATTGGTCAGAAACCGGAGAGAGGCAACTCTTTGGTCCGGATATGATCCAGGATGCGGAAGAGCAGGTTCGCATTATTCGTGAAAAGTTGAAAACAGCCCAGTCTCGTCAAAAGAGCCAATATGATCGTCATCATAAGGCTGTGACCTTTGAAGTTGATGAGAAGGCTTACCTTCGGGTTACACCTTTGAAGGGTACCCATCGTTTCGGTATCAAGGGCAAGTTGGCTCCTCGTTACATTGGTCCTTTTCGCATTCTTGCAAAACGAGGAGAAGTTGCCTACCAGTTGCAACTTCCTCCGCATCTTTCCAAGGTTCATGATGTTTTCCACGTCTCGTAACTCAGGCGTTGCTTTTCGGATCCGATCCGTGAAGTGGACCACGAAACGCTTGATCTACAAGATAACCTTTCATACCGAGAATACCCCGTGCGTATTCTTGATCAAGCTGAGCGTACCACTCGACGTCGAAACCTCAAGTTTCTTAAACTTCAATGGTCAAATCATTCTGAAAAGGAGGCAACTTGGGAAAGAGAGGATCGTCTCCGACTTGAGTATCCTGCGTTATTTCCGACGACTTCTAAATCTCGGGACGAGATTCTTTTGAGTGGGGGTGAGTTGTCACATCCCTGACACCTTAAGCAAGTTAGTCTTGTGCTCATGTCTTCTTTGCATTTGCATCTAAGAATTTTCAACAAGAACAAGAAAGTGGCAAAGGAAAAACTCAAAAACCTAGCCACTACTTCAAATAAATAAAATCTCAAACTAGTTAAAATCAATGAACCCAAAATGGCCTCAAGAAATGTTCAAACTTTCTGATAAATCATGAAAACAAATGAGCATTGGAGAAAACTATTTTCTTGACACTTTAAGCATTTTAAATTAATGCAAAAAGCCACTGGTTTCAAATTTTAAATTTGAAATGAGAAACTATAAATTTTCAAAAATGTTGAAAATTTTGGAAATGGTTGGGAATATTATAACAAATATTCAGGTGTGTTTAAAATATTTTTTACAACCTTTTTGGAGCTGAAATAAATAGCAAATCAATGTCAGAAATTAACATAGAAATAAAACAGAAGGAAATGGAAAAGAGCTTACCTGTCGCCTAGCCTGGCCCGGCCCATCTCCCTGAGTCGTCCCCTCGCTCGCGCCAGTAGGAGCAGGAGGTGGCCGCCGCCTCCTCCGGCGCGGCCACGCACCTGTGCGCCTGCCTGGCCGCCGCCTCGCGCTGGCAAGGCCAGGGATAAGCTCCTCGAGGCCTCACCTATCCATTCCCAGCGTCAGCTCTCTCCCTCCTCCCAGATCTCTTCCTCCTTCCTGCTGCCGCCATTGGAGCCAAGCAAAGCTCGAGCTGCCCGTGCCCCTAGCCATAGGATCCCCTCTCACAGCACGCCGTTAGCTCCGCCTCGTCGGTCTGGTCCTCCCCGCAGAAGCCGAAGCCACCCCGAGCCCTGCAACGCCCTCGGCGCCATCGTCTTCCACCTCCGGCCGCCGGACCTCTCCCGTCGATTCGTCGCCCCCAGGCCTTCCCCGAGCCGTCTAAGCCCTGCTCTGCACTCCCCGTGAGCATGCGGTCTTTTCCCCTAAGTTTTCCCCGTCGATCCCCTCATCTAGCTCTAGTTTCACGAAGCCCGACGAGGACCGTTGCTGCAGCTCGTCGCCGGTAGCCCTCCAATGATCAGCTCGTCCTTCCGAGGGCACCAGCAGCTTCAGGTCGACGCGTAGATGCTGTAGGAGCTAAGAACCGAGCGTAGTTCCCTCTGAATCAAAGACCCCGATGACGCCCGAGCCTTGGCCGCCGCCAACCTCGTCGCCGGCGTCATCTCCGGCCAGATCAGCCCCGGCTAAGTGCAGAAATGGAGCTGCGGGAGATGTGCCGTTCTTCTGGTGCTCTCCGCGCAACATTTGGCCCCCTGTGCGCCGTTTCCGAGCCCCTCCGCCGTGCTGGTGGTCGCCGGAGGCTCCCCGCCGGCGAGGACGACCTCGCCGCCGGTGGATCTTGGCTGGCCTCAGTCATGGACTGGTGGGGCCAGCCTCTCGCAAGTTTTAAGTTAATAAAAATAAATCAAATAAGTTAATCAGTCACTGACATGTGGATCCAGCAAGGTTAATCAGTTAATTAAGTTTAAACTTAATCTAAAATTGACCAGAGAGACTGACCAGTGGGTCCCACTGGTCAGGTTTGACTTTCAACGGCCAGTTGGACCTGCTGATGTCATGCTGATGCAATAAAAGTATTTTCCAGTATAGAAATAATTCCAGGAAATTGCTAAAACTTGTAAAAAGCATAGAAATTAATCTGTAACTCCAATGAAAATAATTTATATATGAAAAAGTATCAGAAAAATTCAAGGATTCTGATTATGCTATTTTCAACCATGTTTGAAAAAGTTACAGAACCCTAACATGTAGAATAAGGAATAATTCAACTCTTATAATTACTTTATAAATGGAATTTGGAAAATATTCAAATTTCATTATGAATGCCATGATCACACACTGTCCTAATTACAAATCAGTACCATAACATGACATTTCATGCATGCTAACATCAAGTTGATCTGAGCATCAGGTCGAATCAATTAAAACGGTATCCGAGAATACCCTGTTTGAATTGATATTCGAATGTGATTCAAATCAACTCTAAACCTAATACGTGTTGATTATAATAACTTATCACCTTGCATTCTCATGCCATGCTCATGCATCATTTTGATTGCATATGATTGTTATTGAATGTTGCCATTTATTTCGGTAGGCTCCGCACCCCCGGATCCCACCGAATATCCGTCTGACGGATATCGTTCCTCCTCTGAGCAACAAGGCAAGCGACCCTTTTGATCAGCCCGATAATTCCCATGTTCTTGCTCCGACACTTATTTATTGCATTAGGATCAAATGCTTCAACTGCTTTTGCCACGTTAGTTGAACCCACTTCCTTTGCATGACCTAACCTTGTCACAGTAAATAGCCGAACCTTGCAACCTAGCATACCTGATAGTTGCTTGAGCTATGATGTGCCTTATCCTGCTATGCATGCTATGCTTAGAGTTGTGTATGGTCTGTCATCTGGGAGATGAACAGAATTGTGAGAATGTGTTCGGTGAGCAAAGGTTGTGTGTTGAACTTGATTTGGTAAAGGTACCGGTGAAAGGCTGTGTAGGAGTACATGGCGGGTTGTTTCATTGGAACCGTCCTTAGGAACTGAGTTCCGTGTATGTAATCCAAGAGTAGATACTACCACATGCTGGGCCCTGAAATATGACCCCGCTCGGCCTATTAATCGCTTAGTACTCGGTCCAGGAGTTGCAAGTAGTTTCTGGTGTTTATAGAAATGCTGGAGACCGTGCATGGTGCTGACCTGAGAGGTGGGCCGTGATGCGGTAGGCAGTGGCACGGTGTACCAAGTGGCACCCGGATGGTGGGCTTGGGAACCATGCGCACATCGTTTGAGCCCGTGGCGGAAACCCCGGTTGTACTTCCGTACGGGTTACTCTCAGATAGGCGATAAACCTGGACTAGGTACTAGTGTGGTTAACGGTCGTGGCCGACTCCCTCGCTGGGCTTCCGCTTGAAGGTTGCCGAGGTGCATGACGTGCACATGGCGATAAGTGGCGAGAGCGTGTGTGACGAAGTACACCCCTGCAGGGTTATGATCTATTCGAATAGCCACGTCCGCGGATATGGGCTACTTGGAGACATATGTTGTTCATAGATAACCTCAATGGCTACTCATAAAAAGTGCCAAGATAAGCGTGAGTGTCGTGGACGGCATTTCCGTATGGGGACGGAATGATTCCACGATAGTGTATTGTTGTGGTGTTAGTGGACTCGTGTGCGAGAAATCAAGTTGTCAAAATTATTTAAAAATGCAAATTGTCTAGCCACGAGTCAAATGCTGGCTTTCCGCATAAAACCCCACAATACCTTTTGATACATTGCATGAGTAGTTAGTTATCCTAAAGTCTTGCTGAGTACCTTCGTACTCATGTTTGCTTAATACATGTTGCAGAGGTTGCTAATGACCCTAATGGAGGGTTCTTCGTAGACATCGACGACGACGAGTAGCTGGTGTCGCAGCTACGATCTGGCCCTACGTTGGATCTGTAGTATAGTCAGGCCATGTGCCTTCTAGTTGCCCTGTCTGTACTCAGACAGTTTATAACTCTTCCGCTGGCTTGTAACTGAATGACTGCTATTATGGGTCGTGAGACCCTTGATGTGTAATATTATGTGTGTGGCTCTTCCGAGCCTCTTAAGTAAAGGTTGTATGTTTATGGTTATATTGTGATGCCATCGATGTATCTATACATATCGGTATGCCATGCGTACGTGTGTCGTACTTGATATGTATGGGGTTCGATTACCTAGTCGTGAACTTTAGTAGCACTCCTTACAAGGAAATGCCCCTTTGTGATCCAACGAGCCTTGGTAGTTCGCTACTGCTCCGGACACATTGGTTGACCGTCATGTGTCCTTCTTAGCTGCTGTGTCTGTCCCCTTTGGGGAAATGTCACGCGATGTAATGGAGTCCTTGTAGCTTGCTACGACTCGTCTACATTCGCTGATGACCGACACCTGCTTTGTTGGGTCATGTATGCCTGTCCTTGTGCGGTACTGCCACTTTGGTTTATGACTAGACATGTCGATCCGGGTTCTTTGACATTGGATTGCTAGCGACACTATCGCATACGTGAGTCAAAAGACGCAAACGGTCCCGGCTAAGGTAAGGCTGCAGCCGTGGAGTTAACCGTGCGTGAGACCACAAAGGGATGCGATGTGTTACAGGCTGGATTCCTATGGCTTAGGATCGGGGTCCCGACAGCGGTCGACGTGTGGAGTAATAGTAGTAGATGTAGAAAGTATCGGTCTACTTGGTTTGGACGTGATGCCTATAGATATAATCATTGCCATAGATATCGTCATGACTTTGCGCGGTTCTATCAATTTCTCGATAGTAATTTGTTCACCCACCGTCTACTTGCTTTCATGAGAGAAGCCACTAGTAAACACTACGGCCCCCGGGTCTATTCACATCCATCGTTTACACCTCCGCTTTTACTTTGCTTTGTTATTTTGTTGCTTTCAGTTCTCACTTGGCGAACAATCTATAAGGGATTGACAACCCCTTCATAGCGTTGGGAGCAAGTTTTTGTGTTTGTGCAGGATCTTGTGATACTCCTCCACTGGATTGATACCTTGGTTCTCAAACTGAGGGAAATACTTACCACCGCTGTGCTACATCACCCTTTCCGCTTCGAGGGAACACCAATGCAGGGCTCCATAGCCGTAGCACAAGGATTCCTGGTGCCGTCGACACGACTATTCCTGTCGCCGTTGCCAGGGAAGCATAGCTGACATCAGCAAGCATCAACAAATACAAGAGAGTAATTAAGGCAAAGCCTAACCATAGCAATAAGCTTTAGGATCCAATACTCCCTCATGCAAAAGTATGCGAACTGGGGTTCAGGTTTCTGTCACTCCGGCAACCCACCATAAGCATTCTTTATACACGATGAACTCCCCTAGGTCCTTAAAAAGGCGAAGTGATATGTAGTCGACGTTCACATAACACCACTAGAAGAATAACACCATAACTTAAATATCAATCAACACATATTACTTGAACATCATATGACTACTAGCACGTAGACTTTTCTCGTGTCCTCAAGAACTAATGGAACTACTCACAGGACATAAAAGGGATCATGATCAGAGGTGATGAAAATATGATTAACAATCTGGTAATAAAAATAATCCTCCAACAAAACTCAATAGCATGCACCACAAAAGAGTAATCAATTCCGGTAGAGTAGAGGGGATGAATAGTGCAAGGTACAACTCGGATTGCAATGGTGAAGTAGATGGGATGAAGGTGGAGATGGTGTCGGTGTTGGTGATGATGGTGATGATGATCTCGATGATGCCCGTGACGATGGTGATGATGATGAGGACGATCTCCCCTTCTGGGAGGAGTTCTCCCCGACAGAATCTACCCGTCGGAAATGTCTTTTCTTCTCTGTAGGTTTCCGCTGCGAAGCGGCGGTGGAATCACGAAAAATCTTCTGGCTCCGGAACTTTTAGGTCAAGAGGGGCATATAGGCCAAAGGAGAGTACTGGAGGCGGGGCCCATCACCCAGGCGGCCTCCTGGAGCAGCCTAGGGGGGGGGCGAGCAGGTTGCCTGGGTGACCTATGGCCCCCCTCCGGCCCTTCTTTGACCTGTCTTCGGGACCTGTTCGAAAACTTATCCCCTCAAAATTTCAGCGTAATTGGAGATGTTTTGATATTGCAGCTCTTCGTGCTATTTTCTCTGCTGAATCCCGTGTCTGCTGTTTCAACACCGGAAAGTTGTAAACTGTGTAAAATAAGCCAAAACACTATAAGTACACCATCATAAAGTGAAATATATCAATGAACATAGACAAATTATGATACAAAATAGTGATGCATTTTGGACGTATCAACTCCCTCAAGCTTAGACCTCCCTTGTCCCCAAGCAAATACTGAGCTCGCTAAACCTGTCCACAAGTTTAGAGAGTGAAGTGTCGGTAAATAAGAATACAAACAAGAAGCATCATAATTTCTCTACTAAACTCAACCATCCTCAACAGCAATCTCAACTCTTAAGGCCCTTATGGAAGAGTAATATCAATTACAATCAAAAGTAGAGCTAAGAAAAATCATCAAACCATGGCAAACATGTCTTTGGTCAAAGAACACCTAATAACTTTTAACTTTTGCTCTTCCTCTTATATTTTGATGAGATCAATTGAAGCTTTTTGAAAGAACATGTTGTTAGTCAAGAAGTGAAAATGCTAACACAAAGGAAGATTTTTTGCTTTAGCTAGGCTTCACAAACAACTCACTTATCTTAATGATAATGTCAACAAAGGTGTGATATGGCAATTCTCAATGAAATAATATAAATGCATGCATCTTTGTCAACATAAAGTGTCTCCTCTTTTCAGGATAGAAAGAAGTAGGTTTACTGACTCAACATAAAAGTAAAAGATTGGCCCTTTCGCAAAGGGAAGTAGGGAAAATTCATGTGCTAGAGCTTTTAGAGATTTTGAAATCAGCAAGATTGTAAAACAAGCTTTTGAGAGGTGCATAATTTGTCAACGAATGCTAGTAGATACCCCAATACTTCTCATGCTCGACAAGTTTTGAGGAACGACTCCCAAAGTGGGGACGATCACATCCCCTTAGTCTCCTTTGTTTATCACTACCAAAGTTTTCTGATTTCTCATCAACAAAGCATGAAGGAGGTTTTGTTTGTTGTTATTATATTTTACGAGCTGGGCGCGCTCATGCCAGTCCCTCCTAGTATTAGGGGTTCACAGATAACTAGCAAACCCAAGATAAAACTTGTCCAGTATGAGAAGATCATGAATTATCTACTACTTCCTCATGATCTAAGACAGAGGCACAAAATAGGGAGTAATATTTGAAGGTTTAAAGATAACACATGAGCAATATACTTTACGATTGTCGGTGAAATACCACGTAAAGGGAAGATATGGTGGACTCTTGAGAAGGTTGAGGTTTCAGGGTACGGATGCACAAGCAGTATTCTCGCTTAGTGCAAGGGTTGGCTAGCAAAGGCTTTTAAGAGCAGACAATTAATGTTGACTTGGATGCAAAACAATATAAAGTTTAACTTAAAGAATTGGCATAGAACATCAAGTTGTCTTCCTTGTCAGCATAACACTTCAAGCATAAGAACATAAAGCTTTTGGCTATGTCTCTACTAGAAAAACTCATGCTTGTTGTTATGACCAATGCTATGTTTGCCAAGATTAAATAAAGTTTTAAAAGCCATACCTGATGTGTAAGATCAATACTCCCATAAGAATTAGCATATAAGATCGATTGCATGAAGAGAATACCAAGTGCAGCAAAGAAACCAATAGAATTCTCATTAATATTCCATCATAGACACTGCATGCTCACGGATACAAACTCTCCACAAAGGAGTGATAGACCTAAATGCAAACACCTATTTCATAAGATAACTTCCCTAAACATGATACGACACTAAACTTGATCATAAAAAGTAAAGGATAAAAATAAAGAAACCGGGCATTCCCCCAAGCTTGGAACAAGCTAAGGGAATGCGATTACCCATGAAGATTTCACTTTTCATCCTACTTGTTGTTCTTCAAGTCCGCTATTATGCACCGAAGGGTTTTGTTCTCAGCTTCCAATATGGCCACCTGTACTTTAAGCACACGGAAGTCTACACAGAATTGGTTAGTGATTCTATAAGCTTCGGATATAGTAGATGACACAGGTGGAGCTCATGGTGGAGGGGCAGTTTTTGAAAGGTTCAGAGAAAAATCATGTTGAGGGTTAATAAACCCCACGAGGATGGGGTTGTTGGAGCTGGATCCTCGTGATGAAGGATCTCCTTCTTCTGGGTGGTGATCATCTTGACTTCCTCTCTCACGAAGCACTCCATCTCCACTTGTCTTGCGGCTATCTCTTCATTGGTAGCCCATCCGGTGACCTTCCCTTGGTTGATATATTGCTGGACACGGCGGAGACGACGACCTATGTAGTCTTCCCCGCTTGAGTCGCAAGAAGACATCTCGAACAATAGCTTCTTAGCCTGGCAGAAAAAGAACAAAAGAGAAAACACACGGAATCGCAAGATACAAAGCCGGGATGATCCGGGAAAATATATAACAAAAATTTCTGCACCAAAAGGAAGGTAACAAGCCAAAGTAGAGTCGGAGATGAACTCTGGATGGTCCAGGCGGCCTCCTGGCGCGGCCAGGGGCTAGCCCGCGCTAGCAGGTTGCCAGGGTGACCTGGAGCTCCTCTCCGGCTCCGCTTCGGCTCGAAATTTTCCTAATTTTGCAAAAACGCATAAAACGGAACTTTTATTGATGTTCGCGAAGTTTCCTTACCGTATTTCATACATTTTCTTATTCTGCTTCTGCCGGTGTCTGATACAGTGTTGCAATATGTTCTTCGTTAGTGGCTACCTGTATCACATCCACCTCTACATTGATGGGGTCTCCAGCCATGTAATGCTTGAGTCTTTTCCCATTCACCACATGTGGTTTTGTGCCTTCAAAATTATTAATCTTGTTTGCGCCAGAGCGGTAGACTTCTTCGATATGGTACGGTCCTTCCCACTTGGAAAGTAATTTACTTGGAGAAAACCTGTAACGATATCTATACAACAAAACTTTGTCACCAACATTAATTTCACCTTTCAAAATTCTCTTGTCATGCCACTTATTTACCTTTTCTTTGAACATTTTTGTGCTCTCGTAAGCTTCAATTCTCCACTCATCTGGAGAAGTCAAGTCCATGAGACGCTTTTCACCAGAAAGCTTTGCATCAGCATTAAGCTCTCTAACATCCTAGAAAGTTTTGTGCTCTAACTCTAGAGGTAGATGACATGCCTTGGCATAAACCATCTTATAAGGAGACATCCCCATGGGAGTTTTGTAAGCAGTTCTATACACCCACAAGGCATCTCCTAGCTTATTGGACCAGTCCTTTCTAGAACTGTTCACTGTCTTTTGCAAGGTCAACTTGATCTCTCTATTTGTGATCTCAACTTTCCCACTTGTTTGAGGATGGTAAGGTGAAGCAATTCTATGATTAACATCATATTTGGCTAGAGCTTTTCTAAAAGCACCTTGTGTAAAATGTGATCCTCCGTCGGTCATGAGTACCTAGGTACACCAAACCTAGGGAAGATTACATCCTTGAGCATTTCCAAAGATGTCTCGTGATCAGCACTCTCGGTGGGGATTGCTTCAACCCACTTGGTCACATAATCTACAACTACTAAGATGTGAGTGTACTTGTGTGAAGGAGGGAAATGACCCATAAAATCAAAACCCCAGCAATAAAAAGGCTCAATGACTAGCGAATAATTCATAGGCATTTCATTCCTCCTACTAATATTACCAACTCTCTGGCACTTATCACATGATAAAACATAATTTCTAGCATCTTTAAAGAGAGTAGGCCAATAAGAACCTGATTGGAGAACCTTGTGTGCGGTCCTCTCACCGGCATGATGTCCTCCATAAGGACTGCTATAACATTCTCTCAAGATATCCTTCTGCTCATGATCCGGTATGCATCTCCTCACAATTCCATCCGCACCTTCTTGAAAAAGATGTGGGTCATCCCAAAAGTAATACCTCAAGTCGTGGAAGAACTTCTTCCGCTGCTGGAATGTTAAACCTGGAGGCAAAAACTTTGCAACAATAAATTTAGCATAATCTGCATACCATGGATCTGAATTAGATTTCACTTGTAAAACAGCTAACTGTTCGTCAGGAAAACTATCATTGACTGGAATGGGATCGTGTGGTATTTCCTCCATCCTGGAAACGTTGTGTGCTACAGGGTTGTCTGCTCCTTTCCTATCAACAATCTGAAAATCAAATTCTTGAGGAAGAAGGAACCATCTGATAAGCCTTGGTTTGGCATCCTTCTTTTCCATAAGATACTTAATAGCAGCATGATCAGTATGAATAATGACTTTAGAATCAAGAATGTAAGGCCTAAACTTTTCACAAGCAAACACTACCGCTAAAAATTCTTTCTCAGTAGTTGCGTAATTCTTTTGAGCAACGTCAAGGGTTTTGCTAGCATAATGGATAACATTCAATTTCTTATCAACCCTTTGTCCTAACACAACTCCAACAACAAAATCACTAGCACCACACATGATTTCAAAAGGCAAATTCCGATCAGGTGGTTGGACTATAAGGGTGGTTATAAATGCTTTCTTAAGAACTTCGAAGGCTTCCTTACAATCTTCATCAAACGCAAAAGGAATATCCTTCTGGAGAAGATTAGTAAGGGGTTTCGAAGTTTTAGAAAAGTCTTTAATAAATCTCCTATAGAAACCAGCATGACGGAGGAAACTACAAATACCCATGATGTCTTTTGGATAAGGCATTCTCTTGATTGCTTCAACCTTTGCCCTGTCCACCTCGATTCCTTTTTCAGAAATCTTGTGGCCAAGAACAATTCCCTCATTGACCATGAAGTGGCACTTCTCCCAGTTGAGTACCAATTTCGTCTCTTCACATCTCTGCAAAACTTTATTAAGGTTGTGGAGACAATGGTCAAAAGAGGTTCAATAGACAGAGAAATCGTCCATGAAGACCTCCACAATTTCCTCACAAAAACCATGAAAGATAGCGGACATACACATTTGGAAAGTAGCAGGAGCATTTCATAAACCAAAAGGCATACGTCTATAAGCATAAGTACCAAAGTGACAAGTAAAAGTCGTCTTCTCTTGATCGGCAGTGTTAACATGAATTTGAGAGAAGCTAGAGTACCCATCAAGATAGCAAAAGTGAGTGTTTTTGGATAACCTTTCAAGCATTTGGTCGATGAACGGTAGTGGGTAGTGGTCCTTCTTGGTTGCCTTGTTCAGCTTCCTGTAATGAATACACATTCCATATCCAATAATAATTCTTTGAGGTATTAGTTCATTCTTATCGTTAGGAACCATAGTCATACCTCCTTTCTTGGGAACACAATGTATTGGACTTACCCACTTACTATCAGCTATAGGGTAGATAATACCTGCGGCTAGAAGCTTGAGGATTTCGGTCCTCACAACATCCTTCATCTTCGGGTTTAAACGTCGTTGATGATCAACAACCGGTTTAGCATCAGGCTCAAGATTGATAGTATGATGACAAATAGATGGACTAATCCCCTTAAGATCATCAAGGGTGTAACCAATAGCTCCTCAGTGCTTACGAAGGACTTCCAATAATCGCTCTTCTTCATATCCTGAAAGGTTAGAATTTATAATAACAAGATATAGTTTCTTTTCATCTAAATAAGCATACTTAAGCGTACTCGGAAGAGGTTTAAGATCAAACACCGAGTCTTCTTTTGGTTTCTATAAAATTCCCAAAGGCTCAACCAGAAGGTTGTGCTTCAGGATAGCAGGTTGTCTCAAGAATATGTCATCTAGCTCACTCCTTTCCTGCATATGCATATCATTCTCCTGGTTTTCCATAAATTGCTGCAAAGGATCGTTAGGAGGAATAGCAATAGAAGCAATCTCTTCAATACTTTTATCATTACTAGGTAGATCAGTACCACGAGTTTGCTTCGAGAATTTAGAGAAGTTAAATTCATATGGCTCACCATTAAATTTAATAGATACTTTTCCTTTCCTACAATCTATAATAGCTCCACAAGTTTTGAGAAAAGGCCTACCACAGATAATAGGGAAAAACTATCTTGTACTGAACCAAGTACTAGAAAGTCGGTTGGATATTTTACCTTTCCACATAGAACTTCAACATCTCGCACAATTACAATAGGAGAGATAGTTTCTTTGTTTGCAAGATGAATTGTAACATCAACTTCTTCAATTTCACATGGTAGAATCTCAATCATGATCTCATGATAAAGTGAAAAAGGAATAGCACTAGCATTGGATCCCAAATCACATAGCCCATAATAATTATGATCTCCTATTTTAACAGATACAACCGGAGTACCTGAAATTGGGCCTTTATTCTTGGCTGTAACATGGTTAGTGGAAACAGCACAAAAATTTATATTGGAATCCTCAATATTACTAGTAACAAGATCCTTCACTAATGCAACTTGAGGATCGACTTTAATCAGGTCCTCATGCTCATCGGTTGTTTTTTCACTTTTATTCAGGATGCTTGTGACAAAATAATGCTCCCTCATCCTTGCGGGGAAAGGGGGATTTTCATATTCAACTGCAGGCAAGATAAGGTCAACAACATTAATATCAACATGTAATTCCTTAAAAGGTTTATGGTGTTGATCCTCCTTCTTCTCAGAAGAGTCAATATGAGAGGCAAAGTCTTTGCAAAAATCAATTAGAAGCTGGGAATCAAGACCAACCTTAGCGCAAAAGGTATTGAAGTAATCAGTTTTCACATAACTCTCAATGTAATCACGTTCATAATTTATAACGGGTTCAATACCTTTATCAATCTCCTAGTCTTCAGTGTTCCTCTAGATCCTTTCAATAAGATCCCACTTAGCTTTAGTGCTTTTGTTGGAGAATGTCCCACTAGAGGAAGGATCAAGCATCCCTTTATCTTGACGAGAAAGCCTTGCATAAAAAAATGTAAGGATAATTTCTTTGGAGAGCTCATGATTGGGACATTTGAGCATTAAGGACTTCAATCTCCCCCAAGCTTGAGCGATGCTTTCTCCGTCACGAGACCAAAAGTTATAAATATAATTCCTGTCTCAATGTATTTCATGAAGAGGATAAAACTTTGCATAAAAGAGAGGCATAAGATCTTGTCAATTTAGTAAATGAGAGTCATCAAGAAGCCTATAACAATCCAAAGCCTTATCTTTTAATGATACAGAGAATAGCTTTCTCATAACAAAATCCATCGATATACATGCAAGCTTAAATAAGGAGCATAATTGTGAAAGATATAGCAAGTGTTCACCTGGATGTCTATCTCCTGCATATCGATTAGCCAAAACACAATCAATAATACCAGTTGGTATTTTAAAAGGCACAATTTCAGTAGGTGGGGGAGGCTTCTCCACCACAATAGCGTTGGGGCGGTTCCCCACAAGCAACAAACCAAGAGCAGAGTTGTCATAGGGACAAAAAGTGGAAACAGTAAAACAAAAACACCACATACAGTGTAAAGGTTTCCTTACCAATTTGTCTTACCAATAGCGCTACACTCCCCGGCAATGGCGCCAGAAAATGGTCTTGATGACCCACAAGTGTAGGGGATCTATCGTAGCCTTTTCGATTAGTAAGAGTGTCGAACCCAACGAGGAGCAGAAGGTATTGACAAGTGATCACGAGCAAGGAATAACTGCAAGTACTGAAAGGTAACTTTTTATGGGTTTTCTAGTATAAGAAACAAGGAAATAAATGCAAGTAAAGTAAATCGTGCCGAGGTGCAACAAGTGGCCCAATCCTTTTAAACACAAAGGATAAGACGAGGGACTAAACTTATAAAGACTAAGGCATTCTTGAGGACACACGGGAGAGATAGTCAAGTGCTTTCGCCATACTCTGTCTAGTACTATGTTTTGTATTGATAAGTGTTATGTGGGTGGATCTTAACTAGTGCACCGTCTCGACTAAGACAAGTACACTCTTATGATTAATCCCTCTTGCAAGCATCCTCAAATACAAGAGAGAAATTAAGGCAAAGCCTAACCATAGCAATAAGCTTCAGGATCCAATACTCCCTCATGCAAAAGTATGTGAACTGGAGTTCAGGTTTCTGTCACTCCGGCAACCCACCATAAGCATTCTTTATACACGATGCATTCCCCTAGGTCCTTAAAAAGGCGGAGTGTTATGTAGTCGATGTTCACATAACACCACTAGAAGAATAACACCATAACTTAAAAATCAATCAACACAAATTACTTGAACATCATATGACTACTAGCACCTAGACTTTTCTCGTGTCCTCAAGAACTAATGGAACTACTCACAAGACATAAAAGGGATCATGATCAGAGGTGATGAAAATATGATTAACAATCTGGTAATAAAAATAATCCTCCAACTTTGTAGGTTTCCGCTGCGGAGCGGAGGCGGAATCGCGGAAACTCTTCTGTCCTTGGAACTTTTAGGTCAAGAGGGACATATAGGCCAAAGGAGAGTACCGGAGGCGGGGCCCATCACCCAAGCGGCCTCCTGGCGCGGACTAGGGGAGGCCCGCTCCAACAGGTCGCATGGGTGACCTCTGGCCCCCCTCTGGCCCTTCTTTGGCTTGTCTTCGGGATGTTCGGAAACTTCTTCCCTCAAAATTTCAGCGAAATTGGAGATGTTATGATATTGCAACTCTTCGTGCTATTTTCTCTGCTGAACCCTGTGTCTGTTGTTTCAGCACAGAAAGTTATAAACTGTGTAAAATAAGCCAAAACACAATAAGTACACCATCATAAAGTGAAATATATCAATTAATAGAGACAAATTATGATACAAAATAGTGATGCATTTTGGACGTATCAACGGCAAGCTTCAAGCATGATATCTTCGTGATGCTCCACTTGAACTTGCACACCGCAATCTTGATGACGATGAGCACTTGATGTCATCCTTCTTAGGTTGAATGAGATCTTCCTCTTGACGCAAACCCATGGAGACAGACCTAACCCCACACAGAACTCTCACAAGGACGATGGGTTAGCACACAAAAGCATTATGGACAATGCTTACCATACCATGGGATGACTTGATCCCTCTCGGTACATCTTGTACACTTTGTGTGTTGATCATCTTGATTTACTCTTTTTCTTAGTCTTGATCAAACTTGTGTCTTTATGACCAATCTTTGAATAATACCTTGAATACCACCTTGGTCATCATATAAACTCCTTGACACGAAGAGATGGACTTCAAGAAGCGCCTATGGACAAATCCTTCGAATATAACTTAAGGCAACCATTAGTCCATAGGGATTGTCATCAATTACCAAAACCACATATGGAGAAATATGCTCTAACAATCTCCCCTAGTTTGGTAATTGATGATAATCAGTACAAGATAGTTTATATAAGGAAATAAGCATAACCAAGCGCGCACATACAAAGCTATAATGCATGCGTACAAGATGTATATGCTTAAGCAATAAAAGCAAATCCCTCTATGCATCACCAAACTAAACTCTCTAATCTTCTCCCCCATTGGCTTCGATTGCCAAAATGGACAAATTTTTTAGAAAACCAATATAGTAGGTAATCCTACAAAAATTGTGTACTTCTGAACAATATTGCAAAGAAATACACAAGTACAATGATAAACGTTGGAGGAAAACGAACCATATCGAGGACCTGAAGATTGCAAGAAGGATCGTATGCCACAAAGGCATACAAACGAGAGAAGCACACAATCAAAAGATACCAATAGGGACAAGCAATCATATGGTCCTTCGAACCACATGAATAAAAGATATTTAGAATAGTGTGTTTTATCAAAACTAGAGAAGCTCCCCATTTTTGTATTTGATACAAGTGCACAAAATAGGATCGTTGCTCCCCCAAAATTAATAAAAGCCCACCACAAGTGCAAGAAAATAGATGATACAATAAGTATATCACTTGCACAAAATAGATGGTTGAGCAACATGTAAAAGAGGCAACTTAAGAGTAGGCTCAACCAAAATAATGCGTGTGAGTCATGGAAAGGCACTTGAGAAGACTAAGGTGAGGATGAGCATTACTCATCAATATATTATTGAAGAAATAAGAACAAAGTGCAAGACATATCCTCCCCCCCCCACACTACTAGCAAATAGGTTCACAAGCTTACTAATAAACAAATTGTGAACCTACGCTTGTGACAATGCATGGTGAAGAAAGGAAATAATAACCTTGTCAAGAGAAGGGAAATGACATATATGAGGAAAAATAATCTTCACCACCAACGAGTGCATCAAGATGCAAGGATAAAAGATCCGCATCAAGACAAATCATTTCACGAAGCCACCAAAAACTGAAAAAGGAAATGCAACGGTGGACGTGAAAGAAAAGATGATATCAACTACAGATGTAACTTCTTGCATGTGTAAAAGATTCTAGGTAGAAGAAAATCATGATGATATATATCCACAAAGAAATATGTATACACGAAATGTTTACAAGAAGGAACTAACAAGATATCCAAAAGGAAGTCATACATATACCAATAAGATCTTTGCTTGAAATAATAACACATGGCCTAATATTTTCTTGTTGTACAATCTGAACTTCCAACTTATGAACATGAAAGACATCCCAACTAGCAATAAGACATCAGCGTTCGGATGCTTTCAGGAAGGAAACAGGTACCAGAAGAACGAATCAAGAAATTCATGCCAGGATGCAACCTACGAAAGGTTGAATGCAAGAAATGTGTGCATAAAGTAGACACTTGTTACTGAGATAGCACTGGATTGATGTAGTAGATAGTTCTTCGTTGATCATTCTAACTTGGCTCCAATAAGCATATGGTGTTAACACCTTCCTTTTAGGTTAGCCGAGCATCCAATGCCTCTCCAATTGTTCCTAGAACAACAAAACAAACAAAATGGTGCCCAAACTCATTGGGACCAAGGAGTTCGAAAACCAACAATACATAGGAAAAACTCCACATAAATATGCGCATATAGATATGAAACTAAATTTCATGCACACTTTAGACAATTTATGACAAGGTGGAGTTTCCCCTATATATCGGGTCAAGGAAAGAAAGCATGCAAAAGAAACTATATGTATATAGTAAATATGCATGCTCAAGGCATTCAAAAATCAAATCAACACGTAGTTGATAAGACACCAGAAGACAAGGTTTCAAGTGAAAATAAAATACCAGACGAAAAATTATCACTTGAATGATACCAATTAAAAGATACATCAAAGAATGATATCCATTGACACATGCCAGACACGAGGTATCTAGTTTCCAAAAGAGCTAGGTTCCAAACAAACCAAACCCTCTACAAATTTTCATGATGGCACAAAGCATCATAAAGAGCAAGACTTGCCTCCCATCAACACAACTTGATGGGGACCAGAAGATCTTATGATAGACGTATAAAGAGCGTGTTCCAAACAAAATAGGATAGCTCCCCCAAGGGATGTGCATTATATAGAATTTCCATTTGAATACAAAATGCACAAGATGGTATCATCACTTTCTCTATATCTGTAGAAACACAAGACACGTTCAAACCAATCCACAAGAGGCAAGGAAGACAAACGGTACATAAAATCCAATGTAAAGATGATTAGCAATTTCTACCACATGAAGGGAATACCAATTGACAAAGGACAAGAAGTATTTGGAAACAATTTCCATTGGTAGATTGCAAAAATATCCAACATCATCTTTACTCCTAACACGCAAGCAAATGACACTTGTAGAGCTAACATGCCACCTAGGAACAAGATAATTTACAATATCAACACTAAGTGGCAATACCTCAAATATACACATTTTCTAGGCTTGTAATATGCACATAGAATATTACTCCCCTATAATGTGATAAACTAACATTATTAACAAGTGGAAAATGAAACCCAACAAGAGATAATTAATGGACCATTTAGAATCTGCATTTCTAATGAACAGGACATACCAGCTAGATACTAGATAAACTTGTAATATCAATACTATGTGGTATTGCTCATGTATACACATTTATAGGATTGTGAGGTGCGTAGAGCACATCACTCCCCCACAATGGGATAATACATTAATCTCTCAAAAGATCCAACAAAGATACAAACAAGATGCAAAGAGGCTCAATACAAGACTCATGTGTACATGATGTGCAAACCGATATACACATACTTGATTACTAAAGATAAGAAAGTTGGAATCACAAAATATACAAACATATGCATGGTAGACAACCACATTATCCAAAGGGGAAAGTAACTAAAAATGTAACCAATTTAAGTACAAGTTACCATAAGGAGGCACATTGGATATATGATAGAAACTCGATAATCCAAATGACTTGACTTGAGATAATATGAATTATGAAGGTCCCTTAATTATTCAAGATGAAACCAAGTCTCCAATGTCCTCCACGATCACATATTGATCAAGTTTGAGCTTGTTGGTCCCCAACCACGTTGGGTCCTAAGAGGTTAGTCACAATAGGATTGGCTACCGAAATGCTTCTTTTCTTGACACCACTTGGAGTACCAACAAACTTGGCAAACACATTGCCAACCGTATACTTCCCAAGAGAATAGATATCACCAATAATGATTGGGTTGGATAAATTAACTCTCGTGCAAGAAGAAGCGAAGTGACCCTTCTCAGGACATAAATAGCAACATCTACCCTTTACTTTCTTCCCAATTGATTTCTCAACTTGAGGAATGTTGGCTTGGGTCTTCTTGGGAAGAGGCCTTTCTTCAACTTGAAGTTGAGTATGTGATTGAACTTGTGGCCGCTTCCCTTGTTGCTTGTGACTTTGGGGCTTCTTATTTAATGGTCAAGATCTAACGTGGTGCCCTTCAATTTTGCACTTGAAGCAAACAATCTTGGCAGAATTCTTAACTGGTTCATGGCCCTTCTTCTTGAAGCTTTTGGACTTGTTCTTCTTGTTAGAGTTGAACCCAAGTGCACCTTTGTCAATTGGGGATTTTTGCCCACACAAGACATTGTTGAGTGTGGACATCCCTTCGTGACTCTTTTCCAAATCTTTCTTCAATGAAGTGACTTTGGCCTTGAGCTCTTCGATTTCCTCTACATGGTTAGCATAAACACAAGTACTAGTGGAAGTATAAGCTTCATTGTTAGAGCAACAAGGCAAGGAAAGTAATTAATCACAAGATGTAGCAACATTATGAGTAGATGAATTACGAGGACTAGCACATGGCAATATAGCATTTTGAGTAGAAGTAGTGCTAATATCCACATTAGGCTTACTTGATGTTACTTGGTAGTAGTAGCCTCATGAGCTAATTTTAGCACATTGTGGGATACTAGAAGATCATCATGAGAGCTTGTGAGCATTACATGACTTTCTTGCAATTTCCCATAATTGCTAGATAGCAACTCAAGTTGAGCCCTTAGCTCAACATTCGTCTTTGAAATGGATGCTTCACAAGAAATAGAGTTAGTAGCACAAGCATCATTATTAACAATAAGAGGAGAAGGCAACTTGGCAAGATCTATAGCATATGACACTTCAAGTTGAGCATGAGACTCGGTGAGTTCGATGAGCGAACTCTTAATAGACCTTGAGCCATTTTCGAGGTGCTCATAGTCCTCAAGGAGTTTAGCATGTGCAACTTCAACCTTATCATATTTAGTTCTAAAATCATTAGCCACCTCGAGAGCTCTATCATGAGATTCCTTTAATCTAGATAATTCTAGAGCAAAGGTTTCCTCGAGAGATTCCTTGGTGGTTTGTTCATTTTCAAGAGCTTGAGATAGCTACACAATCTCATTAGCGTAATGACGCTCATGACCTTCCATTCTTTCAATGGTGGCCTCATGCTCCTCGAGATGAGCTTCCAACTCCTCAATATATTTCTTGCCCTCGGTGGAAATAGACATGATTTCCATGAAGTTGGAACAAGCAAGATTATTCTTATAAAGAGATTTAAAAATCATTTCACCCATAGTTTTTAAGGATGCAATATCATCACTCTCTTTATCTTTATCCTCATCCTCATTATCATCAACATCATCATCATGAGATATATTGGGATTCGAAGTAGGAGATACCTTTGAAGCCTTAGACATAAGGCAAAATTGAGAAACAATAGATGATGATGTGGGATCCCTTGAAACATCATTTAAGGCCACATCTTGTTCCATGGAGTGATGGATTTCCTCTACATTGTTAGCACAACAACTCGAGGAAATAGATACATTTTTATCATGGCAACAAGATATAGAAAGCATATCATCATGAGATTTAGTCAAGAAGTTTTTACATGATATGCACGAACTATCAACACAAGCATGTAAAATATTTAGAGTGCTCAAAGTCTTAACACCCAAATATGAAGCATTGCAATAAAATAGTGATGAAGGATCATCAACGATAAGCCCACTATCATCATTGCAATGATCTCCACTACTCACCATATCATTACCTTGTGGTAATCCACATGTAGGTGAAGTAGATTAAGTTGAGAAGACCACACGATCGGAGGTGGAGGGAGAACAATGATTCCCACAAATCTTGAACGTGCCGTATTTATCTTGAAGCTTTGTCCACAACTCATGAGCATCCTGGAATGGCATGAGTTGAAATATAACTACATTGCTCAAAGCATAAAAAAGCACATTAGAAGCTTGAGCATCGAGATAAGAGATTTCTCATCCTATAAATATATATTTTGAGAATCCTTTGGAGGAGAAAAACCCATATCTACAATTCGCTCCAAATTTGGGTCCATTACCCTAAAGTGATTAAGCATGAAAACTAACCAAATATCAAAATTTGTGCCATCGAAACTAAGAGTGTTAGAGAATCATAATCCCCTAGCCGACATCCTTACTCTCTAGGTGGTAAAACCTAATAATGAGAGACCTAGCTCTGATACCAATTGAAAGGATGTGAATCTCTCCTAGAGGGGGTTGAATAGGTGCTTTAAAATAATTATGGTTTAGGTTGAACAAATTCAGAATAAAACTAACGTTTAATATGTCAAGCACAAAACCTAAAACAACTGGGATCACCTATGTGCACCAACAACATATGCTAAGCAAGATAGAAAACTAAGTGATAGCAAGATATATAACAAGAAACAATATGGCTATCACAAAGTAAAGTGCATAAGTAAAGAGCTCGGGTAAGAGATAACCGAGGCACGCGGAGACGATGATGTATCTCGGAGTTCACACCCTTGTGGATGCTAATCTTCGTTAGGTGTGGTGTCGAGGCACAATGCTCCCCGATATACTTCTAAGGCCACCATATTCTCCCCATGCCTTCACACAATGCAAGATGTCGTGATTCCACTAAGGGACCCTTGAGGGCGATCACTGAATCCATCCAAACAAGGTTGGGGAAATCTCTACAACTTAATTGGAGGATCACAACGACACCATGAAGCTTCACCACAATGGACTGTGGCTCCAAGATGACCTCAAATGCTCCGGACAATCTCCACAACTTAATTGGAGACCCCAACGCTTGCCGGGAGCTTTACACCATAATGATTGAGCTCTGAGGTACCACCAAGCTTCTAGGACGCCAAAGCATCCACGGAGAACAATTTCTAGGGTACCAAGTACCCAAGGGTAATAAGATTCTCACACTTCACTTGCACGTATAACTGTGGAGAACTCAAACCTAGGCACCAAATGAATGGCAAAAGGGAACAGGGAGTGCCCAAGTCCTTCTCTCCCAAATCCCTCCACAACAACTAATGATATGGAAGAAAATGAGAGGAAGAACGAAGAAGAACACCAAGAACTCCAAGAACTATATCCAAGGGTTTCCCCTCACATAGAGGAGGAAGTGATTGGTGGAGCTGTGGATCTAGATCTCCTCTCTCTTTTCCCTCAAAAAGGAGCAAGATTCATTGGAGGGCTTGAGAGTTAGCAAGCTCTAAGAAGGTCAATAGTGGGGGGGGGACGAGCTCAAGAGTTGGGAAACCATTGGGGAAGAAAACCCCCTTAAATAGGTCCCCAAAAATATGCACGTTCTGTGCAGAATAACACAAGGGCGGTACAATCGGTGATGTGGGCGTTACAACCGGTCAATGTAATATAGCGGTACAACCGGCCCAAAACCGCCCAAGAACCGCATCAAAACAGAACCTAGTCCAATGGTAGAGTGGTACATGGCCGGTACAACCTCTGGACCAATTCTAGAGTGGTACAACCGCTCCAAACACCGGTTGTACCGGTCGAGCGGTACAACGTGCGTTAGTGGCAGTACAATCTCTCAGTGAAAAACAGGCAAGACAAAAACAACATCGAAAACTCTTTGAATGATGAACCGGCAAAAACTGTATGAATGATGAACCAGCAAAGACTCCAACATCAAAAACATCAGAATAGATGCACATGAACTCCTTTTTCGATGAACTCGAGCTTGTCATCAAGATGACGATAAGCTCTACAACTCACAAAGAGAACCACCAAACAAGAAATAAGAAAGATGATGCAAGGATGCAAATGGTTGGGCTCTCAACAAACGATGCGATCAAACTACTCACTTGAGAGCCCCCTTGACAGTACGACAATCTATCCTATGATAAAAAACCTATGAAGGGCAAACATATACCTTGCACATAGTCCAGTTGAGCTAGATTATGACGATCCTGACTTCCTCAAGATGGACCACCTTTCTTGACTGCGTTGGCTCGATGAAGACTTGTAAATTTCTCCCCCTATACTCCACTATGGGCGAGCCACTCTTCAGCACATCTTCACAAGTTCATTGCCGCCGCAATGGACGGCCAGATCCAAGCATGATATCTTCATGATGCTCCACTTGAACTTGCACACCGGAATCTTGATGACGATCACCACTTGACGTCATCCTCCATGGGTTGTATGAGATCTTACTTTTTATGCAAGCCCATGGAAACACACCTAACCCTACATAGAACTCTTACGAAGACCATTGGTTAGTACACATAAGCGTAACGGAAAATGCTTACGATACCATGGGATCACTTGTGACGGGACCCCGATCCTAGGTCATAAGAACCCAGCCTGTAACACATCACATCATTTTGCGGCCTCATGCACGGTAAACTCCACGGCTGCCACCTTACCTTGGCCGGGACCGTTTGCGTCTTTTGGCTCACGTATATGAATGTGTCGCTAACGTTCGAACGACAAGAACCTGGGTCGACATGACTAGTTATAAACCCAAGCGGTACATCCGTACAGGGACAGGCATACATAACCCAGCAAAGCAGGTGTCAGTCATCAGCATGTGTAGACAAGTCGTAGCAAGCTACAAGGACTCCATTACACCGCATGACATTTCCCCGAGGGGACAGACACAACAGCAAGGAAGGATACATGCCGGTCAATCAATGTGTTCCGAGCAGTAGCAAACTACCAAGGCTTGATGGAATCACAAAGAGGCATTTCCCTATAAAGAGTACTACTAGAGGCAAACAACTAGGTGTCGAATCCCACACATATAATGCATTTCAAACATACACACATTATGCACGATATGTGTTGATACAACATGGCATCACAACATAACTCTATGACTCAAGCATTTATTAAAGACTCATAAGAGTCAACATAGTATGATATTACAAACAGGGGTCTCGTGACCCGACACTCAAGTCATACAAACAACAAGCGGAAGCAAATCATGTCTGGGTACAGACATCTACTAAAAGTGGCTGGAACAGCCTGAAAAGCTACCACGACCCTACCAAAGGAGCTAGACCTCTGTCTGGGATTCCCAAGCTATTCCGGTCAACATCGAACACATCGCGTAGAACCTTTTAATGAGTCTAAGTCTTCTCTGCAAAAACATAAATAAAGCAACCATGAGTACAAAGGTACTCAGCAAGTCTTACATCAGAACTATCTACATATGCATCATGTTTCAATGAAAGGATTGTGGGGTTTGATTGCAGCAAGCCAGCTTTGACTCTTGGCTAACCTGTACTACGACTACAAGCTCTTTCTTTGAGGTGGGATAACGCACATGAGTCCACATATTCACCAATTCAATAAACCACTATGGATCCACTCTCGTTTCCCTACGAGAAGGCCTTCCATAGCACTCACACTTATCTTGCATGTTTTAAAGTATCCATTTAAATTGTCTATGTACCACGTAATGTTTCCAAGTAGTCCATATCCGAGGACGCGGCTATTCGAACAGATTAAATCACCCTGCAGGGGTATACTTCTTCACACATGCTCTCACCACTTAGCACCATATGCACGTCATGCATCTCGGCAACCTTCAAGCGGAAGCACTGGCGTGGGTGTCGGCCACGACCGTTAACCACACAAGACCCTAGTCCAGGTTTATCGCCTATTTGAGACTGAACCCGCAAGGAAGTCCTGCCGAGGTTTCCTCTACGGCCCCAAACGATGTGCGCAGGGTTCCCAAGCCCCCCATTCGGGTGCCACTTGGTACACCGCGCCACTGTGTATCTACCGTAGTGAAGCCTAGCCCGTCGGGCAGAGCTAAACACGGCCGCCAACACTTTTCTTACAAACACCAGAAACTAATTGCAACTCCTGGACAGAGATCTAGGCAATTAATAAGCTGAGCGGGGTCATATTTCAGGGCCCAATGCATGGTAGTATCTTGTCTTGGATAACATACACAGAACTCAGTTCTTAAGGACGGTCCCAATGAGACAACCCGCCATGTACTCCTACATGGCCTCTCATCGCTACCTTTACCAACTCAGATTCACACCTTTACTCTCACACTGCAGGACATGAACACAACCATTCCGATTCATCATCCAGGCGGATCAGACCCGACACGACTCTAAGCATAGCAGGCATTGTAAATAAGCATGGATGAGTAAGCACATCAAGGCTTAAGCAGTTGCTACTCATGCTAAATGGTTTCAACTATTTACTGTGAAAAAATCAGGTCATGCAAAGGAATGGGTTCAACTATCGATGACATGTACAGTTGAAACGTGTTTGTCCTAATGCAGTAAAAGAGAGCAGGAGCGAGAGGGTGGATTTATATCAATATGCTCAGGGGGGTTTGCTTGCCTGACACGTCTGAAGATAGCAATGAGTCTTCATCAATGTCAACGATCACATCGTCAGAAACATCATTTGCCGAGAGGGAACAACACCGGCAAACAAGAAAGAACAACATTACTTCACGGAAATGCAACACTATGATGCATTCTCAAGTCATGAAATGAAAAGTGGCAGGGCTAATGTGGCTATCATTTCTTATGTTGTAGTTGGTTTGAATTAGGATTCAAACATCACTTCAAGCCGGTTATTTTTCCGGATACCCTTTTAATTGATTCGACCTGAAGCTGAAAACAAATTGTTCCAACATGTATGGAGTTAGTATTTTGAGATACTGATTTGCATTGACCAATGTTTGGTCATAACAATTGAAGTGGAATTCAAATAAGTATCAATTTCCAACTCCAAACTATTTATTAAATTTACACTATTCATTATTTTGCCTACTTGGTGTTGTTAACTTTTTCAAACATGCATGAAAATGCCATAATCAGATTCTTTGGATTTTTCTGATCCTTTTTCATATATAAATTATTTTCATTGGACTTACAGATTATTTTCTATGATTTTTAGAAGTTTTAGGCATTTTCCGGAATTATTTTATAATAGGAAATCAATTACTGCGTCAACACTGCATCAGCATTGCGTCAGCAGTCAACTGGCTTGGTCAGAGTCAAACCTGACGGCCAGGGCCCACTAGTCAGTGACACATTAGATTAGTTAACCTATTTATTTAATTTTTGAGATTAACTAAAACTTAACAGGGGCAAGGCCCCACCTGTCTGTGACCCTGGGAGGTCAAACCCCTGGTCGACAGGGTCAGACCAACCGGCGGCTCGACGCCGGCGAGGTCCGAGGCGGCGGAGGCATGCCGGAGTTGCCTAGATGGCACTACAGGGGCCGAAATCAAGCGCTGAGAGCACTGGGGCGTAGCCCAGGCTCGACCGCATCGTGCAGGGGGCTCGAAGGGGGCTAGGTCGCCGGAGAGGCGCCGGCGACGAGCTCGTGCGGCGGCCGGATCTCGGGTTCTTCAGAACTGGTGCTAGAGGGGACGGACGTCTACGAGAAGAGGAGAAATGGAACCGGTGGCTCACGGGGGGCTCGACTGGCGGCTCGGAATGCTCGAGGAGGCCCTGCTGGCAGCGAATTGACCACGGCATCCGGCGGCCGGAGATGAGGACGATGGCGGCAGTGGCGGCGCTCCGAGGCTCCCGGGCCCGATTCCGGTGGCGATGAGGAGCAGGGCGACGCGGCGGTCCTTATGGGCTTTTCGGAGAGGCGAGGGGAGGCCGGAGGCTGCGGCTGCGATTGACGGCGGCGACGGCCTCGCTGGAATCCATGAGGGAGGGAGAAGCAGAGAGATAGGGGAGAGACTGGAGAGGGGGATGAGCTCGGGGGTCTAGGTGGTGGCCGCAGACGGATATGGATGCATGGGTGGCCGCCAGCGCGAAGCAGGAGCTGGCTCGCCCGGCGCCGTGCCTCGTCTCGCCTCTGCCTTCTCGCAGAGGTAGAAGATGACTCGTAGAGGCGAGTCGGCTGGGCCATCTCCTTCCTGGGCCAGGTAATAGGTAAGGTTTTCTATTCTCTTCTCTTTATTCTTTCCTGTTTTCTATTTGCTAACATTTGTGTTGATTTGAAAATAAATCCAAATCATTTTGCAAAATCCTTATAATATTTTCATGTGGCATAAATATAAATGTCCAATACCACATAATAGTTTCAGTATTTACAAAGCTATATTTATATACAGAAATGTAATTCCATTTGAAATAGTTGTTTGATTGAATCAAAAATCCAATATAAAAAGTTTCTGTGATCCAAAATATTGGTTGACCTTTTTATTTCAGTCCAATACTTTATTGGAAAATCAGGGACATTTCCTTGAATCAATTTGAAGCAATATTTATGTTGCTTGTTTGACAAAAATTTAAATGATGAGTCTTGATCACTTCTCATTTCATTTCCAAAAGAAAAAAAATAGGAATGCATGCATGAGATGCAAAGACAAACAATTCTAGGTTTGGGGCTGTGACAACTCACCCCCACTAAACAAGAATCCCGTCCCGAGATTCAAACGTAGTCGGGAAGAGGAAGAGGGAACACTAAACTGTCACAATCTTCATGACCCAATTGCTTCTTCCGACGACGTTGATTCATCGCACCATGTTGATCTTAACATCTTTGTCCTTGAGGTCTTCATCTAGCTTGACGATAAAAGAACAGAGAGACGACATAAGATTCGATCTCCTCGAAGATCGAGCAACTCAAGATCAACTCATAGAATGAGACGTAGGAACGTCCGTTGAGCTGAGACACAACACACGTAACACGGACGAGGAAATAAGACATATGACAGAGGTTCAATTGGTAGGCAACAAATCCAGGCTTAAAAAAAATGCTGGCGAGGTTTCAAAGTAGTGAGGATTAGGTTGCTCTTCATACCACAACGGGGCACCTTAGGAAGGTGACTCTTAGAGTTATTCCCTCAAGTGGCAAAAAGAATTACTTTTGATCCTAAGATCATTGAAACTCTTCATACCAGGGTAAGGCAATTCACAAATGATTGTTGGAGGAATTTGAAAGAATGGCATACTCAGTTGGAAAGAAACTAGGGTTATAGAACAACTCGGCGAACGGAAGGCACATTCCAAGTATTACCGAGGATATAACCTAGTGTCTGAGCGTGCTCTCAAGAACTTGAGCATTTCCATATTCATCAAGGTTTACCAACATCCGTGCCAAGGATCCTGGTGACACAACATACTACCATGATGAACAGTGATGGAGGATGCAGATGCAAAGGAAGACAACACTTCCTCAGATTTCACCTTAGCTGTGCCAAGGGAACGAAATCTGGTTGATCGACCGAGAGACATTTAGCACTCCGCTTCTAATGTTCCCCTTGATGTACTAGCACAACCCAGTTATAGATCATGCTTGATATCTAGCACATCAAGTATAGGTCGGAGTTCGGGGCATCAAAGGAAGTCCATGAGCAACAACTTCCAAAATAAGTCATACAAAACCTCACGGGGAGATGGCTAAGATTGTTGATACAAGATATTATAATATCAAGTCTTCCGGCTAGATGTGTTAGCCATTACATCACTTTACCGGGTTACATAGAGACCAATATTATAATTCTTGGGGAAAATTCCAACCATTATAACTGCCTGAGATTCAGCTCCGGTTGGTGACATGATGCTTCAGACTCAGCATGTCTGAAAAGAAAGTTTGCAACACAAATCGACGAGATAACGTTGCATGATTCTCAGGAAATGAACTACGGAAGACAACTCCAAAACATGAGCTGGATCGCAAGACCCACGTGAACACACTGCCCAAGACAACTGTGAACACATGAAAAGTCTTACAACAAAACACTACCGAGTTCTGGATGGGAACCATCATTGCGGATAACGAAGCCATGTGCAAGTCTGTGTGGTACCTTCAGGAATGGCACTTACCTTCTTTTCCTTGAACAAATCAATCAGTGGCTTGGTTTGCTAGGAGATACATATGGAGTGAAGATGATCAGTCTATCAAACCATAGAATACTTCGCACGTGCATGATTGACTTGGGATGATTCCGAAGAAACAAATTAACTTTTCTCGAATTCACGGCGGCAACTTGTATCAGATGCACATGAATTAGAGGAAGTCACTTCTTACACCTAACATATACCTCGTACTCGAGACACGAAGACAATGTCTACAAAGTTTCCAGCACTAGCTTAATGTCCAACATAGATCATGGAACAAATTAGAATGTTGCCGATGGGCTCAACAACAATTCATCAATATACCCATATAAATGGATTCCCATAACTATGTGAGCAAGATAATAACATTGATCAGATCAAAGAATATAATGGTGTAGGCTGAAGGAAAACCCTGAGTAAGACACCGCTAGAAAATCTTTGGTTATGAGTTTGATTTGACAATAGCCCATGCTCAAATCAAAGTTGAACAAGATAATGTATGCAACAATTGATCACACAAATCAACCGATGGCAATATCATCTTTCTTCAAGACTCTCACAACAGAAAGATATCCCTTTTAAATGAGCTGAGTTTAGGCGAAGCTTTTATATTCCAACTCTCCAAGTTGTTGTTTAGCTTAACCAACTAGCTCGGGGTATCCAATACGGATTCTTGGAGAAGGGGTTGGTTTATAGAAAAACCAACTGGATCACGAGCTCTATCATAATAGTCAGGAAACAACCTGGTAATACTTCCGAGAAGATGTTCGGAAAATCACGAACCACCGATATATAATTAAGCTCGGGAACAATCTTGCTTTTCAGGGCAAGATGATGTGATCAATAGAGCAAGGGATTGACACAATCCTAACCCATCGATCGAAAAGTGCACCATGAAACATGGACTAGGTAGCACGGTCAATCTTAGAATGACGATTCAATCACCATCACCATAAGAGTGAAATTATTGTCCATTAACTACCAAGCAATAGCATTGCTAGGAGTATTGATTTCACACATCATTATTCACTTGTCGATATTCCGGTTACAACCAACACGAAAACCGAGGGATGAACAATGATAGCGAGAAATATCGCTACATCAAGAGCTCATAAGAGATGATGCAGTTCACATAACACTCTTGACAAAAAGAGGGTAATACTCCAAGATAGAACAGAACAAAAGCTGGGTTAGCATTTCGATCTGCGGAATGCAACTACTTTGACCCAATCCAAGATATGGATGTGGTACTGGAGTTTGCTTCTCCCAGTCATTCGAGAATAGAACAACTTGACATACCCCAAAATAGAAGACATCGATGACATGGATGCACAACTACTCTTGACTATCCTTTCAATGATGAAGGTCAAAATACAACTAGATAGGGCCAGCTCAAGAGCACATGATTTCTTGAGTTATGGATGCATGGATTAGAATGTCGAACGAGTTCAACATAATTCTTCCAGATAACCCATGCAGAAAAGCGAAGTAGGCAGATTCGCAATGTGGAGTAGAGAACTCAGCACGAACACTCTTGTTATGATCTTTAATTCACGGAGAACTTCTGCCAAAGATGATTCATGGTGTTGGAAGAATGATATACCATGAACCTTGGGAACTACAACAAGGTTACTCATCATTCTAAAGGAACTAGCAACACTATCAACAGAGATGGGCAGAATGATCATTGGATCCAGGAACCCAGAAATAGAGTACCTACAAGCTATTTAACATCACGAGATGTTTTTTTTCGAAGATAATGGCCAGAACTATCACACTGGATACCAAAACACATCTAGACTATTGGGTAGTTTTCGGAGTAACATGTTTTCCTAATACTTCAACAAAACGTCGAGGTAATAGAGTACCTCAACACAATTATTAGTATGCTTTGTCCGGCCAAAAGACATTGGAAAAAAGGAAGGAATTTGCAATCACATCAGAATATTTGGAAACTTTGGAAAACTCGGACAGCATAACGGCTGTACGGGCATGAAATATGAGGCAACCTGCAAGAAAACTAACAACATAACAATTGAATTCTTATGGAGACACTGATCGAGGAAGACAACAACTTTTCTATAAGTCTCCAACATAGTAACTCGTCATCCTAATGAATAGATGGGAAAGCCTAATTCTTAAACCCCCCCAGAATAAAGAAGAGGGTGACTCAGAATAAGAATGACACAAGGAAAGGAGTAAAAAGAGCCTTACGTTCCCTTCCACAAACAATTCCCTTATATAACTAAAGAGTTGCTAGACTCAACATCGACCATTTTGGCTTGGTTATCCTACAGGGAGTCAAGCTCTGATACCAAAGCCGTCGGGACCCCGATCCTAGGTCATAAGAACCCAACCTGTAACACATCACATCACTTTGCGGCCTCATGCACGGTAAACTCCACGGCTGCCACCTTACCTTGGCCGGGACCATTTGCGTCTTTTGGCTCACATATATGAATGTGTCGCTAGCGTTCGAACGACAAGAACCTGGGTTGACATGACTAGTTATAAACCCAAGCGGTACATCCGTACAGGGACAGGCATACATAACCCAACAAAGCAGGTGTCGGTCATCAGCATGTGTAGACAAGTCGTAGCAAGCTACAAGGACTCAATTACACCGCGTGAAATTTCCCCGAGGGGACAGACACAACAGCAAAGAAGGATACATGCCGGTCAATCAATGTGTTCCGAGCAGTAGCAAACTACCAAGGCTCGATGGAATCACAAAGAGGCATTTCCCTGTAAAGAGTACTACTAGAGGCAAACAACTAGGTGTCGAATCCCACACATATAATGCATTTCAAACATACACACATTATGCACGATATGTGTAGATACAACATGGCATCACAACATAACTCTATGACTCAAGCATTTATTAAATACTCATAAGAGTCAACATAGTATGATATTACAAACAGGGGTCTCGTGACCCGACACTCAAGTCATACAAACAACAAGCGGAAGCAAATCATGTCTGGGTACAGACATCTACTAAAAGTGGCTGGAAGAGCCTGAAAAGCTACCATGACCCTACCAAAGGAGCTAGACCTCTGTCTGGGATTCCCAAGCTATTCCGGTCAACATCGAACACATCGCGTAGAACCTTTTAATGAGTCTAAGTCTTCTCTGCAAAAACATAAATAAAGCAACCATGAGTACAAAGGTACTCAGCAAGTCTTACATCAGAACTATCTACATATGCATCATGTTTCGATGAAAGGATTGTGGGGTTTGATTGTAGCGAGCCAGCTTTGACTCTTGGCTAACCTGTACTACGACTACAAGTTCTTTCTTTGAGGTGGGATAACGCACACGAGTCCACATATTCACCAATTCAATACACCACTATGGATCCACTCTCGTTTCCCTACAAGAAGGCCTTCCATAGCACTCACACTTATCTTGCATGTTTTAAAGTATCCATTTAAATTGTCTATGTACCACGTAATGTTTCCAAGTAGTCCATATCCGAGGACGCGGCTATTCGAACAGATTAAATCACCCTGCAGGGGTATACTTCTTCACACATGCTCTCACCACTTAGCACCATATGCACGTCATGCATCTCGGCAACCTTCAAGCGGAAGCACTGGCGTGGTTGTCGGCCACGACCGTTAACCACACAAGACCCTAGTCCAGGTTTATCGCCTATTTGAGACTGAACCCGCAAGGAAGTCCGGCCGAGGTTTCCTCTACGGCCCCAAACGATGTGCGCAGGGTTCCCAAGCCCACCATTCGGGTGCCACTTGGTACACCGTGCCACCGTGTATCTACCGTAGTGAAGCCTACCCCATCGGGCAGAGCTAAACACGGCCGCCAACACTTTTCCTACAAACACCAGAAACTAATTGCAACTCCTGGACAGAGATCTAGGCAATTAATAAGCCGAGCGGGGTCATATTTCAGGGCCCAATGCATGGTAGTATCTTGTCTTGGATAACATACACAGAACTTAGTTCTTAAGGACGATCCCAATGAGACAACCCGCCATGTACTCCTACATGGCCTCTCATCGCTACCTTTACCAAATCAGATTCACACCTTTACTCTCACACTGTAGGACATGAACACAACCATTCCGATTCATCATCCAGAGGGATCAGACCCGACACGAGTCTAAGCATAGCAGGCATTGTAAACAAGCATGGATGAGTAAGCACATCAAGGCTCAAGCAGTTGCTACTCATGCTAAATGGTTTCAACTATTTACTGTGACAAAATCAGGTCATGCAAAGGAATGGCTTCAACTACCGATGACATGTATAGTTGAAACGTGTTTGTCCTAATGCAGTAAAAGAGAGCAGGAGCGAGAGGGTGGGTTTATATCAATATGCTCAAGGGGGGTTTGCTTGCCTGAAATGTCTGAAGATAGCAATGAGTCTTCATCAATGTCAACGATCACATCGTCGGAAACATCGTTTACCGAGAGGGAACAACACCGGCAAACAAGAAAGAACAACATTACTTTACGGAAATGCAACACTATGATGCATGCTCAAGTCATGAAATGAAAAGTGGCAGGGCTAATGTGGCTATCATTTCTTATGTTGTAGTTGGTTTGAATTAGGATTCAAACATCACTTCAAGCCGGTTATTTTTCCGGATACCCTTTTAATTGATTCGACCTGAAGCTGAAAAGAAATTGTTCCAACATGTATGGAGTTAGTATTTTGAGATACTGATTTGCATTGACCAATGTTTGGTCATAACAATTGAAGTGGAATTCAAATAAGTATCAATTTCCAACTCCAAACTATTTATTAAATTTACCCGATTCATCATTTTGCCTATTTAGTGTTGTTAACTTTTTCAAACATGCATGAGAATGCCATAATCAGATTCTTTGGATTTTTCTGATCCTTTTTCATGTATAAATTATTTTCATTGGACTTACAGATTATTTTCTATGATTTTTTAGAAGTTTTAGGCATTTTCTGGAATTATTTTATAATAGGAAATCAATTACTGCGTCAGCACTGCATCAGCATTGCGGCAGCAGTCAACTGGCTTGGTCAGAGTCAAACCTGACGGCCAGGGCCCACTAGTGAGTGACACATTAGATTAGTTAACCTATTTATTTTATTTTTGAGATTAACTAAAACTTAACAGGGGCTAGGCCCCACCTGTCTGTGACCCTGGGAGGTCAAACCCCTGGTCGACAGGGTCAGACCAACCGGCGGCTCGACCCCGGCGAGGTCCGAGGCGGCGGAGGCACGCCGGAGTTGCCTAGATGGCACTACAGGGGCCGAAATCAAGCGCTGAGAGCACTGGGGCGTAGCCCAGGCTCGACCGCATCGTGCAGGGGGCTCGTAGGGGGCTAGGTCGCCGGAGAGGCGCCGGCGACGAGCTCGTGCGGCGGTCGGATCTCGGGTTCTTCAGAACTGGTGCTAGAGGGGACGGACGTCTACGAGAAGAGGAGAAATGGAACCGGTGGCTCACGGGGGGCTCGACTGGTGGCTCGGAATGCTCGAGGAGGCCCTGCTGGCAGCGAATTGACCACGGCATCCGGCGGCCGGAGATGAGGACGATGGCGGCAGTGGCGGCGCTCCGAGGCTCCCGGGCCCGATTCCGGTGGCGATGAGGAGCAGGGCGACGCGGCGGTCCTTATGGGCTTTTCGGAGAGGCGAGGGGAGGCCGGAGGCTGCGGCTGCGATTGACGGTGGCGACGGCCTCGCTGGAATCCATGAGGGAGGGAGAAGCAGAGAGATAGGGGAGAGACTGGAGAGGGGGATGAGCTCGGGGGTCTAGGTGGTGGCCGCAGACGGATATGGATGCATGGGTGGCCGCCAGCGCGAAGCAGGAGCTGGCTCGCCCGACGCCGTGCCTCGTCTCGCCTCTGCCTTCTGGCAGAGGTAGAAGATGACTGGCAGAGGCCAGTGGGCTGGGCCATCTCCTTCCTGGGCCAGGTAACATGTATGGTTTTCTATTCTCTTCTCTTTATTCTTTTCTGTTTTCTATTTGCTAACATTTGTGTTGATTTGAAAATAAATCCAAATCATTTTGCAAAATCCTTATAATATTTTCAAGTGGCATAAATATAAATTTCCAATACCACATAATAGTTTCAGTATTTACAAAGCTATATTTATATATAGAAATAGAATTCCATTTGAAATAGTTGTTTGATTGAATCAAAAATCCAATATAAAAAGTTTCTGTGATCCAAAATATTGGTTGACATTTTTAATTCAGTCCAATATTTTATTGGAAAATCAGGGACATTTCCTTGAATCAATTTGAAGCAATATTTATGTTGCTTGTTTGCCAAAACTTTAAATGATGAGGCTTGATCACTTCTCATTTCATTTCCAAAAGAAAAAAAAAATAGGAATGCATGCATGAGATGCAAAGACAAACAATTCTAGGTCTGGTGCTGTGACAACTTGATCCCACTTGGTACAACTTGTACGCTTTATGTGTTGATCAACTTGATTTACTCTTTGACTTAGTCTTGATTAACCTTGTGTATTTATGACCAATCTTTGGATAAAGCCTTGAATACCACCTTGGTCATCATATAAACTCTTTGAAAACAACAGATGGACTTTAAGAAGTGCCTATGGAGAAATCCTTCGAATATAACTTGAGGCAACCATTAGTCCATAGGGATTGTCATTAATTACCAAAACCACATATAGAGAAATATGCTCTAACACCGTCGTCGCTAGCTGGCGATGTAGCGGCGCGGCCGGCGATGGCTGGCGGAGGAAGGAGGCAGGCATGTAGGGTGTGGGTGGAGGATGGAGGTGGTGGCCGGTTGTTGTGGTTGCTGGGAGGAGATGGTGCCACCATGAGGTGGGTCGTGGAAGAAAGCGAGGCTGAGGTATGTGTCCCTAGAGGTCGAGGAAGAAGACACATGAGAGCTAGCATTTTTCGCCGTCGTGCTCAACCTTGAGCTTCAAGGGCTGCTAGGTTGCAGGGGAGGCGAAAAAGGGTGCGCCACCCTCTATAAATATCCCAAGGAGGAGGCCCTCATCTCGGAGCAGGGGCGGCAGATCCAGCGCTCTCGTGGCCTCTTCAAAGCCGACGCCATGGGTGGTTGGTTGGCAGAGAGAGGAGATGGGGACGGATGGGGTTTGGTCTTGATTGAGTGAGGAGTTTGGGCTTTGTTTCTTTTCATTTCTTCTTTTGCTCGGCACCCAGGCCACCACCACTGCTTCTGCTTCTCAAGGCTACTGCGATTCTATGATTCCGCGGCAACCGCTCCCGGATGCTATTGTGTAGGGTGTGTCCACAAGGAATAGCAGAGGAAAAATGTATATCCGTAGAAGAATTTCTCTCAACCCTCAATCTTGATCTAGAAGATGTTGTCCTAATTTTGCAAATACATTTTGGTGTCGTGTATCAATAGTTGGAAATCTTTGGACGAATGATAGTACATGTTTTTTACTTCGCTCCCTTAACCATCTATTGCATTACTGGTCAACAACTTTGCAACTCTAGAACCCTCTTATTTGAGTTTGCATTATGCAATGACGGCATGGTTAATGGTCTGTTTAGAGATGATGTCTTAATGACCTATACACTACAGAGATGATATTCCAGAAAAAATATAAAGTTGATACTAGCCATAACTCACTATCAAACCTACATGTTGCATGCATTTTGAGATTTACAGGTCTAGGTGCTCTTAATTCAATGGAATATGATAATGCATAGTATCAGCTGTCCAGGTGTCGTGTGACCGACAGGGAAGGACCTCCCTAATCGTTACTCATGTTTCTCTTTGGTGATGTTGAGGTGCCACATGATGAGCAGGGAAGATGAAGGCCACTGATGGAGGTGCAGGAGGAAACAAATGGGTGCTCAGGGACAATGGCAAGACCGTCCACACCCACGTGCTCGACGGGTAAGAAAATCAGGGAAAGGATAAAATCCCCATCCTATTTTTCTTTCTTCCGTTTGTGTTCTTTGTCCTCAACTGAATCCCATTTTGTTTGCTGCAACAACCAGATCCAGCTACGTTGGATGTAATAGCACATTTAGATGGAAATGTTGGTAACAAAATAGGAGTACTAAATATGTTATCCGTGTTCTGTACAAAACTCCTTCCCTTCTGTTTCATGTTTTATTCATATGCAATCATCCACCACATTTGTGTCGTTAGAATGTGTGCTTTGATCTTTTTTCATGTTTGTTCAGTGAGGATTTCTCTGCATTTTTTTGAAAATATGGCTGTTTTACGTTTTTATTAGCCCGTAACAGTTAGTTTGCCTTGTATCTACTTGATCAGTTTTCCCAAATAAAATGGACGCACATATTGTATAAGTTTTACACGGATCTGCATGATATGCCATTAGCCATGGTTTCCTAACTCTTCCTCTTTTCATATGACATAGTTCTAAATTCATTTTAACATGACTCTTCATAATACTTTGTTGAAGTCGAATTAGCCATCAGGATCGGGTAGATCAAAATTGCAACTATTAGCATGAGTAGCTTTGTTTCCTCTATAAATGGTATTCTAAGGATTTGGCAGCAATTACTAATTGTGAAGATTCGGTTTTCATTGTCCCCACTTGACATTGTTAGTGAGATATTTTATGTTGTATAATTGAGGGTGTTATATTCTTTCCCACCACATCCCTTATATTGTTTTGTTATGCTAAATTAACTATTGAGCATATCATATTTGATTTGATTGATGATCCCATGTACATCCTATATTATTATTTTCTTTACCTAATTAGCTAAACACAGTTGCCGCATAGTGGCTACACTGATAGAGGTATTGGTTGATGATATGCTAACTTTTTTTAAAACAAACTTTAGATTTGTTTTCGGCAGAATTCTGCATTGCATGTGCACACTTACTAAATTCACCAGATGGTGTTATTTGAAGCGAGATTATTAGATTATTCCTCTCGTGTTATTGATTATTTGATACAGAAACTGGTATGATGTATAACCTAGAGTTCGGTACATGATTCCTTTGTAGTATTCCAAAGGCTTGGCAATGAGTAGACCGTTTCCTCGTTCTTTTTTTGTAAGAGGGATTAGAGTTATGAACACGATTCATTGAAAATTGGCAGAAGGACATAGTGAATTAGTAAGTATAGGAAATTGTACTTTCTAGGTCTATTTCTCTATGGTCTTGGTTCTTAATTCGATTCTATCTTGTGTGGATTTCAAAGCAGACATGACTGCTATCCTTTGTGCTTAGCATGAGTTCGTTACTAGGAAAAAATACATTATATATATCTGAATTTTAGTTGAGTACATGAGTATGAGCACAAATAAATTCAAATAGGAAGCAAAATATTTTCCCTTTCATTGATTAAGCGCAACACTATAAAGACAAGGTGACAAGCTTACCCTCGACAACATATCGAATGCCACAACAGATGCCAACTACAAGCACACCAGATTGGGGACTCGCTTTGTCGAACAAGTCACTCTTCCATCATTCGTAGTTGCAAAGTTCTCGGGGTCCACTTTTCTAGGTCAACTTTATGATAATCATTGTGGTTTATGATTGCCACTCATCTTTGAATACTCTTCTAGGTCCACTTTTCATATAGGGTGGTTTGAAGCTCCCATCTTTGTATTGCTTTTTTGTGTGTGTTTGTATGGTTGTTTGGAAGGACCATGCTCAAAGCACATATGCTCCCTTGGTGGTTTTGATATTTCATGACAACATACATTGTCTCTTGGACTAACACTTTTACCTAGTATACTTCAGGTATAGTCGAGAGAGAGCATTGGCTAAGGATTGTGCGGAGAATCCCCTTGATGCAAGGAAAGGAATATGATTGGCCAAGCTTCAGGCTACAAGACTCTACATTTTATATTAGTGAGAAATCACATTTGAGTCCATAGGAAAGCAAATTCTATTAAAAGGTGTGAGGTATCTATGATGAATTGGTTGCTCAAGTGCTTAGAGATAGCCACCAAAAATACTCAACCATTCTCCCACAAAATTTTGTGTCCAAAGCCTAAACATCAAAATCGGTGCCACCAATAATTTCTACTCGGCCCTACCTATTTTTCCAGAGACAAAACCTATGCCAAACCCTAGAATCTCGGTACCACCAACTTTCACTTTGGTGCCATCGAAAATCAGTGACCAACTTTTTTGTCTGTTGATTTCAAGAATTGGAATTTCTGAGTTTTGAAATTGGTCTCACCGAGATTTCAAAACTTTCCTAGGTCACCATATGGGTACCACTAAGATTCCTATATCGGTCTCACCAAGAATTCGAAAGTTGCCACATTTAGTGGAACTCGATACCACCAAGATTCATGTTGGTGTCACCGAGTTGGGCAATAATGTTGTAATGGTTGGATTTTTGGAGATGCCTATATACACCCCTCCACCACCTCTCATTCATAGAGGAAGCACTCACAACGCACACACACTTTCCATGTTCATTTTTCTGAGAGAGAGCCACCTACTCATGTGTTGAGATCAAGGTATTCCAATCCATCGATTAGAAACTTGATCTGTAGCCTCCCAAGTTGGTTTCCACCAAATCAATCTATTCTACCCATGCCAAATCTATGAGAGAGTGATTGAGTGTTGAGGACACTATCTTTTGAAGCATAAGAGCAATGAGTTCATTGTTCCACCACATCTATTACCTTTTGGAGTGTGGTGCCTCCTAGATTGTTTAGGTGTCGCCACTAGTAGAAAACAGGCCTTCCGTTTGACACTTTAGTCCCGGTTCGGTTTTGAACCGGGACTAATATGTCCATTAGTCATGGTTTCAATGGCTAGGATCCGTCGCTGGGCTCAGGCATCATTAGTCCCTGTTCGATTTGGACCTATAGTCCCGGTCTATGACACAAACCAGGACTAAAGGGGTGGTGGCAGTGTTCTGTCAGGATGCCCCCCTACTAGTACCTTTAGTCCCGGTTTGTGCTATATGTGGACCTTTAGTCCCGGTTCATTATACAAACCGAGACTAAAGAGGTTACTATATAAACCCCTTCGTCCAGCCCGTACTCATTGCTCTGTTTTCTCCACTCTTTCCTCTGTTCTCCCCCTTGCTCGAGCTCATCCTCCAATTTTCACCAAGATTTGTGAAGATTTGAGGCACCCCATCTCTCGAAGTGTTCACAATGGTTAGCAACTTTGTCCTTCCATGTCTCATTGCTAGATCGACTCGAGCAATGATCTATAAGTATAGTGATTTGTGGGTTTTAGTTTGGGAGTAATTATGTGGGAGTATGGGAGCATACTCTGACAGCTACGTGAAAGGGATTTAGTCCCGGTTCGTGGCAAACCGTGGCTAAAGGGGGGGGGGGGGCTTTAGTCCCAAGTTAATAGTCCCGGTTGGTGAACTGGGACTATAGGCCCTTACCAACCGGGACTATAGCCCCGTCTTCTACTAGTGCGCTTGAGAGTGTCCTACTTCGTGTTGTGGAGTTGAACCAAGAAGTTTGTATAGGCAAGGAGATCACTGATACGTCTCCAACATATCTACTTTTCCAAACACTTTTGCTCTCATTTTGGCCTCTAATTTGAAGGATTTGAATGAAACTAACCCGGTCTGACACTGTTTTCTGCAGAACTACCTTGGAGTTATTTTTGTGCAGAAATAAAAGTTCTTAGAATAGGACGAAACTTTTTGTGAATTATTTTTGGAATTTATAAGGATTTATGGAGTGAAGACTTGCCGAAGGGTAAGTGCCAGGGGGCCACAAGCCAACATGGCGCTCCCCCCAAGGCCACGCCCTGATGGCTTGTGGAGACCTCGAGGCTCCTCCCACCCTAATTCCAGTCCTATAAATTCATATTCTCCGAGAAAAAATAGGAGAGAAGTTTTCATCGTGTTCTAAGAGACGGAGCCGCCTCCAGCTCCCGTTCTTCCTTCGGAGAGCTGATCTGGAGTCCGTTTGGGGCTCAGGAGAGGGGGATTCGTCGCTGTCGTCATCACCAACCCTTCTCCATCAACACCACCATGATGTTCACCGCGGGGAGTGAGTAATTACGGCTTGCTGGACAGCGGTGGGATTGGATGAGCTTGATCATGTAATCAAGTTAAGTTTTGATAGGGCTTGATCCCTAGTATCCACTATGTTCTGAGATTGATGTTACTATGACTTTGTTATACTTAATGCTTGTCACTAGGGCCCGAGTGGCATGATTTCAGATCTGAACCTATTATGTTTTCATGAATATAAGGGGGATTTGGATCCTATCTTGCAAGTTATAGTTACGTATTACATGTCTTGATCCGCATACCCCAAGGTGACAATAATTGGGATTCTTTCTCGTGATTTCTGTAGTTTGAGGAGTTCATGTATTCTCTATGTGTTAATGCTTTGTCCCGGTTCTTTATTAAAAGGTGACCTTAATATCTCTAAGTTTCCAATAGGACCCCGCTGCCACGGGAGTGTAGGATAAAAGATGTCATGCAAGTTCTGTGTCACTATATACGAAATACATGCCTACATTATATTGATGAATTGGAGCGAGTTCTGTGTCACCCTAGTGTGTAGTTGTTATATGATTACTGTCATTTAAATCACTATTCACTGCTGGTCCATGTGCCTACATGTTACATATACTGAATCTTGCTAAGTTACTACTATTGCTCCTACTATCACACTTCTTACTCAACTCCTACTATTACTACCCTTACTACTATTACAAAATTGATGCTATCACTGTTACTGTTACTACTACCACTTGCTATGCTACTAAATACTTGCTACACGAAGATATCCTAAGTGCGGTTTAATTGACAACTCAACTGTTGTGGCCAATAAATATTCTTTGGCTCCCCTTGTGTCGAATCAATAAATTCGGGTGAAATACTACAAGTGAATACTGTCGCAATCCCCCTATACTTGTGGGTTATCAAGACCTTTTACTGGTGCCGTCACGAGGGAGTGTAGCTCTATTTATTGTGTTGAGTTGAGGATATTGCTATCCCACAGACAACAACGCTAGAAATTGACACATTGACAGAGGCTGGGCTTGCGTTGGTTTTTCCCTTGAAGAGGAAAGGGTGATGCAGCACAATAGTAGTAAGTATTTCCCTCAGTTTGAGAACCAAGGTATCGATCCAGAAGGGGGGTCTCGTCAAGTCCAGAGTACCTGCGCAAACACAAACAAGCTTGCATCCAACACTTCAAAGGGGCTGTCAATCCCTTCAAGATTGTTTGCAAAGTGAGATCTGAAGGCGGAAAGTGCAACGAAGTAAATAGTGTAAGGCTGAAAATATGGTGTGGAGTAGACCCTGGGGCCATAGTGTTCACTAGAGGCTTCTCTCAAAATAGCAACTATTACGGTGGGTGAACAAATTACCGTCGAGCAATTGATAGAACCGTGCAAAGTCATGACGATATCTAAGGCAATGATCTACATATAGGCATCACGTCCGAGACAAGTAGACCGATACTTTCTGCATCTACTACTATTACTCCACACATCGACCGCTATCCAGCATGCATCTAGTGTATTGAGTTCATGACGAACAGAGTAACGCTTTAAGCAAGATGACATGATGTAGAGGGATAATATCAAACCAATGATGAAAACCCATCTTTTTAACCTTGATGGCAACAACATGATGCATGCCTCGCTACCCCTTCCGTCATTGGGTGAGGTCACCACACAGTATGAACCCAAAACCAAGCACTTCTCCCATTGCAAGAATCATAGATCTAGTTGGCCAGACAAAACCCACAACTCGAAGAGAATTTCAAGGATATGAAATCATGCATAAGAGAGATCAGAAGAAACTCAAATAAGATTCATAATAATCTGATTATAAATCCAAAATTCATCGGATCTAGACAAACACACCGCAAAAGAAGATTACATCGGATAGATCTCCATGAAGATCATGGAGAACTTTGTATTGAAGATCCAAGAGATAGAAGGACCCATCTAGTTACTAACTATGGACCCGTAGGTCTATGGTGAACTACTCATGCATCATCGGAGAGGTCATGGTGTTGATGTACAAGCCCTCCGTGTCTGAATCCTCCTCCGGCAGGGCACCAGAACGTGCCCTAGATGGGACCTTGCGGAGAAAGAAGCTTGCGACGGCGGAAAAGTACTTTCGATGATGTCTTGATTTTTTGGGATTTTTAGGGAATATATAGGCGCAACCCTTAGGTTAGGGGACGCTCAGGGGTCCCACAAGCCTGGATGGCGCGGCCTCCCCCCTGGCCGCGGGGTGGGGGCTTGTGGGGCCCCTCGGGCTACCCTGCCTTGGCTCCCAAGCTCCCCGATCTTCTTCCGTTCCAGAAAAAATCTTTTCGGGAATTTTCTTCCGTTTGGACTCCATTTCAAAATCTCCTCTAAAAGGGCTAAAAACATGGAAAAAACAGGAACTGACACTTGGCACTGAGTTAATAAGTTAGTACCAAAAAATAAATAAAAGGCATGCAAAACATCCAAAGTTTGACAAGATAATAGCATGAAACCATAAAAAATTACAAATACGTTGGAGACGTATCAGATATCCAATTGCCATTATGAAGAATGTGAAAGATAATCGAACCAAGATCATCCCCTCTCACACGAGAGGAGGCAAGGAACTGACATCTAGCTCTGCTTTTGATTCATACACTTTTTTGAATTAGCTTGTTACACTGCCACCTATTTCTCGACCTCATATGCCACATGAATTTGATGATGCTACTTTTGAAATTAATGATGAAATTATTGCTACACATGATGAAACTGAAACTGTGCCACTAGGAGAATTAGTTGATACTCATATTGCTAGAGCTAGTGAACTTGAAAATGCTGAAATTGATGAAGACTTTGAATTACTTACTACACCCCGTCCTCCTAATAAATATGAATTGCCTTATGTACATGAAGGCCATATTATGGATGGTGAAGTAGCTAGGGACTTTCTTGCTTGTTATAATAGAGATGATTATTTGAAGAAATTACTAGGCAAACTAAAATAAAAAAATCTATGATGGAGAAAATGAAATATGATCCTAAATTTGCTACTTATCCTATACTTGTTATTGATATGGACTATGAATTTGATATAGACCCTGACATGATCCCTATAGTGGAATCTGATCCTGTCCATGGCTATGAAAATGAAACTGTGGTTGAACACCTTATGAAATTAAATGATATTGTTGCCTTGTTTACCAATGTTGAAAAGATAAGATACTATTATATCCTTAAGGTCTTTCCTTTTTCGCTAAAAGGCAAGGCCAAGGAATGGTTCCTTTCTCTTTCTCCTGGTTGCATGCATAGTCCCCAAGATATGCTCCATCACTTTTCTAAAAAATATTTCCTTCTCATAAGAAACAAACTGCCTTACATGAAATATTTAACTTTTCTCAAATTAAAGAAGAGAATCTCCCTCAAGTTTGGGGAACGCTTCTCCAGTTACTAAGAGCTTTGCCTGAGTGTCCTCCTAAGAAAAATGAAAATTTGGATATCTTTTATAATGGACTAACAGAGCCTTCTAGGGATTTCCTGAATAGTTGTGTTGTTTGTGTTTTCAGGGAAAGAACCATAGGACAAGCTGAGAAGCTATTAAATAATATGCTGCAAAATGCTGATGATTGGAAACTCCCTAAACCACCACCTAAACCTATCCAAAATAAGAGAGGTATTCTATTTATCAGCCCTAAAGATATGCAGGAAGCAAAAAGAACTATGAAGAGAAAGGTATTAAAATTGAGGATATTAAGAAATTAGTATCAATCAAAGAAATACACGGACTTGATATCCCGACACACGTAGTAGAGGTAAACTCTCTCTGTTCCTTTAATGAGAATGATATACCTTATGCTAAGACTGCTCATCAATGCATGGGTGAATTTCATAATTACATTGTTAAGCAAGAGCACTTCAATAACTATGTTAAGAATGAATTGAGGAATAAGGCCATGATAATAGATCGCTTGAGCGACTTTATGTTTAGAATTTCTACTGATGTGAAAGGTCTAGGTAAACATGCCTCTATGGTTCACACCCAACTAGATCAACTAGCTGTGTCACAAAATGATTTGCTTACCGAGATGAATGTTATTAATGATCATGTTGTTAGAGTAGTGACTAGAGGAGGTAGAATGACTGAAGATCCTCTTTATCCCGAGGGTCACCCTGGAAGAATTAAACAGGATTCTCGAAGAATGAATGATGATACACTTAGTCCTTCTAAGAAGAAAAAGAAAAGGAAAAAATGTTAGGACTTTGCATGCCCCCGGTGAACCTGAGATAGAAAAACCTGTATAGCACAATAATGTTTCTATTTCTGATGCTCATACATAGTCTAGTAGTGCACATGCACCTAGTGGTAAAGAAAATGAAGGAGAGAATAATTGGGCACATTTAGATGTTTGATACATCTCCAACGTATCAATAATTTATGAAGTATTCATGGCATGTTTGACTATGTTTACAATACTTTTATATGGTTTTGGTGCACTTTATATGATTTATTTAGAACTAACATGGACTAACATTGTTTTTAGCAGAACTATCGTGTTTTTGTCTTTTGTGCAGAAATAAAAGTTCTTGGAATTGGACGAAACTATATGACATTTTTTTGGAGGAAAAGATAAATATTGGAGCAAAGAACCACCAAAGCCCCCTGGTACCCACTAGACACTAGGGCGCGCCAGCCCCCTCGTGTGGGGTGGTGATTTGTGGGCCCCTCGTGGCCCATCTTGGCGTGATTCCAACGCCCAAAAATCTTAAAAATATATAAACCTCCAAAAATAACCCTAGACAAGAAGTTTTGCCGCCGTAAGCCTCTATAGCCATGAAAAACCAACCGGGATCCCGTTCCGGCACTCTGCCGGAGGGGGATGTCATATCCGGTGGCCATCTTCATCATCCTGGCGGAGGCCATGACGAGGAGGGAGTAGTCTACCCTCGGGGCTAAGGGTTTGTACGAGTAGCTATGTGTTTAATCTCTCTCTCTCTCTCTCGTGTTCTTGAGATGTCATGATCTTGATATATCACAAGCGTTGTTAATATAGTTGGATCATATGGTATTTGTCCCATGCTATTGTTGTCATGAATTGAGTCTTTCACTTTAAGATCTCGTTATGTTGGATTGAATATTCAGGTTTGAGAGCACATGATATATGTCTTGCATGCGGATACCCATAGTGACATTGGGGTATTCAAGTGATTCACTTGATATATGTTGTGGCATCAACTCGCGGACTCCCGAGGTGACATTGGGGTAATCTAGGCATATGGGTTGATTGCATGTTTGCATACTACGTTCTCTAATAGAAATCTTGGTGTGCTCCTTGAAGTTCTTTGTGTTGGATTGAGTATTATGAATCTAAATTTGTTGTTCTGTTATTTTAGTATGAACTCTTGATAGATCGATCAGAAAGGATAACTTGTTATCTTAGTATGAACTATTGGAAAGATTGGTCGGAAAGAGTAACTTTGAGGTGGTTTCATACCCTACAAATAATTTCTTCTTATGTTCTCCTCTAGATAGAAACTTTGGAGTGATTGTTCATCATACATTGATGGATTATTATGTGATCCAATTGAGAGATTGCAGTAGCGAAAGTACATGCCCTAGGCCTCATTTTCAAGCATTGCAATACCGTTTATGCTCAGTTTTTTTTACTTGCTACCTTCCTGTTTTTATATTTTCAGATTACAAAAAACTATATCTACTATCATTACTACACTGGTATCACCATCTCTTTGCCGAACCAGTGGACCTACACAAATTACCATTGTATTTGGTGTGTTGGCGGATACAAGAGACTTTTTTTTATTTGGTTGCAGGGTTGTTTGAGAGAGACCATCTTCATCCTACACCTCCCGTGGATTGATAAACATTAGGTCATCTAGTTGATGGAAAATTTCTACTGTCCTACAGGACTCCGCGCTTGGAGTCCCAACACGAGTCTACAAGAACAAGTTGTGTAGTAGATATCAAGCTCTTTTCTCATGCCGTTGCCGATGAGGTGAGTGCTTGAAGGTATATCTTTAGATCTTGCAATTGAATCTTTTAGTTTCTTGTTTTTCACTAGTTTGGTTTTATAAAATAAAATTAAAAAATGGAATTGAGGTGGTCTCATATTGTTCATCTTTATCATGTCTTTCTTGAAAATGATGGAAAGGAAAATTGTTCTCAATTGCTAGAGGAAGAAGTTATGAAAATGCTTAATGTGAAATCCTTGAATGACGAGCATGATAGTAATATTGTTAGTATGAATTTTATGAATATCCATGATGCTCATGATATGCAAGGCCACAAGCTTGGGGATGCTATGTTTGATGAAGATGATATTTTAAGTCTCCCACGTTTTGATATGAAAATTTATTCTAATGAAAGCACGTCTCCTATTTATGATGATTATATTGATGAAAGTGGGTTTGGAAGAGTGTCAACTCTAGGTACTAATGATCGCACTAAGTTGGATGTTGTTAAATCTTATTGTCATAATGATAAAAGTGGATATGAAGAGGTCATGACTTTATTTAGTGACGAGTCCACTATTTTGGAAGAGGCTTCAGTTGAGTATGACAACAAAGTTGCTATCTATGTTGATTATGATGATGACATGTATGTTATCAAGATTAATAATAATGATGAAACTTGTAATCATGATATTAATTTTAAATTTGATTATGTTACGCAAGTATAACATGATAGTTATTTTGTTGAGTTTGCTCCCACTACTATGAATGATATGAAATTTGCTTATGTGGAGAGTAATAAAAATTCTATGCTTGTGCATCATGAAAAGAATGATGTATGTGATAGTTATATTGTTTAATTCCTTCATGATTCTACTGAAAATTATTATGAGGGGGGAACATATGCTTGTAGGAGTTGCAATAATATCAAGTGTCCTCTCTATCTGTTCAAAGTTTTGAACTTATGCTTGTTTTGCCTTCCTATGCAAGATGATACTTGTTAAAATAAATTGTTTTATTTCAGAATCCCTATGCATAGGAAGTGGGTTAGACATAAATGTGATTCATGATGCTCTCTTGTTTCCACTATTATTCCTATACGGGCATCATTGAAATCAACATGCCTAGCTAAAAGGCAATAAAGAATAGCGCTTGTTGGGAGACAACCCAATATTTATCCTTTCTGTTTTTGAGTGTTCACATGATTATGATACTTTGGTAATCATGTTTTATAGCTTTTATTTCAATAAAGCGCCAAGTAAAGCCTTTGCGATACTGTGGATACTTGCTTGTTTGAATCTGTGCAAAAACATAAGCTTTTACGTGAAGTGCAAAATTTGTCTGATTTTACTCGGGCGTCAAAAATTATGAAATTTTTATAGAGTTTTTCTATGCAAATTATCTACGTTTTACTATTTTTTTCAGAATTTTAGAGTTAGGGAAGTATAGTTTTAGTGCAGATCTTCACAGACTGTTCTGTTTTTGACATAATCTGTTTTGCGTGCATAGTTTTCTTGTTTAAGTGTTTCCATAACTTATATAGAGTGATATAAATTATGGGGATGACAGAATATAATAGGTATTATGTGAGAACAATTATGAATCTTGTCTTAGCGGTACCTAAGTGAATGATCTATATTTATCATACTAACCCATCTCACGAAGTTCCGTTAAGTTTTGTGTGATTGAATTTTTCAAGTTTTGGGTGAGATGCCAATATGAGGAGAATAAGGAGCAGCAAGAACCTAAGATTGGGGATTCCCAAGGCACCCCAAGTTAATATCCAAGGAAGACTCGAGCGCCTAAGCTTGGGGATGTCCCGGAAGGCATCCGCTCTTTCATCTCCAACATTATCGGTATATCTTACTTGGAGCTATATTTTTATTCATCAAATGATTTGTGTTTTGCTTGGAGCATCATTTTATTTTGTTGTTATCTGATATATGTTATTTATAATCTTGTTTTTCAATAAAAAGTTTCAAGAATGGCCTTTAGAATGCTTGAATTGCATGTGTGATGAGTGCTGTATAAAAACACAAACTTATGTTGTAGTATTTGGATTATCATATTTTACTGCAATGTGGAAAGTTTCTAAATTTTTTACACAGTACTTTCATATAAATTATATATCACTTCCTAATTTTTCAGAATTTATGGAAATGATAGTATAAATTATCATATATAAAGTGTACTTCTATATATATATATATATATATATATATATATATATATTGAAAATAGTTTCTACCACCTAGTGGTAGTTACCACCATCTCCACTGCCATTTGATTGCATCAAGATATGTGCCTTTCTTAATGGCTCATGGGCACCATAAAATCAGTTTTTTATGCTCGATTGGTTTGTTGGACTCAGCTTCCTAATTTTCTGGGATGCCAGACCTTTTCTCTCGCTGTTTAATATTTTATTCATGGATACAGCTGAATCGGGATGACACAATCCGGTTAGGTCTCTTCAAATGGATATACTAGGTCTGTGTATGTACGTGCATGCATGCACATGCACGATTCGAAGAAGCTAGCTACTACATACACTTTGTTATTTTATCGTGTGTATACGGTTAGCTGAAGATGTATATACTTTTTAGGAGAAATATGTATATGAGAATGTAATGCTAATTAGCATGCAAAACTGATCAGTCTCCATACTTTTAAATTTGTATACTCCTAATTTGAACATACTTCATACTTCTTTTTGAGATACCCCATATACTTTTCTGCAAAAAAACCCACATACTACATAAGTACTAAGTACTTCCTCCGTCCGGAAATACTTGTCATAAAAATGGATGTATCTGTATCTATTTTAGTTCTAGATACATTAATTTTTATTCATTTATGCGATAAATAATTTCAGACGCAGGGAGTACATCATAAATTTTTGTACATATACTACTCTTTTTGCAGCAAATAAAAATACTACTTTCTTTATAAAATACCAAATACTCCAATTATTTTATGAAAGACCATATAGTATATACTTTTTAAATGAACATATGCCACCGGAAGTATATCTTGATATTCACCTCGCAAAAAAGAGAGTATATATTGATACTCCTTTCTGCTGATGTTAACATATACCCCCAAAATATACTTTTCCCAACTATATATATTCCTCAGCTCATACCATATACTCCTTCCTGTTCCCTTTATGTACTCCATACTAAATACTACCCTACTATATATTTCTTTCAACTTCACACCATATATACTCCATGCTACATATACTATATATACTCCCATGCAAAAGAAACATACTACATACTCGCCGGTCCAAAATATACCTTTTAAAAACTCCATGGTATACTATTTTCCAAAAAATATACTACATACTGTTTTTCAAACAATATATACTCTATACTGCTTTCCAAACTATGTAGTTCTACGTGCTCGTCGGAAGTATAGGAGAGAATCCTCAACAAAATACATGGGCCAGGACGTTCAACTTATAAAAATATCCTATCTATTCACGGTGATGCATTCGGCCAGCCAAGTAAATAGCAGGTCGTTGAACTAATTCTTGTGAATTAATTAATTAATTAATTAATTAATTAGATGTTAGTTAGCTGCCGGCTATTGGATTCTTTCACATCCACCAGCCCGTTTGGCTTAGAGATAGGAAGAGACACTTGAAGGTTAAACAACCAGGAGGTAACTACCACTCCTTGTAGATAAAATTTATCCGATATATATATATATATATATATATATATATATATATATATATATATTGATACATACTGTTCTGTTTGGACAGATTGCTGCCATAGTTTTGTTATCTAGTCACCTTAGAGTTTTCATGGCTTATATTAGTGGATATAAATTGTGGAAATGATAGTATACAGTACCTAATGTTTGAAAATTATTATGCAACTTGTGTTGGCAGTACACGAAATGTTGATTTACTTTTATGTGTACTAACCTAACTCACGAGTTCTTTTCAAGATTTGTGTGGATGAATTTTTGAGCCTTAGGTGAAACCAGGATATGAGAGGATTGAATGAGATAAAAAATTCTCAATATTGGGGATTCTTAAGGCACCCAAGTAAATATTTCAAGAAGTCTCAAGCATCTAAGCTTGGGGATGCTACACATCCCACCTCTCTTCATCAAACAAATATTGGTTAGCCTATGTTGAGGCTAAATTTTTATTTGTCCACATGATATGTGCTATTATTGGAGTGTCTTTTGTTTTGTTTGTTGTTTGAAATAAAATATCAGATCTGAAAATCTTTATTGAGAGAGAGTCCTCACATAGCTACCTAATTACTTAACTACTAGCTTGATCTTCATTTATATCTTTTGAGAGTAGTTTGATTGAATTGCTCTAGTACTTCACTTATATTTGTTTGAGAGCTTGTTATTAGCAATCACAATTTGCTTTAAATGAAATTGGTTCCAAAGTGATAGATATCCAGGGAATTATAGTAAAAACTCTCATGAATATGATTGGATGTTAAACTTGATTCTTTGCAATAATTTTGCGATATGAAGATAGTGATATGTGAGTTCTGTTGATGAGTAATTATGATTTAGTAGGAATATTAGTGTTAAGGTTTGTGATTCCCTATGCATGCACATTAAGTAAATAATTATGCTATGAAATTACATCCTACTTGTGTTGCATTATTTGGTGTTAGTTATGTTTAATGTTTGCTTGTGATGGTTTTTGTTCCTTGGTTGGGCGCTTCTCAATCTAGTTGCTAGCCTTCATTTGTACTAAGCGGGAATGCTGCTTGTGCATCCAAATCGTAAACCCAAAGTTGTGCCAAATGAGTCCAGCATACCTACCTATATGCGGTATTTCAGTGTTGTTCCAAGTAAATTTGTATGTGCCAACTCTAATGTTCAAAATAAACTTTGGTTTATGTGTGCCCGTACTGCTCATGAAGCGGCGAGTGCTGGCTGGTATCTTCCATGTTAAATAGGATATTCTCAAGACGATTGTTTATTCACTTGTCATTGCACGAGAGTATGGCGGTAATAGGGATGCCTAGTCCCAAAATGCAAAGAAAAGTTATTTTATGTTGTGAAATAATAAATTGCTTGGAAAGTGTTGGTATGGATGGTACCTGTGTATGTGGCTAGCCATAGAATGTGAAAGAATGGTGAAAAAAGGAATAAACTTTATTTTCAGTTTGGGAACCACCTATAATTTCTTTAGCATGGAGGATATTGGAAACTCTTAGTCGTTTTCGTTGACAGGGAAAGCCTGCCATCCAAAATAATTGTATCTCTCAGTTTAAGCTTTGAGCTCCGGCACCTCTACAAATCCCTGCTTCCGTGTGCGAAGGGCCTATCTATTTATGTTATGCAACTTTTATTTTTATTTGAGTCTCCATCTTCTCTTATAATGCACCAACTACGGAACACCATTATCATACTTGAGCATTGGATGTAGCTAATATTTGGGTGTGTTGGATGAATGGATCAATGATTGAGCATGGTGGCCTAGGGATAGCATTCTTTAACGTTGATATTTTGAAAGACTTGGTTGCTTGTTGATATGCTTGAATATTAAAGTATTCATGTCAAATTATAGACTATTGCTTTGAATCATCTACAAGTCCACATGTCCATGCTATAAAGAAAAGAATATGATGAATGTGATAGTTTTCAATTGCCACTCTACCATGATGAAGGATCATCAACAATAAGCCCACTATCATCATTGCAATAATATAGTGATGAAGGATCATCAACAATAAGCCCACTATCATCATTGCAATGATCTCCACTACTCACCATATCATTACCTTGTGGTAATCCACATGTAGGTGAAGTATATTACGTTGAGAAGACCACACGATCGGAGGTGGAGGGAGAAAAATGATTCCCACAAATCTTGGACGTACCATATTTATCTTGAAGCTTTGGTCACAACTCATGAGCATACCGAAATGGCATGAGTTGAAATATAACTACATTGCTCAAAGCATCAAAAAGCACACTAGAAGCTTGAGCATTGAGATACGAGTTTTCTCATCCTCTAAAGATATATTTTGAGAATCCTTTGGAGGAGAAAAACCCATATCTACAATTTGCCCCAAATTTGGGTCCATGACCCTAAAGTGATTAAGCATGCAAATTACCCAAACATCAAAATTTATGCCATCGAAACTAAGAGTGTTAGAGAATCATAATCCCCTAGCCGACATCTTTACTCTCTAGGTGGTAAAACCTAATAATGAGAGACGTATCTCTGATACCAATTGAAATTATGTGGATGTCGCCTAGAGGGGGTTGAATAGGTGCTTTAAAATAATTATGGTTTAGGTTGAACAAATGCAGAATAAAACTAACGTGTAATTTGTTAAGCACAAAACCTAAAACAACTGGGATCACCTATGTGCACCGACAACTTATGCTAAGCAAGATAGACAACTAAGTGATAGCAATATATATAACAAGAAACAATATGGCTATCACAAAGTAAAGTGCATAAGTAAAGAGCTCGGGTAAGAGATAACCGAGGCACGCGGAGACGATGATGTATCTCGTAGTTCACACCCTTGTGGATGCTAATATCTGTTAGGAGTGGTGTCGAGGCACAATGCTCCCCGATATACTCCTAAGGCCACTGTATTCTCCCCATGCCCTCACAGAATGCAAGATGCCATGATTCCACTAAGGGACCCTTGGGGGCGATCACTGAACCCATCCAAACAAGCTTGGGGCAATCTGCACAACTTAATTATAGGATCACAACGACACCATGAAGCTTCACCACAATGGACTGTGGCTCCAAGATGACCTCAAATGCTTCGGACAATCTCCACAACCTAATTTGAGACCCCAACACTTGCCGGGAGCTTTACACCACAATGATTGAGCTCCGAAGTACCACCAAGCTTCTAGGACGCCAAAGCATCCACGGAGAACAATTTCCCGGGTACCAAGTACCCAAGGGTAATAAGATTCTCACACTTTACTTCCACGTATCACCATGGAGAACTCAAACCTAGGGACCAAATGAATGGCAAAAGGGCACACGGAGTGCCCAAGTCCTTCTCTCCCAAATCCCTCCACAACAACTAATGATATGGAAGAAAAAGAGAGGAAGAACGAAGAAGAACACCAAGAACTCCAAGAACTATATCTAAGGGGTTCCCCTCACATAGAGGAGAAAGTGATTGGTGGAGCTGTGGATCTAGATCTCCTCTCTCTTTTCCCTCAAAAAGGAGCAAAAATCATTGGAGGGCTTGAGAGTTAGCAAGCTTTTAGAAGGTCAACAATGGGGGGGGATGAGTTCAAGAGTTGGGAAACCATTGGGGAAGAAAAACCCCTTAAATAGGTCCCCAAAAATCTGCACGTTCTGTGCAGAATAACACATGGGCGGTACAATCGGTGATGTGGGCATTACAACCGGTCAATGTAATATAGCGGTACAACAAGCCCAAAACCGCCCAAGAACCGCATCAAAACAGAACCTAGTCCGGTGGAGAGTGGTACATGGCCGATACAACCTTCGGACCAATTCTGGAGCGGTACAACCGCTCCAAACACTTGTTGTACCAGTCGAGCGGTACAACGTGCGGTAGTGGCGGTACAACCTCTTAGTGAAAACAGGTAAGACAAAAACAACATCGAAAACTCTTTGAATGATGAACCGGCAAAAACTCTATGAATGATGAACCGACAAAAACTCCAACATAAAAAACATCATAAAAGATGCACATGAACTCCTTTTTCGATGAACTCGAGCTTGTCATCAAGATGACGATAAGCTCACAACTCACAAAGAGAACCACCAAAGAAGAACTAAGAAAGATGATGCACGGATGCAAATGGTTTGAGCTCTCAACAAACGATGCGATCAAACTACTCACTTGAGAGCCCCCTTGACAGTACGACAATCTATCCTATAATAAAAAACCTATCAAGGGCAAACATATACCTTGCACATAGTCCAGTTGAGCTAGATTATGACGATCCTGACTTCCTCAAGATGGACCACCTTTCTTGATTGCGTTGGCTCGATGAAGACTTGTAAATTGCTCCCCATATACTCCACTATGGGTGAGCCACTCTTCAACACATCTTCACAAGTTCATTGCCACCGTAATGGATGGCAAGATCCAAGCATGATATCTTCATGATGCTCCACTTGAACTTGCACACCGCAATCTTGATGATGATCACCACTTGACATCATCCTCCATGGGTTCTGTGAGATCTTACTTTTTATGCAAGCCCATAGAAACACACCTAACCCTACATAGAACTCTCACGAAGACCATTGGTTAGTACACATAAGCGTAACATACAATGCTTACCATACCCTGGGATCACTTGATCCCACTCGGTACAACTTGTACACTTTATGTGTTGATAAACTTGATTTACTCTTTGACTTAGTCTTGATTAACCTTGTGTATTTATGACCAATCTTTGGATAAAGCCTTGAATACCACCTTGGTAATCATATAAACTCTTTGAAAACAACAGATGTACTATAAGAAGTGCCTATGGAGAAATCCTTCGAATATAACTTGAGGCAACCATTAGTCCATAGGGATTGTCATCAATTACCAAAACCACATATGGAGAAATATGCTCTAACACCGTCGTCGCTAGCTGGCGATGTAGCGGCGCGGCCGACGATGGGTCGTGGAGGAAGGAGGCAGGCATGTAGGGTGTGGGTGGAGGATGGAGGTGGTGGCCGATTGTTGTGGTTGCCGATAGGAGATGGTGCCACCGTGAGGTGGGTCGTGGAAGAAGACCAGGCTGAGGTATGTGTCCCTAGAGGTCGAGAAAGCATACACATGAGAGCCAGCATTTTTCGCCGTCGCGCTCAACCTTGAGCTTCAGGGGCTGCTAGGTTGTGGGGGGAGGCGAAGAAGGGTGCGCCACCCTCTATAAAGATCCTAAGGAGGAGGCCCTGATCTTGGAGCAGGGGGCAGATCCGGCGCTCTCGTGGCCTCTTCACCGCCGACACCACGGGTGGTTGGTTGGCAGAGAGAGGAGATGGGGACGGATGGGGTTTGGTCTAGATTGAGTGAGGAGTTTGGGCTTTGTTTCTTTTCTTTTCTTATTTTGCTTGGCACCCAGGCCACCACCGCTGCTTCTGCTTCTCAAGGCGACCGCGATTCTATGACTCCACGGCAGCCGCTGCCGGATACTATTGTGTAGGGTGTGTTCACAAGGAATAGGAGAGGACAAAGGTATATCCGTAGACGAATTTTTCTCAACCCTCTATCTTGATCTAGAAGATGTTGTCCTAATTTTGCAAATACAGTTTGGTGTCGTGTATCAATAGTTGGAAATCTCTGGACGAATGAGAGTACATGTTTTTTACTTCGCTCCCTTAACCATCTATTGCATTACTGATCAACAACTTTGCAACTCTAGAACCCTCTTATTTGAGTTCGCATTATGCAATGATGGCATGGTTAATGGTCTGTTTAGAGATGACGTTTTAATGACCTGTTCACTACAGAGATGATATTCCTGAAAAAATATAAAGTTGATACTAACAATAACTCACTATCAAAGCTACATGTTGCATGCATTTTGAGATTTATAGGTCTAGGTGCTCTTAATTCAATGGAATCTGATAATGCATTGTATCAGCTGTCCAGGTGTCGTGTGACCGACAGGGAAGGACCTCCCTGATCTTTACTCATGTTTCTCATTGATGATGTTCAGGCGCCACATGATGAGCTGGGAAGCTGAAGGCCACTGATGGAAGTGCAGGAGGAAACAAGCGGGGTGCTCGGGGACTTTGGCAAGACCGTCCACACCCATGTGCTCGACGGGTAAGAAAATCTGGGAAAGGATAAAATCCCCATCCTATTTTTCTTTCTTCCGTTTGTATTCTTTGTCCTCAACTAAATCCCATTTTTTTGCTGCAACAACCAGATCCGCCTACGTTGGATGTAATACCACATTTAGATGGAAATGTTGGTAACTGAATAGGAGTACTAAATATGTTATCCGTGTTGTGTACAAAACTCCTTCCCTTCTGTTTCATGTTTTATTCATATGCCGTCATCCACCACATTTGTGTCGTTAGACTGTGTGCTTTGATCTTTTTTCATGTTTGTTCACTGAGGATTTCTCTGCATTATTTTTAAAACATGGCTGTTTTACGTTTTTATTGGCCCGTAACAGTTAGTTTGCCTTGTATCTACTTGATCAGTTTTGCCAAATAAAATGGACACACATACTCTACAAGTTTTACACGGATCTGCATGATATGCCATTAGCCATGGTTTCCTAACTCTTCCTCTTTTCATATGGTATAGTTCTAAATTCATTTTAACATGACTCTTCATAATACTTTGTTGAAGTCGAATTAGGCATCAGGATCTGGTAGATCAAAATTGCAACTATTAGCACGAGTAGCATCGTTTCCTCTATAAATGGTATTCTAAGGATTTGGCAGCAATTACTAATTGTGAAGATTCAGTTTTCATTGTCCCCACTTGACATTGTTAGTGAGATATTTTATGTTGTATAATTGAGGGTGTTATATTCTTTCCCACCACATCCCTTGTATTGTTTTGTTATGCTAAATTAACTATTGAGCATATCATATTTGATTTGATTGGTGATCCCATGTACATCTTATATTCTTATTTTATTTGGATAATTAGCTAAACACAATTGCCGCATAGTGGCTACACTGATAGAGGTATTGGTTGATGATATGCTAACTTTTTTTAGAACAAACTTTAGATTTGTTTTCGTCAGAAACCTGCATTGCATGTGCACACTTACTAAATTCACCAGATGGAGTTATTTGAAGCGATATTATAAGATTATTCCTCTCATGTTATTGCTTATTTGATACAGAAACTGGTATGATGTATAACCTAGAGTTCGGTACATGATTCCTTTGTATTATTCAAAAGGCTTGGCAATGAATAGCCGTTTCCTCATTCTTTTTTAGTAAGAGGTATTAGAGTTATGAACACGATTCATTGAAAATTGGCAGAAGGATATAGTGAATTAGTATGTATATGAAATTCTACTTTCTAGGTCTATTTCTCTATGGTCTTGGTTCTTAATTCGATTCTATCTTGTGTGGATTTCAAAGTAGACCTGACTGCTATCCTTTGTGCTTAGCATGAGTTCGTTACTAGGAAAAAACACATTAGATATATCTGAATTTTAGTTGAGTACATGAGTATGAGCACAAATAAATTCAAATAAGAAGCAAAGTCTTTGCCCTTTTATTGATTAAGCGCAACACTATAAACACACAGTGACAAGCTTACCCTCGACAGCATATCGAATGCCACAACAAATGCCAACTACAAGCACACCAGATTGGGGACTCGCTTTGTGGAACAAGTCACTCTTCCATCATTCATAGTTGCAAAGCTCTCGGGGTCCACTTTTCTAGGTCAACTTTATGATAATCATTGTGGTTTATGATTGCCACTCATCTTTGAATGCTCTTCTAGGTCCACTTTTCATATAGGGTGGTTTGAAGCTCCTATCTTTGTATTGCTTTTTTTGTGTGTGTTTGTATGGTTGTTTGGAAGGACCATGCATAAAGCACATATGCTCCCTTGGTGGTTTTGATGATTCATGACAACATACGTTGTCTCTTGGACTAACACTTTTATCTAGTATACTTCAGGTATAGTCAAGAGAGAGCATTGGCTAAGGATTGTGTGGAGAATCCCCTTGATGCAAGGAAAGGAATATGATTGGCCAAGCTTCAGGCTACAAGACTCTACATTTTATATTTGTGAGAAATCACATTTGAGTCCATAGGAAAGCAAATACTATTAAAAGGTGTGAGGTATCTATGATGAATTGGTTGCTCAAGTGCTTAGAGATAGCCACCAAAAATACTCAACCATTCTCCCACAAAATTTTGTTTTCAAAGCCTAAACATCAAAATCGGTGCCACCAATAATTTCCACTCGGCCCTACCGATTTTTCCAAAGACAAAACCTATGCCAAACCCTAGAATCTCGGTACCACCAACCTTCACTTTGGTGCCACCGAAAATCAGTGACCAACTTTTTGGTCCGTTGATTTCAAGAATTGGAATTTCTGAGTTTTGAAATTGGTCTCACCGAGATTTGGAAACTGTCCTAGGTCACCATATTGGTACCACTGAGATTCCTATATCGGTCTCACCAAGAATTCGAAAGTTGCATTTAGTGGAACTCGATACCACCAAGAATCATGTCGGTGTCACCGAGTTGGGCAATAATGTTGTAATGGTTGGATTTTTGGAGATGCCTATATACACCTCTCCACCACCTCTCATTCACAGAGGAGGCACTCAGAACGCACACACACTTTCCATGTTCATTTTTTTTGAGAGAGAGCCACCTACTCATGTGTTGAGATCAAGGTATGCCAATTCATTGATTAGAAACTTGATCTGTAGCCTCCCAAGTTGCTTTCCACCAAATCAATCTATTCTACCCATGCCAAGTCTATGAGAGAGTGATTGAGTGTTGAGGACACTATCTTCTGAAGCATAAGAGCAAGGAGTTCATTGTTCTACCACATCTATTACCTTTTGGAGTGTGGTGCCTCCTAGATTGTTTAGGTGTCGCCACTAGTAGAAAACAGGCCTTCCGTTTGACATTTAGTCCAGGTTCGGTTTTGAACCGGGACTAATATGACCATTAGTCATGGTTTCAATGGCTAGGAGCCGTCAGTGGGCTCACGCATCATTAGTCCTTGTTCGATTTGGACCTATAGTCCCGGTTTGTGACACAAACCGGGACTAAAGGGGTGGTGGCAGTGTTCTGTCAGGATGGGCCCCCACTAGTACCTTTAGTCCCGGTTTGTATCACAAACCGGGGCTATGTGTGGACCTTTAGTCCCGGTTCATTATACAAACCGGGACTAAAGAGTTAACTATATAAACCCCTTCGTCCAGCCCGTGCTCATTGCTCTATTTTCTCCACTCTCTCCTCTGTTCTGCCCCTTGCTCGAGCTCATCCTCCAATTTTCACCAAGATTTGTGAAGATTTGAGGCACCCCATCTCTCGAAGTGTTCACAATGGTTAGCAAATTTGTCCTTTGATGTCTCATTGCTAGATCGGCTCGTACAATGATCCATAAGTATAGTGATTTGAGGGTTTTAGTTTGGGAGTAATTATGTGGGAGTTTGGAGCACACTCTAACAGCCACGTGAAAGGGATTTAGTCCCGGTTCATGGCAAACCGGGACTAAAGGGGGGGGGGGGCTTTAGTCCCAAGTTAATAGTCCCGGTTGGTGAACTAGGACTATAGGCCCTTACCAACTGGGACTATAGCCCCGTTTTCTACTAGTGCGCTTGAGAGTCTCCTACTTCGTGTTGTGGAGTTGAACCAAGAAGTTTGTATAGGCAAGGAGATCACTAATACGTCTCCAACGTATCTACTTTTCCAAACACTTTTGCTCTGATTTTGGCCTCTAATTTGAAGGATTTGAATGAAACTAACCCGGTCTGACACTGTTTTCTGCAGAATTACCTTGGTGTTATTTTTTTGCAGAAATAAAAGTTCTTAGAATAGGACGAAACTTTTTGTGAATTATTTTTGGAATTTATAAGGATTTATGGAGTGAAGACCTGCCGAAGGGGAAGTGCCAGTGGGCCACAAGCCAACATGGCGCTCCCCCCAAGGCCGCGCCCTGATGGCTTGTGGAGACCTCGAGGCTCCTCCCACCCTAATTCCAGTCCTATAAATTCATATACTCCGAGAAAAAATAGGAGAGAAGTTTTCATCGTGTTCTATGAGACAAAGCCGCCGCCACCTCCTGTTCTTCCTTCAGAGAGCTGTTCTGGAGTCCGTTTGGGGCTGAGAAGAGGGGGATTCGTCGCCGTCGTCATCACCAACCCTTCTCCATCAACACCACCATGATGTTCCCCGCGGGGAGTGAGTAATTACTTTGTAGGCTTGCTGGACAGCGGTGGGATTGGATGAGCTTGATCATGTAATCAAGTTAAGTTTTGATAGGGCTTGATCCCTAGTATCCACTATGTTCTGAGATTGATGTTACTATGACTTTGTTATGCTTAATGCTTGTCACTAGGGCCCGAGTGGCATGCTTTCAGATCTGAACCTCTTATGTTTTCATGAATATAAGGGTGATTTGGATCCTATCTTTCAAGTTATAGTTACCTATTACATGTCTTGATCCGCATACCCCAAGGTGACAATAATTGGGATTCTTTCTGGTGAGTGCCGTAGTTTGGGGAGTTCATGTATTCTCTATGTGCTAATGCTTTGTCCCGGTTCTCTATTAAAAGGTGTCCTTAATATATCTAAGTTTCCAATAGGACCACACTACCACGGGAGTGTAGGATAAAAGATGTCATGCAAGTTCTGTGTCACTATATACGAAATACATGCCTACATTATATTGATGAATTGGAGCGAGTTCTCTGTCACCCTAGTGTGTAATTGTTATATGATTAGTGTCATTTAAATCATTATTAACTGCTGGTCCATGTGCCTACGTGATACATATACTGAATCTTGGTAAGTTACTACTGTTGCTGCTGCTATCACACTTATTACTCAACTCCTACTATTACTACCATTACTCCTATTACAAAATTGATGCTATCACTGTTACTGTTACTACTACCACTTGCTATGCTATTAAATACTTGCTACAGGAAGATATCCTAAGTGCGGTTTAATTCACAACTCAACTATTGCGACCAATAAATATTCTTTGGCTCCCCTTGTGTCGAATCAATAAATTAGGGTGAAATACTACAAGTGAAGACTGTCACAATCCCCCTATACTTGTGGGTTATCAAGACCTTTTACCGGTGCCATCACCAGGGAGTGTAGCTCTATTTGTTGTGTTGAGTTGAGGATATTGCTATCCCATAGACAACAACACCAGAAATTGACACGTTGACAGAGGCTGGGCTTGCGTTGGTTTTTCCCTTGAAGAGGAAAGGGTGATGTAGCACAGTAGCAGTAAGTATTTCCCTCAGTTTGAGAACCAAGGTATCGATCCAGAAGGAGGGTCTCGTCAAGTCCAGAGTACCTGCGCAAACACAAACAAGCTTGCACCCAACGCTTCAAAGGGGTTGTCAATCCCTTCGAGATTGTTTGCAAAGTGAGATCAGAAGGCGGAAATTGCAACGAAGTAAAAAGTGTAAGGCTAAAAATATGGTGTGGAGTAGACCCTCGGGGCCATAGTGTTCACTAGAGGCTTCTCTCAAAATAGCAAGTATTACGGTGGGTGAACAAATTACTGTCGAACAATTGATAGAACCACACAAAGTCAAGACGATATCTAAGGCAATGATCATACATATAGGCATCACGTTCGAGACAAGTAGACCAATACTTTCTGCATCTACTACTATTACTCCACACATCGACCGCTACCCAGCATGAATCTAGTGTATTGAGTTCATGACGAACAAAGTAACGCTTTAAGCAAGATGACATGATGTAGAGGGATAATCTCAAACCAATGATGAAAACCCCATCTTTTTACCCTTGATGGCAACAACACGATGCGTGCCTCTCTACCCCTTCTGTCACTGGGTGAGGTCACCGCACGGTATGAACCCAAAACCAAGCACTTCTCCCATTGCAAGAATCATAGATCTAGTTGGCTAGACAAAACCCACAACTCGAAGAGAATTACAAGGATATGAAATCATGCATAAGAGAGATCAGAAGAAACTCAAATAAGATTCATAGATAATCTGATCATAAATCGACAGGGAGTGTAGCTCTATTTATTGTGTTGAATCAATAAATTAGGGTGAAATACTACAAGTGAAGACTGTCGCAATCCCCCTATACTTGTGGGTTATCAAGACCTTTTACTGCTCCCGTCACCAGGGAGTGTAGCTCTATTTATTGTGCTGAGTTGAGGATATCCAATTGCCATTATGAAGAATGTGAAATATAATCGAACCAAGATCGTCCCCTCTCACACGAGAGGAGGCAAGGAACTGACATCTAGCTCTCCTTTTGATGCACCCACTTTTTTGAATTAGCTTGTTAGACCGCCACCTATTGCTCGACCTCATATTCCACATGAATTTGATGATGCTACTTTTGAAATTAATGATGAAATTATTGCTACACATGATTAAAATGAAACTGTTCCACCAAGAGAATTAGTTGATACTCATATTGTTAGAGCTAGTGAACTTGAAAATGCTGAAATTGATGAAGACTTTGAATTACTTACTACACCCCGTGCTCCTAACAAATATGAATTACCTTATGTACATGAAGGCCATATTATGGATGGTGAAGTAGCTAGGGACTTTCTTGCTTGTTATAATAGAGATGATTATTTGAAGAAATTACTAGGCAAACAAAAATAAAAAATCTATGATGGAGAAAATAAAATATGATCCTAAATTTGCTACTTATCCTATACTTGTTAGTGATATGGACTATGAATTTGCTATAGACCCTGACATGATCCCTATAGTGGAATCTGATATTGTCCATGGCTATGAAAATGAAACTGTGGTTGAACACCTTATGAAATTAAATGATATTGCTGCCTTGTTTATCAATGTTGAAAAGATAAGATACTACTATATCCTTAAGGTCTTTCCTTTTTCGCTAAAAGGCAAGGCCAAGGAATGGTTCCTTTCTCTTGCTCCTTGTTGCATGCATAGTCCCCAAGATATGCTCCATCACCTTTCTGAAAAATATTTTCCTTCTCATAAGAAACAAACTGCCTTACATGAAATATTTAACTTTTCTCAAATTAAAGAAGAGAATCTCCCTCAAGTTTGGGGGACGCTTCTCCAGTTACTAAGAGCTTTGCGTGATTGTCATCTTAAGAAAAATGAAAATTTGGATATATTTTATAATGGACTAACATAGCCTTCTAGGGATTTCCTAAATAGTTGTGTTGTTTGTGTTTTCAGGGAAAGAACCATCGGACAAGCTGAGAAGCTATTAAGTAATATGCTGCAAAATGCTGATGATTGGAAACTGCCTAAACCACCACCTAAACCTATCCAAAATACGAGAGGTATTCTATTTATCAGCCCTAAAGATATGCAGGAAGCAAAAACAACTATGAAGGAGAAAGGCATTAAAATTGAGGATATTAAGAAATTAGCATCAATCAAAGAAATACACGGACTTGATATCCCGACACACGTAGTAGAGGTAAACTCTCTCTGTTCCTTTAATGAAAATGATATACCTTATGCTAAGACTGCTCATCAATGCATGGGTGAATTTCATAATTACATTGTTAAGCAAGAGCACTTCAATAACTATGTTAAGAATCAATTGAGGAATAAGGCCATGATAATAGATCGTTTGAGCGGCTTGATGTTTAGAATATCTAATGATGTGAAAGGTCTAGGTAAACATGCATCTATGGTTCACACCCAACTAGATCAACTAGCTCTGTCACAAAATGATTTGCTTACCGAGATGAATGTTATTAATGATCATGTTGTCAGAGTAGTGACTAGAGGAGGTAGAATGACTCAAGATCCTCTTTATCCCGAAGGTCACCCTGAAAGAATTAAACAGGATTCTCGGAGAATGAATGATGATACACTTAGTCCTTCTAAGAAGAAAAAGAAAAGGAAAAAATGTTAGGACTTTGCATGCCCCCAGTGAACCTGAGATAGAAAAACTTGTATAGCACAACGATGTTTCTATTTCTGATGCTCATACATAGTCTAGTAGTGCACATGCACCTAGTGGTAATGAAAATGAAGGTGAGAATAATTAGGCACATTTAGATGTTTGATACATCTCCTACGTATCTATAATTTATGATGTATTCATGCAATGTTTGACTATGTTTACAATACTTTTATATGGTTTTGGTGCACTTTATATGATTTATTTAGAACTAACATGGACTAACGTTGTTTTTTAGCAGAACTATCATGTTTTTGTTTTTTGTGTAGAAATAAAAGTTCTCGGAATTGGACGAAACTTTTTGACGTTTTTTTGGAGGAAAAGAGAAATGTTGGAGCAAAGAACTACCAAAGGGCCCCCCTGGTACCCACTAGACACCAGGGCGCGCCGGCCCTCTGGTGTGGGGTGGTGTCTTGTGGGCCCCTCGTGGCCCATCTTGGCGTGATTCCAACACCCAAAAATCCTATAAGTATATAAACCTCCAAAAATAACCCTAGATAAGAAGTTTTGCCGCCGCAAGCCTCCATAGCCATGAAAACCAACCGGGATCCCGTTCCGGCACTCTGCCAGAGGGGGATTGTCACATCCCTAACCCTTAAGCAAGATAGCATTGTGCTCATGTCTTCTTTGCATTTGCATCTAAGAAGTTTCAACAAAAACAACAAAGTGGCAAAGGAAAAACTCAAAACCCTAGCCACCATTTCAATTAAAGGAAATTTCAACTAGTTCAAAATCAATGAACCCAAAATGGCCTCAAGAAATGTTCAAACTTTCTGATAAATCATGAAAGTAAATGAGCATTGGAGAAAACTATTTTCTTGACACTTTAAGCATTTTAAATAAATGCAAAAGCTACTGGTTTCAAATTTAAAAATTGAAATCAGAAACTATAATTTTCCAAAAATGTTGAAAACCTTGGAAATGAGTGGGGATATTATAACAAATATTTCAGGAGGTCTAAAATAGTTTTTACTTTTTGTTTTGGAGCTGAATTAATTAGCAATACAATAATTAGCAAAACAGAAAAACAAAAACAGAGGAAATGGAAAAAAGACTTACCTGTCACCCAAGCCTGGCCCGGCCCATCTCCCCGCTCGTCCCCTCCCTCGCGCCAGTAGGCAGCAGGAGGTGGCCGCCACCTCCTCCGGCGCGGCCACGCACCTGCGTGCCTGCCTGGCCGCCGGTTCGCGCTGGCGACGACGGGGATAAGCTCCCTAGAGCTTCCCCTATCCATTCCCCGCCTTGGTTCTTCCCTTCCTCCCGGATCCCCTCCTTCTCCCTGCTGCCGCCATTAGAGCCGAGCTCGAGCTCGAACTGCCCGTGCCCCTGGCCATAGGATCCCCTCCCAGAGCACGCCATTAGCTCCGCCTCTTCGCCCTGGTCGCCTCTGCAGAAGTCGAAGCCTCCTCGAGCCCTGCAACGCCCGCAACGCCGTCGTCTTCCTCCTCCAGCCGCCGGACCTCTCCCGTCGATTCGTCGCCCCCAGGCCTTCCCCGAGCCGTCTAAGCTCTGCTCTGCACTCCCTGTGAGCATGGGGTCGTTTCCCCTAAGTTTTCCCCGTCGATCCCCTCCTCTAGCCGTAGTTTCACCAGAGCCCGACGAGGACTGCCGCTGCCGCTCGTCGCCGGTAGCCCTCCGATGTCCAGCTCGTCCTTCCGAGGGCACCAACAGCTCCAGGACGACGCGTAGATGTCGTAGCAGCTAAGAACCGAGCGTAGATCCCTCTGATTCAAAGACCCCGAGGACGCCTGAGCTTCGGCCGCCGCTCTGGCTCGTCCCCGACGCCTCTTCCGGCGACCCTAGCCTCCCCAGTTGGTCCTGCCAGATCGGCCACTTCGCGAGCATGCTGTAGCTGCAAACCGCGTGCGTTTTGGTGCTGTGCAGCGCCGTCTAGGTCGCCTCCGGCGAGCCCTCTGCCGCGGGTCTGGTCGCCGGCGACCACCCTCCGGTGGCCGTCGACGTGGCCGACCATTAGGGCGTAATCGCCCTCCCCTCAGTCGCTGCAAGTGGGCCCAAGGCTAAGTCAAACCCCAATTAGGGGCTGGTCAGCGCGGGATTAGTCCCAGAGAGGCTGACCAGTGGGGCCTCCCTGTCAGGTTTGACCTGAACAGGTCGGCTGACCTGCTGATGTCAGCCTGATGCAATAAATGGCATTTCCAGTTTAAAACTAATTCAGGAAATTGCTAAAATTTTTAAAAATCATAGAAATTAATCTGTAACTCCAATGAAAATAAATTATATATGAAAAAGTATCAGAAAAATTCAAGGATTCTGATTATGCTATTTTCAGCTATGTTTGAAAAAGTTACATGACCCTAAATTGAGAAATAAGGAATAATTCAATTCTTTAATTACTTTATAAATGGAATTTGCAAAAAAAAAAATCCAAATTTCATTATAAATGCAATGATCACACACTGCCCTAGATATAAATCAGTACCATAACATGACATTTCATGCATGTTAACATTAGGTTGATCTGAGCATCAGGTCGAATCAATTAAACCGGTATCCGAGAATACCCGTTTGAATTGCGATTCGAATGTGATTCAAATCAACTCTAAACCTAAAACATCTTGATTATAATAAATTATCACTTTGCATTCTCATGCCATGCTCATGCATCATTTTGATTGCATATGATTGTTATTGAATGTTGCCATTCATTTCGGTAGGCTCCGCACCCCCGGATTCCACCGAATATCCGTCTGACGGATATCGTTCCTCCTCTGAGCAACAAGGCAAGCAACCCTTTTGATCATCCCGATAACTCCTATGTTCTTGCTCCTGCACCTATTTATTGCATTAGGATCAAATGCTTCAACTACTTTTGCCACGATAGTTGGACCCACTTCCTTTGCATGACTTAACCTTGTCACAGTAAATAGCCGAACCTTGCAACCTAGCATACCTGGTAGTTGCTTGAGCTATGATGTGCCTTATCCTGCTATGCATGCTATGCTTAGAGTTGTGTATGGTCTGTCATCTGGGAGATGAACAGAAATGTGGAATGTGTTCGGTGAGCAAAGGTCGTGTGTTGAACTTGATTTGGTAAAGGTACCGGTGAAAGGCTGTGTAGGAGTACATGGCGGGTTGTTTCATTGGAACCGTCCTTAGGAACAGAGTTCCGAGTATGTAATCCAAGACTAGATACTACCACATGCTGGGCCCTGAAATATGACCCCGCTCGGCCTATTAATCGCGTAGTACTCGGTCCAGGAGTTGCAAGTAGTTTCTGGTGTTTATAGTAATGCTGGAGGCCGTGCATGGTGCTGACCTGAGAGGTGGACCGTGATGCGGTAGGCAGTGGCACGGTGTACCAAGTGGCACCCGGATGGTGGGCTTGGGAACCCTGCGCACATCGTTTGAGGCCGTGGCGGAAACCTCGGCCGGACTTCCGTACGGGTTACTCTCAGATAGGCGATAAACCTGGACTAGGTACTAGTGTGGTTAACGGTCGTGGCCGACTCCCTCGCTGGGCTTCCGCTTGAAAGTTGCCGAGGTGCATGACGTGCACATGGCGATAAGTGGCGGGAGCGTGTGTGACGAAGTACACCCCTGCAGGGTTATGATCTATTCGAATAGCCGCGTCCGCGGATATGGACTACTTGGAGACATATGTTGTTCATAGATAATTTCAATGGCTACTCATAAAATTGTCAAGATAAGCGTGAGTGTCGTGGACGGCATTTCCGTATGGATATGGAACGATTCCACGGTAGTGTATTGTTGTGGTGTTAGTGGACTCATGTGCGAGAAATCAAGTTGTCAAATTTTTTAAAAAAAGCAAGTTGTCTAGCCACGAGTCAAATGCTGGCTTCCTGCATGAAACCCCACAATACCTTTTGATACCTTGCATGAGTAGTTAGTTCTCCTAAAGTCTTGCTGAGTACTTCCGTACTCATGTTTGCTTAATAAATGTTGCAGAGGTTGCTAATGACCCTAATGGAGGGTTCTTCGTAGACATCAACGACGACGAGTGGCTGGTGTCCCAGCTATGATCTGGCCCTACGTCGGCTCTGTAGTATAGTCAGGCCACGTGCCTACTAGTTGCCCTGTCTGTACTCAGACAGTTTATAACTCTTCCGCTGGCTTGTATTGTATGACTGCTATTATGGGTCGTGAGACCCTTAATGTGTAATATTATGTGTGTGGCTCTTCCGAGCCTCTTAAATAAAGCTTGTATGTTTATGGTTATGTTGTGATGCCATCGATGTATCTATACATATCGGTATGCCATGCGTACGTGTGTTGTACTTGATATGTATGGGGTTGGATTACCTAGTCTTGAACTTTAGTAGCACTCCTTACAAGGAAATGCCCCTTTGTGGTCCTACGAGCCTTGGTAGTTCGCTACTGCTCCGGACACACTGGCTAACCGGCATGTGTCCTTCTTAGCTGTTGTGTCTGTCCCCTTTGGGGAAATGTCACGCGATGTAATGGAGTCCTTGTAGCTTGCTACGACTTGTCTACATTCGCCGGTGACCGACACCTGCTTTGTTGGGTCATGTATGCCTGTCCTTGTGCGGTACTGCCACTTTGGTTTATGACTAGACATGTCGATCCGGGTTCTTTGACATTGGATTGCTAGCGATACTATCGCATACGTGAGTCAAAAGACGCAAACGGTCCCGGCTAAGGTAAGGCTGCAGCCGTGGAGTTAACCGTGTGTGAGACCACAAAGGGATGCGATGGGTTACATGCTAGATTCCTATGGCTTAGGATCATGGTCCCGATAGCGTTGGTATCAGATCCTGACTGACTGTAGGATTACTAAGCCAAACTGGTCGAAGTTGAGTCTAGAATTGCTTTAGTTATATACAAGGGAATTGTTTGTGGAAGGGAACGTAACACTCTTGTTCTCTTCTCAAGATATTCTATCCTGGTCATCCTCGTCTTTTCCGCGGGAATTAAGGACTAGATTTCTCATCTTCTCCTAGGCTCGTGTTTCCGATCGGTAGCTTATAGGACTACGGGTCGAGAGATATTGGGTTTCTTTTATTCCTAGGAAGCAGGAAGTAAGTTTGGTGACCAGAGATTTGAACCTGATAGTTGAGTGGTTACGCTATTCCATTTTGGGTTGTCTCAAATTTGTTTTTGAGCATTTACAGCCGTTATGCTGCCCAATTTTTCATTCGGAGCTCTAATGCTTTTGCATTACTCTCTATTTACAGATGCCTGTCCGTCCTTCTCGTCAGGTGGTACGTTTGACCAGGTGCATTGATGTACCGGGTCATACGGCCATGCTGGTCAGGGTGATGTCGGTGTGCGGTTACCGCTGGTACCCCGAGTACACGGTAGAGGAATAGTACCGAGACTTCAACCAGAGCCAGTACATCTGCACTGTTAGGGTATTTCCAGACTACCCCGGAGCGGAGAAGCCAATCCATTGGTCCTATGGGTTGGGAGTCACTGTTGACATGGCAGTACAAGATGCTGCCTATTCAATGCTGACTATTATGAGAGCGAGACATGCACTGCTGCAGAATTCAGAGTTCTGCTATGTCCCGGCCTCTTAGTCTTGTGAAGAGGGATACCTCAGTGGAGTCTATTTGGATTCTTCTATGGAGGATCCACTTCTGCAGTCCACTGTTGAGATGCTAGAGAACAGAGACAAGGATGCTCGTGCTCTCCGCATGGAGCTTTATGCTACCCGTGCCCGTCTGTGGACAGCTTTGACGCAGCTGGCACCGGTAGTCCAGACAGGGTATGGAGAGATGGAGATGCTGAACCCTGTTAGGAACCATCTTCCGGCCCACGTTGACTGGCGAGCTATAGGAGGAGTTACACCTCTTCGGGGACCCCTCTTACCACCAGTCAGGGGACCAAGGCCACATCCGTGTCCTTATGGATCCCAGGGATCTCAGGCTAGAGTGTTTCCTGATCCGCAGGTTGAACTTCCAGGTCATGGAGGTAATCTCTATGAGATGTTCTATGCGGATGCCTGAGCTGTGAGCGGAAGGATAGTATGGTAGTAGCCGTACGTTCACAGTCCTGCGTGACTTGTGAAGTATGGTAGTAATGTGAAACGAATTCCGGAGGCCTAGATAAATAATGTATAGGAAGCTTGTACGCCTCTCATGAGTAGTTTCACAACTTCAGCAGTTGCTCTACGGTTAAGGTTGTACTGAGCTATGTAAGGGTGTGTATGAACCATGGTGTATATATAGCAGTTGCTTGTTACCATGTTGTTCGGATATTCATTTACGCATTCCGTGTGTTCAGTACATTCTTAATCCATAGCTAGTATTGATATGATATTGGTCTAAGCTATGAGTTTGTTTGTCAGGATGGTGTTCACCAGGTTGAACCGTGCCACTGCTCATGAGCAAGGTGAGGGTAGTCAAGCGTCGCAGGAAGACCTGCCTCACCCACCTTCTCTGGTAGAAGTGATGCTTGAGGCAGAAAGAAACAAAAGGGAGACCAAGCGACTGCTAGAGCGTATTGAGCAGAATACGGCTCGATAGCCTAGGAATGCTGCAGTGTCCCTCAATGACTTTGTGAAGCTGAATCCTCCAAAGTTTCATCATTCCGTCGATCCCCTCGACGCTGATGACTGGTTGTGCAGCATCTCACGCAAGATCAGCTCGGCGAATGTGTCTCAGGCCGACAAGGTGACCTTTGCAGCGTATTTCCTGGAGGGACCCGCCAATCTGTGGTGGGAGAATTTTGAAGCTATGCGTTCCGCTGAACCAGTGGCCACATGGGCAGACTTCAGTGCAGCTTTTCGTCTGCACCATATTCCAGAGGGCCTGATGGACAGAAAGAGAGAGGAGTTCTGTGCCTTCACTCAGGGCAAGTTGTCTGTGGATGCCTATAGCCGCGAGTTCGGTAACCTCGCCCGCTATGCAACAGAGGAGGTGTCTACTGACGCCAAGAAGCAAGCAAGATTCCGTAAGGGTCTGAGCCCTGAGCTCCGTCGTGATCTGCGCCTCCATGAGTGTGCAAGTTTTCAAGCCCTAGTCAACAAAGCGGTCAGTGCGGAGACTGGTCATTCTGACTTCGAAGCCACAAGGAAGCACTCCCGTGACTTCGGCTCGTCTTCTGGTTCCGCGCTTCCAAAACGCAGGCTGTGGGTTCCAAACAGTTCTCTGCCGCCAAGATACACTCCGAGGCTATCCTACGTGGCGCCTCAGACGAATCAGGCCAACCCTCCAGCAAAAGCTTATGGTGGTCCAGCAAGCAATGCTGCACCACGTGCCAACCAGGTGATATGCTACAAGTGTGGAGAACCAGGGCATTATTCCCGTGAGTGTCCTCAGAATGTGGGTGCCAAGCAACCCGGAAAGTCCGTCGGGCAGGCCAAGTCGGGCAAAGCTTTTTATGTGAAGCCAACTCCTGCACGTGGCCGTGTGAACTATGTGTCAGCAGAAGAAGCTGCAGAGGATCCCGACGTCATGCTGGGTACGCTTCTTGTTAATCATCACCCAGCGTCCGTTCTCTTTGACACTGGGTCTTCTCATTCCTTCATTTCAGAAAGTTATGCACAGTTGCATAACATGTCATTTTGTGATATGCCAATCCCATTGGTTGTCCAAACCCCTGGTAGTAAATGGCAAACCTCTAGGATAACCTATGACAATGAAATTCTAGTAGACAGGCTAGTTTTTCTAGCCTCATTGATAGCATTGAAATCTTCGGATATTAATATCATCTTGGGCATGGACCGGAAGTCGGCTCACTATGCCAAGATTGATACTCACTCTAGAAATGTCCAGCTTACCCATCCCTCGGGTGAGATAGTAAATGTCTCTACTCGAGTTGCCAAATGCCAGCTCTATTCCTTAAATGCCAACCCTCTTCCGGAACTTGAAGACATTCCGGTAGTCCGTGACTTCCCGGATGTTTTTCCAGAGGAACTGCCAGGAATTCCACCTAACAGAGATGTAGAGTTTGTGATAGATCTTGTTCCGGGAACTGTCCCAATAGCCAGAAGACCTTATAAGATGGCACCCCTAGAGCTAGCCGAACTTAAGAAGCAATTAGATGAGGCCTTGAACAAGGGTTTCATTCATCCTAGCTCTTCTCCTTGGGCTTGTCCCGTCCTCTTCGTCAAGAAGAAAGACGGAACGGATCGGATGGTTGTAGATTACCGACCAGTTAACCTGGTCACCATAAAGAACAAGTATCCGCTTCCGAGGATCAACGATCAGCTCGCTGGATCCTCAATCTTCTCCAAAATTGATTTGAGGTTGGGATACCATCAAATCAAGATTAAGAACGGGGACATTCCAAAAACGGCTTTTGTTACTCGTTATGGCCAATATGAGTACACCGTTATGTCGTTCGGTTTAACCAATGCCCCAGCCACCTTCTCTCGGCTGATGAACTCAATCTTTATGGAGTATTTGGATAAATTCGTCGTAGTATACCTCGACGATATTCTCATCTACTCAAAGAATGAACAAGAACATGCCGAGCATCTAAGGCTGGTATTGATGAAACTTCGAGAGCATCGCCTTTATGCCAAATTTTCAAAATGTGAATTCTGGTTATAGGCCACGTAATCTCTGGTAAGGGTATTGCTGTCAATCCCGAGAGAGTTCAAGCTGTCCTTGATTGGACTCAACCTGAATCGGTTAAGCAAGTTAGGAGTTTTCTTGGTCTAGCGAGCTATTGTCGCCGCTTCGTCGAGAATTTCTCCAAGGTTGCAAAGCCTCTGACTGAACTCCTCAAGAAGGATAAAAAGTTCGAGTGGACACCACAGTGTGAGCATAGTTTTCAGGAACTTAAAAGACGCCTGACTTCCGCACCCGTGTTGCTACCACCAGATTTTCCTAAGGACTTTGTTATCTATTGCGACGCCTCGCGACAAGGATTAGGTTGCATTCTCATGCAAGATCGTCATGTGATCGCATACGCATCTCGACAGTTGCGTCCACATGAGGATAATTATCCCACACATGACCTTGAGCTTGCAGCTGTGGTCCATGCACTAAAAACCTGGCGACATTATCTTTTGGGTAATCGTTGCGAAATATTCACTGATCACCAAAGTCTGAAATATATCTTCACCCAGCCGGATTTGAATCTCAGGCAAAGACGGTGGGTTGAGTTGATCTTGGATTACGACTTAGGGATAACTTACACCCCGGGGAAGGCCAATGTTATGGCCGATGCACTAAGTCGTAAATCTTATTGTAACAATTTGATGCTACAACAAGGTCAACCACATCTCCATGAGGACTTTCGGAAGTTGAATCTTCATATTGTTCCTCAAGGATTCCTTTCCACCCTGGTGGCGAAGCCTACTCTTAAGGATCAAATTATAGCTGGCCAAAAGCGTGACAAGGGTATATCACGGATCAAGGAGAATATTTTTAGCGGAAACGCTAAAGAATTTTCCATGAATGATCAAGGTGTGGTGTTCTTCCAGAATCGTTTAGTGGTTCCTAAGAACCCACATCTAAGGCAGTTAATCCTTAAGGAGGCTCATGATTCTCCTCTCACCATTCATCCCGGTAGTACTAAGATGTATCAGGACCTACGCCAGAGGTTCTGGTGGACTAGGATGAAGAGAGAAATTGCTGAGTTCGTTGCTAACTGCGACGTTTGTCGCCGAGTTAAGGCAGGACATCAAAGGCCTGCTGGCACCCTTCAACCTTTCGCTATTCCTGAATGGAAATGGGATAAAGTTAGCATGGATTTCATTACCGGATTTCCCAAGACCAAGAAAGGAAATAATGCTATCTTTGTGGTCATTGACCGTCTTTCCAAAGTGTCTCATTTTCTTCCTGTTCGTGAGAGTATAACAGCTAGCCAGCTAGCAGAGTTATATATCTCTCGAATAGTGTCTCTTCATGGTGTTCCCCTGGAAATTAACTCGGACCGTGGGAGTATCTTTACTTCTCGCTTCTGGGAAAGTTTTCAGAATGCCATGGGGACTCACCTATCTTTTAGCACTGCTTTCCATCCTCAATCAAGTGGTCAAGTAGAAAGAGTGAATAAAATCCTAGAAGATATGCTCCGAGCTTGTGTTATTTCGTTCGGTATGAATTGGGAGAAGTGCCTTCCATTCGACGAATTCGCTTATAACAATAGTTATCAATCAAGCTTGGGCAAAGCCCCTTTTGAAGTTCTCTATGGACGAAGATGCCGAACCCCTCTCAATTGGTCAGAAACCGGAGAGAGGCAACTCTTTGGCCCGGACATGATCCAGGATGCAGAAGAGCAGGTTCGCATTATTCGTGAAAAGTTGAAAACAGCCCAGTCTCATCAAAAGAGCCAATATGATCGTCATCATAAGGCTGTGACCTTTGAAGTTGACGAGAAGGCTTACCTTCGGGTTACACCTTTGAAGGGTACCCATCGTTTCGGTATCAAGGGAAAGTTGGCTCCTCGTTACATTGGACCTTTTCGCATTCTTGCCAAACGAGGAGAAGTTGCCTACCAGTTGGAACTTCCTCCGCATCTTTCCAAGGTTCATGATGTTTTCCACGTCTCGCAACTCAGGCGTTGCTTTTCGGATCCTATCCGTGAAGTGGACCACGAAACGCTTGATCTACAAGATAACCTTTCTTACCGAGAATACCCCGTGCGTATTCTTGATCAAGCTGAGCGTACCACTCGACTTCGAAACCTCAAGTTTCTTAAAGTTCAATGGTCAAATCATTCTGAAAAGGAGGCAACTTTGGAAAGAGAGGATCGTCTCCGACTTGAGTATCCTGCGTTATTCCCGACGACTTCTAAATCTCGGGACGAGATTCTTTTGAGTGGGGGTGAGTTGTCACATCCCTAACCCTTAAGAAAGATAGCATTGTGCTCATGTCTTCTTTGCATTTGCATCTAAGAAGTTTCAACAAAAACAACAAAGTGGCAAAGGAAAAACTCAAAACCCTAGCCACCATTTCAATTAAAGGAAATTTCAACTAGTTCAAAATCAATGAACCCAAAATGGCCTCAAGAAATGTTCAAACTTTCTGATAAATCATGAAAGTAAATGAGCATTGGAGAAAACTATTTTCTTGACACTTTAAGCATTTTAAATAAATGCAAAAGCTACTGGTTTCAAATTTAAAAATTGAAATCAGAAACTATAATTTTCCAAAAATGTTGAAAACCTTGGAAATGAGTGGGGATATTATAATAAATATTTCAGGAGGTCTAAAATAGTTTTTACTTTTTGTTTTGGAGCTGAATTAATTAGCAATACAATAATTAGCAAAATAGAAAAACAAAAACAGAGGAATGGAAAAAAGACTTACCTGTCGCCCAAGCCTGGCCCGGCCCATCTCCCCGCTCGTCCCCTCCCTCGCGCCAGTAGGCAGCAGGAGGTGGCCGCCGCCTCCTCCGGCGCGGCCACGCACCTGCGTGCCTGCCTGGCTGCCGGTTCGCGCTGGCGACGATGGGGATAAGCTCCCCAGAGCTTCCCCTATCCATTCCCCGCCTCGGTTCTTCCCCTCCTCCCGGATCCCCTCCTTCTCCCTGCTGTCGCCATTAGAGCCGAGCTCGAGCTCGAGCTGCCCGTGCCCCTGGCCATAGGATCCCCTCCCAGAGCACGCCATTAGCTCCGCCTCGTCGCCCTGGTCGCCTCTGCAGAAGCCGAAGCCTCCTCGAGCCCTGCAACGCCCGCAACGCCGTCGTCTTCCTCCTCCCGCCGCCGGACCTCTCCCGTCGATTCGTCGCCCCCAGGCCTTCCCCGAGCCGTCTAAGCTCTGCTCTGCACTCCCTGTGAGCATGCGGTCATTTCCCCTAAGTTTTCCCCGTCGATCCCCTACTCTAGCCCTAGTTTCACCGGAGCCCGATGAGGACTGCCGCTGCCGCTCGTTGCCGGTAGCCCTCCGATGTCCAGCTCGTCCTTCCGAGGGCACCAACAGCTCCAGGACGACGCGTAGATGCCGTAGCAGCTAAGAACCGAGCGTAGATCCCTCTGATTCAAAGACCCCGAGAACGCCCGAGCTTCGGCCGCCGCTCCGGCTCGTCCTCGACGCCTCTTCCGGCGACCCTAGCCTCCCCAGTTGGTCCTGCCAGATCGGCCACTTCGCGAGCATGTTGTAGCTGCAAACCGCGTGCGTTTTGGTGCTGTGCAGCGCCGTCTAGGTCGCCTCCGGCGAGCCCTCCGCCGCGGGTCTGGTCGCCGGCGACCACCCTCCGGTGGCCGTCGACGTGGCCGACCATTAGGGCGTAATCGCCCTCCCCTCAGTCGCTCCAAGTGGGCCCAAGGCCAAGTCAAACCCCAATTAGGGGCTGGTCAGCGCGGGATTAGTCCCAGAGAGGCTGACCAGTGGGGCCCCCCTGTCAGGTTTGACCTGAACAGGTCGGCTGACCTGCTGACGTCAGCCTGATGCAATAAATGGAATTTCCAGTTTAAAACTAATTCAGGAAATTGCTAAAATTTGTAAAAATCATAGAAATTAATCTGTAACTCCAATGAAAATAAATTATATATGAAAAAGTATCAGAAAAAATCAAGGATTCTGATTATGCTATTTTCAGCTATGTTTGAAAAAGTTACAGGACCCTAAATTGTGAAATAAGGAATAATTCAATTCTTTAATCACTTTATAAATGGAATTTGCAAAAAAATATCCAAATTTCATTATAAATGCAATGATCACACACTGCCCTAGATATAAATCAGTACCATAACATGACATTAGGTTGATCTGAGCATCAGGTCGAATCAATTAAACCGGTATCCGAGAATACCCGTTTGAATTGCTATTCGAATGTGATTCAAATCAACTCTAAACCTAAAACATCTTGATTATAATAAATTCTCACTTTGCATTCTCATGCCATGCTCATGCATCATTTTGATTGCATATGATTGTTATTGAATGTTGCCATTCATTTCGGTAGGCTCCGCACCCCCGGATTCCACCGAATATCCGTCTGACGGATATCGTTCCTCCTCTGAGCAACAAGGCAAGCAACCCTTTTGATCATCCCAATAACTCCTATGTTCTTGCTCCTGCACCTATTTATTGCATTAGGATCAAATGCTTCAACTGCTTTTGCCACGATAGTTGGACCCACTTCCTTTGCATGACTTAACCTTGTCACAGTAAATAGCCGAACCTTGCAACCTAGCATACCTGGTAGTTGCTTGAGCTATGATGTGCCTTATCCTGCTATGCATGCTATGCTTAGAGTTGTGTATGGTCTGTCATCTGGGAGATGAACAGAAATGTGGAATGTGTTCGGTGAGCAAAGGTCGTGTGTTGAACTTGATTTGGTAAAGGTACCGGTGAAAGGCTGTGTAGGAGTACATGGCGGGTTGTTTCATTGGAACCGTCCTTAGGAACTGAGTTCCGTGTATGTAATCCAAGACTAGATACTACCACATGCTGGGCCCTGAAATATGACCCCGCTCGGCCTATTAATCGCGTAGTACTCGGTCCAGGAGTTGCAAGTAGTTTCTGGTGTTTATAGTAATGCTGGAGGCCGTGCATGGTGCTGACCTGAGAGGTGGACCGTGATGCGGTAGGCAGTGGCATGGTGTACCAAGTGGCACCCGGATGGTGGGCTTGGGAACCCTGCGCACATCGTTTGAGGCCGTGGCGGAAACCTCGGCCGGACTTCCGTACGGGTTACTCTCAGATAGGCGATAAACCTGGACTAGGTACTAGTGTGGTTAACGGTCGTGGCCGACTCCCTCGCTGGGCTTCCGCTTGAAGGTTGCCGAGGTGCATGACGTGCACATGGCGATAAGTGGCGGGAGCGTGTGTGACGAAGTACACCCCTGCAGGGTTATGATCTATTCGAATAGCCGCGTCCGCGGATATGGACTACTTGGAGACATATGTTGTTCATAGATAATTTCAATGGCTACTCATAAAATTGTCAAGATAAGCGTCAGTGTCATGGACGGCATTTCCGTATGGATACGGAACGATTCCACGATAGTGTATTGTTGTGGTGTTAGTGGACTCGTGTGCGAGAAATCAAGTTGTCAATTTTTTTTAATAAAGCAAGTTGTCTAGCCACGAGTCAAATGCTGGCTTCCCGCATGAAACCCCACAATACCTTTTGATACCTTGCATGAGTAGTTAGTTCTCCTAAAGTCTTGCTGAGTACTTTCGTACTCATGTTTGCTTAATAAATGTTGCAGAGGTTGCTAATGACCCTAATGGAGGGTTCTTCGTAGACATCGACGACGACGAGTAGCTGGTGTCCCAGCTACGATCTGGCCCTACGTCGACTCTGTAGTATAGTCAGGCCACGTGCCTACTAGTTTCCCTGTCTGTACTCAGACAGTTTATAACTCTTCCGCTGGCTTGTATTGTATGACTGCTATTATGGGTCGTGAGACCCTTAATGTGTAATATTATGTGTGTGGCTCTTCCGAGCCTCTTAAATAAAGCTTGTATGTTAAAGGTTATGTTGTGATGCCATCGATGTATCTATACATACCGGTATGCCATGCGTACGTGTGTCGTACTTGATATGTATGGGGTTCGATTACCTAGCCGTGAACTTTAGTAGCACTCCTTACAAGGAAATGCCCCTTTGTGGTCCAACGAGCCTTGGTAGTTCGCTACTGCTCCGGACACACTGGTTGACCGGCATGTGTCCTTCTTAGCTGCTGTGTCTGTCCCCTTTGGGGAAATGTCACGCGATGTAATGGAGTCCTTGTAGCTTGCTACGACTCGTCTACATTCGCCGGTGACCGACACCTGCTTTGTTGGGTCATGTATGCCTATCCTTGTGCGGTACTGCCACTTTGGTTTATGACTAGACATGTCGATCCGGGTTCTTTGACATTGGATTGCTAGCGATACTATCGCATACGTGAGTCAAAAGACGCAAATGGTCCCGGCTAAGGTAAGGCTGCAGCCATGGAGTTAACCGTGCGTGAGACCACAAAGGGATGCGATGGGTTACAGGCTAGATTCCTATGGCTTAGGATCGGGGTCCCGACAGGGATGTCATCTCCGGTGGCCATCTTCATCATCCGGGCGGTGGCCATGACGAGGAGGGAGTAGTCTATCCTCGAGGTCAAGGGTTTGTACGAGTAGCTATGTGTTTAATCTCTCTCTCTCTCTTTCTCTCACTCTGTCTATCTCTCTCTCTCGTGTTCTTGAGATGTCATGATCTTGATATACCACAAGCCTTGTTAGTATAGTTGGATCATATGGTATTTGTCCCATGCTATTGTTGTCATGAATTGAGTCTTTCACTTTAAGATCTCGTTATGTTGGATTGAATATTCAGGTTTGAGAGCACATGATATATGTCTTGCATGCAGATACCCGTAGTGACATTGGGGTATTCAAGTGATTCACTTGATATATGTTGTGGCATCAACTCGCGGATTCCCGAGGTGACATTGGGGTAATCTAGGCATATGTGTTGATTGCATGTTTGCATACTACGTTCTCCAATAGAAATCTTGGTGTGCTCCTTCAAGTTCTTTGTGTTGGATTGAGTATTATGAATCTGAATTTGTTATTGTGTTATTTTAGTATGAACTCTTGATAGATCGATCAGAAAGGATAACTTGTTATCTTAGTATGAACTCTTGGAAAGATTGGTCGGAAAGAGTAACTTTGAGGTGGTTTCATACCCTACAAATAATTTCTTCTTATGTTCTCCTCTATTTAGAAACTTTGGAGTGATTCTTCATCACACGTGGATGGATTGTTATGTGATCCAATTATATTAACATTGTTGAGAGATTGCACTAGCGAAAGTACATGCCCTAGGCCTCATTTTCAAGCATTGAATACCGTTTATGCTCAGTTTTTTTTACTTGGTACCTTGCTGTTTTTATATTTTCAGATTACAAAAAACTATATCTAGTATCATTACTACACCGGTATCACCATCTCTTTGCTGAACCAGTGCACCTACACAAATTACCATTGTATTTGGTGTGTTGGGGGACACAAGAGACTTTTTGTTATTTGGTTGCAGGGTTGTTTGAGAGAGACCATCTTCATCCTACACCTCCCGTGGATTGATAAACATTAGTTCATCTAGTTGAGGGAAAATTTCTACTGTCCTACAGAAGTCTGCGCTTGGAGTCCCAACACGAGTCTACAAGAACAAGTTGTGTAGTAGACATCAAGCTCTTTTCTCATGCCGTTGCCGATGAGGTGAGTGCTTGAAGGTATATCTTTAGATCTTGCAATTGAATCTTTTAGTTTCTTGTTTTTCACTAGTTTGGTTTTACAAAATAAAATTAAGAAAAATGGAATTGAGGTGGTCTCATATTGTTCATCTTTATCATGTCTTTCTTGAAAATGATGGAAAGGAAAATTGTGCTCAATTGCTAGAGGAAGAACTTATGGAAATGCTTAATGTGAAATCCTTGAATGATGAGCATGATAGTAATATTGTTATTATGAATTCTATGAATATCCATGATGCTAATGATATGCAAGGCCACAAGCTTGGGGATGCTATGTTTTACGAAGATGATATTTTAGTCCCCCATGTTTTGATATGAAAATTTATTCTAATGAAAGCATGTCTCCTATTTATGATGATTATATTGATGAAAGTGGGTTTGGAAGATTGTTAACTCTAGGTACTAATGATCGCACTAATTTGGAGGTTGTTAAATCTTATTGTCATAATGATAAAAGTGGATATGGAGAGGTCATGACTTTATTTAGTGACGAGTCCACTATTTTGGAAGAGGCTTAAGTTGACTATGACAACAAAGTTGCTATCTATGTTGATTATGATGATGACATGTATGTTATAAAGATTAATAATAATGATGAAACTTGTCATCATGATATTAATTTTAAATTTGATTATGTCACTCAAGTATAACATGATAGTTATTTTGTTGAGTTTGCTCCCACTACTATGAATGATATGAAATTTGCTTATGTGGAGAGTAATAAAAATTCTATGCTTGTGCATCATGAAAAGAATGATTTATGTGATAGTTATATTGTTGAATTCCTTCATGATGCTACTGAAAATTATTATGAGGGGGGAACATATGCTTGTAGGAGTTCCAATAATATCAAGTGTCCTCTCTATGTGTTCAAAGTTTTGAAGTTATGCTTGTTTTGCCTTCCTATGCAAGATGATACTTGTTAAAATAAATTGTTTTATTTCAGAATCCCTATGCATAGGAAATGGGTTAGATATAAATGTGCTTACCATGTGATTCATGATGCTCTCTTGTTTCAAGTATTATTCCTATACGGGCATCATTGAAATCAACATGCCTAGCTAAAAGGCAATAAAGAAAAGCGCTTGTTGGGAGACAACCCAATATTTATCCTTTCTCTTTTTGAGTATTCACATGAGTAAGATACTTTGGTAATCATGTTTTATATCTTTTATTGCAATAAAGTGCCAAGTAAATCCTTTGCGATAGTGTGGATACTTGCTTGTTTGAATCTGTGCAAAAACATAAGCTTTTACGTGAAGTGCAAAATTTGTCTGATTTTACTGGGGCGTCAAAAATTATGATATTTTTACAGAGTTTTGTTATGCAAATTATCTGCGTTTTACTATTTTTCAGAATTTTTAGAGTTAGGGAAGTATGGTTTTAATGCAGATCTTCAGAGACTGTTCTGTTTTTGACATAATCTGTTTTGCGTGCATAGTTTGCTTGTTTAAGTGTTTCCATAACTTATATTGAGTGATATAGATTATGGGGATGATAGAATATAATAGTTATTATGTGAGAACAATTATGAATCTTGTCTTAACAGTACCTAAGTGAATGATTGATACGTCTCCAACGTATCTATAATTTTTGATGGTTTCATGCCATTATCTTGTCAAACTTTGGATGTTATGCATGCCTTTTATATATTTTTGGGCCTAACTTATTAACTCAGTGCCAAGTGCCAGTTCCTGTTTTCCATGTTTTTGACCCCTTTCAGAGGAGGTTTTGAAACGGAGGCCAAACGGAAGAAAATCCCCGAAAAGAATTTTTTCCGGAACGGAAGAAGATCGGGAAGCTTGAGAGCCAAGGCAGGGGAGCCTCAGGGGCCCCACAAGCCCCCACCCCGCGGCCAGGGGGGAGGCCGCAGCCCACAGGCTTGTGGCCCACCTGGGCGCCTCATACGTCTCAAACGTATCTATAATTTTTGATGGTTTCACCCTGTTATTTTGTCATTTTTGGATGTTTTATGTACCTTTTATATCTTTTTTGGGACTAACTTATTAATTCAGTGCCAAGTGCTAGTTCCTGTTTTTTCTGTGTTTTTGGCTCTTTTCAGATCTGATTTTGGAACGGAGTCCAAACGGAATAAAATCCCCGAAATGATTTTTTCACGAACGGAAGAAGATCACGGGGCGTGTGGGCCAAGCCAGGAGGGCTCCTAGGAGCCCACAAGCCCCCACTCCGCCACCAGGGAGAGGCGGCGGTGTCAGGGCTTGTGGCCTCCCTGGCCGCCCCCTGACCTTGGCCTATATATTCCCTAAAATACGGCAAAAAATTAGGGGAGCCTCGAAAATACTTTTCCGCCGCCGCAAGCTTCCGTTTCTGTGAGATCTCATCTGGAGACCCTTCCCGGCACCCTGCCCGAGGGGACTTTGGAGTTGGAGGGCTTCTTCATCATCATCATCGCCCCTCCAATGACTCGTGAGTAGTTCACTTCAGACCTACGAGTCTGTAATTAGTAGCTAGATGGCTTCTTCTCTCTCTTGGATCTTCAATACAAAGTTCTCCATGATCTTCATGGAGATCTATCCGATGTAATCTTCTTTGGCGGTGTGTTTGTCGAGATCCGATGAATTGTGGATTTGTGATCAGGGTATCTATGATATATATTTGAGTCTTTGCTGATTTCTTATATGCATGATTTGATATCCTCGTAAGTCTCTCCGAGTCTTGGCTTTTGTTTGGCCAACCGGATCTATGATTCTTGCAATGGGATAAGTGCTTGTTTTTGGGTTCTACCATGTGGCGACCTTTCCCAGTGACAGTAGGGGCAGCAAGGCACACATTAAGTAGTTGCCATCAAGGGTAACAAGATGGGCTCTGTCGTTGATATGAGATTGTCCATCTACATCATGTCATCTTGCTTAAGGCGTTACTCTGTTCTTTTGGACTTAATACACTAGATGCATGCTGGATAGCGGTCGACGTGTGGAGTAATAGTAGTAGATGTAGAAAGTATCGGTCTACTTGTTTTGGACGTTATGCCTATAGATATAATCATTGCCATAGATATCGTCACGACTTTGCGCGGTTCTATCAATTGCTCGAGAGTAATTGGTTCACCCACCGTCTACTTGCTTTCATGAGAGAAGCCACTAGTAAACACTACGGCCCCCGGGTCTATTCACATCCATCGTTTACATCTCCGCTTTTACTTTGCTTTGTTACTTTGTTGCTTTCAGTTGTCACTTGGTGAACAATCTATAAGGGATTGACAACCCCTTCATAGCGTTGGGAGCAAGTTTTTGTGTTTGTGCAGGATCTTGTGATACTCCTCCACTGGATTGATACCTTGGTTCTCAAACTGAGGGAAATACTTACCACTGCTGTCCTACATCACCCTTTCCGCTTCGAGGGAACACCAACGCAGGGCTCCATAGCCGTAGCAGAAGGATTCCTGGTGCCATCGACACGACTATTCCTGTCGCCGTTGCCAGGGAAGCACAACTGACATCAGAAGTATTTCTGGCACCGTTGATGGGGAGGAGAGAGCAAGATCTATCCAAGTAGGTCTCACAAACTTATCTCTTGCATTTACTTTTGTTGCCAGTTGCCTCTCGTTTTCCTCTCCCCCACTTCACATTTTCCGTTTTCATTTGCCTTTCTCCTTTGTCGTTTTCTTTTGCCTTTTGCCTTTTTCGTTCGCCCTTTTATCTCGCTTGCTTTTTGTTCGCTTGTGTGACATGTGCCTTCAATATGCTTGCATCTTCGCTTGCTGAAAATCTAGTGATATGGATCCTCATCCACTAGCTAATCTCTTTAAGAGATCCACTTATGTGGAACGAATTGCTAGTGAGTTGAGAGCACTTGACTATCTTTATGGAGTTTTGCTTGAGATGCGTGAATCTGAAAATCGTGATGAAGAAACTTATGATGTGATTCACGAGGGCTCCTTGAATGAAAAGCATGATTGCAATGGTTTCACTATAAATTCTATTAGTGACAATCATGCTAAAGATATGCAAAACCCTAAGCTTGGGGTTGCTAGTTTTGCTATGTCCACTACTTGTTGCAATAAACATGATTGGGGTGATGATCTTTCTTATGATCTTGAAAAAAATTTCAAGCCTCATGATGAATATGATATTTGCAATTATATTGAAAGTGGGTTTGGAGAAGTCATGACTTTCGTTGATGATAATCCCACTATTTTTGAAGAGCGTCAACTTTGCATGCATGTGGATCATGAAAAGAATATCCTTTGTGATAGTTACATTGTTGAATTCGAATACGATCCCACATGTAATTGCTATGGGAGAGGAAAATATTGTGGCAGAAACTTTCATGTTACCAAATTACCTATCATTATGTGGAGATTGCTATTGTCTCTTTCTTCTTCCTTGCATATGGAAACTATTGGTTGTCCTGACAATCTGTTTTACTATAAAATGCCTATGCATAGGAAGTATGTTAGACTTAGATATGTTTGCCTTTTGCCTAGCTAAGGGCGTTAAACAATAGTGCTTGTTGGGAGGCAACCCAACGAATCTATCCTTTTTCTTTCTGTTTTGTGTTTTCCACACTTTCATAATTCTGTTATGATCGTGTTTTTTGTGTTTCTTTTTGCGTTTGTGCCAAGCAAAACCGTTATGATTAGTCTTGGGGATGATCGTTTGGTCATGCTGGAAAAGACAGAAACTTTCTGCTCACGAAAAGAATTTTCATTTTTTTCTGTAAGAGCTTTTGAGTTGATTCTTTTTGCTGCTGATTGCTACGCAAATTCTTCAGACTTTCAGAACTTTTCAGAATTGTTGAAGTACAGAGGTATATGAAATATACAGATTGCTACAGACTGGTCTGCTGTTAACATATACTGTTTTTGTTGTGTTGGTTGCTTATTTTGATGAAACTATGGATAGTATTGGGGGGTATTAGCCATGGAAGATTGAAAATAAAGTAACCCAACATCAGCACAAGTAGAATTTAAGTTTTCTACAGTACCTAAGGAAGTGGTGGTTGGCTTTCTCATACTAATGTTATCACGAGTCTCTGTTTAAGTTTCGTGTTGTGAAGTTTTCAAGTTTTGGGTGATGTTCTTATGGACAAAAAGATAAAGAGTGGAAAGAGCTCATGCTTGGGGATTCCCAAGGCACCCCAAGAGATTCAAGGATGCCGTAAAAACCTAAGCTTGGGGATGCCCCAGGAAGGCATCCCCTCTCTCGTCTTCAATCCATCGGTAACGTTACTTGGGGATATATTTTTATTCACCACATGTTATGTGTTTTTGCTTGGAGCGTCTTGTATCGTAGGAGTCTTTTATTTTTGTTGTGTCACAATCATCCTTGCTGCACACCTAGATAGAGAGACATGCATGAGAGAAGCCACTAGTAAACACTACGGCCCCCGGGTCTATTCACATCCATCGTTTACACATCCTCTTTTACTTTGCTTTGTTACTTTGTTGCTTTCAGTTCTCACTTGGCGAACAATCTATAAGGGATTGACAACCCCTTCATAGCGTTGGGAGCAAGTTTTTGTGTTTGTGCAGGATCTTGTGATACTCCTCCACTGGATTGATACCTTGGTTCTCAAACCGCCGTGCTACATCACCCTTTCCGCTTCGAGGGAACACCAATGCAGGGCTCCATAGCCGTAGCAGAAGGATTCCTGGTGCCGTCGACACGACTATTCCTATCGCTGTTGCCAGGGAAGCACAGCTGACATCAGCGCCCTCTGCCCTAGGGGTTGCGCTTATAAATTCCCTAAAAATCCTAGAAAAAACTAGGAGATCATCGAAACTACTTTTCCGCCGCCGCAAGCTCCTGTTTCCTCTAGATCTCATTTGGGGCACGTTCTGGTGCCCTGCCGGATGGGAGATTCGGATACGAACGGCTTCTTCATCAACACCATGACCTCTCTGATGATGCGTGAGTAGTTCACCATAGACCTACGGGTCTATAGCTAGTAACTAGATGGCTTCTTCTCTCTCTTGGATCTTCAATACAAAGTTCTCCATAATCTTCATGGAGATCTATCCGATGGAATCTTCTTTTGCGGTGTGTTTGTCGTGATCCAATGAATTGTTGATTTATGATCAGATTATCTGTGAATCTTATTTGAGTTTCTTCTAATCTCTCTTATGCACGGTTTCATATCCTTGTAATTCTCTTCGAGTTGTGGGTTTTGTCTGGCCAACTAGATCTATGATTCTTGCAATGGGAAAAGTGCTTGGTTTTGGGTTCATACCGTGAGGTGACCTCACCCAGTGATAGAAGGGGTAGCGAGGCATGCATCGTGTTGTTTCCATCAAGGGTAAAAAGATGGGGTTTTCATCATTGGTTTGAGATGATCCCTCTACATCATGTCATCTTGCTTAAGGCGTTACTCTGTTCGTCATGAACTCAATACACTAGTTGCATGCTGGATAGTGGTCGATGTGTGGAGTAATAGTAGTAGATGTACAAAGTATCAGTCTACTTGTCTCAGATGTGATGCCTATATGTATGATCATTGCCTTAGATATCATGATGACTTTGCGCGGTTCTATCAATTGCTCTACAGTAATTTGTTCACCTACCGTGATATTTTCTATTTTGAGAGAAGCCTCTAGTGAACACTATGGCCGCCATGTTCTACTCCACACCACATTTCAGCCTTACACTTTTTACTTCGTTGCACTTTCCGCCTTCAGATCTCACTTTGCAAACAATCTTGAAGGGATTGACAACCCCTTTGAAGCGTTGGGTGCAAGCTTGTTTGTGTTTGCACAGGTACTCTAGGCTTGATGAGACCCTCCTTGTGGATCGATACCTTCGTTCTGAAACTGAGGGAAATACTTACTGCTCCCGTGCTGCATCACCCTTTCCTCTTCAAGGGAAAAACCAACGCAAGCCTAGTCTCTGTCAACGTGTCAATTTCTTGCGCTATTGTTTGAGAAGTAGCAAGAAGGATTTCTGGTGCCGTTGCCGGGGAAGGACTTTTGTTGCCGTAGCAGAAGTATTTCTGGCCCGTTGCTGGGGGGGAAGATCAAGTCAAGAACTCATCCAAGTAGGTGTCGCAAACTCATCTCTTGCATTTACTTTGTTTGCCAGTTGCCTCTCGTTTCCCTCTCCCCCACTTCACCAATTTGCCTTTTTCGTTTGCCTTTTTCGTTCGCCCTTTTTCTCGCCTGCTCTTTGTTTGCTTGTGTGCCCGCTTGCTTGCCTGCTAAAACCCAAATGGCCCCACCAAGGGATTTTGATGCTCACTTTGCGAAGTTAGAAGAGATTGAAACTAGTGTTAAAGTCTTCATGTCTATACAATTTGAATATAATAGTTACTTCTATAGAGAGCTGAAGGAGCAAAATTCATTTCTGGCTTTTATGAGTAGAGAAGTTGATGATATGGCCAAAGAATTCCTTGCGCTAAATTCTCAATTTGCTCGTCTCGAAAAGTTAGTAGGCCAGATTTCTGATAAGCAAGCTACTTTAGTCAATAAAATGGCTGCTAAACCCGAAACTCATGATGAGAATCACGAAGATCTTAAAGTGCTTGGTGTGACTCCCATTGAATCTTTGTTTGCTCGTGTCAAACCTAATTCTTATGGGGCTGGATATGAATCCACTTTGGTTGAAAAGTGCCCCAATGATTCGGAGTCCATCTAACTTGATGCTAAAAGCATTGAAAGTGGAGTAGAAGATGTTAAAACTTTGAGTAGTAATGAAATTACTACTGTGATTTCAAGGAATTCAATTATGATAGTTGCTCCTTGATTGAATACATTTCTTTAATGCAATCCATGTTAAACTCTCCACACACTTATAGCCAAAACAAGGCCTTTACCGATCATATCATCGAAGCTATGATAAAATCTCTTGAAGAGAAACTTGAATTGGAAGTCTCTATCCCTAGAAAGCTTCGTGATGAGTGGGAACCTACCATCAAAATCAAAACCAAAAACTATGAATGCAATGCTTTGTGTGATTTGGGTGCTAGTGTTTCTGCGATTCCAAAGTCTTTATGTGATGTTCTGGGTTTTAATGAGATTGAAGAGTGTTCTCTTAATTTGCATCTTGCTGTTTCTACTGTCAAGAAACCCATGGGAAGGATCAATGATGTTCTTATTATTGCAAATAGGAACTATGTACCTGTGGATTTCATTGTGCTTGACATTGATTGCAATCCTACATGCCCTATTATTCTTGGTAGACCTTTCCTAAGGACTATCGGTGCTATCATCGATATGAAGGAAGGGAATATTAGATTTCAATTTCCTTTATGGAAGGGCATGGAACACTTTCCTAGAAAGAAAATAAGATTGCCTTATGAATCCATGATGAGGGCCGTTTATGGTTTGAGCACCAAAGACGACGATACGTGATTCTATCGCTTTTATGCCTAGCTAAGGGAGTTAAACAACAGCGCTTGTTGGGAGGGAACCCAATGAATTTATCGTTTTCTTTCTGTTTTGTTGCGTCCACACTTTCATAATTCTGTTGTGATTGTGTTTTTTGTGTTTCTTTTTGTGTTTGAGCCAAGCAAAACCTTTATGACTAGTCTTGGTAATGGTTGTTTGATCCTGCTGGAAAAAAGACAGAAACTTTTCGCTCACGAGATGATTTTTCTTTTTTATTCAGAAAGAGATTTGGAGTTGATTCTTTTTGCTGCTGGTATATATTCTTTTTTCCCAGGCCGTCATACGTTTTCAGAATGTTTGAGGTACTAGAAGTATACGAAGTATACAGATTGCTACAGACTAGTCTGTTTTTGACTGATTCAGTTTTTGTTGAGTTGGTTGCTTGTTTTGATGAAACTATGGTTAGTATTGGGGGGGTACTAGCCATGGAAAAGTGAGAATACAGTAGCCCAACATCAATATAGATAGAATTCAAGTTTGCTACTGTACCATAAGAAGTGGTAGTTTGTTTTCTTGTGCTAATGTTATCACGAGTTTCTGTTTAAGTTTTGTGTTGTGAAGTTTTCAAGTTTTGGGTGATGTTCTCATGGCCGACGAGATAAGGAGTGGAAAGAGCTCAAGCTTGGGGATGCCCAAGGCATCCCAAGTCAACTTCAAGGACACCAAAAAGCCTAAGCTTGGGGATGCCCCGGGAAGGCATCCCCTCTTTCGTCTTCAATCCATCGGTAACATTACTTGGAGCTATATTTTTATTCACCACATGATATGTGTTTTGCTTGGAGCGTCTTGTATCTTAGGAGTCTTTTATTTTTGTTGTGTCACAATTATCCTTGCTGCACACCTTTTGAGAGAGACATGCACTCATCGTGATTTTGCTAGAATGCTCATAGTGCTTCACTTATATCTTTTGAGCTAGATACTTTTGCTCTAGTGCTTCCCTTATATCTTTTAGAGCACGGCGGTGCGTGACTTGGTATTTGGCTTATGCTATGAAAGTAGTCCCAAAGGTGATAGGTACCCAAGGAGGATGCAAAAACCTCCATGTTCATGTGCATTGAATAGAAAGAGAAGTTTTGGTTCCTCTCAATTAGTTTTGAGACGTGGATTCAGTAATATTAAGAGCTATGTTAGTAGGGTGTTGTGAATCTAGAAATACTTGTGTTGAAGTTAGTGATTCCCGTAGCATGCACGTATGGTGAACCACTATGTTAGGAAGTCCGAGCATAATTGATCTATTGATTGTCATCCTTTGTGTTGAGGTCGGGATCGCGCGATGGTTTACACCTACCAACCCTTCCCCTCGGAGTATGCGTTTAGCAGTTTGTTTTGATTTCTAATAAAAACTTTCGCAACAAGTATATGAGTTCTTCATGACTAATGTGAGTCCATGGTATAGATGCACTTTCACCTTCCACCATTGCTAGCCTCTCTAGTACCGCGCAATTCTCGCCGGTGCACAAACCCACCAAATTCCTTCCTCAAAACAGCCACCATACCTACCTACTATGGCATTTTCATAGCCATTCCAAGATATATTGCCATGCAACTCCCACCGTTCCGTCTCATGACTTGTGCCGTCACTCTCATATTGCCATTGCATGATTGTAAGATAGCTAGCGAGATGTTTCAACGTCATACGCCATGCTAGATCGTTGCACATCTCGGTACACTGCCGGAGGCATTTCCAATGGAGTCATCATTGTGATTTTTGAGCTGTGAGTAAATAAAAGTGTGATGATCATCATTATTAGAGCATTGTCCCATGTGAGGAATAAAAAAAAATAGGCCAAAGATGCCAAAAACAAAAAAAAGGGAGAAAAAAAAGAGAGGCCTAAGAGCCCAAATGAGAAAACAAAAGAGAGAAAAAGAGAGAAGGGACAATGCTACTATCTTTTTCCACACTTGTGCTTCATAATAGCACCAGTTTCTTCATGATTGAGAGCTTCTTGCTTTGTCACTACCATATGCTAGTGGGAATCTTCATTATATAACTTGGCTTGTATATTCCAATGATGGGCTTCCTCAAAATTGCCCTAGGTTTTCATGAGCAAGCAAGTTGGATGCACACCCACTATTTCTCCTTTTGAGCTTTCACATATTTATAGCTCTAGTGCATCTCTTGTATGGCAATCCCTACTCATTCACATTGATATCTATTAATGGGCATCTCCATAGCCCTTTGATACGCCGAGTCAATGTGACCATCTCCTCCTTTTTGTCTCACAACCACCACCACACTCTTTTCCACTTATAGTGCTATATCCATGGCTCACGCTCATGTATTGCGTGATAGTTATAAAAAGTTTGAGAAAGTAAGAGTGCGAAAATAATTACTTGGCCAATACCGGGGTTGTGCATGATTTACATTAGTTGTGTGAGGATGATGGAGCATAGCCAGACTATACGATTTTGTAGGGATAACTTTCATTGGCCTTGTTATTTTGAAAGTTCATGATTACCTTACTAATTTCTTGAAGTATTATTGTTTTCATGTCAATAGCAAACTATTGTTTCGAATCTTACGGATCTAAACATTCATGTCACGTGAAAGAAGTTGCAAACGAAAACTATGCTAGGTAGCATTCCACATCAAAATTCATTCTTTATCACTTCCATACTCGAGGACGAGCAGGAGCTAAGCTTGGGGATGTTTGATACGTCTCCAACGTATCTATAATTTTTGATGGTTTCATGCTATTATCTTGTCACACTTTGGATGCTATGCATGCCTTTTATATATTTTTTGGGACTAACTTATTAACTCAGTGCCAAGTGCCAGTTCCTGTTTTTTCCATGTTTTTGACCCCTTTCAGAGGAGATTTTGAAACGGAGTCCAAACGGAAGAGAATCCCCGAAAAGATTTTTCCGGAGCGGAAGAAGATCGGGAAGCTTGAGAGCCAAGGCAGGGGAGCCCCAAGGGCCCCACCAGCCCCCACCCTGCGACCAGGGGAGAAGGCCGCGGCCCACAGGGTTGTGGGCCCCCTGGGAGCCCTCCGCCCTAGGGGTTGTGCCTATAAATTCCCTGAAAATCCCAAAAAAATCAGGAGATCATCGAAAGTACTTTTCCACCGGCGCAAGCTCCTGTTTCCTCTAGATCTCATTTGGGGCACGTTCTGGTGCCCTGCCGGAGGGGTGATTCGGATACGGAGGGCTTCTTCATCAACACCATGACCTCTCCGATGATGCGTGAGTAGTTCACCATAGACCTACGGGTCCATAGCTAGTAACTAGATGGCTTCTTCTCTCTCTTGGATCTTCAATACAAAGTTCTCCATGATCTTCATGGAGATCTATTCGATGTAATCTTCTTTTGCGGTGTGTTTGTGGAGATCCGACAAATTGTGGATTTATGATCAGATTAATGAATCTTATTTGAGTTTCTTATGATCTCTCTTATGCATGATTTCATATCCTTGTAATTCTCTTCGAGTTGTGGGTTTTGTCTGGCCAACTAGATCTATGATTCTTGCAATGGGGGAAGTGCTTGGTTTTGGGTTCATACCGTGCGGTGACCTCACTCAGTGACAGATGGGGTAGCGAGGCACGCATCATGTTGTTCCCATCAAGGGTAAAAAGATGGGGTTTTCATCATTGGTTTGAGATTATCCCTCTACATCATGTCATGTTGCTTAAGGCGTTACTCTGTTCGTCATGAACTCAATACACTAGATGCATGCTGGATAGCGGTCGATGTGTGGAGTAATAGTAGTAGATGCAGAAAGTATCGGTCTACTTGTTTCGGACGTGATGCCTATATGTATGATCATTGCCTTAGATATCGTCATGACTTTGCGTGGTTCTATCAATTGCTCGACAGTAATTTGTTCACCCACCATGATATTTGCTATTTTGAGAGAAGCCTGTAGTGAACACTATCGCCCCCAGGGTCTACTCCACACCATATTTTCAGCCTTACACTTTTGTCTTCGTTGCACTTTCTGCCTTCAGATCTCTCTTTGCAAACAATCTTGAAGGGATTGACAACCACTTTGAAGCGTTGGGTGCAAGCTTGTTTGTGTTTGCGCAAGTACTCTGGACTTGACGAGACCCTCCTTCTGGATTGATACCTTGGTTCTCAAACTGAGGGAAATACTTACTGCTCATGTGCTTCATCACCCTTTGCTCTTCAAGGGAAAAACCAACGCAAGCCCAGTCTCCGTCAACGTGTCAATTTCTGGCGCTGTTGTTTGAGAAGTAGCAAGAAGGATTTCTAGTGCCGTTGCTGGTGAAGGACTTTTGTTGCCGTAGCAATGATCTATATTTATGATACTAACCCATCTCACGAAGTCTCGTTAAGTTTTGTTTGATTGAATTTTTCAAATTTTGGGTGAGATGCAAATATGAGGAGAATAAGGAGCAGCAAGAACCTAAGCTTGGGGATTCCCAAGGCACCCCAAGTTAATATCCAAGGAAGACTCGAGCGTCTAAGCTTGGGGATGCCCCAGAAGGCATCCCCTCTTTCATCTCCAACATTATCGGTATATCTTACTTGGAGGTATATTTTTATTCATCAAATGATTTGTGTTTTTCTTGGAGCATCATTTTATTTTGTTGTTATCTAATATATGTTATGTATAATCTTGTTTTTTAATAAAAAGTTTCAAGGATGGCCTTTAGAATGCTTGAATTGCATGTGTGACGATTGCTGTATAAAAACACAAACTTATGATGTAGTATTTGGATTATCATATTTTACTCCAACGTGGAAAGTTTCTAATTTTTTTACACAGTACTTTCATATAAATTATTTATCACTTCCTTAGTTTTCAGAATTTATGGAAATGATAGTATAAATTATCATATATAAAGTGTACGTCTGTATATATATATATATATATATATATATATATATATATATATATATATATATATATATATATATATATAAAGTGTACCTCCAAAAATTCTAAAAATTTAGGAAGTGATAAATAATTTATATGAAAGTACTATGTAAAAATGTTATATATATATATATATATTGCTACAGACTGTTCTGTTTGGACAGATTGCTGCCATAGTTTTGTTATCTAGTCACCTTAGAGTTTTCATGGCTTATATTAGTGGATATAAATTGCGGAAATAATAGTATACAACACATAATGTTTGAAAATTATTATGCAACTTGTCTTGGCAGTACACGAAATGTTGATTTACTTTTATGTGTACTAACCTAACTCACGAGTTCTTTTCAAGATTTGTGTGGATGAGTTTTTGAGCCTTAGGTGAAACCGGGATATGAGAGGATTGAATGAGATAAAAAAATCTCAATATTGGGGATTCTTAAGGCACCCCAAGTAAATATTTCAAGAAGTCTCAAGCATCTAGGCTTGGGGATGCTACGCATCCCACCTCTCTTCATCAAACAAATATCAGTTAGCCTAGGTTGAGGCTAAATTTTTATTTGTCCACATGATATGTGCTATTCTTGGAGTGTCTTTTGTTTTATTTGTTGTTTGAAATAAAATATCAGATCTGAAAAATCTTTATTGAGAGAGAGTCCTCACATAGCTACCTAATTATTTAACTACTAGCTTGATCTTCATTTATATCTTTGAGATTAGTTTGATTGAATTTCTCTAGTATTTCACTTATATTTGTTTGAGAGCTTGTTATTAGCAATCACAATTTTCTTTAAATGAAATTGGTTCCAAGGTGATAGATATCTAGGAAAATTATAGTAAAAACTCTCATGAATATCATTGGAGATTAAACTTGATTCTTTGCAATAATTTTGCGATATGAAGATAGTGATATGTGAGTTCTGTTGATGAGTAATTATGCTTTAGTAGGAATATTGGTGTTAATGTTTGTGATTCCCTATGCATGCACATTAAGTAAATAATTATGCTATGAAATTACATCCTACTTGTGTTGCATTATTTGGTGGTAGTTATGTTTAATGTTTGCTTGTGATGGTTTTTGTTCCTTGGTTGGGCGCTTCTCAATCTATTTGCTAGCCTTCACTTGGACTAAGCGGGAATTCCGCTTGTGCATCCATATCGTAAACCCAAAGTTGTGCCAAATGGGTCCACCATACCTACCTATAAGCGGTATTTCAGTGTTGTTCCAAGTAAATTTGTATGTGCCAATTCTAATGTTCAAAATAAACTTTTGTTTATGTGTGCCCGTACCGCTCATGAAGCGGCGAGTGGTGGCTGGTATCTTCCATGTTAAATAGGATATTCTCAAGACGAGTGTTTATTCACTTGTCATTGCATGAGAGTATGGCGGTAATAGGGATGCCTAGTCCCAAAATGCAAAGAAAAGTTATTTTATGTTGTAAAATAATATATTTCTTGGAAAGTGTTGGTATGGACGATACCCGTGGATGCGGCTAGCCGTAGAATGTGAAAGAGTGGTGGAAAAATGAATAAAATTTATTTTCAGTTTGGGAACCACCTATAATTTCTTTAGCATGGAGGATATTGGAAACTTTTAGTCGTTTTCGTTGACACGAAAAGCCTGCCACCCAAAATAATTGTATCTCTCAGTTTAAGCTTTGAGCTCCGGCACCTCTATAAATCCCTGCTTCCCTGTGCGAAGGGCCTATCTATTTACGTTATGCAATAATTTATTTTTAATTGAGTCTCCATCTTCTCTTCTAATGCACCAACTAAGGAACACTGTTATCATACTTCAGCATTGGATGTAGCTAATATTTGGGTGTGTTGGATGAATGGATCAATGATTGAGCATGATGGCCTAGGGATAGCATTCTTTAACGTTGATATTTTGAAAGACTTGGGTGCTTGTTGATATGCTTGAATTTTAAAGTATTCATGTCAAATTATAGACTATTGCTTTGAATTATCTACAAGCCCACATGTCCATGCTATAAAGAAAAGAATATGATGAATATGATAGTTTTCAATTGCCACTCTACCATGATGAGTTTTTAAAGAAAGAGTTGTTGTTATGATGCTAGGAAAAGTCACTGAAATTATCATTGATCAAACTTATGCACTATGCTAGCATTCACACTTCATAAATTATTATTTTTATCATTTACCTACTTGTGGACGAGTAGGAATTAAGCTTCGAGATGCTGATACATCTCCAACGTATCGATAATTTATGAAGTATTCATTCCATGTTTGCCTATGTTCACAATACTTTTATATGGTTTTGTTGCACTTTACATGATTTATTTAGAATAACCCAGACTGACGCTGTTTTCAGCAGAATTACGATGGTGTTGTTTTTTGTGCAGAAATAAAAGCTTTCAAAATTGGACGAAACTTTTTGACGATTTCTTTTGGTGGAAAAGAGAAATATAGGAGCCAAGAACCACAGAGCCCCCTGGTGCCCACTAGACACTGATGACCCACAAGTGTAGGGGATCTATCGTAGTCCTTTTGATAAGTAAGAGTGTCGAAGCCAAGGAGGAGCAGAAGGAAATGACAAGTTGTTTTCAGTAAGGTATTCTCCGCAAGCAGTGCAATTATCGGTGATAGATAGTTTTGTGATAAGGTAATTTGTAATGAGTAACAAATAACAATTGTAATAAAGGTGCAGCAAGGTGGCCCAATCCTTTTTGTAGCAAAGTACAAGCCTCGACAAACTCTTATATAAAGAAAAACGGCCCCGAGGACACATGGGAATTTATGTCAAGCTAGTTTTCATCATGCTCATGTGATTCGAGTTCGCTACTTTGATAATTTGATATGTGTGTGGACCGATGCTTGGGTGCTGCCCTTACTTGGAAAAACCTCCTACCTATGATTAACCTCTCTCGCAAGCATCCTCAACTCCAAATAGGAATTAAGATAAATCTAACCATAGCATTAAACATATGGATCCAAGTAACCCCCTTAGGAAGCAAAACATAAGCTAGGGTTTAAACTTCTATCACTCTAGCAACCCATCATCTACTTATTACTTCCCAATGCCTTCCTCTAGGCCCAAATAATGGTGATGTGTCATGTAGTCGACGTTCACATGACACCACTAGAGGAGAGACAACATATATCTTATCAAAGTATAGAACGAATACCAAATTCACATGATTACTTATAACAAGACTTGTCCCATGTCCTCAGGAACAAACGTAACTACTCACAAAGCATATTCATATTCATGATCAGAGGAGTATTAACAATCATTAAGGATCTGAACATATGATTTTCCACCAAATAAACCAACTAGCATCAACTACAAGGAGTAATCAACACTACTAGCAACCCACACGTACCAATATGAGGTTTTGACACAAAGATCGGATACAAGAGATGAACTAGGGTTTGGATAGGAGAGGGTGATGATGAAGATGTTGATGGAGATTGACCCCCTCTTGATGAGAGGATCGTTAGTGATGACGATGGCTTTGATTTCCCCCTCCGGGAGGGAAGTTTCCTCGATGGAATAGCTCCGTCGGAGCTCTAGATTGGTTTTGTTGAAGTTCCGCCTCGAGTCAGTGGCATTACGTCCCGAAAGGTCTGATATGATTTTTGTGGGGACCCCGACTAGCAAGTCGAGTTCGTCGTGCCCAGTGACCCCAAGGATCAATGTTCACTGAACACAGATACTGAATAATAGAGTTTTACATCCAAGTACCGCAATTATTACATCAAACGACCAGAAGGTCGGGTTCAAGAGCGAGGCCTAAAGCCAAATTAAACAGATACATCGGGTAGCGGAAGTTCGTAAGGGCTAAGAAGTGTCCATGCCATCAAGCCTACACCGACAGGCATTCTGACTTGGAAGCGTCCTAGATTGCAGGTTCGTCTCCGATGACGTACTCGTCGCCAAACTCCGGTCCTTCCATGTCTGGTCAATAATATAACCAGTGGCAAGCCAATGAGTACTTTGAATGTACTCGCAAACAGCCCATGATATGAACATTGATAGAGAAGAATAACAGTAACATGTATCTTTGGTGGAATGCAATTTGGTGGAATGATCAGGTATATGCAACAAGTTAAAGAACTACTCTTGAAGAACAGGTTACAGATATCGACATATCTGACAAGGGTAGAACACACCGGATTCACCCTATATGCCAAGTCACCGAACTTGGTCATATCAATTCCTCAAGTAACTCCGGTTATTAACACCATTCACCGAACTCACACACACACACTTGGTTTATGCGGAAATATCAGGACGTAGTTTAAGCAGCACCACCCAACTGTCCTTGACCATGGACACAACTATTCGAATAGTTTGACACTCTGTAGAGGTAGTACGCTGGACCCATGAGAAATAGGAAACTTCCGTGTCATCCACGACTCGCGGTATATCACATATACCCGAGGTAAGTACCCGATCATCATCTTTCCCCTGACGATACTAGACAAAGAGGTCCACTCGATTGGTACCCAACCCACATGTTGTACATCTTACGAGCACCGACTCTGGACAGTATCAACCATGCGGGGACCAATGGTGTGCCTAGAACTCATAATAATGGCATAGTCGTCCTACCTGGCACGACCCCATCACGAGAGTGACACCGATCACTCCCGCCACTAGTAATGTGGCTCTTTGCTAGTACCGACCAGAGTAATCAACAAAGCCCCGTCCCACAAAGGGGTCATTAGTGGCACCCAACGGGGTTTTCATAAACTCTTAATTTAACTCATCATCATGCTCATGATAATATACTTTTACTTGTCAACATGGTATTAACATGACCCTCAAGGGGTAGGGTCAAGCTCAATGCAATGATCCTATAACTCTACTAGTCAACATGACAGTAGCATGATCCTCATAAGTGGTAGGGTCAAGCTCATCATGTTCATGCTCCGAGGAGCCATGTGAATAACATCATCAACATGCAAGGGCTTTGAAGAAGCCTCTCGTGCCATCACCACAATGATGAACCGGCATCGCGATCACATGCAACGGGAAAATACCAACTATACTAGCATGCAACAATGTTTATGATCAAATCATGGTCAAAGGGCTGCTTGCCTTGGTCAACTAGGTATCCGGGGTCTTCGAGGTCTTCCGCTCCGAATCCTCCGTCACCCGGTAATTCTACCGTCGAGAAAGGAATAAATAAATAATAGCTCACACCAAAACAGATCACAAGGTGCTTTTAAAAATGTTGCAAAGCTCGAATAAATTCAGTTTATTATTTCGGAAAATGTTTCCTCTGGTTTTTATTAGCTAAGCATATTTATTTAAAAGCAAACAGGAGCAAACAAATGCTTTTAATATCATTTTATTATACCAAAACAGATTCTGTTTTTGAAAAATGTCAAACTCTACAGAATTAATTACTACACATTTTTAGAAAATTGTTGGTGGAAGAATCATATTTTTCTACTGGCTAAATATTTTTATAAAAATCATTTAAGCTTGCAGGTTAAAAATAAAAGAAAAGGCCAGGGGGGACCCAGCCGGCCCAGCCAGCAAACCGGCCACCAGGCGCGCGCGGGCCAGGTTCAAACCTGACATGCGGGCCCCTGGGGTCAGCGTCAGCGGCTGAGCGCGCTGGCTGCCCCAGGACACCGACAGGTGGGCTCCACCTGTCGGGTCCTTCTCCTACCTCCAGCCAGAGAGGTGGAGATGGACGCCAGCGAGGATACCGTTGCCCTCACACCAATCTAGGAGCGGGAATGGGTCCCTCGTTCCTCCGCCTACCTGCTCGTGGTCGGGACGTCACCGGAGGTGGTCTGGGTCGCCGGCGATGAGGTGACCGTGGTGGAAAGGTTTCGGGATGGCGTCGAGCTAGTGGCTAGGAGCACGGATTCGCTCGGGGAAGTTGGGGGAAATGATCCTGGCGTCAAGGGAAGTGCAATGGGAGGTCGGGCGGCGCAGGAGCCGTCGTGTAGCCGGAGATCGACCGGAGCTCTGAGGCGGAGGGGCCTCGGTCGATCTCGAGCACCGGGGCTCTGAGAGCTCGATTGGGCGGCTAGGGGGAGTCTAGTGGTTGTGCTGAAGCTGCCTGGGGGGTGTTGGGGTACCGGGGAGACCTATTTACAGGCCAGCGACGGTGAGCCGACTCGGGCGCGCCGGTGACTCACCGTGGAGCGCCGGCATGCACAGTGAGGTGCTGGCTGCGAAACCACGTGTTCGGGACGTGGTTTAGGACCTTCTGGTGCATCGGCCCTAGAGGGATGACGAGTGGGGTCGAGCCGCAGCATCCGTGCATGCTCGGCCGCGTCGGGCGTGCGCGGGCGCGCGTCGCCTGAGTTCTTGCGCGAGGAGAGGGGGTCCCTGATGGTAGCTTTGCACCCAGTGGCTGTCGGGGGAGCATTTGGACACTACTAGGGAGGTTGGAACTGGCCGGGGGCGACGTCCCCTTGCTCGAGGTTCTTTGTAGCGCGCCCAGAGCGCAGTTTTGGCATGCCACGGCATGCTGGAGCGCTCTGGGGCACTTAGGACGTGTCCTCCATGTCCTGGGTGTTGCTGGGAGTGTGCCTAGCCATTGTGTGCTAGTGGGAGCACGAGCTGGTCAAAGGAGGCAAGGAACACCAGTGTTGCCAGTCCTGGCCTGCGGCTCAAATTGAAGATCTTGTCACTAGTGCTTGGAGTTGGGTAGGGGCTGGTTGACTGAGTGCTCAGGGTGTTCTGGGGCTCTAACTCACCAAGTTTGGGGCTTTGCCATTGGGTAAAACAGTGTCTAGGAGGGTTTTTACCTTCCTGTCAGAAGGTATTCGACAATGATTTGGGGTGCTTCCACTCCACCACTGGAACTGACACTTAACAGGTTTGGTCTTGGGGTAAAAACATGGGGTTTCAGCAAATTTGAGCTCCATTGAACAAGTTTAGCTTTGTAAACATGGAAATGCTTCAAAATGACCAGTAATGTCCTTTACAAAGGAAGTGTGGCCAATCAGAGTCTCACAAATCCCATCTTTGGTGTGGAGTCCTCATTTGGGGTGTCAAACACCTCTACAAAGTTTCAGCTCCATTAGAGAAACTTTGAAGTGTAGAGTTGTTCCAACTCTTTTCTGGACATAGAGGGTTTTGGGCTCATTAGGTCCACTTCCCCACCTTGGATCAAGGTGAGATTTTATGTGAGCACCTAATATGGCTTGGGTGGGCTCCTGTAACTTTATGGGAATTTATTGAGATTATTTCCTTTGGAAACATCTCAAAAAGCTAAAACAGATAGAAATGGTTTTCAGGGTTTTACTGAAATAATATTAATATAAAATAGGGTTGAAAATCCCATATATGGAAAATATATGTCCTTCTGAGCTTCCATGAATTTCCTCAGAATTTTCTAAGGCAGGAAAGCAATTTCCCTTGTGGGAATATCATTCCTGGCCTTAGAAACAGACATAAATATAAAATAGGAAATTAATATTTTAAATCACTAATTAATGTTTTTAATGAATGAAAATAATATTTGGATCAGATCACCAACTTTGGTAGGAAGTGCCACTTGGCTTCATGAGCTAGTAGTGTATCCTAACATGATGAAGGTGATCTTGATATAAAGGAAAAAGGGTTTTTGAAGAGAGCAAAATAATAAGTTTTTCATGGGTTTGAGTCATCAAGCAAGCAAGCATTCACTCATACAAGGGCTTACATTGCACTCATAACATTATTTGAAAAAGTTTTAACAAGCTCTGATTTTGCAACATAAAATACTTGTGGTGAAAAATAGGGTGTGACAGACCTATCCCTCTTACAAGAATCTCGTCCCCGAGATTCCTAAGCTAACCGTTAAATAGCTCGGGAAATTATGATCGGAGATAGTCTTCACGTTCCCACGTGGCTTCTTCTTCGGTATGGTTGCTCCACTGAACCTTGAAAAACTTGATGGTTCGGCTTCTGGGGCAACGTTCGGCTTCACCAAAATGCGGATTGGTTTCTCGCGGTAGGTAAGGTCCGGTTGAAGGTCAATAGCTTGATGATCAATGTCCTTGTAAAGATCGGGACGGGTCGGCACTTGCAAACACTTCTGGAGCTGTGACACGTGAAACACGTTGTGCACACCCAAAAGCTTAGGAGGTAGCTCCAACTGATGAGCTACTTCCCCGCGCCTTGCCGTGATCTTGAAGGGTCCAATGAACCTTGGAGCTAGCTTCCCCTTGACATGGAAACGCTTGGTCCCCTTGAGAGGCGTGACTCGCAAGTACACCTGATCTCCGGGAACAAACTCCACATTTCTGTGGCGAGGGTCCGCATAGCTCTTCTGCCTTGACTTAGCTGCCTTCAAGTTCTCTCGCACAAGCTGAACCTTGTCCCCTGCTTCCTGCAGTGCTTCTGGTTCGAAAACTAGTGCTTCACCGGTTTCAGACCAATTGAGCGGGGTGCGGCACTTCCGCCCATATAACGCTTCGAATGGGGCCATCTGAAGACTGGACTGGTAGCTGTTGTTGTAAGAATACTCAGCAAACGGCAGGCAATCTTCCCACTTGGCACCATGAGCCAAAACACAGGTGCGGAGCATGTCCTCAAGTATCTGGTTTACCGTCTCGGTCTGTCCGCCCATTTGCGGGTGGAAAGCCGTACTGAAGGAGGGTTTGGTTCCGAGAGCTTCTTGAAACTTCTTCCAGAATCTTGAGGTGAATTGCGTGCCGCGGTCAGACACGATCTCCTTGGGAACTCCATGGAGACTCACCACTCGATGAATGTATAGACTGGCCAGCTGGCTGCCATCGTAGGTGGTGTTAACGGGGATGAAATGGGCCACCTTGGTCAAATGATCGACTATGACCCAAATGGAGTTATGACCCTTATTCGACCGGGGCAACCCGATGATGAAGTCCATGCCGACTTTATCCCACTTCCATTCCGGCACTTGAAGAGGTTGCAGCAATCCAGCAGGTCGCTGGTGTTCAGCCTTGACTCGCTGGCATACATCGCATTTAACGGCATAGGAGCCAATTTCTCTCTTCATGCCATGCCACCAGAATCGTTCTCGGAGGTCTTGGTACATCTTGGTACCACCTGGATGGATAGAGTATGGTGTGTCATGAGCCTCTTGCGGGATCGAGTCCTTAAGTTCGGCCTTGTTAGGTACGCATAAGCGCTTCCCGTACCACAGTACTCCTTGCTCATCAATCGAGAATCCTGGGGCTTTGCCTTCTCGCACCTTCCTCTTGAGGCCTTCGATACTCTTGTGTCCCTTCTGGGCTTCCTTGATGTCGTCTGCCAGAGTAGGTTTGACTTCGAGGTTGGCCAGGTATCCTGGTTCGACTATCTGAAGCTCGAAGCTCTCCATCTCTTCATACAAGACGGGTAACCTTTCCTTGAGCATGACGTTCAAGGAGCCTGCCTTCCGGCTTAAGCCATCGGCTACCACGTTTGCCTTGCCGGGATGATACTGAATGTTGAGGTCGTAATCCTTGATTAACTCAAGCCATCTCCGCTGCCTCATATTTCAGACTTTTGTGGTCTGTATATATCTCACATCGCTTCCCCAGAAGGTAATGTCGCCATGTCTTCAGAGCATGCACTACGGCTACTAGCTCGAGATCATGGGTGGCGTAGTTCTCCTCATGCGGTCGCAGTTGCTGTGACAAGTACGCCACGACCCTGCCATCTTGCATCAGGACTCCACCGAGCCCGGTTCCAGAGGCATCACAATATATCACAAATTCCTTGTTGATGTCTAGGGTAGCCAATACCGGGGCGGTAGTTAGCCTCTTCTTCAACTCCTGGAAACTTGCTTCACACGATGGTGTCCACTCGAACTTTCGGCCTTTCTTCAAGAGCTGAGTCATAGGTCGAGCGATGCTGGAGAATCCTTCTACAAACTTGCGGTAGTATCTCGCGAGCCCGAGGAAACTCCTAACATCCTTCACGTCCTTTGGTGATTCCCAGTTGGTCACTGTAGTAATCTTGGACTGATCTACGGCCAAACCGCTTGCCATCAGGGTATGACCCAGAAATCCAACTTCGTTCAGCAAAAACTGACACTTGCTGAATTTGGCATAAAGTTGGTGCTCTCGAAGCTTTCCCAGGACTAACCTCAGGTGTTGCTCATGCTCCTCTTCGTACTTGGAGAAGATTAATATGTCATCGATGAACACGACGACCAACTTGTCCAAATATTCCATGAAGACCTTGTTCATGAGGGACATGAAGTAGGCCGGGGCATTTGACAAACCGAAGGACATGACAGTGCATTCATATAGACCGTATCGGGTCACGAATGCAGTCTTGGGTATATCTTCGGGTCGAATCTTCAACTAGTAATATCCCGATTGAAGATCGATCTTGGAAAACACCCTGGCCCCGTTTAACTAGTCAAACAGGTCTTCGATCTTGGGGAGCGGGTACTTGTTCTTAATTGTGACTTCATTAAGAGAACGGTAATCGACGCAGAGTCGAATGATACCATCCTTCTTTGAAACAAATAGAACAGGTGATCCCCAAGATGATGCACTCGGACGGATGAACCCTTTCCTGAGTTGCTCATCCAGCTGCTTCTTCAGCTGTGCTAGCTCTTCGGAACCCATCCTGTAAGGCTTTTTATATATAGGCCTTGATCCGGGCATGAGCTCAATGATGAACTCGATGTCTCGGTCAGGAGGCATTCCGGGTAGCTCGTCAGGAAAGACGTCCGGGTATTCACAGACTACAGGCACTTGATCAAGCTCTACCTCGGATAGACTGTTGACTCGAGGAACTTGAGCCGATACTGGCTCGGAGACAAACTTGACCTTGACCCCTTGGTTGCTTGTCATGGTAATGGCCCTGTTGGCATAGTCCAAAAGACTCTGGTGCTTTTCCAACCAATCCATGCCGAGGATTACTTCTAACCCTTGCGATTTAAGCACAATGAGGTCTGCCAAGAAACTCGTTCCATTGATAACTATCTCAACCCTTCTACACCCTAGGTTGGTCCTCAATATTGCTACCGGGGTTTGAATTGCCATCTGTCCACGGAGTAGAGTGGGTTTTAAACCACACTTCTCCGCAAACCTTTGAGTAACAAAAGAATGCGAGGCACGACAATCAAACAACACTGTTGCTGGAGTTGAGTTGACGAGGAACGTACCCAGAATGCAGTCCGGGTCTTCCTGCACCTCTTCTGCAGTGATGTGATTGATCCGGCCCCTGCCATTGAACTGCTGGTTGCGGGGAGCCTGGTTCCTTCCTGGTGCACCTTGACCTGGGTTGGGTGCATTGGGACGCGGTGCGTCGGGCTTCTTGTTGGGGCACTGCCTGGAATAGTGCCCGGTCTGACCACACCCAAAGCAGGTGACCTGCCCCAGAGGGTTGGTCTTCACTCCACCGTTGTTCGGCGGGTTGACTACTGGCTTGGCTTGCTGATGAGGCTGATAATTCTGGCGGAACACCGGGTTCTTGTACTGCTGCTGCTGAAAGTTGGGTCTCGCAGGTGCTGACTGCCATGGTCTTGGTCTTGCGCTACCGGGTCCTCCATTGCCTATCAGTTTGCGCTTGCGGGTGTCGTCCATCGCACGACGCTTGTCTTCGAGCATAAGCGCCTTGTTAACCAACTCGCTGAAGGTCTTGCAGTCGCAAACCACCAGCTGATATTGCAGGGACTGCTGTAACCCTTCCATGAAGCGTTCCACCTTAGCGGCCTCAGTGTTAACATCTTCGGGCGCGTACCTCGACAAGAGGTTAAACTTCTGCAGGTACTCCTTAACAGTTCCACTGCCCTGCCTCAAGGCTCGGAATTCCCGCTTCTTAAGGGCCATCATTCCAGGTGGAATGTGAGCCACACGAAATCCTTCCTTGAACATCACCCAAGTGATGACTTGCCCTATCCGCACGATCTGGAATCCATCCCACCATGCCCTGGCGGTGCCTCCGAGACAGTGAGAAGCATAAAGGACCTTCTCACGATCGTCGGTGCACTTAACCAGCACAAGGAGGTCTTCAATGGTGCGGATCCAGTCATCGGCGTCCAGTGGTTCAGTCATCTCCGTGAATATGGGGGGCCTAGTCCGCATGAACTCAGAAAGAGTAGAGCAGCCACCGCCATTCCCATTCCGCGGCGGGTTGTCCACCAGGACTTGAGTCAGCTGCTGAATAGCGGCATTGCTGGCTTGACACTCCTCCCGAAGAGCTTGAAGGAACTGAGCCATCGTCAAGTTCTCAGTAGGAGGTGGTGGCGGAATGTCGCTAGGTTGCTCGTGGTGACCTCGAGCGTGAGCTTCTCCTTCGGTTCCCTGCGGCGTTCCTGAGGAGCCGGCGCCGGGGTTGCCGAAGGTGCTCTTGCGGGTTGCGTTCACCATCCTATCATAGAAACAGACAGGTCAAAATGCCACCTTGCTCGGAAATACAACGATTCGTTCCTAGTAAGAGGGGGTCCAATGCGTACAAGTGCCAAGTTTTCAAAACCAAAGTTTTTGATAAACGGAAATTGCATTCATAAAAAGTAGGCGATGTAGTCACCTACAGGCTGCCTAAGGCAATATGTGACATACATCATACACACATACGTAAATAAAAAACGGATACATGGATACCCTATGCTCGGGGTATTCCTAATTGCCTACGCTAAATCCTACGCGGCGGACTGCTCAGTCTCAAAGGCGGGTTCAACATGATCCTCATCTTCGTCTTCGTCTGCATCAACATCTTCTTCCTTTATAGGAGTGGAAGAAAGAATCCGCACATCACGGCGTCTCTTAGGTGAGGCGGCGAAGATCTCAGTGTACTCTTCCGCTGTCAGGCGGCGACTCCAAAGAGGGACTGCCTGGATGGGTAACACACCACCCCTAGTAGCAACATCTGTCCTTCCTTCAGGTGCGCCTACCTTCTTTACCTTGCGATTCTGCATCTTTTCAGTGTGGAGCAGACCCTTGACTAGGTGCAGCTCTTGGCGAAGCTTGGCTGATTCCTTAACCAGGAAGTGCGTCAGGGTGTCCGACGAGAGGCTGAAGTAGGTGTGAAACCTTAATGGCATCCCATCCTCCGTGGCTGGGGTGAGTGTCCAACTCCCATCCACTCCTTCCTTAATGAAAGGTAGGTCACGAGTGACAGGCTCGTTAGCCATCTCAGGGAGGATGCTGCGGAGACGCACGAGCACCTCTCGTGCGGCCGTCTCCACTGCCAACATCAGCTCTCCCATCTGTGGTCCTTCGAAGAACCAACTAGACGGGGAGTCAATAACCTTCACTATCACGTCCACGTGATATTCCTTAGTGTCGGCATTGACCCAGTGCTCGTGGTAGAGGAAGATGGGCGTGCGACGTACGTGGCACTTCTCGAGACAATCCACCAAGAGTAGTGGAAAGCCGGTCTCCAGAAGTGTCTCAGGTACGGCAGCCATCTACAATGTATAGGAGAGAAGTCAGAAGGTTGTATGTGCAAAAGCTTTGTGCAAGGCTGGCGTTCTAACGTTCTCGGCTAACGTCCATGCTATCTAAGGCTTCCTATAGTCAGGATGGCTCTGATACCTGTTCTGTGGGGACCCCGACTAGCAAGTCGAGTTCGCCGTGCCGAGTGACCCCAAGGATCAATGTTCACTGAACACAGATACTGAATAATAGAGTCTTACATCCAAGTACCAAAATTATTACATCAAACGACCAGAAGGTCGGGTTCAAGAGCGAGGCCTAAAGCCAAATTAAACAGATACATCGGGTAGCAGAAATTCGTAAGGGCTAAGCGGTGCCCATGCCATCAAGCATACAGCGACAGGCATTCTGACTTCGAAGCGTCCTAGATCGCTGGTTCGTCTCCGATGGCGTACTCGTCGCCAAACTCCGGTCCTTCCATGTCTGGTCAATAATATAACCAGTGGCCAGCCAATGAGTACTTTGAATGTACTCGCAAACAGCCCATGATATGAACATTGATAGAGAAGAATAACAGTAACATGTATCTTTGGTGGAATGCAATTTGGTGGAATGATCAGGTATATGCACCAAGTTAAAGAACTACTCTTGAAGAATAGGTTACAGATATCGACATATCTGACAAGGGTTGAACACACCGGGTTCACCCTATATGCCAAGTCACCGAAATTGGTCATATCAATTCCTCAAGTAACTCCGGTTATTAACACCATTCACCGAACTCACACACACACACTTGGTTTATGCGGAAATATCAGGACGTAGTTTAAGCAGCACCACCGAACTGTCCTTGACCAAGGACACGGCTATTCGAATAGTTTGACACTCTGCAGAGGTAGTACGTTGGACCCACGAGAAACAGGAAACTTCCGTGTCATCCACGACTCGCGGTATAGCACATATACCCGAGGTAAGTTCCCGATCATCATCTTTCCCCTGACGATACTAGACAAAGAGGTCCACTCGATTGGTACCCAGCTCACGTGTTGTACGTCTAACGAGCACCGACTCTGGACAGTATCAACCATGCGGGGACCAACGGTGTGCCTGGAACTCACAATAATGGCATAGTCGTCCTACCTGGCATGACCCCATCACGAGAGTGACACCGACCAGAGTAATCAACAAAGCCCCGTTCCATAAAGGGGTATCGTGGTCATACTGGTAAGGTTGGGACGGTCGACACATCATAAATTTAATCCCCTTTCCGAAACCATACTCACACAAAACACCGGTGCATCACTCATCATCACCCTCGGGCATTAGTGGCACCCAACGGGGTTTTCATAAACTCTTAATTTAACTCATCATCATGCTCATGATAATATACTTTTACTTGTCAACATGTTATTAACATGACCCTCAAGGGGTAGGGTCAAGCTCAATGCAATGATCCTATAACTCTACTAGTCAACATGACAGTAGCATGATCCTCATAAGTAGTAGGGTCAAGCTCATCATGTTCATGCTCCGAGGAGCCATGTGAATAACATCATCAACATGAAGGGCTTTGAAGAAGCCTCCGGTGCCATCACCACAATGATGAACCGGCATCGCGATCACATGCAACGGGAAAATACCAACTATACTAGCATGAAAAAATGTTTATGATCAAGTCATGGTCAAAGGGCTGCTTGCCTTGGTCAGCTAGGTATCCGGGGTCTTCGAGGTCTTCCGCTCCGAATCCTCCTTCACTCGGTAATTCTACCGTCGAGAAAGGAATAAATAAATAATAGCTCACACCAAAACAGATCACAAGGTGCTTTTAAAAATGTTGCAAAGCTTGAATAAATTCAGTTTATTATTTGCGAAAATGTTTCCTATGGTTTTTATTAGCTAAGCATATTTATTTAAAAGCAAACAGGAGCAAACAAATGCTTTTAATATCATTTTATTATACCAAAACAGATTCTGTTTTTGAAAAATGTCAAACTCTACAGAATCAATTACTACACATTTTTACAAAATTGTTGGTGGAAGAATCATATTTTTCTACTGGCTAAATATTTTTATAAAAATCATTTAAGCTTGCAGGTTAAAAATACAAGAAAAGGCCAAGGGGGGACCCAGCCGGCCCAGCCAGCAAACTGGCCACCAGGCGCGCACAGGCCAGGTTCAAACCTGACATGCGGGCCCGTGGGATCAGCGTCAGCGGCTGCGCACGCTGGCTGCCCCAGGACACCGACAGGTGGGCTCCACCTGTCGGGTCCTTCTCCTACCTCCAGCCAGAGAGGTGGAGATGGACGCCGGTGAGGATACCGTTGCCCTCAAGCCAATCTAGGAGCGGGAATGGGTCCCTCGTTCCTCCGCCTACCTGCTCGTGGTCGGGACGTCACTGGAGGTGGTCTGGGTCGCCGGCGACGAGGTGACCATGGCGGAAAGGTTTCGGGATGGCATCGAGCTAGTGGCTAGGAGCACGGATTCGCTCGGGGAAGTTGGGGGAAATGATCCTGGCGTCAAGGGAAGTGCAATGGGAGGTCGGGCGGCGCAAGAGCAGTCGTGTAGCCGGAGATCGACCGGAGCTCCGAGGCGGAGGGGCCTCGGTCGATCTCGAGCACCGGGGCTCTGCGAGCTCGATAGGGCGGCTAGGGGGAGTCTAGTGGTTGTGCTGAAGCTGCCTGGGGGTGCTGGGGTTCCGGGGAGACCTATTTATAGGCCAGCGACGGTGAGCCGACTCGGGCGCGCCGGTGACTCACCGTGGCGCGCGGGTGTGCACAGTGAGGTGCTGGCTGCGAAACCACGGGTTTGGGACGTGGTTTAGGACCTTCTGGTGCATCTGCCCCAGAGGGAGGGCGAGTGGGGTCGAGCCGCAGCATCCGTGCATGCTCGGCCGCGTCGGGCGTGCGCGGGCACGCGTCGCCTGAGTTCTTGCGCGAGGAGAGGGGGTCCCTGATGGTAGCTTTGCATAGAGTGGCTGTCGGGGGAGCGTTTGGACACTACTAGGGAGGTTGGAACTGGCCGGGGGCGACGTCCCCTTGCTGGAGGTTCTCTGTGGCGCGCCCAGAGCGCAGTTTTGGCATGCCACGGCATGCTGGCGCGCTCTGGGGCATTTAGGACGTGTCCTCCATGTCCTGGGTGTTGCTGGGAGTGTGCCTAGCCATTGTGTGCTAGTGGGAGCACGAGCTGGTCAAAGGAGGCAAGGAACACCAGTGTTGCCAGTCTTGGCCTGCGGCTCAAATTGAAGATCTTGTCACTAGTACTTGGAGTTGGGTAGGGGCTGGTTGACTGAGTGCTCAGGGTGTTCTGGGGCTCTAACTCACCAAGTCTGGGGCTTTGCCATTGGGTAAAACAGTGTCTAGGAGGGTTTTTACCTTCCTGTCAGAAGGTATTCGACAATGATTTGGGGTGCTTCCACTCCACCACTGGAACTGACACTTAACACGTTTGGTCTTGGGGTAAAAACATGGGGTTTCACCAAATTTGAGCTCCATTGAACAAGTTTAGCTTTGTAAACTTGGAAATGCTTCAAAATGACTAGTACTGTCCTTTACAAAGGAGGTGTGGCCAATCAGAGTCTCACAAATCCCATCTTTGGTGTGGAGTCCTCATTTGGGGTGTCAAACACCTCTGCAAAGTTTCAGCTCCATTAGAGAAACTTTGCAATGTAGAGTTGTTCCAACTCTTCTCTAGACAGACAGGATTTTGGGCTCATTAGGTCCACTTCCCCACCTTGGATCAAGGTGATATTTTATGTGAGCACCTAATATGGCTTAGGAGGGCTCTTGTAATTTTGTGGGAATTTATTGAGATTATTTCCTTTGGAAACATGTCAAAAAGCTAAAACAGCCAGAAATGGTTTTCAAGGTTTTACTGAAATATTATTAATATAAAATAGGGTTGAAAATCCCATATATGGAAAATATATGTCCTTGTGAGCTTCCATGAATTTCCTCAGAATTTTCTAAGGCAGGAAAGCAATTTTCCTTGTGGGAATATCATTCCTGGCCTTAGAAACAGACATAAATGTAAAATAGGAAATTGATATTTTAAATCACTAATTAATGTTTTTAATGAATGAAAATAATATTTGGATCAGATCACCAACTTTGGTTGGAAGTGCCACTTGGCTTCATGAGCTAGTAGTGTATCCCAACATGATGAAGGCGATCTTGATATAAAGGAAAAAAGGGTTTTTGAAGAGAGCAAAATAATAAGTTTTTCATGGGTTTGAGTCATCAAGCAAGCAAGCATTCACTCATACAAGGGCTTACATTGCACTCATAACATTATTTGAAAAAGTTTTAACAAGCTCTGATTTTGCAACATAAAATACTTGTGGTGAAAAACAGGGTGTGACAATTTCTCTCAGGTCAAAACCCTTCATATAGCAGAAGATGGGCACTCGAGGCTTGCCAGGGGGCCCACTAGCATGGAGGGCGCGACCAGGGGGGTAGGCCGCGCCCCTAGCTTGTGGCCACCTGGTGGGCCCCCTCCGGTACTTCTTTTGCCCATTATTTTTTATATATTCCAAAACGATTCTCCGTAACTTTTCAGGACTTTTGGAGGTGTGCACAATAGGTCTCTTAGATTCGCTCCTTTTCCAGTCCAGAATTCCAGCTGCCGGCATTCTCCCTCTTCATGTAAATCTTGTAAAATAAGAGAGAAAAGGCATAAGTATTGTACCATAATGTGTAATAACAACCCATAATTCAATAAATATTGATATAAAAGCATGATGCAAAATGGACGTATCAACTCCCCCAAGATTAGACCTCGCTTGTCCTCAAGCGAAAGCCGAGATCGGTAAATATGCCCACATGTTTAGGGATAGAGGTGTCGATAAAATAAAGAAATGACATGAAGGCATCATGATTACTTTAGAACAGCAACACATATTGACATAGAATATCTTATACTAGAGTAACAATTCATTCACAAGGCAAAATATGCATCAAGAACTCTATTGAGAACTAAACAACTATGATTTCAGTCACTGGGGCAATTACAATTTATCACAACGTAGGAAAGAGTCAATATAAGAGCTTGTAAAGCAAATCCACATACTCAATCATCTCATAGTCTTTCATAATTTCTAACACTCACGCGGTACCTATGAGGTCAAAGATTCAATCGGACACAGAGGAAGATAGGGGCTTATAGATTTGCCTCCCAACTATTTACCTCAAGGGTAATGTCAACAATAATAACTCATGATCACCGACATCCGAGTGGATATATTTGTCTATATTATTCCCCAACACATGACGCTTGCCAAAATAGAAAGGCGAAATAAAGGAAATGGTGAAGATCACCACGACTCTTACATAAAGGCGAGTACTAGAAAAGTAAAGGTAACAGATAGGCCCTTCGCAGAGGGAAGCAGAGGTTGTCATGCACTTTTATAGTTGGATGCACAATCTCTTAATGCAAAAGAACGTCACTTTATATTGCCCCTTGTGATAAAGAACTTTATTACGCAGTCCGTCGCTTTTATTTATTCTATATCACAAGTTCGTATAAAGTTTATATTCCTTGCACTAATAAACCACACATACTTAACGAGCAATTTTCATTTCTTGCACCGATGAAAACTTACTTGAAGGATGTTACTCAATCCATAGGTAGGGATGGTGGACTCTCAAGGCAAAACTGGTTAAAGGGTTTTGGATGCACAAGTAATATCTCTACTTGGTGCAGGAGTTTCTGGCTAATATGAGGTGGAAGCAAGCAACACATGTTGAAGGATGTAGAGCCATATAACTTCTATTCGGAAATAAGCAAACATAACTCATTATGTTATCTTCCTTCTCCAACATCAACCTTTTAGCATATAATATTTTAACGAGTGCCCACAATCATAAAAGATGTCTAACATAATATATCTATATGTGAACCTCTCTTTCTTTATTACTTCCTTTTAATTGCAACATTGTCAATAGCTTTGTTTGTCAACTCACAAAAAATTTCAATCAACAATTTTTTTATATGTGAAGTCATCACTCCCCATAAGATCATTATGTATGCTCTATTGCTCTTATTCTATACTTCTTTCTATTTCTTTTTCTCATGGTCATAGCAAGCAAGCAAAGCCCTCAATTCAAAACTACTCTTTATTATATAACTCTCAGACTTGCTTACATAGGGGAACAAAAACAAAAATCAAAACTAGATCACACTAAAACTTTATTCTACTAGATCAAGATATAACCCAAAGGACCGAACAAAGAAAACAACAAAAAAGTAAAAAGGTGTGATGGTGATACGATACCGGGGCACCTCCCCCAAGCTTGGCACAAGCCAAGGGGAGTGCCCATACCCATGTGTTCAGTTGTATTCCTTCAGAGGTGGTGATGTTGGAGTTTCTGGTGAGGTTGAAAGCTTATCGAGTTTCCACTTAAGCATGATTCCCCCCCTCAAATCTTCTACTTCCATCTCGAGCTTCAATATCCTTTGACATAATTCACCCTTGCTCTCATGCAGAAAACGAGATGGGATAAATAGCACCTTGGGTTTTCTCCTTCTATTTGGGAGGCTCGACTTCTTGAACTCCACATGCATATCTTCGGGTTGAGGCAAGGGAATCTCCTCTTCATCCGAGCTTTCTTCTGCATACTTGCATATCTCCCGTTCCTCCTCCGAGCACAATCCATATGGATTTATGTCCCTGTAGAGCTTGGGATTGGAAAGATAGTGTGATACATAGCTCTCCTGATCGGAATCTTGGGACGACATCTTACTATAAATCTGCCGCAGAAACAACTCAAAACCAAAATAGGAGATATTGTCGAGATATGGTGGTCAAAACCTTCGGGAGATTATATAATGAATTTTTTCCGACCCAAAGGTGTATTCCACAAGAAAATGGAGTCCGGAGGGAGCACGGGGTGGCCACAATCCTGTAGGGCGCGGCCACGGGGGTAGGTCGCGCTCCCCGGGCTTGTCGCCTCCTCGTGCACGCTTCGGACTGCTTCAAGTTTTCCTAATTTTTTAAATAATCCAAGACTGGTAAAATTTCCTTTGAAAACTTTTTGGAGTCTGTTTTCTTACCGTAGAACATATCTATTCCTTTTCTAGGTCCAAGGCGTTCTGATAGGTTTCCCTAATGTACTCTTCCGGGGTTATGGTATTGATAATATTAGTTTCAACATTTTTGGGAGTACCTGAGATATAATGTTTTATTCTTTGCCCATTTACCACCTTCGGATTTGTGCCTTCGGCGTTGTTGATCTTGATGGCACGAGAATGATATAGTTCCTCAATAATGTAAGGACCTTCCCATTTAGAGAGAAGTTTTCCTGCAAAAAATTCTTAAAAGAGAGTTGTATAGCAAGACATGATCACCTCAATTGAATTTGCGCTTTTGTATCCTTCTATCATGCCATCTCTTAAATTTTTATTTAAACAACTTGGCATTCACATATGCGTGGGCTCTCCATTCATTAAGTGAGCCAATTTCAAATAACCTCTTTTCACCAGCAAGTTTGAAATCATAGTTAAGTTCTTCCCAATAAGCTTTAAGTTCTAGCTCTAGAGGTAAGTGACATGCTTTACCATAAACCATTTTATAAGGAGACATACCCATAGGGTTTTGTAAGCGGTTCTATAAGCCCATAATGAATCGTCAAGTTTCTTAGACCAATTCTTTCTAGATCTATTAACGGTCTTTTGCAGGATCAACTTAATTTCTCTATTGCTCAATTCTACTTGCCCACTAGACTGAGGATGATAAGGAGATGCAACTCTATGATTAACATCATACCTAGCAAGCAATTTACGGAAATCACCATGAATAAAGTGTGAACGACCATCAATCGTTAAATATCTAGGGACTCCAAATCTAGGAAAATAACTTCTTTCAGCATTTTAATAGAAGTGTTATGATCAACACTACTAGTTGGAATATCTTCTACCCACTTAGTAACATAACCAACAACAACTAGAATATGAGTATACCCGTTGGATTTTGGAAAAGGTCCCATATAATAAAACCCCCAAATATCAAATGGTTCAATAACTAGAGAGTAATTCGTAGGAATTTCCTAACGTCTACTGATATTACCTATTCTTTGACATTCATCACAAGACAATACAAACTTACGAGCATCCTTGAAGAGAGTAGGCCAATAAAAACAAGATTGTAATACCTTGTGTGCAGTTCTATCTCCAGCTTGATGTCCTCCATAGGCCTCAGAGTGACACTTGTATAGGTTCTGTCCCTGTTCATGCTCATGTACACAACGTCTAATAATACCATCTACTCCTTCTTTATAAAGGTGTGGAACATCCAAAAAGTAATGTCTTAAATCATAGAAAAACTTTTTCTTTTGTTGGTATGTGAAACTAGGCGGTATAAATTTAGCAACGATGTAATTAGCATAATCAGCATACCAATGAGCATTGTGTGAAGCATTTATAACAACTAATTGTTCATCAGGGAAGCTATCATAAATAGGTAGTAGGTCATCAAGAATATTTTCTAATCTTGACAAGTTATCTGCTACGGGGTTATCAGTGCCCTTTCTATCGATAATATGCAAATCAAATTCTTGTAGCAGAAGAACACATCTAATAAGTTTAGGTTTAGCATCTTTCTTTTCGACAAGGTACTTAATAGCAGCGTGATCAGTGTGAACAGTTACTTTGGAATCAACAATATAAGGTCTAAACTTATCACAAGCAAACACAACTGCTAAAAATTCCTTTTCAGTGGTAGCGTAGTTTCTTTGAGCATTGTCTAGAATTTTTCTAGCGTAATGGATGACATTTAATGTCTTATCAACTCTTTGTCCTAGAACAGCACCAACAACATAATCACTAGCACCCCACTTAATTTCAAAGGGTAGGTTCCAATCAGGTAGTGGAACAACACGTGTAGTTATCAAGGCTTTCTTAAGAATTTAAAATGCTTCTACACAATCATCATCAAAAATGAATGGAACGTCCTTTTGCAAAAGATTAGTGAGAGGCTTAGAAATTTTAGAGAAGTCTTTAATAAATCTCCTATAGAAACCAGCAAGACCAAGGAAACTTCTTATACCTTTATTATCTGTTGGACACGACATCTTTTCAATAGCATCAACTTTAGCTTTATCAACTTCAATACCTCATTCGGAGATTTTGTCTCCCAACACAATGCCTTCATTAACCATAAAGTGGCACTTCTCCCAATTCAAGACACGATTAGTTTCTTCACATCTATGCAAAACTCGATCAAGGTTGCTCAAGAAATCATCAAAAGAAGTTCCCTAAACAAAAAAATCATCCATGAAAACCTCAACAATCTTTTCACAAAAGTCAAAGAATATAGCCATCATACATCCTTGAAAGGTAGTAGGTGCATTGCATAAATCAAAAGGCATACGTCTATAAGCAAAGGTACCGAAAGGGTAAGTAAAAGTGGTCTTCTCTTGATCCTCTTTTGATACAGGTATTTGAGAGATGCCAAAATAACCATCTAGAAAGCAAAAATGTGTATGTTTGGATAGTCTTTCTAGCATTTGATCAATAAAAGGTAGAGGATAATGATCTTTCCTAGTAGCCTTATTTAATTTCCTAAAATCAATTACCATTCTATATCTTGTAACAATTATTTGCGGGATCAATTCATCTTTATCATTAGGAAGAACGGTAATACCTCCCTTTTTAGGGACACAATGAACGGGACTAACCCATGTACTATCTGCAATAGGATAAGTTATACCTGCCTCCAGAAGTTTTAGTATTTCATTTCTTACCGATTCCTTCATTTTAGGATTTAACCGTCTTTGGTGATCAACAACTGGTTTAGCATCAGGCTCCATATAGATTTTGTGTTGACATAGAGTGGGACTAATGCCCTTAAGATCATCAAGAGTATATCCAATAGCGGCACGGTGCTTCCTCAGAGTTTTCAATAATCTCTTTTCTTCATGTTTTAAAAGTTTAGCACTAATAATAACAGGATATATCTCTTTTTCATCAAGATAAGCATACTTCAGAGTATCAGGTAATTTTTTAAGCTCAAACACGGTGTCACCCTTGGGTGGAGGAGGATCCCCAAGTATCTCAACAGGTAGGTTGTGTTTCAGGCTAGGCTGCTGATCAAAGAAAATATTTTCTATTTCATTCCTTTCATTCATATACATATCATTTTCATGGTCCAGCAAATATTGTTCTAATGGATCGGTAGGAGGCATAACGATAGAAGCGAGACCAATAATTTCATCCTTACTAGGCAATTATTTGCCATGGGTTTGTCTACGAAATTTAGAGAAACTGAACTCATGAGATGCATCCCCAAAACTTACACTAACCGTTTCTTTTTCACAATCAATCTTAGCATTAACAATATTCAATAAGGGTCTACCGAATATAATGGGACAAGAATCATCTTGTGGGGAACCAAGAACAATAAAATCAGTAGGATACTTTGTTTTCCCACACAAGACTTCAACATCTCTAACAATCCCAATTGGTGAAATAATATCTCTATTAGCAAGCTTGATGGTAACATCAATTTCCTCTAATTCGGCTAGTGCAATATCATTCATAATTTCCTGTATAAGGTAAAGGGAATTGCACTCAGACTAGCACCCACATCACATAAGCCATGATAACAATGATCTCCTATTTTAACAGAAACAACATCCACGCCAACAACAGGTCTATGTTTACCCTCATTATCAGGTCTAGCAATTCTAGCGGCTTCATCACAGAAGTGAATGACATGCCCATCAATATTATTGACCAAGAGTTCTTTAACCATAGCAATATTAGGTTCTACTTTAATTTGTTCAGGAGGTATATGTGTTCTACTACAACTCTTATGAACCACAGTTGAAGCTTTAGAATGTTCCTTTATCCTAACAGGAAAGGGTGGTTTCTCAATATAAGCAGTAGGAATAACAGGATCAACATTATAAATAGTAGTTTCTTCTTCAACTTTAATAGGTTCTACCACTTTAACTTCGATGGGAGGATGATATTTAAACCACTTCTCCTTGGGGAGATCAACACGAGTAGGAAACGATTCACAAAATGGAGCTACTACCTCAGAGTCAAGACCATATTTAGTGCTAAAATCACGAAAAGCATCGGTGTCTATAAAGGATTGAACACATTCAAACTTAAGGCTTATACTTGACTCATTACCTTTGTCGAGTTCACAATCTTCAAAGTTGCATTTAATTCTTTCCAATAAGTTCCATTTGAATTTGATATCTTTCTTCATAAAGGAACCAACACAAGAAGTCTCGAGCATGGATTGATCATTACGAGAGAGTCGAGCATAAATTTTTAGAATAATAATTTCTCTCGGGAGCTCGTGATTGGGGCATGAATATAACATTGACTTAAGCCTCCCCCAAGCTTGAATTATTCTTTCTCCTTCACGAGGCCAAAAATTATAAATATAATTCCGATCACGCTGAAACAGATGCATAGGATAAAAGTTCTGATGAAATTCGAATTTCAGTCGGTTGTACTTCCATGATCCAATATCATCACATAGCCTATACCATGTGAACGCATTTTCCTTCAAAGATAAAGAAAAGACCTTCTTCTTGACATCATCCTCGGGCAGACCTGCAAGCTTAAATAATCCAGAAACTTCGTCCACATAGATTAGGTGCAAATCATGATGTAGTGTTCCATGTCCCACATAAGGATTAGCTAGCAGTTTTTCTATTGTACCCAAAGGAATTTCATAATAAATATTTTCAGTAGGTGCAGAAGGTTGAGGAGCATCTCTTTATGCTTCTGGATGGGGGGAAGATACCCCGAACAAGCTCCTCAAAGGATTATTTTCCATAGTGACAAATGACAGTAAATTTCAGCACAATATATAAATTTTTCCTTACCAAGTTCCACTTACCAAAGGAGCTTCACTCCCTGGCAACGGAGCCACAAAAGAGTCTTGATGACCCAAAAGTGTAGGGGATATATCGTAGTCCTTTCGATAAGTAAGAGTGTCGAACCGAACAAGGAGTAGAAGGAAATGACAAGCGGTTTTCAGTAAGGTATTCTCTGCAAGCACTGAAATTATCAGTGACATATAGTTTTGTGATAATATAATTTGTAACGAGTAACAAATAACAATTGTAACAAAGATGCAGCAAGGTGTCCCAATTCTTTTTGTAGCAAAGGACAATCCTAGACAAACTCTTATATAAAGAAAAGCGCTCCCGAGGACACATGTGAATTTATGTCAAGCTAGTTTTCATCATGCTCATATGATTCACGTTCGCTACTTTGATAATTTGATATGTGGGTAAACCGGTGCTTGGATGCCTCCCTTACTTGGACAAACCTCCCACTTATGATTAACCTCTCTGGCAAGCATCCGCAACTACAAAATAGGAATTATGATAAATCTAACCATAGCAATACACATATGGATCCAAATCAGCCCCTTAGGAAGCAACACATAAACTAGGGTTTAAGCTTCTGTCACTCTAGCAACCCATCGTCTACTAATTACCTCCCAATGCCATCCTCTAGGCCCAAATAATGGTGATGTGTCATGTAGTTTATGTTCACATGACACCACAAGAGGAGAGACAACATATATCTTATCAAAATATCAAAGAATACCAAATTCACATGATTAGTTACAACAAGACTTGTCCCATGTCCTCGGGAACAAACAAACTACTCACAAAGCATGTTCATGATCAGAGGAGTATTAATAATCATTAAGGATCTGAACATATGATCTTCCACCAAATAAACCAACTAGCATGAACTACAAGGAGAAATCAACTCTACTAGCAACCCACAGGTACCAATCTGAGGTTTTGAGACAAAGATCAGATACAAGAGATGAACTCGGGTTTGGACAGGAGAGGGTGGTGATGAAGATGTTGATGGAGATTGACCCTCTCTCGATGAGAGGATCTTAGGTGATGACGATGGCTTCGATTTCCCCCTTCTAGGAGGGAAGTTTCCCCGACGACATAGCTCTGCGGAGCTCTAGATTGGTTATGTCAAAGTTTCACCTTGAGACGCCGGCGTCGCGTCCCGAAAGGTCTGATATGATTTTTCCAGGTCAAAACCCTCCATATAGCAGAAGATGGGCACCGGAGGCCTAACATGGGGCCCACAAGCCTGCAGGGCGCGACCAGGGGGGTAGGTCGCACCCCTGGCTTATGGCCACCTGGTGGGTCCCCTCCGGTACTTCTTTCGCCCATTATTTTTTGATATATTCCAAAACAATTCTCCGTAACTTTTCAGGAATTTTGGAGCTATGCAGAATAGGTCACTCAGATTTGCTCCCTTTCCAGTCCAGAATTCCAGCTGCCAGCATTCTCCCTCTTCATGTAAATCTTGTAAAATAAGAGAGAAAAGGCATTTGTATTGTACCATAATGTGTAATAATAGCCCATAATGCAATAAATATTGATACAAAAGCATGATGCAAAATGGACATATCAGACACACCAGGGTGTGCCAACCCCGTGGCGTGGGGTGGTGTCTAGTGGGCCACTCGTGGCCCATCTTGGCGTGATTCCAATGCGCAAAAATCCTATAAATATAGAAACCTCCAAAAATAACACTAGATGAGAAGTTCCGTTGCCGCAAGTGTGTGTAGCCACGAAAAACCAATCGGGAGCCCGTTCTGGCACCCTGCCGGAGGGGGAGATCATCTCTGATAGCCATCTTCATCATCCCCACGGATACCATGACAAGGAGGGAGTAGTCCACCCTTGGGGCTGAGGGTTTGTACGAGTAGCTATGTGTTTAATCTCTCTCTCTCTCGTGTTCTTGAGATGTCATGATCTTGATATATCATGGGCCTTATTAATATAGTTGTATCATATGGTGGTTATCCCATGCTATTGTTGTGGTGAATTGAGTCTTTCACTTTAAGATCTCATTATGTTGGATTGAATATTCAGGTTTGAGAGCACATGATATATGTCTTGCATGCGGATACCCGTAGTGACATTGGGGTATTCAAGCAATTCACTTGATATATGTTGTGGCATCAACTCGCGGATTCCCGAGGTGACATTGGGGTAATCTAGGCATATGGGTTGATTGCACGTTTTCATACTATGTTCTCCGATAGAAATCTTGGTGTGCCCCTTGAATTTATTTGTGTTGGATTGAGTATTATGAATCTGAATTTGTTATGGTGTTATTTAGTATGAACTCTTGATAGATCGATCGGAAAGGATAACTTGTTATCTTAGTGCGAACTCTTGGAAAGATTGATCAGAAAGCATAACTTTGAGGTGGTTTCGTACCCTACAAACAATTTCTTCTTGTGTTCTCCGCTAGATAGGAACTTTGGAGTGATTCTTCATTGCATTGTTGAGGGATTTTTATGTGATCGAATTATATTAGCATTGTTGAGAGATTGGACTAGCGAAAGTACGGAACCTAGGCCTCATTTTCAAGCATTGCAATACCGTTTATGCTCACTTTTGTTACTTGCTACCTTGCTGTTTTTATATTTTCAGATTACAAAATACAATATTTACTATCATTACTACACTTGTATCACTCATACAACTCCATCGTATCTACTTTTCCTAACGCTTTTTCTCTTGTTTTGTACTCTAATTTGCATGATTTGAATGAAACTAACCCGGACAAACGTTGTTTTCACCAGAACTACCATAGTGTTGTTTTTGTGTAGAAATAGAAGTTCTCGGAATGGAACGAAACTTTTTGGAGATTTTTTCTGGAATATATAAAAAATATTGGAACCAAGATCCACTTGAGGGGGTGCCACATCAGCCCACTATACATCATGGCACGCGAGTCCCCCCTGACGCGACTTGGTGTCTAGTGGGGACCACGTGGCTCCACTAACCATAATTCCAGCGCTATAAATTCCTATTTTCGGAGTGAAAAACCAACGAGGAAGTTTCATCGCGTTTCACGATACGGAGTCGCCGCCACCTCATATTCTTCATCGGGAGGCCTAATCTAGAGTCCGTTTGGGTCTCCGGAGAGGGGAATATTTGGTCTTCCTCATCATTAACCCTCTTCCATCGCCAGTTCCATGATGCTCTGCATTTGAAGTGAGTAATCCATTCGTAGGCTTGCTGGTCGGTGAAGAGATGGATGAGATTCATCATGTAATTGAGTTAATTTTGTTAGGTCTTGATCCCTAGTATCCACTATGTTCGGAGATAGATGTTTCTATGACTTTGCTATGCTAAATGCTCGTCACTAGGGCCCAAGTGCCATGATTTCAGATCTGAAACGTATATGTTTTCACCATTATATCTATGTTCCTGATCCGATCTTGCAGGTTATATGCACCTACTATGTGTTAAGATCCGCATACCCCAAAGTGATAATAATTGGGATTCTTTTCACCGATTATCGTAGTTTGAGGAGTTCATGCATTCACTCTATGTTAATGCTTTGTTTTGGTTCTCTATTAAAAGAAGGCCTTAATATCCCTTAGTTTCCTTATGGACCCCGCTGCCACGTGAGGGTAGGACAATAGATTTCATGCAAGTTCTTTTCCATAAGCACATATGACTATTTACAGAATACATGCCTATATTATATCGATGAATGCGAGCTAGTTCTGTGTCGCCCTATGTTGTGAAGTTATATGATGAATATTATCCAGCAATATCACTTATCCAGTGCCTACGAGTTTTTGACACATTGTGCTTGCTAAGTTACTATGTTGCTACTGTGGTTACAACTGCTATAAAATTGTTGCAACTATTACTGTTAACTGCTACTGTTACCACGTCTATCAAAACTATCATATTACCGTGCTACTAATAACTGTGCTACGGATACTAACTCCCAAAGTGTGGTTGAACTGACAAGTCAGCTGCTAATAACATCAAATATTCTTTGGCTCTCCTTGTCTCGAATCTATAAATTTGGGTTGAATACTCTACCCTTAAAAACTATCGCGATGCTATATACTTGTGGGTCATCAATCACCATCTCTTCGCCGAACTAATGCACCTATACAAATTACAATTGTATTTGACGTGTTGGGGACATAAGAGACTTTTTTTTATTTGGCTGCGGGGTTGTTTTAGAGAGACCATCTTCATATTACGGCTCCCACAGATTGATAAACCTTAGATCATCCAGTTGAGGGAAATTTGCTAGTCTCCTACAAAACTATGCGCTTTCAGGCCCAACATGAGTCTACAAGAACAAGTTGTGTAGTTGACATCAATGTTCCACCGGGTAGTGATATGTCTCCATCGTATCTACTTTTCCTAACTCCTTTGCTCTTGTTTTGGACTCTAATTTGCATGATTTGAATGAAACTAACCCGTACTGACGCTGTTTTCAACAGAACTACCATGGTGTTGTTTTTGTGCAAAATAAAATTTCTCGAATTGGATGAAAATTTGTAAGATTTTTTATGGAATAAAATAAAAATACTGGAACCAAGACCCACTGGAGGGGGGGCACGCGCCCACTAGGCACCAGGGCTTCCCACCCCCTCCTATCGCACCCTGGTGGGTAGTGGGACCCTCGGGGCTCCGCTGACCCTAACTCCAACACTATAAAATCCTATTTTTCAAAAAAATAGGAGAGGACGTTTCATTGCTTTTCACGTTACGGAGGCGCCGCCACCTCCAGTTCTTCATTGGGAGGCCGGATCTGGAGTCCGTTTGGGGCTCCGGAGAGGGTAATCTTTGGTCTTTGTCATCACCAACCCTTCTTCATTGCCAATTCCATGATGCTGTCAATCGGGAGTGAGTAATTCCTTCGTAGGCTCACTGGTTAGTGAGGATTTGAATGATATTAATCATGTAATCGAGTTAGTTTTGTTAGGGATTGATCCCTAGTATCCACTATGTTCAGAGATTGATGTTGCTATGACTTTGCCATGCTTAATGCTTGTCTCTAGGGCCTGAGTGCCATGATTTCAGATCTGAACCATTTACGTGTTCACCATTATATCTATGTTCTTGATCCAATCTTGCAAGTTATATGCACCTACTACATCTTAAGATCCGCATGCCCCAAAGTGATAATAATTAGGATTCTTTTCGGTGATTACCGTAGTATGGTGAGTTCATATATTCACTATGTGTTAAAGGTTTGTTCCGGTTCTTTATTAAAAGGATGCCTTAATATCCCTTAGTTTCCTTATGGACCCCGCTGCCACGGGAGGGTAGTGCAAAAGATGTCATGCAAGTTCTTTTCCATAAGCACATATGGTTATTTACGAAATACAAGCCTATAGTATATCGATGATGGCAGCTAGTTTTGTGTCGCCCTATGTTATAACGCATACATGTATGAATATCATCTAGAAATATCACCGATCTAGTGCCTACGATCTTTCCCCATATTGTTCTTGCTAAGTTACTATTGTTGCTACTACTATTACAACTCCTACAAAACTGCTATCACTATTACCGTTACTGTTGCTACTGTTACCACTGCTATCAAAAGTACCGTATTACTGTGCTACTGATCACTATGCTGCATATACTAAATCTCCAAGTGTGGTTGAATGGACAACTAAGCTGATAATACCTGCAAATATTCTTTGGCTCCCATTGTGTCGAAACTATAAATTTGGGTTGAATACTCTACCCTAAAAAACTATTGCGATCTCATATACTTGTGGGTTATCAAGAACGTTTTCTGGCGCCGTTGCAGGGGACCATACCTATATTTGTTGTGTCACTTGGGATATCTATTTATTGATCACTATCAAGAATCTGAAAGATACAAGAACCATGATTGTTCCCTCTAAGATGAGGGAAGGTAAAGAATTGCCATCTAGCTCTGCACTTGATTCACCTTCAGTTCTGAATAGAGCTGCAACACCACAACCACATGTTATTAATCCTGGTATGTCACAAGTTATTGATGATGCTACCTATGCTACGAACGATGGTAACATGATGCTAGTAACTTGTTTGATGATAATGTTCCACTAGGTAAATTTCTTGATGAACAACTTGCTAGAGCTAAAGAAATTGAGCATGTTGAAAGTGATAAAGTCTTTGAAACTGAAAATATTGAAACACCTTTTAGACATGACTATCATAGAATTAAAATGCCTAAAGTACTTGTTATGGCTGAAGAAATAGCTAGAGACTTTCTTGCTTGTGAGGATAGAGAAATATCTTAAGAAACTACTATGCAAGTTGAAATAAAAATCCTTGAATGCTAGAATGAAATATGATCCTAAGTTTGCTACTTCACCTATCTTTGTTACCGGTAAGGATTAAAAATTCTCTGTCGACCCAGAGTTAATTACTTTGATTGAATCTGATCCTTTTCATGCCTATGAAAATGAGACTGTTGTGTCACATCTCACTAAGTTAAATGATATAGCCACCCTATTTGCTCATGATGAGAAAATTAGTTACTATTATATTCTCATATTATTTCCAATCTCATTAAAAGGTGATGCTAATATTTAGTACAATACTCTTGCTCCTCGTTGTGTGTGTAGTCCCCAGGATATGATTTATTACTTCTCTGAAAAATATTTTCATGCTCATAAGAAACAAGCCGCCTTACAGGAAATATTTAACTTTGTGCAAATTGAAGAAGAGAGTCTCCCACAAGCTTGGGAGAGTGTCGTGGTTTTGTCACGACAGATGTCCTCATGAGAGAACTTAAGTGTGAGGCCATCACAACTATGTGGCGGCTTGAGAAGGGTTGGTCAGAATCGAGAGACACGAGTTTACTCTAGTTTGGCCCCTTTGATCGAGGTAAAAGCTTACGTCCTGCTTGTGTTTCATTGATGAAGATCTCCATTACAAGGGTGCGGAATCGCTACCTCTAATCTCTAGGGTTTCTAATATGTCTATCCCTAATGATTAGTTTTGTCGAGACTTAACTTTTTCTTGTCCTTGTTGGGGTGCACTGCCCCTCCTTATATAAGTTGAAGGGGTAGTCTTACATAGAGTCCTACTAGGACTTGGACTAGCTTCTCTTGAATCGTAATCCGGGTCTCACTTCCTCTTGGAGGGAATTCCTCCGCTTCTTGTGCCTTCTCTGATGAGCCACCCTCCAGGCCTCTTTATGAGCCGCCTCAATGCCGACTTGCATAGTTGGCCTTGGGCGTTGTCATCCAGGTCGACCGGTCGAGCGGGGTGTCATGAGCCGCCCGGTGATGGGCCGGGTCATACCTCCTAGCCGGGTCACACCTCCTAGCCGGGTCAAACCGTGGGGTATATCCCCGACATTAGCCCCCAGATTAGCTTGAATTTATTCATGGTAAGCTCCTAAAATAAGAATAATAAATATGTTAAGGGACCAACTTGCTCCATTGGCTGGCTTATTTCAATGAAGTGGCTTCTTGAAATTTCGGGTGTCTTCTTCATATCAACGAGCCGTCTTCACGATCGTTTTGCAAGTCTGTATCCTTTGCAATAAAATGTTGGGAAGAATAACCCATCTGTTGTTGAGTCGGCCTCCAATGCTTTGGTTGGATGAAATTTTTGGGAATAAGAAATCCTCATGATGTTAAGCCGACTTTCCATTGCTTCGGTTTTGATGAAAATATTGGGAATAGGAGTTCGTACATTGTTAAACCACTTTCAACTTATGAAGTCATGTTTCTTATATCGACTCTGCCAGGTTATGTTCTTTGATAATGTCGGGTCATGATTATTGGTGACGCTAGGTTAAACAACTGCACCCGAGTTGACTTTATCACATTATTGGGAATAAGGAAATCCATGTGATGCTGAGCCGGCTTCCGGGCCTTTCTATGAATAACTTGAAAGAGATGATTTCTGCAAACCTCCACCAAGAAAAATGAGATCCTTGCTCAAAATTGATAGCCTAAAGTGTTCTTGTATATTTTTATCTCCATATTACCTGTAGCCCTCAAGCTCCCAGTTTATCAGTTCATTATGACTTGGTGCTTTGCATGGAATAATATTTTGACTGTGCAACCCCCAAGTGTCGGGTTGTCTTGCATGCAACAACCTGGGACTTGTAATTGTCTTGTACTTTATAAAGCTTCACCTGGTGTAGCCCCCAAGGGCGGGGTTGTTTCTCCTGCAACAACCTGGAACTTTTAACTTTGTAGGTAGATACCTTTTGAAGAAATACGGATTGTCATCTAAGTCGCTAATTATAAACTGAATTAATTGCTTTTCACATGTGTAGCCCCCAAGGGCCGTCTCATTAGTATGTGATGGGTCGGGTCTTCAATTTGGACCTTATAATCTGTTAAACAACTGAATACCGTGGACCCAAAGTGCCGGGTCGCATGCCTACAGCGACTTGGGACTTCTGAAAATTTGATCTGAGTAGGGTAGCCCCCAAGTTTCAGGTTGTCTTCCTGCAGCGACTCGGGACTTACATGTACTTCTCCTTTTGAAAATAAAAACATCATATGATGTAGCCCCAAGCTTCGGGTGACTTTGAATTTTTGATAGGAGCAACTGGTATCCCCCAAGGGTTGGCTCATCATTACTTGATGGGTTGGATCTTCAATGAGACTAGTCAAAATGACTATGCATTAGCCCTCAAGTGTCGTGGTGCATGCTTGCAGCGACATGAGACTTTCATACTTGATGTAATCTTAAATGGAATAATGTAGCCCCCAAGTGTCGGGTGGATGCCTGCACCGACTTGGAACCGTGTGAGAATAATATGACTCGCCATAATGCACTTCAGAAGTTCTCTCAAACTGGTACTAATCTGATCCGAATGAATCCTTAACCGTGGTTGTAATGTAACCCGCTATTTTACCGTTTGTACAAATATCCTGGAATAATGCCATTGTCCTTGAGATGAAATCCCTGCTCGTGGTTTGCAGTGCAACCTGGCAAATATATGCTTGAAAAATCCATAAGTGTTGTAGTTTACTACACAACACAGGTTGAGGAAGTCCAAGAGCCAGTCAATTAGATGACCCGACATTATATGTGATAGACTGGATCTTCGAGAATATAATTTGTGCTAAGCTGGCTTGAAAAACCCCAATCATTTAAGACTAGTTATCATACACCATGATGGAGGTCCGACCATTTTTGGTTGACAAAGATTTATTTGCTCATGCAGAAGTTTATGTTTTAACCCGGCTTGAAGGCCGACATGATATGTATGTATGGTGCATGATGCAAATGCAGGATGATGTATGTGTAAATAGAATATAAAATGCCAGTTTTCAAGGCATGACATAAAGATCGGCTTTCGAGGCTCAAGTCTTGCTTCAGTGAATCGAGTGTGAATCATTCTACCTTGTTGCAGAAGATTCATGATTGAACTGGTCATAATATGACTGTAGCTTCATGACCCGTACACTCATTATGAGCCGGTGATAAAAATAGTATTTGTACGTGAAAGGTTATGAGGTAATAACATGTAGTAATAATAAAAACTTACTGTTAATAAGCCGGCTCGGTTAGACTTGACAAGGAGACTGGATTTCTAGGCTCAAGTCTTGCTTCAATGAAGCGGGTATGATAACCCATGGTTTATCCTAGCTCTCTGTATGTCAGCTCTCATGTGACTCAAGCCAATGTTTTAACCTTGATCAATCAGGGTCCAAAGTGGATTGATTTGTCAAGAGTACACGTGATCACCTGATCAGAGTCGCATCAAGCATATAGGCAGGTTTAACCATTTTGTGGCATCTTTGCTGGATCAAGAGGGTGAGAAAGCTAAACTGGATGAGTTGGAACCCCCAAGTGACCTATGATGATGGAAAAGCCCAGCATAGGATATACATGAGACAGTGCTACTACTACAAAATGTCTAGGGTTCAGATAAGCCTTCTTTATTCCATTGATCATAATATATGATAATATGATGATCCAATAAAGGAAGATACCTATGTTTTAACAACGCATCATGGCAGCTAGTCCTTTGTGGAAATCTTTATTTTTTCGCCCATAACGCAGGATACCCATGTTCGAACTGTGCATCATGGCAACTTGTCCTCTTGGGCGACTTTTAATTTTTTGCCAATAAGGGAGTAGCCCCGGGACTGGGTTCTCTTCCCATGCAATGATACGGTTCTTCTATTTGTTGATAATGACTAAATCTCTCGAGCCATATCTGTGTAGCCCCCGAGTCTTAAGTCGACTCGAGGAGGAGGCTTTAGAGTCTTCATACTTGGCTGTAGCATAAGCCGGTGTAAAGTTGATAGCTGAATGATGGAATTTATGGAAATTGGAGATGCTGTGGTGAGTTGATGTTCTTCTTGATGCTCATCATATATGTGTGGTAAATGTCATGGTCAAATTGAGTTCGTATACCTCTTGACCCATGCTTTGTTATTATCATTTTTTCCGGCTTGCCTGTTTTCTCCGGGGCAATTTTTTTGTTAACGCTAGCTTTTAAATTTTTGGCTCAATGTTGGTTGGCTCAAATTGTAGCTTCTCCAAGGATATTTCCTTCATGGCAAGCTCTCCTATTTATTTTTGATATGTTCCAGTAGACCGTATCGCATGCATAACACGCCAATGCGCCCATCGTTGAGCAACCCGGCGCAAGTGGAGGCTGACGCTTGTTTTGGAGATGTTGTGTAAGACATAATTTCGAATGTCACTTTTTCCTCTGCTCCAATGTTGTTGGAGGAAATGGGCCAGGGGGGACAGCTTGCGTGCGTCCGTAGGACGTCTTGAGCAAGCAGGCGCAACACCAGAGTGTTGAAGTAGAACGGACCGTGGGGGCGGCAGCTTGAGCGCGTCCATTGGGCTGGTTGTATGGGTGTATGTAGACCCGACCCTTTGAAAACCAGCGTGGACAGTAAGTTGGCCATGGCGTTGTAAGCCAGCGTGGACGGCATGTCGGTCGCGTCATTTGTAAGTCGGCGCAGACGGTGATTTGGCTGGTCGTTTGTAAGCCGGCGAGGACGGGGAGTTGGCCGTGTCATTTGTAAGCCAGTGTGGACGGTGATTTAGTCACGTCATTTGCAAGCCGGTGCGGATGGTGACTCGTCTACATCATTTGTAAACCGGTGCGAACGGCGAGTCGGTCACATCATTAATGAGACGACGTGGACAGCGAGTCGGGCGCATCATTTGTAAGCTAGCGCGGTCGGTGATTTGGCCGCGTCATTTGCAAGCCGGCGCGGATGGCGAGTTGGCCACATCATTTGTAAGCCAGCACGGACGGTGATTCGGCTGCGTTGAGTTGATGTAAATCATACGCGGGGGCGACGACTTGCACCCGACGGATGCAGGCGCATGATAATATTGGTGCAAGCTCCATATCCGCAATATTATTTCACCTATGTAGTGAGCACTTATCTTGCATAGAAAAATATTGCAGACAAGGTAGTTATTCTCAAATTAAAAATTATACTGATAAAATAAATAAGGTGGATAGCACGTGGTATTTTTCACGGATGAACGTTATAAAGCTTGTGACATATTTGATATGGACCAGACCAAGGGATGACTCATGGCCCGACGAAGGTGGGTGTGACGACGGAGGCAAGGAGCTCAACTGGTCGACATGGTGGATCGAGGCGAGCAGGGCGAGTCAAGGTAGAATCGAAGCAACACGGGGAGTAGCAAAGGAGAGGCAACGCATGTGGAGCCTGGTGGGAGCTCGAGGTGAGTCGAGGTGGACTCCGAGCATCACGGGGCGCAATAGAGGCGTGCGGAGCCGGCGTGACGGCTCAAGGCGTGTCGAGGTTGACTTGAAGCAATGCACGCCACAACATAGGTGATGCAAGGCGTGTGGAGCGATCGCAAACGGCAAGTCGAGAGAGGCAAGTCGAGGTGTAGAAAACCTACGCGAACGTGTGTGTCCGCCGAGCATCGTGACCCAGATCAAACACCATTGCAGAATGATGCTAGAGCGCACTCCATATCCGCGGTATGATGTCATCTTTGTAATAGACAATTATCGCACATATAAAAATATTGCAAAAGAAGTAATTGTTTTCGGATGAAATAATATGTATGAAAATAGATGGTAAAGATAGCATGTGGTACTATCGTCTCTGTCGTGGTTTTGTCACGGCAGATGTCCTCGTGAAAGGACTTAGTACTGGAGCCATCGCACCTTGGTGGCGACTCAAAGGGGTTTAGCGGGAGAAACACGGCGATTTACCCAGGTTCGGCCCCTCGAGAGGAGGTAATAGCCTACGTCCTGCTTTGTGTGTATTGATATGGATTCGATTACAAGGGAGGCGTAACTCGCCTAACCTAGCACTCGATGATTTCTAACTTGCCCTATCCTCCCTGGGACTTGCCTTTATATATAGGTCGAGGCCTTAGGGTTTACAAGAGTCCCTTCCTTCCTACAACTCGTGACCATTGTGGTCTCTAAGTCGCCATCTTCCAAAGCCGGGAGATCCGCCAAGCGTCGTACTCTTCGTATGACTTTGATTCGGCCCAAACAAAGCCCAACTCAATATTTGGATGAATCGCTCACTGGATAACCCGACCCAATTAGGGCGGGTCATCCACGGGTCACATCCCCAACATTAGGCCCCAAATTGACTTGAACCTTTCGGCTTCATGCCAATATCTCTGCTCCATCAAAGGCGATTCACTCCCTATTTTTTTTCTTTCATCTGTCAGAAAATTGCAGACCCGCCATTGCTTCCTGGACACTGAAAATCCCTTAAGTCGCCAGATCATTATTAACTGGCCTTCTCTTACTCCCCTTTTTTTCTCAGGAAGATCACCACAACTCCAACGGATCTTTAGCGCATTATTATCCCGAAATTTTCGGCGCACATTTATAGCGAATCTTTTATCCCCCGACGGTTCCCGCTCATGGTGCCTCGATTCCAGCACCTGCCTCGATAAATAGGCCGGCGGGGGGGGGGGGGGGGAACAATACTATCGCTTCCCACCTACCAGTCGTGTCACCTTCCTCCCCACCGGCGCAGCGAGGAAACCGCATCGCCCCGAGGAAAACGCCGCCGACGGCGCCTTCGACCTTCACACGAGGAGTTCCGATGCTGCCCGTGGGCTTCCGCCATCGCCCATCCTCGCACCGGAACCATCACCTCTACCACCGTCTTCTTCGACTGCATCACCGTCGGTCACCTCGCCATTCATCGCGAACCTTGCTGCCGCCGGAAGCTTCTTCGCTCGACGGGACGTTCGCGCTTCTTCAGGAAACCCTGTCATCGTCGGCTCTTCCCACCCGACAGTATCAGGTTAGGCTTCCCTTCATTTTTAGGAGTAGATTCATTTCTCTCTTGAACTTCCGCCATTGCCGTACTTTTGAAGCTTTTCGCACATAATCAATTATCCTTTTTGAATCGATTAGCACGAGTGTTGATTGGATAGCCAGTGCCCCGAATACCTTTTCTTATCCGCTGTACTTGCGAATCTTTGGAAACAATGTCTCCACCAAACGAAGGGCATCACTTGATAATAAACTGTTCGCGCCCAGTTATATTCCGTAGGTTTTCGCGTTTGTTTGGTAGTTCCATTCCTTATTTACTTTTTCATGAAAAGTTGTTTGTAGTCTTCACCTCCTAGCACTTCAGAATGAAACGACTTTACCACTTTCAGAGCGTAGCCTTTAGGAATAACCATACTTCCGTAAGTCGCCATAATAACCCAACTCGGCCCTTTGATCTGGCGCGTTAAATCTTTCTTTAATCAAAGTATTCGGCGGGTTAAATGAACCGATTCCATCCCATATAGTAGGTGTCCAAGATATGTAATATCATACTTTACTTATTTGTAGCATGGGTGCCGTCTTCAAGAGTGACTGGCTTCCTACCAAGGTTGATGACGCTGTTTTAGCCAAATATGTGAAAGCGGGCTGTTTGGATCCTCAGGATGCCATTGGCTGGCGCACCGGGTTAGGAGAAGATCTCCCTAACCCCAAAGAAGGGGAAATAGTAGTTTTTGTTGAACACCTGGAACGGGGTTTTAAGCCGCCCGGATCAAAATTTCTTAGGGACGCTTTGACTTCCATGAACGTCCGACTCCAGGACCTGGGACCCAATTCCATAAGCAATTTGAGCCAATTCCAAGTTCTTTGTGAAGCTTATCTGCGGATCGAGCCTTCTGTCCCCTTATTTCGGTTTTTTTCCATCTGAATCACCAAACGGAATTCCACAATGTCCCCAGTTTGGAACTCGACGGCGTCAACGTCCAGCGCCGCAGGGATAACCCATTCCCTTCACTCATCATGCCTAGCTATCCCAAGGGCTGGGGCGAGTCTTGGTTTTACTGTCAAGAGACGTCTCCTGCTGGTGAGAACAAGCTTCTGGGTTACAGGCCAACTCGCCTTCCAGCTAACTTCAAGCTCCCTGACAAGCTTACCGAGGAAGAGGAATCGGAGTTCATCCCAATACTATCTGAGCTAAGATCCTTGATGAACAATGGTCTTACCGGGGTCGACCTAATCCGCTGCTGGGTTGAATGGCGTATTCTCCCTCTGAGCCACCGGGATGGTCTGATGTGTGAGTTTCATGGCACCCTGGATCATCCTCAATGCTATTTTCACACAGCTTTAACAGCAAAGGACATTGTTACCATCATCAAAAAGTTGACTGGCGAGCCTCGGGGAAAGTGCGGCCAAATCGGCCTTAAGCCTTTTTGCAAAATTAACCCGGCGCCCAAGGTAACCAAACCTGACCCGCCTTTGGTATTTATCCCTTATGCTTTATTTCTATTGTGGTTTCGTAATATATACCATTTCAGAAAGGCGATAAGTTCTGGTCCAGGAGACCCAAAAAGCAAGCCATGAAAAATGTCAGGCCGCCCTCGAAGAAAGCCAAGGGTAAAGGCAAATCTGCTGCGGCTGAGCCATCCGAAGTCGACGAATCTCAAGTCGGCGATGCACTTTCAGAGGTAAAAATCCGTCCTCTTTTCACTCGCCACCCGTCACTGTTTAACCCTTTTATTTATATCTTTCCCTTTCCTTGAAATAGAATGAGGATAACGAAAGCCAGGAGGACTCTGTTGAGGTAATTTATGTCTCCTCCGATTCATCTCCTTCTCCACCTAAGCCGGCCAGGCGAATTTGTGGGAAAGTTCCCCTCTCTCATGCAAATGCTTATCTGGACCCGAATTTCCTACTGAAGAAAGCACAGCACGCCTCAAACCGGAAAACGCGAAGTCACTCTGGCGGCCTGGTATCCGGCCTACCGGCAACAAATAAAAGAAAACCAAGCGAGGTACTCTTTATGAGTAGCCATTCTCCATTTCTCTTTGGGTCACGCTCGTAACCCGCCTGTATGATTGACATATAACTCTGTTGCAGAACTCTCCTCCCACCTCGGGCGACTCAGTGATGTCAACACTTCCACCGATGATTCGAGTTCCGGGGTAAGTCTTTTGATAACCTTGCCGTGACCTTTGAGAATAACGAGCTTTCCAATTCCTTAACGTGCTTATTCCCCTTTTTTCCAGGGCACAAGCCAAGAAGAGGAAAACCAGCGGATCAACTCCTGACGCAGCTCCAGAACCCATGAGGGAAAAAACTCCGACTCCGGATCAAACTGAGCCCGCGACTCAAGTAGATCTTCCTGAGTCGCCAAGAGAAGCAATGGACGCCCGTAAGCCGCCGAGCGTATTGACAACAACGGAAGACCCAGATGTTGTGGTTATTACCGGTTCTGGCTTTTCTAAACCGGCGCCGGCAGTTTTATCCAAACATGTGGCATCCTCTTCCCACGGCATTCCCGAGTCTGGACTTTCCAAAGAAAAACTGTCCAAATATGCCAATTTGGATTTTAAGGAACTCTGCTCTGGCTTTGCAAGTCGCCTGGAGGCAAGCTATGAGATGGAGAAAAACCTGCTCCAGATGCTAAACAAAAAACATTAGGTAAGTTTGTAAGTTTTGCTATACTCCATTATTCCCATTAACCCCCAAGGGCCGGGTCCTCAGTAAAAAGGATGAGCCGGGTCTTAAAATTTTAGAAAAACATCTTGCGACCAGTAACCCCCAAGGGTCGGGTCATCAGTAAAAAGATGAGCCGGGTCTTGAGTTTTGTATAATTTTATCTGAAAAAATTATACATTAGCCCCCAAGTGTCAGGGATATTGCTTTGCAGTAGTTCTGAGACTTGCCCTTATCTTAATTTTCAATAGGAAAATCTTGCTCAGACCGAATCAACGCTGGGCGACTTAAAGAAGAATTTAGCTGGACAACAAGACGCCCGAACTCAGTCGGAGGAAAAGTGTCAATTGGCCTTGGCCGAACTGGTGAAACTCAAGGCCGAGTTAAAAAGGCTCAAGCTGATCAAAACGCCGCCTTGAAGAGAGCAGAGAAAGCTGAAGCTAAGCTGGCGACTGTTCAACAGGAGTTATCCGGCTTAAAACGTCATATCTCCAACATGACGCAAGCCGTCTTTGGTAAGCCTTACTTAAATCTTCGACCTCATCCTTTCTTCTTTTTTTTAAAACCCATAACACTGATGTTAAGTCGCTAATCATCATAATTCAGGTCCAAGAGCCGCCAACCTGCAAGAAGACTGTGTGTTGATGCTGAAGGCGATTTATACGCTGACAGAGCAACTGTACACAGGCAGCGTTTTGACCGTCAAAGCTGTGATGGGTGCCAAAGAACCTATCACTTCCATCAAGAAGGTGCTTGGCTGCTTGTCTACACTTCCCCCCCAGATCGGCGAGTTAACTCGGTCAGCCGCCCGGAAAGGTGTTCTGACTACCCTGAGTCGCTGCTTGGCGTATGCTCCAGAGATTAACTTAGAAGAAGTAGCCGCCGGCTTTCCTCAGCTCAAGGACGATGGATCAGAATTTGTTGAAGAGGATTATCAGCGAGTCGTGAAGGACTCTCGGCTGGCTGCAACTCAACTTGCCGCAAGCCTTGATTTAACGAAATACCAGGCGGCTTATGATAGCAGAAATAAGAAAGTCAGCCCGCCAACCTTCGTGACGACCAGCCTAACTCCTCGGCGACCCAAGAATCCTTTCGACTTGGAAGCAGACTTGGCATCAATTCTGACTGACGAAGACGACTTTTCTGCTTTGGCCAGGTGCAATTGGGTATTGGGCGACTTGCAAATCGAAGTCGGCCAGAGCTCACATTAGGATGATCCCGAGGCGCTAGCGAAGTAAACTTTATTAAATTTGGCCTGAGAGCCATGTAATAGGTCCTTTTTCCGCAAGTCAGTACTGTTTTTGATGATACCTCCTATAGGCCCTTATGTCCGCAAGTTAGAAAGCTCGTGCACCCACCCTAAATACAGATTTTGTCGGCTCATAAGGTCGCGACAGGGGGAGGCGAGTCAGAAAGCTCGTGCACCCAGCCTAAAAGCAGGTTTCGTCGGCTCATAAGGTCGCGACAGGGGGAGGCGAGTCAGAAAGCTCATGCACCCACCCTAAATGCAGGTTTCGTCGGCTCATAAGGTCGCGACAGGGGGAGGCGAGTCAGAAAGCTCGTGCACCCACCCTAAATGCAGGTTTCGTCGGCTCATAAGGTCTTGAAAGGGGGAGGCGAGTCAGAAAGCTCGTGCACCCACCCTAAATGCAGGTTTCGTCGGCTCATAAGGTCGCGACAGGGGGAGGCGAGTCAGAAAGCTCGTGCACCCACCCTAAATGCAGGTTTCATCGGCTCATAAGGTCGCGACAGGGGGAGGCGAGTCAGAAAGCTCGTGCACCCACCCTAAATGCAGGATTCGTCGGCTCATAAGGTCGCGACAGGGGGAGGCGAGTCATAAAGCTCGTGCACCCACCCTAAATGCAGGTTTCGTCGGCTCATAAGGTCGCGACAGGGGGAGGTGAGTCAGAAAGCTCGTGCACCCACCCTGAATGCAGGTTTCGTCGGCTCATAAGGTCGCGACAGGGGGAGGCGAGTCAGAAAGCTCGTGCACCCACCCTAAATGCAGGTTTCGTCGGCTCATAAGGTCGCGACAGGGGGAGGCGAGTCAGAAAGCTCGTGCACCCACCCTAAATGCATGTTCTCTCGGCTCATAAGGTCGCAACAGGATGACACAATTTGCTCTTTTTAATGAAGAAGCCCCCAAGTCGGGGAGTATTTTATTACTTCATAATGAAACTGAAAAACTTACAAAATGTGGAGCTTTAAGAGCTCAAGTGTAGTAAGGCCGTAAATGAGCAATATTCCAGGGGTGAGTTGACTCAGCCTCTATGGTCGGTCGATTAGGCCGAAGATCCATCAAATAATAAGAGCCATTGCGGAGGTTTTTGCTGACGACAAACGGCCCTTCCCAAGGGGGTGACAGCTTGTGCATGCCTGCCCGATCTTGTATTAGACGAAGTACTAAGTCGCCCTCCTGAAAGGTCCGACTCTTAACCCGGTGACTATGATAACGCCGCAAATCTTGCTGAAAGATAGCCGAACGGGCCACAGCCAGGTCACGCGCCTCTTCCAAGGCATGCAAGGAATCCTGACACGCCAGCTCATTATCCTGCTCCACATATGCGGCGACTCTAAGAAAGTCATGCCTTATGTCAGTAGGTAGAACAGCCTCTGCTCCATAGACCAAAAAGAAGGGGGTGAATCCCGTGGATAGGTTCGGGGTGGTCCGAATACTCCACAGTACCGAAGGTAACTCTTCAACCCAACACCCTGGAGTCCTTTCCAGGGGAACCATGAGTCGAGGTTTGATCCCTCGCAAGATCTCCTGATTCGACCGCTCTGCTTGCCCGTTGGACTACGGGTGAGCAACCGCAGAAACATCAAGTCAGATATGTTCTCGACGACAAAAATCCTGCATCGCTCCTTGGGACAAGTTAGTACCATTGTCCGTGATAATACTGTGCGGATATCCAAAACGGGAAATCAGCTTTTTCAGAAATTTGACCGCTGTCTCTGCATCGCAAGCTCCAACAGGTTCCGCCTCCACCCACTTGGTGAATTTATCAACTGCCACCAATAGGTGAGTCTTCTTGTTGGAGGACATTTTAAAGGGACCGGCCATGTCCAGTCCCCAGACTGCAAAAGGCCAAGTAATGGGAATCATTCTCAATTCTTGAGCCGGCGCATGAGCCTGTCTCCCATAACGTTGGCACCCCTCGCACCGACGTACTATGTCTTCCGCATCTGCATGAGCCGTCAACCAAAAGAAACCATGTCGAAAAGCCTTTGATACCAAAGAACGTGACCCGGCGTGGTGTCCGCAGTCTCCGGAATGAATGTCATTTAGGATCACGCATCCTTCCTTGGGGGAAACACATCGCTGAAAGACCCCAGAAGCACTCTGTTTATATAACTCGCCATTAAGGATGACCATGGATTTGCTGCGTCGAACGATCTGGCGAGCCAAAACTTCGTCGGTGGGTCATTCGCCGCGAGTGAGATAAGCCAGATAAGGGAGAACCCAATCCGGAGTGACATGGAGAGCCACCACGAGCTGAGACTCGGGATCTGGTATCGCCAATTCCTCCTCTGTGGGTAAAGCCACGGACAGCTTATGCAAGATATCCAGAAAAACATTAGGGGGAACCGGTTTTCTTTGTGAGCCGAGTCGTGAGAGAGCATCAGCTGCATCGTTGAGTCGCCGATCAATATGGTCCACCTGATATCCGTGAAAATGACCCGCCACTTCAGACACAGCTCGTCTGTAAGCCGCCATCATGGGATCCCGAGAGTCCCAAGTACCCGAAACTTGTTGCGCCACGAAATCTGAATCACCAAAACATCTGACTCGTGTTAGGTTCATCTCTTTTGCGAGTCGCAAACCGTGAAGCAAAGCTTCATATTCCGCCGCATTATTGGTGCAGGGAAACATGAGTCGGAGAACATAACAGAACTTATCTCCTTGAGGGGATATTAACACCACACCAGCCCCCGAGCCCTCCAACTGCCTGGATCCATCAAAGTAAATAGTCCAATAGGTAAGATCAGGCCGATCTTCCGGAGCCTGTAGTTCTGTCCAATCTTTAACGAAATCAACTAACGCCTGCGACTTGATAGCTGTGCGGGGGGTATATTGTATGTGATGAGACCCAAGCTCTATCGCCCATTTGGCGATTCGCCCTGTTGCCTCCCGATTCTGGATGACGTCACCAAGGGGAGCGGAACTGACCATAGTAATCGGGTGCTCCTGGAAATAATGCTCAAGCTTTCGACTCGCCATAAACACCCCATAGACCAGTTTTTGCCAATGCGGGTATCGCTGTTTGAAAAGAGTTAACACCTCGCTGATAAAATATACTGGGCGTTGCACAGGGTATTCCTTCCCTTCCTCCTTTCTTTCAACGACCACAGCCACGCTTACTACCTTGGAATTTGCCGTGATATGCAGAAGCATAGGCTCCTTTTCAGTCGGGGCCGCGAGGACCGGCGGGTTAACCAATTGGCGTTTCAGGGCCTCGAGCGCCTCGTCTGCTTCATCTGTCCATACGAATCGGTCGGACTTTCTCAACAATTGATAAAGAGGAATCGCCTTTTCCCCTAAGTGACTCACGAAACGACTTAGAGCCGCAATGTGGCCCGCCAGCCGTTGAACTTGATTAACATTCACCGGTTTTCCGAGAGAGGTAACCGCTTCAATCTTGTCCGGGTTAGCCTCGATGCTGCGCTCCGATACCAAGAAACCCAGCAATTTTCCTGCACGTACACCAAAAACCCACTTGGTAGGATTTAGCTTCATCTGATATACCCGTAAATTATCAAAAGTCTCCTTAAGGTCCTCCAATAGTGTCTCCCCCTGGCGGGTCTTGATCACAATGTCGTCGACATAAGCATGGACGTTGCGACCAATTTGGTTACGAAGACAATTCTGTATACAGCGTTGATAAGTCGCCCCCGAGCTCGTGAGTCCGAACGGCATGGACACATAGCAAAAGGCCCCGAAGGGGGTTATGAAGGCCGTCTTCTCCTGATCTTCCACGGCCATCTTGATGATAACCTCAATAGGCGTCCAAAAAGCACAATCGTTCGCATCCCGCCACCGAGTCAATGATTTGATCGATGCGGGGAAGAGCGAAGGGATCTTTGGGACAAGCTTTGTTGAGATCTGTATAGTCAATACACATACGGAAAGTGCCATTCTTCTTGAGTACCAACACCGGGTTAGCCCGCCATTTGGGGTGGAAAACTTCCACGATGAACCCGGCGGCTAAAAGACGGGCGACTTCTTCTCCAATCGCCTTGCGTCGCTCCTCGTTAAATCTGCGAAGGTACTGTTGGACAGGCTTGCATTTTGGGTCAACATTAAGATGGTGCTCAGCGAATTCTCTCGGTACACCAGGCATGTCAGAAGGTTTCCATGCAAAGATGTCCCGACTCTCACGGATGAATTCGATGAGCGCGCTTTCCTATTTGGGATCCAGACCCGTCCAAATGGTGAACTGCTTGGATGAATCGCCAGGCACGAAATCAATTGTCTTAGTGTCATCCGTCGGCTTGAATTTGAGGGGCGACTCGGAATCTGTTGTTGGCTTCTTGAGTGGCGACATATCCGCTGGGTCAACATTGGCCCGATGGTGTTTGAGTTCTTCTGCCGCGCAGGCGACTTCAGCATACGCCGCGTCCCCTTCTTCACATTCCTTTGTGATCCTTCTATCTCCCTCAACTATGATGGGTCCTTTAGGACCTAGCATTTTTAGCTTGAGGTAGACATAGCACGGGCGGGCCATGAAACGGGCGTAAGCCGGTCGCCCGAACAGCGCATGGTAGGGGCTTTTCAGTTTGACCACCTCAAATATCAGAGACTCCGACCTGTAGTTCTGTGCAGTTCCAAATGCCACCGTGAGCCTGACCCGGCCTATGGGATAAGCCGACTTGCCCGGGACAATTCCATGGAAAACCGTGGTTGAAGGCATCAAGTCTTTCTCCAATAGATTCATCCTCTGGAAGGTGTCGAAGTATAGGATATTGATGCTGCTGCCACCATCCATTAACACTTTTGACAGGGTGTAGCCCCCCACTTGGGGGGCCACGACCAACGCCAGATCGCCCGGATTATCTATTCTTGGCGGGGGATCCTCCCTGCTCCATGTTATGCTCCGCTCAGACCAATGAAGATATCTGGGGATCCCCGGATCAGAGACGCCGTACGCCCGGTGATTCACCTTCTTATCACGCCTGCAAGCATTAGTAGTAAAAACGTGGTACTGCCCATTACTTAGCTGTTTGGGGTTGTTCCGGAAGCCCCCATTATCATCCTGGTCATGTGGAGCCCCCTGTGGGGGCGGTTGGTGGAAAGCTCCTGGCGGGTTGTACCGCCGCTGGTGGTGCACCGGGTACTGGCCGCCGCCCGGCTGTGGGCCTCCCTGTGCCCCCTGTTCGGGAAAGCCACCGAAGGGGTTCTGTCTTTGGTTGGGCGCGGCGAGTTGGTCCTGGCGCCTGTCTGGATATTCGTTTTGACTCTTCTTGATCGCCTCTGCCCGAAACTCTCGCATCACGAAGCAGTTCTCCCAAGAATGACTCGCCGGGCCGTCAGCCGTGGCGTGGTGCGGGCAAGGGCCCTTGAGTAGCTCCTCATAGTTACGCGTCCTTTTCCCACTGAAACCTCGATTCTTCTTTTTTCCGTCATTAGCATTGGTGTTGGCAACCAAGTCCGAGGGCTCCTCCTGTGGTCTACGCTTGCCATTGGTCCCCTGATTGTGACGGTTGCGCCCCTGCAAATGTGTATGATTTTTGGTCGACTCGTCCTTTTTGGGCGAGTTAACCTTACCATCCTCGCCGGGATCCTTAGTATCATCGGCCTCGGCATACCTAGTGAGGGTGTCCATCGGTTCGCCCATGTCCTGAACCTTCCGTTTGAGTCGCCCCAAATTCTGGACCAAGGGTTCATAGTTGCAATTGTGCTCGAGGATAAGCACAGCTTATGCTGCCGTGATACCATCTGACGAATGAATAATTTCTGCAACCCGCCGTGACCAATGGTGTGCCGACTCATCCGGGCGTTGTACGCAGTGTTGTAGGTCGACAATCGTCATCGGACGTTTGCAGGTTCCCCGGAAGTTTTTGATGAAACGCTCTTTTAGCTCGGCCCAGGACTGGATGGAATTGGGAGGTAAGTTTTTCAGCCAAGTGTGTGCCGACCCCTCGAGCATCACGGTGAAGTATCTGGCGCAAACCGCCTCGTTTACGTCGAGCATGTCCATGGCAATCTCATAACCCTCGATCCATGACGTTGGTTCGAGATCTGGTGTATAATTAGGCACTTACCTTGGTCCTTTAAAATCCTTGGGCATTCTTTCGTTCCGAAGGGCTGGGGACAAGCATGGTACCCCAACTCGCCCTCCGCCCCTACGAGGGGGGCCGGGGCGTCTTGGATGTTCGGGAGATCTTTGCCCGGCGGGTTCCGCTCGGGCGGGTTGTCCTGCGGGAAGTGTCGCGGGCCACTGTTTACGGCAGGCTGGTCCTCCGGCCTACTCCTGGTATAGCTTGCCTGAGGGGTGGAGTGCAACCTCTCGAGGCTGTGCGAGAACTGGGCGTTTTGGACCACCGCTGTCTTCAACATCTCGATGGCATTCCTTGCTTCTATCTCAGCTGGGGTGTTGCCGTGAATCGGAAGAGACTCCAGGTGGCGAGTTGCGGCAAGCACATTATCCACCGGATTGGAGAAGTGGCCTTGAGGCATCCGAAAACGAGGAATTTGGCCCTCGATCGGATGATCCGGTCGGTTAGATGGGCGGCCCGGTCCTCCTGTCGGGGCAGCCCCTATCCCGGGGGTTCGCGGAGTGTCGAACAGACGGGTCGGATTGAGGTCGTGGGGCAGGCGACCCTGGTGTCTCCGCTGATGAACGGCGTCGGACGCGCGCTGCTGTCTTTCGAGCCGCCAATTATCGATGTTTAAACGCATCCTTTCGGCCGTAATTTGGGCTTGCCGAGTCTCAATTCTGGCGGACTCCACCTCAGCATCCCGGTGGGCCTTATCCACCGCCTCTCTGAGCTTTGCTAACTCTGCGTTTACCTCCTCTTGGTTCTCCGGCGTGAGGGGAGTCGCCATTAGTCTCGTGATCTTTGCCGCTAAATCTGCCAGGACTGCGGCTGGGCTTCTGGACGTCTCGCCAGTCCCAGCACCTCCAGTAGGGTTTTGTGTCGGTTGAGTTGCTCCGGCCATGTAGATGGCGATCTGTCGGCGGGTTCGGTCAAGGACTTCCGGATCCATGGCCAGCCATAAGCCTCCGAGACCATGCCCATGGAGGGACCAGATGGAATCTGAGTCGCCCATGGATGATTCATCGTCCGAGTTTATCGGGGTAGTCTCCTGAATCGCCAGGTGCTCTGGCTCCTCTGATCCCTGCGTGAACCCCACAAAGACCGGGCGAGTTAAGTTTCGTGTTATGACTGGGCGTACATACCTGGCCGGCTCGACGATGTCGGTGGAGATGTCCGGCTCAGGGACGGGTGATCCGATCATGCCGACGAAAACGTTGATCTTGCAGAAGGGGACCCTGTAGCCAAATTCAATCAAATTCGCTTCAGGTCCCCATTGCTGGTTGTCGATGTAGATTATGCCGCGGCGGCTCCAAGACATGAGCGTCGTCGCGTAACTCCCAAACCCTGGTAGGGCTCTCTTTGAGAACTCAACTCCACCGTGCGTAGGCCCCACGGTGGGCGCCAACTGTCGTGGTTTTGTCACGGCAGATGTCCTCGTGAAAGGACTTAGTACTGGAGCCATCGCACCTTGGTGGCGACTCAAAGGGGTTAAGCGGGAGAAACACGGCGATTTACCCAGGTTCGGCCCCTCGAGAGGAGGTAATAGCCTACGTCCTGCTTTGTGTGTATTGATATGGATTCGATTACAAGGGAGGCTTAACTCGCCTAACCTAGCACTCGATGATTTCTAACTTGCCCTATCCTCCCTGGGACTCGCCTTTATATATAGGTCGAGGCCTTAGGGTTTACAAGAGTCCCTTCCTTCCTACAACTCGTGACCATTGTGGTCTCTAAGTCGCCATCTTCCAAAGCCGGGAGATCCGCCAAGAGTCGTACTCGTCGTATGACTTTGATTCGGCCCAAACAAAGCCCGACTCAATATTTGGATGAATCGCTCACTGGATAACCCGACCCAATTAGGGCGGGTCATCCACGGGTCACATCCCCAATAGTCTCGGATAGATGTAGCAACCGAAGTTGAGATGAAGTAAAAAATCTGATCAATAGATCATCTTTGACCACCATGTGAGTAGTAGTATAGTACTCCCTTCTTTCTGGTTTATAGGGCTCAAATCTGAAATTGCATCAACCAAGGTGAAATTGTTTGTGGATGACACTAGTTTTAACTAGGCAATGCAATATTTCTCACATATTCAGTTTTTAAGGCAATAAGTGTAGCATCCTCCTTCTCATTAGACTTGCATGGTGGATGTAGAAAACGATGCATACATAGCCACTCATTTCGTTTCTCTAAACTCTATGAGTTAAATATGGCATGGGACTCAAAGCACTTTAACTCAATTAGACTCAAAATAAGTCTAATATAATGGAAATCTGAAATTTTGAACATGAGCCCTATAAACCGAAAAGGAGGGAGTATTACTTGTGATGTGACGTGAGTGGCAACAGCACCTCGGTACATGACCGGAGCAGCCGCAACCTTGGGTCTTGGTCCGAAAACTGATGCATGCATGGAGTAGCACAAACTTGCGGACAACAGATTAACAGCGGCAGCCTGGAGCAGCACTCGGCCAGACATATGGACGATGCATTGAGAATTTGTAGGGCGGCGCAATAGCTGAATTAGATGTCTTGTCGGCCTCGGTTTTCATGGTCGCTTAATCCTGGTGCCGGTTGATCTCGAACACAGCTGAACGCACGAACGCAACGATTGTTGGAAATATGCCCTAGAGGCAATAATAAATTAGTTATTATTATATTTCCTTATTCATGATAATCGTTTATTATCCATGCTATAATTGTATTGATTGGAAACTCAAATACACGTGTGGATACATAGACAACACATTGTCCCTAGTAAGCCTCTAGTTGACTACCTCGTTGATCAAAGATGGTTAAGGTTTCCTAGCCATAGACAAGTGTTGTCACTTGATAGCGGGATCACATCATTAGTAGAGTGATGTGATGGACAAGACTCAAACTATGAATGTAGCACATGATCGTGTCAGTTTATTGATGTTGTTTTCTACATGTCAATGTATCTGTTCCTATGACCATGAGATCATGCAACTCCCGGACACCGGAGAAATACTTTATGTGTATCAAACGTCGCAACGTAACTGGGTGACTATAATGGTGCTCTACAAGTATCTCCGAAGGTGTCTGTTAGGTTGGCATGGATCAAGATTGAGATTTGTCACTCCCTATGACAGAGAGGTATCTCGGGGTCCACTCGGTAATACAACATCACCATAAGCCTTGCAAGCAATGTGACTAAGGAGTTAGCCACGGGATCTTGTGTTAACTGAATCCTTGACATAGAGGTTCAACCGATAAAGATCTTCGTAGAATATGTAGGAGCCAATATGGGCATCCAGGTCCCGCTATTGGTTATTGAATGGAGAATGTCTTAGGTCATGTCTGCAGAGTTCTCGAACCCGCATGGAGGGTGTGCACACTTAAGGTTCGGTGACTGATACGTCTCCAACGTATCTATAATTTTTGATGGTTTCATGCTATTATCTTGTCAAACTTTGGATGATCTGCATGCCTTTTATTTATTTTTTGGGACTAACTTATTAATCCAGTGCCAAGTGCCAGTTCCTGTTTTTTCCATGTTTTTGACCCCTTTCAGAGGAGATTTTAAAACGGAGTCCAAACGGAAGAAAATCCCCGAAAAGATGTTTTCTGGAACGGAAGAAGATCGGAGAGCTTTGGGTCAAGCCAGAAGAACCCCAGGGGCCCCACAAGCCCCCACCCCGTGGCCAGGGGGGCCGCCCCATGCAGGCTTGTGGCCCCACTGGAGGTCCCCTGACCTAGATCTTGCGCCTATAAATTCCCAAATATTCCCAAAAAAATCAGGGGAGCATCGTAATCGCTTTTCCGCCGCCGCAAGCTTCTGTCTCCACAAGATCCCATATGGGGCGCGTTCTGGTGCCCTGCCGGAGGGGGGATTCGGACACGGAAGGCTTCTCCATCAACACCATGACCTCTCCGATGATGCGTCAGTAGTTCACCATAGACCTACGGGTCCATAGCTAGTAACTAGATGGCATCTTCTCTCTCTTGGATCTTCAATACAAAGTTCTCCATGATCTTCATGGAGATCTATCCGATGTAATCTTCTTTTGCGGTGTGTTTGTCGAGATCTGATGAATTGTGGATTTATGATCAGATTATCTATGAATCTTATTTGAGTTTCTTCTGATCTCTCTTATTCATGATTTCATATCCTTGTAATTCTCTTTGAGTTGTGGGTTTTGTTTGGCCAACTAGATATATGATTCTTGCCATGGGAGAAGTGCTTGGTTTTGGATTCATACCATGCGGTGACCTCACCAAGTGACAGAAGGGTAGCGAGGCACACATCATGTTGTTGCCATCAAGGATAAAAAGATGGGGTTTTCATCATTGGTTTGAGATTATCCCTCTACATCATGTCATCTTGCTTAAAGCGTTACTCTGTTCATCATGAACTCAATACACTAGATGCATGCTAGAGAGCGGTCGATGTGTGGAGTAATAGTAGTAGATGCAGAAAGTATCGGTCTACTTGTCTCGGACGTGATGCCTATATGTAGATCATTGCCTTAGATATCGTCATGACTTTGCACGGTTCTATCAATTGCTCGACAGTAATTTGTTCACCCACCGTAATACTTGCTATTTTGAGAGAAGCCTCTAGTGAACACTATGGCCCCCAGGGTCTACTCCACACCATATTTTCAGCCTTACACTTTTTACTTCGTTGCACTTTCCGCCTTCAGATCTCACTTTGCAAACAATCTTTAAGGGATTGACAACCCCTTTGAAGCGTTGGGTGCGAGCTTGTTTGTTTTTGCGCAGGTACTTTGGACTTGACGAGGTCCTCCTTTTGGTTCGATACCTTGGTTCTCAAACTGAGGGAAATACTTACTGCTCTTGTGCTGCATCGCCCTTTCCTCTTCAAGGGAAAAACTAACGCAAATCAGAGAAGTAACAAGAGGAATTCCTACGCGCCAGGGAAGTACTTTAGTTGCCACAGCAGTGACGTTTCGGTATAGTTGAGTTATAGGTGTTGGTAACCGAAAGTTGTTTAGAGTCCCGGATGAGATCCCGGACATGACAAGGAGCTCCGGAATGGTCCAGAGGTAAAAATGATATACAGGAAGTCCTGTTTTGGTCACCGGAAATTTTTTGGGCTCATCGGTAGTGTATCGGGAGTGCTGGGAGGGTACCGGGGACCATCGAGAGGGGTGTCACGCCCCGAGGGGCCTTACGGGATGTGGGAGGATAGAAACCAGCCCCTAGTAGGCTGACATAAGCTCCCACTAAGACCCATGAGTTGTGAGAGGCAAAAAACCCAAAGGTGGAAAAGGTGGAAAGGGTTTCCAAGTGGAGAGGAGGAATCCTACTCCTAGTAGGATTGGAGTAGGACTCCTCCAGCTCCAATTTTGGACAATCCTTGAGGATTTGAGGCTCCCTCCTCCCCTCCCTCCCTCCTATATATACTAGAGGTATTGATGGTTTTTGAGATATGACAAATCAGCCACGTGCTGCCCTCTTTTTTTAGATCTGTTTCTCCTCTAGTCTAGTTTCAGCGGTGCTTAGACGAAGCCCTGCTGGAATAGCTCCACCACCACGACCACCATGCCGCCAAGCTGGAGAACTCATCAACCTATTCACCCCTTTTGCTGGATCAAGAAGGCGGAGATAGTCATCGCGTTGTACGTGTGCTGACCGCGAAGGTGCCATCCGTTCGGCACTAGATTGGGATGGATCGTGATGGGATCACGGGACAGATCGTGATGAGATCGCGGGACGGGCTGCAATTTGGATCGCGAAGATGTTCCACTACATCAAACGCGTTATATATGCTTCCGCTTAGCGATCTACACGGGTATGTAGATGCACTCTCCCCTCTCGTAGATGATCATCGCCATCGATAGGTATTGCGTGTGCGTAGGAACTTTTTATATCCCATGCGACGTTCCCCAATAGTGGCATCATGAGCTAGGTTCATGCGTAGATGATATCTCGAGTAGAACACAAAAGATGTTGTGGGCGTTGATGTACAATGTTCTGCCCTCCTTAGTATTTTTTGATTCTGCAGTATTGTTGGATTGAAGCGGCCCGGGCCAACTTTACTCGTACGCTTACAAGAGACCGGTTTCATCGACTGACATGCAACTTGTTGCATAAAGATGACTGGCGGGTGTCTGATTCTTCAACTTTAGTTGAATCGGATTTTACCGAGGCTCTCCTTGGAGAAGGTTAAATAGCAAATTGCATATCACCGTTGTGGCTTTGCGTAAGTAAGACGTGATCATACAAGATACCCATAACAGCCATATAAAACATGCAACAACAAATTAGAGGACGTCTAACTTGTTTTTGCAGGGTATGCATGTGATGTGATATGGCCAAAGACATGATATGATATATTGGATGTATGAGATGATCATGTTGTAATAGTTAAATATCGACTTGCATGTCAATGCTACGACTACCGGCAGGAGCCATAGGGTTGTCTTCAAACTAACGTTTGTGCTTGCAGATGCTTTTACTATATCGCTAGGTTGTAGCTTTAGTAGTAATAGCATAGATAGCGCAACAACCTCGATGGCGGCACGATGATGGATATCATGGTGCGGCGCCGGTGACGATGGAGATCATGCCGGTGCTTTGGTGATGGAGATCAAGAAGCACAAGTTCATGGCCATATCATGTCACTTATGATTTGCATGTGATGTTAATCCTTTTATGCACCTTATTTTGCTTAGGACGACGGTAGCACTATAAGGTGACCCCTCGCTAAAATTTCATGATGAAATTGTGTTCTCCCCGACTGTGCACTGTTGCGACAGTTCGACATTTTGAGGCACCACGTGATGATCGGGTGTGATAGACTCAACGTTCACATGCAACGCGTGCAAAACAGTTGCACACGCGGAACACTTGGGTTAAACTTGACGAGCCTAGCATGTATAGACATGGCCTCGGAACACAAGAGATGGAAAGGTCGAGCATGAATCATATAGTTGATATGATCAACATGGAGATGTTCACCATTGAAGCTAAACTCAACTCACGTGATGATCGGACTTGTGTTAGTGAATTTGGATCATGCGACACTTGAATGACTAGAGGGATGTCAATTTGAGTGGCAGTTCTTATGTAATATGATGAATTGAACTCATTATCATGAACATAGTCAAAAGGTCTTTGCAAATTATGTTGTAGCTTGCGTTGTAGCTCTACTGTTTTAGATATGTTCCTAGAGAAAATTTAGTTGAAAGATTATAGTAGCAATTGTGCAGACTAGGTTCGTAAACTGAGGATTGTCCTCATTGTTGCGCAGAAGGATTATGTCCTTAATGCACCGCTCAGTGTGCTAAACCCCGAGGTCGTTTGTGGATGTTGCGAACATCTAACATACACATTTTTGATGACTACATGATAGCTAGTGTATAATGCTTAAACGGCTTAGAATTGAGGCGCTGAAGACGTTTCGAACGTCGCGGGACATACGACATGTTCCAAGAGATGAAATGGGGATTTCAGCCTCGTGCCCTTGTTGATAGGTATGAGAACCCCGACAAGATTCTTTGTCTATAAAGTAAGGGATAAAAGGTCAATCGTTGAGCATGTGCTCAGATTGTGTGAGTGCTACAATCGCTTGAATCGAGTGGGAGTTGATCTTCCAGCTGAGATAGTGATGGTTCTCCAAACTCACTGCCACCAAGCTACTAGATCTTAGTGATGAACTATAGCATATCATGGACATATATGATGATCTTTGAGTTGTTCGTGATGTTTGACACTGCGAAAGTAGAAATCAAAAGGAAGCATCAATTGTTGATGGTTAGTAAAACCACAAGTTTCAAGAAGGGCAAGGGCAAGAAGGGATACTTCATGAAATGGCAAACTAGTTGCTGCTCTAGTGAAGAGACCGAAAGTTGAACCTAAACCCGAGACTAAGTGCTTCTATAATGAGGGGAACAATCACTGAAGATGAACTACCCTAGATACTTGGTAGATGAGAAGGTTGGCAAAGTCGACAAAAGTATATTGGATATACATGATATTGATGTGGACTTTAGTAGTACTCCTAGTAGCACCAGGGTATTAGATACCGGTTCACTTGCTAAGTGTTAGTAACTTCAAATGTAAGCTACAGAATAAACGGAGACTAGTTGAAGCCGAGGTGACGATATGTGTTGGAAGTGTTTTAAAGGTTGATGTGATCAAACATCGCACACTCCCGCTACCACCGAGATTAGTGTTGAACCTAAATAAGTGTTATTTGGTGTTTGCGTTGAGCATGAACATGATTAGATCGTGTTTGTTGCAATACAATTATTCATTTAAAGAGCATAATGGTTATTATATTTGCTTGAATGAAAACCTTCAATGGTTTATTGAATCTCGATCGTAGTGTTACACATGTTCATAATATTAATGCCAAAATATACTAAATAGTAATGATAGTACCACTTACTTGTCACTGCCGCTTGAGTCATATTGGTATAAAACGCATGAAGAAGATCCATACTAATGGATCTTTGGGCTCACTCGTTTTTAAACGTTTGAGACATGCGAACCATGTCTATTGGTGTAAACGCATGAAGAAACTCCATGCAGATGGATCGTTTGGACTCACTTGATTTTGAATCACTTGAGACATGCAAATCATGCCACATGGGCAAGATGACTGAAGGCATCGTTTTTCTAGTGAGATGGAACAAGAAAGTTACTTCTTGGAAGTAATACATTTTGATGTATGCAGTCCAATGAGTGGTGAGGCACGCAGTGGATATCATTATGTTCTTACTTCACGGATGATTTGAGTAGATACTAGTGTATTTGCTTGATGAAACACATGTTTGAATTATTGAAAGGTTCAAGTAATTTCAGAGTGAAGTTAAAGATCGTCGTGACAAGAGGATAAAATATCTACGATATGATCATAGAGATGAATATCTGAGTTGCGAGTTTGGTACACAATTAAGACAATGTGAAAATTGTTTCACATCTCATGCCACCTGGAACACCATAGTGCGATGGTGTGTCCGAACGTCATAGCTGCGCCCCATTGATATGGTGCGTACTATGATGTATCTTATCGAATTACCACTATTGTTTATGGGTTAGCCATTCGAGACAACCACATTCACTGTGAATAGGGTACCATGTAATTCCGTTGAGATGGCACTGTATGAACTATGGTTTGGAGAAACCTAAGTTGTCATTTCTTAAAAGTTTGGGGCTATGACACTTATGTGAAAAAGTTTCATCCTTATAAGCTCGAACCCAAAGCGGATGAATGTACCTTCATAGGATACCCAAAACAGTTGGGTATATCTCCTATCTCAGATTCGGAAGCAAAGTGTTTGTTTCTAGAAACGGGTCCTTTCTTGAGGAAAAGTTTCTCTCGAAATAATTGAGTGGCAGGATGGTGGAAACTTGATGAGGTTATTGAACCGTCACTTCAACCAGTGTGTAGCTGGGCCCAGGAAGTGGAAGATCATGATAGGGATCATGAAGCTTCAGATCAAGTTACTACAAACCTCATAGGTCAACAAGGTCATGTACTGCTCTAGAGTGGTACGATAACCCTGTCTTGGAGGTCATGTTGTTGGACAACAATGAACCTACGAGCTATGGATAAGCGGTGCTGGGCCTGGATTCCGACGAATGACTGGAGGCCATGAAATCCGAGGTAGGATCCATGTATGAAAACAAAGTGTAGATTTTGGAAGAACTAATTGATGGTCGTAAGACTATTAAGTACAGATGGATCTTTCAAAAGAAGACACACGTTGATGGTGAAAAGTCACCATTAAGAAAGCTCGACTTGTCGCAAAGATGTTTCCGACAAGTTCAAAGAGTTGACTATGATGAGACTTTCTCACTCGTAGACATGCTAAGAGTCTGTTAGAATTATGTTAGCAATTGTTGCATTATTTATGAAATCTTGCAGATTGGATATCAAAACATTGTTTCCTCGGTGGTTTCCTTGAGGAAAGGTTGTATGTGATACAAACAGAAGGTTTTGTCGACCCTAAGGATGCTAACAAGTATTCAAGCTCCAGCGATCCTTCTATGGTCTGGAGCAAGCATCTCGGAGTTGGAATATACACTTTGATGAGATGATCAAAGCTTTTGGATTTATACAAAGTTTATGAGAAACTTGTATTTCCAAGTAAGTGAGTGGGAGAACTATAGAATTTCTGATGAGTATATGTGGTTGACATATTGTTGATCGGGAATAATGTAGAATTTCTGGAAAGCATAAAGGGTTGTTTGAACGGGATTTTTCAAAGGAAAACCTGTATTGAGCTACTTGAACATTGAGCACCGAGATCTATGGAGATAGATCAAGATGCTTGATAAAAATTTCAATGAATACATACTTGAAAAGATTTTTGAAGGAGTTCAAAATGGATCAGTTAAAGAAGGAGTTCTTGAATTTATTGTAAGGTGTGATTTTGAGTAAGACTCAAAAAGCATGACCACGACAGAAGAAAGAGAAAGGACGAAGATTGTCCCCTATGCCTTAGCCGTAGGCTCTAAAGTATGCCATGCTCGGCAAAGGGGGGAACCCCAGACGACAAAGGCTTTGCTGTCTGTCGGCTGACGGCAAACTAGACGGCAAAAAAAAAATCCGGTGAAGAGGTTATTTGCCATCTTCTTTTGGAAGGCGGACGTCAAAGAATCTTTGCCGAGGGGGGGGGGCAGACGGCAAATAAAATGGGACGGTAGATCCGCAAACGCTCCCGTTAAGTGCTGACAGCAGGCTGCTGGGCCCATCTTTTCTTTGACGTCTGCCCTCCCTCACTTTGCCGTATGCCCTCCCTTCTCTGCCGTCACACATATTTGAGGCCGACGGGAAAGGGGGGCACCCAGCCCCTCTCTCCCTCCACCTTTGCCGTCAAGCCCTCCCACCTTTGCCGTCAGCCCCTCCCCCTTTGCCGTCAGCCGTGTTGGAGGCCAACGGAAAGGGGCACTCCCAGCGTGTTTCAGCCAGGCTATTTTGAGCCTTTGCCGTCTGCCGCAGGGCCTTTGCCGTCGGTGGGCGGACGGCTAAGGCTCAAAACAGCCCCTGTTTATTTTATTTTCTATTATACCCAACAATTTTCACAATAATCAGGATATATATATATATATATTTCACAGAAATAATTTTGTATCCTTACTCATCACCATATTAAAATAACTTTCATCCATAATACATACATATTATGCAAGTTGCATCCATACCAAACCATATATTACACCCGTTTCATCCATGCATACAAAGTTTCATATATATCCATATACTACAATAGTTTCAATCCAAGCTTCCGTGAAGCGAGGGTAGAAGAAACCATATTCAAGCATTCCATCAATATAATCCAAGCTTCCTTGAAGTGAACATAACCCGCAAAATGGCAAATAAGAAATTAGAAGAGGAAGACTAGATGAAGAAGAGAAGTATAGGTTATTTCAGAGAGAACTTAGCTAAGTATAGGCCATTTAATAGCTAAGTTAGGTGGAATAAGTCATATTTGAGCTACATAGCCTTATTATGTCATTTAGGAGAGAACTTAGCTAAGTATAGGTCATTTTAGAGCTAACTTGGATAAAATATGTCATTTTGTAGCCAACTGTGATTATTAAGCCATTTTGAGCTTATTATGTCATTTTGGAGCTAAATTAGTCATTTTAATGAGCTAACCAAGGTTATTATGATGTTTTTACCTAACTAAGGTAATTACGTCATTTTGGAGGATAATTAGCTAAGTATGTCTTTGTTGGGGAAAATAAGCTACGAAGAAGAAGAAAGAGAAGAAGCAAGAAGAGAAGAAGAAGGAGAAGAAAAATAAGAAGAAGGAGGAGGAGGAGGAGGAGAATAAGGAGAAGGAGAAGGAAGAGGAGAAGAAGAAGAAAATAAGAAAAGAAGAAGGAGAAGAAGGAGGAGATGAAGGAGATGTCGTGAGTATAAGCCTGACAGTAGATGTGTAGGGTACGAAAGGATGGGCAGAGCCTTAACTACGGCGAGGTTGTATGAGTTCAGGCCCCTCTACGGTGGAGGTAAAAGCCCTACGTCTCAGTGCTCTTTGGAGCTTGTTGTCTAGTGGAATATGGATTACAGTGAATTGCTAACCCCTGCACCAGTGGGGAAGGTCGGCTTATATAGAGTGCGCTACCCTTCACAACGGTTTGGTGCGCAGGGGTGGAGTAGTGGTGAATAACTGCATACGTTACAGGTAACGTATGTCTTAAATGCTAATAAAGGTATATGGAAACGTATGACCGTTGCCCTCCAGGGGGGTTACGATGTACAGAGTGGAATCCTGCCGGTAAGCTTGATACGCTCCGAATGCTCATCTCCGACTGGATGATAGAGGAATCGTCACCGACTGGATGACGGGAAGTCCTTAATTCAGTCGGAACTGACTAAGGGCCTTATCCTTCATGAAGGGTAGTCCTTGGGTAGGCCCCACAGGGTAGGCCTATGACCCTACCCTAGGACTATAACCCCATCACGAGAAGAAGGAGAAGGAGCTTCTCTCCTTCTTCTTCTCCTTCTTCTTCCTCCTTCTCCTTCTTCTTCTCTTATTCTTCTTCCTTCTTTTCATTTTTCCTCTTTCTTCTCCTCTTGTCCTCTTCTTCAGGCTAAATTAGCTAATTATACCTTTTTGGAGCTAATTATGTCATTTTGGAGGATAATTAGCTAAGTATAGGTCATTTTTTATTAAATAGGCCATTTTGGAGCTAACTAAGCTAATTATGTCATCTAGGTGGAAGCCAAGCTAAGTATAGGCCATTCTAGAGCTAACTTTGGTAAAATATGTCATTTTGGAGCCAACTATGATTATTAAGGCATTTTGGAGCTAAATTGGCTAATTATGTCATTTAGGTGGAAGCCAAGCTAAGTATATAATATTCATGAGATAACCAAGGTTCTTATGCCTTCGTCGTGCTGTGCGAGTGCTTTATCGGCTGTCCTCCCCATTGGGGTTTTTCAAGCACATATTCTCTGCTAGATCTCAAACTATAAAGAGGCTGAGCCAGTCGGATGACAAAACTCACCTCCTCCAGCTCTGCGGAGGCTTAGGCTTCCAAAAGAAAAGTAAAAGTAGCTATCCCACTCTCCAGCTGTCGGAATCCGTTAGGAACTGGCAGTCGACTTGGATTTACTGCCAGGACGTTGCTAGCCCGAATGCCACCACTGGACTGCCACCTTTTAGCTTAGACCGGCCGGCTCCGCCTAGGCAATTCGTGCTCACAAAGATGGAGAAGATCCATATCCAGCCTCTGGTCGATGAGCTTGTAGAGGTCGTCCAAAAGGGAGTCACTGGCATAGACTTGCTGGAGGTTTTTCTGGGTCGGCGTATCCAGCCTCTGCAAGCTCGACACCACGCCATGTGGCACTACACGGGGCCTGAGGACACCACTCGGACTAACCCCGAGTGCGTGACCGGGGAGCTGGTGGTGTCGTGGGTCCTCAACATCACATGTGCTTACGATAATCCCAGAGGAGCCCGGCGAGTGAAGCCCTTCCGTGCGGACAACCCTCCCTCGAATGAGGTGAGTATAACTTGTCGAGTGCATCGAATTGTCTTAGATTTATTGCTTTTTCTTGTTTTACCGACTGACGTCTGATGTGGTCAACTATATCTTGTGCAGACGTGGACCAACTGGTTCTCTCCTGTCTCAAACGGGAATCCGGCCGAGGAGGAGGAAGGCAGCCATGAGGGCAGCGTAGAGAGCATCGAATACGTCTCCGACAGTGGGGAGACGGAGGAGGAGTCCGAAGAAGAGATGGGGGAAGATGAGGAACAGAGCTCGCCACCTCCACCTCCAGAGCCTCGAACCAAACGCCGCCACGAACCTGTGGCTCCGTCGGCTCCTCCAGCGGCCTCGTGTGCTCCGCCAGCCGCTCCGGTGGTTCCGAGTGCCTCACCAGCTGCTCCCGTGGTGCAGAGTGCTCGGAGCATAAAGAGGACCAGGGACTCTGCTACTGAGCCCACGGGCCAGCCCTCTAAGGCGGCCAAACCGAGTGGATCCAAGCCTCGGAAGGCTTTTCCCCGGATGAGGATCGCCGTTCCCGTCGCCTCAGCGTAAGTGCATTGTTCTTCCATCTCCTTCCGCTATTTTGATAGAACTTACGCTTATCGGTCGAATGAATTTAACTCGACAGAGCTGCCACCTCCGCCACTTCTGTCCCGCGTCAAGAAGATGATCCCATGGATACGGACAATGTTGTCACGTCTCAGCAAGGTATGTTGCGGCGAATTCGAGAGCTTACATTATTGTTTCACAAATTCTGTCTTTGGTCTTGTCCTTCTTGGTCTCACATCGTTTGGTCGGGCTTTCTTCAGAGGTGATCCATGTGGAGGATGACGATCAGAAGAGGTCCGAGCAAGTTGCGGCGCCTATCATTGAGGTCGTTCCGTCTGTTACCACTCCTGCCATGGAAGCGCTGCGAACTGAGACGATGCCGTCGACTGACACGGCGCTCGTCATTGCTGAACCGCCTGGATCGGGACTTGGGATGCCCAAGGAGTCTCTTGGGATGCCAAGACCGTCGACTGTCCAGTACGACGCTCGGCGCCTCCCAGAGGATCATGTGGGAGCTGCCAAGGAGGCCATGGTGCAGGAGGAGTTGATGGCGGGTGACGCCAAGAGAGCGTACGACTCCATCTCGTCTGTGTACAAGCGAAGCTTGGAACTCCGGGACGATATCCGAGTAAGTGGGCTAGTAAGTATTTGCTTTCCCCTTGTAACCCACTGGGTGTTTAAGCCAGATACTCGGATACCGAATGTTTATTTTGCGGTGGGTTCACTCTTAGTGAACCCAGTGGGTGTAGTCCCCGAGACTTCTGTCGAGTGCTTGCACCGGCAGTTGTCTTTATATAAATTTTCTTTTAACTTGATCAGATCAAAACTAATCAGTTCGAATGTTACCGGTGGGGGCATTCCGAGTGCACCTACTGGATTAGTCCCCGAGAGTAATTTTACTCAGGTCGGGTAGTAGTAGCCTCGTAGGCTTTTTTGTTGTTATGAATCTCAATAGGGCAGACCTGTTTGAGCGTCATGCCAGTGGGGTTACTCTTAGTGAACCCACTGGGTGTAGTCCCGGAGACCGCTGTCGACTGCTTGCGTCGGCAGGGGTCTGAAGAACTTGTAGTTTGTATTGTTGCTTTGTTGAATTTGTCTGATCATCTCTTCGCGCTGACTTGCAGAAGACTTGCGAGATGGGATCAGCGTACGAAACTCTGGGAGCTGAAAAGATTCAGTTTGCTGCGGACCTGGATGCAGCAATGCTTGCCTTGGCTGGTATGAAGGGTGTTCTGGCGGAACGGGAGAAGTCCTTGGAGGAGTCCCGTGAAGCAAACAAAGCATTGGTGGCGGAAGTGGAGAAAATGGGGAAACAAAGAACTGAACTGATGGGACAGATGCAGGTGCTGAACAGGCGATGTATAGCACAGGAGAAGTATGTCAGTGACTGGGCAAGGCAGATGCTTGCGCTTCTCGGTGGTAAGTTCTTTTTTGCCGAGTGTTTGTTGACCGTGTAGTTCAGTCTGCGCTTACTTGCTGCTCATCTTGTCTTTCCAGATTTTTGTATGGACGCTGAGGCTGAAGCAGCTGATGTGGAGCGGTCGTTTATTCCGAACGTTCCACTCGGCGACGACGCCAATCGAGATATGCTTCGAGCGCACATTCGCCTGGGTAAAGTGGGACCTTTCATGGGGCGACTGAGAGAGGTCCTCGGCCGAATCGACAAGGAGCTATGGCCCGAAGACGAGTCTCGGCACGAGATGGAAGGTTTGATGAGTCGGCTGGAGGAGGTCCCGAACCGAGTGTAGGCGTGGAAGAAGTCTGCGGCTCGTTGTGGTGCGGACGTCGAGCTATCGCTAGTCCGAGTGCACTGCAAGGAGGCTCGCGAAGAGAAGCTAAAGGCGTTGCAGGTCGCAAACACGAAGAAGCTTCGATTCGAAGATTTCATGGAGACCTTCCTTGAGAGCGCCACTCGCATCGCAGACGGGATCGACCTCGACACTTTCGTCGAGCCTACCAGTCCCAGTGCCAGTCCTGATGAGTCTTGAGAAAACTTATTACCTCGGTATGCCGAGTGTTAGCTGTAAAAACTTTGGCCACTGCTGTTGGCCGTCACATTTGTGGTTTGGTGTGGATAAGCTTGATCTACACCGAACCAACTATCTTTAGACGAACTTTGAATTTTAATCGAATCGTTTGCTCTTCCTTTGCCAAAGAGTTGTTGACACGATTTTGGCTCTTGGTTTTTGTTTGGCATTTCTTGGTGAAGCCAATGGCAAACATGCGGAGCAAGTAATTGTCAGTTGTTTTGACATCTGCATGAGCCTCACCGAGGGTCTGCTGGGTCTCCGAGTGGATCTGTAGGATACACTCGAAGGCAATTGTGTACTTACGTGATTCGTGATCACGGCTAAGTCTTCGAGTGCGACTGTAAGGTCATACTCGTAGCGAGCTGTTACTCATGTAGTTATCAGTTGTCTTGACATATACATGAGCCTCAATGAGGTTCTTCTACTCACGTAATTGTCAGTTGTCTTGACATCTACATGAGCTTCAATGAGGGTGTGCTAAGCGTCCGAGTGGATCTGTAAGATCTTACTCGGAGCGAGTTGTTACTCATGTAATTGTTAGTTGTCTTGACATCTACATGACCCTCAATGAGGTTCTGCTACTGATGTAATTGTCAGTTGTCTTGACATCTACATGAGCCTCAATGAGGTTCTGCTAAGTCTCCGAGTGTGCACACTCGGAGAAAGTTTGTACTTAGGCGATTCTTGATCGCAGCTAAGTCCCCGAGTGCGACGTTTAGTGCACACTCGGAGAAAGTTTGTATTTAGGTGATTCTTGATCGCAGCTAAGTCTCCGAGTGCGACGTTTAGTGTACACTCCGAGAAAGTTTGTACTTAGGTGATTCGTGATCGCAGCTAAGTCCCAGAGTGAGACGTTTAGTGTACACTCGGAGAAAGTTTGTACTTAGGCGATTCTTGATCGCAGCTAAGTCTCCGAGTGCGACGTTTAGTGCACACTCGGAGAAAGTTTGTACTTAGGCGATTCTTGATCGCGGCTAAGTCCCCGAGTGCGACGTTAAGTGCACACTCGGAGAAAGTTTGTACTTAGGCGATTCTTGATCACAGCTAAGTCCCCGAGTGCGATGTTTAGTGCACACTCGGAGAAAGTTTGTACTTAGGCGATTCGTGATCGCAGCTAAGTCCCTGAGTGCGATGTTTAGTGTACACTCGGAGAAAGTTTGTACTTAGGCGATTCTTGATCGCAGCTAAGTCTCCGAGTGTGACGTTTAGTGCACACTCGGAGAAAGTTTGTACTTAGGCGATCCTTGATCGCCGCTAAGTCCCCGAGTGTGATGTCAAGTGCACACTCGGAGAAAGTTTGTACTTAGGCGATTCTTGATCGCAGCTAAGTCTCCGAGTGCGACGCTTAGTGCACACTCGGAGAAAGTTTGTACTTCGGCGATTCTTGATCGCAGCTAAGTCCCCGAGTGCGACGTTTAGTGCACACTCGGAGAAAGTTTGTATTTAGGTGATTCTTGATCGCAGCTAAGTCTCCGAGTGCGACGTTTAGTGTACACTCCGAGAAAGTTTGTACTTAGGTGATTCGTGATCGCAGCTAAGTCCCAGAGTGAGACGTTTAGTGTACACTCGGAGAAAGTTTGTACTTAGGCGATTCTTGATCGCAGCTAAGTCTCCGAGTGCGACGTTTAGTGCACACTCGGAGAAAGTTTGTACTTAGGCGATTCTTGATCGCGGCTAAGTCCCCGAGTGCGACGTTAAGTGCACACTCGGAGAAAGTTTGTACTTAGGCGATTCTTGATCACAGCTAAGTCCCCGAGTGCGATGTTTAGTGCACACTCGGAGAAAGTTTGTACTTAGGCGATTCGTGATCGCAGCTAAGTCCCTGAGTGCGATGTTTAGTGTACACTCGGAGAAAGTTTGTCCTTAGGCGATTCTTGATCGCAGCTAAGTCTCCGAGTGCGACATTTAGTGCACACTCGGAGAAAGTTTGTACTTAGGCGATCCTTGATCGCCGCTAAGTCCCCGAGTGTGATGTCAAGTGCACACTCGGAGAAAGTTTGTACTTAGGCGATTCTTGATCGCAGCTAAGTCTCCGAGTGCGACGCTTAGTGCACACTCGGAGAAAGTTTGTACTTCGGCGATTCTTGATCGCAGCTAAGTCCCCGAGTGCGACGTTAAGTGCACACTCGGAGAAAGTTTGTACTTAGGCGATTCATGATCGCAGCTAAGTCCCCGAGTGCGACGTTTAGTGCACACTCGGAGAAAGTTTGTACTTAGGCGATTCTGGATCGCAGCTAAGTTTTTTTTTGAGACCGGAGTCTGCGACCGCAGAAGAATTTTGAATCTGCAAAAACTCAATCTGCTTTGTATTACTTCAACGATACTTGTTCTTTACATTGCTTCAGTCGATGGTCACATGTAGAAGCGCTTCAGGAGATCTCTGTTCCATGCTCGCGGCTCGTCCGTTTCCCTGTCGAGGTTGTAGAGTCGATATGCTCCGTTGTTCAGCACCTTGGAGATGATGAAGGGTCCTTCCGAGGCGGGGGCCAACTTGTGAGGTCTCTGCTGATCCACTCGGAGCACCAGGTCGCTTGCTTGGAATGTACGACTCCTGACGTGTCGCGCGTGAAAACGCCGCAAATCTTGTTGATTAATGGTTGAGCGAGTCAGTGCCATATCGCGCTCCTCCCCTAGAAGATCCACTCCGTCTTGCCCTGCTTGCTTTGCTTCAGCTTCGGAGAAGAGTTCAATTCGTGGAGCGTTGCGAAGCAAGTCACTCGGAAGGACTGCCTCTGCTCCGTAAACGAGGAAGAACGGGGATCGCGCTGTAGATCTGTTTGGGGTTGTGCGTAGACCCCAAAGCACCGAAGGCAGCTCGGTGACCCATGCGCCGGCAGCATGCCCCACTTCTCGCAGGAGTCGAGGCTTCAAACCTTGCAGAATAAGTCCATTCGCCCGCTCTGCTTGCCCGTTTGTTTGGGGATGCGCCACAGATGCAAAATCCACTCGGATACCTTGGCCTGGACAGAAAATTTTGAATCTGTCCGAGTCAAAGTTTGTTCCATTGTCAGTGATTATGCTGTGAGGTGCCCCGAATCTGGAGATGATGTTGCTGACATACTTGATGGCCATAAGGGCGTCGAGCTTTTTGATGGGCTTGGCTTCAATCCACTTTGTGAACATGTCGACTGCCACCAACAGATGTGTGAATCCCCCTTGACCTGTCATGAATGGATTGACTGTATCTAATCCCCATACTGCAAACGGCCAAACAAGATGGATTGTCTTCAACGCAGATGTTGGTTTGTGGGACTTGTTAGAGTAGAACTGACAACCTTCACATCGGTCGACCATATCTTTCGCCATTTCATTCGCCTGCACCCAAAAGAAGCCAGCTCTGAATGCCTTGGCGACGATTTCTCTTGAGGAGGCGTGATGACCGCAGGTTCCCGAGTGAATTTCTTCCAGGATCAACTGTCCCTCCTCGGGGGAGATGCATCATTGAAGGACGCCTGAAATGCTTTCCTTGTACAACTGGCCATCGATGACAGTGAACGACTTTGACCTGCGGATGATCTGCCTGGCTTGGACTTCGTCTTCTGGTAATTCTTGCCTCAGGATGTATGCAATGAATGGCATAGTCCACTCGGGGATGATAGCAAGAACTTCCATGAACAAATCAACCATAGCAGGGACTTCGACTTCAGTCGGATCTGTGGAGCTCTTTGGTTGTACTGGTTCCTCTGTGAAGGGATCTTCTTTAACTGAGGGAAGGTGGAGGTGCTCGAGGCAGACGTCACTCGGGACTGGTCTCCGAGTGGATCCGAGTTTTGCCAACTCCACAGCTGCTTGGTTTTTCAGTCGCGGAACATGGTGGAGTTCTAGACCTTCAAACTTTTTCTCGAGCTTCCTCACTGCATTGCAGTAAGTGGTGATGGTGGGGTTCCTGACGTCCCACTCCTTCATCACTTGATTGACCACCAAATCCGAATCGCCATAGACCATCAGGCGACGGACGCCGAGTGAGATGGCCATGCGCAATCCATAAAGGAGAGCTTCATACTCTGCCTCGTTGTTGGAGGAATCAAAGTGTACCTGCAGCACATACTTGAGTTTGTTGCCCTTTGGCGATATGATCACAACGCCAGCGCCGGAGCCATTCAACATCTTGGACCCATCGAAGATCATCGTCCAATGAGCCGAGTAGATGTGGGTCGGTTGCTGTTATTCTACCCATTCTGCTATGAAGTCAGCCAGAGCTTGAGACTTTATAGCTTTCTTGGCCTCGAACCTGATGTCGCAGTATAACATCTCCATTGCCCACTTCGCCACTCGGCCCGATGCGTCCCGATTGTGTAGGATTTCCGACAACGGGGCATCAGAAACGACGAACACCGAGTGGTCTTGAAAATAATGAGCCACCTTCTTCGCAGTCATGTATATCCCGTAGATAAGTTTTTGATAATGGGGATACCTCTGCTTGGAAGGAGTCAGGACTTCGGAGACATAATACACTGGCCGCTGAACCTTGTATGCTTTGCCTTCTTCTTCCCGTTCGACTGTGAGAACAGTGCTGACGACTTGATTTGTAGCCGCGATGTACAGAAGAAGGGGTTCTTTACTGAGCGGAGCAGTAAGAACCGGCTGGGTGGAAAGTAGGACTTTGAGGTCGTCGAATGCGATTTGGGCTTCGTCTGTCCACTCGAAAGTATCTGATTTCTTCATGAGTCGGTACAGAGGAAGTGCCTTCTCGCCGAGTCGACTGATAAACCTGCTCAAAGCCGCTGGGCAACCTGTGAGTCTTTGAACATCGTGTATTCTAACCGGCCCCTCCATTCAGACGATGGTCCCGATCTTTTCGGGGTTGACATCAATGCCTCGTTCGGAAATGAAGAAACCGAGTAACTTTCCACTGGGAACGCCGAATGAACACTTGGCTGGGTTGAGCTTGATATCGTACCTACGAAGGTTGGCGAATGTTTCTGCCAAGTCGGTCAGGAGGTCAGAACCTTTGCGTGACTTGACTACGATATCATCCATATACGCCTCCACATTCCGTCCGATCTGGTCGAGGAGGCATTTTTGGATCATGTGCATAAAGGTTGCTCCTGCATTCTTCAAACCAAATGGCATAGTGATGTAGCAGAAGCACCCGAATGGGGTGATGAAGGATGTTTTTAATTCATCGGGGCCATACAGACGGATCTGATGATAGCCCGAGTAGGCATCAAGGAATGACAACCGCTCGCAACCCGTAGTCGAATCGACAATTTGATCGATGCAGGGGAGTGGAAAATGGTCTTTCGGGCAGACCTTATTGAGATGCTTGAAGTCGATGCACATTCGGAGCGACTTGTCTTTCTTGGGCAGCATGACAACATTGGCGAGCCACTCGGAGTTGTGTACCTCACGAATGAAGTTGGCTCCCAAAAGTTTAGCCACCTCTTCTCCGATTGCCTTGCTCTTGTGCGCGGCGGACCGACGCAGGCGTTCTCGGATAGGCCGAGCGGCGGGATCCACATGCAGTCGGTGCTCAGCCAACTCCCTGGGTACACCTGGCATGTCAGCGGGCTTCCATGCGAAGATGTCCCAGTTCTCACGGAGGAATTGGGTGAGCTCGGCTTCCTATTTAGGATCGAGGGTGGTGGAGATGTTCGTCGGGGCAGCGGTGTCGTCCGTTGGGTGGATGCTGACCTTCTTCGTCTCTCTCGCCGACTGGAATGCGGACTCCGAAGCTGGCTTCTTCAAACGCATCAAGTCAGCGGGGTCGACTTTTTTCTTGTACTCGTCAAGCTCGAGGACAGCCATCTGCTGATCGGCGATCCTCGATCCCTGTTGCAGACACTCCTCGGCTCGCTGCCGATTGCCGGTGATAGTGATCACGCCTTTTGGGCCTGGCATCTTTAGCTTCAGGTACACGTAACATGGTCGGGCCATGAAACGCGCATACGCCGGGCGGCCCAGAATTGCATGGTATGCACTCTGGAAGTCGACCACCACGAACGTCAGCTTTTCCTTGCGGAAGTTCTTGTCGGAGCCGAAGACGACGTCCAACGCGATCTGACCGAGTGACTTGGCCTTTCGTCCAGGGACGACTCCATGGAACTACATGCTGCTCTCGCTAAGTTTGGACATCGGAATGCCCATCCCCTTCAGAGTGTCAACGTACATGATGTTCAAACCACTGCCGCCGTCCATGAGGACCTTGCGTAGTCGGACTCCTTCCACCACCGGGTCGATGACCAGAGCCTGTCTCCCTGGGGTGGGTACGTGTGCTAGATGATCCGACTGGTCAAAGGTGATCGCAGTTTGAGACCATTTGAGGAACGAGGGGTTGCTCGGCGTGGCCATGTTCACCTCCCTGTTCACCAGCTTCAGTCGACTCTTGCTCTCAACGTCAGCAAAAATCATCAGTGTTGCATGGACTTGGGGGAATGGTTCCTCCTTGTCCTCCTAATCCTGTTCATTGCCCTTTTCACTCGACTGTCCTTCGCCGAACCCTTGGATCAGGAGGCGACATTGCCGAGTGGTATGTTTCGGATATATGGCGTTGCCGTCTTCTTCCATCTTCGTGTGAATTGGACAGGGCTGGTCCAGGATGGGGTTTCCGAACTGCTTCTTCTTGGGGGTGAACTGAGTCTTCCCCTTGCCCTTGAACTTGGCATTGGTAACGGATGCGGCCTCTGCCTGCGGAGTGGGCGCCAACTGTCGTTGATATAAGCCTGACAGTAGATGTGTAGGGTACGAAAGGATGGGCAGAGCCTTAGCTACGGCGAGGTTGTATGAGTTCAGGCCCCTCTACGGTGGAGGTAAAAGCCCTACGTCTCAGTGCTCTTTGGAGCTTGTTGTCGAGTGGAATATGGATTACAGTGAATTGCTAACCCCTGCACCAGTGGGGAAGGGCGACTTATATAGAGTGCGCTACCCTTCACAACGGTTTGGTGCGCAGGGGTGGAGTAGTGGTGAATAACTACATACGTTACAGGTAACGTATGTCTTAAATGCTACTAAAGGTATATGGAAACGTATGACCGTTGCCCTCCAGGGGGGTTACGATGTACAGAGTGGAATCCTGCCGGTAAGCTTGATACGCTTCGAATGCTCATCTCCGACTGGATGATAGAGGAATCGTCACCGACTGGATGATGGGAAGTCCTTAATTCAGTCGGCACTGACTAAGGGCCTTATCCTTCATGAAGGGTAGTCCTTGGGTAGGCCCATAGGGCAGGCCTATGACCCTACCCTAGGACTATAACCCCATCACGAGAAGAAGGAGGAGAAGAAGGAGAAGGAGCTTCTCTCCTTCTTCTTCTCCTTCTTCTTCCTCCTTCTCCTTCTTCTTCTCTTATTCTTCTTCCTTATTTTCATTTTTCCTCTTTCTTCTCCTCTTGTCCTCTTCTTCGGGCTAAATTAGCTAATTATACCTTTTTGGAGCTAATTATGTCATTTTGGAGGATAATCAGGTAAGTATAGGTCATTTTTTATTAAATAGACCATTTTCGAGCTAACTAAGCTAATTATGTCATTTAGGTGGAAGCCAAGCTAAGTATAGGCCATTCTAGAGCTAACTTGGGTAAAATATGTCATTTTAGATCCAACTTTGATTATTAAGGCATTTTCGAGCTAAATTGGCTAATTATGTCATTTAGGTGGAAGCCAAGCTAAGTACATAATATTCATGAGCTAACCAAGGTTCTTATGCCATTTTGAGCTTATTATTTCATTTTGGAGCTAAATTAGTCGTTTTAATGAGCTAACCAAGGTTCTTATGACGTTTTTGCCTAACTAAGCTAATTATGTCATTTTGTAGGATAATTAGCTAAGTATGTCTTTGTTGGATGAGTCTAAGATACATAGAAGAAGAAAGAGAAGAAGCAAGAAGAGAAGAAGAAGGAGAAGAAAAAGAAGAACAAGAAGGAGGAGGAGGAGGAGGAGGAGAAGGAGAAGGAGAAGGAAGAGGAGAAGAAGAAGAAAAGAAGACGGACAAGAAGGAGGAGAAGATAATACAAGAAATATGCTCATATGTGATGTTTTTTAAAATGTCGTTGATGAATTCGTCATAAATCTATGACGATTTCATCCGAGATCGTCGTAAACCGTTTGAGGGGATCAAATCTACATATAAATTACGACGATGTGAGTCAAAACGTCGTAACCGCATAAGATGAGATCGTCATAACTTTTACGACGATTGTAAAAATGTCGTAATATGTTCTAACTATGTTGACATGTCACTCGTGGGTCCATTCTATCCCACATCATCCTAGTTTGTGAAGCAACCTACTATTCTATCATTCCGAAAATTATCGAAAAATTCTCATAAATACTTTGGACTATATATTCCTCAAATATGTGAAAACCCTCCCTTACATAGTTCGAAAATAATTCAAAAATATTCATTTGCCTATTCTGTTCAGAATAGCACTTTGTGAAGGAAGTGCTATTTCTATTTCTTTGATTGCTCTCATGTTGTTTGGGCACTCTTTCCTATCCAAATCATTGCCTCATGAAAACTTTTGTAACGATTTGCCTAGTAAGTCTTTCTCAACAAATTTCAAAGTTTGTGTTCAGCTAACAGCTTTGTGAAGGAAGTACTAGATAGGAATATCCTCATGAGTTGAATTTTTTCCACATCATCTATGTGCCCAAAACATAGCTCTCCATAAAATTGTAGCCACATCTCACAATCCATGTGAGATCATGATCCAATCTTTGTTTCTGATAATATTTTCATTTTGTGAAGCAACTACAATTTATATTGCTTTAAACTTGATGAAAATTTACCACGGGATGACACTGACCATATAACCTTACTCCACCAAATTTTAGCACATTTAATTCAGCCAGTTTCTCTCAATATTTTTCCCAACATTCTGTTCAGTAGAGAGCATTGTGAAGGAAGTACAATTTTTGTTTATCCAAATTTTATGAAATTTTTGCAGTACCTTAATGTGCCCAAATTATCATCCTCCTCCAAATTTCAGCTCAATCCAATCATCTATGTGAGCCCAGTTTCAATTACCATTTTCTGTCCAGATTGGCACATTGTGAGGGAAGTGTCACTTTGGCATGTCCAAATGGTATAATTTTTATACAGTGCCTTCATATGCCCAAATTAACATCATACACCAAATTTCAGCTCAATCCATTCATTAATTTGATCCCGGCTTCAACATTCATATTTCTGTACAGTGTGTTACTTTACAAAGCAAGTGCCACCTAGGTTCATCCATTTGAGCTAAAAATTTGCCAATAGAGTGTCCTTAGTAGATGATCATCCTGATCCGAAATTTAGGCCCATTGTCTATGTGAATTACCCGCACCGCTAATCAAACACTTGGGTGCTAATTCATGTTTGAGCTTAGTTCAGTCTCCTCGTGAGATTCTTCTATTGTATTATTCTTGCTAACACCTATCGAGGGATTGTCCAACCCACCACACATGACTATTCCACCTAGAACGCGTGGCAACGCAACGGTCAGGCGGTGACAATGCGGCTGGCATGCAAGTTCACGCACTCTGGAGTTGGGGCCCTCGACCACCATCCAAACCTCGACGTCAAGGCACCACACCATGTATCTCTGATTAAATAGATACTTATATACCTATAAATGATTTTTGGGAAAAATAAAGAGCAAACTATAATGCAGCTGCAGTTCAAATTTGACCCGCTTCCACCTGAATCGACATAAATTTGTCTTTTTCACGAGAGGTGGATAAAATCTTTTAACACCCAACCATTTTGTCAATTGTACATTAAATATGGACTAGTATTTTATAAAAATGATTTGGTCCAATTTTAGAACAAATATATGGTAGGTCCTTCACAAAACAACTCATTTTGATCACTTGAAAAATGGAAAATGAATTTTTCATACAAGGAAAATGAAAACTTCCTTAATCAACATTGTTTGCCATTCCGATATGCACCCTTGTGCATAATATTATATCATTTCAACAAACTATGTCATGAATGTGGCTATAAGATTGATCATTTGGCTTAAAAGTCATGAATCTTCACACATGATAGCTCATTTCTAAGAACACTTGTTTAAAATAATTGTCGTATTACAAGTTTATTATTTTTCCTCGTAACTTTGTCACATATAATGACACAATGCAATGGTTTTCCATTTTTTTGAATTTGGTTTGAATTTTCCATGGCCATTTCAAAACGCGGTCAAAATAGCGGGTACGACCGTTCATACCTAGTGGTTGAATCTTGGAAATGTTTTGATGTTTCTATGATTAAATAGATACTTGTGCACCTATAAATTGTTTTTAGCAAAAATATAGAGCAAACTATAATGTAGATGCAGTTCAAATTTGACCCGCTTTCAGCTGATTCAACGAAAATTTGTCTTTTTAGGAGAGATCGATAAAAGCCTTTAACACCCAACCATTTTGTCAATTATACATTAAATATGGCCTAGTAATTTAGAAAAATGATTTGGTCCAATTTTGTATCAAATATATGGTAGGTCCTTCACAAAAAAGTTCATTTTGGACACTTGAAAAATGGAAAATGATTTTTACATACCAGGAAAATGAAAACTTCCTTAATCAATATTGTTTGTCATTCCAATATGCATCCTTGTGCATAATATTATATCATTTCAACAAACTATGTCATTAATGTGGCCATAAGATTGATATTTTGGCTTGAAAGCCATGGATCTTCACACATGATAGCTCATTTTTAAGAACACTTTTTTAAAATAATTGTCGTATTACAAGTTTATTATTTTTCCTGGTAACTCTGTCACATATAATGACACAATGCAAAGGTTTTCCATTTTTTTGATTTTTTTTGAATTTTTCATGGCCATTTCAAAATGTGGTCAAAACAGCGGGTATGACCGTTCCTACCTAGTGGTTGAATCTTGAAAATATTTTGATGATTCTCTGATTAAGTAGATACTTGTGTACCTAGAAATGATTTTTCGGAAAAATAAAGATCAAACTATAATATAGCTGCAGTTCAAATTTGAGACGCTTCCAGCTGATTCAACGAAAATTTGTCTTTTCCACGAGAGCCGATAATATAGCTACAGTAACCTATGTAATTAACTTTTCAAAATTTGTATGGTGCACTTTTGCAAAATGTTTTTGATAGATGCTTCATAAAATTCCTCTATTTTTAGTACTTGAAAATTATTTTAAATCATTGATTTTTTGAAGGGGAATTTGAAGATTTGCCACAAGTTTTTTACACATTGAGGATTTACCCCTGTTTTTCTTGTTACTAACAATTAGCCACACCTTTCTGAGAGTCTTAATGATTTGCCCCTTATGGACGACATGGAAATATAACACAAAATCAATGACCAAACTGCCCGAGCCCAAATTAGCTAGCTTCATGTTTGACCGTTCCCGTTTCTCTATTCGTTCGTATCCCGGCTGCTCGTCATGGCTCGCAGCAGTGTCTCTCGTTGTTGTGGCTCGTGAACCCGCCTTGTTTTGCTAACCACTCCGCTCCAGACCAAGAGGAGCACGGTGGTGATGGAGCCCTTGGTGCCGTCGACCTCCATGACCAAGTGGGCGGTATCTCGACGAGCTCCGTGTGGTGATGGAGTCCTGGCCTTTCAAAAAGTATACGTACCCTCATAATCCTAACATGCATGCAAAGAACCTTGCCAAATCAAACAAAAGCTAGCTAAAGATAAGCTGGAAGAAGGGCAATGACCCATCTTATTTCAAATTCCAGCAAAACATAAGCACAAAATCACATCAAACAATGCCCTTTTGTAAAAAAAAATTGATATATGCTTCACAAAATTCCTTTATTTTTAGTACCTGAAAACTATTTTAAATCATTGTTTTTTCGAACCAATCAAAACTCTTTCCACGGATTGATGACATGGCGCCCATCCATCCATCCATCCACCTTACGATCTCACATCCATCCATCGATGTATCTAAAGAAAAAAAAACCACCGGCAACCCAAACCCTAGCTCAGACCCCTCCCCCCATCGCACCCTCATCCCCATCTCCTCGCCGCCACCACCTCCTCCCCGTCCCCGCCCCCTCCCGATCATGTCCTGTCCCTGCCGCTCCCACCCATCGCCGACCTCGTCGTCCTCCTCACCCTCGCCGAGTTTCTTGCTCGCCTTAGCTCGCGGGGATGGAGCAGGACGCCGCCGCCCGTCCCCTCGCACCAGGCCCAGGATGACGGCGCTATGGACGGCTGGGCGCGCGACGACAGGGAGCCCCCTCCTACGGCGCCCCGGCGGAGTGCCTGAGGCCGTAGATCCTCCTCCGCGGGCGCCTCCGTGCAGCCAGGGCGCCTCCGTGCAGCCAGGGCCTCCGTGCAGCCAGGGCCGGCCGGATCCTGACCCCATCGCCCGTCCATGGCGACCGCCTTCGACTCGCCGACTTCCTCCCCGGCCGCCGCGCCCTTCCACGACGACCCCTTCCTCAGCTTCGCAGATGGCGGAGCCCCGGCGGCCGACATCCACGTCTCCGGGAGCGGCGGCGACGACTTCCCGGCCTCCCTCGGCCCCTACGCCTTCCGCCACGACTCCGCCGCCGCGCACGCCTCGACATGCTCGACTCCAACGGCAACGGCATGCACCACGAGGACGATGACGGCCTCTTCACCGACTCCGACCCCGTCCTCCCCGACCCTTCCCAAATGGGGGCCCATGATGGAATCCTCCTCCGCGAGTGGCGCCGGTACGTGCGCTCCCTCTCCTTGCTCCTCTCGCCTAGATCTGATCGATCTGGCCCGGCTCAGTTTGCTGTAACTTGTCACGGCTAGCTACGCTTGAGACATGCTAAGTACTAGGTAAATTAAATCTGGGATTCAGTAGTGGGTGTTGTCGAAACAACAAAGCGCAGTCGGATTCGCATGATCAAGTCCCAATTTTTACAGTCTGGAACTCTTTGAGTGTAACTACAGCATTAGGTTTAACCAGTTGGGAAATGAAATTGCCATAGGTTTGATGTGATTCATGGTCTTCGCAGCTTCAGTAGTACACTGGGATTTTAGCTGAATAAGAATAAATTATTGCTTCCAATTCAGTACATGTGATGTCGTACTGTATGATGGTGTGACTCAGTGCCTTTGCAGCTTCAGTACACTAGGATTTTAGCTGTATAAAAGCAAATGATCGCTTGGCATTTTGACATACGATCCGCCAGGCCAAGGTTTGATACAAATCCACTCGGCATACCGAGGTAAAGTTTGTTCAAGCATCGTCAGGACTGGCACTATGACTGGCAGGCTCCACGAACGTGTCGAGGTCGATCCCGTCTGCGATGCGAGTCGCGCTCTCAAGAAAGGTCTCCATGAAATCTTCAAATCGAAGCTTCTTGGTGTTGGCGACCTGCAGCGCCTTCAGCTTCTCCTCGTGAGCCTCCTTGCAATGCACTCGGACCAGCGACAGCGCCACGTCCGCACCACAGCGAGCAGCAGACTTCTTCCACGCGTGCACTCGGTTCGGGACGTCCTCCAGCCGAGTCATCAACCCTTCCATCTCCCGCTGGGACTCGTCTTCGGGCCACAGCTCCTTGTCGATTCGGCCGACGACCTCTCTTAGGCGACCGACGAAAGGTCCCACTTTGCCCAAGCGAATGTGCGCTCGGAGCATGTCTCGATTGGCGTCGTCGCCGAGTGGAACGTTCGGAATAACCGACCGCTCAATGTCAGCTGCTTCAGCCTCAGCGTCCATACAAAAATCAGCAAAGACAAGACGAGCAGACAGTAAGCGCATCATGAAATAGAAAGTCAAGAAGCACTCGGAAAAACAGAACTTACCACCGAGAAGCGCAATCATCTTCCTTGCCCAGTCACTGACGTACTTCTCCTGTGATATGCATCGCCTGTTCATCACCTTCATCTGTCCCATCAGCTCGGTTCTTTGTTTGCCCATTTTCTCCATTTTGGCCACCAATGCCTTGTTTGCCTCACGGGACTCCTCCAAGGATTTCTCTCGTTCAGCAAGAGCGCCCTTCACACCAGCCAAGTCATGAACAACTGCCTCCAGTTCCGCAGCAAGCTGAATCTTTTCAGCCTTCAGAGCGTTGTACGCTGATCCCATCTCGCAAGTCTTCTGCAAATCAACGCGAAGAGAAGATCAGACACACTCAACAAGGAAAACAATAAAAGCTCGAAGTTCTTCAGACCCCTGCCGACGCAAGCAGTCGACAGCGGCCTCGGGGACTACACCCAGTGGGTTAACTAAGAGTGACCCCACTGCCATGAAGCTCAAACAGGTCCGCCCTATTGAGCTAAATAAGAAAAACAAGCCTATGAGGCCACTACTACCCAACCTGAGTAAGATTACTCTCAGGGACTACTTCCAGTAGGTGCACTCGGAGTACCCCCACCGGTAACATTCGAACAGATTAGTTTGATCTGATCAAGTTAAATAAAATGTATATAAAGACAACTGTCGGTGCAAGCACTCGACAGAAGTCTCGGGGACTACACCCACTAGGTTCACTAAGAGTGAACCCACTGCAAAATAATCATACTACATCAGAGTATATTGCTTAAACACCCACTGGGTTACAAGAGGAAAGTAAATACTTACTAGCCCACTTACTCAGATATCGTCCCGGAGTTCCAAGCTTCGCTTGTACACAGACGCGATGGAGTCGTACGCTCTCTTGGCATCACCCGCCATCAACTCCGCCTGCACCATGGCCCCCTTGGCATCTCCCACCTAATCTTCCGGGAGGCGTTGGGCGTCGTACTGGACGGTCGACGGACCTGGCACCACAAGAGACTCCTTGGGCATCCCAAGTCCTGCTCCAGTCGGTTCAGCACCGATGAGCGCCGTTTCAGTCAACGGCATCGTCTCGGCTGGCGGTGCGTCCATGGCGGGAGTAGTAGCAGATGGAACAGCCTCAAGGACAGGCACCGCAGCTTGCTCGGACCTCTTCTGGTCGTCCTCCTCCACATGAATCACCTCTGAAGGAAGCCCGACCGAACGACGTGAGACCACAGGAACAAGGTCAAGATCAAAGACAGAATTCGTGAAACAATAATGTAAGCTCTCAGAGTCGCCATGACGTACCTTGCTGGGATGTGGCAACGTTGTCCGTATCCATGGGATCGTCTGTTGGAATTATGCCCTAGAGGCAATAATAAATATAGTTATTATTATAATTCCTGTATCAAGATAATCGTTTATTATCCATGCTATGATTGTATTGAATGAAGACTCATTTACATGTGTGGATACATAGACAAAACACCGTCCCCAGCAAGCCTCTAGTTGGCTAGCCAGTTGATCAAAGATAGTCAGTGTCTTCTGATTATGAACAAGGTGTTGTTGCTTGATAACTGGATCACGTCATTAGGAGAATCACGTGATGGACTAGACCCAAACTAATAGACGTAGCATGTTGATCGTGTCATTTTGTTGCTACTGTTTTCTACGTGTCAAGTATTTATTCCTATGACCATGAGATCATATAACTCACTGACACCAGAGGAATGCTTTGTGTGTATCAAACGTCGCAACGTAACTGGGTGACTTTAAAGATGCTCTACAGGTATCTCCGAAGGTGTTAGTTGAGTTAGTATGGATCAAGACTGGGATTTGTCACTCCGTATGACGGAGAGGTATCTCGGGGCCCACTCGGTAATACAACATCACACACAAGCCTTGGAAGCAATGTAACTTAGTGTAAGTTGCGGGATCTTGTATTACGGAACGAGTAAAGAGACTTGCCGGTAAACGAGACTGAAATAGGTATACGGATACTGACGATCGAATCTCGGGCAAGTAACGTACCGAAGGATAAAGGGAATGACATACGGGATTATATGAATCCTTGGCACTGAGGTTCAAATGATAAGATCTTCGTAGAATATGTAGGATCCAATATGGGCATCCAGGTCCCGCTATTGGATATTGACCGAGGAGTGTCTCGGGTCATGTCTACATAGTTCTCGAACCCGCAGTGTCTGCACACTTAAGGTTCGACGTTGTTTTATGCGTATTTGAGTTATATGGTTGGTTACCGAATGTTGTTCGGAGTCCCGGATGAGATCACAGACATCACGAGGGTTTCCGGAATGGTTCGGAAACGAAGATTGATATATAGGATGACCTCATTTGATTACCGGAAGGTTTTCGGAGTTACCTGGAATGTACCGGGAATGACGAATGGGTTCCGGGAGTTCACCGGAGGGGCAACCCACCTCGGGGAAGCCCATAGGCCATAAGGGTGGCACACCATCCCTTAGTGGGCTGGTGGGACAGCCCAAAAGGGCCCTATGCGCCATAGAGATAAAAATCAAAGAGAAAGAAAAAAAAGGGAGGTGGGAAGGAAGGGAAGGACTCCCACCCACCAAACCAAGTCCAACTCGGTTTGGGGGGGGAGCCTTCCCCCCTTGGCTCGGCCGACCCCCTTGGGGCTCCTTGAGCCCCAAGGCAAGGTCCCCTCCCTCCCACCTATATATACGGAGGTTTTAGGGCTGATTTGAGACGACTTTCCCACGGCAGCCCGCCCACATACCTCCACAGTTTTTCCTCTAGATCGCGTTTCTGCGGAGCTCGGGCGGAGCCCTGCTGAGACAAGGTCATCACCAACCACCGGAGCGCCGTCACGCTGCCGGAGAACTCTTCTACCTCTCCGTCTCTCTTGCTGGATCAAGAAGGCCGAGATCATCGTCGAGCTGTACGTGTGCTGAACGCGGAGGTGCCGTCCGTTCGGTACTAGATCGTGGGACTGATCGCGGGATTGTTCGCGGGGCAGATCGTGGGACGTGAGGACGTTCGAGTACATCAACCGCGTTCACTAACGCTTCTGCTGTACGATCTACAAGGGTACGTAGATCACTCATCCCCTCTCGTAGATGGACATCACCATGATAGGTCTTCGTGCGCGTAGGAAATTTTTTGTTTCCCATGCGACGTTCCCCAACATCGTCTTCCTGGCGTGGCAGAGAAGTGGCGGAGGTGGCAGCTCTGTCGAGTAAAATTCACTCGACCAATAAGCATAAGTTCAATCGGATACTAGAAGAAGATAGGAGAACAATACACTCACGCTGAGGTAACGGGAATGGCGATCCTCTTGCGCGGCAAAGCCTTCCGAGGCTTGGATCCACTCGGTTTGGCCACCTTAGAAGGTTGGCCCACGGGCTCAGCAGCAGAGTCCCTGGTCCTCTTTGTGCTCCGAGCACTCGGAACCACGAGAGTAGCTAGCAAGGCACTCGGAACCACATGAGGAGCTGGCGGAGCACTCGGGACCACAGGAGGAGCGGGCGGGGCACTTGGGGCCGCTGGAGGAGCCGACGGGGTCACGGGTTCGTGACGGCGCTTAGTTCGAGACTCTGGTGGTGGGGGTGGCGAGTTCTGTTCCTCGCCTGCACGAGATACAGTCGACAACATCAGGCGTCAGACAGTGAAACAAGAAAAAGCGATAAATTTATGACAATTGTGAGCACTCGACAAGTTATACTCACTTCATTCAGAGGAGGGTTGTCCGCGCGGAAGGGCTTCACTCGCCGGGCTCCTATGGGGTTATCGTAGGCGCCTGTGATGCTGCGGACCCATGCCGCCACAACCTCCCTGGTCACGCACTCGGGGTGAGTCCGAGTGGAGTCCTCAGGCCCCGTGTAGTGCCACATGGCATGGTGTCGAGCTTGCAGAGGCTGGATATGCCGACCCAAAAAATCTCCAGCAAATCTATGCCGGTGACTCCCTTGCGGACGACATCTACCAACGCGTCGACCAGAGGCTGAATCTCGATCTTTTCCATCTTCGTGAGCGAAAGCTGCCTAGGAGGAGCCGGTCGGTCTAAGCTGAAAGGGGGCAGTCCAGTTGCGGCATTCGAACAAGCGACGTCCTGGCAGTATAACCAAGTCGACTGCCAGTTCCTAACGGATTCAGACAACTGAAGAGCGGGATAGCTACTTTTGCTTTTCTTCTGGAAGCCTAAGACTCCGCAGAGCTGGAGGAGATGAGTTTTGTCGTCCGACTGGCTAAGTCTTTTGATGGTTTGGGATCTAGCAGAGAAGATGTGCTTAAAGAGCCCCCAATGAGGAGGACAACCGATAAAACACTCGCAAAGCACGACGAAGGCAGAGAGATGAGCTATTTCGTTGGGAGGAAAATGGTGGAGCAGCGCCCCGAAGTGGTTCATTATACCTCTGAAGAAGGGATGAGGAGGCAGAGAGAAGCCTCGGTACACGTGACTGAGCAGCAAGACGCGCTCATCCTCCCGAGGCGCCGGCTCCCACTACTAGGAAAAGGCCTTCTAATGGCGCACCATTTTTTGCTATTAATGGCGCACTATAGGTGCGCCACTAGCATCACGCAATTAGATTTTTTTACTAATGGCGCACCACAAGTGCGCCATTAGTATCTGGTATACTAATGGCGCACCAGGTAGTGCGCCATTAGTATTGCTCACGATGCGCAATTAGTATGCCTCCCAGGTGCGCCATTAGTATGCCTCTCAGGTGCGCCATTAGTATGCCTCCCAGGTGCGCCATTAGTATTCCTCTCAGGTGCGCCATTAGTATGCCTCCCTAGTGCGCCATTAGTATGCCTCCGAGGTGCGCCATTAGTATGCCTTCCAGGTGCGCCATTAGTATGCCTCCCAAGTGTGCCATTAGTATAGCCCATGGTGCTCCATTAGTATCTGGTATTCTAGCATATATATGTTTTTTTTCAAAACCACAAATTCAACAACACATAACATATATATCAAATATATAATACATAATATGTGCCCAATAGTTTTACTGATCCACACCACATAACATATATGCAAAGTTGCATAACAAATTTCATGATCCATATATCAAAACTCCATAGCATCCATACATCCAAAATGCCATAGCATCCATATATACATATAGTTCCATAGCATCCATACATACATAACTCCATAACAAATATAGTTCCATAGCATCCATACATACATAGCTCCATAACAAATATAGTTCCATAGCATCCATTCATTATTCACATACAATTTTTTGAGCTACAATATTATTTTGTTACCATTATTATTTTAGATGACAAAAAAGAAAACTATGGCTCCAAAGGTTTTCTTTATGTCTTCACGCCACATAAGTAAACGAAGTAGAAGTCGCGCACGTTTAGGAGCTCCAGCGCGCGGTCCTTTTGAACTTCCCCTCGCAAAAGAAGCATGAATCAAAAGCGTTAGAGAAAGAAAACAGATGATTCAGAATTACAAATTTTGATACATATTGACTTCTAACATAACAACACCAGCAATGTTTGTTACAAAATTTAGGAGGTATCAAGATACCTAAACACACATAGAGAGAGAGATATACACATAAGCTCCAAAGAATACAGCTAAGATTTTCAAGAGAACATTCACATACAAGAATAAGCACATGATGTTTGGTTCCAAATTATAAATATAAGCTGTCGATGTTGCGCTGAATCCAAAGTAATCCCATCTACATAGGTCACACGCTCGCTCTAATGAGATGTGATACCAAATGTTTAAGCCTGAAGGACAGAATCAATGGTATAGGCACAAACTTTCCAGTCATGGAGATGATACTACGATCATAGTGTTCACCCTTGATTGCAAACAAAATCTAACTAGTAAACGCACACAATCAGCAGCCCCTATATATAACTCCATAAAATTATTAGAACAGATGCATCAGAACAGAATTACCTGTGAGCAACAGCAGGAATGAGCCTTCAGGCTGCGCGAGGAAGGAGACCGCCTTGGCAACCTTCTCCAAGCACTCCTGACTCTGCACCAGCAACGAATCGCCATTCCTCTCCACAATTCAGTCAAACCTATAAATTCTACTCGGGAGCTAAGCAAATGAAAGGGTTAACAATCCCACTGCATTACGCCAAAAGAAACAGCGTTGAGTAAAGAGATGAAAACAAACTAAAACTGCAAGACAATGAAACAACAGGAATGATTAGTTGTAGAGATACTGGAAAAGGCGGTCCAATGGTATGGAACATGGTAAAATCAGGAGAGAAAAATAAATAAAAGAAGATATGTATCGTACTTTCTAAGCGCATCGTTCGGTATCTACTCTATACTCTACAAGCAAAGTGCAATGCCAACGGTTTTATTAATTTGAATGGAGGGTTGTAGCAAAACCATTAGTTTAACATGTGATAGAAATGTGATACAAGTGATAAATTCGTAGCTCGAGAAACCAAGTTATGAACATCCAAGTGTCAGCAAACAGAACAAGCACCAATCCATGAAGCGGTATGTTATCCAATATGGTCGACATGCCAAACCAGCACTGCTCAAAGGCCATATCACACACAGCTCAAGTGAGAGACATGAAAACTTAATTGTATCTGAAAAGGAGGCATCAACGATAGCCGTAGTGAGAATATTATGTCTATCCTACTGACATGAGAATATTATGTCTTTAAGTCTCACAATAACCATATGTCTAGAGGCAAGGTTTTAAATAGCGTTCGCTACACCCGCTATTGCGTCCACTATTGCGATAACGCACCTCTAACGCTATGTCTTTTGCGTTGCGTTTGTATATAGCGGCTTTGGTATAATGCGTACGCTATTGCATCTCTCAGCCTGCTATTGCGGGCGATATATTAGTTTTGGATGCGGACACATCGCTCCAACTCACTAAAATATGGTTTTCTGACCTCCAGCGGCCATGCGTGCAAGCGTCACAGCAGTATATAAAGTCCTAGTACGTTGCCTTTCTGCAGCATCCCCTGCTACGCATTGGACCATGGACAAACTCCCTCTCTCTCTCTCTCTTTCAGGATGTGGATAATCTCTCTCGAACAAATAAAAACGGGTGCTGCACGTGATATACAGCAAGTTGATTAGTAATTTGATATGATGTTGACACTCTATGCATTTGTTTAGTATTTATACTAGGGCGAACAACACTTTGGACAGACAAGATATTTTGTGCTTGCGACTTAGTGAACCACGGCTCATACAAATGAGATTTTATACAATTTAAGTATCATTTTATGCTTGCGACTTAGTGAACCACGGCTCATACAAATGATTGTATACCTGAACGGTTTGATTTCCGGTGGATCTGCGCGGGTGGCGAGATAACCATGAGAAATGAAAATTGCCAGCACCTGGGCACAAACAATCGAAAAACTGAAGGAAACATGCAGTAGCTCGACCAAGTCCAAGCCCATCCTGACAGCTATCTGAAGCGCCTTGTACCTGGGGATAACATAATGCCCTGCAAAAATGGAACAAAACATATATTCAGCATATCAATATTCATAACATGGACACCATTTGGTCCAGAAGATATAGTAATATATTGACTTCATTTAAATAGATTTATTATGTGAGGACACTGGAGGAGTATAAATTGAACAGAGAAGGAGGCTGGACATCCCCCACACCTTACCTAACATTATTGCTATTTCATTTGTATGATTTCTTCCATTAGACCTGATAACATATTTAGAAATACTTTCAAAAATCTACATATATATGTAGCAGAAACTGCAACAACTGGTTAACAATATAACTACTGCCTTAAATCAGATTTGTACTGTGTAGAATGTAGAGTAAGAACATAATAATTACAAGGGAAAGGAAATAAGGAAACAAACTATGCAGAAATTAAACCGGATTGTAGGCTGGAGAAATAACATCTTCTATAATCGAGAAAAAGAATCAAAATACAGTATGGAACTGCTGATGCTTAATGATATATCTACGGGAAATATATATGGCAGTGAAGAATTTTCTACGAGAAAATCAGTTCATGAAGAGTATCTGGGAGGCCTGTTACATACGCTCCCTTTCTGTGGAAGGCAGCGAACAAACAAATAACAAGTTAGACTTTCAAAGAAAAAAACAAATACTCGTAAAGTATTTCTATGAACCTGATAGATATGTACCGGGGGAGCAAGAGGCCAATGGATTCATGGATGGATTCAGGTCTAGTAACTTACCTGCACGCCCTGCGCGTTAATGGCGGGGGGCTCGTTGATGAGGAACCAAAACCTAGAGGCGTCGAGATTGGTACCGGAGCAGATGACGCCGCTCCTTGAACTCAACCCTAAAAGTATCAAGGCGGGGTAGGCGAGGACGTCGACGGGGTTGGACAACACGAGCAGCAACGCCTGCGGGAATCTGCAACAGATTAAGCCCCAGATCTGCCCTGCGCCCGACCTGACAACGACGAGGTGAGGAGATAGCACCTAGGCGACGGAGAGAGTTTGAGCGTGTGGGGCGGCAAGCCAGCAGGGTCGTGCGGCAGGCGAGGTCATCTCCAAGGTTGGCCACCACTAGCAGCAACACCCCCGGGACGTGCCCCGCCACGGCTCTAACTCCATTCCACAGGGTAACTCTGCTCTGCAGTAGGTGGATAGGCCGCCGACACGGTAGAGAACCCGACGGCGGCATGGTGGAGCGCAGGGGCGCAGGAGCGCAGTGGAGAGTCCGGCGGTATAGGCCTACAACACGGTGGAGCGCGGGGGCGAGGTGGAGAGCCCGGCGGTGGAGCGCGGGGGCGCGGTGGGTAGCCCGGCGGCGCCGTGGTAGACCCCGGGGGCGGCGTGGTGGAGCGCAGGGCGTGGTGGAGTGCGGGGGCGTGGGGAACGAAAGTTAGGGATTTGGCTGTGCAAGGGGTTGGTGATTTTGGGCGAAACCCTTCGCGCGTTGGGCCGGCTATTGGCGCGAAGAAATTGGCTATTGGGCGAAACCCTGGTTACTAATGGCGCACCTCCTCTTGTGCGCCATTAGTAGTTTTGCAAAAAAAAATAGTAGTGGCGCACCACCAACAGATGCGCCATTAGTAACACCGGTTACTAATGGCGCACTAGCTGTGGTGCGCCATTAGTAGTTTGCAAAAAAAACAAAAAAAAATTATAGTAGTGGCGCACTACTAACAAATGCGCCATTAGTAAGCAGGTTACTAATGGCGCACTAGCTTCTGGTGCGCCATTAGTAGTTTTGCAAAAAAATAAAAATAAAAAAAATATAGTAGTGGCGCACCGAGAGTGTGGTGCGCCATTAGTATCCACCACACTAATGGCACACCTCACATGGTGCACCATTACTATATAGTAGTGGTGCACTGCTTGTGTGGTGCACCATTAGTATCTATATCATCTATAGCCCTTTTCCTAGTAGTGTCTGTCTCGCCCTCCGCCGGCAGCCTCCACGTCTTGTTCTCGATCAGGCCTTGCTCCACCAGCTCCAGCATGTCGCTCTTCGTCACCGTGGAGGGGAGGAAATCCTCCTGGATCCAACCCGCCGACAGTGCCCGTTGTCGCCGTTGAGCGGGAGCTACCGTCTTCTTCTTCTTCCGTGCCTCGAGCTTGCTCGTCTGCCCCTTCGTCATGGTGGAGGCTGCAGATCCGCGGAGGAGGAGAAGAAGGAAGGAGCTTGGGGTGCGCAGGAAGCCACGGGAGAAGCGGGGCGAGTGCGAGTTATCAGGCGAGTCCAACGAGAAACCCTCGCTGGAGAGGTTTAAATAAGGTTCCGACTGGGTCACTAGCAGGTGGCCCCGAAATCTTATCCCCCGACCGGTTGCTGCGATATTAGTGGAGGAGATGAAGGCGTGGAAATCGAGGCGGCAGATACTACTCGATGACGATGTCGTCATCCCCGCTGAGCGCGCGGCAACCGAAATTTGAGGATCCCTGAAAATCCGCCGTTGTCAGTTGACCGGTCACGTCAATAGATTCCATGGAAGCACTCGGTCTCTGACGGTTCGTTTCACAGATATATCCACTCGGATCACTGGTCAAGAGGATAAAATGGATCCAGGCAAACAACGCCAAAGTCGCATCCATACCAGTCGGATCCGTACTCCAAGCATCGCTTCGTCCTTCCAACCCCGATCCATTCGGGGACTAATGATGGGGTTATAGTCCTAGGGTAGGGTCATAGGCCTGCCCTATAGGTCCTACCCAAGGACTACCCTTCATAAGGGACAAGGCCCTTAGTCAGTTCCGACTGAATTAAGGACTTCCCATCATCCAGTCGGTGACGATTCCTCCATCATCCAGTCGGAGATGAGCATTCGGAGCGTATCAAACTTATCGACTGGATTCCACTCTGTACATCGTAACCCCCCTGGAGGGCAACGGTCATACGTTTTCATGTACCTTTATTATCATTTAAGGCATACGTTACCTGTAACGTAGACATTTAATCGCCACTACTCCCCCCTGTGCACGGAACCGTTGTGAAGGGCAGCGCACTCTATATAAGTCGCCCTTCCCCACTGGTGCAGGGGTTAGCAATTCACTGTAATCCATATTCCACTCGACATCAAGCTCCCAAGAGCACTGAGACGTAGGGCTTTTACCTCCACCGTAGAGGGGCCTGAACTCATACAACCTCGCCGTAGCTAAGGCTCTGCCCATCCTTTCGTACCCTACACATCTACTGTCAGACTTATACCCACGACACTTAAACTACTGAAAGATATGATCAATAGGAAACAGTAGCAAAAATTATTAATTTAAAAGCTATTTTTAAACTCCCGGTATAAGCAAAACAAGCTTTAAATCAAATCTGATCTATTTCAAATTTTATAAATCGAAACATAGACAAATTATATATCTTCAGAAACTACATAAAATTTGTGATCCAAGGCAAAAAGAATCACCTAATTCGGAGTTATAGACTAATAGATATGAATTTTCTAAGATTGCAATTTTCTAAAAAAACTGCAATACGGGATTTCATAAATCTCACCGGAGTTAGTCACCGGAGTTGGAGAAGAAGAAGGGAAGTTAGCTCCGGTGGCCGGTCGAGGCGGTGGAGGGGTCTAGGTGGAGGAGAGGGAGCTCCGGCGGCGAATGGTGGCGTCGGCAGAGCTCGGGGGCGACGTAAGGAGCAGTAGGAGCTCCGGTTGAGCTCGGGTGGGGCGGACCTCCGGCGAGCTCGTGCGGTCGCGACGGCGAGGGGAGGGGGCGGTTCTGGGGCGGAACGGAGAGAGGGGAGGAGGGGAATATTAATAGGGGCTCAGGGTTCTCGGGAAAGGAAGGAACGAGGAGTTCGGCCTCCGGATTCGAATCCTCCATGGAAGGCAGGAAGAGCACGTACAAGAAGGAAGGAGATGATTTGGATGTTGAAGAAAAGGATTTGGGCCAGATTCGGTACGGGCCCATGCCAGTTTTTCCTAATAAAGGCGATTTATTTCCTATTATACAAAAATCGGAAAGAAAACTAAATAAAAGAAAATCTATAATACTTTTATATAGACATATTATATACCAAAATTTGCAGAAAAAGATTTCATACGAGATGAACATATTTTCAAGGCCAAATAAAAATCTCACAATATCAGAAAATTCAAATAGTGCTAATGTATTAAATAAAAGGCAAAGAAAACATTTTGAAAATACTAAAATGGATTCAAATTAATTTCTCTCCATTTTTATATTGAAGGGAACCATTTTACCCTATTTTACATGCATTTTATTTTTGGAGAAAAAAATAAATTTGAAAACCACTTCAAAATTGTTTTTGAACCCTAATATAAAACATTTTTCAAAACAGTCTTGTGAGTTTCATATGTTCAAATAAAATTTCAAATAGCTCCTGGTTTGGAGTGTCATATCGCTCCTCTCTTTCTTGCTTGGGAAGGATTATTTTCGGGGTATTTCTCGGGGAAGAAAAATATAGAAGCAAGGGCAAATATTTGAAAGAATTCAAATGCAAAACTCCGTTCAAATTCTTTATAGTTGAAGAGGTCATGTCATCTTGTCTCATTGCTTTTAATTGGATGAATTTGAATTTACTGGAGAAGGGGAAAGTCATTTTATTCCCTCTCATTCAAAAGTTTTTGAAAAGTTTCAAACTCCACTCAAGTTTCAATCACTCAATCAAATAAACAAACAATCTAATAATTATTTTTAACATTCCAAAATTTGGGATGTTACAAACCTACCGCACTTAAAGTGAATCTCGTCCTCGAGATTCGAAGAGGCTAGAAAGAAAGGTTAGGGTTTGGGGGTCTTCTAACAAATCCAATCTCCTGCAAAGTGGGATGCTACCACACTTAAAGTGAGAGCTACTGGTCCCTTAGAATTTTAGAAATCCTCTCGGGCTTTGGCATCTGACTCCTCACATTCTTCATACTAACTGCTTTGGTGATGCTCTTCCGTTATATTCATAACGTTCTCATCAAAATCGAGGGTTCTTCTGTTGATACAAGCTTCTTCCATTACTCGGTCTTCTTAACTGACAGACTTGTGATTAATACTAAATAACCTATCGATGATTCTCATGGTGGTCTACCATTTGTGGTTGTCCTGCAGAGAGAGGGGTCTTGTCTTCATCCTCACCGTAAAATTTCCTATGCGTGACAAAAAATGCCATGTACATGGGGCTTTCATCATACCATTCTAAGGCTTAAACAAAAGCTTCAAAGAACGTCGTCTCTCACTATGGGTAAGTCTCTCAGATTTACCATTCCGAATAGCAGGAGAATAATAATAGTAAGTCGTCATGGTGGCCAAACCATGTCGCACTGCAATCATTACCTTGTATAAGGTTTAGTGAATCTCGTATTCTAACACTTGGGCTTCCTCACAAGCGTTGCAGAGTTTCTCTTGTCCACGAACGAAGTTCGGATAAATCCAATGATTCTGCAAGCTGAACAAACATCTATCATTTCTTCACAACTCTCAGGTTTTCGTATGCTCCTAAGAAGACGTTTGCTGAAACAAGTTTCCTTCTCCAAAAAGATAGTAGTTGATCCTTATTAGTCCCGGGGTCTGTGGGTTTTCAGGCATACTTGGAATTACTCCAACTTTAAATTTCCATAGTGTTTCAATCCATCATATTCTTGGGGTAACCATCATATAGTAATAATCCTCGGACTTATTTTTGGTACACACTCCATTCTGTGGGATACTTTCCAGTGGTGTGTTTACCATAAAAGGTATTGCTTCATCCATAAATCATATTCATTTCATAATCAATCCTTTATTAATTCTAACTCAAAAGTAATTTATTACAAATGCTGCCATCCACATTGTTCGGTATGGTCAAGCATTTCTGCCAACTTTATTCATCGGTCTCTCTTGGGGGTACTTTAGTTCCACTGGAACTTTCCTTGGTGCTCCTTGAAATCATCCATCTTTTGCTTCATCATGGTGGCCATGAGCTTCATCTCCATCATCTCCGCACGTACCCCACTCAGGTATTCCTGGGTATGACGAAGTCTTGCTTCAAGTATTTCTCCAATTTGGCGTATGGCTTCCCTGGCAGCTTCACGAACAACATCAAAGAAGGTTGCTCGTGGTACACGTGAAATGAAAAAGTATTGCCCCATAGTCTTTGGACAAACTCCTTTCACACGGTGGAGATGTACTTCCACATACCAAAGTTCCACTCCATTCTCCATGAATGGATAGCCTTTGTAGACTGCATCTCCTTCAAGATGAATGTGCTTCATCATGTCCTTCAGGATTTTCGGGTAGTCATGATCACTGGTCAGGGTCATGATTTTTTTTGGGCCCTTGAGGAATGACTCATAGAGAGTTGTCATCTGCAGGTGTCAGTAAATAGGTACTCAGAGGAATGTATATGTCTCCTTGGTAGTTATGGTACATTCCTACTCAGTGGATCCTATGGGTTTACCGATTACTACCACACTTCAAATGAATTATACTCATGCCTGCATAGACCATATTTTCTCATATCCTCATAATTGTTCAGAGATCTTTGTTCGAAGAGAAACAACGCATACAGTTTCAACATAGGAAATCATGAGACAATAAATTCCATTTATTCATGATGTTATTACAATCTCAGGGACTTCTGTTACAAAAAAATTCACTCCATGATCTCATGAAAAACAAGAGTTCTTCAGATTACACAAATTCCCGCGATCAAAACTTAACTACTCCTTTTTCGCTTTCTTCCTTTGTGGACAATCGTTAGCAAAATGTCCTGCTTCCTTGCAACGAAAGCAAATGAGTTCTGACAAGTCTCGAGGCGTCTTAGTGTTTGCTTTTGCTCCTTGGGTTTCCGGCTTCCTTCCGGAGCACATGTATTTGTGGTGGCCAAATTCCATACACTTGTAACATCTGACATGACTCAGGTCTATATCTGCAGAGATTTGGCTCTTCCGAGGGTACCTTTTTTTTCTTTCCGGACTCCTTTATTTTGGCCAGTTCTTCTATTTCAAGTGGATCAAACTCCACTTTTTCCGCCGGGAAGTTTCCTAGATACTCTTGGCTTCCTTTCATGCAATCCTGTGAATAATGTCCTTCTTCTCCACATGAGTAGCATGCATTGGAGAAAAATCTGGTCAGACCTTGTCCATCAGGGTCTTCAATATTTTCGTTCATCACCTTCTCTTCTAGAATCTTCTTCTTGAGTGTTACCTTCATTGGTTCTTTTTGCTGCTGGACAACTTGTTGTACCTTGGGGTAAATGTGACATTGAGCTGGGTAGTGGGTGGTTCCTTCACAAAGGAAACAAGTCACCTGACTACTTGGGCACTCCTCAGCTGGGTGATTTTCTTCACAATGAGTGCAGCCATCCTTGTGTTCTTCCTGGATGTGTCCTATTTCTCCACAGATGTTGCATGCACAAGTCTTCTCCTTCGGATTATCATAGCACTTTTGAATAAGACGGGATCTTAACAAAGTCTTCTTGAATTCGTCCCAGGTTTCTGCTCCACTAAATCCTTGTATGGCATGATGCATTATCCACCAGATTGCAGCACTTTGTGTAAAGTACTGAAGAGCGTTTTCCACTTCGTTCTTCCTTGAGATCAAGTTGCTCCCGAAGTGGTTCTCCATGTTTTGAATCCATATATCAGCCTCCAGCTGGGTCATTGGTCTAGAGACTACAAGTCCAGCTTCATACTCCATCTGGTAGGGTTAAGGTTTTGGGGATGAGACGGGTAAGAGAGAGGGAGATATACACAATACAAACAATATTTTCGAGAATAGGTTTTAGTTGTGGCTGTCGGAAAACACACACCAATGACGGCTCACAAATCATCGTAACTAACGTGGGTATATAATTGGGGTTTGGACTTGTAATGGTCATATAAATATTCGAACGCTTCAGGGTCTTCGAATTCTTCGGGTCTTGAGAGTCTTCAATTGGTGTAGTTTCAATTGCATGGTGAAATCCTCTTTACTTTGAAGGGGAGTCGGTTGACCCTTCACGTGGTCAAAGGGGAAAGGGCATTGTCTAACTATTTGAGGTGAGAGAGAACGTTTGATGAAATCAGAAGAGATGAGAAGTATAAGGTGTTCTTGAAAAATAGAAATTTTGATAGATCCTTTCCTAAGAAATTTCCAGTTTCTAGGGTCACGTCCTACAGTAAACATGTGCTCTGATACCATTTCTGTAGCGACCCGACTCAAAACGAGTCAAGCCTCTGTGTATCTGTGCCATCCCTGGATTAGTATGCTGGCACACACAGTACATCAATGTATATATCAAAGTGCAATCACATGTAAATAGCGTAAAACTGATATATACCTTAAATATCTCAGCGGAAACAGTCAAGGGAGTGGAGTCCCAATAAACACCAACGACAAGTTGAGTGTAGACCGTAACCCTGAATCGTACTCTTACTCGTCGAAGAAAAATATCTACAACATAAGACGTTACAGCCGTGTAGGTCAGCATATTGAATATGCCGGCAAGTCACATATGAGGGGGGGGGGGGGTAAAATATCATCTATACTATATGCATATATGGTAGGTGGTGTTGTAAGTTTTAGCGTAAAGCAAATTTTCTCCTACAACAAGAGGGGCTAAAAGCAAAATATTACTATGTTGTTGGTTGTTAATGAGATGGTTCCGCCAACCAGTTCTCATACCCAAGTTATCAATATTACCCACATCAATAATATTATTTGTGTTGAGAATTTCAGATAACTTCAGTTCCTTTGGCTCAAGTTGTCCATGACAGTGGTCACGGCTAATTGATTAGGTTTGAGTACTCTGCAGAGTTTTGCACACGTTCCCCACAAGATTTGATCGCCTCCGTGTATGTCCTCGCACTTCAGGGTTTTTGAAGACCGAATGATCAAAACATGGTCTTTCAACGGGTCCCTCTGAATCCCTGTCGGTGCCCATCTAATCCTACTATTCTTCTACATCTGCTGGCACTGCCTGTCTAGAGTCGTCGCGTTGTCCAACCAAGCCAGAGCCCATAATGACTTGTGGCTGTGCAGGTAAGCCTTGGGTCTTGAAAATATCCATCCGTCTCTTTGAGCCTGGGTGAAGTTTTCCGCAAGATGTCATGGCACGTCTCCAGCATCCTGGGTCATCCACTGGTTTCTCCAGGGAGCCGATCAACCGTCCTTCACCCAGAGTTGCATTGCATCACGAGGTCTTGAAAAGTCTTGACTTAACCGGTCTTGGTTATTAAATTATTCTCGCATCACTCGTGATAAACTCTCACCCAGAATCCCGTCTACTCAAGCATAGCAATATGAAATTTGTCGTCCCGGGCCAAGTAACAGGGTTGTTGGGTGCCTACCACATGATACTACAATATGTAACCATAATTTCCAAGTACCTACTTAGCATGCAATTGGGCATAGGATGGTAGAACTACGATGCATAAAACATAGATGATACATGATCAAATGACTTGCGTGGTGATGTTGACGAAGAAGAATTTTCGTTCTCGAGGAATAACTTGATAGACTACTCGTCACTCTCCGATGAAATCTATATAACAACCATATCATTCACGTAAGAACTCATACTAGCAATCATTCTAGCAATCAAAACAAAGGAGAGAGCGAATAAGAATCCGAAGGAAACTTCAAATAAGACTAGGGAGTCTTCTACTACATCAAACACTAAATAGTTTTTGTCTAATGAAACTTAACAACAAAATAAAACACTAAAATAGAAAAAATAACAGAAAACAAAATGTAAAATAACTAAGATAACAGAAGTAAAATTTACAAAACAATATTATTTTATAAGTATTTTCAAAATAGGAAATCAAACTAGCAATGCAATCAATTCGCAAGTTAGTATAGAACTAGAATTGATTCCATGCAAACAAATAAGAATAAATAAAATAAAATTTTGTTGTTGTTGAAACGTTACTGGTTAATATCAGAAAACAAAATATAACTTGTCACAATTACAAAAAAACAAATTAAGAACAATTAATACAAAAGAAATAGCAAGAAAACAAAAAAAGGCTAAAACAGAATCTGTTTTGCTTAAAACCCTAAGTAGATATATTTAAAAAAAATTGAAACTTAAATTAGTGAAAGATATGATCAATAGGAAACAGTAGCAAAAATTATTAATTTAAAAGCTATTTTTAAACTCCCGGTATAAGCAAAACAAGATTTAAATAAAATCTGATCAAATTCAAATTTTATAAATCCAAACATAGATAAATTATATATCTAAAGAAACTACATAAATTTTTTGATCCAACGCAAAAAGAATAAGCTAATTCGGAGTTATAGACTAATAGATATGAATTTGCTAAGCTTGCAATTTTCTGAAAAAACTGCAATACGGGATTTCGTGAATCTCACCGGAGTTAGTCGCCGGAGTTGGAGAAGAAGAAGGGAAGGTGGCTCCGGTGGCCGGCCGAGGCGGTGCAGGGGTCCAGGTGGAGGAGGGGGAGCTCCGGCGGTGAATGGTGGCGTCGGCAGGGGCTCGGGGGCGACGTAAGGAGCAGTAGGAGCTCCGGTTGAGCTCGGCTGGGGAGGAACTCCGGCGAGCTCGTGCGGTCGCGACGGCGAGCGGAGGGGGCGGTTCTGGGGCGGAACGGAGAGAGGGGGAGGAGGGGAATATTTATAGGGGCTCGGGGTGCTCGGGAAAGAAGGAACGAGGAGATCGGCCTCCGGATTCGAATCCTCCATGGAAGGCACGAAGAGCACGTACACGAAGGAAGGAGATGATGTGGAGGTTGAAGAAAAGGATTTGGGCCAGATTCGGTACGGGCCCCTGCCAGTTTTTCCTAATAAAAGCGATTTATTTCCTATTATACAAAATTCGGAAAGAAAACTAAATAAAATAAAATCTATAATACTTTTATATAGACATATTATAAATCAAAATTTGCAGAAAAAGATTTCTTACGAGATGAACATATTTTCAAGGCCAAATAAAAATCTCACAAAATCAGAAAATTCAAACAGTGCTACTGTTTTAAATAAAAGGCAAAGAAAACATTTTGAAAATACTAAAATGGATTCAAATTAATTTCTCTCCATTTTTATATTGAAGGGAACCATTTTACCCTATTTTACATGCATTTTATTTTTGGAGAAAAAAATAAATTTGAAAACCACTTCAAAATTGTTTTTGAACCCTAATATAAAACATTTTTCAAAACAGTCTTGTGAGTTTCATATGTTCAAATAAAATTTCAAATAGCCCTTGGTTTGGAGTGTCATATTGCTCCTCTCTTTCTTGCTTGGCAAGGATTATTTTCGGGGTATTTCTCGGGGAAAAAAATATAGAAGCAAGGGCAAATATTTGAAAGAATTCAAATGCAAAACTCCGTTCAAATTCTTTATAGTTGAAGAGGTCATGTCATCTTCTCTCATTGCTTTTAATTGGATGAATTTGAATTTACCGGAGAAGGGGAAAGTCATTTTATTCCCTCTCATTCAAAAGTTTTTGAAAAGTTTCAAACTCCACTCAAGTTTCAATCACTCAATCAAACAAACAAACAATCTAATAATTATTTTTAACATTCCAAAATTTGGGATGTTACAGCCCCTCGCTCGGGTTTAAGTCCTCCCCTTTCCTCGCCTTCCCATGATCTGTGTACTTCACGAGCTTGTGGTGGAAGGAGATATTGGTGAAGTTTTTTGGATGCTCGAGGTCAGACTGAGAGAATGCCTTGACCTTCTTGTACGAGGCAGTATGGGCCATCGCATACAGGTCGTACGTCTATGGTACCTCCGTCTTATTGTGACGCGCCTAAAAGAGAGAGAGAAAGGAAAATTGTATTAGTAAAGGGCTCAAGATAGCATTAAGAATGAATTGCATGAGGCATGAAGCAAACCACATACACAGTTCTCGCCAAATTGGATTAAGTTGACGCTCCCTTGATGGTGTGGCACACCAAACATTTTGCCATGCCTCTCCTTGGCGTTGTTGTGGCTGGCCTCCCACGTTTCAGAGCACCACTGATCCACCAAGGCCTCCCAACAATCCATCTTATCCACACACCATCTCAGGGGCACCTAAGTTAATAAAGAGAAATTTGAGCGCGTAAGAACCAAATCAAGGAAACTAACTACAAAGCCTTAATAATATGTGATTACCTTAATGTAATGCTCCTTCTCCATCTTAGAATCGCGACACTTTGCCTTGTCCTTCCTAATACGTCGCGAGGCATAGTAGCCTCGAACAGCCTGCACCCGAGCCTCGTGTCAAAATTTTTGAAGTAGGCAACGGCATTTGGTTTCGATAACCTTTGCCGCATCCTCCTCATATCCCTCCTCACACTTGTAGTAGGTCTGCAAACGAGACAACACCGATTAGTACAATAACTAGCTATGGTTGATTTATAATTGTGTAAAGGAGAAATTACCCAGAACTGTTGGATCACCATGCCGGCCCTCGTGTGGCACAAAACACCGTCGATCTCCACCTCCTGCGGGGCCGGGGCACCCAAGTAGTGCTCCCAGGTCATTCCTACCTCTCGCTCCCAACCGGGCAACGTAACAAACCCCGGGAAGTATTGACGGCAAAGCACACCAAGGACGTTGTTGGGCTTGCGGACACCCATGGCAAGAATCCGACCCCTGCAGTATGACAAATTAAAGCCAAAACATTAGATATTTGAGAAAACGTGAAGGTAAAAGGTTAAATAAGAGTAAATTAACTTACTTGTCCCCATTTGGCTTAATCGACCACCTCTGCTCGCGGGTCGCCCGCACGAGCGGGAGCCCTGAACTACTACGCTGGTAGACGGTAGCCCCCCCATCGCTATCAGCATGGCCACTTGGCTCAGGCTGACCTAGATCAGCCTAGGTATCCCACTGGGTCTTTGGGGACGTACCCTCATCCCTGCTTTGCTCCGGAGTCGCCTGGAACGAAGCCTCTGGGACACGAGTCTCGTGGGTCAAATTCTCGTCGACCTGAGGCTCGTTGACCTAAGGCTCGTCGACCTAAGGCTCGTTGACCTGAGGCTCGTCGACCTGAGGCTCGTGAACCGAAGACCGTGTAGCCTCCACCTGAGACAAATCCACCCTAGAAGTCCTATGCTCAGGTGAATCAGTTTGGTGTGGCGGCGAGGAAGGCGTGGCAGCCACCGCCCTACCTCTCCCGCTGCCACGTGTACCTTTAGTACAACATAAATACGGCAAAGGGCAGGGAGGGCAAAGAACTGACCAATGGGAAATAGTCTGTTTGCCATCAGTCAGCCCTTTACCGTCTGCTTGAAGTCAGCTGACGGCAAACAGGTGCTTTGCCATCAGCTAGCAGACGGCAAAGAAACTGGCTGATGGCAAATTACTGGATTCCAGTAGTGGCTGTGTACCACACCTGATGTGTGCCTTGCCATGAGTCTGTCAAGGGGTACAAAGAGTGATCCAAGATTGAATTGCTGAATAACGGTCAAAGTTATCATTAGTAACTAGTGGACTAAGGACTTTTTTTCGATTATGGAGGTGATTAAAGAGTTCATCATAAAGAGTTTCATCAATGCAAGCTTTGACACTAATCCGAATAACTATGAGTAGTAAACCATATTCGTATAGTGGAGCAGTCATTTGGAATAGTTCCAAATGGCGCATGGTAGCAACATCTATAGGATGACATAGAGATTTGTAAAGCACACACGGATCTAAAAGGTTCAGACCTGTTGACTAAAAACCTCTCTCACAAGCAAGACATGATCGAACCCCATAACTGTAAGGGTGTTAGATTCATTGCAATCACATAGTGATGTGAACTAGATTATTGACTCTAGTGCAAGTGGGAGACTGTTGGAAATATGCCCTAGAGGCAATAATAAATTAGTTATTATTATATTTCCTTATTCATAATAATTGTTTATTATTCATGCTATAATTGTATTGATTGGAAACTCAAATACACGTGTGGATAAATAGACAACACACTATCCCTAGTAAGCCTCTAGTTGACTAGCTCGTTGATCAAAGATGGTTAAAGTTTCCTAGCCATAGACAAGTATCGTCACTTGATAACGGGATCACATCATTAGTAGAATGATGTGATGGACAAGACCCAAACTATGAACGTGGCACATGATCGTGTCAGTTTATTGCTACTTTTTCTGCATGTCAATGTATCTATTCTGATGACCATGAGATCATGCAACTCCAGGACACCGGAGGAACACTTCGTGTGTGTCAAACGTTGCAACGTAACTGGGTGAATATAAAGGTGCTCTACAGGTATCTCTAAAGGTGTCTGTTGGGTTGGCATGGATCAAGATTGGGATTTATCACTCCGTATGACGGAGAGGTATCTCGGGGCCCACTCGGTAATACAACATCACAATAAGCCTTGCAAGCAATGTGACTAAGGAGTTTGCCACGGGATCTTGTATTACGGAACGAGTAAAGAGACTTGCTGGTAACGAGATTCAACTAGGTATGGAGATACCGACGATCGAATCTCGGGCAAGTAACATAGCGAAGGACAATGGGAACAACATACATGACTAATTGAATCCTTGACATAGAGGTTCAACCGATAAAGATCTTCATAGAATATGTAGGAGCCAATATGGGCATCCAGGTCCCGCTATTGGTTATTGACAGAGAATGTCTCAGGTCAAGTCTGCATAGTTCTCGAACCCGCAAGGTCTGCACACTTAAGGTTCGGTGACATTTTGGTATAGTTGAGTTATAGGTGTTGGTAACCGAAAGTTGTTTAGAGTCCCGGATGAGATCCCGGACATCACGAGGAGCTCCAGAATGGTCCGGAGGTAAAGATTGATATATAGGAAGTCCTGTTTTGGTCACCGGAAAAGTTTCGGGCTCATCGGTAGTGTACCGGGAGTGCCGGGAGGGTACTGGGGACCATCGGGAGGTGTGTCACACCCCAAGGGGCCTTATGGGCTGTGGGAGGATACAAACCATCCCCTATTGGGCTGACATAAGGTCCCACTAAGGCCCATGAGGTTTGAGAGGCAAAAACCCAAAGGTGGAAAAGGTGGAAAGGGTTTCCAAGTGGAGAGGAGGAATCCTACTCCTATTAGGATTGGAGTAGGACTCCTCCACCTCCAATTTCGGCCAAACCTTGAGGATTTGAGGCTGCCTCCTTCCCTCCCTCCCTCCTATATATACTAGAGGTATTGAGCGTTTTTTAGATACAACAAATCAGCCACGTGATGCCCTCTCTCTAGATCTGTTTCTCCTCTAGTCTACTTTCTACGATGCTTAGGCGAAGCCCTGCTGGAATAGCTCCACCACCACCACCACCATGCCGCCGTGCTAGAGAACTCATTGACCTCTTCGCCCCTCTTGCTGGATCAAGAAGGCGAAGATCATCATCGAGCTGTACGTGTGCTAACCGCGGAGGTGCCGTCCGTTCGGCACTAGATCGGGATGGATCGGGATGGGATCGCGGGATTGATCGTGATGAGATCGCGGGATGGGCTGCGATTTGGATCGCGAGGATGTTCCACTATATCAACTGCGTTATATACGCTTCCGCTTAGCGATCTACAAGGGTATGTAGATGCACTCTCCCCTCTTGTAGATGATCATCACCTTGGATAGCTATTGCGTGTGCGTAGGAATTTTTTTGTTTCCCATGCGACGTTCCCCAACAGAGGTGGACCCCAACATTACCCTAATTCTCCCATCTCGGACGAATTTCGTATCCGCAACTTGGCTTCTTGCGGTGGTGCAGGGGAAATTGACCCGACTTCAACACAATATCCGGTCGCGTGTGCCAGCGCACACAACACAACCCTAAATTTCTCTTGATCTGAGAACTCAAATACACCGTTTCGATTGTTTACCAAGAATACGATGTAGGACCTTCCGTGTCGGCTATTTATTCATCTGTCTGATCACGTATCTCTCGAACCGATGGAGAGCTCCATCCAAGAACATAACATCACCGTGCGCTTGGCTCCACAATGGGCACCAAATGTCGTGGTTCTGTCATGGCAGATGTCTTCGTGAGAGAACTTAAGTGTGAGGCCATCCCAACTGTGTGGCATTTGAAAGGGGTTGGTCAGAATCAAGAGACGCGAGTTTACCCAAGTTCGGCCCCTCCGATGGAGGTAAAAGCCTACGTCCTGCTTGTGTTTCATTGATGAAGATCTCGATTACAAGGGTGCAAAATTGCTACATCTAATCTCGAGGGTTTCTAACCTGTCTATCCCTAATAATTTATCTTCTCGAGACTTAACTTTTTCTTGTCCCTCTTAGGGTCCCCTGCCCCTCCTTATATAAGTTGAAGAGGTAGGCTTACATAGACTCCTACTAAGACTTGGACTAGCTTCTCTTGAATCCTAATCCAAGTCCGGCTTCCTCTTGGAGGGAATTCCTCCTCTTCTTGTGCCGTCTCTGACGAACCGCCCTCCAGGTCACTTTATGAGCCGCCTCAATGTCGGCTTGCACATTGGGACTTTGGCCTTGGCGTCCAGGTCGACCGGTCAAGCGGGGCATCTTGAGCCACTTGGTGATGGGCCGGGTCACACCTCATGGTCGGGTCAAACCGTAGGGTATATCCCCGACAGGGAGGCTTCTACAATTGCTTAATGCTTTTCCTGATCATCCTCTTAAGAAGAATGAAATACTTGATATATTTTATAATGGACCAACCGATGTTTCTAGGGACCACAAAGATATTTGTGCTGGTTGTGTTTTCAGGGAATGAACTGTCGAACAAGCTAAGGAGTTATTTACTAATATATTGAAGAATCGTGATGAATGAACACTTCGTGAACCACCGCCTAAATCCACTCCAAAGAAGAGGGGTATCTTATTCCTTAGTCCTGAAACTATGCAAGATGCAAAGAAATGTATGACGGAAAAAGGCATTAAAGCTGAAGATGTTTAGAATTTACCACCCATCGAAAAAATACATGGTCTCACCACACCACCACAGGTGGTGGAGGTAAATTCTCTGTTAATGTTTGATGAAGGTGACATCCCTTACAGTAAACATCCTAGTCAATGCTTATATGAGTTTGACAATTATATTAGAAAGCAAGATCATTTCAACTCCTATGCTATGAAACAATTGAGACAATACTCTGATATGATTGCTCACTTAAGTGACTTGTTACTTAGAATCACCAATGATGTAAGAGGTGTAGGGAAACCTGCTTCTATGGTTCGAACCCAACTAGAACAAGTTGCTAAATCTCAAAGTGAGCTACTTCATGAAATGGATATTAATATGAATGATCATGGTATTAGAGTAATGACTAGAGGAGGAACAATGACTCAAGATCCACTCTATACACAAGGTCATCCTAAAAGAACTGAACAAGATTCACAAATAATTAATGTTGTTGCACATAGTCCTTCTAGGAACAAAAATAAAACAAAATATGATAGGATCTTCCATACTTCTAGTGAACCTGAAGTAGAAAAACCTTCTGCTAATGCTAATGATATCTCTATGTGTGATGCTAAAACTCAATCTGGTAGTGAGCATTCGCCTAGTGATAATGAAAATGATAATGATGACGCTCATGTAGATGCTCAACCTGACAATGATAAAGAACGAGATAATGATGTTGAGATAGAACCTGCTGTTGACCTTGATAGCCCACAATCTAAGAATAAATATTATGATAAAATAGATTTGTTGCTAGAAAGCATGCCAAACAAAGAGAGCCATGGGTTCAAAAACCCATGCATTATCCACCCAAACCAATTAAGAAAAAAGATGATGATGAATTTGAACGCTTTGCTGAAATGCTTAGGCCAGTCTTTTTGTGTACTCGTATAACTAGTCTTTTAAAGATGGCCTCTTATGCTAAGTACATGAAAGATATCATCACTACTAAAAGAAAAATACTTGAAGCTGAAATCTCCACCACGCTTGCTAATTAGTCTTTTAAGGATGGAGTACCTAATAACTAGGAGATCCAAGAATACTAACTATACCATGTTCCATCAAAAGAAACTATGTGAAAACTGCTTTATGCGATCTAGGAGCTGGTGTTGGTGTTATGCCTTTCTCTTTATACAAAAGACTTGACTTGAATAAACTCACACCTACTGAAATTTCATTGCAAATGGATGACAAAACAACTGCCATATCTATCGGTATTTGTGAGGATGTATGTGTTGTTGTTGCAAATGTTACTATCGTGACAAAATTTGTTATACTTGATATGTCTGAGGATGACAACATCTCAATTATCCTTGGTAGACCTTTCTTAAATATTGCAGGGGCTGTTATGTATTGCAATAAAAGAAAAGTCACTTTTCATGTGAGTGGGAAATAAAATATTGTGCATTTTCCGAGGAAACAATTCCAAGTGAATGGTGTTAATGTTTTTCAAAAATCTCTGACTATCACCAATAGAAGTTTTCAATTACCTCTGCCTACTTCAAAAAATAAATATGAAATACTTATTGTTGGGGATATGCACATCCCTGTTCACGTAACTTAGTGTTTTATGAAAATTCTTCAGTTTCATGCTAATTGGAAGTGGTTGTTAATAAGACTTGATCAACCTTGTTAAGGGATCATTTTTGACAGGCAAGAGGTCGATGAATTGAGTAGGCACAACCTTCTATACCCACTTTATTTTTCCTATTAGTTTTAGTTAAATACAATAAAAGCCATGATTATCCTATTTTATGAATTTTCCGTGCAATAAAAAATGTGCCCAAAAATAGAAGTTCCCAAATGACATGAAACTTTCACATGATTTTTTCTGAATATGTGAGAATATCTGACACCGAAACCATCACACGGGGGTGTCCTAGGTGTTCACTAGACACGAGGGCGTGCCACCCCCAGCAAGCGCGCCCTGTAGGGTAGTGGGCTCCTCAGGGCCCCCGTCACTTATCCCTCGAGCTCAGTTCATCAACTAACTCGACAAAAATATCCATGTATCTCTCTCTCTCTCCCATGTTCTTGATCTCAAACCCGCGGATTTCAATCTCTTTGCTCGAAACTCCATTTCTAAAAATGTTTTGGGGGATTGCTCCTTAGTATGTAACTCCCCCACTCCTCAAATTAGTTTTTGCTTCAGTGGTCTATCTTAGAAGTAATTAGCTACTCTAGATGTTGCTGTTCATGAACTTGCATGTTGAATTCTTGTAACATCCCAATTTTGGTATGTTATAATAATTACTAGATTGATTGACTGTTTGTTTGAGTGATTTAAACTTGAGTGAAATTTGAAACTTTTTAAAACTTTTGAATGAGAGGGAATAAAATGACTTTCCCATTTTCTTTTGAATTCCAATTTCATCCAATACAAATCACTCAGAGAAGATAACATGACTTCTTCAAAATAAAGGACTTGGAAAAAGGGTGGTTTGTGAAAATAATTCCTTTTGCAATCTATTTCATATTTTACTCCTAATTGAAAGTTTAAATGAATTCAAATCCCCTTGCCCAAATTCAAAATCTTGAGAGGAGCAATATGACACTCCAAACCATGGGCTACTTGAAATTATATTTAAACATGTGAAACTCACAAGACTATTTTGAAAATGTTTTATATTATGTTTCAAAAGCAATTTTTGAAGTGGTTTTCAAATTTATTTTCTCCAAAAATAAAATACATGGAAAATAGGGTAAAATGATCCCTTTTAATATAAAAATGGAGAGACATTAATTTGAATCCATTTTAGTATTTTCAAAATGTTTTCTTTGCATATTTCTTATACCAGCAACACTGTTTGAATTTTCTGATTTTGTGAGATTTTTGTTTAGACTTGAAAATATGTTCATCTCGTGGGAAATCTTTTCATGCCAATTTTGATATATATTATGTCTATATAAAAGTATTATAGAATTTATTTTATTTTGTTTCCTTTCCGGTTTTTGTATAATAGGAAATAAAAAGTTTTTATTAGGAAAATGACTTGGGCCCGTTAGCAAATCTGGCCCGTATCCTCTTCTTCTTCCTCACGAGCTCCTCCTTCCTTCCGTGCACGTACACAACCTTTCTCACCGCAGCAACGAATCCTGAGCCGATCTCTTTGCCCTTTCCTTCCCCGGCCCTCCCGAGGACGCCTATAAATAGAGGAGCCTCCCCTTTCTCCGTTTCCCCCCAAGCCCCGCACTCCCCACGCCGGAACACCGCCCCGCCACCCTCACAGGAGCTCGCCCCCACCGAAGCTCCAGGAGCTTCTGCTGCTCCCTCCCGTCGCCCCCAGCCCCTGTCGATGCCACCATGCTTCGCCGGAGCTCCCCCTCCTCCGTCTGGACCCCTCCGCCGCCTCGGCCAGCCACCGGAGCCACCTCCCTATCGTCTTCTCCAACTTCGGCGACTATCTCCGGTGAGCTTCAAAAATCCCGTAACAGTTTTTTTCTTCAGAAAAAGATCAAACTTAGAAAATTCACATCTATTAGTCTATAAATCCAAATTAGGTGATTCTTTTTGCGTTGGATCACAAATTTTATCTAGTTTCTGTAGACATAAAATTTGACCATGTTTGAATATCTAAATTTGAGTTTAAACAGATTTGATTTAAACCTTGTTTTGTGAATATCAGGAGTTTAAAAATAGCTTTCCAATTGATTCTTTTTGCTAATGATCATTAGTGATATTATTTGTCAGTGGATTTAATTTCAGAATTTTTAGGATATTTTAAATTAGGGTTTTAAGCAAAACAGATTATGTTTAGTTCTTTTGAGGATTATTGCTAATTCTTTGGTTATAATTGTTTTTAATTTGTTTCTTCTATACTTGTGAAAATTTATACATTGTTTTATGTTAGTTAACAGTACGTTTTCAACAGCAACAAAATTTTAGTTTAATTACTTTTATTTGTTTGCATGGAATCAATTCTAGTTCTATAATAACTTGCACATTGATTTCATTGCTAGTTTGATTCCCTATTTGAAAATACTTTCAAAATAATATTGTTTTGTAAATTTTACTTCTGTTATTTTAGTTGTTTTATATTTTCTTTTCTGTTATTTTACTATTTTAGTGTTTTATTTGCTGGATACAAACTATCTTGTGTTGTTATAGTAGAAGGCCCCAAAGTTTTCTTTGAAGCTTCTTTTGGATTCTCATTTTATTTGATTTAATGGATAATTTTTACTTGCTGTTGTGATATTGATAGTTAGAATAATTGCTGGTATAATTGCTTATGTGAATACCATGTTTGATTATATAGATTTCATCGGAGAGTGACGAATAGTTCTATCAAGTTTCTTTTCCTGTGAGCGATATCTATCTTCATCAACCGTACCAGGCAAGTTCAGTTTGATCATAATTTACCTATGGTTGTATTGCATTAGATCAACCTTCTCCACCCGTTGCATGCAAAGTAGGTAGTTGGAAATTTTGGTTCTTGATGTAGTATCATGTGCTAGGCACTCATAAACTCGTGGTACTTGGCCGGGACGTTAATTTGCTATGCTCCTAGTAGACGGGGTCTGGTTGAGTGTTTACCATGAGTGTTGTGAGAACTTAATAATCAAGAGCTAAAGACTTCAAGACTTTCAAGACATCATGATGCAATATACCTCTAGGTGAAGGACGGTTTTGATGGGCTCCCTGGGGGAAACAGTGGATGACCCGGGATGCATGGGGAAGCGCCATGACATCTTGCAGAAAGCTTCACCCAGGCACGAAGAGATGGATGGATACTTAAAGACCCTAGGCTTACCTGCACAGCCACAAGTCATTATGGGCTCTGGCTTGGTTGGACATCGTGGTGACTCTGGACGGGCGGTGCTACGAGATGTAGAAGACCAGTAGGATTGGATGGGCACCGACAGTGGCTGAGAGCAACCCTTTGGAAGACCATGTTTTGATCATCCGGTTCTCAAACACCCTGAAGTGCGAGGAATCCAACAGAGGCGATCAAATCTTGTGGGGAACGTGTGCAAAACTCTGTAGAGTACTCAAACCTAATCGATTAGCCGTGTCCATGGTCATGGACAACTTGAGCCAAAGGAACTGAAACTATTAGGAATTCTCAACACAAATAACTTAATGATGTGGGTGTTATTGATAACTTGGGTATGAGAAATGGTTGGTGGAACCTTTCTCATTAACAACCAACAATGTAGTAAATTTTGCTTTTACCCTCTCCCTTGTTGTAGGAAAAATTTGCTTTACGCAAAACTTAAACTACAGCCCCACCTGCCATATATGCATATAGTATAGATGATATTTTCATCCTCTCTTTTGTGACTTGCCGGCATATTCAATTTGCTGACCTACATGGCTGCAACGTCTTATGTTGCAGATACTTTTTGCGAAGAATAAGAGTATGATTCAGGGTTACGGTCTGCACTCAACCTGTCGTTGGGGTTTATTTGGACTCCACTCCCTTTGGCTGTTTCCGCTGAGATTTTGAGGTACATATCAATTCTACGTTATTTACATGTGATTGCACTTTGATATATACATTGATGTATTGTGTGTTCTAGTATACTAATCCAGGGATGGCACAGATACACAGAGGCTTGACTCGTTTTGAGTCGGGTCGCTACAATTCTTGAAGTTCCAAGTAGTTTGAATGCTTGTTTTAGGCTCTAGGCATCCTTATGAGTAGTTTCTATCATTCTTATGAAGTTTTGTTAACTTTATGTTGTGACCCACATTCTTAGAAATTTCTATGTAGGAATAATGAGCTAGTTCGAGAGGACTCCTTCGAGGAGGAAGTCCTTGGAGGCATCATCGAGTCAGGCTCTGATATGATGGTTTTAAGCCAAGCCAAGTGAAATCTCGATGCAAGAAGCCCACACCAAATTGTGCCTTTGGCTAAGTGATGACTTCGTGTTGGGTGCAGGCATTAAGGAAGAGTTTGAGCAATACATTAATAATACTAAGCTCGCACCCTTCATCACAGATAAGTGTGTGCAACATTATCATCTTAGTGAAAATTTCACTAAGGGGTTTAAATTTTATCCTCGAGAATTTAGAGTCTCCTTTAACCTCTATGATAATACCTTCACCATGTCTCTAGATGACTTCTTTGATGCATGTAAAACTCCATGTTGGGGTTCGCTAGACGAACCACAAAAATCTGAATATGAGGCATTTTTAAATAGTCTTTGCTTTGGTGAAGATAGGGGAGTGACTAAAATTAGAAAAAATAGCATACATTCTCCTTGAATTCGTTACCTGACACTCTTTAATGGAAAATGCATAGTGGGCAAGCAAGATTATAGTACCTTATGTTCCCCAGACTTGAATCTCCTACATACTGCGTTAACTGGAATTAAAAGCTATAATCTTGGAGCAATCATAGCACGCATGTTGCAACGTAACTCTGAGAGCGACTATTTTTATAGTGTGATTTATGCCTTCCATTTAGCTAAGAAGTGTAGCATGTCACCATGGTCTAGTGACCCAATTCTTCCTACTCAGTACTTAGATATTGAGGCTATGAAACGCCACAAGTTCGTAAAAGCCATAGCTACTAATTATAGTTGCAACCTAATGTTTAATAAGAAATATATTGTGGCTGCTATTTTGCATGCACCTTCCCTCTTTGATTATCAGGGAAAAGGAAGATATTACGTCTATGAGAGGGAGGTGCATGAGTACAATGCGGTAGTGGAGGCTGCTCGTCAGGACGCGAAGGCTGCACCAAGGGCTTCCATGAGTTATCATACTGACTATTATCAAGGCCACTACGGGTGGTGTTTACCAAGATAGGCAAAAATTCTAAGCTTGGGGGAGTACGTGTTTCCACCGACTATTCATTCGAGCTCACATATTCTAGTTGTCAGTGTTCAGGCTCTTGCATTGTATTATCCATGTTAGATTTATTTTTCTTGCCTTCTTCTTGTGTGTTTGAAAAACTTGCAGAAAACCCAAAAGATTTCTCTTTTCTTCTTTTGCTTGTTGGGAGATTTCCCGTGTAAATAGTTTTTATCGTTTTAATTTTCCCTTATTAATTTGCTTTCTTCTAGGAAAACTAAAAACTCCAAAAATATTTCGTGTGTTTCCCTGAATTTCTTTTCCATTTATTCATTTGTAACCAAGGGGAAGACCTCGATGAAAATGTTGAGCGGCTCTCATATGCATTGTTATTGATCTAACAAAGCGCCCATATTATTTTGTCTTCTCTTTTTGAAATAAAATGTTGCATATTCCAGTTTAGTCCACGACACTATTTCATTATCATTATTTTCATATCGTTCGGTCATGCAAGTGAAAGGCAATAATGATGACATTTGATGAAGTGACTGTGGCAGAGAGAAACGAGTATGAACTCAACTTGTTTTTGTTTTTGTAAATATGTTTAGACCAATATCCATGATTTAGTGTATTATGACCAAACATGTTTGCAATCACAATTAGAGATTATAGTTTTTCATTCCATGCTTAACTAGCTAGGAGTGGATAATGATTTATCTTGGATGTCAACATGCATTAAAATGGTTGTAATGTAGTATGATGATATGGTATCCTCCTCTGAATGTTTGAGTGGCTTGACTTGGCACATGTTCATGCATGTTGTTGAATAAAAAAACCAACGTAGCCTCCACGACATTTATGTTCATGGTGTTTATATCCTACTCATGCTAGTATGCAATGATAATTATTCATAAGCATGTTCATGACCGTCTTCTCTCTCTAGCTTGTCGCTTCCCAACCTATTTGCTAGCCTTCACCTGTACTAAGCAGGAACACTGTTTGTGCATCAAAATCCATGAAACAAAGTTATTCCAAATGAGTCCAATATATCTACCTATATGCGATATTACCTTGCCATTCCAACTAAATTTGCATGTGCCACCTCTAATATTTCAAATGTGCTTTTGTTTTGTGTGCCTGGACCACTAATGGAGCGACACGGGCGGTCAATATCTTCCATGCTAAACGGGTTATTCTCATGGCGAGTGTTTATTCACTCTTCTTTGCATGAGAGGGGGTGGTAAAAAGGGATTCCCAGTCCCGAAATCATAAATCACAAATAATTAAACAAGACTCCCTGTGGATTGTGTTAGTCGTGGAGTGTGTTTATTGGTGAAGGGGTAATAAACCTTTACTTTTACTGCTTGGGAACCGCCGCTAATTCTTTTAGCATGGAAGCTACCGATAACTCTTGGTTGTGACGTTGACAGTAAGGATGTACGTCCTAAAATAACTTATCTCTAATTTTCGCTGTGAGCTCTCGCACCGCTGCAAATCCCTGCTTCCGTGTGTGAAGGGACTTTTATTTACTTTCATGTTATTTTATTTTTACTTTGAGTCATCACCTTCTCAAATAAGTACCGGACCTGAGAGAATTGTTGTCATCCTCATGCTTTGTGTCTAGTTAGACGTTGTTTGCATCATGACTGGATCTCCTTTACCATGAATTACAATGTCTAGTCGTTGCTTGAACTTTGGAGGTGCTCTTCATTTATGTTTTGCGTTCTGAGAAAGGGCTAGTGAGATACCACTGCTGTCATATTATATCATGATTGTTTTGACAAAGTGTTAGCGTTTGAGTTATCTTATTATTGCTTGCTAGTTGATCATGACATTGATATGAGCTAATATAGTTTCTAAGAGTTATTGCCGATATGATTATTCATGATTTATGCTGAAAACCTGGGTGCTCTATAAGCATGTATATGTAAACAAGAAGAAAAGAGTTCATAAAAGTTTTCTTTATCACTTTCAGTTTGTCAATTGGATTGCTTGAGGACAAGCAATGGGTTAAGCTTGGAGGAGTTGATACATCTCCATATTATCCGATAGAGGCGAGGGTGTCCTGATATTTCAGTGAGATGATAACTATCGATTTGGTGGAGACGACTTTGACGATCGACTACAAACGTGCACGACGTTGCGCCTTAGCAATCGCTAAACCAACTCCAAGATGTTATTGACCACGCCAGAGCACGATCAACCTGACCACGAAGGTCTATTCCTGCAAGCAATATTAGAACAAGCAAGAATATGATATTGCAATATGAATATTGTGAATATAGATGAAGTATTGATAAGGGTGGTGATCCTAAAGCGGTCATAGTCTGGTCGTTGGACACAAACAAAGTACAAGAAGTTGCAATGTCTAACTTTTAACTAAACAAATCCCAAGCAAAAAAGCTACTAGGTTGATCTACTTATATAGGAGCAAGGGGTGGCGGCCAAGGAGGTGGGAGGACATCCCAAGGCAGCCTAGAACTAACCCTAGGTCGTACAAGGCCTATGGGCCCAAGTGAAGGTGGTGCAACACCTTTGGACTTGTTGTTTGCCTCGGATTCTGGTGCAACGTCATTTTGTTTGGTCGATATCTCCATGCTCCGGACAAATTTGAAGGTGATTCCAATTGGGCCTTAAATCCCGTAAAATCTACTTTGCATCCCAAAAAGAATCACACAATTTGGAGTCGGATGAAAAAGTTGAAGGCGTTTTGGTACAGGTATGTATGTGCAGTCCGAATCTGAGTCCAGAACGTGAAAGACTTGGACTCTATCTTCTCTTGGGCTAAAAGTGATGTGGGAGAACTTCTTGAACAGCAACTAGTTATTTCCTTTGACATGAGAGGACCTCCAAAATAGCATCCAACCATTTCCTCTTCCCTTGTCATCTCAAGTGATTCATACAAGTGTTCGGCCATTCTGCATTTATGCATAAAATAAAAACAGGTGAAGTATTTTTGTTCTGTATAACATAAATAAATTATTGCATGAGTTTTATCAGAAATCACCTCAAACAAATACGCATATGCAATGATTGTGATAATATCAAAGGTAGTCATGTCCTCATCATCGTCCCCTTTTTGAAAATAAAGCCGTCCTCGGCGCTGCTTAATCTGAAATTTGGCTAACAAAAGAGACAAGGTGTACATGTTGTATATGTATATGTCATCCATTTTTTACTTCCCTTGGTTTTTGCATATATGACACATGTATACATGAGTAATTTTCATATGTTATGAAATATAAAGCCAAAATATTATCACAAGAAGTAGAAAGAATAAAAATATTGGAACTCAGTTTGCACATATAAGTGAAGCTCTTATTTATATCAAAAGGTTGGCAATGCTCATCACTATACCATCCCAACATTGATGAAGAAAATTGAATTGTTTCAAATGTACATGCTACAAAAGGTTGAACTAAGCAAACATGCAACATGTCATTTGACATAGAATCATCACCAAGATTGGAGGTTATGTCAAAATGATTAAACATTGGCACAATTATTTTCAAACATATTTTCAAACATATTTGATCCAAATTTGATTTATTCCCTTTTTCACATGCTTCTTTCTCAACAATAGTTAATTCAATGGGTGCACTCAAAATTGTTGATATTGTAGTTGTTTGGGCAGGCGACAAAGTCAAATCATCAATGTAGTTCTTTAAAATAGGTGGTGTGATCAAAGTAATATGTGGCTCATCATAAGGTACATTGCAATTGACAACGCATTCATCATACTCATGTGGAGGTGGAAGATCGGTACCTTTTTCATTACCTCTTATGATCAACTCAGATGATGTAGGCACTCTCGATGGTAACATTTAACATGGTGAAGGTGATGTATCCCTCACAACAATTGATGTGGTTGTCATCATACGCCCAATAGTTGAAGGAACAACCATATCAACTCTTGGAATAAGCACCTTGCGCTCGTTCTCCTTGTGGGAAATACGTCGTTTTATTTCCTGTTTAGCTTTGCAAGCAAGACGAAACAAACAATCCATAGGATAACACTTTTCATGAATTAGTATCTCCTGAATATCATGGTTTAACCCTCCCCAAAATCTATCCATAACATCTTCTTCACTTTCTTCTAATGAGGAATGCAACAAGGTTGTTTGTAAATCATCATAATATTTTGTTACGGTGTTACTACCTTGTTTTAAATGTTGTATCTTTTTAATCGTGCCACGAGTATAATAAGTAAGAACGAATGCGTGTCTCATGGCAAGTTTCAAATCATACCAAGTAGCAGGTCTATAATCACGGTGTAACCGACAATATTCGCTCTACCAAACTAAAGCATAACCGGTGAAAGAACCAACCACGACCTTAACTTTCTTATGTTCAGTAAAATTATGGTAAGCAAATATATCACTTATTTCAAATTCCCATTCAATATATAAAGCAGGTCTAAAACGGCCATTAAATGGTGGTATAGAAACATTAACCTCATAATGTGCATTTGTATCTCTGTGCACCTCTCGTACCAGTTGTTGTAGTTGTTGGGTAACGTAGCATAAATTCAAAATTTTCCTACGCATATTCAGATCTTCCTATGGAGAGACCAGCAACGAGAGAGGGGTGAGAGCATCTTCATACCTTTGAAGATCGCTAAGCGGAAGCGTTACTAGAACGCGGTTGATGGAGTCGTACTTGCGGCGATTCATATCGCGGTGTGATTCCGATCTAGTGCCGAACTACGGCACCTCCGCGTTCAACACACGTGCAGCCCGGTGACGTCTCCCGCACCTTGATCCAGCAAGGAGGAGGGAGAGGTTGGGGAAGAACTCTAGCAGCACGACAACGTCGTGTCGATGGAGAGACGAGGTCTCCCGGCAGTGCTTCGCCAAGCACCGGCAGAGAGGAGGAGGAAGAAGGGCAGGGCTGCGCCGAGGGAGAGGGAAAAGTCTGTCTCAAAACAGCCCCAAACCTCAACTATATATAAGGGGAGAGGGAGGGGGTGCAGCCCTTAGGGTTCCCACACACAAGGGGTGCGGCAGCCCCCATCTGCGCCAGGAGGTGGCGGCCAGGAGGGGAGAAGGGGTGTGGCGCACCCCTGGTGGGCCTTAGGCCCACCTGGCTTAGGGTTTGCCCCCCCCCCTCCCTCTCCCCTACGCCTTGGGCTGAGTGGGGGGGGCACCAGCCCACCTAGGGGCTGGTTCCCTCCCCCACTTGGCCCATCTAGCCTCCCGGGGTCGTTTTCCCCCCTTCGGTGGACCCCCGGGGCCACCTCCGGTGGTCCCGATACGTTACCGGTGAAGCCCGAAACACTTCCGGTGTCCGAAACCATCCGTCCTATATATCAATATTTACCTCCGGACCATTCCGGAGCTCCTCGTGACGTCCGGGATCTCATCTGGGACTCCGAACAACTTTCAATAACCTCGTATAACAATTCCGTATAACCCTAGCGTCATCGAACCTTAAGCTTGTAAACCCTACGGGTTCGGGAGACAGGCAGACATGACCGAGACACCTCTCCGGCCAATAACCATCAGCGGGGTTTGGATACCCATGGTGGCTCCCACTTGCTCCATGATGATCTCATCAGATGAACCACAATGTCAAGGATTCAATCAATCCCGTATACAATTCTCTTTGTTTGTCGGTATAGAACTTGCCCGAGATTCGATCGTCGGTATACCTATACCTTGTTCAATCTCGTTACCGGTAAGTCTCTTTACTCGTTCCGTAGCACGTCATCGTGTGACTAACTCCTTAGTCACATTGAGCTCATGATGATGTTCTATCGAGTGGGCCCAGAGATACCTCTTTATCACACGGAGTGGCAAATCCCGATCTCGATTCGTACCAACCCAACAGACACTTTCGGAGATACCCGTAGTGCACCTTTATAGTCACCCAGTTACGTTGTGACGTTTGATACACCCAAAGCACTCCTACGGTATCCGGGAGTTGCACAATCTCACGGTCGAAGGAAAAGATACTTGACATTGGAAAAGCTTTAGCATACGAACAATACGATCTAGTGCCACGCTTAGGATTGGGTCTTGTCCATCACATCATTCTCCCAATGATGTGACCCCGTTATCAATGACATCTAATGCCCATGATTAGGAAACCATGATCATCTATTGACTAACGAGCTAGCCAACTAGAGGCTTGCTAGGGACACATTGTGATCTATTTATTCATACATGTATTACTGTTTCCTGTTAATACAATTATAGCATGAACAATAGACGATTATCATGAACAAGGAAATATGATAACAACCATTTTATTATTGCCTCTAGCGCATATTTCCAACAGTCTCCCACTTGCACTAGAGTCAATAATCTAGTTACATTGTGATGTATCGAACACCCATAGCATTATGGTGTTGATCATGTTTTGCTCGTGGAAGAGGTTTAGTCAACAGGTCCGCAATATTCAGATCCATGTGTACTTTACAAATATCTATTACTCCACTCTAGACATGGTCTTGGATGGAGTTGTAGCGGCGTTTGATGTGCTTCGTCTTCTGGTGAAACCTGGGCTCCTTGGCTATGGCAATGGCCCCAGTGTTATCACAGAAGAGTGTCATTGGACCGGACGCGCTTGGAACCACTCCAAGGTCGGTGATGAGCTCCTTCATCCAAATTCCTTCATGAGCCGCTTCTGAAGCAGCTATGTACTCCGCTTCACATGTAGATGCTGCCATGACTTCTTGCTTGCTGCTGCACCAGCTCACTGCCCCACCATTCAAAACATATATGTATCCGGTCTGTGACTTAGAGTCAGCCGGATCTGTGTCGAAGCTGGCGTCGGCGTAACCCTTTACGACGAGCTCTTCGTCACCTCCATAAATGAGAAACATTTCCTTAGTCCTTTTCAGGTACTTAAGGATATTCTTGACCGCTGTCCAGTGTTCCATACCGGGATCACTTTGGTACCTCCCTACCAAACTTATGGCAAGGTTTATATCAGGTCTGGTACACAACATGGCATACATAAGAGAACCTACGGCTGAAGCATAGGGGACAGAACTCATCTTCTCTCTATCTCCTGCCGTGGTCGGCGACTGAGTCTTACACAATCTCATACCTTGCAAAACTAGCAAGAACCCTTTCTTTGAGTTTTCCATATTGAACTTCTTCAATATCTTGTCAAGGTATGTACTTTGCGAAAGACCTATGAGGCGTCTCGATCTATCTCTATAGATCTTGATGCGTAATATGTATGCAGCTTCTCCAAGGTCCTTCATTGAAAAACTCTTGTTCAAGTAGGCCTTTATGCTCTCCAACATCTCTATATTATTCCCCATCAATAATATGTCATCCACATACAGTATGAGGAAAGCTACAGAGCTCCCACTCACTTTCTTGTACAGACAGGCTTCCCCATAAACCTGTATGAACCCAAACGCTTTAATCACCTCATTAAAGCGAATGTTCCAACTCCGAGATGCTTGCACCAGCCCATAGATGGAGCGCTGGAGCTTGCACACTTTGTTAGCACCCTTAGGGTCGACAAAACCTTCTGGTTGCATCATATACAACTCTTCCTTAAGGTTCCCGTTAAGGAACGCTGTTTTGACGTCCAGTTGCCAAATTTCATAATCATAAAAGGCGGCAATCGCTAACATGATTCGGACTGATTTCAGCTTCCCTACGGGAGAGAAAGTCTCTTCGTAGTCAACTCCTTGAATTTTTCAAAAACCCTTTGCGACAAGTCGAGCTTTATAAACAGTTATATTACCGTTTGCATCAGTCTTCTTCTTGAAGATCTATTTATTTTCTATGGCTCGTCGGTCATCGGGCAAGTCCACCAAAGTCCATACTTTGTTCTCATACATGGATCCTATCTCGGATTTCATAGCTTCAAGCCATTTGTTGGAATCCGGGCCCGCCATCGCTTCTTCATAGTTCGAAGGTTCACCGTTGTCTAACAACATGATTTCCATCACAGGGTTGCCGTACCACTCTAGTGCGGAGCGTGCCCTTGTGGCCCTTCGCGGTTCAGTAGTAACTTGATCCGAAGCTTCATGATCATTATCATTAACTTCCTCTTTAGTTGGTGTAGGCGCCACATGAACAACTTCCCGCGCTGCGCTACTATCCTGTTTGAGAGGGGGTGTAATTACCTCATCAAGTTCTACCTTCCTCCCACTTACTTCTTTCGAGAGAAACTCTTTCTCTAGAAAGGATCCGTTCTTGGCAACAAAGGTTTTACCTTCGGATCTAAGATAGAAGGTATACCCAATAGTTTCCTTAGGGTATCCTATGAATACGCATTTCTCCTCTTTGGGTTCGAGCTTTTCTAGTTGAAGTTTCTTCACATAAGCATCGCAGACCCAAACTTTAAGAAACGACAACTTAGGTTTCTTGCCAAACCATAGTTCATACGGTGACGGTGTCGTCTCAACGGATTTAGACGATGCCCTATTTAAAGTGAATGCTGCAGTTTCTAATGTGTATTCCCAAAATGATAGCGGTAAGTCGGTAAGAGACATCATAGATCGTACCATATCTAATAAAGTGCGATTGCGATGTTCAGACACTCCGTTGCGTTGCGGTGTGCCAGGCGGCGTCAATTGTGAAACGATTCCACACTGCCTTAGGTGTGTGCCAAACTCGTGACTCAAATATTCTCCTCCACGATCAGATTGTAGACACTTAATTTTTCTGTCACGTTGATTCTCGACCTCACTCTGAAATTCCTTGAACTTTTCAAATTTCTCAGATTTGTGCTTCATCAAGTAGATATACCCATACCTACTCAAATCATCGGTGAGAGTGAGAACATAACGATAGCCACCGCGAGCTTCAACGTTCATTGGACCACACACATCAGTATGTATTATTTCCAATAAGTCGGTTGCTCTCTCCATTATTCCTGAGAATGGAGTCTTAGTCATCTTGCCCATGAGGCACGGTTCGCATGTGTCAAATGATTCAAAGTCAAGAGACTCTAATAGTCCATCAGTATGGAGCTTCTTCATGCGCTTAACGCCGATATGACCAAGGCGGCAGTGCCACAAGTATGTGGGACTATCATTATCAACTTTACATGTTTTGGTACTCACACTATGAATATGCGTAACATCACGATCGAGATTCATCAAGAATAAACCATTCACCAGCGGAGCATGACCATAAAACATATCACTCATATAAATAGAACAACCATTACTCTCTGACTTAAATGAGTAGCCGTCTCGCATTAAGCAAGACCCTAATGCAACGTTCATGCTTAAAGATGGTACTAAATAACAATTATTAAGGTTTAAAACTAATCCCGACGGTAGATGTAGAGGTAACGTGCTGACAGCAATCACATCGACCTTGGAGCCATTCCCGACGTGCATCGTCACCTCGTCCTTTGCCAGTCTCCGCTTATTCCGCAGTTCCTGCTTTGAGTCGCAAATGTGAGCAACAACACCGGTATCAAATACCCAGGAGCTACTACGAGCGTTGGTAAGGTACACATCAATAACATGTATATCACATATACCTTTAACGTTGCCGACCTTCTTGTCCGCTAAGTATTTGGGGCAGTTCCGCTTCCAGTGACCCTTTCCCTTGCAATAGAAGCACTCAGTCTCAGGCTTGGGTCCATTCTTTTTCTTCTTCCCGGTATCTGGATTACCGGGCGTGGCAATGGCTTTGCCGTTTTTCTTGAAGTTCTTCTTACCCTTGCCCTTCTTGCAACTAGTGGTCTTGTTGACCATCAACACTTGATGCTCTTTTTTGATTTCTACTTCTGCAGACTTGAGCATCGAGTACAAGTCGGGAATGGTCTTCTCCATCCCTTGCATGTTGTAGTTAAGCACAAAGCCTTTGTAGCTTGGTGGGAGAGACTGGAGGATTCTGTCAATTATAGCATCATCCGGAAGTTCAACTCCCAAGTGAAGTCAGACGACCGTGTAACCCAGACATTTTGAGTATGTGCTCACTGACAGAGCTGTTCTCCTCCATCTTACAGCTAAAGAACTTGTCGGAGACTTCATATCTCTCGACACGGGCATGAGCTTGAAAAAATAGCTTCAGCTCTTGGAACATCTCATATGCACCGTGTTGCTCAAAACGCCTTTGGAGCCCCGTTTCTAAACTGTATAACATGCCACACCTAACCACAGAGTAGTCATCACTCCGCGTTTGCCAGACGTTCAGAATGTCCTGGGCTGCTGCGGGAGCGGGAGGGTCACCAAGCGGCGCATCAAGGACATAAGCCTTTTTAGCTGCTTCAAGGATGAGCTTCAAGTTGCGAACCCAGTCCGCATAGTTGCTACCATCATCTTTCAGCTTGTTTTTCTCTAGGAATGCGTTGAAATTGAGGTTGACGTTGGCCATCTACAATATTTATAAAGACAACTTTTAGACTAAGTTCATGACAATTAAGTTGATTTAATCAAATTAAGTATGAACTCCCACTTAAATTGACATCCCTCTAGTCATCTAAGTGATACATGATCCATGTTGACTAACCCGTGTCCGATCATCACGTGAGACGGACTAGTCACCATGGTGAGCAACTTCATGCTGATCGTATTCAACCATACGACTCATGTTCGACCTTTCGGTCTCTTGTAATCGAGGTCATGTCTGTACAAGCTAAGCTCGTCGAGTCAACCTAGGTGTTTCGCGTGTGTAAATATGGCTTACACCCGTTGTATGCGAACGTTAGAATCTATCACACCCGATCATCACGTGGTGCTTCGACACAACGGTCCTTCGCAACGGTGCACACTTAGGGGAATACGTTCTCGAAATTTTAAGAGGGATCATCTTATTATGCTACCGTCGTTCTAAGAAATAAGATGAAAAACATGATAAACATCACAATGCAATCATATAGTGACATGATATTGCCATTATCATCTTTGCTCCTTCGATCTCCATCTTCAGGCATCGCATGATCATCATCGTCACCGGCGTGACACCATGATCTCCATCATCGTGTCTCGTGAAGTCGTCACGCCAACTACTACTATCACTACTACTATAGCTAACCGTTAGCAATGAAGTAAAAGTAGTAAGCACATGGCGTTGCATCTCATACAATAAATTAAGACAACTCCTATGGCTCCTGCCGGTTGTCATACTCATCGACATGCAACTCGTGAAACCTATTTCAATAACATGATCATCTCATACATCATACATGCAACATCACAACTTTGGCCATATCACATCACATGTCAAACCCTGCAAAAACAAGTTAGACGTCCTCTAATTGTTGTTGCAAGTTTTACGTGGCTGATATGGGTTTCTAGCAAGAATGATTTCTTACCTACGTGACAGCCACAACGATGATATGCCAAAGCTATTTACCCTTCAAAAGGACCCTTTTCATCGAATCCAATCCGACTAGAGTAGGAGAGACAGATACCCGCTAGCCACCTTTATGCATGGTGTGCATGTATGTCGGTGGAACCAGTCTCACGTAAGCGTACGTGTAAAGTCGGTCTGGGCCGCTTCATCCCACAATACCGCCGGAAAATAATAAGACTAGTAGTGGCAAGCAATTGACAAATCATCGCCCACAACCTTTTGTGTTCTACTCGTGCATAGAATCTACGCATAGAAAACCTGGCTCGGATGCCACTGTATGGTAACGTAGCATAAATTCAAAAAATTTCTACGCATATTCAGATCTTCCTATGGAGAGACCAGCAACGAGAGAGGGGTGAGAGCATCTTCATACATTTGTAGATCGCTAAGCGGAAGCGTTACTAGAACCTGGTTGATGGAGTCGTACTCACGGCGATTCAGATCGCGGTGTGATTCCGATCTAGTGCCGAACTATGGCACCTCCGCGTTCAACACACGTGCAGCCCGGTGACGTCTCCCGCACCTTGATCCAGCAAGGAGGAGGGAGAGGTTGGGGAAGAACTCCAGCAGCACGACGGCGTGGTGTCGATGTAGAGACGAGGTCTCTCGGCTGGGCTTTGCCAAGCACCCGCAGACAGGAGGAGGAAGAAGGGCAGGGCTACGCCGAGGGAGAGGGAAAAGTCTATCTCAAAACAGCCCCAAACCTCAACTATATATAGGGGGAGAGGGAGGGGCGCAGCCCTTAGGGTTCCCACCCCAAGGGGTGCGGCAGCCCCCATCTGCGCCAGGAGGTGGCGGCCAGGAGGGGAGGAGGGGTGTGGCTTAGGGTTTGCCCCCCCTTCCCTCTCCCCTACGCCTTGGGCTGAGTGGGGGGGCACCAGCCCACCTAGGGGCTGGTTCCCTCCCCCACTTGGCCCATCAAGCCTCCTGGGGTGGTTGCCCCCCGTCGGTGGACCCCCGGGGCCACCTCCGGTGGTCCCGGTACGTTACTGGTGATGCCCGAAACACTTCCGGTGTCCGAAACCATCCGTCCTATATATCAATCTTTACCTCCAGACCATTCCAGAGCTCCTTGTGACATCCAGGATCTCATCTGGGACTCCGAACAACTTTCGATAACCTCGTATAACAATTCCCTATAACCCTACACTACTGGAATCAGAGATTTTGCCGTCTGCCTAGTCATTGTCGTCTGCTAGCTGACGGCAAAGACACTCTTTGCCATCAGCTTCAGCAAAACTGACGGCAAAGAATTGGCTGATGGCAAAGAAGGTCTTTGCCAGCAGTCAACTCTTTGTCGTCTGCCGCAGACGGCAAAGAAGGGGCCAGCAGACGGCAAAGAAGCTCATTTGGCCGGGGGAACCTTAGGTCAAACTACTCCCTTCTTTGCCGTCTGCTGGCTGATGGCAAAGATGCGAGAGGCAGACGGCAAAGAGGATAGACCCCTTTGTCGTCCGCCAGCAGACGGCAAAGGTCTTGAATCTAGTAACGGTTGTCCCACCCCCACCGCGGCTCTCTCTCTGTCTCAAACGGCCCCTCCCTCTATCTCTCCTCCCCCGACGCCCAACGTCGCCACCACTGTCCCCCGACACCCCCGGCGCCGCCCCGGTGCCCCTGGTGCTGCCCCCGAAGCCCCACACCCCCCCCCCCCCCCCCCCCCCGCGCCCCCTGGTGCCGCCCCTGAAGCCCCACCGCCGGCGCCCCGTGGTGCCCCTGGTGCGCCTCGCTGCCTCACCCCCGGCGCCCCTGGTGCCGTCCCCGCAGCCCCACCGCCGGCGCCGCCGGCCCAGCCACTGCCCCGCAGGCCTCGGCGCCGCCCCCGCAGCCCCACTGCCGGTAAGCCCATCCACCCCCGCCCCCTTGTTATTTAGTTATTTGGACGAAAAAGAAGAAGAAGAGGAGGAGGAGGAGAAGAGGAGAAGAAGAAGAGGAGTAGGAGTAGGAGGAGGAGAAGAAAAAGAAGGGGAAGAAGAAGAAGAATTCGATAAGAAAAAAAATAAGGAGAAGAAGAAGAAGAAGGAGATAAGAAAAAAATAAGAAGGAAAAGAAGTAAAGAAGAAGAGAAGAAGAGAATAAGAAAAAAAATAAGAAGGAGAAGAAGAGAAAAAAGAAGAAGAAGTTGATTTTTTATTGTTTGGTATTTAGTTTTTTGGAATTATATTATAACTACCGGCATGATTTTTTATTGTTGTTGTAGTAGTTGTTCTTGTTATTGTAGTTGTTGTTGTTATTGTAGTTGTTGTGGCATATATAGTTTAGTTGGTAGGTTAGTTAATTAGTAGGTTTAGTGGTAGTTTAGTTAGTTGGTAGATTTAGTTAGTTAATTAGTAGATTTAGTAGGTAGTTTAGTGGTAGATTTTGTTTTATTATTTAGTGGTAGCTGGATTATTTTTTAGTTACTTAGTGGTAGATTCTGTTTTTGTTATTTTTTTGTTGTTTAGTGCTATCTAGGTTTAGCGATAGGTTTAGTTAGCTTCGTTAGTTAGGTTAGTTAGTTAGTTAGCTTAATAGAAAGAATAGGAAGAAGAAGAGGAGGAGGAGGAGAGGAGAAGAGGAGGAGGAGAAGAAGAAGAAGAAGAAGAAGAAGAAGAGGAGGAGGAGAAGACAAAAATAAGAAGGAGAAGAAGAAAAGAAGAAGAAAAGAAGAAGAGATGAAGAAGAGAAGAAGAGAAGAAGAATACCTTCTCCTCCTTCTCCTTCTTCTCCTCCTTCTTCTCCTCCTCCTCCTTCTCCTTCTTCTTGATTTCTTCTTCTTCTTCTCCTCATCCTCTTTCTTCTCCTCTATCTTATTCTCCTTACCTTATTTTCCCCAACAATGAGATAATTAGCCCATTTAGCTAAAAAATGGCCATTCTTCTCCTCTTTCATATTATCCTTGCTTTAATTAACCCAACAATGACATACTTAGCCCATTTAGCTCCAAAATACCATAATAAGCTCAAAATGGCATAAGAACCTTGGTTAGCTCAGTGATATTATATACTTAGCTAGTTTTCCTCTAAAATGGGATAATTAGCCCATTTAGCTCAAAAAAGACATAATTAGGTAATTTAGCTCCAACAAGAGGAGAAGAGGAGAAGAAATAGGCAAAATGAAAAGAAAGAAGAAGAAGAAGAAGAGAAGAAGAAGAAGAGAAGAAGGAGAAGGAGGAGGACGAGGACGAGGACGAGGAGGAGAAGGCCAAGGACCTTCTAGTCCTTCTCCTCCTCCTCCTTCTCCTCCTTCTCCTCCTTCTTCTTGATTTCTTCTTCTTCTCCTCCTCCTCCTCTTTCTTCTCCTCTTTCATATTATCCTTGCTTTAATTAACCCAACAATGACATAATTAGCCCATTTAGCTCCAAAATGCCATAATAAGCTCAAAATGGCATAAGAACCTTGGTTAGCTCATTAATATTATATACTTAGCTTGTTTTCCTCTAAAATGGGATAATTAGCCCATTTAGCTCAAAAAAGACATAATTAGGTAATTTAGCTCCAACAAGAGGAGAAGAGGAGAAGAAATAGGCAAAATGAAAAGAAAGAAGAAGAAGAAGAAGAGAAGAAGAAGAAGAGAAGAAGGAGAAGGAGGAGGAGGAGGACGAGGACGGGGAGGAGAAGGCCAAGGACCTTCTAGTCCTTCTCCTCCTCCTCCTTCTCCTCCTTCTCCTCCTTCTTCTTGATTTCTTCTTCTTCTCCTCCTCCTCCTCTTTCTTCTCCTCTTTCATATTATCCTTGCTTTAATTAACCCAAATATGACATAATTAGCCCATTTAGCTCCAAAATGCCATAATAACATCAAAATGGCATAAGAACCTTGGTTAGCTCATGAATATTATATACTTAGCTTGTTTTCATCTAAAATGGGATAATTAGCCCATTTAGCTCAAAAAAGACATAATTAGGTAATTTAGCTCCAACAAATGATATATAGTTCACCACACATATACTTAGCTTGTTTTCCGCTAAAAATGACATAATTAGCTGAAAAACATCATATTTTGTTCTTCTTCTAACTTTCTTATTCACATTTTTGTAGATTGGATATACTACATGCATGGAAGCTGGCATTCATGGAGTTGAACAATGTCAATGGATGAACTTTATATGTATATCATCTAGTTTTCATTTGAGTTGATGAACAATGTCGAACTATATGTATATGTATATACGGATAAATAGTGCAATACTTGGTATGTTGGTTCTTTGGATATATGGGGATGTACATTGGTGAATCATATATGTGTGGTGAATTATATATATGTGTTGGCAAGTATATGTGTGGTGAACTATATATCATATATGTGTGGTGAATTATATAAATGTGCTATCCAATATATATATATATATATGTGTGTGTGTGTGTGTTGTGAAATAATATAAAACAAAAAAATAGGAACTATATGGGCTCTTTGCCGTCTGCCAGCGGATGGCAAAGACCTGTGCCATCAGCTGGCAGACGGCAAAGGTGCCACATGGCACCCAGCTGTGCATCCTGGGGTGTCTATGTAGTCTCTTTGCCGTCAGCCTCCAGGGTGGGCAGACGGAAAAGAAGAGGGGACAGAGGAGGAGAGAGGGGGGAGGGGAGGAGCAGGTAGACGGCAAAGATGGACGGGGAGGCAGACGGCAAAGAAGGAGGGGGAGGGGAGGGGAGGAGAAGGCAGACGGCAAAGATGGACGGGGAGGCAGACGGCAAAGATGGAGGGGGGAGGCAGACGGCAAATCCTCCGTTAACCCCTAACGGAGGCAACGCGTGTCGGCTGCCGTCTCGAGCTCTTTGCTGACTGCTCCTAAGGAAAGCTGACGACAAAGAGCTTTGTCGTCCGCTTTGCATGGGCAGACGGCAAAGAAGGTCATATGTCGTCGTAGGCTGACGAAGAAATTTTGCCGGCCGTGAGAATCTTTGCCGTCTGCGATATTGTCTTTGCTATCCGGGATACTCTCTTTGCCGTCTGTGATGGCAGACGGCAAAGAAGCTGATTCCTGTAGTGCTAGCGTCATTGAACCTTAAGTGTGTAGACCCTACGGGTTCGGGAGATAGGCAGACATGACCGAGACACCTCTCCGGCCAATAACCATCAGCGGGGTCTGGATACCCATGGTGGCTCCCACTTGCTCCACGATAATCTCATCGGATGAACCACGATGTCAAGGATTCAATCAATCCCGTATACAATTCCCTTTGTCTGTTGATATAGAACTTGCCCGAGATTCGATCGTCGGTATACCTATACCTTGTGCAATATCGTTACCGGTAAGTCTCTTTACTCATTCCGTAGCACGTCATCGTGTGACTAACTCCTTAGTCACATTGAGCTCATGATGATGTTCTACCGAGTGGGCCTAGAGATACCTCTCCGTCACACGGAGTGAAAAATCCTGATCTCGATTCGTACCAACCCAACAGTCACTTTCGGAGATACCCGTAGTGCACCTTTATTGTCACCCAGTTACGTTCTGACGTTTGATACACCCAAAGCACTCCTACGGTATCCGAGAGTTGCACAATCTCATGGTCGAAGGAAAAGATACTTGACATTGGAAAAGCTTTAGCATACGAACAATACGATCTAGTGCTACACTTAGGATTAGGTCTTGTCCATCACATCATTCTCCCAATGATGTGATCCCGTTATCAATGACATCTAATGCCCATGATCAGGAAACCATGATCATCTATTGACTAACGAGCTAGCCAACTAGAGGCTTGCTAGGGACACATTGTGATCTATTTATTCACACATGTATTACTGTTTCCTGTTAATACAATTATAGCATGAACAATAGACGATTATCATGAACAAGGAAATATGATAACAACCATTTTATTATTGCCTCTAGGGCATATTTCCAACAGTAGTGGCACATCTCCCACGATCGAAGAAGCCCATGAACTGACAACTCTGGATCCTGTCATGACTAGTAGAATCAAGAAACAAAAATCCAAGAATATTGATTCTATGAACTACAAGTATGTGGTGGTAAAACGCTCACAGTAAAGAAAATATCAATGTCCTACAAATTCTTACCATGTAGCAGGCGGTGACCGGCAACCGACGGGGTCAATATCTCCGAATATTGAGTAAAGCGATTACCAGGTAAACGTATGTATACACGGTGTATAAATATGTGGAGCTAGGAAGGCTTAATGTGTGGTACCGAAAGATTAGCAATGATCAATTTAGAGATCACTACTAGAAAAACGGCTATAGCTAATATGGACATTAATGGCGCACCATGTATGTGGTGTGCCACTGCTATATAGCAGTGGCGCACGAGATATAGGTGCGCCATTATTGTCCATATTACTAATGGTGCACCTCGTGTGTGGTGCGCCATCACTAGTTTTGTCCTGGCCCCACACCCTTCCTAGACTTAGCAGTGGTGAACCAGGGGAACGTGCGCCATTACTAGTTTTAACTAGTAATGGCGCACCACATCCACGGTGCGCCACTACTAACAATTTTTTTTCAGTTTTTTCTTCAAAACTAGTAATGGCGCATTCTTACGAGGTGCACCATTAGTAACCCTGGTTAGTAATGGCGCATTCTTTGGAGGTGCGCCATTGGTAACCTGAGAGCAGCTAGATATTTTTTACAGCCACTTCACACTCACTTTCCCCCCACTTCATTCTCTCCACCTCTACCAACCTTCCTGGTCTCGGCTGCCTCCTCCTCCTCACCTCATTTTCACCATAGATTCAACCGAATTAAGTGGTTAAATTTCCTTTTTTGATAGGTAAGTAAGGGGAAAGCTTTCTTTATGTTCCAGATCTACTTTTTTCTCCCTCCAACGTGTACACACTTTTTATGGCCTAGATCTACGTATGTTTGTGGTGTTGCATATGTTTGTATTTGCAGGTACCAGTATTTGAAATGCAATAGTTGCCAATATTTTGCCGGAATGTTGATTCATTTCTGTTTCGGCGAGAATTTGGCACTATGCATTCTTTCTGGTCCTATTTTTAGGCAAAGTCATGCCAAAACATTTTTTGGTTCTAAAATATCGTTTTGCTCTACCCCGCAGGCGACCATGGTCGCACGATGACCGAAGGCATCGTGAATAGGTTTTTGAGCTCTGTGAAGGCCGAGATGCTTCAAAAGAACGAGACGGAGATAAGATGTCCGTGTCGAAGATGCAAGCTGAAGAGCCTTATGGACCCGGATTCCAGACAGGTGCAGGACCACCTGCTCGTGCGTGTTTCATGGATGGCTATCAGTGGCAAGGTGATGAAGATGATTATGAAGTCATCCATGGTGGCCAGGCAAGAAATAAGGAAGGGCAGCAATACAATAGCGGCGAGGGCGGACGAGAAGACGAAGAATCTCCAGGACATGATCACGAAGTAGATGCAGGACACAGTCATCATGTAGAAGATGTCGGACATGATGATGAGGAATATCAAGACGAAGGGCATGATCATGAACATGAAGATGCCGGAGCAGACGACGATGGACCATCGATGGGCTGGGTGAAGGACCCTCATATTCAAGAGATGCTTCTCAAGCAGACGGGTAACGCAAGAGCTGCCGCCCGAGAGAAAGCCAAGATGGATCAACTGGAGATAGACGCGGTTACTCCATTGTATGAAGGATGCAGGCCCGAGGATACCCGCCCGAAAGTAACGCTCATGGCTCTGGAGATGAAGGTAAAACACAAAATGACCGACACATGCTTCGACGAGAACATGTCATTCTCGCACAAACGTCTTCCCATGGGGAACAAGTGCCCGACCAGTTTCGAGGAGGCGAAGAAAATCGTGTGTCCTCTGGATTTACCGCACGTGAAATACCATGTGTGCATGAACGATTGCATCATTTATTGGGACGAGCACGCGGACTTTACCATATGTCCGGTGTGCGGCGTCACTCGATATAAGAAGAGGAAGAAAGCTCCTCGAAAAGTGGTGTGGTACTTTCCGATCACTCCTCGTCTGCAACGGTATTTCGCGAACCCTAAGCAAGCAGAGCTCCTCCGTTGGCACGCGGATAGGGAGGAGAAGAAGCAAGAAGATGACGGAAATGATCCAGAGATAAATAAAAAAGACAAGATGCTGAGTCACCCTAAGGATGCGAGCCAGTGGCAAGCGTTGAACTTCAAACACCCAAAATTTGGGGACGATCCAAGGAACATCATGCTGGGCGTGAGCACTGATGGACTCAATCCGTTTGGCAGCCAGAGAAGCACACATAGCACCCGGCCTGTGTTTGTGTGGATGTACAACCTTCCCCCCTGGATGTGCATGAAGAGGAAGTACATTCACATGAGTATGCTAATTGAAGGGCCGAAACAACCAGGGAACGACATCAATCTGTATCTGGAGCTGCTGAAAGAGGAGCTAGACACGTTGTGGAAAACGCCAGCCAATACGTGGGACGCCGCAGCGAAACAATATTTCCGTATGAGAGCCGCACTGCTCACGACGGTGCACGACTATCTCGGTTACAGATATGTTGTGGGGCAGGTGGTCCACGGATTTTGTGCATACGTCAGGTGCATGGATGACACAACGTATCGCGAGCTAGATAGAGATCCTGGGTCTTCGAAAACCGTGTTCATGGGACATCGAAGGTGGCTTCGCGACGATGACGCATGAAGAAAACGCAAGGATCTGTTCGATGGTGAAACCAAACCCCGAAGACCCCCACGTACGAGGAGCGGCGAGGAAATAGACGAGCTGTTGAAAAATTGGAAAGAGTGCCCACTGCCGGGAAAGAAGCGAAAGGCGCCAGAGCCGCTACTGAAGGTACGGAAAACGAGGTCTGTTTTCTAGGACTTGCCGTACTGGAAGATCCTCCATGTGCCTGACAGCCATGATATCGTGCATATCATGAAGATCATGTGCGAGAGTCTTCTTGGTACCCTGCTCAACATGCCAGAGAGGACCAAAGATGGGCCGAAACCAAGGGCAGACTTGCAATCAATGGGCATCAGGAGGAGCTTCACGCAAAACGCCCTAATGATGATGACGATGATGATGAGGCGAAGGACACGGAAAGTCGTCGCAAAGGCAAAAAGGCCAAGAAGATCGAATATGACTGCCCTCCCGTGTGCTTCACTCTAAGTCAGAAGGAGATTGATCAGTTTTTCACCTGCCTCCTAGGAGTAAAACTTCCTTACAGTTACGCGGGGAAGATAAGCATATACCTAGACTCAGCGAAGCAGAATTTCAGCGGGATGAAGTCTCACCACTGTCACGTGTTGATGACGCAGATACTTCGAGTTGCAATCCGTGGGATCATGGACGCGCACGTTCGTGAAACGCTATTTGGCCTATGCAACTTTTTTGACGTCATCTCTCGGAAGTCGGTTGGCGTGAGGCAACTCAGAAGGCTACAGGAAGAGATCGTGGTGATACTATGCGAGCTTGAGATGTACTTCCTGCCTGCATTATTCGACGTTATGGTGCATCTGCTGGTCCATATCGTGGAGGATACCATCCAACTCGGGCCGACGTTCCTGCACAGCATGATGCCGTTCGAAAGGATGAATGGTGTCATCAAAGGATACGTTCGCAATAGGGCACGTCCAGATGGAAGCACAGCCCATGGCTTTCTAACCGAAGAGTGCATCTCCTTCTACACGAATTATCTAGGCATCCAGAACCCCGTTGGTCTACCCGTCAACAGGCACCTCGGCAGGCTCACTTGATGGGGTCACCACGAGGGTCGCTGCGAAATGCATGTCGACTTCAAGGGTCAACTCGCCAACTTTGAAAGAGCAAACCTAGTCGCGCTACAACACATAGACGTGGTCGATCCTTGGGTGGTAGAGCACAAAACCTTTATTGAGAAGACGTACAATGACCAAGGACAACAGAGGATGGACCGAGATATAATCAAAGAGCACAACTCATGTTTCACGCGTTGGTTCAAGAACAAGCTTCTGTCGTACCCTTTACATGAGGATTTTTCCGCAGAAGAAAAACTCATATTGGCCTTGTCACAGGGCGCCGAGCACAACCTGATGACCGATGAGGCCTACGATATCAATGCCTACACATTCTACACCGAGGAAAAGGACATGAAGAGCGATTATCAGAACTCCGGGGTAATGATGGAATCCTACACCGGTAACGACAAGGACAGATACTACGGAAGGATCGAGAAGATATGCGAGCTGAACTACGCTGGAGAGAAGGTCCCGATGTTCCGTGTCAGATGGGCCAAGAGCGTCCTAAAAGAAGACCGGTATTTCACCACCATGGTTATACACGAAGCCAAATCCAAGACCGTGGGCGCAAACATCACGGCGAAAAATGAGCCATGGGTACTTTCTTGCCAAGTGGACCAATGCTTCTTCATTACCGACCCGTCAAAGCCTAGTCGTGTTGTCGTGAGTAGAGGCAAAAGGAACATCATCGGAATGGATGGAGTCGCCAATGGAGTCAAAGCCTAATCGTGTTGTCGTGAGGAGAGACAAGTACGGCGACCCGAAGATGGAATATGACGACGACGATGAAGTAGCACACACCACAAGAAGAAGCAGGACCACCCTACCTAAAGGACGTCCGTTCAAGAGAAGAATTCAAGGGGTTCCGGGGCTAAATTATTCAACCGCGAGAAAGAAGGGCAAGAAGATCATTGTGAAAAGATAGCTAAGATCGAATCCCGACGTGTCGGCCGCGTGTGTGTCAGTGGCAAGCTCAATCTTTGATGACTGTTATTTCATGTCACTTGATTTCAACCATGTCATCTAATTCTAAATCTTTGCACAATGTGATATTGTCCCTGTACAAAGACCATTGATCTATACTATGTCGCGTGTATTTCATTGTCCCTATTCAAAGACCATTGATCTATACTATGCACTGATTACTGAATTGCTTTTGAATTACGACAAATTTTAAATTTTTATTTGCCTACAAGGGCCCCATTTTGTTGTCTCGCCCCAAGGCCTAAGAAATGTATGGACCGGTCCTGTGTCCATCCTTCATCTAATGACCGATTTCCCGCGCGATCCCTGTCCGTTTGGTAGAGCAGTGTTCATCAGGCCCCACTGGTCTCTTGCGACTTTGCGAGCATCTCTAGATCGATGTCATTAGGCGTCTCTCCCACTCCGCCGTATGCCCCATCCTCCGCCCCCGCCCCGCCCGTCCCGCCCTTCCAGGCGACGGCCGCGGCGACCGCCGGCGACGGCGAACAAGGCCCGGGCGCCCCTGCTTCCTGCTTGTCCCCGACCGCATCCCCCCACTTCTCTGCCCTCACGCACCACCGAGGGCGAGCTCCGCGCGACGCCGGCCGCGACAACAGCGACTCGAGGTGAGCGTCCTCCGGAGAGCACTTCTCTCCTCTTCGCCAGCCCGGATCCCGCCCTCTTCTCTGATCTCATCCGCCGTTCGTTCGCGCACAAACCCTAGAACCCTAGAAACATATGATTTATTAGTATGCTGCTATATGTTGGGCTCTTACCCGCTGCTCCGTGTTATCCCCTCCCCACATGTGGTACAAGTACAGTTCTTGCAATAAAGTGCGGTATATCATCGTGTATATAAAACGAGGGACCAAGCAGCCCGATCTTTGTATAAACGCAATGTCAATAGTCTGACCACTCGCTCGTTCCATCTTGTACATGATATGCATCTGTTTAAGTTGTACACCAAATGGAATGCGAAGTTTGAGTAGGATTATGAGGTCTAGGGAAATATAATGTCTTTGTAGTCATTTTCCTACTGAGTTACCAGAAATAAAAGTCTTTTTGCCATCATGGCTGAAAGTCACAAATCCACGAGAAGCATCTACACTTCTCCATTGTAGACTAATATTTTTCACCGTGTAAATTAATTATGCGCAATACACTGTTGTATTAACAACCATCGGTGGAGGCAACACAAGGCTCAAAGAAAAGGAAGCAATAATCGGGATAAGCATACGTCTTACTAGCCAGCCGATTGAGAGACCACCAGTACGCACGATGGTGCTCTATGGGTCACAAATAGATGATTTTCCACCGTAAATGGAGTGCCCTGGCAGGGGACTACACATAGATAATCGACTTATTGTATAATTTAATTGCTCTACAAGATGTCTCCACTTTGGTAAGTCTTGGCCATGTTATCTCTTGGGTTCTTGTTCTAGTTTAATAGTTTCTTGCAATCATAGGAACAAAGACATTACTAAGGCTATTTGTAAGGGAAGTTGAAATGACTTGACAAAGTGAACAATTACTCTCAGTCACATAAGCATAAACTTTTTAAAATGGGAGGATTCTAATGCGACATATTGCGGTCGTACTTATTGTGAGTACATAAACAACATAAAACAAGTCACTGACTGACAGTTGTTCTGTTTGCTTTGCTCTGCAGAAGAAATGGTGGTGGTCGCGGCTGTCGGCCCCGCTCTGCTTCCGCCCTCACCAGCACGCCCACCCACGCCGCGTCAACACCCAGGTAGAAAGAAACATTATTATCATCACCCAGGTGCATTGCATATGAGTATGACTATACGAGTGTCGGTCCATTTCGTTTCATCTGATTGAAATTGGAGTTACTCCTGGTCGATCCGGTTAAACTACCTACATGTCGGCCATTTGTAGAGACTGCTAGCTGAATATGTTAAGTGTTGAATAGATAAAGAAGTTTGATAGCTGGAATTGGATTTATGTCAAGCTGTTTAGCATGGCTTCTGAAGGTTATCCCTTTCTCCTGAAACGTTGATTAATTTCCGTTTCGGTTGAGAATGGGGTACTTCTAGGTCAAGAAAATTAGCAATGGTCATGCCCAATTTTCTTGACCTAGAAGGTGCCCGATTCTCAACCGAAGCAAAGTCTACTAATTAAGACTTGATTACTAGACTTTTAGAAAAATATTTTTAGTTGAGGACTTCTTATTTTAGAAACCTAAAAAAGCTAAAAAAACTGACCGTAGGTTGTGGGCAAGGACTAGTCCTTTTTCTAGGATGTTTCTTGTCTTTATGCTTTGACAAAAATATGTATCAAACAAATTCCCTTAAGAGTGGCAGTTTTTCAATGTCTAGCTAATCCACTGCTTGCCGCCCCGCCACACAGGGCCATACCTCTGCGCAATTGCAGCAGGTGCCACCGCACAGGGTCCCCAAATTTTTGGGGCTCCGACCCAATTATGCATATGGCTAGATATATTAGTCTATAGGGCCCATTCCATCACCAAAAAAAGCTGAAACAATCAGCCCAGGAGGCCAGGAATGAACAAGGAGCTAGCTTTACTGCACCCTGTACGTGCTTTTGAAACCTTCCCCTTCCCTCATCTTCTCCTCTCGCCTCCCAAGTCCTCTGTCCTTGCTTCTCATTTCCTCTTGCTAAATTACATGATGATGACACACCTTCCCCATAATACAATCTTTAGATCTTCCGACAGAGGAGAAGATCTTGTTAATTCCCAACAAATCCCCAATCAATTTGTATCGCTAGGTACTACGATCCCCCTTCTACTAGACAAAGATTTATTTGTTTCTCTTCATTTGATATGATTCCATCTAGCATATAGCATCCCATAATCCCAATGCATACATATATAACTACAGCGAGTAGTAGCTTCAGCTAGTAGTATCAATTGCCCAAGAACAACCCAATACATACATAGTACTTATATAATTACAGAGGGTCGGGTTTGTCATCATGCATGAGGGCCCTAGCTATTTTTTTCTAGAGAGAGTGGTGTGGTGTTTCTTGTCTTTATGCTTTGAAAAAATATGTAAATTAGGTATCATTCGGATTACATATAGTATAGTAAATTATTCTAGGATGGCAGGACACGCAGAATAGCTCAGTGCACTGGTTACATGCTTTCACTCACCTGCCACCATCTTTTTGCTCCACCTGTCGAGCTTCTGAAAACACAGTAGTGAAGGCCTAGAAGAACCATTAGCATGACAGTACAATGAAAAGCTAAAAAAATTGATCTAGGGTAGGCAAATAAAGATCGTTAGTTAATTCCTACTACTTCAAGCTAGCATATAAGACCTTAAAGCGGGGAAAAATCTAGGTGGACGGTGGATTTGTGATGGCTACTTGGCAGCACTAGCACATGGCACATGACCCATATCCTTTGGATCATATCTTAGGGGTCAAGTCCGATGTCGAGGCGTGATGGTATTATCAGTTGCCAGTCAAGCAATGTAAGAATATTTTATAAATCAAGAAATAAAGATCAAACTGAGACTCATATTCCGAGGCGGGGCGAGTAATTCTTCAATATGTTAATCTCCGCATCTTCTCTAACCTAAGCTCTGCTTCCAAATCTTCATCTTCATCATATCAATTTGCATGTTTTATTCTCAGTTTTCCTCTAAATTTGAGAAGAATAGATACTACACTGAACTCATCCAATAACTCTAGTAGCCTTTTTTCCTATTTAGAGCGAACATGGCCAACAACGATGAGGCTGGCGGTTCGGGCAAGCCATTCTAGGAGCTGTCCCAGGAGCTGGAGGTAGAACCTCACCGCTATGAGGACGCCGTGGAAGACACTGATCCCGACTACACAACCCCTAGTGGCGTCGGGGATGACACCATTGATGATGGCAGTGAACGCATAGATGGCAGCCAACCGAAGAAGCAACGGAAGGACCGGCGCCCGAACGTGCTCGACCCCGTCAAGGAGGAATTTACTGAAGTGTCCTCCAGTGGGCATCCAACGACGCCCAAAGAATTAGTCGGTGGGTACGCGGGACAACTCGGGTGCATTCTCCGGAGCACCGTCTCGATCAACACCGAGAACCTAAGGCATCATGACCGAGGAATTTGCGCAACCTCCTCTTCACGAAGATGCACGAACGATACAAGTTCCCCGGTAACGTCGCAAACACACGCCTATTAGGGAATAAAGTGAACAGTGTCGTGATACGTCTCCAACGTATCTATAATTTTTGATGGTTTCATGCTATTATCTTGTCAAACTTTGGATGTTTTGTATGCCTTCTATATATTTTTTAGGACTAACTTATTAACTCAGTGCCAAGTGCCAGTTCTTGTTTTCTTGATGTTTTTGACCCCTTTTAGAGGAGGATTTTGAACGGAGTCGAAACGGAATGAAACTGCCAAAAAGATTTTTTCGGAACAGAAAAAGATCGGAGAGCCGGAGAATCAGGGCAGGGGGCCACCAGGGACCCCACAAGCCCTCACGGCGCGGCCAGGGGGGGCGCGGCCCCCTGGCTTTTGGGCTCACTGAGGCTCCGTTGCCCTAGGTTTTGCGCCTATATATTCCCAAAAATTCCATAAAAAATCAAGAGACCATCGAAAGTACTTTTCCGCCGCCGCAAGCTTCTGTCTCCACAAGATCCCATCTGGGGCACGTTCTGGTGCCCTGCCGGAGGGGGGATTCGGACAAGAAGGGCTTCTTCATCAACACCATGACATCTCCGATGATGCGTGAGTAGTTCACCATAGACCTACGGGTCCATAGCTAGTAGCTAGATGGCTTCTTCTCTCTTTTGGATCTTCAATACAAAATTCTCCATAATCTTCATGGAGATCTATCCGATGTAATCTTCTTTTGCGGTGTGTTTGTCGAGATCCGATGCATTGTGGATTTATTATTAGATTATCTATGAATCTTATTTGAGTTTCTTCTGATCTCTCTTATGCATGATTTCATATCCTTGTAATTCTCTTAGAGTTGTGGGTTTTGTTTGGCCAACTAGATCTATGATTCTTGCAAGGGGAGAAGTGCTTGGTTTTGGGTTCATACCGTGCGGTGACTTCACCTAGTGATAGAAGGGGCAGCGAGGCATGCATCGTGTTGTTGCCATCAAGGGTAAAAAGATGGGGTTTTCATCATTGGTTTGAGATTATCCATCTACATCATGTCATCTTGCTTAAGGCGTTACTCTGTTCGTCATGAACTCAATACACTAGATGCATGCTGGATAGCGGCCGATGTGTGGAGTAATAGTAGTAGATGCAGAAAGTATCGGTCTACTTGTCTCGGACGTGATGCCTATATGTATGATCATTGCCTTAGATATCGTCATGCCTTTGCGCGGTTCTATCAATTGCTCGACAGTAATTTGTTCACCCACCGTAATACTTTCTATTTTGAGAGAAGCCTCTAGTGAACACTATGGCCCCCGGGTCTACTCCACACCATATTTTCAGCCTTACACTTTTACTTCGTTGCACTTTCCGCCTTTAGATCTCACTTTGCAAACAATCTTGAAGGGATTGACAACCCCTTTATTGCGTTACGTCCAAGCTCTTTTGTGTTTGCGCAGGTACTCTGGACTTGACGAGATTCTCCTACTGGATTGATACCTTGGTTCTTAAACTCAGGGAAATACTCACTGCTCCTGTGCTGCATCACCCTTTCCTCTTTAAGGGAAAAAAAACCAACGCAAGCAAGTCTCCGTCAACATGACAAATTCTGGCGCTGTTGTTTGAGAAGTAGCATGCCGCCCTCACGAAGATGAGCACGGCCCTGGTTACTTGGAGAGCCTCGGTGAAGAGAAGGATTCTAAAAGGTGATAGTTATGAGAAGATCAAGGAGACAAATCCTTCGATCAGCGAAGCTGACTACCTGGAGTTCAAGATCAAGTGCAAGAGCAACGCATCCGCGGAATCAAGTCAGTGGGGGAAAGATATGCGGGACATGAGCTTAGGGGTCCACAAACTCGGTTACAGAGTGGCGGAACCTAAATGGGACAAGCAGGATGCGGAGCGTGCCGAGCAAGGCCTACCGCCCCTCTTCGATAATTACCATGAAAAGCAGACCAGGAACTATGTCAGGGCCCGGTACAAGGTGGACCCGGTAACAAAGGAGCTTACCACGGATGCGAAGGTGAAGGAGCTTGTGCGTGGTCTGGTAAGGAATACACTCCCACGTAATTAGCTCCATATGGTTGCAATCTAATTAATGAAGCCAAATTTCTAAATGGTTCATGTTCCTACCGTAGGAAACCGAAAGCAGTAGCACGGGGTATCAGAGCTCCCCGTCTGTCCCTTGGGACACCACTTTAAATAGGGTGTTGAACGTAATGAAACACAAGGATAAGTTCAGTAAGCCGTCGTCAGCTGGTCGTGTGGCCGGCGAAGGCTTGTCCACGAAATGGTCAGAATACTATAAGGCTGGGCGAAAGGAGAGAAAGACCAGCTCGGAAAGCCAGGAGCGCGAGGTTAAAGAACTCAAGGCACAAGTGGCGTGGATTCCGGAGATAGTCCAAGAGCAAGTGCGAGACCAACTAGGAGCGACGATCACCGCCATCATGCCTTCCTTGCTTGAGGGGCTGCGGGGGTGGATTGCGGGCGGCCAACAGGGGCCGCCCCCGATTCCCAGCTTCATGGGCAGCAACTCACACAACGCGTCGGCATCGGCGTCTTCGGCGGAGGCGGCATTGCAGGTGCCTCCGGCGTCGGCGCCGGTATTGGAGCTTAATGCACCACTGTGTGGGAAGAATACGCCGACCGGCACCTCGGCAGCAAGTGGCCCCTCCGTCACTTGCATGCCCGTCGTTGGAGGTGCCTCGACATTAGCGGAGCTCGACGCCATCACGGTAACTAAGCCTCGGCCGATGACTTCATCTCCTTGCCTTTGATTGGGCATCCCTGACGCCCTACATGTTTTCGCAGGGCGCCGCCAACGTTCCATGCACTCTCCTGCACTTCGTGGACGGCGAGTTGATCGATGTCGCCAAGGACAAATTTGTTGAACCGGGCAACCGTGTATTCCATGGTAATCTGATGCCACCCACCGTGTATAGGGTTCAACTGGTTTGGGTGCTACGGGGCTGCGATGACTTGTTACCTCCGTATCGACCCCGTGGGGCCGACGAAGATGATGTGATGACCCTCAGCGCCTACTTAAACTGGTCCATGCTTTCGCCGAAGAGCCAGATTCGTTTGGGGGCGGGGGACACCACCCCATAGACAACACCGCCAGTCATGTCGGCGCCAAGCCATGGCAAGACCGCCGCAACGCTACCGCCGTCAGCTGATCCGGACATGCATATGGCATAGGATCCGGACGACGACGATGGTACATTTTCCAACATCGATAAGTATATCAACGAACATGGGTACGGTGATGAATTGTTAGGGCCTCCTTGTCAAGAACCCAACCGTGCAAAAGACGATGGCAATCTAGCTGGTACCACGGAGAAACCCAATTGCAACAGGCGTCGTCTGTTCAGTTCTCAGGAGACGCCTCCAGCTGTCGCCTTCACCGAGACTCAAATAGCCGAGGTGCGAAATATTATCAGCCGCAACACACTCAAGAAGGTGGTCTCTGAGCAGAACTCGATCCCATTACAACAGAAGAAGCAGAAGGGACGGAAAAGAAAAAATAACAATGGTGCGAGCTAGCCACAACGAGTACGATCCGTGCTCAGGACGGGCCACCAATATCTAAGGATATCTCGAGGAGGGTGCATGTGGCGGGTAGGCCGATGCTACCGACTAATCTGCTCAATGCTCCAACCGGTGCTATGCGGAGTCTACATGACGTTGTTCTTTATATGGAGAAGTGGCGTCTTTCTGAGAATGATATGACATACCCGGTTTTCGTGGTCAAGGTTCCAGAGGGAAAGGGCGTTGTTGATAGCACCATCGGGCGTATGATCGTCCTACGGTTTGATGACATCTTCGCTATGCTTAACCTTTATCCGCTGCACTACACCTTCATTCGGCTATTTTCGCTCAGTATGGAGATGCGGATCATTAGAGAAAAGACCCCGGACATAGTGATAGTCGACCCCTTCTACATGCGTGCCAAGATCTTGGGCAGCGCTGGGGACCGGCAAGTCGCGAGTTCATACCTCGAAGGCGTCATTCTGGCGAACGCAGATAAGGATAACTTCCTCGTGCCTTACTTTTCTGAGTAAGTCATCCCCTCATCGCCCCGTAACATATGATTTCTTAGATTTCGACCGTTCTTTTTTTTTTCTAACATTCCGTGTTTTGTGCAGTGACACACATTGCACACTCATCCTCTTAAGCCCGAAATATTCCATGGCCACGTATTTCGACTCGGACCGTCAGTCGAAGAAAGACTACACAAATATCAAGAAAGTTCTTGATGATGCCCTCCCCGGCTATGCCAATTCTGGAGGCACCTTCAGGAGGCCGATTTGTAGGTACGGCAAGCACGTGTTCACCCATGTAACGACGATCCCGTGCATCAAGCAGCCGCCTGGCAGTCAGAAGGATGCGTACTACGCCCTCCATCACATGCGGGCAAGCGTACGGGACCAGCATCACCGTATGCTACCAAATGATCTCAAAGAATGGGCCGCACGCTTGTCAGCAATCCAGGACGAGGACATCAGACAAGAATTATTTCGCATCCAGTCGGAGTTTGCGGAAATCATCTATCAAGATGTCCTTCCTAGATGGGGGCAGTTCTACCTCAATTGTCAACCGTCCAACAGTGAAATTGACACAACGCTACAAATGCAGGCTGACAACGACTCCACATTCATGACCATCATGAAAGATGGCGGCTTCATCCACGCTCCCGTCCCTGAGTCGAGTCGAAAGTAGTGATGCTATGTAGTTCTGAAATATCGATTAGCTCATGTTGTAATGAACTTGTATGTCTCTTTAGTTTCGACAGTCGTTCAACTTATATGTAGTTGATGCTGTTTATTAGTAGGACCATGAATCGTGCTATTAATGTGTTGCTTTTCTCTTCCTTTTGTTTCATACTTATATATTGCTTATATATTATCTGTTAATTGCTACTAACATTTTGTTTGTCTAGTGCATAGAGATGCCGTCATATGTCGTGTACAAGGGTGAGGTTCCCGGAGTCTACGACGACTGGGAGGAGTGTCGGAGACAGGTTCACCGTTTCAGCGGTAACAGTTACAAAGGGTACTCCACTAGGGCGAAGGCCGAAGCTAGATGTGCGCGCTATCTAGCGAGAGAGAGGAGGGAGCGGAGGAGGAACCGGATAAAGATCAGTTTCATCGCAATGATGCTCATTGTGACCGCAACCCTCTTCAATGTAATGGTAGTTTAGATATCGACTTGTAATGTGAAGACAAACTCGCTACTCGCGGTCTCGAGACTTGTAATGTTCTAACTTTGTTCATTATTTTGAATTCGGAGACTAATATGATGAATTGTATTCGGAGACTAATCTTTTATTGTATTCGATAAATCTGTTGTTTATATTCTGTGCTATAATGTATTTTGCATCGTGTGTAAATATCAGAAAAGCAACAAAAAAATCCTAATATTCATAGTAGTGGCGCACCAAATTGCACTTTAGTGGGGCACCAGGTGGTGCGCCATTAGTGTCTGGGATAGTAATGGCGCACCAGGTGGTGCGCCATTAGTGTCTGGGATAGTAATGGCGCACCAGGTGGTGCGCCACTGTTATGTAGATTAACAGTGGCGTACCAAGCGTGCGCCATTAGTGTCTGGGATAGTAATGGCGCACCAGGTGGTGCGCCATTAGTGTCTGGGATAGTAATGGCGCACCAGGTGGTGCGCTACTGTTATGTAGATTAACAGTGGCGCACCAGGCGTGCGTCATTACTATTTATTAGTAGTGGCGTGATAATAGTGGCGCACCTATAGTGCGCCATTAATAGCCAAAACAGGTGTGCCACTAACAACCCTTTTTTTAGTAGTGGATGCAATGCTGAATAAACGCTAAATGACGGTACTGTACTGGTCCTAGGCTATACCGTACTAGAGACGCGAGCCTAGAACACTAATGGAGTCACATCAAAGCACAAATAGCAGCAATGGATGATGTGAAATAGCTCTGGATAGGAAGATATAAGTGAAGATCACAATGGCAGTAAAGATAGTGATGATAAATGACCCCAAGCAGGATAAACCAAAACTATCTCTAGAATTTCCTCTTGAAAATATTATGTGAAATTTCTGATATTTTTTCTCAAGAATTCTACTGACTCAAGCTTTCGAATGCAAAAAGAATCACTCAATTCTGAGATCGTATGAGGAGTCAAAAGATTCGGGAACAGACCTGAAAAATATTGACAAACTGTGTTCCTGACGTTCGGAGGGCAAAAAGTCCTATTTAGAAGCCGATTTGAAGGTGACAATAATGAACAAGCTTGATCAACTATTCAGATGCGGCTGGTCGATAGCTCGAATTTGAGTACTTGCGGAGCCAAAACGGACATCGTATGCGGAAGATACACCTGTTTTACTGAACAGTGCACAAAAGAGTTTTCAATGCGAATTCACATACGAGATTGACTCTAGATAGATCCGAAATTTATATATTTTTTCTCTTCTCTCTTTTTTTTCTCTCACTTTTTTTTCTCTCTATTTTTCTCTCACTTTTTTTCTCTCTTTTTTTTTGCTCTCACTTTTTTTCTCTTGTCTCGAACAACCAATTAAGATGCAGATTGGATCAAGCAGAGATGCGAATGACCTCAAGTATGATAATAACAACGAACAATTGAAGCACGTGGTGAATATTGATGGATGGTGGTGGGCGACAACGTAAGGGATGACGGCGGCGTGATGGTGGTATATCGCAGCAGTGATGAGGATGGTGCGGCGACGGCGTGACAACTTGTGAACAGAACTCGAAACTCTAAAAGACGAGACGCTAAGACCAACAACTTGACACGATGATGCAACCGATAATTCAACTGTACAAGCACTAAAAACAAAATTGCAAAGGCTCAGACTGGCTTGGAAAAAGCATGACTATATCTAACTATTTTTTCTGGTTTTTTCTGGGGTAATAGGTAAGAAAAATAAACCTAAGCTAGGGATAACTGGAAATTCTCACCGAGCAACCTGAAAACTGATACCACTTGATAGAGGCGAGGGTGTCCCGATCTTTCGGTGAGATGATAACTATCTATTTGGTGGAGACGACTTTGACGATCCGACTACAAACGTGCACGATGTTGCGCCTTACCAATCGCTAAACCAACTCCAAGAGGTTATTGACCACGCAAGAGCACGATCAACCTGCCCACGAAGGTCTATTCCTGCAAGCAATCGAAGAACAAGCAAGAATATAGTATTGCAATCCGAATATTGAGAATATAGATGAAGTATTGATAAGGGTGGGGATCCGAAAGCGGTCTTAGTCTGGTCGTTGGACACAAACGAAATACACGAAGTTGCAATGTCTAACTTTTAAATAAGCAAATCCCAAGCAAAAAGCTACTAGGTTGATCTACTTATATAGGAGCAAGGGGTGGCGGCCAAGGAGGTGGGAGGACATCCAAAGACAGCCTAAAACTAACCCTAGGTCGTACAAGGCCTATAGGCCCAAGTGGAGGTGGTGCAACATGTTTGGACTTGTTGTTTGACTCGGATTCTGGTGCAACGTCAATTTGTTTGGTCGATATCTCCAGGCCCCGGACGAATTTTAAGGTGATTCCAATTGGGCCTGAAAGCCAGTAAAATCTAATCTGCACGCCAAAAAGAATCACGCAATTTAGAGTCTGGATAAAAAAGTTGAAGGCGTTTTGGTACAGGTATGTTTGTGCAGTCCGAATCTGAGTCCAAAACGTGAAAGACTTGGACTCTACCTTCTCTTTGCTAAAAGTGACGTGGAAGAACTTATTGAACAACAACTAATTATTTCCTTTGACATGAGAGGATCTCTTGAAGAGCATCCAACCATTTCCTCTTCCATTGTCATCACATGTGATTCATACAAGTGTTCAATCATTCTGCATTTAGGCATAAAATAAAAACAGGTGAAGTATTTTTTGTTCCGGATAACATAAATAAATTATTGCATGAGTTTTATCAGAAATCACCTCAAATAAATACGCATATGCAATGATTTTGATAATATCAAAGGTAGTCATGTCCTCATCAGTATCTACTTTTCCAAACACGTTTTCTCTTGTTTTGGACTCTAATTTGCATGATTTGAATGAAACTAACCCGGACTGACGGTATTTTCAGCATAACTACCATCTGTTGTTTTTGTGCAGAAATAAAAGTTCTCATAATTGGACGAAACTTTTCTCGAGATTTTTTATGAAATAAAAGAAAAATACTGCAAACAAGACCAACTAGAGGGGGGGGCAGGCGCCCACTAGGCACCAGGGTGCACCACTCCCTCCTAGCGTGTCGTGGTGGGTAGTGGGGCCCTCGGGGCTCCGGTGACTCAAACTCCTGCACTATAAATTCCTATTTTTGGAGAAAAAATAGGAGAAGAAGTTTCATCCGTTTCATGATACGGAGTTGCTTCCACCTCCTGTTATTCATAAGGAGGCCGAATCTAAAGTCCGTTTGGGGCTGTGGAGAGGGGAATCTTCGGTCTTCGTCATCAGCAACCCTCCTTCATCGCCAATTCCATGATGCTTCCCACCGGGAGTGAGCAATTACTTCGTAGGCTCACTGTTTGGTGATGAGTTGGATGAGATTCATCATGTAATCGAGTTAGTTCTGTTACGGCTTGATCCCTAGTACCCACTATGTTTGGAGATTGATGTTACTATGACTTTGGCATGCTTAATGCTTGTCACTAGGGCCCGAGTGTCATTATTTCATATATGGACCGTTTATGTTTTCACCATTATATCTATGTTCTTGATCCGATCTTGCAAGTTATATGCACCTACTACGTGTTAGGATCCGCATACCCCAAAGTGACAACAATTGGGATTCTTTCGGGTGATTACCGTAGTATGAGGAGTTCATGTATTCACTATGTGTAAATGCTTTGTTACGGTTCTCTATTTACAGGAGGCCTTAATATCCCTTATTTTACTTATGGACCCCGCTGCCATAGGAGGATAGGATAAAAGATGTCATGCAAGTTCTTTTCCATAAGCACGTATGACTATTTATGGAATACATGCCTAAAGTATAACGATGAACGGGAGCTAGTTCTGTGTCGCCCATTGTTATGATGAATACATGATGAATATCATCCATCAGTATCACCAATCTAGTGCCTATGAGTTTTCCACATATTGTTCTTGCTAAGTAACTACTGTTGCTACTATTGTTACAGCTGCTAGAAAACTACTATCAGTATTACCGTTATTATTGCTACCATTACCACTCCTGTCAAAACTATCATATCACTGTGCTACTGATCACTGTGTTGCAGATACTAAATCTCCAAGTGTGGTTGAATTGACAACTCAGCTCCTAATACCTGCAAATGTTCTTTGCCTCCTCTTGTGTCGAATCTATAAATTTGGGTTGAATACTCTACCCTCGAAAACTATTGCGATCCCATATACTTGTGGGTTATGAGGTAGTAATAAAGAACATGACAATGAATAGAAATAGAACCTGTTGAGGGTCTTGATAACCCACCTCCTAAGAATAAATGTATGATAAGAGAGACTTCCTTGCTAGAAAACATGGTAAGGAAAGAGAACCATGGGTTCAAAAACCTTTGCCATTCCCTCAAAAGTCTTCCAAACGTAGGGATGATGAAGATTTTGAACGCTTTACTGAAATGATTAGACGTGTCTATTTGCATACTCGCTTGACTGATATATTGAAAATGTCTGTGTATTCGAAGTATATGAAGGATATTATTACCAATAAAAGAAGGATACCCGAAACTGAAATTACCACCATGCTTGCTAATTATTCTTTTGATGGCGGAGTACCTAAGAAGTTGGGTGATCCTTGTATCCCCATTATACCTTGCTCTATTAAGAGAAATTATGTCAAAACTGCTTGATGTGATCTAGGAGCCGGTGTTAGTGTTATGCCTTTCTCCCTCTATAAAAGACTTGAATTGAATATTCTTACACCAAGTGAGATATCTTTGCAAATGGCTGAATAATCCATTGTTCTACATATTGGAATTTGCGAGGATGTTCCTGTTGTGGTTGCAAATATTACTATCTTAACATGCTTTGTTACTCTTGATATGCCTGAGGACAACAATATGTCGATCATTCTTGGTAGACCCTTTTTAAATACTGTAAGGGTTGTTATTGTTTGCAAAAAAACGCAAGGTTACCTTCAATGTCGATGACAAGCAACATACCGTGCATTTTCCAAAGAAGCAAATTTTGGTAAATAATATTAATGTTATGAGCCTTGTGCCACGATCATCATCAAGTACTTTGAAATTCCTCTACCTACTGCCAAGAAAAAAAACTATAATCATGTTGTTGGGGATATGCAAATCCCCATTGAGGTAACCTAGTATCATACGAAAGTTCTTCGGTTTCATGTTAATTGGAATCAGTTATTAATAAGACTTGATCAACCTTATTAATGGATCCTCTTCAAAAGACATGAGTTTGATGAATTTAGTTTTCACGTCTCTCTGTACCCCTTGTTTATTCATTGTTCCTTCAGCTGCATAAAGATAAAATGCCATGGACTTCTTGTTTTATGAGTTTTCCATGCATTAGAAAAATGACCCAAAAATAAAAATTCTCATATTGCCACCAAATTTTAACATGATTGTTTTGGAATAAATTAGAATTTTTGGAGTAAAAAGTGCATCACGGAGGTGCACCTGTGGGCCACAAGCCAACGGGGCGCCCCTAGATCACGTCCACATGGCTTGTGCGGCCCACATCCCCCCCGGCTTTATCCCTTTAGCTCACATCATGTCCTACCTGGATAAAAAAATTCTAGCACTCTCTTTCCCGTGTTCTTCCCCTGGAAACTGAAATTTTCGATCTCTTTGCTCGAGACTCCATTTGCAAAACTGTTTTGAGGGAATTGCTCCGTGGTATGTGACTCCTCCATCCCTCCAATTAGTTTTTTTTCTTTAGCAGTTTATATTTTTCTTAAATTTCTTCACTTGGTGCTATAGAATATAAGCTTGCATGTTAAAATCTTTGAGTTTCTAGTAGCATGAATGCTTGATATAGCCCCTAAGTACCCATTCGAGTAGTTGCTATCAATCTTGCAAAGTTTTATTGACATAATTTTTGTTGTCAAAAAATTTCAGAAATTGTGTGGTGGAAAATGAATTTATTAAGGATATGTTCCTCAAGGAAGGAATCTTCAAGTCGGAGTCCTAAGAAAGTTATAGGGAGGACTCCTGATAACGACATCAACATTTCTCGCAACACGGAGGTTAGGACATGTGAATGGCCTCATACACCCTTCATGAGTGAAGCTGGTTTTATTGAGGAATTCATGCAGTATGTTGTGAAACCTAGGTTGACCAACTTCCTCGCAGATGAGTGTGACCAACACTATCTCCTAACTAATTCCTTCGTTCAAAGCTTTTATTTCATAAACACTCGTGATGCTCCCATCGTATGTTTTAATTTATATGCAACAACTTATGAATTGCATCTAGACCGATTTTGTGAAATATGCTTGCTTCCCTCTGATGGGGAAGTGTGTGATCCTCATCCTTAGGAATTTGAGTATTTCCTCTTCACCTTAACTATGGGGGAAACTAGGGGAGTATCGAATGCCAGAGCCACCAGTCTGCATTTTCTTTCTATGCATTATTTTTCTCTGTTCATAGGAAAATGCATAACTGCTATGGAGCAGGGTGGTGGTCTTAGTGCCCCGACCCTTTCTATTTTGCTTCGTGCACTTTATAGTGATAACACTTACAACTTAGGAGCTCTTGTTGTGCGCTGCTTGCATCTTAACAGAACTAGAGGCATGATTCATGGTGGTATTTACACCACACGCGTGGATAAGATTTTGAAGTTGCTATATGCCTCACTGATTATTTATTGCCCCGGGTCTATCACGACCACCAATCTATGATAGAACATCATTTCACTCATGCAACTGATATACCACAAGGCATTCATTAAAACTTAGTATTTAGTGAGGTTACTCGCAATATTATTGTGTTGCCTACATCGTCATTGTTTTATTTCCATGCCAGGAACGGAAACACCATCATGGCAGAGGACGTAATTGCATAGTGTAACGAGTTAGCTGCTGCGAAGGCCGAGGCCCGGGAGTGGGATTCTCAGGTGCCATAGCAGAAATACTTTCCTAGACCCGACGGCTACTATCAATGGTGATTACTAATCTAGGAAAAAGCCTAAGTTTGGGGGGGGGGGGGTATGTATTTCTCACCGACATTACATTCATGTTCACACACTTCATACAAATTGTCGGTGTTCATCCTTTTTCATTGTACATGCATGTTAGCTTCATTTTTCCACTTTCTTCTTATGTGGTTGAAAAACTTTAGAAAATCCAAAAATATTTCTCGCTTCCTTTTGTTTTTTCTTTCCTGTTCAATTAATTGTAGTATTAAAAGAAAACCCAAAAAGTTTTCCTCTTGCTTGTTGGGACCTTTCCCGTGTAAATAGTTTTTCTCGTTCTTGTTTTCCCGTAGCGTATTCTTCTTGCTCAAGAAAACAAAAAAATCCAAAAATATTTCAGCATGTTTCTCTGAATTTATTTTCCTGTTTGTTGAGTTATAAAAGGAGAAGACCACGATGAAAATGTTGAGTGTCTCCAACATGCTTTGTTGTTCACCTAACAAAGATCCAATATTACCATGTCTTCTCCTTTGTTTAAAAATGCCTCGCAGATTCCAGCTTAGTCCATGACACCCTTGCACTTTTATTATTATCACATCGTTCGGTTGTGCAAGTGAAATGCAATAATGACGATATTTGAGGAAGTGATTGTGGCAAAGGAAACAGGTATGAACTCTTCTTGTTTTTTGTTTTTGTAAATATGTTGTCTCGTTCGATCTTGATTTAGTATATCATGAGTGAACATGTTTGTGATGACAATTAGAGATCATATATTTTCATGCCATGCTTAAATAGCTACGAGTTGATAATGATTTACCTTGTGTGTCAACATGTATTAAAATGGTTATGATGTGATATGGTAGTATGGTATTTCCCTCTGAGTAATTCAAGTGGTTTGACTTGGCCCTTGTGCAACCATGTAGTTGATTCAAAACCAATGCAGCCTTCATGATGTTTAAATTTAGAGTGCTCATATCCTACTCATGCCAATGTTCAATGTTAATTATTTTGAATGCATGTTCATGACCGTTGTTTCTCTCTAGCTGGTCTTCCCAACCTATTTCCAGCCTTCACCTGTACTAAGCGGGAATGCTTCTTGTGCATCCAAAATCCTTAAAATCAAGCTATTCCACATGAGTCGACCCCACCTACCTATATGCGGTATTACCCTGTCATTCCAGGCAGATTTGCATGTGCCACCTCTAAAAACTTTCAAATAAACTTCTATTTTGTGCACTCGCACCGCTCATGGAGCGATGGGGCAACTGATATCTTCTATGCTAAGTAAGTTACTCTCAAGACAGGTGTTTATTCGCCATCATTGCACGAGGGAGATTGGTAATAAGTGTGCCCATTGCTGATTAACCTAAACTAAATAAATATAGAACTCATTGGGCAAGAAGATATGTTGGAGGGTACGCGTGAATTCGGCTAGCCGTGGTTGTGTATGGATGGTGGATGGTAGTAAACCTTTACAATTCCTTTTGGGAACCTCCTATAATGAGTTTAACATGGAAGATACTCAAACCTTTGTCGTGATATTGACAGTAAAGAACGCTGCTCAAATTCTGTTCCTACTCTGCTTTAAAATTTGAGCTCTCGCACCGCTCCAAATTAATGCTTCCCTCTGCAAAGGGCGTGTCTATTTATCTTTTTTATGATGAGTCATCACCATATTACTAAAATCACCCGCCCAGAGAGCACTATTGTCATTTTTATGCATTGAGTCTAGTAAACATTGGTTATGAATATGACTAGGATCTTTTCTATTTTGAATTATAATATTTAGTCATTGCTTGAATCTCGGAGGTGCTCTACATTTATGTTTTGCGGTTTGAGAAAGGGCTAGCGAGATACCATGTCACCATATTATATCGTGATTGTATTGACAAATTGTTGGCATGTGAGTTATCTTATTATTACTTACTAGTTGGCTATGTATTGCCACGATTGGATATGATTCTTAAATTATCATCATGGATGTGATTATTTATTATTTATGGTGAAAACTTGAACACTAGCTAAGCATGTATAAAATAACAAGAACAAAAGTGTTTGTAAAAGTTTTCTTTACCACTTTAAGATTATCAACTGTACTGCTTGAGTACAAGCAATGTGTTAAGCTTGGGGGCGTTGACACATCTCCAACGTATCTACGTTTCCAAACACTTTTGCTTTGATTTTGGCCTCTAGTTTGCATGATTTGAATGAAACTAACCTGGAGTGACGCTGTTTTCCGCAGAACTACCTTGATGTTATTTTCCTTAAGGAATAAAAGTTCTTAGAATTGGACGAAACTTTTCATTTAATTTTTTTTTCTAATTTATAAGGATGTATGGATCGAAGACCTATCGTAGGGGAAGTGCCAGGGGGGCACAGGCCAACAGGGCGCCCCCATGCCGCGCCCTGATGGTTGTGGGGCCCTCGAGGATCCTCTGACCCTAATTTCAGTCCTATCAATTCATATTCTCCGAAAAAATAGGAGAGAAGTTTTCATCGCGTTCTACGAGATGAAGCCACCGCCACATCTTGTTCTTCCTCAAGAGGGCTGATCTGGAGTCCGTTTGGGGCTCTAGAGAGGGGGATTTATCGTTGTCATCATCACCAACCCTTCTCCAACAAAACTAGCATGATCGTCACCACCTGGAGTGAGTGAATTCCTCTATAGGCTTTCTCGACAGTGGTGGGATTGTATGAGATAGATCATGTAATCGAGTTAAGTTTGATACGGTTTGATCCCTAGTATCCACTGTGTTCTAAGATTGATGTTACTATGACTTTACTATGCTTAATGCTTGGCACTAGGGCCCAAGGGCCATGATTTTAGATATGAACCTACTATGTTTTCATGAATATAAGAGTGATTTGGATCCTATCTTGCAAGTTATAGTTACCTATTACGTGTCTTGATCCGCATACCCCAAGGTGACAATAATTGGGATTCTTTCCGATGATTGCCCTAGTTTGAGGAGTTCATGTATTCACTATGTGTTAATGCTTTCTTTCGGTTCTCTATTAAAAGTAGGCCTTAATATTCCTCCATTTCCAATAGGACCCCGCTGCCACGGAGGGTAGGACAAAAGATGTCATGCAAGTTCTTATTGCAAGCATGTATGACTATATACGGAATACATGCCTACATTATAATGATGAATTGGAGCTAGTTCTGTGTCACCCTAGTGTGTAATTATTATATGGTTAGTGTCAACTAAATCATTACTCGTTGCTGATCCACGTTCCTACGCATTACATATACTGAATCTTGCTAAGTTACTGCTATTGCTGCTACTATCACACTTGTTACTCAACTCCTACTGTTACTACCATTACTACTGTTACAAAATTGTTGTTATCACTCTTACTATTACTACTATCACTTGTTGTGCTACTAAGTACTTGCTGCAGGAAGATATCCCAAGTGCCGTTGAATTGAAAACTCAATTGTTACGACCAATAAATATTATTTGGCTCCCCATGTGTCGAATGAATAAATTAGTATGAAATACTACCCCTGAAAACGTTAGCGATCCCCTATACTTGTGGGTTATCAGTTTCCTACTTCATGAAGATCTACTGATGACCCACAAGTATAGGGTATAAATCATAGTCCTTTTGATAAGTAAGAGTGTCGAACCCAACGAGGAGCAAAAGGAAATGACAAGTGGTTTTCAGCAAGGTAGTTTCTGCAAGCACTGAAACAAGTGGTAACCGATAGTTTGGTAGCAAGATAATTTGTACAGAGTAACTAGGGAAAAATGTAAATAAAGTGTAGAAAGATAGCCCAATCCTTTTTAGTGCAAAGGACAGGCTGCAACAAGTACTTATAGTGATACAAATGTTCTTGAGGACACACGGGAATTTCATCTAGTCACTTTCACCATGTTCATTTGATTCGTGTTCGCTACTTTGATGATTTGATATGTGGGTGGACCGGTGCTTGGGTGATGTTATTACTTGAACAAGCCTCCCACGTATGATTACCCCCTCTCGCAAGCATCCGCAACTAAAAAAGATAATTAAGACAAAGTCTAAACATAGCAATAAACGTTTGGATCCAAATCAGCCCCTTACGAAATAACGCATAAACTGGGGTTTAAGCTTGTGTTACTCTAGCAACCCTTCATCTAATTACTACTCCAGAATGAGTTCCCATTGGCCCATGAATGGTGAAGTGTCATGTAGTCGACGTTCACACGACACCACTAAGAGAATCACAACATACATATTATCAAAATATTGAACGAATACCAAATTCACATGATTACTTATGACAAGACTTCTCCCATGTCCTCAAGAACAAAAGTAACTACTCACTCATCATCATGGTGTTCAAGATCAGAGAGGTATTGAATAACATAAAAGATCTCCACATTTAATATCTCAAGAGGCAAACCAACTAGCATGAACTACGATAAGTAATCAACACTACAAGCCAATCACACGTACCAATATGAAGTTCTGACACAAAGATTTAATACAAGAGATAAAAAAGGGTTTGAGATGAGATGCTTGTGTTGATAGTGATGATGAAGATTGGTCCTCCAATGATGGGAGGGTTGTTGGTGATGACGATGGCTTCAATTTCCCCCTCCCGGAGGGAAGTGTCCCCCGCGGAATCTGCACTCATGAGAGCAAAAGTGCTCCTGCTCTAGTTCCGCCTCGTGGCGGTGGCGCCTCGTCCCGAAACTCTCCCCCTAAAAGTTTTAGGGTAAAATGACTTATATTCCAGAAGGAGGAGGCCAGACGCGCGCCAGGGGCTCCACACAACATTAGGCGTCCCCCAAGGGGGGCGCCCTCGTGTTGTGTGGGCACCTGCCTTGCCTCCTCCCGTCGATCTTTGGCCCAGTATTTTTTATATATTCCAAAATAATTCTCCGTGAAATTTCAGACCATTTGGAGATGTGCAGAATAGGTATCTCTGTTGTAGCTTTTTCAGGCCGTGAAACCCAGCTGCCGGCATTCGCCCTCCTTGTGTAAATATTGCATATTAAGAGAGAAAAGGCATTAGAAATACTCTACGAAGTGTTATAGTGATCAAAAACTTTATAAATAGCAGTAATAAAACATGATGCAAAATGGACCTATCTACTTCCCCAATCTTAGACCTCGCTTTTCCTCAGGTGAAAGCCGAAATCGAAAAACATGCCCACATGCTTAGAGAGAGAGGTGTCGATAAAAATAAGTACAGACATGGAAGCATCAAAAACAATAACATAACACAATAAATATCATCATAGACTTCCCATCAGCAAGTAACAACTCACCATAATATTGAAGTATGAAGCATAGACTTTCTTAAAAACTAACAAACTATGTTCTCAGTCAACAATGCAATTTCAATTCATTATACTTACAGGAAGGGTGACATGTAGGAGCCTTTTGGCAAGTCCACTTACTCCACTATCATCTAGTCTTTCATGATTGCTAACATTCACTCCATACATATGGAGCATCAAGTTTAAGCCAGACACAGAGGAAGATATGAATCCCAACTTATTCACCTCAAGGGTGATGTCAATAATAATAACTCATGCTCACCCACATTCAACTGGATATATGTGCTTAGATCTTTCCCCACCACATGATGCTTGCCAAAGTATAAAATAAAAAGGAGTAGAGGGAAAACTTTGAATCTTTGCATAAAATAAATGATAGGCGCTTCACGGAGGGAAGCAGAGGTTGTCATGCGCTTTTAATTTTGGATGCACTCACTCTTTGTGCAAAGGAACATCACCTGATATTTCCCCTTATGATAGAAACCTTTATTATGTAGTCTAACACTTTTATTATTTGCCATCACAAGTTCGTACCACACTTATTTTCCCTTACAATAAAAGACCGCACATATTTAGGAGCAATTTTATTGTTATTGCACCAATGACAACTTACATGAAGGATCTTACTCAATCCAATGGCATGTATTTGGTTAAAGGGTTTTGGATGCACAAGTAGTATTTCTGATTAGTGCGGAATTTTTGGATAACAAAGGTATTGGGCAAGCACCCCATGTTGGAGGATCCACGGCAATATAACTTCTTTGTGAATATGAACAAACATAATTCATTACATTGTCTTCCTTGTCCAACATCAACCGTTTGGCATATAATATTTAATGGGTGCTCTCAATCATAAAAGATGTCCAAGATAGTATATTTGCATGTGAATCTTCTCTTCCCTATTAACTTTTTCATGAATTGCATCATTGACCAATGCTATGTTTGTCAACCTTCAATAAATTTTTACCACTTATACTCTTCCTTATGTGATGTCATTGCTCACCATAAGATTAGCATATGATATTTTTGTTTTCATTATTTCATGGCTTTTGATTGGAGCACAAAAGTAAAGAAGTAAAACTCAAAATACTCTTTATTATATAACTCACACATGATTACATAGATAGATGGAAAGAAACTAGCACTCAAAGATAGATCATACTATACTTTTATTCTACTAGATCACGAAATAACTAAGGATCAAATTGAAAAATAGGTAAAGATAATAAGAGTGATGGTGATACGATACCGGGGCATATCCCCCAAGCTTGGCACAAGACAAGGGGAGTGTCCATACCCATATGATCTAGCCTCCTTCTTAGGTGATGGTGGTAATGAAGGATCCTTGAGCTTGTTCAGTTTACTATTGAGCATAAAATTTTATTACCGCAGATCATCAACTTCCTACTCGAGCTTCAATATCCTTTGGCGCAATTCTTGCTTTCTCTCGTGCATGTCTCCCAGCAGAGGTAGAGGGATATCTTCTTCATCTGAGCTTGCTTCCTATTCCTTTCCTTCTTGTTCCTCATCTGAGAACAACCCATAGGGATCTAAGCCCCCAAAGAGCTTTCGGTTGGCAAGATAATGTGAAATGTGTCTCTCATCATCGGATTCTTGGGATGACATATTTTTGGATCTGCCAGAAAATAGCAAGAAACAAGAACAAAAGATATCTCGCGATGCGCTGGTCAAATCAATATGGGGAGTATGTATAGATTTTCATGTTGCATAACAAGTAAAACAGGAGGAAAACGGAGTCGAGAAAGTGCACCAAGGCCCCACACACCATCAGGGTGCGCCCCCACCCTGATGCCATGTGGGCACCTGGTGGACCGTCTTGGCTTCCTTTCACTTTTATATTTTTCTAAATATTCCGAAACTGACAGAATATAATTTTGCGGAATTTTCAGAGTCCGTTTACTTACCATATCACCAAAAAGTGCTCCTGCTCTAGTTCTGCCTCGTGGCGGCGGCGCCTCGTCCTGGAAGTCTCCCCCTAAAAGTTTTAGGGTAAAATGACTTATATAACATAAGTAGCAAGCTAGACATGGGCCAGTGGCTCCACACAACATCAGGGCGCGCCCCAGGGGGGGGGGGGGGGCGCTCTCGTGTTGTGTGGGCACCTGGCTTGCCTCCTCTAGTTGATCATTGGCCCAATATTTTTTATATATTCTTGAATAATTCTATGTGAAATTTCAGCCCATTTGGAGGTATCTTTGTTGTAGCTTTTTCACGCCCTGAAATCCAGCTACCAACATTCTCCCTCCTTGTGTAAATCTTGCATATAAAGAGACAAAATGAATTATAAATACTCCATGAAGTGTTATATTGATCCAAAACTTTATAAATATCAGCAATAAAACATGATGCAAAATGGACGTATCATCTACCCCGAGTGAGGTAGTCGTGTGTGGATGTAAGCCATGGTGGAATAGACAAGGCCGCTTCTTTGTGGACCGCTTGTGGGTGGAGCCTTTCGTGGACTCTCATAGTCGTTACCCTCCGTGGGTTGAATTCCCCACTAACGTGGACGTACGATAGCACCACCTATCGGAACCACGCCAAAAATCACCGTGTACATCTTTGCGTTTGATCTTCCTAAACTCTACTTCTTATTTACATGTGTAATGTATTTACTTTATGCTCCCATATATGTTGACTAGCATGTGTAGGGTGTACTAGACTTGTTAGAATTGCTAAAATGTGCCAACAATTAAATTTGGGAAAAGGCTAGATTTTAATTTATGCAAGTAGTCTATTCACCCCCCTAGACATCCCTTCTAGTGATCCCACAATTGGTATCAGAGCTTTGGCCTCCATAGCCTTGGTTTAATCACCATTGGAGGAGGATAAATGTACCTAGTTTGGGGAATCTTAGTTGTAGAGTGCCTGTTCTCAATGGGGAGTATTATAGACAGTGGAAAGGTGAAATGCTTGATATATTTGATGAATTCCATTTGAGCAAGTATGTTGAATATCCCTATGTGCTTCCCACTGATCCCTTACATCCTTGTCGTGATGAAGAACTCCATATGCTTGGTAATCTTAAAACTGTTAATCTCATCATTAGAGCTTTGCCAAGAAATATGCTTAATCAAATGAAGAACTTTGAGTGTGCTTACTTTGTTGAAAGAGTTGGAAAAACTATATCCCGGTTACTCCTTGAAAAATCTTGATGTCATTTTCCAAAAATCTATTGCCTTTCACAAGATGATGCCCAATGATCCTAACTTCCATAATTGTCTATTTAAGATTCGTGACTCGTGCATGCTAAAGGGGATGTCATTACCATTAATAACATCATTGTTGAAGCCATTCACATGCAATAACATGAACATATCATAACTGAAATTCTGATGAATCTCTTGATTCTTGTGACGAGAGCATTCCATCTAATGATGGCAATTTCGAGCATGGCTACTACGATGAAGACAAGAAGCTTGACATCGAGTATGAGAAGACCATGAGGATCCTCAGTCTTATGGCAAACCTTAGAGACTACATGGGTGGAGGAAAGGAGTGGATACTTGACAGTGGATGCACCGATCACATGACCAGAGATAGAGACATGTTTCATGAGATCACACCAAACCATGGACCACGAAGGTATGTGACCTTTGTAGACCACTCCAAGGGTAAAGTACTTGGGCTTGGTAAGGTGACCATATCTCATGATACTTCCATTCAAAATGTCATGCTTGTTGAATCCCTTGGCTACAATCTTCTTTCCGTATCTAGAATTGCAAACTTTGGTTTCAGTGTGCTATTTACGAAAGTATACTGCCAAGTGTTTCGTAGCGACAATCATAACATGGTCTTTACTGGTTTTCATAGAGGTGATCTATAGATTGTCGAATTCACTAAAAATCCAAACCTCGTACATGTCTTATTGCAAAATCTTCTAAAGGTTGGTTATGGCATAGAAGGCTAGGACATGTTGGTATACATAATCTTGACAAGCTTATCAAAGGTGATCACATTCTTGGTGTTAAAGATGTTACCTATGACAAAGATAGACTTTGTAGTGCTTGTCAAGCAGGAAAACAAGTCGGTGGAAGTCATCTCATGAAGAACATGATGACTACTAGAAGGACACTCGTGCTACTTCACATGGATCTCTTAATTTGGCCCCAATGCTTACAAGAGCCTTGGTGGAAATTCTTTTGGTCTAGTTAGTGTTGATGATTTTCCAGATTTACGTGGGTATTCTTTCTTAATGACAAGTCGCAGGCACAAAAGATCTTCAAGAACTTCGCTCGGAAATACCAAAATATTTTTGAAGTGATGATCAAGAAAGTTAGGAAAGACAACAGATGGATTTCAAGAACACAAAGGTGGATACTTTTATTGACGAAGAAGGTGTCCCACATGAGTTCTCGGTGACGTACATACATCAACAAAATGGATTCATTGAGAGGAAGAACCGGAGTCTCATAGAGATGGCTCAAATGATGCTTGACGAATATAAGACGCGAAGACACATTTGGGCTAAAGTCGTGGAAACAGCTTGCCATGCCACAAACTAACTCTACTTAAACAAGCTTCTCGGTAAAACGACATACGAGCTACTCACCTGTAACGAACCTCAACTTGGATACTTTCGAGTATTTGGCTCTAAGTGCTACATTCTTGATAAGCATCATCGTTCTAGATTTGCTCCTAAATCTCATGAAGGTTTCCTACTTCGTTACAGATCAAACTCTCACACTTACCGTGTGTACAACAATTTCACTCGAAAAGATGAAGAGACGGTAGATGTGTAGTTTGATGAATCTGATGGTTCGCAAGTCAAACAATTGCAAAATGATGTAGGATATAGGGAACCTTCATAAGCCATCCAAGATCTACCCATCGGCAAGATTCATCCCATGGAGGTGAAGGAAAGCACTTCATCAACACAAGTGCAAACCCCTACTTCATGACATGGCGAACCATAAAACAACATGGAGGCATCCACAAGTGGTATTCGACATGACGAATAGGAGGAAGAAGTACATCGTGATAATCCATAACAATCTTCTTCACCACCACCTCAATGGGATGACACATTCAACGACAACAAAGAATAAGATGATGATGAGGAAGCTCCAGCATCCAACAGGAAAAAGCTGTTACGAGTTCGAGAAGGAGTGAACAAGGATCATCCACTAAATAAATTTTCCGATGACATACAAATCGGGAGAATCACTCGCTCTAAAACTCGTTTAGCTAACTTTTGTGAGCATTACTCATTTATATGTAGCATTGAGCCTATGAAGGTAGAAGAAGCACTTCAAGACCCGGATTGGGTGAATGCCATGCACGAAGAGCTACACAACTTCGAGAGGAATGAAGTTTGGACACTTGTGGAAAAGCCCAAGGACGAGCACAACATCATTGGTACAAAATGGGTGTTTCGGAACAATCAAGATGAAGATGATCAAGTTGTACGCAAGAAGGCACGTCTCGTAGCTCAAGGTTACACGCAAGTCGAAGGTATGGACTACGGTGAGACCTATGCCCCTATTGCTAAACTTGAAGCCATTTGTATTCTTCTTGCTTACGCCAATAACCATGATATTACTCTTTACCAAATGGATATCAAAAGTGATTTTCTAAACGATGAAATTAAGGAGGAAGTTTATGTCAAACAACCTCCCGGCTTTGTGGAGCCTTAGAAACCTAATCATGTTTACAAACTTCGTAAAGCTTTATATGGTATAAAACAAGCCCCTCGAGCTTGGTACAAATGCCTAACAAAGTTTCTCATTGAAAAGGGTTTTTAGATTACTAAAAGTCATGCAACCGTATTCATTATAAGAGTTAATGGCGAACTATTTGTGTGCCAAATATATGTGGGTGTTATTATCTTTGGTTCTACTAACCCACATTTTAGTGAGAAGTCTGTAAGGTTGATGTGTGAGAAGTATGAGATGTCCATGATGTGTGAGCTGAAATTCTTCCCCGATTTGCAAATCAAACAAACGAGAGAAGGGACATTCATCTCTCAAACCAAGTACACCAGGGAAATCAAGAATTTCAACATGCAAGAGTACAAAGGTATGATGACTCCCATGCCTACTAGTGGACATGTTGACCTCACTAATAAGGACAAACCGGTTGATCAAAAGGTTTATCGATCAATGATCGGTTCATTGCTATATCTATGTGCCTCCCGTCCAGATATCTAGTTGAGTGTTTGCATGTGTTCCCGATATCAAGCGACACCTAAGGATTGTCATCTAAAGGCTATGAAACGAGTTGTGAGATACTTGATACATACACCAAACTTTGGCATATGGTATCCCAAGGGATCTACTTTTAATCTTGTTGGATATTCCGACACGGACTATGCTGGAGACAAGGTTGATAGAAAATCCACCTTGGGTACATGTCAATTTCTTGGGAGATCTCTTGTGTCTTGGTCATCCAAGAAACAAAACTCGGTATCCTTATCTACTACCGAAGCGGAATACATTGCCGTCGGATCATGTTGTGGTAATTACTATGGATGACACAAACTATTAAGGATTATGGCATTCATGTGAAACATGTTACGTTGTTGTGTGTCAATGAAAGTGCTATTAAAATTTCCCATAATCTCGTGCAACATTCACGAACTAAACATATTCAAGTGCGACATCATTTCATTCATGATCATGTTGGTAAAGGAGATATTAATCTCAAGCATGTTCGTACCGACAAACAATTGGGTGATATCTTTACCAAGCCACTTGATGAAAAAGTATTTTATCATTTGCAGAGTGAGTTGAACATCATCAATCGTTCAAACTTGAGCCAGACTCGCTGTGATGCATGCAAGGGCATGAGCTTACTTGATTATTCCATGATGCTACAGATATGACACTATCTTATATCATCGAAAACTATGCTCCCTTGTATTGAATCTAACCTTTTGTAGGTACTTCGAAGAACTACACTTCACTAGATTGCCAACAACTCACATCAAAAGCAATCTTGTCATGGCCAGGTATCAACAACTCTTTCTTGAGAGATGAAGGAAGAAGACAACAAAATCATATCATTGACAACCATTTGATGAATAAATTCACTCTTGTCATTTGGATATATTATGTTCATCCTTGCATGACTAACCAATGTAGGTGAAAAGTGAACCAAAACAACAAGGATAGCTCCCAACTCAAGATGATCTTCATCAACATTGAGCATCCACAACAAGTTCACCTACATGCCACATCATCAACGTCATTCGAAGCTATGCACTCATATCCTTGATAAGGATTTACTCCAAGTCATGAGGTAAAGCAACTCAAGTGATATGAAGACATGAAAATGCTTAATTGAAAAATGGTAACCCCATTTCGTGATTAACAATGAATATGACCTATGATCAAGCATTCTCGCTTGACTCCTCAAGTCAATATACTCTAATATAGGTGACCTAGTCACCGCCCAACATCTAGATGATGTTTCTTGTTTGTTTCATATTTTCGTTGCATGCCTTCTTGGAACCATTCAAGTCTCGTATATATGTATGTATAATTTTTATAAACAAATTTTTTTGGATATTTTATGTATATTTGAGTTGAGCAGTTGATATTTCATTGCAACTCGGTCTCTTTGATCAGGGCAAATCGGTCCTACCGATTTCTTCGAGAGGCTAAAATCTCATTCTGAGTTCTAGCAAACCATATTGCCTCAGAGACTCCCAATTTTATAACTGCCTATGGTCTTTGTGATTTTCTTAGTATATTTGGATTAGTGCCAAAGGGGGACGTATTCTTGTGATCCCTCACTTGTCAAGGAGGAAAAAACTTCAAAGGGGGAGAAACTCCAATGGTCCCACAATATAAGAGGGAGAAATATCTAGGATCCCTAACAAAAAGGGGGAGATATTTCAAGGAACTCTTATCCCTACAAAAAGGGGGAGAACTTTCAAGGAATCCTTATCTATACTCAACGGGGGGGGGGGGGACTTTCAAGGAACCCTTATCTATACTCAAGGGGGAGAACTTTCAAGGAACCCTTATCAAGAAGAAGAATCCAGGATCCCTTACTCTCAATGAACCCTTAACCTCTGGCCTTTTTGGAAATTAATGCCGAAGGGGGAGATAATATCAAAGCTTCTATATGCTTCTACCAAAGGGGAGATCTTCCAAAGGAGCAGATTTATCAAAGCCTACACATTAAGGGGGGTATACAAAGTTTTATTGCATGCTTTGGATTGAACTTGTCTCACCCTACCTACTCCCAACATCTACATGTATGATTCAGGGGGAGAGGAAATCCTACAGATTCACATTCATTCACGGGAGAAAGTTCTAAATATTCTTGGAGACATTTCTATCATAAAATCATATTTCTCATATGTGTTCTATATCTTGGTAATTTTGAAGCTCTTTGCATCTTTACAATAGAATACTCATATGTTATCAAACATTTGTTTTCCCAAGTGTAATCCTACTGCTAAGATGCCCAAGAACCTGAAGGTAAGTATATTCATCATATCCCTGTTGACGATGATCTCTTGTCTCTTGCACATATTGTTTGCAAGAGTGAGTCTTGAACATGGAAATCTTTCATTCGCATGTGTTTGATTCATACAGATAAGATTCACATGACTTGTCCTTTCTACTATGTGTGTGCCCATGCAGTCGAAATCAAATATCCTTTAAAAGGGATTGCACACATTTAGGGGGAGCATGTATTATTCATGTTTCTTTCAAAGCTGTCATATTCTACTGCTTATCTTTATTTGAAGCTTTGATTGTGTGTTGTCATCAATTACCAAAAGGGGGAGATTGAAAGCACATATGCTCCCTTTGTGGTTTTGGTAATTCATGACAACATACATTGTCTCTTGGACTAACACTTTTACCTAGTATAGTTCAGGTATAGTCTACAAAGAGCATTGGCTAAGGATTGTGTGGAGAAGCCCCTTGATGCAAGTAAAGGAATAGGATTGGCCAAGCTTCAAGCTACAAGACTCTAGATTTTATATTTGTGAGAAATCACATTTGAGTCCATAGGAAAGACAATACTATTAAAAGGGGGTGAGGTATCTATGATGAATTGGTTACTCAAGTGCTTAGAGATAGCCAGCAAAAATACTCAGCCATTCTTCCACAAAATTCTCCGTCGAAAGCCTAAACATCAAAATTGGCGCCACCAATAATTTCCACTCAGCCCTACCGATTTTTCCACAAATAGAACCTATGCCAGACCCTAGAATCTTGGTACCACCAACTTTCACTTTGGCGCCACCAAAAATCAGTGACCAACTTCCTGGTGTGTCAATTTCAAAAATCAGAATTTTCGAGTTTTGAAATCGGTCTAACCAAGATTTGGAAATCGCCCTAGATCACCATGTCGGTACCATCGAGATTCATATATCGGTCTCACCGAGAATTTGAAAGTTGCGAGATTTAGTTCAACTCGGTACCACCAAGATTCATGTCGGTGTCACCGAGTTGGGCAATAATGTTGTAATGGTTGGATTTTTGGAGATGCCTATATGTACCCCTCCACCACCTCTCATTCATAGAGCAAGCACTCAGAACACAAACACACTTGCCATATTCATTTTTCCGAGAGAGAGCCACCTACTAATGTGTTGAGATCAAGATGTGTTGGAAATATGACCTAGAGGCAATAATAAATTAGTTATTATTATATTTATTTGTTCATGAATTCTGTTATTATCCATGCTATAATTGTATTGATTGAAAACTCAAATACATGTGTGGATACATAGACAAAATACTGTCCCTAGTAAGCCTCTAGTTGACTAGCTTGTTGATCAAAAGATGGTCAAGGTTTCCTAACCATAGACAAGTGTTTTCAATTCATAACGAGATCACATCATTGGGAAAATGATGTGATGGACAAGACCCAAACTATAAACGTCTCATATGATCGTGTCAGTTTATTGTTACTGTTTTCTGCATGTCAATGTATCTGTTCCTATGACCATGAGATCATGCAACTACCGGACACCAGAGGAATACCTTGTGGGTTATCAAACGTCCCAACGTAACTGGGTGACTATAAAGATGCTCTATAGGTATCTCCAGAGGTGTATGTTGGGTTGGCATGGAGAGGTATCTCGGGTCCCACTCGGTAATACAACATCAGAATAAGCCTTGCAAGCAACGTGACTAAGAAGTTAGTCACGGGATCTTGTATTACGGAACGAGTAAAGAGACTTGCCGGTAACGAGATTGAACTAGGTATAGAGATATCGACGATCGAATCTCGGGCAAGTAACATACCGATGGACAAAGGGAATAATATACGAGATTATATGAATCCTTGACATAGAGGTTCAACCGATAGAGATCTTCGTAGAATATGTAGGATCCAATATGGACATCTAGGTCCCAGTATTGGATATTGACCGAGGAGTGTCTCGGGTCATATCTGCATAGTTCTCGAACCCGCAGGGTCTGCACACTTAAGGTTCGATGATGTTTAAGTATAGTTGTGTTGTATGTGTTGGTGACCGAAGGTTGTTCGGAGTCCCGGATGAGATCACGGACATCACGAGGGTTTCCGGAATGGTCCGGAAACGAATATTGATATATACGATGGTTTCATTTGGTCACCGGAAAGATTTCGGGAATTACCGGTAGTGTACCGGGAGTGACGAATTGGTTCCGGGTATTCATCGGGAGGGGCTGATACGTCTCCAACGTATCTGTAATTTTTTATGGTTCCATGCTATTATCTTGTCAACTTTGGATGTTTTGTATGCATGAATATGCTATTTTATATATTTTTTGGGACTAACCTATGAACTCAGTGCCAAGTGCCAGTTCCTGTTTTTCCGTGTTTTTGACCTTTTTAAGTGGAGAATATTAAACGGAGTCCAAACGGAATAAAACCTGTGAAATGATTTTTTCCATAACAGAAGACACGCAGGAAACTTGAGAACCAAGGCAGGGGACCTCGGAGGAGGTCACAAGCCACCCAGTCCCGGCCTAGGGGGGGCTAGCAGGCTTGTGGGACCCTTGTGGCTCCCCTGCCCTACATCTTCCGCCTATAAATTCCCTAAAAATCTGAAACCACGGGAGAGAGTCACGAAAATACTTTGCCACCACCGCAAGCTTCTGTCTCCGCAAGATCCCATCTGGGGCACGTTCTAGTGCCCTGCCGAAGGGGGGATTCGGACACGGAGGGCTTCTTCATCAACACCATTGCCTCTCCGATGATGCATGAGTAGTTCACCACAGACCTTCGGGTCCATAGCTAGTAGCTAGATGGCTTCTTCTCTCTCTTGGATCTTCAATACAAAGTTCTCCATGATCTTCATGGAGATCTATCTGATGTAATCTTCTTTTGCGATGTGTTTGTCGAGATCCGATGAATTGTGGATTTATGATCAGATTATCTATGAATGTTATTTGAGTTTCCTCTCATCTCTTATATGCATGATTTCGTATCCTTGTAATTCTATTCGAGTTGTGTTAGTTTTGCCAACTTGATCTATAATTCTTGCAATGGGAGAAGTGCTTGGTTTTGGGTCCTACCATGTGGTCACCCAGTGACAGAAGGGGTAGCGAGGCACACATCGTGTTGTTGCCATCAAGGGTAAAAAGATGGGGTTTATATCTATTGCATGAATTTATCCCTCTACATCATGTCATCTTGCTTAAGGCATTACTCTGTTTGTTATGAACTCAATACACTAGATGCATGTTGGATAGCGGTCGATGTGTGGAGTAATAGTAGTAGATGCAGAAAGTATCGGTCTACTTGGCTCGGACGTGATGCCTATATGTATGATCATTGCCTTAGATATCATCATGACTTTGCGCGGTTCTATCAATTGCTCGACAGTAATTCGTTCACCCATCGTAATACTTGCTATCATGAGTGTAGCGACCCGACTCAAGACGAGTCAAGCCTCTGGTGTTTCTGTACCATCCCAATATCATGCTGGTACACACACAGTACATAATGTATATATTCAAGAGTTCAATCACACAGCTTTATTAATCGAAATCTCATAAAGAGTACTTTATTACAATAAAGGATTACAATAAAGTGGCTGAAGGCCAACTCATGAGATATCTAACGAAGACTAAGCGGAAGCATCAGGTAGACGAGTCCATCCGACTCCAAGGGCATGTCGCTGAGCGTAGATCGTAGCCTCACTCCTGGTCGGAAAAGTACTCTGCAACATGATACGTTGCAGCCGTGTAGGTCAGCATATTGAATATGCCGGCAAGTCATCAAAGAGAGGAGTAAAAATAATAATCAACTATCTCTACATGCATATTTGTCCGGTGGGGCTAAGTTTTGCATAAAGCCAGTTTTATCCTACAACAAGAGGGGTTGGAAGCAAAATATTACTACATTGTTTGTTGTTAACGAGATGGTTCCGCCAATCAATTCTCGTACCCGAATAGTTGTTAACACCCACATCATTATTAAGTTGTGTCGAGAGTTCAGGGGAAATTCAATGCCTTCGGCTCAAGTCGTCCATGACCGTGGACACGGCTAATCGATTAGGTTGGGCACTCTGCAGAGTTTTGCACACGTTCCCCACAAGATTTGATCGCCTCCGGGTTTGTCCTCGCACTTCAGGGTGTTTGAAGACCGGATGATCAAAACATGGTCTTTCAACGGGTCCCTCTGAATCCCTGTCGGTGCCCATCCATTCCTACCGTTCTTCTACATCTGCTAGCACCGCCTGTCCAGAGTCGCCGCGTTGTACAACCAAGCCAGAGCCCATAATGACTTGTGGCTGTGCAGGTAAGTCTTGAGTCTTGAAGTCTCCATCCGTCTCTTCGAGCCTCGGTGAAGATTTCCGCCGGATGACATGGCCTCTCCAGCATCCCGGGCATCCCCTGGGTTCTCCAGGGAGCCGATCAACCGTCCTTCACCCAGAGTTGCGTTGCGTCCGAGGTCTTGAAAATCTTGTCTTAACCGGTCTTGATTATTATATCAACCTTGCATCACTCGTGATATACACTCAACCGATAACCCGTCTACTCAAGCATAGCATTAAGAAATTGTCGTCCCGGGGCCAAGTATCGGGGTTGTTGTGTTCCTACCACATGATACTACAACTTATGCTAAAGTTTCCAAGTACCTAGGCAGCATGCAATTGGGCAAAGAAAGGTGATCTACCATGCATCGAAAACATAGGTAAAATAACATGATCAAAATGACTTGCCTTGATGATAGTTGTCTTGCTCGAGCGCTTCTAAGTAACACGCTTCGCACTCCGGATGATCTACCGATACAAACACAAAGCATACCATAAGCACTTCAATCAAGCCACAAGTAAAAATAACATCACAAGTAATGATTTGCTAATGCCTAAGTAAAGGAGTTCAACACGCGCCGATATGGCAGAAACTTGTTTCTGTTGAAAACACCAGTAAAAATACTTTCAAAATTTTGAAACTTCTACCACAGTAAGATTTAATCACTAGGAAGCAGTAGCAAAAAGAATCAACTCAAAATCATTTTTTAAACTCCTGGAATAGGCAAAACAAGGTTTAAACTAAATCTGATCTAACTTATATTTGAAAATTTCAAACATAGAAAAATTATATGTTTTTAAAAACTACAGAAAACTTGGAGTCTACTGGAACAAGAATCAATGTCATTGGACTTCGGGATAAAAAGTTGTGGCCAACACAAAACAGAAACTTTCTGTTTTTGCAATTTAGACAGAAAAACTGAAGCTATTCTAGCTAACTAATGGGGGTACACGCGGCATGTTGCTATAGGCCGAGGGAGGCGTTTTTTGCAAAGTAAGAGCAAACGGCCTAGCTCTAGTAAAACTTGCTGGCTAAATTATTAAGTGAAAATAAACCGCCGGTTTTCTACTCTAAACCGAAGGGGTACTATAGGATCTAATCTATACCCTACATCTAACATCTAAGGGCTATAAAGAAAACAAAAGAAAGAACAGAGAGGGGAGGGAGTCTACCGTGCTGTGGCTGGTACTCCGGCGGGGAAGAGGGTCGCCGGTGAGGGGGGGGGGGAGCTCCGGGGGGCGGTGGAGAGATGGGGAGGCGGCGGCGGCGGTGCTCCTCCTCCTCGGGGAGGCGTCGGGCGGAGTGGGGCGGCTCGGGTGGCGCTCCTGGGAGGCGCAGCCGAAGTGGGCAGGAGCTTTGCTCCGGCGGGCTCGCGGCAGAGGGCTTGGGGGCGGCGGCTCGTTGGGGTAGGGGTGGGAACGGGGTGGCCGGGGTGGTGGGGTTTATATAGGCCACGGGAGGGGAGAGCTAAGGAAGGGGAGAGGTGGAATTCGGGGAGGAATCCCGGCGGTCTCGGGGCCGGCTCGGTTCGGGCAGAAGTAAGGAAAGAGGAGGAAGAAGGGTGGCCGACGGGGGCTTGGCTCGGTTGGTGGGGCCCAGCGGCCAGAGAGAGGGAGGCGGGGAAGAAAGGGGCGGTCGGCCGGCCTATAAGGGATTTGATCCCTGGGGCTGCGGGATTTCGGCCCAGCCTATAATGCGCTCGGGGGCGGCGGCTAAAAGCAAAAAAAAACCTTTCCTAATTTTAAACCTTTTCCAAAACAGAAAAATAAAAGCTAATAAAAGGGAAATAAATCAAAATATTAATATAGGGTATTATATACCAAAAAAATCAGAAAAATATTCTCTACCCGAATAACATTTTTCCAAAGCAAAAATAAAAACTTAAAAAAATGTTTTTTTCAGAAATTCCCAAATTGCTTTATTTCTTTTTGCAAATGAACTTTGTATTTCTTGGCTCAAATATTTTCAGAAATTGCCCGCACTTTGGAGGGTCATTTTCCTCCGCTCTCTCTCTTGCGTGCAAGAGAGTATTTCTCCGGGCTTTTCTCGTGCGAGGAAAAATGGAAATGCAAATCAAAGACGAAGGAAATTCACGTGCTATATTTATTTCAAACAATATGCATAGATGCTTAGCTACAATGTAAAACATTCCCAATTAGGAAAATTGGGATGTTACAATGAGAGAACTATCGCAATAAGTATACGAGTTCTTCATGACTATCGCAATAAGTATATGAGTTCTTCATGACTAATGTGAGTCCATGGTATAGATGCACTTTCACCTTCCACCATTGCTAGCCTCTCTAGTGCCGCGCAACTTTCGTCGGTGCACAAACCCACCATATACCTTCCTCAAAACAGCCACCATACCTACCTATTATGGCATTTTCGTAGCCATTCCGAGATATATTGCCATGCAACTCCCACCGTCCCGTCTCATTACTTGTGCTGTCACTTTCATATTGCCATTGCATGATCATAATATAGCTAGCAAGATGATTCAACTTCATACGCTAAGCTAGATCATTGCACATCCCGGTACATTGCCAGAGGCATTCCCTATAGAGTCATCATTGTTCTAAGTATTGAGTTGTGAGTAAATAAAAGTGTGATGGTCATCATTATTAGAGCATTGTCCCATGTGAGGAAAAAAAAGACGCCAAAGATGACCACCAAAAAAATGATGAAAAGAGGCCAAAGAGCCCAAACAAAAAAAAGAGAGAGAAAAAGAGAGAAGGGACAATGCTACTATCTTTTTCTACAATTGTGCTTCACAATAGCACCATGTTCTTCATGATAGAGAGTCTCTTGTTTTGACACTTACATATACTAGTGGGAATCTTCATTATATAACTTGGCTTGTATATTCCAATGATGGGCTTCCTCAAAATTTCCATAGGTCTTCGTGACCAAGCAAGTTGGGTACACACCCACTAGTTCTCCTTTTGAGCTTTCACACACTTATAGCTCTCGTGCATCCGTTGCATGGTAATCCCTACTCATTCACATTGATATATATTGATGAGCATCTCCATAGCTCATTAATACACCAAGCCAATGTGACCATCTTCTCCTTTTTGCCTCACAACCTCCACCACACTCTATTCCACCTATAGTGTTATATCCATGGCTCACGCTCATGTATTGCGTGAGAGTTGAAAAAGTTTGAGAAAGTAAGAGTGCGAAAACAATTACTTGGCCAATACCGGGTTTGTGCATGATTTAAATTCGCTGTGTGGGGATGATGGAGCATAGCTAGACTATATGATTTTGTAGGGATAACTTTCTTTGGCCTTGTTATTTCAAAAGTTCATGATCACTTTGCTAGTTCGCTTGAAGTATTATTGTTTTCATGTCAATAGAAAACTATTGTTTTGAATCCTACGGATCTGAACATTCATGCCACAAGAAAGAAGTTACAAAGGACAAATATGTTAGGTAGCATTCCACATCAAAAATTTAGTCTTTATCACTTCCCTACTCGAGGACGAGCAGGAGTTAAGCTTGGGGATGCTTGATACGTCTCTAACGTATCTATAATTTTTGATGGTTCCATGCTATTATCTTGTCAACTTTGGATGTTTTGTATGCATGAATATGCTATTTTATATCTTTTTTGGGACTAACCTATGAACTCAGTGCCAAGTCCCAGTTCCTGTTTTTTTGTGTGTGTTTTGACCTTTTTCAGAGGAGAATATTAAACGGAGTCCAAACGGAATAAAACCTGTGGAATGATTTTTTCCATAACATTAGACACACAGGAAACTTGAGAACCAAGGCAGGGGACCTCGGAGGGGGTCACAAGCCACCCAGGCCCGGCCTAGGGGGGGGCTAGCAGGCTTGTGGGCCCCCTGTGGCCCCCCTGCCGTACCTCTGCCGCCTATAAATTCCCTTAAAATCTGAAACCACGGGAGAGAGCCAGGAAAATACTTTTCCGCCGACGCAAGCTTGTGTCTCCGCAAGATCCCATCTGGGGCACGTTCTGGTGCCCTGCCGGAGGGGGGATTCGGACACGGAGGGCTTCTTCATCAACACCATTGCCTCTCCGATGATGCGTGAGTAATTCACCACAGACCTTCGGGTCCATAGCTAGTAGCTAGATGGCTTCTTCTCTATCTTGGATCTTCAATACAAAATTCTCCATGATCTTCATGGAGATCTATCCGATGTAATCTTCTTTTGCGGTGTGTTTGTCGAGATCCGATGAATTGTGGATTTATGATCAGATTATCTATGAGTGTTGTTTGAGTTTCCTCTGATCTCTTATATGCATGATTTCGTATCCTTGTAATTATCTTCGAGTTGTGGGTTTCGTTTGGCCAACTTGATCTATAATTCTTGCAATGGGAGAAGTTCTTGGTTTTGGGTTCATACCGTGCGGTGTCCTCAGCAAGTGATAGAAGGGGTAACGAGGCACGCATCGTGTTGTTGCCATCAATGGTAAAAAGATGGGGTTTATATCTATTGCATGAATTTATCCCTCTACATCATGTCATCTCGCTTAAGGCGTTACTCTGTTTGTTATGAACTCAATACACTAGATGCATGCTGGATAGCGGTCGATGTGCTGAGTAATAGTAGTAGATGCAGAAAATATCGGCCTACTTGTCTTGGACCTGATGCCTATATGTATGATCATTGCCTTAGATATCATCATGACTTTGCGCGGTTCTATCAATTGCTCGACAGTAATTCGTTCACCCACCGTAATACTTGCTATCATGAGAGAAGCCTCTAGTGAACACTATGGCCCCCGAGTCTACTTCACATCATATTTTCAGCTCTAAACTTTTACTTTGTTGCGCTTTCGACCTTCACATCTCACCTTGCAATTAATCGTGAAGGGACTGACAACCCCTTTATAACGTTGGGTGCAAGTTTGTTTGTTTTTGCGCAGTTTCTTTGGAGACTTGCCTTGATACTCCTACCGGATTGATACCTTGGTTCTCAAACTGAGGAAAATACTTACTGCTACTCTGCTGCATCACCCTTTGCTCTTCAAGGGAAAAACCAACGCAAGGTCAAGAGGTAGCAGGGGCCCACCCACCCGGGAGTGAGCACAGTAGCCCTAGGGTGGCGCACCAGCCCTTAGTGGGCTGTTGAGGCCAGCCCAAGAGGGCTATGGCGCCACAAGGAGAAAAAACCAAAGGAAAGAAAAAAAGGAAAGAGGGAGGTGGGAAGGAAGGAGTGGATTCCTTCCCCCAAACCGAATTGGGATGGGAGTCCACCTCCTCCCTTCGGTCGGCGCCCTTGGGGCTCCCTTGATCCCCAAGGCTAGCCCCTCTCCTCCTCCTATACTTATTGGTGGTTTTAGGGCTTTTGAGACACAACTTTGCCACTTGCAACTCAAACCTATACCACATAGTTCTTCCTCTAGATTAGATTTTTGCGGAGCTCGGGCGGAGCCCTGCATGAATACATCATCACTAACACCGGCGCGCCGTCACACTGCCGGAGAACTCATCTACTTTCCCGTCTATCTTGCTGGATCAAGAAGGCGGAGATCGTCATCGAGCTGTACGCGTGCTGAACGCGGAGGTGTCATCCGTTCGGTACTAGATCGGGACAGATCGTGGGAGGGATCATGGGACAACGGTGATTTGAATCACGAAACTGTACCACTACATAAACCGCGTTTCTTAACGCTTCCCGCTTAGCGATCTACAAGGCTATATGGATCCGATCTCCCTCTCATAGATGAACATCACCATGATAGGTCTTCGTGTGCGTAGGAAATTTTTTGTTTCCCATGCAACGTTCCCCAACAGTGGCATCATGAGCTAGGTTCATGCGTAGATGTTATCTCAAGTAGAACACAAAAGTTTTTGTGGGCGTTGATGTTCAATTTTCTACCCTCCTTAGTCTTTTCTCGATTCGGCGATATTAATGGATTGAAGCGGCCCGGACCAACATTACTCGTACGCTTACGAGAGAGTGGTTTCATCGACCAACATGCAACTCGTTGCATAAAGATGACTCACAGGTGTCGGTTTCTTCAACTTTAGTTGAATTGGATTTGATCGAGGTGGTCCTTGGAGAGAGGTCAAATAGCAATTTGCACATCTCCGTTGTGGTTTTTGCGTCAGTAAGATGCGATCATACTAGATACCCATAGCAGCCACGTAAAACATGCAACAACAAATTAGAGGACGTCTAACTTGTTTTTGGAGGGTATGCTTGTGATGTGATCTGGCCAAAGACATGATGTGATACATTGGATGTATGAGATGATCATGTTGTAATAGTTAATATCGACTTGCACGTCGATGCTACGGCAACCGACAGGAGCCATAGGTTTGTCTTTAAACTAACATTTGTGTTTGCAGATGCGTTTACTATATTGCTAGGTTGTAGCTTTAGTAGTAATAGCATAGATAGAAGGACAACCTCGATGGAGGCACGATGATGGACATCATGATGATGGAGATAATGGTCTGGCGCCGGTAACAAGAAGATCATGCCGGTGCTTTGGTGATGGAGACCAAGAAGCACAAGATCATGGCCATATCATGTCACTTATGAATTGCATGTGATGTTAATCCTTTTATGCACCTTACCTTGCTTAGAACGATGGTAGTATTATAAGGTGATCCCTCACTAAAATTTCAAGATAAAATTTTGTTCACGCCGACTATGCACTGTTGCGACAGTTCGTCGTTTTGAGACACCACGTGATGATCTGGTGTGATAGACTCAACGTTCACATACAACGGGTGCAAAACAGTTGCACACGCGAAACACTCGGGTTAAACTTGACGAGCCTAGCATGTACAAACATGGCCTCGTAACACAAGAGACCGAAAGGTCGAGCATGAATCATATAGTTGGATATGATCAACATGGAGATGTTCACCACTGAAACTATACTCAACTCACGTGATGATCGTACTTGAGTTAGTAGATTTGGATCATGCGCCACTCGAATGACTAGAGGGATATCTATTTGAGTGGGAGTTCTTAAGTAATATGATTAATTGAACTAATTATCATGAACATAGTCAAAAGTTCTTTACAAATTACGTTGTAGCTTGCGTTGTAGCTCTACTGTGTTTATATGTTCCTAGAAAAAAATTAGTTGAAAGATGACAGTAGCAATTTTGCGGACTGAGTCCGTCAACTGAGGATTGTCCTCATTGCTACGTAGAAGGCTTATGTCCTTAATGCACCGCTCGGTGTGCTGCACCTCAAGCGTCGTCTGTGGATGTTGCGGACATCTGACATACACGTTTTTGATGACTATGTGATAGTTCAGTGCATAATACTTAACGACTTAGAAGTAAGGTGCCGAAGATGTTTTGAACGTCACGGAACATATGAGATGTTCTAAGAGATGAACATGGGATTTCATGCTCGTGCCCTTGTTGAGAGGTATGAGAATGACGACAAGATTCTTTGTCTACAAAGTAAAGGAGAAATGCCCAATCGTTGAGCTTCTGCTCAGATTGTCTGAGTGCAACGGTCGCTTGAATCAAGTGGGAGTTAATCTTCCAAGATGAGTTAGTGATGGTTCTTCAAAGTCACTGCCACCAAGATGCTAGAGCTTCGTGATGAACTATAACATATCAAGGATAGATATGATGATCCTTGAGCGATTCACAATGTTTGACACTTCGAAAGTAGAAATCAAGTAGGAGCATCAATTGTTGATGGTTAGTAAAACCTCTAGTTTCAAGAAGGCCAAGGGATAGAAGGGATACCTCATGAAACGGCAAACCAATTGCTGCTCTAATGAAGAACCCCAAGGTTGAACCGAAACCCGAGACTAAGTGCTTCTGTTATGAGGAGAACAGTCACTGAGGCGGAACTATCGTAGATACTTGGTAGATGAGAAGGTTGGCAAATTCGACTAAAGTATATTGGATATACCTGATATTGATGTGTAACTTACTAGTATTCCTAGTAGCACGAGGGTATTAGATACCGGTTCAGTTGCTAAGTGTTAGTAACTCAAATTAAAAGCTAGGGAATAAACGGAGACTAGCTAAAGGCGAGGTGACGATATGTGTTGGAAGTGTTTCCAAGGTTGATGTGATCAAACATCGCACACTCCCTCTACCATCGGGATTGGTGTTAAAACCTAAATAATTGTATAACCCCGGGGTAGGCTCATCGAGCCTACTCCTTTGCCTTCAACCAAGAAGGAACAACAAGAACCATTGTGTAAAGACCAAGTCCCCCTGGCCGGCTAGGAAATACATGCCGGCGGGGTGCGAGACGGCCAACTCTCTGGCCAGCCAGGAAGCACCTGGCAGTTAGAGGCGAGACGGCTACCTCCCCCTGGCCATCTAGGCCAAGCCAGCCGGCTAGGGGCGAGGCGACCGTGCCTAGGCCGGCTAGTCAAGCGACTAGCCGGCTAGGGAGCACAAGTCACATCAGACCGTAGGTCATGACGAGACCCTACGGTTAAAGGTGGCTACGCGTCAGCAAAGGTACTGGATCGGGGTGCACGGCAGGTACAAGCGTCGGCGGCCACGCCGCTGCCCTCCTCCGGCTCCGATCCATCACCCTGCATAGTGTCGGCCCGTCAAACTCCCACTCCATTACTGCACTCGGCGTGGAAATAGTGGAGACGGCCGTACTGCCTGCCCATGACGATCCTCGCTGGACGACGCCGGACGTACCACACGTGTCCAGCGTCATCCTTACGCAAGAGCCTTATTGGCTAGCCGGTGGGTCCCATAGCCAGATGGGACCTCGCAGCCAGCGGGCCCCATGAACGACAAGAGAAGACCCCGTGGGCCCCCTGGCCAGCCGGCAAGGCTGCCAGCCGGGTCCCACTCTTGTACCTTTTATCCATATTGTAGGTCGGTGCGTTCGTCTATAAAACCCCCAGGCCCCCCTCCATGCAGAGGGTCGGTCGACTCAGCACACACACACACACCACAAAGGAGAGGTAGACATGAGCCGACAGATCCAGGAGCACTTTGTAGTCCCATTCATACATCATACACTCCAACAGGATTAGGGGTGTTATCTCTACATAGAGCCCTGAACCTGGGTACATCGTGTGTTCCATGCTTGTACCATCCTCGTTCCCAGCGCCCTCCGGTGCCACTTCGGTTCCCACCATCTTCAGCCTAACCATGGCTTATGTTGTGAGTAAACACCGACATTTGGCGCCCACCGTGGGGCCGTCCGCAGCATCGGCTGGCTTCACACGCTGGGCGGGGCCCTGCTCTTACACCACCGGATGCATCGCGTCCGGATCGATCTGCATGCCCATGGAGCCTGCTTTCGATGAGGATTTACCAATGATGATCAACGTCCCAGTCCATCATGCAAACTCGGACGGGGAGTCCGACGATGAGTCACTCCCCAACGTCGTCGTCGCTGCTATGGAGAACCTCAGCGTTCTCTTTAGCGACCTGCATCTTGATGACAGTCCTCGCTACCCTGGCGAGGACTTCGATGTCAAGGCGTTATGCGCCAGCTTCAGTAGGCTCTCTATCGCTGAGATGCCTACGTTCGACGTGTACTCTAGCAATGTACTCGTCTTCGATGGTCCTCCGTCATCCGTGGGGTTCTTTACCCCATATCATGTCGTCGCTGTCTCCAGTGTTTTGGAGGTGATGGTTATCGGTGCCAGCACCAGCAAGGCTCATGGCAAGGCGTCAGCAGACGCTGGTGAGCCCGCTGTTGTCTCCGCCGATACGCATCAGGCCGCTCTTACGGCCTTGAAGACACCCATCGCCACCTCCACGAACCCCACTGACGAGCGGGCCTCGCTGGAGGAGGCTCACATGCAGATCTTAGAGGAGGGCATCGCTATCGTCTTGGCTAAATGCCGGATGGAGGCCACGCAGCGCGAGTATAACTCCACCTACGGCCTCACTCTAGTTTCCGAGGGCCCTAGCCGGCTTGGCGCAGTCCACGGCCGCGGCCGTGTCATTGCCGAGATCCTAGACGGCAAGCAGCCCATCTACGAGACTCCTACGGCCAACTTACGGGCGGCCATGGCAGAAATGCCCGGCTTGGAGGGCGAGGAGAGCGTCCTACTGGAGAAGCGAGTCAAGGATCTCCTTGACACCGCCAACAAGCAGCAAACACGGCTTGACCCCAGTCAGGATCAGCCGGAGTCACCGGGATCCAATCCCGGAGCACGCCGTAACCCCAGCGGTCATCATCAAGCCGAGGGATCTTCCTCGCATCGCACTTCTGGACGGAAGGGTGAGGGCAGCCACGACAGGCGCTCTCAGCGCCAGAGTGAGCAACTTCGAGCCGGCGTTGCGGGGATGATGAGAGTGATCCGTGTATGAGGTTCCTCGTCCAGGGAGGACCCATGCTGTCGGCTCACAAGGCACCCTTCCGATCACGGCTCGGATCGGCGCTCGCGTCCCACATGGCGACGGCGACGCTCGCATGCGTCTCAACGCCCTGACGCAGTCAGCTCTTCTGGAGGAAGACGGTCCCATCGGTCCAGCATGCTTCGGCCCCCGGATCCGAGGGGAGCCGTTTCCCCGAGGCTTCACTCTTCCTCGGGACACCCCCAAGTACAACGGCACCGCCAAGCCAGAAGACTGACTGATCGACTACACAACTATTGTTGGCATCGCCACGGACAACAAGCGCGTAGACGTCCGCTACGTGCCACTCATGCTGGCCAGCTCGGCTCGTACATGGCTTAACAGCCTTCCAGCCGGCAGCGTCAACTCATGGGTCGACTTCGAAGAGGCGTTCGTCGACAACTTCACCAGCACCTACAAGCGCCCTGGTCGACCTCGGGAGCTGGCCATGTGCGTCCAGAGGCCCGACGAACCCCTTCGCGACTATGTCACGCGTTGGACGGAGCTTCGCAACTCCTGCGAGGGAGTGCATGAGGTGAAGGCCATCCAGTACTTCATCGACGGTTGCCGAGACGACACTCTCCTCACGCACAAGCTCATGTGCTCTAAGCCCACCTCTCTGGCGGTGCTCATGGCCAAGGAGGACAAGTAGGCCACGGCCGTCTCCGCGATGCGGGTCAAGGTGACCGCCTCGCACAAAGTTGTCCCCACGCTGACTACTCCCAAGCCGGCTAGCAACAATCGAGGCGGCCAGAACAATAACAAGCGCAAGGCGGATCAACTTGATTCGCGCTCCAACAACAAGTTGGTAGCCAACGTGGTGGGAGAGGCGCCGACTACTCAGGCCGGCTCTCAACGAAGGTGGACCGGCAAGAACGAGTGGCAGCCCAAGCTCAGCTTCGAGCAGATGCTCGAAGCGCCCTACAAGATGCACTCTCGGGCGAAGTCCTCTACCCATACCCTTCGACAGTGTAGCTTTGCACGACGACTGTCGCAAGGGGAGGGCCTGTCGACCAACCCAGGAGCAGTTGCGGCGCCTCACGCTCTGGCTCCCGGTCCAGCTCTGGCTCTGCCGCCGCCGCCTCACAGCGACGATCGTCACCACGACGACTACCCCCATCAAGACGGAGCATTCGTGGTCTTCACAAGTGAAGGCGACGCCAAGCACAGCCAGCGCCAACGACGGCGCGAGGTGAATGCCACGTTCTCCCCGGTTCCCCAATACATGCATTGGTCTAAACAGCCCATCACATGGAGCCGGGTTGACCATCTTGCGGTGATGCCAAACCCTGGCTCATACACACTCGTCCTCGACCCCACTTTCGCCTCCCAAAGGCTCACCTGCCGGTTCTCGCGGGTGTTGGTCGATGAAGGCATCAGTATCAACATCCTCTACCTCGACACCCTCCTCAAGCTTGGGCTCAAGGAGAAGGACATCCTGCCGACCAGCACTGTCTTCCACGACATTGTGCCGGGACAGTCCTGCTGGCCGATCGGCAAAATCCAGCTGGACGTCCTTTTCGGTGACAAGGCTCACTTCCGCCGTGAGTCCATATGGTTCGAGGTGGTGGACCTCAGTAGCCCGTATCACGAGTTGTTGGGCAGGCCGGCTCTTGCCAAATTCATTGCTATCCCCCACTATGCCTACCTCAAGATGAACATGCCGGGTCCAAAGGGCATCATCACCATTGCTGGCGACTACAAGAAGTCGCTCGAGTGTGCACAGGACAGCAGCCGCCTGGCCAACGCCATGGTGATTCCTGGGGAGAAAAGGCAGATTGACCGACTCGTGGCTCACGCTAGCGAGCAGTCGGCGATACCTACTACTCCATCCCAGTTAGCCGTCGAAGGCTCCTTCAAGCCGGCTAAAGAAACCAAGCAGGTGCCACTCGACCCTGCGAACCCCAAGCAGTGCGTCACCATCGGGGCTAACCTTAGCCCCAAATAGGAAGGCGAGCTCGTCAACTTCCTCTATGAGAATCGGGACATCTTTGCATGGTCTCCCAAAGACATGCCTAGTGGTCCGTGGAAGTAGGCCGAGCACAAACTTCACGTGCGACCGGACGCAAAGCCGGTGAAACAACCTTTGCACTGCTTCGCCGAGGGGAAGCGACGCACAATTGGAGAAGAGATTGCCTGACTCCTTGCAGCCGGCTTCATCATGGAGGTTTTCCACCCGGACTAGTTGGCCAACCTAGTCCTGGTGCTAAAGAAGAACAACACTTGGCGCATGTGTATCGATTACACGAGCCTAAATAAGGCATGCCCGAAAGACCCTTTCGCCTTGCCCAGGATAGATCAAGTGATCGACTCCACAGCCGGTTGCAAATACTGTCATTTCTAGATGCTTATTCAGGCTACCATCAAATCAAGCTGGATCCAGCTGATCGCCTGAACACCTTGTTCATCACGCCCTTCGGGGCCTACTGCTACACCATGATACGTCTCCAACATATCTATAACTTTTGATGGTTCCATGCTATTATCTTGTCAAACTTTGGATGTTCTATATGCCTTTTATATCTTTTTTTTGGGACTAACCATTTAGCTCAGTGCCAAGTGCCAGTTCCTGTTTTTTCCGTGTTTTTGACCCTTTTCAGAGGAGAATATTGAACGGAGTCCAAACGGAATAAAACCTCCGAAAAGATTTTTTCCGAAACAGAAGATACGCAGGGAGCTTGAGAACCAAGGCAGAGGGCGCCAGGGGATGCCACAAGCCCCCTAGCCGCGACCTGGGGGGGGCGCCTAGTAGGCTTGTGGGCCCCCCGTGGCTCCTCTGCCCTACTTCTTCTGCCAATAAATCCCCGAAAAATCCAAAACCACGAAAGAGAGCCACGAAAATACTTTTCCGCCGCCGCAAGCTTCTGTCTCCGCAAGATCCCATCTGGGGCACATTCTGGTGCCCTGCCGGAGGGGGGATTCAGATACGGAGGGCTTCTTCATCAACACCATTGCCTCTCCGATGATGCGTGAGTAGTTCACCATAGGCCTTCGGGTCCATAGCTAGTAGCTACATGGCTTCTTCTCTCTCTTGGATCTTCAATACAAAGTTCTCCATGATCTTCATGGAGATCTATCCGACGTAATCTTATTTTGCGGTGTGTTTGTCGAGATCCGATGAATTGTGGATTGACAACCCCTTTGAAGCGTTGGGTGCAAGCTTGTTTGTGTTTGCGCAGGTACTCTGGACTTGATGAGACCCTCCTTCTGGATTGATACCTTGGTACTCAAACTGAGGGAAATACTTACTGCTCCTGTGCTGCATCACCCTTTCCTCTTCAACGGAAAAACCAACGCAATCCCAATCAGCGTCCACGTGTCAATTTCTGGCGCTGTTGTTTGAGAAGTAGCAGAAGGATTTCTGGCGCCGTTGCCGAGGAGAAGGATTTCTGGCATCGTTGCCGGGGAGGAAGATCAAGTCAAGAACTCATCCAAGTATGTGTCGCAAACTTATCTCTTGCATTTACTTTGTTTGCCTGTTGCCTCTCGTTTTCCTCTCCCCCACTTCACCAATTTGCCTTTTTCGTTCGCATTTTCGTTCGCCCTTTTCTCAAGCTTGCTTTCTGCTCATCTGTGTGGGATAGTCTATCCTGATGGCTAGATCCACCACTTCGAACGATACTCCCAAGAGCGAAGTTCTTAATTTCAAACAAATCGAGGGAGAAACTTAAAGGATACTTGGTATAGGATTTGCAGTGCTCAGAATAGATCTACTCATAAGCAATCCACTACCGTCTTGCTTCGCAGTTTTTATGTGGGTATTTCTCCTTGGAATAGGTATATTCTTGACACCATCGTAGGTGGAAATTTCTTGGGTAGCCATACCGTTGATTCTTACGGAGCTGTGATAAATTTTGTAGGCTCACCCCCACTCATGGTTAATGGAACCATCTTTACTCTGGAACATGTGATGCATAGACTGGGCGTTATTGAAAATAAAGTAGCTACGATTGAACTCATTGAGAATTTGGATAAAAAGATCCACAATCAAATCACTCAGTACGGATCCAAGGTGGGAATGGTTTTGAAAAGTTTAAAGGAGAAGGAACCCACAGTTAACGAAAAGCTAGGTCATGATTCCGCTAGGATTGGCAAACTAGAGGATGTTATAACCAACTTGGGTTCCGCTTTTGCCGTTGTGCAAAATATTCCAAATTTTGCCCACAATAAAATCGCCAAGTCTGTCTTTGTTCCTAAAAGTAGTGGTGAATCACCTAGCAAGAAAGATGAAAACCTCAAGATGATAAGTGATCACGCCACTTATGGTTTGAGCACCAAAGATGACGATACGTGATTCTATCGCTTTTATGCCTAGCTAAGGGCGTTAAACAATAGCGCTTGTTGGGAGGTAACCCAATGAATTTATATTTTTCTTTCTGTTTTGTTGTGTCCACACCATAATAATTCTGTTGTGATTGTGTTTTTTGTGTTTCTTTTTGTGTTTGAGCCAAGCAAAGCATTTATGATTAGTCTTGGTAATGGTTGTTTGATCCTGCTGGAAAAATACAGAAACATTTTGCTCACGAGATGATTTTTCATTTTTATTCAGAAAGAGCTTTTGAGTTGATTCTTTTTGATGCTGATTGATATGCTTTTTCCCCAGACCTTCGTAATTCTTCAGATTTTTTGAGGTAACAGAAGTATACGACGGATACAGATTGCTACAGACTGGTTTGTTTTTGACAGATTCTGTTTTTGTTGAGTTGGTTGCTTGTTTTGATGAAACTATGGTTAGTATCGGGGGTACTAGCCATGGAAAAGTGAGAATACAGTAGGCCATCATCAATATAGATGGAATCCAAGTTTTCTACAGTACCAAAAGAAGTGGTAGTTTGTTTTCTTGTACTAATGTTATCACAAGTTTCTGTTTAAGTTTTGTGTTGTGAAGTTTTCAAGTTCTGGGTGATGCTCTCGTGGACAAAGAGACAAGGAGTGGAAAGAGCTCAAGCTTGGGGATGCCCAAGGCACCCCAAGACAAATTCAAGGACACCAAAAATCCTAAGCTTGGGGATGCCCCGGGAAGGCACCCCCTCTTTCGTCTTCAATCCATCGGTAACATTACTTGGAGCTATATTTTTATTCACCACATATATGTGTTTTGCTTGGAGCATCTTGTACCATAGGAGTCTTTTCTTTTTGTTGTGTCACAATCATCCTTGCTGCACACCTTTTTGAGAGAGAGATACATGCACTCATCATGATTTTTCTAGAATGCTCATAGTGCTTCACTTATATCTCTTGAGCTAGATACTTTTGCTCATGTGCTTCACTTATATATTTTGTGCTAGATACTTTTGCTCATGTGCTTCACTTATATCTTTTGAGCTAGATACTTTTGCTCATTGTGCCTCACTTATATCTTTAGAGCACGGCGGTGCATTAGTTGGTAGTTGGCTTATGCTATGAAAGTAGTCCCATGTGCTAGGTACCCAAAGAGGATGCAAAAACCTCCATCTTCATGTGCATTGAGTAGAAAGAAAAGTTTCGATTCCTCTCAATTAGTTTTGAGACTTGGATTCGGTAATATTAAAAGCTATGTTAGTAGGGTGTTGTGAACCTAGAAATACTTGTGTTGAAGTTAGTGATTCACGTAGCATGCACGTATGGTGAACCGCTATGTTAGGAAGTCGGAGCATAATTGATCTATTGATTGTCATCCTTTGTGTTGAGGTCGGGATCGCGCGATGGTTTACACCTACCAACCCTTCCCCTCGGAGTATGCGTTTAGCACTTTGTTTCGATTACTAATAAAAACTTTTGCAACAAGTATGTGAGTTCTTTATGACTAATATTGAGTCCATGGTATAGATGCACTTTCACCTTCCGCCATTGCTAGCCTCTCTAGTGCCGCGCAATTCTCGCCGGTACACAAACCCACCAAATTCCTTCCTCAAAACAGCCACCATACCTACCTACTATGGCATTTTCATAGCCATTCCGATATATATTTCCATGCAACTACCACCGTCCCGTCTCATGACTTGTGTCGTCACTCTCATATTGCCATTGCATGATCATACTAGATCGTTGCACATCCCGGTACACTGCCGGAGGCATTTCCTATGGAGTCATCATCATTGTGATCTTTGAGCTGTGAGTAAATAAAAGTGTAATGATCATCATTATTAGAGCATTGTGCCATGTGAGGAAATAAAAAAAAGGCCAAAGAGCCCAAAAACAAAAAAAGAGTAAAGAGAAAAGAAAAAAAAGAGGCCTAAGAGCCCAAATAAAAAAATGAGAGAGAGAAAAAGAGAGAAGGGACAATGCTACTATCTTTTTCCACACTTGTGCTTCATGATAGCACCATGATCTTCATGATTGAGAGCTTCTTGCTTTGTCACTACCATATGCTAGTGGGAATCTTCGTTTTATAACTTGGCTTGTATGTTCCAATGATGGGCTTCCTCAAAATTTCCCTAGGTCTTCGTGAGCAAGCAAGTTGGATGCACACCCACTAGTTTTCGTTTTGAGCTTTCATATACCTATAGCTCTAGTGCATCTCTTGTATGGAAATCCCTACTCATTCACATTGATATCTATTAATGGGAATCTCCATAGCCTATTGATACGCCGAGTCAATGTGACCATCTCCTCTTTTTTGTCTAACGACCACTACCACACTCTATTCCACCTATAGTGCTATATCCATGGCTCACGCTCATGTATTGCGTGATAGTTATAAAAAATTGAGAAAGTAAGAGTGTGAAAACAATTACATGGCCAATTCCGGAGTTGTGCATGATTTACATTAGTTGTGTGAGGATGATGGAGCATAGCCAGACTATATGATTTTGTAGGGATAACTTTCCTTGGCCTTGTTATTTCGAAAGTTCATGATTACTTTGCTAGTTTGCTTGAAGTATTACTATTGTCATGTCAATAGGAAACTATTATTTTGAATCTTACGGATCTGAACATTCGTGTCACATGAAAGAATTTGCAAAGGACAACTATGCTAGGTAGCATTCCACATCAAAAATTCATTCTTTATCACTTCTCTACTCGAGGACGAGCAGGAGTTAAGCTTGGGGATGCCTGATACGTCTCCAACGTATCTATAATTTCTGATGGTTTCATGCTATTATCTTGTCAAACTTTGGATGTTTTGCACGCCTTTTATTTATTTTTTGGGACTAACTTATTAATCCATTGCCAAGTGCCAATTCCTGTTTTTTCCATGTTTTTGACCCCTTTCAGAGGAGATTTTGAAACGGAGTCCAAACGGAAGAAAATCCCCGAAAAGATTTTTTCTCGAACGGAAGAAGAACGGGGGACTTGGGAGCCAAGCCAGAAGAGCCCCACGGGCCCCACAAGCCCCCACCCCGCGGCCAGGAGGCCACGCCATGCAGGCTTGTGGGGCCCCTGGAGGTCCCGTGACCTAGATCTTGCGCCTATATATTCCCAAATATTCCCAAAAAAATCAGTGGAGCATCGTAATCACTTTTCCGCCACCGCAAGATCCCATCTGGGGCACGTCCTGGTGCCCTGCCAGAGGGGGTATTCGGAAACAGAAGGCTTCTCCATCAACACCATGACCTCTCCGATGATGCGTGAGTAGTTCACCTCAGACCTACGGGTCCATAGCTCGTAACTAGATGGCTTGTTCTCTCTCTTGGATCTTCAATACAATGTTCTCCATGATCTTCATGGAGATCTATCCGATGTAATCTTCTTTTGAGGTGTGTTTGTTGAGATCCGATGAATTGTGGATTTATGATCAGATTATCTATGAATCTTATTTTAGTTTCATTTGTCTCTCTTATGCATGATTTCATATCCTTGTAATTATCTTCGAGTTGTTGGTTTTGTCTGGCCAACTAGATCTATGATTCTTGTAATGGGAGAAGTGCTTGGTTTTGGGTTCATACCATGCGGTGATCTCACCCAGTGACAGAAGGGGTAGCGAGGCACGCATCGTGTTGTTTCCATCAAGGGTAAAAAGATGGGGTTTTCATCATTGGTTTGAGATTATCTCTCTACATCATGTCATCTTGCTTAAAGCGTTACTCTGTTCGTCATGAACTCAATACACTAGATGCATGCTGGATAGCGGTTGATGTGTGGAGTAATAGTAGTAGATGCAGAAAGTATCGGTCTACTTGTCTCGGACGTGATGCCTATATGTATCGTCATTGCCTTAGATATCGTCATGACTTTGCGCGGTTCTATCAATTGCTCGACAGTAATTTGTTCACCCACCGTAATACTTGCTCTTCTGAGAGAAGCCTGTAGTGAACACTATGGCCCCCAGGGTCTACTCCACAACATATTTTCAGCCTTACACTTTTTACTTCGTTGCACTTTCCGCCTTCAGATCTCACTTTGCAAACAATCTTGAAGGGATTGACAACCCCTTTGAAGCGTTGGGTGCCAGCTTGTTTGTGTTTGCGCAGGTACTCTGGAGTTGACGAGACCCTCCTTTTGGATCGATACCTTGGTTCTCAAACTGAGGGAAATACTTACTGCTCATGTGCTGCATCACCCTTTCCTCTTCAAGGGAAAAACCAACACAAGCCCAGTCTCCGTTAACGTGTCAATTGTTGGCGCTGTTGTTTGAGAAGTAGCACACCCCGTATTCCAGTCCAAGGATCAGTCTTCTGGAATACGGAACCGTTGCCACAGAACAAATCAGCTCTTTATTACTATGGAAAGGAGTACAAGAATACATAGATTACATCACCTTGGCGATACTACACCTGCCTACGGTAAATCCTACGCTAGCAGCGGAACAGCTACCGATGTGATGAACTCCAGTCCGTAGGGACTCTGGCTGGAATGCGCATCCTAGCTCACAACTCGGAATCCTTGGCAATCAAATAATCACGGCATGACCTGCAAACAGGCATGACAAGCCAGGTGAGTACTTTGAATGTACTCACAAGCTCACAACAAACATTAGCATTAAGGCAAGACAACATCATGGCAATCAAGATTAAGTAAAGGGTTGTTATTTACTAAAGAAGTAACAGAGAACTAACTATATCAGACTACCCTCACCATACTCGAATGATACCGACTCATGTGATCTTACCAAGATCCTTTAGTGAGTATCCTCAAGATGGATACCAGGACTTATCACCAGCACGATGCCCAACTGTTACACCGGCACGATGCCCAACTTTACACCGGCACCATGCCCAACTGTAACATACTCAGATGAGTTCTTCCATCATTACTAACATACATACGGTTGACCAACTACTAAGGTCTGGTCGGGCTGTCCATTAGCGTGGACACAACTATTTGAATAGGTTTGACACTCTCCAGAGGTTGCACACTTTACCCACACTTTGGAGCACTGACCTCGTGATCGCATTCGGGTGGACCAGCATTGCTCCAACTAGACTTGCCTGACCCGTGACTCTTTCATCGTACCACCGGCAACCACTCCCTTCCGGAGTCCTGCCCTGGGTGGCCCTGTGTCCTCATGACACATGCCACCGTCGTGGCCAAACAAAACTGTCCCAACCGGGGAAGTGCGCACAAAACAATTCAACTGGCTCACAGGGTTATCACCGCCTACCTGGCCAAGGTACCACGCGTGCATAACCCTCCCTCTTTGGAAGTACCGATGAAAGAGCATGCCATCAGCTCAAGTCAAGGCTGTCCCATATCGCCAAATGTGGTTGCACTGATGAGCCCAGACAGGTCACTCTGATCAACCAACTAGGTTATCTTATCTCCGAATAATCTGTCACAGCTGACACTCCGATATCATAGCAATCTGATAATTAATAAGCTCAAGCCTCTACTGTTGATCCATAATCACAAGGTAATCATATACAGTAATCTCAACCTCATGTTATCGACTAGTGTGTAAGACACTAGTCACTAACGATCCCGTACTCATATCAGTAATAATTTATTCAATAGTGCATACTCACATTCGAGACTATCCACAGATATAATTATTATTAAAGTAGTTAATGAAACTATAATGTTGCAATGCAATGAAGCAAATGGTAGTTGTGGCTTGCCTAGGATGATGAAACCACCGGGAAAAAGCACCAGGAACTCGCGGAAGGAATTGCCGGAAACAGTTCTCTCCCGGAGGAGGGCTATATATGGCAAGGGCAACATGGTCATTTACACTGTGAGATCACATGGTGGAAATGATACCATCTTGATGGGCTCGACGAGACGAAGACGTGGCCTTTGGAATCACTAGAATCAGAGTCATGGATAAAAAGATATGAAGGATTTTCTGCCAGGGACTAATCTGCAATAAAAAAATTCTCATCTGAGCCCCTGGCAACAGAAATGGTTGCGCACTCAGGGAGAATACATTTTCCCGCAGGGAAAATGGAAACACCGAGGGGCGCGTCCACTTATCCAGGTCAGTAGCAGCTCGGTCAATCCCCGTGTGGCTGTCAGGTGGGGTCCGCGGGAGGTGAGGCCCTCCTGGCCTCGGCGTCGTCTTCCTCCTCCTCTCGACGGGGGAGATGGCGAGGCCAGGCGCTCGGCCGGCAACGGCCCGGCCGGCTCCGGCCACCTTAGGTCCAGGCGAGGGCACCGGTGGAACCAGCGGGAGGAGCCGCACCAGTCTGCAGCATCACCAGCACTAGAGAGGGGACGGGGCGACGACGGCTCGCGGTGGTGAGGAGTGGCGGCGGCGAATGGATCCTGGGCACACTACCACAGGGCCTCCAACGGCAAGACAAGGGAATGGGGAGAGACACCGCACCATAGGGCACCTTTGGCTGGTGAGGAAAGGGAAGTTGAGGCACGACACTGCGCCAATTTAAGAGGAAACCTCTGACGGACATGGCGGCGATAGGAGGACAAGGGAGCTCCGGGAGCTCGCTCAACAGGTCGGGGAGGATCCGGGGGAGTAGGAGAGGAGGATGGCGAGGTCGCAGCACCCCGAGGCTGCTTAACTAGCTGCAGCGACAAGAGCCAATAAGGACGGCCGCCGTGGCGAGCTTAGCCGCGCACTGGAGCTCCAGCGCGACGTGGCTGGCCTTCAGCGGCATCGAGCAGCTTGGAGGAGGGGATGGGATAGCTCAAGCAAGCTTGGGAAGCCTCGGGGAAGAAAGCACCGACGATGGGCACTGGCAGAACAGGGCGGGGCTTGTCGTGACGAGTCCGGAGGGGGGAAAGGGTCCAGGAGGAAGGGGACAACGAGAGGAGGCTACTAGACATGACTAGAGGTCAAGGGAGAGAAGAAACCGACGAGGCCGAGGGCTCCACTGCACAGAGCACGTCTATTTCATGCCAGCTGCATGGTCACTGCGTGAGCTGGTGCACATGGTGCACCCTGGCATGCAGCACCATGTCTAGCAGGGAGTCCTTCCAAGGAGGGGTCCTACTGAGGTGATGGATCACCAATAGACACCAAGAGATGATGGGAAACTTCACTGGAAGTTTCCTGCAGCAGATTTGACATGGTCACTTTGGCCAATAGAGAAGGGATAAGAGCAAAATCTCATGTCTGGGAGGCTTAGGGTAGGATGGACTACAATCCTGTGAAGTTTCCTACAACAGATTTGACCTGATCACTGTGGTCAACAAAGAAGGGATAAGAGCAAAAGCTCATGTGTGGGAGGCTTAGGGTAGGAAGGACTACAATCCTGTGAAGTTTGAGGATCACAGGATCAAAATTGGACAGGGTTGCTTTCGAACTAGCTAATCTGGTACAGAATAGGAATTTTGAAGTGGCACTCACATACATGCTTGGATTCAGCTCAAACTTGGAGGAGATGAATAATTTGGGTAGGAGAGGATTATGTATAAAAGTCATGCCATCTTGATAAGTCCAAGTGGAACTTCTTTCATACAGTTTCTGTCTGGATAGAAACTTAGAAGAATTACTGGAATTAATTGGCTACATAAAATGAGCTCAAAATTGTTTTATCAAGGTTTTATAGATAGGAGAATGTCCTAGTAAAAATTCAGAATTTATGGAGCAACATAAAATATAGTTGCTTCACAAATCCAAATAATGACCAGAGACAAAGATTTGAAGCTATGGTGACATGGTTGAAGGTGTGATGCTCAAATTTGGTGGAGAGGCATTATTTGAGCATATTTAGATGATGGAAAAGATTCCACTCATTTGAACACTCCTAGCTATCACTTGCTTCACAAAGCTTCTTGTGGATCAAAAACTTTGGAAATTTGCCAAGACATATTTACTGGCTAGATTGAGTTGAATTTTGGCATGAGGCAATGATATGGCTAGGAAAGAGTGCCCACAAATTCTGAGAGCAATCAAGCAAATAAAAAAGGGTACTTGCTTCACAACTTGACAGATAGGGCAGAATCGGAAAAGGAATTATTGAGGAATATTTTTGAACATGGCAAGGAAAGATTTTATCATATCTGAGGAAGATATGACCCAATAGATTTATGAGAATTATTTGGGAATTCTTGGAGAGATATAAATGGGGGTTGCTTCATAACTCAAGGCAACCAGGATTATTCCTTTAAAAGAAAAAGGAATATTCCCATGGAAAGGAATCTTGGGATGAGCTTAAGATGGAAATGGCTAGGTCTTGGGGTGTTTTGAAGATTGGCAAACCACTAAGAAAAAGAAATCAAGGGTGATCCCTTTTAGGTTTCAAAATTGTCAAACCACAGAAAAACAAATCCAGATGAAAATTAAAGAAAAAGAAATGGGCAAAATCGAGGGTGTTACAAACCTACCCCCTTAAAGAAATCTCGTCCTCGAGATTTGATTGCTCAAGGTTCACATGAATATCCTTAGTTGAGGAAACCGTTTCCAACTCAGGTTTCCTTCCTACCTTAGAATGATACTTCCGGTAAATTTTTAACTAATTGACTATCTCGCTTCACGGTGGTTTGTTCCACTATATCCTCATATGTTACTCTAACTTTCATCAGCTTATATATATGTTGACTTGACTGTCGGAGGTTCTGGTAGAGAGATCTTGTTCACGGCAAACTATCTTTTGACTGATTCCCATAAATGCAGTCGCATGCTTCGAGGTTGTTGCCCCACATTCTGGTCATTTCGTTTGTCGTCATCTTTAAATGAATAGTAGGTCATGCAAAGGTGTATTATTGCTGCAATCTAACTGCTGAGTCTTCTTCACAGATTCGAATATTCTGATCTGCGCATATCTGTTTGGGCTTAGCGGATTGACTCGATATAGGGTCCTTGCAACTTGAATAGACTCCATGGGTGTGTTACCACGGTGTTTGATATCGAACCAGACTATCTTAAATATATGCATTATGTTGGTCTTGCAACCATTATCATACCTGTATGGGCAATCTTGCTCTTTCATTATAATTCTCTTGGCTTGGATCCTTAGCTGGAGGACCTTGGTCTCATGTATTCTTTATCCTTTCGGATAACCATGGATGTTGCCCGGTACCATGTTCCGGCAAGCACATTGCTTAACAAGTTGTAGCTGTAGGGTAACGACCGTCTGAACCCTTGGTTAAAACCGGCAAATAAACATGTAGCCACCAGAACGGTGTTTACAACTCAAATTTGGGACATTACTAGAGTAACTCAACCCCGACTCAAGACGGCTGAAAAAGCAGCTCAGAGCATGAGACGGTGTCGATAAGAAGAAAGTGGCAGTTCCCTAAGGCAGCCGAGAAACAGATCAGAGCATAGTGTCACTACTACGAAAAGAAACTCAACAACTGTCCGAGACGGCCGAAAAGCAGCTCAGAACACGGGCCAGTTGTTGACAAGAGAAATAAAAGTCGGCATCCACCCCGGACGGCCGAAATCAGCTCAGAACACACGTGTGGTGCCGTCATCAAAGAAAGACAGGCAAGGGTTCATCCGTGTCCAATACAGCTTATCCATGGGTTGTTGGTCATCTCACTGAAGTGTATAACTGGTGTTCTTCTTCTTATATAGCTCATGCAATAGTCGAATTCTCATCGGGCTGACATCGTTGTAGGATTAACTCCTTTGGCCTTGGCAACATGTCCACCATATATATTGGGTTTATGTGGCGGAGTGCTTGATTCCTGAAGCAGACTTGAGTCTTGGCTGATTATTTTGCCTTCTGACCAACTGTTGCGGATTTGATCCTTGAGATGTACAGTCATATGCTGCCAACGGTCGGTGGAATAACTTGTACAAGTGAGAATGCGATACCATTCCAACAAGGGTTTACTTAGCTTGTTGTGTAAGTCATCCAGGGTATCGTGTCTAGGAAGATTGGGTAGCTTGTGCTTGATGCTTCGATCAGGGTAGCTTCTTGATGAAGATTGGGTACCATATCGCTAGTGCTTTCCTTCCTTGAAGACTTGATGGGTAAGACTCGGTACCTTATTCTAGAAGCTTGCTGTGATGTCTTACTGGAGAAGCATGGGTGTCTTGAACAAAGATCCGCGTGTCATATTGAGTAAGTCACCTGAATCTTGTGCCATAAGCTTTTCGGGTACCTTGCGGGGAACGACTGTGTTGCTTACACCTGAAGCATTCCTTTGCCATATGCAAGCTAAGTGCATGAATATCTCCTTAACGTTCTTCCTGTCGGTCACTTGTTGTATTCAATAGCGTATTCGACTAACCTTCTTGCTGGACACTAAGTTCACGGCTCATTCTGACTTCCTTTCTTAGTGTAGCAGGTTTTGAATTTGATTCATAACAGACTCTACCGTGTATATGCATCATACCTTTGACTCGAACTGTACGCATCTCTTCCTTCTTGTTGATTCCATGATTGTTGGTGAAAAAGTTGCATGGATGTATGCTTGATGCTGATAATTCATTTGGTCAGGATACCATTTTTATTCGGGCTCGATATTCCTCATATAATAGAGTCTGCTAATAATTCCATCTTGTTGAACGGAGCTTCCAAATAACGGGCTCTTCACTGTTTCCTTTGAGTCCAATGTCGGTGAGCAATTTCCATAAGGGGAAAATAAGGTAACACCAAGGGCCCAAAGAAAGAAGCAAACGACAAACAAAAAGCGTCAAAATCACATACCGGTAATAGCACACACTCTACAGCTATTCACCACAATGATATGCATTCCTACTTAAGAAAAAAATCTCGCAAGAACTCCGGTACTACGATCTGACATGCTGTGGCAGTGTGCACGAAGGTGAATCAATGTGTGGAAGGGGGTCGGTGTAAACAAAGCTACACCAAACAGGGGCTTACACCGGTTCCGTCTAGACGGACACGGTGGAAGGAGGAATTTGGTGATCGTGGGTCAGAACACAGGGCTCGACCACGTCATCATCAAGCGTACGGAAGAGAACCGTACTCTTCCAGAGAATGGATGGCAGAGAAGGATAACTATGAAAAGAAGGGCTTGCGGGCATTGCCCTTTTCTGATAAGCAAGATCAGTAAGGGTTGCCAACGCGGCTCGAGGGATGGGCAACATCCGGGATAGAAGCATGTCTATCACCGAGACAACAGGGCGCCTGAAGAGAATGCATAGGTGTGGTACCGGTGGATCAATCCGACAAGGGATCAACATTACCAGGCACCTTGGTATCACTCCGCTGAGGCGAAGATGACACCACACAAAGGAAGAAGAAAGCTGGCTGGAGAGCGCACGTGTTGAGTCGAAACCGATGCCACCTACACTCACCAGATCCATCGTTAGTAATAACATATGTCGTTTATATGCATGCTATGCACAATCAAATACAACAAACAAGTGCAGCAAACCAACTGGATCCTCTACTACCGTTACTAACGCTCGCACGGTCTAGGGTGTCCTACAGCCAGACCTGCTCTGATACCAACTCTTGTGGCACACCGGTTCAGAGGAAACCGGAACACCCCGTATTCCGGCCCAAGGATCAGTCTTCTGGAATACGGAACCGTTGGCACAGAACAAATCAGCTCTTTATTACTATGGAAAGGATTACAAGGATACATAGATTACATCGCCTTAGCGATACTACACCTGCCTACGGTAAATCCTATGCTAGCAGCGGAACAGCTAACCATGTGATGAACTCCACTCCACAGGGACTCTAGCTGGAACACGCATCCTAGCTCGCAACTCGGAATCCTCGGCAATCAAACAATCACGGCATGACCTGCAAACTGGCATGACAAGCCAGGTGAGTACTTTGAATGTACTCGCAAGCTCACAACAAACATTAGCATTAAGGAAAGACAACATCATAGCAATCAAGATTAAGTAAAGGGTTGTTATTTACTAAAGAAGTAACAAATAACTAACTATATCACACTACCCTCACCGTACTCGGGTGATACCAACTCATGTGATCTTACCAAGATCCTTTAGTGAGTATCCTCAAGATCGATACCAGGACTTCTCACCGGCACGATGCCCAACTGTTACACCGGCACGATGCCCAACTGTTACACCAACACGATGCCCAACTGTAACATACTCAGACGAGTTCTTCCATCATTACTAACATACATACGGTTGACCAACTACTGAGGTCTGGTCGGGCTGTCCATTACCGTGGACACGGCTATTCGAATAGGTTTGACACTCTACAGAGGTTGCACACTTTACCCACACTCTGGAGCACTGACCTCGTGATCCCATTCGGGTGGACCAACATTGCTCCAACGAGACTTGCCTGACCCGTCACTCTTTCATCGTACCACTGGCAACCACTCCCTTCCGGAGTCCTGCCCTGGGTGGCCCTGTGTCCTCATGACACCTGTGTCCTCATGACACCTACCACCGTCGTGGCCAAACAAAACTGTCCCAACCAGGGACGTGCGCACAAAACAACTCAACTAGCTCACAGGGTTATCACCGCCTACCGGGCCAAGGTAGCACGCATGCATAACCCTCCCTCTTTGGAAGTACTGATGAAAGAGCACGCGATCACCTCGAGTCAAGGCCGTCCCATATCGGCAAATGTGGTTGCACTGATGAGCCTAGACAGGTCACTCTGATCAACCAACTAGGTTATCTTATCTTCGAATAATCTGTCACAGCTAACACTCTGATATCATAGCAATTCGATAATTAATAAGCTCAAGCCACTGTTGTTGATGCATACTCACAAGGTAATCATAGACATTAATACCAACCTCATGTCATCGACTAGTGTGTAAGACACTAGTCACTAACGATCCCGTACTCATATCAATGATAATTTATTCAACAGTGCATACTCACATTCCAGACTATCAACAGATGTATTTATTATTAAATTAGTTAATGAGACTATAATGTTGCAATGCAATAAAGCAAATGAAAGTTGTGGCTTGCGTGGGATGATGAAACCACTGGGAAGAAGCGCGAGGAACTCGCGGAAGGAATTGCCACAAACAATTCTCTCCCGGAGGAGGGTTGTATACGGCAAGGGCAACATGGTCATTTCCACTGGGATATCACATGGTGGAAATGGTACCATCTTGACGGGCTCGACGAGACGAAGACGTGGTCTTTGGAATCACTGGATCAGAGTCACGGATAAAAATATATGAAGGATTTTCTGCCAGGGACTAATCTACAATAAAAATATTCTCATCCGGGCCCATGGCAGCTGAAATGGTTGCGCACTCAGGGAGAATACGTTTTCCCGCAGGGAAAACGGAAACGCCGAGGGGCGCGTCCACTTATCCAGGTCAGCAGCAGATGGGTCAACCCCCGTGCGGCTGCCAGGTGGGGTCCGCGGGAGGTGGGGCCCTCCTCGCATGGGCGTCGCCTTCCTCCTCCTCTCGACGGGAGAGATGGCGAGGCCAGGCGCTCGGCCGACGACGGCCCGGCCGGCGACGGCCACCTTAGGTCGAAGCGAGGGCACCGGCGGAACCGGTGGGAGGAGTCGCACCCATGTGCCGCATCACCAGCACTGGAGAGGGGACGGGGCGATGACGGCTCGCGGTGGTCAGGAGCGGCGGCGGCGACTGGATCCTGGGCACGCCGCCACAGGGCCTCCGACAGCGAGACGAGGGAATGGGGAGAGACACCAGACCACAGGCCACCTTCGGCTGGCGAGGAAAGGGAAGAGGAGGCACGACACTGCGCCAATTTAAGAGGAAACCTCCAGCGGCCATGGCGGCGATTGGAGGGCAAGGGAGCTCCGGGAGCTCGCTCAACGGGTCGGGGAGGATGCTGGGGAGGAGGAGAGGAGGATGGCAAGGTCGCAGCACCCCGGGGTTGATTAAATAGCCGCAGCGACAAGAGCCGATAAGGACGGCTGCCGTGGCGAGCTTAGCCGCGCACTGGAGCTCCATGGCGATATTGCTGGCCTTTAGCGGCGTCGAGCAGCTTCGAGGACGGGATGGGACAGCTCAAGCAAGCTCTGGAAGGCTTGGAGAAGAAAGGGACGACGATGGGCACTGGCAGAACAGGGCGGGGCTTGTCGTGGCACGGCAAAGCCAAGTCCGGAGGGGGGAAAGGGTCCAGGAGGAAGGGGACGACGAGGGGAGGCTGCTAGACAAGAATAGAGGTCCAGGGAGAGAGGAAACCGATTGGCCGGAGGGCTCCACTACACAAAGGACGGCTATTGCATGCGAGCTGCATGGTCACCGCGTGAGCTGGTGCACATGATGCACCCTGGCATGCAGCACCATGTCTAGCAGAGAGTCCTTCCAAGGAGGGGTCCTACTGAGGTGATGGATCACCAATAGACACCAAGAGATGATGGGAAACTTCACTTGAAGTTTCCTGCAGCAGATTTGACCTGATCACTGTGGCCAATAGAGAAGGGATAAGAGCAAAAGCTCATGTCTGGGACACTTAGGGTTGGATGGACTACAATCCTGTCAAGTTTGAGGATCACAGGATCAAAATTGGACAAGGTTGCTTTGGAACTAGCTAATCTGGTCCAGAATAGGAATTTTGAAGTGGCACTCACATACATGCTTGGATTGAGCTCAAACTTGTAGGAGATGAATAATTTGGGCAGGAAAGGATTCTGTATTAAATTCATGCCATCTTCATAAGTCCAAGTGGCACTTCTTTCATATAGTTTCTCTCTGGACAGAAACTTAGAAGAATTACTGGAATTAATTGGCTACATAAAATGAGATCAAAATTGGTTTAGCAAGGTTTTATAGATAGTAGAATGTCCTGGTAAAAATTCAGAATTTATGGAGCAATATAAAATATAGTTTCTTCACAAATCCAAATAATGACGAGAGACAAAGATTTGAAGCTATGGTCACATGGTTGAAGGTGTGATGATGGAAGGTCAAATTTGGCGGAGAGGTATTATTTGAGTATATTGAGATGATGGAAAAGATTCAACTCATTTGAACACTCCTAGCTAGCACTTGCTTCACAAACCTTCTTGTGGATCAGAAACTTTGGAAATTTGCCAAGAAATATTTACTAGCTAGATTGAGTTGAATTTTGGCATAAGGCAATGATATGGCTAGGAAAGCGTGCCCACAAAGTCTGAAAGCAATCAAGCAAATAAAAAGGGTACTTGCTTCACAACTTGATAGATAGGGCAGAATCAGAAAAGGAATTATGAAGGAATATTTTTGAACATGGCAAGGAAAGATTTTGTCATATCTGAGGAAGGTATGACCCAATAGATTTATGAAAATTATTTGGTATATTTTGGATTGATATAAATGGGGGTTGCTTCATAACTCAAGGCAACTAGGATTATTCCTTTAAAAGAAAAAGGAATATTCCCATGGAAAGGAATCTTGGGATGGGCTCAAGATGGAAATGGCTAGGTCTTGGGGTGGTTTGAAGATTGGCAAGCCACTAAGAAAGGGAAATCAAGGGTGATCCCTTTTAGGTTTCAAAACTCAAACCACAAAAAAGCAAATCCAGATGAAAATCAAAGAAAAAGAAATGGGCAAAATCCAGGGTGTTACATACTTTGAAGCGCAAGTGTGGAAAAAGATAGTAGCATTGTCCCTTCTCTCTTTTTCTCTCATTTTTTTGTTTGGGCTCTTTGGCCTCTTTTTTTATTCCATTTTTTTCTCTTTTTTTGGTGGGCGTCTTTGGCCTCCTTTTCTTGGGCTGCGCTGGCCTCTTTTATTATTTCCTCACATGGGACAATACTCTAATAATGATGATCATCACACTTTTATTTACTTACAACTCGATACTTAGAACAATAATGACTCTATATGAAATGCCTCCGGCAGTGTACCGGGATGTGCAACGATCTAGCTTTTCGTATGACGTTGAAACATCTCGCTAGCTATCTTACGATCATGCAATGGCAAAATGAAAATGATGGCACATGTCATGAGACGGAACGGTGGAAGTTCCATGGCAATATATCTCGGAATGGATATAAAAATGCCATAATAGGTAGGTATGGTGGCTGTTTTGAGGAAGTTATATGGTGGGTTTGTGCACCGGCGAAAGTTGCGCGGCACTAGAGAGGCTAGCAATGGTGGAAGGTGAGAATGCATCTATACTATGGACTCACATTAGTCATGAAGAACTCATATACTTATTGTGAAAGTTTTATTAGTAATTGAAAGAAAGTGCTAAACGCATACTCCTAGGAGAAGGGTTGGTAGGAGTTGACCATCGCGCAATCCCGACCGCCACACAAAGGATGACAATCAATAAATAAATTATGCTCCGACTTCCTAACATAGCGGTTAACCATAGGTGCATGCTACGGGAATCACTAACCTCAACACAAGTATTTCTAGATTCACAACACCCTACTAACATGACTCTAATATTACCATATCCATATCTCAAAACTAATTGTGAGGAATCAAACTTCTCTTACTAATCAATGTACATGAATATGAAAGTTTTTATTATATCCTCTTTGGATGCCTATGATATTTAGGACTAATTTCATAAGACACGCCAATTACCAAGTTACTTAGAGAGAGCACTCTCAAAATGATATAAGTGAAGATCGAGAGTTTTTATTTCTACAAAATATGACACCGCCGTGCTATAAAAAGATTTAAGTTAAGCACTAGAGCAAAATTATCTAGCTCAAAAGATATAAGTGATGCTTATGGGAGCAAAATTATCTAGATCAAAAGATATAAGTGAAGCTCATGGGAGCTAAATTGCCTAGCTCAAAGGATATAAGTGAAGCTCATGGGAGCTAAATTTCCTAGCTCAAAGGATATAAGTGAAGCTCATGGGAACTAAATTGCCTAGCTCAAAGGATATAAGTGAAGCTCATTGAGTATTCTAACAAATTCATGATGAGTGCATGTCCCTCTCAAAAAGGTGTGCATCAAGGATGATTGTGATAAAACAAAAAGCAAGGACTCCTATAATACACGACGCTCCAAGAAAAACACATATCATGTGGTAAATAAAAATATAGCTCCAAGTAACGTTACCGATGGATTGAAGACGGAAGAGGGGATGCCTTCCCGGGGCATCCCCAAGCTTAGGCTTTTTGGTGTCCTTGAATTTTGCTTGGGGTGGCTTGGTCATCCCCAAGCTTAGGATCTTTTCACTCTTTATTCCATTGTCCATAAGAACATCACCCAAAACTTGAAAACTTCACAACACAAAACTTAAACAGAAACTCGTGATATCATTAGCATAAGAAAACAAACCACCAACTTTTTAGGTACTCTAGTAAACTTAATTTCCATTTAGATTGATGTTATATTACTGTATTCTCACTTCTCCATGGCTCGTACCCCCCGATACTAACCATAGTTTCATCAAAATAAGCAATCAACACAATAAAAATAAAATAGTTTGTAGCAATATGTATATTTCGTATACCTGTGCTATCCCGAAAATTCTGAACAAATTATGGAAATTAGGGAACTTTGCATATCAATCAGTAGTAAAAATAATCAACTGAAAATCTCTTTCTGGATAGGAATTAAAAATAACTTCGTGAGCACAAAGTTTTTGTCTTTTTTCAGCATGATTAAACAACTATCACCAAAACTAATCATAAAGGTTCTACTTGGCACAAACACTAATTGAAACATAAAAAACACAATCATAACAGAATCATGATGGTGTGGACTCAACAAAACAGAAAGTAAAAAGAAAAAAATAAATTTATTCATTGGGTTGCCTCCCAACAAGCGCTATCGTTTAACGCCCTTAGGTAGGCATAAGGCAATAGAATCAAGTATTGTCATCTTTCCTTGGGGACCAAGGGAGGACCTTTTTATCGAGAGCATCTATCTTCCTATTTTGTGAAAGCACGTGACCATTTATAGTGGAGGAAAGATTAAGCACATTACGTAAGTTCACGTCTAAACTAGCTTTCATTTCTTTTATTGATTCATTTTGATAGAAACACATGAGGGTGGTAGACTCATTTTCTCCTTTGGGATGCCCAAATATTGCTTTCATCCTTTAATAAGTGTCAAAGGCATCTCGAACAAGGAAACCCTTATTAAATATAGAATCCAAGACTTGTTTAAAGAGTGGGGGAGAGGAAAATGAGAGGCAAATGGCAAATAATGTAAATGCAAGAGATGAGTTTGCGATAGGTACTTGGTAGATATGCTTCACTTGAATACTCCCCCGCAACAGCGCCAGAAATTCTTCCTGCTACTTCTTGAGCTTGTGTTGGTTTTTACCTTGAAGAGCAAAGGGTGATGCAGCAAAGTAGATATAAGTATTTCCCTCAGCTTGAGAACCAAGGTATCAATCCAGTAGGAGTATCAAGATGAGGCACCAATGCACCTGCGCAAAAACAAACAAACTTGCACCCAACGCGATAAAGGGGTTACTTGCAAGGTGAGATATGATAGTGATAATAGGTAAATATAAATAAATAAATATAAGTGCAGCAAGGTATTTTTGGTATTTTTGTATGTAGATCTGAATATATAATGTGTAAAATAGACCCGAGGGCCATAGTGTTCACTAGAAGCTTCTCTCATGATAGCAAGTACTACGGTGGGTGAACGAATTACTGTCGAGCAATTGATAGAATCGCGAAAAGTCATGACGATATCTAAGGCAATGATCATAGATATAGGCATCACGTCTGAGACAAGTAAACCGATACTTTCTGCATCTACTACTATTACTCCACACATCGACCGCTATCCAGTATGCATCTAGTGTATTAAGTTCATAACAAACAGAGTAACGCCTTAAGCAAGATGACATGATGTAGAGGGATAAATTCATGCAATATGATATAAACCCCATCTTTTTACCCTTGATGGCAACAACACGATGCGTGCCTGGCTACCCCTTCTGTCAGTAGGTGAGGACACCGCACGGTTTGAACCCAAAATCAAGCACTTCTCCCATTGCAAGATATATAGATCAAGTTGGCCAAACAAAACCCATAACTCGAAGATAATTACAAGGATACGAAATCATGCATATAAGAAATTAGAGGAGACTCAAATAATATTCATAGATAATCTGATCATAAATCCACAATTCATCGGATCTCGACAAACACACCGCAAAAAAAACTTACATTGGATAGATCTCAATGAAGATCATGGAGAACTTTGTATTGAAGATCCAAGAGAGAGAAGAATCCATCTAGCTACTAGCTATGGACCCGAAGGTCTGTGGTGAACTACTCACGTATCATCGGAGAGGCAATGGTGTTGATGAAGAAGCCCTCCGTGTCCGAATCCCCCTCCGACAGGGCACCAGAACGGTCCCCAGATGGGATCTCGCGGAAACAGAAGCTTGCGGCGGCGGAAAACTATTTTCGTGGCTCTCTCTGTTGGTTTCGGGATTATAGGGAACTTATAGGCGAAAGATGTAGGGCAAAGGAGGCTAGGGGGGCCCACGAGCCTGCTACGCATGCCCCCTGGGCGCGCCTAGGTGGCTCGTGACCTACCACGAGACCCCCTGCCTTGGTTCTCAAGTCTTCTGGGTATCTTCTGTTATGGAAAAAATCATCCCGCAGGTTTTATTCCGTTTGGACTCCGTTTAATACTCTTACCTGAAAAAGGTCAAAAACACGGAAAAAACAGAAACTGGCACTCGGCACTGAGTTAACAGGTTAGTCCCAAAAATGATATAAAATAGCATATAAATGCATATAAGACATCCCAAGTTGATAATATAATAGCATGGAACAATCAAAAATTATAGATACATTGGAGACGTATCATCCTGCAGCTCCCCCTCTGAGTCGTCGCGCTCGGCGACGAGCTTGCCCAAGTCCAGGTTCCGATACCAGGACTTGGCCAAGCAGAGCACCATGTAGGCACCATCACGCGCGGCTGAGGCGCGCCAGGCATCAAGGCGATCGCCACCAGCCGCAAACCAGCAGGAGAGCCGGCTCACTTACGCCGGCTCCACGGCTTCGGGCTATAGAGCCTTTATCATCGATGTGCCGGTGCTCAGGGGCCGATCCAGGGATTCAGCCAAGACATGCAGGCGGGCTCTGAGGCCCACGCCAATCTCCTCCACACTTCAGCCGGCGGTGGCATCCACCTCCTGCCCGGCGACACGACGCTCCTCGCGGCTGACCTCGACAGGCGTTTCAGCCGCTTCCTGTGTCTCAGGGAAGAGTCCTGGGGCAGGGGGAGGGGTGTGATATGTCCATTTTGCATCATGCTTTTATGTTGATATTTATTGCTTTATGGGTTGTTATTACACTTCACGGTACAATACTTATGTCTTTTCTCTCTTATTTTGCAAGGTTTACATGAAGAGGGAGAATGCCAGCAGCTGGAATTCTGGCCTCAAAAAGGAGCAAGTTTGAGATACCTATTCTACACAACTCCAAAAGCAGTGAAAATAAACGAGGAATTATTTTGGAATTTATAAAAAATACTGGGTGGAAGAAGTACCACAGGGGAGCCACCAGGAGGCTACAAGCCTGCTAAGCACGACCTACCCCCTGGTCGCACCTAGGGGGCTTGTGGGCTCCCTGTTGGCCCTCTGGCTCCCCTATTTTGCTATAAGGAGGGTTTTGTTCTAGAAAAACTCAATAGGAGGCTTTCGGGAGGATTCGCCGCCGCCACGAGGCGGAACTTGAGCAGAACCAATCTAGAGCTCCGGCAGGGTCGTCCTGTCGGGGAAACTTCCCTCCCGGAGGGGGAAATTGTCGCCATCGTCATCACCAACACTCCTCTCATCGGAGGGGACTCATCACCATCAACATCTTCATTAGAAATATCTCATCTCCAAACCCTAGTTCATCTCTTGTAACCAATCTCCGTCTCGCGACTCCGATTGGAACTTGTAAGGTTGCTAGTAGTGTTAATTAGTCTTTGTAGTTGATGCTAGTTGGATTACTCGGTGGAAGATTATATGTTCAGATCCTTGATGCTATTCAATACCTCTCTGGTCATGAACATAATTATGCTTTGTGAGTAGTCACTTTTGTTCCTGAGGACATGGGATAAGTCATGCTATAAGTAGTCATGTGAATTTGGTATTCGTTCGATATTTTGATGCGTTGTATGTTCTTTTTCCTCTAGTGGTGTTATGTGAACGTCGACTACATAACACTTCACCATTATTTGGGCCTAGAGGAAGGCATTGGGAAGTAATAAGTAGATGATGGGCTGCTAGAGTGACAGAAGCTTAAACCATAGTTTATGCGTTGCTTCGTAAGGGGCTGATTTGGATCCACTAGTTTAATGCTATGGTTAGACTTTGTCTTAATTCTTCTTTCGTAGTTGCGGATGCTTGCGAGAGGGGTTAATCATAAGTGGGAGGTTTGTCCAAGTAAGGGCAGCACCCAAGCACCGGTCCACCCACATATCAAACTATCAAAGTAGCGAATCATATGAACATGATGAAAGCTAGCTTGACAGAAATTCCCATGTGTCCTCGGGAGTGCTTTACCTCTTATAAGAGTTCGTCCAGGCTTGTCCCTTGCTACAAAAGGGATTGGGCCACTTTGTTGCACCTTTGTTACTATTGCTACTTGTTACTTGCTACTTTCTACGAATCATCTTATCACACAACTATCTGTTACCGATAGTTTCAGTGCCTGCAGAGAATACCTTGCTGGAAACCACTTGTCAGATCCTTCTGCTCCTCATTCGGTTCGACACTCTTACTTATCGAAAGGACTACGATAGATCCCCTACACTTGTGGGTCATCAGGGTGCGAAGAAGAATAAGAGGAGGGAGCAACAAAGAAAAGAAGTTCAAGACAAAAGGAAAGAAGGGCTTACGGTCGAAATGGGTATCGGTCTCGTGGGCATCCTCCAAGGCCTCGCGCCCCCACACCGCGCTTGTGTGGGCTGCACAGGAGAGCTCTTCCTGGAGGGTCACGGCCGTCTCCATCGCCTTGGCCAGCTGCGCCTGCTTCTGGATCAGGGCCTCCTCCTTCTCCTTCAGAGTGGCGTCCTTGAGCTTCATCTCCTCGAGATGGGACGTCTTAAGACGCTCCTTGTCGGCAGCATTGGAGGAGTCTTTCTCCTCAAGAGTGGCGCGCAGCTGGTCCAGTTCGACCTAAAGGGCCGCCTCGTGATCCCTCTTCTCTGTATGGAGAAGAGCCAGCTGCTGCTGGAGCCGCTCGCCCGCCTCGTGCAAGACATCTCACTCTGAGACGGCCACGCCCAGCCGGCCCTGAAGATCAGCCGCCTGGGTCTGAGCCCGTAGCGCATTATACGCCTTCACTTGGGCGTCATGAAGATCCTACGGGCAAAGCAAAATAAAACAAAGGAAATAAGATTCGGCTCGGCTAATTCATAGCCGACCCGACTCTTGGGGGCTACACCCAGTGGGTGCGCTAGCGCCCTCCCCCCACTAAGAAAGCAAAGACAAGGCATAGCACGAAGAGATTCGGCCCGGACAATGCCTGGCCGGCCCGATTCTCGGGGCTACACCCAGTGGGTGCGCTGGCGCGCCCCCATTGACTCAAGAGAAGAAAAAATCAAAATCAAGACGAGCAAGACACAAACGATGAAGCACTCACCCTGGTGCGTTCCTCCAGGCGCTCCACATTGCTGTGGGCCATTCTCGCCGCTTGTTTCACCTTGTCCCGACTGCTGGCAAACATTGCCACCAGCTCCGGGACACCACTGAGCTCGGCCCCTGGGGTCAACGTCAGGCTCTCGGCGTTGTCCACCCGCCAAGTCTTCATTGGACGGCTCCTAGTGCTGGAGCCGGCTCCTCGAGCGGCCGGGCCACGGTTGGTCACGATGATCGCGCCGGCCTCAGGTGGCTGGTTGGTGGCTGGCTCCACCGACGCCCCAGCCGACATCGCCTCTGCAGCAGGGGGAGGATCGGCCGCATCTAGCGCATCCATGGTCATCTCCGGCGCCTCCAGGTTCAGCTCCGATGCGTCAGCCGCCTCGGCCTCCGGCGTGTCGGGGATCACCTCGAGGTCCACAGGCGCGGAGGCGTCCGGCTCGGACGGCTTGGCCGCCTCGGCCCTATGGCTGCACCTCGGGGCCGCCTCGCTAGTTGGCTCCTCCACGCGAGTACGCTTGGAAGGGTCATGCCTAACCTTCATACGCTTCTCCGTGGGCTTCTCAACCCGGCTGGGCTGAGATTTGGCCGCGGCCGTCTTCTTCGCCGCCACTTCCCAGTGAAGGCCGGATTGATCGTCAACAGCCTTCTGGGCAGCTTCAGCTGCTACCCAGCCGGCCCGTTCGGCAGCAGAGGCAGTTTCTTCCTCCACGTCTTCTGCCTCCCTGCAAGGCATGATTTGAGGAACCCATCCTCACTCGACAAAACAAAAAGAGAACAGCGAAGGGGTCTTAGCCCTCCACGACTGGAACCTGCTTCCTTATAGTGCCGGCTTGGCGTTTCTTGGTGCCGCCTGCTTGCCCTCCGGCTGGAGGTCCAGGCGCGGCGCGTTTGGACGTGGTGGCACCCTTGCCCTTGTTCCTGGCCGCCTTGCTAGGCGCGGCCATCTCGCCAGCATGGCGGCAGCCTCGGGTCATTGGAGGGCTGGTGACCGCCTCCACCTCTTCGGCATCCTCCCCGAAGGCTGCATTATACGAAGATGGTGGCGTCTCATCATCATCCATCCAGTCAACAAGGGGAGGCTTCAGGTGCTCACCATACGGCTCGGAGCCTTCCGACTCCAGCGCCTCCTCTGAGACGGCGTCTTGCGGCTCGATCATCCCCTCTTCTTAAATCTTCGAGGGGTCTGACGTATCCACGTTTGGAGCCGGTGGGGTGAGCTCCTGCAGCATCCCAAACAGGTGATACAACAACAGTTGTCAACCGGCTTAACAAGAAGAAACGACAGTTTCAAAACACAAAGCAAATACCAGATCCATGAGGACACTCACCGTTGGGGGAGGATGGTTCCTATCGTAAGGAACTAGCCCCCACTCCCAGTATCCTCCTTCATCGATGTTGGTGGAGGAGATCTGGTTCACATTCTTTGCCACCGCTCCAGGGTGGAAATTCTTGGTGGAGAGCCGGCATGGATCGTGTCGGCCGCTCATCTGACATATCAGATGAGGCCGCCTCTACAATGGCAGGATCCTGCAGGCCATCATGGTGGTAAGCAGGTCGCGGCCTACGAGGCTGTGAGCCCTCAAGCTATCGAGGTAGATGCCAATATGCCCTACCTCGGGAGCCGGCCGGGGGTACTTGGCTTGCAAGTTCTTCTTCACCGTCGGAGGCTCGTTGGCGAAGGGGGGCATGTTGATGGCGTCGTGGGTGGGGCTGGCATTCTTCACGTAGAAGAAGCCCCTCTGCCACTGCTTGATGGAGTCTTGGAGAGGCATCTGGGGGAAGCCGCACTTCGTTCGGTGATGCACCAGTGACGCGCCGCACGGGGTCATCGGACGTGGGCCATCGAGCTTCTCCACCTCGGCCATGTCCATCTTCTTGGACTGCTGCTTGAAAAAGAACAAGCTCTGCCAGAGGTCGAGGCGAGGCTCGATCCCCAGGAACCCCTTGCACAGGACGACAAACGAGGCGAGCTGAAGAATGGCATTCGGTGCCAGGTGGTGCGGCTGTAAGCCGAAGAAGGTGAGGAAGTTGCTAAAGAAGGTGCTCGCCAGGAGCCCTAAGCCTCGGTAGAAGTGTTCATCGAACACAACTACCTCTCCCTCCTACGGATTGGGAGCATTCTCAGCTCCGGGGATCCGCACGGTCACAAGGGAGGTTGGAGGCAGCATTCGGCGATGGCGGAGCGCGTCGATATGCTCGGCACAAATGTCGCTGTTGAGCCAGGCACCGTTGTGTTGGCCCTTCTTGGAAGAGCTGCTCGACATGGAGTCTGCACGGCAGCGAAGACGAAGAAGACGAGTCTCTCTCTGGGCTCAGGAAGGGAGGAAGCGCAAGTGTGGGGCGAGACGGAGGCGAATAGCCTCCTCAGTACCCCCGCACCCCATTTAAACCCCACGAAGGATCGTGGGGAGGGGATCCGGTGCGCACCGGTCCTATTACCTCCGGTTATTATGGAGGCTTTTACGACTCTCTAAACCCAATCGTCGTGGAGTAAATCCGCAGAGGATCCTCCGCACGGTGGTCGAGGGGGTGTCGTTGCGGGACCCAGGGCTCAGACCTCATCCCGTCAAACTGAACAAACCATCATCACGTCAGGACGGGCCTGGCACGTGGCGCGATCTGCACGACCTACGACGAAGTCGAGGCATTGCTTGAAAGCCAGCCGGCTTCCGAGCCGGCGTCCCCAGTCGTAGGCGGCGGCAGGAGTTCAACAACAAACAACTCAAGCTAGCGAGGCCGCCCTCTCCAAGGCGGCGGACCTCCCCATCTTCGGGGACTACTGTCGGGGGGATAACCCCGGGGTAGGCTCATCGAGCCTACTCCTTTGCCTTCAACCAAGAGGGAACATCAAGAACCATTCTATAAAGACCAAGTCCCCCTGGCCGGCTAGGAAATACCTGCCGGCTGGGGGCGAGACGGCCAACTCTCTAGCCGGCCAAGAATCACCTGCCGGTTAGAGGCGAGACGGCTACCTCCCCCTAGCTGTCTAGGCCAAGCCAGCCGGCTAGGGGCGAGGCGTCCGTGCCGAGGCCGGCCAGTCAAGCGACTAACCGGCTAGGGAGCATAAGTCACATCACACCGTAGGACATGACGAGACCCTACGGTTAAAGGTGGCTACCCGTCAGCAAAGGTACTGGATCGGGGTGCACGGGAGGTACAAGCATCGACGGCCACGCCACTGACCTCCTCCGGCTCCGATCCATCACCCTGCAAAGTGTCGGCCCGTCAAATTCCCACTCCATTACTGCACTTGACGTGGGAACAGTGGAGACGGCTGTACTGCCTGCCCATGATGATCCTTGCTGGACGACGCCGGACGTACCACACGGGTCCTACGTCAACCTTACGCGATAGCCTTATTGGCTAGCCGGCGGGTCCCACAGCCAGACGGGACCTCGCAGCCGGCGGGCCCCATCAACGACAAGACAAGACCCCGTGGGCCCCTTGGCCAGCCGGGTGCCACTCTTTTACCTTTTATCCATATTGTAGGTCAGTGGGTTCGTCTATAAACCCCCCCCCCCCGCCCCCTCCATGCAGAGGGTCGGTCAACTCAGCACACACACACACCACATAGGAGAGGCAAACGTGAGCCGCAGCTCCTTCTTCCTCCTCCGCAATACAACTCCAGGAGCACTTTGTAGTCCCATTCATGCATCATACACTCTGGCAGGATTAGGGGTGTTATCTCTATGCAGAGCCCTGTTATTGCACTTCACGGCACAATACTTATGCCTTTTCTCTCTTATTTTGCAAGGTTTACATGAAGAGGGAGAATGCCGGCAGCTGGAATTCTGGCCTGAAATTGGAGCAAGTTTGAGATACCTATTCTGCGCAACTCCAAACGCCGTAAAAATGAACAAGGATTTTTTTCGGGATTTATAAAAAAATACTGGGCCAAAGAAGTGCCAAAGGGCGCCAGCAGGTGGCCACAAGCCTGCTAGGCGCGGCCACCCCCATGGCCGCACCTAGGGGGCTTGTGGGCACCCAGCTGGCCCTATGGCCCCCCTTTTGCTATAAGAAGGGTTTCGTCCGGAAAAAAATAAGGATGAGGCTTTTTCGAGGATTCGCCGCCGCTAGGAGGCGGAACTTGAGCACAACCAATCTAGAGCTCCGGCAGGACGATCCTGCCGGGGAAACTTCCCTCCTGAAGGGGGAAATGGTCGCCATCGTCATCACCAACACTCCTCTCAACGGAGGGGACTCGTCACCATCAACATCTTCAACAGCACCACCTCATCTCCAAACCCTAGTTCATCTCGTGTAACCAATCTCCGTCTCGCGACTCCGATTGGTACTTGTAAGGTTGCTAGTAGTGTTAATTAATCTTTGTAGTTGATGCTAGTTGGATTATTTGGTGGAAGAGTTTATGTTCAGATCCTTGTTGCTACTCATTACCTCTCTGGTCATGAATATGATTATGCTTTGTGACTAGTTACTTTTGTTCCTGAGGACATGGGTTAAGTCATGCTAATAGTAGTCATGTGAATTTGGTATTCGTTCGATATTTTGTAGTGTTGTATGTTGTTTTTCCTCTAGTGGTGTTATGTGAATGTCGACTACATAACACTTCACCATTAATTGGGCCTAGAGGAAGTCATTGGGAAGAAGTAAGTAGATTATTGGTTGCTAGAGTGACAGAAGCTTAAACCCTAGTTTATGCGTTGCTTCGTAAGGGGCTGATTTGGATCCACTAGTTTAATGCTATGGTTAGACTTTGTATTAATTCTTCTTTCGTAGTCGCAGATGCTTGCGAGAGGGGTTAATCATAAGTGGGATTCTTGTCCAAGTAAGGGCAGTACCCTAGCGCTGGTCCACCCACATATCAAACTATCAAAGTAACGAACGCAAATCATATGAACATGATGAAAACTAACATGACAGAAATTCCCGTGTGTCCTCGGGAGCGTTTTTCCTCCTATAAGACTTTGTCCAGGCTTGTCCCTTGCTACAAAAGGGATTGGGACACTTTGCTACACCGTTGCTACTTTTTTTACTTGTTGCTTGCTACGAATCATCTCACCACACAACCACTTGTTACCGATAATTTCAGTGCCTGCGGATATTACCTTGCTGAAAACCACTTGTCAGATCCTTCTGCTCCTCGTTGGGTTTGACACTCTTACTTATCGAAAGGACTACGATAGATCCCATATACTTGTGGGTCATCAAGCCCTGAACCTGGTTACATCGTGCGTTCCATGCTTGTACCATCCTCGTTCCCAGCGCCATCCGGTGCCACTTCGTTTCCCAACATCTTTAGCCTACCCATGGCTTATGTTGTGAGTAAACACCGACAGCGTTGAGCATGAACATGATTGGATCGTGTTTCTTGCAATACGATTATTCATTTAAAGAGAATAATGGTTATTCTATTTTCTTGAATAATTACCTTCATTGAATTATTGAATCTCGATCGTAGTGTTACACATGTTCATAATATTGATGCCAAAAGATACAAAGTAGTAATGATAGTACCACTTACTTGTGGCACTGTCGCTTGAGTCATGTCATGTGTAAAATGCATGAAGAAGCTCCATGGATCTTTGTACTCACTCATTTTTGAAACATTTGAGATATGCAAACCATACCTATTGGTATAAATGCATGAAGAAACTCCGTGCAGATGGATGATTTGGACTCACTTGATTTTGAATCACTTGAGACATGCAAATCATACCACATGAAACAAGAAAGTAACTTGTTGGAAGTAATACATTTTTGATGTGTGCAGTCCAATGAGTGCTGAGGCACGCAGTGAATATCGTTATGTTCTTACTTCACTCACGATTTGAATAGATACAAGAATATTTACTTGATGAATGACAGGTCTGAAATGTTGAAAAGTTCAAAGCTAATTCAGAGTAAAGATCGTCGTGACAAGAGGATAAACTATCTACGATATGGTCATAGAGATAAATATCTGAGTTGCGATTTTTGGTACATAGTTAAGACAATGTGGAAGTTGTTTCACAATTCATACCACCTAGAACACCATAGTGTGATGGTGTGGCCGTACGTCATAGTCACGCCCTATTTGATATGGTGCATATTATGATGTCTTTTATCGAATTACCACTATCGTTTATGGGTTATGCATTAGAGACAACCGCATTCACTTTAAGTAGGGCACCGCGTATTTCCGTTGAGATGACACAATATGAACTATGGTGTGGAGAAACCTGAGCTGTCGTTTCTTGAAAGTTTGGGGCTACGACGCTTATGTGAAAAAGTTTCTGTAGCGACCTGACTCAAAACGAGTCAAACCTCTGTGCATCTATGCCATCCCTGGATCAGTATGCTAGCACACACAGTACATCAATGTATATATCAAAGTGAAATCACATTTAAATAACTTAGAAATGATATATACCTCAAAATCTCAACGGAAACAGTCAAGGGAATGGAGTCCCAATAAACACCAACGGCAAGTTGAGTACAGACCGTAACCCTGCACTACTAGGAAAAGGGCTATAGATGATATAGACACTAATGGCGCACCAGACAAGTAGTGCACCACTACTATATAGCAGTGGCGCACCATGTGCAGGTGTGCCATCAGTGTGATGGACACTAATGGCGCACCACACACTCGGTGCACCACTACTATATTTTTTTTGCAAAACTACTAATGGCGCACCACCAGCTGGTGCGCCGTTCGTAACCAGGGTTACTAATGGCGCATCTGTAGGTGGTGCGCCACTACTATAATTTTTTTTTGCAAAACTACTAATGGCGCACCACCAGCTGGTGCGCCATTAGTAACCAGGGTTACTAATGGCGCATTTGTAGGTGGTGCACCACTACTATAAAAAAATTGCACCCCACCCCCTCCCCGACCACTCTCTCTCCCGTGCCCACTCTCTCTCCACCCCCACCCCCACCCCCGTTCCGCCGCTCCCACGCTCTGCACCGCGCACAGGGCTCGCTCCTTCCCTCCCTCCCGCCGCCGCGCTCTTCCAATACCCGCCGCCACTCCCATGCAGGGCTCGAGATCTGGGCCCGCTTCGCCTTCGGTCGCCACAGCCGCGTCTACTATGGCCGCTACAATGGCCGCGAGGTCGCCATCAATGGGAAGGGACCCCGAGGCCCAGAGCCACGCACCCAACCACCGGAGCGGAGCCAAAGCCGGAGCCCCTCCGCGCGCAGCGGCGCCACCTCCCCGCCGGCGGATTCCGCGTTGACGGGCGCCGCCCCAACGAGGTGAGCCCTCGCTCCCTCCCTCTCGCCTTCGTCCGGTTTCAGCTCGGCTGGCTCTGATTCTTCTCGGTCGGCGTCTCGCAGATGCGGCAGCTCAAGGGCGAGGTCGGCGTCGTCTCCAGGGCCGACGGCTCAACGCTCTTCGAGATGGGCAACACCAGGGTCATCGCCGCCGTCTACGGGCCCCGAGAGGTACGCCCATGTCCCTCATCTTGCTCGCGCACACCAACTGTTCGATGCAGTGACTGTTAGGGATTAGCACGAGTTCTGTAGTTGATGATTGGTATTAAGCTAATTTGGGGCAGGTTTTCTGCCATGTATGACGTAATGCCCGTGAGGATTAACGTCAGGTTTGTTGGTAGTTAAGTTGTGGATTCAGGATGGTATTTTTTCCAAAGAGGGCACGGAATGTTTGATGGAATGTCTATGAAAGGCTACTTTGAAGTTTCTAGTTAGTTTCCGGATATATACTTATTTGGGGGATCTCTTTTGAAGTTCATGCAACACATTTGATCTAGTGTCTATGAACCTATTTATAGTGAGCTTTCTACTTTCTAGTTAATTTTCGGAGTTACATGACATCGAGCACTGAGACGGCACAACAGTCTTGTCATGTTTTGAACCTTGATGGCGGTGGGAAAGGCTACCGCTGACTTTGAAATTTAAATTAAATGTTAGAGGGGTTCACAAGTACATACAAAACTACAAATCAGAAAGAAAGAGGGGTGGGAGTGCAGGGGTCAGTGGTGAAATAGAGGGGGGAACTAGGCCAACTAGATGAGATTACAGAGGTTGTGCAAAAGAGAAAATGAAAGATTCTAGCTTATGCTTTCTCCAATGAACCAGCAATGCAAAGTCTCCCTTAAACCAGATAGCCAGGAGCCATGCGATGGTGGGATCCCTCTGAACAATTTATCATTTCGCTCTTTCGTGTAAGCAGATTCCAAGTTCACGCAGCAGGAGCTCCCGGCTTGCAAACCGATTCTCACCCCAAAATGGGTAGGTCGACAGCACATCCTGTCTGGTCTGAATAAGATTTAGCTCGAGAGGACCGCCTCACAAACGATTGCGCTTATGTTTATACAGGTCATTTCTGTGTTTATTCTTGTTGGCGCCATTTTTGTCCCCATAGGCGTCGCTTCTTTGCTATCTTCACGAACTGTATGCTGAATATGCCCTATGCTGATTTGACGATATGTTCGCCATCTTTGTTAGCTAACGTCGGGTATTTTGTGCGTAGGTTGATGCAGAGACCGTCATCGAGGTGGGTGATCCCAAGGAAACCATATGTCAAGCTGTAGACAAGTTGAATGTTGATCTGCTCATCCTGGGCAGCCACAGCCGTGGACCTATACAGAGGTACCGATCATAATCCTTTTTTGCTCATCCGGATTTCATTTTGAGTTCTAGACATGTGTTACTCCCTTGCGCTCTGTTCTAAACCAATTACCAAATTCCTGTCAATGCTAATTGCAATGATGTTCTTATTATTTGCTCGCAATGTGACTGACGCCTGAATTGGAGATGGATAAATATTTGTTGTCAAGAGCTACCATTTATTTAGATAAATAGGTAGTTGTCAGATACAAAGTGCTGATTAGTGCGGGCGCATGACAGGGCGGCGGCGGCAGCGCACGAGCACGTGGGTGACAAGCGAGGTAGCTACGTGCGACGATGAACGGCGTGGACAACACGGCGCGTTGGCTACCCGGCACGGGCGTCTCGGCCACAACATCCACATGAAAGTACTAGATCATCGTCATGGACAAGCCCGGCGGCGAGGGCGCCTCCAAGCACCAGATGATCGACTGCTACATATAGACCCTCGCCAAGGTCCTCGGAAGGTACTCCCCACCCATCGTGCACCCCTCACCGCTACTTGCCTGCTCCTGCTGCTGCATCTAATCAGGAACGATGCTTCCATGACAGCGCCGATCGGCTAGTCTCTGATGTAGTGATACTGTCTTAGACAAGATGTACTGAAACTGCTTGCCTCTGTTACCTTATTATCAGTGTCCATTTTTGGCGCAATCCATGCTCTGAATACATGGTCTAAAACTGCAGACACTGCAGGTTCTTGATTACTTCCCCGTAGTATCTTGTTTATTTGAAATGATGTGCATAGTGTGCTAGCCTTCTGGGCCAGATTACTTCCAACTAGCCATATAATCTGCACTTGAGTTAGTTTTTACCATCTTGGGTGTTCATCTGGAGGAAGATATCATTGACGGATAGTAAAATTTGATATATGTGTCTCTATGATTCTCGCCAAGGAAAATTAAGGATTTGAACCATGTCTGATCCAAAAACACAAAGAACTCCACTACTTTCTTTAACCTCCAAAGTAACTGCCAAAGAATGCTAAAATTAGTTTAAATTTTAATTGTCAAGCAGATAGGTTGTAGTTGTCACAGTCTGTTTTTTGTAACAATGTAAGCATTTCAGAGCTGGCCGTACTTCAACCTATCATACATCAGTTATTGCTACATGTAATTTTGCCGTGTTGTCAATGCTCTATTTATTTTACTTGTCAATGCAGGGTTATGGAAAGGCTCCCGGGGGTAATAATTGATTTTGTTGGAGATGGACCTTAAAGATGCACCATTGTTCAACTGCCAACTATCTGTTGTTTTCAGTAAGACACAACCCTATATTTTGTCGCAGTCCATGCAGTAAATCTATATGACGCATCATACACTGGAGTATTTTTATGTTTCATCGGGTTTTTCTGAACTATGATCCTATTGAAGCTCAATGTACATTGACCTTGACTTGTTCTGCCCAGCGTAACACGGTAACTGGTTGCAGAGTCCAGTGAGGAGCACTAGTGTTTTCCGCTAGTTAATTAATATGCGTGCACTCAGGAGCAAGAACATATATTTGATATGCATAGTCTTCTCTCTCTCACTCTCTACATATTAGTACTTATGTTCTTCATATACGTGCATGATGGCCGCCTGCTACCCTGCTTAAATTGGACAGAAATATATGTTTTGCATATGTGAGACCAGGTTGGTTGGGCGTTTCCTAAATCCTGATGTTTTCGACGGATACTGGATATTTTATTTTTAGCAGTTGTGTCTCTTGTAGCACCATACTCCTGAATCAGTCCGTGTGTAGCTATAATGTCGCTGCATGTTTCCTTCCCTGTGCAAACTTTTGTTGGTTGACCTGAGGATCCTTTCCCTGTGCAAACTTTTGTTGGTTGACCTGAGGATCCTTTTAAATTGCAATCTTTGTCCTGCTGATTGATTGACTCGAGTGACCCATAAAGAAAATTACTTTTGTAATTACAGACAAGTGAAGCTACACCTAGAACAGAAGATTGGGAGCTCCCTGCTGTGGTAGTCCCCCCCTCCATCCCCACCACCCCCGCCCCCGACGGCCTGTAGATCCTAGACGGCCCAGGCATGCCTCTTCCCCTTACTGCCATGTACATAGCTTACTTGTTATGTTGTCGCGATTAGATAAATTTCTATGAACATCGTCATTCTATTTGAGTGTATTGGTTGGTGATTAGTCGAAAAAAGGCATAAATTGGAGAAGAAAAATTGTAGATTTATTCTACTATAAAAAATCCAAGGGGCTCCTTATCTACACTAGCTTACTCATTGGCTCAGGAACATGAACATATACTGCTATGCTTTATATGCCTAATTTTTTTGAAGTTTTCTTTAACTTTGGATAGTCTTTTGTTACCAAGTAGAACAATCAGGACATACATAACCTCTCTCTCTCTCTCACACACACACACACACACACTCACAATCAGGACATACATAACGGCTGGTAATCGAGCCGTTGGCAATTTATTGTTTGGATGTGTGGTGGCGGTCTTGTGTTATTGTGACTGATCATCATCTTGCTTGAGGATGTGATTGCAATTCTGTGTTGGGCTCCTTTTTGCAGTGCATGCACCATTTATTTGTGCAATCCATATTCTGATGTCTACACCCCATTGCATGTCCGTCCACAAGGCTTGTCTTGTTGTCCCTATGGTCCGGTCTCGACAAACCCTAAATTATAAAACCTTGGCTTTTAGGGTGCCTCGGTGTCGATAAAAACCTAAATGATGAAAGCTTAGGCTTTTAGGGTGCCTCGGAATTGACAAACCCTAAATGATAAAAACTTAGCTTTTAGGATGCCTCGGTGTCGACAAACCCTAAATGATGAGACCATGATCTTGTTCCTTGACAATAACCAACTTTTTGACCAAACTTTTTTCCTATTTAGAGCGAAACATGGCCCACAACGATGAGGCCGGTGGTTCGGGCAAGGCATTCTGGGAGCTGTCCCAGGAGATGGAGGAAGAACCTCACCGCTATGAGGACGCCGCGGAAGACACCGATCCCGACTACACAACCCCTAGTGACGTCGGGGATGACACCACTGATGGTGCTGCTGAGGATGCCACTACTGATGATGGCAGCACATGCACAGATGGTAGTGATGCCCGCATCTCTCTTCTATGTGATGGTAGTTTAGATGATGGATATCGACTTGTAATGTGAAGACAAACTCGCTACTCGTGGTCTCGAGACTTGTAATGTTCTAACTTTGTTCGGTATTTTAAATTCGAAGACTAATACGATGAATTGTATTCGGAGACTAATATTCTATTGTATTTGATAAATCTACTGTTTATATGTTGTGCTCTCAATATTCTGTGCAATAATATGTTTTGTAATATGTGCAAATATCAGGAAAAAAATAATACCTAATATTCATACTAGTGGCGCACCACTCAGCACTTTAGTGGCGCACTGCAAAAGCACACTAGTGGCGCATCGTCAACTAGTGCGCCATTAGTAAGCCAGAGCACATGGGTAGATATGGCCCCTTGGAGGCATACTAATGGCGCACCATTAGCTATACTAATGGAGCACTTCCTGGTGCGCCATTAGTATACCAGATACTAATGGCGCACTATGAGCTATACTAATGGCGCACTGCCTGGTGCGCCATTAGTATACCAGATACTAATGGCGCACCATGAGCTATACTAATGGCGCACTGCCTGGTGCGCCATTAGTATACCAGATACTAATGGCGCACCTATGGTGCGCCATTAGTAAAAAATTCTAATGGCGTGATGCTAGTGGCACACCAATAGTGCGCCATTAGTAGCCAAAACAGGTGCGCCACTAGCAAGCCTTTTCCTAGTAGTGCTGAATCGTACTCTTACTCGTTGAAGAAAGTATCTGCACTAAAAGATGTTGCAGCCGTGTAGGTCAGCATATTGAATATGTCGGCAAGTCACAAAAGAAAGGGGTAAAAATATCATCTATACTATATGCATATATGGCAGGTGGGGCTGTAAGTTTTTAGCGGAAAACAATGTTTTCTCCTACAACAAGAGAGGGGCTAAAAGCAAAAATATTACTACATTGTTGGTTGTTAATGAGATGGTTCCACCAACCAGTTCTCATACCCAAGTTATCAATATTACCCACATCAAATATATATAATGGTGTTGAGAATTCCTGATAGTTTCAGTTCCTTTGGCTCAAGTTGTCCATGACCGTGGACACGGCTAATCGATTAGGTTTGAGTACTCTGCAGAGTTTTGCACACGTTCCCCACAAGATTTGATCGCCTCCGTGTATGTCCTCGCACTTCAGGGTGTTTGAAGACCGGATGATCAAAACATGGTCTTTCAACGGGTTCCTCTGATCCTCAGTCGGTGCCCATCCAATCCTACCGTTCTTCTACATCTCATAGCACCGCCTGTCCAGAGTCACCACGTTGTCCAACCAAGCCAGAGCCCATAATGACTTGTGGCTGTGCAGGTAAGCCTTGGGTCTTGAAAATATCCATCCGTCTCTTCGAGCCTAGGTGAAGCTTTCCGCAGGATGTCATGGCGCTTCCCCATGCATCCCGGGTCATCCACTGGTTTCTCGAGGGAGCCCATCTAAACCGTCCTTCACCCAGAGGTATATTTCATTCTGAGGTCTTGCAAGTCTTGGAATCTTTAGGTCTTGATTATTATGTTCTCACAACACTCATGGTAAACACTCAACCAAAACCCTGTCTACTTGGAGCATAGCATAATAATGTCCCGGCCAAAGTAACAAGGGGGTGGGTGCCTACCACATGATACTACATCAAGATCCAAAATTTCCAGGTACCTACTTTGCATGTAATTGGGTGAAGAAAGGTAGAACTGCAATGCATATAAAACATAGGTAACAATATGATCAACGTGAATTGCCTGGTGAGGTTGATGAAGAAGAATTATCGTTCTCGAGAAATAACTTGATAGAACTATTCGTCACTCTCCGATGAAATCTATATAATCAAACATAGTATTCACATAAGCACTCACACTACCAATCAAAATAAAATCACTAACACATAAACACTATAGCACAAAGTGATGCAATTCACTTTACATAACGAAAACAGAATCTGTTTTGGTAAAAACCACAAATAAAAAATATATTTAAAAAATATTTGGAACTTAAACTACTGAAACATATGATCACTAGGAACCAGTAGCAAAAAGAATTAAATTAAAAGTTATTTTTAAACTCCCGGTATAAGCAAAACAAGATTTAAATCAAATCTGTTGTAATTCGAAATTTGAATTTTCAAACATAGACAAATAATATGTTTTCAGAAACTACATGAAAATTTTGATCTAACGCAAAAAGAATCAACTTCATTGGACTTCTATAATAAAAGATATAAGGGAAATAAAAACAGAATTGGTTCCATTTTTAAAACTAAAAACTGAAAATAAAGAAATCCTAACTAGTGAACAGGGCCACGTGGCGCGTCCTGGTTGGCTAGGGGGTGTGCGCTGCGGTGCTAAACGGGTGATTGGCCGCAAAATAAACAAAAACTCTCTGGCTAATATTAAGTGAAGAAAAACCCGGTCGGTTTTGTTTAAAAGACCGAAGGGGTACATGATTTCTAATCTGATGCGTTCGTTTTCGATCCAACGGCTACCGGAGGGGGAGATGGGGTGCTCACAGGGGGCTGCTGGGGTTGGTTCTTCTCCGGCGAGGCAGGGTGATGGTGGTGGTAGGGGATGGCCCTCTCGCGGTCTCCGGCGGCGTCTGGAGGGTCCGGGAGATGGCGGCGGTGCTCCGGCGTCTGTTGGGGGTGATGGCGAGGCGAGAGGGGGTCGGGGTGATGTGCTCGAGCTCCTGGAGCTTCGGTGGCGGCCGAACTCCAGCGAGGAGCGGGGGGGTGGCCTGGGCGAGGGGGCTCGGCGTTTGGGGGGAACGGAGTGCGGAGGCGAGGGGGGCTTTTATAGGGGGAGAGGAGGCTCTCGGGAGGGAAGGGGAGAGAGATCCGGGAGGAGATCGGCCGGCTCCGGCGAACTTGGAAGGGACTCGGGGGAAAGGAAAGAGAGGGAGAGAAGGAAGGGGGTGACCGGGGCGGGTGTCGGGTCGGCCGGTGGGGCCCGGTGTCAGAGAGAGCAGAGGGCGAGGCGGCGCGGTCGGTTGGCCGATCCAGATCCAAATCGGATCCTGCTGTGGAGATCTAGGCCGATTCCTTTTAAATGACGCCCGATGTGATTTCCTATTAAAAAGGATTCTTTCCTATTTTTCAAAAAAAGAACTAAATCAAATAAAAAGGCAAGTAAATAAAACCCAAAAATAGGGGTATTATATATCAAAAATTTCAGAAAAATAAACTCTACACGATGAACATTTTTCGACGGCCAAAATAAAAACTTAAAAAAAAGTTTTTTTCAAATAATCCCTAAATGCTTTATTTCCTTTTGCAAATATTTTCTCAATTAAATTTTGGTTTTCTTGGCTCAAAATATTTCAATGAATGCCCCTGGTTTTGGAGGGTCATGTTCCTCCTCTCTTTCTTGCTTGGCAAGAATTTATTCCCGGCATTTCCTGAGTGGAGAAAAATAGAATTTGCAAAACAAAAAATCGAAAGAAAATTCAAATGCCACCTTCATTCAAATTCTTTATAGTTGAAGAAGTCATGTCATCTTCTCTCATTGATTTTAAATGGATGAATTTGAATTCATAGGAAAAGGGGAAAGTCATTTTATTCCCTCTCATTCAAAAGTTTTTTTAAAAAGTTTCAAATTTCACTCAAGTTTCAATCACTCAAACAAACAAACAATCATTCTAATAATTATATGAACATTCCAAAATTTGGGATGTTACAAACCTACCACACTTAAAGTGAATCTCGTCCTCGAGATTCGAAGAGGCTAAAAAGAGAGGTTAGGGTTTTTGGAGGTCTTCAAACAAATCTGATCTCCTGCAGAGTGGGATGCTACCAAACTTAAAATGAGAGTTACTGGTCCCTCAAAATTTTAGAAATCCTGTGGGGTCTTGGCATCTGACTCCGCACATTCTTCATACTAACTCCTTTGGTGATGCATCTTTCATTACATTCATAACGTTTCCATCAAAATCGAGGGTTCTTCTGTTGATATAAGTTTCTTCCACCACTAAGTCTCCTTAACTGACAGTATCGCGATCGATTCTAAATAACATATCGATGATTCTCATGGTGGTATACCATTTGTGGTTATCCTGCAGAGAGAGGGGTCTTGGTTTCATCCTCATCGTAAAATTTCTTACGTGTGACAACAAATGCCATGTTCATGCGGTTTTCATCATACCATTCTAAGGCTTAAAAAAAAGCTTCAAAGAACGTCATCCCTCTCTATGGGTAAGTCTCTCAGATTTACCATTCCGAATAGCAAGAGAACGATAAGAGTAAGTCGTCATGGTGGCCAAGCCAAGGCGCACTGAAATCATTACCTTGTGTAAGGCTTAGTGAATCTCGTATTCTAACACTTGGGCATCCTTACAAGCATTGCAGAATTTCTCTTGTCCATGAACGAAGTTCGGAAAATCCATTGGTTCTGCAAGCTGAACAAAACATCTATCATATCTTCACAACTCTCAGGTTTTCGTATGCTCCTAAGAAAATGTTTGCTGGTCCATCGTAACTTCTTCCAAGTTTCTTTCTTCATAAAGGTAGTACTTGATCCTTATTAGTCCCGGGGTCTGTGGGTTGTAGGCCCACTTTAACTCATACTTAAAATTATTCCGCCTTTAAATCCTATAGTGTTTCATTCCATCATACTCTTGGGGTAACCATCATATAATAAAAATCCTCAGACTTATTTTTTTGGTACACACTTCACTCTATGGGGTACTTTCTTTTTCCATTGGTGTGTTTTCCATTAAAAGGTATTGGTTCATCCAAAAATCATATTCGTTTCATATTAAATCCTTTATTACATCCTTAATTTATTCTCAAAACTCCAATTTCAAAAATAACTTTATTACAAATGCTGCCATCCACATTGTTCGGTATGGTCAAGCATTTCTGCCAACTTTATTCATTTGTCTCCTTTGGAGATACTTTAGTTCCACTGGAACTTTCCAATGTGTTCCTTGAAATCATCCATCTTTTGCTTTCTCATGGTGTCCATGAGCTTCATTTCCATCATCTCCGCATGCACTTCACTCACGTATTCCTGGGTATGACGGAGTCTTGCTTCAAGTATTTCGCCAATCTGACGTATGGCTTCCATGACAGCTTCACGGACAGCATCAAAGAAGGTTGCTCGTGGTACATGTAAAATGAAAACATATTGCCCCATAGTCTTTGGACAAACTCCTTTCACATGGTGGAGGTGTACTTCCACATACCAAAGTTCCACTCCATTTTTCATGAACGGGTAGCCTTTGTAGACTGCATCTCCTTCAAGATGAATGTGTGATTGCACTATGATATATACATTAATGTACTGTGTGTGCCAACATACTGATCCAGGGATGGCACAGATGCACAAAGGCTTGACCCGTTTTGAGTCGGGTCGCTACAGATATAGTATCAGAGCCAGGTTTATCTGTAGCGACCCGACTCAAAACGAGTCAAGCCTCTGTGCATCTGTGCCATCCCTGGATCAGTATGCTGGCACACACAGTACATCAATGTATATATCAAAGTGCAATCACAGGTAAATAACGTAAAACTGATATATACCTCAAAATCTCAGCGGAAACAGTCAAGGGAGTGGAGTCCCAATAAACACCAATGGCAAGTTGAGTGCGGACCATAACCCTGAATCATACTCTTACTCGTCGAAGAAAGTATCTGCAACAAAAGACGTTGCAGCCGTGTAGGTCAGCATATTGAATATGCCGGCAAGTCACAAAAGAGAGGGGTAAAAATATCATCTAGACTATATGCATATATGGCAGGTGGGGCTGTAAGTTTTTAGCAGAAAACAAAGTTTTCTCCTACAACAAGAGAGGGGCTAAAAGCAAAAATATTACTATATTGTTGGTCGTTAATGAGATGGTTCCACCAACCATTTCTCATACCCAAGTTATCAATATTACCCACATCAAATATATATAATGGTGTTGAGAATTCCTGATAGTTTCAGTTCCTTTGGCTCAAGTTGTACATGACCGTGGACACGGCTAATCGATTAGGTTTGAGTACTCTGCAGAGTTTTGCACATGTTCCCCACAAGATTTGATCGCCTCCGTGTATGTCCTTGCACTTCAGGGTGTTTGAAGACCGGATGATCAAAACATGGTCTTTCAACGGGTTCCTATGATCCTCTGTCGGTGCCCATCCAATCCTACCGTTCTTCTACATCTCGTAGCACCGCCTGCCCAGAGTCACCAAGTTGTCCAACCAAGCCAGAGCCCATAATGACTTGTGGCTCTGCAGGTAAGCCTTGGGTCTTGAAAATATCCATCCGTCTCTTTGAGCCTGGGTGAAGCTTTCCGCAAGATGTCATGGCGCTTCCCCATGCATCCCGAGTCATCCACTGGTTTCTCGAGGGAGCCCATCTAAACCGTCCTTCACCCAGAGGTATATTTCGTTCTGAGGTCTTGCAAGTCTTGGAATCTTTAGGTCTTGATTATTATGTTCTCACAACACTCATGGTAAACACTCAACCAAAACCCTGTCTACTTGGAGCATAGCATAATAATGTCCCGGCCAAAGTAACAAGGGGGTGGGTGCTTACCACATGATACTACATCAAGATCCAAAATTTCCAAGTACCTATTTTGCATGCAATTGGGTGAAGAAAGGTAGAACTACAATGCATATAAAACATAGGTAACAATATGATCAACGTGACTTGCCTGGTGAGGTTGATGAAGAAGAATTATCGTTCTCGAGAAATAACATGATAGAACTATTGGTCACTCTCCGATGAAATCTATATAATCAAACATTGTATTCACATAAGCACTCACACTTGCAATCAAAATAAAATCACTAACACATAAACACTATAGCACAAAGTGATGCAATTCACTTTACATTAAAAAAACAGAATTTGTTTTGGTAAAAACCCCAACTAACAAAATATTTAAAAAAAATGAAACTTAAACTACTGAAAGATATGATAACTAGGAACCAGTAGCAAAAAGAATTAAATTAAAAGCTAGTTTTAAACTCCCGGTATAAGCAAAAAAGAATTAAATCAAATCTATTCTAATTCTAAATTTGAATTTTCAAACATAGACAAATAATATGTTTTCGGAAAATAAATGAAAATTGTGTACTAACACAAAAAGAATCAACTTCATTAGACTTCTATAATAAAAGATATAAGGGAAATAAAAACAGAAGTGGTTCTGATTTTAAAACTAAAAACTGAAAATAAAGAAATCCTAACTAGTGAGCAAGGCTAAACGGGTGAATGGACGCAAAATAAACAAAAACTCTGTGGCTAATATTAAGTGAAGAAAAACCCGGTCGGTTTTGTTTAAAAGACCGAAGGGGTATGTGATTTCTAATCTGACGCGTTCGTTTTAGATCCGGCGGTTACGGGAGGGGGAGATGGGGTACTCACAGGGGGCTGCTAGGGTTGGTTCTTCTCCGGCGAGGCAGGGTGATGGCGGTGGTCGGGGATGGCCCTCCGGCAGCGTCTGGAGGGTCCGGGAGATGGCGGCGGTGCTCCGGCGTCTGTTGCCGGTGACGGCGAGGCGAGAGGGGGTCGGGGCGATGTGCTCGAGCTCCTGGAGCTTCGGTGGCAGCCGAACTCCGGCGAGGAGTGGGGGTGGCCTGGGCCAGGGGGCTTGGCGTTTAGTGGGGGACGGAGTGCGGAGGCGAGGGGGGCTTTTACACGGGAGAGGAAGCTCTCGGGAGGGAAGGGGAGAGAGATCCGGGAGGAGATCGGCTGGCTCCGGTGAACTTGTAAGGGAATCAGGGGGGAAGGAAAGAGAGGGAGAGAAGGAAGGGGGTGACCGGGGCGGGTGTCGGGTCGGCCGGTGGGGCCCGGTGTCAGAGAGAGCAGAGGGCGAGGCGGCGCGGTCGGTTGGCCGATCCAGATCCAAATCGGATCCTGCTGTGGAGATCTAGGCCGATTCCTTTTAAATGATGCCCAATGCGATTTCCTATTAAAAAGGATTATTTCCTATTTTTCAAAAAAATAACTGAATCAAATAAAAAGGCAAGTAAATAAAATTCAAAATAGGGGTATTATATATCAAAAATTTCAGAAAAATAAACTCTACACGATGAACATATTTCCATGGCCAAAATAAAAACTTAAAAATGTTTTTTAGATAATCCCTAAATGCTTTATTTCTTTTTGCAAATATTTTCTCAATTAAATTTTGGTTTTCTTGGCTCAAAATATTTCAATGAATGCCCCTGGTTTTGGAGTGTTCCTTGCTTGGCAAGAATTTATTCCCGGCATTTCCTGAGTGGAGAAAAATAGAATTTGCAAAACAGAAATGAAAAGAAAACTCAAATGCCACCTTCATTCAAATTCGTTATAGTTGAAGAAGTCATGTCATCTTCTCTCATTGATTTTAAATGGATGAATTTGAATTCACATGAAAAAGGGAAAGTCATTTTATTCCCTCTCATTCAAAAGTTTTTGTAAAATTTTTCAAATTTCACTCAAGTTTCAATCACTCAAACAAACAAACAATCAATCTAATAATTATATTAACATTCCAAAATTTGGGATGTTACAGTTTCAGTCTGATAAGCTCGAACCCAAAGCGGATAAATGCATCTTTCTAGGATATCCAAAACAGTTGGGTACATCTCCTATCTCAGATCCGGAAGCAAAGTGGTTGTTTCTAGATCCTGCGTCGCCTACACCAATTGAAGTGGAAACTAATGATGGTGATAATTAAGCTTCGGATCAAGTTACTACAAACCTCGTAGGTCGACAAGATCACGTACTACTACAGAATGGTACGGTAACCCTGTCTTGGAGGTCATGTTGTTGAACAACAATGAACCTACGAGCTATGGAGAAGCGATGGTGGGCCTAGATTCCGACAAATGGCTGGAGGCCATAAAATCCGAGAGAGGATCCATGAATGAAAACAAAGTGTGGACTTTGGAAGAACTACTTGATGGTAGTAAGAATGTTAAGTATTGATGGATCTTTAAAAGGAATACATACGATGATGGTGAAAAGTCACCATTATGAAAAGCTCGACTTGTCACAAAGATGTTTCCGACAAGATAAAAGAGTTGACTATGATGAGACTTTCTCACTCGTAGCGATGCTAAAAGTATGTCCGAATTATGTTAGCAGTTGCTGCATTATTTATGAAATATTGCACATAGGATGTCAAAATATTGTTTCCTCGACGGTTTCCTTGAGGAAAGGTTGTATGTCATACAACCAGATGGTTTTGTCGATCCTAAGGATGCTAACAAGTATGCAAGCTCCAATGATCCTTCTATGGACTGGTGCAAGCATCTCGGAGTTGGAACATACGCTTTGATGAGATGATCAAAGCTTTTGGGTTTATACAAGGTTTATGAGAAACTTGTATTTCCAAAGAAGTGAGTGGGAGAATTATAGAATTTCTGATAAGTAAATGTGGTTGACATATTGTTGATCGGAAGTAATGTAGAATTTCTGTAAAGCATAAAGGGTTGTTTGAAAAGAGTTTTTCAAAGGAAAACCTAGATAGAGCTACTTGAACATTGAGCGTCAAGATCTATAGAGATAGATCAAAAAGCTTAATTGAACTTTCAATGAAATGCATGCCTTGACAAGTTTTTGAAGGAGTTCAAAATAGATCAGCAAAGAAGGAGTTCTTGGTTGTGTTGTAAGGTGTGAATTTGAATAAGACTCAAAAACCCGACCACGGCAGAAGAAAGAGAAACGACGAAGGTCGTCCCCTATGCCTTAGCCGTACGCTCTAAAGTATGACAAGATGTGTACCGCACCTGATGTGTGCCTTGCCATGAGTCTGTCAAGGAGTACAGAGAGAGTGATCCAGGATTGAATCACTGTACAGCGGTCAAAGTTATCCTTAGTAACCATTGGACTAAGGAATTTTTCTCCATTATGGAGGTGATTAAAGAGTTCGTCGTAAAGGGTTACGTCGATGCAAGCTTTGACACTAATCCGAAAAACTCTGAGTAGTAAACCAGATTCGTATAGTAGAGCAATCATTTGGAATATTTCCAAATAGCACGTAGTAGCAGCATCTATAGGATGACATAAAGATTTGTAAAGCACACATGGATCTGAAAGGTTCAGAACCGTTGACTAAAACCTCTCTCACAAGCAAGAAGTGATCAAACCCCAGAACTATATGGGTGTTGGATTCGTTAAAATCACATAGTGATGTGAACTTGATTATTGACTCTAGTGCAAGTGTGTGACCGCCCGATGTCGACGTTCCAGAAGACTCCCCGCTTTATTCCGTTTTTGTCGTGTGCCTATTTTTATTTGTCGCATCATGCGCATCATCTGCATTGCATCGGCATTCTGTTGCCGCCAGTTTTCAAACTTGCATCCGATATTATTTGTCGGTTAGCTCCGTGTTCGTCATTGACTGCGTTGAGCCCAACCACACACGCCCGCGCCCGCGACATCGTCAAAACCCTGTTTTTAAAGGTGTGTATAAAAATTTCTCTTATTGGGTTGGATCTTGACATGCGGTCTTATTTTAATATAGGTAGACCGTGTGCCAAATTTCGTCGCAATCGGAGTCCGTATGGTACCCGAACGGTCGACTGTAGCGGCACCGTATTCGGTCTATCGTCGGACGTTAATCGGTGTTTTAAAAATCGTGTTGCCGCGCCGCGCCTTTTCCCTCTCATCCCTACATAGCCCATCTACACAACCCATTACTGCCACCTAGCCACTTCCTCCGTTCGTGATCGTCGGATCGTGATCGGACGGACGAGGTCCACCCCACCAGAGACCAACCCTATATAAGTATCCCCCATGGAGAGACCCCTCTCACTTCACTAGGGTTTCCCCTAGTCATTTTCGCAGCCACCCCCCTCAAAAACTCCACCTGCTAGGCCTAACCCTATAAATCCCGCAGCCCAAACCCTCTGACCAAATCTGGCCATTGGATTTACATCTAATGGCTCAGATTGCCCTAATTCCCCACCTACCGGACATGTCTGTGGACAACCCGGACATGTCTAGACGACCACCGTGCAAAACAAATACCTCCTTCCCCGAGCTCCTCCTGAGCCCGTGCCCGAGCAGAGCTGCCTCCAGCACCCTGTCACGCGCCCTAGTGCTGCCTCTGTTGGGGAACGTCGCATGGGAAACAAAAATTTTCCTACGCGCACGAAGACCTATCATGGTGATGTCCATCTACGAGAGGCGATGAGTGATCTACGTACCCTTGTAGACCGTACAGCAGAAGCGTTAGAGAACGCGGTTGATGTAGTGGAACGTCCTCACGTCCCTCGATCCGCCCCGCGAACAATCCCGCGATCAGTCCCACGATCTAGTACCGAACGGACGGCACCTCTGCGTTCAGCACACGTATAGCTCGACGATGATCTCGGCCTTCTTGATCCAGCAAGAGAGATGGAGAGGTAGAAGAGTTCTCCGGCAGCGTGACGGCGCTTCGGAGGTTGGTGATGACCTTGTCTCAGCAGTGCTCCGCCCGAGCTCCGCAGAAACGCGATCTAGAGGAAAAACCGTGGAGGTATGTGGTCGGGCTGCCGTGGAAAAGTCGTCTCAAATCAGCCCTAAAACCTCTGTATATATAGGTGGGAGGGAGGGGGCCTTGCCTTGGGTCCAAGGACCCTCAAGGGGGTCGGCCGAGCCAAGGGGGAGGACTCCCCCCCCCCCAAACCGAGTTGGACTAGGTTTGGTGGGAGGGAGTCCTCCTCCCTTCCCACCTCCTCCCTTTTTTTTTCGTTTCCTCTTGATTTTTCTTCTCTTGGCGCATAGAGCACTTGTGGGCTGTCCCACCAGCCCACTAAGGGCTGGTGTGTCTCCCCAAAGTCCTATGGGCTTCCCCGGGGTGGGTTGCCCCCCCCCCGGTGAACTCCCAGAACCCATTCGTCATTCCCGGTACATTCCCGGTAACTCCGAAAACCTTCCGGTAATCAAATGAGGTCATCCTATATATCAATCTTCGTTTCCGGACCATTCTGGAAACCCTCGTGACGTCCGTGATCTCATCCGAGACTCCGAACAACATTCGGTAACCAACCATATAACTCAAATACGCATAAAACAACATCGAACCTTAAGTGTGCAGACCCTGCGGGTTCGAGAACTATGTAGCCATGACCCGAGAGACTCCTCGGTCAATATGCAACAGCGGGACCTGGATGCCCATATTGGATCCTACATATTCTATGAAGATCTTATCGTTTGAACCTCAGTGCCAAGGATTCGTATAATCCCGTATGTCATTCCCTTTGTCCTTCGGTATGTTACTTGCCCGAGATTCGATCGTCAGTATCCGCATACCTATTTCAATCTCGTTTACCGGCAAGTCTCTTTACTCGTTCCGTAATACAAGATCCCGCAACTTATACTAAGCTACATTGCTTGCAAGGCTTGTGTGTGATGTTGTATTACCGAGTGGGCCCCGAGATACCTCTCCGTCACACGGAGTGATAAATCCCAGTCTTGATCCATACTAACTCAACTAACACCTTCGGAGATACCTGTAGAGCATCTTTATAGTCACCCAGTTACGTTGCGGCGTTTGATACACACAAAGCATTCCTCCGGTGTCAGTGAGTTATATGATCTCATGGTCATAGGAATAAATACTTGACACGCAGAAAACAGTAGCAACAAAATGACACGATCAACATGCTACGTCTATTAGTTTGGGTCTAGTCCATCACGTGATTCTCCCAATGACGTGATCCAGTTATCAAGCAACAACACATTGTTCATAATCAGAAGACACTAACTATCATCGATCAACTGGCTAGCCAACTAAAGGCATGCTAGGGACGGTGTTTTGTCTATGTATCCACACATGTAAATGAGTCTTCATTCAATACAATTATAGCATGGATAATAAACGATTATCTTGATACAGGAATTATAATAATAACTATACTTATTATTGCCTCTAGGGCATAATTCCAACAGTCTCCCACTTGCACTAGAGTCAATAATCTAGCCCTCACATCACCATGTGAACTACATTGTAATAAATCTAACACCCATACAGTTCTGGTGTCGATCATGTTTTGGCCGTGGAAGAGGTTTAGTCAGCGGGTCTTCTACATTCAGATCCGTGTGCACTTTGCATATATTTACGTCCTCTTCCTCGACGTAGTCGCAGATGAGGTTGAAGCGTCATTTGATGTGTCTGGTCTTCTTGTGAAACCGTGGTTCCTTTGCTAAGGCAATGGCACCCGTGTTGTCACAGAACAAGGTTATTGGATCCAGTGCACTTGGGACTACTCCAAGATCCGTCATGAACTGCTTCATCCAGACACCCTCCTTAGCCGCCTCCGAGGTAGCCATGTACTCCGCTTCACATGTAGAATCTGCTACGACGCTTTGCTTGGAACTGCACCAGCTTACTGCACCCCCATTAAGAATAAATACGTATCCGGTTTGTGACTTAGAGTCGTCCGGATCTGTGTCAAAGCTTGCATCGACGTAACCTTTTACGGCGAGCTCTTCGTCACCTCCATACACGAGAAACATCTCCTTAGTCCTTTTCAGGTACTTCAGGATATTCTTGACCGCTGTCCAGTGATCCACTCCTGGATTACTCTGGAACCTACCTGCCATACTTATGGCCAGGCTAACATCCGGTCTAGTGCACAACATTGCATACATGATAGAACCTATGGCTGAAGCATAGGGGACGGAGCGCATATGCTCTCTATCTTGATCAGTTGCTGGGCACTGAGTCTTACTCAATCTCGTACCTTGTAAAACTGGCAAGAACCCTTTCTTGGACTGTTCCATTTTGAACCTCTTCAAAACTTTATCAAGGTATGTGCTTTGTGAAAGTCCTATCAGGCGTTTTGATCTATCCCTATAGATCTTAATGCCTAGAATGTAAGCAGCTTCTCCTAGGTCCTTCATAGAGAAACTTTTATTCAAGTAACCTTTTATGCTCTCCAAAAGCTCTACGTTGTTTCCAATCAGTAATATGTCATCCACATATAATATTAGAAACGCCACAGAGCTCCCACTCACTTTCTTGTAAATACAAGATTCTCCAACCACTTGTATAAACCCAAATGCTTTGATCACCTCATCAAAGCGTTTGTTCCAACTCCGAGATGCTTGCACCAGTCCATAAATGGATCGCTGGAGCTTGCACACCTTGTTAGCATTCTTAGGATCGACAAAACCTTCGGGTTGCATCATATACAACTCTTCCTTAAGGAAACCGTTAAGGAACGCCGTTTTGACATCCATCTGCCAGATTTCATAATCGAAAAATGCAGCTATTGCTAACATGATTCTGACGGACTTAAGCATCGCTACGGGTGAGAAAGTCTCATCATAGTCAACTCCTAGAACTTGTGAAAAACCCTTTGCCACAAGTCGAGCTTTATAAACGGTCACATTGCCGTCAGCGTCCGTCTTCTTCTTAAAGATCCATTTGTTCTGAATAGCCTTGCGGCCCTCAGGTAGTATCTCCAAAGTCCATACTTTGTTCTCATACATGGATCCTATCTCGGATTTCATGGCTTCTAGCCATTTGTTGGAATCTGGGCCCACCATTGCTTCTTCATAATTTGCAGGTTCATTGTTGTCCAACAACATGATTGATAAGACGGGATTGCCGTACCACTCTGGAGCAGCGCGTGATCTCGTCGACCTGCGTGGTTCAACAGAAACTTGAACTGGAGTTTCATGATCATCATCATTAACTTCCTCCTCAACCGGCGTCGTAATGACAGAGGTTTCCCCTTGCCCTGCGCCACCATCCAGAGGGATGAGAGGTTCGACAACCTCGTCAAGTTCTATCTTCCTCCGACTCAATTCTCTCGAGAGAAACTCCTTCTCGAGAAAAGCTCTGTTTTTAGCAACAAACACTTTGCCCTCGGATTTGAGATAGAAGGTGTACCCAACTGTCTCTTTTGGGTAACCTATGAAGACGCACCTTTCCGCTTTGGGTTCCAGCTTTTCAGGCTGAAGCTTTTTGACATAAGCATCACATCCCCAAACTTTAAGAAACGACAACTTTGGCCTTTTGCCATACCACAGTTCGTATGGTGTCGTCTCAACGGATTTTGATGGTGCCCTATTTAAAGTGAATGCAGCTGTTTCTAATGCATAACCCCAAAATGATAACGGCAAATCAGTAAGAGACATCATAGATCGCACCATCTCTAACAAAGTACGATTACGACGTTCGGACACACCATTCGCTGTGGTGTTCCAGGCGGTGTTAACTGCGAAACAATTCCACATTGTCTTAAGTGAGCACCAAACTCAAAACTCAGATATTCACCCCCACGATCAGACCGTAGGAACTTGATCTTCTTGTTACGATGATTTTCCACTTCACTCTGAAATTGATTGAACTTTTCAAATGTTTCAGACTTGTGCTTCATCAAGTAGACATAACCATATCTACTTAAATCGTCAGTGAAGGTGAGAAAATAACGATATCCGCCGTGTGCCTCTACGCTCATTGGACCACACACATCAGTATGTATGATTTCCAACAAGTCACTTGCACGCTCCATTGTTCCGGAGAATGGAGTCTTAGTCATCTTGCCCATGAGGCATGGTTCGCACGTGTCAAGTGAATCAAAGTCAAGTGACTCGAAAAGTCCATCAACATGGAGTTTCTTCATGCGCTTTACACCAATATGACCCAAGCGGCAGTGCCACAAAAATATGGCGCTATCATTGTTTACTCTAACTCTTTTGGTCTCAATGTTATGTATATGTGTATCGCTATCAAGATTCAATATGAACAATCCTCTCACATTCGATGCATGACCATAAAAGATGTTACTCATAGAAATAGAACAACCATTATTCTCAGACTTAAAAGAGTAACCGTCTCGCAATAAACAAGATCCAGATATAATGTTCATGCTCAACGCAGGCACTAAATAACAATGATTTAAGTTCATCACTAATCCCGATGGTAGCTGAAGTGACACTGTGCCGACGGCGATTGCATCAACCTTGGAACCATTTCCTACGCGCATCGTCACTTCGTCTTTTGCCAGCCTTCGTCTATTCCGTAGTTCCTGCTTCGAGTTGCAAATGTGAGCAACAGAACCGGTATCGAATACCCAGGCACTACTACGAGAGCCGGTTAAGTACACATCAATAACATGTATATCAAATATACCTGATTTTTCTTTGCCCGCCTTCTTATCAGCCAGATACTTGGGGCAATTGCGCTTCCAGTGACCCATACCCTTGCAATAGAAGCACTCTGTTTCAGGCTTAGGTCCAGCCTTGGGTTTCTTTGGCGGATTGGCAACAGGCTTGCCGCTCTTCTTCGAATTTCCCTTCTTGCCTTTGCCGTTTCTCTTGAAACTAGTGGTCTTGCTCACCATCAACACTTGATGCTCTTTACGGAGTTCAGACTCTGCGACTTTCAGCATCGCAAACAACTCGCCGGGAGACTTGTTCATCCCTTGCATGTTGTAGTTCAACACAAAGCCTTTATAGCTTGGCGGTAGTGATTGAAGGATTCTGTCAGTGATAGCTTCTTGCGGGAGTTCAATCCCTAGCTCAGCTAGACGGTTTGAGTACCCAGACATTTTGAGCACATGTTCACTGACAGACGAGTTTTCCTCCATCTTGCAAGCATAGAATTTATCGGAGGTCTCATACCTCTCGATCCGGGCGTTCTTCTGAAAGATAAATTCCAACTCCTGGAACATCTCAAATGCTCCATGACGCTCAAAGCGACGTTAAAGTCCCGGTTCTAAGCCATACAAGACTGCACATTGAACTATTGAGTAGTCCTCCCTACGTGCTAGCCAAGCGTTCTTAACATCCTGATCAGCCGTAGCGGGTGGTTCATCTCCTAGCACAGCATTAAGGACATAATCCTTCTTCCCATCTTGTAAGATTAGCTTAAGATTACGAGCCCAGTCTACAAAGTTGCTTCCATCATCTTTCAACTTAGCTTTCTCTAGGAACGTATTAAAATTCAGGATGACTGTCGCGTGAGCCATGATCTACAACACAAATATATTCAAAGTGGACTTAGACTATGTTCAAGATAATTAGAGTTCAACTTAATCAAATTATATGCTAAACTCCCACTCAAAAAGTACATCTCTCTAGTCATTTGAGTGGTTCATGATCCACTTATACTATTGTTGGGTAACGTAGCATAAATTCATAAAATTTCCTACGCATGTTCAGATCTTCCTATGGAGAGACCAGCAACGAGAGAGGGGGAAGAGCATCTTCATACCTTTGAAGATCGCTAAGCGGAAGCATTGCTAGAACGCGGTTGATGGAGTCGTACTCGCAGCGATTCCGATCTAGTGCCGAACAACGGCACCTCCGCGTTCAACACACGTGCAGCCCGGTGACGTCTCCCGCACCTTGATCCAGCAAGGAGGAGGGAGAGGTTGGGGAAGAAGACCAGCAACACGACGGCGTGGTGTTGGTGGAGAGACGAGGTCTCCCAGCAGGGCTTCGCCAAGCGCCGGCAGAGAGGAGGAGGGAGAGGAACAGGGCTGCGCCGAGAGAGAGAGATTAAACCGTGTCTCAAACAGCCCCGAACCTCATCTATATATAGGGGGAGGGGGAGGGGGCGCAGCCCTTAGGGTTCCCACCCCTAAGGGGTGCGGCAGCCCTTAGATGGGAGAGGGGTGGCGGTCAGGGCAAGGGGGAGGGGTGGCGCACCCCTCTGGTGGGCCTAAGGCCCACCTAAGTTAGGGTTCCCCCTTCCTTTTCCTTTCCCCTGCGTCATGGGCTGAGTGGGGAGGCGCACCAGCCCAACTAGGGGCTGGTTACCACCCCCACTTAGCCCATCTTACCTCTTGGGGTCGCAGCCCCCCTTAGGTGGTCCCGGTGGTCCCGGTACGTTACCGGTGATGCCCGAAACACTTCCGGTGTCCGAAACCATCCGTCCTATATATCAATCTTTACCTCCGGACCATTCCGGAGCTCCTCGTGACGTCCGGGATCTCATCCGGGACTCCGAACAACTTTCGGTAATCTCGTATAACAATTCCCTATAACCCTAGCGTCATCGAACCTTAAGTGTGTAGACCCTACGGGTTCGGGAGACAGGCAGACATGACCGAGACACCTCTCTGGCCAATAACCATCAGCGGGGTCTGGATACCCATGGTGGCTCCCACTAGCTCCACGATGATCTCATCGGATGAACCACGATGTCAAGGATTCAATCAATCCCGTATACGATTCCCTTTGTCTGTCGGTTTAGAACTTGCCCGAGATTCGATCGTCGGTATACATATACCTTGTTCAATCTCGTTACCGGTAAGTCTCATTACTCGTTCCGTAGCACGTCATCGTGTGACTAACTCCTTAGTCACATCGAGCTCATGATGATGTTCTACCGAGTGGGCCCAGAGATACCTCTCCGTCACACGGAGTGACAAATCCCGATCTCGATTCGTGCCAACCCAACAGACACTTTCGGAGGTACCCGTAGTGCACCTTTATAGTCACCCAGTTACATTGTGACGTTTGATACACCCAAAGCACTCCTACGGTATCCGGGAGTTGCACAATCTCACGGTCGAAGGAAAAGATACTTGACATTAGAAAAGCATTAGCATACGAACAATACGATCTAGTGCTAGGCTTAGGATTGGGTCTTGTCCACCACATCATTCTCCCAATGATGTGATCTCGTTATCAATGACATCCAATGTCCATGATCAGGAAACCATGATCATCTATTGACTAACGAGCTAGCTAACTAGAGGCTTGCTAGGGACACATTGTGATCTATTCATTCACACATGTATTAGTGTTTCCTGTTAATACAATTATAGCATGAACGATAGACGATTATCATGAACAAGGAAATATGATAATAACCATTTTATTATTGCCTCTAGGGCATATTTCCAACAACTATCCCAAGTCCGATCATCACGTGAGTCGAGTATAGTTTCAGTGGTAAGCATCCCTATGCTAATCATATCAACTATATGATTCATGATCGACCTTTCGGTCTCATGTGTTCCGAGGCCATGTCTGCACATGCTAGGCTCGTCAAGCTTAACCTGAGTGTTCCGCGTGCGCAACTGTTTTGCACCCGTTGTATGTGAACGTTGAGTCTATCACACCCGATCATCACGTGGTGTCTCGAAACGACGAACTGTAGCAACGGTGCACAGTCGGGGAGAACACAATTTCGTCTTGAAATTTTAGTGAGAGATCACCTCATAATGCTACCGTCGTTCTAAGCAAAATAAGGTGCATAAAAGGATTAACATCACATGCAATTCATAAGTGACATGATATGGCCATCATCACGTGCTTCTTGATCTCCATCACCAAAGCACCGGCACGATCTTCTTGTCACCGGCGCCACACCATGATCATCCATCAACGTGTTGCCGTCGGGGTTGTCGTGCTACTTATGCTATTACTACTAAAACTACATCCTAGCAAAATAGTAAACGCATCTGCAAGCACAAACGTTAGTTTAAAGACAACCCTATGGCTCCTGCCGGTTGTCGTACCATCGACGTGCAAGTCGATATTTCTATTACAACATGATCATCTCATACATCCAATATATCACATCACATCGTTGGCCATATCACATCACAATCATACCCTGCAAAAACAAGTTAGACGTCCTCTAATTTTGTTGTTGCATGTTTTACGTGGTGACCAAGGGTATCTAGTAGGATCGCATCTTACTTACACAAACACGACAACGGAGATATATTATTTGCTATTTAACCTCATCCAAGGACCTCCTCGGTCAAATCCGATTCAACTAAAGTTGGAGAAACCGACACTTGCCAGTCATCTTTGAGCAAAGGGGGTTACTCGTAACGATGAAACCAGTCTCTCGTAAGCGTACGAGTAATGTCGGTCCAAGCCGCTTCAATCCAACAATACCGCGGAATCAAGAAAAGACTAAGGAGGGCAGCAAAACGCACATCACCGCCCACAAAAACTTTTGTGTTCTACTCGAGAAGACATCTACGCATGAACCTAGCTCATGATGCCACTGTTGGGGAACGTCGCATGGGAAACAAAAATGTTCCTACGCGCACGAAGACCTATCATGGTGATGTCCATCTACGAGAGGGGATGAGTGATCTACGTACCCTTGTAGACCGTACAGCAGAAGCATTAGAGAACGCGGTTGATGTAGTGGAACGTCCTCACGTCCCTCGATCCGCCCCGCGAACAATCCCGCGATCAGTCCCACGATCTAGTACCGAACGGACGGCACCTCCGCGTTCAGCACACGTACAGCTCGACGATGATCTCGGCCTTCTTGATCCAGCAAGAGAGACGGAGAGGTAGAAGAGTTCTCCGGCAGTGTGACGGCGCTCCAGAGGTTGGTGATGACCTTGTCTCAGCAGGGCTCCGCCCGAGCTCCGCAGAAACGCGATCTAGAGGAAAAACCGTGGAGGTATGTGGTCGGGCTGCCGTGGAAAAGTCGTCTCAAATCAGCCCTAAAACCTCCGTATATATAGGTGGGAGGGAGGGGGCCTTGCCTTGGGGTCCAAGGACCCTCAAGGGGGTCGGCCGAGCCAAGGGGGAGGACTCCCCCCCCCAAACCGAGTTGGACTAGGTTTGGTGGGAGGGAGTCCTCCTCCCTTCCCACCTCCTCCCTTTTTTTCTTTTCCTCTTGATTTTTCTTCTCTTGGCGCATAGAGCACTTGTGGGCTATCCCACCAGCCCACTAAGGGCTGGTGTGTCTCCCCAAAGGCCTATGGGCTTCCCCGGGGTGGGTTGCCCCCCCCCCCCCCCGGTGAACTCCCGGAACCCATTCGTCATTCCCGGTACATTCCCGGTAACTCCGAAAACCTTCCGGTAATCAAATGAGGTCATCCTATATATCAATCTTCGTTTCCAGACCATTCCGGAAACCCTCGTGACGTCCGTGATCTCATCCGGGACTCCGAACAACATTCGGTAACCAACCATATAACTCAAATACGCATAAAACAACGTCGAACCTTAAGTGTGCAGACCCTGCGGGTTCGAGAACTATGTAGACATGACCCGAGAGACTCCTCGGTCAATATCCAACAGCGGGACCTGGATGCCCATATTGGATCCTACATATTCTACGAAGATCTTATCGTTTGAACCTCAGTGCCAAGGATTCGTATAATCCCGTATGTCATTCCCTTTGTCCTTCGGTATGTTACTTGCCCGAGATTCGATCGTCAGTATCCGCATACCTATTTCAATCTCGTTTACCGGCAAGTCTCTTTACTCGTTCCGTAATACAAGATCCCGCAACTTATACTAAGTTACATTGCTTGCAAGGCTTGTGTGTGATTTGTATTACCGAGTGGGCCCCGAGATACCTCTCCGTCACACGGAGTGACAAATCCCAGTCTTGATCCATACTAACTCAACTAACACCTTCGGAGATACCTGTAGAGCATCTTTATAGTCACCCAGTTACGTTGCGACGTTTGATACACAAAAAGCATTCCTCCGGTGTCGGTGAGTTATATGATCTCATGGTCATAGGAATAAATACTTGACACGCAGAAAACAGTAGCAACAAAATGACACGATCAACATGCTACGTCTATTAGTTTGGGTCTAGTCCATCACGTGATTCTCCCAATGACGTGATCCAGTTATCAAGCAACAACACCTTGTTCATAATCAGAAGACACTGACTATCATCGATCAACTGGCTAGCCAACTAGAGGCATGCTAGGGACGGTGTTTTGTCTATGTATCCACGCATGTAAATGAGTATTCATTCAATACAATTATAGCATGGATAATAAACGATTATCTTGATACAGGAATTATAATAATAACTATACTTATTATTGCCTCAAGGGCATAATTCCAACAGCCTCGCCGCCACCGGCCGGAGTAGCCCCGCCGCCGCCCTCGGTCCCAGCCGGATCCATCGCCGCCGCCCTCGGTCCCAACCGGATCCGCTGTCGCCCCTTGACCTCTCGTGTCAGTGAGTTCGGCAGCGCCTCACGCCGATCTGGAGGCGCCAGATCGAGCGTGGGGATCGCCCCGGCCCAGTGTTCCGCGTTGACCGTGGCCAGGTGGTCAGCCGCCCCGGCCCAGCTCGCCACCAACGTGCCGCTGGCCCGTCGCTCGCCTGCCTCGCCACCCCGGTCGGCCTAGGGCGCCAACCGGCCTGCCTCCCCACTACCGGGACTAGTCCATCAGGTGAACCCCCTGCTGCCCCTATTTCCCACCCGCGGGTAGCTTATCTATCCCGCCCCCATCTGGATTTGGCCCGTTGCAGCCGATTCGGCCCAGTAGTTATTTTGGGATTTAAATCCGGTTTTATTATCTCAGGAATTATTAGATATTAAACGCCTGTATCTTCTAATCCCTATGTCGGATCGCGACGTGTTGTATATGTAACTTGTGTAGTTTTGCGCGTAGATTATGTTTTTGCAACTTGCATAAATGTTTGAATTAGTTTGACGTGTCGTATGCCTAGTTTAACGTGCTGTCCCAATGGGGGGTCGTCCCGTATTTATTTTCTCGTGCGTGTCCGGATTGCTCAAGCTCCGTAGTAGAAATGCTCATGTTTTTAGGAACCTTTTTCCATGTATTTTGGAGTAGTGGTTGGTATTTTTGCATGTGGGATTCTGTAGCTAGTTTGCTATACCGTGTTTAGGACATATTCCCGCATATACGTGTGGCGTTGTTTTTATTTCGCAACCCCTCATGTTATATATGTTTTCGGGGTAGAAAAATCCATAGAATTTAACTATGCATTTAGTTTTAGCTTTTGAGCAAGTTAGTTCGCATGATATTTTGTGTGTTGCCCTTTTGTTTATTTTGTGGAATTTATTCCGAGCTTGATATGAAGGAGTTGTCAACTAGAGATATGCCCTTGGATGTTTAGTCTAGTCTCTGGTATTTTTGGTTGCAATAGAAATCCATGTTTAGGTGTGGTTTGCTTGCTCTCAACTTGCTAGGAAATAGTGCTGATTTGGAGATGTTGAAATGCTTGTAGTTTCACATTATCTTGCTGGTTTGGAGATGCTGATTTGGAGATGTTGAAATGCTTGGCGGCAACTCTCGTGTAGTTTCACATTATCTTGCTGGTTGTATGTTTTGAAATGCTTGTGACTCTCGTTGCACACATATTGCATTCATGCCATCATATCTTGTGGTGCTCGTATCTTTTGCACCGTAGCTCCGTTGGAGATGTTCTCTATGTATAAATTGCTTGCAACCACGCGTAGAATCACGTGAACCTATTTATTTTTTTTGTTTAACAACTATTAAAACATGTTAGTTCAGATCTGGACAGAATTTTTAATTACCATGTGAGGTCGTTTCGGAGGTGCTATATGTCATTTCCGACCTTATTTAAAATGCCTAGATACGTAGATTAATTACGCTTCACCTCTTTCCATGTGTAACCACATTTAATATTGTCATGTACCTAATCGGGATAGAACTAAATAACTCGTATGTGGAGTTTCGTCAATATGCAACTAGTTGCATATTGAACTTCACTTAATGTGTAGTGTTTGGTTGTTGTGAATTGACATGCCGTGTCTTGCATGTATTCTTTTGTTCATGCATCACATGTAATGTGCATCATGTGGTGAATATCATGTGTTGATTCTTGTTTCCGGTTTGCTTCGTCTCGGTAGAGTTCCGCAAGCGTGTTGGATTGTGAAGACCCGTTCGACTACGTCGGTTCGTCTGCTTCACGGAGTCATTCTTCTTCCAAGCCGGATCTCAGGCAAGATGACCATTTCCCAGATACCATTACTATCATTTCCATGCTAGTATTATCGTTTCTCTCGCTATGTCTCGTTGCCTACCACATGTTAAATATCAGCCTTTCAACAATGCCATGAAAACCTTTAACCTGTTCACAACCTAGCAAACCACTGATTGGCTATGTTACCGCTTGCTTAACCATGTGTTAGTGTTGCTAGTTGCAGGTGCAATTGCTTCCATGTGAAAACATGGGTTCCTTGTTATATCACCCTATTAAATGTTATTTAATTTAATGTACCTATATACTTGGTAAAAGGTGGAAGGCTTGGCCTTTCTAGCCTGGTGTTTTGTTCCACCTTTGCCCCCTTAGTTTCAGCTACCGGTGTTATGTTTCATAATTGAGCGCTCCTAACACGATCGGGGTTGTTATGGGGACCCCCTTGATAATTCATTTTAGATTAAGACTCCTCTAGCAAGGCCCAACTTTGGTACTACATTTGCCTAATAACTAATTAATGCATAGGGACACGCCGGCACCCGCGGATAATTAATCAACCCCCCCCCCCCCCCCCCCCGGCCAGTGCTCCGCATGAGTGTCGGTCCAAACTGGTAGACTACGGGGCCACCGTGGGGCAACTCGAGGTTTGGTTTCTCGTAGTGTGACCCATCCGTCATGTCCTCAGAACGAGATACGCGGCTCCTATCGGGTTCGTCGACACGTTGGGCGGCCTTGCTGGATTAGTTTTACCTTTGACGAAATATCTTGTGCATCGGGAATCCGGTGATGCTTTGGGTAATCTCAGAGTTGAGGTTTTCCACTAAGGAGTCCGACGAGATCGTGAGTTTCGTGATCGAGGATTTCTATGAGGCTTGTGGTAATTTGTGACGGATTAGTTGGAGCACCCCTGGAGGGTTAAATCTTTCGGAAAGCCGTGCCCGCAGTTATGTGCCAACGTGGAAACTTTGTTTAACACTGGTTCAAGATAACTTGAATTTAACTTAATTAAAATATGTCAACTGAGTGTGTAACCATGACTGTCTCTTTCGTGAGTTCCTTCTTCGATCGAGGACACGGTGGGGTTATGTTTGACGTAGGTAGGTGTTCAGGATCATTCATTTGATCACCAGTAGTTCACGTCCACTCTGCGTAGATCTTCCCCCTCTTTATTCTTGTACTCGTAAGTTAGCCACTAAACAATGCTTAGTCGCTTGATGCAGCCTCAACACTTAACCATACCTCACCCATTAAGCTTTGCTAGTCTTGATACCTTTGGTAATGAGATTGCTGAGTCCCTTATGGCTCACAGATTACGACAACACCAGTTGCAGGTACAGGTAAAGGATACTTGACGCGAGCGCGTTGATTGTTCATTTGTAGTTGCTTCTTCTTCATCGATCTAGGATGGGTTCCAGGGCGGCAGCCTGGGATAGCAAGGATGGACGTCGTTCTTCTTTTCTCATTTGTTTTCGTCCGTAGTCGAACCCTGCTCTTCTTCATGATGTTTATGTATTGTACTGATATGACTTTGATGTAGCTTGGGGCGAGTGTAAGCCAATTTCATATATCTCATCTTTTGAGTACATGTACTTGTAACGATATCCATTCTTGCGAAACGACGAGATGCGCTTCTATCCCTGACAAGGCCCTCATGCCAAATTTAGGATAGGATCGCATCTTGGGCGTGACAAGTTGGTATCAGAGCAGTACCGACCTAGGAGCCCCCTTGATTGATCAAAATTGGCCGAGTCGAGTCTAGTGAAAAACTGCTTTGAGTCTAGTTATATATCGGAGAGTAGGATTCTTTTTTCTCCTCTTCTATGCTCTGGTGAGGATTCTTGACGTAATAATTTTAATTCTACTCCTCTTCTCACTCAAAAAAAATTAGGATCACGCGGATTTTTTTGGAATCTATATGATGCCGATGTGATGGAGTTCTTTCTTGGTGCCTCCTGTCTGACTTGATTTCTTCCGGGGAGTTGACCTCTGATACATCTCAAACGTATCTATAATTTTTGATGGTTTCATGTTGTTATCTTGTCAACTTTGGATATTTTATATACCTTTTATATCTTTTTTGGGACTAACTTATTAATTCAGTGTCAAGTGTCAATTCCTGTTCTTTCTGTGTTTTTGACTCTTTTCAGATCCGATTTTGGAACGGAGTCCAAACGGAATAAAATCCCCAAAATAATTTTTTCAGAACAGAAGAAGATCGGGGGACTTGAGGGCAACGCAGGAGAGCCATAGGGGGCCCACAAGCCCTGTAACCGCCACCAGGGGGCGGCGGCTACCAGGCTTGTGCCCCCCTGGAGCTCCCCTGCCCTAGCTCTTTCGCCTATATATTCCCTAAAATCCTAGAAAAAATTAGGGCATCCACGAAAATACTTTTCCGCCGCCGCAAGCTTCCGTTTTCGTGAGATCTCATCTGGAGACCCTTCCCGGTGCCCTGCCGGAGGGGACTTTGGAGTTGGAGGGCTTCTACATCAACATCATCGCCTCTCCAATGACTCGTGAGTAGTCCACTTCAGACCTACGGGTTCGTAGTTAGTAGCTAGATGGCTTCTTCTCTCTCTTGGATCTTCAATACAAAGTTCTCCATGATCTTCATGGAGATCTATCCGATGTAATCCTCTTTGGCGGTGTGTTTGTCGAGATCCGATGAATTGTGGATTTGTGATCATATTATCTATGAATTATATTTGAGTCTTTGCTGATTTCTTATATGCATGATTTGATATCCTTGTTAGTCTCTCCGAGTCTTGGGTTTTGTTTGGCCAACTAGATCTATGATTCTTGCAATGGGAGAAGTGCTTGGTTTTGGGTTCATACCGTGTGGTGACCTTTCCCACTGACAGAAGGGGCAGCAAGGCACGCATCGTATTGTTGCCATCAAGGGTAACAAGATGGGCTTTTATCATAGATATGAGATTGTCCATCTACATCATGTCATCTTGCTTAAGGCGTTACTCTGTTCTTATGAACTTAATACACTAGATGCATGCTGGATAGCGGTCGACGTGTGGAGTAATAGTAGTAGATGCAGAAAGTATCGGTCTACTTGTTTTGGGCATGATGCCTATAGCTATAATCATTTCCATAGATAACGTCATGACTTTGCGCGGTTATATCAATTGCTCAACAGTAATTCGTTCACCCACCGTCTACTTGCTTTCATGAGAGAAGCCACTAGTGAACACTACGGCCCCCGGGTCTATTCACAACTATCGTCTCCACTTTCACTTTTACTTTGGTTTGTTTACTTTTTTCTTTCAGTTCTCACTTTGCAAACAATCTATAAGGGATTGACAACCCCTTCATAGCGTTGGGTGCAAGCTCTTTGTGTTTGTGCAGGTACTTGTGACTTGACGCGATCCTCCCATGGATCGATACCTTGGTTCTCAAAACTGAGGGAAATACTTACCGCCGCTGCGCTACATCACCCTTTCCGCTTCGAGGGAACACCAACGCAAGGCTCCAAGGCCACGGGGGAATCCTTTGCATATTTTCCAAGGAAGTCACTTAAGGCGTAGCCGTAGCAGAAGGATTCCTGGCGCCGTTGTCAAGGAGTATCAAGACAAGAATAGTCTCCCGTCAACACGCCTATTTCTGGCACCGTTGGAAGGTCTTTTGTTGCAGTAGCAGAAGTATTTCTGGCGCCGTTGCGGGGGAAGGAGAAAACAAGTCAAGATCTATCCAAGTAGGTGTCACAAACTCATCTCTTGCATTTACCTTTTTTGCCAGTTGCCTCTCGTTTTCCTCTCCCCCACTTCACATTTGCCGTTTTCATTTGCCTTTTTCGTTTTCCTTTTTTCGTTTGCCTTATTCCTTAGCCCTTTTCTCTTGCTTGCTTTATGTTAGCTTGTGTGCCATGTGCCTTCAATATGCTTGCATCTTCGCTTCCTGAAAATCTAGTAATATGGATCCTCATCCACTTGCTAATCTCTTTAAGAGATCCAATTATGTTGATCCAATTGCTAGTGAGTTGAGTGCACTTGACTATCTTTATGGAGGTTTGCTTGATATGCGTGAATCTTAAAATTGTGAGGAAGAAATTTATGAAGTGATTCACGAGGGCTCCTTCGATGAAAAGCATGATTGCAATGGTTTCACTATAAATTCTATTAGTGACAATCATGCTAAAAATATGGAAAACCCTAAGATTGGGGATGCTAGTTTTGCTATGTCCACTACTTGCTGCAATGATCATGAGTGGGCCGATGATTTTTCTTATGATCTTGAAAATTTGTTTAAGCATCATGATGAATATGATATTTGCAATATTACTGAAAGTGGGTTTGGAGAAGTCATGACTTTAGTTGATGATAATCCCACTATTTTGAAGAGCGTCAACTTTGCATGCATTTGGATCATGAAAAGAATATCCTATGTGATAGCTATATTGTTGAATTTGATTATTATTCCACATGTAATTGCTATGAGAGATGAAAATATTGTGGTAGAAACTTTCAGGTTACCAAATTACCTCTCGTTTTGCTGAGATTGATATTGTCTCTTTCTTCTTCCTTGCATATGGCAACTATTGGTTGTCTTGACAATCTGTTTTCCTATAAAATGCCTATGCATAGGAAGTATGTCAGACTTAGATGTGATTTTCACATGTTTCATGATGCTCTCGTTGTGCTTCAATTCTTGTTTTTTGTGTGAGCATCATCGAATTATCAATGCCTAGCTAAGGGTGTTAAACAATAGCGCTTGTTGGGAGGCAACCCAACGAATCTATCCTTTTTCTTTCTGTTTTGTGTTTCCACACTTTCATAATTTTTTTATGATTGTGGTTTTTGTGTTTCTTTTGCGTTTATGCCAAGTAAAACCATTATGATTAGTCTTGGGGATGATCGTTTGGTCATGCTGGAAAAGACAGAAACTTTCTGCTCATGAAAAGAATTTTCATTTTTTTCCGTAAGAGATTTTGAGTTGATTCTTTTTGTTGGTAATTGCTATGCAAATTCTTCAGACTTTCGTAATTTTTCAGAATTTTTTAAGTACCAGAAGTATACGAAGTATACAGATTGCTACAGACTGGTCTGCTGTTAACAGATTATGTTTTTGTTGAGTTGGTTTCTTATTTTGATGAAACTATGGATAGTATCGGGGGGTATTAGCCATGGAATATTGAAAATACAGTAACCCAACATCAACATAACTAGAATTTAAGTTTGCTACAGTACCTAAGTAAGTGGTGGTTTGCTTTCTTATACTAATGATATCACAAGTTTCTGTTTAAGTTTCGTGTTGTGAAGTTTTCAAGTTTTGCGTGAAGTTCTTATGGACAAAGAGATAAAGAGTGGCAAGAGCTCAAGCTTGGGGATGCCCAAGGCACCCCATGTTGATTCAAGGATGACGTAAAAGCCTAAGCTTGGGGATGCCCCGGGAAGGCATCCCCTCTTTCGTCTTCAATCCATCGGTAACGTTACTTAGGGCTACATTTTTATTCACCACATGTTATGTGTTTTTCTTGGAGTGTCTTGTATCGTAGGAGTCTTCTATTTTTGTTGTGTCACAATCTTCCTTGTTGCACACCTAGAGAGAGAGACATGCACTCACCGTGACTTTGTCGAGCTTCACTTATATCCTTTGGTTAGACAATTCAGCTCACATGTGCTTCACTTATATCTTTTGAGCTAGTTGATTTTTCTCTATGTTCTTCACTTATATATTTTAGAGCACGGAAGCGCATGGTGTGGTAGTTGATCTATGCTATGAAAGTAGTCTCAAAAGGGGTAGTTATCCAAAAGGATATGAAAACTTCTATCTCCATGGGCATTGAATAGTTAGAGAAGTTTGATTCATCTCAATTAGTTTTGAGTTGTGGTTGTGGTAATATTTAAGTTATGTTAGTATGGTGTTATGGATTTAGAAATACTTGTGTTGAATTTAGTAATTCCCGTAGCATGCACGTATGGTGAACCGCTATGTGATGAAGTCTGAGCATGATTAGTCTATTGATTGTCATCCTTTGTGTGGCGGTCGGGCTCGCGCGATGGTTTATACCTACCAACCCTTCCCCTAGGAGTATGCGTTGAATGCTTTGTTTCGATTACTACTAAAACTTTTGCAACCAGTATATGAGTTCTTCATGACTAATGTTGAGATCATGGTTTAGATGCACTTTCACCTTTCACCATCACTATGTTCTTTAGTGCCGTGCAACTTTCGTCGGTGCACAAAACCCACCATATAGCCTCCCTCAAAACAGCCACCATACCTACCTACTATGGCTTTTTCAAAGCCATTCCGAGATATATTGCCATACAACTACCACCATGACATGTGCCACCACTTCTACATTGCCATTGCATGATCGTAAGATAGTTAGCATGATGTTTCCATTGATGTCTATGCCATGCTAGATCATTGTCACGGTACACTGCCGAAGGCATTCCATATAGAGTCATCATTGCTCTAAGTTTTGAGTTGTAAGTGTGATGATCATCATTGATGGAGCATTGTCCCATGTGAGGAAATAAAAGAGGCCAGTGAAGCCCATTTACAAAAACAGGCCAAAGATGCCCACCAAAATAATAAATAAGTAATAAAAAAAGAGGCCAAAGAGCCCATAAAAATGATGAGAGAAAAAGAGAGAAGGTGTAATGCTACTCTCCTTCCACACTTGTGCTTATTAAGCACCATGATCTTCATGATTGAGAGTCTCTCGTTTTGTCACCACCATATAGCTAGTGGGAATTTTTCATTATATAACTTGGCTTGTATATTCCAATGATAGGCTTCCTCAAAATTGCCTTAGGTCTTCGTGAGCAAGCAAGTTAGATGCACACCCACTAGTTTCCTTTAAGAGCTTTCACATACTCTTAGCTCTAGTGCATCATTTGTATGGCAATCCCTACTCATTCACATTGATATCTACTGATGAGCATCTCCATAGCTCATTGATATGCCTAGTTAATGTGACCATCTTCACATTGTTTGTCTTGCAACCTCGACCACACTCCATTCCACTTATAGTGCTAAAACCATGGCTCACGCTCATGTATTGCGTGAGAGTTGAAAAGGTTTGAGAAAGTAAAGGTGTGAAAACAATTACTTGGCCAATACCGGGGTTGTGCATGATTTCAATTCGTTGTGCAAGGCTGATAGAGCATAGCCATACTATATGATTTTGTAGGGATAACTTTCTTTTGGCCTAGTTATTTTGAAAGTTCATGATTGCCTTTCTAGTTTGCTTGAAGTATTATTGTCTCCACATCAATAGCAAACTATTGTTTTGAATCTAATGGATCTGAACATTCACGTCACATCAGAGGAGTTACAAAGGACATCTATGCTAGGTAGCATGAAAGCATCAAAAATTCATTCTTTATCACTTCCCTACTCGAGGACGAGCAGGAGTTAAGCTTGGGGATGCTTGATACGTCTCAAACGTATCTATAATTTTTGATGGTTTCATGTTGTTATCTTGTCAACTTTGGATGTTTTATATACCTTTTATATCTTTTTTGGGACTGACTTATTAATTCAGTGCCAAGTGCCAGTTCCTGTTTTTTCTGTGTTTTTGACTCTTTTCGGATCTGATTTTGGAACGGAGTCCAAATGAAATAAAATCCCAGAAATATTTTTTTCCAGAACAGAAGACGATCGGAGGACTTGAGGGCCAAGGCAGGAGAGCCACAGGGGGCCCACAAGCCATGTAGCCGCCACCAGGGGGCGGCGGCTACCAGGCTTGTGCCCCCCCCTGGAGCTCCCCTGCCCTAGCTCTTTCCCATATATATTCCCTAAAATCCCAGAAAAAATTAGGGCATCCACAATAATACTTTTCCGCCGCCGCAAACTTTCGTTTTCGTGAGATCTCATCTGGAGACCCTTCCCGGTGCCCTGCCGGAGGGGACTTTGGAGTTGGAGGGCTTCTACATCAACATCATCGCCTCTCCAATGACTCGTGAGTAGTCCACTTCAGACCTACGGGTTCGTATTTAGTAGCTAGATGGCTTCTTCTCTCCCTTGGATCTTCAATTCAAAGTTCTCCATGATCTTCATGGAGATCTATCCGATGTAATCCTCTTTGGCGGTGTGTTTGTCGAGATCCTATGAATTGTGGATTTGTGATCAGATTATCTATGAATTATATTTGAGTCTTTGCTGATTTCTTATATGCATGATTTGATATCCTTGTAAGTCTCTCCGAGTCTTGGGTTTTGTTTGGCCAAATAGATCTATGATTCTTGCAATGGGAGAAGTGCTTGGTTTTGGGTTCATACCGTGTGGTGACCTTTCCCAGTGACAGAAGGGGTAGCAAGGCACGCATCGTGTTGTTGCCATCAAGGGTAACAAGATGGGCTTTTATCATAATATGAGATTGTCCATCTACATCATGTCATCTTGCTTAAGGCGTTACTCTGTTCTTATGAACTTAATACACTAGATGCATGCTGGATAGCGGTCGACGTGTGGAGTAATAGTAGTAGATGCAGAAAGTATCGGTCTACTTGCTTTGGACGTGATGCCTATAGCTATAATCATTGCCATAGATAATGTCACGACTTTGCGCAGTTCTATCAATTGCTCAACAGTAATTCGTTCATCCACCGTCTACTTGCTTTCATGAGAGAAGCCACTAGTGAACACTACGGCCCCCGGGTCTATTCACAACTATCGTCTCCACTTTCACTTTTACTTTGCTTTGTTTACTTTTTGCTTTCAGTTCTCACTTTGCAAACAATCTATAAGGGATTGACAACCCCTTCATAGCGTTGGGTGCAAGCTCTTTGTGTTTGTGCAGGTACTTGTGACTTGACGCGATCCTCCCACTAGATCGATACCTTGGTTCTCAAAACTGAGGGAAATACTTACCGCCGCTGTGCTACATCACCCTTTCCGCTTCGAGGGAACACCAACGCAAGGTTCCAAGGCCACGAGGGAATCCTTTGCATATTTGCCAAGGAAGTCCCTTAAGGCGTAGCCGTAGCAGAAAGATTCCTCGCGCCGTTGTCGAGGAGTATCAAGACAAGAATAGTCTCCCGTCAACACGCCTATTTCTGGCGCCGTTGGAAGGTCTTTTGTTGCAGTAGCAAGCTCCAGGGGATCCTCGAGCACATCGTTATCATTCAGATTTCTTAGTATCTCTGAACGAAGGATGTTCGTAATTGCTTCAATACTAGTAGTGGCGATATAACCCCGATGTCCCCTGTACTGGTGCAGATTGTTCGGGAGTACTGCCATACTTTGTATCGTTGTGATCACGAGGGTCTGTAATAGATGAAGGTCTGAGATTCTGGTTATGTGTTGACGGATGTGATACACTGGACGGGTTAGTAGAGGAGTTGAGTGATATATTACTCCTTGTATCCGTGGACCAGATTGCATGACCAGAAATCTCAGGAGTTCTTAGGTGGGAATTCAAGTAGTTACTTATAGGTCAATCTTCCAACAAATGCATGATGTTAGGTTGGGGTTCACATCTAGTGGATTCGTTTGTTCACAGTCCTCTTACAGCGGTTCTCGTTGTGCCTTATAGAGTCCTTGTAGCTTGCTACGACTCGGGGATGCTTCGTATTTCGTGTGCACTGCCTTGCACAGGATGGCTAGTGTAAGGATCGAGCCCGTGCGATCCTGTCCACGAAAATATCGGACGAAATCTCTCTCATGAGTTTGTTCTGGCTTGTTTCGTAAGCCTCATCCTTTGTTGTGTGGGGGTATGGTAATTCAAGTTGCTTCGATTTCAAATGATGAATTCATATCTTTCCAAGACGTGTTCTCATATTCTTATGAGAATGCAAATTCTTTTGCGTAATCAAAGTGTCTTTTCAATTCTTGTCAACCGGAGTCGTCATGTCAATTCTTTTCCAACCGGTGTGCTTCTCTTCAAGTGAATTCAATCCTTTCCAATTTTGCAAGATCATTCTCTCATTTTATTCCGTAGTTCATCTCATCTGTCCCAAGTTGTCTTTGTTTTCCCGCCCTCCTATCCTTTTCTTCGGTGATTCAATTTTCATCCAAGTGTATTTTCATTTCATTATAGCTTCCGCTATCTTCTTCCGTTTTGTATCCGGTGATTCATTGTGAAGATTCTCGGGAGCTTCGTGTTCATCTTTCTTCAATCATATTATCTTTTCCGGTGAATTAAGTTATATGTGTCATCATATCCTATTCATCCTTGTAATTCTTTCCCATGTTGGAGATTCTTATCAGCCTATCTTGTTTATTCAGTTATCTCTATTCTATCCAGAGCGTTGAAGTTATCTCAGAAGTTTATTGTTTTCAATTCTTTCAATTATTTTGAGGTGCTAACCCCATCAAGTTTTCTTTATACTGGTGCTATATCTCTGTTTCTGAGTAATCTTTTCAACGGTGGTTTCTTTGAGTGGGTCCATAACCCATAGGTTCTTTCCCAGGATCTTGTCTGGCTCTTGTAATCTTTCTGGAGTTCTTTTATTCTTTGTCAATGTGATGTAAGAATGATTTCCATCAGTCATATCCCTTCTCCAAGATCTATTTGAATTAATTATCATATTTGGCTCAACCTTTCATTCTTATTTATTCCGGAGTGTCTCATTAATTCTTGATGGTGTTTCTTGCCATCATTCTCAGCAGGAAGACTGAAGGAGTGTGACTCTTAAATCTTGGTTCATTCTCTTGAAGATTCTTCATTTCATCTTTGCGGCATCATCTTAATTGTTCCCAATCATGAGTATTTCTTTCTTGCTATCCGATGCATTTCAATGTTGTGTTCATTTCTCGATCCTCCAAAGGCCATCATTTCAGAAGAATTCCTCGTTCTCAGCTTGCAGCTTTCATTCTCAAATTCTTCTCAATTGTTGTCTCTTCGTTCATCTCTCTATTGTTCTGGTGTCTTGTTTAAGTTTTCTTCTCTCGGGTGGCTCATGATCTCTTCATTCTCATGTATCTCCATTCATGCATGGTTGCCTCATTCGTTTCAATTCTCACTGGTGTCTCCTTCAAGACTTCTTCAAAGTTTGTGCTCATATCTCTCTTCAACCTTTTCAACAAGAATAAGTGCTAGGTTAATATGTTGCTTGTCATCAATTAAACTTGATGAAGGATAACCATAACATAATTCTTATTCGTGTTTCATAGTGATTTCAATTCTTATCCCGAGGGCTCATGATCTCAATTCTTTGTCTTAAGTGTTCTTCAAGATTCTTGTGATAGTAGTTGTCATTCTCTTATTCATTCTTTGATCCCAATGATCTAGTTTTATTCCCTTGTTCCGGAGGCATTGCGATGTTGCTCTTTTGGGTCAATCATGTTGTTCTATCAAGATCATGGTGTTCCCTTGTTCTATTTAGTTGTTTGTTATGAATCTTGTCTAATTCTCCCGTCTTATCGATTTTTTGTCCCCTTTTTCTACCGAAGTGCTCCCGAAATTTTCCGTGAATTCTTGCTTCTTTCTCATATCATTCCTCATCGCTTTGCAACCTTCAAGGATCGTTGGTTTCACTCGTTTTTCAAAGAAACGACTAAGTTTTACCTCTTGCTTTCTCATGCTCTTCCCGTTTCATTCTTGGATCTCGGGTCGAGATCCTCTTGTAGTGTAGGAGAGTTGTGACAGCCCGATGCCGACGTTCCAGAAGATTCCCCCCTTTATTCCGTTTTCGTCGTGTGCCTATTTTTATTTGTCGCATCATCATCGCATCATGCGCATCATCTGCATTGCATCGGCATTCCATTGCCGCCCGTTTTCAAACTTGCATCCGATATTAGTTGCTGGTTAGCTCCGTGTTGATTGTTGACCGTGTTGAGCCCGACCACACACGCACGCGCCCGTGGCATCGTCAAAACCCTGTTTTAAAGGTGTGTATAAAACTTTCTCTGATTGGGTTGGATCTGGATGTGCGGTCTTATTTTAATATAGGTAGACCGCCTGCCAAATTTCATCGCAATCGGAGTCCGTCTGATACCCGAATGGTCAACCGTAGCGGCACCTATTCGGTCTATCGTCGGACGTTAATCGGTGTTTTAAAAATCGTGTTGCCGCACCGCGCCTTTTCCCTCTCATCCCTACATAGCCCATCTACACAGCCCATTAGTGCCACCTAGCCACTTCCTCCGTTAATGGTCGTCGGATCGCGATCGGACGGACGAGGTCCACCCCACTAGAGACCAACCCTATATAAGTATCCCCCTGGAGAGACCCCTCTCACTTCACTAGGGTTTCCCCTAGTCATTTTCGCAGCCACCCCCCCTCAAAAACTCCACCTGCTAGGCCTAACCCTCTAAATCCCGCAGCCCAAACCCTTTGACCAAATATGGTCATTGGATTTACATCTAATGGCTCAAATTGCCATAATTCCCCACCTACCGGACATGTCCGGGCGACCACCGTGCAAAACAAATCCCTCCTTCCCCGAGCTCCTCCCGAGCCCGTGCCCGAGTAGAGCCGCCTCCAGCACCCTGTCTCGCACCCTAGCACCGCCTCGCCGCCACCGGTCGGAGTAGCCCCGCCGCCGCCCTCGGTCCCAGCCGGATCCGCCGCCGCCCCTTGACCTCCCGTGCCAGTGCGTTTGCCAACGCGTCGCGCCGATCTCGAGGCACCAGATCGAGCGTGGGGATCTCCCCGGCCCAGCGCTCCACGTTGACCGTGGCCAGGTGGTCAGCCGCCCCAGCCCAGCTCGCCACCAGTGCGCCGTTGGCCCGTCGCGCGCCTGCCTCGCCACCCCGGTCGTCCCAGGGCGCCAACCGGCATGCCTCCCCACCGCCGGGCCTTGGCCATCAGGTGAACCCCTTGCTGCCCCTATTTCCTGCCCGCGGGTAGCTTAGCTATCCCGCACCCACCTGGATTTGGCCCGTTGCAGCCGATTTGGCCTCGTAGCTATTTTAGGATTTAAATCCTGTTTTATTATCTCAGGAATTATTAGATATTAAACGCATATATCTTATAATCCGTGTGTCGGATCGCGACGTGTTGTATATGTAACTTGTGTAGTTTTTCGCGTAGATTATGTTTTTGCAACTCGCATAAATGTTTGAATTAGTTTGACGTGTCGTATGCCTAGTTTAACGTGATGTCCCAATGGGGGGTCGTCCCGTATTTATTTTCTCGTGCGTGTCCGGATTGCTCCAACTCCATAGTAGAAATGCTCATGTTTTTAGGAACCTTTTTCCATGTATTTTAGAGTAATGGTTGGTATTTTTGCATGTGGGATTCCGTAGCTAGTTTGCTATACCGTGTTTAGGACATATTCCCGCATATACGTGTGGCGTTGTTTTTATTTTGCAACCCCTCATGTTATATATGTTTTTCGGGTAGAAAAATCCATAGAATTTAACTGTGCATTTAGTTTTTGCTTTTGAGCAAGTTAGTTCGCGTGATATTTTGCCGTGTTGCCCTTTTGTTTATTTTGTGGGATTTATTCCGAGCTTGATATGAAGGAGTTGTCAACTAGATATATGCCCTTGGATGTTTAGTCTAGCCCCTGGTATTTTTGGTTGCAATAGAAATCCATGTTTAGGTGTGGTTTGCTTGCTCTCAACTTGCTAGGAAATAGTGCTGATTTGGAGATGCTGAAATATTTCTAAGTCTGAAATCTGTTATATTTTGTTGTTGTCTTGTCTTGAGTTTATCTGGTGATCTATAGCTCTTTTGAGGTTGATGCAATGGAGTTAGTTGTAGACTTTATGATTCTCTAGCATGTTGTCAATTTTCATGCCATTTGGAGTTCTGTAGCTTATGGTTTTGCTGCTGTCAATATGCCTTCAGATCGAAAACTGCAGTTTCATAAACTGTTATTTTCACTAAGTCTGAAACTGTGTGTGAGATGCCCTTTTGTGACTTCTTTCCCTAGTGATCCATGCTTCCATGCTAGGAGTTGTTAGTTGTATGTTGTAGAGTATCTTGACCTATTTTGCCTCATGCCTTGGTTGAGTATATTGGTTTGTGTAGCTCGTAGTTGTGGGGTGTAGAAAATGCTATGTGGCTGATTTTGGCAGATTGTATTGATTTCTCGTTTAGTTTGTAGTTGTTGAACCGTTGCTCCGTTTTGATCGTGTCCTATATGAAACTTGCTTATAATCTCATGTAGTTTCACATTATCTTGCTGGTTGTATGTTTTGAAATGCTTGTGACTGTCGTTGCACACATATTGCATTCATGCCTTCATATCTTGCGGCGCTCGTATCTTTTGAACCGTAGCTCCGTTGGAGATGTTCTCTATGTGTAAATTGCTTGTAATGACGCGTAGAATCACGCCAACCTACTTATTTTTCTGTTTAACAACTATTAAAACATGTTAGTTCAGATCTGGACAGAATTGTTGATTAACATGTGAGGTCGTTTCGGAGGTGCTATATGTCATATCCGACCTTATTTAAAATGCCTAGATAGGTAGATTAATTACGATTCACCTCTTGCCATGTGTAACCACATTTAATATTCCGTGTACCTAATCGGGATAGAACTAAATAGCTCGTATGTGGAGTTTCGTCAATATGCAACTCGTTGCATATTGAACTTCACTTAATGTGTAGTGTTTGGTTTTTGTGAATTGACATGCCGTGTCTTGCATGTATTCTTTTGTTCATGCATCATATGTGATGTGCATCGTGTGGTGAATATCGTGTCTTGATTCTTGTTTCCGGTTTGCTTCGTCTCGATAGAGTTCCGCAAGCGTGTCGGATTGTGAGGACCCGTTCGAGCACGTCGGGTTGTCTGCTTCACGAAGTCATTCTTCTTCCAAGCCGGATCTCAGGCAAGATGACCATTTCCCCAGATACCATTACTATCATCGCCATGCTAGTATTATCGTTTCTGTCGCTATGTCTCGTTGCCTACCACATGTTAAATATCCGCCTCTCAACAATGCCATGAAAACCTTTAACCTGTTCACAACCTAGCAAACCACTGATTGGCTATGTTACCGCTTGCTTAACCATGTGTTAGCGTTGCCAGTTGTAGGTGCAATTGCTTCCATGTGAAAACATGGGTTCCTTATTATATCACCCTATGAAATGTTATTTAATTTAATGCACCTATATACTTGGTAAAAGGTGGAAGGCTTGGCCTTTCTAGCCTGGTGTTTTGTTCCACCTTTGCCCCCTTACTTTCGGCTACCGGTGTTATGTTCCATAATTGAGCGCTCCTAACACGATCGGGGTTGTTATGGGGACCCCTTGATAATTCCTTTTAGATTAAGACTGGTCTGGCAAGGCCCAACTTTGGTACTACGTTTTCCTAATAACTAATTAATGCATAGGGACCCGCCGGCACCCGCGGATAATTAATCAACCCCCCCCCCCCCCCCCCGGGGGGGGGGCCAATGCTCCGCATGAGTGTTGGTCCAAACTGGCAGACTACGGGGCCACCGTGGGGCAACCCGAGGTTTGGTTTCTCCTAGTGTGACCCATCCGTCGTGTCCTGAGAACGAGATACGCGGCTCCTATCGGGTTCGTCGACACGTCGGGCGGCCTTGCTGGATTAGTTTTACCTTTGACGAAATATCTTGTGCATCGGGATTCCGGTGATGCTTTGGGTAATCTGAGAGTTGAGGTTTTCCACTAAGGAGTCCGACGAGATCGCGAGTTTCGTGATCGAGGATTTCTATGCGGCTTGTGGTAATTTGTGATGGATTAGTTGGAGCACCCCTGTAGGGTTAAATCTTTCAGAAAGCCGTGCCCACGGTTATGTGGCAACATGGAAACTTTGTTTAACACTGGTTCTAGATAACTTGAAGTTAACTTAATTAAAATATGCCAACTGAGTGCGTAACCGTGACTGTCTCTTTCGTGAGTTCCTTCTCCGATCGAGGACACGGTGGGGTTATGTTTGACGTAGGTAGGTGTTCAGGATCATTCATTTGATCAACAGTAATTCACGTCTGCTATGCGTAGATCTCCCCCCTCTTTATTCTTGTACTCGTAAGCTAGCCACCTCATATATGCTTAGCCGCTGCTGCAACCTCACCACTTAACCATACCTCACCCATTAAGCTTTGCTAGTCTTGATACCTTTGGAAATGAGATTGCTGAGTCCCCTGTGGCTCACAGATTACTACAACACCAGTCGCAGGTACAGGTAAAGGTTACTTGACGCGAGCGCGTTGATTGTTCATTTGGAGTTTGCTTCTTCTTCTTCTTCATCATCGATCTAGGATGGGTTCCAGGCCGGCAGCCTGGGATAGCAAGGATGGACGTCGTTCTTATTTTTCTCGTTTGTTTTCGTCCGTAGACGGACCCTGCTCTTACTCTTGATGATTATGTAATGTACTGATGTGACTCTGATGTACCTTGTGGCGAGTGTAAGCCAACTTTGTATATATATCTCTTCTTTTCAGTACATGTACTTGTAACGATATCCATTCTTGCGACACGACGAGATGCGCTTCTATCCCTGACGAGGCCTTCGTGCCAAATTGAGGATAGGGTCGCATCTTGGGCGTGACATACTTGCCCGAGATTCGATCGTCAGTATCCGCATACCTATTTCAATCTCGTTTACTGGCAAGTCTCTTTACTTGTTCTGTAATACAAGATCCCGTAACTTACACTAAGTCACATTGCTTGCAAGGCTTGTGTGTGATGTTGTATTACCAAGTGGGCCCCGAGATACCTCTCCGTCACACGAAGTGACAAATCCCAGTCTGGATTCATACTAACTCAACGGACACATTCGGAGATACCTGTAGAGCATCTTTATAGCCACCCAGTTACGTTGTGACGTTTGATACACACAAAGTATTCCTCCGGTGTCAGTGAGTTATATGATCTCATGGTCATAGGAATAAATACTTGACACGCAGAAAACAGTAGCAACAAAATGACACGATCAACATGCTACGTCTATTAGTTTGGGTCTAGTCCATCACATGATTCTCCCAATGACGTGATCCAGTTATCAAGCAACAACACCTTGTACATAGTCAGAAGACCCTGACTATCCTTGATCAACTCGCTAGCCAACTAGAGGCTTGCTAGGGACTGTGTTTTGTCTATGTATCCACACATGTATCTAAGTCTTCATTCAATACAATTATAGCATGGATAATAAACGATTATCTTGATACAGGAATTATAATAATAACTTATTTATCAATTGCCTCTAGGGCATAATTCCAACACACGGACCCCTCGATTCTTCTCTCGAGGGAGGGCATCTTGTTCCTCCACCTCCACTTATTTACAATGCGAGCTTCCTCGTCTATGACCCCCCCCCCCCCGCCTTCGCCATCGCGATGTCGGTTGCGTGGTGGGCCTCGGTTACCCTTATCCTCTCCTTTCCACGACGGGCACACCAGTCCCGACGGGACTCATACTCCCCCGATCGGAGATGGGAAAGGGAAGATTTGAAGGCTCCCAGGACCGCGATGATCCAGCCGAGAGGACCCGGGCGCTAGATGTGTCGACGACATAGAGTCGTGCCACATAGACCTGTAGTCGGTCGGGCGTTGTCTTCCCGATTATGGTGGAGTGCAATGTGGATGGCCATTGCCTCCTCCAACCTGCACGACACGACATCCCAGTCGACGGATCCGTACTGGTTGGAGTAAGATCCGTTGCTTTCCATGGTAGAGAACGCTAGAGAATGCCGGATGGGAGCTTGGGTTGGAGGAGCAGAGTAAAGTGGCTATGATTTGGTCGAGCAACAAAATGTGGACCGATATATGTGGGGTTGCATTGGTAGGGTATGACGTGAGGAACACGTCCGGGCGCCCCATATCTGTCCTAGATTTGGGTTGGACATGAGGGGGTACCGGTCAGCCCAAACATTTGAGGGCCATTTGAGGAGCCATGTGGGTCACTTTTTTGTGACCACGCCGTCCAGACTTTTGAGGCGGGTTTGTGGCATCCGGTTGTAGATTCTCTAAGATACATTTGGACAAAAAAAGTTAACCAGTTAATAGAAGAAGTAGTAGTGTGAAAGCATAATCAATTTGTGGGGTTTTGAACCCTCAACATGTTGAACATGTGAAATCTACTTCCCAAAATTAGAAATTTTGCTTAAACCATTGAACAAAGACACACATTATTCTATGCATATATATGCGTTGCACGTGCACGTTTACTAGTACTACCATTATTCTAAACACAATAGCCATGTGTCAATAAGACTGACCCTCGTAAATTGCGAGGTTCTCAAATCAAAAACCACGCTAATGATTCCATTGAAAGTAATCAGTACTCGTCACATTCTTGCCCTCAGGCCCAACATGCTTGTCGATGGTATGGTACTGGGCCACCATATCATTTTCGCTTCTTTTTCATTTTTTGAACATATTTTTAACATTTTGTGACCATTTTAATGAAATCATCAAGATTCTTTTGTGTAATAATGAATATCTTTCAAATTTCTAATATTTTCTACAAGTTCATGAACATTGTTTCAAATTGTCAAAGTATCCATTTTTGTGAACATTTTTTAAATAAGTGTGAACATTTTTCTGAAACTCGTTAACATTGTTTTTATAGACAAGCATTTTATATCATAATAATTTGCATTCCCGATATATTTTTCCCAATGGATGAACATTTTTTCAGATTGGTCAACATTTGTTGAATCGATGCACCTTATTGTTATTGAAGAATATATTCACTTTTTTGAACATTTTTTAGAAATAATGAACAAATTAGAATACATGAATATTTTTAGAAAATAAATAATATATTTTATGAATTTCTTTAATATTTTTTGAAATCACAAAAATTTCTCTCAATTCCAATATTTTTTTTTAGATCGAATAATACTTTTTGCAATTTGGGTTTTTGACATTTGAGAAAAACAAAATCAAAGTCATAAAAATGTTTATTTTTGTTTCGAAATCCAGAAAGTTATTCTAAATTCAGAACTGCTTTTAAATCATGAAAATTTATTAAAGAAAATAAACGGAAAAAATATAAATAAATGAGATCTGTATCGGCCGACGCAAAAGCAAGGGCCATAGAAGCGGGGCTAGACGCTAGATCGTCGTCTCAAATTTGGAGCGTACGTCTTTTATTACCCACATAGCGCAGGAATTCCTTATTCGCCGCTCATTGCGAAACCTTGGGCTTCGCACTGGGATTGCCAGCGCTCCTTTGCGAGTGGGTCGGCTCGTTTCAGGTTCTATCGCATTGGTTTTGGAAACTTCTAAGGGTTCAGTCGTTTTTTTGGAAAACTTATATAAGATTTTTTTAACTGGTTCTTTATTCTTTATTCTTTATTTTTTTTTTCGTTTCTTTTTTCTCTATTTCTGTTTTAAAAAATGTATTGGATTTACAGAAAACATTCTGGATTATCCAAAAATTGTTGTTCAAATTAGAAAAATGTCCACAATTTATATTTTTGTTCATGAATTTGAAATTTATCATGTTTCAAATTCTTTTCACAATGTAAAAAATTTACTGAGTTTCAAAATTTGTTTGCAGATTCAAAATTAGTGCATAATTTTATAATATTATTCACAATTCGAAAAATATTCTGAGTTACAAGAATTGTTTGCTGATTCGAAAAATAGTCACAATTTTCTCATTTTGTTTATCAATTTGAAATTTATTCATGTTTCAAAATTTGTTCACAATTCAAAAAAACATTACGGTTTCAAAATTTGTTCACAATTCGAAAAATGTTCGCGGTTTCAAAAAAAATCGAAAGATTCGAAACATATGCACAATTTTAGAATTTTGTTTACGAATTTAAAATTTATTCATGTTTGCAAAACTTGTTCACAATTAAAGAAAATTACGGCTTAAAAAATTGTTGACAATTCTAAAAATGATCACAAATTTACAATTTAGTTCTCTAATTTGAAATTTGTTCATTTTTCAAAATTTGTTCATATTTCCAATCATGTTTGCGGTTTGACGGAAAATGCTCACAATGTTATAATTTTTTTGATGAGTTTGAAATTTATCATGTTTCAAAATTTGTCCACTATTCGAAAAACATTCTCTGTTTAAAAATTTCTTCATAGATTCAAAAAATGTTCATCCTTTTATTTTTCTATTTACAACTTGAAAAATGTTCTCAGTTTCAAAATTTGTTGCAGATTTGAAAAATATTCACGCATTTATAAAAAAATTACAAACTTGAAATTTATTCATGTTTCAAAATTTATCACAGTTCTAAAAATGTTTATAGTTTAAAAATTTGTTCACAATTCAAAAAAAGTTTGTGGTTTCAATATAAGTTTCTTAAATTCAAAAAATGTTCAAAATTTTATAATGTTGTTCACGTATTTGAAAAAATTCTGGATTCTCAAAAATGTTATTGTTTTTTTTAAAACTTGTTATTGTTTTTCATAAATTTCAGCTCACACTTTCAAAAAATGTTCATGTTTCCATAAAAAATGTTCACAAATTAAAGAATTGTTCGCTTTTAAATTTTCTTCATGAATTCAACATTGCTTGCAATTTTCAAGAAATATTTTGAGCCGGAGTGTTGTTATAGTGTTGTTATAGTGTTTTGAACTAATTTCTTCAGTAGGTGCTTTGAGCCGGAGTGGCGAGTGGCTGTGGCGTAATCATGAGGTCGGGTGTTCAATTTCGAAGCTATGCTGTTTTCTACTTCCTCCGTCATGGTTTAGAAGTCATGGTTAAATTTACGTGCATTTTCATAATAGACAATGTTTATGGCGCATTGCATTTACTCGTAACAGCTAATTAATACTCCGTTGTACTACTTCTATATGCATGCGTAGTATGAATGCTATTTATAGCTCATCTCGCAGCCAATCAATAACCACCTAGGTTTTAGAAAATTTTCAACCACGCCTTCTAAACCGCGACGGAGGGAGTATAAGAGTGTTTAGAACACTATTTTAGTCATATAAATGCTTTTATATTTCTTTACAGAGGGGAGTAGATTTTTTCACGTGACAGAAAACGAAACTATCAGCGGGTTGATGGGCCGGCCCAGCGACACCCCTGTGTGTTCAAGCGACATGCTGCCGCAACGAGCGACAGGTAGAAGCTCCCCCTAGCGCGTACCGCCTACAATGTCCTGTTTCTTTGACCGGGCCATTTGGGGTTCCATACCCATTGGGAAGAAACCATCTCTAAAGCAGCATTTTCCTTTTTTTTTATTTTTTTCTTCTTCCTTTTTTCTTTTAAGTAATTTTTTTATTTTATTTTCCTTTTTCTATATTTTTTTAATTTTTCTTTATTATTTCGTCCCACTTTCCTTTTATATTTCCTTTTTTGACTATCTTTCAAGTTTGTTAACATATTGCCTCAAAACCATGAACAATTTTTGAATATTATGTACGTTTGTGGAACTCTGTACATTTTTTAAAACTATGAACATTTATTAAAAAGGATGCAAACTGAGTGAATGGGGAAAAGTTAGTACAACTAAGGAACGAGGGCATGAAAATAAAAATCCCTTTTTGAAAACCTATCCACGACAACAAATATGCTATCCCTCCCTTTCTTTGTTCAAGGTTGAAAGTATTGATATGGTTGACTAACGGGGGGGGGGGGGGGGGGGGGTGAATAGACAACTACAAATTTTAGGTTTTTCTTTAACAAAATAAGTTTAACAACCAAAAAGTTATCTAGATATGCAACTAAGTGAGCAACCTATATGATGCTAACACCAACAATAATAAGCAAGTAAAAAAATACAAGTAAAGGTGAGAAGTGACCACAAGTTGAACCGATGAAGACGAGGATGTGTTTCCAAATTTCCTTCCTTTTGAGGGGAAGTACGCCTCCGTTAGAGCGCGGTGGAGGCATAATGCTCCCCAAGATGCAACTAAGGCCACCGTATTCTCCTCACACCCTCACACAATGCAAAGTGTCGTGATTGCACTAAGTGGTGCCCTTGAAGGCGGCAACTGAACCTTTACAAGCAAGGTTGGGCAATCTCCACAACTCAATTGGAGGCTCCCAACAAAACCACAGAGCTTCACCACAATGGAATGTGGCTCCTGTTGGGAAACATAGTAATAATTCAAACTTTTCCTATGTATCACCAAGATCAATCTAGGAGATGCTAGCAACGAGAGAGAGGGAGAGCATCTTCATACCGTTGAAGATCGCTAAGCGGAAGCGTTACTATGAACGAGGTTGGTGGAGTTGTACTTGCAGCAATCCGATCCAAGCACCGAACGAATGGCGCCTTCGCGTTCAACACACTACAACCCCGTGACGTATCCTCCTTCTTGATCCAGCAAGGGTGAAGGAGAAGTTGAGGGAGAGCTCCGGCAGCACGACGACATGGTGGCGGTGGAGCTTGTGGTTCTCCGGCAGGGCTTCGCCAAGCGCCGCGGAGAAGGAGAAGTCGTGGGGTAGGGTTGCGCCAAGGGGAAGGGTTTAGGTGTGTGTGCAGCCCTCCCAACCCTCCTTTATTTATAGGAGGAAGGGTAGAGGGGGCCGGCCACCCTAGGAAACCCTAGGAGGGGGCAGCGGCGGCCTAGGGGGTGGCTTGCCTCCCAAGTTGGAGGGAGGCAACCCCACGCCCAAGGGTTTCAACCCTAGGAGCCTTGCGCCCCTTTGGTGGCTCGCACGAGCCCACCATGGAGCTAGTTCCATCCCACTTTCGGCCCATATGGCCCTCCGGGACAGATGGCCCCTCCCGGGGACCCCGGTACCCTTTTTGGTGGTCCCGGTACAATAACGATAAACGCTGAAACCTTTCCGGTGACCGAAACTGGGCTTCCCATAAATAAATCTTCACCTCCGGACTATTCCGGAACTCCTCGTGACGTCCGGGATCTCATACGGGACTCCGCACAACTTTCGGTAACCACATATACAATTCCCATTACAACTCTAGTGTCATCGAACCTTAAGTGTGTAGACCCTAAGGGTTCGGGAACCATGCAGACATGACCGAGACACCTCTCCGGCCAATAACCAACATCGAGATCTGGATACCCATATTGGCTCCCACATGTTCCACGATGATCTCATCGGATGAACCACGATGTCGACGAGTCACTGAATCCCGTATACAATTCCCTTTGTCTATCGGTATGATACTTGCCCGAGGTTCGACCGTCGATATGCCTATACCGTGTTCAATCTCGTTACCGACAAGTCTTTGTACTCGTTCCGTAACACAGGATCCCGTGGCTAACTCCTTAGTCACATTGAGCTCATTACGATGATGTATTACCGAGTGGGCCCAGAGATACCTCTCCGTCACACGGAGTGACAAATCCCATACTCGATTCGTACCAACCCAACAAACACTTTTGGAGATACCTGTAGTGCACCTTTATAGTCACCCAGTTACGTTGTGATGTTTGATATACCCAAAGCATTCCTACGGTATCCGGGAGTTGCACAATTTCATGGTCTAAGGAAATGATACTTGACATTAGAAAAGATCTAGCAGACAAACTACACGATCTTATGCTATGCTTAGGATTGGGTCTTGTCCATCACATCATTCTCCTAATGATGTGATCCTTCTATCAACGACATCCAATGTCCTTGGTCAGGAAACCATGACCATATATTGATCAACGATCTAGTCAACTAGAGGCTCCCTAGGGACATGGTGTGGTCTATTTATTCACACATGTATTACGGTTTCCGGCTAATACAATTATGGCATGAACAATAGACAATTATCAAGAAAAAGGAAATATGATAATAACCATTTTATTATTGCCTCTAGGGCATATTTCCAACAGTCTCCCACTTGCACTAGAGTCAATAATCTAGTTACATTGTGATGAATCGAACACCCATAGAGTTCTGGTGTTGATCATGTTTCGCTTGTGGAAGAGGTTTAGTCAATGGATCGGCGACATTCAAATCTGTATGTACTTAACAAATATCTATATATCCATTCTGAATGTATCCAAGAATGGAGTTCAAGCGACACTTGATGTGCTTGGTCTTCTTGTGAAACCCGGGCTCCTTGGCAATGGTAATAGCTCCAGTGTTGTCACACAAGAGACTCATCGGGCCCGATGCATTGGGAATCACTCCTAGGTCGGTGATGAACTCCTTCATCCAGACTCCTTCCTGCGGTGCTTTCGAAGAAACTATGTACTCCGCTTCACATGTAGATGTCGCCACGATGCTTTGCTTGCAACTGCACCAGCTGACTGCCCCACCATTCATAATGTACACATATCCGGTTTGTGACTTGGAGTAATCCGGATCTGTGTCAAATCTAGGATCGACGTAACCCTTTACGACAAGCTCTTCGGCACCTCCATAAACGAGAAACATATCTTTAGTCCTTTTCAAGTACTTAAGGATATTCTTGACCGTTGTCCAGTGATCCACTCTGGGATCACTTTGGTACCTCCCAACCAAACTTATGGCAAGGTTCACATCAGGTCTGGTACACAACATGGCATACATAATAGAGCCAATGGCTGAAGCATAAGGGACGATACTCATCTTTTCTCTATCATCTGCGGTGGTCGGGCATTGAGCTGTGCTCAATCTCACACCTTGCAATACAGGCAAGAACCCCTTCTTGGACTTATCCAAATTGAACTTCTTCAATATCTTGTCAAGGTATGTGCTTTGTGAAAGACCAATGAGGCGTTGATACGTCCCAAACGTATCTATAATTTCTGCTTGTCCCATGATCTTTTGGGTGACATTGTTATATGTCTTGCTACACTTTTATATCATTTTACACATATTTGGACTAACCTACTAACTCAGTGCACCCAGTGCCAGTTTCTGTCTGTTGATGTCTATTTCGCAGGGAATTTTACCCAATTTTCTAAAGCCCAAAAAATTCCAGGAAAAATATATAAAAAATTAGCGACATAGAAGCTTCCGGATCACCGAAGATGGGCCAGAGGGGGGGCAGGGACTGCCCAGGCGACCTGCTGGCGCGGCCAGGCCTTAGACCGCACCAAGAGGCCGCCTGGGTGGGCCCCACCACCTTCGGTGCACTCCTTTGGCCTATATTTAGAGTCCTGATAGGAAACCCTTCCACAACTTCCAGAATCGTGAATTTCTCCATCTTTCCGCCGCCGCAGCGCTTCCGAGATCGGGAGCGTGAGGAGACCTCTCCCCGGCACCCTACCGGAGGGAGGATTGACCTCCAGAAGCTTCTCCACCACCATGGACGCTTCCCGGACATGTCGTGAGTAGTCCTCCTTGGACCATGTGCCCATGAACAGTAGCTATGTGATGTCTTCTCTCCAATCTTGTGCTTCAATGGTTAGTCCTTGTGAGCTACCCTACATGATCAAGGCATCTATGTAATTCTGTTGCTATTGTTATCCTAGGTTTATTGGGATTCGATGGATTATGAGATTATGTTCAGATTGTTATGAGTTATATATTTGATTATCCTTTTATATTACGTTCCTTAGTGATTTATGCATGTTCTCCGTTGCTATTTATTTCTTTGGTCGAGTAGTAGATTATAACTCCAAGAGGGAGCATTATGCATGATTGTGGGTTCATGCCCCTCGATGTCTAGCTTGAGTGACAAAAACATGAGACTAGGGGATGTGTTGTTGACACCAGGGAGAAAACAACGGTGCGTGTGACCTTGGTTGCAAGGATTGTTTACCTTACGCATAGTTCGTTAATGCAGTTGTCCGTTCCTTTGAGTTTACACTTTGGGTGGGGCTCGCAACTTAATACCGGAGAGATGTTCTGGATAGATATCTCAAGGTGGATGATTAGTAAGTAGATGCTGATGAATAAATGATCTAGTTGTCTTGGCGTAGTGCCCATTACTATTGAACCTCTAACTATCAAGTAGCATAATTAGCATTGCGGTGCGTTCATAATTCTGTCAATTGCCCAACTGTGATTTGTTTACCCGAGTGCTACTGCAACAAAAGACCTTCCAACGGCGCCAGAAACACGTGCTGACGGGAGACTGTTCTTGTCTTGATACTCCTCAGCAATGGCACCGGGAATCCTTCTGCTACGGCTACGTCTTTAGGGACTTCCTAGGCAAGTATGCAAAGCATTTCCCCATGGCCTTGGAGCCTTGCGTTGGTGTTCCCTCGAAGCGGAAAGGGTGATGTAGCACAGCGGTGGTAAGTATTTCCCTCGGTTTGAGAACCAAGGTATCGATCCAGTGAAGGAGTATCACAAGTACCTGCACAAACACAAAAAGCTTGCTCCCAACGCTATGAAGGGGTTGTCAATCCCTTATAGATTGTTTGCCAAGTGAGAACTGAAAGCAACAAAGTAACAAAACAAAGTAAAAGCGAAAGTGGAAACGATAGGTGTGAATAGACCCGGGGGCCGTGGTGTTTACTAGTGGCTTCTCTCATGAAAGCAAGTAGACGGTGGGTGAACAAATTACTGTCGAGCAATTGATAGAACCGTGCAAAGTCATGACGTCATCTATGGCAATGATTATATCTATAGGCATCACGTCCAAAACAAGTAGACCGATACTTTCTGCATCTACTACTATTACTCCACACGTCGACCGCTATCCAGCATGCATCTAGTTTATTAAGTACAAAAGAATAGAGTAACGCCTTAAGCAAGATGACATGATGTAGATGGACAATCTCATATCTACGACAAAGCCCACCTTGTTACCCTTGATGGCAACTACACGATGTGTGCCTTGCTACCCCTACTGTCATTGGGAAAGGTCACCACACGGTAAGAACCCAAAACCAAGCACTTCCCCAATTGCAAGGATCATAGATCTAGTTGGACAAACAAAACCCAAGACTCGGAGAGACTTACAAGGATATCAAATCATGCATATAAGAAATCAGCAAAGACTCAAAGATGTATCATAGATAATCTGATCACAAATCCACAATTCATCGGATCTCGACAAACACACCACCAAAGAGGATTACATCGGATAGATCTCCATGAAGATCATGGAGAACTTTGTATTGAAGATCCAAGAGAGAGAAGAAGCCATCTAGATACTAACTACGGACCCATAGGTCTGAAGTGAACTACTCACGAGTCATTGGAGGGGCGATGATGTTGATGTAGAACCCTCCAACTCCAAAGTCCCCTCCGGCAGGGCACCGGGAAGGGTCTCTAGATGAGAGCTCGCGAAAACGGAAGCTTGCGGCGGCGGAAAAGTGTTTTCGTGGATTCCCTGATTTTTTTCTCTATTTTAGGGAATATATAGGCGAAGGAGCCAGGTTAGGGGGCGCCAGGGAGGCCACAAGCCTGCTAGCCGCCGCCCCCTGGTGGCGGCTACAGGGCATGTGGGCCCCGTGTAGCTCTCCTGGCTTGGCCCTCAAGCCCCCTGATCTTCTTCCGTTCGGGAACAATTTATTTCGGGGATTTTATTCCGTTTGGACTCCGTTGCAAAATCAGATCTGAAAAGAGCCAAAAACACAGAAAAAACAGGAACTGGCACTTGGCACTGAATTAATAAGTTAGTCCCAAAAAAGATATAAAAGGTACATAAAACATCCAAAGATGACAAGATAACAACATGAAACCATCAAAAATTATAGATACGTTTGAGACGTATCACCAAGCATAGTTGTTTATCGTCTTTTGGGAGAGAGACATCACTAGTGAATATCATGTGACTCCGTTCCATATCACCATCATTGTTTACACCTCCACCATTTACCGCTTTCATTTACTTCTCCGTTGTAATCACTATCACTTTTCCCGCTTGTGTTTTGATCCTTTGCAAACTAAAAGCCCAGAGAGATTGACAACCTCTCTGTACTCGTTGGGAGCAAAGTTTTTCGTTGTGTGTCTAGGTCCACGTCTTCTGCTAGCGCCAGGATGGAAGGCACCTACTTGTTGATCCTAGGAGTCCTCTTGGTTCGATAAACCTTACAGTCTCTGTGTAAGGGAAAACTTCTTGCTCACTACATCTCAACCTTCCACTTGGGGTAACCAACGAGGAGCGAGAAGTATATACATCATCTCGTCATCAAGCAAAGTTTTCTAGCGCTTTTGCTTTGTAGTGTTATTAGTTTGCTTTTTAGTTTTTACTTTAGAGTCCTATATCAAAAACCACAAAAACAATTAGTTGCTCTGTTCTTGCTTGTTTCCGTTGCTATGGGTTCCACTGAAAACACCAAGTTGTGTGACTTCACTAGTCACAACAACAATGACTTTATTTGCACTCTTATTGCTGCTCCGGCCAGTGGAGCCACGTCTTATGTGATTGAACCTGATTTAATGAACCTTGTTATGAAAGATCAATTCTCTGGTGCTGGAGATGATGCTGCCTTGCACTTGAACAATTTTTGTTGAGCTCTGTGATATGAAACATATAAAGAAGTAGATGGTGATATTGTTAAACTTAAGCTTTTTCCTTTCTCCTTGAGAGGAGGAGCTAAAGTGTGGCTTCAATCTTTTCCTAGAAATAGCATAGATTCTTGGGATAATTGCAAAGATGCTTTTATTGGGGAGTATTACCTGCCTGCTAAGATTATCCAGTTGAGGAGTAACATGATGAATTTTAGACAAGTGGATAATGAACATGTTGCTCAAGCTTGGGAATGTATGAAATCTCTTGTTAAGAATTTCCCTACACATGGTTTGACTACTTGGATGGTTATCCAAACTTTTTATGCAGGATTGAACTTTACCTCGCGGAATATGTTAGACTCGGCCGTAGGAGGAACCTTTATGTCAACTACACTTGGTGCTGCCACAAAGCTGTTGGATGAGATGATGACAAATTATTCTCAATGGCACACCAAGAGAGCTCCAACAGGTAGGAAGGTAAACTCTATTGAGGAGATCTCCTCCCTTAATGATAAGTTTGACATGATCATGACTCTACTTACTAAGCAAGCTCCTATTGATCCTCATGATGTTCCTTTAAATTCTTTGGTTTCTCAAGAAAGAGAGAAAGTGGATGTTAATTTTATCTCTAGGAATAACTTTAATAACAATGCTTATAGTAGTAATTTTGGTAGCAATCCTAGACCGTTCCCATCCAACAACTATGTGGACAACAACAATTATCCTAGCACCAAAAACTCCACTTCTGAATTAGAGATCATGCTTAAGGATTTTATCACTTCTCAAAAAGCCTTCAACAAGAGTGTAGAAGAGAAACTACAAAATTAGATAGTCTCTCTTTGAAGGTGGATAACATAGCTCATGATGTAGAGATGCTTAAAATTAGAACTTCCCCCTTGAGGAAAGGAACACCACACCCATGAATGCTATCCAAGTCCAAATTAATGAGAACATAAGAATGCTAGACAAACTTAAAGAGAGATGGGCTAGAGAAAAAGAAGAGGAAGAGAGAATTAAGAGCCTTCCTACACACACTACCATTGCTACTATACAAGTTGTTGAGGATCTCAAAACTTTTAGCAACCATCGCACTCCTAGTCCCAATGGACCTATTAATGGTGATACTAATACCTCAACTATAGGAAAAGAAGGTCCTACGAATTTAGAGATTACCAAAAGAATGATCTTAGATGACATTACTACCACTTTAATTAATGGTAGTAACCTTGATTTTGAAAATTGTAGTTTCTCCGAAGTTATCACCTTTTTGCAAAGAATGGCTAAAGACCCCCACACTAGTACACTCAATATTTCCTTCACCGAGCATATTACCAATGCTCTTATAAAAGCTAGGGAGGAGAAGCTCAAGCTAGAGACTTCAATTCCTAGAAAACTAGAAGATGGTTGGGATCCTATTGTCAAAATTAAACTGAATAATATCTCTTGCTTTGCATTGTGTGATGTTGGAGCTAGTGCTTCCGTTATGCCCAAAAGAATGTATGATATGCTTGATTGGAAACCTTATGATCCATGTTCTTTTGGTGTTCGTCTTGTTGATTCTTCCATAAAGTAACCTTTAGGGAGAATTGATGATGTGCTTATTGTTGTCAATGATAATTATGTGCCCGTTGATTTTCTTATTATGGACATTGAATGTGATCCTTCATGTCCAATTATTTTGGGACGTCCTTTTCTCTGCACCGTTGGTGCTATCATTGACATGAAAAAGGGAATTATTAAATTCCAATTTCCTCTTAAAAAGGGAATGGAACACTTCCCTAGAAAGAAGATTAAGTTACCTTATGAGTCCGTTACTCGAACAAGTTATTCTTTTGGAGTTGATAACACTTGATCTTCTTGCATTATGCCTAGCTCAAAGGCATAAAAGAAAACGCTTGTTGGGAGGCAACCCAATTTGTTTTTACTTTCAGTTTTAGTGGTCTTTATGCTTGTTACTACTGTAGCAACATCATTGTATCTTTATTTTTAAGCATTGTGCCAAGTTATAGCCTCTGATTGCAAGAAAGTTCAAAAATTGTGACATGCTATCCAGAAACAGATTCTGTCTCCTTGATGAAACAATTCGCCAAAAATCACCAGATCGTCTTTTTTATCTGAATTGTTTTGACAACATGCTCTATATAACTGCCTTTCTGGCATCTGTTCTGAGTTTTTTGATTTGAGTTGCAGAAGTGCGTGAATAAATTATTACTACATGTTGTTCTGTTTTTCACAGATTCTGCCATGTTTTGTCTTCCATAGTTTTGCAAATCCTAAGCATTACTTATTATTTGCAAAACCCTTTTGGCAATCATGAGAAGCAGTAGCTTTTCATGAAAAATCTTTATTTCCAGTAGGTAATGAATTATTTTATTAAGGGTACTAACCACACTAATCAGCTTATGATGAGTTTTGTATGAAGGGTCTTTTCAAGTATGCGATGGGAGATGATGAAAGAAGATACATGAGTGTCAAGCGCTCAAGATTGGGGATGCCCCCATGCACCCGAAGAAAAATTCAAAGGATACTCAAGCGTCTAAGCTCGGGGATGGCCCCGTGCATCCCCTTCTCTATCAACAATCATCAGTTCGTCCATCTCCATGCTATATTTTTATCACTTCATATGTTATGTGCTATGCTTGGAGCGTCACGCTATTTGCTTTTTAGTTTATTTTAGTTTTTCTTGATGTTCATAACAATTCGAAACCTAGCCTACCTTGTTTGGGAGAGATATACACTCCATTCCACTCTAGAACACAACATAGGTTTAAATGCTTATCTTTTTTGTGTGTTCTTCATTTTTCCATAGCTACTGTTATGCTTAGCTCTTAGTTTTCATGCTTATCTTTTTAAGAGCTTTTATTTAGATTGCTTTTGGAACTCTCTTAAGTTATCATGCTTATCTTGTTTAGAGAGTTGGCTCATTGCACTGAGTTGTGTGTCTTGCATGCGTAGGTAACTGAGGTTGGTATTTAAGTATAATAGTAACTTGCAATAGTTTTGAGGTATTGATTTGAGTAATGTTTGGACTATTGGTGACAAGAGCTTGAGCCTATTAGTGGTAGGTATCGTATTTTGTGAAATCCGTGTGTTTTTCAAAAACTAAAAATTAGTTGAGAACTCTAGCTACTAAATTGATCGCTAACCTCTGGAGGGGTTGGAATATATAGATTACCCTCACATTACTATGAGTCGAGGATGCGCAAGGATAACCAAACCAACAAACACTCCTCCTCGGGGTACTTGTCTATTTTTGAATTTCGTAACTAGATAGAGAGTTACCGATAATAAGTGTATGAGTTCTTCGGACTAATGTGAGTATTCGATTGTTGCCACTTCCACCATCCATATTGTGCTAGCCTCTTCAGTACCATGCATTGACCTTTATCACATTGAGAGTTGGTGCAAACTTCGCCGGTGCATCCAAACCCATGACATGATACGCTCTGTCATACATAAGCCTCATTATATCTTTCCTCAAAACAACCACCATACCTACCTATTAAGGCATTTCCATAGCCTTTCCGAGATACATTTGCCATGCAACATCCACCATCTCATGACTTGATCTTCATGTCATACATGCTTTTGCTTGATCGTAGAGCCGCATGATAGTTGGGCCTTACCCCAATTATTGCTACATGACGCGCTAGTATCATTGCATATCCTGCTACACTGGCACAGGCATACATTTGCATACATCATGATAGTTTTCACTTGTCTTTATGTTGAGTACTTCTTATAAAATGTGATGATCTTCTTTTTATTCATGTAAAACATAGAGTGTTGCCCTTAAGTGAGGAAAATATCCCAAAGAGGACAAACAAAAGATCCCAAAGAGGACAAATGATAGATAAAAAGAAAGAGCCAAAGAGACCACCAAAAAATAAAAAAAGAGAAAAAGAAAAGTAAATAAAAAGAGAGAAGGGGGCAACACTACTATTCCTTTTGAAGATCCACACTCGTACTCCATTACTATATTGGTACTACATAGAGATTATCATTCATGCATAACTATGTGGGGACCCTTACACTATAGAACTTGGTTTGCATATTCCAATGATGAGCCTCCTCAAATGATCTCTAGGTCTTCATGAGCAAACAAGTCGGATGCACCCCCCACAAGTTCCATTGGAGAGCTTACCTTAGCTCATATGTGCATCCGTTACATGGCAATCCCGACTCCTCACATCATATCTTTAATTTGGCTTTCTCTCGCCTATGGTTGTCCTCATTGATGTGAGTCTATCACACCTTTTTGTCTTCCTTCCCCATCATTATTCTATTTTCCATCCTAAGTGCCAACATATCTTGCTTACGCTCATCCATTGCATGAGTGCTCAAAGTCGAAAGGGAGATGATCATTTTGACTTCTGCCTCACTAGTGGTGTGGGGATGAGTCAAAATAAGATTCCCAAGGAGACCAAGTGTGAAACTTTAGTATTTTGTGTTCTCAATTAAAAAAATATTTTATGATCTCAATCCATCTCCCACTTCTTGCATGCAAACACCATTTAGAGACATTCGAGTCACGGACAGCGAGAGCTCTTGCACCTTTATGTTCTTACTTTGCTAAATTCAATACTAGATATAGACTCTTGCTTGTTATTGTCTTGACTTGAGTTGCATATCTCACTTGCTTTACTTTGAAGTTCTTATATGTGTCTTAGAATGTCACTATAGAAATTATTGTGTTATCATTTATCTACTCGAGGATGAGCAAAAATTAAGCTTGGGAATGTCGATACGTCCCAAACGTATCTATAATTTTTGCTTGTTCCATGATCTTCTGGGTGACATTGTTATATTGTCTGCTACACTTTTATATCATTTTACACATATTTGGACCAACCTACTAACTCAGTGCACCCAGTGCCAATTTCTGTCTACTCATGTCTATTTTGCAGGGGCTTTTACCCAATTTTCCGAAGCCCAAAATATTCCAGGAAAAATATATAAAAAATCAGCGAAACAGAAGCTTCCGGATCACTGAAGATGGGCCAGAGGGGGGCCAGGGGCTGCCCAGGCAACCTGCTAGCGCGGCCAGTCCCTAGGCCACGTGAGGAGGTCGTATGGGTGAGCCCCACCTCCTCTAGTGCCCTCCTTTGGCCTATATTTAGAGTCCCGACAAGAAACCCTTCCACAACTTCCATAATCGCGAATTTCTCCATCGTTCTGCCGCTGCAGCGCTTCCGAGATCGGGAGCGTCAGGAGACCTCTTCCCCGCACCCCGCCGGAGGGAGGATTGACCTCCGGGAGCTTCTCCACCGCCATGGACGCTTCCCGGAAGTGCCATGAGTAGTCCTCCTTGGGCCATGAGTCGATGACCAGTTGCTATGTGATGTCTTCTCTCAAATCTTGTGCTTCAATGGTTAGTCCTTGTGAGCTACCCTACATGATCAAGGCATCTATGTAATTCTCTTGCTATTGCTATGCTCGGTTTGTTGGGATCCGATGGATTATGAGATTTTGTTCAGATTGTTATGAGTTATATATTTGATTATCCTTTTTATATTATGTTCCTTAATGATTTATGCATGTTCTTCGTTGCTATTTATTGCTTTGGCCGAGTAGTAGATTGTAACTCCAAGAGGGAGCATTATGCATGATTGTGGGTTCATGCCCCTCGATGTCTAGCTTGAGTGATAGAAACATGAGACTAGGGGATTTGTTGTTGCTACCAGGGAGAAAACAACGATGCTTGTGACCACGGTTGCAAGGATTGTTTACCTTATGCATAGTTCGTTAATGCAGTTGTCCGTTGCTTTGAGTTTACACTTTGGGTGGGGCTCGCAACTTAATACCGGAGAGATGTTCTGGATAGATATCTCAATGTGGATGAAAAGTAAGTAGATGCTGATGAATAAACGGTCTACTTGTCTTGGCGTACTGCCATTACTATTGAACATCTAACTATCAAGTAGCATAATTAGCATTGCGGTGCGTTCATAATTTTTTCAATTGCCCAACTGTGATTTGTTTACCCAGGCATAGTTGTTTATCGTCTTTTGGGAGAGAGACATCACTAGTGAACATCATGTGACTCCTGTCCATATCACCATTATTGTTTACACCTCCACCATTTACCGCTTTCATTTAATTTTTCGTTGCAATCACTATCACTTTTCCCGCTTCTGTTTTGATCCTTTGCAAACTACAAGGCCGGAGAGATTGATAACCTCTTTGTACTCGTTGGGAGCAAAGTTATTTGTTGTGTGTGTAGGTCCATGTCTTCTACTAGCGCCAGGGTGGAAGACACCTACTAGTTGATCCTAGGAGTCCTGCTCGTTCGATAAACCTTACAGTCTCCGTGTAAGGGAAAACTTGTTGCTGACTACATGTCAACCTTCCACTTGGGGTAACCAACGAGGAGCGAGAAGTATATACATCATCTCGTCATCAGGCGTCTCGATCTATCTCTATAGATCTTGATGCCTAATATGTAAGCAGCTTCACCAAGGTCCTTCATTGAAAAACACTTATTCAAGTAGGCATTTATGCTTTCCAAAAGTTCTATATGATTTCCCATCAACAATATGTCATCCACATATAAAATGAGAAACGCTACAGAGCTCCCACTCACTTTCTTGTAAACACATGCTTCTCCATAAGTTTGTAAAAACCCAAATGCCTTGATAACCTCATCAAAGCAAATGTTCCAACTCCGAGATGCTTGCACCAACCGATAGATGGAGCGCTGGAGCTTGCATACTTTGTTAGTATTTTTAGGATCGACAAAACCTTCTGGCTGCATCATATACAATTCTTCCTTAAGAAAGACGTTGAGGAATGCCGTTTTGACATTCATTTGCTAGATTTCATAATCATAAATGCGGCAACTGCTAACATGATTCAGACGGACTTCGGCAACACTACATGAGAGAAGGTCTCATCGTAGTCAACTACTTGAACTTGTCGATAACCCTTAGAGATAAGCCGAGCCTTATAGACGGTCACATTACCATCCGCGTTAGTCTTCTTCTTAAAAATCCAATTATTTTCTATGGCTTGCCGGTCATCGGGAAAGTCCACCAAAGTCCATACTTTGTTCTCATATATGGATCCTATCTCGGATTTCATGGCTTCAAGCCATTTGTTGGAATCTGGGCCCGTCATCGCTTCTTCATAGTTTGAAGGGTCACTATTGTCTAACAACATGATATCCAGGACAGGGTTGCCGTACCACTCTGGTGCGAAACGTGTCCTCGTGAATCTACGGGGTTCAGTAGTAACTTGATCTGAAGTTTCATGATCATCATCATTAACTTCCTTTCTAGTCGGTGCAGGCACCACCGAAACATTTTCCTGCGCCGCGCTACTCTCCGGTTCGAGAGGGGGTAGAATTACCTCATCAAGTTCTACTTTCCTCCCACTCAGTTCTTTCGAGAGAAACTCTTTCTCTAGAAAGGATCTATTCTTGGGAACAAAGATCTTGCCTTCGGATATGAGATAGAAGGTATACCCAATAGTTTCCTTAGGGTATCCTATGAAGACGCACTTTTCCGACTTGGGTTTGAGATTTTCAGGTTGAAGTTTCTTGACATAAGCATCGCATCCCTGAACTTTCAGAAATGACAACTTAGGTTTCTTCCCAAACCATAATTCATACGGTGTCGTCTCAACGGATTTAGACGATGCCCTATTTAAAGTGAAAGCGACAGTCTCCAATGCATATCCCCAAAATGATAGCGGTAAATCAGTAAGAGACATCATAGATCGCACCATATCCAATAGAGTGCGATTACGACGTTCAAACACACTGCTACATTGAGGTGTGCCAGGCGGCGTGAGTTGTGAAACAATTCCACATTTCCATAAGTGTGTGCCAAACTCGAGACTCAAATATTCTCCTCCACGACCAGATCGTAAGAACTTTATTTTCTTGACACATTGATTCTCTACCTCACTCTGAAATTCCTTGAACCTCTCAAAGGTCTCGGACTTGTGTTTCATTAAGTAGACATACCCATATCTGCTTATGTCATCAGCGAGGGTGGGAACATAATGATAGCCACCGTGAGCCTCAACGCTCATTGCACCGGATACATATGTATGTATTATTTCCAACAAGTTGGTTGCTCGCTCCATTGTTCTGGAGAACGGAGTCTTGGTCATCTTTCCCATGAGGCATGGTTCGCACGTGTCAAATGATTCAAAATCAAGAGACTCAAAAAGTCCATCTATATGGAGTTTCTTCATGCGTTTGACACCGATACAACCAAGGCGACAGTGCCACAAGTATGTGGGACTATCATTATCAACCTTACATCTTTTGGTACTCACACTATGAATATGTGTAACATCACGTTCTAGATTCACTAAGAATAAACCATTGACCAGCTGGGAATGACCATAAAACATATCTCTCATATAAATAGAACAACCATTATTCTCATATTTAAATGAGTAGCCATCTCGCATCAAACGAGATCCGGATACAATGTTCAGGCTCAAAGCTTGTACTAAATAACAATTATTGAGGTTTAAAACTAATCCTGAAGGTAGATGTAGAGGTAGCGTGCCGACGACGATCACATTGACCTTGGAACCATTCCCGACGTGCATCATCACCTCGTCCTTCGCGAGTCTTCACTTATTCCGCAGCTTCTGTTTTGAGTTACAAATGTGAGCAACTGCACCGATATCAAATAACCAGGAGCTACTACGAGCGCTGGTAAGGTACACATCAATAACATGTATATCATATATACATTTTGTTGGGGAAAGTTGCATGGGAAACAAAAAAATTCCTACGCGCACGAAGACCTATCATGGTGATGTCCATCTACGAGAGAGGATTTCCAATCTACGTACCCTTGTAGATCGCACAACATGAAGCGTTAAGAAACGCTGTTGATGTAGTGGAACGTCCTCACGTCCCTCGATCCGCCCCGCGAACCGTCCCACGAACCGTCCGGCGATCCGTCCCACGATCCGCTGCGATCTAGTGCCGAACGGACGACACCTCCGCGTTCAGCACACGGACAGCTCGACGATGATCTCGGCCTTCTTGATCCAGCAAGAGAGACGGAGAGGTAGATGAGTTCTCCGACAGCGTGACGGCGCTCCGGAGGTTGGTGGTAATCTATCTCAGCAGGGCTCCGCCCGAGCTCCGCAGAAATACGATCTAGAGGAAAAAACGTGGAGGTATGTGGTCGGGCTGCCGTGACAAAGTTGTCTCAAATCAACCCTAATACCTCAGTATATATAGGAGGGAGGGGGAGGGACTTGCCTTGAGGCTCAAGAGAGCCCCAAGGGGTCAGCCGGAGCAAGGGGAGGAGTCCTCCTCCTCCAATCCTAGTCCAACTAGGATTGGAAGGTGGAGTCCTTCTCCACTTTCCCACTTCCCCCTTTTTTTCTTTTGATTCCTGCGCATAGGGCCTCTTGGGCTGTCCCACCAGCCCACTAAGGGCTGGTGCAGCACCCCTCAGGATTATGGGCTTCCCCCGGGTGGGATGGCCCCCCCGGTGAACATCCGGAACCCATTCATCACTCCTGGTACATTCCCGGTAATGTCTGAAAACCTTCCAGTAATCAAATGAGGTCATCCTATATATCAATCTTCGTCTCCGGACCATTCCGGAAACCCTCGTGACGTCCGTGATCTCATCCGGGACTCCGAACAACATTCGGTAACCAACCATATAACTCAAATACGCATACAACATCGCGGAACCTTAAGTGTGCAGACCCTGCGGGTTCGAGAACTATGTAGACATGACCCGAGAGACTCCTCGGTCAATATCCAATAGCGGGACCTGGATGCCCATATTGGATCCTACATATTCTCCGAAGATCTTATCGGTTGAACCTTAGTGTCAAGGATTCATATAATCCCGTATGTCATTCCCTTTGTCCTTCGGTATGTTACTTGCCCGAGATTCGATCGTCGGTATCCGCATACCTATTTCAATCTCGTTTACCGCCAAGTCTCTTTACTCGTTCCGTAATATAAGATCCCGTGACATACACTAAGTCAAATTGCTTGCAAGGCTTGTGTGTGATGTTGTATTACCGAGTGGGCCCGAGATACCTCTCCGTCACACGGAGTGACAAATCCCAGTCTTGATCCATACTAACTCAACGGACACCTTCGGAGATACCTGTATAGCATCTTTATAGTCATCCAGTTACGTTGTGACGTTCGGTACACACAAGGTATTCCTCTGGTGCCATTGAGTTATATGATCTCATGGTCATAGGAACAAATACTTGACACGCAGAAAACTATAGCAATAAAACGACACGATCAATATGTGACATTCATAGTTTGGGTCTTGTCCATCACATGATTCTCCTAATGATGTGATCCCGTTATCAAGTAACAACACTTGCCTATGGTGAGGAAACCTTGACCATCTTTGATCAATGAGCTAGTCAACTAGAGGCTTACTACGGACAATGTTTTGTCTATGCATCCACACAAGTATTGTGTTCCAATCAATACAATTATAGCATGGATAATAAACGATTATCATGAACAAAGAAATATAATCTATACCTATACTAATTCTAGACTCCCTAGAAATTACCACGTTAATTAGAAATTACTAGCCGTTTATTTGGTGGGACCGGATTATTACGGTCCAGATCAGCTCATATATTGACTATCAGAAGAAAAAAATGATACCATCACCTAACAGATAAAAAATCTCTCCTGTACACCTAAGGTGGCTTCACGTTAATCTTCAGGTTGTAAGAAATATGATTTGATACATTGGATTAATGTCCTAGCAATCGTAAAACATTAGATTACCTGCGATTGACCCCTCCTCGGCTGCACGATAAGTTTAGTCCCACCTCGCCCAGCGAGGGGGACTAACACTTGTTTATAAGCCCCGTCGCAGCTTCTCCATCGATCTCCTCTCTAAAGCAGGCTTATGGGCCTAAACTCACTGAAAATTGAAACTATATTCGAAATTATGGAGAAAATTCAACCTGAATTCAAAGTGAGTTCACTTTGAATTTAGATTGAATTTTCTCTATAAATTCTCATATAGTTTCAATTTTTTTCTATTTTCATAATTAATAATTTTGACTATCCAAACTATTATCTATTTTGTTATTTTCAATTAAAAACTATGTTTATTAAAAATTCTTTTTGCATATTTGAGAATTTGACAAAACTATGATAATGAAAAGTGTTTGAAATTGAATAAATAATGCAAAACTATTTTCTATTTTCAAAATTAATAATTTTGACTATCCAAACTATTATCTATTTTGTTATTTTCAATTAAAAACTACGTTTATTAAAAATTCTTTTTGCATATTTGAGAATTTGACAAAACTATGATAATGAAAAGTGTTTGAAAATGAATAAATAATGCAAAACTATTTTCTATTTTCAAAAGTAATTATTTTGACAATCCAAACTATTAACTATTTTGTTATTTTCAATTAAAAACTATGTTTATTAAAATTCTTTTTGCATATTTGAGAATTTGACAAAACTATGATAATGAAAAGTGTTTGTAATTGAATAAATAATGCAAAACTATTTTCTATTTTCAAAAGTAATTATTTTGACTTTCCAAACTATTAACTTATTTTTTTGAGCTAGTTGACCCTGAAATTGAAAAGCACTACAAATGAACTCTGAAAATGTTGAAAGTTGGCATCCTATCATCATTTCACCCACATAGCATGTGTTAAAAAGTTGAGAGGGCTATGACAAAAACTGGATGCACTTCGTGTACAAAACGGACAATCTCTCTCGAAGTATGAGCGTTTCGAACGAGAACTCATCTCTTACGAAGGGATTTCATTTTTTGAACTTATTTGAACTCCATACTTTTTGTGTGTTCAAAATGCACCATTCAAAGGCACATCACCAAATTTCAACAATTTCTGACTTCATTTGGTATTCTTCGTGCATTTACTTATTTTTTTTGAGCTAGTTGACCCTGAAATTAAAAAGCACTATAAATGAACTCTGAAATTGTTGAAAGTTGGCATGCTATCATCATTTCACCCACATAGCATGTGTTAAAAAGTTGAGAGGGCTACGACAAAAACTGGATGCACTTCGTGTACAAAACGGACAATCTCTCTCGAAGTATCAGTGTTTTCAACGAGAACTCATCTCTTACAAAGGGATTTCATTTTTTTGAACTTATTTGAACTCCATACTTTTGTGTGTGTTCAAAATGCACCATTCAAAGGCACATCACAAAATTTCAACAATTTCTGACTTCATTTGGTATTCTTCATGCATTTACTTATTTTTTTTGAGCTAGTTGACCCTGAAATTGAAAAGCACTACAAATGAACCCCTAGTGCATAACCAATATCTAGCACAAGGAGAAGAAGGAGAAACGACCCCCCGCAGCAACAGTCGACATTCTTCTTCTCTTATGTATGGTGGACACTCCCTCACCTGATTTTTCGACCGTCGATGATGGTCGCTACTCCTTCTTCCCCTAGTGCATAACAAATATCTACCACAAAGAGAAGAAGGAGAAGCAACCCCCACAACAACAGTCGGCATTCTTCTTCTCTCATGTATGGTGGACACTCCCTCACCTGATTTTTTGACCGTCGATGATGGTCGCTATTCCTTCTTTCCCTAATGCATAACAAATATCTAGCACAAGGAGAAGAAGGAAAAGCGACCCCCACAACAAAAGTGGTTCCGCTGCACGCCACGTGGGACTAATGGTCTTTCATTTTTAAATGACTGTTTTAATCAAAAACAGATCTGTTACAAAAGGGATTTCATTTTTTGAACTTATTTGAACTGAAGACTTTTTGTATATATATGTGGTCGAAATGCATGATACCATGAAGTTAGAAAGGGCTAAACCATTCAAAAGTAGCAAATGAAGTTAGAAAGGGCTAAACCATTCAAATTTGGAAACTATAATGGCACAAACAGAAACTAGACATATATAAATTGGTCCAAGCAGTACATGATACTAGTCCAAACAGTACATAATAATAGCTATCATAGATATATATATTCGAGGTGACGCTGGCCATAGTTGACGACTCGAATCAAAATGTCCACCTTATTCGAGGTGACGCTGGCCATAGTTGACGACTCGAATCAAAATGTCCACCTTATTCGAGGTGACGCTGGCCATAGTTGACGACTCGAATCTTGCGGTACAACTCGTATGAAACGTATGCATCTTTTGCTGCATACTCAATGTTGATACGATCAAGTGGGGCCTTCTCCCAAAGTTTGTAATGAGACTTTGGGAAATTGGTCTTCATATTATCATATTCCTCATCGATCAAGGCAACTCCCATATGAGCCATCGAAGTCCTGACATGTCGAAGCCTGAATACCGTTTGGAGATCAATGAGGCAACCAATTGGTATCTCAATACCGAAGCTGTACCTCATCTTCAACTTGACGTTCGTTATGTCAACAGTAGCAAAAGTGATGCCGCTGCGAAGGAAGTCCATGAGTTCTGGACAATGCTTGTCACTACTGCAACAGAAACAAATTAAAATGGAACAAATGTTACATACTGCTGCAATAAGGAAACATGTTTCACTACAACTAAAGAGAAAATTATCTTTAGGATTCAAATAGAGCATATTGCTATCCTATGCAATTTTCATATCCTACGAATTGATCAAGAAACTGTAAATTAACTAATACTCAATAAGCTAGACATATTGCATATTGCTATCCAATGGAACCTAGAGAGATCACTATAGCTATCCAATGGAACCTAGAGAGATCACTAGCTATATGCAATTTTCATGACTATGACATATCATATTGCTATCCAATTGAACCTAGAGAGATCACTAGCTATATGCAATTTTCATAACCTTGGATCAAAGAACACCGCATAAAATTGTATCACTAAAACTATGATTTCAATGGAACATATTGAACCAATCATATTTTTCAGGTTGTGGAACACTATTCCAATCAGATTGTGTTCCCTTCAACTAATCAAAATTGTTTCACTACAACTATTTGAAGCGAACCAACTATGATTCCAATGAAACATATTAAACACTAGTTGATTCTAATACGATTTTTCAGATTATGGAACACTATTCCAATCAGACTGTGTTCCCTTCAACTAATCAAAATTGTTTCACTACAACTATTTGAAGCGAACCAACTATGATTCCAATGGAACATATTAAACACTAGTTGATTCTAATACGATTTTTCAGATTATGGAACACTATTCCAATCAGATTGTGTTCCCCTTCAACTAATCAAAATTGTTTCACTACAACTATTTGAAGGGAACCAACTATGATTGAAACAAATAAACTTACAATGTCATTACCTTGGATCAAAGAAAGCCTCAAAACTTACCTCGCCCATTGGAAGATCAAGACATGGTGTGCGAAACATAGTTGGATGACGGCAACACCGCGTTGATCGGCCGTGTACTCCAGATCAAGCCCCAAGAACTTCTCATGATCCACTGCGGAGTCAAGCCATCGTTCCTTCAACTGTCTAAGAAAATACGGCACCTCGCTGCTCTCGTTCGTGTAGAAGACATCGAGCTTGGTCTTGCCATGTGCGAGCACCTCTCCAAAGCGAGTTGGCATGGTGGAAGAAGAGAAGGGAAGAAGAGAGGGGAAGAACAGAGAGAGGGGAAGCGAGAGAGGAAGAAGAACAGAGAAAGAAGGGCGACGCGACACAGGCTCTGCTTCGGTTGTGGTTTTGTGAAGCGGGATGCAAACCGTTTGGGCCTTTAGTCCCGGGTTGAGCCACCAACCGGGACTAAAGGGGGATACCAACGGTTGCCACCACTACGGCAGGCCACGTGTTAGGCCTTTAGTCCCGGTTTGAGCCACCAACCGGGACTAAAGGGGGATACGAACGGTTGCCACCACCACTACCCATCGCGTAGCCCTTTAGTCTCGGTTTGGACACGAACCGGGACTAAAGGCTCCTTACGGGCCGGGACTAAAGCCTCAAGGGAGACATTAAGAATTGGGGCGACGTGGCCGGGCCTTTAGTCCCGGTCCAGAGGTAGGCCGGGACTAAAGGGTCCCGGTCAAAGGCTCGTTTTCCACTAGTGCATACCACGTGGACACCTCGAGGTTTCCTCATCCTAGAAACACACCCAGATTAAAAAGAACACCCAGCCGCCTACTCCCATAGATTCTCATCTCGCCGGACGACGGACAGGCTGAAGCTTAACACAAGAAGCCCAACCCCACATCCTCCCATGGATTCCAATTTTGCCGGATGATGGCCATCCTCAGAACACCTAGCCGCCTACTCCCATGGATTGCCATCTCGCCAGACGATGGCCACGCTCAACATAAGAAGCTCAACATCACATCTTCCCATGGATTCCAATCTCGCCGGATGATGGCCACACTCAGCAAGGGAAGCCCAAGCACCCAACCCAACATCCGCCGCAATGAAGCATCGGGCGTAGAGATAATGTGACGTGGAGAAGGCCACGCTCAGCAAGGGATGCATAGGGCCGGAGCTGAACCGTAGATGGAGGCGAACAGCTTCACGTACAAGGTTCTGTTTGAATTTCGCGTCTCTCCATATCCGCAGGACCGCACCCATCTATGATATTCTACTTTGCCTATTATCAAATAAAGTACGTAGATAAGTCTACCTGTCTTTCGCTTCCTCTCCTTGCTCGAGAATTCTTCATTAGATTACATATACATTGACTTTTTAAGTACTTACTATCCTATTACATTTCCATCGGATGGATAGATATGAACCTTGTGAGTGCGGCGATCTCACGACTGGCCTCGAATAGAGAAAGGAACTGAACGCCATCACCACACCATGAAACACGGGCACCGCAAGGGTTCGTGCAAGTAGCCGAAGGCGACGACATGACCTGCGCCGTTCCGCCACAACTGCTACTGGAGTTGACCTGCACAAATAGGTACCACTGTGACATACTTCAGGAGCTTTTGATGATCTTTTTTCATCTTTTTTTTCAGCAATTCTGTGAACGCTGTATGCAGAGTTGACACTATGGAGAACTGGATTTTCAAGTATCAAGCAAGGAATCACTACGAGTGGCCTAGCTTTGGTACTAACGCATGTATGATAAAACATTTAGCAACGGTACATGGCGCGTTGATGTAGAAAGGTGGATACTTCTTTTATATGTTCTATTGTTATGTCTCGAATCTCGATATACCTTAGTCCTTGATTAAGTCTGCTATGGATGTTACAAATTAAGACTAAGTAGTTTGATTAATTTTTATGGTCTCAGATAGGTATTTGAGGCTCCGAGCTACACATATTCCGATATTCGGATGTATTAACAGTCAATTACCCGAGAGGATTACGCTGCATTACACAAACAGACCAAGCACCGACTTGACAAATTTAGCATTAAGTTATCAGGACTCGGGAGTAGAGAAAATGATCTGTTTGACTATATGGCTTTTGAGGAGACGGGTACATAAGACTGTATGGTTGCAGGAAGATGTTTGGCTGGACCAAAATGCAGTTTCTATTCCACATTTACTTAGCCTTCAGCCAACTTGCTAAGTGTTACGACTATAGCTAGATGGATGTGCTTCATGTCCCGGATTTTATGGTCTCAGGTAGGTATTGGAGGCTCCGAGCTACACATATTCGGATGTATTAACAGTCAATTACCCGAGAGGATTACGCTGCATTACACAAACAGACCAAGCACCGACTTGACAAATTTAGCATTAAGTTATCAAGACTCGGGAGTAGAGAAAATGATCGGTTTGACTATATGACTTTTGTGGAGACGGGTACATAAGACTGTATGGTTGCAGGAAGATGTGTGGCTGGACCAAAATGCAGTTTCTATTCCACATTTACTTAGCCTTCTGCCGACTTGCTGAGTGTTACGACTATAGCTAGATGGATGTGCTTCATGTCCCGGGATTGCACGCCCTTTTATTTTCTAAGTAAGGTGTAGTTATGAATTAGGTCATAAAATTGTTTCCAAATTCTAATTAACTGATTCATTAATTTCTAACTAAAAGGATTTTTCCGGTGAAAAAATGGTGCAAATACTTAACTTGATCGTGTGCATATTACAGTGAGGACTTTTTAGGTGTTGTTCTTTGTGCATGTGTAAACACTTATTTGATCTTCTGCAGAATATAGGTATCGATATGTTAATAAGCTTTATTATTTTTTATATGATGCTAACAAACAACTAAAATTGCTTCCATTTATTATGCGTAGCGTGTGCCATATGGTCATAGCGTCATGATCGTCCTCATCATATATATCAGCTAATGTCTTCTTTTGCATTAAGGTAAGTGTATGGACTGAGGATGGACTTTGCTTTTGCTTATGTCTTCTCCGCTAGAGAACTCATATCTACAGATTATGTTAGCGTCTCTTACTTCGTGTCTACAAAGTGTGTAATAGTACTCTTCCTTGGAGATTGGATGTTATCATGTTTATGTTATTTCTCCCCATGAGCTATGCTTTAAATCCAAAGTAAACTATGTCAACATTGCATGTAGCTCACACGTATGTAACATATGTACCAAGTATTCTTCATGATCAACTTTTTTGTGGGGATTCCTCATGATCAAATTACTTAGGTTAAATCGAATAACTTCCATGTTTGGTGCGTCGCTTTGAAGAAAATGATTCTTCAGTTTAGTCCTCATGGTGAAGTTACCTTACCCAATGAATGTTAAAATAGGTTTTTCTTACCCAGTTGGAAAAAACTTTGCACTACAAGTGTTACTCCTTTAGCTTTTATGATAATTATAATAATTATAATTCTCCATGTGGCTTTCAAGCAAACTTGGAGTATAGAGGGACAACAAAGCATATGTAGAGATATTTGTTTTGCGCTGTTGACACCGTGTTTTAACATCTATTTATAACTAATTATAATAAATATCATTAAATAAAATAAATAAACTCTAAACATATGTTTCTGGCATACGGGATTCATCTCATCATATTTATTGCCACCAATTTTTATCGATTTCTTTGCTGCTGCCTAAAAGAATTAGGTAAGAAGCAGTGTTTTGCTGAAGCTATACAAAACATCAAGGCATTGCACGTGTATTACTTTATACTCTTTGTAATCATGTATTGTTTGCTATATGGAGAACCCAATACTATCTATATTTATAGCCACCATGAAAGGGATATGTTTCTAGACATATACGTATATTCTTGCATTCTAGATATACGAACTGAGAACTTTTCACTTGCTTAGCATGATGTCATAGTTTATTTTCAAAGGACACAAAATATCTTATTGACATTATCGTTTAATGTGAACCACTAATGCGTCTATCTCTTAATTTGTGGTACAAAATGACCGATAGAAAGTTTTTCTTACTGCAATTATTTTAGCTTTGACAAAATTATGATTATCCTGAGTGTATCACTTTCTGATGTGATGTGAGAATATGTGTTTCAAACTATTATCCTTCCGTGAGAAAGTTCATATTTAACGAAAGTTGAATATACCCCAAATTCTTTAAACCTGTCATGCAAAATTAAATTATTCTATTCTATGTAGTGTTTCTTATGTTTAGTTTGTATACACAAGAGTAATTATTCCTAATCCATGTTGAATAAAAAAACATGGTCAGTTCTCTCGAGTAAAAAATGTGTTTCTGATCTCTAGGCTTATGTTTAAGTGTTCATCCTTTTATATATAGCACACTACCTGCCAGAAGCAACATGTTTCAAATGCATATGCAGAATAATAAATTACACATACAAAACTTATAAATAATAATTAAAAACAACACAAGATACTCTTATTATTCTACAAACACTAACATGAACAAGAGGAACAGGGAAATCTAAATATAGTTTATATTTTCCATATTTTAAGCTCCTATCAATGATTTCTGTTAAACATATGTAAAAAGCAAGCCCGTGCGCATGCACGGGTTGACGACTAGTAATAACTAATTTATTATTGCCTCTAGGGCACATTTCCAACAGTCTCCCACTTGCACTAGAGTCAATAATCTAGTCCACATCACTATGTGATTCTAACGAATCCAACACCCTTACAGTTCTGGGGTTTGATCACGTCTTGCTTGTGAGAGAGGTTTTAGTCGATGGTTCTGAACCCATTCAGATCCGAGTGAGCTTTACAAATATGTATGTCATCTTATAGATGCTGCTACTACGTGCTATTCGGAAATACTCCAAATATCTACTCTACTATACGAATCCGTTTCACTACTCATAGTTATTCGGATTAGTGTCAAAGCTTGTATCGATGTAACCCTTTACGACGAACTCTTTAACCACCTTCATAATCGAGAAAAATTCCTTAGTCCATTTAGTTACTAAGGATAACTTTGACCGCTGATCAGTGATTCAATCCTGGATCACTCTCTGTACCTCTTAACAGACTTGCTGCAAGGCACACATCAAGTGCGGTACTCAGCATGGCATACTTTAGAGTCTACTGCCAAGGCATAGAAGACGACCTTCGTCTATTCTCTTTATTCTGCCATGGTCGGGTTTTGAGTCTTAATCAAATTCACACCTTACAACACAGTCAAGAACTCCTTCTTTGCTGATCTATTTTGAACTCCTTCAAAAACTTGTCAAGGCATGCATCTTGTTGAAACTTCTATTAAGTGTTTCGATCTATCTCCATAGATCTTGATGCTCAACGTTCAAGTAGCTCAATCCAAGTATTCCTTTGAATAACTCCTTTCAAACAACCTTTTATGCTTCACAGAAATTCTACATTACTTCTGATCAACAATATGTCAACCACATATACTTATCAGAAATTCCATAGTGCTCCCACTCACTTCTTTGGAAATACAAGTTTCTCATAAACCTTGTACAAACCCAAAATCTTTGATCATCTCATCAAAGTGTATATTCCAACTCCGAGATTCTTGCACCACTCCATTGAAGGATCGCTGGAGCTTGCATACTTGTTAGTATCCTTAGGATCGAAAAAACATTCTGATTGTATCACATACAATCTTTCCTCAAGGAAACCGTCGAGGAAACAATGTTTTGACTTCCTGTGTGCAATATTTCACAAATAATGCAGCAACTACTAACATAATTCCAACAGACTTTTAGCATCGCTACGAGTGAGAAAGTCACATCATAGTCAACTCTTTGATCTTGTCGAAAACATCTTTGCGACAAGTCGAGCTTTTCTTAATAGTGACTTATCACCATCATCTCTGTCTTCCTTTTAAAGATCCATCTTTACTTAATAGTCTTACTACCATCAAGCAGTTCTTCCAAAGTCTACACTTTGTTTTATACATGGATTCTTTCTCGGATTTCATGGCCTCCAGCCATTTGTCGGAATCCGGGCCCACCATTGCTTCTCCATAACTCGTAGGTTCATTGTTGTTCAACAACATGACCTCCAAGACAGGGTTACCGTACCACTCTGTAGTAGTACGCGACCTTGTCGACCTACGAGGTATGTAGTAACTTGATATGATGCTCAATGATCACTATCATCAGCTGCCACTTCAATTGGTGTAGGCGCCACATGAACAACTTCCTGCGCCCTGCTACACACTAGTTGAAGTGATGGTTCAATAACCTCATCAAGTTCTATCACCCTCCCACTCAATTCTTTCGAGAGAAACCTTTCCTCGAGAAAGGACCCGTTTCTAGAAACAAACACTTTGCTTCCGGATCTGAGATAGGAGATGTACCCAACTGTTTTGGATATCCTATGAAGATGCATTTATCCGCTTTGGGTTCGAGCTTATCAGACTGAAACTTTTTCACATAAGTGTCGCTGCCCCAAACTTTCAAGAAACGACAGCTTAGATTTCTCTAAACCTCAGTCTATACTGTGTCATCTCAACGAAATTACGCGGTGCCCTATTTAAAGTGAATGCGGTTGTCTCTAATGCGTAACCCATAAATGATAGTGGTAATTCGATAAGAGACATTATAGCATGCACCATATCAAATAGGTCGGGACTATGACACCATCACACCATGGTGTTCTTGGTGGCATGAATTGCGAAACAACTTCCACATTATCTTAACTGTGTACCAAAACTCGCGACTCAGATATTCATCTCTATGATCATATCGTAGACAGTTTATCCTCTTGTTACGACGAACTTCACTCTGAAACATAGTTGAACTTTTTCAATATTTCAGATTTGTGATACACTAAGTAAATACTCCTGTATCTACTCAAATCGTCATTTGAAGTAAGAACATAATGACATCCACTGCATGCCTCAGCACCCATTGGACTGCATACAAAAAAATGTATTACTTCCAACAAGTTACTATCTTGTCTCATCTCAATGAAAACAAGGCCTTGCTCATGTGGTATGATTTGCATGTCACAAGTGATTCAAAATCAAGTGAGTATAAAGATCCATCAGTATAGAGCCTCTTCATGCAATTTATACCAACACGACTCAAGCGGCAGTGCCACAAGTAAGTGGTACTATCATCATTACCTTGTATCTTTTGGCACCAATATCATGAACATGTGTAACACTACGATCGAGATTCAATAAACCATTGAAGGCGATTATTCAAGCAAATAGAGTAACCATTATTCCTTTTAAATGAATAATCGTATTGCAATAAACACGATCCAATCATGTTCATGCTTAACGCAAGCACCAAATAACAATTATTTAGGTTTAACACCAATCCCGATGTAGAGGGAGCGTGCGACGTTTGATCATATCAACCTTGGAAACACTTCCAACACGTATCGTCACCTCGCCTTTAGCTAGTCTCTGTTTATTCCATAGCTTTCATTTTGTGTTACTAATCACTTAGTGACTGAACCGGTATCCAATACCCTCGTGCTACTAGGAGTACTAGTAAAGTACACATCAACATCATGTATATCAAATATACTTCTGTCGACTTTGCCAGCCTTCTTATCTACCAAGCATCTAGGGTAGCTCCGCCTCAGTAACCGTTCCCCTCATAACAGAAGCACTTAGTCTCGGGTTTGGGTTTAATCTTGGGTCTCTTCATTAGTGCAGCAACTGTTTTGCCGTTTCACGAAGTATCCCTTCTAGACCTCGCCTTTCTTGAAACTTAGTGGTTTTAATAACCATCAACTATTGATGCTCCTTCTTGATTTCTACTTTCGCAGTGTCAAACATCACGAATTGCTAAAGGATCATTGTATCTATCCTTGATATGTTATAGTTCATCACAAAGCTCTAGCAGCTTAGTGGCAGTGACTTTGGAGAACCATCACTATCTCATCTCGAAGATTAACTCCCACTTGATTCAAGCGATTGTTGTACTCAAACAATCTGAGAACATGCTCAACGATTTTGAGCTTTTCTCCTTTACTTTGTAGGCAAAGAATCTTGTCGGAGGTCTTATATCTCTCAACAAGGGCACGAGCATGAAATCTCAATCTCCTTGAACATCTCTTATGTTCTGCGACGTTTTCAAAACGTCTTCGGCGCCTTGCTTCTAAGCCATTAAGTATTGCGCACTGAACTACCACGTAGTCATCAAAAACATGTATGTCAGATGTTCGCAACATCCACAGACGACGCTCGAGGTGCAGCGCACCGAGTGGTGCATTAAGGACATAAGCCTTCTGCACAACAATGAGGACAATCCTCAGTTTTACGGACTAAGTCCGCAAAGTTGCTACTATGAACTTTCAACTAAATTTTCTCTAGGAACATATAAAAACAGTAGAGCTATAGCGCAAGCTACATCTTAATTCACAAAGACTATTAGACTATGTTCATGATAATTAGTTCAATTAATCATATTACTTAATAACTCCCACTCAAAAAGTACATCTCTCTAGTCATTTGAGTGGTACATGATCCAAATCCACTATCTCAAGTCCGATCATCACGTGAGTAGAGAATAGTTTCAGTGGTAAGCATCTCTATGCTAATCATATCAACTATATGATTCATGCTCGACCTTTCGGTCTCTTGTGTTCCAAGGCCAAGTCTGCACATGCTAGGCTCGTCAAGTTTAACCCGAGTGTTTCGCGTGTGCAACTGTTTTGCACCCGTTGTATGTGAACGTTGAGTCTATCACACCCGATCATCACGTGGTGTCTCGAAACGATGAACTGTAGCAACGGTGCACAGTCGGGGAGAACACAATTTCGTCTTGAAATTTTAGTGAGAGATCACCTCATAATGCTACCTCCGTTCTAAGCAAAATAAGGTGCATAAAAGGATTAACATCACATGCAATTCATAAGTGACATGATATGGCCATCATCATGTGCTTCTTGATCTCCATCACCAAAGCACCGACACAATCTTCTTGTCACCGGTGCCACACCATGATCTCCATCATCGTGCCTCCATCGAGGTTGTCGTGTATGCTATGCTATTACTACTAAAGCTACGTCCTAGCAATATAGTAAACGCATCTGCAAACACAAACGTTAGTTTAAAGACAACCCTATGGCTCGTGTCGGTTGCCGTAGCATCGACGTGCAAGTCGATATTAACTATTACAACATGATAATATCATACATCCAATATATCACATCACGTTGTTGGCCATATCACATCACAAGCATACCCTGCAAAAACAAGTTAGACGTCCTCTAATTGTTGTTGCATGTTTTACGTGGTTTCCATGGGTATCTAGTAGGATCGCATCTTACTTACGCAAACACCACAACGGGGATGTATGAATTGCTATTTAACCTCTCTCCAAGGACCTCCTCGGTCAAATCCGATTCAACTAAAGTTGGAGAAACCGACACTCGCTAGTCATCTTTGAGCAACGGGGTTGCTCGTAGCGATGAAACCAGTCTCTCGTAAGCGTACGAGTAATGTCGGACCGAGCCGCTTCGATCCAACAATATCGCGGAATTAAGAAAAGACTAAGGAGGGCATCAAATCGCACATCACCGCCCACAAAAACTTTTGTGTTCTACTCGAGATAACATCTACGCATGAACCTAGCTCATGATGCCACTGTTGGGGAACGTCGCATGGGAAAAAAATTCCTACGTGCACGAAGACCTATCATGGTGATGTCCATCTACGAGAGGGGATTTCCGATCTACGTACCCTTGTAGATCGCACAGCAAGAAGCGTTAAGAAACGCGGTTGATGTAGTGGAACGTCCTCACGTCCCTCGATCCGCCCCGCGAACCGTACCACGAACCGTCCCGCGATCCGTCCCACGATCCGCTCCGATCTAGTGCTGAACAGACGGCACCTCCGTGTTCAACACACGTACAACTCGATGATGATCTCGGCCTTCTTGATCCAGCAATAGAGACGGAGAGGTAGATGAGTTCTCCTGCAGCGTGACGACGCTCCGGAGGTTGGTGGTGATCTATCTTAGCAGGGCTCCGCCCGAGCTCCACAGAAATACGATCTAGAGGAAAAACCGTGGAGGTATGTGGTCGGCCTGCCATGGCAAAGTTGTCTCAAATCAGCCCTAATACCTCAGTATATATAGGAGGGAGGGGGAGGGCCTTGCCTTGAGGCTCAAGAGAGCCCCAAGGGGTCGGCTGAACCAAGGGGAGGAGTCCTCCTCCTCCAATCCTAGTCCAACTAGGATTGGAAGGTGGAGTCCTTCTCCACTTTCCCACTTCCCCTTTTTTCTTTTGATTCCTATGCATAGGGCCTATTAGGCTGTCCCACCAGCCCATTAAGGGCTGGTGCGGCACCCCTCAGGTCTATGGGCTTCCCTCGGGTGGGCTGCCCTCCCGGTGAACATCCAGAACCCATTCGTCACTCCCGGTACATTCCCGGTAATGTCCGAAAACCTTCCGGTAATCAAATGAGGTCATACTATATATCAATCTTCGTCTCTGGACCATTCCAGAAACCCTCGTGACGTACGTGATCTCATCCAGGACTCCGAACAACATTCGGTAACCAACCATATAACTCAAATACGCATAAAACATCGCTGAATCTTAAGTGTGCAGACCTTGTGGGTTCGAGAACTATGTAGACATGACCCGAGAGACTCCTCGGTCGATATCCAATAGCGGGACCTGGATGCCCATATTGGATCCTACATATTCTATGTAGATCTTATCGGTTGAACCTCAGTGTCAAGGATTCATATAATCCCGTATGTCATTCCCTTTGTCCTTCGGTATGTTACTTGCCCGAGATTCGATCGTCGGTATCCGCATACCTATTTCAATCTCGTTTACCGGCAAGCCTCTTTACTCGTTCCGTAATACAAGATCCCGTGACATACACTAATTCACATTGCTTGCAATGCTTGTGTGTGATGTTGTATTACCGAGTGGGCCCCGAGATACCTCTCCGTCACACGGAGTGACAAATCCTAGTCTTAATCCATACTAACTCAACGGACACCTTCAGGGATACCTGTATAGCATCTTTATAGTCACCCAGTTACGTTGTGACGTTTGATACACACAAGGTATTCCTCCGGTGCTAGTGAGTTATATGATCTCATGGTCATAGGAACAAATACTTGACACGCAGAAAACTATAGCAATAAAACGACACGATCAATATGCTACATTCATAGTTTGGGTCTTGTCCATCACATGATTCTCCTAATGATGTGATCCCGTTATCAAGTAACAACACTTGCCTATGGTCACGAAACCTTGACCATCTTTGATCAACGAGCTAGTCAACTAGAGGCTTACTTGGGATAGTGTTTTGTCTATGTATCCACACAAGTATTGTGTTTCCAATCAATACAATTATAGCATGGATAATAAACGATTATCATGAACAAAGAAATATAATAATAACTAATTTATTATTGCCTCTAGGGCACATTTCCAACACCTTTGACTTTGCCGGCCTTCTTATCCGCTAAGTACTTGGGGCAGTTCCGCTTCCAGTGACCGGTACCCTTGCAACAATAGCACTCAGTCTCAGGCTTGGGCCCATTCTTGGACTTCTTCTGGGAAACTGATTTACCGGACGTGGCAACTGCATTTCCTCCCTTCTTGAAGTTATTCTTACCCTTGCCTTTCTTGAAACTTATGGTCTTATTCACGCATTTGACGTTCCTTTTTGATTTCCACCTCCGCTGATTTCAACATCAAATATAACTCAAGAATGGACTTCTCCATCCCTTGCATATTTTAGTTCATCACAAAGCTCTTGTAGCTAGGTGGAAGTGACTGGAGGATTCTCTCAATAACCGAGTCATCCGGAAGATTAACCACATGCTGAGACAAGCGGTTGTGCAACCCAGAAATTTTGAGTATGTGTTCGCTGACAGAACCATTTTCCTCCATCTTACAACTAAAGAACTTGTCGGAGACTTCATATCTTTTGACCCGGGCATGAGCTTGGAAAACTAGTTTCAACTCTTGGAACATTTCATATGCTCCATGTTGCTCGAAATGCTTTTGAAGCCCCAGTTCTAAACTGTAAAGCATGCCACACTGAACCAGGGAGTAATCATCACTACGCGACTGCCAGACGTTCATAACGTCATGAGCCGCTTGGGTTTCAGGTGCGTCACCTAGCGGTGCATCAAGGACATATATTTTCTTGGAAGCTATGAGGATGAGCCTCAAGTTACGGACCCAGTCCACATAGTTGCTTCCATCATCTTTCAGCTTGGTTTTCTCTAGGAACGTGTTGAAGTTGAGGGGAACATTAGCATGGGCCATTGGATCTACAATATAGATTGTAAAGACAATTTTAGACTAAGTTCAGGATAATTAAGTTCATCTAATCAAATATTTAATGAACTCCCACTCAGATAGACATCCCTCTAGTCGTCTAAGTGATACATGATCCATATCGACTAGGCCATGTCCGATCATCACGTGAGATGGACTAGTCATTAATGGTGAACATCTCCATGTTGATCGTATCCACTATACGACTCATGTTTGACCTTTTGGTCTCTCGTGTTCTGAAGCAAAGTCTGTACATGCTAGGCTCGTCAAGTCAACCTAAGTGTTTTGCGTGTGTAAATCCCGCTTACACCCGTTGTATGCGAACGTTAGAATCTATCACACCCGATCATCACGTGGTGCTTCAAAAGAACGATCCTTCGCAACGGTTCACACCTAGGGGGAACACATTTCTTGAAATTTTAGTGAGGGATCATCTTATTTACTATCGTCTTTCTAAGCAAATAAGATGTAATAACATGATAAACATCACATGCAAATCATAAAGTGACATGATATGGCTAATATCATCTTGCGCCTTTGATCTCCATCTTCGGGGGACGACATGATCACCATTGTCACCGGCACGACACCATGATCTCTATCATCATGATTTCCATCATCGTGTCTTCATGAAGTTGTCTCGCCAACTATTACTTCTACTACTATGGCTAACGGTTAGCAGTAAAGTAAAGTACATATGGCGCCTTTGATTGACATGTAGGTCATGTAATAAATTAAGACAACTCCTATGGCTCCTGCCGGTTGTGATACTCATCGACATGCAAGTCGTGTATCCTATTACAAGAACATGATCAATGTCATACATCACATATATTTCATCACATCCTTTTGGCCATATCACACCACAAAGCATACCCTCCAAAAACAAGTTAGACGCCTCTAATTGTTGTTGCAAGTTTTACGTGGCTGCTATGGGTTTCTAGCAAGAACATTTCTTACCTACGTCATAGCCACAATGGTGATATGCCAATTGCTATTTATCCTTCATAAGGACCCTCTTCATTGAATCCGATCCGATTAAAGTGGGAGAGACTGGCACCCGCTAGCCACCTTATGCAACAAGTGCATGTCAGGCAGTGGAACCAGTCTCACGTAAGAGTACGTGTAAAGTTGGTCCGGGTTGCTTCATCCCACAATGTCGCTGAATCAAGATAAGACTAGTAACGGTAAGAAAATTGACCAAATCATCGCCCACAACTTACTTGTGTTCTACTCGTGCATAGAATCTACGCATAGACCTAGCTCATGATGCCACTGTTGGGGAACATAGTAATAATTCAAAATTTTCCTACATATCACCAAGATCAATCTAGGAGATGCTATCAACGAGAGAGAGGGAGAGCATCTTCATACCGTTGAAGATCGCTAAGTGGAAGCGTTACTATGAACATGGTTGATGGACTCGTAGTCGCGGCGATCCGATGGAAGCACCGAACGAATGGCGCCTCCATGTCCAACACACGTACAGCCCGGGGACGTCTCCTCCTTCTTTATATAGCAAGGGTGAAGGAGAAGTTGAGGGAGAGCTCCGGCAACACGACATCGTGGTGGCGGTGGAGCTTGTGGTTCTCCGGCAGGGCTTCGCCAAGCGCCGCGGAGGAGGAGAAGTGGAGCGGTAGGGCTGCGCCAACGGGAAGCGTTTAGGTGTGTGTGGAGCCCTCCCAACCCTCCTCTATTTATAGGAGGAATGGGAGAGGGGGCGAAGGCGTCCTAGGGAGTAGCTTGCCTCCCAAGTTGGAGGGAGGCAGCCCCACGGCCTAGGGTTTCAACCCTAGGCGCCTTGGGCCCCTTTGGTGGCTCGCACCAGCCCACCAGGGAGCTGGTTACCTCCCACTTTCCGCCCATGTGGCCCTCCCGGACAGATGGCCCCTCTCGGTGGACCCGGGTACCCTTTCGGTGGTCCCGATACAATACCGGTAAACTCCGAAACCTTTCCCGTGACCGAAACTGGACTTCCCATATATAAATCTTCACCTACGGACTATTCCGGAACTCCTCGTGACCTCCGGGATCTCATCCGGGATTCCGAACAACTTTCGGTCACCACATATACCATTCCCATTACAACTCTAGCGTCGCCGAACCTTAAGTGTGTAGACCCTACGGGTTCGGGAACCATGCAGACATGACTGAGACACCTCTCCGGCCAATAACCAATAGCGAAATCTGGATACTCATATAGGCTCCCACATGTTCCATGATGATCTCATTGTATGAGCCACGATGTCGAGGATTCACTCAATCCCGTATACAATTGCCTTTGTCTATTGGTATGGTACTTGCCCAAGATTCGATCGTCGGTATCCCTATACCTTGTTCAATCTCGTTACCAGCAAGTATCTTTACTCGTTCCATAACACATGATCCCGTTTCTAACTCCTTAGTCACATTGATCTCATTATGATGATGTATTACCGAGTGGGCCCAGAGATACCTCTCCGTCACAGAAGTGACAAATCCCAGTCTCGATTCGTACCAACACAAGAGACACTTTTGGAGATACCCGTAGTGCACCTTTATAGTCACCCAGTTACGTTGTGACGATTGATACATCCAAAGCATTCCTACGCTATGCGGGATTTGAACAATCTCATGGTCTAAGGAAATGATACTTGACATTAGAAAAGCTCTAGCAGACGAAGTACACGATCTTGTGGTATGCTTACGATTGGGTCTTGTCCATCACATGATTCTCCTAATGATGTGATCCTGCTATCAACGACATCTAATGTCCATGGTCAGGAAACCATGACCATCTATTGATCAACGAGCTAGTCAACTAGAGGCTCACTAGGGACATGGTGTGGTCTATTTATTCACACATGTATTACGGTTTCCGATTAATACAATTATAGCATGAACAATAGACAATTATCATGAACAAGGAAATATAATAATAACCATTTTATTATTGCCTCTAGGGCATATTTCCAATAGCTCCGAGGTGACCTCTTTCGTCTAGGGTGCTCAAACACCCAAGAGTAACAAAATTCACACAATAAAGTATGGGGGAATCAAGTTTCCGTTGGTGGAAGTGTAGATCTAGGTATCCTCCTTCAATCCCTAGCAAGACAACAAGTTTGGGTGGCTAGGGAGAGAGATCGGGCAAGAAAGTTTCAGTGCATCAATGGTGGAGAGAGAGATGTAAGATGTAAAATGGTAGGTGGAAGAAATACCACTTCATATAGTCCCCCATTTCCAGCCGTTACAGTCGTTTTCTGAATGGGGCGGTACAATCATTGTGTGCCGGTGCACACACATAATTCACACCAGCCCTAACCAACGGTACAACCGTTGGCAGGGGCGGTAGGACTGGTCCAAGAGGACATGAACAACAGCCCTACCACCACCCAACAACCGCTTGGAAACACAGAGGAATCACCCTCGAGAGATGTTGGGGCAGTGGTTGCCGCGATCCAACTGCTAGCAGAGTTACGAGGATGTGGCTAAGTCGTGGGCGATACAACCGACCTAGAAACCGGTAGTACCGGTAAAAGGCGCATGACTGGAACTACCAGCCCACAACTGGCCAAGTACAACACCACAAGAGCGACGGGTCTGGTGGTGGGTGGCATTAGGCCGGTACAACCGCTTGAGGCCGCCACTCGAGGGTTAGCCAGACGTGGGTGGTACAATCGCCCAGAGGCAATGGTACAGCCGTTGGGCATCACCGTGAGAGCAACAACTCGAGTATTTCACCCCTGGAGAGGAAGGTATACCTGACGTACAAATCCCAGCGGTACAATCACTGGAACTAGCGGTACAACCTCTAGGAGAGAAAAAGACTAACAGGAGAAGAAATGAGGACCTCTCTCAAAGATCGGAAGGAATCTGGGTGGGAGATAAATGATGTGTACGTGCATTGATTCACCCAATACCTTCTGATGTGAATTCCCTATTAATAGTACGGGTTCCCTATGACCAAAGAAATAAACAAGTAAAGAATGATGTCTTCGTTCTTTTTCGTCTGGAGGGAAATCCCAATCATCTTGTGTCCTAAATGAGTCCGTGAAGAGCATGACACACGATTAGATCACATAATGAGTTGTCATCATCACCAAAACATTAAGGCAAGAAAATGCCCTTACAATCTCCCCCTTTTTGGTGGATGATGCCAACTACATAGTTTGCATTGTCAGTCTTACAAAAAATGGGAGCTCCCCCTAAATGTGTGCATCATTGATATGCGCAGAAATGTGACAGAGCTCCCCTTTGAAATAATAGACCGACAACAGAGTACAAATAAAAATAGACCTCAACGAGTACATGTATAAGTAGAGAAAGATAGAGAGGAAACCAAAGATATGAAAGCTTTACTAAATATAAGAGACACGAACTAGATAAACTTAATATAAAGTTGGGATCGCATGTATCACACCATGCACAAAGTCTCCACACATGGTCCATAACACACAACTGAAACGCTATAAAAAGTTCGACTGTAGATAACAACACCCATGCAAATCCTATCCCAATAGAACTCTTTCCCCTTCGGCATCAAGACACAAAAAAGGAAAAGAGTGATGCTAGCGCCCCCACTGATTAGTCGTTCTCCTGTGACTCCTTAGTCTCCTCAGAATCATCCTCCTCCTCATCACCATCTTCATGCTCATCATCGTCCTCCATAATGTCATTAGTAGCAGGAGAAGAAGATGCAGCAGCAGGATGGCCTGATGCCTCATCATCATTCCAGGTGGTTTGCTCGTAAATCTTCTTCTCCTCACGAGTGATGGTCTTCTAATAACCACTCCCAGTCTGAATTTTGAGAGCCCGCATAATCTGAATCTCTCTACGTCTAGATAGCTTCTCGTTAACATGGGCATTATAGAGCTTATTCTGAACATGATCCTGAAGGCATAAGGTCTTCCTTATTTTGTCAGTGAGCTTGGTGAGCCAAGAGGGATTGGCCCCGGCCTCGACCTCAAAATCGTTACCGCTGGAAGTGGCAAAAGCATCCTCAGGGTGATCAGGGGGAATGCAAGGCAGAGCATGCTTCTTCTTCATGATCTGCTTGATCTCATGCACGGTAAGGTTGTCAGAAGAAGATAATGCCTCACCTGGCCTACAAAGTTCCCAATCTGACCTCAGAAAGTACATGATGAACGGAGCATAAATAGGAACCTTCCGGTTAGTGACCAAGTTATACATCTCCTCCCACCTCTAGTTGGACAGATTGAAAGTAGCACCAGAGACGACTTCAGTATGCATAGCCACAAGCAAGTCCACCAGATAGCCACAAATCTCATCTTGATTCCCAACTTTGGGGAAAAGCATAGTGCAGAAGACCTAGTGCATGATATCATAACCTTGCAACATATCCTTTGACTCACCAATGATACCCCGCCCCAGAATGTACAAAGGGGAGAGCTCCTCCTTCTCCATGGCAGAGGCACGGTCGTGAGGACAGATGCCACTGTTTCCAGAAAGACCGGTATCAGCATAACCTAGAGCATCACAGAACTCCCTCCAAGGAACACTAAAGAACTCATCACGACACAGGAATGATAGGGTACGGGTGTCATCAGTGCCGAAGTGAATAGTGGCATAGAACTGATGAACAAGGTGTACATCAAAGTCACAGTTGATGGACATGAGCTTAATCAAGTCAAACTCCCCGCATAGTGCCAAGGACTCACCAAAGTAATCTGCGTTGGCTCTCCAGTGATCATGATCAATCATCCATTGTTTGGCGAACTTTTTCTTGTTGTGCTCAAACAGCTCGTGCACAATCCTTATATGCATCCCATTCCTGAACTGATCAGAGGCCCAATAGAGAGTAACAGAGACCACATAGGGATTCTGGATATGAAACCGCTCCACTCTGGTAGCTTCCATCTCCTTAAGGGAATATCAGCCTTTTGCTTGACAACCATGGACTTCTCACGACGAGTTGGCTTGGTGGGAATGACTACTTCCTCTTCTGAATAATCCTCAATTCCCTTGATCCTACGGGCTCGCATCTTGGTCTTTCGTTGAGGAGAAAAGCGAGAACCTGAGACACCTGCACACACACATGAGAAGTATACAAGAAACCAAGAAAAGATAAGGGGATTGTACACAGAAATGAAGGAATATATTGACTGTGTAGTAGAGGAATTGACATAGTGCTTCAGGATTCAGAGAATCCGGTTGAACTGGTCCACCAGGCGGTTGAACTGCTATCGCAGCTGTATCGCTAGTAAAAGTGGTTGTACCATTGAGCACAGGCGGCCCAACGTTAAGGAGAAACCGACGTACGCGGATTCAAACCATGTAGCAATGTTTAAACTTGTAGACTATCACAAGCATTAGAGTTAAATACTAGGATCTCTTCCACCAATAGTTTAGAAAAAACACGGGACTCCAAGCAATGGCATAAGAATGGTGGATGCATGGGGAGAAACCAAGGAGGAAGGAAAACATGTCATTACCGGTGTCCGTGGGATGAGATTGGAGAGGAGGGGGCCTCCTCGGAGCAGATCCGAGAGAGTCCCGTGAATCCGGGGTGCCGGAGAGCACTCCGGGACGATGGTGATGGCGACCGATGGCTAGGGCAGGAGGGGAGGTTGGGCACAAAGGGGAAGAAGAAATACAGCTTCGGCCTGCACCCTTTATATACTGCCCAACCTACGGGCGGTTGTACCGCTCGAAGGAGCGGTTGTACTGCCCGAAGTACTACCGCTTTGGTTACGGGTGCTGCTGCCGCAGCTAGGAGGTCACAGAAGAATCGCGAGAAACTTGTGGGTAGAACCACCAGAAGTACAACCCAGTTGATCAGTGGTAGAACCGCCGATCTCACCGATTGTACCACTTGGACGATACTACGAGGTGCCCAAGAGGTAGAACCGCGTGAGCAACTAGTTGTATCGCCCGGCCACAGACACCAATCGTCATGTCTAGATGCGTACAATCAGAAAAGGAGGGTTTCTGGGAGGAGGATGGCCTCAGATGGAATAGTGGCGGTGATATATGGTGAGTTATACCCCAAGGGTGCAAAATAATTAAGAATAAAGGACCCATCCTAGAGGGATACACACACCTAAAATCTAAAAAAAAATAGAGAATAAGATCCAAGAAACATGCAAACCAAACATGAATGCGAGGGGGCGGTGGCCGAAGCCACCTATGTTCGAGTCAATTGGTATGGCACTGTGAAGATTTTAACCTTGGGCCCATGACCAAAACTCATTTTTGAAGCACAAGTTTTATCAAAGATGACTAGTGTGAAAACTAGTAGAAAAGGGCCTTTTGTCCCGGTTCGTAAGGGCCTTCTGTCCCGGTTTTGGAACCGGGACAAAAAGGTCATTACTAATGCCCTTGGCCTTTAGTCCCGGTTCTTACACGGACCGGGACAGATGGGCCTCTACGTGGCCGCTGCGGCCAGGCCAGGCAGGGGGGCCTTTAGTCCCGGTTGGTGACACCAACCGGGACCAGAAGGCATCCACGCGTCAGCACCTGGCTGGAACTGAGGTTTTTTTGAAAGGGGCTGGTTTAGGGGTTAATTTAGGTTGTTATTAGCTAGCTAATAGAGAAAAGTGTCCTCTCTCTTATATATCTCCGTGCTTGGTTTACCAACGCTACTGCTATGCCTAACGTTAACACGGGTTAGATTGAAAAGTGTCCTCTCTTATATATCTCCGTGCTTGGTTTACCAGCGCTACTGCTACTGTTATGCCTAATGTTAACACGGCTTAGAAAAGTTTCCTCTCTTATATATCTCCGTGCTTGGTCATCCGTCATGCTTTGTCGAACATATTTACAAAATGTAGACACGAGTTACATGCACATATATGCATCTTTTTTACACTATATCATTTCCTTCGAATGGCAATAGTATTCTAATCGATCATCTAACAACTCATCATCAACTTAATCATATACCAAGTTATCATATGATACACATGAAATAAAACAGAGAAACATCATAATATATATATAGTCATCATATGCATCATGCATCCTAATTAATCGATCATGTCAAGTAATAATATAAACTAGAATAACTTGTCTCTCATAAGACCTAGTCCTCGCTCTTAGATATAATGTCATAAAACAGAATATGACCTATGACTCCATGATGAATCACAAAGATCCAACGGTCTCCAGCTTGTGGCTTGCGAACCTTCTTTATTTCTCTCCATGCTTCAATTTGGAGTATTTTTGATCTTGATTTGAAGTTAATCAAGTATGGAGCATAGAACTCGGCCCTCAGCGGGCTTCTAATTCTCATGTGACCTTCTGGGTCCATTAACGGAGGCACTACATCATGTGGCAGTTGCTGTTGAAGAACATAATAATAACCTAGTTAGCAATGTAATCAACACCATTTATGCAATAGTGGAGCGTACTTAATTAGGAAACTCTTACCAAGACATTTCGGCGAATGTCATCTGGACTCAACCTATGCACTAGTGGCATGTAAAATGAATAATTTTGGCCAATTCCAAAATGATACGGGAAGGTATCCCTAGAAGCCAGAACACCAGCAACAAGAAAGTGGAGAAGATCATCCTTCTCCTCCCAAGTTAGATGTGATCCATACGTGTAGTGTGTCGTGTCAATTAATTTCAGTAATTCAGTCGAAGCAACGAAATAAGCTGTAAATTATAATTTAACAAATTTAGTATAGGGATGAACACCAACTATTTCTAAATATAAATGCAAATTACTTCACATGGAGGTAAAACAGGAAGCATATCATCGGCAACCACCCAAATTTTGTAATAATTTAATGTTTCAAAAATACTTAGAAATTTTGTAATTGTCCACAAGATATGAGTATAACTTGTTAAAACATCAAATTCAATTTTATAATAGTACACCTTCAGCTCTAAACAGTTCCACACAATGTGGGCATTATATAAACCATTGAAAACGACCACATGTGCTACGATCATTCAAAGGGCAATTTGGGTTGTTGTTGTTGTTTGTACAACATGTAACATGAGAAAATTATAACTATGGCCCAATAACTAGGAACCTGCAACATGTGGCCAAAGTTTTAATAGACGATGAACACCACATGACATGTAAATTGCGAGAGGAAAGCAGGTTGACTACACCAACTATTTCTAAATATAAATGCAAATTACTTGACAAATATGGTTGAGAAACTCACATGGAGGTAAAACAGGAAGAATATCATCCACAACCACCCAAATGTCGATGTTGTCTGGCATATTATCTTCAGGACAAAGATCGAAGGTGATTTCCATTTCCTTGTGAAATCCATATGCCTTGCAAAGATCTTCCCACTTTGGGCACCCAAATTCTGTTTGAAAAACTGAATTAAATACTTGGATAACAAATGTGTGACCATGTATAGTCCTCAGCTTAGCGCTCATCATCTCAATTCTCTCGTGGTTTTCGAAACCGAGCCTCTCCAACACATATATTCTTGCATGGCAAGGGAGGCACATATCGTCGTTCTTGTCAAGCTTCATGCTGAAGAACCTATCGTCTCGCAGGTGAGGCATGTCACACATACCCCGAGAGTCGCCGCAATATTCACACTCCCAATATCCATCGTCAGACATTTCCTGTTTTAATGTGGTAAATGTGTGTAAACAACAATATAATCGTGACACACTATATATATCAAAAGAATTGAACATCTATATATTATGATCGACAAAACTTAGCACAATTTAGCAAGCAAAAGTGAGAAACTAACTACTGTTTTATGCATTATATTAACACCAACAAAAGGATGATATTTGTAGGTTTGGTGAAATATGTATATGTGCCCTTTTTCCTCTTCAAACCATTGTACTACTTTCGACATGCACCACATGTATGCTGCCTTCACTTCAATAATCCAATCCATGTTCATTTCACCCGCTGATATATAATGACTCTTCATGCTCGCATCATGCATCATCATTTATAATAACAAGTCCTACTAATTAATCATCATCATACAACTTCTACTCGTTATTAATAACAAGTCATACGATCATCATCCTCATAGTCATCGAACCAACCCTACTTAATTGTTCTTAGCACATGATCATCAGTATTAGGTAGGACCAATAAGAAAAACCAAATCATAAAATAAAGTAGTATTCAAATTAGCATGCATTCAATTATAAGCAAAACTACATCATCTCTTGTGTCCGTACATCGTCGAATATTATCACTAATACTCCTAGAATACTATCATACATATAGCATCACTAATACAGCTAGAACCGTAGCGCCCGACGGGTATGGTCGTGGGCGATGGACACCCAAAGATAAGGAACCATCACAGGATCATAGCTCCAGTGAGATCCCTGAAGAACCTGCCAGGTATTGTCGAACCTGGCCTCAAACGCAACCATGTAGCGACAGACGTGCTCGTCCTCCTCGCTGACACGGTGACGTATCACCTCCGCGGTGTCCAAAAGCCTCGGCACCACCACTGGCCCATGCGACCGCCACCAAACAAGGATCGGGTCAACAACGGGCTGGCTCCTCACCAACCTACGCCCCCCGGAAGGTAGCACCTCCCAATACCAGCCGGGCGGAGCCCAGTCCCGGACTTGGCCCCTCTAATCAAGCAGGTGTCATCCGCCGAGTTGACGACGCGGATGCGGGATAAGCATCGTAAAATGAACTAAAAAAGAAACTAGTTCTATAAATTTTCTTGCTAAAAATAAACTACTTCTATATATAGTAAAATAAAGTAGTTTTATTAAATCAACTAGTTCAACTACTAAGCTCTTACTATAAATAAATAAAATAAAGTAGTTCTTACTAAAAACAAACTAATTATATATATAGTAAAATTCAATGAAGTAGTTTTATTAAATCAACTAGTTCAACTACTAAGTGTTGGGGAACGTCGCATGGGAAACAAAAAATTTCCTACGCGCACGAAGACCTATCATGGTGATGTCCATCTACGAGAGGGGATGAGTGATCTACGTACCCTTGTAGATCGTACAGCAGAAGCGTTAGTGAACGCGGTTGATGTAGTGGAACGTTCTCACGTCCCTCGATCCGCCCCGTGAACAATCCCGCGATCAGTCCCACGATCTAGTACCGAACGGACGGCACCTCCACGTTCAGCACACGTACAGCTCGACGATGATCTCGGCCTTCTTGATCCAGCAAGAGAGACGGAGAGGTAGAAGAGTTCTCCGGCAGCGTGACGGCGCTCCGGAGGTTGGTGATGACCTTGTCTCAGCAGGGCTCCGCCCGAGCTCCGTGGAAACGAGATCTAGAGGAAAAACTGTGGAGGTATGTGGTCGGGCTGCCGTGGAAAAGTCGTCTCAAATCAGCCCTAAAACCTCCGTATATATAGGTGGGAGGGAGGGGACCTTGCCTTGGGGCTCAAGGAGCCCCAAGGGGGTCGGCCGAGTCCAAGGGGGGAGGACTCCCCCCCCCAAACCGAGTTGGACTTGGTTTGGTGGGAGGGAGTCCCCCTTCCTTCCCACCTCCTCCTTTTTTTTCTTTTCTCTTGATTTTCTCTTCTTGGCGCATAGAGCCCTTTTGGGCTGTCCCACCAGCCCACTAAGGGCTGGTGTGCCACCCTCAAGGCCTATGGGCTTCCCCGGGGTGGGTTCCCCCCCCGGTGAACTCCTGGAACCCATTCGTCATTCCCTGTACATTCCCGGTAATTCCGAAAACCTTCTGGTAATCAAATGAGGTCATCCTATATATCAATCTTCGTTTCCGGACTATACCGGAAACCCTCGTGACGTCCGTGATCTCATACGGGACTCCGAACAACATTCGGTAACCAACCATATAACTCAAATACGCATAAAACAACGTCGAACCTTAAGTGTGCAGACCCTGCGGGTTCGAGAACTATGTAGACATGACCCGAGAGACTCCTCGGTCAATATCCTATAGCAGGACCTGGATGCCCATATTGGATCCTACATATTCTACGAAGATCTTATCGTTTGAACCTCAGTGCCAAGGATTCATATAATCCCGTATGTCATTCCCTTTGTCCTTCGGTATGTTACTTGCCCGAGATTCGATCGTCAGTATCCGTATACCTATTTCAATCTCGTTTACCGGCAAGTCTCTTTACTCGTTCCGTAATACAAGATCCCGCAACTTACACTAAGTTACATTGCTTGCAAGGCTTGTGTGTGATGTTGTATTACCGAGTGGGCCCCGAGATACCTCTCCGTCACACGGAGTGACAAATCCCAGTCTTGATCCATACTAACTCAACTAACACCTTCGGAGATACCTGTAGAGCATCTTTATAGTCACCCAGTTACGTTGCGACGTTTGATACACACAAAGCATTCCTCCGGTGTCAGTGAGTTATATGATCTCATGGTCATAGGAATAAATACTTGACACGCAGAAAACAGTAGCAACAAAATGACACGATCGACATGCTACGTCTATTAGTTTGGGTCTAGTCCATCACGTGATTCTCCTAATGACGTGATCCAGTTATCAAGCAACAACACCTTGTTCATAATCAGAAGACACTGACTATCTTTGATCAATTGGCTAGCCAACTAGAGGCTTGCTAGGGACGGTATTTTGTCTATGTATCCACACATGTAAATGAGTCTTCATTCAATACAATTATAACATGGATAATAAACGATTATCTTGATACAGGAATTATAATAATAACTATATTTATTATTGCCTCTAGGGCATAATTCCAACACTAAGCACTTACTATAAACTAGTAATATGTGCACGTGCAACGCACGTCTAAAATGTTGACCAAATGAGACCACATCAATATAAAACAATGATCCCAAGTATGTATGAACTAAATAGATACACGATATTTGTGATGTTGCTCAAGTTATATTTTCAAAACTGAGACGTCATTATAGGCATGCTGTTGCATATAAACAATAGTGATTGATCCTCCAAATCCCTATGGTAAAATAGATTGAGTCACTCGACAAGCTAATTCCAGCGTGATACCTAATACAACATGATTCACTGCAACTGCTGTTTACACTATTCAATATCCTATATTGTAGATTACTCCCTCTTTTCCTGACTGTAGCACACATATTTCTCCATGGACTCAGTAAAACTCATCATTTCATGTGATTCATTCGGATTGAAAGGGACATTGTCCAATAGGCATATGATTACATTTCTCAGAAACTAAAATTATTAAGTAGGTCCACCATTCTAAAAGAACTTGCAATTAGAAGTTTAAAAACGGTCTTTGATGTAAATACACAGGAGATTGGAATCTACAATGTTTGAAGTGGTAATTCCAAAAGGAGTAAGAGTTCTCCTTGCAACCAGAAACATATAAAGAAAATGAGAACTACATAATTTTTATATGGTCAACCATTCAGAAGATTAATGCATGACAAAACTACAATACATCTATAGAAGATCTCCATTGATCATGGATAGGCACAACCAACATACTGCTAAATGATAATATGCACTAAACAAAAGTTGGTAGAATATGATTTTGGTTTCACATCCATCTTCTATAAAGCAGCGGCCCCTGCCATCAAATGCTTATGGGGAGGATCTGACATGTGAATGTCCATTACTTTCTTCCTTAATAGCTACAAAAAATGTGTAATACTTCCTCCATTCCTAAATATTTCTCATTTTAGAGATTTCACTACGGACTACATACGGATGTATATAGACATAATTTAAAGTGTAGATTCACTCATTTTGCTTCGTGTCTAACCATAGTTGAATCTTTAGAAAGACAAATATTTAGAAACGAAGGGAGTAGACGAATAGGGGCAGGTTCTACAACAAGACAAACTAACAGGAACATCTAACCTAAAACCATGTAAGGAGCCAAAGAAATATAGCTACTGAAACATATTATTAAAATGAAGCCAACAACAAACAGAAATAAATTCAGTTAACTTACATATATTGGCTATAGTTTTTCCCCACCCCATCTTTACTAAAATGAAGCCAACAGCAAACAGAAATAAATTCAGGTCATGAATATTGAACACACAACCACACAATGAGGAAGCTACCTACATACGAATGAAAAACACCAGTCGCATTTCGCTAGCTGCAAGCACCGGTACACAGGATTTATCTCATCACTGATTTGAAAATCAAAGATGGCACGCACGTATGCATCAGCCGGCTGGCACCGGATCTAGAGGAGGAGAGGGAGGAGTGGCGGCGGATCTCACCGTGGGAAGCAGAGGAGGGCCGGGCTTCTCGTCGGCGGGCAGATGGAGGAGGCGCACACGGCCGGCGTAGATGGCAGCGACGACGAGGACGGCTTCGGGGGCGGCAGTGACTCCGATAGCGACTCCGGCAGCCTGGCAGCGTCGGGGGCAGGGGCGGCGTCGGCGTCGGGATCGAATGGAGAGAGGGGGAGAGATCAAAATTTCTAAACTGCCGCTTATATAGCCACACCTTTAGTCCCGGTTGGTGTCAACAACCGGGACCAAAGGTCTCTTTTCAGCAGCCTAAAGGGCGGGAAGCAGAGGCCTTTGGTCCCGGTTGTCGGCACCAACCGGGAGTAATGGAGGCATTGGTCCCGGTTGGTGTCACCAACCGGGACTAAAGGTCTCTTTTCAGCAGCCCAAAGGGAGGGAAGCAGAGGCCTTTGGTTCCGGTTGGTGGCCTCAACTCGTACCCATGCCCCCCTTTAGTCCCGGTTGGTGGCACCAACCGGGACCAAAGGCCTTGCACTGGCGCGGTGCTATGTTTAGTCCCACCTCGCTAGCCGAGAGGGGCTCAGAGTGGTTTATAAGACCTGCCGAACCAACCACTTCGAGCTCCTCTCTACTGTAGGCTTACGAGCCTAAAATCACTCTATGTGCTTGTGGGCCTATTGGGCCTACTCCGGGCATGCATCCTGGCGCTAGTAATGGGTTTCTAGTCGTATGCAGGCCGTGGTGGCCTTGTAGGTGGCACATTTTTTATTTTTTTTCCATTTTTTTTCTTTCTTTTTTGTTTATAATTACTTATTTATTTTCTTTTATGAGAATTCTTTTTGCTATTAAAGTTTGTAACAAAATTCTACTTACTTATTTATTTTCTTTTATGATAATTCTTTTTGCTTTTAATGTTTTGAACAGAAAATACTTTGATAATTTTAGTTGCATAAATTCTTTATAATTTCAGTTTCAATAATACTAGAGGTTTATAAAAGCTTTTTAGTTGATTCCTTTAGTACCAGTTCTAAGGCTGTTACAAAGGCATTTGATTTGGTACACGTTCTAAGGCTGGGGCCCCATGATCACCTTTTAGTAACGTTTCATACGGAAACTCGTCTGTTACAAAGGGATTTCAGTTTTTTGAACTTATTTGAACTCCATAGTTTTTCTATGTTCAAAATGAACCATTCAAAGCCACATCATCAATTTACAACCCTTTCTGACTTCATTTGTTATTTTTTATGCATTTACTAATTCTTTTGAGCAATAAGACCATGAAATTGAAAAGCATTTGAAATGAACTCTGAAAAGGTTGCAAGTTGGAATGGTATCATCATATCACCCACATAGAATGTGTGAGAAAGTTGAGAGGGTTACGGCAAAAACTGGATGCACGTCGTGTACAAAACGGACAATCTGTTTCGAAGTATCATGGTTTCATACGAAAACTCGTGTGTTACAAAGGGATTTCATTTTTTGAACTTATTTGAACTCCATAGTTTTTTTGTGTTCAAAATGCACAATTCAAAGCCACATCATCAATTTACAACCCTTTCTGACTTCATTTGTTATTTTTCAGGCATTTACTGATTATTTTGAGCTATAAGACCATGAAATTGAAAAGCATTTGAAATGAACTCTGAAAAGGTTCCAAGTTGGCATGGTATCATCATTTCACCCACATAGCATGTGCGAGAAAGTTGAGAGGGTTACGGCAAAAACTGGATGCACTTCGTGTACAAAACGGACAATCTGTTTCGAAGTATCAGGGTTTCATACGGAAACTCGTGTGTTACAAAGGGATTTCATTTTTTTGAACTTATTTGAACTCCATAGTTTTTCTGTGTTCAAAATGCACCAAATGCATGGCAATCCTTGGTCGAGCTTATTTATGATTTCGTGCTGAACCTGGTAAACGAACAAATAGGTGATCTTTCCGGAAATGTGAAACAAAAGTTTTTCCCTCGCATCTCATTCATTCAAAGCCACATCATCAATTTACAACCCTTCCTGACTTCATTTGTTATTTTTCATGCATTTACTGATTATTTTGAGCTATAAGACCATGAAATTGAAAAGCATTTGAAATGAACTCTGAAAAGGTTCCAAGTTGGCATGGTATCATCATTTCACCCACATAGCATGTGCGAGAAAGTTGAGAGGGTTACGGCAAAAACTGGATGCACTTCGTGTACAAAACGAACAATCTGTTTCAAAGTATCAGGGTTTCATACGGAAACTCGTCTGTTACAAAGGGATTTCATTTTTTTGAACGTATTTGAACTGCATAGTTTTTCTGTGTTCAAAATGCACCATTCAAAGCTACATCATCAATTTACAACTCTTTCTAACTTTATTTGTTATTTTTCATGCATTTACTGATTATTTTGAGCTATAAGACCATGAAATTGAAAAGCATTTGAAATGAACTCTGGAAAGGTTCCAAGTTGGCATGATATTATCATTTCACCCACATAGCATGTGCGAGAAAGTTGAGAGGGTTACAGCAAAAAATGGATGCACTTCGTGTACAAAATGGACAATCTGTTCCGAAGTATCATGGTTTCATACGGAAACTCGTCTGTTACAAAGTGATTACATTTTTTTGAACTTATTTGAACTCCATAGTTTTTCTGTGTTCAAAATGCACCATTCAAAGCCACATCATCAATTTACAACCCTTTCTGGCTTCATTTGTTATTTTTCATGCATTTACTGATTATTTTGAGCTATAAGACCATGAAATTGAAAAGCATTTGAAATGAACTCTGAAAAGGTTCCAAGTTGGTATGGTATCATCATTTCACCCACATAGCATGTGCAAGAAAGCAGAGAGGGTTACGACAAAAACTGGATGCACTTCGTGTACAGAACAGACAATCTCTTTCGAAGTATCAGGGTTTCATACGGAAAATCGTCTGTTACAAAGGGATTTCATTTTTTTGAACTTATTTGAACTCCATAGTTTTTCTGTGTTCAAAATGCACCACTCAAAGCCACATCATTAATTTTCAACCCTTTCTGACTTCAATTGTTATTTTTCATGCATTTACTGATTATTTTGAGCTATAAGACCCTGAAATTGAAAAGCATTTGAAATGAACTCTGAAAAGGTTGGAATTTGGCATGGTATCATCATTTCATCCACATAGCATATGCAAGAAAGTTGAGAAGGTTACGGCAAAAACTGGATGCACTTCGTGTACAAAACGGACAATCTCTTTCGAAGTATCAGGATTTTATATGGAAACTTGTCTGTTACAACAGGCATTTCAAATGAACTACGAAAAGGTTGAAAGTTGGCATGGTATCATCATAATAGTTGTGGAGAAAGCCTTCACTTTTTCTTCGCTTGTGTACTTTCCTTATTGCGTCGTAACCATGGATAATATTCATCATTTATCAGGATGCTTGGGTCAGCCTTGACTTTGAAGGGAGGAATTTCATGAAACTTTTCATAATTTTCGGACATGTCTGTCTTGCCCTCCACTCCCAAGATGTCCCTTTTTCCTTAAAGAACTATGTGGCACTTTGGCTCATCGTATGATGTATTCACTTCCTTATCTTTTCTTTTTCTCGGTTTGGTAGACATGTCCTTCACATAGATAACCTGTGCCACATCATTGGCTAGGACGAACGGTTCGTCAGTGTACCCAATATTGTTCAGATCCACTGTTGTCATTCCGTAGTGTGGGTCTACCTGTACCCTGCCTCCTGACAGATTGACCCATTTGCACTTAAACAAAGGGACCTTAAAATCATGTCCGTGGTCAAGTTCCCATATGTCCACTATGTAACCATAATATGTGTCTATTCCCCTCTCGGTTGCTGCATCAAAGCGGACACCGCTGTTTTGGTTGGTGCTCTTTTGATCTTGGGCGATCGTGTAAAATGTATTCCCATTTATCTCGTATCCTTTGTAAGTCAATACAGTCGAAGATGGTGCCCTGGACAACGAGTACAGCTCAGCACAAATAGTGTTCTCACCTCTGAGACGTGTTTCCAACGAACTGCTAAAATTCCTGATGTGTTCACTTGTAATCCAGTCGTCGCACCGCTCCGGGTGTTTGGAGCGCAGACTGTTCTTGTGTTCATCGCCATACGGGGTCACCAAGGTAGAGTTCATTAGTACTGTGTAGTGTGATTGAGACCAAGAATATCCGTCCCTCCATATTATTGAGTCCCCTCCAAGCGTGCCTTTTCCAGTCAGTCTCCCCTCATACCGCGATTCGAGGAGACCTATCTTCTTAAGGCCAGGAATGAAGTAAACACAAAACCCAATGACATCCTCTGTTTGATGGCCCATGGAGATGCTTCCTTCTGGCCAAGCGCGGTTACGGACATATTTCTTTAGGACTCCCATGAACCTCTCAAAGGGGTACATATTGTGTAGAAATACGGGGACCAGAATGACAATCTCATCAACTAGATGAACTAGGACGTGCGTCATGATATTGAAGAAGGATGGTGGGAACACCAGCTTGAAACTGACAAGACATTGCACCACATCACTCCTTAGCCTTGGTATGATTTCTGGATCGATCACCTTCTGAGAGATTGCATTGAGGAATGCACATAGCTTCACAATGGCTAATTGGACGTGTTCCGGTAGAAGCCCCCTCAACGCAACCGGAAGCAGTTGCGTCATAATCACGTGGCAGTCATGAGACTTTAGGTTCTAGAACTTTTTCTCTACCATATTTATTATTCCCTTTATATTCGACGAGAAGCCAGTCGGGACCTTCATACTAAGCATGAATTCAAAGAAGATTTCCTTCTCTTCTTTGGTAAGATCGTAGCTGGCAGGACCTTCATACTGCTTTGGAGGCATGCCGTCTTTTTCATGCAAACGTTGCAGGTCCTCCCGTGCCTCAGCTATATCTTTTGTCTTACCATACACACCCAAGAAGCCTAGCAGGTTCACGCAAAGGTTCTTTGTCACGTGCATCACGTCGATCGAAGAGCGGACCTCTAGGTCTTTCCAGTAGGGTAGGTCCCAAAATATAGATTTCTTCTTCCACATGGGTGCGTGTCCCGCAACGTCACTCGGAACAGATAGTCCGCTGGGACCCTTTCTGAAATTACTTTTAAATCATTGACCATAGCAAGTACGTGATCACCGTTATGCATGGCGGGCTTCTTCCGGTGATCTGCCTCGCCTTTGAAATGCTTGCCTTTCTTTCGACATTGATGGTTGGTCGGAAGAAATCGACGATGTCCCACGTACACATTATTCCTACATTTGTCGAGGTATATACTTTCGGTGTCAGCTAAACAGTGCGTGCATGCGTGGTATCCCTTGTTTGTCTGTCCTGAAAGGTTACTGAGAGCGGTCCAATCATTGATGGTTACAAACAGCAATGCGTGCAGGTCAAATTCCTCCTGTGTGTGCTCATCCCACACACGTACACCGTTTGCATTCCAGAGCTGTAAAAGTTCTTCAACTAAGGGCCTTAGGTACACATCAATGTCGTTGCCGGGTTGCTTAGGGCCTTGGATGAGAATTGGCATCATAATGAACTTCCGCTTCATGCACATCCAAGGAGGAAGGTTCTACATACATAGAGTCACGGGACAAGTGTTGTGATTGCTGCTCTGCTCCCCGAAAGGATTAATGCCATCCGCGCTTAAACCAAACCATACGTTCCTTGGGTCACGTGCAAACTCAGCCCAGTACTCTCTCTCGATTTTTCTCCATTGCGACCCGTCAGCGGGTGCTCTCAACTTCCCATCTTTCTTACGGTCCTCACCGTGCCATCGCATCAACTTGGCATGCTCTTTGTTTCTGAATATTCGTTTCAATCGTGGTATTATAGGAGCATACCACATCACCTTCGCAGGAACCCTCTTCCTGCGGGGCTCGCCGTCAACATCACCAGGGTCATCTCGTTTGATCTTCTACCGCAATGCACCACATACCGAGCATGCGTTCAAATCCTTGTACGCATCGCGGTAGAGGATGCAGTCATTAGGGCATGCATGTATCTTCTGCACCTCCAATCCTAGAGGGCATACGACCTTCTTTGCTACGTATGTACTGTCGGGCAATTCGTTATCCTTTGGAAGCTTCTTCTTCAATATTCTAAGTAGCTTCTCAAATCCTTTGTCAGTCACAGCATTCTCTGCCTTCCACTATAGTAATTCCAGTATGGTACCTAGCTTTGTGTTGCCATCTTCGCAATTGGGGTACAACCCTCTTTTGTGATCGTCTAACATGCGATCAAACTTCAGCTTCTCCTTTTGACTTTTGCATTGCGTCTTTGCATCCACAATGACCCGTCGGAGATCAACATCATCGGGCACATCGTCTGGTTCCTCTTGATCTTCAGTAGCTTCCCCCATTGCAGCATCATCAGGCACATCGTCTGGTTCCTCTTGATCTTCAGCAGCTCCCTCCGTTGCAACATCATCGTATTTAGGGGGCACATAGTTGTCATCATCCTCTTCTTCTTCGCCGTCTTCCATCATAACCCCTATTTCTCCGTGCCTCGTCCAAACATTATAGTGTGGCATGAAACCCTTGTAAAGCAGGTGGTTGTGAAGGATTTTCCGGTCAGAGTAATGTTGGAATTATGCCCTAGAGGCAATAATAAATATAGTTATTATTATAATTCCTGTATCAAGATAATCGTTTATTATCCATGCTATAATTGTATTGAATGAAGACTCATTTACATGTGTGGATACATAGACAAAACACTGTCCCTAGCAAGCCTCTAGTTGGCTAGCCAGTTGATCAAAGATAGTCAGTGTCTTCTGATTATGAACAAGGTGTTGTTGCTTGATAACTGGATCACGTCATTAGGAGAATCACGTGATGGACTAGACCCAAACTAATAGACGTAGCATGTTGATCGTGTCATTTTGTTGCTACTGTTTTCTGCGTGTCAAGTATTTATTCCTATGACCATGAGATCATATAACTCACTGACACCGGAGGAATGCTTTGTGTGTATCAAACGTCGCAACGTAACTGGGTGACTATAAAGATGCTCTACAGGTATCTCCGAAGGTGTTAGTTGAGTTAGTATGGATCAAGACTGGGATTTGTCACTCCGTGTGACGGAGAGGTATCTCGGGGCCCACTCGGTAATACAACATCACACACAAGCCTTGCAAGCAATATAACTTAGTGTAAGTTGCGGGATCTTGTATTACGGAACGAGTAAAGAGACTTGCCGGTAAATGAGATTGAAATAGGTATACAGATACTGACGATCGAATCTCGGGCAAGTAACATACCGAAGGACAAAGGGAATGACATACGGGATTATATGAATCCTTGGCACTGAGGTTCAAACGATAAGATCTTCGTAGAATATGTAGGATCCAATATGGGCATCCAGGTCCCGCTATTGGATATTGACCGAGGAGTCTCTCGGGTCATGTCTACATAGTTCTCGAACCCGCAGGGTCTGCACACTTAAGGTTCGACGTTGTTTTATGCGTATTTGAGTTATATGGTTGGTTACCGAATGTTGTTCGGAGTCCCGGATGAGATCACGGACGTCACGAGGGTTTCCGGAATAGTCCGGAAACGAAGATTGATATATAGGATGACCTCATTTGATTACCGGAAGGTTTTCGGAGTTACCAGGAATGTACCAGGAATGACGAATGGGTTCCGGGAGTTCACCGGGGGGGGGGGGGGGAACCCACCCCGGGGAAGCCCATAGGCCATAAGGGTGGCGCACCAGCCCTTAGTGGGCTGGTGGGACAGCCCAAAAGGGCCCTATGCGCCATACAAAGAAAAATCAAAGAGAAAGAAAAAAAAGGGAGGTGGGAAGGAAGGGAAGGACTCCCACCCACCAAACCAAGTCCAACTCGGTTTGGGGGGGAGCCTTCCCCCCTTGGACTCGGCCGACCCCCTTGGGGCTCCTTGAGCCCCAAGGCAAGGTCCCCTCCCTCCCACCTATATATACGGAGGTATTGGGGCTGATTTGAGACGACTTTTCTGTTGGGGAACGTCGCATGGGAAACAAAAATTTCCTACGCGCACGAAGACCTATCATGGTGATGTCCATCTACGAGAGGGGATGAGTGATCTACGTACCCTTGTAGATCGTACAGCAGAAGCGTTAGAGAACGCGGTTGATGTAGTGGAACGTCCTCACGTCCCTCGATCCGCCCCGCGAACAATCCCGCGATCAGTCCCACGATCTAGTACCGAACGGACGGCACCTCCGCGTTCAGCACACGTACAGCTCGACGATGATCTCGGCCTTCTTGATCCAGCAAGAGAGACGGAGAGGTAGAAGAGTTCTCCGGCAGCGTGACGGCGCTCCGGAGGTTGGTGATGATCTCGTCTCAGCAGGGCTCCGCCCGAGCTCCGCAGAAACGCGATCTAGAGGAAAAACTATGGAGGTATGTGGTCGGGTTGCCGTGGCAAAAAGTTGTCTCAAATCAGCCCTAATACCTTAGTATATATAGGATGGAGGGGGAGGGAAGAGGCAGCCTCAAACCCTCAAGGGTTGGCCGAAATTGGAGGTGGAGGAGTCCTACTCCAATCCTACTTGGAGTAGGATTCCACCTTCCCACTTGGAAACTCTTTCCACCTTGTGTTTTTTCCTTCTCAAACCTTATTGGCCTTAGTGGGAACTTATTCCAGCCCACTAGGGGCTGGTTTATCTCTTCCCATAGCCCATGAGACCCCTTGGGGCGTGACACCCCTCCCGATGGTCCCCGGCACCCCTCCCGGTGCACTACCGATGAGCCCGAAACTTTTCCGGTAATGCACGAAAACCTTCCGGTAACCAAATGAGGTCATCCTATATATCAATCTTCGTTTCCAGACCATTTCGGAAACCCTCGTGACGTCCGTGATCTCATCCGGGACTCCGAACAACATTCGGTAACCAACCATATAACTCAAATACGCATAAAACAACGTCGAACCTTAAGTGTGCAGACCCTGCGGGTTCGAGAACTATGTAGACATGACCCGAGAGACTCCTCGGTCAATATCCAATAGCGGGACCTGGATGCCCATATTGGATCCTACATATTCTACGAAGATCTTATCGTTTGAACCTCAGTGCCAAGGATTCATATAATCCCGTATGTCATTCCCTTTGTCCTTCGGTATGTTACTTGCCCGAGATTCGATCGTCAGTATCTGTATACCTATTTCAATCTCGTTTACTGGCAAGCCTCTTTACTCGTTCCGTAATACAAGATCCCGCAACTTACACTAAGTTACATTGCTTGCAAGGCTTGTGTGTGATGTTGTATTACCGAGTGGGCCCCGAGATACCTCTCCGTTCACACGGAGTGACAAATCCCAGTCTTGATCCATACTAACTCAACTAACACCTTCGGAGATACCTGTAGAGCATCTTTATAGTCACCCAGTTACGTTGCGATGTTTGATACACACAAAGCATTCCTCCGGTGTCCGTGAGTTATATGATCTCATGGTCATAGGAACAAATACTTGACACGCAGAAAACAGTAGCAACAAAATGACACGATCAACATGCTACGTCTATTAGTTTGGGTCTAGTCCATCACATGATTCTCCTAATGATGTGATCCCGTTATCAAGTGACAACACTTGCCTATGGCCAGGAAACCTTGACCATCTTTGATCAACGAGCTAGTCAACTAGAGGCTTACTAGGGACAGTGTTTTGTCTATGTATCCACACAAGTATTGTGTTTCCAATCAATACAATTATAGCATGGATAATAAACGATTATCATGAACAAAGAAATATAATAATAACTAATTTATTATTGCCTCTAGGGCATATTTCCAACAGTCTCCCACTTGCACTAGAGTCAATAATCTAGTTCACATCACCATGTGATTACAATGAATCCAACACCCATATAGTTATGGGGTCTGATCACGTCTTGCTCGTGAGAGAGGTTTTAGTCAACGGTTCTGAAACTTTCAGATCCGTGCGTCCTTTACAAATCTTTATGTCATCTTATAGATGCTGCTACTACGTGCTATTCGGAAATGCTCCAAATATCTACTCTACTATACGAATCCGTTTCACTACTCATAGTTATTCGGATTAGTGTCAAAGCTTGCATCGACGTAACCTTTTACGACAAACTCTTTAACCACCTCCATAATCGAGAAAAATCCCTTAGTCCATTAGTTACTAAGGATAAATTTTGACCGCTGCTAGTGATTCAATCATGGATCACTCTCTGTACCTCTCAACATATTTTGAGTCAAGGCACATATCAGGTGCGGTACACAGCATGGCATACTTTAGATTCTACGGCTAAGGCATAGAAGACGACCTTCGTCTATTCTCTTTATTCTGCCGTGGTCGGGTTTTGAGTCTTACTCAAATTCACACCTCACAACGCAACCAAGAACTCCTTCTTTGCTGGTCTATTTTGAACTCCTTCAAAAACTTGTCAAGGCATGCATCTTGTTGAAACTTCCATTAAGCGCTTTCGATCTATCTCCATAGATATTTGATGCTCAACATTCAAGTAGCTCAATCCAGGTATTCCTTTGAAAACTCCTTTCAAACAACCTTGTATGCTTTACAGAAATTCTACATTACTTCTGATCCACAATATGTCAACCACATATACTTATCAGAAATTCTATAGTGCTCCCACTCACTTCTTTGGAAATACAAGTTTCTCATAAACCTTGTACAAACCCAAAATCTTTGATCATCTCATCAAAGTGCTTATTCCAACTCCGAGATGCTTGCACCAGTCCATTGAAGGATCGTTGGAGCTTGCATACTTGTTAGTATCCTTAGGATCGACAAAACCTCATGGTTGTATCTCATACAATGTTTGCTCAAGGAAACCGTCGAGGAAACAATGTTTTGACATCCTACGTGCAATATTTCATAAATAATGCAGCAACTACTAACATAATTCCAACAGACCTTTAGCATCGCTACGAGTGAGAAAGTATCATCATAGTCAACTGTTTGATCTTGTCGAAAACATCTTTGCGACAAGTCGAGCTTTTCTTAATAGTGACTTATCACCATCATTGTCTGTCTTCTTTTAAAGATCCATTTTTACTCAATAGTCCTATGACCATCAAGTAATTCTTCCAAAGTCTACACTTTGTTTTCATCCATGGATCCTCTCTCGGATTTCATGGCTTCCAGCCATTTGTCGAAATCTGGGCCCACCATCGCTTTCTCCATAACTCGTAGGTTCACTGTTGCTCAACAACATGACCTCCAAGACAGGGTTACCGTACTACTCTGCAGCAGTACGCGACCTTGTCGACCTACGAGGTTTGTAGTAACTTTATTCGAAGCTCAATGATCACCATCATCAGCTTCCACTTCAATTGGTGTAGGCGCCACAGGAACAACTTCCTGCGCCCTGCTACACACTGGTTGAAGTGATGGTTCAATAACCTCATCAAGTTCTACTACCCTCCCACTCAATTCTTTCGAGAGAAACCTTTCCTCGAGAAAGGATCCGTTTCTAGAAACAAACACTTTGCTTTCGGATCTGAGATAGGAGATGTACCCAACTGTTTTGGATACCCTATGAAGATGCATTTATCCGCTTTGGGTTCGAGCTTATCAGACTGAAACTTTTTCACATAAGTGTCGAAACCCCAAACTTTCAAGAAACGACAGTTTAGATTTCTCTAAACCCCAGTCGATACTGTGTCATCTCAACGGAAATACGCGGTGCCCTATTTAAAGTGAGTGCGGTTGTCTCTAATGCATAACCCATAAACGATAGTGGTAATTCGATAAGAGACATCATAGTATGCACCATACCAAATAGTGCGTGGCTATGACGTTCAGACACATCATCACACTATGATGTTCCAGGTGGCATGAACTGCGAAACAATTTCCACATTGTCTTAACTGTGTACCAAAACTCGTAACTCAGATATTCATTTCCATGATCATATCGTAGACAGTTTATCCTCTTGTTACGACGAACTTCACTCTGAAACGGATTTGAACTTTTCAACATTTCAGACTTGTGATTCATTAAGTAAATACTCCTGTATCTACTCAAATCGTCGGTGAAGTAAGAACATAATGATATCCACTGCGTGCCTCAGCACCCATTGGACTGCATACATCAAAATGTATCACTTCCAACAAGTTACTATCTTATTTCATCTCAATGAAAACAAGGCCTTGCTCATGTGGTATGATTTGCATGTCACTAGTGATTCGAAATCAGGCGAGTACAAAGATCCATCAGCATGGAGCCTCTTCATGCAATTTATACTAACATGACTCAAGCGGCAGTGCCACAAGTAAGTGGTACTATCATCATCAACTCGTATCTTTTGGCACCAATATCATGAACATGTGTAACACTACGATCGAGATTCAATAAACCATTGAAGGTGATTATTCAAGAAAATAGAGTAACCATTATTCTCTTTAAATGAATAATCGTATTGCAATAAACACGATCCAATCATGTTCATGCTTAACGCAAGCACCAAATAACAATTATTTAGGTTTAACACCAATCCCGATGGTAGAGGGAGCGCACGACGTTTGATCATATCAACCTTGGAAACACTTCCAACACGTATCGTCACCTCGCTTTTAGCTAGTCTCCGTTTATGCCGTAGCTTTCATTTCGTGTTACTAATCACTTAGCAACCGAACCGGTATCCAATACCCTCATGCTACTAGGAGTACTAGTAAAGTACACATCAACATTATGTATATCAAATATATTTCTCTCGACTTTTGCCAGCCTTCTTATCTACCAAGTATCTAGAGTTGCTCCGCCTCAGTGACTGTTCCCCTCATTACAGAAGCACTTAGTCTCGGGTTTGGATTTAGTCTTGGGTCTCTTCATTAGCGCAGCAACTGTTTTGCCGTTTCATGAAGTATCCCTTCTAGCCCTCGCCTTTCTTGAAACTTAGTGGTTTAACTAACCATCAACTATTGATGCTCCCTTTTGATTTCTACTTTCGAAGTGTCAGAACATCACGAATCGCTCAAGGATCATTGTATCTATCCTTGATATGTTATAGTTCATCACGAAGCTCTCACAACTTGGTGGCAGTGACTTTGGAGAACTATCACTATCTCATCTGGAAGATTAACTCCCACTTGATTCAAGCGATTGTCGTACTCAGACAATCTGAGCACATGCTCAACGATTAAGCCTTTTCTCCTGTGCTTTGTGGACAAAGAATCTTGTCGGAGGTCTTGTACCTCTTAACAAGGGCACAAGCATGAAATCACAATTTCATCTCTTTAGAACATCACTTATGTTCCGTGACGTTTTACAACGTTTTCGGCGCCTTGCTTCTAAGACATTAAGTATTTTGTACTGAACTATCGTGTAGTCATCAGAAACGTGTATGTCGGATGTTCACAGCATCCACAGACGACGCTCGAGGTGCAGCACACCGAGTGGTGCATTAAGGACATAAGCCTTCTGTGCAGCAACGAGGACAATCCTCGGTTTTACAGACTCAGTCTGCAAAGTTTGCTACTATCAACTTTCAACTAAATTTTCTCTAGGAACATATAAAACAGTAGAGCTATAGCGCAAGCTACATCGTAATTCGCAAAGACCATTAGACTATGTTCATGACAATTAGTTCAATTAATCATATTACTTAAGAACTCCCACTCAAAAAGTACATCTCTCTAGTCACTTGAGTGGTACATGATCCAAATCCACTATCTCAAGTCCGATCATCACGTGAGTCGAGAATAGTTTCAGTGGTAAGCATCTCTATGCTAATCATATCAACTATACGATTCATGCTCGACCTTTCGGTCTCATGTGTTCCGAGGCCATGTCTGCACATGCTAGGCTCGTCAAGCTTAACCCGAGTGTTCCGCGTGCGCAACTGTTTTGCACCCGTTGTATGTGAACGTTGAGTCTATCACACCCGATCATCACGTGGTGTCTCGAAACGACGAACTGTAGCAACGGTGCACAGTCGGGGAGAACACAATTTCGTCTTGAAATTTTAGTGAGAGATCACCTCATAATGCTACCGTCGTTCTAAGCAAAATAAGGTGCATAAAAGGATTGACATCACATGCAATTTATAAGTGACATGATATGGCCATCATCACGTGCTTCTTGATCTCCATCACCAAAGCACCGGCACGATCTTCTTGTCACCGGCGTCACACCATGATCTCCATCATCATGATCTCCATCAATGTGTCGCCATCGGGGTTGTCGTGCTACTCATGCTATTACTACTAAAGCTACGTCCTAGCAAAATAGTAAACGCATCTGCAAGCACAAACGTTAGTTATAAAGACAACCCTATGGCTCCTGTCGGTTGCCGTACCATCGACGTGCAAGTCGATATTATCTATTACAACATGATCATCTCATACATCCAATATATCACATCACATCGTTGGCCATATCACATCACAAGCATACCCTGCAAAAACAAGTTAGACGTCCTCTAATTTTGTTGTTGCATGTTTTACGTGGTGACCAAGGGTATCTAGTAGGATCGCATCTTACTTACGCAAACACCACAACGGAGATATATGAGTTGCTATTTAACCTCATCCAAGGACCTCCTCGGTCAAATCCGATTCAACTAAAGTTGGAGAAACCGACACTTGCCAGTCATCTTTGAGCAACGGAGTTACTCGTAACGATGAAACCAGTCTCTCGTAAGCGTACGAGTAATGTCGGTCCAAGCCGCTTCAATCCAACAATACCGCGGAATCAAGAAAAGACTAAGGAGGGCAGCAAAACGCACATCACCGCCCACAAAAACTTTTGTGTTCTACTCGAGAAGACATCTACGCATGAACCTAGCTCATGATGCCACTGTTGGGGAACGTCGCATGGGAAACAAAAATTTCCTACGCGCACGAAGACCTATCATGGTGATGTCCATCTACGAGAGGGGATGAGTGATCTACGTACCCTTGTAGATCGTACAGCAGAAGCGTTAGAGAACGCGGTTGATGTAGTGGAACGTCCTCACGTCCCTCGATCCGCCCCGCGAACAATCCCGCGATCAGTCCCACGATCTAGTACCGAACGGACGGCACCTCCGCGTTCAGCACACGTACAGCTCGACGATGATCTCGGCCTTCTTGATCCAGCAAGAGAGACGGAGAGGTAGAAGAGTTCTCCGGCAGCGTGACGGCGCTCCGGAGGTTGGTGATGATCTCGTCTCAGCAGGGCTCCGCCCGAGCTCCGCAGAAACGCGATCTAGAGGAAAAACTATGGAGGTATGTGGTCGGGCTGCCGTGGCAAAAAGTTGTCTCAAATCAGCCCTAATACCTTAGTATATATAGGATGGAGGGGGAGGGAAGAGGCAGCCTCAAACCCTCAAGGGTTGGCCGAAATTGGAGGTGGAGGAGTCCTACTCCAATCCTACTTGGAGTAGGATTCCACCTTCCCACTTGGAAACTCTTTCCACCTTGTGTTTTTTCCTTCTCAAACCTTATGGGCCTTAGTGGGAACTTATTCCAGCCCACTAGGGGCTGGTTTATCTCTTCCCATAGCCCATGAGACCCCTTGGGGCGTGACACCCCTCCCAATGGTCCCCGGCACCCCTCCCGGTGCACTACCGATGAGCCCGAAACTTTTCTGGTAATGCACGAAAACCTTCCGGTAACCAAATGAGGTCATCCTATATATCAATCTTCGTTTCCAGACCATTTCGGAAACCCTCGTGACGTCCGTGATCTCATCCGGGACTCCGAACAACATTCGGTAACCAACCATATAACTCAAATACGCATAAAACAACGTCGAACCTTAAGTGTGCAGACCCTGCGGGTTCGAGAACTATGTAGACATGACCCGAGAGACTCCTCGGTCAATATCCAATAGCGGGACCTGGATGCCCATATTGGATCCTACATATTCTACGAAGATCTTATCGTTTGAACCTCAGTGCCAAGGATTCATATAATCCCGTATGTCATTCCCTTTGTCATTCGGTATGTTACTTGCCCGAGATTCGATTGTCAGTATCCGTATACCTATTTCAACCTCGTTTACTGGCAAGCCTCTTTACTCGTTCCGTAATACAAGATCCCGCAACTTACACTAAGTTACATTGCTTGCAAGGCTTGTGTGTGATGTTGTATTACCGAGTGGGCCCCGAGATACCTCTCCGTTCACACGGAGTGACAAATCCCAGTCTTGATCCATACTAACTCAACGAACACCTTCGGAGATACCTGTAGAGCATCTTTATAGTCACCCAGTTACGTTGCGACGTTTGATACACACAAAGCATTCCTCCGGTGTCCGTGAGTTATATGATCTCATGGTCATAGGAACAAATACTTGACACGCAGAAAACAGTAGCAACAAAATGACACGATCAACATGCTACGTCTATTAGTTTGGGTCTAGTCCATCACATGATTCTCCTAATGATGTGATCCCGTTATCAAGTGACAACACTTGCCTATGGCCAGGAAACCTTGACCATCTTTGATCAACGAGCTAGTCAACTAGAGGCTTACTAGGGACAGTGTTTTGTCTATGTATCCACACAAGTATTGTGTTTCCAATCAATACAATTATAGCATGGATAATAAACGATTATCATGAACAAAGAAATATAATAATAACTAATTTATTATTGCCTCTAGGGCATATTTCCAACATTTTCCACGGCAGCCCGACCACATACCTCCACGGTTTTTCCTCTAGATCACGTTTCTGCGGAGCTCGGGCGGAGCCCTGCTGAGACAAGGTCATCACCAACCTTCGGAGCGCCGTCACGCTGCCGGAGAACTCTTCTACCTCTCCGTCTCTCTTGCTGGATCAAGAAGGCCGAGATCATCGTCGAGCTGTACGTGTGCTGAACGCGGAGGTGCCGTCCGTTCGGTACTAGATCGTGGGACTGATCGCGGGATTGTTCGCGGGGCGGATCGAGGGACGTGAGGATGTTCCACTACATCAACCGCGTTCACTAACGCTTCTGCTGTACGATCTACAAGGGTACGTAGATCACTCATCCCCTCTCGTAGATGGACATCACCATGATAGGCCTTCGTGCGCGTAGGAAATTTTTTGTTTCCCATGCGACGTTCCCCAACAGTGGCATCATGAGCTAGGTTCATGCGTAGATGTCTTCTCGAGTAGAACACAAAAGTTTTTTGTGGGTGGTGATGTGCGTTTTGCTGCCCTCCTTAGTCTTTTTTTGATTCCGCGGTATTGTTGGATTGAAGCGGCTTGGACCGACATTACTCGTACGCTTACGAGAGACTGGTTTCATCGTTACGAGTAACCCCGTTGCTCAAAGATGACTAGCAAGTGTCGGTTTCTCCAACTTTAGTTGAATCGGATTTGACCGAGGAGGTCCTTGGATGAGGTTAAATAGCAACTCATATATGTCCGTTGTGGTGTTTGCGTAAGTAAGATGCGATCCTACTAGATACCCATGGTCACCACGTAAAACATGCAACAACAAAATTAGAGGACGTCTAACTTGTTTTTGCAGGGTATGCTTGTGATGTGATATGGCCAATGATGGGATGTGATATATTGGATGTATGAGATGATCATGTTGTAATAGAAATATCGACTTGCACGTCGATGGTACGGCAACCGGCAGGAGCCATAGGGTTGTCTTTATACTAACGTGTGTGCTTGCAGATGCGTTTACTATTTTGCTAGGATGTAGCTTTTGTAGTAATAGCATGAGTAGCACGACAACCCCGATGGCAACACGTTGATGGAGATCATGGTGTGGCGCCGGTGACAAGAAGATCGTGCCGGTGCTTTGGCGATGGAGATCAAGAAGCACGTGATGATGGCCATATCATGTCACTTATGAATTGCATGTGATGTTAATCCTTTTATGCACCTTATTTTGCTTAGAACGATGGTAGCATTATGAGGTGATCTCTCACTAAAATTTCAAGACGAAATTGTGTTCTCCCCGACTGTGCACCGTTGCTACAGTTCGTCGTTTCGAGACACCACGTGATGATCGGGTGTGATAGACTAAACGTTCACATACAACGGGTGCAAAACAGTTGCGCACGCGGAACACTCGGGTTAAGCTTGACGAGCCTAGCATGTGCAGACATGGCCTCGGAAAACATGAGACCGAAAGGTCGATCATGAATCATATAGATGATATGATTAGCATAGGGATGCTTACCACTGAAACTATACTAAACTCACGTGATAATCGGACTTGAGCTAGTGTAAGTGGATCATGAACCACTCAAATGACTAGAGAGATGTACTTTTTGAGTGGGAGTTAAGCGAATAATTTGATTAAGTTAAACTCTAAATTATCTTGAACATAGTCTAAGTCCACTTTGAATATATTTTTGTTGTAGATCATGGCTCACGCGACAGTCATCCTGAATTTTAATACGTTCCTAGAGAAAGCTAAGTTGAAAGATGATGGAAGCAACTTTGTAGACTGGGCTCGTAATCTTAAGCTAATCTTACAAGCTGGGAAGAAGGATTATGTCCTTAATGCTGTGTTAGGAGATGAACCACCCGCTACGGCTGATCAGGATGTTAAGAACGCTTGGTTAGCACGTAAGGAGGACTACTCAATAGTTCAATGTGCAGTCTTGTATGGCTTAGAACCGGGACTTCAATGTCGCTTTGAGCGTCATGGAGCATTTGAGATGTTCCAGGAGTTGAAGTTTATCTTTCAGAAGAACGCCCGGATCGGGAGGTATGAGACCTCCGATAAATTCTATGCTTGCAAGATGGAGGAAAACTCATCTGTTAGTGAACATGTGCTCAAAATGTCTGGGTACTCAAACCGTTTAGCTGAGCTGGGGATTGAACTCCCGCAAGAAGCTATCACTGACAGAATCCTTCAAGCACTGCCGCCAAGCTACAAAGGCTTTGTGTTGAACTACAACATGGAAGGGATGAACAAGTCTCCCGGCGAGTTGCTTGCGATGCTGAAAGTCGCAGAGTCTGAACTCCGTAAAGAGCATCAAGTGTTGATGGTGAATAAGACCACTAGTTTCAAGAGAAACGGCAAAGGCAAGAAGGGCAATTCAAAGAAGAGCGGCAAGCCTGTTGCCAATCTGACGAAGAAACCCAAAGCTGGACCTAAGCCTGAAACGGAGTGTTACTATTGCAAGGGTATGGCTCACTGGAAGCGCAATTGCCCCAAGTATCTGGCAGATAAGAAGGCGGCCAAAGAAAAATCAGGTATATTTGATATACATGTTATTGATGTGTACTTAACCGGCTCTCGTAGTAGTGCCTGGGTATTCGATACCGGTTCTGTTGCTCATATTTGCAACTCGAAACAGGAACTGCGGAATAGACGAAGGCTGGCGAAAGATGAAGTGACGATGCGCGTAGGACATGGTTCCAAGGTTGATGCAATCGTCGTCGGCACAGTGTCACTTCAGTTACCGTCAGGATTAGTGATGAACTTAAATCATTGTTATTTAGTGCCTGCGTTGAGCATGAACATTATATCTGGATCTTGTTTATTGCGAGACGGTTACTCTTTTAAGTGAGAGAATAATGGTTGTTCTATTTCTATGAGTAACATCTTTTATGGTCATGCACCGAATGTGAGAGGATTGTTCATATTGAATCTTGATAGCGATACGCATATACATAACATTGAGACCAAAAGAGTTAGAGTTAACAATGATAGCGCCATATTTTTGTGGCACTGCCGCTTAGGTCATATTGGTGTAAAGCGCATGAAGAAACTCTATGCTGATGGACTTTTGGAGTCACTTGACTTTGATTCACTTGACACGTGCGAACCATGCCTCATGGGCAAGATGACTAAGACTCCGTTCTCAGGAACAATGGAGCGTGCAAGTGACTTGTTGGAAATCATACATACCGATGTGTGTGGTCCGATGAGCGTGGAGGCACGCGGCGGATATCGTTATTTTCTCACCTTCACTGACGATTTAAGTAGATATGGTTATGTCTACTTGATGAAGCACAAGTCTGAAACATTTGAAAAGTTCAAGCAATTTCAGAGTGAAGTGGAAAATCATCGTAACAAGAAGATCAAGTTCCTACAGTCTGATCGTGGGGGTGAATATCTGAGTTTCGAGTTTGGTACTCACTTAAGACAATGTGGAATTGTTTCACAGTTAACACCGCCTGGAGCACCACAGCGTAATGGTGTGTCCGAACGTCGTAATCGTACTCTATTAGAGATGGTGCGATCTATGATGTCTCTTACTGATTTGCCGTTATCATTTTGGGGTTATGCATTAGAAACAGCTGCATCCACTTTAAATAGGGCACCATCAAAATCCGTTGAGACGACACCAGACGAACTGTGGTATGGCAAAAGGCCAAAGTTGTCATTTCTTAAAGTTTGGGGATGTGATGCTTATGTCAAAAAGCATCAGCCTGAAAAGCTGGAACCCAAAGCGGAAAAGTGCGTCTTCATAGGTTACCCAAAAGAGACAGTTGGGTACACCTTCTATCTCAAATCCGAGGGCAAAGTGTTTGTTGCTAAAAATGGTGCTTTTCTCGAGAAGGAGTTTCTCTCGAGAGAATTGAGTGGGAGGAAGATAGAACTTGACGAGGTTGTCGAACCTCTCATCCCTCTGGATGGTGGCGCAGGGCAAGGGGAAACCTCTGTCATTGCGACGCCGGTTGAGGAGGAAGTTAATGATGATGATCATGAAACTCTAGTTCAAGTTTCTGTCGAACCACGCAGGTCGACGAGACCACGTACTGCTCCAGAGTGGTACGGTAATCCCGTCTTATCAATCATGTTGTTAGACAACAATGAACCAGCAAATTATGAAGAAGCAATGGTGGGCCCAGATTCCAACAAATGGCTAGAGGCCATGAAATCCGAGATAGGATCCATGTATGAGAACAAAGTGTGGACTTTGGAGGTACTACCTGAGGGCCGCAAGGCCATTCAGAACAAATGGATCTTTAAGAGGAAGACGGACGCTGACGGCAATGTGACCGTTTATAAAGCTCGACTTGTGGCAAAGGGTTTTTCACAAGTTCAAGGAGTTGACTACGATGAGACTTTCTCACCCGTAGCAATGCTTAAGTCCGTCAGAATCATGTTAGCAATAGCTGCATTTTTCGATTATGAAATCTGGCAAATGGATGTCAAAACGGCGTTCCTTAACGGTTTCCTTAAGGAAGAGTTGTATATGATACAACCCGAAGGTTTTGTCGATCCTAAGAATGCTAACAAGGTGTGCAAGCTCCAGCGATCCATTTATGGACTGGTGCAAGCATCTCGGAGTTGGAACAAACGCTTTGATGAGGTGATCAAAGCATTTGGGTTTAGACAAGTGGTTGGAGAATCTTGTATTTACAAGAAAGTGAGTGGGAGCTCTGTGGCGTTTCTAATATTATATGTGGATGACATATTACTGATTGGAAACAACGTAGAGTTTTTGGAGAGCATAAAAGGTTACTTGAATAAAAGTTTCTCTATGAAGGACCTAGGAGAAGCTGCTTACATTCTAGGCATTAAGATCTATAGGGATAGATCAAAACGCTTTATAGGACTTTCACAAAGCACATACCTTGATAAAGTTTTGAAGAGGTTCAAAATGGAACAGTACAAGAAAGGGTTCTTGCCAGTTCTACAAGGTACGAGATTGAGTAAGACTCAGTGCCCAGCAACTAATGAAGATAGAGAGCATATGCGCTCCGTCCCCTATGCTTCAGCCATAGGTTCTATCATGTATGCGATGCTGTGCACTAGACCGGATGTTAGCCTGGCCATAAGTATGGCAGGTAGGTTCCAGAGTAATCCAGGAGTGGATCACTGGACAGCGGTCAAGAATATCCTGAAGTACCTGAAAAGGACTAAGGAGATGTTTCTCGTGTATGGAGGTGACGAAGAGCTCGCTACGTCGATGCAAGCTTTGACACAGATCCGGACGACTCTAAGTCGCATACCGGATACGTATTTATTCTTAATGGGGGTGCGGTAAGCTGGTGCAGTTCCAAGCAAAGCGTCGTAGCAGATTCTACATGTGAAGCGGAGTACATGGCTGCCTCGGAGGCGGCTAAGGAGGGTGTCTGGATGAAACAGTTCATGACGGATCTTGGAGTGGTGCCAAGCGCACTGAATCCAATAACCTTGTTCTGTGATAACACGGGTGCCATTGCCTTAGCAAAGGAACCACGGTTTCACAAGAAGACCAGACACATCAAACGACGCTTCAACCTCATCCGCGACTACGTCGAGGGAGAGGACGTAAATATATGCAAAGTGCACATGGATCTGAATGTAGCAGACCCGCTGACTAAACCTCTTCCACGGCCAAAGCATGATCAACACCAGAACTGTATGGGTGTTAGATTTATTACAATGTAATTCACATGATGATGTGAGGGCTAGATTATTGACTCTAGTGCAAGTGGGAGACTGTTGGAATTATGCCCTAGAGGTAATAATAAATATAGTTATTATTATAATTCCTGTATCAAGATAATCGTTTATTATCCATGCTATAATTGTATTGAATGAAGACTCATTTACATGTGTGGATACATAGACAAAACACTGTCCCTAGCAAGCCTCTAGTTGGCTAGCCAGTTGATCAAAGATAGTCAGTGTCTTCTGATTATGAACAAGGTGTTGTTGCTTGATAACTGGATCACGTCATTAGGAGAATCACGTGATGGACTAGACCCAAACTAATAGACGTAGCATGTTGATCGTGTCATTTTGTTGCTACTGTTTTCTGCGTGTCAAGTATTTATTCCTATGACCATGAGATCATATAACTCACTGACACCGGAGGAATGCTTTGTGTGTATCAAACGTCGCAACGTAACTGGGTGACTATAAAGATGCTCTACAGGTATCTCCGAAGGTGTTAGTTGAGTTAGTATGGATCAAGACTGGGATTTGTCACTCCGTGTGACGGAGAGGTATCTCGGGGCCCACTCGGTAATACAACATCACACACAAGCCTTGCAAGCAATGTAACTTAGTGTAAGTTGCGGGATCTTGTATTACAGAACGAGTAAAGAGACTTGCCGGTAAACGAGATTGAAATAGGTATACGGATACTGACGATCGAATCTCGGGCAAGTAACATACCGAAGGACAAAGGGAATGACATACGGGATTATATGAATCCTTGGCACTGAGGTTCAAACGATAAGATCTTCGTAGAATATGTAGGATCCAATATGGGCATCCAGGTCCCGCTATTGGATATTGACCGAGGAGTCTCTCGGGTCATGTCTACCTTAGTTCTCGAACCCGCAGGGTCTGCACACTTAAGGTTCGACGTTGTTTTATGCGTATTTGAGTTATATGGTTGGTTACCGAATGTTGTTCGGAGTCCCGGACGAGATCACGGACATCACGAGGGTTTCCGGAATAGTCCGGAAACGAAGATTGATATATAGGATGACCTCATTTGATTACCGGAAGGTTTTCGGAGTTACCGGGAATGTACCGGGAATGACGAATGGGTTCCGGGAGTTCACCGGGGGGGGGGGGGAACCCACCCCGGGGAAGCCCATAGGCCATAAGGGTGGCGCACCAGCCCTTAGTGGGCTGGTGGGACAGCCCAAAAGGGACCTATGCGCCATACAAAGAAAAATCAAAGAGAAAGAAAAAAAAGGGAGGTGGGAAGGAAGGGAAGGACTCCCACCCACCAAACCAAGTCCAACTCGGTTTGGGGGGGGAGCCTTCCCCCCTTGGACTCGGCCGACCCCCTTGGGGCTCCTTGAGCCCCAAGGCAAGGTCCCCTCCCTCCCACCTATATATATGGAGGTATTGGGGCTGATTTGAGACGACTTTTCCACGGCAGCCCGACCACATACCTCCACGGTTTTTCCTCTAGATCGCGTTTCTGCGGAGCTCGGGCGGAGCCCTGCTGAGACAAGGTCATAACCAACCTCCGGAGCACCGTCACGCTGCCGGAGAACTCTTCTACCTCTCCGTCTCTCTTGCTGGATCAAGAAGGCCGAGATTATCGTCGAGCTGTACGTGTGCTGAACGCGGAGGTGCCGTCCGTTCGGTACTAGATCGTGGGACTGATCGCGGGATTGTTCACGGGGCGGATCGAGGGATGTGAGGACGTTCCACTACATCAACCGCGTTCACTAACGCTTCTGCTGTATGATCTACAAGGGTACGTAGATCACTCATCCCCTCTCGTAGATGGACATCACCATGATAGGTCTTCGTGCACGTAGGAAAATTTTTGTTTCCCATGCGACGTTCCCCAACAAGTAAGACTTCGTATTCCCACATTTAGGGCATGGACAACACATAAAACCATTCTGCTTGTTTGCCTCAGCCACTTCGACAAAATTATGCACGCCCTTAATGTACTTGGAGGTGTGTCTTTCACCATATATCCATTGCCGGTTCATCTCCATGCATTATATATAATTATGTGTGTCAAAAGTAAGAAAATTAGACAAGTATCTATCTAAAGTAAGAAAATCAGACAAGTCTATATCTAAAGTAAGAAAATCAGAAAGAAGACAAGAACAAGAGGCTCACCACGGTGGTGCCAGCGACGAGATCGGCGCGGGCGATCAACGGCGGTGAAAACGGGGACGGGGCGTGACGGGCCGCTAAATCTAGACAAATCTCGGGAAAAATGGAGCTCCGAGGTTGAGCTTCGAGAGGAGAAATCTTGACTAGTGTGGCTCGGGCATTTCAACGAACACCTCATGTGCATAGGAGGTGAGCTAGAGCACCCAAATGCCCTCCCCTCGCCGGCCAGAAAAAACAGAGTGCTCTGCCGCGGCGATGGGTATATATAGGCAAATTATTTGTCCCGGTTCGTGGCATAAACCGGGCTAAAGCCCCCCTTCTATATCGGTTCAAGGCACGAACCGATACCAATGGTTGTGGGCAAGGAGCGCCGCCCATTGGTCCCAGTTCGTGACTAGAACCGGGACAAATGGGTCCAGACGAACCGGGACCAATGCCCACGAGGCCCCGGCCGGCCCCCTGGGCTCATGAACCGGGTCTAATGCCCCCCATGGGTCCCGGTTCATGAAGAACTGGGACTAATGGGCTGGCCAGGCCCGAACCAAAGCCCTGTTTTCTACTAGTGGAAAGACTTGATCGATTTATGCATAATAGGGGGAGGGAGAGTTCATTGAGAGAACAACACTCCCCTAAATCCATGCCTACATCTAAACAAGATAGTATGATGTGAGTGGTGGTAAGTGCCTAATTTTAATCCACATTGCTTGAATCAATGATATTTAGCTCATGCCTAAACTCGTGAAATCTTGCTTCATCCAATGTCTTTGTGAAATATCTGCAAGTTGTTCATTTTTGTTGAGGTGAATAAGATCAATCTCCCCACCCTTGAAATGATCCTGGATGAAATGATGATGAATATCGATGTGCTTCGTCTTGAAGTGTTGAACCGGGTTGTTGGAGATCGACATAACACTTTCATTATCACAATAAAGAGGCACTTTGTCACAAGTGACACCATAATCCTCTAAAGTTTGCCTCATCCAAAGCAACTGAGCATAGCAACTTGCAATAGCTACATACTCAGCCTCGGTGGACAAGAGAGAAACACAGTTTTGTTTCTTTGAGGACCAACCTACCACAGAGTGACCAAGGACTTGGCAACCTCCAGAAGTTGACTTCCTCTCCACACGGTCTCCCACCCAATCTGAGTCCGAATATACTATGAGATCAAACGAAGCACTGATGATCCACAAGTGTAGGGGATCTATCATAGCCTTTTCGATAAGTAAGAGTGTCGAACCCAACGAGGAGCAGAACGTACTGACAAGCGGTCTTGACCAAGGAATAACTGCAAGTACTGAAAGGTAACTTTTTATTTGGTTTTATGGTATACGCAACAATGAAATGAATGCAGGGAAACTAAATGGTGCTGAGGTGCATCAAGTGGCCCAATCCTTTTGAACACAAAGGATAAGCCGAGGGACTAAACTTATAAAGACTAAGGCGTTCCTGAGGACATACGGGAGAGATAGTCAAGTGATTTCGCCATATTCTGTCTAGTACTATGTTTTGTATTGATAAGTGTTATATGGGTAGATCTTAACTAGTGCATCGTCTAGGCTAAGACAAGTACACTCTTATGATTAAACTCCTTGCAAGCGTCCACAAATACAAGAGAGAAATTAAGGGAAAGTCTAACCATAGCAATAAGCTTTAGGATCCAACACTCCCTCGTGCAAAAGCATGCAAACTGGGGTTCAGGTTTCTGTCACTCCGGCAACCCACCATAAGCATTATTTATACACGATGCATTCACCTAGGCCCTTAAAAGGTGAAGTGTTATGTCGTCTACGTTCACATAACACCACTAGAAGAATAACACCATAACTTAAATATCAATCGACACATATTACTTCAACATCATATGACTACTATCAACTAGACTTCTCCCATGTCCACAAGAACTAAAGTAACTACTCACAAGACATAAAAGAGATCATGATCAGAGGTGATGAAAATATGATGAACAATCTGGTCAAAATAATAATTCTCCAACAATAATCAATAGCATTCACCACAAAAGAGTAATCAACACCGGTAGAGTAAAGGGGATGAATAGTGCAATGTACAACTCCTATTGCAATGGTAAAGTGAGATGGGGTGAAGACGGAGATGGTGCTGTTTTGAGGGTGATGGTGATGATGATCTCGATGATGCTCGTGACGATGGTGATGACGATCAGAGCGATCTCCCGTTCACGGACGAGTTCTCCCCGGCGGAATCTGCCCGCCAAAAAGGTCTTTTCTTCTCTGTAGGTTTCCGCCCCGGAGCGACAGCGGAACTCCACAAAAACTTATGTCCCCATAACTTATAGGTCACGAGGGTCATATAGGCCAAAGGAGAGCACCGGAGTCGGGACCCACCACCCAGGCGGCCTCTAGGCGCGGCCTAGGGGTGACCCGTGCCAGTAGGTCGCCTAGGTGCCTGGTGGCCCCCCTCCGGCCCTTCTTAGGCATGTCTTCTTGATCTGTTCGGAAACTCCTTCCCCATAAATTTTAGCTCAATTGGAGATGTTCTGATTTGGCAACTCTTCATGCTATTTTCTCCGCTGAATCATGTGTCTGCTGTTTCGGCACCGAAAGTTGTAAACTGTGTAAAATAAGCCAAAACACTATAAGAACAACAACATAATGTGAAATATATCAACGAATAGAGACAAATTATAATGCAAAATAGTGATGCATTTTGGACGTATCAACTCCCTCAAGCTTAGACATCACTTGTCCCCAAGCGACTACTGAGCTCGGTAAACCTGTCCACAAGTTTAGAGAGTGAAGTGTCGATAAATATGAATACAGACAAGAAGCATCATAATTTCTCTACTAAACTCAACCATCCTCAACAACAATCTCAACGCATAAGGCCCATATGAAAGAGTAATATCAATTACAATCAAAAGTAGGGCTAAGGAAACTCATCAAACCATGGCAAACATGTCCTTGGTCAAAGAACAACTAGTAACTTTTAACTTTTGCTCTTCCTCTTATATTTTGATGAGATCAATTGAAGCTTTTTGAAAGAACGTTTATTAGTCAAGAAGTGAAAAGGTTAACTCAAAGGAAGATGTTTGCTTTAGCTAGGCTGAGCAAACAACTTACTCATCTTAACGATAATGTCAACAAAGTTGTGATATGGCAATTCTCAATGAAACAATATAAATGCATGCATCTTTGTCAACATAAGGTGTCCGCTCTTTTATAGGATAGAAAGAAGTAAGTTTACTGACTCAACATAAAAAATAAAGGATTATCCCTTCGCAGAGGGAAGTAGGGAAAACTCATGTGCTAGAGCCTTTAGAGATTTCGAAATCAACAAGATTGTAAAACAAGCTTTTGAGAGGTGCATAATTTGTCAATGAATGCTAGTAGATAGCCCAATACTTCTCATGGTGGACAAGTTTTGAGGAACGACTCCCAAAGTGGGGACGATCACATCCCATTAGTCTCCTTTGTTTATCACTACCAAAGTTTTCTGATTTCTCATAAACAAAGCGTCAAGGAGGTTTTGTTTGTTTTTATTATCTTTTACGAGTTGGGCGCACTCATGCCAGTTCCTCTTTGTATTAGGGGTTCTCAGATTAGACATGCAAACCCAGGATAAAGCTTGTCCAGTATGAGAAGATCATGAATTATCCACTACTTCCTCATGAGCTAAAACAGAGGCATAAAACAGGGAGTAGTATTTGAAGGTTTAAAGATAGGACATGAGTAATATACTTTTGGAGTGGTGTTGAAATACCACATATAGGGATGATATGGTGGACTCTTGGGAAGGTTGAGGTTTCAAGGTATGGATGCACAAACTGTCTCCCGCTTAGTACAAGGGTTGGCTAGCTAAGGCTTTTGAGAGCAGACAAATGATGTTGACTTGGATGCAAAACAATATAAAGTTTAACATAAAGAATTCGCATGAAACATCAAGTTGTCTTCCTTGTCAGCATAACACTTCAAGCATAAGAACATAAAGGTTTTGGCTATGTCGCTACTATAAAAACTCATGCTTGTTGTTATGACAAATGCTATGTTTGCCAAGATTAAATAAAGTTCTCGAAGCCATACCTGATATATAAGATCAATACTCCCATAAGAATCAGCATATAAGGTCGACTGCATGAAGAGAATACCCGATGCAGCCAAGAAACTAATAGACTTCTCATTAATATTCCATCATAGACAACTGCACACTCACGGACACAAGACTCTCCACAAAGGAGTGATAGACCTCAATGCAAACATCTATTTCATAAGATAACTTCCCTAGACATGATACGACACTAAACTTGACCATAAAAGATAAAGAATAAAGATAATGATATCGGGCACTCCCCCAAGCTTGGAACAAGCTAAGGGAATGCCATTACTCAAGAAGACTTCACTCTTCATTCTTGTTCTTGTTCCTCAGGTAATCCTTAGCGAAAATATTCCATGGCAAAGGTCCTCCATCCACACAGGATTCTCCAGTCTCTAGGATCCTGCTTTCGGCAGATAAGCCCATGCGCAAAAACTTTAGTTCATACTCACAGTTCTCGTTTTGAAGGTCATAGGCGTGCCCTTGAAGCTCGAACACTTTGGTTTCCAGTGCGGATATGATTGATCGCACTTCCTTCATATCCTTCTCATGTTGCTTCTTCAGCTCGGCGATGATATCAGAGTTGGCCTCGACACCACGCTCGATCATCAACTTGTACTTGAAGAATTATTCCTCCACTTCTTCCATCCTGGCCTCGGTGCTTCCCTCCTTGACAGGTCCCTTCAGATCTTCTTTGTAGAGGACACCATCCTCCACCCAGAGTGTTTGAGGGTGTCTCTTTACCTCTACGAGGTAAGGGTTGTTGTCGTTGACGGAGAACTGGTCCTTGGGGGAGTTTGCGGAAGCCATGGCACCTAGGTTTGCTGAAAGTTCTCCTGGCACAAACAGACCAAAAAAAAATGCACAGAATCGCAAGATACAAAATCGGGACGATCCGGGAAAATATATAACAAAAATGTCTACATCAAAAGCAAGGTATCAAGCCAAAGTGGGGTCGGAGACGGAGTCCGGATGGTCCAGGCGGCCTCCAGGTGTGGCCAGGAGGTAGCCCGCGCCACCAGGTTGCCTGGAGCCCCTGGAGCTCCTCTCCGGCTCCACTTCGGCTTGGAATTTTTCTAATTTTGCAAAACACAAAACTTTTATTGATGTTCGTGAAGTTTCCTTACCGTATTTCATACCTATTCTTATTCTGCTTCTGCTGGTGTGTGACATGGCATTGCAATATGTTCTTCATGAGTAGCTACTTGTATCACATCCACCTCTACATTGATGGGGTCTCCAACCATGTAATACTTGAGTCTTTACCCATTCACAAGATGTGGTTTGGTGCCTTCAAAATTGTTAATCTTGATTGCACCAGAGCAGTAGACTTCTTCGATATGGTGCGGTCCTTCCCACTTGGAAAGTAATTCACCTGGAGAAAACCTGAAACGAGATCTATACAACAAAAATTTATCACCAACATTAAATTCACGTTTCAAAATTCTCTTGTCGTGCCACTTCTTTACCTTTTCTTTGAACATTTTTGCGTTGTCGTAAGCTTCACTTCTCCACTCATCTAGAGAAGTCAAGTTCATGAGACGCTTTTCACGAGCAAGCTTTGGGTAAGCATTAAGCTCTCTGACAGCCCAGAAGGCTTTGTGCTCTAACTCTAAAGGTAGATGGCATGCCTTGCCATAGACCATGTTATACGGATACATTCCCATGGGATTTTTGTAAGCAGTTCTATACGCCCACAAGGCAACTCCTAACTTTTTGGACCAGTCCTTTCTAGAACTGTTCACTGTCTTTTGCAAGATCAACTTGATCTCTCTATTTGTGAGCTCAACTTACCCACTTGTTTGAGGGTGGTAAGGTGAAGCAATTCTATGGTTAACATCATATTTAGCTAGAGTTTTTCTAAAAGTACCATGTGTAAAATTTGATCCTCCGTCGGTCATGAGGTACCTAGGTACACCAAACCTACGGAAGATTACATACTTGAGCATTTTCAAAGATGTCTTGTGATCACCACTTTCAGTGGGGATTGATTCAACCCACTTGGTAACATAATCAACAACCACTAAGATGTGAGTGTACTTGTGTGAAGGAGGAAAAGGACCCATAAAATCAGAACCCCAGCAATAAAAAGGGTCAATGACTAGAGAATAATTCATCGGCATCTCATTTCTCCTACTAATATTACCAACTCTTTGACACTTATCACAAGGTAAAACATAATTTCTAGCGTCTTTAAAGAGAGTAGGCCAATAAAAACCTGAGTGGAGAACCTTGTGTGCGGTCCTCTCACCGGCATGATGTAATCCATAAGGACAATGATGCCATTTTCTCAAGATATCCTTCTGCACATGCTCCGGTATGCATCTCCTCACGATCCCATCTGCAACTTCCCTAAAAATATGTGGGTAATCCCAGAAGTAATACCTCATGTCGTGGAATAATTTCTTCCTTTCCTAGAATGTTAAACCTGGAGGCAAAAACTTTGCTACAATAAAGTTAGCATAATCTGTATACCATGGATCGGAATTAGATTGTACCTTCAAAACAGCTAACTATTCATGAGGAAAACTATCGTTAACCGGAATAGGATCATGTGGTATGTCCTCCATCCTGGAAAGGTTGTCTGCTACAGGGTTGTCTGCTCCCTTCCTATCAACTATCTGCAAATCAAATTCTTGAAGAAGGAGGACCCATCTGATAAGCCTTGGTTTGGCATCCTTCTTTTCCATAACATACTTAATAGCAGCATGATCCGTATGAATGATAACTTTAGAATCAACAATTTAAGGCCTAAACTTATCACAAGCAAACAATACCGCTAAAAACTCTTTCTCAATAGTAGCGTAATTCTTCTGAGCATTATCAAGGGTTTTTCTAGCATAATGTATAACATTCAATTTCTTATCAACCCTTTGTCCTAACACAACTCCAACAACGAAGTCACTCCCGTCACACATGATTTCAAAAGGCAAATTCCAATCAAGTGGTTGGACTATAGGAGCGGTTATCAAAGCTTTCTTAAGAACTTCGAAGGCTTCCTTACAATCTTCATCAAACACAAAAGGAATATCCTTCTGGAGTAGATTAGTGAGGGGTTTCTAAGTCTTAGAAAAGTCTTTAATAAATCTTCTATAGAAACCAGCATGACCGAGGAAAATACGAATACCTCTGATGTCCTTTGGACAAGGCATCCTCTAAATCGCTTCGACCTTTGCCCTGTCCACCTCGATTCCCTTTTCAGAAATCTTGTGGCCAAGAAAAATTCCCTCATTGACCATGAAGTGGCACTTCTCCCGGTTGAGTACCAAGTTTGTCTCCTCACATCTTTGCAAAAATTTATTAAGGTTGTGGAGACAGTGGTCAAAAGAGGCTCCATAGACGGAGAAATCGTCCATGAAGACCTCCAGAATTTCCTCACAAAAACCATGAAAGATAGCGGACATACACCTTTGAAAAGTAGCATGAGCATTGCATAAACCAAAAGGCATACGTCTATAAGCATAATTACCAAAGGGACAAGTAAAAGTGGTCTTCTCTTGATCGGCAGTGTTAACAAGAATTTGAGAGAAGCCAGAATACCCATCAAGATAGCAAAAGTGAGTATTTTTGGATAACCTTTCAAGCATTTGGTCGATGAACTACAGCGGGTAGTGGTCCTTCCCGGTTTCTTTGTTCAGCTTCCTGTAATCAATACACATTCTATATCCAGTAATAATTCTTTGAGGTATTAGTTCCTTCTTATCATTATCTTGGGAACACAATGTACCAGACTTACCCACTTACTATCAGCTATAGGATAGATAATACATGAGGCTAGACGCTTGAGGATTTCGGTCCTCAAAACATCCTTCATCTTCGGGTTCAACCGTCGTTGATTATCAACAACCGGTTTAGCATCAGGCTCAAGATTGATAGTATGCTAACAAATAGATGGACCAATCCCCTTAAGATCATCAAGGGTATAGCCAATAGCGCCTCGGTATTTATGAAGGACTTCCAATAATCACTCTTCTTCATATCCTGAAAGGTTAGCATTGATAATAACATGATATACTTTCTTTTCATATAAATAAGCATACTTGAACGTATTGGGAAGAGGTTTAAGATCAAACACCGGGTCTTCTTTTGGTTTTGATAAAATTCCCAAAGGCTCAATCGGAAGGTTGTGCTTCAGGATAGAAGGTTGTCTCAAGAATATGTCGTCTAGCTCATTCCTTTCCTGCATATGCAAATCATTCTCGTGGTCCTCCATAAATTGTTGTAAAGGATCGTTAGAAGGAATAGCAATAGAAGCAATCTCTTCAATAATTTTATCATTACTAGGCAAATCAGTACCACGAGTTTGCTTCGAGAATTTAGAAAAGTTAAATTCATATGGCTCACCATTAAATTCAACAGATACTTTTCCTTTACTATAATCTATAATAGCTCCATAATTTTTGAGAAAAGGCCTACCAAAGATAATAGGGAAAAACGTATCTTGCACTGAACCAAGTACTAGAAAGTCGGTAGGATATTTTACCTTTCAACATAGGACTTCAACATCTTGTACAATTACAATAGGAGAGATAGTTTCTTTGTTTGCAAGATGAATAGTAACATCAATGTCTTCAATTTCACATGGTAGAATCTCATTCATGATCTCTTGATAAAGTGAAAAAGAATAGCACTAGCATTGGATCCCAAATCACATAGCCCGTAATAATTATGATCTCCTATTTTAACAGATACAACTGGAGTACCTGAAATTGGGCCTTTATTCTTGGCCGTAACAAGGTTAGTAGAAACATCACAAAAATTTATATTGGAACCCTCAGTATTACTTGTAATAAGATCCTTGACTAATGCAACTTGAGGATTGACCTTAATCAGGTTCTCATGCTCATTACTCGTTCTTTCACTTTTATTCAGTATGTCTCTGACAAAAGAATGCTCCCTCATCCTTGTGGGAAAAGGGAGATTTTCATATAAAACTGCAGGCAAGATAGGGTCAACAAATTGATATCAACAGGAAAATCCTTAAAAGGTTTATGGTATTGATCATCCTTCTTCTTAGAGGAATCAATATGAGAGGCAAAGTCTTTGAAAAAATCCATTAGAAGCTAGAAATCAAGACCAATCTTAGCACAAAAGGTATTGAAGTAATCAGTTTTCACATAGCTCTCAATGTAATCATGCTCATAATTTATAACGGGTTCAATACCTTTATCAATCTCCCAATCTTCAGTGTTCTTCTGGATCCTTTCAATAAAATCCCACCTAGCTTCAGTGCTTTTGTTCGAGAATGCCCCACTAGAGGAGGCATCAAGCATCTCTTTATCTTGACGAGAAAGCCTTGCATAAAAATTTGTAAGAATAATTTCCTTGGGGAGCTCATGATTGGGACCTCTGAGCATTAGGCACTTCAATCTCCCCCAAGCTTGTGCGATGCTTTCTCCATCACGAGACCAAAAGTTAGAAATATAATTCCTGTCTCGATGTATTTCATGAAGAGGATAAAAATTTGCATAAAAGATAGGCATAAGATCTTGCCAACTTAGCAAATGAGAGTTATCAAGAAGCCTATACCAATCCAAAGCCTTATCTTTTAATGATAGAGAGAATAGCTTTGTCATAACAAAATCCATCGATATACCTGCAATCTTAAATAAGGAGCATAGTTGTGAAAGATATAGCAAGTATTCACCTGGATGTCTATCTCCTGCATATGGAGTAGCCAAGACACAATCAATAATACCGGTTGGTATTTTAAAGGGCACAATTTCAGTAGGTGGGGGAGGATTCTCCACCACAATAGCATTAGGGCGGTTCCCCATGAGCAACAAACCAAGAGCAGAGTTGTCCATAGGGACAAAAAGCGGAAACAACAAAATAAAAACAGCACGTACAACGTAAATGTTTCCTTACCAATTTCACTTACCAATAGCGCTTCACTCCCCGTCAACGGCGCCAGAAAATGGTATTGATGACCCAAAAGTGTAGGGGATCTATCGTAGCCTTTTTGATAAGTAAGAGTGTCGAACCCAACAAGGAGCAGAAGGTACTGACAAGTGATCTTGAGCAAGGAATAAGTGCAAGTACTGAAAAGTAAATTTTATGGGTTTTTTGGTATAAGTAACAAGGAAATAAATGCAAGGAAAGTAATGGTGCTGAGGTGCAGCAAGTGGCCCAATCCTTTTGTACACAAAGGATAAGCCAAGGGACTAAACTTATAAAGACTACGGCGTTCCTGAGGATATACAGGAGAGATAGTCAAGTGATTTCGGCATATTCCGTCTAGTACTATGTTTTGTATTGATAAGTGTTATGTGGGTGGATCTTAACTAGTGCACCGTCTAGGCTAAGACAAGTACACTCTTATGATTAAACTCCTTGCAAGCATCCGCAAATACAAGATAGAAATTAAGGCAAAGCCTAAGCATAGCAATAAGCTTTAGGATCCAACACTCCCTCGTGCAAAAGCATGCGAACTGGGGTTCAGGTTTCTGTCACTCCGGCAACCCACCATAAGAATTATTTATACACGATGCATTGTCCTAGGCCCTTAAAAGGTGAAGTGTTATGTAGTCGGCGTTCACATCACACCACTAGAAGAATAACACCATAACTTATATATCAATCAACACATATTACATGAGCATCATATGACTACTATCAACGAGACTTATCCCATGTCCTCAAGAACAAAAGTAACTACTCACAAGACATAAAAGAGATCATGATCAGAGGTCATAGAAATATGATGAACAATCTGGTCATAATAATAATTCTCCAATAATACTCAATAGGATTCACCACAAAAGATTAATCAACACCGGTAGAGTAAAGGGGATGAATAGTGCAAGGTACAACTCCGATTGCAATGGTAAAGTGAGATGGGGTGAAGATGGAGATGGTGTTGGTGTTGAGGTTGATGGTGATGATGATATCGATGATGCTCGTGATGATGGTGATGATGATGAGGACGATCTCCCCTTCCGGGAGGAGTTCTCCACGGTGGAATCTGCCCACCGAAAAGATCTTTTCTTCTCTGTAGGTTTCTGCCCCGGAGCGGCGGCGGAACTCTGGAAAAACTTCTGTCCCCGTAACTTTTAGGTCACGAGGGTCATATAGGCCAAAGTAGAGCACCGGAGGCGGGACCCACCACTCAGGCGGCCTCTGGGCATGGCCTAGGGGTGACCCGTGCCAGCAGGTCGCCTGGGTGCTTGGTGGGCCCCCCCTCCGGCCCTTCTTCGGCCTGTCTTCGTGATCAGTTCGGAAACTCCTTCCCCATAAATTTCACCTCAATTGGAGATGTTCTTATTTGGCAACTCTTCATGCTATTTTCTCCGCTGAATCATGCGTCTGCTGTTTCGGCACTAGAAAGTTGTAAACTGTGTAAAATAAGCCAAAACACTATAAGAACAACATCATAATGTGAAATATATCAATGAATAGAGACAAATTATGATACAAAATAGTGATGCATTTTGGATGTATCAAGCACCTTTGGGATACCATAAGCCAAAGTTTGCGGAATGAGCCAAATATCGAAAGATTCGCTTGATAGCCACCAAGTGACTTTCCTTTGGTGCGGATTGAAATCGTACACAAATTCCCACACTCAACATAATATCCGGTCGAGATGCACAAAGGTAAAGCAAAGAGCCAATCATAAAGCGATATACCTTTTGACACACAACTTTACCATTGGGATCTAAGTCAAGTTGGCATTTGAGTGGCATGGGAGTGTTCGCCTTGGCCCGTTTTAGTTCATCCATCTTGAACCTATTGAGCATGTCTTGAGTATATTTTTCTTGGTTGATCAAGGTTCCTTGACTTCGTTGCTGGACTTCGAATCCAAGGAAAAACTTCAACTATCCCATCATAGACATCTCGAACTCTTTGGTCATTAGTGCAGCAAACTCTTCATTGAAGCTTTGTTAGGAGAACCAAAGATAATATTATCAACATATAGTTTTCATATGAACAATCACCCTTTGACCTTCTTTGTGAAAAGAGTGGGATCTATTTTCCCAATTTCAAAGTGACGATCTTGCAACATCTCACTAAGGTGCTCATACCACGCACGCGGGGCTTGTTTAAGTCCATAGCGTGACTTATCGAGAATGTATACATGATTGGGGAACTTGGGATCCTCGAACCTTGATGATTACTTGACATATACCAACTCCTTAAGGGGTCCATTAAGAAATATACTATTTACATACATTTCATATAATTTGAAATCGTGATGATAAGCAAATGCAAGCATGCAAATAGATTCAAAGCGACAAACATGAGAAAACGTTTCATCGTAGTCGATACCCTCGACTTGGGAGTAGCCTTTCTGCTACCAATCTTAACTTGTTGCAAATGACAACCCTGTTTGCATCTTGCTTGTTCTTAAATATCCATTTGGTTCCAATGACGTTGTGGTTCTCCTTTTTTCTTGGTACCAACCACCACACTTTGTTGCTCTCAAAGTTGTTGAGTTCATAATGCATGGCTTCAAGCCACTCCCTATCCTCGACCACTTATTGTACCTTTAGGGGTTCAATGCAAGAAACAAATGCATGATGTGCACTACAGGTTTTTTATTGTCTACGAATGGTTACCCCTCTCTTCAAGCTACCATATACATTCTTCAAGATGTGTTGTTGGTGTATAAGCTCGGGAACATTCGTGGCGTCACGTATTTCTCGAATCGCCTCCATGTAAAGTTGAGGAGGATACTTTTTGTGACATTGACCACCGTTGTGAGCCTACTCTTGACGTTGAGCTTGGTCTTGATATTGAGGTTGGTCTTGATCTTGAGCTTGGTATTGATCTTGAGCTTGCTATTGATCTTGAGTTTTCTCGGAGGTGTGAGCATGATCTAGGTCATCACTTGGTGAGCCATCATTGATGACCCACAAGTATAGGGGATCAATCGTAGTCCTTTCGATAAGTAAGAGTGTCGAACCCAATGAGGAGCAGAAGGATCTGACAAGTGGTTTTCAGCAAGGAAATATCTGCAAGCTCTGAAATTGTCGGTAACAAGTGATTGTGTGGTGAGATGATTCGTAGCAAGCAACAAGTAACAAAAGTAGCAACGGTGCAGCAAAGTGGCCCAATCCCTTTTGTAGCAAGGGACAAGCCTGGAAAACGTCTTATAGGAGGAAAAACGCTCTCGAGGACACACGGGAATTTCTGTCGTTCTAGTTTCGTCATGTTCATATGATTCGCGTTCGTTACTTTGATAGTTTGATATGTGGGTGGACCGACGCTTGGGTACTGCCCTTACTTGGACAAGCATCCCACTTATGATTAACCCCTCTCGCAAGCATCCACAACTACGAAAGAAGAATTAAGACAAAGTCTAACCATAGCATTAAACTAGTGGATCCAAATAAGCCCCTTACGAAGTAACGCATAAACTCGGGTTTAAGCTTCTGCCACTCTAGCAACCCATCATCGACTTACTACTTTCCAATGCCTTCCTCTAGGCCCAAATAATGGTGAAGTGTTATGTAGTCGACGTTCACATAACACCACTAGAGGAAAAGCAACATACAACATATCAAAGTACCGAACGAATACCAAATTCACATGACTAATACTAGCATGACTTATCCCATGTCCTCAGGAACAAAAGTAACTACTCACAAAGCATAATCATAATCATGATCAGAGGTGTAATGAGTAGCATCAAGCATCTGAACATAAACTCTTCCACCAAGTAATCCAACTAGCATCAACTACAAAGAGTAATCAACACTACTAGCATCCTTACAAGTACTAATCGGAGTCGCGAGACGGAGATTGGTTACAAGAAATGAACTAGGGTTTGGAGATGAGATGGTGCTGATGAAGATGCTGATGGTGACGAGTCCCCTCCGATGAGAGGAGTGTTGGTGATAACGATGGTGACGATTTCCCCCTCCGGGAGGGAAGTTTCCCCGGCACGATCGTCCTGCCGGAGCTCTAGATTGGTTCTGCTCAAGTTCCGCCTTGTGGCGGCGGCGAAACCACGAAAAACTCCCATCTGATTTTTTTTCCTGGACGAAACCCTCCATATAGCAAAAGAGGGGGACCAATGTGCCAGTGGGCTGCTCACAAGCCCCCATGGCGCGACCTGAGGGGTGGCCACGCCGTGCAGGCTTGTGGGCACCCCGTGGTGCCCCTCCGGCACTTCTTCGGCCTAGTATTTTTTATATATTGGGAAAAAATCTCCATTGATTTTCACGGCGTTTGGAGTTGCGCAGAATAGGTATCTCAACTTTGCTCCACTTTCACGCCAGAATTCCAGTTGCCGGTATTCTCCCTCTTCATGTAAACCTTGCAAAATAAGAGAGAAAAGGCATAAGAATAGTACCGTGAAGTGAAATAACAGCGAAAGAAGCGATAAATATCAACATGAAAACATGATGCAAAATGGACGTATCAACTCCCCCAAGCTTAGACCTCGCTTGTCCTCAAGCGAAAGCCAAGCTCACTAAATATGTCCACATGTTTAGGGAGAGAGGTGTCGACAAAACAAGATACAAACATGCATGCATCATGATCATGATCAGAACAGCAATACCAACATATAATCTCTCATGCTAAAGTGATAATTCCTTCACAAAGTAAAGCATGGATCAAGAACCTTACCGAGAAGTAACAACCGATAGCCTTTAGTCATTGAAGCAATTGCAATTTATCACAACATCAGAAAGAGTCAAGTAAGTGCTTGTAAAGCTAATCCACATACTCAATCATTCTTTCGTTCTCTATAATTGCTACAACTCACGTGGTACTCATGAGATCAAAGTTTTAGCTGGACACAGAGAAACATAGGGGCTTATAGTTTTGCCTCCCAACTACTTACCTCAAGGGTAATGTCAACAATAATAATTCATGAATGTCTACCTCCAAGTTGGCATATGAATATAGATCTTTCCCAAGCATATGACGTTAGCCAAGATAAAGGCGAAATAAGGAATTGGTGAAGATCCCCACGACTCATTCAAGGGCAAAAAGTAAAGGTACAAGATAGGCCCTTCGCAGAGGGAAGTAGAGGTTGTCATGCGCTTTTGAGGTTTGGATGCGTGTCCTCTTAGTGCGGAGGAACGTCACTTTATACTGCCTCCTGTGATAAAGAACTTTATTATGCAGTCTGTCACTTTTACGTCTTCCTCATCACAGGTTCGTATAAAGCTTATTTTCCACACACTAACAGATCGTACATATTAGAGAGCAATTTTTATTGCTTGCACTAATGACAACTTACTTGAGGGATCTTATTCAATCCATAGGTAGGTATGGTGGACACTCATGGCAAGACTGGTTTGAAGGTTTATGGAAGCACAAGTAGTATCTCTACTTGGTACGAGAGTTTTGGCTAATATGAGGTGGAAGCAATCGTCACATGCCAAGGGATCTCTAATCATATAACATTGTTCAGATCCAAGAAAACACAATTCATTACGTTGTCTTCCTTGTCCAACATCTACATCTAGGCATGTAATAGTTTAGTGAGTGTTCACAATCATAGATGGTGTCAGAGATGATATATTTATATGTGAACCTCTCCTTCTTTATCACTTCCTATTAATTGCAACAATGACCAAGGTCTACGTTTGCCTACCCTTAATAAGTTTCAATCCTCATTCTTTTTATATGTGAAGCCATCACTTCCCATAAGATCACTACATGATCTTTCATGCTTTTGTTCTATTCTCACTCTTTTGATCATGGCAAGAGGCAAAGCCCTTCAACTAAGACACTCTTTATTATAAGGCTCACGAGGAAGAATATATCGGGGGTGACACAAGGCAAAACTCAAGACTAAAACACTAAGACTTTTAAACTACTAGAGAAAAAGAAAACTGAAAAGGAAAACTAAAACAAAGGTAAAGGCAAAAAGATGTGATTGTGATACGATACCGGGGCAACACCCCCAAGCTTGGCACCGGCCAAGGGGATTGCCTATACCAATGCTCAGTTGTCTTCCTTTGGTGGTGAAGGTGGTGGAGTTGTTGCAACCTTTGATTCCAAGAGGGCCATCAGTCTTCGATTTATACATTGGAGATCTGTGATATGTTTCTCCAGCAAAACAACTTCACTAGTGAGACAAGTATTGCGAGCACGAGTTGTTTCACAAAATCTCAAGAGTTCAATCAAAGATGGAGACAGTAGGTGGAGGTAAGGTTGGAGGAAATCCACTTCTTCAACTTCTTCCTTGTTGAGCACATATTGCACTTCATCCCATGCCTGATCCTTCTCCTTAGCCTTGCCCTTGATTTCTTTAGGTAGCCTCTCCTTAGCCTCCATGACCTCCATCCTTTTCAGATCAGCATGAACTTCTCCATAGATTTGAGGGAGGTTGTTCTCCCCTACAAATTCTAGGGAAGACATCTTGACCTAGATCTGCGGCAGAAAACACGCTCGGAACGAGAAACAGAGAAAATATGCGTGATGCAGGGGTCAGACCAAATGGAAGTATATATAATGATTTTTTCTAGACCGGAAGGAGTATCCTGCACGAAAATGGAGTCCGGGAGATGCACGAGGTGTCCACAAGCCCTCACGGCGCTGCTACGGGGTGGGACTCGCGCCGTGCAGGCTTGTCGCCTCCTCGCGCACTTTCCGAACTACTTCCAATTTTTGTATTTTTTTCAAAAATTCCAAAACGGAGAAAAATTTCCTATTGGGAAAGTTTTGGACTATGTTTTCTTACCGAATCACATACCTCTTCGTTTTCTGAGTCTGAAACAGGCTGATAAATGTCCCTTAGGTATTCTTCCAGAGTTATGGTATTGATGATATTGCTTTCAAAATTTATAGGAGTACCTGAGGTATAATGCTTGATTCTCTGCCCATTTACCACTCTCGGACAATTACCTTCCCTGTTGTTGATCTTGATAGCACCGGAACGATATACTTCCTCAACAACATAGGGACCTTCCCATTTAGAGAGAAGTTTGCCTACAAAGAATCTTAAACAAGAGTTATATCGCAAGACATAATCACCTACATTGATCTCACGCTTTTGTATCCTCTTATCATGCCACCTCTTAACCTTCTCTTTGAACAGCTTGGCATTCTCATATGCCTAAGTTCTCCACTCATCAAGCGAGCTAATATCAAATAACCTCTTCTCACCGGCAAGTTTGAAATCAAAGTTGAGCTCTTTGATTGCCCAATAAGCTTTATGTTCTAGCTCAAGAGGTAAGTGACATGCTTTCCCATAGACCATTTTGTACAGAGACATGCCCATGGGATTCTTATAGGCAGTTCTATAAGCCCACAGTGCATCATCGAGCTTCTTCGACCAATTCTTTCTACACCTATTGAAAGTCTTTTGCAGAATTAGTTTAATCTCTCTGTTGCTTACCTCTACTTGACCACTGGACTGAGGGTGGTAGGGAGACGCAATTCTATGGTTAACATCGTACTTAGCAAGCGTTTTACGGAAAGCACCATGAATGAAGTGTGAACCACCGTCGGTCATTAGATATCTAGGAACTCCAAATCTAGGGAAGATAACTTCTTTCACCATCTTGATAGAGGTGTTGTGATCAGCACTACTAGTGGGGATAACCTCTACCCACTTAGTGACGTAATCAACAGCAACTAAGATATGCGCATACCCGTTGGATTTTGGAAAAGGTCCCATATAATCAAAGCCCCAAACATCAAATGGTTCAAAGAAAAGTGAATAATTAATAGGCATTTCCTGACGTTTACTAATATTACCTATTCTTTGACATTCATCACAAGACAAGACAAACTTACGGGCATCCTTAAAGAGAGTGGGCCAATAGAAACCTGATTGCAATACCTTGTGTGCAGTTCTATCTCCCGCATGGTGTCCTCCATAGGCCTCGGAGTGACACTTCTGTAGGATCTGTTCCTGTTCATGTTCAGGTACACAACGTCTAATAACGCCGTCTACTCCTTCCTTATAAAGGTGAGGATCATCCCAAAATTAGTGTCTCAAGCCAAAGAAGAATTTCTTCTTTTGCTGGTACGTGAAACTAGGTGGTATGTATTTGGCAATGATATTGTTTGCATAATCAGCATACCATGGTGCACTACGTGAAGCTTTGATGACATTCAATTGCTCACCGGGAAAGCTATCATCAATAGGTTGTGGGTCATCAAGAACATTCTCCAACCTAGACAAGTTATCTCCTACAGGGTTATCAGCACTCTTTCTGTCGACAACGTGCAAATCAAATTCTTGTAGTAAAAGAATCCATCTTATAAATCTAGGTTTAGCGTCCTTTTTCTCCATGAGATACTTAATAGCACCATGATCAGTGTGAATAGTGACTTTGGAATCAACTATGTAAGACCTGAATTTTTCACATGCAAACACGACTGCTAAAAATTCCTTCTCCGTAGTGGCATAGTTTCTTCGGGCACTGTCTAGAGTTTTACTAGTGTAGTGAATAACATTCAACTTCTTATCAACTCTTTGCCCTAGAACAGCACCAACACCATAATCACTAGCGTCACACATGATCTCAAAAGGCAGGTTCCAATCAGGTGGTTGAACAATAGGTGCAGTTATCAAAGCCCTCTTAAGTATTTCGAAGGCTTCCTCACAATTATCGTCAAAGACAAAAGGAATATCCTTTTGCAAGAGATTCGTAAGAGGCCTAGAAATCTTAGAGAAGTCTTTAATGAACCTTCTATAGAAACCAGCATGACCAAGGAAACTTCGTATTCCTCTGATATTTGTGGGGTATGGCATTTTCTCGATTGCATCAACCTTAGCCTTATCAACTTCAATACCTCTTTCAGAAATTTTATGTCCTAAGACGATGCCTTCATTAACCATAAAGTGGCACTTCTCCCAATTCAAGACAAGATTGGTGTCTTTACATCTCTGTCAGACTCGATCAAGGTTGCTGAGGCAATCATCAAAGGAATACCCATAAACAGAGAAGTCATCCATGAAAACCTCGACAATATTTTCACAGAAGTCAGAGAATATAGCCATCATACATCTTCGAAAGGTGGCAGGTGCATTACATAAGCCAAAAGGCATACTTCTATAGGCAAAGGTACCGAAAGGGCAGGTGAAAGTGGTCTTCTCCTGATCAGATTGTGGAACTGGTATTTGGGAGGAACCAGAATAACCGTCTAGAAAGCAGAAGTGTGTGAGTTTGGATAGTCTTTCTAGCATTTGGTCGATAAAAGCCAGAGGGTAATGATCTTTCCTAGTGGCCTTATTCAACTTCCTAAAATCAATCACCATGCTATAGCCAGTAATAATCCTCTTTGGGATCAACTCATCCTTATCATTAGGGACAACAGTGATGCCTCCCTTCTTAGGAACGCAATGCACCGGACTCACCCAATCGCTATGAGCAACAGGATAAATGATACCTGCTTCTAGGAGCTTTAGTATTTCTTTTCTCACTCCTTCTTTCATCTTAGGATTTAATCTCCTTTGATGATCAGCAACAGGTTTGAAATCAGGATCAGTTTTAATCTTGTGCTGGCATAGAGTAGGACTAATGCCCTTAAGATCATCAAGAGTATATCCTATAGCAGCATGGTGCTTCCTCAGAGTTTTTAGTAACTTTTTTTCTTCATGCTCTGAGAGGCTAGAACTAATAATAACAGGATATATCTCCTTTTCACCAAGATAGGCATACTTAAGAGTATCAGGCAACTGTTTAAGCTCGAACACAGTATCACCCTTTGGTGGGGGTGGATCCCCAAGCAGTTCAATAGGCAAGTTATTCTTAAGGATAGGATATTGTTCTAAGACAACTCTACCTATTTCATCCCTTTCATCCATATGCATATCATTTTCATGCTCAAGCAAGAACTGCTCTAAGGGATTAGTAGGAGGCACGACAATAGAGGTTAAGGCAATGGTTTCATCGCTACTAGGAGACTCCTTTTCATGAGGTTGTCTACCAAACTTAGAGAAATTGAACTCATGTGACACACCTTCAAAGCCAACAGTGACAGTTTGTTTCTCACAATCAATATGAGCATTGACAGTATTGAGAAAAGGTCTGCCAAATATGATGGGACAAAAGCTATCTTGAGCGGAAGCAAGAACGAGGAAATCAGTAGGATACTTCGTTTTACCACACAAGACTTCAACATCCCTAACAATTCCAACATGGCAGATAGTATCTCTATTGGCAAGCTGAATAGTGACATCTATAGGTTCTATCTCAATAGGTGTAATCTCATCTTTGACTTCATCGTATAAGGATTGAGGTATTGCACTAACTCTAGCACCCAAATCACATAAACCATGATAGCAATGATCTCCTATCTTACAGAAACTACAGGCATGCCAACAACAGGCCTATGTTTGTCTCTAGCATGAGGTTTAGCAATTCTTGCAGCATCTTCACAAAAGTGAATATTATGTCCCTCAACTTCTTCAGACAGAAGATATTTGATAATAGCAATGCTAGGTTAAACTCTAATTTGCTCAGGGGGTGTAGGTGTTCTAATATAGCCTCTACGTATCACAGTTGAAGCTTTAGAATGATCCTTTATCCTAACAGGGAAAGGTGGTTTCTCAATGTAAGCACTGGGAACCACAGGATCATTATAGGCAATGACTTTCTCTTCAACTGGAGTGGGTTTAACTACATTGACTTCTAAAGGATGCTGATATTTAAACCACTTCTCTTTGGCGAGATCAATATGAGCAGCAAAAGATTCACATAGTGAAGCTACTATCTCAGAGTCAAGTCCATACTTAGCGCTAAAATCACTAAAGATATTTGTCTCAACAAAGGATTTAACGCAATCAAACGTGAAATTCATACCTTACTCCTTACCTTCTTCAAGCTCCCAATCCTCAGAGTTGCATTTAATTCTCTCCAATAAATTCCATTTGAAGTTAATATCTCTCTTCATAAAAGAACCGGTACAAGAAGTGTCAATCATGGTGCGATCATCATGAGAAAGCCGAGCATAGAAGTTCTGAATGATAATTTCTCTCGAGAGCTCATGATTGGGCCATGAATATAGCATTGATTTAAGCCTCCCCCAAGCTTGAGCGATTATTTCTCTGTCACGAGGCCAAAAATTATAAATATAATTCCGATCACGATGTGCTCAACGCATAGGATAAAACTTTTGATGAAATTCCAATTTCAACCGATTGTAGTCCCATGATCCAGTATCATCACATAGCCTATACCATGTCAACGCCTTATCCTTCAAAGATAAAGGAAAGACTTTCTTATTTACCTCATCCTCGGGCAAACCTGCAAGCTTAAATAAACCACAAACTTCATCTATATAGATTAGATGCAAGTCTGGATGTGAAGATCCATCTCCTGTAAAAGGATTAGCCAGCAGTTTCTCAAGCATACCCGAAGGAATTTCATAAAAGATATTTTCAGTAGGTACCTCAAGTTGAGGAACAACTCCTCGTGCTTCCGTTCGTGGTGAAGATACCCCGAATAACTCCTCAAAGGAACAGTTTCCATAGTGACAAGTGACAATAAATTTCAGCACAGTATATAAATGTTTCCTTACCAAATTCCACTTACCATAGGCGCTTCCCTCCCCGGCAACGGCGCCAGAAAAGAGTCTTGATGACCCACAAGTATAGAGGATCAATCGTAGTCCTTTCGATAAGTAAGTGTGTCGAACCCAACGAGGAGAAGAAGGCTCTAATAAACGGTTTTCAGCAAGGTAATAACTGCAAGCACTGAAAGTAGCGGTAACAAGTGATGGTGTAGTGAGGTCAAACGTAGCAAGCGAAAAGTAACAAGTGACAAGTAGTAGCAACGGTGCAGCAAAGTGGCCCAATCCCTTTTGTAGCAAGGGACAAGCCTGAACAAAGTCTTGTAAGAGGAAAAACGGTCCCGAGGACACACGGGAATTTCTGTCATGCTAGTTTCATCATGTTCATATGATTCGCGTTCATTACTTTGATAGTTTGATATGCGGGTGGACCGACGCTTGGGTACTACCCTTACTTGGACAAGCATACCACTTATGATTAACCCCTCTCGCAAGAATCCGCAACTACGAAAGAAGAATTAAGACAACGTCTAACCATAGCATTAAACTAGTGGATCCAAATCAACCCCTTACGAAGTAACACATAAACTAGGGTTTCTGCTTCTATCACTCTAGCAACCCATCATCTACTTACTACTTCCCAATGGATTCCTCTAGGCCCAAATAATGGTGAAGTGTTATGTAGTCGACGTTCACACAACACCACTAGAGGAAAAACAACATACAACATATCAAAATACCGAACGAATACCAAATTCACATGACTACTATTAGCATGACTTATCCCATGTCCTCTGGAACAAAAGTAACTAATCACAGAGCATAATCATAATCATGATCAGAGGTGTAATGAGTAGCATTAAGGATCTGAACATAAACTCTTCCACCAAGTAATCCAACTAGCATCAATTACAAAGAGTAATCAACACTACTAGCAACCTTACAAGTACCAATCGGAGTCTCGAGACGGAGATTGGTTACAAGAGATGAACTAGGGTTTGGAGATGAGATGGTGCTGATGAAGATGTTGATGGTGACGAGTCCCCTCCGATGAGAGGAGTGTTGGTGATGACGATGGCGCCGATCTCCCCCTCCGAGAGGGAAGTTTCCCCGGCAGGATCGTCCTGCCGGAGCTCTAGATTTGTTTTGCTCAAGTTCCGCCTCGTGGCGGCGGCGAAACCACAAAAAAGCTCCCGTCTGATTTTTTCCTGGACGAAACCCTCCATATAGCAAAAGAGGGGGACCAGTGGGCCAGTGGGCTGCCCACAAGCCCCATGGCGCGGCCTGGGGGGGTGGCCGCGCCGTGCAGGCTTATGGGCAGCCCCTGGTGCCCCTCCGGCACTTCTTCGGCCCAGTATTTTTTTATATTGGGAAAAAATCTCCGTTGATTTTCACGGCGTTTGGAGTTGCGCTGAATAGGTATCTCAACTTTGCTCCACTTTCAGGCCAGAATTCGAGTTGCCGATATTCTCTCTCTTCATGTAAACCTTGCAAAATAAGAGAGAAAAGGCATAAGAATAGTACCGTGAAGTGAAAAAACACCCAAAGAAGCGATAAATATCAACATGAAAACATGATGCAAAATGGATGTATCAATCATCATGAGGTTGATATTGTCCTTGATCTTTATTACAAGGTTGAGGGCCTTCACTTTGTTCTTCGGAAGCGTGAGGGTCTTGCGTCGGTGATGGTTCCACTAACTTGGAGCATCGTCCTTCTCCTTTGCTTACAAGGGGTTCCTTAACAGGTAGGAAGTGTCCCACACCCATTCTTCTTATGTCTTAGGGAGGAATTTCATCACCTACATGACAAAGACCAGTTTTCTCCACTTGGGAGCCATCATTTTCATCAAACTGCACATTACACGTCTCCTCAATGAGTCCATTGGACTTGTTGAGGAGACGGTAATAACGAGAGTTTGTATCATAACTAACAAATATTCCCTCTTGAGCTCTAGGTTTAAAATTAGACAAACAAGCACCTTTCTTGAGAATTAAACACTTGCAACCAAACACCCAGAAGTATTGTAGATTGGGCTTGTTACCGACAAGAATTTCATAAGGAGTCCTGTTCAAGCCTTTGCGAAGGTAGAGCCGATTTGATGCATGACATCTGGCGTTGATGGCTTCGGCCCAAAAGTTATACGGGGATTTGAACTCCTCCATCATGGTTCTTGACGCATCCATCAATGTCTGGTTCTTCCTTTTCGCAACACCATTTTGTTGAGGGGTCTATGGTGCGGAGTATTGATGCTTGATCCCCTCATCGCTAAGAAACTCATTCAAGGTGTAGTTCTTGAATTCGGTGCCATTGTCACTTCTAATCATCCACTGTCACCAAGAAATACTTTCTTCCCCCAAGACTATCAAATGACACAGGACCAAAGAGATCCATGTGAAGTTATCTATGAACAACATATGTCTCCAAGTAGTCCATATCCGCGGACGCGGCTATTCGAATAGATCATAACCCTGCAGGGGTGTACTTCGTCACACACACTCTCGCCACTTATCACCATGTGCACTTCATGCACCTTGGCAACCTTCAAGCGGAAGCCTAGCGAGGGAGTCGGCCACGACCGTTAACCACACTAGTACCTAGTCCAGGTTTATCGCCTATCTGAGAGTAACCCGTACGGAAGTTCGGCCGAGGTTTCCGCCACGCCCTCAAACGATGTGCGCAGGGTTCCCAAGCCCACCATCCGGGTGCCACTTGGTACACCGTGCAACTACCTACCGCATCACGGCCCACCTCTCAGGTCAGCACCATGCACGGCCTCCAACATTACTATAAACACCAGAAACTACTTGCAACTCCTGGACCGAGTACTAAGCGATTAATAGGCCGAGCGGGGTCATATTTCAGGGCCCAGCATGTGGTAGTATCTAGTCTTGGATTACATACAAGGAACTCAGTTCCTAAGGACGGTTCCAATGAAACAACCCGCCATGTACTCCTACACAACCTTCACCGGTACCTTTACCAAATCAGGTTCAACACACAACCTTTGCTTACCGAACACATTCTCACAATTCTGTTCATATCCCAGATGACAGACCATACACAACTCTATGCATAGCATGCATAGCAGGATAAGGCACATCATGGCTCAAGCAACTACCAGGTATGCTAGGTTGCAAGGTTCGGCTATTTACTGTGACAAGGTTAGGTCATGCAAAGGAAGTGGGTTCAACTAACGTGGCAATAGCATTTGAAGCATTTGATCCTAATGCAATAAATAAGTGCAGGATCAAGAACATGGGAATTATCGGGATGATCAAAAGGATTGCTTGCCTTGTTGCTCAGAGGAGGGACAATATCCGTCAGACGGATATTCGGTGGAATCCGGGGGTGCGGAGCCTACCGAGATGAATGGCAACAATCAATAACAATCATATGCAAACAAGATGATGCATGAGCATGGCATGAGAATGCAAGGTGATAAACTATTATAATCAACATGTATTAGGTTTGAAATTGATTTCAATCACATTCGAATATCAATTCAAACGAGGTATTCTCGGATACCGATTTAATTGATTCGACCTGATGCTCAGATCAACTTGATGTTAACATGCATGAGATGTCATGTTAAGGTACTGTTTTGTAATTAGGATAGTGTGATCATGTCATTCATAATGAAATTTGAATATTTTCCAAATTCCATTTATAAAGTATTTATAAGAATTGGCTTATTCATTAATCTACATGTTTGGGTTATGTAACTTTTTCAAACATGATTGAAAATAGCATATTCAGATTCCTTGAATTTTTCTGATACTTTTTCATATATAAATTATTTTCATTGGAGTTACAGATTAATTTCTATGAATTTTTGAAGTTTTAAACATTTCTGGAATTATTTTTATACTGGGAAATACTTTTACTGCATCAGCATGACATCAGCAGGTCCATCTGGCTGTTGAAAGTCAAACCTAACCAGTGGGACCCACTGGTCAGTGTCTCTGGCAATTTTTAGATTAGGATTAATCCTATTTAGTTAATTAAACTCACTGGACCCACATGTCAGTGTCTTATTAATTTAACTGATTTATTTTTATAATCTCTAATCTTACCAGAGGCTGGCCCCACCAGTCAGTGGCTTAGGCCAGCCGAGATCCACCGGCGGCGAGGTCGTCCTCGCCAGCGGGGAGCTTCCGGCGAGCACCAGAACGTCGGGGGGGCTCGGAAATGACGCACAGAGGGCCAAACGCACGGCTGAGACCATGGGAGGAACGACCAGTCGATGGCGCGCACGATGGGACAAGCCCTAGGGGCTGGGGTGGCCGGGAACAACGCCGGCGACGAGCTTGGCGGCGACCAAGTTCGGCCATCGTTGAAGCCATCGAATACAGGGGCAAAACGTGCGGGGCTGGGCACTGAATGCATCTACATGATGTCCTGAGGCTGTTGGTGGCCTCAGACTGACCAACCCGTCACCGGAGGGCTGCCGACGACGAGCTGCAGCGGCGGTCATCGTCGGGCTCCGATGGAACTAAGCCTAGAGGAGGGGATCGACGGGGAGAGCTTAGGGGAAATGACCGCATGCTCACGGGGAGTGCAGTGGTGGCGTTAGTTTGCTCGGGGACGGGCTGAGGGCGACGAATCAAGCAGAGCTCGCCGGCGGCCGAGGGTTGAAGACGATGGTGCCGAGGGCGTTGCAGGGCTCGGGAAGGCTTCGGCTTTTGCAGGGAGGACCAGATCGACGAGGCGGAGCTAACGGCGTGCTCAGCAAGAGGATCCCATGGCTAGGGGCACGGGCAGCTCGAGCTTTGCTCAGGCTCCAATGGCGGCAGAAGGAGGGAGGAGAGATCCGAGAGGAGGGGGAGAACTGGCGCTGGGAATGGATAGGGGCGGCCTCGGGGAGCTTATCCCCGGCCTTGCCAGCACGAGGCTGCGGCCAGGCAGGCGCACAGGTGCGTGGCCACGCCGGAGAACGCGGCGGCCACCTCCTGCTCCTACTGGCGTGGGGGAGGAGACGACTGGGGAAGATGGGCTGGGCCAGGCTTGGCGACAGGTAAGGATTTTTCATTTTCTTTCTGTTTTTGTTTCTGTTTTGCTATTTCCCTGGTTTTCTATTTATTTCAACTCCCAAATAAATTGTAAAAACTGTGTTAAGCACCCTAGAATATTTGTTGGAATATTTCCAACCATTCATAAAGTTTTCAACATTTTTGAAGATTTAAAGTTTCTGATTTCAAATTTAAAACTTGAAACCAGTAGCTTTTTGCATTTATTTAAAATGCTTAAAGTGTCAAGAAAATAGTTTTCTTCATTGCTCATTTACTTTCATGATTTATCAGTAAGTTTGAACTTTTCTTGAGGCCATTTTGGGTTCATTGATTTTAACTAGTTTGAGATTTCCTTTATTTAAAGAAGTGGCTAGGGTTTGAGTTTTTCCTTCACCTCTTTCTTTGTTCTTGTTGAAATTTTCTTAGATGCAATGCAAAGAAGACATGAGCACAAGACTAACTTGCTTAAGGTGTCAGGGATGTGACAACTCACCCCCACTCAAAAGAATCTCGTCCCGAGATTTAGAAGTCATCGGGAATAACGCAGGATACTCAAGTCGGAGACGATCCTCTCTTTCCCAAGTTGCCTCCTTTTCGGAATGATTTGACCATTGAACTTTGAGAAACTTGAGGTTTCGACGTCGAGTGGTATGCTCATCTTGATCAAGAATACGCACGGGGTATTCTCGGTATGAAAGGTTATCTTGGAGATCAAGTGTTTCGTGGTCCACTTCACGGATAGGATCCGAAAAGCAACGCCTGAGTTGAAAGACGTGGAAAACATCATGAACCTTGGAAAGATGCGGAGGAAGTTCCAACTGGTAGGCAACTTCTCCTCGTTTGGCAAGAATGCGAAAAGGACCAATGTAACGAGGAGCCAATTTGCCCTTGATACCGAATCAATGGGTACCCTTCAAAGGTGTAACCCGAAGGTAAGCCTTCTCGTCAACTTCAAAGGTCACAGCCTTATGATGACGATCATATTGGCTCTTTTGACGAGACTGGGTTGTTTTCAACTTTTCACGAATAATGCGAACCTGCTCTTCTGCATCCTGGATCATATCCGGGCCAAAGAGTTGCCTCTCTCCAATTGCTGACCAATTAAGAGGTGTTCAACATCTTCGCCCATAGAGAACTTCAAAAGGGGCTTTGCCCAAGCTTGATTGGTAACTATTGTTATAAGCGAATTCGGCGAATGGAAGACACTTCTCCCAATTCATACAGTACGATAACACAAGCTCAGAGCATATCTTCTAGAATTTGATTCAATCTTTCTACTTGACCACTTGATTGGGGATGGAAAGCAGTGCTAAAGATAAGTGAGTCCCCATGGCATTCTGAAAACTTTCCCAGAAGCGAGAAGTAAAGATACTTCCACGGTCAGAGTTAATCTCCAGGGGAACACCATGAAGAGACACTATTCGGGAGATATATAACTCTGCTAGCTGGCTAGCTGTTATACTCTCACGAACAGGAAGAAAATGAGCCACTTTGGAAAGACGGTCAATGACCACAAAGATAGCATTATTCCCTTTCTTGGTCTTGGGAAATCTGGTAATGAAATCCATGCTAACTTTATCCCATTTCCATTCAGGAATAGCTAGAGGTTGAAGGGTGCCAGCAGGCCTTTGATGATCTGCCTTAACACGACGACAAACGTCGCAGTTAGCAACGAATTCAGCAATTTCTCTCTTCATCCTAGTCCACCAGAACCTCTGGCGTAGGTCCTGATACATCGTACTACCGGGATGAATGGTGATAGGAGAATCATGAGCCTCCTTAAGGATTAACTGCCTTAGATGTGGGTTCTTAGGAACCACTAAACGATTCTGGAAGAACACAACACCTTGATCGTTCATGGAAAATTCTTTAGCGTTTCCGCTAAAAATATTCTCCTTGGTCCATGTTATACCCTTGTCACGCTTTTGGCCAGCTATAATTGGATCCTTAAGAGTAGGCTTCGCCACGAGGTTAGAAAGGAATCCTTGAGGAACAATATGGAGATTCAACTTTCGAAAGTCCTCATGGAGATGTGGTTGACCTTGTTGTAGCATCAAATTGTTACAATAAGATTTACGACTTAGTGCATCGGCCATAACATTGGCCTTCCCCGGGGTGTAAGTTATCCCTAAGTCGTAATCCGAGATCAACTCAACCCACTGTCTTTGCCTGAGATTCAAATCCGGCTGGGTGAAGATATATTTCAGACTTTGGTGATCAGTGAATATTTCGCAACGATTACCCAGAAGGTAATGTCGCCAGGTTTTTAGTGCATGGACCACAGCTGCAAGCTCAAGGTCATGTGTGGGATAATTATCCTCATGTGGACGCAACTGTCGAGATGCGTATGCTATCACATCACGATCTTGCATGAGAATGCAACCTAATCCTTGTCGCGAGGCATCGCAATAGATAACAAAGTCCTTAGAAAAATCTGGTGGTAGCAACACAGGTGCGGAAGTCAGGCGTCTTTTCAGTTCCTAAAAACTATGCTCACACGGTGGTGTCCACTCGAACCTTTTATCTTTCTTGAGGAGTTCAGTTAAAGGCTTTGCAACCTTGGAGAAATTCTCGACGAAGCGGCGAAAATAGCTCGCTAGACCAAGAAAACTCCTAACTTGCTTAACCGATTCAGGTTGAGTCCAATCAAGGACAGCTTGAACTCTCTCGGGATTGACAGCAATACCCTTACCAGAGATTACGTGTCCTAGATAGGTCACTTCTAGTAACCAGAATTCACATTTTGAAAACTTGGCTTAAAGGTGATGCTCTCGAAGTTTCATCAATACCAGCCTTAGATGCTCGGCATGTTCTTGTTCATTCTTCGAGTAGATGAGAATATCATCGAGGTATACCACGACAAATTTATCCAAATACTCCATGAAGATTGAATTCATCAGTCAAGAGAAGGTGGCTGGGGCATTGGTCAAACCGAAGGACATGACGGTGTACTCGTATTGGCCATAACGAGTAACAAAAGCCGTTTTTGGAATGTCCCCGTTCTTGATCTTGATTTGATGGTATCCCAACCTCAAATCCATTTTGGAGAAGACTGAGAATCCAGCGAGCTGATCGTACAGATCGTTGATCCTGGGGAGCGGATACTTGTTCCTTATGGTGACCAGATTAACTGGTCGGTAATCTACAACCATCCAATCCGTTCCGTCTTTCTTCTTGACGAAGAGGACGGGACAAGCCCAAGGAGAAGAGCTAGGACGAATGAAACCTTTGTTCAAGGCCTCATCTAATTGCTTCTTAAGTTCAGCTAGCTCCAGGGGTGCCATCTTATATGGTCTTCTGGCTATTGGGACAGTTCCCGGAACAAGATCTATCACCAACTCTACATCTCTGTCAGGTGGAATTCCTGGCAGTTCCTCTAGAAAGACATCCGGGAAGTCATGGACTACCGGAATGTCTTCAAGTTCCGGAAGAGGGTTGGCATTTAAGGAATAGAGTTGGCACTTGGCAGCTCGAGTAGAGACATTTACTATCTCACCCGAGGGATGGGTAAGCTGGACATTTCTAGAATGAGTATCAATCTTGGCATAGTGAGATGACATCCAGTCCATGCCCAAGATGATATTAATATCCGAAGATTTCAAGGCTATCAATGAGGCTAGAAAAACTAGCCTGTCTACTAGAATTTCATTGTCATAGGTTATCCTAGAGGTTTGCCACTTACTACCAGGGGTTTGGACAACCAATGGGATTGGCATATCACAAAAAGACATGTTATGCAATTGTGCATAACTTTCTGAAATGAAGGAATGAGAAGACCCAGTGTCAAAGAGAACGGACGCTGGGTGATGATTAACAAGAAGCGTACCCAGCATGACGTCGGGATCCTCTGCAGCTTCTTCTGCTGACACATAATTCACACGGCCACGTGCAGGAGTTGGCTTCACATAGTAAGCTTTGCCCGACTTGGCTTGCCCGACGGACTTTCCGGGTTGCTGGGCACCCACATTCTGAGGACACTCACGGGAATAGTGCCCTCGTTCTCCACACTTGTAGCATATCACTTGGTTGGCATGTGGCGCAGCATTGCTAGCTGGACCACCATAAGCTTTTGCTGGAGGGTTGGCCTGATTCGTCTGAGGCGCCACGTAGGATGGCCTCGGAGTGCATCTTGGCGGCAGAGAACTGTTCGGAATCCACAGCCTGCGTTTTGGAAACGCGGAACCAGAAGACGAGCCAAAATCACGGGAGTGCTTCCTTGTGGCTTCGAAGTCAGTATGACCAGTCTCGGCACTGATCGCCTTGTTGACCAGGGCTTGAAAGCTTGCACACTCATGGAGGCGCAGATCACGACGGAGCTCAGGGCTCAGACCCTTACGGAATCTTGCTTGCTTCTTGGCGTCAGTAGACACCTCCTCTGTTGCATAGCGGGCGAGATTACCGAACTCGCGGCTATAGGCATCCACAGTCAACTTGCCTTGAGTGAAGGCACAGAACTCCTCTCTTTCTGTCCATCAGGCCCTCCGGAATATGGTGTAGACGAAAGGCTGCACTAAAGTCTGCCCATGTGGCTGCTGGTTCAGCGGGACGCATTGCTTCAAAATTCTCCCACCACAGATTGGCGGGTCCCTCCAGGAAATATGCCGCAAAGGTCACCTTGTTGGCCTCAGACACATTCACAGAGCGAATCTTGCGTGAGATGCTGCATAGCCAGTCATCAGCGTCGAGGTGATCGACGGAATGATGAAACTTTGGAGGATTCAGCTTCACAAAGTCGTTTAGGGACACTGCAGCATTCCTAGGTTGACGAGCCGTATTCTGCTCAATACGCTCTAGCAGTCGGTTGGTCTCCCTTTTGTTTCTCTCTGCCTCAAGCATCACTTCCGCCAGAGAGGGCGGGTGAGGCAGGTCTTCCTGCGACGCTTGACTACCCTCGCCTTGCTCATGACCAGGGGCACGGTTCAACCTGGTGAACACCATCCTGACAAACAAACTCATAGCTTAGACCAATATCATATCAATACTAGCTATGGATTAAGAATGTACTGAACACACGGAATGCGGAAATGAATATCCGAACAGCATGGTAACAAGCAACTGCTATATATACACCATGGTTCATACACACCCTTACATAGTTCATTACAAACTTACTCGAAGAGCAAACTACTGAAATTATGAAACTACTCATCAGAGGCTTACAAGCTTCCTATACATTATTTATCTAGGCCTCCGGAATTCATTTCACATTACAGGCATACTTCACAAGTCACGCAGGACTATGAATGTACGGCTACTACCATACTATCCTTCCGCTCACTGCTCAGGCATCCGCATAGAACACCTCATAGAGATTACCTCCATGACCTGGAAGCTCAACCTGCGGATCAGGAAACACTCTAGCCTGAGATCCCTGGGATCCATAAGGACACAGATGTGGCCTTGGTCCCCTGACTGGTGGTAAGAGGGGTCCCGGAAGAGGTGTGACTCCTCCTATAGCTGGCCAGTCAACGTGGGCCGGAAGATGGGTCCTAACAGGGTTCAGCATCTCCATATCTCCGTACCCTGTCTGGACTACCGGTGCCAGCTGCGTCAAAGCCGTCCACACATGGGCACGGGTAGCATAAAGCTCCATGCGGAGAGCACGAGCATCCCTGTCTCTGTTCTCTAGCATCTCAACAGTGGACTGCAGTAGTGGATCCTCCATAGAAGAATCAAAATAGACTCCACTGAGGTATCCCTCTTCACCAGGCTGAGAGGCCGGAACATAGCAGAACTCTGAATTCTGCAGCAGTGCATGTCTCGCTCTCATAATGGTCAGCATTGAATAGGCAGCATCCTGTACTGCCATGTCAACGGTGACCCCCAACCCATAGGACCAATGGATTGGCTTCTCAGCTCCAGGGTAGTCTGGAAATACCCTAACAGTGCAGATGTACTGGCTCTGGTTGAAGTCTCGGTACTGTTCCTCCACTGTGTACTCGGGGTACCAGCGGTAACCGCACACCGACATCACCCTGACCAGCATGGCCGTATGACCCGGTACATCAATGCACCTGGTCAGACGTACCACCTGACAAGAAGGACGGCCAGGCATCTGTAAATAGAAAATAATGCAAAAGCATTAGAGCTCCGAATGAAAAATTGGGCAGCATAATGGCTGTAAATGCTCAAAAACAAATTTTGAGACAACCCAAAAATGGAATAGCGTAACCACTCAACTATCAAGTTCCACTCTCTGATCATTAAGCTTACTTCCTTTTTCCTAGGAATGAAAGGAACCCAATATCTCTTGACCCGTAGTCCTATAATCTACCGATCAGAAACACGAGCCTAGAAGAAGATGAGTAACCTAGTCCTTAATTCCCGCAGAAAAGATGAGGATGACCAGAATAGAATAACTTGAGAAGAGGACAAGAGTCTTACGTTCCCTTCCACAAACAATTCCCTTATATAACTAAAGCAATTCTAGACTCAACTTCGACCAGTTTGGCTTAGTAATCCTACAGTCAGTCAGGCTCTGATACCAACGCTGTCGGGACCCCGATCCTAAGCCATAGAAATCCAGCCTGTAACACATCGTATCCCTTTGCGGTCTCACGTACGGTTAACTCCACGGCTGCAGCCTTACCTTAGCCGGGACCGTTTGCGTCTTTTGACTCACGTATGCAATAGTGTCGCTAGCATTCCAATGTCAAAGAACCCGGATCGACATGTCTAGTCATAAACCAAAGTGGCGGTACCGCACAAGGACAGGCATACATGACCCAACAAAGCAGGTGTCGGTCATCAGCGAATGTAGACGAGTCGTAGCAAGCTACAAGGACTCCATTACATCGCGTGACATTTCCCCAAAGGGGACAGACACAACAGCTAAGAAGGACACATGCCGGTCAACCAATGTGTCCGGAGCAGTAGCGAACTACCAAGGCTCGTTGGATCACAAAGGGGCATTTCCTTGTAAGGAGTGCTACTAAAGTTCACGACTAGGTAATCGAACCCCATACATATCAAGTACGACACAGGTACTCATGGCATACCGATATGTATAGATACATCGATGGCATCACAACATAACCATAAACATACAAGCTTTATTTAAGAGGCTCGGAAGAGCCACACACATAATATTACACATTAAGGATCTCACGACCCATAATAGCAGTCATTCAGTTACAAGCCAGCGGAAGAGCTTTAAACTGTCTGAGTACAGACAGGACAACTAGAAGGCACATGGCCTGACTATACTACAGATCCAACGTAGGGCCAGATCGTAGCTGGGACACCAGCTAATCGTCGTCGTCGATGTCTACGAAGAACCCTCCATTAGGGTCATTAGCAACCGTTGCAACATTTATTAAGCAAACATGAGTACGAAGGTACTCAGCAAGACTTTAGGATAACTAACTACTCATGCAAGGTATCAAAAGGTTATTGTGGAGTTTCATGCGGAAAGCCAGCATTTGATTCGTGGCTAGACAACTTGCATTTTGAAATAATTTTGACAACTTGATTTTTTGCACACGAGTCCACTAACACCACAACAATACATTATCGTGGAATCATTCCGTCTCCAAACAGAAATGCTGTCCACGACACTCACGCTTATCTTGACAATTTTATGAGTAGCCATTGAAGTTATCTATGAACTACATATGTCTCCAAGTAGTCCATATCCGCGGACGCGGCTATTCGAATAGATCATAACCCTGCAGGGGTGTACTTCGTCACACACACTCTCGCCACTTATCGCCATGTGCACGTCATGCACCTCAGCAACCTTCAAGCGGAAGCCTAGCGAGGGAGTCGGCCACGACCGTTAACCACACTAGTACCTGGTCCAGGTTTATCGCCTATCTGAGAGTAACCCGTACGGAAGTCCGGCCGAGGTTTCCGCCACGGCCTCAAACGATGTGCATAGGGTTCCCAAGCCCACCATCCGGGTGCCACTTGGTACACCGTGCCACTGCCTACCGCATCACGGCCCACCTCTCAGGTCAGCACCATGCACGGCCTCCAGCATTACTATAAACACCAGAAACTACTTGCAACTCCTGGACCGAGTACTAAGCGATTAATAGGCCGAGCGGGGTCATATTTCAGGGCCCAGCATGTGGTAGTATCTAGTCTTGGATTACATACACGGAACTCAGTTTCTAAGGACGGTTCCAATGAAACAACCCGCCATGTACTCCTACACAGCCTTTCACCGGTACCTTTACCAAATCAGGTTCAACACACAACCTTTGCTTACCGAACACATTCTCACAATTCTGTTCATATCCCAGATGACAGACCATGCACAACTCCAAGCATAGCATGCATAGCAGGATAAGGCACATCATGGCTCAAGAAACTACCAGGTATGCTAGGTTGCAAGGTTTGGCTATTTACTGTGACAAGGTTAGGTCATGCAAAGGAAGTGGGTTCAACTAACGTGGCAATAGCATTTGAAGCATTTGATCCTAATGCAATAAATAAGTGCAGGAGCAAGAACATGGGAATTATCGGGATGATCAAAAGGGTTGCTTGCCTTGTTGCTCAGAGGAGGGACAATATCCGTCAGACGGATATTCGGTGGAATCCGGGGGTGCGGAGCCTACCCAGATGAATGGAACAATCAATAACAATCATATGCAAACAAGATGATGCATTAGCATGGCATGAGAATGCAAGGTGATAAACTATTATAATCAACATGTATTAGGTTTGAAATTGATTTGAATCACATTCGAATATCAACTCAAACGAGGTATTCTCGGATACCGATTTAATTGATTCGACCTGATGCTCAGATCAACTTGATGTTAACATGCATGAGATGTCATGTTAAGGTACTGTTTTGTAATTAGGACAGTGTGTGATCATGTCATTCATAATGAAATTTGAATATTTTCCAAATTCCATTTATAAAGTATTTATAAGAATTGGCTTATTCATTAATCTACATGTTTGGGTTATGTAACTTTTTCAAACATGAATGAAAGTAGCATATTCAGATTCCTTGAATTTTTCTGATACTTTTTCATATATAAATTATTTTCATTGGAGTTACAGATTAATTTCTATGAATTTTTGAAGTTTTAAACATTTCTGGAATTATTTTTATACTGGGAAATACTTTTACTGCATCAGCATGACATCAGCAGGTCCATCTAGCCGTTGAAAGTCAAACCTAACCAGTGGGACCCACTGGTCAGTGTCTCTCGCAATTTTTAGATTAGGATTAATCCTATTTAGTTAATTAAACTCACTGGACCCACATGTGAGTGTCTTATTAATTTAACTGATTTCTTTTTATAATCTCTAATCTTACCAGAGGCTGGCCCCACCAGTCTGTGGCTCAGGCCAGCCGAGATCCACCGGCGGCGAGGTCGTCCTCGCCGGCGGGGAGCTTCCGGCGAGCACCAGAACGTCGGGGGGGCTCGAAATTGACGCACAGAGGGCCAAACGCACGGCTGAGACCATGGGAGGAACGGCCACTCGATGGCGCGCACGATGGGACAAGCCCCAGGGGCTGGGGTGGCCGGGATCAACGCCGGCGATGAGCTTGGCGGCGACCAAGTTCGGCCATCGTCGAAGCCATCGAATACAGGGTCAAAACGTGCGGGGCTGGGCACTGAACGTATCTACATGATGTCCTGAGGCTGTTGGTGGCCTCAGACTGACCAACCCGTCACCGGAGGGCTGCCGGCGACGAGCTGCAGCGGGGGTCCTCATCGGGCTCCGATGGAACTAAGCCTAGAGGAGGGGATCGACGGGGAGAGCTTAGGGGAAATGACTGCATGCTCACAGGGAGTGCAGTGGTGGCGTTAGTTTGCTCGGGGATGGGCTGAGGGCGACGAATCGAGCAGAGCTCGCCGGCGGCCGAGGGTTGAAGACGACGGTGTCGAAGGCGTTGCAGGGCTCGGGAAGGCTTCGGCTTCTGCAGGGAGGACCAGATCGACGAGGCGGAGCTAACGGCGTGCTCAGCAAGAGGATCCTATGGCTAGGGGCACGGGTAGCTCGAGCTTTGCTCGGGCTCCAATGGTGGCAGAAGGAGGGAGGAGAGATCCGAGAGGAGGGGGAGAACTGGCGCTGGGAATGGATAGGGGTGGCCTCGGGGAGCTTATCCCCGGCCTTGCCAGCGCGAGGCGGCGGCCAGGCAGGCGCACAGGTGTGTGGCCGCGCCGGAGAACGCGGCGGCCACCTCCTGCTCCTACTCGCGCGGGGGAGGAGACGACTCGGGAAGATGGGCTGGGCCAGGCTAGGCGACAGGTAAGGATTTTTCATTTTCTTTCTGTTTTTGTTTCTGTTTTGCTACTTCCCTGGTTTTCTATTTATTTCAACTCCCAAATAAATTGTAAAAACTATGTTAAGCACCCTAGAATATTTGTCGGAATATTTCCAACCATTCATAAAGTTTTCAACATTTTTGAAGATTTAAAGTTTCTGATTTCAAATTTAAAACTAGAAACCAGTAGCTTTTTGCATTTATTTAAAATGCTTAAAGTGTCAAGAAAATAGTTTTCTTCATTGCTCATTTACTTTCATGATTTATCAGTAAGTTTGAACTTTTCTTGAGGCCATTTTGGGTTCATTGATTTTAACTAGTTTGAGATTTCCTTTATTTAAAGAAGTGGCTAGGGTTTGAGTTTTTCCTTCACCTCTTTCTTTGTTCTTGTTGAAAGTTTCTTAGATGTAATGCAAAGAAGACATGAGCACAAGACTAACTTGCTTAAGGTGTCACGGATGTGACAGAATGTCCACCACCAAGTCCTCACTTCATGTCGCTCCACTATCAAGCAACCATGACACCCCCCGGAAGCAAACCCTTACATAAGATCAATGCTTGGATTTAGGTACATATTCTTTAATGGGTCCTTTCAAGTTAGTAACAAGGATCTCACGAACCCAAATAGACCATTCAATGTACTCATAAGTAGAACCAAAAAATTTAGCAACGACATTTCCATCACTAGCACGACATAAAACATAAGAAGGGTTAAAGTAACCGGCATTGTTGGAAGGTAGGATTTTGCCCTTCTTGGCATTACCACCCTTAGCTTTGTCCTTATTCTTCTGATGCGTACCCTCCTCGGCTTTAGAAATGTTTCCTTGAGCAGGGGAGGTTTCTTGGTCTTGATCTTCTTGTTCTTCTTGGACTTGGGTGTAAACCCAACTCCTTCTTTTGCAACTACTTCCTTTTGATTGCTCAAAAGGTCAATAAGATTCTTTTCGCCTTGGATGCATGTCACAAGGTCTTTCTAAAGTTGATCTTTTAACTTGGCATTCTCCTCCACAAGATGCACATCCTCAGAACAAGGGTTAGTAGCATTGACATTATCAATGAAGATGAAAGGAGAGCACGTGGATATTTCCTTAGTAAGTTTTACTTGGATTTGAGCAAGAGACTCTTTTAGAGAAGCATTCACACTCTTCAAAGCTTTGCGAGTCTTGTAAAGTGTGACAACCTACTCATTGAGTCTATCATCATCAACCCCAAGTGCATCCTTTTCAGATTTGAGCACACGAAAAAGAGTACAAGCATGATCAAGATATTTTTGTAATTTATCCACGTCATCATTGTATGACTCCTCAAGATTCAAACGATGACCTTGATCTTCCTCAAGAGCAATGGAAACATCTGCTATCTCGTCGGCATAGTCACGACTATGTCCTTGTAATGTACAAATAGTTTCTTCATGAGATTCAGTTTGTTTACTAGCCTTAGCTAGTTGTTCCATGAGAGAAACAAAATGCTTATTGGTGCTACCCTTGACCTTTCTCATGAATCTATCAAAGGAATTTTCCTCTACATTTACCTCCTCTTTTTCATATCCACTTTCCGTAGGAGAAGGGATAGTGAAAATGGTAGTTTTGAAGTTGGGGGTTACCTTGTTGTATGCATTGTCCATAAGGCACTTGGAAATGCGGTTCTCGTTGGGGGCGTCGAAGAGGGACACCATGCTTGGAGAAGAGGATACAATGGCCACCGTGGCCATTTCCATTACTTCATCAATTGCATCACCGTCATCATCCTCATCGGAGAGGTACTCTTCTTGAGCCACCAACACCTTTTGGGGCATCTTCTTGGAGAAGTTGTTCTTGTTGGGGAAGGCTTGGCCTTGTCTTTGTGAATAAGCTTGCCAACATTGTCTTACCTCTTCTCATAAGGACAATCTGCCACAAAGAGACTCACACTGCCACAATTGTAGCAAGTCCTCACATGTTGCTTGCCCCTAGGCCCACTTGTGTGGTTCTTGAATAAGTTGGGCCTTGAGTTTCTCTCATTTCCCCAAAATTGCATTGACGCAAGAGGCATGTGCTCGTGGTATGTATCTTTGGTGTTTTGGGGACAACTTTCCTCTTCTTCTTCTTCATCTTCCTCCAAAATAGCCTTGGCCTTCAAATCAAGTTCGGAGGAGTCCTTTCTTGGCCGTTGTACATGATATAGAGCATTGTTGGCAATCTTTCTCAATATGTTCATGTCAATGAACTCATCAAAGATATTTCTTGAGGATAATGAGTGAAAGTCCGGCCTTTGCCGGATGACGGAGGACATGGCCTTGTTGAAATGCATGATAGCCTTTAGAAACTTCTGCTTGATACAATTGTCATACACATCCTTGCTTCCATGATTTTGAAGAGTAACAACAAGGGTTGTCACTCTCCAGTAGAGCTCATGAGGGTCGTCATCATCAAGCATCACAAAATAATCGTCTGCCTCAAGAATCACGCCATAGTTGGACCGTTGAATACTTGATCTTCCCTTGTACACGTAAATAATGTGCTCCCAACAATCTTTGGAACGAGTGAAGAGATGCAAGTGAGTAAGATATTCAATTGGAATAGTTGCTTGAAGGATGAACAAGGCGGAGTGATTGACCTGATTGTCGACCTCTTCTCTTGTAGTGAGGTGCTTGGATCATGTGGGTAGTACCCATGCTCAATGATTATCCAAAGTTGTGTTGAGTTGTGATTCAAATGATCCTTTATGAGAAAAAACCAATTAGCAAAATCATTCTTAACAAGTTTAGGAGGAGGACCAAGTTTAATAATATGCGGTGGGTGAACTCATCCTACATAGACCACGAGAGGGGGAACTAAGGCATAGGTATCCGCCCCGCTTGTTCCTTGAGGCAACTTACTCTTATCACTACTAACCCTCTCCTTATCGGAGTTAGCATCCGACTCAGGAGGAGTGGGGCTAAGCACTCGCAATGAGTTGATAGGAAGTTTGAGCCCCTCAAGGAAATCTTTAAGCATGGATCTGACCTTGGTAGCCACTGAGAATCTAAGTGAGGACATAACACCATTTAGATCCTCTCGGGAGACCATGTTCACATGCACATCCCCAGATGACCCCACAACCCGACCCTCTTCATCAACCATACTCTTTGGGTGGTGAAACCCTTAATCAAGAGACGTAGCTCTCATACCAATTGAAAGGATCGATATGGTTGAATAGAGGGGGGTGAATAGGCAACTACCAATTTTAGGCATTTCTTTAACAAAATAAGTCTAACAACAAAAATATTATCTAGATATGCAACCAAGTGAGGAACCTATATGATGCTAAAAACAACAATAATAAGCAAGTAACAAATACAAGTAAAGATGAGAAGTGACCACAAGTGGAACCAATGAAGACGAGGATGTGTTTCCGAAATTCCTTCCCTTTGAGGGGAAGTACGTCTCCCTTAGAATGGTGTGGAGGCACCATGCTCCCCAAGATGCAACTAAGGCCACCATATTCTCCTCAAGCCCTCACACAATGCAAGGTGTCGTGATTCCCCTAGTGGTGCCCTTGAAGGTGGCAACCAGACCTTTACAAACAAGGTTCGGGCAATCTCCACAACTGAATTAGAGGCTCCCAACGGAACCACGAAGCTTCACCACAATGGACTATGGCTTTGAGGTGACCTCTTCCATCTAGGGTGCTCAGACGACCAAGAGTAACAAAATCCACACAAGAAAGTATGGGGGAATCAAGTTTCCTTTGGTGGAAGTGTAGATCTAGTTCTGCTCCTTCAATCCCTAGTAAATCAACAAGTTTGAGTGGCTAGAGAGAGAGAGAGATCGGGAAAAAAGCATGGAGGGCATCAATGGTGGAGAAAGAGAGGTAGGAGGTAAAATGCTAGGTGGAAGAAGCGCCACTTTATATAGTGCCCCCCATTTCCAACCGTTGCAACCGGTTTCTCAATGTGGCGATACAACCGGCGCGTGCACTGGTACAACCAGTGCACACACATAATTCGCACTAGCCCTAACCAACGGTACAATCGGTGGTCGGGGTGGTAGTACCGCTCATCCAAAAGGACAGGAACAACCACCCTACAATGCCCCAACAACCACTTGGAAATAGATAGGAATCACCGTGAGCGATGTTGGCGCGGTGGTTGCCACGGTGCAACCGCTAGGAGAGATACGAGGATGCGACTAAGTCTTGTGCAGTACAACCACCGTAGACACCGGTAGTATCGGTCAAATGGGCATGACTGGAACTACCAAACCACAACCGCCCAAGTACAACACCACAACAGAGACGAGTCCGGTGGTGGGGCGGTACTGGGCCGGTACAATTGCGTGATGCCTCCACTCGAGGGTTAGCCAGACTTTGGCGGTACAATCGCCCGGAGGCAATAGCACAACCGCTCGGGAGCACCCTGAGAGCAACAACTCTAGGGTTTCACCCCTGGAGTGGTAGTTATACCTGACGTACCAATCCCAGCGGTACAACCGATGGAACAAGTGGTACAACTGCTATGAGAGAAAGAAAGTTATGAGGAGAAGAAATGAGGACCTCTCTCAAAGATCGGAAGGAATCTGAGTGGGAGATAAATGATGCGTACGTGCATTAATTCACCCACTACCTTCTGATGTGAATTCCCTCTTAATAGTATGGCTTCCCTATGACCAAAGAAAAAAACACGTAGAGAACACCATCTTCGTTCTTTTCCGCCCGGAGGGAAAGCACAATCATCTTGCGTCCTAAATGAGGTCCCTAAAGAGCTTGACACACGATAAGATCGCATAATGAGTTGTCATCATCACCAAAACACCAAGGCAGGAAAATACCCAAACAGAGGCAAACCTAAAACAAAGTCCATAGATATATCTTCCCAAGGAACACAAGGTATAGGCAAAGGCATATATGAACCATGAGGATTGAGTCGTGACTTATGTTTTTGACATGTAGTGGAGCGAGCAACAAAACTGTCGACATCCCGTCACATTTTTGGCCAAAATAAATGTGTAGCAAGTACGTTCTCCGTCTTCTTCATGTCAAATTGTCCCATTAATCCTCCTCCATGTGGCTCCTACAACAATAAAAAACGAATGGAGATAGCTGGAATGCATAGCTTGTTAGCACGAAACATAAATCCATCATTAATGATGAACTTATTACATGTTCTCTCTTCTTTACAATTCTGCAACACATCTTTAAATTCAACATCAAGCACATATTGATCTTTGATAGTCTCCAACCCAAATATTTTAAAGTCAACTTGTGAAAGCATGGTATAACAACGAGACAATGCATCCGCAATAACATTTTCTTTACTCTTCTTGTGTTTAATGACATAAGGAAAAGTATCAATGAATTCAACCCATTTAGCATGTTGACAGGATAGATATGGTTGACTAGAAGGGGGTGAATAGGCAATTAAAAAAATTTAAGCTTTTCTTTAAAAAAATTAGGTTTAGCAACAAATAGGTTATCTAGGTTTGCAACTAGGTGAGCAACCTATATGATGCTAACAACAACAACAATAAGCAATAAGTAAAGACAAGTAAAGGTAAGAAATAACCACAAGTGGAACTGATGAAGACAAGGATGTGTTCCCGAAGTTCCTTCCCTTCGAGGGGAAGTACGTCTCCGTTGGAGCGGTGTGGAGGCACAATGCTCCCAAAGATGCCACTAAGGCCACCGTATTCTCCTCACACCCTCAAACAATGTGAAGTGTCATGATTCCACTAAGTGGTGCCCTTGAAGGTGGCAACCGAACCTTTACAAAAAGGGCGGGGCTCTCTCCACAACTCAATTGGAGGCTCCCAACAAAACCACAGAAGTTCACCACAATGGAATGTGGCTCCAAGGTGACATCTTTCGTCTAGGGTGCTCAAACACCCAAAAGTAACAAGATCCACACAAGAACTTGGGGAAATTAATTTTCCTTTGGTGCAAGTGTAGATCTAGGTCTTCTCCTTCAATCCCTAGCAAGACAACAAGTTTGGGTGGCTAGGGAGAGATATAGGGCAAGAAAGCTTTAGTGCGTCAATGGTGGAGAGAGCGAGGTAACATATAAGAGGGAGGAAGAAGAAAGCCCTCCTTATATGGCCCCCCAGATTTCTAACCGTTACAGATATTTTGCACCGAGCGGTACAACCGGTTGTCAGGCTGGTACAACCGGTGTTCCCATTTTAGAGGAACAACCGGTCAACCACTGCCCTACAACCGGGCCAAAACAGAAAGTTGGTCGTGAGGTTTCACAAGCCATGGGTGCTGGGCGTGGCTAAGTCCCAAGCGGTACAACCGCTTGGAACCCTGGTAGTACCTGCTATAATTAATATAGTGGTACAACGGGGCCACCACCGCCCAACAACCGCAGTGAAACAGGGTCATGGCCGGTTGTGGACCGGTGCAGGGCCGGTACAACCGCCCAGGTGTTGAGCGGTGCAACCGCCCATGACAACTGTACAACCGGTCAGTTAGAAAACCAGGGACCTCTGTCTCAATGATGCGATGGAATGAGATGGGTGCAAAAGTGTGAAAGAAGAATTTATTCACCCATAGACTTCCAATGTAGATTCCCTCTTAATAGTACGGGATCCCTACGACCAAAGAGAATAGAAACACAGGGAACATGTCTTCGATCTTTTCCGTTTGGAGTGTCTTGTGTCTAACATATGATACCTGCATACTTGACACCCGGTTAGATAATATAGTGAGTTGTCATCATCACCAAAACACTTAAGCAGGAAGTGCCCTTACAATCTCCCCTTTTTTTGTGGAGCATGACAACAACACGATTTGCATAGATGGTCTCTAAAGTAGAAGTGGAGCTCCCCCTTGCTGTGTGCCGCAGATGAGACAGAAACCGGAATTGGAGCTCCCCCTTGGTTTTAGAGACCATCCAGAGGGTACATAGAGGAATTTAAAATTAAGGAGCATATGTACGAGATAACGAGTAGAACTTTAAATGATATGGGTAATAATAAACATAGTATCCACAGAGACACAAATAGTCTCCACACGATAGGTTCAAGACCAACTAACAAGCAAATAAGAGTTCAACTTGAAAATCAAAACAAAATATACTACAAAATGATAGCGAGATCCCCCATGCAAATACCGTCATGATATAGCTCTCTCCCCCTTTGGCATCAGGACACCAAAAAGGAAAAGAGCGATGATATCGCCCCGGTGCTCGGTAGAGCTCGTCAGATCCATCAGACTCCTCGGAATCACCACTAGCAAACTCATGATCACCAACACCATCATCACTATCAAACACACCCGGAGTAGCAGCAGTAGAGGAGGTAGCAGGCTGACGAGAGACCTCATCATTTGTCAAAGTGCTATGACCATAGATCCACTTCTCCTCGGGGGTGATGGACTTCTCAGAACCACTTGCTACCTCAAGCTTGAGAGCCCGCATTATGTGGATCTGTTTGCACCTAGCAAGCTTCTCATTGACATGGGCTACATAGAGCTTCTGCTGATCATGAGCTTGGAGGCAGAAGGTCTTCTCTAACTTATCTGAGAACTTGGAGACCCAAGATGGCTTCGCAGATGTAGGAAGCTCAAAGTCACTGTCACTGGAAGTAGCAAAAACATCCTCAGGCGCGTCCTCGGGGAAGCGAGGAGCAGCATGCTTCTTCTTCCGGAGTTGCTTGACCTCATGCTCAGTGAGATTCCCGGGAGAATAGAGAGGCTCGCCAGGCCTACGAACTGCCCACATAGATTTGAGGAAGCACAAAATGAATGGAGCATACTTGGGGACCAACTTGTAGTGAACCGTGGTGTAGAGTTCCTCCCATAACCATTTGGAAGCATCAAATGTGGCCCCAATGCAAGCCATATCTCGAATAATAACAAGACGATCAATGACGTAACGATGAATCTCATCTTGATTGCCCACCTTGGGCAGGGGAACATTCCAGAAAACATGATGCAGAATATCATAAACCGGCAGTAGGTCCTTAGAGGAGCCAGCAATCCCACACCCGGGGATGTACAAGGGAGCAAGCTTCACCTTATCCATCGCATGAGCCCGATCATGAGGACGAATTCCGCCCTTCTCAGCGAGACCGATATCATCATGCCCAAGAGCATTGCAGAAGGCACGCCACTAGACCTTGAAAAACTCATCACGACACATGAAGGTAAGGGTGTGAGAGTCATCAGTGCAAAAGTGAACAGTGGCATAGAATTGGTGAATGATCTGCACATCAAAGGTACAGTTGAGTGTCATGAGCTTGAGCAAGTAAAATTCGTCACAGAGAGTATATGCTTCTCCAAAGTAGTCCATGTTGTTCTTCAAGTGCTCAATGTCAATAGTCCACTTCTTGGCAAACTTGTTCTTGTGATAGTCATAGAACTCATGCACAATGCACATCTCAAGCGCATTCCAAAACTGAGGGGTGGTCTGATACATCTCCAACGTATCTATAATTTTTGATGGTTCCATGCTATTATCTTGTCAAACTTTGGATGTTTTGTATGCCTTTTTTATCTTTTTTGGGACTAACTTATTAACTCAGAGCGAAGTGCCAGTTCCTGTTTTTTCCGTGTTTTTGACCCTTTTCATAGGAGGATTTTAAACGGTGTCCAAAGGGAATAAAACTTCCGAAAATATTTTTTCCGGAACAGAAGATACACACGGGACGTGAGAACCAAGGCAGAGGCCACCAGGGAACGCCACAAGCCCCCTAGGCGCGGCCAGGGGGGCCGCGCCTATCAGGCTTGTGGGCCCCCTGTGACTCGTCTGCCCTACCTCTTCCGCCTATAAATTCCCGAAAAATCCAAAACTGCGCGAGAGATCCACGAAAATACTTTTCCCCCGCCGCAAGCTTCTGTCTCCACAAGATCCCATCTCGGGCACGTTCTCATGCCCTGCCAGAGGGGGGATTCGGATACGGAGGGCTTCTTCATCAACACCATCACCTCTCCGATGATGCGTGAGTAGTTCACCATAGACCTTCGGGTCCATAGCTAGTAGCTAGATGGCTTCTTCTCTCTCTTGGATCTTCAATACAAAGTTCTCCATGATCTTCATGGAGATCTATCCGATGTAATCTTCTTTTGCAGTGTGTTTGTCGAGATCCGATGAATTGTGGATTTATGATCAAATTATCTATGAATCTTATTTGAGTTTCTTCTTATCTCTTATATGCATGATTTCATATCCTTGTAATTCTCTTCGAGTTGTGGGTTTTGTTTGGCCAACTTGATCTATGATTCTGGCAATGGGAGAAGTGCTTGGTTTTGGGTTCATACCGTGCGGTGACCTCACGCAGTGACAGAAGGGGTAGCGAGGCACGCATCGTGTTGTTGCCATCAAGGGTAAAAAGATGGCGTTTACATCATTGGTTTGAGTTTATCCCTCTACATCATTTCATCTTGCTTAAGGCGTTACTCTGTTCGTCATGAACTCAATACACTAGATGCATGCTGGATAGCGGTCGATGTGTGGAGTAATTGTAGTAGATGCAAAAAGTATCGGTCTACTTGTTTCGGACATGGTGCATGCTGGATAGCGGTCGATGCTTGATACGTCTCCAACGTATCTATAATTTTTTATCGTTTCATGCTATTATCTTGTCAAACTTTGGATGTTTTGCATGCCTTTTATATATTTTTTGGGACTAACTTATTAACTCAATGCCAAGTGCCAGTTCCTGTTTTTGCCATGTTTTTGACCCCTTTCAGAGGAGGATTTTGAACGGAGTCCAAACGGAATGAAACCGCCAAAAAGATTTTTTCCGAAACAGAAAAAGATCGGGAAGCTGGAGAATCAGGGCAGGGGGCCTGCAGGGAGCCCACAAGCCCTCATGGCGCGGCCAGGGGGGCCTGATACGTCTCAAACGTATCTATAATTCTTGATGGTATCATGTTCTTATCTTGTCAACTTTGGATGTTTTATATACCTTTTATATCTTTTTTGGGACTAACTTATTAATTCAGTGCCAAGTGCCAGTTCCTGTTTTTCTGTGTTTTTGACTCTTTTCAGATCTGATTTTGGAACAGAGTCCAAACGGAATAAAATCCCCGAAATAATTTTTTTCAGAACAAAAGAAGATCGGGGGACTTGAGGGCCAAGGCAGGAGAGACACAGGGGGCCCACAAGCCATGTAGCCACCACCAGGGGGGCCGGCGGCTACCAGGCTTGTGCCCCCCTGGAGCTCCCCTGCCCTAGCTCTTTCGCCTATATATTCCCAAAAATCCCAGAAAAAATGAGGGCATCCACGAAAACACTTTTCCGCCGTCGCAAGCTTCCGTTTCCGCGAGATCTCATCTGGAGACCCTTCCCGGTGCCCTGCCGGAGGGGACTTTGGAGTTGGAGGGCTTCTACATCAACATCATCGCCTCTCCAATGACTCGTGGGTAGTCCACTTCAGACCTACGGGTTCGTAGTTAGTAGCTAGATGGCTTCTTCTCTCTCTTGGATCTTCAATACAAAGTTCTCCATGATATTCATGGAGATCTATCCGATGTAATCCTCTTTGGCGGTGTGTTTGTCGAGATCCTATGAATTGTGGATTTGTGATCAGATTATCTATGAATTATATTTGAGTCTTTTCTGATTTCTTATATGCATGATTTGATATCCTTGTAAGGCTCCCCGAGTCTTGGGTTTTGTTTGGCCAACTAGATCTATGATTCTTGCAATGGGAGAAGTGCTTGGTTTTGGGTTCATACCGTGTGGTGACCTTTCCCAGTGACAGAAGGGGCAGCAAGGCACGCATCGTGTTGTTGCCATCAAGGGTAACAAGATGGGCTTTTATCATAGATATGAGATTGTCCATCTACATCATGTCATCTTTCTTAAGGCGTTACTCTGTTCTTATGAACTTAATACACTAGATGCATGCTAGATAGCGGTCGATGTGTGGATTAATAGTAGTAGATGCAGAAAGTATCGGTCTACTTGTTTTGGACGTGATGCCTATAGATATAATCATTGCCATAGATAACCTCACGACTTTGCGCGGTTCTATCAATTGCTTGACAGTAATTCTTTCACCCACCGTCTACTTGCTTTCATGAGAGAAGCCACTAGTGAACACTACGCCCTCGGGTCTATTCAGAACTATCGTCTCCACTTTCACTTTTACTTTGCTTTGTTTACTTTTTGCTTCCAGTTCTCACTTTGCAAACAATCTATAAGGGATTGACAACCCCTTCATAGCGTTGGGTGCAAGCTCTTGTGTTTGTGCAGGTACTTGTGACTTGACACGATCCTCCCACTGGATCGATACCTTGGTTCTCAAAACTGAGGGAAATACTTACCGCCGCTGTGCTACATCACCCTTTCCGATTCGAGCGAACACCAAAGCAAGGCTCCAAGGCCACGGGGGAATCCTTTGCATATTTTCCAAGGAAGTCCCTTAAGGCGTAGCCATAGCAGAAGGATTCCTCGCGTTGTTGTCGAGGAGTATCAAGACAAGAATAGTCTCCCGTCAACACGCCTATTTCTCTCGCCGTTGGAAGGTCTTTTGTTGCAGTAACAGGGTCGCGCCTCCCTGTCTTGTGGGCTCCCTGGGCCACCTCTGCCCTAGGTTTTGTGCCTATATATTCCCTAAAATCCCAGAAAAAAATCAGGAGATCATCAAAAAGTACTTTTCCGCCGCCGCAAGCTTCTTTCTCCGCAAGATCCCATCTGGGGCACGTTCTGGTGCCCTGCCGGAGGGGGATTCGGACACGGAGGGCTTCTTCATCAATACCATGACCTCTCCGATTATGCATGAGTAGTTCACCATAGACCTACGGGTCCATAGCTAGTAGCTAGATGGCTTCTTCTCTCTCTTGGATCTTCAATACAAAGTTCTACATGATGTTCATGGAGATCTATCCGATGTAATCTTCTTTTGCGGCGTGTTTGTCGAGATCCGATGAATTGTGGATTTATGATTTGATTATCTATGAATCTTATTTGAGTTTCTTCTGATCTCTCTTATGCATGATTTCATATCCTTGTAATTCTCTTCGATTTGTGGTTTTTTTTGGCCAACTAGATCTATGATTGTTGCAATAGAAGAAGTGCTTGGTTTTGGGTTCATACCGTGCGGTGAACTCACCCAGTGACATAAGGGGTAGCGAGGCACGCATCGTGTTGTTGCCATCAAGGGTAAAAAGATGGGGTTTTCATCATTGGTTTGAGATTATCCCTCTACATCATGTCATCTTGCTTAAGGCGTTACTCTGTACGTCTTGAACTCAATACACTAGATGCATGCTGGACAGCGGTCGATGTGTGGAATAATAGTAGTATATGCAAAAAGTATCGGTCTACTTGTCTCGGACGTGATGCCTATATGTATGATCATTGCCTTAGATATCGTCATGTCTTTGCGCGGTTCTATCAATTGCTCGACAGTAATTTGTTCACCCACCGTAATATTTGCCATTTTGAGAGAAGCCTCTAGTGAACACTATGGCCCCGGGGTCTACTCCACACCATATTTTCAGCCTTACACTTTTTCTTCGTTGCACTTCCCGCCTTCAGATCTCACTTTGCAATCATTCTTGAAGGGATTGACAACCCCTTTATAGCGTTGGGTGCAAGCTCTTTGTGTTTGTGCAGGTACTCTGGACTTGATGAGATTCGCCTACTGGATTGATACCTTGGTTCTCAAACTGAGGGAAGTACTTACTGCTCCTGTGCTGCATCACCCTTTCCTTTTCAAGAGAAAAACCGACGCAAGCAAGATAAGTAGCAAGAAGAATTCCTAGCGTTGCCGGGGAAGGACTTTTGTTGCCGTAGCAGGGAGGCACCAAATACAGGGCGCCGGAGGCACTCCGACGTGGTGGTGATGGCGGCAGGCGACTAGGGCACCGAGAGGAGAGTTGGGCACGAAGGGGAAACCCAGTACCCATTCGGCCTGGCCCTCTTTTTAAGCGTCGGTTGCCGCAACCGGTTGTACCTCTCCAAAGAGCAGTTGTACCAGTCGAGTACAACCTCATAATTAGAGTAGAACCGCAAACTCAAACCAGTTGTACCGCTGCAGACTAACAACGGATGATTAGTGTTTGTATTGCTGTTAGCACTAGTTGTACGCCCTGCCTTAGTCACCACCACCAGGAATCCATGCGTACAAGTTTTGGAAAAAGAGTCGGTTTCAGGGAGAGGACATCTTGGGACAGAGAACAAGCAAGGGGAGTATGGTGGGGTAAGATCCAAGGTGATCAAGAAGAATCACAAAAGGAATACAAACCTTGAAGGATACCACACCTAAAACTTAAGCCAACAAGAAGCGCAAAGAAGGACCAACAAAGATGCAACAAAAAGAAACACCAAAGGCAAATACCTCACTAAGAGGGGGCAGTAGCCGAGGCCATCTATGTTTGAGTGAACTAGTATGGCACCACGAAGATTTTAACCTTGGGACCATGGCCAAAACTCGTCTTTGTGACACAAATACCGTCAAAAATGGCGAATGTGAAAGATTTGATTGTTTTATGCATAATAGGAGGAGGGTAGTTCAATCAGAGAACTAGACTCCCCCTAAATTCATGCCTACATCTAAATATAATATAATGATGAGAGTGGTGGGATGTGCCTAATTTCAATGTAAATTGCTCAAATTAATGATATTTCGATCATTCTTAACTCGCGAAATCTTGCTTCATTCAAAGGCTTTGTGAAGATATCTGCAAGCTGTTCATTGGTGTTGGCGTAAATGATATCAATCTCCCACGCTTGATATGCTCCCGGATGAAGTGGTGATGAATACTGATGTGCTTCGTCTTGTAATGTTGAACTGGATTGTTGGAGATTGAGATGGCACTAATATTGTCACAATAAAGAGGCACTTTGTCACAAGTGACACCATAATCCTTTAAAGTTTGCCTCATCCATAGCAATTGAGCACAGCAACTTGCAGCATCTACATATTCAGCCTCGATGGATGAGCGGGAAACACAATTTTGTTTCTTGGAAGACCAACTTACGAGAGAGTGGCCAAGGAATTGGCAACCTCTGGAAGTTGACTTCCTATCCACACGATCTCCCATCCAATCCGAATGCGAATATCATGTGAAATCAAATGAAGCCCCTTTGGGATACCATAAGCCAAAGTTTGGGGTATGAGCCAGATATTGAAAGATTCCCTTGACCACAACTTAGTGAATTTCCTTAGGTGCCGATTGAAATCATGCAAAAATTCCCACACTCAACATAATATTCAGTCTAGATGCACAAATGTAAAGCAGAGATCCAATCATGGAGCGATATACCTTTTGAACCACACCTTTACCATTGGGATCAAGCTCAAGATGGCAGTTGAGAGGCATGGGAGTGTTGGCCTTGGCTGGTTTGAGATCATCCATCTTGAACCTTTTGACCATCTCTTGAGTGCATTTTTCTTGATTGATGAAGGTTCCTTGACTTCATTGCTTGACTTCGAATCCAAGGAAAAACTTTAACTCTCCCATCATAGACATCTCAGACTCTTTAGTCATTAGTGCAGCAAATTCTTCAATAAAAGCTTTTTTAGGAGAACAAAAGATAATATCATCAACATATAGTTGACATATGAACAAGTTCCCTTTGACCTTCTTAGTAGAAAGAGTGGGGTTAATTTTCCCAACTTCAGATCCACGGCCATGTAACATCTTGGTAAGGTCCTCATACCACGCACGTGGGGCTTCTTTAAGGCCATAGAGTGCCTTACCAAGAACATACACATGATTAGGGATCTTGGGATCCTCGAGCCCTAGGGGTTGCTTGGCATAGACCAACTCCTTAAGGGGACCATTAAGAAATGCACTCTTCACATCCATTTGGTATAATTTGAAGTTATGATGAGAAGCAAATGCAAGCAGCATATAGATACATTCAAGGCGAGCGACAACAGCAAAGGTTTCACCATAGTCGATACCCTCGACTTGGGAAAAGCCTTGTGCTACCAATCTTGCGTTGTTCTGAGTTGCGACACCGTTCGCATCTTGCTTGTTCTTAAAGATCCACTTTGTCCCAATGACATTGTGGTTCTCCTTTGGTCTTGGCACAAGTCGCCACACTTTGTTGCACTCGAAGTTATTGAGTTCTTCATGCATGGCTTCAACCCAATCCATGTCTTCGAAAGCCTCTTGTACCTTTAGTGGTTCAATTGAAAAAACAAATGCATGATGGGCACTAAAGTTTGATAATTGACGACATGTGGTTACCCCTCTGTGTAAGCCGTCGTAGACATTCTCCAGCACATGAGAAAGATTTTTGAGTGTTTGGTAGTCTTGGCAACGTGTCTTCCTTGAATTTCCTCACGAGTGAGCTGAGAAGCCTGTTTGAGACATTTACTGCCTTGTTGAGTTTTCCCTTGATCTAGAGCTTGATTTTGTTCTTGTGCTTGCTCATGATCTTGAACTTGGTCTTGATCTTGAGCTTGTTCTTGATTTCAAGCATCCTCAGAGGGGTGAGCAGGATCAAGGACATCATTTGGTGCAGGACCATCTTAAGGTTGATCTTCTCCTTGATCGTGATCACGGGGATGAGGGCCATCAGAGCGTTCTTCGGAAGCATGTGGGTCTTGTGTCGGTGATGGTTCCACATGAGTGGAACGTTGTCCTTCTCCTTCATCCACAAGGGGTTCCTCAACGGGCACGAAGTATCCCACGCCCATTATTCTTATGGCTTGGGGAGGAATTTCATCACCTACATCACAAAGAACACTTTTCTCCACTTGGGAGCCATTATTCTCGTCAAACTCCATGTTACACGTCTCCTCAATGAGTCCTCGGGACTTGTTGAGGACACGGTAAGCGGGGAGAGTTTGTAGCATAACCAACAAATATGCCCTCTTGAGCTCTAGGTTCAAATTTAGACAAACGAGCAACTTTCTTAGGAATGAAACACTTACAAACAAACACCTGGAAGTACTTGAGGTTGGTCTTGTTGCCGGTAAGAATTTCATATGGAGTCTTGTTCAAGCCTTTGCAAAGGTAGAGCCGACTGGATGCATGACATGCGGTGTTGATGGCTTCGGCTCAAAAGTTATCCGGAGATTTAAACTCTGCCATCGTGGTTCTTGCCACATCCATCAACGTCCGGTTCTTCCTTTCCTCCACACCATTTTGTTGAAGAGTATAAGGAGTAGAGTATTGATTCTAGATTCCTTCATCACTTAGAAATTCATTTAGGGTGTAGTGAACTGATAACCCATAAGTGTAGGGGATCGCAACAGTTTTCGAGGGTAGAGTATTCGACCCAAATTTATTGATTCACTCTCAAGGGGAAACGAAAGAATATTCTAAAGTATTAGCAGCTGAGTTTGTCAGATTCAACCACACCTCAAAGATTAGTGTGTGCAAGCAAAGTATCAGTAACAAAGTAGTATGATAGCAACGGTGTCAGAAATGATCTATTGACGGCAGACTATTCCTAACTGTTGTATCAATGGCGCCAGTAAGTTGCACGTGGGCGAGTAACTATTCTTTCCCGACAACAGTGTCGAAAAAGAGTCTTGCAACATGTAACAACAAAGTAGCAAGGAACAGCAGTAGCAGCAGCAGCAGAGTAACAGCAGTAGCAACAGTAGTAGCAAAGTGGCCCAATCCCTTTTGTAGCAAGGGACAAGCCTAGAGAAAGTAACTTAGCAAGGACCAGTAGTAAAAGATTCGTAGGCAGTGGATCGGTGATGGATGAGTATGACGGATGTGATTCATCATGTAACAGCTATAACATGGAGAGATAAGTAACTAGCTCCCGTTCGTCAATCTAATGTAGGCATGTATTCCGCATGTAGTCATACGTGCTTAGGGAAAAGAACTTGCATGACATCTATTGTCCATCCCTCCCGTGCCAGCGGGGTCCTAATGGAAACTACGGGATATTAAGGTTCTCCTTTTAATAAAGAACCGGACCAATGCATTAACACTCGGTGAATACATGAACTCCTCATACTATGGTCATCACCGGGAGTTGTTCCGGCTATTTTCACTCCGGGGTTGCCGGGTCATAACACATAGTAGGTGACTGTAGCGACCCGACTCAAGACGAGTCAAGCCTCTGGTGTTTCCGTACCATCCCAAGATCATGCTGGTACACACTCAGTACATAATGTATATATTCAAGAGTTCGATCACACAGCTTTATTAATCGAAATCTCATAAAGAGTACTTTATTACAATAAAGGATTACAATAAAGTGGCTGAAGGCCATCTCATGAGATATCTAACGAAGACTAGCGGAAGCATCAGGTAGACGAGTCCATCCGACTCCAAGGGCATGTCGCTGAGCGTAGATCGTAGCCTCACTCCTGGTCGGAAAAGTACTCTGCAACATGATACGTTGCAGCCGTGTAGGTCAGCATATTGAATATGCCGGCAAGTCATCAAAGAGAGGAGTAAAATAATAATCAACTATCTCTACATGCATATTTGGCCTGTGGGGCTAAGTTTTGCATAAAGCCAGTTTTATCCTACAACAAGAGGGGTTGGAAGCAAAATATTACTACATTGTTTGTTGTTAACGAGATGGTTCCGCCAACCAATTCTCGTACCCGAAAAGTTGTTAACACCCACATCATTATTAAGTTGTGTCGAGAGTTCAGGGGAAATTCAATGCCTTCGGCTCAAGTTGTCCATGACCGTGGACACGGCTAATCGATTAGGTTGGGCACTCTGCAGAGTTTTGCACACGTTCCCCACAAGATTTGATCGCCTCCGGGTTTGTCCTCGCGCTTCAGGGTGTTTGAAGACCGGATGATCAAAACATGGTCTTTCAACGGGTCCCTCTAAATCCCTGTCGGTGCCCATCCATTCCTACCGTTCTTCTACATCTGCTAGCACCGCCTGTCCAGAGTCGCCGCATTGTCCAACCAAGCCAGAGCCCATAATGACTTGTGGCTGTGCAGGTAAGCCTTGAGTCTTGAAGTCTCCGTCCGTCTCTTCGAGCCTGGGTGAAGCTTTCCGCAGGATGTCATGGCCGTCCCCAGCATCCCGGGCATCCACTGGTTTCTCACCCAGAGTTGCATTGCGTCCGAGGTCTTGAAAATCTTGTCTTAACCGGTCTTGATTATTTAATCAACCTCGCATCACTCGTGTTATGCACTCAACCGAAAACCCGTCTACTCAAGCATAGCATTAAGGAATTGTCGTCTCGGGGCCAAGTATCGGGGTTGTTGTGTGCCTAGCACATGATCCTACAACTTATACTAAAGTTTCCAAGTACCTAGGCAGCATGCAATTGGGCAAAGAAAGGTGATCTACCATGCATCGAAAACATAGGCAAATAACATGATCAAAATGACTTGCCTTGATGATGGTTGTCTTGATCGAGCGCTTCTAAGTAACACGCTTCGCACTCCGGATGATCTACCGATACAAACACAAAACGCACCATAAGCACTACAATCAAGCAACAAGTAAAAATAACATCACAAGTAAGGATTTGCTAAAGCCTAAGTAAAAGAATTCAACACGCGTTACTAAGGCAGAAACTTGTTTCTGTTGAAAACACCAGTAAAAATACTTTAAACATTTTGAAATTTCTACCACAGTAAGATATAATCACTAGGAAACAGTAGCAAAAAGAATCAACTCAAAATCATTTTTTAAACTCCTGGAATAGGCAAAACAAGGTTTAAACTAAATCTGATCTAACTTATATTTGTAAGTGTTTTTAAAAACTACAGAAAAATTGAAGTCTACTGGAACAAGAATCAATATCATTGGACTTCGGGATCAAAAGTTGTGGCCAAAACAAAACAGAAACTTTTCTGTTTTTGCAATTAGACAGAAAAAAGAAACTGACTAGCTAACTAACAGGGGGGTATACGTGGCGTGTTGTGATAGGCTGCGGGGGTGTTTGTTGCAACGTTATCAACAAACAGCCGAAGGCTAACAAAAACTTGCTGGCTAAAACAATAAGTGAAATAAAACCGACGGTTTTCTAATCTAAACCGAAGAGGTATTCTAAGAACTAATCTAACCCGTAGGATATGGATCTAAGGGCTAACAAAACAAAAGAAAAGAAAAACAACAGAGAGAGGAGGGAGCTACCGTGGCTGGGAGACAACTCCGGTGGGGGGGAGGTGGTCGCCGGCCAGGGGAGGGCTCCGGGGTGGCTGACGGGACGGGGAGGTGGCGGCGGCGGTCCTCCGGCGAGGGGGCGTCGGGAAGAGCGAGGAGCTCGGGGTGGCTGCTCCCCCAGGTGCGGCCGAAGTGGAGGAGCTCGGCTCCGGTGGGGCTACGGCAGGGGACTTGGGTGGGCGGCGGCTTGACGAGGGCGGGGTGGGAACGGGGTGCGGCAAGGCTCGGGACTACTTATAGACCGGAGAGGGGATCGGGGAAGGAAGGAAGAGAGGGGATCGGGGGATCCCGAGTTCCACGGAAACCTCGGCTCGGTCTCGGGCAGGAGTTTGGAAGGAGGAGGGAGATGACCGCGGGGAGAGAGGGGGTCGGCCAGCGGGTCCCACTGGCATAGAGAGAGAGGGGGTCGGGGCCGGGTCGGTCGGCCGAATCCTAAGGGATTCGGTCCCGGCGGTGGAGATTCGGCCCATGGCCTTAAAACGCGCTCAGGGCGGTGGCTAAAAAAAACTTTCCTATTTCTATATCTTTTCCGAAACAGAAAAATCAAAAGCGAATAAAAGGAAATAAATAAAAATATTTAATATAGGGTATTATATACCAAAAAAATCAGAAAAATATCCTCTACCCGAATAACATTTTTCCAAAGCAAAAATAAAAACTTTAAAAAAATGTTTTTTCAGAAATTCCTCAAAATGATTTATTTTCTTTTTGCAAATAAACTTTGTATTATCTTGGCTCAAATATTTCAGAAATGCCCGTACTTTGGAGGGTCATTTTCCTCCGCTCTCTCTCTTGCGTGCAAGAGAGTATTTCCCCGGGCTTTTCATGCGAGGAAAAGGATGGAAATGCAAATCAAAAAGACGAAAGAATTCAAGTGCTAAATTTATTTCAATCAATATGCATAGATGCTTAGCTGCAATATAAAACATTCCCAATTAGGAAAATTGGGATGTTACAAACCTACCCACCTTAAGATGAATCTCGCCCTCGAGATTCGGGTTGGCTAGAAAACATGTGCGGGTGGTCTCGACGAAGATCCTCTTCTCGTTCCCAGGTGGCTTCTTCCTCGGTGTAGTGACTCCACAACACCTTGCAGAACTTGATGATCTTGCTGCGGGTAACTCTATTGGCAGTCTCGAGAATCCTGACGGGTTTCTCCTCATACGTCAGATCACTGTCAAGCTGTATGGCCTCTAGGGGCACTGTATCTCTCAACGGAACATCGGCCATCTCAGCGTGGCATTTCTTCAACTGGGAAACATGGAAGACATCATGAACTCCGGACAATCCTTCCGGCAGTTCCAGTTTGTATGCAACTTTGCCTCTACGTTCAAGAATTTTGTAGGGCCAATGAAACGAGGTGCTAATTTTCCTTTCACACTGAATCTCTTGATTCCTCGAAGTGGAGACACCCGAAGATATGCTCGGTCTCCCACTTGGTACGTTACTTCCTTGCGTTTGCTGTCAGCATAACTCTTCTGCCTGGACTGAGCTATCTTGAGTCGGTCACGAATTAGCTTGACCTTCTCTTCAGAATCTCGGATAAGGTCGGGACCAAAAAGTTGTCGGTCTCCAACTCCATCCCACATCAACGGTGTTCTGCACCTCCTTCCGTATAGAGCTTCGAAAGGGGCCATCTTCAGACTGGTCTGGTAGCTGTTGTTGTATGAGAACTCGGCATAAGGTAAGTTGTCATCCCAACTAGACCCATAGTCTAGTGCGCAAGCTCTCAACATGTCCTCCAGAATCTGATTGACTCTCTCGGTGTGTCCATCTGTCTGCGGGTGAAAAGTTGTACTGAACTCCAATCTCGTTCCCAAGGTTTCATGCAGTTGGTGCCAAAATTTTGATGTGAACTGAGTCCCTCTATCTGACACAATGCTCTTCGGTACTCCGTGCAGACATACGATCCTCGTCATATATATTTTGGCCAGCTTGGCACTCGTGTAAGTAGTCTTCACCGGAATGAAGTGAGCTACCTTGGTCAAACGATCGACCACAACCCAAATAGAATCATAGCCAGAACGGGTCCTGGGTAATCCTGTGATGAAGTCCATACCAAGCTTTTCCCATTTCCACTCGGGTATCGGCAGAGGTTGGAGCAAACCTGCTGGCTTCTGATGCTCGGCTTTTACTCGCTGACAAACATCGCATATTGCTACGAACTCGGCAATGTCTTTCTTCAATCCTGTCCACCAGAAACTTTCTTTCAGATCCAGATACATCTTGGTGTTGCCAGGGTGTATCGAGTACAGGGAATCATGGGCCTCCTGAAGTATCAACTTCCTGAGTTCGGGATCATTGGGCACATAGATGCGATCCTCAAACCATAAAGTTCCGTGTTCATCCTCACGAAAACCTTTAGCCTTCCCGTCTTCCATTTTCTGCTTAATCTCACCTATCTCCTTGTCTGATTTCTGTGCTTCGCGGATCTTTTCTATTAAAGTGGACTGAATTTCCAGAGTGGCAACAAATCCTCTTGGAACTATTTCCAATTTGAGCTCTCGGAGGTCATCGACTAACTCCTGGGGTAATCCTCCAGCTGTGAGCGTGTTCACATAACTCTTGCGGCTCAACGCATCGGCAACAACATTTGCCTTGCCTGGGTGATAATGCAATCTCATGTCATAGTCCTTGATCAACTCTAGCCATCGCCTCTGTGTGAGGTTCAACTCCTTCTGCATGAAGATATATTTCAGGCTCTTGTGATCAGTGTAAACATCACAACTATTTCCGATCAGGAAATGTCTCCAGGTCTTGAGAGCGTGCACTACGGCTGCTAGTTCCAAGTCATGTGTGGCATAATTCAACTCATGAGGTCTGAGCTGTCTAGATGCATAGGCTACAACTTTGCCTTCTTGCATGAGAACTCCTCCAAGTCCTTGACGAGAAGCGTCATGGTAAACCTGGAAATCCTTCCGAATGTTCGGCAATATCAGCACTGGGGTTGTAACAAGACGTTTCTTCAGCTCTTGAAAACTGGTTTCACATTCCTCAGTCCAAATATACTTGGATTCCTTCTTCAACAACTCTGTCATGGGCTTGGCGATCTTTGAGAAATTCTCAATGAACCTCCAGTAATATCCGGCAAGTCCGAGGAAACTGCGGATCTCCTTGACTGAAGTGGGTGCTACCCATTCGGTGACTGCTGCGACCTTGGCAGGGTCCACTGCTATTCCTTCTCCTGAGATGACGTGTCCGAGGAATCCGACTTCCTTCAACCAAAACTCACATTTGCTGAACTTTGCATATAGCTTATGCTCTCGAAGCTTCTCCAGAACTAGACGCAGATGTTCCTTGTGTTCCTCTTCGTTCTTGGATAATATTAGTATGTCATCGATGAACACCACGATAAACTTGTCCAAGTATTCCATAAATACCTTGTTCATCAGATTCATAAAATATGCCGGAGCATTAGTCAGTCCAAATGACATGACCGTGTACTCATACAAGCCGTACCGAGTGGTGAAGGCTGTCTTGGGTATATCCTGTTCACGAATCTTCAACTGATGATACGCGGATCGAAGATCGATCTTTGAGAATACGCGAGCTCCAACTAACTGATCAAACAGATCATTGATCATCGGCAAGGGGTACTTGTTCTTGATGGTCACATCGTTCAATGCACGATAATCGACAACCATTCTCAAGGACTTGTCCTTCTTTTGAACCAAGAGCACTGGGGCTCCCCAAGGTGAAGAACTTGGGCGAATATACCCTTTGTCCAATAACTCCTTAATTTGCTTCTTGATTTCTATCAAGTCATTTGCGGGCATCCGATAGGGTCTCTTGGATATCGGGGTTGTTCCAGGTAATAGCTCAATCAAGAACTCAATCTCTCTATCGGGTGGCATGCCCGGCAATTCCTCCGGAAATACATCTGGGTATTCCTGTACAATCGGTACTTCCTCCTAGACTACTCCCGTGAGAGAGTTTACTCGCTTACTCCGTGTCGGGCGCTGAGACACGTACTTAATCGGCTTCTGCTCGGGGGTGGTGAGCAAAATAGACTTAAGGGCACAATTAATATTCCCTTCATACTTGGCCAACCAATCCATGCCTAGGATTACATCCAATCCCTGGGACTCTAATACGATGAGGTCGGTGGAAAAATTATGGTTCCCGATGTTGAGACTCAAAGCATGGCATCCTATCCCGGCTGTCATCATGCCTCCTAGGGAACTGACCTTAATAGGCTGGCTGAGGGTTCTAGTTGGCAAACTATACTTTTCCACAACTACCCTTGATATGAATGAATATGTTGCACCAGAATCAAAAAGTACCGATACTGGACGTGAATTTAGCAAAAACTTACCAACCACGGTATCGGGGTGATCATAGACCTCTTCAACATCAATGTGGTTCACCTGAGCTCGAGGAAAAGGATTGGGCTTCTTTGCTGCAGAGTTGCCATTGCCGTTTCCATTTCCCTGCTTGTTCTGGGGACATTCAGTGGCATAGTGTCCCGTGTTCTGACACTTGAAGCAGGTGATGTGAGTCAGATCCTTCTGAGCTGGAGCTGAATGCTGCTGAGTGCCAGTACCGCCATTCTTGAAGTTGTTGTTGTTGCGGTGGTTCCCATTTCCTCCATGGTTGTGCACTGGGTGGTTATGCTGAACGTGCCCTCCAAACTTACCGGATCCAGTCCCGGTATTCCCTGAATAGGGGGTGTAGCGAGGCTTCTGCTGAGTGCCGGAGTTGAACTTTCCAACCCCATACTTTCGCTTGCGGTTCTCCATCTGCTGGTGTTTCCCCTCCAAGATGAGGGCCTTATCAACCAGCTCCTGGTAGTTTTTGAAGGTGGCTACAGTCAACTGAATGCTCAGCTCATCATTGAGTCCTTCCAAGAACTTTTCCTGCTTGGCCGCATCATCGGCCACATCTCCAGGTGCATAACGGGCGAGCATGCTGAATTCATCGACGTACTGGGCCACAGAGCGATTCCCCTGGCGTAAGTTGTGAAACTCACGCTTCTTCAGACTCATTGCACCAGCTCAGACATCTGCGGTGCGAAAGGCTTGCTTGAATTGCTCCCAAGTGACTCCAGCAATGGGGTAAGTGGTGGTGTAGTTCTCCCACCAAGCAGCTGTAGGGCCTTCAAGTTGATGCACGGCAAAATGCACTTTCTCAGCTTCAGAACAACCAGCAGTGATAAGTTCACGCTCCATCTTGCGGAGCCAATCATCTGCCACAATGGGCTCAATGCTGCTGGAGAAAGTTGGAGGGTTCAACCTCAGGAAATGGGTGAGATTGTCCGCCTGGGTGGATGATGGTTGTTGTTATTGTTCTGGTTCTGGATGATCAGCTGCATCAGGGTGTTTTGTTGCTGGATCAACTGGGTGAGTTCCGGCGGAAAGTTGGACTCAGGGGCGCGTCTCGGAGGCATCTGATGTATGTGGAGGGGTGAGATTAGCATAGAACAATGGTCTAAGAGTAATTACACTACCCATATGAATGCAACAAACAAGTATCACGCCACATATTTTATTCCATACCATCACAAAGGTTCACACGAGGATACAAAATTCGATAATCCTAAACATCGGCCTAAAACATATAACGATAAAGTAAATTTGGTGGTCTAGTCTAAGTGTCCTCCTCAGAAAAGCATGGTGATGGGTCCTTCGGTGGAGCTTTCTTCATAGTCCTCGTCGTTGCTGATCAAGGGGGCTACGTCTCCTTCAGGATGAAGGTTCTCGCCCATGTCCAGTTCCTCCTCCAGGTATGCAACTCGAGTCTTCAGCTTCTCGATCCACTCCAGAAAGTCCTTCACCTCCAGTTCATGTTCATAGTGGGCTTCCCGGGCTACATCTTCAAGTTCAAGCTCGCGGAGTAACAGTTGCTTGATCTTCCTGGCATCCTTGATCACATGATGCTCCAGAGTCCCGCTGTGCTTCTCCAAGGTTTGGGCATAAGACAAGAGAGCGTCCTTGGTCTTGCTTGAGATGATTTCTCCGTCTTCGTTTCTCCGGGATACGGTGAATAGGTCTGGGGAAATAGGGCAGCCTTTGTACTCTTCCTTGATACGTCCGAGTGCACAATGGATCGCCATGTCCCTTCCGAGAATCCAGTTGGGTGCAATGAACTTGAAATCCATCGGCTCAGTGCGCGGCTGGAATGTCCTTCCGGGAACGTGCACCTCGATCCTGTAGCGTGAATCCTCCGGGTAAGACGAAGTTGGCTTCCCTGTGATAGTCGGCAGAGCAATCCTCAAGTCCTTGGTGATCTGCACCAGCTCCTTTCCGAACGGCATAGTGGCGTCAGGCTGGCAAAACTCCGTGAACTTAACAGGGATGAAGATGGCCATCTAAACATTGGAAAATCGGAGAGAAGTCAGAAATGATCAGAAGAGGAAATAGAAGATTTATAGACATAAGAGAAAATAGTTTTCTTCCTAAGGCTTTTCCATTCCTAGAGGTTACGTACTAAGGTCAGCGTGTGCTCTGATACCATTTTTGTAGCGACCCGACTCAAGACGAGTCAAGCCTCTAGTGTTTCCGTACCATCCCAAGATCATGTTGGTACACACTCAGTACATAATGTATATATTCAAGAGTTCGATCACACAGCTTTATTAATCGAAATCTCATAAAGAGTACTTTATTACAATAAAGGATTACAATAAAGTGGCTGAAGGCCATCTCATGAGATATCTAACGAAGACTAGCGGAAGCATCAGGTAGACGAGTCCATCCGACTCCAAGGGCATGTCGCTGAGCGTAGATCGTAGCCTCACTCCTGGTTGGAAAAGTACTCTGCAACATGATACGTTGCAGCCGTGTAGGTCAGCATATTGAATATGCCGGCAAGTCATCAAAGAGAGGAGTAAAATAATAATCAACTATCTCTACATGCATATTTGGCCTGTGGGGCTAAGTTTTGCATAAAGCCAGTTTTATCCTACAACAAGAGGGGTTGGAAGCAAAATATTACTACATTGTTTGTTGTTAACGAGATGGTTCCGCCAACCAATTCTCGTACCCGAAAAGTTGTTAACACCCACATCATTATTAAGTTGTGTCGAGAGTTCAGGGGAAATTCAATGCCTTCGGCTCAAGTTGTCCATGACCGTGGACACGGCTAATCGATTAGGTTGGGCACTCTGCAGAGTTTTGCACACGTTCCCCACAAGATTTGATCGCCTCCGGGTTTGTCCTCGCGCTTCAGGGTGTTTGAAGACCGGATGATCAAAACATGGTCTTTCAACGGGTCCCTCTAAATCCCTGTCGGTGCCCATCCATTCCTACCGTTCTTCTACATCTGCTAGCACCGCCTGTCCAGAGTCGCCGCATTGTCCAACCAAGCCAGAGCCCATAATGACTTGTGGCTGTGCAGGTAAGCCTTGAGTCTTGAAGTCTCCGTCCGTCTCTTCGAGCCTGGGTGAAGCTTTCCGCAGGATGTCATGGCCGTCCCCAGCATCCCGGGCATCCACTGGTTTCTCACCCAGAGTTGCATTGCGTCCGAGGTCTTGAAAATCTTGTCTTAACCGGTCTTGATTATTTAATCAACCTCGCATCACTCGTGTTATGCACTCAACCGAAAACCCGTCTACTCAAGCATAGCATTAAGGAATTGTCGTCTCGGGGCCAAGTATCGGGGTTGTTGTGTGCCTAGCACATGATCCTACAACTTATACTAAAGTTTCCAAGTACCTAGGCAGCATGCAATTGGGCAAAGAAAGGTGATCTACCATGCATCGAAAACATAGGCAAATAACATGATCAAAATGACTTGCCTTGATGATGGTTGTCTTGATCGAGCGCTTCTAAGTAACACGCTTCGCACTCCGGATGATCTACCGATACAAACAAAAAACACACCATAAGCACTACGATCAAGCAACAAGTAAAAATAACATCACACGTAAGGATTTGCTAAAGCCTAAGTAAAAGAATTCAACACGCGTTACTAAGGCAGAAACTTGTTTCTGTTGAAAACACCAGTAACAATACTTTAAAAATTTTGAAACTTCTACCACAGTAAGATGTAATCACTAGGAAACAGTAGCAAAAAGAATCAACTCAAAATCATTTTTTAAACTCCTGGAATAGGCAAAACAAATTTTAAACTAAATCTAATCTAACTTATATTTTAAAATTTCAAACATAGACAAATTATATGTTTTTAAAAACTACAGAAAAATTGGAGTCTACTGGAACAGGAATCAATATCATTGGACTTCGGGATCAAAATTTGTGGCCAAAACAAAACAGAAACTTTTCTGTTTTTGCAATTAGACAGAAAAAAGAAACTGACTAGCTAACTAACAGGGGGGTATACGTGGCGTGTTGTGATAGGCTGCGGGGGTGTTTGTTGCAACGTTATAAACAAACGGCCGAAGGCTAACAAAAACTTGTTGGCTAAAAGAATAAGTGAAATAAAACTGACGGTTTTCTAATCTAAACGAAAGAGGTATTCTAAGAACTAATCTAACCCGTAGGACATGGATCTAAGGGCTAACAAAACAAAAGAAAAAAAACAACAGAGAGAGGAGGGAGCTACCGTGGCTGGGAGACAACTCCGGCGGGGGGGGGAGGTGGTCGCTGGCGAGGGGAGGGCTCCGGGGTGGCTGACGGGACGGGGAGGTGGCGGCGGTGGTCCTCCGGCGAGGGGGGCGTCGGGCGGAGCGAGGAGCTTGGGGTGGCTGCTCCCCCAGGTGCGGCCGAAGTGGAGGAGCTCGGCTCCGGTGGGGCTGTAGCAGGGGACTCGGGTGGGCGGCGGCTTGACGAGGGCGGGGTGGGAACGGGGTGCGGCAGGGCTCGGGACTACTTATAGGCCGGAGAGGGGATCGGGGAAGGAAGGAAGAGAGGGGATCAGGGGGATCCCGAGTTCCAGGGAAACCTCGGCTCGGTCTCGGGCAGGAGTTCGGAAGGAGGAGGGATATGACCGCGGGGAGAGAGGGGGTCGGCCAGCGGGTCCCACTGGCATAGAGAGAGAGGGGGTCGGGGCAGGGTCGGTCGGCCGAATCCTAAGGGATTCGGTCCCGGCGGTGGAGATTCGGCCCATGGCCTTAAAACGCGCTCAGGGCGGTGGCTAAAAAAAAGAACTTTCCTATTTCTATATCTTTTCCGAAATAGAAAATCAAAAGCGAATAAAAGGAAATAAATCAAAATATTTAATATAGGGTATTATATACCAAAAAAATCAGAAAAATATCCTCTACCCGAATAACATTTTTCCAAAGCAAAAATAAAAACTTTAAAAAAATGTTTTTCAGAAATTCCTCAAAATGCTTTATTTTCTTTTTGCAAATATTTTTGCAAATAAACTTTGTATTATCTTGGCTCAAATATTTCAGAAATGCCCGTACTTTGGAGGGTCATTTTCCTCCGCTCTCTCTCTTGCGTGCAAGAGAGTATTTCCCCGGGCTTTTCGTGCGAGGAAAAGGATTGAAATGCAAATCAAAAAGACGAAAGAATTCAAGTGCTAAATTTATTTCAATCAATATGCATAGATGCTTAGCTACAATGTAAAACATTCCCAATTAGGAAAATTGGGATGTTAAAGTGACTACAACTTGCAAGATAGGATCTAAAACACACATATATTGGCGAGAACATAATAGGTTCAGATCTGAAATCATGGCACTCGGTCCCTAGTGAAAAGCATTAAGCATAGCCAAGTAGTAGCAACATCAATCTAGAACATAGTGGATACTAGGGATCAATCCCGTCAAAACTAACTCGATTACATGATAGATCTCATCCAACTCATCACCGCCCAGCAAGCCTACGATGAGATTACTCACGAACGATGAAGAGCATCATGGAATTGTCGATGGAGAAAGGTTGATGATGACGATGACGACGATTTCCCCTCTCCAGAGCCCGAAACGGACTCCAGATTTGCCCTCCATATGAAGAACAGGGGGTAGCGGCGCCTCCGTATCGTAAAACGCGATGAAACCTTCTTTATGATATTTTTTCCGGGCGAGGCGGAAGATATAGAGCTGAGTTTGGGGGTGGTGGTGCCACGTGGGCCCCACAAGCCCTCACGGCGCGGCCTAGGGGGGTGGCCGCGGCCCAGGGGCTTGTGGCCCACTGGCACGCCCCCTCCGGTGGATCTTTGCGCAGGTATTTTTCTTTTATTCCAGAAAAAATTCGCCGTAAATTTTCAGGACATTCCGAGAACTTTTATTTCTGCACAAAAATAACACCATGGCAATTCTGCTGAAAACAATGTCAGTCCGGGTTAGTTCCATTCAAATCATGCAAATTTGAGTCAAAACAAGGGCAAAAGAGTTCGGAAAAGTAGATACGACGGAGACGTATCATGAACTCGGTGCCATTTTCACTTCGGATCATTAATATCTTTGCATTATGTTGGTGTTGTGCTTCGTTAGCAAAGTCGCAGACTGTTTGTTGAGTCTCACTCTTTCTCTTGAAAAAGTATACCCAGGTATATCTTGAGTAATCATCCACTATCACCAAGCAATACTTTCTTTCCCCAAGACTAGCATAAGATGGAGGACCAAAGAAATCTATGTGAAGTAGTTCCATGATCCTTTTTGTGTAGATGATAGTCATGGGGTGGTGAGCTGTCTCATAAATCTTTCCTTCAATACGTGCACTGCAAGCACGATCTCTAGCGAAACTCACATTGCTTAGTCCGATAATGTGATCCCCTTTGAGGAGACTTTGCAAAGATCACATATTGACATTGGCTAGCCGGTGATGCCAGAATCATCCCACATCAACTTTAGCCATTAGGCAAGTCGCGGTCTTAGTGGGTCGCTCCGAAAAGTGAACCACATAGAGACCGTTCTCGACATGCCCAACAAAGGCTACTTTAAGAGTCTTCCTCCACAAAAGGGCCACAAAGTGAATGCCAAAGAAAGTACTAAAGACCATAAGTGCAAGTTGATGAACGGAAAGTAAATTGTATTCGAGGGTCTCAACAAGCATAACATTTTCAATGCTAAGTTCCGGAGAAATTACCACCTTGCCGAGACCCAATACCTTCGAAATTGCATCATAACCAAAGGAGACTTGGGTGGTAATGGATGGGTCGGGATGAACGTCCACCACCAAGTCCTTGCTTCCGGTCATATGATTTGTTTCTCAACTATAAAGCAACAATGACACCCCACCGGAAGCAAACTCCCGCATAAGATCAATGCTTGCATTTAGGTACCCATTCTTTAATGGGTCCTCTTATGTTTGTAACAAGGATCCTATGAACCCAAATAGACCATGCAATGTACTCATCATACGAACCAACAAACGTAGCAAAAACGTTTCCATCACTGGCACGTCACAACACATAGGAGGGATTAAAGTCGTCGACTGTGTTGGGTAGAGGGGTATTTACCTTCACGACATTACCACCCTTAGCTTGGTATTTTTTTCTTCTCATGAGTACCCTCCCCTGATTTAACAAAGGTTTCAATAAGCTGGGGAGGTTGCTTGGTCTTCTTATTTTTGTTCTTCTTCTTGGACTTGGGTGCAAACCCAACTCCTTCCTTTGCAACCACTTCCTTTTTGACTGCTCAAAAGGTCATTAAGATTCTTTTCACCTTGGAGGCATGTCACAAGGCCTTTCTCAAGATGCTCTTTTAATTTGGAGTTCTCCTCCACAATATTTGCATGCTCACAACAGGGGTTAGTAGCATGGATATTATCAATTAAAACAAATGGAGAGCAAGTGGCTATTTCCTTAGTGAGCTTTACTTGGAGTTGAGCATGAGATTGTTTTAAAGAGACATGAGCACTCTTCAAGGCCTTGTGAGCCTTGTCAAGTGTTTCAAGCTCTTTCTTGAGTGTATCATGATCAAGCTCAAGTGCGCTCCTTTTGGATTGAAGCACACGGGTAAGAACAAGAGCATGATCAAGATCTTTCTTTAACTTAGCAAGGTCATCGTTAGGTGACTTCTCAAGAATCAAACGAAGTCCTTGATCTTCTTCAAGACCAATGGAAACATCCGCAATCTCATTGGCATAGTCGTGACTATGACCTTGTAGCATAGAGATAGTATCTTCATGAGATTGAATAAGGTCATTAGCCTCACCGAGTTGTTCCAAGAGAGCAGCAACATGCTTCTTGGATTTTCCCTTGAGATTTCTCATGAAATTACCAAAAGAGTTTTCCTCCTCCTCTACCTCTTCCTTTTCATCTCTGCTATCCAGGGTAGCAGAAATGGTAGCTTTGATGTTGGAAGTTTGAGTGTTAGATGTTACCTTGCTAGATGCCTTGGCCATCAGACACTTGGCAACATGGTTCTCGTTGGGGGCCTTGAAGAGAGACACCTTTCTTGGAGAAGAAGATGCAATGGCCGCCGTGGCCATTCCCATTGCTTCACCACTTGTCTCATCATCGTCATCCTCATCAGAGAGGTACTCTTCTTGAGCCACCAACCCCTTAGGGGGCATCTTCTTGGGGAAGTTGTTCTTGTTTGGGAAATACTTGGTCTTGTCTTTGTGAATGAGCTTGCCACCATTGTCTTCCATCTACTCATAGGGACAGTCTGCCACAAAGTGACTCACATTGCCACAATTGTAGCAAGTTCTCACGCGTTGCTTTCCCTTAGACCCGCTTGAGTTGTTCTTGGAGAAGTTGGGCCTTGAGTTTTTCTTGTTGCCCCAAAACTGGCTTGATGCAAGAGCCATGTGCTCATGGTAAGCATACTTGGTGTCTTCAGGACAATATTCTTCTTCGTCTTCCTCATCTTCCTCTACAGCAGCCTTGGCCTTCAAAGCTAGGTTGGGGGAGTCTTTTCTTGACCGTTAAACTCGGTCTAGAACATTGTCAGTGGTTTGTTTCAAAATGTTCATGGCAATAAACTCATCCAACACATCACTTGAGGACAAGGAATGAAAGTCTGGCCTTTGACGGATGACCGAGGACATGGACTTGGTGAAAGGCATGATGGCCTTGAGAAACTTGCGCTTAATCCAAGTGTTATCCACATCTTTGCTTCCATGACCCTGAAGAGCAACTGCAAGAGTTGTAACTCTTTGATATAGCTCACGAGGATCCTCATCCTCGATCCGCAAATTCATCGGCCTCATAAAGAAATACTTCATAGTTGGACCGTTGAAAGCTTCCCTTGTACATGGAGATGACGTGCTCCCAACAATCTTTGGCACGAGTGAAGGGACAAAAGTGAGGAAAATCTTCAATAGGAAAAGCTGCTTGAATAATGCACAAGGCGGAGTGATTGAGCTAATTGTCAACCTCTTCTCTTGGCATGAGGTTGCTTGGATCATGAGGGTAGTACCCTTTATCAATTATTCTCCAAATTTGTGTTGAGCTCTGGTTCAAATGAGACTTGATACGAAAAACCCAGTTAGCAAAATCATTGTTAACAAGCTTTGGTGGAGGACCTAGATTAACAATATGCGGTGGGTGGACCTGTCTTCCATAGACCATGGGAGGAGGAACACACGCAAAGGCATTTGCCCCACTTGTTCCTTGACGCATTTTATCCTTTTCACTACTAGCATTTTCCTTTTCAGAATTGCCCCTCGAATCTGAAGTTGTGGGGGCCACCAACAACGGCTCGGTGGGCGGTTTGTAAATATCAAGGAAATCCTTAAACATGTTTTTGACTTTGATAGCCATTGAGGATTTAAATGTGGATATGACCTCATTTACTTCCTCTCAGGTGATCGAGTTTGCAGCAGCTCCCTCGGTCACCTCCTCAACTCGTTCCCCGTCGTCAACCATACTCTTTGGGTGGTGAAACCCTTAACAAAGAGACGAGGCTCTGATACCAATTGAAAGGACCGATATGGTTGACTAGAGGGGGGGTGAATAGGCAACCAAGAAATTTTAAACTTTTCTTTAAACAAATTAGGTTTAGCAACAAGTAGGTTGTCTAGATATTAAACTAGGTGAGCAACCTATATGATGCTAACAACAACAATAATAAGGAATTAGTAAATACAAGTAAAGGTAACAAAAAAACCACAAGTGGAATCGATGAAGACGAGGATGTGTTCCCGAACTTCCTTCCTTTTGAGGTGAAGTGCGTCATAAATAATCACAAGTGGAACCGATGAAGATGAGGATGTGAACAAATTATTTGAGCCATAAATAATGTTGCCATGTTTCCAAAGTCGGAACAAGAGCATATAATTGCTTATCATAAGTAGAATAATTTAGACTAGGTCCACTCAATTTTTCATAAAAGTATATAAAAGATTTACCATCTTGTAATAGCACACCTCCTAAGCCAATTCCACTAGCATCACATTCAAGCTCGAAATTCTTATTAAAATGTGGAAGTTGGAGTAAGTGAGCATGTGTTAACTTATCTTCCAATACTGTGATGGCTTGTTCCTGTGTGGTACCCTAAGAAGAAGGAACATCCTTCTTTGTAAGATCATTGAGAGGTGCAACAATGGTGCTGAAATCACTCAGAAAATGCCTATAGAAACCAGCGAGGCCAAGAAAACTCCTCACTTGTGTGAATGTTTTGGGTTGTGGCCAACTCTCAATAGCTTCAATCTTGGCTTTCTCAACTTCAATTCCCTATGGAGTAACAACATAGCCAAGAAAAGATACTTGGTCTATGCAAAAGGTGCACTTCCCAAGGTTACCAAACAAACATGCATCACGTAGAGCAATAAAAACATCACGTAAAAGTTCCAAGTGTTCCTCCAAAGATCTACTATAAATCAATATATCATCAAAATAGACTACCAGGAATCATCCAATGAAAGCACATAAAATCTCGTTCATTAATCTCATGAAAGTACTAGGTGCATCAGTTAACCCAAAAGGCATGACTAACCACTCATATAATCCAAACATAGTTTTAAATGTTGTTTTCCATTCATCCCCCAATTTCATATGAATATTATGGTACCCACTATGAAAATCAACTTTGAGAAACATGTAGAGCCACTTAATTCATCAAGCATATCATCTAGACTAGGAAAAAAATGACAATAACGAACAGTATTATTAATGCCTCTACAATCAACACACATACACGATGTACCATCCTTTTTTGGTACTAGAATAATAGTAACAACACAAGGACTAAGTGATTCATGTATATAACCTTTGTCAAGTAGCTGATGTACTTGATGCATAATCTTGTTTGTCTCCTCTGGATTGGTACGATATGGTGCACGGTTGGGTAGCGATGCACTAGGAATTAAGTCAATCTGATGCTCAATCCCTCTAATAGGTGGTAATCCCGATGACACGTATTGCGGAAAGACATTAGCGAACTCGCGCAAGATGTTAGTGACAAGATAAGGCAAAGAGGGAGGCACCTCCTCGAATGAAAACAAAACCTCTTTTCACACAAAAGCATAACAATCAGATGTAGTAAAATGCAGATCATTAATATCAGATTTAGTGGCAAGTAAACATCCACTCTTCAATTTTATTTCAGATCAACACTGGATGATAGTTTATTAGGCTTATTGTATTGCTCAAATTCCTTTGCCATAATCTGATTTTCACTTTTAGTTTGCTCCTCTATTGATTTACTAGATCTAGGAATGTCATCTGTCATAAGACGTTCAGGAGACATAGGAAGCAAAGTTATATTTTTATTCTTACTAACAAGAGTCTATTGATTTGTCCTACCATTGTGTACTTTTTTTTTATCAAATTGCCATGGTCTATCAAGTAAAACGGCACATGCTTGCTTGGGTACCACATCACAATCAACATAATAAGAATATGTAGCAATACTAAAATGCACACGAACAATACGTGTTACCTTAACATTGCCATTGTTGTTGAACCATTCGATGTAATAAGGATGAGGATGTAGTTTGGTGGTGAGAGACAACTTCTCCACCATCTCCATGCTAGCCAAGTTGTTGCAACTCCCTACATCCATGATGACGCGAACATAACGATTATTCACAATTCCCTTTGTATGGAACAAATTGTGCCTCTAATTTTTCTCATCCTTTGTTACCTCCACACTTAAAACACGTTGTGCAACTAAACTTTCATATCCGTAGGCGTAGTCAGCAGCCATGTATTTGTTGGAAATATGCCCTAGAGGCAATAATAAATTATTTATTATTATATTTCTTTGCTCATGATAATCGTTTATCATCCCTGCTATAATTGTATTGATTGAAAACTCAAATACATGTGTGGATACATAGACAAAACACTGTCCCTAGTAAGCCTCTAGTTGACTAGCGCGTTGATCAAAGATGGTCAAGGTTTCCTGATCATAGACAAGTCTTGTCACTTGATAACGGGATCACATTATTAAGAGAATGATGTGATGGACAAGACCCAAACTATAAACGTGGCATATGATCGTGTCAGTTTATTGTTACTGTTTTCTCCATGTCAATGTATCTGTTCCTGTGACCATGAGATCATGCAACTCCCGGACACCGAAGGAATACCTTGTGGGTTATCAAACGTCGCAATGTAACTGGATGACTATAAATATGCTCTACATGTATCTCCAAAGGTGTCTGTTGGGTTGGCATGGATCAAGACTGGGATTTGTCACTCCGTGTGACGGAGAGGTATCTTGGGGCCCACTCGGTAAGACAACATCACAATAAGCCTTGCAAGCAATGTGACTAAGAAGTTAGTCACGAGATCTTGTATTGCAGAACGAATAAAGAGATTTGCCAGTAACGAGATTGAACTAGGTATAGAGATACTGACGATCGAATCTCGGGCAAGTAACATATCGAAGGACAAAGGGAATAGCATACAGGATTATATGAATCCTTGACATAGAGGTTCAACCGATAAGATCTTCGTAGAATATGTAGGATCTAATATGAAAATACAAGTCCCTCTATTGGATATTGGTCGGGGAGTGACTCAGGTCACGTCTGCATAGTGGTCGAACCCGCAAGGTCTGCACAATTAAGGTTCGGTGACGTTTTAGTAAAGTTGAGTTATATGTGTTGATGAGCGAAGGTTGTTCAGAGTCCCGGATGAGATCGCGGACGTCATGAGGGTTTTCAGAATGGTTTGGAAACGAAGATTGATATATAGGATGGTTTCATTTGGTAACCGGAAAGATTTCGGGCATTACCAGCAGTGTATCGGGAGTGACGAATGGGTTCCGGATATTCACCAGGAGGGGCCCACCCACCGGGGAGTGAACCCAATAACCCTAGGGTGGTGCACCAGACCTTAGTGGGCTGGTGAGGCCAGCCCAAGAGGGCTATGCCGCCACAAGAGAAAAAATACCAAAGGAAAGAAAAAAGGAAAGAGGGAGGTGGGAAGGAAGGAATGGACTCCTTCCCCCAAACCAAATTGGGATGGGAGTCCACCTCCTCCTCTCGGACGACGCCCTTGGCGCTCCCTTTAGTCCCAAGGCGAGCCCCTCCCCTCCTCCTATATATATTGGTGGTTTTAGGGCTTTTGAGACACAACTTTTCCCACGTACAACTGAAACCTATACCACATAGTTCTTCCTCTAGATCGGATTTCTTCAAAGCTCGGGCGGAGCTCTACAGGAGTAGATCATCACCAACACCGGTGCGCCGTCACGCTGTTGGAGAACTCATCTACTTCCCCGTCTCTCTTGCTGGATCAAGAAGGTGGAGATCGTCATCGAGGTGTACGTGTGGTGAACGTGGAGGTGCCGTCCGTTCGACACTTGATCGGGGCGGATCACGAGACGGTTCGTGGGACGGATCGTGGGACGGTTCGTGGGACGGATTGTGAAGACGTACCACTACATCAACCACGTTTATTAACGCTTCCTCTTAGTGATATACAAGGTTATGTGGATCATATCTCCCTCTCGTAGATGAACATCACCATGATAGGTCTTCGTGTGCGTAGGAATTTTTTGTTTCCCATGCAACGTTCCCCAACAGTGGTATCAGAGCCAGGTTCATGCGTACATGTAATCTCGAGTAGAACACAAAGTGTTTATGGGCATTGATGTTTTATTTGCTGCCCTCCTTAGTCTTTTCTCGATTCGGCGGTATTGTTGGATCGAAGCGGCCCGGACCGACATTACTCGTACGCTTACGAGGGACTCGTTTCATCGATTGATAAAGATGACTGGGGGGTGTCGGTTTCTCCAACTTTAGTTGAATTGGTTTTGACTGAGGCGGTCCTTGGAGAGAGGTTAAATAGCAATTTACACATCTCCGTTGTGGTTTTTGCGTAAGTAAGATGCGATCATACTAGATACCCATAGCAGCCACGTAAAACATGCAACAACAAATTACAGGACGTCTAACTTGTTTTTGCAGGGTATGCTTGTGATATGATATGGCCAATGACGTGATGTGATGTATTGGATGTATGATATGATCATGTTGTAATAGTTAAGATCGACTTGCACGTTTATGTTTATGTTTGCAACCGGCAGGAGCCATAGGGTTGTCTTTAAACTAACGTTTATGTTTGCAGATGCGTTTACTATATTGCTAGGTCGTAGCTTTAGTAGTAATAGCATAGATAGCACGACAACCTCGATGGCAACACGTTGATGGAGATCATGATGATGGAGATCGTGGTGTGGCGTCGGTAACAAGAAGATCATGCCGGTGCTTTGGTGATGGAGATCAAGAAGCACAAGATGATGGCCATATCATGTCACTTATGCGTTGCATGTGATGTTAATCCTTATTTTGCATAGAACTACGGTAGCATTATAAGATGATCTCTCACTAAAATTTCAAGATGAAATTGTTTTCTCCCCGACTGTGCATCGTTGCGACAGTTCATCGTTTCGAGACACCACGTGATGATCGGGTGTGATAGACTCAACGTTCACATACAACGGGTGCAAAACAGCTGCACACGCAGAACTCACGGGTTAAATTTGATGAGCCTAGCATGTGCAGACATTGCCCCGGAACACATGAGACCGAAATGTCGAGCATGAATCATATAGTTTATATGATTAGCATAGAGATGCTTACCACTGAAACTATTCTCAACTCACGTGATGATTGCTACGGCAACAAAAGTCCTTCCCCGGCAATGCCAGGAATTCTTCTTCCTACTTCTCTTGCTTGCGTCGGTTTTTTCCCTTGAAGAGGAAAGGGTGATGCAGCATAGGAGCAGTAAGTATTTCCCTCAGTTTGAGAACCAAGGTATCAATCCAGTAGGAGAATCTCGTCAAGTCCAGAGTACCTGCGCAAACACAAAAGAGCTTGCACCCAACGCTATAAAGGGGTTTTAAATCCCTTCAAGATTGTTTGCAAAGTGAGATCTAAAGGCGGAAAGTGCAACGAAGTAAAAAGTGTAAGGCTGAAAATATGGTGTGGAGTAGACCCGGGGGCCATAGTGTTCACTAGAGGCTTCTCTCAAAATAGCAAATATCACGGTGGGTGAACAAATTACTGTCGAGCAATTGATAGAACCGCGCAAAGTCATGACGATATCTAAGGCAATGATCATACATATAGGCATCACGTCCGAGACAAGTAGACCGATACTTTCTGCATCTACTACTATTACTCCACACATCGACTGCTATCCAGCATGCATCTAGTGTATTGAGTTCATGACGAACAGTGTAATGCCTTAAGCAAGATAACATGATGTAGAAGGATAATCTCAAACCAATGATGAAACCCCATCTTTTTACCCTTGATGGCAACAACACGATGCGTGCCTCGCTACCCCTTCTGTCACTGGGTGAGGTCACCGCACGGTATGAACCCAAAACCAAGCACTTCTCCCATTGCAAGAATCATAGATCTAGTTGGCCAAACAAAACCCACAACTCGAAGAGAATTACAAGGATATGAAATCATGCATAAGAGAGATCAGAAGAAACTCAAATAAGATTCATAGATAATCTGATCATAAATCCACAATTCATCGGATCTCGGCAAACACATCGCAAAAGAAGATTACATCGATAGATCTCCATGAAGATCATGGAGAACTTTGTATTGAAGATCCAAGAGAAAGAAGAAGCCATCTAGCTACTAGCTATGGACCCGTATGTCTATGGTGAACTACTCACGCATCATCGGAGGGGTCATGGTGTTGATGAAGAAGCCCTGCGTATCCGAATCCCCCCTCCGGCAGGGCACCAGAACATGCCTCAGATGGGATCTTGCGGAGACAGAAGCTTGCGGCGACGGAAAAGTACTTTCGATGATCTCCTAATTTTTTATGGAATTTTAGGGAATATATAGGCGCAAAACCTAGGGCAAAGGAGCCTCACGGAGCCCACAAGCCAGGGCCCCCCCTGGCCGCGCCATGTGGGCTTCTGGGGTCCCTCATGGCCCCCTGCCCTGATTCTCCGGCTTCCCGATCTTTTTCTGTTCTGGAAAAAATCTTTTTGGCAGTTTCATTCCGTTTGGACTCCGTTCAAAATCCTCCTCTGAAAGGGGTCAAAAACATGGAAAAAATAGGAACTGGCACTTGGCACTGAGTTAATAAGTTAGTCCCAAAAAATATATAAAAGGCATACAAAACATCCAAAGTTTGACAAGATAATAGCATGAAACCAGCGTAAAAGATTTGTATAATCATCCAAAGACTCAAGCCATGAGCGGGACAATTTCTAATCATCAATTTCATTCTCTCCCAAGATTGTGCAACATGTTCATGATCAAGTTGCTTGAAATTCATGATATCATTATGGAGAGAGATGATCTTAGCCGGCGGAAAATACTTGGAAATATAAGCATCTTTGCACTTATCCCAAGAATCGATACTATTTTTGGGCAAAGAAGAAAACCAAGTTTTTGCGCGATCTCGCAACGAGAAAGGAAAAAAGCTTCAATTTAATCACATCATTATCCACATCTTTCTTCTTTTGCATATCGCAAAGCTCAACGAAGGTATTGAGATGGGATGCGGCATCTTCACTAGGAAGGCTATAAAGTTGCTCTTTCATAACAAGATTCAGCAAAGCGGCATTGATTTCGTATGACTCCGCACTAGTGGCGGGAGCAATCGGAGTACTAATAAAATCATTATTATTAGTATTCGAGAAGTCACAAAGTTTGGTGTTTTCATTCATGGTGACTTCGGCAAGCAAGCAAGTACACAAGTGAACAAAGAGCAAGCGAAGAAATAGGGCGAACGAAAAGGCGAACAAAAAGGCAAACAAAAAAGGAAAATTGGTGAAGTGGCGGAGAGGAAAACGAGAGGCAACTGGGAAACAAAGTAAATGCAAGAGATGAGTTTGCGACACTTACTTGGATGAGTTCTTGACTTGATCCTCCCCGGCAACGGTGCCAGAAATTCTTCTGCTACGGCAACAAAAGTCCTTACCCGGCAATGCGAGTAATTCTTCTTGCTACTTCTCTTGCTTGCGTCGGTTTTTTCCCTTGAAGAGGAAAGGGTGATGCAGCACAGGAGTAGTAATTATTTCCCTTAGTTTGAGAACAAAGGTATCAATCCAGTAGGAGAATCTCGTCAAGTCCAGGTCATGGTGTTGATGAAGAAGCCCTCTGTATCCAAATCCCCCCTCCGACAGGGCACCAGAACGTGCCCCAGATGGGATCTTGCGGAGACAGAAGGTTGCGGCGGCGGAAAAGTACTTTCGATGATCTCCTGATTTTTTTATGGAGTTTTAGGAAATATATAGGCGCAAAACCTACGGCAAAGGAGCCTAGGGAGCCCACAAGCCAGTGGGCCACGGGTCCCCCCTGGCCGCGCCATGAGGGCTTGTGGTGTCCCTGGTGGCCCCCTGCCCTGATTCTCCGGCTTCCCGATCTTTTTCTGTTCCACAAAAAATCTTTTTGGCAGTTTCATTCCGTTTGGACTCCGTTCAAAATCCTCCTCTGAAAGGGGTAAAAAACATGGAAAAAACAGGAACTGGCACTTGGCACTGAGTTAATAAGTTAGTCCCAAAAAATATATATAAGGCATACAAAACATGCAAAGTTTGACAAGATAATAGCATGAAATCATCAAAAATTATAGATACGTTGGAGACGTATCAATGATCGGACTTGAGTTAGTGAATTTGGATCATGTGCCACTCAAATGACTAGAGAGATGTACATATTGAGTGGGAGTTTATTAGTAATTTGATTAATTAAACTCTAATTATCTTAAACATAGTCTAAGTCCACTTTGCAATATTTGTGTTGTAGATCAATGGCTCACGCAACAGTCAGCCTGAATTTTAATACGTTCCTAGAGAAAGCTAAGTTGAAAGATGATGGAAGCAACTTTGTGGACTGGGCTCGTAATCTTAAGTTGCTCCTACAAGCTGGGAAGAAGGATTATGTTCGTAATGCTGCGCTAGGAGATGAACCACTCGCTACGGCTGACCAAGATGTTAAGAACGCCTGGTTAACACATAAGGAGGAGTAATTAGTAGTTCAATGTGCAGTCTTGTATGGCTTAGAGCCGGGACTTCAATGTCGCTTTGAGCGTCATGGAGCATATGAGATGTTCCAGGAGTTGAAGTTTATCTTTCATAAGAACGCCCATATCAAGAGGTATGAGACCTCCGATAAATTATATGCTTGCAAGATGGAGTAGAATTCGTCTGTGAGTGAACATGTGCCAAAAATGTCTGGGTACTCAAACAGTCTAGCTGAGCTGGGGATTTAACTCCCGTAAGAAGCTATCATTGACAGAATTCTTCAATCACTGCCACCAAGCTACGAGAGCTTTGTGTTGAACTACAACATGCAAGGGATGAACAAGTCACGCGGCGAGTTATTCGCGATGCTGAAAGTCGCAGAGTCAGAACTCCGGAAAGAGCATCAAGTGTTGATGGTCAACAAGACCACTAGTGTCAAGAGAAACGGCAAAGGCAAGAAGGGTAACTCCAAGAAGAGAGGCAAGCGTGTTGCCAATCCGACGAAGAAACCCAAGGCTCGGGGCAGGGCAAGGGGAAACCCCTGTCATTGCGACGCCGGTTGAGGAGGAAGTTAATGATGATGATCATGAAACTTCGGATCAAGTTTCTATCGAACCTTGCAGGTCGACAAGATCACGTACTACTCTTGATTGGTACGGTAATCCTGTCTTATCAATCATGTTGTTAGACAACAATGAACCTGCGAATTATGAAGAAGCAATGGTGGGCCCGGATTCCAAAAAATGGCTGGAGGCCATGAAGTCCGAGATAGGATCTATGTATGAAAACAAAGTGTGGACTTTGGAAGTATTACCTGAAGGCCGCAAAGCTATTCAGAACAAATGGATCTTTAAGAAGAAGACGAACGCAGACGGTAAATGTGACCGTTTATAAAGCTTGACTTGTGGCAAAAGGTTTTTCACAAGTTCAAGGAGTTTACTACGATGAGACGTTCTCACCAGTAGCGATGCTTAAATCCGTCGGAATCATGTTAGAAATAGCTGCATTTTCGATTACGAAATCTGGCAGATGGATGTCAAAACGGCGTTCCTTAGCGATTTTCTTAAGGAAGAGTTGTATATGATGCAACCCGAAGGTTTTGTCGATCCAAAGAATGCTGAAAAAGTATGCAAGCTCCAGCGATCCATTTACGGACTGGTGCAAGCATCTCGGAGTTGGAATAAGGGCTTTGATGAGGTGATCAAAGTGTTTGGGTTTATACAAGTGGTTGGAGAATCTTGTATTTACAAGAAAGGAGTGGGAGCTCTATGGCGTTTCTAATATTATATGTTTATGACATATTGCTGATTTGAAACAACGTGAAGTTTTTGGAGAGCGTAAAGGATTACTTGAATAAAAGTTTCTCTATGAAGGACCTAGGAGAAGTTGCTTACATTCTAGGCATTAAGATCTATAGGGATAGATCGAGACGCCTAATAGGACTATCACAAAGCACATACCTTGATAAAGTTTCGAAGAAGTTCAAAATGGAACAGTCCAAGAAAGGGTTCTTGCCAGTGTTACAAAGTATAAAATTGAGTAAGACTCAGTGCCCAGCAACTGCGGAAGATAGAGAACAAATGAGTTCCGTCCCCTATGCTTCAGCCATAGGTTCTATAATGGACCAGACGTCACCTTGGCCATAAGTATGGAAGGCAGGTTTCAAAGTAATCCAGGAGTGGATCACTGGACGACGGTCAAGAATATTCTGAAGTACCTGAAAAGGACTAAGAAAATGTTTCTCGTTTATGGAGGTGATGAAGAGCTCGTTGTATAGGGTTACGTCGACGCAAGCTTTGACACCGATCCAGATGACTCTAAGTCGCAAAGCGAATACGTATTTATTCTTAATGGGGGTGCGGTAAGCTGGTGCAGTTCCAAGCAAAGCGTCGTAACAGATTCTAAATGTGAAGCAGAGTACATGGTTGCATCGGAGGCAGCAAAGGAGGGTGTCTGGATGAAGCAGTTCATGATGGATCTTGGAGTTTTGCCGAGCGCACTAAATCCAATAACTCTGTTCTGTGACAACACTCGTACCATTGCTTTAGCACAGGAACCAAGGTTTCACAAGAAAACCACGCACATCAAACGACGATTCAACCTCATCCGCGACTACGTTGAAGGAGAGGACGTGAATATTTGCAAAGTGCACACGGATCTGAATGTAGCAGACCCGCTGACTAAACCTCTTCCACATGCAAAACATGATCAACACCAGAATTGTATGGGTGTTAGATTTATTACAATGTAAATCGCATGGCGATGTGAGGACTAGATTATTGACTCTAGTGCAAGTGGGAGACTATTGGAAATATGCCCTAGAGGCAATGATAAATAGTTATTATTATATTTCCTGTTACAAGATAATCGTTTATTATCCATGCTATAATTGCATTGAATGAAAACATAGATACATGTGTGGATACATAGACAAAACAATGTCCCTAGCAAGCCTCTAGTTGGCTAGCCAGTTGATCAAGGATAGTCAAGGTTTTCTGGCTATGTGCAAGTGTTGTCACTTGATAACTGGATCACATCATTAGGAGAATCATGTGATGGACTAGACCCAAACTATGAACGTAGCATATTGATCGTGTCATTTTATTGCTATTGTTTTCTGTGTGTCAAGTATTTATTCCTATGACCATGAGATCATATAACTCACTGGCACCGGAGGAATACCTTGTGTGTATCAAACGTTGCAACGTAACTGGGTGACTATAAAGGTGCTCTACAGGTATCTCCGAAGGTGTTCGCTGAATTAATATGAATCAAGACTGGGATTTTCACTCCGTGTGACGGAGAGGTATCTCGGGGCCCACTCGATAATACAACATCACACACAAGCCTTTCAAGCAATGTGACTAAGTGTAAGTCACGGGATCTTGTATTACGGAACGAGTAAAGAGACTTGTCGGTAACGAGATTAAAATAGGTACGTGGATACCGACGATCGAATCTCGGGCAAGTAACATACCGAAGGACAAAGGGAATGACATACGGGATTATATGAATCCTTGGCACAGAGGTTCAACCGATATGATCTTCGTAGAATATGTAGGGTCCAATATGGGCATCCAGGTCCCGCTATTGGATATTAACCGAGGAGTGTCTCGGGTCATGTCTCCATAGTTCTTGAACCTGCAGGGTCTGCACACTTAAGGTTCGATGATGTTTTACTATAGTTGAGTTATATGTGTGGTTACAGAATGTTGTTCGGAGTCTCGGATGAGATCACGGAAGTCACGAGGGTTTCCGGAATGGTCCGGAGACGAAGATTGATATATAGGATGGTTTTATTTGGTCACCGAAAAGTTTCGCGCATTACCGACACTGTATCGGGAGTGACGAATGGGTTCCGCGTGTTTACCAGGAGGGTCCCACCCACCCGGAAGTGACGAATGGGTTCCGGGTGTTTACCGGGAGGGGCCCACCATCCCGGGATTCATCCCAAGAGGGCTATGGCGCCACATATAAAAATACCAAAGGAAAGGAAGAAAAAAAAAGGAAAGAGGAAGGTGGGAAGGAAGAGGAGGACTCCTCCTTCCCAAACCGAATTGGAGGAGGAGTCCTCCTCCTCCCTGGCGGACGGCGCACCCTTGGGGACCTTGTGCACCAAGGCTAGCCCCTCCCCTCCTCCTATATACATTGGTGGTTTAGGGCTTTTTGAGACACAACTTTGCCACGTACAACTCTAGCCTATTCCACATAGTTTTACCTCTAGATCGGATTTCTGTGGAGCTCGGGCGGAGGCCTGCAGGAGTAGATCATCACCACCACCGGAGCGATGTCGCGCTGCCGGAAAACTCATCTACTTCTCCATCTTGCTTGCTGGATCAAGAAGGCCGAGATCGTCATCGAGCCGTACGTGTGCTGAACGCGGAGGTGTCGTCCGTTCGGCACTAGATCGGAACCGTTCATGCGACGGATCATGGGACGGCGGTGATTTGAATCACAAAGCTGTACCACTACATCAAACGCGTTTCATAACGCTTCCCGCTGAGCGATCTACAAGGGTAAGTAGATCTAATCTCCTCTCGTAGATGGACATCACCATGATAGGTCTTCGTGTGCGTAGGAAAAATTTTGTTTCCCATGCAACGTTCCCCAACAGTATTATAGGACATCGACGATGAAGATGGTGCGGTGGTGGTATATGAGAGATGCAATGAAGTTGATGATGGTGATATATGGCATCGACGATGATGGATGGTGCGGTGGTGGTATATGGAAGAAGCGATGAAGATGGTGTGGTGGTGATATATCGCAGATGCGATGAAGATGGCGCGGTGATGGTATATCACATATGCTATAAAGATGGTGCGGTGGCGGTGTGACAACCTTTGAACACAACTCGAAACTCTAAAGAACTAGACGCTAAGACTAGCAAGTTGACACAACGATGAAACTGTAAATTTAACAGAGCAAAACACTAAACCGAAAATTGCAAAAGGCTCATATTTGTTCAGATAGGATGATCTAACCCTAATCTTTGTGTAGCTATTTCGTGGACTCTAGGTATGAAGAGCAGAGGCGATCTAACTACGAAAAACTGGTAAAATCTCGCCGAGCAACCTGGAAATCTGATACCACTTGATAGAGGCGAAGTTGTCCGTGTCTTTTGATTAGATGTGAGAAACGTTTATGGTGGAGTAGACTTTGAAGATTCGACTATGAACGTGTGAAGACGTCACACCTTAGCAATTGCTAAACCAACTTCGAGAAGTTATTGACCACGCCAGAGCACAATCGATCTGACCACGAGGGTCTGTTTCCTGCACACAAACAAAGAACAAGCAAGAAACTGAAATTGCAATCTGGATATTGCGAATATAAGAGGAAAGCGTTATTGATGAAAGTGGGGTTCTGTGACATCTTGTTCTGGTTGTATAACACAAACGAAGGATGCGAAGTTACGACTATGGCAACCTTTAATCTACACAAAACCCAAGTCTAAATGGCGTCCTAAGGGATTTATATATGGCAGAATAGAGGAAAATTGCATGACCCCATGGAGGAGGGGTCCGAAACCAACCCTAACTCAGTGTCTTCACACATACGGGCTCTGAAAATAGCCTATAATGTGGTATTTTGAAATTATATGGGCCTGGACAGAAATAAGGCGACGCAACATCTATAATAGCCTATGAAAGAAATTTATGAAGTAACATCTTGTATATTTTGTCCAAGCCTTCAAAGTGCAAAAATCACCACTAGAAACTCTATTATTCTTTCTCGCGCGCGCACCTTCTTCTCCACGCTTGATCCCTCTTCAATGGCCATCCTTATTGCTCATGCTAGGTGCTTCATTCATAAGCTAATTTAGACAGCATCATATCTTCCTGAACATTAGAAGGATTTCCAAGAAACGAAAGTACCTGGTAATTTAATTGGCGTGTGCGAGCTCTAGTAATTGATCCAGTATGTATATCAACATGGGTTGTGGATGTAACAATACTATTGATGCCCTCATCAATCTCCTTATTCGATCAGACACCGCGTTCATGATCTTCTTGATAGTGTCCTACTCATTGCCTTCCTACGTGGTGAGTGAGTGCTTGTCGTCGATGCTGCCTAGATGGAAGGAGCGCTTCCCCACTTTCTCCTTAGCTTTCATCGTCTCCACTCCTAAGACCATCTCTTTCCCCCACCAGACACCGTGGGTCATGATTATTTTTGGTGATGTCCTCCTCTTTCCTTCATGCGCGTTGATAGTGTGATTGGATGACATGGAGAAGTTCCTAGATAGACTGGGAAAATTTAAGAGGAGAGATGACCGATGAAGGTGAGAGTGAACAATGTCGTGCACATCCTTTTTGTATTGTCGAAGAATTAATGTCGTCGGTTCTCGTGGGAACTATTGCCGGTAGCCGAATGTCCGCCACACAGTCACTTCGATGTTGTTTATTTTGGGAGCCCACACATGCGTTCAAAACCAAGGAGTGTGAATGCACCTCGTTTCACATTCTTGTTGATCAACACATGGTGCCGAATAACCTTTGAGTGCGTCTTTGTCTCAAGGTTTGTAGGTTGTCCTAGCAGGGTTATCATAGATAGTGATTAGATAATTTTAATGAAATGACATATAATTAAATAAAGAAAAAAGATGCTACTTCACAGCCGCACCGGCGCCTTTCCATGCGGCGGTTATCTCACATGCATGCAAACCAATACAAAAATGTGACATCAGCAAAGATTCCTCTAACTTTGAATTTTCAAAAAGTATTATCTCCTCAACCGTAAATCCAATTGACGATCCGCTTTCACCATTAGCTTCCTCGCTACGAGATCTTCAAAACTAGATCCCATGTCAATATGTTTCGACAACTCTTTTTTTTCATCAATAGTTACTAGATTACTATTACTTAGTTGTCAGATTATGAGTCACTTAATGACCTGATTAAATTAACTTAGCTGCCAGCTTTTTTACATTCTAGTTATCAGTTTTTATTTGTGCCAAGTGTTACCATTTTATTTTCATATGGCTTCCAAACAATACTTATTATTTATTTTTTGCAGGTAAATAAAATACAGATTAGTTGTCATTTTAATTCTGTCGAGTTGGCATTTTTTATTTCATATAGTTTGTCAAAAAAATACGCACTAATTGTCATCTTAATTCTGCTGACTTGTCAGTTTTATTTCATACAGCGTGCCAAGAAAAGTTGCACACTATTTGTCAATTTTAATTATGCCAAGTTGTCATTTTTTTCTTATAGCTTGCCAAAATTAACATTCAATTGCCAGAATATGTTGTGCTTGCCTATCTGGTTAATTGTGTTAAATTGCCATGAAGCTTGCCGTGTTGTTTATAGCCATCTAAATTTTTAATACGTAACATGCAGTCAACATTGTTCTATAGATAATAGACGTGTGTTAGTTGAAAAACACAAGCTTCTACGCAAAAATGCAAATCACTGCTACTGGACACATGCAAATCACTGCCACTCGGCACTGTAGTGAAGCATGCAAATGCATGTTGTACTCCGAACTGTGGCTCACCAGCAGCGCGCAGGTGTGCATGCGCTGTAGCGCTCAGCACTTGTAGTGCACCACCAGCAAAATACTGCAGCAACGCTGCTGGAATCCGCATGCATGAGCCTGCCGCACGGAAACGCAATTGTACGCACGCTTTAACTTAGATTTTCCCAAGAAAAACAACAGTTGAATACTCCCTCCGGTCTAGTGCCGTTGCCATGTCACTTCTACACTAAGGCCAGCTATAATTATGTTATATTTTTTTACCTTCTTTTTATCTCTTTCTTCACATTTATTGTATCTGTCTATGAATATCTATGTAACTAGAATTTTGCATGAGAGCCCATTTTTTCATGTCTCTTTTTTTCATAGATAAAATTGCCATGTAAACATGCTATAAACCTACTATTGTATTTGCTTTTAGTGGCGACTCAATAAAAAAATTATTATTCACGGGACACAAAGAAAGAGCAGATTTAAAGATGATTTTCCTTTTTGATAATTAATACTCTCTTCATCTTAAAATAAGTGTCTTAATTTTGTATAATTTATACTAGAGGTAGTACAAAGATGTAATATCATTAGTTTGTGACTAAAGTCAGTTTGTTCGCTACAGAAAAATATCTTTTTAAAGACGATTTTCCTTTTTGATAATCCTACTTGGCTTGCTGAATGCTCACTGTACACGATGATTTGACCTTCTCCGGGACCGACGCACTGAAATACTGTTTTGATAATGCACATGTGGTACATGCCTCCTTTTAAACGTGGACATGGAGCACCACTATAGAGAAATTGATGTTGATGCTTGTGAGTAAGGCTTTGTTCACCATAGGTACTATTTTCCTTTCCCTCGGAGTGGGGAAGCTTGTTGATACCCTTCGTCCTGGTGTTTTATGTGAGCATCCTAATGATAAAGAAGCCAGGGTAAATCGGACCCCTTAAACCCTTCTCAAATGGTCGGATATAACGTCATGTCATAAAAAATCCACACAGACCTTTTAAATCGGTCTTAAACATCCACATTGACCGGTATACTTATTTTGAGCTCAAATATAGGACGGGTATGAGGGATCCTAGATGTGGTCGAGCACGCCCGCGCTGGCCCGCATCTACCCCACATATATTTGTACCTATCCGTTTGCCGGACTAAACTCTAGTCACTTTACTCCACTACCCTCCACTCCCATCCGCCACCCAAGCTCACATCCGGCATGGCTGGGAGCGAATCCGAGTCCTTCACCTCCAGATCCGCCGACCACGAGCTCGTCCCACACGGCCCTGAGGAGGAGACGGGCGTCCGGCTTGCGCTCCGCTGCTCCCGGGAGGCGGCCCACGAAGGCAACGCTCAGAATCGCAACGCCGGGAATCCATTGCTTCTGCACAACCAGTGCTTGGATTCGGTGTTGCTACCTCACCGGTGGTGGTACGGTCTGGCGTTCGAATGCCGTGGCGGAAGTGCAACCCCTCCGTTGGCGCACCGAGCACGAAGCATGGCCGACCTCGGACAATGTCATGGCGCACCGTGCCCGCCGGGCGAGGCAGCGGTCACGGGATGCGGTGGAGGCCCTCGCGGCGACGGATGTTGGAGAGGTGGAGTCACACTCTTCGGCGCCCCGTAGGGTGCAGCAGCTGTTAGAGCATATATCTCCATGTGTGGTTTTGGTAATTGATGACAATTCTGATGGACTAATGGTTGCCTTAAGTTATATTTATAGGATTTGTCCATAGGCAGTTCTTGAAGTCCATCTGTTGGGTTCAAGGAGTTTATATGATGACCAAGGTGGTATTCAAGGTATTATCTAAAGAATGGTCATAGAGACACAAGGTTGATCAAAATCGTCAGACAAAGAGTAAATCAAGATGATCAACACACAAAGCGTACAAGATGTACCGAGAGGGATCAAGTGATCCCATGGTATGGTGTGTTTCCATGGGCTTGCGTCAAGAGGAAGATCTCATACAACCCATGGAGGATGACGTCAAGTGGTGGAGGATGGTGGCAATGAACTTGTGAAGATATGTTGAAGAGCGACTCACCCATAGTGTGTATGGGAGAGCAATCAACTAGTCTTCATCAAGCCAACGCAATCAAGAAAGTTGGTCCATCTTGAGGAAGCCCAGATCATCATCATCTAGCTCAAGAGGACGAGGTGCAAGGTATAGGTTTGCCCTTGATAGGTTTTCTGTTTTAGGATAGATTGTCGTACTGTCAAGGGGGGCTCTCAAGTGAGTAGCTTGATCGTATCGCTCGTTGAGAGCTCAAACCATTTGCATACTTGCATCATACTTCGTGGTTCTTGTTTTGTGTTTATTTTAATGATTTTTAGAGCTTATGGTCATCTTCATTACAAGCTCGAGTTCATCGAAAACGGAGTCCATATGCATCTTCTATGATGTTTTCGATGTTGGGAGTTTTTACCGTTCTTATTCGAAGAAGGGTTCTCACCATTTTCTTATGGGACTTTTCTCACTTGCTTCTTATTTATATTTCTATCAAGATTGTGTTAGCCCATGTCGTTAGCTTTCCAACAAACTTGTTTTCGTTGAATTTGGAGTCTGTATGCGAAAGTTACAGCAGTTTGAGTATCCAGCGGTAGTACCGCTCCTAGTGCCAGCGGTAGTACCGCTCTTGTAGCGGTAGTACCGCCCCCGGAGCGGTAGTAATTTTTTACTACCGCTCCTAGCGGTAGTACCGCTCCAGGAGTGGTAGTACCGCTCCGTCAGACTGTTTTTTGCATCCTATTTGGGCTCAGCATGGTTGGTGAACCTACCGAGCGGTAGTACCGCTCTGTGCGTGCTGTGAGGCTTAACAGTTGGATTTTTCCCTACCTATAAAAGGGGGTCTTCTTCCCCATTGAACCTTATATCTTTAGCTCGTGTTCTTCCCACATTGTTGACCTTCTTCGAGCTTGCTAACTATCAATCCCTCCAATGATTCTTGCTAGTTCTTGAGGGAAAAGAGAGAGAGATTTAGATCCACATTTTCACCAATCACTTTCTCCTCTAAGTGAGGGAAACCCCTTGGGTCTAGATCTTGGAGTTCTTCGTGTTCTTCTTCGTTCTTCCTCTCATTTTCCTCCCTAGCATTAGTTGCTTTGGTGGGATTTGGGACAGAAGGACTTGGGCACTCCGTGTGCCCTTGCCATTGCATTAGTTGCATCGGTTTGAGTTCTCCATGGTGATACGTGGAAGTGAAGTTTGAGAAGCTTATTACCTTTTGGTACTTAGTACCCTAGAGTTTGTTCTTCGTGGATGCTTTGGCGTCCTAGAAGCTTGGTGGTGTCTTGGAGCTCAATCATTGTGATGTAAAGCTCCGGGCAAGCGTCAGCGTCTCCAATTAGGTTGCGGAGATTGCCCCGAGCAATTTGTATGGGTACCGGTAACCGCCCCCAAGGGTTGCCACGTGTACGGGTTCGTTGACCGCCCCCAAGGGTTGCCATTTGTACGGGTTCGGTGACCGCCTCAAGGGTCCCTTAGTGGAATCACGGCATCTTGCATTGTGCGAGGGCATGAGGAGATTACGGTGGCCTTAGTGGCATCTTGGGGAGCATTGTGCCTCCACACCGCTCCAACGGAGATTAGCATCCGCAAGGGTGTGAATTTCGGTATACATCATCATCTCCGCGTGCCTCGGTTATCTCTTACCCGAACCCTTTACTTATGCACTTTACTTTGTGATAGCCATATTGTTTATTGTCATATATCTTGCTATCACTTAGTTGTTTATCTTGCTTAGCATAAGTTGTTGGTGCACATAGGTGATCCTAGTTGTTGTAGGTTTTATGCTTGACAAATTAAATGTTAGTTTTATTCCGCATTTGTTCAAGCCTAATCCGTAATTATTTTAAAGCACCTATTCACCCCCCTCCCTCTAGGCGACATCCACGTCCTTTCAATTGGTATGATAGCTAGGTCTCTCTTTATTACGTTTAACCACCTAGAGAGTAAGGATGTCGGCTAGGGGTTTAGGATTCTCTAACACTCTTAGTTTCGATGGCACAAATTTTGATGTTTGGGTAATTCGCATGCTTAATCACTTTAGGGTCATGGGCCCAAACTTGGAGCGAATTGTAGATATGGGTTTTTCTCCTCCAAAGGATTCTCAAAATATATCTTTAGAGGATGAGAAAAACTTTTATCTCAATGCTCAGGCTTCTAATGTGCTTTTTGATGCTTTGAGCAATGTAATTATATTTCAACTCATGCCATTCCGGGATGCTCATGAGTTGTGGACAAAGCTTCAAGATAAATATGGTATGTCCAAGATTTGTGGGAATGATTGTTCTCCCTTCACCTTCGGTCGTGTGGTCTTCTGAACTTCATCTACTTCACCTACATGTGGATTGCCACAAGGTAATGATATGGTGAGTAGTGGTGATCATTGCAATGATGATAGTGGGCTTATTGTTGATGATCCTTCATCACTATATTATTGCAATGCTTCATCTTTGGGTATTAACACTTCGATCACTCTAAATGTTTTAGATGCTTGTGTTGATAGTCCTTGCATATCATGTAAAAACTGCTTGACTAAATCTCATGATGATATGCTTCCTATATCTTGTTGCCATGATAAAAATGTATATATTTCCTCGAGTTGTTCTGCTAACAATGTAGAGGAAATTCATCACTCCATGGAACAAGATGTGGCCTTGAATGATGCTTCAAGGGATCCTACATCATCATCTATTGTGACTCACTTTTGCCTTATGGCTCAGGCTTCAAAGGTATGTCCTACTTTGAATCCCAATATATCTCATGATGATGATGTTGATGATAATGGGGATGAGGATAATGATGAAGAGAGTGATAATATTGCATCCTTAAAAATTAAGGGTGAAATCATTTTTAAATCTCTTTATAAGAATAAACTTGCTTGTTCCAACTTCTTGGAAATCATGTCTATTGCAACTGAGGGCAAGAAATACATTGAGGAGTTGGAAGCTCATCTTGAGGAGCATGAGGCCACCATTGAGACAATGGAAGGTCATGAGCGTGATTACGCTAATGAGATCGCAGAGCTATCTCAAGATCTTGAAAATTAACAAACCACCAAGGAATCTCTTGAGGAAACCTTTGTTGTAGAATTATCTAGATTTAAGGGATCCCATGATAGAGCTCTCGAGGTGGCTAATGATTTTAGAACTAAAAATGATAAGCTTGAAGTTGCACATGCTAAACTCCTTGAGGACTATGAGCACCTCAAAAATGGCTCAAGGGCTATTAAGACTTCGCTCATCGAACTCTCCGAGTCTCATGCTCAACTTGAAGCTTCATATGCTAAAGAGCTTGCCAAGGTGCCTTCTCCTCTTATTTCTAATGATTATGCTTGTGCTACTAACTCTACTTCTTGTGAAGCATCCATTTTAAAGGAGAATGTTGAGCTAAGGGCTCAACTTGAGTTTCTATCTAGCAATTATGGGAAATTGGAAGAAAGTCATGTAATGCTCACAAGCTCTCATGATGATCTTCTAGCATCCCATAATGCGCTAAAATTAGCTCATGAGGCTATTACTACCAAGGTAACATCAAGTGAGCCTCATGTGGACAATGGCACTACTTCTAGTCAAAATGATATATTGCCATGTGCTAGTCCTCGTAACTCTTCTACTCATAATGTTGCTAACTCTTGTGATGAATTACTTTCCTTGCCTTGTTGCTCTAACAATGAAGCTTATACTTCCTCTAGTAATTGTGTTGATACTAACCATGTAGAAGAAATTGAAGAGCTCAAGGCCCAAGTCACTTCTTTGACGAAAGACTTGGAAAAGAGTCATGAAGGGATGTCCACACTCAACAATGTCTTGTGTGGGCAAAAATCCCTGAATGACAAGGATGGGCTTGGATTCAACTCCAACAAGAAGAAGAAGTCCAAAAACTTAAAGAAGAAGGGCCAAGAACAAGTCAAGAATTCGGCCAAGATTATTTGCTTCAAGTGCAAAATTGAAGGGCACCATGTTAGATCTTGCCCACTAAACAAGAAGCCCCAAAGTCACAAGCAACAAGGGAAGCGACCACAAGTTCAATCACATACTCAACTACAAGTTGAAGAAAGGCCCCTTCCCAAGAAGACCCAAGCCAACACTCCTCATGTTGAGAAAGCAATAGAGAATAAATTAAAGGGTAGATGTTGCTACTTATGTCGTGAGAAGGGTCACTTCGCTTCTTCTTGCACGAGAGGTAATTTATCCAACCCAATCATTATTGATGATATCTATTCTCTTGGGAAGGATAAGGTTGGCAATGTATTTGCCAAGTTTGTTGGTACTCAAAGTGGTGTCAAGAAAAGTATCATTTGGGTTGTCAAGCCTATTGTGACTAACCTCTTAGGACCCAACGTGGTTGGGGCCAACAAGCTTAAACTTTATCAATAGTTTAATGTGAAGGACATTAGAGACTTGGATACATAATGAAGAATTACGGGGTCTTCATCATTCATATTATCTCAAGCCAAGTCATTTGGATTATCGAGTTTCTATCAAATATCCAATGTGCCTCCTTACGGTAACTTGTACTTAAACTGTTTACATTGTTAGTTTCTTGTCCCATTGCACGTTTTGGTTTTGTACCTTGCATGTCTTTGTATATGTTGTGCTTCTAACTTTCTTATCTTGAGTAATCGAGTATGTGTATGTTGGTTTGCATATCGTGTACATGTGAGTCTTGTATTGAGCCTTTTTGCATCTTGTTTCTATCTTTGTTGGCTCTTGTGAGAGATTAATGGATTATCCCATTGTGGGGGAGTGATGTGCTTTGCACACCTCACAATCCTATATATGTGTATACATGGGGAATACCACTTAGTATTGATATTTCAAGATTATCTAGTCTCTATGTGGTATCTCTTACTCGTGAGAAATTCAAATTCTATATGGTCCATTAATTTTCTCTTGTTGGTTTTAATTTGCCACTTGTTAATATTGTTGGGTTATCACATTATGGGGGAGTAATATGCTATGTGCATATTACAAGCCTAGAAAATGTGTACATTTGAGGTATTGCCACTTAGTGTTGATATTGTAAATTATCTTGTTCCTAGGTGGCATGTTAGCTCTGCAAGTGTCATTTGCTTCCGTTTTATGGGTAAAGATTATGTTGGATATATTTTCTATCTACCAATGCGTATTATTTCCAAAATACTTCTTGTCCTTGACAATTGGTATTCCCATCATGTGGTAGGAATTTCTAATCGTCTTTACATTGGATTTTGTGTTTCGTTTGTCTTCCTTGCCTCTTGTGGATCTATTTTAACATGTCTAGTGTTTTTATAGATATAGAGAAAGTGATGATCCCATCTTGTGCATTTTGTATTTAAATGCAAATTCTATATAATGCACATCCCTTGGGGGAGCTATCCTATTTTCTTTAGAACACTCTCTTTATTCACCCATCATAAAATCTTTTGATCCCCATCAAGTGTGTGTTGATGGGAGGCAAGTCTTGCTCTTTATGATGCTTTGTGCCATCATGAAATTTTGTCGAGGGTTTGGTGTGTTGGAACCTAGCTCTCTTTTGGAAACTAGATACCTCGTGTTTGTTTTCCTTCAATTGGTTTCTTGTTTCCTTTTATTTGGCATGTGTCAATGGATATCTCATTCCTTAAGGTATCTTTTAATTGATATCCTTCAAGTGATAGGTTTTCATATGGTATCTTATTATCACTTGATACCTTGTCTTTTGGTGTATTATCAACTTTGTGTTGAGTTGATTCTTGAAAGCCTTGAGCATGCATATTTACTATATATAGCTTCTTTTGCTTGCTTTCTTTCTTTGACCCAATATATAGGGGAAACTCCACCTTGTCATAAATTAGCTAAAGTGTGCATGAAATTCAAATTCATATCCTTGTGCACATATGTATGTGGAGTTTGTCCTATGTATTGTTGGTTTTCTAACTCTTTGGTCCCAATGAGCTTGGGCACCATTTTGTTTGTTTTGTTGTTCCAGGAACAATTGGAGATGTGTTGGATGCTCGGCTCACCTACAAGAAGGTGTTGAGACCATGTGATTATTGGAGCCAAGTTAGGATGATCAGCGAACAACTATCTACTACATCAATCCATTGTTGTCTCGGTAACAAGTATCTACTTCATGCATTCATTTCTTGCAAAGGCCCAAACCTGTCTTTTCTTTTCCAGGTTGCATCATGGCATGAATCTCTTGATTCGTTCTTGTAGTACTTCTTTCCTTTCTCAAGGCATCCAAACGATGATGTATTATTGCTAGTTGGGATGTCTTTGATGTTCGTATGTTGGAATTTCATATTGTACAATAAGAAAATATTAGGCCCTGTGCTATGCTTCCAAGCAAAGATCTTATTGATATATTTATGACTTCCTTTAGGATATCTTGTTTGTTCCTTCTTGTAACCATTTCGTGTGTACATCCTTCTTTGTGGATATATATCATCATGATTGTATTCTACTTAGAATCTTTTACACATGAGAGAAGTTACATCTCTAATTGATATCCTCTTTTCTTTCACGTCCACCATTGCATTTCTTTTTTCAGCTTTGGTGGCTTCGTGAAAGGATTTGTCTTAAGTGTGTATCTTATTTTCCTACATCTTGATGCACTCTTTGGCCGTCAAGATTATTTTTCCTCATGCTTGTCTTCATGAGGGTTTTTCCATTTCGATTGGTATCCCTCCTCTTGACAAGGTTCTTATTTCATATCTTCACCATGGGTTGTCACAAGCGTTAGTTCTCAATTTGTTTTTTAGTAAGCTTGTGAAACCATTTTCTAGTAGTGTGTGTGGGAAGGATATGTCTTGCACTTTGTTTCTCATTTCATCAAGACTATGTTGATGAGTAATGCTCATCCTTATCTTAGTCTTCTCAAGTGCTTTGCATGACTCACACACATTATTTTGGTTGAACCTATCTTAAGTTGCTTCTTTTACATGTTGCTCAACCATTTGTTTTGTGCAAGTGATATGCTTATTGTCTCATCTATCTTCCTGCACTCGTTGTGTGTTTTTATTAATTTTGGGGGAGCAACGATCCTATTTGGTGCACTTGTATCAAATACACTACAACAAAACAGGTCAGTAGGCACGCTCAATTTCATACCTAGGGACGTATTGTTTCATCCCTAGCCAACTATAGAGCCGTTTTAGTAAAGCGTCCTTGGAGCGTATCCCCACGGACCGTCTCAATCATGTAGGCACGCTTGCCAAGCGTGTCTTACATGGCATGAGACGCTTTCTAAGGACGTTGAAACTCGTGTCTACATGTAGAGACGTTATATTAGTTATATTAGGCATGCTCGTATTACGTCTCTACACATAGACATGTTTCATTCGTCTCTTATAATCGTCTCTAAATATACATAAGCCTTTTTGTGCAAATGGAATATTTTACTTCAAATATTATTCAATTTATTTCGAATTTGTTTCATCATTTCAAATTCATACGATCTCTACCATTCACCATCATTCGCCTCTTATACTCTTCTCTAAATAAATACATAAACTTCTTTATACAAATGTAATATTTTACTTCAAATGATAATTGATTTATTTTGAATCTATTTCATCATTTCAACTTCAGTTATTGTATAATGTCATGGCTGCACATGCATAGCAACAACAGTAATAACATCCAACGCATTAATTAGCAGAAACAATGTCTTCACATAAGGTACGTGGAGTTTACAATTGAATAATACCAAACATTCATATGAAACATGCGCTTGTGCAAATAAATAAGAAAATATCCTATAGAGAACAACTATGTTTCTCTACGAATCTAAAATCTATACATAATGCATAATATTGTTCATTCAAAGATAAATTCATCAACTGCTCGCAACTCCTCCAATGCACTCCCTTTTCATATCAACAATTGGTCAACTGCTCAACTACTCCTAGCTCCTTTAATGCACTCCCTTTTCAAGTCATCATCACCCTGAAAATTACATGAACAATGTTTACGTGAACATATGCTTATAGAAAAGTGGAAGATAAGAGATTTCTTGATGAAATTATAAGAAACTACCATACCTATGCTTTGTGGTTGTGGTGGAGTGGTTGGCTTAACTACTTTTACCTAAAAACCAGAAATATTCTTGATAAATAACTTATCACATATGTGCAGAGTTGATCATACACAATGCTTGAATGGAAACATACTTACATGTGAGCGAGGCCAAGCAATAACAAAACCAAAAGCATCCTTTACTGTTTGGAATTTTTCATATGGTCTAACTAGTCTCTCATTTGCTAGATATGTATAGCCACGAACAAGAACTGCAACGTACTGCACTCCAAGCATGTCTCCTCCAACCACATATGTTTTCTCTTTACTCACTAAAGTTCCTTTGGCCACCGGCTTGTCTTTGTTTCTCAAGTTCACTGAATACAACACAACTTCGTTTTTATCCTATTTTTAAAGAAATGAAACAGATTTTATTGATGAACCTGAGAAGATTTCATTTTATGCAAATAAGAACAATTTCATAAATAATTAGACCAACTATCTATTATAAAATCATTGTCATCCGGATATCAAGCCTATATGTACTTGCTTAGTGACTTGGTGATGACCACATGGCTTGGTTGCCTTGCTATTTTCAACACTAGCATTGTGCAATTAAATAGGAACACATGTGAAGGGAGACACACGATGAGCTATAATCAAGAATGATTTTTAATACTTATTGAATCTGACTTATGATCTGCTAGTTGTGTCGCAACAGTATTGGAAACGACCTTGTCAAAATGTAATTGTTGTTTAATAATAATGTCATTTACCTTGTCAAAATGTAATTGTTGTTTAACAATAATGTCATTTAATAATAATGTCATTTACCACTTGCATACAAAATTAGACAGCCTGTTGTAGAATCAATGTCATTTACATATGTAGCATATGTTTACCTGCTTAGTGACTTGGTGAGGTCGTAAACTTGGTTCAGGACCACCTTTCTGCACTCCAAGATTATGTTCAACATGGGCATTCTGCAATTTAATAGGAAAAGATGTCATCATCATCATTGATGAAAATCTAGGTAAGTCCTTGCACACTAGATTCAGATTACTAAGAGGGTATATAGGAACCCAATGAGGTTATAGTTGCTAATCCAAAGGTTAATATTTCACAATTTTAACTTGATGACAAGATAGCTTTTCAATATTTGACTAGTATAAGGGTTCAACCAATCCTAAAACTAATGGCGGGAGATAATTGATAATTAAATGAGTACAGGTTAGTTGACACACCTTAACGATCACTTGTTCATGTGGTAAATGTGCATTACTACAAACCTGTTTTGATTTGGTCTGTTGTAGCTCCTGTTGAAGCAATAGTTTTAAGACATTAGCATGGAACTTTCAGCGGTGCAAGTGTGGAGTTCTCCGCAAGGTCACTCAGATAGCTGCTAAGAATTGAAGCAGACCTTTCATTCGGAATACCTTTTTCATTATTCTCCACAATTATCTTTCCTCCAGCTACCTGGGATAAATTCTTCAACCGAAATTCCCCTACAATCTGCCACGTCTCTCCATTTGGCCCTGCAAGGATGAATGTCCCAACACATATGACACCAATGATATAAAAACCTCATTCTGAAAAAGTTCAGTCATGGAAACTTACAAATTATCTTGATTTGTCTAGTGGATTCATGACATCTTCCTGGTACTATGTTATCAATCTCTGGAGGACCTTGCAGATTTTCTTCACTAAGTGGCACATGTTCTGGCTCATGCATTGTAAGGTTCAAGTCCCGAAGTCATCTTGGTATCCTCGCCATTATTAATCTGCCATAGTAATAGAAATTAAAGACCTCAACCAAAAGTTCAGTGTGGCATGGCACGTACATACAGAAAATGCATCAATCTGCAGCAATTCACATGATCAAAATAGCGAGTCATCTAGTAGCTAGCATGTAACAATTTTGTAGGTTAATTGACTTCTTCTTACTGTTTAAGAATCCAACGATGGCTTACTCTTGTCCCATTTTCAAGGTTTGCTAATAGAATTGATTACAGGTTGTAAAAACTACTACTTGTACAGACTAACTGAAGGCCAAAGTGGAGCGGCACCATCATGCCCTTGAATCAGTAAATTGGCTGTTGCAAATACCAATAGTGATTTCACAAGTAGAGAATTAGGATTGTAAGTGGACAGCTTACTCGGCATTGTGGGACTGACCCACGGTAACCATCATTGCTTACGCGGGATTATGCCAAATCCCATTTAATATTTATGTGGTTAACGCGGCGTCCACAAATGACCATTTATACAACGGTTCATGCATTTACTTAACACACCAGTTCACCTATGACATGTAAAAACCATCAGTTCATCCACTAAATAAAATCAACGGGGTCAAAACTAAAGCCTCACACATCACACACATACAGAGTCAGAGCTTCAAAGATTCAGATCCACAATGCACCTAATACTAGTAATAACAATACTATGTGTGCCAAGGATCAAATATTCAGATTTCAGGGGTTATCTTCAGACTTCATCAACCTGAATTTCCATCAACATTCAGACGACATCCATCTATGCCATATCCCCAAGGTTGTGTCATGGCAGAGGGGAGATGCAGATGAGCGGGAGGAAAAGCAGAGAACATGCACCAGTTTAGTGATTTCACTAGTACACACTACAGAACTACAAAAACAACTGCTCATCCAAACAGAGATTAATGTGTGTGTACTTAATCTGCTTCTACCATGGAGCAGAGTTCCTGGAGTTTAGTGATGTGTCTTGAATTCCAGATCAAACCTTTACACCCGTTCAGCCCCAAGAAATCAAACTATGCCTAGAATTTGAGATAAAAAAGGTTCAGTAATTTCTAGTCCACGGCGTGAGAAAGTAGACCACAACACGCATGACCAATACGAACCTGGGCCACAGCTACCCTAGACAAGTCGCCACCATCGGCCGCAATGCACACCCCGGCCGGTCTTTGTTCCCCAACCTCCACGGCCACCATCGCCCGCCCGTCCGCCGAGTCTCTGTTAATTAGTCCGGCCACCAAGCCAATCAATCCCTGTTGATGTATTACGGTGATGCACATCAGTGGCCACCCGATTGGAAGGATCCCATTGGATGGATTAGGATGAATTAGAGATGGGAAAAGAGGAGAAGTGGAGAGATGGCGGCGTGGGTGGGGAGAAACGGAGAGAACGCGGCGTGGCGGAGTATATTACGGGGATTCTTTTTTCTCAATTGTGCGCTGGCGCGCTATTTCTTTGGCGGCAAATAATTTCCTCCAAACGAAATGCGGGAAACTAAGTTTGTACTCCCTCCGTTCCTAAATATAAGTCTTTTAAGAAATTTCACTAAGTGACTACATACGCAACAAAATGAGTTAATCCACACTCTAAAGTATGTCTACATACATCTGTATGTAGTTCCCTAGTGAAACCTCTAAAAAGACTTATATTTAGAAACGGAGGGAGTATCTTTTACACACAAGCAACCAGAAAATGGGCCAGGTCACTTGCTCTATTATTATTATTTCCATACATTGTGAAATGTTTCTATTAGAAAAAGTATAATTCCATCATATTATAATGTGCAATAAGGATCTTATGTATAAGGGGATCTCGAACGGCGATCCACAAATTTTGTACCCCGTCATTCCGAGAACAGGGGAATAGTCGGCGGATACGGATGCGGGAGACGGCCATTCAACACCGTCCATATACATTTCAGCTACCATCCGAACTAACCGAACACGTGTAAACACGGCCGGATTTCATTCAAATTAGGATACAATTTGCATAAACAGACTACGTTCATGCCAATAGAGTGGATTTTCATTATATTTTGAACATACGGAACAAAAAAATACAAGTATTGCCAGGTCTGAGCCCTTGTTGTTTCCTTCTTAGGACCACCTCCTCCATACGTCGTATTCATGAGCATCGGAGATACGACCCGTAAAGTGAAGGTACGGTCTCCAACGAGGAAGAGTACACCTCGAGAGATGGACCGACCCACATGGGACACCAGGCGGCGCCTTGTCCGTCGCTGGTGGATGTGAGGGCCACCAGTTCACCGGATAGTTCATCAACGACGCATAGGAGACACAGTTGGCATTGTTCTCATTCATGATCACCTCCAGCTACACCTCTGCGGTAGCCTCTTCCTGGCGAGTGGCGGCTTGAGCGCAAAGGGCCTCGTAGATCGCATGTTGCATTGCAATGAAGTTGGGGTTCGCCACAGCCATGGCCGCCACGACTCCCCGCTCGTGCTCTCGCAGTCGATTTGGCGCTCCGTCAGCCAATGCTGCTCTAGTAGGAACATGTTGTGGCATAGAGTTAGCCAGGTGTGTGTGTCTCTAAATAGCGGATTCCCATGAGGCCAGACATCCGGGTGCGTCAATGCACGACGCTAAAGTGGATTTCTCGGAGGACAAGTCTCGTTAATAACGACAGACGAACGGACGTGACATTGAACGGGCGTGATAGATATTTGTCACGTCCAATAACGCGTCTGTAGCGGGGGTAGTCCTTCCAGTGACAAGGTAGTCGAGGAGGTGTCGGGGGACTGCGGCGAAAAGGCAACGACGTCGGCTCCTACACGTTTGTTGGTGGATCTGGACGGAGAACCAGGAGCAGCGGGGCCGGGGGCGAGAAGAGGAACGGCGGCTGCGAGCGAGAGGCAAAGAAGGCCAGAGGCGCACGCTGAAGTTTCCTGGCTTTGACCTAGGTGGTCAAAGGCTGGTTAACCATTTTGACTGAGTCAAAACTGACTAAGTAGCCAATTCAGCATCCCACACACGCGAAATTCGTATTTCAATTGTAATTTTTAATTGGTGTTAAAATTTCATAATTTTCTAGACATTTTTTTCGGTTCTAATTTCTCGCATAATTGTAGCTGATTTGGGTTTTCAACTTTATAGTCAATCTATTTGGAAAAAATGATTGAAAAGTTTCCAACCATGTAATATATCAATATCGGAGAACTGCAACATGTGGGAGTGCACAATTAACAAAAGGTTCATTTTCCAGAACAAAAAATGTGTTGAATCAACTTACAACTCACAACCAATTAAACTTGGTTTGTGCCCTGAATTAGTAAAAAAAGACAGCAACCATAAAGTGCAATAAAGCATTCTTACTGTGTGCTCGTAAGCTACTATTAAATCTATAAATATGACTGTAGCTACATGCTAAGAACCACACCAGCAAAGAGCTTCCACCATATTTCAGCCCGAACCAAAAGCACAATGCTCTAATCTGTTTCATCCGATGATTCTTCAACGCCCATGTCAAAAAGATCACGAGGCCTGACTTCCACTACTACATTCCATAGTTCAGCTTTTGGATCTTGAACATAGAAAACCTGCTATACTTGGGAAGAAAATACAAACGGATCATCTTGTAGCTCATCTCCTGTGTGTATTTTTCGAGACTTGTTCACAAGAGTGAACCCAAACTCATCCGTTTGAATGCCAACTTTATGGTAAACATCATACCAATCACAATTAAAGAACACCACCTTGTAATCATTGTATGAGAGTTCAAATATATCAGTCAATCTGCCATAATATCTAACACCATTTTCTGCAATGTTCAGTACGCCACTATTTTGTGTGACATGCCCTGACTCATGACTTATTGTGTGGAACCTGAAGCCGTTGATGACATAGCCACTGTAACGCACCTCGTATCTGTTTGGTTTTGCAGCCAAAGCTCTTACCTTTTCTGTAATATTTGGTCCATCGCTTTGTAAAATCTGTATGTACAGTTAGTTAAATTCTGGTGCCTATATAATTCAGAGTACATGAATATGGTAAAATGTACGTTTTGTTCCAACTAGTCAGCAAAGTGTTCATTAATTAACATAGTGGTATCAGCTTCTGTCAAATTAGTCGAGTCACATCGTTTGCTATTCTCTTCGGCCATAAATTCTCTGTAAAAATCAGATTATGTGCATTACAACTTCTCAGCAATCTCTAACCATATTAATTAAAGATAGGAGTGATACATACGTGCGAAAAGCTGCAAGTTCATCACAATGTCGCAAGACATATCGATGTGCTTGAATAAGAAGCCGGCTATTAAACTGCCCAACTGGGATAGCCTTTCCAATTGGTTCACCAGCACTTTCGAACATGTACAAATCTTTTATCTTGTCTTTAGGAGCAGGGTTTCTTGATGGCCTTGTAAAACGTGTAGTTCCATCTAGAAATCTTGAACAAAATGTCAAGCATTCTTGAGCAAGATACCCTTCAGCAATTGAACCTTCAGGAAATGCTCTATTGCGGACAAGTGCTTTCAGACGGACAAATGATCTAAATTTAATTAAGTAGCTTGGGAGTCTTTCTTGTCATCTGTAACCCACCGCGAGCTTCCACACACATGATAGGACCCTCGATCAGCTCGCTCACCTCGGAAAAGCATGCAGTCATTGCGGCATGCATGAATTTTCTCGTAGTCAAGACCTAAGCCACGGATGATTTTTTGTACCTCATAGTACTTCTTTGGTAGTTCTGCCTCTAGAAGTGCATCAGACAAAACACCAAGCAGCGTTGTAAAAGATTCTTGTGACCAACCATGTAAGCATTTCATGTGATATAAGGTGATGAGAAATGACAACTTAGAAAATGCATTACATCCAGGGTATAACTCTGTGTTTGCATCCTGCGAGAAGCTTGCGTATGTATCAGGTTTCTTCCTTGTTTCAGCATCTACATTCTCATCCTCAACTATATTAGGTTCCATACTCTCCAATTCAAGACCATCTAATTCACCATCAGATGTGCTTGATAAAGATTCACAACTGTTAGCCATAGCAAAGACATCACTTAATAGTCCTGGCTTGTCATCCAACCTTCCATGGCTGCCTTCTCCAACAACATTCCTTGGGATGCCAGGCATAGAAAGATTGTCGCTCTTATCTGATACACGAGCAAATGCAAATGATGGTTCAATGTAATCCTCTCCATGGCAAACCCACTTAGTGTAACCTTGAAGAATACCATCACATCTCAAGTGAGCCTTCACTCCATCATAACTCTGCATAGCTTTATTTCGACAGTTTACACAAGGACAAAGAATTCTATCACCAGCCGGAACATCACGGAATGCAAAAGACAGAAATTTCTCGACACCATCTTTGTAAGCAGCACTGGCTCTTGGTTGACTCATCCAACCTCGATCCATCGCCTTCGATATGCCCAAGTACTGAAACGAAAAAATATGTCAATTTATAAATTTACATGTGTTATTTAAGATATCAAAGATGGTTCCAATATTCTTGCAAGAAAAGCATGGATAAATAGATATTGAAATTGAATGAATGGATCCTAACATCTTTCATTAACCTTCCATTAAAAAACTTCAAAAGAAATGTGGCATGTGTAGGTTTGAACTAGTATGCAAAGGCGCCACTCAGTCAATACAATTACACATACATGGTTCTGCATATTCGATGCCTTTTTTCTTTTCATTTTTAAAGAGGGAAATGTTTGTGCACTTCTGTGTGCAAATCTGCATCTACATACTACAGCAGGGGCGGAGCTCTGTTGGGGCCAAACTGGGTTGTGGCCCGCCCAGGATTTTCATGTTTTGTTTTTTACCTGTACAGTTTTGGAGTCCGGCCCACTTTCAGTCCAGTAACCAGGGCATGATTGATCCAATTCTCCTAAGCTGCAGCTCTGTAGCAGCACATCTTCTTCCAGTGATTCGCACTGTTCCCATGCTTCTCCCCCACAATGAAGCTCCTGCAGGGCGCCCCTTGCATCATACTCGGAGCACAGGTGACAGGGTGCCAATATGCACCTATTAGTAGCCCGATTTTTTTGCACTCAGTTGTCCCTTATACAAATTGCGACGTTTGTACCCACGACCACGGCCACTCACACTCGAGAGGAGAACTAATTTGCTTACAATGGCTTAATTAAATAGCCTGATTTCCCCCTCAATTGAAAACTCAAGTGTTATTTCTATTTTACAGATTGCAACATATCTTTCACATACAAAATTTCAAATTATTTTTTTTCTCTTCTATAATCCGGCCATCCCAGCATTTTCTATCAAGCTCCGCCACTCTACTACAGGGTGGCGTTTGATTGCTATCCTGACTCTGAGTAATAGAAGCTAGCTCTGCTGATTTAAAAAAAATGATACTTGGTTGAACTTGTGTTTCGGTGCTTCAAACTTCAGTTAAGAGGAGATAGAAAAGTTCAGTTTTGTGTGTTCTATTTAGTTTAGTTCACACAAATATTATACAACATCATTAAACAAGAAACAATGAACATATGTGATCATCGGTTGCTGAAATTAAACAAGGAAATCAATTTATTACCACTGATAGAGATATGTGTTGGCGGAGAAGCTAGGGGCAACGTTGCTGAAATTACTAAACCGGGCGCATGTACATCATTGTCGACGGTGACGCCCCTGACGCCTTCTCCTTGCCCAGATCCAACAGGGTACGAGAGGCCTTCCGACCCCAACGGAGTGGGGCAAGATGGCAGTGTGGGGAAGAAGATCGAAGTCCCACTCTGGTGGAGATTTGCGGCCGGAGGGGCGGCAAGGTGGCGCAGGGATGCAAGAGGTGGTAGCACGGCGGCGGCCTAGCGGGCGGCAAGGGCAGTCCGCCGCGGTGGAGATTGGCAGGGTGAACCAAGTAGTGTAGGGGGGCAGGAGGAGCTAGTCCATCGGCGCCATAGATGGGCAATGAAGGTCGTGGCGGCAGGATAGGGTGAAGAAGAACGCACACTAGGATTCTGTTAGCGTTCGTGGGCAGAGATGGGCCATGTACCCCTAAACAAAAGAGATGGGCCACGTAATTTTGAGTTTCTGCCTCCTTTTTATTTGGTTTTATTATTTTATAGTTAAACTCCTATACACGTGTAAAAATTAGAAATATGATGTACCAAAAAACTTAAGATTTGTGACATTCCATACATCGTCCCAAAAAGTGTGTCTACATGCTAAATACTTCCTAGTATAGGGACGAATATAAAAGCGTCTTAGAAAAAACGTGCCTACTGACCTGTTTTGTTGTAGTGATACAAAAGCTCTTATTAGTGCACAAATCATGGGGAGCTTCTCTAGTTTTGATAAAACACTCCTTTGCCTTTATCATAGTATCTTTTATTCATGTGGTTCGAAGGACCATGTGATTGTTTGTTCCATATGGTATCTTTTGATTGCTTGCTTCTATTTTGTATGTCTTTGTGCCATACGATCCTTCTTTTTTGCAATCTTTGGGTCCTCAATATAGTTTGTTTTCCTCCAACTACTTATCATTGTATTTGTGTATTTCTTTGCACTCATTGCTGAGAAGTACACACTTTTTCCAGAACCACCTACTATGTTGGCTTTCTAAACTTTTTGTCCATTTTGGCAATCGATGGCGCCAATGGGGGAGAAGATTAGAGAGTTTACTTTGAATGTGTTTAGAGGGTTTTTCTTTTATTGCGTAAGCATTTACATCTTGCACGCATGCATTATTGCTTTGTATGTGTGCGCTTGGTTATTCTTATTTTCTTATATAAACTCTCTTGAAGTGGTTGTCATCAATTACCAAAATGGGGGAGATTGTTAGAGCATATATCTCCATATGTGGTTTTGGTAATTGATCACAATTCCTATGGACTAATGGTTGCCTTAAGTTATATTTATAGGATTTGTCCATAGGCAGTTCTTGAAGTCCATCTGTTGGGTTCAAGGAGTTTATATGATGACCAAGGTGGTATTCAAGGTATTATCTAAAGAATGGTCATAGAGACACAAGGGATCCTAGATGTGGTCGAGCACGCCCGCGCTGGCCCGCATCTACCCCACATATATTTGTACCTATCCGTTTGCCGGACTAAACTCTAGTCACTTTACTCCACTACCCTCCACTCCCATCCGCCACCCAAGCTCACATCCGGCATGGCTGGGAGCGAATCCGAGTCCTTCACCTCCAGATCCGCCGACCACGAGCTCGTCCCACACGGCCCTGAGGAGGAGACGGGCGTCCGGCTTGCGCTCCGCTGCTCCCGGGAGGCGGCCCACGAAGGCAACGCTCAGAATCGCAACGCCGGGAATCCATTGCTTCTGCACAACCAGTGCTTGGATTCGGTGTTGCTACCTCACCGGTGGTGGTACGGTCTGGCGTTCGAATGCCGTGGCGGAAGTGCAACCCCTCCGTTGGCGCACCGAGCACGAAGCATGGCCGACCTCGGACAATGTCATGGCGCACCGTGCCCGCCGGGCGAGGCAGCGGTCACGGGATGCGGTGGAGGCCCTCGCGGCGACGGATGTTGGAGAGGTGGAGTCACACTCTTCGGCGCCCCGTAGGGTGCAGCAGCTGTTAGAGCATATATCTCCATGTGTGGTTTTGGTAATTGATGACAATTCTGATGGACTAATGGTTGCCTTAAGTTATATTTATAGGATTTGTCCATAGGCAGTTCTTGAAGTCCATCTGTTGGGTTCAAGGAGTTTATATGATGACCAAGGTGGTATTCAAGGTATTATCTAAAGAATGGTCATAGAGACACAAGGTTGATCAAAATCGTCAGACAAAGAGTAAATCAAGATGATCAACACACAAAGCGTACAAGATGTACCGAGAGGGATCAAGTGATCCCATGGTATGGTGTGTTTCCATGGGCTTGCGTCAAGAGGAAGATCTCATACAACCCATGGAGGATGACGTCAAGTGGTGGAGGATGGTGGCAATGAAATAGTGAAGATATGTTGAAGAGCGGCTCACCCATAGTGTGTATGAGGGAGCAATCAACTAGTCTTCATCAAGCCAACGCAATCAAGAAAGGTGGTCCATCTTGAGGAAGCCAAGATCATCGTCATCTAGCTCAAGAGGATGAGGTGCAAGGTATAGGTTTGCCCTTGATAGGTTTTCTGTTTTAGGATAGATTGTCGTACTGTCAAGGGGGGCTCTCAAGTGAGTAGCTTGATCGTATCGTTCGTTGAGAGCTCAAACCATTTGCATACTTGCATCATACTTCTTGGTTCTTGTTTGGTGTTTCTCCTTGTGAGTTTTAGAGCTTATGGTCATCTTCATGACAAGCTCGAGTTCATCGAAAACGGAGTCCATATGCATCTTCTATGATGTTTTCAATGTTGGGAGTTTTTACCGTTCTTATTCGAAGAAGGGTTCTCACCATTTTTCTCACTTGCTTCTTATTGATATTTCTATCAAGATTGTGTTAGCCCATGTCGTTAGCTTTCCAACAAACTTGGTTTCGTTGAATTTGGAGTCCGTATGCGAAAGTTACAGCAGTTTCAGTATCCAATGGTAGTACCGCTCCTCGTGCCAGCGGTAGTACCGCTCATGTAGCGGTAGTAGCGCCCCCGGTGAGGTAGTACCGCCCCCGGAGCGGTAGTAATTTTTTACTACCGCTCCCTAGCGGTAGTACCGCTCCAGGAGCGGTAGTACCGCACCGTCGGACTGTTTTTTGCATCCTTTTTGGCCTCAGCATGGTTCGTGAACCTGTTGGAATTATGCCCTAGAGGCAATAATAAATATAGTTATTATTATAATTCCTGTATCAAGATAATCGTTTATTATCCATGCTATAATTGTATTGAATGAAGACTTATATACATGTGTGGATACATAGACAAAACACTGTCCCTAGCAAGCCTCTAGTTGGCTAGCCAGTTGATCAACGATAGTCAGTGTCTTCTGATTATGAACAAAGTGTTGTTGCTAGATAACTGGATCACGTCATTAGGAGAATCACGTGATGGACTAGACCCAAACTAATAGACGTAGCATGTTGATCGTGTCCTTTTATTGCTACTGTTTTCTGCGTGTCAAGTATTTATTCCTATGACCATGAGATCATATAACTTACTAACACCGGAGGAATACTTTGTGTGTATCAAACGTCGCAACGTAACTAGGTGACTATAAAGATGCTCTACAGGTATCTCCGAAGGTGTTCGTTAAGTTAGTATGGATCGAGACTGGGATTTGTCACTCCGTGTGACGGAGAGGTATCTCGGGGCCCACTCGGTAATACAACATCACACACAAGCCTTGCAAGCAATGTGACTTAGTGTAAGTTGCGGGATCTTGTATTACGGAACGAGTAAAGAGACTTGCCGGTAAACGAGATTGAAATAGGTATGCGGATACTGACGATCAAATCTCAGGCAAGTAACATACCGAAGGACAAAGGGAATGACATACGGGATTATATGAATCCTTGGCACTGAGGTTCAAACGATAAGATCTTCGCAGAATATGTAGGATCCAATATGGGCATCCAGGTCCCGCTATTGGATATTGACCGAGGAGTCTCTCGGGTCATGTCTACATAGTTCTCGAACCCGCAAGGTCTGCACACTTAAGGTTCGACGTTGCTTTATGCGTATTTGAGTAATATGGTTGGTTACCGAATGTTGTTCGGAGTCCCGGATGAGATCACGGACGTCACGAGGGTTTCCGGAATGGTCCAGAAATGAAGATTGGTATATAGGATGACCTCATTTGATTACCGAAAGGTTTTCGGAATTACCGGGAATGTACCGGGAATGACGAATGGGTTCCGGGAGTTCACCGGGGGGGCAACCCACCCCGGGGAAGCCCATAGGCCTTGAGGGTGGCGCACCAGCCCGTAGTGGGCTGGTGGGACATCCCAAAAGGGGCCTATGCGCATTGGGAATAAAATCAAGGTGAAAGAAAAAAAAAGGGGAGGTGGGAAGGAAAGGAAGGACTCCCACCCACCAAACCAAGTCCAACTAGGTTTGGGGGGGGGAGACCTTCCCCCCTTGGCTCGGCCGACCCCTTGGGAGTCCTTGGTCCCCAAGGCAAGGCTCCCCCTCCTCCTCCTATATATAGTGGGGTTTTAGGGCTGATTTGAGACAACTTTGCCATGGCAGCCCGACCACATATCTCCACGGTTTTACCTATAGATCGTGTTTCTGCGGAGCTCGGGCGGAGCCCTGCTGAGACGAGATCATCACCAACCTCCGGAGCGCCGTCATGCTGCCAGAGAACTCTTCTACCTCTCCGTCTCTCTTTCTGGATCAAGAAGGCCGAGATCATCGTCGAGCTGTACGTGTGCTGAACGCGGAGGTGCCGTCCGTTCGGCACTAGATCGTGGGACTGATCGCGAGATAGTTCGCGGGGCGGATCGAGGGACGTGAGGACGTTCCACTACATCAACCGCGTTCACTAACGCTTCTGATGTACGGTCTACAAGGGTACGTAGATCACACATCCCCTCTCATAGATGGACATCACCATGATAGGTGTTCGTGCGCGTAGGAAAATTTTTGTTTCCCATGCGACGTTCCCCATCAGTGGCATCATGAGCTAGGTTCATGCGTAGATGTCTTCTCAAGTAGAACACAAAAGTTTTTGTGGGCGGAGATGTGCGTTTTGCTGCCCTCCTTAGTCTTTTCTTGATTCCGCGGTATTGTTGGATCGAAGCGGCTCGGACCGACATTACTCGTACGCTTACGAGAGACTGGTTTCATCGCTGCGAGTAACTCCGTTGCTCAAAGATGACTGGCGGGTGTCAGTTTCTCCAACTTTAGTTGAATCGGATTTGACCGAGGAAGTCCTTGGATGAGGTTAAATAGCAACTCATATATCTCCGTTGTGGTGTTTGCGTAAGTAAGATATGGTCCTACTAGATACCCATGGTCACCACGTAAAACATGCAACAACAAAATTGGAGGACGTCTAACTTGTTTTTGCAGGGTATGCTTGTGATGTGATATGGCCAACGATGTGATGTGATATATTGGATGTATGAGATGATCATGTTGTAATAGAAAATATCGACTTGCACGTCGATGGTACGGCAACCGGCAGGAGCCATAGGGTTGTCTTTATAACTAACGTTTGTGCTTGCAGATGCGTTTACTATTTTGCTAGGATGTAGCTTTAGTAGTAATAGCATGAGTAGCACGACAACCCCGATGGCGACACGTTGATGGAGATCATGGTGTGGCGCCGGTGACAAGAAGATCGTGTCGGTGCTTTGGTGATGGAGATCAAGGAGCACGTGATGATGGCCATATCATGTCACTTATGAATTGCATGTGATGTTAATCCTTTTATGCACCTTATTTTGCTTAGAACGACGGTAGCATTATGAGGTGATCTCTCACTAAAATTTCAAGACGAAATTGTGTTCTCCCCGACTGTGCACCGTTGCTACAGTTCGTCGTTTCGAGACACCACGTGATGATCGGGTGTGATAGACTCAACGTTCACATACAACGGGTGCAAAACAGTTGCGCACGCAGAACACTCGGGTTAAGCTTGACGAGCCTAGCATGTGCAGACATGGCCTCGGAACACATGAGACCGAAAGGTCGATCATGAATCATATAGATGATATGATTAGCATAGGGATGCTTACCACTGAAACTATACTCAACTCACGTGATGATCGGACTTGAGCTAGTGTAAGTGGATCATGAACCACTCAAATGACTAGAGAGATGTACTTTTTGAGTGGGAGTTTAGCGAATAATTTGATTAAGTTAAACTCTAATTATCTTGAACATAGTCTAAGTCCACTTTGAATATATTTGTGTTGTAGATCATGGCTCACGCGACAGTCATCCTGAATTTTAATACGTTCCTAGAGAAAGCTAAGTTGAAAGATGATGGAAGCAACTTTGTAGACTGGGCTCGTAATCTTAAGCTAATCTTACAAGCTGGGAAGAAGGATTATGTCCTTAATGCTGCGCTAGGAGATGAACCACCCGCTACGGCTGATCAGGATGTTAAGAACGCTTGGTTAGCACGTAAGGAGGACTACTCAATAGTTCAATGTGCAGTCTTGTATGGCTTCGAACCGGGACTTCAACGTCGCTTTGAGCGTCATGGAGCATTTGAGATGTTCCAGGAGTTGAAGTTTATCTTTCACAAGAACGCCCGGATCGAGAGGTATGAGACCTCCGATAAATTCTATGCTTGCAAGATGGAGGAGAACTCGTCTGTCAGTGAACATGTGCTCAAAATGTCTGGGTACTCAAACCGTCTAGCTGAGCTGGGGATTGAACTCCCACAAGAAGCTATCACTGACAGAATCCTTCAATCACTGCCGCCAAGCTATGAAGGCTTTGTGTTGAACTACAACATGCAAGGGATGAACAAGTCTCCCGGCGAGTTGTTTGCGATGCTGAAAGTCGCAGAGTCTGAACTTCGTAAAGAGCATCAAGTGTTGATGGTGAATAAGACCACTAGTTTCAAGAGAAACGGCAAAGGCAAGAAGGGTAATTCAAAGAAGAGCGGCAAGCCTGTTGCCAATCCGACGAAGAAACCCAAAGCTGGACCTAAGCCTGAAACAGAGTGTTACTATTGCAAGGGTATGGGTCACTGGAAGCGCAATTGCCCCAAGTATCTGGCTGATAAGAAGGCGGCCAAAGAAAAATCAGGTATATTTGATATACATGTTATTGATGTGTACTTAACCGGCTCTCGTAGTAGTGCCTGGGTATTCGATACCGGTTCTGTTGCTCATATTTGCAACTCGAAACAGGAACTGTGGAATAGACGAAGGCTGGCGAAAGATGAAGTGACGATGCGCGTAGGAAATAGTTCCAAGGTTGATGCAATCGTCGTCGGCACAGTTTCACTTCAGTTACCATCAGGATTAGTTATGAACTTGAATCATTGTTATTTAGTGCCTGCGTTGAGCATGAACATTATATCTGGATCTTGTTTATTGCGAGACGGTTACTCTTTTAAGTCAGAGAATAATGGTTGTTCTATTTCTATGAGTAACATCTTTTATGGTCATGCACCCAATGTGAGAGGATTGTTCATATTGAATCTTGATAGTGATACACACATACATAACACACATACATAACATTGAGACCAAAAGAGTTAGAGTTAACAATGATAGCGCCTTATTTTTGTGGCACTGCCGTTGAGGTCATATTGGTGTAAAGCGCATGAAGAAACTCCATGCCGATGGACTTTGGAGTCACTTGACTTTGATTCACTTGACACGTGCGAACCATGCCTCATGGGCAAGATGACTAAAACTCCGTTCTCCGGAACAATGGAGCGTGCAAGTGACTTGTTGGAAATCATACATACCGATGTGTGTGGTCCGATGAGCGTAGAGGCACGCGGCGGCTATCGTTATTTTCTCACCTTCACTGACGATTTGAGTAGATATGGTTATGTCTACTTGATGAAGCACAAATCTGAAACATTTGAAAAGTTCAAGCAATTTCAGAGTGAAGTTGAAAATCATCGTAACAAGAAGATCAAGTTCCTACGGTCTGATCGTGGGGGTGAATATCTGAGTTTTGAGTTTGGTGCTCACTTAAGACAATGTGGAATTGTTTCACAATTGACACCGCCTGGAACACCACAGCGTAATGGTGTGTCCGAACGTCGTAATCGTACTTTATTAGAGATGGTGCGATCTATGATGTCTCTTACCGATTTGCCATTATCATTTTGGGGTTATGCATTAGAAACAGCTGCATTCACTTTAAATAGGGCACCATCAAAATCCATTGAGACGACACCATACGAACTGTTGTATGGAAAAATGCCAAAGTTGTCGTTTCTTAAAGTTTGGGGATGTGATGCTTATGTCAAAAAGCTTCAGCCTGAAAAACTGGAACCCAAAGCGGAAAAGTGCATCTTCATAGGTTACCCAAAAGAGACAGTTGGGTACACCTTCTATCTCAAATCCGAGGGCAAAGTGTTTGTTGCTAAAAACGTAGCTTTTCTCGAGAAGGAGTTTCTCTCGAGAGAATTGAGTGGGAGGAAGATAGAACTTGACGAGGTTGTCGAACCTCTCATCCCTCTGGATGGTGGCGCAGGGCAAGGGGAAACCTCCGTCGTTGCGACGCCGGTTGAGGAGGAAGTTAATGATGATGATCATGAAACTCCGGTTCAAGTTTTTGTCGAACCACGCAGGTCGACGAGACCACGTGCTGCTCCAGAGTGGTACGGTAATCCCGTCTTGTCAATCATATTGTTAGACAACAATGAACCTGCAAGTTATGAAGAAGCAATGGTGGGCCCAAATTCCAACAAATGGCTAGAAGCCATGAAGTCCGAGATAGGATCCATGTATGAGAACAAAGTGTGGACTTTGGAAGTATTACCTGAGGGCCGCAAGGCTATTCAGAACAAATGGATCTTTAAGAGGAAGACGGATGCTGACGGCAATGTGACCGTTTATAAAGCTCGACTTGTGGCAAAGGGTTTTTCACAAGTTCAAGGAGTTGACTACGATGAGACATTCTCACCCGTAGCGATGCTTAAGTCCGTCACAATCATGTTAGCAATAGCTGCATTTTTCGATTATGAAATCTGGCAGATGGATGTCAAAACGGCGTTCCTTAACGGTTTCCTTAAGGAAGAGTTGTATATGATGCAACCCGAAGGTTTTGTCGCTCCTAAGAATGCTAACAAAGTGTGCAAGCTCCAGCGATCCATTTATGGACTGGTACAAGCATCTCGGAGTTGGAACAAACGCTTTGATGAGGTGATCAAAGCATTTGGGTTTATACAAGTGGTTGGAGAATCCTGTATTTACAAGAAAGTGAGTGGGAGCTCTGTGGCGTTTCTAATATTATATGTGGATGACATATTGCTGATTGGAAACAACGTGGAGTTCTTGGAGAGCATAAAGGATTACTTGAATAAAAGTTTCTCTATGAAGGACCTAGGAGAAGCTGCTTACATTCTAGGCATTAAGATCTACAGGGATAGACCAAAACGCCTGATAGGACTTTCACAAAGCACATACCTTGATAAAGTTTTGAAGAGGTTCAAAATGGAACAGTCCAAGAAAGGGTTCTTGCCAGTTTTACAAGGTACGAGATTGAGTAAGACTCAGTGCCCAGCAACTGATGAACATAGAGAGCATATGCGCTCCGTCCCCTATGCTTCAGCCATAGGTTCTATCATGTATGCAATGTTGTGTACTAGACCGGACGTTAGCCTAGCCATAAGTATGGCAGGTAGGTTCCAGAGTAATCTAGGAGTGGATCACTGGACGGCGGTCAAGAATATCCTGAAGTACCTGAAAAGGACTAAGGAGATGTTTCTCGTGTATGGAGGTGACGAAGAGCTCGCCGTAAAAGGTTACGTCGATGCAAGCTTTGACACAGATCCGGACGACTCTAAATCGCAAACCGGATACGTATTTATTCTTAATGGGGGTGCGGTAAGCTGGTGCAGTTCCAAGCAGAGCGTCGTAGCAGATTCTACATGTGAAGCGGAGTACATGGCTGCCTCGGAGGCAGCTAAGGAGGGTGTGTGGATGAAGCAATTAATGACAGATCTTGGAGTGGTGCCAAGCGCACTGAATCCAATAACCTTGTTCTGTGATAACACGGGTGCCATTGCCCTAGCAAAGGAACCACGGTTTCAGAAGAAGTCCAGACACATCAAACGACGCTTCAACCTCATCCGCGACTACGTCGAAGGGGAGGACGTAAATATATGCAAAGTGCACACGGATCTGAATGTAACAGACCCGCTGACTAAACCTCTTCCACGGGCAAAGCATGATCAACACCAGAACTGTATGGGTGTTAGATTTATTACAATGTAATTCGCATGATGATGTGATGGCTAGATTATTGACTCTAGTGCAAGTGGGAGACTGTTGGAATTATGCCCTAGAGGCAATAATAAATATAGTTATTATTATAATTCCTGTATCAAGATAATCGTTTATTATCCATGCTATAATTGTATTGAATGAAGACTTATATACATGTGTGGATACATAGACAAAACACTGTCCCTAGCAAGCCTCTAGTTGGCTAGCCAGTTGGTCAACGATAGTCAGTGTCTTCTGATTATGAACAAAGTGTTGTTGCTTGATAACTGGATCACGTCATTAGGAGAATCACGTGATGGACTAGACCCAAACTAATAGACGTAGCATGTTGATCGTGTCATTTTATTGCTACTGTTTTCTGCGTGTCAAGTATTTATTCCTATGACCATGAGATCATATAACTTACTAACACCGGAGGAATACTTTGTGTGTATCAAACGTCGCAACGTAACTGGGTGACTATAAAGATGCTCTACAAGTATCTCCGAAGGTGTTCGTTAAGTTAGTATGGATCGAGACTCGGATTTGTCACTCCGTGTGACGGAGAGGTATCTCGGGGCCCACTCGGTAATACAACATCACACACAAGCCTTGCAAGCAATGTGACTTAGTGTAAGTTGCGGGATCTTGTATTACGGAACGAGTAAAGAGACTTGCCGGTAAACGAGATTGAAATAGGTATGCGGATACTGACGATCGAATCTCAGGCAAGTAACATACCGAAGGACAAAGGGAATGATATACGGGATTATATGAATCCTTGGCACTGAGGTTCAAACGATAAGATCTTCGTAGAATATGTAGGATCCAATATGGGCATCCAGGTCCCGCTATTGGATATTGACCGAGGAGTCTCTCGGGTCATGTCTACATAGTTCTCGAACCCGCAAGGTCTGCACACTTAAGGTTCGACGTTGCTTTATGCGTATTTGAGTAATATGGTTGGTTACCGAATGTTGTTCGGAGTCCCGGATGAGATCACGGACGTCACGAGGGTTTCCAGAATGGTCCAGAAATGAAGATTGGTATATAGGATGACCTCATTTGATTACCGAAAGGTTTTCGGAATTACCGGGAATGTACCGGGAATGACGAATGGGTTCCGGGAGTTCACCGGGGGGGCAACCCACCCCGGGGAAGCCCATAGGCCTTGAGGGTGGCGCACCAGCCCGTAGTGGGCTGGTGGGACAGCCCAAAAGGGGCCTATGCGCATTGGGAATAAAATCAAGGTGAAATAAAAAAAAAGGGAGGTGGGAAGGAAAGGAAGGACTCCCACCCACCAAACCAAGTCCAACTAGGTTTGGGGGGGGAGACCTTCCCCCCTTGGCTCGGCCGACCCCTTGGGAGTCCTTGGACCCCAAGGCAAGGCTCCCCCCTCCTCCTCCTATATATAGTGGGGTTTTAGGGCTGATTTGAGACAACTTTGCCACGGCAGCCCGACCACATATCTCCACGGTTTTACCTCTAGATCGCGTTTCTACGGAGCTCGGGCTGAGCCCTGCTGAGACGAGATCATCACCAACCTCCGGAGCGCCGTCACGCTGCCGGAGAACTCTTCTACCTCTCCGTCTCTCTTGCTGGATCAAGAAGGCCGAGATCATCGTCGAGTTGTACGTGTGCTGAACGCGGAGGTGCCGTCCGTTCGGCACTAGATCGTGGAACTGATCACGGGATAGTTCACGGGGCGGATCGAGGGACGTGAGGACGTTCCACTACATCAACCGCGTTCACTAACGCTTATGTTGTACGGTCTACAAGGGTACGTAGATCACACATCCCCTCTTGTAGATGGACATCACCATGATAGGTCTTCGTGCGCGTAGGAAATTTTTTGTTTCCCATGCGACGTTCCCCAACAGAACCTACCGAGCGGTAGTACCGCTCTGTGCGGGCTGTGAGGCTTAACGGTTGGATTTTCCCCACCTATAAAAGGGGGTCATCTTCCCCATTGAACCTTATCTCTTTAGCTTGTGTTCTTCCCTCATTGTTGACCTTCTTCGAGCTTGCTAACTCTCAGCCCTCCAATGATTCTTGCTAGTTCTTGAGGGAAAAGAGAGAGGAGATCTAGATCCACATTTCCACCAATCACTTTCTCCTCTAAGTGAGGGAAACCCCTTGGGTCTAGATCTTGGAGTTCTTCGTGTTCTTCTTCGTTCTTCCTCTCATTTTCCTCCCTAGCATTAGTTGCTTTGGTGGGATTTGGGACAGAAGGACTTGGGCACTCCGTGTGCCCTTGCCATTGCATTAGTTGCATCGGTTTGAGTTCTCCATGGTGATACGTGGAAGTGAAGTTTGAGAAGCTTATTACCTTTTGGTACTTAGTACCCTAGAGTTTGTTCTTCGTGGATGCTTTGGCGTCCTAGAAGCTTGGGGTGTCTTGGAGCTCAATCATTGTGGTGTAAATCTCCGGGCAAGCGTTGGGGTCTCCAATTAGGTTGTGGAGATTGCCCCGAGAAATTTGTACGGGTACCGGTAACCGCCCCCAAGGGTTTCCACGTGTACGGGTTCGGTCACCGCCCCCAAGGGTTGCCATTTGTATGGGTTCGGTGACCGCCCTCAAGGTTCCCTTAGTGGAATCACGGCATCTTGCATTGTGCGAGGGCGTGAGGAGATTACGGTGGCCTTAGTGGCACCTTGGGGAGCATTGTGCCTCCACACCGCTCCAACGGAGATTAGCATCCGCAAGGGTGTGAACTTCGGGATACATCATCGTCTCCACGTGCCTCGGTTATCTCTTACCCGAACCCTTTACTTATGCACTTTACGTTGAGATAGCCATATTTTTTTATTGTCATATATCTTGCTATCACTTAGTTATTTATCTTGCTTAGCATAAGTAGTTGGTGCACATAGGTGAGCCTAGTTGTTGTAGGTTTTCTGCTTGACAAATTAAACGTTAGTTTTATTCCGCATTTGTTCAAGCCTAAACCGTAATTATTTTAAAGCGCCTATTCTCCCCCCCCCCCCCCTCTAGGCGACATCCACGTCCTTTCAGCAGCGCGATCGACGCGACCGCGTCATGGACGTGGCTCCTCTCAGGAAGTATCGGTCATCGACCTCACGTTGATTGGCACCATCTGGGTTACAGGCTCCGAGGAGGAAGAGTAGGACATGGGAGACGACGGGAGCTCGAATCCCGTGAGCCGGCTAGTGTCTCATGTCCTACTTTACCTTGTTGGCAACCAGACCAACACTATGAGGGACGCGGTCGGCCGCCACACATGGGCATGGCGGAGCCAGACGAGCTCCACTTAGTATTAGGTTTACGTTGCATGTAATAATATGGATTTGGGTTAATATATGCACATACGAAAAAGGCAGTTTTTCCGTTGTCCCCGCGTCGCTCCCCCGTGGGCGACCCGGGCGGCGGAGCTAGATCCACCCTCCCGCGCCCTTCTCTGCCTTCCCCCGCCGCCGCCGGCGACCGGAGCCGCCAGCGCAAATCCCCTCATGGTGGCTGGCGGCGGGGCGCCTTCTCCCCTCTCCCCTCGGTGGTGGTTGGCACGGGGCAACCAGGCTAGGGCAGAGGCGTCACGCGAACGTGAGGCCCGACGGCACGGCGGCGGCGGTGTGGATGCAGGTGCCGCGTCGCGATGGTGGGGCATCATCTCGCGGCGCGGCGGCTGCGCGGCGGCCTGCTATGGCGTTGAGTGGGGAGCTCCCTTCCGGCGGCGTGGGCGTGGATCCGGCCCGGATCTGGCCCTGCAAGCGCGACCTTGGCCCCCCTGTGCGGCCGGCGGTGAGGCGCCGGGTGGCTGCCTGTGGATCGTGGTGGCTGTCATGTTGGCCTCTGCTGCAGATCCGTCGGTGGCGCTGCGGCGGCCATGGTGGGGCGTGCGTAGGCGGGTTCCGGTGGCGTCTTGACGGCGGAACCGCCTAGGCAGCGCGGGCTACGGTCGGCGTGGGTGGCGGATGGGGTCCGGCTTCGAGCTCTCAGCGACTGCGGTTGGTCCCCTCCATCGCGGGCGCGCGACGGTGGTGCAACTAGGCAGATGGCGGTGTGGCGCCTTGGTGGAGGTGGCCGGTGTGAGCGTGGTGGTGGTGCTTCCGCTTGGCGGCGGGCGGACTGGTCGTGTTGCCGCACCTATGATGCTTTCTGTGCAGAGGTGAGGAGGAGCGACATCGACTGGGGGCCGCGTCGCAGACGTCGTGCTTTCTGCAGCGCAAAGGTGGGAGCTTTACGGGCATATGCAATCGCGGTCGGGCATGTGGCCACGGGCTTGGTTTGCTCCTACTATTGCGTCCGATCGATTACCGTCGTTGACGTGGAGGTTGGGACCTCCCGCGTGCCGACGATGGTGTTGCCCCTAGTCCCGGCTCCTCTTCTTTGTCGTGCATGCCCCTCCTCGTGTTGCTGTGGTGAGACGGCGTGGGAAGCTTCAAGTTCGTGTTGGCGCGGGGTGGTGGTCGGTTCGGTGGCGGGTTCCGATGCGCCTGAGGTGGAGGTTGGGATCAGGAGAAATCCCTGTCGGCCTGGTCGACACCGTCGCGGTGGCGCGTGCGGGTGCCACCACACCTCCCTCGAGGGCGTCGGGGCTACCCTTCCTTTCCCCTCGCCGTGTACCGAGGGAAACCCTTAACAGCAGCGTCATCATCGTCGCCTCCTTTTTTGAAGGTGTTGACTGGTATGGCGTCTCGGAGTCTAGGAGCTTGGTGGGTGTTCATCGATGGACGCAGCGGTCGCGACGCTTCTCCGTTTTCGTTGATCCGCCGTTCTCGGCATTTGTTTCTTCTACGCTTTCTTTGTTGTTTCTTTTGGGCGAGCCTGTGATGTTTTCGTCCCAACATCTATCGATGGATGTTTCGGAGTTGATTGCTTTATAATACAAAGCGGGGGAACCCTTTTTCGGAGGAGTAATAATATGGATTTAAGGTTTATAATTTAAAGTATTCGGATGTAAAATGCAATATTTAAGACGTGATCGGTCAGTGTCCGTGAACACGTTCGGATGGGCGTTTGAGGGGTCCGATTCTAGATGCTCTAACCTTCCTTTTCCAAAAGAAAATGTTTGGCATTCGTATATAGTTTAATAGTAGAATCTTTACAAAAATTATATTTAAAAATAAAAGAAGTATTTGGCGGACGTATGCTCGTATGATCAAGAAAAACCTACGGAAATTAAGAACAAGCCTTGATAGTAAACAAAATAGGCACTACTCCCTCTGTTTACTTTTGTAACACGTTTAAGACAGCGGAAATTGAACTGTTGTAAGGGTTGTCTTAAATGTCTAAAACGCCTTAAAAGGTGAATCGGAGGGAGTAACACAATTCATGTCAATTAAAGAAGCAGCATACAGTGTCCGTGTCAGCGTGCATGGTTCCTTTTCAAATAAAAGAGACTAATCCATCACCAAACCCACCAACAGAAACGACGAAACGAAACACCGGAATCTGATTGCAAGCTCGGGATGGGAAGGAACATGCCTGCCACCACTTGCTCCAGTTTGATCAACCATAAGCGGATTAAACAAAGTTGACCTAATTCTGCATTCTGCGCTGTCGACAGGACCAACACAAGAACGTGCACCTACCGGCCGGTACGTGCAATTATTTTTCAAAAAAGTGACTGTATATATAATAATATAATTGTGAAATATTCCATATCTATCCATCCATCCATATCCGAAGCTTACACATCCTTGTCCTCTTCCTCTCAATCTCGAATCCATTTGTAGCGATATTCCTCTTTCTTCCCGACATGATTTGACAGGTGAAGCTTGGAAGGATGTACCCCACTATTAGCCCGTGAAGAAGAATCTAGAAGTAGGTGGGTGGGTCGGGGTGTCTTGATCAGAGGCCAAAATCACTGCTTCAATTATATTTTTATTAACATTAGCACAACATAAACCGGCTGAAAACATTAGCAAGATTTGACCTCTTTTAAAAACGCATGGCGTTTGTCCTACATCATGCAACCAAGAAGACTTTGACGTTTCTTGCCTAGAGCAACACTGAACTGAGCTGCGTTACTGGAAACATCAAAGGCTATGGCATTTCTGCCCTCAGAAGAAACGCGAGGGCTTTTGACGTTTTCAGTAACGCATGTCCAGAGCCACTTATCCATTCAGAACAGAAACGCTAGCTACTTTGGCATATCTACTATACGTGGGGGCGTGGGGCAGTATGTGTCATGGGATTTGAAGTTATCTAAAGGCTTAAATCGCGTATCTATATGTGGGGCGGTATGTATCATGGGATTTGAAGTTATCTAAGGGGTTAGATCGTGTTACAAAATTTGAAAGGGGTCAGATCATGCCAAAGTTAGTGAAATGGGTAAAAAAAAAAACAGTGATTTTGGATTCCAGCGGATCACTACTCCGCCGGAAACGAACAAGGAGGTGGCGGGAAGCGCATAAAATATACTCCCTCCGTTCCTAAATATAAGATCTTTTAGAGATTACACTACGGACCAGTGGCGGAGGCAGCAATGTGGCAAGCTTTGGCCTCCGCCACACCTAAATTTGTTGCTTCCCTATATATGTACGTTGGCCATTAGGAAAGATTCAACCTAGGTATTGTTGTAAGTCTTGCTGCGTACATCTGCCATACCTTGAAACCATCTCTGTCTTCGCCACTGCTACGGACTACATACGAAGCAAAATGAATGAATCTATACTGTAAAGTATGTCTATATATATCCGTATGTAATCCGTAGTGAAATCTCTAAAAGATCATATATTTAGGAACGAAGGGAGTACAAGTTATCGTGCGCGTCTCTCTCGGAGTCTCGGTCCTACTGCTCCTACTACACTACTAAGGTCACGTAGCTAGCTGCCGTGTCATCTCGCTACGAGCAGCCTTGCTGCTCTGGAACTAGTGAGCCGATCGTTCCGTTGCAATCATCGTCCACCCTCAGCAGCAGCGATGATTAGCAGGTTGAAGAAAAGGAACACGATCGACTTTGCGTGCGCCAACTAGGGCCCCGTGACCTGCATGTAACCTGCCCGTCATCGATCGATCGACCAACGTGTGTCCCGCATTCTCTCCGGGTCTTGTAATGCCTTACGCTTTCGATCTTTGCCAAAAGGTCGTACGTCAGTGGCTCTTTTCACGCCATGTCTGCCAAAAGGCTCATTTTAAAGCATCTTTAACAAGCGTTTAAAAAGAATTTCGTGCGTTAAAATTTAGTTTTTTGAACGTCAAACAACTTCAACATTTAAAAGTTTTTGGACATACATTAAAAAACGCTATCGCGTGCAGCATATTTTAAATGTCGGATCCCACGTGCTTAATAGTTTGCACTGCGTATTTTTTTTGGACGTGCGTTTTTAGGCATCCGTTAAAATAATGTTGGTTCCGACGCATCAAAAATTCTACAATGATGATTTATATTTTTATTAGATGCGAAATTTTTATGCGGCAGTTAAAGATGCTCTTAAGCCTGTGACCGTTACAGTTTGCATCTCCCAAAAGAACCACACAGTACAAAACATGCGTTGAAACGGACGAAATATTAGACACGTCCCTCTCAGTGTCTCCGTCTTGGCTACGGCGTGCCACTTTGCTGCGAGCAGCCTTGTTGCTATCATTAGTGGCTCGATCGACTGTTTCAATCATTATCCACCATTAGCCGCAATGATTCACAGGTCACGCTTTCTTGAGTTGTAACCTGCGTGTAATTGATCGACGCGTGTGGCGCATTCCCTCCTGGATTTAGTGCATAAAGCTTTGGGTCTTTGCCAAAAGGGCTGTTATCGCCTTATCGGCAAGACACCTCTAACAAGTGCGTTTTATTTCCAAGAAAAAAAAAAGAAAACTCTAGTGCGTTCTGCCTCTTTGAAGAAAAACAGGGTAAATGTCGCCACTTAAGGCAATCACAACGCGGGCTCGTATGTACAATAACATTATCTTAGAAGTAACATGTATGATAAATACTGAAGTGCAGAAGAGATAATTCGTCTTTTTTGTTTAAGAGCTAATCTATTAACACGATATGTCTCACCACGTTTATAGAAACTACCAATTACTTTCTCCGTACCAAAATAACTGTCTCAAGCTTAGTATAACTTTGTACAAAGTTGAGACAGTTATTTTAAGACGGAGGAGTATTGCTAATAATGCTAAGAGATGATCCATTATAGAAATTATTTTTAAATTACATGCGCACTTTAAAATAAACTGTCTTATCAACCATTGTACATAGTTGAATCATGTTCGATCCCAGGATTTAGGTTGGTGCCGAATGTCATGCTAGACATCGGACAGTTGGTCTCCTGTTTTTTCCCATGGGACTTCTTAACGAGCGATGTACTTTAAACAAAATAAAATTACCTATGTTCGCGCTCAAATAGATTGTGCTACATCGGGGCACCACATTCTTAATTATTTCTTTGTATTGCCTAAGCATCCTAACTGCAGTGTTTAAAAAACCGGACCAAACCGTCGTCGAACTGAAAAAAACCGGCGATCATGTTGATTTTTTAAGTACAACCGATGAGAACTAGTCAAACCGGACGGTTTTTTCATGAAACCGACTAATAAACCGGGTGGTCAAAACAATATTCTTGTTAATAGTGGGATTCAATACCTAGTCATGGTCGTTGGCCTATCCTTGGGCAGATAACCACCTCACTAATGTTTTTTTGTCTAATGAAGGAAACACTATTACTTGACCCTATTTTAATTCTATATTACCATATATTATTACTCTAAATATATATTTTTGATTGTAAAAAAATCAGCAATCAAATTGATGAACCAACTGTCCAATCAATAAAAACCTGAATCGGAGGCCTTACTGGTTTGATTTTTTTAAACTATGCCTACCATGGCCCTTCTGTTGAAGATAGCCTAAGAGCATCTCCAACAGCCTTTGTATTTTTGGCTAGAATTGCTAAAAACTGAAAATATAGCAACTTGGTCCAAAAATGTTGCTCTAACAGCCTTCGTATAAGTGCCCCCTCCCCCAAATTGTTTTACAAAGCTTGCTATGTTTGCACTCAGAGTTGGTATATTTGCAAAGTGGAGAAGCACTTGCTATAATTTTTAGCAGCTCAGTTTTTGTGGTCCCCTACATCCCTTTGTTTCATTGACAAGTGGACCCCACCCCACCCCTAGATTCTTGTTGTCCTCGGTCTGGCACAGGTCCCCATGTGTCATTGAGAGTCTCGCTAAATTTTATAGCAATGTTGTTGCAGCAAACAAATGTTGGGGTTGCTAAATCTTCTCTTTCCTCTTGCTATACCCAGTTTTAGCAAGTCAGAATAGCAGTGTTGTTGGAGATGCTCTAATGCCGGAAAAGAAGGAGGATGTATCAGTGAGCACACTTATCATCAATATACATTGCTTTAGAAACTTATTGTCACGATGTATCCCATTATCCACTTGCTATAACCAATATGACTAGTTTCCTCTCAAACTTAAGTAACATGACATGAAGATATGTGTTTCTGTAAGGCGTCAAGTTGGAAAATACTATACCCCACAAGGTGGTTAGAGCATCTCCTCTGGACATTTTTTTCCGCGGCGGGGGAAAACGGCCCAGCCGTGCCCCTCTGAGGCCTTTTTCGCCGGCTCGGGTCATAATTGGCCCCGGCGTTCCCACCCCGAACCCAGCACGGTGGGGTCGCCCCGGGGGCGGAAGGAAAAATGATGTGTCGGCCCCCTATCAGGCGAAAAAGGCATTTTCTTCTCCGGAACCGCCCCCTCGCACATCACACCTTCAACCGCCATACCGATTCCGATGCCGCCCCATCTGCCTACCGCCACTACAAAGGCTATCTCCCCCTCGGCTTCGCTGCGGATTTGCCCCCTCCTTCGGCCCCCGCTTCTTGGCGAGTTTTCCCGGCGCTCCGGGCACGTCCGCGGCCTCGCGGCCACCACGCCTGCCAGGTGTTCGGCGATTTTCCTAGCCTATGGACTCCGACAACAAGGAGGCATTTGCGGTGCTACTCGAGGAGGAAGCCGATGCGGATGCCCATGATGAGGAGCCCCTCATGATCCTCGCCTCTTTCGTCGGCCTGTTTGCGAGAAATGCAGAGCCACGGTGAGGTGGCTCGGCGCTGGCGAACTGAAGGCAAAGCAAAGGCATCGACTGGAAGGCTATTGCTTGCTCTACGTCGACTACTTCGCCGATGCTCCTCTGCACAGCAACATAGTATTCCGACGCCATTATGGTATGAGTCGGAAGCTCTTCCTCAGGATTGTGAATTCCATCAGGGAGTTCGACAGCTACTTCAAGTGCAAAAAGGATTGCAGCAGCACACTTGGATTCACCTCGCTCCAGAAGTGCACGACAACTATGAGGATGCTTGCATACGGGGCTCCTCGTGATATTCTGGAAGACTATGGACGCATGCCCAAGTCCACCACCATTGACTGTTTCTATAAGTTTTGCGGGACAGTGGTGGCAGTTTTTGGACCTCAATATTTGCGATCACTCAAGGCTGAATACACTACTCGGATCTTAGCACAGAATGTAGAAAGAGGATTTTCTGGGATGCTTGGAAGTATCAACTGCATGCATTGGAAATAGAAAAAAATTATTCATTTGCTTGGCAAGGGATGCACAAAGGCGCCAAAGGAGGTTGCGGTGTGGTACTTGAGGCAATGGCCACACATGACCTCTGGATTTGGCACTCCTTCTTTGGTATGACAGGAACTCAAAATGACATTAACTTACTCCAGTGCTCGAATGTCTTTGCCAAGCTTGTTGAAGGTCATGCTCCTCCGATTAACTACGAGGTCAATGGACACCACTACAATAAGGGATACTACCTAGTAGATGGCATCTATCCGACATGGTCCACATTTGTGACGACTATATCAAATCTTACATCAGGAGGCAAGCAGTCCTATTTTGCCAAGCGTCAAGAAGCTTGCCGGAAGGATGTCGAGTGAGCATTTAGTGTGCTTCAATCCCGTTTTGCTGATGTCCGGTACCCCGCTCAGACTTGGTCGAAAGATCAAATGTGGGAAGTCATGACTTTCTGGGTTGTCTTGCACAACATGATCATTGAGAGCGAGAAGGAGGGGCCAATGTTAGACACTGAACCATATTACACGCAAGGTCCTCTTGCCCAAGTTGGTCACCAGCTACAGGCAACCTGGACTGCCTTCCTCAACATGCATCAGGAGATCCCGGACCCACAGGTGCAGCAACAAGTGCAACACGATTTGGTGTAGCACCTACGGAGGCTCAAGGGAAACGCCTAGCTCGATTTTTGATTTGTATTGACTTGTTAAACTATTTTTTTTGATTTGTATTGACTTGCTAAACTATTTTTTGATCTGTATTGATTTCTGTGATGAACTATGTGATAAAAAATAACTAATGTTGTTCAATTTATGCTGAAAATGCCGAATATGGGCCAAAAGTGGGGCAAATTTGCGTCGAAACTGGGCCGAAAGTGGCGGCTGGGGGCGCCCTTGGGTGCGCGGCTGGGTAGCCGAGCCCCCCCCCCCAACGCCATTTTTAGCGCAGGCCGATCCCATGCGACGCTATTTCGGGCCGCTGGGGGGCCGAACGGCTGGAGATGCTCTTAGAGCACCTACAATCGGACGCTTCGAATGACCTCTCATACGTCCGCGGACGTGCCCGATCAATGACCGAACAGGAGAGAGGAGAAAAAAATGACCCAACCAGACCCCCTCGTATCACCCTATACGTCCGGGTTATCCGCAAACTCTTATATTGATGACAAATATAGGAAGAATATGAGGGATCGCACACGTCTGAACATGCGTGGTCAGTCCGTCACGTAGAACGCAACCCCATCTGGATCGCCTTTTCTTTTTCTTTATTCATTATTTTATTTTTATTTTCACCAATTATGTGCAAGTGAACGGACATATGAGGAAAAAATAAAAATTAGCTATGCAAACGAACGAATAAAGAACACGTTTGATTATGGAACTGACGCGTCCACGAATGTTTAGAGAATAATATTTGATAAGTGTGGTTGTATAATTAATTAAGAAAATAGAGGGTTGAATATGCGCTTTAAAATAATTATGGTTTAGACTTGAACAAATGCGAAATAAAACTCCTCTAGACATCTTCATCATATTTTGATGAGATGTTATATAATTAATTGAAAAAGAGGGCTGAGTATCATATCATGATACCGTATCATATTAAATGATGTGCTAATATATGTCATGTATGGTAATAAATGAATTATCCTATGATACTAACATACAATAGTATGCATTACCAATATAGTATCATATGCATGATACTAGTATATGATACTCTTCACTAAGCCTTAGAGCATCTACAACCAGACATTGCAAATATGATCCCCTAAACGCCCGCGGATGCGTTCGATCAGTGATCAGACGTGTCCCCTACTTGTCTGTCCGCATAGCCACACTTCTCATGTTCTTCCTCATATGTCCGTCATTTGATGTAATTGATGGAGAGGAAGAGAGAAAGAAAAGAATGAATAAAGAAAATAAAAAGGTGGTTCGGGGTGGGGTCGCGTCTTATGTGACGGACTAGCGCGTACGGGCGGGTCCGCGAGCCCTCATATCCTCCACATATTTGAGATGTATATGAGGGTTCATGGATAACCCAGATGTATAGGGATGATATGAGGGGTCCGGTTGGGTCACTTTTTTACTTCTCTCTCATGTCCGCTTACTGACCGGGCGCGTTCGCGGGCGTATGAGGAGTCATTCGAGACGTCCAACTATAGATGCTTTTAGGGCCAGTTCTTTTGAGCTATGTTGTGGAAATAAGCTCCTACGAAAATAAGTCCCAAATATGGACCTCTGGACATAAGCTCCACATAATAAGCTAGCATTTCGTTTTAATGTCTGTTTTTATAGCTTATCTATGGTATCGTCAATGATTAGTCGGCAATGTCCTTGAAGTGCAATATTGTTTGATTAAACCATATTCACCTAACAAAGAATTTATTCATATTCATTGAAACAGTCTCACTATCAATACAAATAAAATTCACCTAGCAGTACAATAACATCATCTAGCAGTTCAGAGGATTCGAGCAGTCGGCTGCCAAAGTGGGGCATCTCTCAGAGGGAGAGCGTCCATTTGTGCGGCTGCCGGAGTGGGGTGCCAGTCGAGGCAATTGGAAACGTTGGAAGCAGATGGGGAAAAATGGTTGCCTAGTGAGGCGCAAGAGGGAGGCGCAACGGACGGCGTTGCCAACTTGCCGTCATCATGTCGCCGCCGGATGGAGAGATGGGATCGACGACGACCGACAATGGCTGCTGGCCTCGGGAGGAACCCTAATTTCTCTATTGCTGGGAGGCCTCTCTTGTGCGAGACGAGCGAGCGAGGAGGACGAAGGAATCGTTTTCCTCGGGGGGGTCGGGGGTGTGCGATAGGGCTAGCGCGGTGGCATTTTTTTGTGTAAATGTGCAAACAACAATGGCAACAAGCTATACCCTTTCGTTTTTATGTGAGAAGATGTGGAAAGCTGTGGAAAGTTATCCTTCCAAAGCCTTTTTCATTGTGAAGAAAAGGAAGATGAAAATAAGCTAAGGTAGCTTTTTCAAAATGACTTCTTTTGAGCTTTTAACTTATTTTGACAATAAGGTGTTAGAAGTTGTAAAAGAACTAGTCCTTAGTTGTATGACGAGTGATAAAATGTGATACTCTCCATTTGAGTTTAAAAGGCTATCAAGACAAAACTGTAGAACGAAACCGGACACCGAGAGAATGAGTGGGGTCAAAAGAAATCGTGCGCCACAACTCGGCCTTACAAATCCGAATCAACACTAGTAGAAAAAGGGCCTTTAGTCCCGGTTCGGTTGGGATATTAGTCCCGGTTCGCGAACCGGGATTAATGCTGGCCCCGGTTCGGCCCCGAACCGGGGCTAATGGCCTTCCACGTGGCGGGGCTGGGAGCGAGGGGGAGGGATATTAGTCCTAGTTCGTATTACGAACCGGGGCTATTTCCTCGCTTTTTTGAACAATTCTTGGGTTTAGGGTTTTGCACTAAATTGGATGGGCTATTTTGATGCCACCTATTTTTCCATTTATTTGTTACATATATAATGCACATCGTCACGAATATATTACACCATCTCATCCATCGTGCTTTGTCAAACATATTTATAAAATATAGACACGAGTTACATGCACATATATGCATCTTTTTTACACTATATCATTTCATATCATTTCCGTTGAATGGAAATAGTATTCTAATCGATCATCTAACAACTCATCATCCTCTTAATCATATACCAAGTTATCATATGATACACATAAAGTAAAACAGAGAAACATCATAATAGTCATCATATGCATGCATCCTAATCGATCATGTCAAGTTAATATAAACCAGAATAACTTGTCTCTCATAAGACCTAGTCCCCGCTCTTAGGTATAATGTCATAAAACAGAATAACACCTATGTCTTCATGATGAAGCATAGAGATCCAACGGTCTCCAACTTGTGGCTTGCGATCCTTCTTTATTTCTCTCCATGCTTCAATTTGGAGCCTTTTTTATCTTGATTTGAGGTTACTCGAGTATGGAGCATTGAACTCAGCCCTCAGCGGGCTTTTAATTTTCATTTGACCTTCTGGGTGCATCAACAGAGACACTACATCATGTGGCAGTTATTGTTGAAGAACATAATAATAACCTAGTTAGCAATGTAATCAACACCATTTATGCAACAGTAAAGTGTACTTAATTAGGAAATTCTTACCAAGATATTTCGACGAATGTCATCTGGCCTCAACCTATGCACTAGTGGCATGTAAAATGTATAATTTTGGCCAATTCCAAAATTATACGGGAAGGTATCCCTAGAAACGAGAACACCAGCAACAAGAAAGTAGAGAAGAACATCCTTCTCCTCCCAAGTTAGATGTGATCCATACATGTACTGTGTCGTGTCAATTAATTTCTGTAATTCACTCGAAGAAACGAAATAAGCTGTAAATTATAATTTAACAAATTTAGTATATGGATGAACACCAACTATTTCTAAATATAAATGCAAATTACTTGACAAATATGGTTGATAAACTCACATGGAGGTAAAACAGGAAGCATATCATCGACAACCACCCAAATGTCGATGTTGTTTGGCATATTATCTTCAGGACGAAGATCGAAGGTTATTTCCATACCCTCCTGAAATCCATATGCCTTGCAAAGATCTTCCCACTTTGGGCACCCAAATTCTGTTTGAAAAACTGAATTAAATACTTTGATAACAAATGTGTGACCATGTATATTCGTCAGGTTAGCGCTCCTCGTCTCAATTCTCTCGTGGTCTTCGAAACCGAGCCTCTCCAACACATACTTTCTTGTATGGCAAGGGACGAACATATCTCCATTCTCGTCAAGCTTCATGCTGAAGAACCTATCATCTCGCAGGTGAAGCGTGTCGCACATACCCCAACAGTCGCCGCAATATTCACACTCCGAATATTCATCGTCAGACATTTCCTATTTTAATGTGGTAATTGTGTAAACAACAATCGTGTCACTATATCAAAAGAATTGAACATCTATATATAAACATAGCTAGGCCACTCGAACATTCCGGCAAAACTTAGCACAACTAATTAGCAAGCAAAAGTGAGTAATCCACTACTGTTTTATGCATTAACACCAACAAAAGAATGATATGTGTAGGTTGGTGAAATATGTATGTGCCCTTTTTTTCTCTCCAAAGTTTAAATAAGTTGTTTGAAACCATTGATTGTCTAATTCAAACCTAATGTGCCTACTTACATGAAATTTACAAACATGATTTTTTTCCTTCTTTCTAGTTAGCCCATCAAAAGATCTTCAACAAACATATCTTGATTTTCTTATTAACATACATCTCAAGATGACATCTTGAACCGATCGATGGCCCTAAAATCAAAATGACAGCAGCCTTGGGATGCCTAGAGCGGGAGGGGAGGGGGCGGCGGCGCCTGGAAGGCGGTGGGATTACCGGAGCGGGATGGGGAGGGGGCTTACCAGAGCAGGTCGGAGAGGGAAGGGGTCTTATCGGGAGGGTAGGCGGCGCCGGCGACGACAAGGGAGGCAGCGACGGCGACGATGACGACGACGGCGAGGGAGACAGTGGCGGGGAGGAGCGTGGAGACGCCGATGGCGTTGGGGAAGAGTTGCGCCGCCTCACGGCGTCGAGGGTTCGTCCGCGTCGCGAGTATGAAGAAGATCGAAACCGCGATTTGGACATCACAAAATTCCAACTCCCGCTTATATAGGCGGAGCTTTGGTTCGGGGTCGTGGCTCGAATCGGGACTGAAGACCCCCTTTAGTCTCGGGTCGAGCCACGACCAGGGACTAAAGTCCCCTTTTCGGCAGGCGGAGTGGCAGGAAACGAGGGTCTTTAGTCCCAAGTCGTGGCTCGACCCGGGACTAACGGTGGTCCTTAGTCCCGGTTCGCGCCACGACCCGGGACTAAAGACCTAAGGCTCGCGGTAGTTTAAAGTTTAGCCCCACCTCGCTTGTCGAGAGGCGCTGCGACTGGTTTATAAGCCCCGCTGCCCCCAACCGTCTCGAGTTCCTCTCTAAAGCAGGCTTACGGGCCTAACCGCAATCTAAATTTAAAAATTGAAAATATATGTGAAACTAAAGACAAAATTCAACCTAAATTCAAAGTGAATCACTTTGAATTTGGGTTGAATTTTCTCTATAAATTCTCATGTTTTTTTCAGTTTTTTCCATTATTTTTGTTTTATTCTTTGCTTTATTTATTTTGTTTTTTTCTACTTACACCTAAATATTTAGTTTTCAAATTTGAATTCTTCGAAATTGCTGAATAACTTTACTTTCATTTTTTGCTATTAACGATTATTTTTTCTCTTCTATTTTAGTTTTGCATTAAAGATTTTAACCAAAAATCTTTACGAAAATATATGTGAAATTAAAACAAAACAAATTTGAATTCTTTGAAATTGGTGAATAAATTTACTTTCATTTTTTGCTATTAAAGATTTTTTTTTCTCTTCTATTTTAGTTTTCTATTAAAGATTTTAGCCAAAAAAACTTTATGAAAATTGTTTTGAGTTGATCTTTTTTTGTTTTTTTTAGCTAATATTTTACTTGATTCTTTTGAACAAATAAACACTTTGATAATTTTAGTTGTTTATTTTTAATTTATTTATTTTATTTAATGTTTTAGTTGATTATTTTTAGTTGACTCTTTTTTGTTTATTTTATCTTAAATATTTTAACAATGTTTCAATAATTTTGACTTCATTTGATATTTTTCGTGCATTTACTTTTTTTTGAGCTAGTTGACCCTGTAATTGAAAAGCACTACAAATGAACTCTGAAAATGTTGAAAGTTGGTATGGTATCATCATTTCATCCACATAGCATGTGCTAAAAAGTTGAGAGGGTTACGACAAAAACTGGATGCACTTCATGTGCAAAACGGACAATCTCTCTCGAAGTATCACGGTTTCAAACAGAACTCATCTGTTACAAAGGGATTTCATTTTTTGAACTTATTTGAACTCCATAAATTTTGTGTGTTTAAAATGCATTATTCAAAGGCACATCAACAAAATTCAACAATTTCTAACTTCATTTGGCATTTTTCGTGCATTTACTTATTTTTTTGAGTTAGTTGACCCTGAAATTGAAAAGCACTACAAATAAACTGAAAATGTTGAAAGTTGGCATGGTATCATCATTTCACCCACATAGCATGTGCTAAAAAGTTGAGAGGGTTACGATAAAAACTAGATGCACTTCGTGTAGAAAACGGACAATCTCTCTCAAAGTATCAAGGTTTCGAACGAGAACTCATGTGTTACAAAGCGATTTCATTTTTTTGAACTTATTTTAACTCCATATTTTTTTTGTGTTAAAAATTCACCATTCAAAGGCACATCACAAATTTTCAACAATTTCTGACTTCATTTGGTATTTTTCGTGTATTTACTTATTTGTTTTGAGCTAGTTGACCCTGAAATTGAAAAGCACTACAAATGAACTCTGAAAATATTGAAAGTTGGCATGGTATCATCATTTCACCCACATAGCATGTGCTAAAAAGTTGAGAGGGTTACGACAAAAACTGGATTCACTTCTTTTACAAAACGGACAATCTCTCTCGAAATATCAGGGTTTCGAACGATCGCTATTCTTCTTCTCTCATATATGTTAAACACTCCCTCACCTGATTTTTAGACCGTCCATGATGGTCACTACTCATACTTCCCTAGTGCATAACAAAAATCTAGCACAAAGAGAAGAAGGAGAAGTGACCCCACAACAACAATCGCCATTCTTCTTCTCTAATATATGGTGGACACTCCCTCACCGATTTTCGACCGTCGATGATGGTCGCTACTCCTACTTCCCCTAGTGCATAACAAATATCTAGCACAAGGAGAAGAAGGAGAAGCGACCCCACAACAACAGTCGGCATTCTTCTTCTCTCATATATGGTGGACACTCCCTCACTGATTTTTCGACCGTCGATGATGGTCGCTACTCCTACTTCCCCTAGTGCATAACAAATATCTAGCATAAGGAGAAGAAGGAGAAGCGACCCACATAACAACAGTCGGCATTCTTATTCTCTCATATATGATGGACACTCCCTCGCCGATTTTTCGACCATCGATGATGGTCGCTACTCCTACTTCCCCTAGTGCATAACAAATATCTAGCACGAGGAGAAGAAGAAGAAGCGACCCCCACAACAACAGTCAGCATACTTCTTCTCTCATATATTGTGGATACTCCCTCACCGATTTTTCGACCGTCGATGATGGTCGCTACTCCTACTTCCCCTAGTGCATAACAAATATCTAGCACAAGGAGAAGAAGGAGAAACGACCCCCACAACAACAGTCGACACTCTTCTTCTCTCATATATGGTGGACACTCTATCACCTGATTTTTCGACCGTCGATGATGGTCGCTACTCCTACTTCCCCTAGTGCATAACAAATATCTAGCACAAGGAGAAGAAGGAGAAGCGACCCCCACAACAACAGTCGGCATTCTTCTTCTCTCGTATATGGTGGAGACGCCCTCACCGATTTTTCGACCGTCGATGATGGTCGCTACTCCTACTTCCCCTAGTGCATAACAAATATCTAGCATAAGGAGAAGAAGGAGAAACGACCCTCACAACAACAGTCGGCATTCTTCTTCTCTCATATATGGTGGACACTCCCTCACCTGATTTTTCGATCGCCGATGATGGCGCTACTCCTACTTCCCCTAGTGCATAACAAATATCTAGCACAAGGAGAAGAAGGAGAAGCGACCCCCACAACAATAGTCGGCATTCTTCTTCTCTCGTATATTGTGGAGACTCCCACATAAATCACTCTAATTCTAGAGCATTTGAAATGAGCTAAAATAGCAGTGATAGATGAAAGGATGAAGTAGCTAACCTTTTAAAATACTTCTGCAGTTGGTGCACGGCCAAACCTAGACAAATATTGAGAAAAATGGAGCTTTGAGGTCGAGCTTGGAGAGGAGAAAGCTTAAGTAGTGTGGCTCGGGGCATTTCATCGAACACCTCATGTGCATGAACTAGAGTGACAAGAGCATGGCATGGTCACACCTCAACACCCAACAAACGCAGGAGAGGGCGGGCAGGGGCGAGGGTTTATATAGGCAACACTTTACTCTCGGTTTTTATCTAAAGCCGAGACTAATAGCCTACCCTTTAGTCCCAGTTCGTGCCACAAATCGGGACTAATGCTCCGCAGCACGCCACATGACAGTCGTTGGATCTTTAATCCCGGATTTTGCCCCGAACCGGGACCAATGAGGTGAACCGAACCGGAACCAATGTCCCGGTAAACCGAACCGGGACCAATGTCTGGCATTGGTATCGGTTTTTATTTGAACCGGGACTAATGGTCTTTCGGCCTTTTTTCTACTAGTGCATGTTCGGTGACCCTTCAACCTTTGACCTAGAACGAAAGGAGTACGTTGCGTCAATAAGTTTCTTTGCGTCAATAAGTTTCTTATAAATGTGATAGATTGTGACAACATTCTTATATATGGTGATGAGTATTAAACCATCGTTAAGAATACTATAATATCTCTATAAAAACAGATTCACACTTCACTAAAAATCAAATTTTCTCATGATTATTATTTCTCTTTTTCTTCATTTATGACACCGATGAGTCGAAGTTGGCGACAACGCAAAGTGCCGACACAAAAGACATGACAAACGATTCGGAGCTAGAGCATTAGGTTAGGGCGGAAAAGGATCATGAAAAAGAAAAGAAGGTTAGGGCTGAAGAAACTCCTTGCCTCATTTGTTCGTGTGAGCTGGCTTTATGAAACATTTTACAGGCAGCATAACTTTTTACATAGAATTGGTGAAATATTACATGTCCTATCCATCCATATCACCCTTGTCCTCTTCTTCTCCTCCCGAATCCACTTGTAGCAATATTCCTCTCCTTCTCCGACATGATTTGATAGGTGAAGCTTGGAAGGAGGCACTCCACTCTATTGGATCCGTGAAGAAGAATCTAGAAGTAGGTGAGTGAGTGGGTTGGTGTGTCCGGTCCAGATCGGATCAGAATAAACGAACAAGGAGGAGATGAGAAGCGTAGAAAAATGGTAGTATCGTGCACGTTCCTCTCGGTCCTACTACACTACTTAGACCAACTCGAAAGCGCCGATCTAAATTGTTCGTGCATATCTGCTTGGATCGAAATGACACAAAAATCACTCGACGAGGAGACCCAAATCGAACACACATCTGTTTTTATCCGTCGCATGATCCATTTTAAATTTAAATTTGGATCACGTTTACGTCGACATGGACATAAAATGGACGCGCGCGACACCCGCCTTGCCCCTATCCCCGGCGACACAACCATCCTCTTTTCCCAAAAGATAAACTCCCGTTCATGTTCTCAGCCGCTTGTCATGGACGACGCGCCAACCCTTAACATCGCTACCAGCCTCGCCTCCTTCGCCCTCGCCTCCTTCGGCCTAGGCTCCTCCTGCCTCGTCTCCTCCGGCTCGCCTCCCTCGCCGCCGCCAAATGCAAGCCCCGCAGCACTTGCAAAACGACGGTGCCGACCGAAAAGAAGAAGCTGACGCCCGAACAACGGGTCGTGGAGTCGCCCAAGAGGAAGGGCTGGAGGCATGAACAGGCTGACAAGATCAAAGCCGTGCCCGTCACCGCCCTGGCGGCCTCCGCACAACAAGAGAAAAACCAGGCCCTCCTCGTTGTGGCAACTAGGGAGACCCTACTCTACTTGGTGTTAAACACAGGTCAGCATGGGCTCGTCACTGCCATCATGGTCGCCGCCGGGATGGGCTCGTCAGCCTTTCCTCTTTCGTCACTGCCAGAATCGTCATGCTCGTGGTCATACAGCGGGTCATATTTGTCAAGTCCGACTTTAAATACTCTTAAGACAATTGATTTTAGGCATCCCATAACATGCACCTCCTGCTCATGTCCTAGGATCCGCCGCCGCTATCTTCTGACATCCCGTCTTCAGAAAGAACCACTTCATAGATCTTGCGAGTCTCATCTGCCATTGACGTCGCTTTTTCACGCCGTCGAGACCCACTTTGAGACTCACTTTTTCACACCGTCGAGACCCACTGTCTTCAGCGTAGTCGATGTAACACCGTTTTACCTGTTGGCCTTCCAGTGAACCATTGCTATAAGGAGTAACTAGTGAACGGATCGTCGCGTTGCAATCATCATCCACCCTTAGAAGCAGCGACGATTAGCAGGATGAAGAAACATGATCGACTTTAGAGCATCTCTAGCACACCCCGTATAAAGCGGCAACGCGTAAAATAACCGCCAAAATACGGCTCGACACGAAAAATGTTGCCTGATCAGACCCCGCAAATGCGTCCAACCTGTAAAAAAATTTGAGGGGCACGTTAAAATCCCCTCCCCGACGTGTGAAAACACAGGTTTCCGCCTCACCCCTACGGTGCCTCGTATCCGAGGAAAGCGGTTGGCGGGAGGGACATTTCAGCCCGTGCCCTTTCCCTATATCCTCCCGTCACCGTCCGCCATTGGTTTCGCCCATCCGCCTCTGGCGATTTCGGCCAAATCTGCGGGCGAAATCGCGCCGCAGGGTGCCCCTGCCCTCTTCCGCCGAGCTACTGCACCGGCTCCCCGAATCCGCCAATCCACCTTGGCCGGATATGGAATTGAGCCCGTGCCAGAAGTTTTTGCTCGACGATTCATCCGATTCGGACGACTCAGATGTTGAGACGATGCTTCTCACCTTCCATCAGCAGACTTTGGTGGTGGACCTTGCCGTGAAGGAGCACGAAGACGAGAACCAAAAATGGCGGCGAGGATCGACCGTCGGCCGTCTTTGCATTCCTCGAAATCGCCATCTCGGGAACGAGATATTGATGCAAGACTACTTCGCTGACAATCCAACATATCCGCCGCACCTCTTCCGACGCCGATCCCTCTTTGTGAAAACTGTTCAACCTTGTGAAGCCAATTATCGTTATTTTACTCAAAGAAGAAATGCCGCGGGTTTGAAGGAATTTAATGCATATCAAAAAATCTCGACAGCTATGCGGGTAATTGCATACAACATTCCGGATGACTATTGAATTATTTAGTTTGCTACCGTGATTTGAATAATTATTGAACTTTGAATGATTATTGTATTGTACTACTGACATTTTTCTTGTATTGCACATTAATCATTTTGATTTATGGCGTTTTCGATTTGTGGGTCGACACGACGGCGCGCGAGCAAACCCTGAAGAGCATATTCGTAAAAAATATCTTTTCTGAATATCCTTTTATACGGGTCCATTTTATGGGGTTTGATTGTATCCGCGTCCACGTCGGTCCGTAAAATCATTTTTCAACGAACTGTAAATGATTTTTGTGGATCGATTTTATACGAGGTGTGCTAGAGATGCTCTTATACACGTCTGGTGACCTGTATGTAACCTCCGCGTCATCGATCGATCAACGCGTGTCCCGCATTCGATCAACGCTTTCTCGCCATGTCTACCAAAACGCTCATCTTAAGTTAGTGACCATTACGGTTTGCCTCTCCCAAGAGAACCCAAGAGAACCACACAGTACAAAACATGCGTCGAAACGGTTGAAATGTTAGACTCTTGTATAACAGTTGACTATATCTCAGAGTCTGCGTCTTGGCCAGTGCGTGTCATCTTGCTACGAGCAGCCTAGTTGCTACCATTATTGGCTGGACAGACTGTTGCAATCATAATCTACCAATAGCCACAATGATTAGCCGGTTGCAAACTGCCTCACTTTATGCTAGCTAGGCCTTCGTGAGTTGTATGTAACCTGCCCGTAATCCATTCTCTTGTGGATCCAGTGCATAGGAGCAACTCCAACGCCCGACTCAAACAAACGGCGAATTGTTCACATTTTGTTCGTTTGGATCGATCTTTTGTCCGACGTCCGTCCTGTTTTAGATTTAGATCGGCAGTGCGTCCAACCCATCGACCCATTTCATGTCCGTAATTAACATTTAAAGAAAAAGACCAGCGGTCGATTATGCCAGCGGCCATGTCTCATGCTCGCACCATAACAGCGCCGGCATACAATGTCGGCTTAAAAAAGATAACACCACAGTTCATGCTGGCGCACTCGTCAGCCGGCCGGCACACATGCCATCACACAAAAAGGGTGAGACTTGAGTTCGACCACGCCATCGCGGCTCTCGTGGTCATGCCAGCACACCTGCCGGCATCCAAAAAAGATGGCGATCGCCGCCATAGATCACTCCTCGTCGAACTTTAGCATGTCGGCCTGCATCTTCTCGAACCACGGCCTCTTCCTTGGAGACACGGTGTTGAGATACACCTTCATGATCTCCACCCCAGTCATCATGCTCGCGAGAGACACTTCTTTGGCCTTGGTCTTGGCCATCATGGCTTTCTGTCTCGTCGGGATCGAAGCGAGCGGCCTGCGCACCACCCTCGAAGATCATGTTCTGCATGTAGTCGCCGTCGCCGGCGGCCGGCATTCCGTCGAACAGGTTGCGCGCGCCCGGCAGCTGGTCGGCTGCCGTCTGTCGCACGTGTTTCCTCGCGCCTCCGGCTGACGAGCCAACGGCCACCGGTGTGGCGTTGAGGTCGATGGTCGCGGAAGGCGCGACCACGCTCACCTCGGGCGAGCACTCCCCCGAGAGGCGGGAGGCCTGTGGGTAGACGTGGAAGCCGGGCACCGGGTTGCAAGTCGACGCGTCGGGCAAGTCGGGCAACATCGTCCGAGGGAAGGCGGATGAGCCGGTGCTGACCGCGGTGGCCACGACGGCGTTGACGAGGCAGTGCTGGCTAGGGTTTAACCCCAGCATGCAGAGCGCCTCCCTTGTTGCCGCCGCGACGCGGGTGTTGGTCACTTGTTGCTCCACGGCGACCGTCGTGATGGATTCATCCCTCGCGTCCACCGCGTGCCTCCGGTCCTTCCTCTTGGCCGACTCCTTTGCCCGTTGTTCGAGCGTCAGCACCTTCTTCGGCTTCGGCGCGGCGCCCTTCTCGGGGGCGCGAGGCTTGCCTTTGTTGGACAAGGCAAGGGAGGCGAGGCCGGCGGTAGCGTCGAGATCGAGGTCGTCGTCCATGGCGGGCGTGGGGCGGGAGCGCGCGCGGGCGGAAGGGTTTTTGGGGGAAATGAGGGGAAATGGTGGTGGATGCCACCGACCGGCAGGCCTGGGGAGAGGAGTAGGCGCGCGCGCGTCCGTCTCGTGTCCGAGCCGACGCAAATCCGGCTCAAAATTGTACCGGGAATGGGTCGCCAGGCGGACGCCAAGCGGACGCGCGTCCGTTTGGGTTGGCGCGTTGGGCCGACTTTTGTGTCCGCGCCAACCCAAATGGACGGCGGCGAACGAAATGAGCCGCCCCATTGGAGTTGCTCTAACGCTTTCGATCTTTGCTAAGAGCATCTCTAGCGGACCTCGTATATAGTCGACCCACAAAAGTTATTTATAGTTCATGGAAAACGGTTTTACAGGCCGGCGCAGGCGTGGACACAGTCAGACCATGCAAAATAGACCCGTAAAAAAGGATATTCGCAGAAGATGCTCTTTTACTGACCGGCTATGCGGGGTCTGCTCGGGCGCCGCCGCGTCAACCCGCAAATCAAAACCCCGTAAATCAAAATTACTAATGTGCAATATAAAAAATGGCAATATTACAATACAATAGTCATCTAAAGTATAATAAATATTCAAATCACCGTAGCAAACTAAATAATTCAATACAAAACTTGTCCCGTATAAAAATCACACATGAATGAAATGAAAATGAATGGAAAATGGAATGTGTTACTGCCCAACCCTTTGCCAATGGTGCTCAATGAGATCCTTCTGAAGTTGACACTGGGTGTTTGCATTTTCAATCTCCTTGTAGGTCTAACAAAGAGAGATCAACGCATATAGTACCTTCTCCGGAAGTGGTGCGGCGGATATGTTGGATTGTCCGTGAAGTAGTCTTGCATCAACATCTTGTTCCCGAGATGACGATTTCGAGGAATGCAAAGACGACTAATGGTTGATCCTCGACGCCTCTTTCGGTTCTCGTCTTCGTGCTCCTTCACGGCAAGGGCCATCACCAAAGTCTGCTCGCGAAAGGTGACATGCAAAATCATATAACCATATTTGCCCCTCTCATAATAATTACATGTAGGATCATAATCAAACTCAACAACTCTATCGTTTAAAACTTTCTCTTTATGATCCATATGCATACAAGTCTTATAAACTTCCAAGGTAGTGGGACTAACATCAACTAAAATCATGATCTCTCCAAACCCACTTTTATCGATAATTTCGTAAGATTGATCATTCTCCAAAATAGTGGGGTTATTACCTAAAGTTGACGCTCTTCACAACCCACTTTTAAATAGATTCATCATGAAGCTCAAATGAATTTTCAAGATCACAAGAAACATGATGATTATCACCCCAATCATGATCATTAGCATAATTGATATTCATAGAGTTTATACTAGCAAATTGCAATCATTCATTTCATTCAAGGAACTATCATCAATCACTTTATAAGTTTCTTTTAATACTTTATCACAATTTTCAGATTCACGATTTTCAAGAAATACCTCATAAAGATAATCTACCGCACTCAACGCACTAGCAATTGTTTCTACATAGTCGAATTTTTTAAAAAGATTAGCAAGTGAATGAAGATCCATTTATCTTAAACTTTTGTTTTACTTTCTGTTTTTGTGTGACAAAGATAAATATAGCACTACTAGGCAAGTATAGATTAGAACAAGTGAATGATAATGTGTGTGTAGGTACTAGATAAGAATTTGATGATGTCTCCCCGACAACGATGCCAGGAATTCTTCCTCATACATATAAACCATGTTGGGGTTTTTCCCCAAAGAGGAGAGGAGATGCAGCACAGTAGAGATAAGTATTTCGTTATGTGAGAACCAAGGTTATCAAAGCAATAGGAGAACCATGCAAATTCTCGTCTTCAGCACCTACACACAAAAGAGCAAACACTTGCACCCAACGCGGGCATGAGGGTTGTCAAACCCCTTGATCTCGTTACTTGCAAGGATTAAATTTTGATAGATAGATAATATAAATATAAAAATTAAATACAAATAATAAAAGGCATCGAGGTATCTTTAGGATTTTAGTAATATATTTTGTGAAGACCCGGGGGCATAGTCTTCTCTAGTAGCATCTCTCTCTAAGATAGCATACGGTGGGTAAACGAATTATTGTTGGGCAATTGACAGGAAAGCGCATAGTTCATCGTTATGAAATATATATTCATGGCAATATCATGTATATAGGCATCACGTCCATAAGCAAGTAGACCGACTCTTGCCTGCATCTACTATTATTACTCCACTCAAAGACTGTTATCCAGCATGCATCTAGAGTATTAAGTATAAAACAGACTAATGCTTGGAGCAAGATGACAAGATGTAGACAAAGTAAACTCAACTAATATGAATAAACCCCATATTTTTATCCTTGATGACAACAATACAAATACGTGTCATGTCCCCTTCTGTCACTCGGATTGAGCATCGCAAGATTGAACCCATCACAATGCACCACTTCCACTGAAGATAAACCAATCTAGCTGGCCAAACCAAATTTATAGATCGGAAAGCAATACAATGCTATAGTAATCATGCATAAAGAATTCAGAGAAGACTCAATATTTATTCATGAATAATATGATCATAATGTTGGAATATGCCCTAGAGGCAATGATAAATAGTTATTATTATATTTCCTATTTCAAGATAATCATTTATTATCCATGTTATAATTGTATTGAATGAAAACATAGATACATGTGTGGATGCATAGACAAAACAATGTCCCTAGCAAGCCTCTAGTTGGCTAGCCAGTTGATCAAGGATAGTCAAGGTTTTCTGATTATATGCAAGTGTTGTTACTTGATTACTGGATCACATCATTAGGAGAATCATGTGATGGACTAGACCCAAACTATGAACATAGCATGTGATCATGTCGTTTTATTGCTATTGTTTTCTGCGTGTCAAGTATTTATTCCTATGACCATGAAATCATATAACTCATTGGGACCGGAGGAATACCTTGTGTGTATCAAACGTCTCAACGTAACTGGGTGACTATAAAGGTGCTCTACAGGTATCTCCGAAGGTGTCCATTGAGTTAGTATGGATTAAGACTAGGATTTGTCACTCCGTGTGACGAAGAGGTATCTCGGGCCCCACTCGGTAATACAAGATCACACACAAGCCTTGCAAGCAATGTGACTAAGTGTAAGTCACGGGATCTTGTATTAAGGAACGAGTAAAGAGACTTGCCGGTAACGAGATTGAAATAGGTATGCGGATACCAACGATCAAATCTCGGGCAAGTAATATACCGAAGGACAAAGGGAATGACATACATGATTATATGAAATTTGGCACTAAGGTTCAACCGATAAGATCTTCAGAGAATATGTAGGATCCAATATGGGCATCCAGGTCCCGCTATTGGATATTGACCGAGGAGTGTCTCGGGTCATGTCTACATAGTTCTCGAACCCGCAGGGTCTGCACACTTAAGGTTCGATGATGTTTTAGTATAGTTGAGTTATATGTGTGGTTACCGAATGTTGTTTGGAGTCCCAGATGAGATCACAGACGTCACGAGGGTTTCCGGAATGGTCCGTAAACAAAGATTGATATATAGGATGGTTTAATTTGGTTACCGGAAAGTTTCGGGCAATTCCGGCAGTGTACCGGGAGTGACGAATGGGTTCTGGGTGTTCACCGGGAGGGGCCCACCCACCGGGAGTGAGCCTAGTAGCCTTATAGTGGCGCACCAACCCTTAGTGGGCTGGTGGAGTCAGCTCAAGAAGGCTATGGCTCCACAAGTGAAAAAACCAAAAGGAAAGAAAAAAAAGGAAAGAGGGAGGTGGGAAGGAAGAGGAGGACTCCTCCTTCCCAAAACCAAATTGGCGGAGGAGTCCTCCTCCCCCTTCGGCCGGCGCACCCTTGGGGCCCTTGTGCCCCAAGGCTAGCCCCTCCTCTTTTCCTATATATATCGGTGGTTTTAGGATTTTTGAGACACAACTTTGCCACGTGCAACTCAAACCTATTCCACATAGTTTTGCCTCTAGATCGGATTTCTAAGAAGCTCGGGCGGAGCCCTCCAGGAGTAGATCATCACCACCACCGGAGCGCCGTCACACTGCCGAAGAACTCATCTACTTCTCTGTCTTGCTTGCTGGATCAAGAAGGCCGAGATCGTCATCGAGCTGTACGTGTGCTGAACGCGGAGGTGCCGTCCGTTCGGTGCTAGATCGAACGGATGTGGGACGGATCATGGGACGACGGTGATTTGAATCACGAAGCTGTACCACTACATCAACCGCGTTTCTTAACGCTTCCCGCTTAGCGATCTACAAGGGTACGTAGATCTAATCTCCTCTCGTAGATGGACACCACCATGATAGGTCTTCGTGTGCGTAGGAAATTTTTTGTTTCCCATGCAACGTTCCCCAACACATAAACCCACACTTCATTGGATCCCAACAAACACACTACAAAGAATATTATATTGAATAGATCACCGCGGGGATCGTGGTGTGTATGTGTGTGTGCGCGCGTGTGAGAGAGAGAGAGAGATCCATCTAGATACTAACTGTGGACCCATAGGTCGGTGGTAGACTACTCACACATCACCATGGGAGAAGCAAGGTTGATGTAGATGCCCTCCGGCCCCCTCTATGCCAGGGCACCAGAACAAGGCTCTGGATGGGATCACGGCGGAACAGAGACTTGGAGTAGTGAAAAAACATTTTGGACGGCTCTGTGATGTTTTCCCGATTTTGGGAGATTTATAGAGGCGGAGTTGGGCCAAGAAATGTCAGGGGGTGGTCCCAAGCCATCAGGGAGCGCCCTGATGTCTCGGCACCACTCCGTGTGGCATCTGGGCTCCCATCGAAGCTTCGAGGTCTTACTTTTGTCCAGAAAAAATCGTCAAAAAGTTTCGTTGCTTTTGGACTTTGTTTGGTTCTCATTTCCTGAAAAGCCAGAAACACGCAGAAAATAGCAACTTGCACTAGACACTGGGTCAATAGGTTAGTTGCCAAAAATGATATAAAACAACATATAAATGCATATAAAGCATCCAAAAATGATAAAATAATAGCATGGAACAATAAAAAAATAGAAATGTTGGAGACGTATCACCCCTACGGTGGATGCGCTCACCCAGGCTAGGTTGTTGATGTCGTGCTAGGATTAGGAGATCCCTTCTGTTCTTCCCACTGTGGTTGCGTGTTGTGATGTTGACATTTGGTGGTGTCTCGGGACATGGATGCGAGGACGGTGGCCCGAAGGGCGGTCAGTATGGTGGCTTTCCGGCAGGTCCCATGACAACAGTGGTGGCTACGCTTGTTGGTCGTCTGGACAATGCGGGGTGTAGCGGTGGGTGGCTCAGGGCTTACTTTGTGTCTTGGGAAATGACGTTGCCCGTATCCGGATCTGGAGGCCGGTTCTCGTCGCGATTGGTCTGGGTATCTCTTGGCGACACAGGTGAGCTGTCGAGCGAAAACTCCGCGCTTTGGCGGCGGCGCCGCCGACATCTGCGAGTGTCGCTATCTTCTTGAAGACGTCATCGTGGTTCCCCTCTCAATGACGAGTCTTCGGGTGAAAACCCTTGTCCTTTTGGGCTTGGCAGCGGTGGTCGTAGCGTTGTACTCTGGTCTTTCCGTCTGTAGTTTTCCAGCCATGTAGTCTTGTGTGATTATGTTGGCTCCGTATTTAGGGATCTGTTGTATCGGGGGGCTACCCCACGACATTATATCGTCCCGCCATGTAACTTGGGTGTTATTGTTTTACATATAAAACGGGACGAAAGCATGTTTTGAAAGACATCAATACCGGCACAAAGGACAAGATAGAAGCAAATAACTTTACGAGTGTTTGCATCCGTATTGCGTTAAAAGAAAGCAGATAGAATCTAGGTTGGATGTACTATTTAAACAGAATTCATACGAAATCTGAACTCTAAAGGCAAATTCCATAGACCCTGTTTGGATCCATGGGTTAGAATTAGAGTTGGTTAGATTGGACTGAACTAACCCAAAACATCCAAACAGGAGAGTTAGAGTTGGTTAGATGCATCTAACCCATCCAAAAAAACTAACCCACCTAAGAGATGCTTATTTGGGTTAGAGTTAGATGGGGCCAAGAAAAGTTACTTTTTCCTCTACCTTCACCATACCAAATCTTGGTTAAAGGAACCAAATGATTGAAAAAAAATCATTTATTTACAATTTAACCCTGCTATTCAAACACCTCTTTAGTTAGAGTTAATTTAAGATTAGTCTAGAATTAGAATTTAACCCTAACCACTAACTGAGTTAGAGGATCCAAACAGAATCATAGTTGGCAAAACCCGGAATGAGGTGAGTGCTGACAATTTTCCCCCTGCGCGGCGTGAGTTGTCTGAGTAAGCCATAAAGAAACCCCTTCCCCGTTTTGCTCGTGTGAGCTGGCCTTATAAAACGAGATCCGCAAGGCACCTGTCCACCCGACCCATCCCTCCTCCTCTCCTACCAGTCCTCCTCCTCGGCCCCCAACCCCGCCGACGCCCGCGCGCGAAGATCGCCAGCCGCCTCCCGCCGCCCTCCCGCGCTCGCGGGGATCACCGGCCGGCCACCGGCGTCCAGAGCAGGCACAGGTAAAACCCATCCCAGTCTCCAAGCATCCAGCCAACATTCCTCCCAGTTCCGTGGACGCCGACGTCCGCTCGGCAGACTCTCCGCTTTATCGTCCATGGCACTCCCCGTCCCCTTCCTCCTCCGTAGTTGCTGCAAAACGTTCTCGCTCCCTCGACTTCGTTCCCGTTTCCGTTCCCGTCGATCGGCGCGGGCGGCACCACCAAGAAGGCGGCAGAAGGCTCCCGACGGCGCGCGGAGCCGTGCGAGACCCTCTTTCTTCCCCCCGCCGCTCTGGTCGCCCGCACGACGAATCGAATGTGCTCGCTCGCACATAGTACGATTCGCCATCAGCCATCATCTCTGACGCGACGCTGCTTTCTTTGAACCTCCAGCAGTAATCCCCCGCTGCTACGTTGGCGAATTCCAGGTTTTCTTTGAACTTCGGTCCTGGTTTGGATGGGTCACAGTAGAGCTCAAATCAGTTTTTTTGGTTTTAATGCGCGCGGCACAAAAGATCCGTAACCTGCGTCGTCGCCGTCACGTGCTTCGAAACGGAAAGCATGGCCGTTTCGTTGCATTCTTCTTCTTCCTTTTTTTTTTACTCTATAATCACGAAGTGGCCACGGTAAATAAATTCTGCGGGAGAAGGGTATCCAAAGGATCGGAGGTCGGGATATCCCTCCTCCTTTTCCTTTCCTTTCCTTTACCGACACGAATTACCCAACTACCCTTGGGCTCGCCCCTTTTCTTCACAATCCCCTGGCGACTCACGCCTCCTTGCCACGAGCCCACGAACCGCCTCCCTCCCTCCCTACCGTCGCGTGTCGCACAACTCCGTGGCGGCGGCGGCGGCGGCGCTGCTCACCGCCGAGGCTCCGTCCATCCCCACCCAGGTTAGCGCCTCTCCTATCCTCGCCTCAGCCTCCCTCCCTCTTCCTCTCGCTCTTCCACTCTCTGGTTGCCCCGCCGTAACCAAGGATGATTATCCGTGGATTGATCTTCCACTCCGCTCCGCCCCGTTGCCACCAATGGGCCATCCACGGCGAGAGGGCTCGCCCACTCCATTCCGCCTCGTGCGGTTCCCGGCTCACCCGCGGCGTCTCCGCGGCGATTTTTTTCTTCTTTTCGTTTCCAGTTTCTGCCGCGGGTGGGTTTCAGTTACGGGGTTGGATCGGGGCGGCTCGGGGTCAGAGGAGGAGGGAGGAAAAGGAAAATCCGAAGGATGCTACTACTACTGCTGCTGGTCTATCTACCATCCTGATCGGAGGGATTGGATCGCGGGTCGCTGTCCCCGTGGCCCGTGCCGCGCATGTTATTTCCCTTGGTTTCTGCGTCGGGTCCTTGTGACTTCCGACGCGATTCCATTGGTCTGGGTGCGGTGGCCGAGTTCGTCGTCGGGGGCGTGCTCGCCTGGCCGCGAGCGGCGTGCCGCGGCGGGTCAATCAATCGCGCCGGCTCTGTTTGTCGGCCTCCTTCCCGTGGGTGCCAAACTCCAATTTGTGTTCGCTTTTCACGTCATTCCGTTTCTGAATAATATCGGGGTAGGAGAGGCATCTATTTTGTCCGCTGCTGAATGCCTGCTATCTGATTGATCTCTGGTAATTTGACTGTTTTGCAGTCCTGCCGGTTTACTGTTGTGATACACTGATACTTCTTGCTGAAGTTTAGTTGAATCGAATTTGTGGGGTAGGAGAACGAATTAGTATATTGCGGTGCCAGTACAGTTATTTTGTCCTGCGACCAGACAATCAGTGTTTTTGTTTTAGTTGTGCGTCTCCGTTTCATAGTATTATTAACTTATAAGTAGCGCACTTTCTGCTAATCCCCTTTTGAATCTGCTAGCTGTGGCCACTCGAGCTACTCTGCTCCATGTTGTTCACATAAAGGTGGAAAGATGGTCTTATCTCAAATCGCTGTCGTTAGTTTCGTAGGCATATGTTGTTTGGCTAGCAGGCTCCAGATTCCTGCCATGTTTTGCAAACCTACTGAATCTTGACTTTACCTTCCCTGACCTTTTCATTAGCTGATGTCATCCAATTTATCAATTAGGCCTCGTTTGGTTAAGGGGGATTGGGGAGGTTTTGAGAGGAAAATCCCCGGAAGGGCCAGAAACCCCACAGATCCTCGGACTCCCATTTGGTAGGAGGGGTTTGCTTAGCCCAATCCCCTCCGTTCCCCTTCAATCCCTTCCTATCCATGTGTTTCAAAACCCTCCTCGGGGGACTAGTGGAAGCAAAGCCCCGGGGATTTGAGAGGATTGGGTGGAACAAAGGGATTCACCCAATCCCCTGAAATCCCTCCCTCTCAAAACCTCCCCAATCCCCCTTAACCAAACGAGGCCTTAGGGGGTTGTGGTCCCGGCGTGCCATTTTTATGAATTGCATGCTAAAATATGCTAAACATGATCCGCCTGCGCCAAAGTTATGTTACACCATATCCTGTGGATCTCAATCTTAATGACTGTCATGTGTGCAAATATCCCCTTTGGATTCTTATCTTAATTGAGTATTATTTCTGCATACCAATATTCTCACAGTTTTTACTTTTCACTTCTACTTGTGTTAGTAGGAACTAGAGATGATTTGTATTAGTAGATCTAGTATAATTATTGTACTTGTGTATTGACTCGGTTGTTGTTTTTAGATGGACAGCCATAATTCATCACCGCCCCATGTTCCGGAAGTAACCATGGACATCTCATCCGTTTCTGGAGCAGCTGGGAACAAAGTTTGCAGAGGTGCTGCTTGCGACTTTTCTGATGCCGGTAACACCTCGAAAGATTCAAAGGAGAGGTCTGCATCCATGAAGAAGCTCCTAATTGCTGTGATCCTTTGTGTTATATTCATGGCGGTTGAAGTGGTTGGAGGCATCAAAGCAAACAGTCTTGCAATCTTGACTGATGCTGCCCATCTCCTTTCGGATGTTGCAGCATTTGCCATATCTTTGTTCTCCCTATGGGCAGCTGGTTGGGAAGCGACACCTCAGCAGTCATATGGATTTTTCCGTATAGAGATTCTTGGGGCATTGGTTTCCATTCAGCTTATATGGCTCCTTGCTGGCATACTTGTCTACGAAGCTATTATGAGGCTCCTCAATGAAAGTGGAGAGGTACAGGGCTCCCTCATGTTTGCTGTATCAGCTTTTGGTTTGTTTGTTAACATCATAATGGCAGTGTTGCTTGGTCATGACCATGGGCACGGTGGACATGGGCACAGCCATGGTCACGGCCATGGACATTCACATGACCATGATCATGGTAACTCAGAGGATGACCATTCCCATCATGGAGATCATGAGCAGGGCCATGTACATCACCATGAGCACAGCCATGGAACTTCTATTACCGTTACGACTAATAATCACTCTCATTCGAGCACTGGACAGCACCAGGATGTTGAGCAACCATTGATTAAACATGATGGTGATTGTGAGAGTGCCCAGCCTGGAGCCAAGCCTGCTAAGAAGCCTCGCCGGAACATCAATGTCCACAGTGCATATCTGCATGTAATTGGGGACTCCATCCAGAGCATTGGTGTAATGATTGGAGGGGCTCTCATCTGGTACAAGCCCGAATGGAAGATTATTGATCTCATATGCACCCTCATCTTCTCTGTGATTGTACTGTTCACCACAATCAAGATGATTCGGAACATACTTGAAGTCCTTATGGAGAGCACGCCCCGCGAGATCGATGCCACCAGGCTTGAGACTGGTCTCCGTGAGATGGAAGGTGTGATTGCTGTCCATGAGCTGCACATCTGGGCTATCACAGTGGGGAAGGTGCTCTTGGCATGCCATGTGACGATCACGCAGGATGTGGATGCTGATAAAATGCTTGACAAGGTCATTGGGTACATCAAGGCAGAGTACAACATCAGTCATGTGACCATTCAGATTGAGCGAGAGTAAGGCACATGTCAGGTAGTTGGGGATAAAGGCATTAACGGTTTATCATCTTAATGCGGTTAATGTTAGCTTTGCACACGCAAAGGCGTTGCAGGTTCATCTAGCTGTTGCCTTTGGTGCTGGAGAAAATATTATATGTACGCGTTTTCATTAGCCCATTAGTTTAATGAACTATTAATCGGGTGATGTAGTCGTTTGTATTCTCACATGGATGCAATTTCCAGACAATTTTTGAGCCCCCTGTGAGTTTATCAACCTGCATGTGTAGTTTCAGCGGCACCCTTTCTTACCACTATGTAAATATCTGCTATGTATGGATGTTATCAAGTTTCTGTTAGCGGTACTAAGCTTGCTTCCAACAGTTTTTATGTGTGGATTTGCACCTTGTGCCCTTGGGTCTTGGGTGCTTTCTGGTAGGGAATGTAGGCCATCATGGTGCCTCAGTGAGATGCACTGCTGCAAGTTTGTCTTGCAGTTTATTTCACAGGTTTTGATGTAACTCAATGTGCAAAGTTTTCTGCTATTTTCCTTCTAATGCATCTATTCCACTACTGCACATAGCAAGGCGCAAAGCCATCGCAGCCGATGGCTCAGCTGACAGCACATGAAAGCGTGCAATTCTTCCATAGTTATCTCGTTTACTTTGTCTTTCAACTTGCCTCAGTTTTTTTTTAAATTTATCAGCTCGCAAGGGCCAATGTTTTATTTTTTTACTGCGCTATAGTGTTGGATGAGGGGAACATTGTAAACATTTTTCGTCTGGCACATTGTTTTAAAGCATTATCATTCTCACACTGGAGATCATCTGCTAAATATTTTTACTAAAAAGTTGTTGGCTTGCATGCGCAAATTTTGCTTGCACATGAGTTGATTCGGAATTTTGATTTCACTTTATACTACAAGCTTTGCCCGCGGATGAGTCTAATTGTTCACAGACTGTTTTCTCTTAAAAACCGCTCAGGCTGCTTTGTGGCGCCATTTACCTGAGTCAGGTTTGAGCCTTTGAAACAAGTACCGGACTGGCACATCAGAATCAGGCCTGATGAATAGTTGAATACCTAGCCTTCGGATCCTTTGGCCTTTGCCTTAAAAGGAAGAGTTCGGTCGAACGTTCGGCAATCAAACACAGTTGTTCAGCAACATATATTTCAGCATCTTGACCGCATGGAAACTGAAAGCGTGAACATCTCACTTCGATCTGCGACATCCTTTCTCCTAACACAGGTAGCATATAAATAAATATAGTGGGTCCTACCAGAAACAATATTTTTGAGACAATAAAGGCGTTAACTGAAGGCACCAGAAATCTGCGGTGACGATCTGTTCACAGCTACATTGGCATTAGCCTTAGGCTAGTCAGACTACCCACAATAAGAGTAACACACGTAGTGATATAGATGTCACAACTAATTAATAAGAAGAGATAGAAATGGAGTTACATAACTAGTTACTTATACTATAAGTAACTTCACAATCCTAAGACAAGATGGGTCTTTTCTAGAATAACCTAAAAAAACAACGTGAATCTATGAGCTAATAAATGAAATGGTCAATGTTACTATCCCAATGTAAACATGGGCATGGGCAGCCCGGTCTAAAAAACCCGGGCCTGGCGAGGCCGGACTTTATGTTCAGGCGAGGTTCGGGCTTGAAAACTAGGCCCGGTCAGTAGTTCGGGTTGGGCTCGGGCTTGCGAGAATTGACATTCTACACGGAGGCCCGGTCCGGCCCGACCCGATATCCGTCTTTTTAGTCCATTCGGGTCGGGCTCGGGCATGAAAATACGATTTTTTGGTCGGACCGGGCCCAGGCCCGGGCTTAGGATTTTCAGTTTGGGCTTACTAAAGCCCGACCTGAATCGTGGCCCGACCCACGGTGTGACCAGGTTTACCCTATGTTACTACCCACTATGTTACTAACGTTAAACTACCACAGTTGAAGTAACATAGGTAGTAATATAGATGCCACCAAAACAAAAAAACACGATGTGACAGCTAATTAATGAGAAGAGAAATTTGAGTAACATAGCAAGTTACTCATATTATGAATACCATAACACTTATCAAGATAAGATGAGTCTATAAGCTAATGAATGAAAGGCTCAATGTTATCACCCCTATGTTACAACCTATTGTGAAGGTATTAACTTAGACTAGTAACATATGCATGTTACTACTCTATGTTACTTTCCATTATGGGTAGTCTTACCCCTAGTAACATTACTACTCTATGTTACTTTCCATTGTGGGTATTCTCACAGGGGAGAATAATTTAGACTAGTAACATACACCTTATCCTAAACTATGCTACTACCTCCATAGTGGATAGTAACATATATGTAGTGTCATGCAAAACTTCATTTATTAGGTTATAAACACATTTTGCCTTTGTATGTGTGATATTAGTAAGGCTGGTTGTAATGGGGAGTATCGTATACTAGTATCTTGCATATGATACTAGTATAGGATACTACATCCGTAGTGCATAGTATCATGTGTTAGTATCATAAGGAAGCTCATTTATTGCCATGCATGACACATACTAGCACATCATTTAATATGATACAATATCATAATATGATACTCAACCCTCTCTTTCTTCATTTAATTCTATGACACTTCATCAAATATGCCTAGTTGGCATGCATGATACTATCTATGATACTCCCATTACAACCAGCCTAACTACTCCCTCCGTCACAGTTTAGAAGGCACGCATAAGCGATCTCTGGGACCAAGGTGAATCGTGATTGGCTCTTATTTTGTTTGCAAGCGCTCACACAATAACTCTACGATGCCTAATTATTTGAGAAGATAATGCATAGTAACTCACACAACCACTAAATGAGGAGTCCTCATGCATGGAGCCTTTCCATCCTGTGTGCACACCCAACATTCCCACTATGCATGCAACCTACTAGTAGTCCTAATGAACTAAGTAGTAAATGTCACACGCCTTAATCCTCTTTTATTTTGGAAATGCATGTAAACAAAACCACGCCTTCTAAACTGTGACGGAGGGAGTAGCTAAGTTATTCAATTTACCTATCTTCTCATGAACTCATTGCCACATATGCAAATTTGCTGGGTTGTGTTGGGAAACGTCCATGGAAAACAAAAAAATTCCTACGCTCACCAAGATCAATCTATGGAGATCAACATCTACGAGAGGGAAAGTGCATCTAAATACCCTTGTAGATCGCTCAGCGAAAGCGGTGAGAAACACGGTTGATGTAGTCGAACGTCTTCGCGATCACGACCCGACCCGCGATCCAATCACGAACGTCCCGATCAAGAGCCGAACGGACGATACCTCCGCGTTCAACACACGTACAACCCGATGGCGCCTTCACCACCTCAATCCAGCGACCATGGGGTGAAGTGGTAGATGAGTTCTCCGACAGCACAACTGCGTGGTGGCGGCGGTGGTGGTGCGATCTCACCAGGGCTTCACCAAGCGCTGTCGCAGACGCGTTTCGGAGGAGAAATTGATCTAGGGAGAGAGGTAGGGTTGCACATATGCCTTGGGGTAGTCCCGCCCTCTCTCTCCCTCTCTTTATATAGGAGGGGGTAGGTAGGGAGCAGCCTTGGCCCCTCCTCCAAGGAGGGTTGGTCGATCAAAGAGGGGAAGAGTCCACCTCCAACATGGGAGGTGGACACCCTAGGAAGGACTCCTCCTCCACACTTGGGCGCATGGGCCTTATAGCGGTCGGCTGCCCAACCCACCAGGGGCTGGTGCGCCGCCTCTTAGACCCATGTGGCCCCCTGTGGTAGGTGGGCCCCTCCCGGTGGACCCCCGGAACCCTTTCGGCACTCCTGGTACAATACCGAAAACACCCGAAACTTTTGTGGAACCCGAATACCACTTTCCTATATATAAATCTTTACCTCCGGACCATTTTGGAACTCCTCCTGACGTTCAGGATCTCATCCCGGATTCCGAACAACCTTCGTCACCAACACAATAACTGAACTATGTCTATATCGTCACCGAATGTTAAGTGTGCACACCCAACGTGTTTGCAGACATGACCGAGACACCTCTATGGTTAATAACCAATAGCGGGACTTGGATGCACATATTGATTCCCACATATTCTATGAATATCTTTATCGATCGAACCAACAATATCAAGGATTTAGCTAATCCCATATGTAATTCCCTTTGTCCATCAGTATATTACTTGCCCGAGATTCGATCGTCGGTATCTCCATACCTAGTTCAATCTCGTTACCGACAAGTCTCTTTACTCGTTCTGTAATACAAGGTCTCGTGACTAACTCCTTAGTCACATTTCTTGCAAGCTTGTTGTGATGTTGTATTACCGAGTGGGCCTCGGGATACTTGTCCGTCATACCGAGTGACAAATCCCAGTCTTGATCCATGCCAACTCCACAGACACCCTTGGAGATACCTGTAGAGCATCGTTATAGTCACCCAATTACGTTGCGTCGTTTGATACACATAAGGCATTCCTTCGGTGTTAGTGAGTTGCATGATCTCATGGTTAGAGGAATAGATACATTGACATACACAAAGCAATAACAGTAAAATGGATACGATCAAACACTATGCTTAAGGTTTGGGTCTTGTCCATCACATCATTCTCGTAATGATGTGATCTTATTATCAAATGACAACTCATGTCTTTGGCTAGGAAACCTTAGCCATCTTTGGTCAACGAGCTAGTCCAACACAGGCATACTAGGGATACTTTGTTGTCTATGTACCCACATGTATTTGAGTTTCCAATCAATAAAATTATAGCATGGATAATAAAATATTATCATGAACAAGGAAATATGATAATAACTACTTTATTATTGCTTCTAGGGCATATTTCCAATAGGTTGGATCCGATATTACTCTTGAAGTTACTCTATGACCGATTGATAGAGGCCAAGTTGTCCCTGTCTTTTGATGAGATGGTGGCTTTCGTTTTTGGTGGAATAGAATTTGACGGTCCGACTACGAACGTGCGAGGACGCCGCGCCTTAGCAATCGTTAAACCAACTCCGAGAGGTTATTGACCACGCTGAAGTACGATCAACCTGACCACGTAGGTCTATTTCCTTCACGCAAATGAAGAATAAGCAAGAATTGAAATTGCAATCTGGATATTGTGAACCTAAGAGGAAAGCTTTATTAACAAAAGTGGGGTTCCCTGACGTCTTGGTCTGGTCACAGAACACAAATGAAGAACGCAAAGTTGCAGCTATGGTGAACATGTAATCTAAACAAAATCCAAGTCTAACACTAGTGGGGACAGGGCCTATAGCCCCGACCTGTAAGGGGCTTTAGTCCCGGTTCACCAACCGGGACTAAAGGGGCGGGACTAAAGGCCTAACCTTTTCGTCCCGGCCCTCTTACACGCCGGGACTAAAGGTGCTCCACGTGGGCGCCTCGTAGCGCCCCAGGGGCAGGCCCTTTAGTCCCGGTTCGTTAAACGGTCCGGGACTAAAGATTTTCAGAGTTTGATGGCTTTTGGGTTTTTTTTGAATGAAATTATTTTTGGGTTTTAGGGTTTTAGGGTTTAGGTGTTCAGGAGATTAACGTGATGCCTCGTTTTGTGTTCGGGAATTAGTTTTCATATAATTTAAAATAGAAATAATTATGCATATATATATATATATAAGATTAACTTATCTTACAAGCGATCATATATATACAATTATATGGAGATCTGAATTATCGGCACTAGAGCCCATCTATTCGATTACATGGACGAACATCAGTAATGGCCCTTAGCTACACTAAATCGTCCTTTGTCTTCTATAGCTTCCGTCCTAAAAAATCCCGCAAGCTCCTCTGCAACAGCAATCGCGCGTTGCTCTGGTAGGACCTTCGTCCTCATGGCCGTGTGCTATATAAGAAGAGGAGATGAATATGAATATCAATCATGATAACAAAGAATGACGGGTAAAAATAGAGGTGTGAATGTTGATTGCTTACGTCGAATCTGTGCTCCTTGAACTCAGAGGTAAACGTGCGAATGGTCTCGCAAACATAGTATCCGCATAGATGCGTTCCCCGTGGCTGCTGGTCGCACTTTACGAGAATGGAATATATATAATCAAAATAATAATCTAGCATCATAAATGTATTGAAAATTAATAGAAGTATATCATACTACTACTTACCTGAGCCGCTCTAAAGGTCAGCTTCTCAGGAAAGTTACCGGGAGTCACGCACTTGAACCGATTCCAAACCCTGCCCGACAAGGATAATGATTTGCTAAGTTTTTCATTAATTGATATATCAGAAAATCATCGAAAGAGACCGATAGAGCGCAAGAATGATTAAAATTACCCTTGGAGCATGTCCTGCAGGCTTTGGAACTGTTCCAAGGGTCTCGATAATGGGTCGAAGGCATCAACTCTTCCCTTATCAATTTGAATGTCCAACAGAATCCAATGGAAGCTGCACATGTATATATATATATATATATGTGTGTGTGTGTGTGTGTGAGTAACTTATCAATTACACTTATAAGTGAATGGACACAACAGAGTAAAGACCCTCACCTGAAGTTGTATGGAAACAGTATGTGGTCACAGAAATTTTGATCTCTTAGAAACCTTAGAAGGTTTTCCTCCGTCTCCTTGGGATAATTAGTTAGCGTTGCTATATGTATTTTATCTGGATCAATAAACCCAATATTTATGATGCTCTTACTTTTACACTCCAGAATCTTCATTCTGCATAATAGAGTACAAGTTATATATAGACAATGAATTGAAATAACTAAACAAGTTATATGTAGACAACGAATTGAAAAACTTACAGACAATAGCAACTCATAAGCTATTTGTCGAGGGCGTCGCCATTGTACATCTGGAAGAGTTCATCAAATTTAATATGGATTTCTTCGGAGCGGCCGTAGTACTCCTGTGGGACACTCAGCCCGATCATCGTTCTCCCATTCTTTGATTCACTTAAGTACCATTTATGCAAGTAACGCATATTTGTTGGGAGATCACCTTTGCTGACCAAAGGCTCTCCCATGACAAACTGTGGCTTAGGGGCTACCACAACCTTGGGTATCCTGTCGTCTTGGGAAGCCAGCAAATTTTCAACCAAGATACCACATTCATCCGCCAACTCCTTTGATTTTTCAAAAGCTTGCCCCTGCACTGGAGGGGGAACATTCTTGGTTAACACCTTGAGGGGTGGGATCGACTGTTTGGCCTGTTGTCCAAGCTGAGGAACGTCTGATTTTTTCTTGCTTGTAGTTGAACTTGATTTGCTCCCACTTGCACTTGCATGTGACCTACTCTTTTTCACTTCCTTCTGCAATGTGCGTGTATAGTCATCAGGCTTATAGTGTAAGTCATACTATGATGGAGTGGTTATGAAGTCTTTTGCCCATGCTATGTCCTTCTCGGTGTATTTCGGGCGGGGCTCGGGTTCCTTCCTTTTCATTTGCGCCTCATGTTGTTCCTTTGCTATCCTGGCGTTTTCCTCGGGGGTACGATCATAAGGTCTGATAGGAAGATTAGCATGAGGTACCTTTGGGAGGGGCGACAGTTTGCGCTTTGGGGAGCTCCGTCCCTTAGAAATCATCGACGAAGCGTTCTTGCTGTCACGCTTCCGCTTAGTATCATGTGGGGGTGGCGGCGGAGACGGACGATCCAAGTCCGGCGGCGGTGATCGAGATGGACTCGTGTTGTGCTGGCCGACGTCATGTGGAGGGCTTGAAGGTAATGGAGGTGTAGGTGACCTGCGACGACTCGGAGGCGGTGTTGTCCTTGGGGCCGAGCCTGGAAGCTTGATGTAGTTCTTGTCCCATAGGATGACTCCACCCAGTACTTCTCCGAGTGTCCTCTCATCTTTGGGTCCAGGTATGTCGAGCTCCATATCATTAAACCCCGTCATGATTTCATCCACCCCGACTTTAGCAAAGCCAGCTGGAATCTCACGGCCATGCCAGCGTGCATCGGGCCAGAAGGTAAAGCTTGTCCGACGGCCACCTTCATGGATATGTTCTTGAATTTCTGATGGAGTTCACATGATGTTGACTCCTTGATTCCATCCACGGGGTAGCCGGGACCGCCCTCTATCATTCTTCGTTCATCGTCGGGCGGGGCCTCAGATTCAGCCACGCTGCTTTTCCGCTTAGATGGGGCGCCGGTAATATCAACTGCAGGATCTTCCTGGCGCGGTAGTCCTCTAAGCTCATCAATCTGCTCCTGTTGCTCGTTAATCCTGGCAAGCAACTGGTTGAACTTGTCATTCTCCTCATCCTGCTGCCGCTTCTTTGCTCTCTCTCGGCTTCTGTAAGTGTCTTGGTCTCTGGCAAACCCAAGCCACCACGGGTAAGAAGGACCGAAGCCTCGCGTTCGTCCTCCATGTTCGTCATTGCCGAGGACCAGTGTGAGCAAATCTTTCTCTCTATCTGCAGTGAACTTTCTTCTTCCCTCCTTAATTTCTTTCACTATCCTTTTCCAATTCTCCCTGGGTATCCTAAGATTGTCACTGCAGATGAGGTCCCCTGTTGTTTCGTCGTACGACCCATCATGCGCAAGGAACAAATTTCTTGCTCTCAATTCCCACTCATCACGGAGTGGTTCAGGTACGACGCCTTTATCTATCAGATCTTGCTCTTTCTTATCCCACTTTGGGATGGCAGTCTCATAGCCCCCTGGCCCCAGCTTGTGGTGATATATCTTCTTGTCGGCATTTATCTTGTTCTTTTCTGATAATGCCTGGGCATCTTCTGACTCCTTGTACTCTTGAAATGCCTTCCAGTGATTCGCCTGCTTGGCTAGATACCCCTCGAATACTGGCACTTTCTGTGTCTTCAGATAGTTTTTCCATAGCTTCTTCTTCCAGCTACGGAATAGTTCGGCCATCTTCTTTAGAGTCCACTTCTTGACTTTGGCCCTCAGTTTGTCTGCGGCGTCTTCATTCTCACATTCTGGCAGGTTGAAATGTGACATGAGATCATTCCAAAGATTATCTTTGTACCTTTCGGCGACATAGTCACTATCGGCTGCCCCTTTGCGCTTGTTCCACTCCCGAACGCTGATCGGGACGTGATCCCTAACGAGAACTCCGCATTGCTTCTTGAATGTGTCAGCAGCATTCTTAGGAAGCTTGGGTTCGCCCGTAGGAAATATCACCTCAAATGTGTAATGCGTCCGTGCATCCAACTTTCTAGTCGGGCCTCGTTTCGTAGTTTTGCTCGATGTGGAGGCCTAAGAGGGAGAAACATTCGTCAAATGAATGTATATGTATACAATATAGAGCTATCTCCAATATTTTTCACATATTACAAGTGATTGTCGAACTTCATATGTATACCTCGCCGGACTTCTCCTCTTCACCGGCTTCTCCATCAGTGGAGCTATCACCTTCTCCGTCATTGGACCTATCTCCTGCCCCATCGGCTTCATCTTCGTGTCGCTCGACCTCCATTCCAACGTCCTGGTTTAGATATAACGATGGAGATTCAGCTGGTTCAACGTCGGGGCCGTCTTTGATTATATCTTCCAGAAGTTCTTCCTCTTCGAGGTTCCTGATATGTGGATCCATAGTTCTGCAAAAAGCGGATTCTCTTAACCTTTGTACCAAAAACCAAAGTAGGAGTACTTTTCCAATTTGAGACTCCTAGATTTCTGCATAGTATTCAAAGTAGGAGTAATTTTCCAATTTGAGCATTCAATAAGCAAAACCAAATCGTAAAATAAAGTAGTATTCAAATTAGCATGCATTCAATTATAAGCTAATACATCATCACTTTTGTCCATACATCGTCGAATATTATCATTAATACTCCTCGAATACTATCATACATATAGCATCACTAATACATCTAGAACCGTAGCGCCCGACGGGTATCGGCGCGGGCGGTGGACACCCAAAGAGAAGGAACCATCACATGATCATAGCTCCAGTGAGATCCCCGAAGAACCTGCCAGGTATGCTCGAACCTGCCCTCCAATGCAACCATGTAGCGATGGACATGCTCATCCTACTCGCTGACACGGTGACGTACCACCTCCGCAGTGTCCGGAAGCCTCGGCACCCTCACTGGCCCACGCGACCGCCACCAAACAAGGATCGGGTCAACGACGGGCTGTCTCCTCACCAACCTACGCCCCCCGGAAGGTAGCACCTCCCAATACCAGCCGAGCGGAGCCCAGTCCCGGACAGGGCCCCTCTGATCAAGCAGGTGTCCTCCGCCGAGTCGACGACGAGGATGCGGGATAGGCATCGTAAAATGAACTAAAAAAATAAACTAGTTCTATTAATTTTCTTGCTAAAAATAAACTATTAACACTTAAGCATATACAATAGCAAAATTAAACTATTAACACTTATTTTCATTTTTCTTCTCCTCCTCTTCTTTCTTCTCTTCTTTTCTTCTCTTCTCCTCCTCTTCTTTTCTTCTTTTCTTATACACTATACACTATATACACTATAGCAAAATTCCTCCTCTCCTTATACACTATACACTATATACACTATACACTTAAGCATATACACTATACAATATACACTTTTTCTTCTTTTCTTCTCCTCCTCTTCTTATTTTCATTTTTCCTAATCTTATTTTCTTATTTTTGTTCATATTTCTTCTTCTTGTAACCCTAACCTAATTCTAAATATTACTAACCCTAATAGTCTTTTCTTTTTCTTCTTTTCTTCTCCTTTTTCTTCTTTTCTTCTCCTTTTTCTTCCTTTCTTCTCCCTTTTCTTCTTCTGTTCTCCTTTTTCTTCTTTTCTTCTATACTGGCCAGAGTGTTGGGGAGGAGGGGGCGGGGGGCTTACTGGCCGGAGTGTTGGCGAGGAGGACGGCGCGGAGGACGGCGTGACGGCGAGGAGCACGGCGCGACGGCGAGGAGGACGGCGCGGCGGCGAGGAGGACGGCGCGGCGGCGAGGAGGACGGCGAGATGGCGAGGAGGACGGCGCGGCGGCAAGGAGGACGGCCGACGGCGGGCAGCCTGACGGCGTCGGTTAGTTCGTCGCTGTGCCGCGCCGGGCAGGAGAACGAGAGGAAGAAGAAGAGAAATGGACGAATTGGGTTGGAAATTTTCGAAGTCCCGCTTAAATAGGTGGATCTATAGTCCCGGTGCGTGGCTCGAGCCGGGACTAAAGACCCCCTTTAGTCCCGGGTGGAGCCATGCCCCGGGACTAAAGGCCTCTTTTCTGGCAGACCAAGAGGCGGGAAGCAGGGGGTCTTTAGTCCCGGTGCGTGGTTCCAACCGGGACTAAAGGGGGTCTTTAGTCCCGGGGCGTGGCTTTACCCGGGACTAAAGCCCCTCCTCGGCTGCACAATAAATTTAGTCCCACCTCGCCCAGCGAGGGGGACTAACACTTGTTTATAAGCCCCGTCGCAGCTTCTCTATCGAGCTCCTCTCTAAAGCAGGCTTACGGGCCTAAACTTACTGAAAATTGAAACTTTATTTGAAATTGTGGATAACATTCAATCTGAATTCAAAGAGAATTCAGGTCGAATTTTGTCCACGATTTCTCATATAGTTTCAATTTTTTTCTATTTTCATAATTAATAATTTTGACTATCCAAACTATTAACTTATTTTGTTATTTTCAATTAAAAACTATGTTTATTAAAAATTCTTTTTGCATATTTGAGAATTTGACAAAACTATGATAATGAAAAGTGTTTCAAATTGAATAAATAATGCAAAACTAATTTTTATTTTCATAATTAATAATGTTGACTATCCAAACTATTAACTTATTTTGTTATTTTCAATTAAAAACTATGTTTATTAAAAATTCTTTTTGCATATTTGAGAATTTGACAAAACTATGATAATGAAAGTGTTTCAAATTGAATAAATAATGCAAAACTATTTTTTATTTTCATAATTAATAATTTTGACTATCCAAACTATTATCTATTTTGTTATTTTCAATTAAAAACTATGTTTATTAAAAATTCTTTTTGCATATTTGAGAATTTGACAAAACTATGATAATGAAAAGTGTTTCAAATTGAATAAATAATGCAAAATTTTCTTTATTTTCATAATTAATAATTTTGACTATCCAAACTATTATCTGTTTTGTTATTTTGACTTCATTTGGTATATTTCGTGCATTTACTTATTTTTTTGAGCTAGTTAACCCTGAAATTGAAAAGCACTACAAATGAACTCTGAAATGTTGAAAGTTGGCATGCTATCATCATTTCACCCACATAGCATGTGTTAAAAAGTTGAGAGGGCTACGACAAAAACTGGATGCAGTTCGTGTACAAAACTGACAATCTCTCTCGAAGTAGCAGGGTTTCGAACAAGAACTCATCTCTTACAAAGGGATTTCATTTTTTAAACTTATTTGAACTCCATACTTTTTGTGTGTTCAAAATGCACCATTCAAAGGCACATCACAAAATTTCAAAAATTTCTGACTTCATTTGGTATATTTCGTGCATTTACTTATTTTTTTGAGCTAGTTGACCCTGAAATTAAAAAGCACTACAAATGAACTCTGAAAATGTTGAAAGTTGGCATGCTATCATCATTTCACCCACATAGCATGTGTTAAAAAGTTGAGAGGGCTACGACAAAAACAGGATGCAGTTCGTGTACAAAACTGACAATCTCTCTCGAAGTAGCAGGGTTTCGAACGAGAACTCATCTCTTACAAAGGGATTTCATTTTTTTAAACTTATTTGAACTCCATACTTTTTGTGTGTTCAAAATGCACCATTAAAAGGCACATCACAAAATTTCAACAATTTCTGACTTCATTTGGTATATTTCGTGCATTTACTTATTTTTTTTGAGGTAGTTGACCCTGAAATTGAAAAGCACTACAAATGAACTCTGAAAATGTTGAAAGTTGACATGCTATCATCATTTCACCCACATAGCATGTGTTAAAAAGTTGGGAGGGCTACGACAAAAACTGGATGCAGTTCGTGTACAAAACTGATAATCTCTCTCGAAGTAGCAGGGTTTCGAACGAGATCTCATCTCTTACAAAGGGATTTCATTTTTTTAAACTTATTTGAACTCCATACTTTTTGTGTGTTCAAAATGCACCATTCAAAGGCACATCACAAAATTTCAACAATTGCTGACTTTATTTGGTATATTTCGTGCATTTACTTATTTTTTTGAGCTAGTTGACCCTGAAATTGAAAAGCACTACAAATGAACTCTGAAAATGTTGAAAGTTGGCATGCTATCATCATTTCACCCACATAGCATGTGTTAAAAAGTTGAGAGGGCTACGACAAAAACAGGATGCAGTTTGTGTACAAAACTGACAATCTCTCTCGAAGTAGCAGGGTTTCGAACGAGAACTCATCTCTTACAAAGGGATTTCATTTTTTTAAACTTATTTGAACTCCATACTTTTTGTGTGTTCAAAATGCACCATTCAAAGGCACATCACAAAATTTCAACAATTTCTGACTTCATTTGGTATATTTCGTGCATTTACTTATTTTTTTGAGCTAGTTGACCCTGAAATTGAAAAGCACTACAAATGAACTCTGAAAATGTTGAAAGTTGGCATGCTATCATCATTTCACCCACATAGCATGTGTTAAAAAGTTGAGAGGGCTACGACAAAAACTGGATGCAGTTCGTGTACAAAACTGACAATCTCTCTCGAAGTAGCAGGGTTTCGAACGAGAACTCATCTCTTACAAAGGGATTTCATTTTTTAAACTTATTTGAACTCCATACTTTTTGTGTGTTAAAAATGCACCATTCAAAGGCGCATCACAAAATTTCAACAATTTCTGACTTCATTTGGTATATTTCGTGCATTTACTTATTTTTTTGAGCTAGTTGACCCTGAAATTGAAAAGCACTGAACTTATTTGTACTTATTTGAACTGAAGACTTTTTGTATATATATGTGGTCGAAATGCATGATACCATGAAGTTAGAAAGGGCTAAACCATTCAAAAGTAGCAAATGAAGTTAGAAAGGGCTAAACCATTCAAATTTGGAAACTATAATGGCACAAACAGAAACTAGACATATATAAATTGGTCCAAGATGTACATGATACTAGCCCAAACAGTACATAATAATAGCTACCATAGATATATATACAAGTGTTAGACGTTCAGAACACTACTCGTCTGAATCATCTAAATCAGAATGTCCACGTTCCTCGAGGTGACGCTGACCATAGTTGACGACTCGAATCTTGCGGTACAACTCGTATGAAACGTATGCATCTTTTGCTGCATACTGAATGTTGATATCATCAAGTGGGCCCTTCTCCCAAAGTTTGTGCTGATACTTTGGGAAACTGGTCTTCATATCACCATATGACTCGTCGATCAAGGCAACTGCCATATGAGCCATCGAAGTCCCGTCATGTCGAAGCCTGAATATCGTTTGGAGATCAACGAGGCAACCAGCTGGTATCTCAATACCGAAGCTGTGCCTCATCTTCAGCCTGTCGTTCCTCATGTCAACGGAAGCAAAAGTGACGCTGCTGCAAAGGAACTCCATGAGTCCAGGACAATGCTTGTCACTCTTGCAACAGAAACAAATTAGAATGGAACAAATGTTACATACTGCTGCAATAAGGAAACATGTTTCACTACAACTAAAGAGAAACTTATCTTTAGTATTCAAATAGAACATATGCAATGGAACCTAGAGAGATCACTACAACTATTTGAAGCGAACCAACTATGATTCCAATGGAACATATTAAACACTAGTTGATTCTAATACGATTTTTCAGATTATGGAACACTATTCCAATCAGATTGTGTTCCCCTTCAACTAATCAAAATTGTTTCACTACAACTATTTGAAGGGAACCAACTATGATTCCAATGGAACATATTAAACACTAGTTGATTCTAATACGATTTTTTAGATTATGGAAGACTATTCCAATCAGATTGTGCTCCCCTTCAAGTAATCAAAATTGTTTCACTACAACTATTTGAACGGAACCAACTATGATTCCAATGGAACATATTAAACACTAGTTGATTCTAATACGATTTTTCAGATTATGGAACACTATTCCAATTAGATTGTGCTCCCCTTCAACTAATCAAAATTGTTTCACTACAACTATTTGAAGGGAACCAACTATGATTCCAATGGAACATATTAAACACTAGTTGATTCTAATACGATTTTTCAGATTATGGAACACTATTCCAATTAGATTGTGCTCCCCTTCAACTAATCAAAATTGTTTCACTACAACTATTTGAAGGGAACCAACTATGATAGAAACAAATAAACTTATACAATGTCATTATCTTGGATCAAAGAAAGCCTCAAAACTTACCTCCCCCATTGGAAGATCAAGACATGGCTTGCGAAGCATATTTGGATGACGACAACACCGTGTTGATCGGCCGTGTACTCCAGATCAAGCCCGAAGAAATTCTCATGATCCGGTGCTTGGTTAAACCATCGTTCCTTCAACTGTTGAAGGAAAAACGGCACCTCCGTGCTCAGGTTCGTGTACACGACACGGAGCTTGGTCGTGCCATGCGCGACCACCTCATGAAAGGTAGTTGGCATGGTGGAAGAAGAGAAGGGAAGAAGAGAGGAGAAGAACAGAGAGGGCGACGCGAGAGAGAAGAAGAACAGAGAAATGGCGACTGTAGGCTTCGGTTCGTGCTTTTCATCGCCCGAAACGACGCGGGATGCAAACCGTTTGGGCCTTTAATCCCGGTTTGAGCCACCAACCGGGACTAAAGAGGTATAACAAACGGTTGCCACCACTACGGCAGGCCACGTGTTAGGCTTTTAGTCTCGGGTTCAACCACCAACCAGGACTAAAGAGGTATACCAACAGTCGCCCCACTACGGCAGGCCACGTGTTAGTCCTTTAGTCCCGGGTTGAGCCACCAATCGGGACTAAAGGGGGATACGAACGGTTGCCACCACCACTGCCCGCCGCGTAGCCCTTTAGTCCCGGTTTGTGACACGAACCGGGACTACAGGCTCCTTACGGGCCGGGACTAAAGCCTCGAGGGAGGCATTGAGAATTGGGGCGACGTGGCCGGGCCTTTAGTCCCGGCCTAGAGGCAGACCGGGACTAAATGGTCCAGGCCAAAGGCCCGTTTTCTACTAGTGTAAATGGTGCCCTAAGGGATGTATATATGGGGGAATAGAGAGGGATTTTCGTGACCCCTTGGAGGGGGGGGGTTCCAAAAACGGGCCTAACTCGGTTTCCCCACACATACAGACTCTAAAAACAGCCTATAATGTAGTATTTCAAAATTACATGGGCCTGGCCCAAAAATAAGTTGACGCGGCACCTATAATAGCCTATGGATGAAATTTATGAAGTTACATCATGTATATTTCATCGAAGCCTTCATGCTCTCCTTATGGCGGCTTCAAAGTCCAAAAATCACCACCAGATGCTCCATTGTTCTTTCCCACATGCGCACCTTCCCCTCCATGATTGATCCCGCTACAATAGCCATCCTTCTTGTCCATGCTAGGTCCTTCATTCATAAGTAAAACAAAAGTATCTAATTTAGGCAGCATCGTATGTTCATGAACATTAGAAGGATTTCCAAGAAACGGAAGTACCTGGTAATTCAATTCGCATGCGCGAGCTCTAGTAACTGGTCCGGTATGTATAGCAGCAGGGGTTGTGGGTGTAACAATGGTATTGATGTCCTCATCATCCTCCCCTTCTTGAAATGAAGTTGTCTTCGACAGAAGCTCATCTTCCTCACCGAAATAATGCTTCAAATATGCAATGTTAAAAGTGGGACTAACCCCAAACTCTGGAGGCAACTCAAGTTTATATGCATTATCATTTATTTTCTCTAACACCTTAAAAGGATCATCAAGACGTGGCATTAGCTTTGCCTTGCACAAATCAGAAAATCTATCCTTACGCAAATACAACCAAACAAGATCTCCACGTGCAAAGAAAACATGTTTTCTACCCTTATCCCTAGCAAGTTTGGATTAAGCATTCGTACGCTCAATGTTTTACTTAGTTACTGTCGTGGTTTTGTCACGACATATGTCTTCGTGCAAGGACTTAGGTATGGAGCCATCGCAGCTCTGTGGCGGCTTGGGAGGGGTTGGTCGGAATCGAGAGACGCGAGTTTACCCAGGTTCGGCCCCTCCGATGGAGGTAAAAGCCTACATCATGCTTGTGTTTCATTGATGAAGATGATGATCTCCATCACAAGGGTGCGGAATCGCTACCTCTAATCTCGAGGGTGTCTAATCTGTCTATCTATAATGACTTTTTTGTCTGTCCCTCTTGGTGCGCCATACCCCTCCTTATATAGGTGGAAGGGCTAGGTTTACATGTAGAGTCCTACTAGGAGTAGGACTAGGACTAGTCTCTCTTGAATCCTAATCCGGATCTTGTTTCCTTTGCGAGGGAGTCCTTCCTTTCCTTGGGCCTTCTCCGTGAGCCGGCCCTCCCATGAGCCGCCTTCTGGGCTGTTGGATCTTTGTCGTTTTTCTGAGTCGCGTGCGGGGTCATGTATGAGCCGCCCGCTAGGTCACTTATGAGTCGCTAGTGAGTCTCCAAGTCTCAGTCGGGTCATACTTCAAGCCGGGTTACACTACGGGGTATATCCCCAAATTATTTTAATGAAGTTTTTGGATTTACCTTTTAATATAATCCGCCCTTCTGAGTTTTATTGCCTTGCAATTTGGATTTTCCCTTTGTGAGAAAAAGGACTTCATAGTCACCATACTTTGCATGAGCCGGTAAGAATATTGAATCCTTGCGTGAAAAAGATAACACCATATAGGGTATTTAATTGTTATAAATAAGTCGGCTCAGTGAGTCATGGCGGGTAGATGTGCTTGCAAGGCTCTAGTCGTATCCTAAGAGGTTTGTGCAATAACCTTAATAATTTAGACTGGCGGATCAGGCTCAAGTCAGGCTTTAGTGAATCAGGTTCTATGAACCCATGGTTTATCTATTCTCCATATGCTAGCTCTCGCTGGACACCTCGATGTTTTAACCTTGGTAAGTGAGGGTCCAAAATGGATTGACCCGCAAAGAGTACATGGGGCCAATAGGGCGAGTCGCAAAGACACACAATCCAGTATAACCATTGTATAGCGTTACTTTTTGCAAGCCAAGAGGGTGAGAAAGCTGAACTCAATGAGGTGGAAGCCCCCAAGTGAACTATGATCTGGGAAAAGCCGAGCATAGGATAGCAGAAGGCATTGCTATTACTACTAAACAACCTCGGGACTAATAGCCCCCAAGTAAGCCGGCTTGATTCTTCAAGATCATAAATTGGCGCCTATGTTTGAACCGTGCGTCATGGCAACTTGTCCTCTTTGGCTCATTAGTATCTGTTGTGGTTTTGTCACAGCAGAAGTCCTCGTGAAAGGACTTAGTGGTGAAGCCATCACAACTATGTGGCGACTCAAAGGGGTTGATCGGGAAATGGGAGACGAGTTTACCCAGGTTCGTCCCCTCAGGTTGAGGTAAAATCCTATGTCTTGCTATCTGTATATCGCTATGGAAATCGATTACAAGGGCACGGATTCGCCTGATCTGGCTCTCGATTGATGTGAACCTAACCTCATCAACCCTAGAGACTCACCTTTATATAGAGGTTGAGGCTCCAGGCTTACAAGAGTCCAACTCTCATTACAATTCGTGAGCCGGTCTATCTTTAACTCGCCTTGTCCCTCATGCAAGGAAGCTCGAGGCGACTCTTTCCTCATGCGGGCCGTAAGCCGCCTTCTTCGAGTCTTGGGCCAATCGCCCCTTCGTCGCGTACACCAGCTGGCGCCTTCTGCTTCTCAAATAACAACCCAGCTTGATCATGAAGACAGAGCCGCCATTATCCTAACCCAGCCTCATAGGGTGGGTGAAAGGACGTAGATGTCGCCTAGAGGGGGGGGGGGTGAATAGGCGCTTTAAAATAATTAAGGTTTAGGCTTGAACAAATGAGGAATAAAACTAACGTTTAATATGTCAAGCACAAAACCTCAAACAACTAGGCTCACCTATGTGCACCAACAACTTATGCTAAGCAAGATAAACAACTAAGTGATAGCAAGATATATGACAAGAGACAATATGGCTATCACAAAGTAAAGGGCATAAGTAAAGGGTTCGGGTAAGAGATAACCGAGGTACGCGGAGACGATGATGTATCCCAAAGTTCACACCCTTGCGGATGCTAATCTCTGTTGGAGCGGTGTGGAGGCACAATGCTCCCCAAGATGCCACTAAGGCCACCGTAATCTCCTCACGCCCTCGCACAATGCAAGATGCCGTGATTCCACTAAGGGACCCTTGAGGGCGGTCACCGAACCCATACAAATGGCAAACCTTGGGGGCGGTCACCGAACCAGTACACGTGGCAACCCTTGGGGGCGGTTACCAGTACCCGTACAAATTGCTCGGGGCAATCTCCACAACCTAATTGGAGACCCCGACGCTTGCCCGGAGCTTCACACCACAATGATTGAGCGCCGAGACACCACCAAGCTTCTAGGATGCCAAAGCATCCACGAAGAACAATATCTAGGGTACTAAGTACCAAAATGTAGTAAGCTTCTCAACTTCTCACTTCCACGTATCACCATGGAGAACTCAAACCGATGCAACCAATGCAATGGCAAGAACACACGAAGTGATCAAGTCCCTCACACTCAAATCCCTCCACAACAACGAAAGCTATGGAGAAATATGAGAGGAAGAACAAGGAGCTCACAAAGAACTCCAAGATCTAGATCCAAGGGGTTCCCCTCACATAGAGGAGAAAGTGATTGGTGGAGATGTGGATCTAGATCTCCTCTCTCTTTTCCCTCAAGAACAAGCAAGAATCATTGGAGGGATTGAGAGTAAGCAAGCTCTAAGAATGTCAACAATGGAGGTAGAACAAGAGCTCAATGAATGGATGAGACCAAGGGGGAAGAAGACCCCCTTTATATACTAGGGGAAGGAATCACACCGTTACCCCCACTTACAGCCCAAGCCCGGCGATACTACCGCTGGCTCCAGCGGTACTACCGCTGACCCTCCGGCGGTACTACCGCTCGCTGCAGCGGTACTACCGCTGACCCTCCTGCGGTACTACCGCTGGCTGCAGCGGTACTACCGCTGAGCCCATGGTAGCGCAAAGATACTACCGGGCCAACCACCGCCAAGAAAGTCTTCGCAAAAATGTCCAACGCAGTACAACCGCAAAGATGACGGTACTAAAAACTTGGAGCGGTACTACCGCCAGCTCTAGCGGTACTACCGCTAGGGCCAGCGGTACTACCGCGAGCTCTAGCGGTACTACCGCTAGGTCCAGCGGTACTACCGCTCGCCACTGAAACAACCATAACTTTCGCATACGAGCTCCGAATCGAGCAAACCCAAGCTTGTTGGAAATCTTAAGACCATGCAAATATGAAAATGCCAATGATATAGAGATGTGAGTCCTCTATGAATGAAGAACCGGCAAAAACTCCAACATCGAAAACATCATAGTAGATGCATATGGACTCCGTTTTCGATGAACTCGAGCTTGTCACGAAGATGACCATAAGCTCTAAAACTCACAAAGAGAAACAACAAACAAGAACCAAGAAGTATGATGCAAGGATGCAAATGGTTTGAGCTCTCAATGAACGATACGATCAAGCTACTCACTTGAGAGTCCCCCTTGATAGTACAACAATCTATCCTAAACAGAAAACCTATCAAGGGCAAACCTATACCTTGCACCTCGTCCTCTTGAGCTAGATGATGATGATCTTGGCTTCCTCAAGATGGACCACCTTTCTTGATTGCGTTGGCTTGATGAAGACTAGTTGATTGCTCCCCCATACTCACTATGGGTGAGACACTCTTCAGCATATCTTCAAAAGTCCATTGCCACCACAATGGACGGCAAGCTTCAAGCATGATATCTTCGTGCTGATCCACTTGAACTTGCACATCGCAATCTTGATGACAATCACAACTTGATGTCATACTTCATGGGTTGTATGAGATCTTCCCTTTGACGCAAGCCCATGGAAACACACCTAACCCCCACATAGAACTCTCACGAAGACCATGGGTTAGTACACAAACACGTAGTGGACAATGCTTACCATACCATGGGATAACTTGATCCCTCTCGGTACATCTTGTACGCTTTGTGTGTTGATCATCTTGATTTACTCTTTGTCTGAGATCTTGATCAACCATGTGTCTCTATGACCATTCTTTGGATAATACCTTGAATACCATCTTGGTCATCATATAAACTCCTTGAACCCAACAGATGGACTTCAAGAAGTGCCTATGGACAATAAATCTAACTTAAGGCAACCATTAGTCCATAGGAATTGTCATCAATTACCAAAACCACATATGGAGATATATGCTCTAACAGCGGGTCTTATAACGGGATAACATCTCCAACATTAGGCCTCAGACTGACTTGAACTTGTTCATGTCAATAAAAATTCCTTATACGCTTGGCGGCTCAATCAAAACCTCATCCTATTCCCAATGGAAAAATTGCCGGCTTGTAAACCTTTCCTGATTTTCCGCCACGAAGATTAATGACATCAATCACTCTGAAACTTCGGAAATCTTTATGACATCATCCCAATGGCTCTTTCGATCTTATCCAACCAGCCCGAAAATCGAGGCGCCATCAATTCCAGGATTTACGGCGTCTCCTAGACTCCCGTACCTGCCGTTTCCATTTCCCCCTCCGGTATTTAAATACCGATAGGGGAATCTTTTTTCACTTTTACCCCAGTTCGTCTTCTTCTTCCTCGAATCCTAAGTCCACGACGTGCCACCACCGCATCTTCTCAGACGAACTCTCCAGCGCATGGGCTTCGCCTCCGCATATCTTCTGCGCCGAGCCATGATCTTCTTCCCCTCCGGTCGACGCCATTAGGTACGCCCTTATCTTCCTATAACATATCTTCTTAGATCACGCACCACGGCTCACCGGAGTTCTCTAGGGTTCATCGCGTCGCCATTAGTTATGCGAGTTCGTCTTTTCTCTTTTAGCAAAGCAATCCTCCTTAATAGGCTGTGGAAAGGATGCAGAATCAATCTTGCACAAGCTTTATTGATACCTCTCCAAGAAAATCGTCGCCATTTAGCTGTTGCCACCTCCATGCTCTGCTGTTTATTTTAGCCATTAATTTTTCTTTTTCTTACTGCCGATAGATCCATCCTGCTATGTGGTTTTGACGGAAAACTGTTTTTCCGACACTTAGCAGAATTCAATCTTCATAGTCTCTTCATGACCCAGTACTAGGTCATTATTAAGCCGGCTTGGTCATTTTCATAACTCGCCATCATCGTCCGCCGCCTCGTTCTTAGGCGACTTAAATATTATGATCTCCTTTACTGCTAGTCATTAGAATAACCCGCCAATCGTGTCCATGCAGCTAGTTTCTTTCCGGCTCTGAACATTATGTCAAAACCATCAAAATGTGACTCGTTACCTTCTGATATCGATGAAGCCACCCTGCAACGATTCGTGTCAACAGGAACCTTGTCTCCTAAAGAAGTGATTGGATGGAGAGCCCCTGCCAGAGAAGTGCGACGTCAACCCGCCGAGGGGGAAGTAGTGGTCTTTGCAGACCATTTAGAACGAGGCTTCTCCCCTCCTGGCTCAAAATTCTTCTGGGACTCCCTCAACTTTTTCAATCTTCACACCCAAGATTTAGGTCATAATTCAATCAGCAACATGTGCCAGTTTCAGGTTTTTTGTGAAGCATACTTAGGAATAGAACCCATCGTTCCCTTGTTTAGGGAATTTTTCTATTTAAACCACCGAACGGAATGGGCTTATGGCCCTAGCTTAGAACTTGGCGGAGTCACCATCCAGAGGTGGCGTGAAACTGGCTTCCCTGCTGCTGCCTTACCCAGCCATCCCAAAGGCAGGGGAAAAACCTCGTTCTACTGCAGAAACACTGCTCCGGATAAAGAGAATCCCTTGCTGGGTTATAGAGAAGATCGTCTTCCAATGGACTTCCAACTCCCCGGGTCTCTCACCCAAGAGGAACAAGCCGCCCACAAATCTGTTTGGCCCCTGCTGAAAGCTTTGAATGGCAATGGTTTGACTGGAATCGATTTGATTCGATGCTGGGTTGAATGGCGCATCATGCCCCTAAGCCGCTGTGATGGTCTGATGTGTCATTATGACAAGAATTTAAACAACGCTCAGCGTTTCACAAATGTCATGCTTGACTCTGAGCAAATCAACAGTCTCATGAAAAAGTTATGTGTTGAACCCAAAGAGGCTTGTTCCAAAATTGGTCTGAAACCATTTTGCGTTGCAAATCCAGCTTCTGAGGTAGATAAATTCACTCCTTATCTGTTTTATTTGGTATCTTCTTTTGCTCTTTCATAGAACTAACTTCCCCTGTTATAGTATAATGCACCCTTCTGGAAACGTAGGATTGTAAAGCCGCCCGTAAAAAGGGTGAAGACCCTCGCTAAGAAGAAGAAAGTAAAATCAGGTGTGGGCGAGTCATCCGTCGTGGGCGAGTCACCACATATGGAAGATGTGTCTGAGGTAAATATCTGGACCGTCCCCTTGTTGTATCATATACTTGTTCTAACCATCTGTTTCATTTTCAGGGAGATGACATGGAAAGTGGTGCTGAAGAGGCTGAGGTAATTTCCATATCTTCTGACTCAAATATTTCCTTGGGAAGACCTCAAAGGCGTCTGGACCATCCCCTTGTTGTATCATATATTTGTTCTAACCATCTTTTTCATTTTCAGGGAGATGACGTGGAAAGTGATGCTAAAGAGGCTGAGGTAATTTCCATATCTGCTGACTCAAATATTTCCTTGGAAAGACCTCAAAGGCGGATTTGTAGGAAAGTACCTATGATTCACCCAGATGCTCACTTGGATCCTAACTTCCTTTTGAAGAAGTCTCTATATACTCCAAAACGCCACACCCGTAGCTCTTGTGGTGACCTTATGGTGGGCTTGCCCAAAAAAACATCCGGCCGCAAGTGCCGTAGTGAGGTACCTTCTCGTTTCTTGCCAAGTTTATTGTCAACCTTGCGTATATTCACCAAATTTTGTGACTATAATAGGTGTCTCCTCCTTCATCTGGTGACTCAATATCCTCAAAATTGCACCCCTTGTCCGTCTCGCAGGGTATGATACTATTTACTTTATGAACTCTTCACATGATATTCACATGTCAATTAAGTATGTCCTAACCTTTTATCTTTGTAGAGCTCAAGCCAAGAAATGGAAGACTCGCGAGTCAGCTCTAAATATTAACAAGCCTGGAGTGGACGAAACAGATGCCCCTGTCCAGGATATTCCAAATGAAAATACTGGAGTTTATGCTAATTCTCCAAAAGGCGCTACTATGGACAATATCCCTGATGCTCAAGTCACCCCGCCAAAAACTAATGATGTGGCCGTGGACCCGGGTCATAAAGAAAATCTCAACCCGCCAAGCCCCGTGAAGTCATCCAAAGATGCCATGCCTGAAGAAGATGCTATCGTTATTATTGGGACAGGTCATACGACACCTGTCCGCAATATGTTGGCGAAGCATACTGCCGGGGACATCTCCACTAAGATGGTCAAAGAAAATCTATACTTGATCTCCCCAATATCGAGAAGTTGAACTTTGAAGAGCTTCATGCAGGATATTTAACCCGTTTTTCCGCGAGCCGGGACTTTGAAGCTGGCTTGGTAAACATGATGAAGAAAAGATACAAGGTGTTTATGGAATGAATTGACTCATATATCCTCTTGTATCCCCCAAGGGCTGGTCATCTTCTTGAAGATGAGCTGGGTCTTTCTTAATAACCTCTAAAATACTTCAACCTGTAGCTCCCAAGGGCCGGGTCATCTTCTTGAAGATGAGCCGGATCTTGCTTAATAACCTTTAAAGGCTTCAACCTGTAGCCCCCAAGGGCCGGGTCATCTTCTTGAAGATGAGCTGGGTCTTGCTTAATAATCTTGAAAAGCTTCAACCTATAGCCCCCAAGGGACGGGTCATATTCTTAAAGATGAGTCGGATCTTTCTTAATAATCTTGAAAATCTTCAACCTGTACCCCCAAGGGCCGGGTCATCTTCTTGAAGATGAGCCGAGTCTTGCTTAATAATTGCAACTCCCCTTTCTTTTAGAAAAGAAAATACATTAGCCCCCAAGTGTCGAGTGTATTGCGTGCAATGTGCTTGAGACTTGATTGCCCGCCTTTCAATGCAACCAAGTAGTGGTAAGGTCTTTGATCCTTCCGGCTTGATTTTGTAGGAGATTATCAGTCGAAATGATGCATCCCTAAGCGGGATGAGAAACAGTCTGGGACGCCAACAAGATGCCAGGGCCACAACAGAGGAAAAACTTCGAGTTACATTGATAGAACTTGAACAGGTCAAGGCCGAATATCTTAGTTACAAGAAGTCGACTGAAGCTGAAAGAGCCGCCCTTGTGAAACGAGTTGAGAAGGTCGAGGGTCGATTAAAACAAGCCACGGAAGAATTGACTCGTCTACATCGACATATCTCCCATATGACCAACGCTATCTTTGTAAGTCCTTGATATAAAGTCTTATACCATTTTTGTAAAGGACACAAAGTGCTAGGCGACTTATGCTTCAGTTGATTCCTTATAGGCCCTCGATCCTCCAATCTTTAAGATGATTCTGTTCTGAAGCTGAAGGCAATATACACTATGACAGAGCAACTGTCCGCTGGTGGCTTACCGACCGTCAAGGCTGTCTGGGGGACAAAGACCCAGTGAAGTATATCAAGGATATGTTGCGGCGGCTCTCAACCATTCCTCAGCACATAGCAGAAATAAGGAAATCATCCGCACGAAAGGGCGTGAAGGTAGGCATGAGCCGAGCAATAGCCTATGCTCCTGAACTTAAGCCGGATGAAATAGCTGGCGGATTCCCTAAATATAAGGATGACGGCTCAGAGTTTACGCGGGAAGACTACACTCAATGCATAAAGGATATTCACGCTGTGGCAAGCCAACTCGCCGAGAACCTTGATCTGTTGAAATATCAGGCGGCTTATTATGATGTTGGAAAGCATGTGGCGACTCCTGGTTTCGCATCTTTGGACTTAACACCTCAGCGCCGTAAGCATCTTTTTGCCTCTGACGCTAACCCGTCAACCATCTTGACAGAAGAAGCTGAATTTCATGCCTTAATCAATTGCACCTGGGATGTGGATAACTTCCAGATCCAAGACCCCGAAACCTCATCACAGGGTGAGCCGGCGGCGGCTTAGACATGGCGGCCCTTGACACTTCAACCTGCAGAGGAGACTGAACCCGGAGGAAACTTGTCGCCGGGTTATCATAGAAAATGTTTGGCCTTTACGAGCCATGTAATTTTTGCTTTGGAACATGCTGAAAACTGCTTATGTATTTGCACTTTAAGAGGGATGTCAAATTTTCCTGGGGTTACCTTGTAATATAAGTCGCCTTAGCTTGGCTATTAGCGAGTTAGAAAGTATTGTGTTTCTTCCTTGATCATCGCCCATCTTGAATTAATCACTGCTGTTGAATCTCTGCTTGAAAGCATAATCACCATATAAGGTGGAAAACAAGCCGACTCAGTGAGTCACGGCGGGTAGATGGGCTTGCAAGGCTCTAATTATACCCTAAGAGGTTTTTGCAAAAACCTTTATATGTTTAGATTAGCTGATCAGGCTCAAGTCAACCTTCAGTGAAGCAGGTTTAGTGAACCCATGGTTTGTCTATTTTCCATATGCTCACTCTCGCAAGTACCTCAATGTTTTAACCTTGGAAGTTCAGGGTCCAATATTGGATTGACTTGCCAAGAGTACATGGGCCTTATGGGCGAGTCGCAAAACACACAGTCCAGTATAACCATTTTGTAATGCGTTAATTTTTCGCTAGCCAAGAGGGTAGTAAGGCGGGACACAATGAGTCAGAAGCCACCAAATGACCTATGATCAAGGAAAAACGGGCATAGGATAACAGAAGACAATGCTATTACTGCTAAATGACTTGGGGACTAGTAGCCCCGAGTATGCCGGTTTTTATCGTTCATGATCATACATAGGCGCCTATGTTTGAACCGTGCATCGTGGCACTTGATCCTCTTTGGCTTTACTAGTACCCATGTTTGAATGGTCACATCAAGGCGACTTACTCTCTTTGATACTAGTAGCATCCATGTTTGGATGGCCTCCCTGATGGCGACCCATCCTCTTGGGTGGCTTATTTTAATCAATAAAGACTCATGCTCAGATATAGGCTGAAACGGCAGAGACCCCGAATTTCATGGGCGCCGGCTTTATTGATGTAATGTAAAGAGTACACAATGACCTAAGTATGTACATTGATAAGGAGCCAACGGTTCTAAGTATAATAAGGCCGCAGGTGAGCAATGTTCGAGGGGCGGGTTGTTTCTTCCTCCTTGGTTGGCTTGTTAGGGCGTAAGTCAATTAGGTAATATGAGCTGTTGCGGAGGTTTCTGGTGACGACGAAAGGCCCCTCCCATGGGGGTGAAAGCTTGTGCATACCTGTACGATCTTGAATCAATCGAAGCACCAAGTCGCCCTCCTGAAAGACCCGACTTTTGACGCGTCAACTATGGTAACGACGCATGTCTTGTTGGTAAATCGCCGATCGTGCTGCGGCCAAATCACGCTCCTCCTCGAGTGCATCCAATGAATCCTGACGTGCTTGCTCATTATCAGCTTCAACATATGCGGCAACTCTGGGAGAATCATGCCTCATATCGCTTGGGAAACCCTAAAGGGGGTGCCACCCCTCCCTCCCCCCTATATATAGTGGGGGTTTTGGCCTTTGGAGATACGGTTTTCCATCTCTCTCTCGGCGCAGCCCTGCTCTTCTTCTTCCTCCTCTACCATGGTGCTTGGCGAAGCCCTGCTGGGAGACCTCGTCTCTCCATCGACACCACGCCGTTGTGCTGCCGGAGATCTTCCCCAACCTCTCCCTCCTCCTTGCTGGATCAAGGTGTGGGAGACGTCACCGGGCTGCACGTGTATTGAACACGGAGATGCCGTGGTTCGGCACTAGATCGGAATCACACTGCGATCTTAATCACCGCGAGCACGACTCCATCAACCGCGTTCTAGCAACGCTTCCTCTTAGCGATCTTCAAAGGTATGAAGATGCACTCAACCCTCTCTTGTTGCTGGTCTCTCCATAGGAAGATCTGAATATGGCGTAGGAAAATTTTGAATTTATGCTACGTTACCCAACAGTGGCATCCGAGCCAGATTTTCTATGCGTAGATTCTATGCACGAGTAGAACAGAAAAAGGTTGTGGGCGATGATTTTGTCAATTGATTGCCGCTACTAGTCTTATTGTTTTTCGGTGGTATTGTGGGATGAAGCGGCCTGGACCGACCTTACGCGTACGCTTACGTCAGACAGGTTCCACCGACCAACATGCACTAGGTGCATAAGGTGGCGAGCGGGTGTCTGTCTCTCCCACTCTAGTCGGATTGGATTTGATGAAAAGGGTCCTTATGAAGTGTAAATATCTTTGGCATATCATCGTTGTGGCTGTCACATAGGTAAGAAGGCATTCTTTCTAGAAACCCAAATCAGCCACGTAAAACTTGCAACAACAATTAGAGGACGTCTAACTTGTTTTTGCAGGGTTTGACATGTGATGTGATATGGCCAAAGTTGTGATGTTACATGTGTGATGTATGAGATGATCAAGTTATTGTAATAGGATTCATGACTTGCATGTCGTTGAGCATGACAACCGACAGAAACCATAGGAGTTGTCTTAATTTATTGTATGAGATGCAACGCCATGTGTTTACTACTTTTACTTTATTGCTAACGGTTAGCTATAGTAGTAGTAGTAGTAGTAGTAGTAGTAGTAGTAGTAGTAGTAGTAGTAGTAGTAGTAGTAGTTGGCATGACGACTTCACGGAGACACGATGATGAAGATCATGGTGTCACGCCGGTGACAATGATGATCATGCGATGTCCGAAGATGGAGATCGAAAGAGCAAAGATGATAATGGCCATATCATGTCACTATATGATTGCATGTGATGTTTATCATGTTTTTCATGTTATTTCTTAGAACGACGGTAGCATAATAAGATGATCCCTCATAAAAATTTCGAGAAAGTATTCCCCTAAGTGTGCACCGTTGTGAAGGATCGTTATCTCGAAGCACCACGTGATGATCGGGTGTGATAGATTCTAACGTTTGCATACAACGGGTGTAAGCCAGATTTACACACAAGAAACACTTAGGTTGACTCAACGAGCTTAGCATGTACAGACATGACCTCGAATACAAGATACCGAAAGGTCGAACATGAGTCGTATGGTTGAATACGATCAGCATGAAGTTGCTCACCATGACGACTAGTCCGTCTCACGTGATGATCGGACACGGGTTAGTCAACATGGATCATGTATCACTTAGATGACTAGAGGGATGTCGATTTAAGTGGGAGTTCATACTTAATTTGATTAAATGAACTTAATTGTCATGAACTTAGTCTAAAAGTTGTGTTTACAAATATTGTAGATCCAAAGACCAACCCACCTGCCAACCTCAATTTCAACGCATTCCTAGAGAAAAACAACATCAAAGATGATGGTAGCAACTATGCGGACTGGGTCCGCAACTTGAAGCTCATCCTCGAAGCAGCTAAAAAGGCTTATGTCCTTAGTGCGCCGCTAGGTGACCCTCCTGCTCCCGCAGCAGCCCAGGACATTCAGAACGTCTGGCAGACACGGAGTGATGACTACTCTCTGGTTTGGTGTGGCATGTTATACAGTTTGGAAACGGGGCTCCAAAGGAGTTTTGAGCAACACGGAGCATATGAGATGTCCGAGGATCTAAAACTAGTTTTTCAAGCTCATGCCCATGTCGAGAGATATGAAGTCTCCGACAAGTTCTTTAGCTGTAAGATGGAGGAGAACAGTTCTGTTAGTGAGCATATACTCAGAATGTCTGGGTTACACGGTCATCTGACTTCGCTTGGAGTCGAACTTCCGGATGACGCTGTAATTGACAGAATCCTCCAGTCTCTCCCACCAAGCTACAAGGGTTTTGTGCTGAACTACAACATGCAAGGGATGTAGAAGACCATTCACGAGTTGTACTCGATGCTGAAATCTGTAGAAGTAGAAATCAAGAAAGAGCATCAAGTGTTGATGGTCAACAAGACCACCAGTTTCAAGAAGGGCAAGGGTAAGAAGAACTTCAAGAAAGACGGCAAAGCCGTTGCCGTGCCCGGTAAACCAGATACCGGGAAGAAGAAAAAGAATGGACCCAAACCTGAGACTGAGTGTTTCTACTGCAAGGGAAAAGGTCACTGGAAGCGGGACTGCCCCAAGTACTTAGCGGACAAGAAGGCCAGCAACGTTAAAGGTATATATGATATACATGTTATTGATGTGTACCTTACCAGCGCTCGTATTAGCTCCTGGATATTTGATACCGGTGCTGTTGCTCACATTTGCAACTCAAAGCAGGAACTGCGGAATAAGCGGAGACTGCCCAAGGACGAGGTGACGATGTGCGTCGGGAATGGCTCCAAGGTCGATGTGATCGCCGTCGGCACGCTGCCTCTACATCTACCTTCGGGATTAGTTTTGAACCTTAATAATTGTTATTTAGTTCCAGCTTTGAGCATGAACATTGTGTCAGGGTCTTGCTTAATGCGAGACGGCTACTCATTTAAGTCAGAGAATAATGGTTGTTCTATTTATATGAGTGATATGTTTTATGGTCATGCTCCACTGGTGAATGGTTTATTCTTGATGAATCTCGATCGTGATGTTACAAATATTCATAGTGTAAATACAAAAAGATGCAAAGTTGATAATGATAGTCCCACATACTTGTGGCACTGCCGCCTTGGTCATATCGGTGTTAAGCGCATGAAAAAGCTCCATACTGATGGACTGTTAGAGTCTCTTGACTTTGAATCATTTGACACATGCGAGCCATGCCTCATGGGAAAGATGACTAAGATTCCATTCTCAGGAATAATGGAGAGAGCAACCGACTTATTGGAAATAATACATACCGATGTGTGTGGTCCAATGAACGTTGAATCTCGCGGTGGCTATCGTTATGTTCTCACTCTCACCGATGATTTGAGTAGGTATGGGTATATCTACTTGATGAAGCACAAATCTGAGATGTTTGAAAAGTTCAAGGAATTTCAGAATGAGGTTGAGAATCAACGTGACAGAAAAATAAAGTGTCTACGATATGATCGTGGAGGAGAATATTTGAGTCATGAATTTGGCACACACCTAAGGAAGTGTGGAATTGTTTCACAACTGACGCCGCCTGGCACACCGCAACGTAATGGAGTTTCTGAACGTCGTAATCACACTTTATTGGGTATGGTACAATCTATGATGTCTCTTACCAACTTACCGCTACCATTTTGGGGATACGCACCGGAAACTGCAACGTTCACTTTAAATAGGGCACCCTCTAAATCCGTTGAGACGACACCCTATGAACTATGGTTTGGCAAGAAACCTAAGCTGTCGTTTCTAAAAGTTTGGGGCTGCGATGCTTATGTGAAGAAACTTCAACGAGAAAAGCTCAAACCCAAAGCGGAGAAGTGCGTATTCATAGGATACCCTAAGGAAACTATTGGGTATACCTTCTATCTTAGAACCGAAGGTAAAACCTTTGTTGCCAAGATCAGATCCTTTCTAGAGAAAGAGTTTCTCTCGAAAGAAGTAAGTGGGAGGAAAGTAGAACTTGATGAGGTAATTACACCCCCTATCGAATCGGAAAGTAGCGCAGCGCAGGAAATTGTTCTTGTGGCGCCTACGCCAACTGAAGAGGAAGTTAATGATGATGATCATCAAGCTTCGAATCAAGTTGCTACTGAACCGCGAAGGTCCACAAGGGCACGTTCCACACCAGAGTGGTTCGGCAACCCTGTGATGGAAATCATTTTGTTAGACAATAGTGAACCTTCGAACTATGAAGAAGCAATGGCTGACCCGAATTCCAACAAATGGCTTGAGGCTATGAAATCCGAGATAGGATCCATGTATGAGAACAAAGTATGGGCTTTGGTGGACTTGCCCTATGATCGGCGAGCCATAGAAAATAAATGGATCTTCAAGAAGAAGACTAATGCAAACGGTAATGTGACCGTTTACAAAGCTCGACTTGTCGCAAATGGTTTTTGAAAAATTCAAGGAGTTGACTACGATGAGACTTTCTCTCCCGTAGCGAAGTTGAAGTCAGTCCGAATCATTTTAGCAATTGCCGCTTTTCATGATTATGAAATTTGGCAGATGGACGTCAAAACAGCGTTCCTTAACGGGTATCTTAAGGAAGAGTTGTATATGATGCAACCAGAAGGTTTTGTCGACCCTAAGAGTGCTAACAAGGTATGAAAGCTCCATCGCTCCATCTATGGGCTGGTGCAAGCATCTCGGAGTTGGAACATTCTCTTTAATGAGGTGATTAAAGCGTTTGGGTTCATATAGGTTTATGGAGAAGCCTGTCTGTACAAGAAAGTGAGTGGGAGCTCTGTAGCTTTCCTCATACTATATGTGGATGGCACATTATTGATGGGGAATAATATAGAGTTGTTGGAGAGCATAAAGGCCTATTTTAACAAGAGTTTTTCAATGAAGGACCTTGGAGAAGCTGCATACATATTAGGCATCCAGATCTATAGAGATAGATCGGGACGCCTCATAGGTCTTTCACAAAGTACATACCCTGACAAGATATTGAAGAAGTTCAATATGGAAAACTCAAAGAAGGGGTTCTTGCCAGTTTTGCAAGGTATGAGATTGAGTAAGACTCAGTCACCGACCATGATAGTAGATAGAGAAAAGATGAGTACTGTCCCCTGCGCTTCAACCGTAGGCTCTCTAATGTATGCCATGCAGTGTACCAGACCTGATATAAACATTTCCATAAGTTTGGTAGGGAGGTACCAAAGTGATCCCGGTATGGAACACTGGAGAGCGGTCAAGAATATCCTTAAGTACCTGAAGAGGACTAAGGAGATGTTTCTCGTTTATGGAGGTGACGAAGAGCTCGTCGTAAAGGGTTACGTCGATGCTAGCTTGGACATAGATCTGGATGACTCTAAGTCACGGACCGGATACGTGTATGTTTTGAATGGCGGGGCAGTGAGCTGGTGCAGCAGCAAGAAAGAAGTCATGGCAGCATCTACATGTGAAGCGGAGTACATAGCTGCTTCAGAAGTGGCTCATGAAGGGATTTGGATGAAGGAGCTCATCACCGACCATGGAGTGGTCCCAAGCGTGTCAGGTCCGATGACACTCTTCTGTGATAACACTGGGTCCATTGCCATAGCCTGGGAGCCTAGGTTTCACCGGAAGACCAAGCACATGAAACGCCGCTACAACTCCATCCAGGACCATGTCCAGAGTGGAGTAATAGATATTTGTAAAGTGCACACGGATCTGAATATTCCAGACCCATTGACTAAACCTCTTCCTCGAGCAAAACATGATCAACACCACAATGCTATGGGTGTTCGATACATCACAATGTAACTAGATTATTGAGTCTAGTGCAAGTGGGAGACTGTTGGAAATATGCCCTAGAGGCAATAATAAAATGGTTATTATCATATTTCCTTGATCATGATAATCGTCTATTGTTCATGCTATAATTGTATTAACAGGAAACAATAATACATGTGTGAATAAATAGATCACAATGTGTTCCTAGCAAGCCTCTAGATTGGCTAGTTCGTTGATCAATAGATGATCATGGTTTCCTGATCATGGACATTGGATGTCATTGATAACGGGATCACATCATTGGGAGAATGATGTGATGGACAAGACGAGTTCCTAAGCATAGCACTAGATCGTATTGTTCGTATGCTAAAGCTTTTCTAATGTCAAGTGTATTTTCCTTCGACCATGAGATTGTGCAACTCCCGGATATCGTAGGAGTGCTTTGGGTGTATCAAACGTCACAACGTCACTGGGTGACTATAAAGGTGCACTACTGGTATCTCCGAAAGTGTCTGTTGGGTTGGTACGAATCGAGATCGGGATTTGTCACTCCGTGTGACGGAGAGGTATCTGTAGGCCCACTCGGTAGAACATCATCATAATGAGCTTAGTGTGACTAAGGAGTTAGTCACGAGATGATGTGCTATGGAACGAGTAAAGAGACCTACCAGTAACGAGATTGAACAAGGTACAGGTATACCGACGATCGAGTCTCGGGCAAGTTCTATACCGACACACAAAGGGAAATGTATACGTGATTGATTGAATCCTTGACAACATGGTTCATCCGATGAGATCAATCGCGGAACATGTGGGACCACCATGGGTATCTAGATCCCACTGATGGTTATTGGCCGGAGAGTGTCTTGGTCATGTCTGCATGATTCCCGAACCCGTAGGGTCTACACACTTAAGGTTCGATGACGCTAGGGTTATAGGGAATTGTTATACAAGGTTACCTTAGGTCGTTCAGAGTCCCGGATGAGATCCCGGATGTCACGAGGAGCTCCGGAATGGTCTGGAGGCAAAGAATGATATATAGGATGGATGGGTTTGGACGCCGTAAATGTTTCGGGCACCACCGGCAAAGTGTCGGGACCACCGGAAGGGTTCCGGAGGCCCACCGGGAGGGGACACAAGCCCCGGAAGGCTACATGGGCCAAGTGCGGGAGGGAACCAGTCCCTAGGTGGGCTGGTGCGCCCCCACACTCATCCCAGGCGAACCAGAGAGGGAGGGAGGGGAAATGCTAGGCGCTGGTGGGCCTAAGGCCCACCTAGGGGTGCGCCACCCCTCTCCTCCTTGGCCGCCGCCCCCCTCTCCCATCTAGGGCTGCCACCCTCCTCAAGGGGGAAACCCTAAAGGGGGCGCCACCCCTCCCTTCCCCGTATATATAGTGGGGGTTTTGGCCTTTGGAGATACGGTTTCCATCTCTCTCTCGACGCAACCCTGCTCTTCTTCTTCCTCCTCTCCCAGGGTACTTGGCGAAGCCCTGCCAGGAGACCTCATCTCTCCATCGACACCACGCCGTCGTGCCGCCAGAGATCTTCCCCAACCTCTCCCTCCTCCTTGCTGGATCAAGGTGCGGGAGACGTCACCGGGCTTCACGTGTGTTGAACGTGGAAGTGCCGTGGTTCGGCACTAGATCGGAATCACACCGCGATCTGAATCGCCGCGAGCATGACTCCATCAACCGCGTTCTAGCAACGCTTCCGCTTAGCGATCTTCAAAGGTATGAAGATGCACTCACCCCTCTCTCGTTGCTGGTCTCTCCATAGGAACATCTGAATATGGCGTAGGAAAATTTTGAATTTATGCTACGTTACCCAACAACCCTATCCTCCCGAGGGACTCGCCTTTATATATAGGTCGAGGCCCTAGGATTTACAAGAGTCCTCGCCATGCTATAGATCATGGTTTCCTTTATCTCTAAGTCGTCGTGCTTTCCAAGACTGGAAACCTCCTTGGCGGTCTATCCTTTGTATATCTCCTGAACCGCCATCCGGCTCCTGGGCCCCTTGGGCCAAGGCTCGTATCACCAATCGATGAGTTGCCCCTTTAGTGACCCGGCCCAGTTAGGGCGGGTTACACCACATGTAATATCCCCAATAGTCCCCATAACAACCCCGATCATGTTAGGAGCACTCAATTATGGAATATAACACCGGTAGCCGAAGCTAAGGGGGCAAAGCTGAAACAAAACACCAGCCTAGAAAGGCCGAGCCTTCCACCTTTTACCAAGTATATAGGTGCATTAAATTAAATAGCAATTAATATGGTGATAGAACAAAGAACCCATATTATCACATGGAAGAAACTCCACCTGCAACTAGCAACGATAACACATGGTTAAGCAAGCGGTAACATAGCCAATCAATGGTTTGCTAGGTTGTGAACAGGTTAAGGGTTTTCATGGCAATCTTGAGAGGCTGATATTTAACAGGTGGTAGACAGCAAGACATAACAATAGAAACGGTAAAACTAGCATGGCAATGATAGTAATGGTATCTGGGGAAATGGTCATCTTGCGTGAGATCCCGCTTGGAAGAAGAATTACTCCGTGAGGCAGACGAACCGATGTAGTCGAACGGGTCCTCACTTTTCGACACGCTTGCGGAACTCTATCGAGACAAAGCAAACCAAAAACAAGCATCGACATAGATATTCACCACACGATGCACAACACAAATGATGCATGAGCGGTTTTCATTTACGCACGGTATGACATGGCAATTCACACAATCAACCACTACACATTAATTGAAGTTCAATATGCAACTTGTTGCATATTGACAAAACTCCACATGCCAATTATTTAGTTCTATCCCGATTAGGTACACGACAATATTAAATGTGGTTAAACATGGAAAGAGGTGAAGCATAATTAAACTACCTATCTAGGCATTTTAAATGATGTCGGAAATGACATATAGCATCTCCGAGATGACCTCATACGTTAATTTATAATTCTGTCCAGATATGAACTAACACGTTTAAATATTTGTTAAACATCCAAATAAAGAGGTTCACATGATTCTACGTGTCGTTCCAATCAATTTACACATAGAGAACATCTCCAACGGAGCTACGGTTCAAAAGATACGAACACCGAAAGATATGATGGCATGAATGCAATATGTGTGCAACAACAGTCACAAGCATCCCAAACCAAGAAGGCAGCAACAAAATATGAAACTACACAAGATTCTAAGCAAGTTTCATGTAGGACACGATCAAAACGGAGCAACGGTTCAACAATTACAAGCTACACAAGAAATAGTCATAATCTGCCCAAAAGAGCATCATGGCATTTTCTACACCCCCGAACAACAAGCTACATAAATCCAAAATGCTCAAACAAGACATGAGACAGTAGAGGGCAAGTTGCACTTAAACACCATACTAATAACATCTAGCATGGTAGCATGGATTACTAGGAAAATACCTCACAAAATGGCATCTCACACACAGTTTCAGACTTAGTGAAAATATCAGTTTTGACAGTGCAGTTTTCGATCTGAAGGCATATTGACAGCAGCAAAACTATATTCTACAGGGCTCCAAATGGCATGAAAATTCGCAACATGCTAGAGAATCTTAAGAACTACAACTAACTCCATTGCATCAACCTCAAAAGAGTTATAGATCACCAGATAAACTCATGGCAAGACAACAACAAAATATAACAGATTTCAGACTTAGAAATATTTCAGCATCTCCAAATCAGCACTATTTTCTACTCCCTCCGTTCCTAAATATAAGTCTTTGTAGAGATTTCACTAGTGGACTACATACGGATGTATATAGACATACTTTAGAGTATAGATTCAATCATTTTGCTCCGTATGTAGATCCTTAGTGAAATCGCTTAAAAGACTTATATTTAGGAACGGAGGGAGTAGCATGTTGACAACAAGCAAACAACACCTAAACATGGATTTCTACTGCAACCAAAATTATCAGAGGCGAGCCTACACATCCAAGGGCATATCTCTAGTTGACAACTCATTCATATCATGCACGGAATAAATCCCACAATAAAAACAAAAGGGCAACATGGCAAAATATCACGCGCACTAACTTGCTCAAAAGCTAAAACTAAATGCACAGTTAAATTCTATGGATTTTTCTACCTCGAAAACATATATAATAAGAGGGGTTGCAAAATAAAAATATCCTCTAACATGCGATCGAACTTCAACTTCTCCCTTTCACTTTTGCATTCTCTATGTGCATCAACAATGACCCGACGAAGATCATCATCGGGCACATCGTATGGTTCCTCTTGATCTTCCGCTTCCCGATTGCAGCATCACCATATTCAGGTGGTGGGTAGTTGTCATCATCCTCTTCTTCTACGTTGTCTTCCATCATAACCGCTCTTTCTCCGTGCTTGGTCCAAACATTATAGTGTGGCATAAAATCCTTCTGAAGCAGGTGGAAGTGAAGGGTTTTATAGTCGGAGAATTCCTTCATATTCCCACAGACAGTACATGGACAATGCATAAAACCATTCTTCTTGTTTGCCTTAGCCGCTTCGAGAAAATTATGCATGCCATTAATATACTCGGAGGTGCGTCGGTCACCGTACATCCATTGACGGTTCATCTGTGTGCGTTATATAATAAAGTGTATTAAAAACTACACAAATATTGATGAAAATGGAGCTTGGACAAGGAGCTTCTAAAGAAGAAAGCTTAAGTGTGGCTCGGGCATTTCATCGAACACCTCATGTGCATAGGAGGTGAGCTAGAGCACCACAAAGCTCTCCCACGGCTGGCCGAAAAAACAGAGTAGTGCACTGCTCTGCTCGCGGGGGTATATATAGGCCAACCATTGGTCCCGGTTTGTGGCTGGAACCGAGACTAAAGGATGACCTGAGGTCCCGGTTCCAGCCACAAACCGTGACTACTCATTGTGGGCCAGGAGCGAGGCACATTGGTCCCGGTTGTTGTCAGGAACCGAGACCGAAGGTGACAAACGAACCGGGAAAATGGCCCACGAGGCCCGGCCGGCGCCCTGGCCTCATGAACCGGGACCTATGCCCACATGGGGCTCGATTCGTGAGTGAACCGGGAATAATGGCATTTCATCAAGTGGACCAAAGCCCTCTTTTCTACTAGTGTTCCCCAAGAAGACTACCTCTTACGTCCCCAAGCTCCATTGTTGCTCCAAAGCTCATTTTCGCGTGATATCTCTCCCTAGCCAATCAAACTTGTTAATTTTCTAGGGATTGTTTGAGAAGGCCCTGATCTACACTTCCGCCGAGAGATATTTGATCCCCCCCCACTAATCCCATGTGGATCTTGTTACACTTGGGTGTTTGAGCACCCTAGACGGTAGAGGTCACCTCGGAGACACATTCCATTGTGGTGAAGCTTCGTGGTCTTGTTGGGAGCCTCCAAGCTTTTTGTGGAGATTGCCCCAACCTTGTTTGTAAAGGTCCGGTCGCCGCCTTCGAGGGCACCACTAGTGGAATCATGGCATCTCACATTGTTTAAGGGCGTGAGGAGTATATGATGGCCTTAGTGGCTTCTTGGGGAGCATTGTGCCTCCACACCGCTCCAATAGAGACGTACTTCCTGTCAAAGGAAAGGTACTTCGGTAATACATCCTCGTCTCCACCGGTTCCACTTGTGGTTATCTCTTACCTTTACTTTGTCATTTTTATAGTTGTGTTGTATTCCTCGCTTGCATTAGTTTTTGTTGTTGTTAGCATCATATAGGTTGCTCACCTAGTTGTTTATCTAGAGAACCTTTTGTTGCTAACCCTAATTTGATTAGAAGAACTAAAATTGGTAGTTGCCTATTTACCCCCCCCTCTAGTCAATCATACAGATCCTTTCAATTGGTATCAGAGCCACGTCTCTTTATTAAGGGTTTCAACACCCGAAGAGTATGGTTGAGGACGGTGGAAGTGGGCATGAAGTGCCCGAGGACACGGAGTTGAGTTCGATCACACGTGACGAATTGAATGAGGATCTAGCCTCACTCAAGACGTCCATGACGATCGAAGTCAAGTCCAAGCTTAAATAATTACTTGAGGGGATGAATAATTCTCCAAAACCATTGCTTGTGGCTAAACCCACCACACCGGAGTCAGAGGCAAATTTCAAAAAGGAAGTGGCTAGAGGTACTCAAACTTCTTCCCCTCTTGACAAGAATGGTATGTGAACCTTTTCCTCAGTTCCTCCTCCCCCAGTCTTTGGAGGACCGGTCCCTACACCGCATATTAATAACCTTTGTCCTCCTCCTAAACTTGTTAAAGGTGATTTCACTAGTAGGTTCTTTTGCATCAAGTCTCATTTGAATCATAGCTCAACAAATCTTTGGAAAATCATCGAACAAGGCTTCTACCCACATGTTCCAAACAACTTCACTCCAAGAGAAGAGGCGGACAATCCATACAATCATTCCACATTGTTCATCCTTCAATTAGTGGTTGCTCCCGAAGATCTATCTCAATTGCGCGCCTTCACTCATGCAAAGGATTGTTGAGAGCACATCATGGTGTTGTACAAGGGGAGCTCAAGCATTCAACTATCCAACTTTGAAGTAGTACTTGTTGATGCCGATGAGTTTTAGATGCTAGAATATGTGGATCCTCATGGTCTCTACCGAAGGGTGACCACTCTTGTCGTTGCTCTCCAAGATCATGGGAGAAAGGATACGGATGACACTTGGATCAAGCACAAGTTTCTCAAGGCCATCATGCCATTCAACAAAGCCATGTCCTGTGTAATTCGTCAAAGGGCGGATTTCCACACCTTGACCTCAAGTGAAGTGTTGGATGAGTTCATTGCCATGAATATCATGAACAAGACTGCCGATAATGCTTATTCTCGTGTCCGGTCAAAGGAAGACTCACCCAACCTTGCCTTGAGAGACAAGGTCATTTCGGATGAACAAGAGGAAGAGGAAGAAGAGGGCTGCCCCAAAGATACAAAGTATGCCTATCACGAGCACATGGCTCTTGCATCAAGGCAATTTTGGGGCAACAAGAGAAACTTAAGGCCAAACTTCTCCAAGAACAACTCTAGTGTGTCCAAGAACAAGCAACGAGTCAGGACATGCTACAATTGCGGCAATGTGAGTCACTTTGTGGCGGATTATCCTTATTAGAAGAGGGAAGACAACGGGGGCAAGCTCATTCGCAAAGACAAAGCCAAGTCTTTCCCAAGCAAGATCAACTTCACCAAGAAGACTCCTCCAAAGGGTTTGGTGGCCCATGAAGAGAACACCTCCAATGATGACGAGGATGATACAAGCCGTGAGGGGATGGAAATGGCTACCATGGCCATTGCCACCTCCTCCCCCAAGGTGTCTCTCTTCGGCGCCACCAACGAGATCCGCATCGCCAAGTGCCTCATGGACAAAGGTATTAATAAGGTAACCCCGAACATCAAGACCACTATCACTACTACTCCTTCACTGTTAGATTGTGTTGATGATAGTGAAGTAGTGGAGCTTGATGAGAATGAGTTTGACAAATTCTTGTGTAAGATCAAAGGTGAATTCAAGAAGCACTTTGTTGCTCTTTTGGAACAACTTGGTGAGGCCAATGATCTCATTGAGACTCATGAGGATACTATCTCCATGCTGGAGGGACATATTCATGAATACGCCGATGAGATTGCGGAAATATCCATCGCTCTAGAGGAAGAATGTTATATTCGTTTGGCTCTTGAGGAGTCACACAATGTTGAGCATGCTAAATTGAAAAAAGATCTTGATCATGCTATTGTTCTTCCTGTATGCTTAATTCTGAGAAAGTTGCACTTGGGGTTGGCCATGATAGACTCAAGGAAGAATTTGACACGCTTGACAAGGCCCACACGGTCTTGAACGGTGTTCGTTCCTCTCTTAAGGAGTCTCATGATCAACTCCAAGTAAAACTAACCAAGGAGATTTCTGCTTGTCCTCCCTTTGTTCTAATTAATAATGCTTGTGCTACTAACCCTTGTTGTGAGCATGTGCATCTTGTGGAGGAGAATGCCAATTTGAAAGAACAACTTGAGAAGGGCCTTGTGCCATGCATCCAAGGCGAGAAGAACCTAAATGACCTTTTGAGTAATCAAAAGCAAGTTGTAAGAAAAGAGGGACTTGGTATTGTACCCAAGTCTGAGAAGAAAAGAAGAACAAGACCAAGGAATCTCCTCCTCTCAAGGACATTTTTGTCAAAGAGGGTGAGAGTACTCATAAGAAGATGAAGAACAAGGAAGAGGGTGGTAATGCCAAGAAGGGCAAAACCACCACTACCAACAAAGCCAACAACTTTAACCCCTCTTATGTTTTATGCCGTGCCAGTGATGGGCATGTTTATGCTAAATTTGTTGGTTCTTATTATGAGTACAGTGAATGGGCTATTTGGGTTCCTAAGACCCTTGTTTCTAACATCAAAGGACCATTTAATAATGGTACCTAAATACAAGCATTGATCTCTTGTAGGAGTTTGCTTCTGGTGGAGTGTCATGGTTGCTCGACAGTGGAGCCACAAATCATATGACCGAGAGCAAGGACTTGGTGGTGGATGTGCATCCAATTCCATCTATGCCCACCCATGTCCAATTTTCTCATGCCTTAACATCTAAGGTAATGGTATTTGGCAAGGTGGTCATCTCTCAAGAGTTATCTATAGAGAAGGTCATGCTTGTTGAGTCCCTTGCATAGAATTTTCTTTCCGTTCGTCAACTTGCAATTATGGGCTTTGCCACATTCATTAATCTTGATATTGTGGCCCTTTTGTGGAGGAAGACTATTAAAGTAGCCTTTGTTGGATATGTCGAGAATTGTCTCTATGTGGTGTACTTCTCGGAGCAACCCACTAAGATCGCGACTTTTCTAATGGCTAAAGTTGATGTGGGTTGGCTTTGGCATCGCCGGCTAGCTCATGTCAATACGAGATCTTTGCAAAGTCTCCTCAAAGGGGATCATGTTCGAGGACTAACAAATGTGAGTTTTTCCAAAGACCATGCTTGAAGTGCTTGGATTGAAAGGAGGCTTCATGAAACAACTCACCGTCCCACGACTATCATTTACTCTAAAAGGCCCTTGGAGCCCCTTCATATGGATCTCTTTGGTCCTCCATCTTTTGATAGTCTTGGGGGAAGAAAGTATTGCTTGGTGATTGTGGATGACTACTCAAGATACACTTGGGTATATTTCTTCAAGAGGAAGAGTGAGACTCAACAAACCGTCATCGACTTTGCTAATGAAGCTCAACATCAACATGAAGCAAAGATATTGATGATTAGAAGTGACAACGGCACTGAGTTCAAGAACTACACCTTGGATGAGTTCCTTAGTGACGAGGGTATCAGGCACCAATATTTGGCACCCTATACCCCTCAACAAAATGGTGTGGTGGAGAGGAAGAACCGTACATTGATGGACGCAGCAAGAACCATGATCGCAGAGTTCAAATCTTCGTATAACTTTTGGGCCGAAGCCATTAACAACGCATGTCATGCATCCAATCGGCTCTACCTCCGCAAAGGCTTGAACAGGACTCCATATGAGATTCTTACCGGGAACAAGCCCAACCTCAAGTACTTCCGGGTGTTCGGTTGTAAGTGTTTCATTCTCAAGAAAGGTGTTCGCTTGTATTAATTCGAAACTAGAGCTCATGAGGGAATACTTTTTGGTTATGCTACAAACTCTCACTACTAGGGAAAACCCTAGTAGTAGCACTGGAAATATGCATAGCAGTAGTGTTGGGTTGAGCGCTACTGCTATCGCGCTACAGCTAAAACCTAGTAGTAGCGCAGGTATGGGTAGCGCTACTCGTAAGTAGTATTAGCAGTAGCGCTTCCCTCCCCAGCGCTACTGCTAACTATAGTAGTAGCGTTTGCCCATAGTAAGCGTTGCTGCTAAGCAGCGCTACTGCTAAATTTTACTGCTTTCACAGCTTTGCACCCTCTACGTATTTGTGATGTATTTATACAGATTCTGTACAATAGTTTCATCACATCATATTAAACATACACCATTCTCACATATCATATACATACAATTGTCTTGTCATACCATCATCATCATCATCATCATTCAACACAAAATATCATCACATAATCTCGAAAATAGCGATACATAAGTGCGATCATGTCATGTCTCGAATAAGTGCAACTGCATGGTCATGGCACCCCCACAAGTTTCATCATCTCTATCTACAACATGATGTAGAAGAGAAGAGCGATCAACATGAGGAAGAGCGCGACTATGTAGTACCGACGGTCCCGCCCCTGCTCATGCTGGAGTGTCCACCTAAAGTAACTACTTTTTGCTTCGGCTCTAGTGTCGAACCCTCTGTGGGTAGCACCCGGGTACCTGTGCACCTGGGCCTGAGCGGGTGGTCAGTGGTCGTAGACTCCTAGAACCCTCCCAACGTACACGATTTAGTAGTCCTTCGTCATCACTGATCTAGGTAACTGCATCGTGAGTTGTTGATTTGAACGATAATATGCAACATAATGTACTTAATAAAACAAAGAGGCATGATTAGCAAAATAAAAGCAACCAATAGTAAACGTAAATGACGAAGTTCCTCATACCCAAACTAATAAACTAGAACGATCTACGCTAGTTCAGGACCACGGTTTAGTTACATCACATAGTTTCGCCGTGCATAATTTCAAACTTTTGCCATAGAAATACAGTAGCGATAAGGCACACTAGTTCAGGACCACGGTTTAGTTACATCACATTGTCATTGAAAATCAGTCGTTCAGGTACTCGTCCCAATCTTTATAGTCAGCGAGGACGCACCCGAGCTTCGTGAAAGGCTTCATGTCGAGACATTGAGCGACTAGTAGTGCTCGGACATCAACCCGCGTGATTGCCCCATTGTAGAGCATCCCCGTTGGTTCGAGGACTTGCTTCATGATCACTTGGGCTAGTTCACACTGTACGTGATAAAACTCAGCTCTGATTCAATGATCCGGTGTCGTTCCTATGCTTGTGGCCCAGCTGACAATCTCGACAACTTCGGTAATAGCTAACATGCGAAGGCATTGATTATCCCTTCTGAACTCCATCAGGTGATGCATGAGTTAGAATCCATCAACCGTACTGTTGTGCGGTTGTTGTTTGCAGCAAAAGTCGGTCTTATGGCCGAAAGCCGGTTCTTTATTCATGGTCTTTTTCACCTTGATATATCCACCAGTCAGGCTGAAGGTCCACAAGGCAGAGTCAAGAACACTTTTTACTTGCGTGTAATACTTTTTCTTGAGGTTCGTCGATGAGTCCAAGTAGATAGCATGGGAGGATTCCGGGTACAGAACGATGAGGACGGCACCGCCCCCGCTGCGCAAATCAAGTACACCTCAAATTAGCCTCCATGCTTGCAAAGGAATCAAAGATGTACGAAAGGATATGCGCGGATGACTTACAAGGGATGATAAGGCAGGAGAATCGCTTCCTTGACCTTATTAGCGATCATGAAATCGCCGAGGTACTTGCTCGCATAGTCATGGTGCTCTTTGCAAACTTCTGAGAAGTCCTCGTGCATATAGTATGGGACCACGACGTAGATATATTTGATGCTCTCCATATTGATGATGGAGTTGAGATACATCACATACATGCGGATGAACTGGAAATCCAGCTTGGTCATGTGGAACATGTTGTAGATGTAGTCAAATCACAGGAGGAACTGATTCGCGGGCCAAGTATCGACGTACATCTTCCCACCCGGCACATGAGCCGCGTAAAGCGGGTATCCTGGATGTTTCGCGGAGAGAAGGTTTTCTCTCTGGACAACACATCTTCATGGAGTCTCTTTAGATCATTGTTCAGTATGTGATCTAGTTCTTTGGGAGGTAGGATCGGCTCGCCGGCGATGTGGACACACGGCTTACCTTCAACAGGTATTCTGTCTACCACCAGGGGTTTCAGAGGCTGCTCGCTGCTTGAAGCACCTATGGCGCCTTTAGGTCTCTTGGTCGGTCTCTTCCTTTGCTTCTTGGGGGTGGCGGTAGTGAGCCCACCATACCTTCCCTAACCACCACCCCAAGTGTCCTCGAGCTAAATAGTGGATGGGCCTCGGGGGGTTGCTAGGTAGAGGCGGCATCTGGAGGCATCTCTTGCGAGGATTGGCTTGAAGGGAGATTTTTTGCATTCCGCCTTAGGACGGGCTGTCTCCGGCAAATCAGGCAGCATCAACTCATCATCTCCACGGTCATAGCCCGAGTCTTCGGCGTCCTGAGCCATCAGTCCATCATAGGCGATATTGAAATACTGGTTCGGGTCCTCATCATCATCCTACGTGTCATCATCAACATTTGTTTCTTCGACAGTGGGGGCGACATGATGTGGCACTAATGGAAGCTCTCCCTCGCGTCGTACGCTACCATCATCCGCCACGACAGGTGCAGGTAATTTGGTAGGTGGGGTGGTGTTCATACCTTCTTGAGAACTTGGCGTTGGCGTGATACTGGGCTTCTCGAGACGAATAAGAGACTTCGGCCAAGTCAAGAACCAGTTCTTGCATCCGCCAATAAGCGTAGGGGTCTCGTCGTCACCGGCTGGTATTGGAGGAGGCAAATTCTTGAATCCCGCTAAGACACTGGCCACGTTAACCTTGAAGACGCCATCGGGCATTGATACGTCTCCAACATATCGGGGATTTTATTGGTTTGGACTCCGTTTCAAAATCTCCTCTGAAAGGGGTCAAAAGCATGGAAAAACAAGAAATGGCACTTGGCACTGAGTTAATAAGTTAGTCCCAAAAAATATATAAAAGGCATGCAAAACATCCAAAGTTTGACAAGATAATAGCATGAAACCATCAAAAATTATAGATACGTTGGAGACGTATCAAGCATCCCCAAGCTTAACTCCTGCTCGTCCTCGAGTAGGGAAGTGATAAAGAATGAATTTTTGATGTGGAATGCTACCTAGCGTAGTTGTCCTTTGCAACTTCTTTCACGTGACATGAATGTTCAGATCCGTAAGATTCGAAACAATAGTTTGCTATTGACATGAAAACAATAATACTTCAAGCATACTAGCAAAGTAATCATGAACTTTTGAAATATCAAGGCCAAAGAAAGTTATCCCTACAAAATCATATAGTCTAGCTATGCTCCATCATCCCCACACAACGAATTTAAATCATGCACAACCCCGGTATTGGCCAAGTGATTGTTTTTGCACTCTTACTTTCTCAAACTTTTTCAACTCTCACGCAATACATGAGCGTGAGCCATGGATATAGCATTATAGGTGGAATAGAGTGTGGTGGAGGTTGTGAGGCAAAAAGGAGGAGATGGTCACATCGACTCGGCGTATCGACGGGCTATGGAGATGCCCATCAATAGATATCAATGTGAATGAGTAGGGATTGCCATGCAACGGATGCACTAGAGCTATAAGTGTGTGAAAGCTCAAAAATAAAACTAGTGGGTGTGCACCCAACTTGCTTGCTCACGAAGACCTAGGGCTATTTTGAGGAAGCCCGTCATTGGAATACACAAGCCAAGTATTATAATGAAAATTCACACTAGTATATGTAGTGACAAAACAAGAGACTCTCTATCATGAAGAACATGGTGCTATTTTGAAGCACAAGTGTGGAAAAAGATAGTAGCATTGTCCCTTCTCTCTTTTTCTCTTATTTTTGTTGTTTGGGATCTTTGGCCCCTTTTTTTCATTTTTTGTGGGCATCTTTGGCCTATTTTTTATTATTTCCTCACATGGGACAATGCTCTAATAATGATGATCATCACACTTTTATTTACTTACAACTCAATACTTAGAAGAATGATGACTCTATATGAAATGCCTCCGGCAATGTACCGGGATGTGCAACGATCTAGCTTAGCGTATGACGTTGAAACATCTCGCTAGCTATCTTACGATCATGCAATGGCAATATGAAAGTGACAGCACATTTCATGAGATGGAACGGTGGGAGTTGCATGGCGATATATTTCGGAATGGCTATGAAAATGCCATAATAGATAGGTATGGTGGCTGTTTTGAGGAAGCTATATGGTGGGTTTGTGCACCGGTGAAAGTTGCGTGGCACTAGAGAGGCTAGAAATGGTGTAAGGTGAAAGTGCATTTATACCATGGACTCACATTAGTCATGAAGAACTCATATACTTATTGCAAAAGTTTTTTATTAGTAATCAAAACAAAGTTCTAAACGCATACTCCTAGGGGAAGGGTTAGTAGGTGTTAACCATCGCGCGATCCCGACCGCCACACAAAGGATGACAATCAATAAATCAATTATGCTCCGACTTCCTAACATAGCGGCTCACCATACGTGCATGTTACGGGAATCACTAACTTCAACAAAAGTATTTCTAGATTCACAACACCCTACTAACATGACTCTAATATTACCATATCCATATCTCAAAACTAATTGTGAGGAATCAAACTTCTCTTACTAATCAATGCACAAGAATATGGAAGTTTTTATTATATCCTCTTTGGATGCCTGTCATCTTTAGGACTAATTTCATAGCACACGCCAATTACCAAGTTACTTAGAGAGAGAACTCTCAGAAAGATATAAGTGAAGATTAAGAGTTTTTATTTCTACAAAATATGACACTGCCGTGCTCTACAAAGATTTAAGTGAAGTACTAGAGCAATGTTATCTAGCTCAAAAGATATAAGTGAAGCACATGCGAGCTAAATTGGCTAACTAAAAAGATATAAGTGAAGCTCATTGAGTATTCTAGCAAATTCACGATGAGTGCATGTTCCTCTCAAAAAGGTGTGAAGCAAGGATGATTGTGACAAAACAAAAAGCAAAGACTCCTATAATACACGACGCTCATCATGTGGTGAATAAAAATATAGCTCCGAGTAACATTACCGATGGATTGAAGACGAAAGAGGGGATGCCTTTCCGGGGCATCCCCAAGCTTAGGATTTTTGGTGTCCTTGAATTTGGCTTGGGATGACATGGGCATCCCCAAGCTTAAGCTCTTTCCACTCTTTGTTCCATTCTCCATAAGAGCATCACCCAAAACTTGAAAACTTCACAACACAAAACTTAAACAGAAACTCGTGATATCATTAGCATAAGAAAACAAACCACCAAATCTTTAGGTATTGTAGTAAACTTAATTTCTATTTAGATTGCTTTTAGATTACTGTACTCTCACTTTTCCATGGCTAGTACCCCCATACTAACCATAGTTTCATCAAAATAAGCAATCAACACAACAAAAAATAGAATCTATAAAAAACAGACCAGTCTGTAGGAATATGTATACCTCGTATACCTCTGGTATCCCAAATTTTTTGAACAATTATGACAATTAGGGCCAATTGCATATCAACCAGAAGAAAAAATAGTCAACTCAGAAGCTCTTTCGGGATAGGAACTAAAAATAATTTTGTGAGTACAAAGTTTCTGTCTTTTTCAGCATGATCAAACAACCATCACCAAAACTGATCATAAAGGTTCTACTTGGCACAAACACAAAAAGAAACATAAAAAACACAATCATCAAAGAATTATGATGGTGTGTACACAACAAAACAGAAAGAAAAAGCAAAAATAAATTCATTGGGGTGCCTCCCAACAAGCGCTATTGTTTAACGCCCTTAGCTAGGCATAAGGCGATAGAATCAAGTATCGTCCTCTTTGGTGCTCAAACCATAAGTAGCCCTCATCATGGATTCATAAGGCAATCTTATTTTCTTTCTAGGAAAGTGTTACATGCCCTTCTTTAATGGAAATTGAAGTCTAATATTCCCTTCCTTCATATCGATAACATCACCAATAGTCCTAAGGAAAGGTCTACCAAGAATGATGAGACATGTTGGATTGCAATCAATATCAAGCACAATGAAATCTACGGGAACATAGTTCATATTTCCAATAATAAGATAATAAGAACATAATTGATCCTTCCCATAGGTTTCTTAATAGTAGAATCCGCAAGATGCAAATTAAGAGAGCACTCATCAATCTCATTGAAGCCTAGAACATCACATAAAGACTTTGGAATAGGGGAAACACTAGCACCCAAATCACACAAAGAATTGCATTCATAGTTTTTAATCTTGATTTTAATAGTAGGTTCCCACTCATCATGAAGTTTTCTAGGAATAGATATCTCCAACTCAAGTTTCTCTTCAAGAGATTTCAACATAGCATCAACGATATGATCGGTAAAAGCCTTATTTCGGCTATAAGCGTGTGGAGAGTTTAGCATGGATTGCATCAAGCAAATACATTCAATAAAGGAGAAACTATCATAATTGAATTCCTTGAAATCCAAAGTAGTAATTTCATCACTACTCAAAGTTTTGATATCCTCTACTCCACTTTCAGTGCTTTTAGCATCAAGATAAATAGACTCCGAATCATTGGGGCGTTTCTCAACCAAAGTGGATTCATATCCAGCCCCATCATCATTAGGATTGAAATTAGAAAACAAGGATTCAATAGGAGTCACACCAAGCACTTTGAGATCTTCGTGATTCTCGTCACGAGAACACGCCTTTTTAAGCCATTCATGTCTAGCACGAATTTGGGCGGTTATTTTTTACTCTCATTCATGGAAACACGCATAGCTTTCAAAGTTTCAATCTTGGGAGGAGCACATCTTAATTTCAAAGCATCAATATCAGGAGACATTCTATCAACGGTCCTAGCCAAGTCTTTAATACTCCTCTCAAGATCAGAGGGTAATTTATTGTAATTTCCAGGAGAATTGTTGTAAGAATTGCCAAAGTTATTAGAGGGATTACTAGGAAAAGGCCTAGGAATAAAGTTACCTCTATAAGCATTGTTGTTCGCAAAATTATTTCTACCAACAAAATTGACATCCAAGCTTTCATTGTTATTCTCAATCAAGGAAGACAAAGGCATATCATTTGGATCTAGAGGAGCACCTTTACTAGCAAACAACTTCATTAACTCATCCATCTTAGCACTCAAAGAGTTAATTTCTTTTATAGCATGCACTTTTTTACTAGGTGACCTTTAAATATGCCATTGAGAATAGTTTGTCATGATATTATCTAGGAGTTTTTTGGCTTCTCCTAGTGTGATTTCCATGAAAGTTCAACCGGAGGCGGAATCCAAGATATTTCTAGAAGAGAAATTCGAACCAGCATAGAAGATTTGTATAATCATCCAAAGACTCAGGCCATGAGCGGGACAATTTCTAATCATCAATTTCATTCTCTCCCAATATTGTGCAACATGTTGATGATCTAGTTGCTTAAAATTCATGATATCATTATGGAGAGAGATAATCTTAGGTGGTGGAAAATACTTGGAAATAAAGGCATCTTTACACTTGTTCCAAGAATCAATACTATTTTTAGGTAAAGATGAAAACCAAGTTTTTGCTCGATCTCGTAATGAGAATGGAAATAGCTTCAATTTAATCATATCATTATCCACATATTTCTTCTTTTGCATATCGCATAACTCAATGACGGTATTAAGATGGGATGCGGCATCTTCACTAGGAAGGCCGGAAAATTGCTCTTTCATAACAAGATTCAACAAGGCAGCATTGATTTCATATGATTCTGCACTAGCAGCAGGAGCAATCGGAGTACTAATAAAATAATTATAATTAGTATTCGAGAAGTCACACAATTTAGTGTTTTCAGACATGGTGACTTAGCAAGCAAACAAGCACACAAGCGAACAGAAAGCAAGCGAAAGAAAGGGCGAACGAAAAAGGCAAATATTTTTGTAAATTTTGTTTTTTCAAAAATGGGGGAGAGGAAAACTAGAGGCAAAAGGCAAATAACGTAAATGCAAGAGATGAGTTTGCGATAGTTACTTGGATATGCTTCACTTTGAATACTCCCCGACAACGGCGCCAGAAGTCCTTCTTGCTACCTCTTGAGCTTGCGTTGGTTTTTTCCTTGAAGAGGAAAGGGAGATGCAGCACAGTAGAGATAAGTATTTCCCTCAGTTTGGGAACCAAGGTATCAATCTAGTAGGAGTATCAAGATGAGGCACCCATGTCACTGCGCAAAAACAAACAAACTTGCACCCAACGCTATAAAGGGGTTGTCAATCCCTTCACGATTATTTTCAAAGTGAGATTTGAAAGATGGAAAGTGCAACAAAGTAAATTTGTAGATCTGAATATATGATGTGAAGTAGACCCGGTGGCCATAGTGTTCACTAGAGGCTTCTCTCATGATAGCAAGTATTACGGTGGGTGAACAAATTACTGTCGAGCAATTAATAGAATCGCGCAAAGTCATGACGATATCTAAGGCAATGATCATACATATAGGCATCATGTCCGAGACAAGTAGATCGATACTTTCTGCAACTACTACTATTACTCCACACATCGACCGCTATCTAGCATGCATCTAGTGTACTGAGTTCATAACAAACAGAGTAACACCTTAAGCAAGGTGACATGATGTAGATGGATAAATCCATGCAATATGATATAAACCCCATCTTTTTACCCTTGACGGCAACAACACGATGCATGCCTCACTACCCCTTCCGTCACTAGGTGAGGACACCGCACGGTATGAACCCAAAACCAAGCACTTCTCCCGTTGCAAGAATTATAGATCAAGTTGGCCAAACGAAACCCACAACTCGGAGAGAATTACAAGGATACGAAATCATGCATATAAGAGATCAGAGGAGACTCAAATAATATTCATAGATAATCTGATCATGAATCCACAATTGATCGGATCTCGACAAACACATCGCAAAAGAAAGTTACATCGGATAGATCTCCATGAAGATCATGGAGAACTTTGTATTGAAGATCCAAGAGAGAGAAGAAGCCATTTAGCTACTAGCTATGGAACCGAAGGTCTGTGGTGACCTACTCATGCATCACCGGAGAGGCAATGGTGTTGATGAAGAAGCCCTCCGTGTCCGAATCCCCCTCCGGCAGGGCACCAGAACGTGCCCCAGATGGGATCTTGCGGAGACAGAAGCTTGCGGCGGTGGAAAAGTATTTTCGTGGCTCTCTTCTTTGGTTTTGGGATTTTAGAGAATTTATAGGCGAACGAGGTAGGGCAAAGGAGCCACGTGGGGCCCACAAGCCTGCTAGGCACGGCCCCCCTTAGGGCGCGCCTAGGGGGCTTGTGACCTCCCCCAAGGTCTCCTGCCTTGGTTCTCAAGTCCCTTGCGTATCTTCTGTTATGGAAAAAATCATCCCGCAGGTTTTATTCTGTTTGGACTCCATTTAATATTCTTTTCTGAAGAAGGTCAAAAACACAGAAAAACAAAAACTACACTTGGCACTGAGTTAATAGGTTAGTCCCAAAATGTGGCACCCCGATTCAACGAATCGGATTACCAGTGTTTCCAACCCAGAGATCATGTCTTTTGGAAACACTCAACAACTTGGCACGGAATTGAACTGACTTTATTGATAGCATAAGGTTACAAATACATATCTTACAATGATAGCGAGGCCAAAGGCACCCTTCGTGCTGCACAGTATCTACATTATTTATGAGACATAGTGGGGCCTCGAAACTACTAAGTACTTCTACGACGTGGCGGAACATAGCGGCAACTCCATACACAGGTACACTGTTGTGGACACTTCCTAGTACGCATCATCAGGACCTCCGTCCTCGGCTTCTCCTGCATCTGGCATGATATGCCAGGTGAGTACTTGGAATGTACTCGCAAGCTCATAATAACCAAGCAATGCAGCAAACAATAGCATGGCAAGAAATTAGGAATAATACCACTTGGCTTTATACTATCCACTTACTCATGTCCGGGGTTGTCTCACAACCACCGGAGTGCTTATCAAGCATCTCCATTCAACTGGAGAGTTCTTCCATCATTACTAACATCCACACGGTTGACCATCTACTGAGGTCTGGTCGGGCTGTCCATTACCGTGGACACGGGTATTCGAATAGTTTTGACACTCTATAGAGGTTGCACACTTTACCCACACTCTGGAGCACTGACCTCGTGATCCCATTCGGGTGGACCGGCATTGCTCCAACGAGACTTGCCTGACCCGTGTCTCTCTCATCATATCCCCGACAACCACTCGCTTCCGGAGTCCTGCCCTGGGTGGCCCTGTGTCCTCATGACACATGTGTCCTCATGACACGTGCCACCGTCGTGGCCAAACAAAACTGTCCAAACCGGGGACGGGCCCAACTCAACTTAACTGTGCTCATAGAGTTATCACCGCCCACTGGGCCAAGGTGGCACGCGTGCATAACCCTCCCTCTTTGGGGCATATCGGTGAGAGATCACGCGGACAGCCCAAGTCACGGCCTTCCCATACCGGCAAGAGGTGGTTGTACGATTATGCCCAGTCAGGTGACTCATGATCATCCACCATGCCATAGTAACCATAGTGATTCATGACCGTAAGCATATATCTCTATATGACTGTTTATTAAATCACTATTTCTTAGCAAGTTAAGCAAGCATAATGCATGAAGATGTGAGCTATGCTATGCAAAACTACATCACATGGATATGATGGCTTGCCTTGATCAGTGGGGATGTTCAAACACTCCTGGTCTTCAAAGGTTCCCTCTGAAAATGTGTTTGAAATAGCAAAAGTAAAGGAAAAGCATTAAATACCTTTTTATTAACCATAAATTCTATGAGTGTTGGAAAAATACCAAAATTTACCAGATTATAAGAATTCCAATACCAACTCAATGCAAAAAGAATCAAGTGATTTGAACTTGTAAATAAAAAGATTTAAATTGTCAAAGTTTCTGTTTGAATCTGAAATAAATAAAAGAAATAGAATTCCTCGGACGGGCCACGTCGAAGGCGTAAAGTGGAGGGGCGCCTCCATTAAACGCTTCGGCCGAGGGCCTCAGACACTGGCAGGTGGGGCCTGCGCCTTTTAAAACAGAGAGAGAGGAGGGGGAACAGAGGAGGGCGGCTCACCGGCGACGCTCACCGGTGATAGAGATGGCGGCGAGGCTGGGAGATGATGGGAATGGAACGGGCTCTCGAGGCAGTCCTCCGGCGGGTGGATGCTACGGTGGTCGTCGACGGCGATGGTTCCGGCAGGGATTCGACTCACCAAAGGCTCGAGGAGCACCAGAGGGACCAAGGGAACTCGATGACGGCCTTGGATCAGACTGGGGAGGGCGGAGGAGGCTGGCGACAGAGGGGGTTTGGTGGCGGAGCTTGACGCCGGAGTTGAGGGAGACAAGCTCCCGACTCTTGCTGGGGGTCTCTAGAGCTAATCTAGGGGTGGAGGAGAGGGGTGAGAGCTATGAGGGGTTCGGGCAGCGCCTTATATAGGCCAGCGACGAGCGCTGTCGAGCTCTCCCGAAGCGGCGAGGCTCGGGCTTGCCACTGGAGCAAGGACGGCGAGCTGGCTGTCGCAGCGTGGGGTGAGGTGATGGAGGTGGTCAGGGGAGCGATGGGATGGGTCCGAAGCCATTAATGGCTTGAGGACGACCACAGTGGCCGAAGCCCACTGTTTTGCCTGTGGCGGAGCTTGGACGAGGGCGACGGCGGCCTTCTCCGACGAACCAAAGGGTTCGGGAGTGCCACGCGGCTACCAGGGACCTCGTCGGCACTTAGGACAAGGGGGGCAGCGATTGATGGCTTGGGGTGGCTCGGCTGTCACTAGAGCTGCGCAGAGCGCGCTCTGTGGCATGCCAATACCATGATCACCATAGTTGTGGCCACCCTGATGCCACGCAAGCCTGGAAACCTTGTCTATTGCGTCGACCAGCCTCTCATCAGCCACCATCCACTGCTTGTCTAATCATACAAGCTTAGCTGCGACTAGGAACATCAACAACAGGTTCTGCTTGCAGACTTTGGGAGGTTCTAGAGCTCAACAGAGTTAGGATTAGAGCAAGATAAGATGTCTAGTAGAATCAGCATAGAAAAGACTCTAAACTGGCAAAGATTGGCAAGGTTTGAAGATCAAATGAATATAGTTCCTTTGAAAACCATCTTTCTGGTCCAGAACACAAATGAGCTCCTAGCACTCAATTGCAAGCTTTGCTACCAGTGTCATTTGGTGGGGAAGTGTCATTTGGTAGTGCACACATGCCCAAAAATTTGTAGCTCCATTGTGCACTCCTAGCTAGCACTTCCTTCACAAAGGTCATGTTTTAGCAGAAACATAGCAGAGTGTTTTTGCTCAAAATTTTATTGGATCATGGGATGTTTTTACATATTGGAACCATATATGATCCCTAGTAACTCCAGGAATTTATTTGGAACTTTTCAAAACAGGAATCATAGGGTTGCTTCACAAAGGGATAATTCCGGTCAGATAACAAATAATTATTCTCGCCATAATTCTCTATTGGACAAAGAAATATTTTTGAATATTTTGAAATCATATGGTATTGAGAAGATGTTGTAAAAGTTTTGGGTCTTAAAACTCATCCAAGCTATAGGTTGCTTCACAACCCATAGTGATGGCAAAATTCCCAAAATAGAAAAAGAGAATTATTTGATGGAATAAAATATTGCAAATAAATCTCAGAAAGGTTTTAGTAAGAAGCAAATGGTTTGGGGTTGTTTGAGACAAGAAATCAGAGATTTCATAATCCAACTTGCTTCGAGAATTTGAAAATCCACCAAATTGGAAGTGATCTTTAAAAATATTTTAAAAAGCAAAGGTTGGAGAAATCAGGGTGTTACACAAAAATAGCATATTCATGCATATAAAACATCCAAAGTTGACAAGATAATAGTATGGAACCATCAAAAATTATAAATACGTTGGAGACGTATCATGACATCATGAGCTAGGTTCATGCGTAGATGTTATCTCGAGTAGAACACAAAAGGTTTTGTGGGCGTTGATGTTCAATTTGCTGCCCTCCTTAGTCTTTTCTCGATTCGGCAGTATTGTTGGATTGAAGCAGCCCGGACTGACATTACTCGTACGCTTACGAGAGACTCGTTTCATCGACTGACATGCAACTCATTGCATAAAGATGACTGGCGGGTGTCGGTTTCTTCAACTTTAGCTGAATTGGTTTTGATTGAGGCGGTCCTTGGAGAGAGGTTAAATAGCAATTTCCACATCTTCGTTGTGGTTTTTGCGTAAGTAAGATGTGATCATACTAGATACCCATAGCAGCCACGTAAAACATGCAACAACAAATTAGAGGACGTCTAACTTGTTTTTGCAGGGTATGCTTGTGATATGATATGGCCAATGACATGATGTGATATATTGGATGTATGAGATGATCATGTTGTAATAGTTAATATCGACTTGCACGTCGATGCTACGGCAACCGACAGGAGCCATAGGGTTGTCTTTAAACTAACGTTTGTGTTTGTAGAAGCGTTTACTATATTGCTAGGTCGTAGCTTTAGTAGTAATAGCATAGATAGCACGACAACCTCGATGGCGGCACGATGATGGAGATCATGGTGTTGCACCGGTGACAAGAAGATCATGCCGGTGCTTTGGTGATGGAGATCAAGAAGCACAAGATGATGGCCATATCATGTCACTTATGAATTGCATGTGATGTTAATCCTTTTATGCACCTTATTTTTCTTAGAGTGACAGTAGCATTATAAGGTGATCTCTCACTAAAATTTCAAGATGAAATTGTGTTCTCCCCGACTGTGCACCGTTTCGACAGCTCGTTGTTTCGAGACACCACGTGATGATTGGGTGTGATAGACTCAACGTTCACATACAACGGGTGAAAAATAGTTGCACAACAGAACACTCGGGTTAAACTTGACGAGCCTAGCATGTGCAGACATGGCCTCGGAACACATGAGACCGAAAGGTCGAGCATGAATCGTATAGTTGATATGATTAGCATAGAGATGCTTACCACTGAAACTATTCTCAACTCACGTGACGATCGGACTTGAGTTAGTGAATTTGGATCATGTACCACTCAAATGACTAGAGAGATGTATTTTTTGAGTGTGAGTTCTTAAGTAATATGATTAATTGAACTAATTGTCATGAACATAGTCAAAAGGTCTTTGCAAATTATGATGTATCTTGCGCTATAGCTCTACTGTTTTCTATATGTTCCTAGAGAAAATTTAGTTGAAAGATCATAGTAGCAACTTTGCGGACCGAGTCTGTAAAACTGAGGATTGTCCTTATTGCTGCGCAGAAGGCTTATGTCCTTGATGCACCACTCGGTGTGCTGCACCTCGAGCGTTGTGTGTGTATGTTGCAAACATCTGACATGCACGCTTTTGATGACTACGTGATAGTTCAGTGTGTAATACTTAATGGCTTAGAAGCAAGGCGCCGAAGACGTTTTTGAAACGTCGCGGAACAAAAGAGATGTTCTAAGAGATGAAATTGAGATTTCATGCTCGTGCCCTCATTGATAGGTATGAGACCTCCTACAAGATTCTTTGTCTACAAAGTAAAAGAGAAAAGCTCAATCATTGAGCATGTGCTCAGATTGTGTGAGTACAACAATCGCTTGAATCAAGTGGGAGTTAATCTTCCAGATGAGAGAGTGATGGTATTCCAAAAGCCACTGCCACCAAACTGCTAGAGCTTCATGATGAACTATAACATATCAAGGGTAGATATGATGATCCTTGAGCGATTCGCAATGTTTGACACTGCAAAAGTAGAAATCAAGAAGGAGCATCAATTGTTGATGGTTAGTAAACCACTAGTTTCAGGAAGGGCAAGGGCTAGAAGGGATACTTCATGAAACGGCAAACCTGTTGCTGCTTTAATGAAGAAATCCAAGATTGAACCCAAACACGAGACTAAGTGCTTCTGTTATGAGGAGAACGGTCACTGAGGTGGAGCTACCCTAGATACTTGGTAGATGAGAAGGCTGCAAAGTCGACAGAAGTATATTTGATATACATGATATTGATGTATACTTTACTAGTACTCCTAGTAGCACGAGGGTACTAGATACCGATTAGGTTGCTAAGTGATTAGTAACTCAAAATCAAAGCTACGGAATAAACGGAGACTAGCTAAAGACGAGGTGACGATATGTGTTGGAAGTGTTTCCAAGGTTGATGTCATCAAACATCGCATGCTCCTAGTACCATCGGGATTGGTGTTAAACCTAAATAATTGTTATTTGGTGTTTTGCGTTGAGCATGAACATGATTGGGTCATGTTTATTGCAATACGATTATTCATTTAAGGAGAATAATAGTTATTCTATTTGCCTGTATAATTACCTTCAATGGTTTATTGAATCTCGATCCTAGTGTTACACATGTTCATAATAATGATACCAAAAAATACAAAATAGTAATGATAGTACCACTTACTTGTGGCACCGTCGCTTGAGTCATGATAGTATAAAATGCATGAAGAAGCTCCATGCTGATGGATCTTTGTACTCACTCATTTTTGAAACGTTTGAGACATGCAAACCATACCTGTTGGTATAAACACATGAAGAAACTCCATGCGGATGGATCGTTTGGATTCATTTGATTTTGAATCACTTGAGACATGCAAAATCATACCACATGGAACAAGAAAGTAACTTGTTGGAAGTAATACATTTTTGATGTGTACAGTCCAATGAGTGCTGAGACACGGAGTGGATATCTTTATGTTCTTACTTTACTGACGATTTGAGTAGATACGGGAGTATTTACTTGATTAATCACAAGTCTGAAATATTGAAAAGTTCAAAGCTATTTCAGAGTGAAGATTGTCGTGACAAGAGGATAAACTGTCTACGATATGATCATAGAGATGAATATCAAAGTTTTGAGATTTTGGTACACAGTTAAGACAATGTAGAAATTGTTTCGCAGTTCATGCCACCTAGAAACACCATAGTGTGATGGTGTGTTCGAACGTCATAGCCGCGCCCTATTGGATATAGCGCATACTATGATGTCTCTTATCAAATTACCACCATCGTTTATGGGTTATGCATTAGAAACATTCACATTCACTTTAAATAGGGCACCACATATTTCCGTTGAGATGACACAGTATGAACTATGGTTTGGAGAAACCTGAGATGTCGTTTCTTGAAAGTTTGGGGCTGTGACGCTTATGTGAAAAAGTTTCAGTCTGATAAGCTCGAACCCAAAGCGGATGAATGCATCTTCATAGGATGTCCAAAACAGTTGGATACATCTCCTATCTCAGATCCGGAAGCAAAGTGTTTGTTTCTAGAAACAGGTCCTTTCTCGAGGAAAGTTTCTCTCGAAAGATTTGAGTGGGATGGTGGTGGAACTTCATGGGGTTAGTGAACCATCACTTCAACCAGTGTGTAGCAGGGCGCAGGAAGATGTTCTTGTGGCGCCTACACCAATTGAAGAGGAAACTGATGATGGTGATCATTAAGCTTCGGAACAAGTTACTACAAACCACGTAGGTCGACAAGGTCGCGTACTACTATAGAGTGGTACGGTAACCCTGTCTTGGAGGTCATGTTGTTGAACAACAATGAACCTACGAGCTATGAAGAAGCGATGGTGGGCCCGGATTCCGACAAATGGTGGAGGCCATGAAATTCGAGAGAGGATCCATGTATGAAAACAAAGTGTAGACTTTGGAAGAACTACTTGATGGTCGTAGGACTATTAAGTAAAAAAATTGATCTTTAAAAGGAATACAGACGATGATGGTGAAAAGTCACCATTAAGAAAAACTCGACTTATCGCAAAGATGTTTCCGACAAGTTCAAAGAATTGACTATGATGAGACTTTTCAATCGTAGCGATGCTAAAAGTCTCTTGGAATTAGGTTAGTAGTTGCTGCATTATTTTTGAAATATTGCACATAGGATGTCAAAACATTGTTTCCTCGATGGTTTCCTTGAGAAAAGGTTGTATGTGATACAACCAGAAGGTTTTGTCGATCCTAAGGATACTGACAAGTATGCAAGGTCCAGCGATCCTTCTATGGAATGGTGCAAGCATCTCGGAGTTGGAATATACGCTTTGATGAGATGATCAAAGCTTTTTGGTTTATACAAGGTTTATGAGAAACTTGTATTTCCAAAGAAGTGAGTGGGAGCACTATAGAATTTCTGATAACTATATGTGGTTGACATATTGTTGATTGGAAGTAATGTAGAATTTCTATAAAGCATACAAGGTTGTTTGAAAGGAGTTTTTCAAAAGGAATACCTGGATAGAGCTACTTGAACATTGAGCATCAAGATCTATAGAGATAGATCAAAATGCTAAATAGTACTTTCAATGAAATGCATGCCTTGACAGGTTTTTGAAGGAGTTCGAAATAGATCAGCAAAGAAGGAGTTCTTGGCTATGTTGTAAGGTGTGAATTTGAGTAAGACTCAAGACCCGACCACGGTAGAAGAAAGAGAAAGGACGAAGGTCGTCCCCTATGCCTTCGCCATAGACTCTAAAGTATGCCATGTTGTGTACCGCACCTTATGTGTGCCTTGCCACAAGTCTGTTAAGAGGTACAGAGAGTTATCCAGGATTGAATCACTAAACAACGGTCAAAGTTATCCTTAGTAACTAATGGACTAAGGAATTTTTGTCTCGATTATGGAGGTGATTAAAAGAGTTCATGGTAAAGGATAACGTTGATGCAAGCTTTGACACTAATCTGAATAAACTCTGAGTAGTAAAACGGATTCGTATAGTAGAGTAGATATTTGGAATATTTCTGAATAGCACATAGTAGCAGCATCTATAAGATGACATAAAGAATTGTAAAACTCACACGGATCTGAAAAGGTTCAGAACCGTTGACTAAAACCTCTCTCACAAGTAAGACGTGATCAAACCCCAGAACTATATGGGTGTTAGGATTCGCTAAATTCACATAGTGATGTGAACTAGATTATTGACTCTAGTGCAAGTGGGAGACTATTGGATATATGCCCTAGAGGCAATAATAAATTAGTTATTATTATATTTCTTTGTTCATGATAATCTTTTATTATCCATGCTATAATTGTATTGATTGGAAACTCAAATACATGTGTGGATACATAGACAACATACTGTCCCTAGTGAGCCTCTAGTTGACTAGTTCGTTGATCAAAGATGGTCAAGGTTTCCTGGCCATAGGGAAGTGTTGTCACTTGATAACGGGATCACATCATTAGGAGAATCATGTGATGGACAAGACCCAAATTATAAACGTAGCATGTGATCGTATCATTTTGTTGCTATAGTTTTCTGCGTGTCAAGTATTCATTCCTGTGACCATGAGATCATGTAACTCACTGACACCGGAGGAATACCTTGTGTGTATCAAACATCACAACGTAACTGGGTGACTAAAAAGGTGCTCTCCCGGTATCTCCGAAGGTGTCCGTTGAGTTAGCATGGATCAAGACTGGGATTTGTCACTCCGTGTGACTGAGAGGTATCTCGGGGCCCACTCGGTAATACGACATCACACATAAGCCTTGCAAGCAATGTGACTCAAGTGTGAGTCATGGGATCTTGTATTACGGAACAAGTAAAGAGTCTTGCCGGTAATGAGATTGAAATAGGTATAGGGATACCGACGATCAAATCTCGGGCAGGTAATATACCGAAGGACAAAGGGAATGTTATGCAGGATTATATGAATCCTTGGCACAGAGGCTCAACCGATAAGATCTTCGTAGAATATGCAGGATCCAATATGGGCATCCAGATCCCGCTATTGGATATTGACCGAGGAGTGTCTCGGGTCATGTATACATAGTTCTCGAACCCGCAGTGTCTGCACACTTAAGGTACGATGATGTTTTAGTATAGTTGAGTTATATGTGTTGGTGACCAAAGGTTGTTCGGAGTCCCAGATGAGATCACGGACGTCACGAGGGTTTCCGGAATGGTCCGGAAATGAAGATTGATATATAGGAAGTTGGTGTTTGGATTCCGGAAGGTTTTTGGGGCATTGCCGGCAGTGATGAATGGGTTCCGAGGGCCCACTGGGTGGGCCCACCACGCCCCAAGGAGTCCATGTGGGTTTATTGGATGTACAAATAAGGTATAATGGGTTGACAAAGTCATCCAAGGAAAGCCCGTGAGGAAAAAGTGTAAAATCCAAAAGAGGTGGGAAAATAAGGAAGGATTCCTAATCCAAGTGGGGTTGGAGAAGGACTCCTCCCTCCCACTTCGGATGACCCAAGGAAGGCCTCCTTTGGCCGGCGCCCTAGGACTTTGCCCCACCCCTTGGATCCTCCTATATATACTAGATGTTTAGGTCTGTTTGAGACACAACTTTGCCACGTGCAATTCAAACCTACACCTCGTAGTTCTTCCTCTAGATTAGATTTCTGCGGAGCTCGGGCGGAGCCCTGCAGGGATAGATCATCACCAACACCGGCGCGCCATCACGCTACCGGAGAACTCATCTACTTCTCCGTCTCTCTTGCTATATCAAGAAGGCCGAGATCCTCATCGAGCTATACGTGTGCTGAACGCGGAGGTCTCGTCCGTTCGGCACTAGATCGGAACGGAATGTGGGACGAATCGTTGGACGACGGTGATTTGAATCACGAAGCTGTACCACTACATCAACCGTGTTTCTTAACGCTTCCCTCTTAGCGATCTACAATGGTATGTGGATCCAATCTCCTCTCGTAGATGAACATCACCATGATAGCTCTTCGTGTGCTTAGGAAATTTTTTGTTTCCCATGCAATGTTCTCCAACAGGTTCACTCTTCCCAACCGCTTTTTCACCCGAACTTTCCAGGAGGACAAGTCATTGGTGAACGTCACCATCGCCTTCTCATTTATGTTTGTCATGATGGGGTCGTCCCATGGCTCTTTATATTCCTTTTCATTCCAGCCGGTCAACATGAACCTATTGTGCAACTTCTTTAGGAGCATGTGCTCCATATGTGGTATCTGCTTCAACCTCTCGTCGTTGATATTGGTGGTTTCCCCGAGGATGCATCCAAGTTGATTGCCCCAGCACTTGCCCGCTTCCTCTGGCGCTGGTGGCTCTAACTTCAAGGGGTGAATCTCTGTGACCACAATTTGTCCGATGCCAAGCTCGTTTGGTTTTCGTGTCCTCTTCTTCTTCGGTGCTTTACCGGCTACGACATCATCGTTGCCGGTCTCGGGGGCGGTGTCGGTGCTGGTGCCGGTATCGGCGCCGGGGTCGGGGTTGGGACCACTGCCGTCACCATGCAACCCCATCTGGTGTTCGTCCAGGTAATCGAAATAGTGATTTGCTGCCTCCATGGGGTGTGCGGAGTGAGCAGAACCACCCACGACTTCAGCGTCGGTAGACATGTTTCATATGCAACAATTGTAAATATAAGATATAATGAAGAGAAAAAGGGGGCCTATATTTGGTCGGAATGTCGATTCATTCCCCTTCCGGCAAATCCCGGGTACTCCATATGTCCTAGTTTCTAGCACAAGTCATGCCGAAAATTTCGGCATGACCTTTGCTAAAAAGTGGACATATGGAGCGCCTGAAATTTGCCGGAACGGAAATGAATCAACATTCCGGCAAAACATAGGCCACTCAGATACCATGAGGATAATAAATGGAATTCTCTTGACACCATCACAAGATTAATTAGACAAATATAAACAGAAAATAATAAATGGAATTCTCTTGACACCATCACAAGTACTAGCAAAGGGATGCAATGACCTACGCCGAATCAGAGAAAGGCAAATTGTTTCACTAGGGAAAAATATTTTCTTGCCACATTTTTTGCCCACTAGTTCAAAACATCAAACTTTCTGCCCACTAGTTCAAAATTAGTGTATCAAACTACGTTTTTTTATCAAAATGCATGTGAAAGCCTGCTGCCGAAGAGCACCTTGCCAGGGGGGGTCGGGTACCTGCTGCCGAAGAGCACTGTCAGAGAGAGAGAAAGGTGGGGGGGGTCGGTTACCTGCTAGGGCCTCACCTCATCCCTAGCCGGCAGGTAGGGGCGGCGGCGCCGATGGGAGAGCTCGGGGCGGTGACGGCGATGCTGGGTGGAGTCAGGGGCGGCATGGGGAGGAGTCAGGGGCGGCGCAGGGAGGAGTCAGGGCGGTGCTGGGGTGACGGGGATGCTGGGTGGACACGGGCGGCGGGGGGAGGAATTGGGGAAGAAACAGGGGCGACAGGGAGGAATTGGGGACTTAGCGCACGCGTCGGTTAACTCAAACTAGCGGTAGCCTTGTTTAGTTCCAGCGCTAATGCTATAGCAGTTAGCAGTAGCGCTGGTTTGGTACCAGCGCTACTGCTAAGTAGCAGTAGCGCTTGTACCGACCCAGCGCTACTTCTAACTTTCTTTCCTTTATCATTATTACTTTCTTTTTATTATGTTTCTTTATTACTTTCTTTTTATTAATTTTCTTTTCTTTTTATTATTTTTCTTTCCTTTTCTGTTTACTTTACTTTTCTTTTTATTATTTGTTTTTCTCCCGACAACGACGGTGTCTCCCTCTCCCCCAATGCGCGAATATCACCGGAACAATGCATGTGGTAACATATCAGTTGACCGATAACGGTTACTTAAGTGCGTACACAAAATAGATACAAATATATAATTGTAGGTTTCTGAACAGCTGTGTCAACGACGTTTCACATTGAGCTTCTTCCCTTTCTTGTTCGTTGCCGAGTAATTGAGCCCCTCCTTGTGACTTTTCCGGAGCCATAGAGTACGATCTATCCGCCGCCATGTAGTCTTGATTCTTCTTTTCACGTGTGCTTCATCGTCATCGTCATCTTCCCTCATCGGGTTGCCGTATTGGTCATAGTCTTCCTCGTTACCGGCTCCATCCATTCCGACGATGCTCCTTTTGGATCTCCTCACGACAACACGGCTGGGATTAGAGAGGTTGGTTATGAATAAGCATTGTGTCACGTCCTTAGCGTGCACCCATGGCTCATTTTTGGCGATGATGTTAATGTTCATGAGAGTGCTCTTCGCCTCGGGTATAGACATGGTGGTGAAATACTTGTTTTCTCTTACGACGTCCTTGGCCCATCTGACATGGAACATCATCGCATCGTGCATTCCAGCATAGTCAAGCTCCCAGATCTCTTCGACCCTTCCGTAGAATCTTTCAGTTGTGCCGTTGGCGTCGGTCACACATTGAATTGTCACCCCGGAGTTCTGGTAATCACTGTCCATGTCTTTGGCCTCCGTGTAGAACGTGTACCCATTGATATCATAGGACTCATAGGTCGCGATCTTGGGCGCAGGTCCATGTGCTAAGGCGTGTATGAGCAATCCGTCCGAATTGCCCTCTTCCGGGGGATTTTCAAGAACTTGATCTTTCAACCAACGCAAGAAAGTAGCGTTGTGCTCTACAGTAACTTCGTCATCCGTCTTGAGCATCCCCTTATCACGGTACTTCTTTGCGATGCTTTCTTTGTGTCGTGCCACATAATCATCTACCACATCTAGGTGTTGTAGCACTACTAAGTTAGCCCTGTCAAAGTCGTTCCGTCGATCCGAGTAGTCCACGTGCAATTCCCTCCGGCCGTTGTTGTGACCATCTCCTTCGAGCTTCCCATCGTGCTTCTTGACGGGCAAACAAACAACAGGGTCTCCGACGCTTATATAATTCTCGCAAAAGGAGACGCACTCATGCGTCAGATACCCCTAGGTGATGCTCCCTTCGGGACGGGACTTGTTAAGAACGAATCCTTTGATGACCCCATTCATCCTCTCGAACGACATCATGCTGTGAAGGAATGTCGGCCCGAGGTCGATGATGTCGTCCACGATGTGGACACACAGATACACCATGACGTCAAAGAACGCGAGCGGGAAGTACATCTCAAGCTCACATAGTATGACAACGATCTCTTTATGTAGCCTTCAGAGCTGCTTCACACTTATGGACTTTTGAGAGATAACATCGAAGAAGTTGCAGAGACGAATAAGCATGTCACGGATGTGCTTGTCCATTATCCCTCTAATGGCAACCAGGAGTATCTGCATCATCATCACGTGACAGTCATGAGACTTCATCCTGCTGAACCTTTTCTTCTTGGGGTCTAGAAATCTGCTTATCTTCCCACAGTACTCGGAACTGACTTTCATTCCCATAAGGCACTTGATGAATTGATCGATCTCCTCCGGACTTAAGGTGAAGCAAGAAGGGGGACAACAATTCTCCTCCTTCTTGTTGACTTTTCTGCCCCTTTCCCCCTCCTCTGTCTCGGTATCCGTCTCCTCCATCAACTTTTTACGGTGGATGTCTTTCCTGATCTTCAAATCTTCCAAGTCTTTCCTTGCCTTCGGCCCATCCTTGGTCTTCTCCGGCATGTTCATCAGTGTGCCAAGCAAGCTCTCGAGGACATTCTTCGTGATATGCATGTGATCAAGGCAATGAGGCGTGTCGTGATTGGGCCAGTACTCCAAGTCCCAGAAAACAGACCTTGTTTTCCATACCTTCATGAGCGGCTCTCGCGCCTTTTTGATCGTTCCCGGCGCGGGGCATTGTTCCCAGTTTCTCAACAGCTCGTCGATTTCGGCGCCGCTCCTCTTACGTGGAGGTCCTCGAAGCTTAGCCAACCCATTGAATAGATCTCCACGCTTTCTCCATGGGTCATCCTTCTCGAGCCATCTATCATGCCCCATGTACACGATTTTCCCAGACCCGCCATCTCTCGTTGACGTAAGCTGCTGAGACGTTGTATCATCCATGCACCTCGTGCATTCGTAGTATCCGTGGCACACCTGGCCTGAGGTGTACCCGTAACCGATATAGTCGTGCACCATCGTCATCAGCGTGACTCTCATATGGAAATACTCTCATATGCCGGTGATTTCCATAACGTGTCTACCTCCTCTTGTAGAAGCCCCATATACAGGTTAATATTGTTTCCCGGTTGTTTTGGCCCTTGAATCAGCATGCACATGTGTATGTACTTTGTCTTCATGCACTTCCATGGGGGGAGGTTGTACATCCATACAAACACAGGCCATGTGATGTGGTTGGTGTTCTGGTTTCCAAACGAATTCATGCCATCGGTACTTGCACCAAGCACGATGTTCCTTGGATCTTCTTTAGCAAATCCATTTACGGTGTTGAATGATCTCCACTGGCTACCTTCTACAAGGTGTATCAGCCTCGGATCATCTCCATCGTCGGGCTTCTTCCTCTCCGCGTGCTAGCGCATGAGCTTTGCTTCCTTAGGATCTATGAAATACCACTGCATACGGGGAGTGATAGGAAAGTACCATACAACTTTCTGATGAGCTTACTTTCCTGCCTTCTTGTATCAAGAAGCATTGCACACTAGACAGTTGGTTTTTTCCGCGTGGTCCCCCCAATAAATGATGCAATCATTGATGCATGTGTAGTACCTAATGTGCGGCAAATCAAAAAGGCAAACGATTTTCTTGGCCTCCTCGACACTACTATGACACAGGTTCCCCGCGGGAAGAACTTTATTATGTAGATACTTCAAATGCTCATCGAGGCTTTTGTCTATCCATTTGTTTTTTGCCTTCGTCTTTGGAAGTTCGAGCATGAAACTCAAGAGGGTCACCTCGGGATGGCAACCGTCATACAATGGAGTCCTCGAGTCCACTTCAAGTTGAGCCAGCTTGGCCTCCTCTCTAGAAGCAGCTCTCTCGCTAGTCGTACTCTCGTGAAGGAGGTCTTGAACATGAGGATCTTGCACAACTGCACTTAGTAGCGTCGAAGACTGCGGCATGACCAATGCCTCTTCTCCGCCATGTCCATACTCTTCTTCACCATGTCCGGAATCTTCTCCAGTGCCGTCATTTCCGGAATCTTCCCCGCCGCCATGTCCGGCACCATCGTCTTCGTGTCGATTGGTCATCTCTTCGTCTAGCCCCATGTCGTTATTCCCTGCCATTTGGACGTCCTCATCATCATCACCTTCTTCACTTATCCTTCGAGTATAGCCATCCATGAAACCATTCATCAGCAGGTGTGATGACCCACAAGTATAGGGGATCTATCGTAGTCCTTTTGATAAGTAAGAGTGTCGAACCCAACGAGGAGCAAAAGGATCTGACAAGTGGCTTTCAGCAAGGTAATATCTGCAAGCACTGAAATTATCGGTAACAAGTGGTTGTGTGGTGAGATGATTCATAGCAAGTAGCAAGCAACAGAAGTAACAACGGTGCAGCAAAGTGGCCCAATCCCTTTTGTAGCAAGGGACAAGCCTGGACAAAGTCTTATAGGAGGTAAAACTCTCCCGAGGACACATGGGAATTTCTGTCAAGCTAGTTTTCATCATGTTCATATGATTCACGTTCGTTACTTTCATAGTTTGATATGTGGGTGGACCGGCGCTTGGGTACTGCCCTTACTTGGACAAGCATCCCAGTTATGATTAACCCCTCTCGCAAGCATCCGCAACTACGAAAGAAGAATTAAGGCAAAGTCTAACCATAGAATTAAACTAGTGGATCTAAATCAGCCCCTTACTCTAGCAACCCATCATCTACTTACTACTTCCCAATGCCTTCCTCTAGGCCCAAATAATGGTGAAGTGTTATGTAGTCGATGTTCGCATAACACCACTAGAGGAGAGGCAACATACAACACATCAAAATATCGAACGAATACCAAATTCACATGACTACTTATAACATGACTTATCCCATGTCCTCAGGAAGAAAAGTAACTACTCATAAAGCATAATCATAATCATGACCAGAGAGGTAATGAGTAGCATCAAAGATTTGAACATATAATCTTCCACCAAGTAATCCAACTAGCATCAACTACAGAGAGTAATTAAGACTACTAGCAACCTTACAAGTACCAATCGGAGTCGCAAGACGGAGATTGGTTACAAGAGATGAACTAGGGTTTGGAGATGAGATGGTGCTGACGAAGATGTTGACGGTGACAAGTCCCCTCCGATGAGAGGAGTGTTGGTGATGACGATTGCGACGATTTCCCCCTCCGGGAGGGAAGTTTCCCCGGCAGGATCGTCCTGCCGGAGCTCTAGATTGGTTCTGCTCAAGTTCCGCCTCGTGGTGGCGGCGAATCCTCCGAAAAGCCTCCTCCTGATTTTTTTCTGGAACGAAACCCTTCTTGTAGCAAAAGGGGGGAGCTAGAGGGCCAAGTGGGAGCCCACAAGCCCCCTAGGCGTGGCCAGGGGGAGGCCACGCCTAGCAGGCTTGTGGCCTCCTGCTGGCGCCCCTCTGGTACTTCTTCGGCCCAGTATTTTTTATAAATCCCAAAAAAAATCCTCGTTGATTTTCACGACTTTTGGAGTTGCGGAGAATAGGTATGTCAAACTTGCTCCTTTTTCAGGCCAGAATTCCAGCTGCCGGCATTCTCCCTCTTCATGTAAACCTTGCAAAATAAGAGAGAAAAGGCATAAGTATTGTACCTTGAAGTGTAATAACAGCCCAAAAAGCTATAAATATCAACATGAAAGCATGATGCAAAATGGACGTATCAACTCGCCCTAGCTTAGACCTCGCTTGTCCTCAAGCGAAAGCCGAGATCAATAAACATGCCCACATGTTTAGAGAGAGAGGTGTCGACAAAACAAGATACGGACATGCAGGCATCATGATCATATTCAGAACAACAATACCATCATATCAACTCTTATACTAAAGTGACAATTCCTTCTCAAAGTAAAGCATGGATCAAGAACCTTACAGAGAATTAACCGATAGCCTTTAGTCATTGAAGCAATTGCAATTTATCACAACAACAGAAAGAGTAAAATAAGAGCTTGCAAAGCAAATCGACATACTCAATCATCCTTTCGTTCTCTACAATTGCTACAACTCGCGTGGTACTCATGAGATCAAAGTTTTAGTTGGACACAGAGAAAGATAGGGGCTTATAGTTTCGCCTCCTAACCATTTACCTGAAGGGTAATGTCAACAATAATAATTCATGAATACTTACCTCCAAGTTGACATATGAATATAGATATTTCCCAAGCACATGACGTTAGCCAAGATAAAGGCTAAAATAAGTAATTGGTGAAGATCACCATGACTCTTTCAAGGGCAAAAAGTAAAGGTACAATATAGGCCCTTCTCAGAGGGAAGCAGAGGTTGTCATGCGCTTTTGACGTTTGGATGTGTGTCCTCTTAGTGTGGAGGAACGTCACTTTATATTGCCTCCTGTGATAAAGAACTTTATTATGCAGTCCATCGCCTTTATGTCTTCCTCATCACAGGTTCGTACAAAGCTTATTTTCCACACACTAATAGATCATACATATTTGGGGAGCAATTTTTATTGTTTGTGTTGGGGAACATCGCATGGGAAACAAAAATTTTCCTACGCGCACGAAGACCTATCATGGTGATGTCCATCTACGAGAGGGGATGAGTGATCTACGTACCCTTGTAGATTGTACAGCAGAAGCGTTAGTGAACGCGGTTGATGTAGTGGAATGTCCTCACGTCCCTCGATCCGCCCCGCGAACAATCCCGCGATCTAGTACCGAACGGACGGCACCTCCGCGTTCAGCACACGTACAGCTCGACGATGATCTCGGCCTTCTTGATCCAGCAAGAGAGACGGAGAGGTAGAAGAGTTCTCCGGCAGCGTGACGGCGCTCCGGAGGTTGGTGATGACCTTGTCTCAGCAGGGCTCCGCCCGAGCTCCGCAGAAACGCGATCTAGAGGAAAAACCGTGGAGGTATGTGGTCGGGCTGCCGTGGAAAAGTCGTCTCAAATCAGCCCTAAAACCTCCGTATATATAGGTGGGAGGGAGGGGGCCTTGCCTTGGGGCTCAAGGAGCCCCAAGGGGGTCGGCCGAGTCCAAGGGGGAGGACTCTCCCCCCCAAACCGAGTTGGACTAGGTTTGGTGGGAGGGAGTCCCCCTTCCTTCCCACCTCCTCCTTTTTTTTCTTTATCTCTTGATTTTCTTCTCCTTGGCGCATAGGGCACTTGTGGGCTGTCCCACCAGCCCACTAAGGGCTGGTGTGTCTCCCCCAAGGCCTATGGGCTTCCCCGGGGTGGGTTGCCCCCCCCCCGGTGAACCCCCGGAACCCATTCGTCATTCCCGGTACATTCCCGGTAACTCCGAAAACCTTCCGGTAATCAAATGAGGTCATCCTATATATCAATCTTCGTTTCCGGACCATTCTGGAAACCCTCGTGACGTTCGTGATCTCATCCGGGACTCCGAACAACATTCGGTAACCAACCATATAACTCAAATACGCATAAAACAACGTCGAACCTTATGTGTGCAGACCCTGTGGGTTCGAGAACTATGTAGACATGACCCGAGAGACTCCTCGGTCAATATCCAATAGCGGGACCTGGATGCCCATATTGGATCCTACATATTCTATGAAGATCTTATCGTTTGAACCTCAGTGCCAAGGATTCATATAATCCCGTATGTCATTCCCTTTGTCCTTCGGTATGTTACTTGCCCGAGATTCGATCGTTAGTATCCGCATACCTATTTCAATCTCGTTTACCGGCAAGTCTCTTTACTCGTTCCGTAATATAAGATCCCGCAACTTACATTAAGTTACATTGCTTGCAAGGCTTGTGTGTGATGTTGTATTACCGAGTGGGCCCCGAGATACCTCTCCGTCACACGGAGTGACAAATCCCAGTCTTGATCCATACTAACTCAACGAACACCTTCGGAGATACCTGTAGAGCATCTTTATAGTCACCCAGTTACGTTGCGACGTTTGATACACACAAAGCATTCCTCTGGTGTCCATGAGTTATATGATCTCATGGTCATAGGAACAAATACTTGACACGCAGAAAACAGTAGCAACAAAATGACACGATCAACATGCTACGTCTATTAGTTTGGGTCTAGTCCATCACATGATTCTCCTAATGATGTGATCCCGTTATCAAGTGACAACACTTGCCTATGGCCAGGAAACCTTGACCATCTTTGATCAACAAGCTAGTCAACTAGAGGCTTACTAGGGACAGTGTTTTGTCTATGTATCCACACAAGTATTGTGTTTCCAATCAATACAATTATAGCATGGATAATAAACGATTATCTTGAACTAAGAAATATAATAATAACTAATTTATTATTGCCTCTAGGGCATATTTCCAACAGTCTCCCACCTGCACTAGAGTCAATAATCTAGTTCACATCACCATGTGATTTCAACGAATCTAACACCCATATAGTTATGGGGTCTGATCACGTCTTGCTCGTGAGAGAGGTTTTAGTCAACGGTTCTAAAACTTTCAGATCCGTGCGTTCTTTACAAATATTTATGTCATCTTACAGATGCTGCTACTACATGCTATTCGGAAATGCTCCAAATATCCACTCTACTATATGAATCCGTTTCACTACTCATAGTTATTCGGATTAGTGTCAAAGCTTGCATCGACGTAACCCTTTACGACGAACTCTTTAACCACCTCCATAATCGAGAAAAGTTCCTTAGTCCATTAGTTACTAAGGATAAATTTTGACCGCTGCTAGTGATTCAATCATGGATCACTCTCTGTACCTCTCAACAGATTTTGAGTCAAGGCACACATCAGGTGCGGTACACAGCTTGGCATACTTTAGATTCTACGGCTAAGGCATAGAAGACGACCTTTCGTCTATTCTCTTTATTCTGCCGTGGTCGGGTTTTGAGTCTTACTCAAATTCACACCTTACAACGCAACCAAGAACTCCTTATTTGCTTATCTATTTTGAACTCTTTCAAAAACTTGTCAAGGCATGCATCTTGTTGAAACTTCTATTAAGCGCTTTCGATGTATCTCCATAGATCTTTGATGCTCAACGTTCAAGTAGCGTAATCCAGGTACTCCTTTGAAAACTTCTTTCAAACAACCTTGTATGCTTTACAGAAATTCTACATTACTTCTGATCCACAAAATGTCAACCACATATACCTATCAGAAATTCTATAGTGCTCCCACTCACTTCTTTGGAAATACAAGTTTCTCATAAACCTTGTACAAACCCAAAATCTTTGATCATCTTATCAAAGTGTATATTCCAACTCCGAGATGCTTGCACCAGTCCATTGAAGGATCACTGGAGCTTGCTTACTTGCTAGTATCTTTAGGATCGACAAAACCTTCTGGTTGTATCACATACAATGTTTGCTCAAGGAAACCGTCGAGAAAACAATGTTTTGACATCCTACGTGCAATATTTCATAAATAATGCATCAACAACTAACATAATTCTAACAGACCTTTAGCATCGCTATGAGTGAGAAAGTCTCATCATAGTCAACTGTTTGATCTTATCGAAAACATCTTTGCGACAAGTCGAGCTTTTCTTAATAGTGACTTGTCACCATCATTGTCTGTCTTCCTTTCAAAGATCCATTTTTACTCAATAGTCCTATGACCATCAAGTAGTTCTTCCAAAGTCTACACTTTGTTTCCATACATGGATCCTCTCTCGGATTTCATGGCTTCCAGCCATTTGTCGGAATCCGGGCCCACCATTGATTTCTCCATAACTCGTAGGTTCATTGTTGCTCAACAACATGACCTCCAAGATAGGGTTACCGTACCACTCTGTAGTAGTACGCGACCTTGTCAACCTACGAGGCTTGTAGTAACTTGATTCGATGCTCGATGATCAACATCATCAGCTGTCACTTCAATTGGTGTAGGCGCCATAGGAACAACTTCCTACGCCCTGCTACACACTGGTTGAAGTGATGGTTCAATAACCTCATCAAGTTCTACCACCCTCCCACTCAATTCTTTCGAGAGAAACCTTTCCTCGAGAAAGGATCCGTTTCTAGAAACAAACACTTTGCTTTCGGATCTGAGATAGGAGATGTACCCAACTGTTTTGGATATCCTATGAAGATGCATTTATCCGCTTTGGGTTTGAGCTTATCAGACTGAAACTTTTTCACATAAGTGTCGAAACCACAAACTTTCAAGAAATGACAGTTTAGATTTCTCTAAACCTCAGTCTATACTGTGTCATCTCAACGGAAATACGCGGTGCCCTATTTAAAGTGAGTGCGGTTGTCTCTAATGCATAACCCATAAACGATAGTGGTAATTCGATAAGAGACATCACAGTATGCACCATACCAAATAGTGCGTGGCTATGACGTTCAGACACATCATCACACTATGATGTTCCAGGTGGCATGAACTGTGAAACAATTTCCACATTGTCTTAACTGTGTACCAAAACTCGTAACTCAGATATTCATTTCCATGATCATATCGTAGACAGTTTATCCTCTTGTTACGACGAACTTCACTCTGAAACGGAATTGAACTTTTCAACATTTTAGACTTGTGATTCATTAAGTAAATACTCTTGTATCTACTCAAATCGTCAGTGAAGTAAGAACATAATGATATCCACTGCGTGCCTCGGCACCCATTGGACTGCATACATCAAAATGTATCACTTCCAACAAGTTACTATCTTATTTCATCTCAATGAAAACAAGGCCTTGCTCATGTGGTATGATTCGCATGTCACTAGTGATTCGAAATCAGGTGAGTACAAAGATCCATCAGCATGGAGCCTCTTCATGCAATTTATACTAACATGACGCAAGCGGCAGTGCCACAAGTAAGTGGTACTATCATCATCAACTCGTATCTTTTGGCACCAATATCATGAACATGTGTAACACTACGATCGAGATTCAATAAACCATTGAAGGTGATTATTCAAGAAAATAGAGTAACCGTTATTCTCTTTAAATGAATAATTGTATTGCAATAAACACGATCCAATCATGTTCATGCTTGACGCAAGCACCAAATAACAATTATTTAGGTTTAACACCAATCCCGATGGTAGAGGGAGCGTGCGACGTTTGATCATATCAATCTTGGAAACACTTCCAACACGTATCGTCACCTCGCCTTTAGCTAGTCTCCATTTATGCCGTAGCTTTCATTTCGCGTCACTAATCACTTAGCAACCGAACCGGTATCCAATACCCTCGTGCTACTAGGAGTACTAGTAAAGTACACATCAACATCATGTATATCAAATACACTTCTTTCGACTTTTGCCAGCCTTCTTATCTACCAAGTATCTTGAGTTGCTCTGCCTCAGTGATTGTTCCCCTCATTACAGAAGCACTTAGTCTCGGGTTTGGGTTTAATCTTGGGTCTCTTCATTAGTGCAGCAACTGTTTTGCCGTTTCACGAAGTATCCCTTCTAGCCCTTGCTTTTCTTGAAACTTAGTGGTTTTACAAACCATCAACTATTGATGCTCCTTCTTGATTTCTACTTTCGCAGTGTCAAACATCGCGAATCGCTCAAGGATCATTGTATGTATCCTTGATATGTTATAGTTCATCATGAAGCTCTCACAGCTTGGTGGCAGTGACTTTGGAGAACTATCACTATCTCATCTGGAAGATTAACTCCCACTTGATTCAAGCGATTGTCGTACTCAGACAATCTGAGCACATGCTCAACGATTGAGCCTTTTCTCCTGTGATTTGTGGACAAAGAATCTTGTCGGAGGTCTCGTACCTCTTAACAAGGGCACAAGCATGAAATCACAATTTCATCTCTTTAGAACATCACTTATGTTCCGTGACGTTTTACAACGTTTTCGGCGCCTTGCTTCTAAGCCAAGTATTTTTGTACTGAACTATCGTGTAGTCATCAGAAACGTGTATGTCGGATGTTCACAGCATCCACAGACGACGCTCGAGGTGCAGCACACCGAGTGGTGCATTTAGGACATAAGCCTTTTGTGCAGCAACGAGGACAATCCTCGGTTTTACAGACTCAGTCTGCAAAGTTTGCTACTATCAACTTTCAACTAAATTTTCTCTAGGAACATATAAAACAGTAGAGCTATAGCGCAAGCTACATCGTAATTCGCAAAGACCATTAGACTATGTTCATGACAATTAGTTCAGTTAATCATATTACTTAAGAACTCCCACTTAAAAAGTACATCTCTCTAGTCATTTGAGTGGTACATGATCCAAATCCACTATCTCAAGTCCGATCATCACGTGAGTCGAGAATAGTTTCAGTGGTAAGCATCTCTATGCTAATCATATCAACTATAAGATTCATGCTCGACCTTTCGGTCTCATGTGTTCCAAGGCCATGTCTGCACATGCTAGGCTCGTCAAGCTTAACCCGAGTGTTCCGAGTGCGCAACTGTTTTGCACCCGTTGTATGTGAACGTTGAGTCTATCACACCCGATCATCACGTGGTGTCTCGAAACGACGAACTGTAGCAACGGTGCACAGTCGGGGAGAACACAATTTCGTCTTGAAATTTTAGTGAGAGATCACCTCATAATGCTACCGTCGTTCTAAGCAAAATAAGGTGCATAAAAGTATTAACATCACATGCAATTTATAAGTGACATGATATGGCCATCATCACGTGCTTCTTGATCTCCATCACCAAAGCACCGGCACGATCTTCTTGTCACCGGCATCACACCATGATCTCCATCATCATGATCTCCATCAACGTGTCGCCATCGGGGTTGTCGTGCTACTCATGCTATTACTACTAAAGCTACGTCCTAGCAAAATAGTAAACGCATCTGCAAGCACAAACGTTAGTTATAAAGACAACCCTATGGCTCCTGCCGGTTGCCGTACCATCGACGTGCAAGTCGATATTATCTATTACAACATGATCATCTCATACATCCAATATATCACATCACATCGTTGGCCATATCACATCACAAGCATACCCTGCAAAAACAAGTTAGACGTCCTCTAATTTTGTTGTTGCATGTTTTACGTGGTGACCATGGGTATCTAGTAGGATCGCATCTTACTTATGCAAACACCACAACGGAGATATATGATTTGCTATTTAACCTCATCCAAGGACCTCCTCGGTCAAATCCGATTCAACTAAAGTTGGAGAAACCGACACTTGCCAGTCATCTTTGTGTTGGAATTATGCCCTAGAGGCAATAATAAATGTATAGTTATTATTATAATTCCTGTATCAAGATAATAGTTTATTATCCATGCTATAATTGTATTGAATGAAGACTCATTTACATGTGTGGATACATAGACAAAACACCGTCCCTAGCATGCCTCTAGTTGGCTAGCCAGTTGATCAATGATAGTCAGTGTCTTCTGATTATGAACAAGGTGTTGTTGCTTGATAACTGGATCACGTCATTGGGAGAATCACGTGATGGACTAGACCCAAACTAATAGACGTAGCATGTTGATCGTGTCATTTTGTTGCTACTGTTTTCTGCGTGTCAAGTATTTATTCCTATGACCATGAGATCATATAACTCACTGACACCGGAGGAATGCTTTGTGTGTATCAAACGTCGCAACGTAACTGGGTGACTATAAAGATGCTCTACAGGTATCTCCGAAGGTGGTAGTTGAGTTAGTATGGATCAAGACTGGGATTTGTCACTCCGTGTGACGGAGAGGTATCTCGGGGCCCACTCGGTAATACAACATCACACACAAGCCTTGCAAGCAATGTAAGTTAGTGTAAGTTGCGGGATCTTGTGTTACGGAACGAGTAAAGAGACTTGCCGGTAAACGAGATTGAAATAGGTATGCGGATACTGACGATCGAATCTCGGGCAAGTAACATACCGAAGGACAAAGGGAATGACATACGGGATTATACGAATCCTTGGCACTGAGGTTCAAACGATAAGATCTTCGTAGAATATGTAGTATCCAATATGGGCATCCAGGTCCCGCTATTGGATATTGACCGAGGAGTCTCTCGGGTCATGTCTACATAGTTCTCGAACCCGCAGGGTCTGCACACTTAAGGTTCGACGTTGTTTTATGCGTATTTGAGTTATATGGTTGGTTACCGAATGTTGTTCGGAGTCCCGGATGAGATCACAGACGTCACGAGGGTTTCCGGAATGGTCCGGAAACGAAGATTGATATATAGGATGACCTCATTTGATTACCGGAAGGTTTTCGGAGTTACCGGGAATGTACCGGGAATGACGAATGGGTTCCGGGGGTTCACCGGAGGGGGGCAACCCACTCCGGGGAAGCCCATAGGTATTTGGGGGGGTCACACCAGCCCTTAGTGGGCTGGTGGGACAGCCCACCAAATCCTATGCGCCAAGGAAGAGAAAATATCAAAGGAAAGGAAAAAAAAAGGGAGAGGTGGGAAGGGGGAAGGACTCCCTCCCACCAAACCAAGTAGGACTCGGTTTGGGGGGGGAGAGTCCTCCCCCCTGGCTCGGCCGACCCCTTGGGGTTCCCTTGGACCCCAAGGCAAGGTCCCCCTCCCTCCTTCTATATATATGGGGCTTTTAGGGCAGATTTGAGACGACTTTCTCACGGCTGCCCGACCACATACCTCCATAGTTTTTCCTCTAGATCGTGTTTCTGCGGAGCTCAGGCGGAGCCCTGCTGAGACAAGATCATCACCAACCTCCGGAGCGCCGTCACGCTGCCGGAGAACTCTTCTACCTCTCCGTCTCTCTTGCTGGATCAAGAAGGCCGAGATCATCGTCGAGCTGTATGTGTGCTGAACGCGGAGGTGCCGTCCGTTCGGTACTAGATCGTGGGACTGATCGCGGGATTGTTCGCGGGGCGGATCGAGGGACGTGAGGACGTTCCACTACATCAACCGCGATCTCTAATCGCTTCTGCTGTACGATCTACAAGGGTACGTAGATCACTCATCCCCTCTCGTAGATGGACATCACCATGATAGGTCTTCGTGCGCGTAGGAAAATTTTTGTTTCCCATGCGACGTTCCCCAACAGTGGCATCATGAGCTAGGTTCATGCGTAGATGTCTTCTCGAGTAGAACACAAAAGGTTTTGTGGGCGGTGATGTGCGTTTTGCTGCCCACCTTAGTCTTTTCTTGATTCCGCGGTATTGTTGGATTGAAGCGGCTTGGACCGACATTACTCGTACGCTTACGAGAGACTGGTTTCATCGTTACGAGTAACCCCCTTTGCTCAAAGATGACTGGCAAGTGACGGTTTCTCCAACTTTAGTTGAATCGGATTTGACCGAGGAGGTCCTTGGATGAGGTTAAATAGCAACTCATATATCTCCGTTGTGGTGTTTGCGTAAGTAAGATGCGATCCTACTAGATACCCTTGGTCACCACGTAAAACACGCAACAACAAAATTAGAGGACGTCTAACTTGTTTTTGCAGGGTATGATTGTGATGTGATATGGCCAATGATGTGATGTGATATATTGGATGTATGAGATGATCATGTTGTAATAGAAATATCGACTTGCACGTCGATGGTACGACAACCGGCAGGAGCCATAGGGTTGTCTTTATACTAACATATGTGCTTGCAGATGCGTTTACTATTTTGCTAGGATGTAGCTTTAGTAGTGATAGCATAAGTAGCACGACAGCCCCGATGGCGACACGTTGATGGAGATCATGATGATGGAGATCATGGTGTGGCGCCGGTGACAAGAAGATCGTGCCGGTGCTTTGGTGATGGAGATCAAGAAGCACGTGATGATGGCCATATCATGTCACTTATGAATTGCATGTGATGTTAATCCTTTTATGCACCTTATTTTGCTTAGAACGACGGTAGCATTATGAGGTGATCTCTCACTAAAATTTCAAGACGAAATTGTGTTCTCCCCGACTGTGCACCGTTGCTACAGTTCGTCGTTTCGAGACACCACGTGATGATCGGGTGTGATAGACTCAACGTTCACATACAACGGGTGCAAAACAGTTGCGCACGCGGAACACTCGGGTTAAGCTTGACGAGCCTAGCATGTGTAGACATGGCCTCGGAACACATGAGACCGAAAGGTCGATCATGAATCATATAGTTGATATGATTAGCATAGGGATGCTTACCACTGAAACTACTCTCGACTCACGTGATGATCGGACTTGGGATAGTGTAAGTGGATCATGAACCACTCAAATGACTAGAGAGATGTACTTTTTGAGTGGGAGTTTAGCATATAATTTGATTATGTTGAACTCTAATTATCTTGAACATAGTCTAAGTCCACTTTGAATATATTTGTGTTGTAGATCATGGCTCACGCAAGTGTCATCCTCAATTTTAATACGTTCCTAGAGAAAGCTAAGTTGAAAGATGATGGAAGCAACTTTGTAGACTGGGCTCGTAATCTTAAGCTAATCTTACAAGCTGGAAAGAAGGATTATGTCCTTAATGCTGCGCTAGGAGATGAACCACCCGCTACGGCTGATCAGGATGTTAAGAACGCTTGGCTAGCACGTAAGGAGGACTACTCAATAGTTCAATGTGCAGTCTTGTATGGCTTAGAGCCGGGACTTCAACGTCGCTTTGAGCGTCATGGAGCATTTGAGATGTTCCAGGAGTTGAAGTTTATCTTTCAGAAGAACGCCCGGATCGAGAGGTATGAGACCTCCGATAAATTCTATGCTTGCAAGATGGAGGAAAGCTCGTCTGTCAGTGAACATGTGCTCAAGATGTCTGGGTACTCAAACCGTCTAGCTGAACTAGGGATTGAACTCCCGCAAGAAGCTATCACTGACAGAATCCTCCAATCACTGCCGCCAAGCTATAAATGCTTTGTGTTGAACTACAACATGCAAGGGATGAACAAGTCTCCCGGCGAGTTGTTTGCGATGCTGAAAGTCGCAGAGTTTGAACTCCGTAAAGAGCATCAAGTGTTGATGGTGAGCAAGACCACTAGTTTCAAGAGAAACGGCAAAGGCAAGAAGGGCAATTCGAAGAAGAGCGGCAAGCCTGTTGCCAATCCGCCGAAGAAACCCAAGGCTGGACCTAAGCCTGAAACAGAGTGCTTCTATTGCAAGGGTATGGGTCACTGGAAGCGCAATTGCCCCAAGTATCTGGCAGATAAGAAGGCGGGCAAAGAAAAATCAGGTATATTTGATATACATGTTATTGATGTGTACTTAACCGGCTCTCGTAGTAGTGCCTGGGTATTCGATACCGGTTCTGTTGCTCACATTTGCAACTCGAAACAGGAACTTCGGAATAGACGGAGGCTGGCGAAAGACGAAGTGACGATGCGCGTAGGAAACGGTTCCAAGGTTGATGCAATCGCCGTCGGCACCGTGTCACTTCAACTACCATCGGGATTAGTGATGAACTTAAATCATTGTTATTTAGTGCCTGCGTTGAGCATGAACATTATATCTGGATCTTGTTTATTGCGAGACGGTTACTCTTTTAAGTCTGAGAATAATGGTTGTTCTATTTCTATGAGTAACATCTTTTATGGTCATGCACCAAATGTGAGAGGATTGTTCATATTGAATCTTGATAGAGATACGCATGTACATAACATTGAGACCAAAAGAGTTAGAGTAAACAATGATAGCACCATATTTTTGTGGCACTGCCGCTTGGGTCATATTGGTGTAAAGCGCATGAAGAAACTCCATGCTGATGGACTTTTGGAGTCACTTGACTTTGATTCACTTGACACGTGCGAACCATGCCTCATGGGCAAGATGACTAAGACTCCGTTCTCCGGAACAATGGAGCGTGCAAGTGACTTGTTGGAAATCATACATACCGATGTGTGTGGTCCAATGAGCGTGGAGGCACGCGGCGGATATCGTTATTTTCTCACCTTCACTGACGATCTAAGTAGATATGGTTATGTCTACTTGATGAAGCACAAGTCTGAAACATTTGAAAAGTTCAAGCAATTTCAGAGTGAAGTGGAAAATCATCGTAACAAGAAGATCAAGTTCCTACGGTCTGATCGTGGGGGTGAGTATCTGAGTTTCGAGTTTGGTACTCACTTAAGACAATGTGGAATTGTTTCGCAGTTAACACCGCCTGGAACACCACAGCGTAATGGTGTGTCCGAACGTCGTAATCGTACTTTATTAGAAATGGTGCGATCTATGATGTCTCTTACTGATTTGCCGTTATCGTTTTGGGGTTATGCATTAGAAACAGGTGCATTCACTTTAAATAGGGCACCATCGAAATCCGTTGAGACGACACCATACGAACTGTGGTGTGGCAAAAGGCCAAAGTTGTCGTTTCTTAAAGTTTGGGGATGTGATGCTTATGTCAAAAAGCTTCAGCCTGAAAAGCTGGAACCCAAAGCGGAAAAATGCGTCTTCATAGGTTACCCAAAAGAGACAGTTGGGTACACCTTCTATCTCAAATCCGAAGGCAAAGTGTTTGTTGCTAAGAACGGAACTTTTCTCGAGAAGGAGTTTCTCTCGAGAGAATTGAGTGGGAGGAAGATAGAACTTGACGAGGTTGTCGAACCTCTCATCCCTCTGGATGGTGGCGCAGGGCAGGGGGAAACCTCTGTCATTGCGACGCCAGTTGAGGAGGAAGTTAATGATGATGATCATGAAACTCCAGTTCAAGTTTCTGTTGAACCACGCAGGTCGACGAGATCACGCGCTGCTCCAGAGTGGTACGGTGATCCCGTCTTATCGATCATGTTGTTAGACAACAATGAACCTGCAAATTATGAAGAAGCAATGGTGGGCCCAGATTCCAACAAATGGCTAGAAGCCATGAAATCCGAGATAGGATCCATGTATGAGAACAAAGTGTGGACTTTGGAGATACTACCTGAGGGCCGCAAGGCTATTCGGAACAAATGGATCTTTAAGAAGAAGACGGACGCTGACGGTAATGTGACCGTTTATAAAGCTCGACTTGTGGCAAAGGGTTTTTCACAAGTTCCAGGAATTGACTACGATGAGACTTTCTCTCCCGTAGCGATGCTTAAGTCCGTCAGAATCATGTTAGCAATAGCTGCATTTTTCGATTATGAAATTTGGCAGATGGATGTCAAAACGGCGTTCCTTAACGGTTTCCTTAAGGAAGAGTTGTATATGATGCAACCCGAAGGTTTTGTCGATCCTAAAAATGCTGACAAGGTGTGCAAGCTCCAGCGATCCATTTATGGACTGGTGCAAGCATCTCGGAGTTGGAACAAACGCTTTGATGAGGTGATCAAAGCATTTGGGTTTATACAAGTGGTTGGAGAATCTTGTATTTACAAGAAAGTGAGTGGGAGCTCTGTGGCGTTTCTAATATTGTATGTGGATGACATATTACTGATTGGAAACAACGTAGAGCTTTTGGAAAGCAAAAAAGGTTACTTGAATAAAAGTTTCTCTATGAAGGACCTAGGAGAAGCTGCTTACATTCTAGGCATTAAGATCTATAGGGATAGATCAAAACGCCTGATAGGACTTTCACAAAGCACATACCTTGATAAAGTTTTGAAGAGGTTCAAAATGGAACAGTCCAAGAAAGGGTTCTTGCCAGTGTTACAAGGTACGAGATTGAGTAAGACTCAGTGCCCAGCAACTGATGAAGATAGAGAGCATATGCGCTCCGTCCCCTATGCTTCAGCCATAGGCTCTATCATGTATGCGATGCTGTGCACTAGACCGGATGTTAGCCTGGCCATAAGTATGGCAGGCAGGTTCCAGAGTAATCCAGGAGTGGATCACTGGACGGCGGTCAAGAATATCCTGAAGTACCTGAAAAGGACTAAGGAGATGTTTCTCGTGTATGGAGGTGACGAAGAGCTCGCCGTAAAAGGTTACGTCGATGCAAGCTTTGACACAGATCCGGACGACTCTAAGTCGCAAACCGGATACGTATTTATTCTTAATGGGGGTGCAGTAAGCTGGTGCAGTTCCAAGCAAAGCGTCGTAGCAGATTCTACATGTGAAGCAGAGTACATGGCTGCCTCGGAGGCGGCTAAGGAGGGTGTCTGGATGAAGCAGTTCATGACGGATCTTGGAGTGGTGCCAAGTGCACTGGATCCAATAACCTTGTTCTGTGACAACACTGGTGCCATTGCCTTAGCAAAGGAACCAAGGTTTCACAAGAAGACCAGACACATCAAACGACGCTTCAACCTCATCCGCGACTACGTCGAGGAGGAGGACGTAAATATATGCAAAGTGCACACGGATCTTAATGTAGCAGACCCGCTGACTAAACCTCTTCCACGGCCAAAACATGATCGACACCAGAACTGTATGGGTGTTAGATTTATTACAATGTAATTCACATGGTGATGTGAGGGCTAGATTATTGACTCTAGTGCAAGTGGGAGACTGTTGGAATTATGCCCTAGAGGCAATAATAAATGTATAGTTATTATTATAATTCCTGTATCAAGATAATAGTTTATTATCCATGCTATAATTGTATTGAATGAAGACTCATTTACATGTGTGGATACATAGACAAAACACCGTCCCTAGCATGCCTCTAGTTGGCTAGCCAGTAGATCAATGATAGTCAGTGTCTTCTGATTATGAACAAGGTGTTGTTGCTTGATAACTGGATCACGTCATTGGGAGAATCACGTGATGGACTAGACCCAAACTAATAGACGTAGCATGTTGATCGTGTCATTTTGTTGCTACTGTTTTCTGCGTGTCAAGTATTTATTCCTATGACCATGAGATCATATAACTCACTGACACCGGAGGAATGCTTTGTGTGTATCAAACGTCGCAACGTAACTGGGTGACTATAAAGATGCTCTACAGGTATCTCCGAAGGTGGTAGTTGAGTTAGTATGGATCAAGACTGGGATTTGTCACTCCGTGTGACACAGAGGTATCTCGGGGCCCACTCGGTAATACAACATCACACACAAGCCTTGCAAGCAATGTAACTTAGTGTAAGTTGCGGGATCTTGTGTTACGGAACGAGTAAAGAGACTTGCCGGTAAACGAGATTGAAATAGGTATGCGGATACTGACGATCGAATCTCGGGCAAGTAACATACCGAAGGACAAAGGGAATGACATACGGGATTATACGAATCCTTGGCACTGAGGTTCAAACGATAAGATCTTCGTAGAATATGTAGGATCCAATATGGGCATCCAGGTCCCGCTATTGGATATTGACCGAGGAGTCTCTCGGGTCATGTCTACATAGTTCTCGAACCCGCAGGGTCTGCACACTTAAGGTTCGACGTTGTTTTATGCGTATTTGAGTTATATGGTTGGTTACCGAATGTTGTTCGGAGTCCCGGATGAGATCACGGAAGTCACGAGGGTTTCCGGAATGGTCCGGAAACGAAGATTGATATATAGGATGACCTCATTTGATTACCGGAAGGTTTTCGGAGTTACCGGGAATGTACCGGGAATGACGAATGGGTTCCGGGGGTTCACCGGAGGGGGGCAACCCACTCCGGGGAAGCCCATAGGTATTTGGGGGGGTCACACCAGCCCTTAGTGGGCTGGTGGGACAGCCCACCAAATCCTATGCGCCAAGGAAGAGAAAATATCAAAGGAAAGGAAAAAAAAGGGAGAGGTGGGAAGGGGGAAGGACTCCCTCCCACCAAACCAAGTAGGACTCGGTTTGGGGGGGAGAGTCCTCCCCCCTGGCTCGGCCGACCCCTTGGGGTTCCCTTGGACCCCAAGGCAAGGTCCCCCTCCCTCCTTCTATATATATGGGGCTTTTAGGTCAGATTTGAGACGACTTTCTCACGGCTGCCCGACCACATACCTCCATAGTTTTTCCTCTAGATCGTGTTTCTGCGGAGCTCAGGCGGAGCCCTGCTGAGACAAGATCATCACCAACCTCCGGAGCGCCGTCACGCTGCCGGAGAACTCTTCTACCTCTCCGTCTCTCTTGCTGGATCAAGAAGGCCGAGATCATCGTCGAGCTGTATGTGTGCTGAACGCGGAGGTGCCGTCCGTTCGGTACTAGATCGTGAGACTGATCGCGGGATTGTTCGCGGGGCGGATCGAGGGACGTGAGGACGTTCCACTACATCAACCGCGATCTCTAATCGCTTCTGCTGTACGATCTACAAGGGTACGTAGATCACTCATCCCCTCTCGTAGATGGACATCACCATGATAGGTCTTCGTGCGCGTAGGAAAATTTTTGTTTCCCATGCGACGTTCCCCAACACTTTGAGCAACGGGGTTACTCGTAGCGATGAAACCAGTCTCTCGTAAGCGTACGAGTAATGCCGGTCCAAGCCGCTTCAATCCAACAATACCGCGGAATCAAGAAAAGACTAAGGAGGGCAGCAAAACGCACATCACCGCCCACAAAAACTTTTGTGTTCTACTCGAGAAGACATCTACGCATGAACCTAGCTCATGATGCCACTGTTGGGGAACGTCGCATGGGAAACAAAAATTTTCCTACGCGCACGAAGACCTATCATGGTGATGTCCATCTACGAGAGGGGATGAGTGATCTACGTACCCTTGTAGATTGTATAGCAGAAGCGTTAGTGAACGCGGTTGATGTAGTGGAACGTCCTCACGTCCCTCGATCCGCCCCGCGAACAATCCCGCGATCAGTCCCACGATCTAGTACCGAACGGACGGCACCTCCGCGTTCAGCACACGTACAGCTCGACAATGATCTCGGCCTTCTTGATCCAGCAAGATAGACGGAGAGGTAGAAGAGTTCTCCGGCAGCGTGACGGCGCTCCGGAGGTTGGTGATGACCTTGTCTCAGCAGGGCTCCGCCCGAGCTCCGCAGAAACGCGATCTAGAGGAAAAACCGTGGAGGTATGTGATCGGGCTGCCGTGGAAAAGTCGTCTCAAATCAGCCTTAAAACCTCCGTATATATAGGTGGGAGGGAGGGGGCCTTGCCTTGGGGCTCAAGGAGCCCCAAGGGGGTCGGCCGAGTCCAATGGGGAGGACTCTCCCCCCCAAACCGAGTTGGACTAGGTTTGGTGGGAGGGAGTCCCCCTTCCTTCCCACCTCCTCCTTTTTTTTCTTTCTCTCTTGATTTTCTTCTCCTTGGCGCATAGGGCACTTGTGGGCTGTCCCACCAGCCCACTAAATGCTGGTGTGTCTCCCCCAAGGCCTATGGGCTTCCCCGGGGTGGGTTTCCCCCCCCCCCACCTGGTGAACCCCCGGAACCCATTCGTCATTCCCGGTACATTCCCGGTAACTCCGAAAACCTTCCGGTAATCAAATGAGGTCATCCTATATATCAATCTTCGTTTCCGGACCATTCCGGAAACCCTCCTGACGTCCGTGATCTCATCCGGGACTTCGAACAACATTCGGTAACCAACCATATAACTCAAATACGCATAAAACAACGTCGAACCTTAAGTGTGCAGACCCTTCGGGTTCGAGAACTATGTAGACATGACCCGAGAGACTCCTCGGTCAATATCCAATAGCGGGACCTGGATGCCCATATTGGATCCTACATATTCTACGAAGATCTTATCGTTTGAACCTCAATGCCAAGGATTCATATAATCCCGTATGTCATTCCCTTTGTCCTTCAGTATGTTACTTGCCCGAGATTCGATCGTTAGTATCCGCATACCTATTTCAATCTCGTTTACCGGCAAGTCTCTTTACTCGTTCCGTAATACAAGATCCCGCAACTTACATTAAGTTACATTGCTTGCAAGGCTTGTGTGTGATGTTGTATTACCGAGTGGGCCCCGAGATACCTCTCCGTCACACGGAGTGACAAATCCCAGTCTTGATCCATACTAACTCAACGAACACCTTTGGAGATACCTGTAGAGCATCTTTATAGTCACCCAGTTACGTTGCAACGTTTGATACACACAAAGCATTCCTCCGGTGTCCGTGAGTTATATGATCTCATGGTCATAGGAACAAATACTTGACACGCAGAAAACAGTAGCAACAAAATGACACGATCAACATGCTACGTCTATTAGTTTGGGTCTAGTCCATCACATGATTCTCCTAATGATGTGATCCCGTTATCAAGTGACAACACTTGCCTATGGCCAGGAAACCTTGACCATCTTTGATCAACGAGCTAGTCAACTAGAGGCTTACTAGGGACAGTGTTTTGTCTATGTATCCACACAAGTATTGTGTTTCCAATCAATACAATTATAGCATGGATAATAAACGATTATCTTGAACTAAGAAATATAATAATAACTAATTTATTATTGCCTCTAGGGCATATTTCCAACAGTTTGCACCGATGACAACTTACTTGAGGGATCTTATTCAATCCATGGGTAGGTATGGTGGACTCTCAAGGCACAACTGGGTTGAAGGTTTATGGATGCACAAGTAGTAACTCTACTTGGTGCGGGAATTTTGGCTAATATTAGGTGGAAGCAGTCGTCACATGCTAAGGGATCTCTAGTCATATAACATTGTTCGAAACCAAGCAAACACGATTCATTATGTTGTCTTCCTTGTCCAACATCCACTCCTAAGCATGTAATAGTGTAGTGAGTGTTCTCAATCATAGATGGTGTCAAAGATGATATATTTATATGTGAACCTCTCCTTTATCACTTCCCATTAATTGCAATAATGACCAAGGTCTACGTTTGTCTACCCTCAACAAGTTTCAATCATCATTCTTTTTATATGTGAAGCCATCACTTCCCATAAGATCATTGTATGATCTTTTCATGCTTTTTTTCTTTTCTCATTCTTTTGATCATGGCATGAGGCAAGGCCCTTAACAAAGACACTCCTTATTATATGGCTCACGAGCTCGAATACATCGGGGGTGACACAAAGCAAAACGCAAGCCTAAAACACTAAGAACTTTACTCTACTATAGAAAGATAAAACCAAAAAGGAACGAACTAAGAAAAGGTAAAGGCAAAAGATGTGATGGTGATACGATACCGAGGCAACTCCCCCAAGCTTGGCACAAGCCAAGGGGATTGCCCATACCCATGCTTAGTTGTCTTCCTTTGGAGGTGATGGTGGTGGAGTTTTTGCAACATGGGTTTGATCCTCCGTCTTCCAAGGCATAGGTGCTCCATCATGGAAAGATGACCGAGTCTCCGGAATCCTCAAATCTGCAGCCAACCGTATTGATTTAAATCTATACTCATACTCACAGTTTTGGTTCTGCGGGTCATAGATCTGGGCTTGGAGGTGATCAATCCTGTCATAGAGCCTGGAGAGGTGCTTCCCGATGTCATTGGCATCGATCTTGTGCTTGTTGGTGAACTCCGTGATCATCCCGTGGTTGGCGTTGAGTCCACGCTCCACCATCCCTTGGCACTAGAATACTTGTTGCTCCATTGCATCGAGCCTCGCCTCCACTCTTCCGGTCTTCTTGGGCCCCTCAACATCACAGATGTGCAGCATCCCCTCACGCATCTCAATAGATTGAGGGTGTTGCAACACTCCCGCGAGGTAGGGATTGATGACCTTCTCGAAGATCTTGTCCTTCGGAGCTTCTGGTGACGCCATAGCGATCTAGATCTGCAGCAGAAACAGGCTCGAAACGAAAACATAGGAAAATTGCGTGATATGAGGGTCAGACCTTACCGGAGAATATATAATGATTTTTTTTCCAGACCAGAAGGAGTACTCCGCAAGAAAACAGAGTCCGGGAGGCACACGAGGTGGCCACAAGCCCCCCAGTCGCGGCCAGGGGGGTGGCCCGCGCCTGGCAGGCTTGTCGTCTCCTCGTGCGCTTTTCGGACTACTTCAAATTTTTCTATTTTTTTCAAAAATTCCAAAATGGAGAAAAATTCCTACTGGAAAAGTTTTGGAGTCTGTTTACTTACGGAATCACATACCTCTTCATTTTCGGAGTCTAAAACAGGCTGATAAACATCCCTTATATACTCCTCCGGAGTTATGGTATTGATAATATTGCTTTCAACATCTATGGGAGTACTTGAGATATAATGCTTGATTATCTGCCCATTTACCACTCTCGGACAATTACCTTCCGTGTTGTTGATCTTGATGGCACCGGAACGATATACTTCCTCAACAATATAGGGACCTTCCCATTTAGAGAGAAGCTTGCCTGCAAAAAACTTAAACAAGAATTATATAGCAAGACATAATCACCTACATTGAACTCACGCTTTTGTATCCTTTTATCATGCCACCTCTTAACCTTTTCTTTGAACAACTTGGCATTCTCATATGCCTTAGTTCTCCATTCATCAAGCGAGCTAATATCAAATAACCTCTTCTCACCAGCAAGTTTGAAATCAAAGTTGAGCTCTTTGATTGCCCAATAAGCTTTATGCTCTAGCTCAAGAGGTAAATTACATGCTTTACCGTACACCATTTTGTACGGAGACATGCTCATGGGATTCTTATAGGCTGTTCTATAAGCCCACAGTGCATCATCGAGCTTCTTAGACCAATTCTTTCTAGACCTATTGACAGTCTTTTGCAGAATCAGTTTAATCTATCTCTTGCTTAGCTCTACTTGACCACTGGACTGGGGGTGATAGGGAGACGCAATTCTATGGTTGACATCGTACTTAGCAAGCGTTATACGGAAAGCACCACGAATGAAATGTGAACCACCATCGGTCATTCGATATCTAGGGACTCCAAATCTAGGGAAAATAACTTCTTTAAGCATCCTGATAGAGGTGTTGTGATCAGCACTACTAGTCGGGATAACTTCTACCCACTTAGTAACGTAATAAGCAGAAACTAGGATATGAGTATATCCATTGGATTTTGGAAAAGGTCCCATATAATCAAAGCCCCAGACATCAAATGGTTCAATGACAAGTGAATAGTTCATAGGCATTTCCTGACGTTTACTCATATTACCTATTCTTTGATATTCGTCACAAGACAAGACAAACTTACGGGCATCCTTGAAGAGAGTGGGCCAATAGAAACCTGATTGCAATACCTTCTGTGCAGTTCTATCTCCCGCATTGTGTCCTCCGTAGGCCTCGGAGTGACACTTCTTAGGATCTGTCGCTGTTCATGTTCAGGTAAACAACGTCTAATAACACCATCTACTCCTTCCTTATAAAGGTGAGGATCATCCCAAAAGTAATGTCTCAAGTCAAAGAAGAATTTCTTGTTTTGCTGGTATGTGAAACTAGGTAGTATATATTTGGCAACGATATAGTTTGCATAATCAGGATACCACGGTGCACTACGTGAAGTATTGATGACATTCAATTGCTCATCATGAAAGCTATCATCAATAGGTTGTGGGTCATCAAAAACATTCTCCAACCTAGACAAGTTATCTGCTACGGGGTTATCAGCACCCATCCTGTCGACAACATGCAAATCAAATTCTTATAGCAAGAGAACCCATCTGATGAGTCTAGGTTTAGCATCTTTCTTCTCCATGAGGTACTTAATAGCAGCATGATCGGTGTGAATAGTGACTTTGGAATCAACTATGTAAGACCTGAACTTTTCACATGCAAACACGACTGCTAAAAATTCCTTTTCCGTAGTAGCATAGTTTCTTTGCGCCCTCTCTAGAGTTTTACTAGCATAGTGAATAACATTCAACTTCTTATCAACTGTTTGTCCTAGAACAGCACCAACAACATAATCATTGGCATCACACATGATTTCAAGTGGTAATTTCCAATCAGGTGGTTGAACAATAGGAGGAGTTATCAAGGCCTTCTTAAGTATCTCGAAGGCTTCCTCACAATCATCATCAAAGACAAAAGGAATATCCTTTTGCAAGAGATTGGTAAGAGGCCTAGAAATCTTAGAGAAGTCTTTAATGAACCTTCTATAGAAACCAGCATGACCAAGGAAACTTCTTATACCTTTGATATCTGCGGGGCATGGCATTTTCTCGATTGCATCAACCTTAGCCTTATCGACTTCAATACCTCTTTCAAAAAATTTATGTCCTAAGACGATGCCTTCATTGACCATAAAGTGGCACTTCTCCCAATTCAAGACAAGATTGGTATCTTTACATCTCTGCAAGACTTGATCAAGGTTGCTGAGGCAATCATCAAAAGAAGACCCGTAGACCGAGAAGTCATCCATGAAAACCTCAACAATCTTTTCACAAAAGTCAGAGAATATAGCCATCATACATCTTTGAAAGGTTGCAGGTGCATTACATAAGCCAAAAGGCATACGTCTATAAGCAAAGGTACCGAAAGGGCAGGTGAAAGTGGTTTTCTCCTGATTAGCTTGTACAACTGGTATTTGGGAGAAACCAGAATAACCGTCTAGAAAGCAGAAGTGTGTGTGTTTAGACAGTCTTTCTAGCATTTGGTCGATAAAAGGCAAAGGGTAATGATCTCTCCTAGTGGCTTTATTTAATTTCCTAAAATCGATCACCATCCTACAGCCAGTAATAATCCTCTATGGGATCAATTCATCCTTATCATTAGGCACAACGGTAATACCTCCTTTCTTAGGGACACAATGCACCGGACTCACCCAATCACTATGAGCAACATGATAGATAATACCCGCTTCCAGGAGCTTTAGTATTTATTTTATTAATACCTCTTTCATCTTAGGATTTAATCTCCGTTGATGATCGGCAACTGGTTTGGAATCAGGATCGGTTTTAATCTTGTGATGGCATAGAGTGGGACTAATGCCCTTAAGATCATCAAGAGTATATCCAATAGCAGCACGGTGCTTCCTCGGGGTTTTAGTAACTTCTTTTCTTCATGCTCTAAGAGGCTATCACTAATAATAACAGGATATATCTCCTTTTCATCAAGATAAGCATACTTAAGAGTATCAGGCAACTGTTTAAGCTCGAACACAGGATCACCCTTTTGTGGGGGTGGATCCCCAAGCAGTTCAACATGCAAATTATTCTTAAGGATAGGATATTGTTCTAAGACAACTCTATCTATCTCATCCCTTTCATCCATATGCATATCATTTTCATGCTCAAGCAAGTATTGCTCTAAAGGATCAGTAGGAGGCACGGCAATAGAAGCTAAGGCAATAGTTTCATCCTTACTAGGCAACTCTTTTTCATGAGGTTGTCTACCAAACTTGGAGAAATTGAACTCGTGTGACACACCTTCAAAACCAACAGTGATAGTTTGCTTCTCACAGTCAATATGAGCATTGACGGTATTGAGAAAAGATCTGCCAAATATGATGGGACAAAAGCTATCTTGGGTGGTATCAAGAACGAGGAAATCAGCAGGATACTTCGTTTTACCACACAAGACTTCAACATCCCTAACAATTCCCACAAGGCAGATAGTATCTCTATTGGCAAGCTGAATAGTGACATCAATAGGTTATATCTCAACAGGTGCAATCTTGTCTTTAATTTCATCATATAAGGATTGACGTATTGCACTAACACTAGCACCCACATCACATAAACCATGATAACAATGATCTCCTATCTTAACAGAAACAACAGGCGTGCCAACAACAGGCCTATGTTTCTCTCTAGCATGTGGTTTAGCAATTCTAGCAGCATCTTCACAGAAGTGAATATCATGGCCATCAACATTGTCGGACGGGATATCTTTGATAATAGCAATGCTAGGCTCAACTCTAATTTGTTTAGCGGGTGTAGGTGTTCTAATGTAGCCCCTACGTATCACAGTTGAAGCTTTAGAATGATCCTTTATCCTAATAGGGAAGGGTGGTTTCTCAATGTAAGCACTGGGAACACTAGGATCATTATAGGCAATGACTTTCTCTTCAACTGGATTGGGTTTAACTACATTGACTTCTAAGGTAGGATGATATTTAAACCACTTCTCTTTGGGGAGATCAATATGAGCAGCAAATGATTCACACAATGAAGCTACTATCTCAGAGTCAAGTCCATACTTAGCGCTAAAATCACAAAAAGTATTTGTTTCAATAAAGGATTTAATGCAATCAGACTTGAAATTTATACCTGACTCCTTACCTTCATCTAGCTCCCAATCTTCAGAGTTGCGTTTAGTTCTTTCCAATAAATTCAATTCAATATCTCTCTTCATAAAAGAACCGGTACAAGAAGTGTCAAGCATGGTGCGATCATCATGAGAAAGTCGAGCATAGAAGTTCTGAATGATAATTTCTCTCGAGAGCTCATGGTTGGGGCATGAATATAACATTGATTTAAGCCTCCCCCAAGCTTGAGCGATGCTTTCTCTGTCACGAGGCCAAAAATTATAAATATAATTCCAATCACGATGTACTAGATGCATAGAATAAAACTTTTGATGAAAATCCAATTTCAACTGATTGTAGTTCCATGATCCAGTATCATCACATAGCATATACCATGTCAACGCCTTATCCCTCAAAGATAAGGAAAATACCTTCTTCTTGACCTCATCCTTGGGCAAACCTGCAAGCTTAAATAAACCACAAACTTCATCTACATAGATTAGATGCAAGTCTTGATGTGATGTTCCATCTCCTCTAAAAGGATTAGCCAGCAGTTTCTCAAGCATACCCGAAGGAAATTCATAGCAAATATTTTCAGTAGGTGCAGCAGGTTGAGGAGCAACTCTTTGTGCTTCCGTGATGGTGAAGATACCCCGAACAAGCCCCTCAAAGGATTAGTTTCCATGGTGACAAGTGACAATAAATTTCAACACACTATATAAATGTTTCCTTACAAATTCCACTTACCAAAGGCGCTTCACTCCCCGGCAACGGCGCCAGAAAAGAGTCTTGATGACCCACAAGTATAGGGGATCTATCGTAGTCCTTTCGATAAGTAAGAGTGTCGAACCCAACGAGGATCAGAAGGATCTGACAAGTGGTTTTCAGCAAGGTAATATCTGCAAGCACTGAAATTATCGGTAACAAGTGGTTGTGTGGTGAGATGATTCGTAGCAAGTAGCAAGCAACAAAAGTAACAACGGTGCAGCAAAGTGGCCCAATCCCTTTTGTAGCAAGGGACAAGCCTGGACAAAGTCTTATAGGAGGTAAAACGCTCCCGAGGACACATGGGAATTTCTGTCAAGCTAGTTTTCATCATGTTCATATGATTCACGTTCGTTACTTTGATAGTTTGATATGTGGGTGGACCGGAGCTTGGGTACTGCCCTTACTTGGAAAATCTTCCCACTTATGACTAACCCCTCTCGCAAGCATCCACAACTACGAAAGAAGAATTAAGACAAAGTCTAACCATAGCATTAAACTAGTGGATCCAAATCAGCCCCTTACGAAGCAACGCATAAACTAGGATTTAAGCTTCTGTCACTCTAGCAACCCATCATCTACTTACTACTTCCCAATGCCTTCCTATGGGCCCAAATAATGGTGAAGTATTATGTAGTCGACGTTCACATAACACCACTAGAGGAGAGACAACATACAACACATCAAAATATCGAACGAATACCAAATTCACATGAATACTTATAGCATGACTTATCCCATGTCCTCAGGAACAAAAGTAACTACTCACAAAACATAATCATAATCATGACCAGAGAGGCAATGAGTAGCATCAAAGATCTGAACATATAATCTTCCACCAAGTAATCCAACTAGCATCAACTACAAAGAGTAATTAACACTACTAGCAACCTTACAAGTACCAATCGGAGTCGCGAGACGGAGATTGGTTACAAGAGATGAACTAGGGTTTGGAGATGAGATGGTGCTGATGAAGATGTTGATGGTGATGAGTCCCTCCGATGAGAGGAGTATTGGTGATGACGATGGCGACGATTTCCTCCTCCGGGAGGGAAGTTTCCCACGCAAGATCGTCATGCCGGAGCTCTAGATTGGTTCTGCTCAAGTTCCGCCTCGTGGCGGCGGCGAATCCTCCGAAAAGCCTCGTCCTGATTTTTTCTGGAGCGAAACTGTTCTTGTAGCAAATGGGGGGAGCCAGAGGGCCAAGTGGGAGCCCACAAGCCCCCTAGGCGCGGCCAGGGGGGAGGACGCACCTAGCAGGCTTGTCGCGTCCTGCTAGCGCCCCTGTGGTACTTCTTCGGCCTAGTATTTTTTTATAAATCCCAAAAAAATCCTCGTTGATTTTCACGGCTTTTGGAGTTGCGCAGAATAGGTATCTCAAACTTGTTCCTTTTTCAGGCCAGAATTCCAGTTGCCGGCATTCTCCCTCTTCATGTAAACCTTGCAAAATAAGACAAAAAAGGCATAAGTATTGTACCTTGAAGTGTAATAACAGCCCAAAAAGCGATAAATATCAACATGAAAGCATGATGCAAAATGGACGTATCAAGGTGCGCCTTCAATGTGCCACGATCAAAAGGGTCAAAAAGGACTCCTTCCTTGCATCTTGCACATGGACATCTAATCCTAGTCCGATTATTTGCATGCATGTCCATCACCGCGGATTGCATGTACCACTCCACCTTCCATCCACTCACCTTCATGACCGACTACACGGTATAACAAGCAAAAGGGTTATAAAATAAATAATGCATGCATGCTTCATAGTCATATAAAATTTTGGCATGACCTTGCCTAAACATAGGGCATATGTAGTTTGCTCGAAATTCACCGAAACGGAAATAAATCGACATTTCGGCAAAACATAAGCAACTCGATCGGAGGGCATGTCACACTCGCACAAATCTCTCCATATATATCTATCCGAAACACACATATTCTCATTCACACACATATTCCCATTCTTTAAGTGGACAACTTTTTACTCACCGATATATCTCCCGAGAGAGACCGATCAAGTGAGATGAAGAGAGAGACCAGTCGAAAGAGCACGCGTGGATGGCTAAATAGCTAGCTAGATCTAGTTGTTGGGGAGGAGAGGTGAATCTAGCTTTCTAACCTAATGGAGAGGGACTTATGGTGGAGGGGGGAATTAATATAATGGGAAGAGGAAGAGAGGTAGGACAAAGAGAGATGTGAGAGAAGTCATTTATGAAGGAGAGTTATGGTGGAGGGGAACATTAATGAGGAGAGAAGAGAGGTAGGAGGAAGAGAGAAGAAGAGCAACAATGGTGTGGAGAGTGTGGAGAGGGGAGAGGAGGGGGAGAGAGGTGAAAGTGGGAAGGGGAGGGGGTAAAAAGGTGGCAGCCGCAACTAGTAGTAGCGCTGGATAACAGAGAGCGCTGGTGCTATCCTATTAGTAGTAGCGTTGCATACCATCGAGCGCTACTACTAAGTGGGGCCAACTAGCAGCAGAGATGTTGCAAAACAAAGCGCTACCGCTAAACACTTAGCAGTAGCGCTGGATTTTGGGTAACACTGCTACTACAGCTACCGTCGGTGTCATCGTGCGGTTCCAGATAGTAGTAGCGCCTTTTTAATTAGCAGCGCTACTGCTAAGGTGTTAGCAGTAGCGCTTTACTGGCCCAGTGCTACTGCTAATTAGGAGCAGTGTTTTATTTTTTCGAGCGCTACTACTGAGGTCCTGCCTATAAGGTTTTTCCTAGTAGTGTCTCATGCTTACCGTGTCCTCAACAAGTCCACCGGACTCATTGAGGAGACGTGTAACATAGAGTTTGATGAAAATAATGGATCCCAAGTGGAGCAAAGTGGTCTTTGTGATATAGGTGATGAAATTCCTCCTCAAGTCATAATAAGAATGGGGATTGGTCAAATACTCCCCCATTGAGGAACCCCTTGTGGCCGAAGGATAAGGACAATGCTCTACTCAAGTGGAGCCATCACCTTCGCTAGTCCCACACTCTTCCGAAGAACAAAGTGAAGACCCTCAACCCGTTGAGCAAGATCAAGGACAAGATCAACCTCATGAAGATGGTGATGCACCAAATGATGTCCAAGATCATGCTCAAGACTCCGAGTTTGCTCCAGATCAAGTGCAACCACAAGATCAAGGGCAACCTAGTGAGCAAGTTCAAGACGGTGCTCAAGATGATCAAGATGATGATCCTCAATTACCTAGTAAGGAACTCTTAGAGCGACGCGTCGTAAAAGTGGCTTCCAAGATCAAACGTCGACAGCATATCTTGGAAAATGCGCTTGGAAGTTTCAATAAGGGGGTAACTACTCGTCAACAATTATCAAACTTTTGTGAGCATCACGCATTTGTTTCATGCATTGAACCCCAAAAGGTACATGAAGCGCTCGATGATGAGGATTGGCTTGAAGCCATGCATGATGAACTTAACAACTTCGAGCGCAATCAAGTTTGGGAATTAGTGCCAAGGCCAACGGAGGAACATAATGTCATTGGAACCAAATGGATATTCAAGAACAAGCAAGATGGGAATACCATTGTAGTTCGAAACAAGGCAAGACTGGTGGCTCAAGGCTACTCCCAAGTTGAGGGTATCGACTACGGTGAAACCTTTGCCCCTGTTGCTAATCTTGAATCTATTCGCATGCTACTTGCATTTGCATCTCATCATTATTTCAAGTTGCAACAAATGCATTGTGAAGAGTGCTTTTCTTAATGGTCCCTAGAATGAGTTGGTATATGTCAAACAACCCCTGGTATTCGAGGATCCCAAGCTCCCCACTCATGTATACAAACTCAAGAAGGCACTCTACATCCTTAAACAAGCCCCACACGCGTGGTATGAGTACTTTACCAAGTTGTTGCAAGATCGTGGGTTTGAAATTGGGAAAATTGATCCCACCCTTTTTACCAAAAAATGTCAAAGGGGATTTGTTCATATGAAAACTATATGTTGATGATATTATTTTTGGTTCTCCTAAAAAATATTTCAATGAAGAGTTTGCTGCACTAATGACCGAGAAGTTTGACATGTCTATAATGGGAGAGTTGAAGTTCTTTCTTGGGTTCAAAGTCAAGCAAGGAAGAGAAGGAACGTTCATCAAACAAGCCAAGTACACTCAAGACATGCTCAAGAGGTTCGAGCTAGAGGACGTCAAGCCGGTCAAGTTTCCCATGCCAACCAAATGCAACCTTGACAGTGATCCTAATGGTAAAGCAGTGGATCAAAAGGTATATCGCTCCATGATTGGATCCTTGCTTTACCTTTGTGCATCTAGACCAGATATCATTTCGAGTGTGGGAATTTGTGCATGGTTTCAATCCGCACCAAAGGAAAGCCACTATGCGGCAGTCAAACTAATCTTTTGATATTTGGCCCATACCCCAAACTTTGGCTTATGGTACCCCAAAGGAGCACGATTAATCTAGTATGTTACTCTGACTCAGATTGGGCTGGAGACTATGTCGGGTGGAGGTCGATTTCTGGAGGATGCCAATTCCTTGGTCGCTCTTTGGTAAGTTGGTCTTTGAAGAAGAAAAATTGTGTCACTTTCTTCCACCGAGGCCGAGTATGTTGCTGCCGCAAGTTGTTGTGCTCAATTACTATGGATAAGGCTAACTTTAAAGGATTACGGTGTCACTTGTGACAAAGTGCCTCTTCTATGTGACATTGAAATTGCTATCAAGATTTCTCTCAATCCAGTACAACATAGCAAGACCAGGCATATTTATATTCGTCATCATTTCATTCGAGATCATATAAAGCATGGAGATATTGAGGTCATCTACATCAACACTCAAGAGCAACTTGCAGATATTTTCACAAAACCTCTAGATGAAGCAAGGTTTCGCGAGTTAAGGCATGAGCTAAATATCATTTATTCGAGCAATGTGGATTGAAACTAGGCACACCACACCTCACTCATCATTATATCTAGCTCTAGGTGTAGGCATGGACATAGGGGGAGTGTTGTTCTCTCAATGAACTTTCCCTCCCCCCCCAATATGCATAGATTAATCACGTCTTTCACATTAGCCATTGTTGATGGCACTTGTGCTTCAAAGTCGAGCTATGGTCATGAACCCAAGGATAATTCTTCGCGGTGTCATACCAATTGTCTCAAACATAGGTGGCTCCGGCCACCGCCCTCTCTTCATAAGGAGAATCGTTTCAAGTGTTTGTTGGTCGTGTTTTGATTTGCTTTGTATGCCTTGCACTTGATGTTGTGTTGTGTTTCGTCTTCATTTCTTGCAAAGGTCATCGTGTATTTTCCTTCGTCCAGCGGTACTACCATGCATAGGCATGGTACTAATGCTAGAGAGGGCACAGTACTACCGCATCCAGTGTGGCAGTATTTTTCTTCTACCGCTGAACGAACGGTACTACCGCTCGATGAGCGGTAGTAAACTTTTAATACAGCTCGCCAAGCGGTACTACCACGCCATCGGGGGCGTAAGGGGTTATAATTGGGCAGGGGGCAGTTTCTTATCCCCCCATACCCATTCATGCCCTCATATCGTGGCTCTCTCTCTCCTCTCAAGAAAAAGTGCCGGAAGATCTCGCCGAATCTCCCTCTCCTCCCATTCCATTTGGTGGGATCGTCTCCCTCCTCTCCCTCATGCCATGGAACCCGCTATTGCCCCTAGTTCTCTTCTCGTTGCTTCATTTTTGTTGGATCTAGGGTTGCGGGCATATGAGTTAGGTTTCATCATTTTGTGGCATAATCTTTGCATAAATGGATGGTTGGAGAGTGCTTGTGTGGTAGAAATGCTACTTAGGAGGATACAACATGTTAGTTTTGGTGTACGATAGTAATGATACGTCTCCATCGTATCTACTTTTCCAAACTCCTTTGCCCTTGTTTTGGACTCTAATTTGCATGATTTGAATGGAACTAACCTGGACTAACGTTGTTTTCAGCAGAATTGCCATGGTGTTGTTTTTGCGCAGAAATAAAAGTTCTCGGAATGACCTCGAAATTTACGAAGATTTTTTGTGGAATATATAAAAAATACTGGCGCAAGAATCAACCGGAGGAGTGGATCAAGGAGCCCACAAAATCAAGGAGAGGAGTTCCTCACATTTTACGATATGGAGGCGCCGCCACCACCTGTTCTTCCTCTGGAGGGCAGATCTGGAGTCCGTTCTGGGCTCCGGAGAGGGGAGTTCGTCGCCATTGTCATCACCAACCTTCCTTCATCGCCAATTCCATGATGTTCTTCATCGTTCGTGAGTAATCTCATCGTAGGCTTGCTGGACGGTGATGGGTTGGATGAGACCTATCATGTAATCGAGTTAGTTTTGATGGGGATTGATCCCTAGTATCCACTATGTTCTGAGATTGATGTTGCTACTACTTTGCCATGCTTAATGCTTGTCACTAGGGCCCGAGTGCCATGATTTCAGATCTGAACCTATTATGTTCTCGTCAATATATGTGTGTTCTTGATCCTATCTTGCAAGTTGTACTCACCTACTATGTTTTATGACCTGGCAACCCCGGAGTGACAATAGCCGGAACCACTCCCGGAGATGACCATAGTATGAGGAGTTCATGTATTCACTAAGTGCTAATGCTTTGTTCCGGTTCTCTATTAAAAGGATAACCTTAATATCCCTTAGTTTCCATTAGGACCCCGCTGCCACGGGAGGGATGGACAATAGATGTCATGCAATTTCTTTTCCCTCGGCACGTATGACTATATACGGAATGCATGCCTACATTACATTGACGAACTGGAGCTAGTTACATATCTCCCCATGTTATAACTGTTGCATGATGAATGTCATCCGGCATAATTATCCATCACCGATCCAATGCCTACGAGTCTTTTCCTACTGGTCCTTGCTACATTACTTTGTCGCTACTGCTGTCACTGCTGCTACTGTTACTCTGTTGTCACTGCTCTACTGTTACTTTTGCTACCGTTGCTATCACACTACATTGCTACTGATACTTTGCTGCAGATACTAAGTCTTTCAGGTGTCGTTGAATTAACAACTCAACTTCTAATACTCAAGAATATTGTTTGGCTTCCCCTTCTGTCGAATCAATAAATTTGGGTTGAATACTCTACCCTCGAAAACTGTTGTGATCCCCTATACTTCTGGGTTATCAAGTACCGGCTCCAGTTCCAGCTCCAGGCGCTCGAACCCTTCTTGTGATACTGGTTCCAAGCGCCTTCGGAATCAAGAGACACCAGAGGGATCCAAGGCTCTGAAGCGCAACTTCAAGAGGCCAAGAACACGAAGCACACTGTCAGTTGGGATGGTATGCCGCAAGCTGAGTTTCAGATTCGCCGAAAGCGCGCCCCCTATGTCATCGATAGGGTTCATCTCAAGGATTGTGAACTTTTCTGGTCCAAGAAACAGGCTCTTATCTATGAAGATGTGATCGAGACCAAGAACAACATCTATGTACCGGTTCAATGGATTGACATAGATCATCTCAAGAAGGATCCGACATACTTTGGTGAGCCTCTCGACATGGTGGAGCAGCTTGGGATCGGGGAAATCATCGCGTTTCAGATTGACTTTGATCCTGAGATTGTGGCCCGGCTCTTTGTTACCGTCCGCTTCCACACTGATGCAGAGCGCACAATGACTTGGATGAACAATGGGGAGAGGTTGTCTGCAACCTGGAAGGAGTTGATGGATCTTCTGCACATTCGCGATGAGGGGCATGAGCAACCAGTTGATTTGCACTCGCATGCAAAGCCATCTGATGCACCGAAGGAAAAGTTGCTGCCCTACTTTATTGAGAAGGTGTCCTCAACTGGTTAAATCTCTCATGTGCTGAACCAATTCCTTGATGTCATGCACCGAATCTTTCGCAACACTCTCTTTCCTCGAGTTGGCAACAAGGACCAGGTGCATTCCTATATGTTGGATATGCTTCTCATGTGTGAGAAAGGGCGGGCTCGGGCTCCTGGACCACTTGATGTGTCTCATGTCATGTGGAGTGAGCTTCAGTCGGTAGTGTTTCACCGTAAGGTTATGGACCTTATTTGTTTTACTTTATACGGGAGAGCTAGTCGGTGACCTTTCCAGAGATGGTGTTTCATGCTCCCAGCTGGATCCTCCATGAGCCTATTAAGTTGTGTCATGAGAACAAGTGGGACAACACTACCACTACACCTCCTGCTACCAACATGGATACTGATGAGGATGAGGATGAGGATGAGGATAACTACAGTCCAGAGACACATGTACCCTCCTCTGTCGAGTCATCTTGGTCCAACAAGCTCAAGGACCGGATGAAGACTTTGTTTTGCATGCAGGCAAAAGGGAAGTATATGACCCATGTTTATCAGAAGGAGAGCCGTCAGCGCAACAGGAGGGATGGACAATAGATGTCATGCAAGTTCTTTTCCCTCAGCACGTATGACTATATACGGAATGCATGCCTACATTACATTTACGAACTGGAGCTAGTTACATATCTCCCCATGTTATAACTGTTGCATGATGAATGTCATCCGGCATAATTTTCCATCACCGATCCAATGCCTACAAGTCTTTTCCTACTGGTCCTTGCTACGTTACTTTGTCGCTACTGCTGTCACTACTGCTACTATTACTCAGTTATCACCGTTGTCACTGCTGCTACTGTTACTGTTGCTACCGTTGCTATCACACTACTTTGCTACTGATACTTTGCTGCAGATACTAAGTCTTTTAGGTGTGGTTGAATTGACAACTCAACTGCTAATACTCGAGAATTTTCTTTGGCTTCCCCTTGTGTCGAATCAACAAATTTGGGTTGAATACTCTACCCTTGAAAACTGTTGTCATCCCCTATACTTGTGGGTTATCAAGACTATTTTCTGGCGCCGTTGCCGGGGAGGGATAGCTCTATTCTCTGAATCACTTGGGATTTACGTCTGCTGATCACTATGAGGAATCCGAGAGATCCAAAAACTAAAGTCTTTCCCTCAACTACGAGGACGGGTAAGGAACTGTCATCTAGCTCTGCACTTGATTCACCTTCAGTTATGAGTAAGTTTGCGACACCACCTCCTGCTAGAAATTTTGATGTGTCGCATGTGCTTGATGATGCTACTTCTGCTATCCATGATGCTTGTGATGATGCCTTGCTTGATACTACTTTACCACTAGGTGCATTCCTTGATGCACAAATTGCTAGAGTTGCTGCTGAATGTGATGATACTTCTAAGACTGCTGAGATTATTGAAGTAGAACCTGCTATTTCACCTGTTAGAACTAGCTCTCCTAGATATGAATTGCCTGATATACCTGAGGGTTATGTTATGGAGGGAGAGATAGCTGAGGACTTTCTTGCTTGTAAGGATAGCTATGATCTTGAGAAATTACTGCGCAAGTGGAAAGAAAAATCTTTGAACACTAGGATGAAATACGACCCGAAGTTTGCTACTTCGCCTATCTTTGTAACCGATAAGGATTATGAATTCACTATCAACCCTGAGTTAATCACTCTGGTCGAATCTGATCCTTTTCATGGTTATGAGTCTAAAACGGTTGTAGCACATCTTACTAAGCTGCACGATATAGCCACCCTATCCACGAGTGAGGAAAAGATCCGCAACTACTATATCCTTAAGATGTTTCCTTTTCTCGCTAAAGGATGATGCTAAGACTTAGTTCACTTCTGTTGCTCCTGGTTGTGTGCGTAGTCCCCAGGATATGATCTACTACTTCTCGGAGAAATATTTTCCTGCCCATAAGAAACAAGCTGCCTTGCAGGAAATATATAACTTTGTGCAAGTTGAAGAAGAGAGTCTCCCACAAGCTTGGGGGAGGCTTGTCCAGCTACTGAATGCTTTTCCTGATCACCCTCTTCAGAAGAATGAAATACTTGATATCTTCTATAATGGACTAACCGATGCTTCTAGGGACCACCTAGATAGTTGTGCTGGTTGTGTTTTCAGGGAACAAACTGTGGAACAAGCTGCGATCCTATTGAATAATATCTTGCGCAATGAGAATGCTTGGACTATTCCCGAACCACCTCCGAAGCCAACTCCGAAGAAAAGAGGTATTATATTCCTCAGTCCTGAAGATATGCAAGAAGCTAAGAAATCTATGAAAGAGAAAGGCATTAAATCTGAAGATGTCAAAAATCTACCACCTATCGAAGAGATCCATGGTCTTGATAACCCGACACAGGTAGTAGAGATAACTTCTCTTCGTAGATTCTATGAGAGTGATATTCCTTTTGATAAACCTGCTAGCTTATGCCTAGATAAATTTGATAACTTTTTTGCCAAACAACAAAGTTTCAATGATTATGTTAGCAGACAATTGGAACAGGATGCTCGTATGCTTAGTCATTTAAGTGCTTCTGTGGACAGAAACGTCAATGATCTTAATCTTTTGAGTAAAAATGCCTCTATGGTTACTACTCAAGTAGAACAAGTACCTAAAGCTCAGAATGACTTGCTCAATGAGTTGAATGACAATTATGTTAGAGTCATCACTAGAGGCGGTAGAATGACCCAGGAACCTTTGTATCCTGAGGGTCATCCTAAGAGAATTGAACAAGATTCTCAAGGAGTTAGCACTGATGCACCTAGTCATCCTAGAAAGAAAAAGAGAGATGATAGGAACTTGCATGCTAGCAACCATGTCTCTGTTACACCCGAGAGTCCAAACGATGTCTCTGTTTCTGATGCCGAAACACATTCTGGTGATGAACATGAGCCTAGTGATAATATCGATAGTGGTGTTCATGATGATGCTCAACCTAGAAATGATAAGGATGTGGAGATTGAACTTGTTGATCTTTATAACCCACAACCTAAGAATAGGAGATACGATAAGAACGATTTCATTGCTAGGAAGCATGGTAAAGAAAGGCAACCATGGGTTTCAAAACCCATGCCCTTTGCTCCCGAACCGTCCAAGAAAAAGGATGATGAGGATTTTGAGCGCTTTGTTGAAATGATTAGACCTGTCTTTCTGCAAATGTGTTTGACAGATATGCTCAAAATGACTCCGTGTGCTAAGTACATGAAGGATATTGTGACTAATAAGAGAAGGATACCTGAGGTTGAGATTTCCACCATCCTTTCCAATTACACCTTCAAGGTTGGAACTCCTAAGAAACTAGGTAATCCCGGAGTGCCCACTATACCTTGCTACATTAAAGGAAACTACGTTAGAATTGCTTTATGCGATCTTGGAGCCGGTGTTAGCGTTATGCCTCTCTCTCTTTATAGTAGAGTTGAATTGGATAAGTTGACACCCACTAAAATCTCTTTGCAAATGGCCGACAAATCAACTTCTTTCCCTATCGGCATTTGCGAGGATGTTCCTGTTGTGGTTGCTAACGTTACTATCTTAACGGACTTTGTTATTCTGGATATTCCCGAGGATGATGCCACGGCGGTCATCCTTGGAAGACCCTTTTTAAACACTGCAGGGGCTGTTATTGATTGCAACAAAGGCAATGTCACTTTCCATGTCAATGGTAATGAGCATACGGTGCACTTTCCGAAGAAACAATATCGAGTACATTGCATCAATGCTATTGAAAAAACTTCATCGATTCTTATTGGGAGCTTTGAATGCCCTATACCTATTGTTAAGATGAAGTATGATTTTCTTGTTGGGGATATGCACATCCCCATTGAGGTAACCTAGTGACTATTCGAAAAATCTCCGATTTTATTCGATTCGAAAAAAGTTTGTCAAGGAGACTTGATCAACCTCATTGACAAATTTCTTTTGATGACCATGAGATGGATGAATCTAGGAGTCACAACCCCTGTTCCAAACCTTTACCTTCGGTTGCTTAGAAGAAAAATGATAGATTTAGCTTTAGTTTTCCCTGTTTTCTACTTCTTGCGTCCTGTAGAAAAGTGTCCCGAAAATAAAAGTTTTTCAAATACCCTGAAAATCAAGTATGATTTTTTCTGGAAATTTTGAAAAATTCTGAGACGGAGAGCTAGTCAGGGGGATGCACTAGTGGGCCACAAGCCCAGGAGGCGCAGGCACCCCCCTGGTCGTGCCTACCAGGCTTGTGGGGCCCACGTGTCCCCCTCCACTTATTCCAGCTCCCATCTCCTTCTCCTACCTCCACAAAAATTCATTCTACAGCTCAAACCCGTGTTCCTGCTCTTCTTGCTGCGATTTTCGATCTCCTTGTGCAAAGCCCCATTCACCAAACTGTTCTGGGGGATTGTTCCTTGGTATGTGACTCCTCCATTGGTCCAATTAGTTTTTGTTGGAAATATGCCCTAGAGGCAATAATAAATTAGTTATTATTATATTTCTTAGTTCATGATAATCGTTTATTATCCATGCTATAATTGTATTGATTGGAAACACAATACTTGTGTGGATACATAGACAAAACACTGTCCCTAGTGAGCCTCTAGTTGACTAGCTCGTTGATCAAAGATGGTCAAGGTTTCCTGGCCATAGGCAAGTGTTGTCACTTGATAACGGGATCACATCATTAGGAGAATCATGTGATGGACTAGACCCAAACTAATAGACGTAGCATGTTGATCGTGTCATTTTGTTGCTACTATTTTCTGCGTGTCAAGTATTTGTTCCTATGACCATGAGATCATATAACTCACGGACACCGGAGGAATGCTTTGTGTGTATCAAACGTCGCAACGTAACTGGGTGACTATAAAGATGCTCTACAGGTATCTCCGAAGGTGTTCGTTGAGTTAGTATGGATCGAGACTGGGATTTGTCACTCCGTGTGAACGGAGAGGTATCTCGGGGCCCACTCGGTAATACAACATCACACACAAGCCTTGCAAGCAATGTAACTTAGTGTAAGTTGCGGGATCTTGTATTACGGAACGAGTAAAGAGACTTGCCAGTAAACGAGATTGAAATAGGTATACGGATACTGACGATCGAATCTCGGGCAAGTAACATACCGAAGGACAAAGGGAATGACATACGGGATTATATGAATCCTTGGCACTGAGGTTCAAACGATAAGATCTTCGTAGAATATGTAGGATCCAATATGGGCATCCAGGTCCCGCTATTGGATATTGACCGAGGAGTCTCTCGGGTCATGTCTACATAGTTCTCGAACCCGCAGGGTCTACACACTTAAGGTTCGACGTTGTTTTATGCGTATTTGAGTTATATGGTTGGTTACCGAATGTTGTTCGGAGTCCCGGATGAGATCACGGACATCACGAGGGTTTCCGGAATGGTCCGGAAACGAAGATTGATATATAGGATGACCTCATTTGGTTACCGGAAGGTTTTCGTGCATTACCGGAAAAGTTTCGGGCTCATCGGTAGTGTACCGGGAGTGCCGGGAGGGGTGCCGGGGACCATCGGGAGGGGTGTCACGCCCCAAGGGGTCTCATGGGCTATGGGAAGAGATAAACCAGCCCCTAGTGGGCTGGAATAAGTTCCCACTAAGGCCCATAAGGTTTGAGAAGGAAAAAACACAAGGTGGAAAGAGTTTCCAAGTGGGAAGGTGGAATCCTACTCCAAGTAGGATTGGAGTGGGACTCCTCTACCTCCAATTTCGGCCAAACCTTTAGGTTTTGAGGCTGCCTCCTCCCCTCCCTCCCACCTATATATACGGAGGTTTTAGGGCTGATTTGAGACGACTTTCTCACGGCTGCCCGACCACATACCTCCATAGTTTTTCCTCTAGATCGCGTTTCTGCGGAGCTCGGGCGGAGCCCTGCTGAGACAAGATCATCACCAACCTCCGGAGCGCCGTCACGCTGCCGGAGAACTCTTCTACCTCTCCGTCTCTCTTGCTGGATCAAGAAGGCCGAGATCATCGTCGAGTTGTACGTGTGCTGAACGCGGAGGTGCCGTCCGTTCGGTACTAGATCGTGGGACTGATCGCGGGATTGTTCGCGGGGCGGATCGAGGGACGTGAGGACGTTCCACTACATCAACCGCGTTCACTAACGCTTCTGCTGTACGATCTACAAGGGTACGTAGATCACTCATCCCCTCTCGTAGATGGACATCACCATGATAGGTCTTCGTGCGCGTAGGAAAATTTTTGTTTCCCTTGCGACGTTCCCCAACAGTGGCATCATGAGCTAGGTTCATGCGTAGATGTCTTCTCGAGTAGAACACAAAAGGTTTTGTGGGCGGTGATGTGCGTTTTGCTGCCCTCCTTAGTCTTTTCTTGATTCCGCGGTATTGTTGGATTGAAGCGGCTTGGACCGACATTACTCGTACGCTTACGAGAGACTGGTTTCATCGTTACGAGTAACCCCCTTTGCTCAAAGATGACTGGCAAGTGACGGTTTCTCCAACTTTAGTTGAATCGGATTTGACCGAGGAGGTCCTTGGATGAGGTTAAATAGCAACTCATATATCTCCGTTGTGGTGTTTGCGTAAGTAAGATGCGATCCTACTAGATACCCTTGGTCACCACGTAAAACATGCAACAACAAAATTAGAGGACGTCTAACTTGTTTTTGCAGGGTATGATTGTGATGTGATATGGCCAACGATGTGATGTGATATATTGGATGTATGAGATGATCATGTTGTAATAGAAATATCGACTTGCACGTCGATGGTACGGCAACCGGCAGGAGCCATAGGGTTGTCTTTATACTAACATATGTGCTTGCAGATGCGTTTACTATTTTGCTAGGATGTAGCTTTGGTAGTAATAGCATAAGTAGCACGACAACCCCGATGGCAACACGTTGATGGATGATCATGGTGTGGCGCCGGTGACAAGAAGATCGTGCCGGTGCTTTGGTGATGGAGATCAAGAAGCACGTGATGATGGCCATATCATGTCACTTATGAATTGCATGTGATGTTAATCCTTTTATGCACCTTATTTTGCTTAGAACGACGGTAGCATTATGAGGTGATCTCTCACTAAAATTTCAAGACGAAATTGTGTTCTCCCCGACTGTGCACCGTTGCGACAGTTCTTCGTTTCGAGACACCACGTGATGATCGGGTGTGATAGACTCAACGTTCACATACAACGGGTGCAAAACAGTTGCGCACGCGGAACACTCGGGTTAAGCTTGACGAGCCTAGCATGTGCAGACATGGCCTCGGAACACATGAGACCGAAAGGTCGAGCATGAATCGTATAGTTGATATGATTAGCATAGAGATGCTTACCACTGAAACTATTCTCGACTCAAGTGATGATCGGACTTGAGATAGTGGATTTGGATCATGTACCACTCAAAGGACTAGAGAGATGTACTTTTTGAGTGGGAGTTCTTAAGTAATATGATTAATTGAACTAATTGTCATGAACATAGTCTAATGGTCTTTGCGAATTACGATGTAGCTTGCGCTATAGCTCTACTGTTTTTATATGTTCCTAGAGAAAATTTAGTTGAAAATTGATAGTAGCAAAACTTTGCAGACTGGGTCTGTAAAACCGAGGATTGTCCTCGTTGCTGCGCAGAAGGATTATGTCCTTAATGCACCACTAGGTGTGCTGCACCTCGAGCGTCGTCTGTGGATGCTATGAACATCCGACATACACGTTTCTGATGACTACACGATAGTTCAGTGCAAAATACTTAATGGCTTAGAAGCAAGGCGCCGAAAACGTTGTAAAACGTCACGGAACATAAGTGATGTTCTAAAGAGATGAAATTGTGATTTCATGCTTGTGCCCTTGTTAAGAGGTACGAGACCTCCGACAAGATTCTTTGTCCACAAAGTAAAGGAGAAAGGCTCAATCGTTGAGCGTGTGCTCAGATTGTCTGAGTACGACAATCGCTTGAATCAAGTGGGAGTTAATCTTCCAGATGAGATAGTAATGGTTCTCCAAAAGTCACTGCCACCAAGCTTTGAGAGCTTCGTGATGAACTATAACATATCAAGGATAGATACAATGATCCTTGAGCGATTCGCGACGTTTGACACTGCGAAAGTAGAAATCAAGAAGGAGCATCAATAGTTGATGGTTTGGAAAACCACTAAGTTTCAAGAAAGGCGAGGGCTAGAAGGGATACTTCGTGAAACGGCAAAATAGTTGCTGCGCTAATGAAGAGACCCAAACCCAAACCCGAGACTAAGTGCTTCTGTAATAAGGGGAACAGTCACTGAGGCGGAGCAACTCTAGATACTTGGTAGATAAGAAGGCTGGCAAAAGTCGAGAGAAGTATATTTGATATACATAATGTTGATGTGTACTTTACTAGTACTCCTAGTAGCACAAGGGTATTGGATACCGGTTCGGTTGCTAAGTGATTAGTAACGCGAAATAAAAGCTACGACATAAACGGAGACTAGCTAAAGGCGAGGTGACGATACGTGTTGGAAGTGTTTCCAAGGTTGATATGATCAAACGTCGCACGCTCCCTCTACCATCGGGATTGGTGTTGAACCTATATAATTGTTATTTGGTGCTTGCGTTAGGCATGAACATGATTGGATCGTGTTTATTGCAATACGATTATTCATTCAAAGAGAATAATGGTTACTCTATTTGCTTGAATAATCACCTTCAATGGTTTATTGAATCTCGATTGTAGTGTTACACATTGGTGCCAAAAGATACGAGTTAATGATGATAGTACCACTTACTTGTGGCACTGCCGCTTGAGTCATGTTAGTATAAATTGCATGAAGAGGGTCCATGCTGATGGATCTTTACTCACCTGATTGCGAATCACTAGTGACATGCAAATCATACCACATGAGCAAGGCCTTGTTTTCATTGAGATGAAACAAGATAGTAACTTGTCGGAAGTGATACATTTTTTATGTATGCAGTCCAATGAGTGCTGAGGCACGCAGTGGATATCATTATGTTCTTACTTCACTGACGACTTGAGTAGATACAGGAGTATTTACTTAATGAATCACAAGTCTGAAATACTGAAAAAGTTCAATTCCGTTTCAGAGTGAAGTTCGTCGTAACGAGAGGATGAACTGTCTACGATATGATCATAGAAATGAATATCTGAGTTGCGAGTTTTTGGTACACAGTTAAGACAATGTGGAAATTGTTTCACAGTTCATGCCACCTGGAACATCATAGTGTGATGATGTGTCTGAACGTCATAGCCACGCACTATTTAGTATGGTGCATGTTGTGATGTCTCTTATCGAATTACCATTATCGTTTATGGGTTATGCATTAGAGACAACCGCATTCACTTTAAATAGGGCACCGCGTATTTCCGTTGAGATGACACAGTATAGACTGAGGTTTAGAGAAATCTAAACTGTCGTTTCTTGAAAGTTTGGGGCTTCGACACTTATGTGAAAAAGTTTCAGCCTGATAAGCTCGAACCCAAAGCGGATAAATGCATCTTCATAGGATATCCAAAACAGTTGGGTACATCTCCTATCTCAGATCCGAAAGCAAAGTGTTTGTTTCTAGAAACGGATCCTTTCTCGAGGAAAGGTTTCTCTCGAAAGAATTGAGTGGGAGGGTAGTAGAACTTGATGAGGTTATTGAACCATCACTTCAACCAGTGTGTAGCAGGGCATAGGAAGTTGTTCCTGTGGCGCCTACACCAATTGAAGTGGAAGCTGATGATGGTGATCATTGAGCTTCGAATCAAGTTACTACAAACCTCGTAGGTCGACAAGGTCGCGTACTGCTGCAGAGTAGTACGGTAACCCTGTCTTGGAGGTCATGTTGTTGAGCAAACAGTGAACCTACGAGTTATGGAGAAAGCAATGGTGGGCCCAGATTCCGACAAATGGCTGGAAGCCATGAAATCCGAGAGAGGATCCATGTATGAAACCAAAGTGTAGACTTTGAAAGAACTACTTGATGGTCATAAGACTATTGAGTAAAGATGGATCTTTAAAAGAAGACAGACGATGATGGTGATAAGTCACTATTAAGAAAAGCTCGACTTGTCGCAAAGATGTTTTCGACAAGATCAAACAGTTGACTATGATGAGACTTTCTCACTCGTAGCGATGCTAAAGGTCTGTTAGAATTATGTTAGTTGTTGATGCATTATTTATGAAATATTGCACGTAGGATGTCAAAACATTGTTTCTCGACGGTTTCCTTGAGCAAACATTGTATGTGATACAACAAGAAGGTTTTGTCGATCCTAAAGATACTAGCAAGTATGCAAGCTCCAGTGATCCTTCAATGGACTGGTGCAAGCATCTCGGAGTTGGAATATACACTTTGATGAGATGATCAAAGTTTTTGGGTGTGTACAAGGTTTATGAGAAACTTGTATTTCCAAAGAAGTGAGTGGGAGCACTATAGAATTTCTGATAGGTATATGTGGTTGACATATTGTGGATCAGAAGTAATGTAGAATTTCTGTAGAGCATACAAGGTTGTTTTGAAAGAAGTTTTCAAAGGAGTACCTGGATTACGCTACTTGAACGTTGAGCATCACAGATCTATGGAGATAGATCGAAAAGCGCTTAATTGAAGTTTCAACAGGATGCATGCCTTGACAAGTTTTTGAAAGGAGTTCAAAATAGATCAGCAAAGAAGGAGTTCTTGGTTGCGTTGTGAGGTGTGAATTTGAGTAAGACTCAAAACCCGACCACGGCAGAATAAAGAGAATAGACGAAGGTCGTCTTCTATGCCTTAGCCGTAGAATCTAAAGTATGCCATGTTGTGTACCGCACCTGAAGTGTGCCTTGACTCAAAGTATGTTGAGAGGTACAGAGAGTGATCCATGATTGAATCACTAGCAGCGGTCGAAATTTATCCTTAGTAACTAATGGACTAAGGAATTTTTCTCGATTATGGAGGTGGTTAAAGAGTTTGTCGTAAAGGGTTACGTCAATGCAAGCTTTGACACTAATCCGGATAACTATGAGTAGTGAAACGGATTCGTATAGTAGAGTAGATATTTGGAGCATTTCCGAATAGCACGTAGTAGCAGCATCTATAAGATGACATAAAGATTTGGAAAGCACACGAATCTGAAAGTTTCAGAACCGTTGACTAAAACCTCTCTCACGAGCAAGACGTGATCAGACCCCATAACTATATGGGTGTTGGATTCGTTGGAACCACATGGTGATGTGAACTAGATTATTGACTCTAGTGCAAGTGGGAGACTGTTGGAAATATGCCCTAGAGGCAATAATAAATTAGTTATTATTATATTTCTTAGTTCATGATAATCGTTTATTATCCATGCTATAATTGTATTGATTGGAAACACAATACTTGTGTGGATACATAGACAAAACACTGTCCCTAGTGAGCCTCTAGTTGACTAGCTCGTTGATCAAAGATGGTCAAGGTTTCCTGGCCATAGGCAAGTGTTGTCACTTGATAACGGGATCACATCATTAGGAGAATCATGTGATGGACTAGACCCAAACTAATAGACGTAGCATGTTGATCGTGTCATTTTGTTGCTACTGTTTTCTGCGTGTCAAGTATTTGTTCCTATGACCATGAGATCATATAACTCACGGACACCGGAGGAATGCTTTGTGTGTATCAAACGTCGCAACGTAACTGGGTGACTATAAAGATGCTCTACAGGTATCTCCGAAGGTGTTCGTTGAGTTAGTATGGATCGAGACTGGGATTTGTCACTCCGTGTGAACGGAGAGGTATCTCGGGGCCCACTCGGTAATACAACATCACACACAAGCCTTGCAAGGAATGCAACTTAGTGTAAGTTGCGGGATCTTGTATTACGGAACGAGTAAAGAGACTTGCCAGTAAACGAGATTGAAATAGGTATACGGATACTGACGATCGAATCTCGGGCAAGTAACATACCGAAGGACAAAGGGAATGACATACGGGATTATATGAATCCTTGGCACTGAGGTTCAAACGATAAGATCTTCGTAGAATATGTAGGATCCAATATGGGCATCCAGGTCCCGCTATTGGATATTGACCGAGGAGTCTCTCGGGTCATGTCTACATAGTTCTCGAACCCGCAGGGTCTACACACTTAAGGTTCGACGTTGTTTTATGCGTATTTGAGTTATATGGTTGGTTACCGAATGTTGTTCAGAGTCCCGGATGAGATCACGGACGTCACGAGGGTTTCCGGAATGGTCCGGAAACGAAGATTGATATATAGGATGACCTCATTTGGTTACCGGAAGGTTTTCGTGCATTACCGGAAAAGTTTCGGGCTCATCGGTAGTGTACCGGGAGTGCCGGGAGGGGTGCCGGGGACCATCGGGAGGGGTGTCACGCCCCAAGGGGTCTCATGGGCTATGGGAAGAGATAATCCAGCCCCTAGTGGGCTGGAATAAGTTCCCACTAAGGCCCATAAGGTTTGAGAAGGAAAAAACACAAGGTGGAAAGAGTTTCCAAGTGGGAAGGTGGAATCCTACTCCAAGTAGGATTGGAGTGGGACTCCTCCACCTCCAATTTCGGCCAAACCTTTAGGTTTTGAGGCTGCCTCCTCCCCTCCCTCCCACCTATATATACGGAGGTTTTAGGGCTGATTTGAGACGACTTTCTCACGGCTGCCCGACCACATACCTCCATAGTTTTTCCTCTAGATCGCGTTTCTGCGGAGCTCGGGCGGAGCCCTGCTGAGACAAGATCATCACCAACCTCCGGAGCGCCGTCACGCTGCCGGAGAACTCTTCTACCTCTCCGTCTCTCTTGCTGGATCAAGAAGGCCGAGATCATCGTCGAGCTGTACGTGTGCTGAACGCGGAGGTGCCGTCCGTTCGGTACTAGATCGTGGGACTGATCGCGGGATTGTTCGCGGGGCGGATCGAGGGACGTGAGGACGTTCCACTACATCAACCGCGTTCACTAACGCTTCTGCTGTACGATCTACAAGGGTACGTAGATCACTCATCCCCTCTCGTAGATGGACATCACCATGATAGGTCTTCGTGCGCGTAGGAAAATTTTTGTTTCCCTTGCGACGTTCCCCAACAGTTTTTTCTCTAGTGCATTATTCGTTGCGTATTTTTGCTGCCTTGGTGACCCTGTTCTTGAGCTTTGCATGCAAATTTTAGCTGGTCTCAAGTAGTTTTGATGCATGATATGGCCTCTAGACACTTGTAGGAGTAGTTGCTATGTGTTTCGTTGAGCCTTGTTCACTTTTCCTTTGAGTCACTAAAAAATTCAAAAAAGGAAGATGTTCAGGAGAAACTATCATGGTGGTTCCTCAAGCAAGAAGGGTCCCCATCTCGCGATTCGGGAGCCCGATCCTTACCAACCGAGGAACGCACAGGTACAACCATGTGAATGGCCTTCTGATGAATTCATGATTGATGCAGATTTCAAAGACAAGTTTGATATATTTGTTCACAACGCCGGGCTCAAAGAATTCATCTCCGATAAATGTGAACAGTATACTGCTCTCACTGCCTCTTTTGTTCGTAGATTCAAATTTTTAGCTCGTCGTGACACATCCATACTGTTTGATTTGGATGACAAATCATATACCATGGATTTAGAGGATTTCAATAGAATTTGCAAGATATCTGATTGGGGTAGTCTCAATGATCCTCCTAAGTCTTCGGTTAGAGATTTTATCTCTAGTATAACTGTCGGAGAAACTAGAGATATTATGCAGGCTACCATGGGGATCATTCATTTTCCTGCCTTGCATTACTTTGCCCTCTTCATAGGTAGATGCATTAACAGCAAGATTGAGCATTGTCACCTCTGCGCACCTGACCTTAGTATTCTTAAGAGCGCAGTAACGGGTGATAGAAGTTTCAACATGGGAGCTATAATCGCGAGGAGGCTAAATAATAATGCTAATGAAGGGGATTTCTTTGGTGGGATCTATGCCACTCGCATAGCAAATTTTCTTGGAGTACCCATCCGCGAAGGAGATCCCCCGCTCCATACAACTTTCCTTGATCGCGTCTCTATGACACGCTATCAGTTCCTTGAGAGGGATAGTGAATCCCTCCTATACTGGTTAATATTTAACCGACAACGTGTTTTCCATATTACCCTTCCTGCTTCTGCCTTCTTTGACTTTCAGGTAAAACGGAGATATTACATAACCAGAGGAGAGGCGGAGGAGTATGAAAGGGAGGCAAAGGTTGCTCACCTCCGTGGGGCAGCTATTCTGGCGATAACTGCCGCATTCCCGTACAACCCCCATTATGATTTTGGATATCGCCCGGGCAAGCCATGGGAGTAGACCAACTTAGGCCAAAAGCCTAAGCTTGGGGGAGTACGTGTTTCTCACCGACTTTATATTCTTGCTCACACTTTCACTTTGTTAGTCGGTGTTCACACCTTACCACTGTATCATCCATGCTAGTTTATTTCTTTTTCTCGCTTTCTTCTCGTGTGTTTGTCTAGTTTGAGAAAACCCAAAAAGATTTCTCGTTTTTCTTTTTCTTGTTGGGAGCTTTCCCGTGTAAATAGTTTTCTTTTTCTTTGGGTCAAGGTAGAAGACCATGGTTATAATGTTTAGTGGCTCTCGCATGCATATCTGTTTATCTGTCAAAGAGCCATATTACTTTGTCTTCTCCTTTGTGTTTGCTTGCAGATTCCAGCTTAGTCCAATGCACGAACACTCTTATTATTGTTCACATCATTCGGTCGTGCAAGTGAAAGGCAATAATGATGATATATGATGAAGTGACTGAGCCTGGAAGAGCTAGTATGAACTCGATCTATTTTGTTTTTGTAAATATGACTAGCTCATCGTTCCTAATTCAGCTTTCTTGTGAGAGAAACATGTTTGCAATGACAACTTAGAGATCATAGTTTCTGATGCCATGCTTAATTAGCTAGGAGCTTATAATGGTTTGTCTTGGATGCCAACATGAATTTTGAGATGATTATGATGTAGTATGATAGGATGGTATCCTCCTTTGAATGATTCAAGTGGCTTGACTTGGCACATGTTCACGCATGTAGTTGAAACAAAATCAGCATAGCCTCTATGATATTCATGTTTATGGTGACTTGTGTCCTACTCATGCTTGCACTCAATGTTGGTTAAATTCAATGCATATTGATAATTGTTGTCGCTCTCTAGTTGGTCGCTTCCCAGTCTTTTGCTAGCCTTCACTTGTACTAAGCGGGATTACTGCTTGTGCATCCACCTCCATAAACCCAAAGTTGTTCCATATGAGTCCACCATACCTACCTATATGTGGTATCTACCTGCCGTTCCAAGTAAATTTGCATGTGCCAATCTCTAAACCTTCAAGTAATAATATGTTTTGCATGCCCCAACCGCTCATGTGGTGATAAGGGGCGATCAGTATCTTCCATGCTAGACGTGTTATCCTCGATAAGTGTTTATTCACTATCATTCACGAGAAAGGGGCCGGTAATTGGAATGCCCAGTTCCATGCTCAAATCGAAAAGATAATTGCAAAAAAAACTCCCCCTGGATTGTTGTTGGTATGGACGGCACCCGACTATTCGGCTAGCCATGGAGTGTGATTGATCGGTGGTGGGGGAGTCAAAACTTTACTTTTCTGTTTGGGAACCGCCTATAGTATGTCTAGCATGGAAGATGGTGAAAACTCTTGGTCATTGCGTTTACAATGAAAGCATGCCACCCAAAATTATTATTGTTTTCAAAGCTTGAGCTCTGGCACCTCTGCAAATCAATGCTTCCCTCTACAAAGGGCCTATCTATTTATGTTTCTGTTGAGTCATCCTCTTCTTTCAAAAAGCACCAATTAGAGAGCACCTCTGTCATTTTATGCTTTGCTTTTAATTGATATTGAGTATGACTGTGGCTGGATCTTGTTTGCCATGAATTACAATGTTCAGTCAGCCCTTGGTCTTTGAAGGTGCTCTGCATTTATCTTTTGCGGTCTCAGAAAGAGCTAGCGAGATACCATCTGTTCATATTGCTTCATGATTGTTTTGATTGAAGTGTTGACGTTTGAAACTTATTATTATTGCTCGCTAGTTGATTATGCCTTTGATATGAGTTCCTCTTGAGACCTAAATGTCATTGCTTATGTGGTTAGCTTATGATCTTGCTGAAAATCTGAATATGAGTTAGACATAATTGCAACAACAAGATCAAACAGAGTTCGTAAAAGTTTTTCTTTTGTCTCTTTCAGTTTGTCAACAGAATTACTTGAGGACAAGCAAGGCTTTAAGCTTGGGGAGTTCATACGTCTCCATCATATCTACTTTTCCAAACTCTTTTGCCCTTGTTTTGGACTCTAATTTGCAAGATTTGAATGGAACTAACCCGGACTAATGATGTTTTCAGCAGAATTGTCATGGTGTTGTTTTTGCGCAGAAATAAAAGTTCTCGAAATGACCTAGAAATTTATAAGGATTTTTTTAAAATATATAAAAATACTGGCGCAAGAATCAACCAGAGGAGTGGAGCGAGGAGCCCACAAGCCCACTAGGCGCGGCCCCCCCTGGCCGCGCCTAGCAGGCTTCTGGGTCCCTCGGGGCTCCGCCGCCTCCAACTCCAGCTCTATTTAGTCCCTTTCGTCCGGAACAAAATCAAGGAGAAGAGTTCATCACGTTTTACGATAGGGAGGCGCCGCTACCACCTGTTCATCCTCTGGAGGGAAGATCTGGAGTCTGTTCTGGGCTCCGGAGAGGGGAGATCGTCGCCATCGTCATCACCAACCTTCCTTCATCGCCAATTCCATGATGCTCTTCATCGTTCGTGAGTAATCTCATTATAGGCTTGCTCGACGGTGATGGGTTGGATGAGATCTATCATGTAATCGAGTTAGTTTTGATGGGGATTGATCCCTGGTATCCACTTTCTGAGATTGATGCTGCTACTACTTTGCCATGCTTAATGCTTGTCACTAGGTCCCGAGTGCCATGATTTCAGTTCTGAACCTATTATGTTCTCGTCAATATATGTGTGTTCTTGATCCTATCTTGCAAGTTGTGGTCACCTACTATGTGTTATGACCTGGCAACCCCGAAGTGACAATAGCCGGAACCACTCCCGGAGATGACCATAGTATGAGGAGTTCATGTATTCACTAAGTGCTAATGCTTTGTTCTGGTTCTCTATTAAAAGGAGAACCTTAATATCCCTAAGTTTCCATTAGGACCCCGCTGCCACGGGAGGGATGGACAATAGATGTCATGCAATTTCTTTTCCCTTAGCACGTATGACTATATACAGAATGCATGCCTACATTACATTGACGAACTGGAGCTAGTTACTTATCTCCCCATGTTATAACTATTGCATGATGAACGTCATTCGGCATAATTATCCATCACCGATCCAATGCATCCAAGTCTTTTCCTACTGGTCCTTGCTATGTTACTTTGTCGCTACTGCTGTCACTGCTGCTACTGTTGCTATCACACTACTTTGCTGCAGATACTAAGTCTTTTAGGTGTGGTTGAATTGACAACTCAACTACTAATGCTCAAGAATATTCTTTGTCTTCCCCTTGTGTCGAATGAACAAATTTGGGTTGAATACTCTACCCTCGAAAACTGTTGCGATCCCCTATACTTGTGGGTTATCAAGTACCGTCTCCAGTTCCAGCTCCAGGCGCTTGAACCCTTCTCGGGATACCGGTTCCAATCGCCTTCGGAATCAAGAGACACCTGAGGGATCCAAGGCTCTGAAATGCAACTTCAAGAGGCCAAGAACATGGAGCACACTGTCAGTTAGGATGGTATGCCGCAAACTGAGTTTCAGATTCGTCGAAAGCGCGCCCCCTATGTCATCGATAGGGTTCATCTCAAGGATTGTGAACTTTTCTGGTCCAAGCAACAAGCTCTTATCTATGAATATGTGACCGAGACCAAGAAGAACATCTATGTACCGGTTCAGTGGATTGACATGGATCATCTCAAGAAGGATCTGACATACTTTGGTGAGCCTCTCGACATGGTGGAGCAGCTTGGGATGGGGGAAATCATCGCGTTTCAGCTTGACATTGATGCTGAGATTGTGGCTCGGTTCTTTGTTACCGTCCGCTTCCACACTGATGCAGAGCGCACAATGACTTGGATGACCAATGGGGAGAGGTTGTCTGCAACCAGGAATGAGTTGATGGATCTTCTGCACATTCGCGATGAGGGGCATGAGCACCCAGTTGGTTTGCGCTCGCACGCAAAGCCATCTGATGCACCCAAGGAAAAGTTGTTGCCCTACTTTATTGAGAAGGTCTACTCAACTGGTTAAATCTCTCATGTGTTGAACCTGTTCCTTGATGTCATGCACCGAATCTTTCGCAACACTCTCTTTCCTCAAGTTGGCAACAAGGACCAGGTGCATTCTTATCTGTTGGATATGCTTCTCATGTGTGAGAAAGGGCGGGCTCGTGCTCCTGGACCACTTGATGTGTCTCATGCCATGTGGAGTGAGATTTAGTCGGCAGTGTTTCACCATAAGGTTATGGACCTTATTTGTTTTACTTGATACGGGAGAGCTGGTCGGTGACCTTTCTAGAGATGGTGTTTCATGCTCCGAGCTGGATCCTCCATGAGTCTATTAAGTTGTGTCATAAGAACAAGTGGGACAACACTACCACTACACCTCCTGCTGCCAACATGGATACTGATGAGGATGAGGATGAGGCTGAGGATGACGGCAGTCCAGAGACACATGTGCCCTCCTCTGCCGAGTCATCTTGGTCCAAGAAGCTCAAGGACCGGATGAAGACTTTGTTTTGCATGCAGGCAAAAGGGCAGTATATGACCCATGTTTCTCAGAAGGAGAGCCGTCAGCGCGACAAGCTAATTCTGAGGAAGCTCCACGTGCACATCTCCAGTGGGTCTGAGCAAGACATTACTCCTGAAGCTGCTTGGATGGAGAAGAAGAATCTTCAGCGGGATGAGTCTGATGAGGAGTCCGATGGTTGATCTTTGTGAAGGAGGAGCTACCACTTGTGTCTTAGGTGTCCTCCTTGCCTTTTGGTGTCTCGATGCCAAAGGGGGAGAGTGTGACAGCCCGATGCCGATGTTCCAGAAGATTCCCCCTTTATTTCCGTTTCTGTCGTGTAATTAGTTTTATTTGTTGCATCCTCATTTAGTTTGCATCGTCGCATCATCTATGGCATCTTGCATCGTCTGTCGCGTGTGGTGTTTTGAGTGCGTGTGCTTCGAGTGCTCACCGAGTCTTAGTGCGATAGGAACTCCCCCTCTCTCTCCCTCTTATTTCGTTTTTGTGGTTTTTGCTAAAGATCAGTTTTAACCCCGTCAAAAGATTCGTCTTCTTTTAAAAGTCCTTTTATTAAATGTGGGGGCAACCCTTGGGTTTGTTTTTATTCTTTTATTACTCCTCTTGTTTATTTTCAAAACAGAGTATCATTTTCTTTTCTTATTTAAAATAGATTTTATTTTTTATTCTTTTGTAAAAGAGGTTTTATTTTATTCTTCAAACGGGTTTGAATTTTGATTCTTAAAAAAAAGGTTTCATTTTTATTCTTTTAAAAATGCCCAAGCTATTTCTTATAGTTGGGCTATGTTTTTAAGTAGTTAAAAAGGATATTTTCTTTATTTTTTGTTTTATTTCTTTTGTTAATCCTTTTCGTCTGAGTGGGTTTGTTGTTTTGTAAGAAAAAGAGAAAAGACAAGAGAGAGAGAGAGGAGAGCCGGCCCAAGCCCACCAAGGCCCCTGCTAACCTAGCGAGCCACGGAGACTGAGCCGATTCCCATCTCCCCCCTCGCCTCGATCCTCCTCCATGTCCCTCGCCGATCCCCTCCACCTCGGCTCCGCGCGCAGAACGTGGTCGCCGCCAGCCCCGCCGGTGCCCGTCCCCGCGCGGCCGCCCGCCATGGCCGTCTCCTGCATCGCCGCCCTCGTCCCGTGCGGCCTCCCTTCATCCCTCGCCCTCGCGAGCTCGCCGCCCTGTCGCCATGTCGCCCGCGCCGGTGCCGCGCTGCCCGCCGTGGCACCTCCCTCGCCCTCGCCCCGTGCTCGCCCTTGGTCGCCGGCCGACCCACCCTCTCGTCTTGCTGCGCTACCGAGTTGGCTCCCTCTCATGCGTGTCGCCGCCGGCCTCTGCTGTTGCTGCTCGCCAGTGCAGCCACCCCGCTCACCGATCCCATGCGCCGCCAGCAGCTCGCCGTGCTCGCCTCCGGCAGCCCCTGCTGCTGCTCGCCGATCCCCCGCGCCGCGATGCCGTTTTGGTGCCTGCCGCTGTGCCGGTTGCCTGTTGCCTGTTTCCCAAGCCGAGCCCGATGGTGCCTGTCCCTGTTGCATGCGCTTGCCGTTGCCGGCTGATGTATTTTGCTGCTTCGAGATGCTTGCTAGGCATGTTGCGTTGCTGTCCCGATTAGCTGCTGCTAAGCTTGCCTGTTGCTGCTGCCGCTTTGCCTTGCCGTGCGTGATGCCTTGCTAGTTGCTTTGCTGCTAATGCTAGCCGATGCTAGTTGCTGCTAACTTGCATGCTGTTACTAGGCCGAGTGGTTGTTGCTTGCCTGCTAGCCTGCCTAGCTGCTTGTGTCGATGTAGTTTGCTAGTTAGTTTGCTGCTTGCTGCGTTTAGCTGTTAGCTGTTGCAGTAGCATGCTAGGTTGCCTGCTAGCTAGCTAGTTGCCGTAGCGTGCATGCTAGTAGATGTTGTTGAGTGTTGCTGCCACTTGCGTCGCCGCATGCACCAACCCCCCCCCCCACCTCCATGGAATTGACACGTTCGCCGCGAGTACCACGTCGTCCTCGACGACCCCGGAACGTGATCGACTACCGATGTGAAGACCGTGAACCACGATGTCGAGCGAACGACTACCGTCGATGAGACCCGAGTACCTCTACTTCCACGACGACCACGACGATCTTGTACCCCTTCACCGATCGAAGGTATACCGATGAAACGTGGCCGAGAACCATATTCATGTGATGTATGAGATGAATGCATGTATGCACCGTATGTTGCCCGTTGCATGTTGTCCCTCTTATGTTGTGCCTCGACACATGGGAACCCGGTATCGGGATCACCCCATCTTTATTTAGTGTTCCCACACGCGCACCCTATACGTTGGCACGATATCCCGACGAGTATCGGGATAGGAACGTTGTCGTGGCATCGTTTCCGTTTTGCCGCCATGGTTCCCTCTCGCTCGTCGTGGCGACACCTGTTTCTTTCCCTTCTTGCCCGTGTTATGAACTCGCATGCATGACACATTCATGACATATACATCTTGTGTTGCATGTTCTTGTGTCGTAGCTCCGTTCTATGTTCCGCGAGTTAAACCGTCTAGTATGACAAGTAGAATCATCGCTTCACCCCTTGCCATGATAACAACAATTTAATATTGCCGTGTAAATAATCGGGAGTGAATAAAATAATTAATCGTGGAGTTTCGTCGATATGCAACTCGTTGCATATCGAGCTTCACTTAACGTGTAGTGTTTGCATGAGGTGAATTGCCATGCCATCACTTGCATCATTGATCTGTTCATGCATCATATTAGGTTGTGCATCATGTTGTGCATCGTGTGGTGAATATTTGTGTTGATGTTTGTTTCCGGTTTGCTTTGTCTCGATAGAGTTCCGCAAGCGTGTCGGAATGTGAGGACCCCTTGGACTACGTTGGTTCGCTGACTCCACCGAGTTGTTCTTCTTCCAAGCGAGATCTCAGGCAAGATGACCATTTCCCCACATACAATTACTATCATTGCCATGCTAGTTTTACCACTTCTATCGTTTATGTCTCGTTGCCTACCACATGTTAAATATCAGCCTCTCAACAATGCCATGTTAACCTTCAACCTGTTCGACCTAGCAAACCACTGTTTGGCTATGTTACCGCTTGCTTATCCTTGTGTTAGCATTGCTAGTTGCAGGTGCAGATGCTTACATGTGATAACATGGGTTCCTTGTCATATCACCATATTTAAATGCTATTTAATTTAACGCACCTATATACTTGGTAAAAGGTGGAAGGCTCGGCCTTTCTAGCCTGGTGTTTTGTTCCACCTTTGCCCCCTTAGTTTCGGCTACCGGTGTTATGTTCCATAATTGAGCGCTCCTAACACGATCGGGGTTGTTATGGGGACCCCCTTGATAATTCGTTTTAGTTTAAAGCTGGTCTGGCAAGGCCCAACATTGGTTCTACATTTGCCCAACATAATAATTTTGTTAACACTGAAATGCATAGGGAGTTAGCGCTTCCCGAGGAGTAATTTTACATAAACAGGGGGGGCCAGTGCTGATGGTGTTGGTCCCAAAAGGACAGACTGCAGGGCCACCACGGGGCAACTCGAGGTTTGGTACATGTAGGCTTTTCCATCCGTCGTGTCCTGAGAACGAGATACGCGGCTCCTATCGGGTTCGTTGACACGTCGGGCGGCCTTGCTAGATTAGTTTTACCTTTGATGAGATATCTTGTGCATCGGGATTCCGGTGATGCTTTGGGTAATCTCAGAGTTGAGGTTTTCCACTAAGGAATCCGACGAGATCGCGAGCTTCGTGATTGAGGATTTCTATGCGGCTTGTGGTAATTTGTGATGGACTAGTTGGAGCACCCCTGCAGGGTTAAATCTTTTCGGAAAGCCGTGCCCGCGGTTATGTGGCAACGTGGAAACTTTGTTTAACACTGGTTCTAGATAACTTGAGGTTAACTTAATTAAAACTTGCCAACTGTGTGCGTAACAGTGACTGTCTCTTTCGTGAGTTCCTTCTCCGATCGAGGACACGGTGGGGTTATGTCTGACGTAGGTAGGTGTTCAGGATCATTCATTTGATCATCAGTAGACACGTCCGTTATGCGTAGATCTTCCCCCTCTTATTTCTTGTACTCGTAAGTTTAGCCACCAAATATATGCTTAGCCGATGCTCCAACCTCACCATTTAACCATACCTCACCCATTAAGCTTTGCTAGTCTTGATACCTTTGGAAATGAGATTGCTGAGTCCCCTGTGGCTCACAGATTACTACAACACCAGTTGCAGGTATAGGGAAAGGTTACTTGACACGAGCGCGTTGATTGTTCATTTGGAGTTGCTTCTTCTTCTTCGTCTTCATCGATCTAGGATGGGTTCCAGGCCGGCGGCCTAGGATAGCAAGGATGGACGTCGTTCTTCTTTTCTCGTTTGTTTTCGTCTCTAGTCCGACCCTGCTCTTCTTCATGATGATTATGTATTGTACTGATGTGACTCTGATGTAGCTTGTGGCGAGTGTAAGCCAATTCTATATACATATCTCTTCTTTTCAGTACATGTACTAGTAATGATATCCATTCTTGCGACACGACGAGATGCACTTCTATCCCTGACGAGGCTTCGTGCCAAATTGAGGATAGGGTCGCATCTTGGGCGTGACAGAGAGAGTGTAGGATTTGCGAGTTCTTGCGTTTTCCGTGTCTCCTTGTTCGTTGAACCTTCGTCGTTTTTCTTTGGTTGGTTTTATTTTATGTGTGAGACCAGAAGACTTATTCTATCATATTGTGTGATACATATGCTATCACTCTTCTCTCATTATTGTCTCATTATGGTCTGTTAGTAGCTTGTGAGTCTATTTGTTATGTGCCCTTATCTTTGTTGGAATTATGCCCTAGAGGCAATAATAAATATAGTTATTATTATAATTCCTGTATCAAGATAATCTTTTACTATCCATGCTATAATTGTATTCAATGAAGACTCATTTACATGTGTGGATACATAGACAAAACACTGTCCCTAGCAAGCCTCTAGTTGGCTAGCCAGTTGATCAAAGATAGTCAGTGTCTTCTGATTATGAACAAGGTGTTGTTGCTTGATAACTGGATCACGTCATTAGGAGAATCACGTGATGGACTAGACCCAAACTAATAGCCGTAGCATGTTAATCGTGTCATTTTGTTGCTACTGTTTTCTGCGTGTCAAGTATTTGTTCCTATGACCATGAGATCATATAACTCACTAACACCGGAGGAATACTTTGTGTGTATCAAACGTCGCAACGTAACTGGGTGACTATAAAGATGCTCTACACGTATCTCCGAAGGTGTTCGTTGAGTTAGTATGGATCAAGACAGGGATTTGTCACTCCGTGTGACGGAGAGGTATCTCGGGGCCCACTCGGTAATACAACATCACACACAAGCCTTGCAAGCAATGTGACTTAGTGTAAGTTGCGGGATCTTGTATTACGGAACGAGTAAAGAGACTTGTCTGTAAACGAGATTGAAATAGGTATGCGGATACTGACGATCGAATCTCGGGCAAGTAACATACCGAAGGATAAAGGGAATGACATACGGGATTATATGAATCCTTGGCACTGAGGTTCAAACGATAAGATCTTCGTAGAATATGTAGGATCCAATATGGGCATCCAGATCCCGCTATTGGATATTGACCGAGGAGTCTCTCGGGTCATGTCTACATAGTTCTCGAACCCGCAGGGTCTGCACAATTAAGGTTCGACGTTGTTTTATGCGTATTTGAGTTATACGGTTGGTTACCGAATGTTGTTCAGAGTCCCGGATGAGATCACGGACGTCGCGAGGGTTTCCGGAATGGTCCGGAAATGAAGATTGATATATAGGATGACCTCATTTGATTACCGGAAGGTTTTCGGAGTTACCGGGAATGTACCGGGAATGACGAATGGGTTCCGGGAGTTCACCGGGGGGGAAACCCACCCCGGGGAAGCCCATAGGCCTTGGGGGTGGCACACCAGCCCTTAGTGGGCTGGTGGGACAGCCCAAAAGAGCCCTATGCGCCATAGGAAGAAAAATCAAAGAGAAAATAAAAAAAAAAGAGGAGGTGGGAAAAGGGAGATGGACTCAACCTTCCAAACCAAGTTGAATTCGGTTTGGAAGGGGAGACCTTCCCCCCTTGGCTCGGCCGAAGCCCTTAGGGGTCCTTGGACCCCAAGGCAAGGCTCCCCCTCTTCCCCCTATATATACGGAGGTTTTAGGGCTGATTTGAGACGACTTTTCCACGGCAGCCCGACCACATACCTCCACGGTTTTTCCTCTAGATCGCGTTTCTGCGGAGCTCGGGCGGAGCCCTGCTGAGACAAGATCATCACCAACTTCCGGAGCGCCGTCACGCTGCCGGAGAACTCTTCTACCTCTCTGTCTCTCTTGCTGGATCAAGAAGGCCGAGATCATCGTCGAGCTGTACGTGTGCTGAACGCGGAGGTGCCGTCCGTTCGGCACTAGATCGTGGGACTGATCGCGGGACGGTTCGCGGGGCGGATCGAGGGACGTGAGGACGTTCCACTACATCAACCCTGTTCACTAACGCTTCTGCTGTACGGTCTACAAGGGTACGTAGATCACACATCCCCTCTCGTAGATGGACATCACCATGATAGGTCTTCGTGCGCGTAGGAAAATTTTTGTTTCCCATGTGACGTTCCCCAACAGTGGCATCATGACCTAGGTTCATGCATAGATGTCTTCTCGAGTAGAACACAAAAGTTTTGTGGGCGGTGATGTGCGTTTTGCTTCCCTCCTTAGTCTTTTCTTGATTCCGCGGTATTGTTGGATCGAAGCGGCTCGGACCGACATTACTCGTACGCTTACGAGAGACTGGTTTCATCGCTACGAGTAACTCCGTTGCTCAAAGATGACTGGCGGGTGTCAGTTTCTCCAACTTTAGTTGAATCGGATTTGACCGAGGAGGTCCTTGGATGAGGTGAAATAGCAACTCATATATCTCCGTTGTGGTGTTTGCGTAAGTAAGATGCGATCCTACTAGATACCCCTGGTCACCACGTAAAACATGCAACAACAAAATTAGAGGACGTCTAACTTGTTTTTGCAGGGTATGCTTGTGATGTGATATGGCCAACGATGTGATGTGATATATTGGATGTATGAGATGATCATGTTGTAATAGATAATATCGACTTGCACGTCGATGGTACGGCAACCGGCAGGAGCCATAGGGTTGTCTTTATACTAACGTTTGTGCTTGCAGATGCGTTTACTATTTTGTTGAGATGTAGCTTTAGTAGTAATAGCATGAGTAGCACGACAACCCCGATGGCGACACGTTGATGGAGATCATGGTGTGGCGCCGGTGACAAGAAGATCATGCCGGTGCTTGGTGACGGAGATCAAGGAGCACGTGATGATGGCCATATCATGTCACTTATGAATTGCATGTGATGTTAATCCTTTTATGCACCTTATTTTGCCTAGAACGACGGTAGCATTATGAGGTGATCTCTCACTAAAATTTCAAGACGAAATTGTGTTCTCCCCGACTGTGCACCGTTGCTACAGTTCGTCGTTTCGAGACACCATGTGATGATCGGGTGTGATAGACTCAACGTTCACATACAACGGGTGCAAAACAATTGCGCACGCGGAACACTCGGGTTAAGCTTGACGAGCCTAGCATGTGCAGACATGGCCTCGGAACACATGAGACCGAAAGGTCGATCATGAATCATATAGATGATATGATTAGCATGGGGATGCTTACCACTGAAACTATGCTCAACTCACGAGATGATCGGACTTGAGCTAGTGTAAGTGGATCATGAACCACTCAAATGACTAGAGAGATGTACTTTTTGAGTGGGAGTTTAGCGAGTAATTTGATTAAGTTAAACTCTAATTATCTTGAACATAGTCTAAGTCCACTTTGAATATATTTGTGTTGTAGATCATGGCTCACGCGACAGTCACCCTGAATTTTAATACGTTCCTAGAGAAAGCTAAGTTCAAAGATGATGGAAGCAACTTTGTAGACTGGGCTCGTAATCGTAAGCTGATCTTACAAGCTGGGAAGAAGGATTATGTCCTTAATGCTGTGCTAGGAGATGAACCACCCGCTACGGCTGATCAGGATGTTAAGAACGCTTGGTTAGCACGTAAGGAGGACTACTCAGTAGTTCAATGTGCAGTCTTGGTATGAGACCTCCGATAAATTCTATGCCTGCAAGATGGAGGAGAACTCGTGTGTCAGTGAACATGAGCTCAAAATGTCTGGGTACTCAAACCGTCTAGCTGAGATGGGGATTGAACTCCCGCAAGAGGCTATCACTGACAGAATCCTTCAATCACTGTCGCCAAGCTATAAAGGCTTTGTGTTGAACTACAACATGCAAGGGATGAACAAATCACCCGGCGAGTTGTTTGCGATGCTGAAAGTCGCAGAGTCTGAACTCCGTAAAGAACATCAAGTGTTGATGGTGAATAAGACCACTAGTTTCAAGAGAAACAGCAAAGGCAAGAAGGGTAAATCAAAGAAGAGCGGTAAGCCTGTTGCCAATCCAATGAAGAAACCCAAAGCTGGTCCTAAGCCTGAAACAGAGTGTTACTATTGCAAGGGTATGGGTCACTGGAAGCGCAATTGCCCCAAGTATCTGGCTGATAAGAAGGCGGCCAAAGAAAAATCAGGTATATTCGATATACATGTTATTGATGTGTACTTAACCGGCTCTCGTAGTAGTGACTGGGTATTCGATACCGGTTCTGTTGCTCATATTTGCAACTCGAAACAGGAACTGCGGAATAGACGAAGGCTGGCGAAAGATGAAGTGACGATGCGCGTAGGAAATGGTTCCAAGGTTGATGCAATCGCCGTCAGCATAGTTTCACTTCAGTTACCATCAGGATTAGTTAAGAACTTAAATCATTGTTATTTAGTGCCTGCGTTGAGCATGAACATTATATCTGGATCTTGTTTATTGCGAGACGGTTACTCTTTTAAGTCAGAGAATAATGGTTGTTCTATTTCTATGAGTAACATCTTTTATGGTCATGCACCCAATGTGAGAGAATTGTTCATATTGAATCTTGATAGCGATACACACATACATAACATTGAGACCAAAAGAGTTAGAGTTAACAATGATAGCGCCATATTTTTGTGGCACTGCCGCTTAGGTCATATTGGTGTAAAGCGCATGAAGAAACTCCATGCCGATGGACTTTTGGAGTCACTTGACTTTGATTCACTTGACACGTGCGAACCATGCCTCATGGGCAAGATGACTAAAACTCCGTTCTCCGGAACAATGGAGCGTGCAAGTGACTTGTTGGAAATCATACATACCGATGTGTGTGGTCCGATGAGCGTAGAGGCACGCGGCGGATATCGTTATTTTCTCACCTTCACTGACGATTTGAGTAGATATGGTTATGTCTACTTAATGAAGCACAAGTCTGAAACATTTGAAAAGTTCAAGCAATTTCAGAGTGAAGTTGAAAATCATCGTAACAAGAAGATCAAGTTCCTACGGTCTGATCGTGGGGGTGAATATCTGAGTTTCGAGTTTGGTGCTCACTTAAGACAATGTGGAATTGTTTCACAGTTGACACCGCCTGGAACACCACAGCGTAATGGTGTGTCCGAACGTCGTAATCGTACTTTATTAGAGATGGTGCGATCTATGATGTCTCTTACCAATTTTCCGTTATCGTTTTGGGGTTATGCATTAGAAACAGCTGCATTCACTTTAAATAGGGCACCATCAAAATCCGTTGAGACGACACCGTACGAACTGTGGTATGGCAAAAGGCCAAAGTTGTCGTTTCTTAAAGTTTGGGGATGTGATGCTTATGTCAAAAAGCTTCAGCCTGAAAAGCTGGAACCCAAAGCGGAAAAGTGCATCTTCATAGGTTACCCAAAAGAGACAGTTGGATACACCTTCTATCTCAAATCCGAGGGCAAAGTGTTTGTTGCTAAAAACGGAGCTTTTCTCGAGAAGGAGTTTCTCTCGAGAGAATTGAGTGGGAGGAAGATAGAACTTGACGAGGTTGTCGAACCTCTCATCCCTCTAGATGGTGGCGCGGGGCAAGGGGAAACCTTTGTCGTTGCGACGCCGGTTGAGGAGGAAGTTAATGATGATGATCATGAAACTCCGGTTCAAGTTTCTGTCGAACTACGCAGGTCAACGAGACCACGTGCTACTCCAGAGTGGTACGGTAATCCCGTCTTGTCAATCATGTTGTTGGACAACAACGAACCTGCAAATTATGAAGAAGCAATGGTGGGCCCAGATTCCAACAAATGGCTAGAAGCCATGAAGTCCGAGATAGGATCCATGTATGAGAACAAAGTGTGGACTTTGGAAGTACTACCCGAGGGCCGCAAGGCTATTCAGAACAAATGGATCTTTAAAAGGAAGACGGACGCTGACGGCAATGTAACCGTTTATAAAGCTCGACTTGTGGCAAAGGGTTTTTCACAAGTTCAAGGAGTTGACTACGATGAGACATTCTCACCCGTAGCGATGCTTAAGTCCGTCAGAATCATGTTAGCAATAGCTGCATTTTTCGATTATGAAATCTGGCAGATGGATGTCAAAACGGCGTTCCTTAACGGTTTCCTTAAGGAAGAGTTGTATATGATGCAACCCGAAGGTTTTGTCGATCCTAAGAATGCTAACAAGGTGTGCAAGCTCCAGTGATCCATTTATGGACTGGTGCAAGCATCTCGGAGTTGGAACAAACGCTTTGATGAGGTGATCAAAGCATTTGGGTTTATACAAGTGGTTGGAGAATCCTGTATTTACAAGAAAGTGAGTGGGAGCTCTATGGCGTTTCTAATATTATATGTGGATGACATATTGCTGATTGGAAACAACGTGGAGTTCTTGGAGAGCATAAAGGATTACTTGAATAAAAGTTTCTCTATGAAGGACCTAGGAGAAGCTGCTTACATTCTAGGCATTAAGATCTACAGGGATAGACCAAAACGCCTGATAGGACTTTCACAAAGCACATACCTTGATAAAGTTTTGAAGAGGTTCAAAATGGAACAGTCCAAGAAAGGGTTCTTGCTAGTTTTACAAGGTACGAGATTGAGTAAGACTCAGTGCCCAGCAACTGATGAAGATAGAGAGCATATGCGCTCCGTCCCCTATGCTTCAGCCATAGGTTCTATCATGTATGCAATGTTGTGCACTAGACCGGACGTTAGCCTAGCCATAAGTATGGCAGGTAGGTTCCACAGTAATCCAGGAGTGGATCACTGGACGGCGGTCAAGAATATCCTGAAGTACCTAAAAAGGACTAAGGAGATGTTTCTCGTGTATGGAGGTGACGAAGAGCTCGTCGTAAAAGGTTACGTCGATGCAAGCTTTGACACAGATCCAGACGACTCTAAGTCGCAAACCGGATACGTATTTATTCTTAATGGGGGTGCGGTAAGCTGGTGCAGTTCCAAGCAAAGCGTCGTAGCAGATTCTACATGTGAAGCGGAGTACATGGCTCCCTCGGAGGCGGCTAAGGAGGGTGTCTGGATGAAGCAGTTCATGACAGATCTTGGAGTGGTGCCAAGCGCACTGAATCCAATAACCTTGTTGTGTGACAACACGGGTGCCATTGCCTTAGCAAAGGAACCAAGGTTTCACAAGAAGTCCAGACACATCAAACGACGCTCCAACCTCATCCGCGACTACGTCGAAGGGGAGGACGTAAATATATGCAAAGTGCACACGGATCTGAATGTCGCAGACCCGCTGACTAAACCTCTTCCACGGGCAAAGCATGATCAACACCAGAACTGTATGGGTGTTAGATTTATTACAATGTAATTCGCATGATGATGTGAGGGCTAGATTATTGACTCTAGTGCAAGTGGGAGACTGTTGGAATTATGCCCTAGAGGCAATAATAAATATAGTTATTATTATAATTCCTGTATCAAGATAATCATTTATTATCCATGCTATAATTATATTCAATGAAGACTCATTTACATGTGTGGATACATAGACAAAACACTGTCCCTAGCAAGCCTCTAGTTGGCTAGCCAGTTGATCAAAGATAGTCAGTGTCTTCTGATTATGAACAAGGTGTTGTTGCTTGATAACTGGATCACGTCATTAGGAGAATCACGTGATGGACTAGACCCAAACTAATAGACGTAGCACGTTGATCGTGTCATTTTGTTGCTACTGTTTTCTGCGTGTCAAGTATTTGTTCCTATGACCATGAGATCATATAACTCACTAACACTAGAGGAATACTTTGTGTGTATCAAACGTCGCAACGTAACTGGGTGACTATAAAGATGCTCTACAGGTATCTCCGAAGGTGTTCGTTGAGTTAGTATGGATCAAGACTGGGATTTGTCACTCCGTGTGACGGAGAGGTATCTCGGGGCCCATTCGGTAATACAACATCACACACAAGCCTTGCAAGCAATGTGACTTAGTGTAAGTTGCGGGATCTTGTATTACGGAACGAGTAAAGAGACTTGTCGGCAAACGAGATTGAAATAGGTATGCGGATACTGACGATCGAATCTCGGGCAAGTAACATATCGAAGGACAAAGGGAATGACATACGGGATTATATGAATCCTTGGCACTGAGGTTCAAACGATAAGATCTTCGTAGAATATGTAGGATCCAATATGGGCATCCAGGTCCCGCTATTGGATATTGACCGAGGAGTCTCTCGGGTCATGTCTACATAGTTCTCGAACCCGCAGGGTGTGCACACTTAAGGTTCGACGTTGTTTTATGCGTATTTGAGTTATATGGTTGGTTACCGAATGTTGTTCGGAGTCTCGTATGAGATCACGGACGTCACGAGGGTTTCCGGAATGGTCCGGAAACGAAGATTGATATATAGGATGACCTCATTTGATTACCGGAAGGTTTTCGGAGATACCGGGAATGTACCGGGAATGACGAATGGGGTCCGGGAGTTCACCGGGGGGGCAACCCACCCCGGGGAATCCCATAGGCCTTGGGGGTGGCACACCAGCCCTTAGTGGGCTGGTGGGACAGCCCAAAAGAGCCCTATGCGCCATAGGAAGAAAAATCAAAGAGAAAAGAAAAAAAAGAGGAGGTGGGAAAAGGGAGAAGGACTCCACCTTCCAAACCAAGTTGGATTCGGTTTGGAAGGGGATACCTTCCTCCCTTGGCTCGGCCGAAGCCCTTAGGGGTCCTTGGACCCCAAGGCAAGGCTCCCCCTCTTCCCCCTATATATACGGAGGTTTTATGGCTGATTTGAGACGACTTTTCCACGGCAGCCCGACCACATACCTCCACGGTTTTTCCTCTAGATCGCGTTTCTGCGGAGCTCGGGCGGAGCCCTGTTGAGACAAGATCATCACCAACCTCCGGAGCGTCGTCACGCTGCCGGAGAACTCTGCTACCTCTCCGTCTCTCTTGCTGGATGAAGAAGGCCGAGATCATTGTCGAGCTGTACGTGTGCTGAACGCGGAGGTGCCGTCCGTTCGGCACTAGATCGTGGGACTGATCGCGGGACGGTTCGCGGGGCGGATCGAGGGACGTGAGGATGTTCCACTACATCAACCGCGTTCACTAACGCTTCTGTTGTACGGTCTACAAGGGTGCGTAGATCACACATCCCCTCTCGTAGATGGACATCACCATGATAGGTCTTCGTGCGCGTAGGAAAATTTTTGTTTCCCATGCGACATTCCCCAACAATCTTCATGCTCACATGTTATGCCTTGCTTCCATGCTTAGTGTTAATCAGTTTGTTGCAAGGAATGCCTCGTCTATAAAATCTAGGGGGAGTGTTATTCCTAGGTTGTGTGCTTTGGAGTCCATGGCATTCCTCGAAGTATGCACACATCTAGGGGGAGCCTGCCTCTAGTTTATAGATTTTGGGTTTGCATATGTTAATTTTATATCCTTTTGGGCAAATCATGTATTGTCATCAAGCCACCAAAAAGGGGGAGTTTGTTAGGGCATATTTCTCCCTAAGTGGTTTTGGTGATTGATGACAATGCATGTGCGGACTAATCGTGTGCATAGAGCATTTCAGATAATTCATGTCTAGGCACAACATGATTTGGTGCCCCTCGGAGTCTATCAAAGACGGTTGCTTTCTACGTTTCTTTTTAGTGGGTTTGAGTCATAGGAAAGCCGTACTATTAAGAAGGGGTCCGCTTCGGAAAGGTTAGGGTGGAATTAGCACATACACATCTGTTCTTTTGCACCACCTTTCTTTCGCTTCAATGGAGCTCCAGTTCATTTCCCCGTGTCTGTGCAAAGTGCGAGCAGTAGTACCTTAGGTGCCAGCGGTAGTACCACACGTGCAAGTGGTAGTACCGCCCTAGGATCGGTAGTAGTTTTTTTACTATCCCTCTCTAGCGGTAGTACCGTCTGGTACTACTGGGTCGGACTTTTGCTCAACCGCGACCTCGGCAGTGGTAGGCTCAGAAGTAATTTTTTACTTCCGTGGTTGGAGGATCTACCGTGCGGTAGTACCTCTCCTCGCAGCGGTGGTACCTCTCCTGGCAGCGGTAATACCGCTTTGCTCGGGCTGAGAGTGGGGTAACGGTTGGATTCTTTATCCCACTATATAAAGGGGTCTTCATCCCCAAGAAGACTACCTCTTACCTCCCAAAGCTCCATTGTTGCTCCAAAGCTCATTTTCGCTCGATCTCTCTCCCTAGCCAATCAAAGTTGTTGATTTTCTAGGGATTGGTTGAGAAGGCCCTAATCTACACTTCCACCAATAGATATTTCATTCCCCCCACTAATCCCTTGTGGATCTTGTTAGTCTTGGGTATTTGAGCACCCTAGACGGTTGAGATCACCTCGGAGCCACATTCCATTGTGGTGAAGCTCTGTGGTCTTGTTGGGAGCCTCCAAGCTTTGTGTGGAGATTGCCCCAACCTTGTTTGTAAAGGTTCGCTCGCCGCCTTCAAGGGCACCACTAGTCGAATCACAGCATCTCGCATTCTGTGAGGACGTGAGGAGAGTACGGTGGCCTTAGTGGCTTCTTGGGGAGCAATGTGCCTCCACACCGCTCCAATAGAGACGTACTTCCTGTCAAAGGGAAGGAACTTCGGTAACACATCCTCATCTCTACCGGTTCCAATTGTGGTTATCTCTTACCTTTACTTTGTCCTTTTTATAGGTGTGTTGTATTCCTCGCTTGCATTAGTTGTTGTTGTTGTCAGCATCATATAGGTTGCTCACCTAGTTGTTTATCTAGAGGACCTTTTGTTGCTAACCCTAATTTGATAAGAAGAGCTAAAATTGGTAGTTGCCTATTCACCCCCCCCCCTCTATTCAACCATATTGATCCTTTCATCGGGTTTCTAGGATGTCTCTCCCGAGAGACAGTCGAATGCCACCAGGTGGTGCACAACTTCCAAGCTAGTTCAATCGAATCTTCAATCCTGAACCAGTTGCGGCTTCCTCTTGGAACCGAGTGAGAAAGCCTCGAGCTTTTGTTTGGACATATCCTAGGCACCGGAGACACCACGAAGTATCTCTCACTCAACCAATTAGGCCTCAACCAATTCGAGGGCTACTCATGGGGTCACCTACAAGGCGTAGGGTCATGGACCTGACATCCATGACCCACGTAAGGCCACTCACGGCCGTTTGAGTCTCAATACTACAGATGCATTTGATGCATACACAAAATCCACTTGGACCCATGGGGTCACTTGGACGTCTTCGAGTTAGTCGACTATATTCCAGTACTCGAACAGACACAAGCACAAACAACGTGGTATCTTCAGCGATCGAGGAACTTAAAACCAGACATGAAGTGCAGTCAAGACCAGCATTAGCAGTAACAGTCGTAGTTAGAGATGCATTTTCTAGTAAAGCGTTTAGTTACTCTCATTTAATGCCTTTATAATGACGCTTGGTGAGTCCTGGCAAACTCTATATAAGCCACCCCTGAGCTCTATGACAAGGGTTCGACCTTCCTTGTAATCAGACACCCCCACGGAAAACACAAGCCTTCGGGCACGAGACATAGGGTCTTTACCTCCTCCAAGAGGGGCCCGAACTCCCTAAATCCGAGTGACACTTGTATCATAGCTAGGCTACTCCCCTTATTCGTACCCTTAGTATTCATTCTCAGGATCATTCCCGTGACAACTGGTGGTGCTAGGCCAAGTAAATCTATTACTGCTGCTAGGCCCAAGGCAAAGAAAAGCTTCATACCACCAAGAGCTTCAGGTACTGGAAGAGTGAGAGAACAATCTTACAAGATGTTTGAGTGATTCGATAGTTCTTGGGGCAGCACGTAAGTTGATCGTTGTTAGAGCATATTTATCCATGTGTGGTTTTGGTAATTGATGACAATCCCTATGGACTAATGGTTGCATTAAGTTATATTCTAAGGATTTGTCCATAGGCACTTCTTGAAGTCCATCTGTTGGTTTCAAGGAGTTTATACGGTGACCAAGATTGTATTCAAGGTTATATCCAAAGATTGGTCATGTGAGAGTTGAGCTTATTGCAAACATGTCTTGAAGGAGAATGTGATGTGAGCATTCATGTTTACCTTCAAGATATCATATTTATGAAGAGAGAAGATAAGATTCAAGGTTGATCAAGACTAAGTCAAAGAGTGAATCAAGTTCATCAACACAGAAAGCGTATAAGATGTAATGAGAGGGACCAATTGATCCCATGGTATGGTAAGCATTGTCCATTACACTTTGTGTACTAACCAATGGTCTACGTGAGAGTTCTATGTGGGGTTAGGTGTGTTTCCATGGGCTTGTGTCAAGAGAAAGATCCCATACATCAATATTATGGTGTGCAAGTTCAAGAGGAGCATCACGAACAGAACATTCTTGCAGCTTGTCGTCCATTGAGGTGACAATGGACTTGTCAAGATTTGTCGAAAAGTGGCTCACTCATACTGAGTATGGGGGAGCAATCAACTAGTCTTCATCGAGCCAATGAAATCAGGAAAGGTGCTCCATCTTGTGCAAGTCAAGGTCGTCATCATCTAGCTCAAGTGGATTGTGTGCAAGGTATTGGTTTTCCCTAGATAGGTTTCTCTTTTACCGTTCTCATGGTGGTAGTTGGGAGATTGGGTTATAGGATAGGTTGTCCTACAATCAAGGGCGCTCTCGAGTGTGTAGTTTGACCGTATCGTTCGTTGTGAGACCAAACCATTTGCATCCTTGCATCATCTTTCGTGGTTCTTGTTTGGTGTTTCTCTTTTTGATTTTTAGAGCTTATGGTCATCTTTATGACAAGCTCGATTTCATCGAAAACGGAGTCCATATGCATGTTTCATGATGTTTTCATGTTGGAGTTTTTGCCGGTTTTTCATTCATAGAGGTATCACATCTCTATAACATGGTGAGGTTGTCGGGGCTGTTTCTGGCTGCAAACTGTATGAGAGAGAGAGAGACGGGATCATGTGAGGGAGGTGAGGGAGGACCAAAGGAAAACAAACGGGGCAGGGGGCCTATACCTCGAGATCACCGATGGACTAAACTGGCGAAGTACCAGTTCAATCCGAGCGTTGGAGCTTAGGGGGGCTCGAGTGGGTGGTTCGGGACTTCTATTGGGAGTGGGAGAGAGCGGGGGGTGCTAAGGAGAGCTCGGGGAGGCTTAAGTAGCGGGGTCATGGTGCACCGTGAGCTCTGCTCACGGGTGCCTTCGGGAACGAATGTGGTGGCCGTTGGGAGAGACCGGCTTGGGTTTTGCTTGCTCATGGGAGTCATCTCGATCGTGGGGAAGAGAGAGGGGAGGCACATCACGGGTCTGGCGCTCGTTGTTGGATAGCTCTTGCCGTGCTAAATCTAACAAGCTTGAGTTTGCTCAATTCAAAGCTTATTTGCAGAAGTTATGGTAGTTCTTGTCTTACCTGTTTTCTTGATATGGCTCTACTACTTGTCCGAGCGGTTGCACCGCTTGGTCGGTACGTCCGATGCAACTACCACCCCAAGGGGTTACTCCATGGGGTTGCTGCTTTCAGGTTCATGTCAGCGGTTGTATCACTGCCTCCGAGCGGTTGTACCACCCAACTAGGCTCTGTCGTGGTGCGGTTCTTGGGTGATGGTCGCCTGGTTGTTCCAGTCAACTCGTTTCGAGTGGTACTACCGGTCTCCGTAGCGGTTGTACCCCTTGGGACTTAGCCACCACCCATGCTTGGTCCTAGCGGTTGCACCGGTGCAACTATTGTCTCGACTATTGCTCGGGGTGACTCTTCTCTGTTTTAAAACGGCTGTTGAGCGGTGTTGGAGAGGTTGTTCCAGCTACTCGTTTCAACCGGTACTACCGCCCGCGTCACTGGTTGTACCGCTCGATAGGGTTTCTCCAGGGTACACGTGTTTTCCGGTTGTACCAGTACGTATAGCGGTTGTACCGCTCCTGTGTTATTGTGCACATAATGGGCAGATTCGTGGGGACCTATAAAAGGGAGTCTTCTTTCCCGTTGGTCCCTATCTTTTTAAGCTCATGTTCTTCCCCCAATTTTTACCTACCTCGAGCTTGCTAACTCTCAATCATGCAACTGATTCTTGCTAGTTATTAAGGGAAAAGAGAGGAGATCTAGATATATGTTTCCACCAATCACTTTCTCCTTTGCGTGAGGGGAACCCCTTGGATCTAGATATTGGAGTTCTTTGTGAGCTCCTTGTTCTTCCTCTCATATTCCTCCATAGCTTTTGTTGCTGTGTAGGAATTTGAGTGCGAAGGACTTGACCACTTTGTGTGTTCTTACCATTGCATTAGTTGCATTGATTTGAGTTCTTCACGGTGAAACGTGGAAGTGAAGTTTGAGAAGCTTATTACTCTTGGGTGCTTGGTACCCTAGAGCTTTTTCTTCTTGGGTGCTTTGGCGTCCTAGAAGCTTGGTGGTGCCTCAGAGCTCAATCATCATGATGTAAAGCTCTGCGCAAGCATCGGGGTCTCCAATTAGGTTGTGGAGATCGCCCCGAGCAATCTGTACGTGTACCGGTGACTGACCCAAGGGTTGCCAAAGTGACGGGTTCGATGACAGCCCCCAAGGGTTGCCATTTGTACGGGTTCGGTGATCTCCATCAAGGGTCCCTTAGTGGAATCACAACATCTTGCATTCTGCGAGGGTGTGAGGAGATTACGGTGGCCCTAGTGGATTTTGGGGAGCAATCTGCCTCCACACCGCTCCAAACGGAGATTAGCACGAACAAGGGTGTGAACTCCGGGATACATCGTCGTCTCTGTGTGCCTCGGTTATCTCTTACCCGAGCCCTTTACTTGTGCACTTTACTTTGTGATAGCCATATTGTTTCTTATTATATATCTCGCTATCACTTAGTTGTTTATCTTCCTTAGCATAAGTTGTTGATGCACATAGGTGCGCCTAGTTGTTTTAGGTTTGTCCTTGAGTAATTAAACGTTAGTTTTATCCGCATTTGTTCAAGTCTAAACCATAATTATTTTAAAGCGCCTGTTCACCCCCCCCCCCCCTCTAGGCGACATTCACGTCCTTTCAATGGTGTTGATGTCGAAGCCAGTTGTGAGTTTGTGATGTTGAAACCTTGTTAATTTTGCCTATTATGGATAGTTTGTGATGGCACAATGTAAGTTAACTAAATATGGTTACGATGAAGACTTTGATGCATGGGGTTGTGATGTATACTATGATATCTTATTATGATGATGATCTTGTTGATGCTATTCTTGTTTTGTTGGAGTTGTTATTGCTATGATGATGTTATTCTTATTATGATGATGCTCTTCTTGTTATGATGCTGATCATAGTTGTTGTGATGACGCTCTTCTTGTTATGATGTTGGTCATAGTTGTTGTGATGATGCTCTTCTTGTTATGATGTTGATCATAGTTATTGTGATGATGCTCTTCTTGTTATGATAGTTGGTCATTTAGGGTGCCTCGGCGTTGACCAAACCCTAAATGCAACAACATGATCATTTAGGGTGCCTCGGCGTCGACCAAATCCTAAATGCAACCACATGGTCATTTAGGGTGTCTCGGCCTCGACCAAACCCTAAATGCAACAAGATGGACATTTAGGGTGCCTAGGCATCATCCAGGCCCTAAATGCAACAACATGGTCATTTAGGATGCCTCGTCGTCGACCAAACCCTAAATGCAACAACATGGTCATTTAGGGTGCAATAATCACAAAGCAATAATTTCATCACACACAATTCATCCCAGTTTCATCACTAACAATTGACCTTAATTAAAGGATCCACCAAACGACATACAAGCCATGGTTCAATGCTACAAAAGTAACTTGTTTGCGAGATTCAAAGATAACACATTGCAAGCCATAGTTCAAAGCTTGTAACTAAAGACAAGGACCCACATGGTAAGATCACATCACAATTTATTCTTCATCACAAATACCCTTGGTCTCCTTCAACTTTCTCTTGTTATTTTCACCTCCTTTCTTCAGGTCAACAATGCAGCACTCCAGAGTATTCTTCTCAATGCTCAACTTCTCCTTGTCTTTCATCAGCTCAGCAATGCAACCATCCAACTTCTCCTTCTCTTTCTTCAGATCAGCAAAGCAAAACTTCAAAGTCATGTTGTGAGAGCTCATCTTTTCCTTCTCTTTAAGATGATTTAATTTAAAATTCCTAATGACATTGCCTTGAGCAACATGAATGAACTTCAATTGGTTAATAACAACCTTCAATTTAGTGATTCAGTATCCTTTGCAACAAGTTGTTCATTCATATTTCCCATGTTGTTGTCCACACTGATTGTAATGTTCTCAACATCCTTCTAGTGATTTTCCTATGGAAGGTTATCCTAGAAATGAAGGAGGTTGTTCACATATTCCACAAGCTTCTAATAAGACTCCTGCAACTTGTTTTTCACTTCTGTGAGATTGTGGACAGTAGATGAATGTTTCATGCATGCAATCCTATTATCATGCTTGCTATCCTCATACATAAGCCACACTTTGTGTAGAGCATTCTATAGATGCTCTGGCCACTAATCATCAACCCACTGCAGTAATCCGCGGTTATTAACTCCCTGAAATACAAAAAAACGGTTCAAGGATCCAGTCATAAGTTAGAGAGATAGTTAAGTTACAGGTTCAGTTAAGTAAAAGATTTCATTAACTTACAAATTCAGCTAAGTTACACAGTCATTTAAGTTAAAGATTCACCTAAATATTAATTTAAAGATGTAGTGTACCTAAGAAGTGAACAGAAAATATGAAAATAAACAGTGACTATAAGCAACCAATAGTTAACCCTAGAACAGTTTTACAATGCTGCACATGAGAGCTACGACTCATACATTCCAACTAATTTGCAAACTTACTTCAGTGGCACAAGAAATGAACCTCCTCCCAATACTTATCCCCTCAAATGCTACACATTTCTTCCCTTGATTCCCATGCTCGCACATCACATTGAAATCCTCAGCAACACCATCGAAGTACGGGTCATCTATTGTAGTTGGGATCTGGAAAACCCAAAAAAAATTGTTCAAATCGAGTCAAAGCCATGCAAACCCTAAATCCAAAATTCCCAAATGGAAACCATAAATCGATAAAGAGTCCAACGCACTCACCTTGATAGGGGAATCAGAGGACAAGATGTGTTGCGGGGCGGAGGACTCACTACTCTCGCCGTCACTCCATGACACCATGGCGGGCGGCGGAGAGCGAACAGGAGAGGAGTAGGAGGGAGCTTGCGAGTGCAAGAGAGAAAAGAGGGCGAGCGAGAAAGAGTGGTTGACGCGGTCAATCCGTCCGACTCAAGCCGACCGCGTTGTTTTGAACAAACGGTACTGTCCGCACGGCCGTTAGGACACGTCACCTATTTTGGACCCGAGCTAACAGAAACACAATCAAATGCTGCAAATCAATCTATCGATGCTACTTGCAAAAAGTTTACTGAAACCGTGGTGCTTGTTGCAAATAATTAGAGATCTCGTAGTTTTACGCAAACGAAGCCCCAAACGTGGTAGTTTCTTGCAATTCACTCAAATATAGTATGTAAGAACAGTGCATGTTATCCTCGATGTATTGTCCATAGCTCTGCATACGCATGAGTACAAGTGTACAACAACACAGACCTGGTTGCTGAAAATTAGTTTCAAAAGGTTTATTTGTACTCAACTAACCTAGTGATATGCCCTTGGTTCATTTGCTCAAATGGTTTTGCCTTCTTGCTCTGCATAACATCTATGTTAGTCTGAATTTGTTTTTCATGGTTAATTGCTCGTTGTCAATGGTTACACTATTTTCGATATTTTGTGTACCTTTGGAATCATTATTTGTATTCTTGCTCTTTGTAAACTTGAAGTCAGTCTCGTTATAGACCTTCTTTGGACCTACTACTCTGCTTTCAGTAATAGCTCAGCGTGGCTTCTTTGGACCCACTACTCTGCAGCGTCATCTAGAGTCAAATTGATGTGCTTACATAATAGTATGAGCCATTGATGTATGAAATACCTGTATTTTACTATCACATGGCTTTAGAGCATCTCCAACAAACACGCGTAGTCGTGATGCGTAAAATTTTTTTACAGCAAGCACAGTTATCGTTTTTATGCGCGAGTAGTCGGTTGCTTCATTGGACGCTCTAAATTTTTAACGCGCCTGCGTGCCACTTCAGCACGCGATGTAAAATCGAGCGTTTTATGCCACCGGTGCAGAAACAACACATACAAGATGATCGGCAAAGTTCGCACAAACAAGATTAAAACCACAAACAAGTTCATGATAAACAAGTTCACACAAACGATAGAAGAGCCGGCGGCTAACTACTCCTCGTCGTCCTCCTCCGACTCCCACGTCGTAACGAATGTGTCATTCCACCGCTCATCGTCTTCGTCCCAGGTCGACCCTTCTTTGAGCTCGATGTTGAAGAGTGTGGCCTCCTTCCGCGTACGCCTGTCCTCGCGATAGCCGGCTCACTTCGCCGTCCTCTCGGCACTCTGCGCATAGAATTCACGCTCGTTAACGACGTCCTCCGAGAAGTGTTGGCGCCACACCACCATGGCCCCCTCGTTCATCTCAGCGATGCTGGGGCCGCGCTCCCGCCTCATGTTCTGGCGACGGTCCTCGTTGGTGATAACTCGCGGGGGAGGCGCGAGCTCCTGCGCCCGCTCCCGCGTCGCCACCTCGGGGAAGTTCACCTTCCTATGAGGACGTCGGAGGCGCCACGCCGCCGCGTCGTACACGCGGGCGGCCTGTTCGGCGGTGTCGAACGTGTCGAGGGTGAGGCGCGTCTCACCGGAGCGGATCTCGACGTAGAAAACGTCGGAGGGGCGTGTGCGGACACCACGGTAGCCCGAACTTTTCCGACGACGTGGTGGCATGGTGGCGTGGCAGCGGTGAGGCGATAAAGAAGAAGCATGGTGAGGAAGAGCAGCGGAGAGGGCGTGTGGCGAGGCAGAGCGATGGAGTGACGTTGGATTTTATAGCACGTGTGAGTCGTCACGCGCCAAAACTGCCGCACGCCCGGTATTTTTTTCTTTTTGCGCGTCACTTTTTCCACGTCCGCTAAAAGCCCCGTTTTTCGCATGCTTTTTTATTTGACGCGTGTATTGGTGATGCTCTTACTTACTGATAAACAACATTACATCATTTCAGATTTCCCATCCGCTAGTAACCAAAATGAATTATACTAAATAGGAAGCAAATCAAAGGCGAACCAATGCAGGTTTGAACTTACTAAAGTGTGGAGCCTTTCACTTGAAGAAAGGGAACACATGGAACCGGCGGTAGAGCTCACGGAGTTGTCGATTGCCAATTTGGAGGCCGGCGAGGTCCACCATGTCTCCGCTCTCGAGGTCGACCCGGTTGAGGCGACGGTGCTTCTCCACCATGACGAACTCGCCGCACGCGCCGGCGTAGTCCACCGCAGCCCCGTGGGCGTGCTGCAACGTCGTGTCGGTGTGATGCATCCACTTGTTCCACACCACCGTCTCGTCGATGCGCACCCAGGGCGGCGGGGCCGTTGGCACGGGGTCGTCGTCTTCCATCACCCACGCGCCAAGCACGCCCTCCATGTCATCCCACGGATGCTTGCTATTCCGTGCGCGGATGTCAAACGCGCATAGCCGGAGCCGGCCACCGACGGACCCCAGCGACCGCCCCGCCCTACCCTTGGACCAGTCCGGGTCCGGCGGCTCGCGCACCACCGAGGCGCGTCCGCGAGAGATGTCGTAGCGGAGGATGTGGCCTCCGCTCAAGCTCAGCCAGTAGAAAGACGCGCCGGCGTGAATGCCGGGGGACACGGCGCCGGGGGACATGGTGACAGCCACAGCCGCGCTCGTGATGAGCTCCCTTGTTTCCCACTTGCCGGTTGCGGACCTGAAGGTCTCCACGAGCATGCATTCGTGCCCGCGCCAGGCGAGGACAACGACGGTGAAGGCAAGCGGCCCGGCGGCGTTCGCGTCGTCGTAGTGGAAGCCGGGTCTGGTGACAAAGGCCAGCGCGGCGGTGGACGGCGGGAGCGAGAGCCAGCGGTTTGCGGCCGGGTCGCACACGTAGTAGCGAACCCCGTCGCGTCCCAGCAGCATCCGGCCGTGGGACGCCACGATGGCGACGCCGAGCATGGGGACGGTGCGCTCGAAGAAGACGACGTAGTCTTCCACTCCCTCTTCTCCCGACGGCAGCGCCGGCGCATCGTCCACGGCCGGGGCTTCTTCAGTCATCTCGATGGCAGGAGCAGGATCGTCCGCGCCGGCGGAGTAGAGAAGTCGGAAGACCGCATCGTCGTTGGCCGTGTCGAGGAGGCAGGGCTGCGGGGCGCGGTCCTTGGCCGTGTGCTCGAAGGCGACGAGGGTCAGGTGGGTGAAGCGGTGGCAGTCGTCGCGGCGCGGCTGGACGACGAGCGCATACGGGCGGGCGCTCGGGAGCGGCAGCGGCCGCGGGAGGAGATGGCGGCTGAGGAACATGGGCTGGGAGAGCACGGCGTGCCACCTCCGGCAGACGGCGGCGAGGCGGTAGGCGTCCTTGGTGGGCAGCCGGTACAGGATCTCAGAGACGATGCCGCCGTCCAGGTGCGGAGCGGCACCTCGTCGCCGCCGCAATTTCGGCGTGATCCCGTTCATCATCTGCAAGAGGGAAGATTGATTTGGTTGGCTTTTCTTATGGCGCAACGTGCGTGCGTACTCTGTGTACACGAGCGATATGCGCTATGCAGTTGCCCTAGCTCATTCTCACCAGTCACCTCTTGCAATCCCCGTAGAGATGAGTAGAAAAGAGTAGGTTTATTTGTGTTTTTTTTTGTAGATTTGGTATTTTCAAATGATTTAACTTTTGAACTATGGGGTGGAATTCAAGTCAAGTCAGGTCGGCTCGGCTCGACTCGTTATAGCTCGTTAAGATAATGATTTAGCTCGGCTAACAAGCTCATGTTCAAATTTGGCTTATGTATGCACTAAACACATATGTTGTTGGCCTAGTTGGCTTGTTTGCCCATGGCGAGTGCCGCGGAGCAGCGTAAGGAGGCGCCTGCTCGACTAGGAGCTCGAGAGGAACACGGGAGGCAACTTCTCTTCAAGGATCCACATCCAGATCTTGCAACAAACCAGTTATTGCAATGGGGAAGATTGCAACAACTGCTGGCAAAACCTAAACTATGTGATAGGTTACTTGCGAGCCATCCTGATCTGATCACACATCGTTATTACTCAGGTGATGCCAAACCTTTTCCATTTCTTTTGGCCAACTTCATAAAAAAAAAGTTGTTGATCTCTGCGTCATCAAATACATATAACACGAAAATATATGTTAAGAAAATATCTTATTCCTAATTTGGTGGTGTAAATGTTATATCTTTTATACAAACTTGGTCAAAGTTGAAGAAGTTTGACTTAAGACAAACCTAGAACTTCAAGTATTTTCAAACAAAGGGAATGTAATGTAATACTTCCTCCGTTCGGAATTACTTATCACATAAATGAACAAAAATGCATGTATCTAAAACTAAAGTACATCTAGAAACATCTATTTCTATCCATTTCTATGACAAGTATTTTTGGACGGAGCGAGTACTATCTCCAAAAATACTTGTTTCAAGATGTATTTCCATCCGTTTGAGCGACAAATGCTCGATACATGAACTACAAGTATTTTCGGACGGTTGGAGTAGTAGCGTTTTGGCATTGTGGCTCCTCCATGGGCTTGCACGGGCTCTCTTTCGTCATGAAACAAAGTGCATTCTTCAGAATCACATGAAAAAAAAATGCCATAATATATGAGCTGCTTCATCTTCCGAAAATTACAGCGTGGCACAGATCGGCCTTTGTTTCTTACAACATATACAACTCTGTGCTGAGTAGTCTCTCAGAGACACGAGCATATAAATGATCAGGAAACCAGATCCCCGGTTCTCTCAAGTTACAGATCACCATCAGCATATTCTCTTATCATTTGAGGGTTTCAGGAAAACATCCTTGAAATCCAACTTTGCGTATACACCAGGCGGCAACAAAAATGGCTACATTAAGCCTGCTGCTGGATCATTGTATAGGTGGGTCAACACCCGACCGGTCATGTGGACACCCTGACATCTGCGAGGCTGCCGCCGTTTCTTCTGCGTGAACAATAAGACCTGCTCTAGGTCTCTGTCTGACATAATTTCATGCGAGCGTTCTCAACCATCTGAGGACACCGAGAAGGCCCGTGTCTAGAATAGGAGACCTTTGTTCAAGATCTGCGAAAAGAGCAAACCAGCCAAAAATATCACATCGTTCCACAATGGTCGATCTCTACTTCCTGACACCCATAATCATACATGCTAGAAACCCTTCTTTTGATAAAATAACATCTGCTAAGAGATAGTGGGAACTGGGCTTGGTATTTACCTATGTCTGCTGCGACACGATGAGCACACATAACCCCTGAAAACGCCACAGCAATCACTCCTTGCCCAGGAAAACAGCTGTCTCCCACGCAGTAAAGTCCATCTATTGACTGTAAATCAGATAATATAACTTCAGTTCTAGTAATCTTGCGTCACTTAGAGCTTTAGGTTAACCAAAAAACTTGATCTTCAAATCTGTATCAACTATTTAAGTAACTTACAGTGGTATTGAAAGGCATTGCCAACAAACCCTTGGGTTTACCCCGTGGCATGGGTCCATATGTACCGTCATTTCGGGCAAGAAATCTGCGGTGAGTTTTTGGAGATCCTACCTGGCAAAACCAAATGTTAAATGAATGTTGTGTTACAAAATATACTGGTACCAGAAACCAAAATAAGACCACTAAAGTTCACAGCACAGCCTTAAAGGAATGTGCAGCTACCTAATGAAAGCAAAATAAGACCGCTAAAGTTCTACCGAGTTGACTGGTTGGTGATGCATGGTTGCCTATTATGCGCAATATAGTTTGCTGACAAGGTACACAAAGAATCTGCTGAATACTCAAAACTTAACTGTGTTTTGGCTCATAGAAAAGATTCTAATACCTGAGTATTTGCTACTCGATGTGGTTTATATCATTTGAAAGAAGTAAAGGACTTGTTGCTTTCTATGTAGGGATGCAAGTGGACTGACCACGACCCATTTTGTTTAATTGATGATTTACTTATAGTCCTATATATCACTGGAAGTTTCTTTTGCGAAGATATTCTTTGGTAGTTCACTTTATGCAAATGAGCAAATCACTTTATGAACCGTCAGCTGGCTAAAACAGCCCAAAATTGCATCCCTGTCGGTGTACTTATTGACCACTATTCACTAGAGCTCATTATAGAGACTGAGGTAATGGCGCTAACCTAGAAATATAGCCGTTTACTGTGTAGACTGGCCGGTGCTGAGAGTACAATCAAGAAAATATGACAAGTACACCAGATGGGATGTTCCAATGAGCTTTTCCAATAATCATACTAAGTACTACATCATCAATAGCTAATCATGTTTGCGCTCTAACTACTACAGGCTTACTCATGCTCCCTTGTCAATTTGAGAACTGCTAGCTAGCCCTTTCAAGTTCAAACATGTAGTCCAAATGAAATGATTGAAAATACTTATAGAACCCTGTGTTCCCAACATTGGTCTGTAAGAAGATACCTCCTTGAGGACTATTGAGTCTTGAAGACCAGGAAACAACTTATTTTCAAGTCTTTGTATGATCTCATTTGCCACAAGCTCCTTTTTCTGCTCATAATCCTTCCTAGATAGACCCTGCCGAAGATTAAAGCAAAGTAGTATTATGGGCATCAGTCAATACTTATGTTCATACAAAAAGGCTTCGTTTGTCATATTTTTTTACATAATCTACATTTCAGCTAGAGCACTGACATACCTCCCAATCTTCTATACCTGCAGTTGTAAATATATGAAGAATGTGATGCCCTTCAGGAGCCAAGGATGGATCAAGAACTGTAGGGATACTTAAAAATATGCTTCCATAAGGCTTTTCCAAGTTTGACCAGTCATCCTGCCAGTTGCACTCACAATTAAACTCATTACAGATTAAAAATGTTCATATCGAATTCACCACTAATGTGACAATGACTCTAACCCTCAATGATGACATACCCAGTAGCATACAACCTAGTGCATACCTCCAGTACAAAATGGTGGCAATCAGTACCAGCAGGTAAAACTGAAGCTTTGACACCCAGATGAATGGATAGAAAAGATGGCGCTTTAACATAATTCTTCTGAAAGTTTTTCTCCTCTTCTGGAAGCTCTTCAGCCTTCACGAGTTTTCCTGTAAGTTCACGTATTTGTTAACTCCTAAAGGAGGAAACTGAGTACATACTAAGTATGATCAAAAAACTGTTCACACTGCCAGAGTAATAACAGCAAATTACCAACTCAAGAAATACACTTTTGGATGGTTGCAAAACATGAGGAACAAAATTACAGCAAAATTGCAGAAGATGAAGAACATTGTAACAAATGAAAGTGAAATAAATACTGTTTCTAGCTTGACCATGAAAGAATATGCGCAGAATTACCAAATGTGTCCCATCTCGTGGCATTTGATATTACTGTTCTAGCAAATAACTCCTTCCCATTTGACAACCTCACTCCAACCTATAGTGATGAAATGTTCAGCTCACAAACCAAAACTAAACTCCAGACATTTGAAATACGTAAGAAGAACTCACAGCTTTCCCATTTTCAAGAATAACATTGGTCACATTCGCCTTGTAGCGTATGGCACTGCCCTTTTCAACAAGGCCATTTGCCAAAGACACCGCAATACCACCAACACCACCAACTGGATAATTAATTCCTCCGAAGTGCCTATCGCACAATACCTGTCATGTTGACTTAGATAATTGGAAGTTGAATGATTTTCAAACAAAGGTCTGACAGATTAACATCGAACTTACCATGCTCGCATTGATCATGGGTGTTTTCAAGGCATTGACTGTGCTCACTATAAAACACTACAAAAAACATAAATTGCTGTGAATCTCCAGATAAGCATAAGTTGAACAAAAAATGTATGTGTGGAAGCAAAATTGAACAAGTGAGTAAACTCACAAATATCTCACACCTCAGCATCTATGAAGGATAGCAACTGCTGATCTTTTATGAACTTGCGAGCAATATCCCCAGCATTCTGTGGCAAATAGTATGCTGCATCAAAGAATAATATATTTTATTATATCAAACAATCTGATTTTATAGTATCTCATAGGAATTTATTTTTCTATTGCTTTTGAGATTACAATTACTTCAACTTCAGTTAACTAATTGTTATAAATGATTTCACTGTACAGAAAATAAGGGCAAAACTCATTGAGGAATATATGGATGCAGTTTTAATACCGAGAGTCAAGCACTCCAAAGGCTTCTTAAAAAATTGCCCGAATAGGTATAGAGGTTCTTCCAAGGATTTTAGTTCCAAAGAATTTAATGAATTGAAGATCTGTTCATATGAGACATAGATGTAAGTTGTGAAGGTTGCATAAAACAATAGCAACACAAAGGTAACAAATACAGGTAGATAAAATAAAGGCGATACCTTCCAACATGTGCCATAGAATTTTAGGATTCCTTCTTTTTCATGAGGGAATTTTCTAACCAGCTCTTCGATGAAGTCATCATACTCCCTATGCACAAGAACGGAGAGAGCACCAGGTAGATGGAAATGAACCGTGGAAGGGTCTGGTATGACTTCCATCTTACATCCAACTGCTTCTAGTGCTTGCGTTATCAAATTTAAGTTTCCCTGAATGACAAAACATGTCATACTTCTTACCTAATATACCCACACACACAAAATACTCTGTACAAAATATCTTATAAAAATGCCATGAATGGTTGCACGAAATTTGACTGCAATATAAATATTTCCTAACAAGAAACATGTGAAAGGTACAAATCCACAGCCACTAGCCCGACGTTGTAAGACAAGGTGTGAGCATTTTGATGAGAGGCACACAAGTACAGCACTGACCAACGGTATACTATAGCATGGAACATGCTGTGCACACCCTGAGCATCCAGGCATTGGCACTTGATCATGCTCATTGTCAATAAGCTGCACAGTGGTCACCTGACCCCTCTGATGCTGTATGTAACATGGCCTTAAGCCCTCAACCTCGAAATCAGGTTTGTCTCTTTAAGCAAAACAGCCACGATGCAAACTATACTAATCATGGCATCTTCAGGCACTGGATGCCCGCAAAAGCTAATTTTAACAATCAAGCAAATCACAACTAACCCTTCTCAGTTCACAGTTCATACTTCATACCCAGCCTACCCTTACCACAGCAGAGCAAAAATTCGCAGTACACCGCTTTACCCCTCGAACATTTCTCTTGGTGATCACTAGGCACAGCCGCACAGCACAGTGAAGCGCACACGAAATCAACAAAATTCACGGGTCGGAGACAGAAACATAACCGCGAAGCTACCTAAGTCGCACTCATAACAAATTTTGTGTTGAAAATGGACCGAATCAAACAGTTCAGTAATCGGCGTAAATGATACCTTGTCGGAGAAGCCGAACATGACGGAGGAGCCGACGTCGAAGGTGAAGCCGTCGCGGCGGTAGTACCCGGAGCTGCCCCCGGGGATGATGTACTTCTCGAGGACCAGCACGCGGGCCCCCTTCGCGGCCAGCTGCGTGGCCGCCACCAGGCCCCCGATCCCCGACCCGACCACTATCGCGTCGTATCGCTCCCCGTCGCCCCCCTCTCCCTCTCCCAGGGACTTCTCAACCACCGCCGCCGCCTGCCTCTCCGACACCACCGCCAGTCTCCCCCTGCCGCCTCCGCGGGCCTCTCCGCCGACGAGAGGTCGGAGGCGGGAAGGGCAGTGCCCGACGGGGGGCGCCGGGAGGCGCGGGGAGCGGTGGTGGAGGCACCGCGCCGTGGGGGGCGAGAGGAGGGGCGGCATGGCGGCGGAGCGTGGGGGCGGAGGGGAAAACGGCCGGCTGGGTCCCGTAGTTTTGTGTGGGTATTTGTTTCCTTGCCGGCTTGGGGGGTCGGGGAATCTGGCGGGGAGGGAGAAGGGTGGATTCCGCGGCGGGAAGGGGACGAAGAAAGCGTGGAGGGATGAGGATGAGGAGGCAGGCCCGGGCGGCCGCCGACGGTGGGCCAGGGTAGTGACAGCCACCTTGCTTTCCCAAGTGCTACCATGATACTAGATACTTACTCCCTCCGTTTCAGTTTATAAGTCCGGCACATGTATCTAGGTCGTCAATTTGATCAACTTAATGAGGGAAATATATTACAAAAAAATATCATTAGAAACTTTAGATGTTCTATTTTCTAATGATATAATTTTTATGTTAATCAATATATTTTATATAAGTCAAATTGACGATCTAGGTATAAGTGCATGCCTTATAAACTGTGACAAAGGGAGTACGAGTTTGAATTTTTTTTATTTCAGATGTGTAAAAGAATAGATTTGTTTTGTGAATGTTTATCACATAAATAAGTAATAACAATACTAAACCGACAAGGCTTTGATTTTTTCTTTTTTTTGTCTTTTTTTAATTATCCATGAGATTTATTGCTTAAGCCCTTAACTTGCCTTCGGTGGGGCCCATTATCCACTGCCTTCTTCGTGCTTCTATGGAGCTACGAGGGAGAGAAGGGGAGCAGCCGCCGCAGCCCTCACCAGCCCCACCTTCGTTGCCCTCGCCGTCTATCGTCCGTCGCCACCTTCGCTCCCTTCCTCCTCCACCCTCCTCTCTCTCCTTTCTTATTCCACCTACCCTCCGTCGAAGAAGCTGTTGGGGAACGTTGCATGGGAAACAAAAAATTTCCTATGCACACGAAGACCTATCATGATGATGTTCATCTACGAGAGGAGATTTGGATCTACGTACTCTTGTAGATCGCACAGCAGAAAGCATTAAGAAACGCGGTTGATGTAGTGGAACGTCTTCACGTCCCTCGAACCGCCTCACGAACCGTCCCACGAACCATCCCGCGATCCGTCCCACGATCTGTCCCGCGATCCGTCCCACGAACCGTCTCGCGATCCGTCTCATGATCCGTTCCGATCTAGTGCCGAACGGACGGCACCTCCGCGTTCAGCACACGTACAGCTCGATGACGATCTCCACCTTCTTGATCCAGCAAGAGGGGACGGAGAGTTGGAAGAGTTCTCCGGCAGCGTGACGGCGCTCCGGTGGTGGTGACGATCTAATCCTGCAGGGCTCCGCCCGAGCTTCGCAGAAATACGATCTGGAGGAAGAACTATGGTGTCTAGATCTAAGTTGCACGTGGCAAAAAGTTGTCTCAAATCAGCCCTAAATCACCACTATATATAGAAGGGAGGGAGGGGAGGAGGCAGGCTCAAAACCTCAAGGTTTGGCCGAAATTGGAGGTGGAGGAGTCCTACTCCAATCCTAGTGAGTAGGATTCCACCTTCCCACTTGGAAACTCTTTCCACCTTGTGTTTTCTTCTTCTCAAACCTTATGGGCCTTAGTGGGAACTTATTACAGCCCACTAGGGGCTGGTTTATCTCTTCCCATAGCCCATGAGACCCCTTAGGGCGTGACACCCCTCCCGATGGTCCCCGGCACCCCTCCTGGCACTCCCGGTACACTACCGATGAGCCCGAAACTTTTCCGGGGACCAAAACAAGACTTCCTATATATTAATCTTTACCTCCGAACCATTCCGGAGATCCTCGTGACGTCCTGGATCTCATCCGGGACTACGAACAACTTTCGGTTACCAACACCTATAACTCAACTATACCGAAACATCATCGAACCTTAAGTGTGCAGACCCTGCGGGTTCGAGAACTATGTAGACATGCCCCGAGGTACTCCTCGGTCAATATCCAATAGCGGGACCTGGATGCCCATATTGGATCCTACATATTCTCCGAAGATCTTATCGGTTGAACCTCAGTGTCAAGGATTCATATAATCCCGTATGTCACTCCCTTTGTCCTTCGGTATGTTACTTGCTCGAGATTTGATCGTTGGTATCCGCATACCTATTTCAATCTCGTTACCGGCAAGTCTCTTTACTCGTTCCGTAATACAAGATCCCGTGACTTACACTTAGTCACATTGCTTGCAAGGCTTGTGTGTGATGTTGTATTACCGAGTGGGCCCCGAGATACCTCTTCGTCACACGGAGTGACAAATCCCAGTCTTGATCCATACTAACTCAACGAACACCTTCGGAGATACCCGTAGAACACCTTTATAGTCACCCAGTTACGTTGTGACGTTTGATGCACACAAGGTATTCCTCCGGTGCTAGTGAGTTATATGATCTCATGGTCATAGGAACAAATACTTGACACGCAGAAAACAATAGCAATAAAATGACACGATCTATATGCTACGTATATAATTTGGGTCTTGTCCATCACATGATTCTCCTAATGATGTGATACCGTTATCAAGTGACAACACTTGCCTATGGCCAGGAAACCTTGACCATCTTTGATCAACGAACTAATCAACTAGAGGCTCACTAGGGGCAGTGTGTTGTCTATGTATCCACACATGTATTTGAGTTTCCAATCAATACAATTCTAGCATGGATAATAAATGATCATTATGAACAAGGAAATATAATAATAACTAATTTATTATTGCCTCTAGGGCATATTTCCAACAGAAGCCCCATGGGAACAAACCCTAGCTTGGTACACGGTGATGAATGGCGGAGGCCAAAGACATGCGGCCCATGACGGCGGTGCGGGGTGAACCTCCCCCATGAAACAGACTCTTCTCCCTCCATGGACGAGCAGGTGAGGTCCATCCCAAGTCCCAACACTTTTTTTATTCCCTCCTCACCTCTCTTCCTCTCTCTCTGTCAGTGCACCGTTTATGTTCTTCTTGGTCCATGCCTTCTCTTTTTATCCCAAGCTCTCAGTTTAATTTGTGTTGATTTTCGTTCAAATTTTCTAGAGTTGCTAATGTGAGCAACGATAGGATACACTACATGGGAATTTGTAATTTTTCTGTCATGTTCTACTTAGGAGAGCACATGTATAATTCATATACACTGATTAGAGAAGAAGGCATACACCCAGCGCTATGGGTTCTCCTAATAGTATGTTGTTAGATTATATTTTCATAGTTTTGATTATAGTAGGTTGAAAATATAGTAGCATGTGACCTCTATCTTTTATCTCTATCATTACTCGGATTTGTGACAGACATCTTTTATCTATCATAAGTCTGCTGAACTATTATGTTATGTTATGTTCTCACTGTAAACAAAATGGTCTTACCTATATACATGATCACTCTAGGCTTTCCCCTTGCATACACATGGCACTCATAGAATCCTTCTACTTAACATTAAGGACAGTAAAACTGCACCTAATCCATGTCCTCTCAGCGATTAGACATCTGGCTGACATCTTCTCTTTCTGGTGGCAATAAGGATACTTATGTATATACTACTACATTGATCGGCGATGATGATAACGGTGTCGTCAGTTCCATTATCTCAACAGACTCTCCTCCATATTGAGCTCGGGGTTGTCTTTTTCACCACAGTGCAGACCAGTTGGATAACAGAATGAGGTCTAGAACAAAGCTTAGGATTTGCACCATGGAGCCATGGCTGAGCGGAGGTCGAAGAGGGGCATAAAAAACAGAGGAGGGGCTGTGGAGGTGTTGGGGAACGTCGCAAGGGAAACAAAAAATTTCCTACGCACACGAAAACCTATCATGGTGATGTCCATCTACGAGAGGGGATGAGTGATCTACGTACCCTTGTAGATCGTACAGCAGAAGCGTTAGAGAACGCGGTTGATGTAGTGGAACGTCCTCACGTCCCTCGATCCGCCCCGCGAACAATCCCGCGATCAGTCCCACGATCTAGTACCGAACGGACGGCACCTCCGCGTTCAGCACACGTACAGCTCGACGATGATCTCGGCCTTCTTGATCCAGCAAGAGAGAAGGAGAGGTAGAAGAGTTCTCCGGCAGCGTGACGGCACTCCGGAGGTTGGTGATGATCTTGTCTCAGCAGGGCTCCGCCCGAGCTCCGCAGAAAAGCGATCTAGAGGAAAAACTATGGAGGTATGTGGTCGGGCAGCCGTGAGAAAGTCGTCTCAAATCAGCCCTAATTGCACCATATATATAGGAGGAGGGAGGGGGACCTTGCCTTGGGGTCCAAGGGACCCTCAAGGGGTCGGCCGAGCCAAGGGGGGGGAGGACTCCCCCCCCAAACCGAGTTGGACTTGGTTTGGTGGGAGGAGTCCCCCTCCCTTCCCACTTCCTCCCTCTTTTTTTTTCTTTTCCTTTGATTCTTTATTCTTGGCGCATAGGCCCCCTTGGGGCTGTCCCACCAGCCCACTAAGGGCTGGTGTGTCTCCCCAAAGCCTATGGGCTTCCCCGGGGTGGGTTGCCCCCCCCCCCCGGTGAACTCCCGGAACCCATTCGTCATTCCCGGTACATTCCCGGTAACTCCGAAAACCTTCCGGTAATCAAATGAGGTCATCCTATATATCAATCTTCGTTTCCGGACCATTCCGGAAACCCTCGTGACGTCCGTGATCTCATCCGGGACTCCGAACAACATTCGGTAACCAACCATATAACTCAAATACGCATAAAACAACGTCGAACCTTAAGTGTGCAGACCCTGCGGGTTCGAGAACTATGTAGACATGACCCGAGAGACTCCTCGGTCAATATCCAATAGCGGGACCTGGATGCCCATATTGGATCCTACATATTCCACGAAGATCTTATCGTTTGAACCTCAGTGCCAAGGATTCGTATAATCCCGTATGTCATTCCCTTTGTCCTTCGGTATGTTACTTGCCCGAGATTCGATCGTCAGTATCCGTATACCTATTTCAATCTCGTTTACCGGCAAGTCTCTTTACTCGTTCCGTAATACAAGATCCCGCAACTTACACTAAGTTACATTGCTTGCAAGGCTTGTGTGTGATGTTGTATTACCGAGTGGGCCCCGAGATACCTCTCCGTCATACGGAGTGACAAATCCCAGTCTTCATGCATACTAACTCAACTAACACCTTTGGAGATACCTGTAGAGCATCTTTATAGTCACCCAGTTACGTTGCGACGTTTGATACACACAAAGCATTCCTCCGGTGTCAGTGAGTTATATGATCTCATGGTCATAGGAATAAATACTTGACACGCAGAAAACAGTAGCAACAAAATGACACGATCAACATGCTACGTCTATTAGTTTGGGTCTAGTCCATCACGTGATTCTCCCAATGACGTGATCCAATTATCAAGCAACAACACCTTGTTCATAATCAGAAGACACTGACTATCATCGATCAACTGGCTAGCCAACTAGAGGCATACTAGGGACGGTGTTTTGTCTATGTATCCACACATGTAAATGAGTCTTCATTCAATACAATTATAGCATGGATAATAAACTATTATCTTGATACAGGAATTATAATAATAACTATACATGTATTATTGCCTCTAGGGCATAATTCCAACAGTCTCCCACTTGCACTAGAGTCAATAATCTAGCCCTCACATCACCATGTGAATTACATTGTAATAAATCTAACACCCATACAGTTCTGGTGTCGATCATGTTTTGGCCGTGGAAGAGGTTTAGTCAACGGGTCTGCTATATTCAGATCCGTGTGCACCTTGCATATATTTACGTCCTCCTCCTCGACGTAGTCGCGGATGAGGTTGAAGCGTCGTTTGATATGTCTGGTCTTCTTGTGAAACCTAGGTTCCTTTGCTAAGGCAATGGCACCAGTGTTGTCACAGAACAAGGTTATTGGATCCAGTGCACCTGGCACCACTCCAAGATCCGTCATGAACTGCTTCATCCAGACACCCTCCTTAGCCGCCTCCGAGGCAGCCATGTACTCTGCTTCACATGTAGAATCTACTACGACGCTTTGCTTGGAACTGCACCAGCTTACTGCACCCCCATTAAGAATAAATACGTATCCGGTTTGCGACTTAGAGTCGTCCGGATCTGTGTCAAAGCTTGCATCGACGTAACCTTTTACGGCGAGCTCTTCGTCACCTCCATATACGAGAAACATCTCCTTAGTCCTTTTCAGGTACTTCAGGATATTCTTGACCGCTGTCCAGTGATCCACTCCTGGATTACTCTGGAACCTACCTGCCATACTTATGGCCAGGCTCACATCCGGTCTAGTGCACAGCATCGCATACATGATAGAACCTATGGCTGAAGCATAGGGGACGGAGCGCATATGCTCTCTATCTTCATCAGTTGCTGGGCACTGAGTCTTACTCAATCTCGTACCTTGTAAAACCGGCAAGAACCCTTTCTTGGACTGTTCCATTTTGAAGCTCTTCAAAAATTTATCAAGGTATGTGCTTTGTGAAAGTCCTATCAGACGTTTTGATCTATCCCTATAGATCTTAATGCCTAGTATGTAAGCAGCTTCTCCTAGGTCCTTCATAGAGAAACTTTTATTCAAGTAACCTTTTATGCTCTCCAAAAGCTCCACGTTGTTTCCAATCAGTAATATGTCATCCACATATAATATTAGAAACGCCACAGAGCTCCCACTCACTTTCTTGTAAATACAAGATTCTCCAACCACTTGTATAAACCCAAATGCTTTGATCACCTCATCAAAGCGTTTGTTCCAACTCCGAGATGCTTGCACCAGTCCATAAATGGATCGCTGGAGCTTGCACACCTTGTTAGCATTTTTAGGATCGACAAAACCTTCGGGTTGCATCATATACAACTCTTCCTTAAGGAAACCGTTAAGGAACGCCGTTTTGACATCAATCTGCCAGATTTCATAATCGAAAAATGCAGCTATCGCTAACATGATTCTGACGGACTTAAGCATCGCTACGGGAGAAAAAGTCTCATCGTAGTCAATTCCTGGAACTTGTGAAAAACCCTTTGCCACAAGTCGAGCTTTATAAACGGTCACATTACCGTCAGCGTCCGTCTTCTTCTTAAAGATCCATTTGTTCTGAATAGCCTTGCGGCCCTCAGGTAGTATCTCCAAAGTCCACACTTTGTTCTCATACATGGATCCTATCTCGGATTTCATGGCCTCTAGCCATTTGTTGGAATCTGGCCCCACCATCGCTTCTTCATAATTTGCAGGTTCATTGTTGTCTAACAACATGATTGATAAGACGGGATTACCATACCACTCTGGAGCAGCGCGTGATCTCGTCGACCTGCGTGGTTCAACAGAAACTTGAACTGGAGTTTCATGATCATCATCATTAACTTCCTCCTCAACCGGCGTCGCAACGACAGAGGTTTCCCCTTGCCCCGCGCCACCATCTAGAGGGATGAGAGGTTCGACAACCTCGTCAAGTTCTATCTTCCTCCCACTCAATTCTCTCGAGAGAAACTCCTTCTCGAGAAAAGTTCCGTTCTTAGCAACAAACACTTTGCCCTCGGATTTGAGATAGAAGGTGTACCCAACTGTCTCTTTTGGGTAACCTATGAAGACGCATTTTTTCGCTTTGGGTTCCAGCTTTTCAGGCTGAAGCTTTTTGACATAAGCATCACATCCCCAGACTTTAAGAAACGACAACTTTGGCCTTTTGCCATACCACAGTTCGTATGGTGTCGTCTCAACGGATTTTGATGGTGCCCTATTTAAAGTGAATGCAGCTGTTTCTAATGCATAACCCCAAAATGATAACGGCAAATCAGTAAGAGACATCATAGATCGCACCATCTCTAACAAAGTACGATTACGACGTTCGGACACACCATTACGCTGTGGTGTTCCAGGCGGTGTTAACTGCGAAACAATTCCACATTGTCTTAAGTGAGCACCAAACTCGAAACTCAGATATTCACCCCCACGATCAGACCGTAGGAACTTGATCTTCTTGTTACGATGATTTTCCACTTCACTCTGAAATTGCTTGAACTTTTCAAATGTTTCAGACTTGTGCTTCATCAAGTAGACATAACCATATCTACTTAAATCGTCAGTGAAGGTGAGGAAATAACGATATCCGCCGCGTGCCTGTACGCTCATTGGACCACACACATCGGTATGTATGATTTCCAACAAGTCACTTGCACGCTCCATTGTTCCAGAGAACGGAGTTTTAGTCATCTTGCCCATGAGGCATGGTTCGCACGTGTCAAGTGAATCAAAGTCAAGTGACTCCAAAAGTCCATCAGCATGGAGTTTCTTCATGCGCTTTACACCAGTATGACCTAAATGGCAGTGCCACAAAAATATGGCGCTATCATTGTTTACTCTAACTCTTTTGGTCTCAATGATATGTATATGCGTATCGCTATCAAGATTCAATATGACAATCCTCTCACATTCGGTGCATGACCATAAAAGATGTTACTCATAGAAATAGAACAACCATTATTCTCAGACTTAAAAGAGTAACCGTCTCGCAATAAACAAGATCCAGATATAATGTTCATGCTCAACGCAGGCACTAAGTAACAATGATTTAAGTTCATCACTAATCCCGATGGTAGCTGAAGTGACACTGTGCCGACGGCGATTGCATCAACCTTGGAACCATTTCCTACGCGCATCGTCACTTCGTCTTTCGCCAGCCTTCGCCTATTCCGCAGTTCCTGTTTCGAGTTGCAAATATGAGCAACAGAACCGGTATCAAATACCCAGGCACTACTACGAGAGCTAGTTAAGTACACATCAATAACATGTATATCAAATATACCTGATTTTTCTTTGCCCGCCTTCTTATCTGCCAGATACTTGGGGCAATTGCGCTTCCAGTGACCCATACCCTTGCAATAGAAGCACTCTGTTTCAGGCTTAGGTCCAGCCTTGGGTTTCTTCGGCGGATTGGCAACAAGCTTGCCGCTCTTCTTCGAATTGCCCTTCTTGCCTTTGCCGTTTCTCTTGAAACTAGTGGTCTTGCTCACCATCAACACTTGATGCTCTTTACGGAGTTCAGACTCTGCGACTTTCAGCATCGCAAACAACTCGCCGGGAGACTTGTTCATCCCTTGCATGTTGTAGTTCAACACAAAGCCTTTATAGCTTGGCGGCAGTGATTGAAGGATTCTGTCAGTGATAGCCTCTTGCGGGAGTTCAATCCCCAGTTCAGCTAGACGGTTTGAGTACCCAGACATTTTGAGCACATGTTCACTGACAGACGAGTTTTCCTCCATCTTGCAAGCATAGAATTTATCGGAGGTCTCATACCTCTCGATTCGGGCGTTCTTCTGAAAGATAAACTTCAACTCCTGGAACATCTCAAATGCTCCATGACGCTCAAAGCAACGTTGAAGTCCCGGTTCTAAGCCATACAAGACTGCACATTGAACTATTGAGTAGTCCTCCTTACGCGCTAACCAAGCGTTCTTAACATCCTGATCAGCCGTAGCGGGTGGTTCATCTCCTAGCGCTGCATTAAGGACATAATCCTTCTTCCCAGCTTGTAAGATTAGCTTAAGATTACGAGCCCAGTCTACAAAGTTGCTTCCATCATCTTTCAACTTAGCTTTCTCTGGGAACGTATTAAAATTCAGGATGACACTTGCGTGAGCCATGATCTACAACACAAATATATACAAAGTGGACTTAGACTATGTTCAAGATAATTAGAGTTCAACTTAATCAAATTATATGCTAAACTCCCACTCAAAAAGTACATCTCTCTAGTCATTTGAGTGGTTCATGATCCACTTACACTATCCCAAGTCCGATCATCACGTGAGTTGAGTATAGTTTCAGTGGTAAGCATCCCTATGCTAATCATATCAACTATATGATTCATGATCGACCTTTCGGTCTCATGTGTTCCGAGGCCATGTCTGCACATGCTAGGCTCGTCAAGCTTAACCCGAGTGTTCCGCGTGCGCAACTGTTTTGCACCCGTTGTATGTGAACGTTGAGTCTATCACACCCGATCATCACGTGGTGTCTCGAAACGACGAACTGTAGCAACGGTGCACAGTCGGGGAGAACACAATTTCGTCTTGAAATTTTAGTGAGAGATCACCTCATAATGCTACCGTCATTCTAAGCAAAATAAGGTGCATAAAAGGATTAACATCACATGCAATTCATAAGTGACATGATATGGCCATCATCACGTGCTCCTTGATCTCCATCACCAAAACACCGGCACGATCTTCTTGTCACCGGCGCCACACCATGATCATCCATCAACGTGTTGCCATCGGGGTTGTCGTGCTACTTATGCTATTACTACTAAAGCTACATCCTAGCAAAATAGTAAACGCATCTGCAAGCACAAACGTTAGTATAAAGACAACCCTATGGCTCCTGCCGGTTGCCGTACCATCGACGTGCAAGTCGATATTTCTATTACAACATGATCATCTCATACATCCAATATATCACATCACATCGTTGGCCATATCACATCACAAGCATACCCTGCAAAAACAAGTTAGTCGTCCTCTAATTTTGTTGTTGCATGTTTTACGTGGTGACCAAGGGTATCTAGTAGGATCGCATCTTACTTACGCAAACACCACAACGGAGATATATGAGTTGCTATTTAACCTCATCCAAGGACCTCCTCGGTCAAATCCGATTCAACTAAAGTGAGAAACCCTCACTTGCCAGTCATCTTTGAGCAAAGGGGGTTACTCGTAACGATGAAACCAGTCTCTCGTAAGCGTACGAGTAATGTCGGTCCAAGCCGCTTCAATCCAACAATACCGTGGAATCAAGAAAAGACTAAGGAGGGCAGCAAAACGCACATCACCGCCCACAAAAACTTTTGTGTTCTACTCGAGAAGACATCTACGCATGAACCTAGCTCATGATGCCACTGTTGGGGAACGTCGCAAGGGAAACACAAATTTTTCTACGCGCACGAAAACCTATCATGGTGATGTCCATCTACGAGAGGGGATGAGTGATCTACGTACCCTTGTAGATCGTACAGCAGAAGCGTTAGAGAACGCGGTTGATGTAGTGGAACGTCCTCACGTCCCTCGATCCGCCCCGCGAACAATCCCGCGATCAGTCCCACGATCTAGTACCGAACGGACGGCACCTCCGCGTTCAGCACACGTACAGCTCGACGATGATCTCGGCCTTCTTGATCCAGCAAGAGAGAAGGAGAGGTAGAAGAGTTCTCCGGCAGCGTGACGGCACTCCGGAGGTTGGTGATGATCTTGTCTCAGCAGGGCTCCGCCCGAGCTCCGCAGAAAAGCGATCTAGAGGAAAAACTATGGAGGTATGTGGTCGGGCAGCCGTGAGAAAGTCGTCTCAAATCAGCCCTAATTGCACCATATATATAGGAGGAGGGAGGGGGACCTTGCCTTGGGGTCCAAGGGACCCTCAAGGGGTCGGCCGAGCCAAGGGGGGGGAGGACTCCCCCCCCAAACCGAGTTGGACTTGGTTTGGTGGGAGGAGTCCCCCTCCCTTCCCACTTCCTCCCTCTTTTTTTTTCTTTTCCTTTGATTCTTTATTCTTGGCGCATAGGCCCCCTTGGGGCTGTCCCACCAGCCCACTAAGGGCTGGTGTGTCTCCCCAAAGCCTATGGGCTTCCCCGGGGTGGGTTGCCCCCCCCCCGGTGAACTCCCGGAACCCATTCGTCATTCCCGGTACATTCCCGGTAACTCCGAAAACCTTCCGGTAATCAAATGAGGTCATCCTATATATCAATCTTCGTTTCCGGACCATTCCGGAAACCCTCGTGACGTCCGTGATCTCATCCGGGACTCCGAACAACATTCGGTAACCAACCATATAACTCAAATACGCATAAAACAACGTCGAACCTTAAGTGTGCAGACCCTGCGGGTTCGAGAACTATGTAGACATGACCCGAGAGACTCCTCGGTCAATATCCAATAGCGGGACCTGGATGCCCATATTGGATCCTACATATTCCACGAATATCTTATCGTTTGAACCTCAGTGCCAAGGATTCGTATAATCCCGTATGTCATTCCCTTTGTCCTTCGGTATGTTACTTGCCCGAGATTCGATCGTCAGTATCCGTATACCTATTTCAATCTCGTTTACCGGCAAGTCTCTTTACTCGTTCCGTAATACAAGATCCCGCAACTTACACTAAGTTACATTGCTTGCAAGGCTTGTGTGTGATGTTGTATTACCGAGTGGGCCCCGAGACACCTCTCCGTCATACGGAGTGACAAATCCCAGTCTTGATCCATACTAACTCAACTAACACCTTTGGAGATACCTGTAGAGCATATTTATAGTCACCCAGTTACGTTGCGACGTTTGATACACACAAAGCATTCCTCCGGTGTCAGTGAGTTATATGATCTCATGGTCATAGGAATAAATACTTGACACGCAGAAAACAGTAGCAACAAAATGACACGATCAACATGCTACGTCTATTAGTTTGGGTCTAGTCCATCACGTGATTCTCCCAATGACGTGATCCAGTTATCAAGCAACAACACCTTGTTCATAATCAGAAGACACTGACTATCATCGATCAACTGGCTAGCCAACTAGAGGCATACTAGGGACGGTGTTTTGTCTATGTATCCACACATGTAAATGAGTCTTCATTCAATACAATTATAGCATGGATAATAAACTATTATCTTGATACAGGAATTATAATAATAACTATACATGTATTATTGCCTCTAGGGCATAATTCCAACAGGAGGGAGGGTGGCAGAACCCGGAGGAGGGGTTGTGCCGCCGCAACGGTATGGGAGGCCAGCCATCGGCAGCATCGGCGCAGGAGCATGATTCTATTTTGGTTTGCCTGAGGTGAAAGAAGGTCATTCATTTTTTTTTCTTTTGGGAGAAGGGGAGGGACATACGACGTGGTCTCCCGAAGGCTCTCCAACGGAGCGAGTTAAAGCAAACACATGTTTGCCACGTAATTCTTCAACAGTATAGACAGTAAAAAAACTCAAAAAAGTAGAAAATCCAAATGCTTGCTGCTTTAGTATAGTAACTTCGCTGCCCCCGCCGTCTATCGTCCGTCGCCACCTTCGACGCATGCCATCGTTCTCCTCGCTCCCTTCCTCCTCCACCCTCCCCTCTCGCCTTTCTTATTCCACCTACCCTCCGTCAAAGAAGCCCCATGGGAACAAACCCTAGCTTGCTACATGGTGATGAATGACAGAGGCCAAAGGCATGCGGCCCATGATGGCGGTGCGGGGTGCTACTGCGTCAACAGACCTTCCCTGGCAACGGAGCCAAGGATCCTTCTGCTACAGGCTATGCCTATAGGGACTTCATTGGCAAATATGCAAATGATTTCCCCGTGGCCTTGGAGCCTTGCATTGGTGTTCCCTTGAAGAGGAAAGGGTGATGTAGCACAGCGACGGTAAGTATTTCCCTCAGTTTGAGAACCAAGGCATCGATCCAGTGGGAGGATCGCGTCAAGTCACAAGTACTTGCACAAACACAAAGAGCTTGCACCCAACGCTATGAAGGGGTTGTCAATCCCTTATAGATTGTTTGCAAAGTGAGAACTGAAAGCAAAGAGTAAACAAAGCAAAGTAAAAGTAAAGGTGGAGACGATAGTTGTGAATAGACCCGGGGGTTGTAGTGTTCTCTAGTGGCTTCTCTAATGAAAGCAAGTAGACGGTGGGTGAACGAATTACCGTCGAGCAATTGATAGAACCGCGCAAAGTCGTGACGTTATCTAAGGCAATGACTATATCTATAGGCATCACGTCCAAAACAAGTAGACCGATACTTTCTACATCTAGTACTATTACTCCACACGTCGACCGCTATCCAGCATGCATCTAGTGTATTAAGTTCAAAAGAACAGAGTAACGCCTTAAGCAAGATGACATGATGTAGATGGACAATCTCAAATCTATGATGAAAACCCATCTTGTTACCCTTGATGGCAACAACACGATGCGCGCCTTGCTGCCCCTTCTGTCACTGGGAAAGGTCACCGCACGGTATGAACCCAAAACCAAGCACTTCTCCCATTGCAAGAATCATAGATCTAGTTGGCCAAACAAAACCCAAGACTCGGAGAGACTTACAAGGATATCAAATCATGCATATAAGAAATCAGCAAAGATTCAAATATAATTCATAGATAATCTGATCACAAATCCACAATTCATCGGATCTCGAAAACACACCGCCAAAGAGGATTACATCGATCCAAGAGAGAGAAGAAGCCATCTAGATACTAACTACGGACCCGTAGGTCTGAAGTGGACTACTCACGAGTCATTGGAGAGGCGATGATGTTGATGTAGAAGCCCTCCAGCTCCAAAGTCCCGTGCGGCAGGTGATACGTCTCAAACGTATCTATAATTTTTGATGGTTTCATGCTGTTATCTTGTCATCTTTGGATGTTTTATGTACCTTTTATATCTTTTTTGGGACTAACTTATTTATTCAGTGCCAAGTGCGAGTTCCTGTTTTTTGTGTGTTTTTGGCTCTTTTCAGATCTGATTTTGGAACGGAGTCCAAACGGAATAAAATCCCCGAAATAAAATTTTCCCGAACGGAAGAAGATCAGGGGGCTTGAGGGCCAAGCCAGGAGAGCTACAAGGGGCCCACAAGCCCTGTAGCCGCCACCAGGGGCGGCGGAGGCTTGTGGCCTCCCTGGCGCCCCCTGACCTAGCTCCTTCGCCTATATATTCCCTAAAATACAGAAAAAATCAAGGAATCGACGAAAACACTTTTCCACCGCCGCAAGCTTCCGTTTCCGCGAGATCTCATCTGGAGACCCTTCCCGGTGCCCTGCCGGAGGGGACTTTGGAGTTGGAGGGCTTCTACATCAACATCATTGCTCCTCCAATGACTCGTGAGTAGTTCACTTCAGACCTATGGGTCCGTAGTTAGTAGCTAGATGGCTTCTTCTCTCTCTTGGATCTTCAATACAAAGTTCTCCATGATCTTCATGGAGATCTATCTGATGTAATCCTGTTTGGCGGTGTGTTTGTCGAGATCCGATGAATTGTGGATTTGTGATCAGATTATCTATGATATATATTTGAGTCTTTGCTGATTTCTTATATGCATGATTTGATATCCTTGTAAGTCTCTCCGAGTCTTGGGTTTTGTTTAGCCAACTAGATCTATGATTCTTGCAATGGGAGAAGTGCTTGGTTTTGGGTTCTTACCGTGTGGTGACCTTTCCCAGTGACAGTAGGGGCAGCAAGGCACACATCGTGTAGTTTCCATCAAGGGTAACAAGGTGGGCTTTGTCGTAGATATGAGATTGTCCATCTACATCATGTCATCTTGCTTAAGGCGTTACTCTGTTCTTTTGGACTTAATACACTAGATGCATGCTGGATAGCGGTCGACGTGTGGAGTAATAGTAGTAGATGCAGAAAGTATCGGTCTACTTGTTTTGGACGTGATGCCTATAGATATAATCATTGCCATAGATGACGTCACGACTTTGCGCGGTTCTATCATTTGCTCGACAGTAATTTGTTCACCCACCGTCTACTTGCTTTCATGAGAGAAGCCACTAGTGAACACTACGCCCCCGGGTCTATTCACACCTATCGTTTCCACTTTTGCTTTTTTACTTTGCTTTGTTACTTTGTTGCTTTCAGTTTTCACTTGGCAAACAATCTATAAGGGATTGACAACCCCTTCATAGCGTTGGGAGCAAGCTTTTTGTGTTTGTGCAGGTACTTGTGATACTCCTTCACTGGATCGATACCTTGGTTCTCAAACTGAGGGAAATACTTACCACCGCTGCGCTACATCACCCTTTCCGCTTCGAGGGAACACCAATGCAAGGCTCCAAGGCCACGGGGGAAATCCTTTGCATATTTTACTAGGAAGTTCCTTAAGGCATAGCCGTAGTAGAAGGATTCCTGGTGCCGTTGCTGAAGAGTATCAAGACAAGAACAGTCTCCCGTCAGCACGTTTCTGGTGCCGTTGGAAGTTCTTTTGTTGTAGTAGCAGAAGTATTTCTGACACCGTTGCCAGGGAAGGAGAGATCTATCCAAGTAGGTCTCACAAAATCATCTCTTGCATATACTTTTTTTGCCAGTTGCCTCTCGTTTTCCTCTCCCCCACTTCACATTTGCCGTTTTCATTTGCATCTCTCCTTTGTCGTTTTCTTTTGCTTTGTGCCTTTTTCCGTTTTCCTTCGCCGGTTTTCTTGCTTGCTTGTGTGCTTGTTTGTTTGTTGAAGTCATCATGGCTGAAAACACCAAACTTTGTGACTTCTCGAGTACCAATAATAATGATTTTATTAGTACTCCGATTGCTCCCGCCACTAGTGCGGAATCGTATGAAATCAACGCAGCTTTGCTGAATCTTGTTATGAAAGTGCAATTCTCTGGCCTTCCTAGTGAAGATGCCGCATCCCATCTCAATACCTTCATTGAGCTTTATGATATGCAAAATAAAAGACAAGTGGATAATGACGTGATTAAGTTGAAGCTTTTTCCTTTCTCGTTGCGAGATCGCGCAAAAACTTGGTTTTCTTCTTTGCCTAAAAATAGTATCGATTCTTGGGATAAGTGCAAAGATGCTTACATATCCAAGTATTTTCCGCCGACTAAGATCATCTCCTTACGTAACGATATCATGAATTTCAAGCAACTTGATCATGAACATGTTGCACAATCTTGGGAGAGGATGAAGCTTATGATTATAAATTGTCCCGCTCATGGCTTGATTTTGTGGATGATTATACAAATCTTTTACACTGGCTTGAATTTCGCCTCTCGCAATATCTTGGACTCCGCCTCAGGTGGAACGTTCATGGAAATCACGTTAGGAGACGCTACAAAACTCCTAGACAATATCATGACCAACTACTCTCAGTGGCACACTGAAAGGTCACCTGCTAGCAAAAAGGTACAAGCTATAGAAGAAATTAACTCGCTTAGTGCTAAGATGGACGAGTTGATGAATTTGGTTTCTAGTAGAAATGCTCCTTTAGATCCTAATGACGTGCCACTATCTTCCTTGATTGAGAGTAGCAACGCTAGTTTGGACGTGAATTTTGTTGGTAGGAACAATTTTGGCAACAACAATGCTTTTAGAGGAAACTATGTTCCTAGGCCTTTTCCTAGTAACTCCTCTAACAATTATGGCAATTCCTACAACAACAATTATGGAAATCACAACAAATTACCCCCTGATTTAGAGAGTAATATCAAAGAGTTCATCAACTATCAAAAGATTTTCAATGCGTCCATAGAGGAAAAACTACTCAAAATAGACGATTTGGCTAAGAGCGTTGATAGGATGTCTTGTGATATTGATGCTTTGAAAGTTAGATGTGCTCCTCCCAAGGTCAACTTGGATGAAACTTTGAAAGCTATGCGTGTCTCCATGAATGAGAGCAAAGAAAGAACCGCCCAAATTCGTGCTAGGCATGAATGGTTTAAAAGGGTGCGTTCTAGTGATGCAAATCACAAAGATCTTAACGTGCTTGGTGTGACTCCTCTTGAATATTTGTTTTCGCATGCCAAACCTACTGATGAAGGGGCTGGATATGAATCCACTTTGGTTGAAAAACTCCCCAATGATTCGGAGTACACCCATCTTGATGATAAAGGTGTGAAGAGTGGAGTAGAAGAAATCAAAATTTTGGGTAGTAATGAAACTCCCACTTTGGATTTCAAGGAATTCAATTATGATAATTTCTCCTTGTTTAAATGCATTTCTTTGATGCAATCCATTGCAAACTCTCCACATGCTTATAGCCAAAGCAAAGCCTTTACCGCGCATATCGTAGATGCTATGATGAAATCTCTTGAAGAGAAGCTCGAATTAGAAGCTCTATACCTAGAAAACTTCATGGTGAGTGGGAACCTAATATCAAAATCAAGATCAAAAACTATGAGTGCAATGCTTTGTGTTATTTGGGTGCTAGTGTTTCCGTGATTCCAAAGTCTTTATATGATATTCTTGGTTTTCATGAGATTGAATAGTGTGCTCTTAATTTGCATCTTGCGGATTCTACTGTCAAGAAACCCATGGGAAGGATCGATGATGTTCTTATTGTTGCAAAGAAGAACTATGTACCCGTGGATTTCATTGTACTTGACATAGATTGCAATCCTTCATGCCCCATTATTATTGGAAATATGCCCTAGAGGCAATAACAAATTAGTTATTATTATATTTCTTAGTTCATGATAATCGTTTATTATCCATGCTATAATTGTATTGATTGGAAACACAATACTTGTGTGGATACATAGACAAAACACTGTCCCTAGTAAGCCTCTAGTTGACTAGCTCATTGATCAAAGATGGTCAAGGTTTCCTGGCCATAGGCAAGTGTTGTTACTTGATAACGGGATCACATCATTAGGAGAATCATGTGATGGACTAGACCCAAACTAATAGACGTAGCATGTTGATCGTGTCATTTTGTTGCTACTGTTTTCTGCGTGTCAAGTATTTGTTCCTATGACCATGAGATCATATTACTCACTGACACCGGAGGAATGCTTTGTGTGTATCAAACGTCGCAACATAACTAGGTGACTATAAAGATGCTCTACAGGTATCTCCGAAGGTGTTCGTTGAGTTAGTATGGATCAAGACTGGGATTTGTCACTCCGTATGACGGAGAGGTATCTCGGGGCCCACTCGGTAATACAACATCACACACAAGCCTTGCAAGCAATGTGACTTAGTGTAAGTTGCGGGATCTTGTATTACAGAACGAGTAAAGAGACTTGCCGGTAAACGAGATTGAAATAGGTATGCGGATACTGACGATCGAATCTCAGGCAAGTAACATACCGAAGGACAAAGGGAATGACATACGGGATTATATGAATCCTTGGCACCGAGGTTCAAACGATAAGATCTTCGTAGAATATGTAGGATCCAATATGGGCATCCAGGTCTCGCTATTGGATATTGACCGAGGAGTCTCTCGGGTCATGTCTACATAGTTCTCGAACCCGCAGGGTCTGCACACTTAAGGTTCAACGTTGTTTTATGCGTATTTGAGTTATATGGTTTGTTACCGAATGTTGTTCGGAGTCCCGGATGAGATCACGAACATCATGAGGGTTTCCGGAATGGTCCGGAAACGAAGATTGATATATAGGATGACCTCATTTGGTTACCGGAAGGTTTTCGTGCATTACCGGAAAAGTTTCGGGCTCATCGGTAGTGTACTGGGAGTGCCGGGAGGGGTGCCGGGGACCATCAGGAGGGGTGTCACGCCCCAAGGGGTCTCATGGGCTATGGGAAGAGATAAGCCAGCCCCTAGTGGGCTGGAATAAGTTCCCACTAAGGCCCATAAGGTTTGAGAAGGAAAAAACACAAGGTGGAAATAGTTTCCAAGTGGGAAGGTGGAATCCTACTCCAAGTAGGATTGGAGTAGGACTCCTCCACCTCCAATTTCGGCCAAAGCTTTAGGTTTTGAGGCTTCCTCCTCCCCTCCCTCCCTCCTATATATAGTGGGGTTTTAGGGCTGATTTGAGACAACTTTGCCATGGCAGCCCGACCACATATCTCCACGGTTTTACCTCTAGATCACGTTTCTGCGGAGCTCGGGCGGAGCCCTACTAAGATAAGATCACCACCAACCTGCGGAGCGCCGTCACACTGCCAGAGAACTCTTCTACCTCTCCGTCTCTCTTGCTGGATCAAGAAGGCCGAGATCATCGTCGAGCTGTACGTGTGCTGAACGCGGAGGTGCCGTCCGTTCGGCACTAGATCGTGGGACTGATCGAGGGACGGTTTGCGGGGCGGATCGAGGGACGTGAGGACGTTCCACTACATCAACCGTGTTCACTAACGCTTCTGCTGTACGGTCTACAAGGGTATGTAGACCGAACATCCCCTCTCGTAGATGGACATCACCATGATAGGTCTTCGTGCGCGTAGGAAATTTTTTGTTTCCCATGCGACGTTCCCCAACAGTGGCATCATGAGCTAGGTTCATGCGTAGATGTCTTCTCGAGTAGAACACAAAAGTTTTTGTGGGCGGTGATGTGCGTTTTGCTGCCCTCCTTAGTCTTTTCTTGATTCCGCGGTATTGTTGGATCGAAGCGGCTCGGACCGACATTACTCGTACGCTTACGAGAGACTGGTTTCATCGCTACGAGTAACTCCGTTGCTCAAAGATGACTGGCGGGTGTCAGTTTCTCCAACTTTACTTGAATTGGATTTGACCGAGGAGGTCCTTGGATGAGGTTAAATAGCAACTCATATATCTCCGTTGTGGTGTTTGCGTAAGTAAGATGCGATCCTACTAGATACGCATGGTCACCACGTAAAACATGCAACAACAAAATTAGAGGACGTCTAACTTGTTTTTGCAGGGTATGCTTGTGATGTGATATGGCCAACGATGTGATGTGATATATTGGATGTATGAGATGATCATGTTGTAATAGATAATATCGACTTGCACGTCGATGGTACGACAACCGGCAGGAGCCATAGGGTTGTCTTTAAACTAACGTTTGTGCTTGCAGATGCGTTTACTATTTTGCTAGGATGTAGCTTTAGTAGTAATAGCATGTGTAGCACGACAACCCCGATGGCGACACGTTGATGGAGATCATGGTGTGGCGCCGGTGACAAGAAGATCGTGCCGGTGCTTTGGTGATGGAGATCAAGGAGCACGTGATGATGGCCATATCATGTCACTTATGAATTGCATGTGATGTTAATCCTTTTATGCACCTTATTTTGCTTAGAACGACGGTAGCATTATGAGGTGATCTCTCACTAAAATTTCAAGACGAAATTGTGTTCTCCCCGACTGTGCACCGTTGCGACAGTTCTTCGTTTCGAGACACCACGTGATGATCGGGTGTGATAGACTCAACGTTCATATACAACGGGTGCAAAACAGTTACACACGCAGAACACCCGGGTTAAGCTTGACGAGCCTAGTATGTGCAGACATGGCCTCGGAACACATGAGACCGAAAGGTCGAGCATGAATCGTATAGTTGATATGATTAGCATAGAGATGCTTACCACTGAAACTATTCTCGACTCACGTGATGATCGGACTTGAGATAGTGGATTTGGATCATGTACCACTCAAATGACTAGAGAGATGTACTTTTTGAGTGGGAGTTCTTAAGTAATATGATTAATTGAACTAATTGTCATTAACATAGTCTAATGGTCTTTGCGAATTATGATGTAGCTTGCGCTATAGCTCTACTGTTTTTTATATGTTCCTAGAGAAAATTTAGTTGAAAGTTGATAGTAGCAAACTTTGGAGACTAAGTCTGTAAAACCGAGGATTGTCCTCGTTGCTGCGCAGAAGGCTTATGTCCTTAATGCACCACTCAGTGTGCTGCACCTCGAGCGTCGTCTGTGGATGCTGTGAACATCCGACATACACGGTTCTGATGACTACACGATAGTTCAGTGCAAAATACTTAAATGGCTTAGAAGCAAGGCGCCGAAAACGTTTTGAAACGTCACGGAACATAAGTGATGTTCTAAAGAGATGAAAATTGTGATTTCATGCTTGTGCCCTTGTTAAAAGGTACAAGACCTCCAACAAGATTCTTTGTCCACAAAGTAAAGGAGAAAAGCTCAATCGTTGAGCGTGTGCTCAGATTGTCTGAGTACGACAGTCGCTTGAATCAAGTGGGAGTTAATCTTCCAGATAATATGGTGATGGTTCTCCAAAGTCACTACCACCAAGCTGTGAGAGCTTCGTGATGAACTATAACATATCAAGGATAGATACAATGATCCTTGAGCGATTCGCGATGTTTGACACTGCGGAAGTAGAAATCAAGAAGGAGCATCAATAGTTGATGGTTAGTAAAACCACTAAGTTTCAAGAAAGGCAAGGGCTAGAAGGGATACTTCGTGAAACGACAAAACAGTTGCTGCACTAATGAAGAGACCCAAGATTAAACCCAAACCCGAGACTAAGTGCTTCTATAATGAGGGGAACAGTCACTGAGGCGGAGCAACTCTAGATACTTGGTAGATAAGAAGGCTGGCAAAAGTCGAAAGAAGTATATTTGATATACATGATGTTGATGTGTACTTTACTAGTACTCCTAGTAGCATGAGGGTATTAGATACCGGTTCAGTTGCTAAGTGATTAGTGACACGAAATGATAGCTACGGCATAAACGGAGACTAGCTAAAGGCGAGGTGACGATACGTGTTGGAAGTGTTTCCAAGATTGATATGATCAAAACATCGCACGCTCCCTCTACCATCGGGATTGGTGTTAAACAGAAATAATTGTTATTTGGTGCTTGCATTAAGCATGAACATGATTGGATCGTGTTTATTGCAATACCATTATTCATTTAAAGAGAATAATGGTTACTCTATTTGCTTGAATAATCACCTTCAATAGTTTATTGAATCTCGATCGTAGTGTTACACATGTTCATGATATTGGTGCCAAAAGATGCGACGTAATGATGATAATACCACTTACTTGTGGCACTGCCGCTTGAGTCATGTTGGTATAAATTGCATGAAGAGGCTCCATGCTGATGGATCTTTATACTCACTTGATTTTGAATAACTAGTGACATGCAAATCATGCCACATGAGCAAGGCCTTGTTTTCATTGAGATGAAACAAGATAGTAACTTGTTGGAAGTGATACATTTTGATGTATGCAGTCCAATGGGTGCCGAGGAACGCAGTGGATATCATTATGTTCTTACTTCAATGACGATTTGAGCAGATACAAGAGTATTTACTTAATGAATCACAAGTCTGAAATATTGAAAAGTTCAATTCTGTTTCAGAGTGAAGTTCGTCGTAACAAGAGGATAAACTGTCTACGATATGATCATAGAAATGAATATCTGAGTTACGAGTTTTGGTACGCAGTTAAGACAATGTGGAAATTGTTTTGTAGTTCATACCACCTGGAACATCATAGTGTGATGATGTGTCTGAACGTCATAGCCACGCACTACTTGGTATGGTGCATGCTATGATGTCTCTTATCGAATTATCACTATCGTTTATGGGTTATGCATTAGAGACAACCGCATTCACTTTAAATAGGGCACCGCGTATTTCCGTTGAGATGACACAGTATAGACTGAGATTTAGAGAAATTAAACTATCATTTCTTGAAAGTTTCGGGCTTCGACACTTATGTGAAAAAGTTTCAGTCTGATAAGCTCGAACCCAAAGCGGATAAATGCATCTTCATAGGATATCCAAAACAGTTGGGTACATCTCCTATCTCAGATCCAAAGCAAAGTGTTTGTTTCTAGAAACGGATCCTTTCTCGAGGAAAGGTTTCTCTCAAAAGAATTGAGTGGGAGGGTGGTAGAACTTGATGAGGTTATTGAACCATCACTTCAACCAGTGTGTAGCAGGGCGCAGGAAGTTGTTCCTGTGGCGCCTACATCAATTGAAGTGAAAGCTGATGATGGTGATCATCGAGCATCGGATCAAGTTACTACAAACCTCGTAGGTTGACAAGGTCGCATACTACTGCAGAGTGGTACGGTAACCCTGTCTTGGAGGTCATGTTGTTGAGCAACAGTGAACCTACGAGTTATGAAAAAGGCAATGGTGGGCCCGGATTCCGACAAATGGCTGGAGGCCATGAAATCCGAGAGAGGATCCATGTATGAAAACAAAGTGTAGACTTTGGAAGAACTACTTGATGGTCATAGGACTATTGAGTAAAGATGGATCTTTAAAAGGAAGACAAACGATGATGGTGATAAATCACTATTAAGAAAAGCTCGACTTGTCGCAAAGATGTTTCTGACAAGATCAAACAGTTGACTATGATGAGACTTTCTCACTCGTAGCGATGCTAAAAGTCTGTTAGAATTATGTTAGTAGTTACTGCATTATTTATGAAATATTGCACATAGGATGTCAAAACATTGTTTCCTCGACGGTTTCCTTGAGCAAACATTGTATGTGATACAACCAGGAGGTTTTGTCGATCCTAAAGATACTAGCAAGTATGCAAGCTCCAGCGATCCTTCAATGGACTGGTGCAAGCATCTCGGAGCTGGAATATACACTTTGATGAGATGATCAAAGATTTTGGGTTTTGTACAAGGTTTATGAGAAACTTGTATTTCCAAAGAAGTGAGTGGGAGCACTATAGAATTTCTGATAAGTATATGTGGTTGACATAGTGCATCAGAAGTAATGTAGAATTTGTGTAAAGCATACAAGGTTGTTTGAAAGGGTTTTTCAAAGGAATACCTGGATTGAGCTACTTGAATGTTGAGCATCAAAGATCTATGGAGATAGATCGAAAGCGCTTAATGGAAGTTTCAACAAGATGCATGCCTTGACAAGTTTTTGAAGGAGTTCAAAATAGATCAGCAAAGAAGGAGTTCTTGGTTGCGTTGTAAGGTGTGAGTTTGAGTAAGACTCAAAACCCGACCACGGCAGAATAAAAAGAATAGACGAAGGTCGTCTTCTATGCCTTAGCCGTAGACTCTAAAGTATGCCATGCTGAGTACCGCACCTGATGTGTGCCTTACAGCAAGTCTGTTAAGAGGTACACAGAGTGATCCAGGATTGAATCACTGATCAGCGGTCAAAGTTATCCTTAGTAACTAAAATAGACTAAGGAATTTTTTCTCGATTATGGAGGTGGTTAAAGAGTTCGTCGTAAAGGGTTACGTCGATGCAAGCTTTGACACTAAATCCGAATAACTATGAGTAGTGAAACGGATTCGAATAGCACGTAGTAGCAGCATCTATAGGATGACATAAAGATTTGTAAAGAACGCACGGATCTGAAAGTTTCAGAACCATTGACTAAAACCTCTCTCACGAGCAAGACGTGATCAGACCCCAGAACTATATGGGTGTTGGATTCGTTGGAATCACATGGTGATGTGAACTAGATTATTGACTCTAGTGCAAGTGGGAGACTGTTGGAAATATGCCCTAGAGGCAATAATAAATTAGTTATTATTATATTTCTTAGTTCATGATAATCGTTTATTATCCATGCTATAATTGTATTGATTGGAAACACAATACTTGTGTGGATACATAGACAAAACACTGTCCCTAGTAAGCCTCTAGTTGACTAGCTCGTTGATCAAAGATGGTCAAGGTTTCCTGGCCATAGGCAAGTGTTGTTACTTGATAACGGGATCACATCATTAGGAGAATCATGTGATGGACTAGACCCAAACTAATGGACGTAGCATGTTGATCGTGTCATTTTGTTGCTACTGTTTTCTGCGTGTCAAGTATTTGTTCCTATGACCATGAGATCATATTACTCACTGACACCGGAGGAATGCTTTGTGTGTATCAAACGTCGCAACGTAACTGGGTGACTATAAAGATGCTCTACAGGTATCTCCGAAGGTGTTCGTTGAGTTAGTATGGATCAAGACTGGGATTTGTCACTCCGTATGACGGAGAGGTATCTCGGGGCCCACTCGGAAATACAACATCACACACAAGCCTTGCAAGCAATGTGACTCAGTGTAAGTTGCGGGATCTTGTATTACGGAACGAGTAAAGAGACTTGCCGGTAAACGAGATTGAAATAGGTATGTGGATATTGACGATCGAATCTCAGGCAAGTAACATACCGAAGGACAAAGGGAATGACATACGGGATTATATGAATCCTTGGCACTGAGGTTCAAACGGTAAGATCTTCGTAGAATATGTAGGATCCAATATGGGCATCCAGGTCCCGCTATTAGATATTGACCGAGGAGTCTCTCGGGTCATACCTACATAGTTCTCGAACCCGCAGGGTCTGCACACTTAAGGTTCAACGTTGTTTTATGCATATTTGAGTTATATGGTTGGTTACCGAATGTTGTTCGGAGTCCCGGATGAGATCACGGACGTCACAGGGGTTTCCGGAATGGTCCGTAAACGAAGATTGATATATAGGATGACCTCATTTGGTTACCAGAAGGTTTTCGTGCATTACCGGAAAAGTTTCGGGCTCATCGGTAGTGTACTGGGGGTGCCGGGAGGGGTGCCGGGGACCATCAGGAGGGGTGTCACGCCCCAAGGGGTCTCATGGGCTATGGGAAGAGATAAGCCAGCCCCTAGTGGGCTGGAATAAGTTCCCACTAAGGCCCATAAGGTTTGAGAAGGAAAAACACAAGGTGGAAAGAGTTTCCAAGTGGGAAGGTGGAATCCTACTCCAAGTAGGATTGGAGTAGGACTCCTCCACCTCCAATTTCGGCCAAACCTTTAGGTTTTGAGGCTTCCTTCTCCCCTCCCTCCCTCCTATATATAGTGGGGTTTTAGGGCTGATTTGAGACAACTTTGCCACGGCAGCCCGACCACATATCTCCATGGTTTTACCTCTAGATCACGTTTCTGCGGAGCTCGGGCGGAGCCCTGCTGAGATAAGATCACCACCAACCTCCGGAGCGCCGTCATGCTGCCGGAGAACTCTTCTACCTCTCCATCTCTCTTGCTGGATCAAGAAGGCCGAGATCATCGTCGAGCTGTACGTGTGCTGAATGCGAAGGTGCCGTCCGTTCGGCACTAGATCGTGGGACTGATCGCGGGACGGTTCGCGGGGCGGATCGAGGGACGTGAGGACGTTCCACTACATCAACCGCATTCATTAACGCTTCTGTTGTACGGTCTACAAGGGTATGTAGATCGAACATCCCCTCTCATAGATGGACATCACCATGATAGGTCTTCGTGCGCGTAGGAAATTTTTTGTTTCCCATGCGACGTTCCCCAACAATACCGGGGTTGTGCATGATTTAAATTCGTTGTGCAATGATGATAGAGCATAGCGAGACTATATGCTTTTGTAGGGATAACTTTCTTTTGGCCTTGTTATTTTGAAAGTTCATGATTACCTTGCTAGTTTTCTTGAAGTATTATTGTTTCCACGTCAATAGCAAACTATTGTTTTGAATCTAATGGATCTGAACATTCACGTCACATAAGAGGAGTTACAAAGGACATCTATGCTAGGTAGCATGAAAGCATCAAAAATTCATTCTTTATAACTTCCCTACTCGAGGACGAGCAGGAGTTAAGCTTGGGGATGCTTGATACGTCTCAAACGTATCTATAATTTTTGATGGTTTCATGCTGTTATCTTGTCATCTTTGGATGTTTTATGTACCTTTTATATATTTTTTGGGACTAACTTATTAATTCAGTGCCAAGTGCCAGTTCCTGTTTTTTCTGTGTTTTTGGCTCTTTTCAGATCTGATTTTGGAACGGAGTCCAAACGGAATAAAATCCCCGAAATAATTATTTCCCGAACGGAAGAAGATCACGGGGCTTGAGGTCCATCCCAAGTCCCAACGCTTTTTATGCCCTCCTCACCTCTCTTCCTCTCTCTCTCTATCAGTGCACCTTTTATGTTCTTCTTGGTCCATGCCTTCTCTTTTTATCCCACGCCCTCAGTTTAATTTGTGTTGATTTTTGTTCAACTTTTCTAGAGTTGCTAATGTGAGCAACGATAGGATACACTACACATGAATTTGTAATTTTCATGTCATGTTCTACGTAGGAGAGGCACATGTATACTTCATATACACTGATTGGAGAAGAAGGCATACACCCGGCGCTATGAGTTCTCCTAATAGTATGTTGTTAGATTATCTTTTCATAGTGTTGATTATAGTAGGTTAAAAATATAGTAGTATGTCACCTCTATCTTTTATCTCTGTCATTACTCGGATTTGTGACGGACCTCTTTTATCCAACATAACTTTGCTAAACTATTATGTTATGCTATGTTCTCACTATAAAAAAATGGTCTTACCTATATCCATGATTGCTCTAGGCTTTCCCCTTGCATACACATGGCACTCATAGAATCCTTCTACTTAACATGGCAGGATGGAAATTGGCTGGCATCTTCTCTTTCTGGTGTCAATAAGTATACTTATGTATATACTACTACATTGATCGGCGGTGACGATGATGGTGTCGTTGGTTCCATTGTCTCAACAGACTCTCCTCCATATTGAGCTCGAGGTTGTCTTTTTCACCACAGTGCAGACCAGTTGGTGTGTCTTCTAAGTACTTCCGACCTCTGATGTCATGGCCATGACAACATCATCTTTGCAGTAATTGTAAGTGCATCTAGTGCACTTAGTGATTTTGGTGGTTTGAAGACTTATAGGTTAAGTATCTAATGTGTTCATTAGTGTACACAGGGTCTGTAAGTCACTGAGGAGTTTGAGTTATACGATGAATATCGACCCCTAAAAATGTATATCTTTAGCTGAAGAAATTGGTCTGATGGTGAAGATTTGGATCGCGAAGAAATTGCGAGGAGAATGATATTCCTCATGAAGATGTTGAAGATGAGGAATTCGGGGTGTCCTGAAGAAAATCAGTTCGAAGACTTTGAAGCGTGAAGATTTATTCTTTCTGTTTTATTTTCTTCACTCTTGAGTCATAGAAACACCGTACTATTAACGGGGGTCGAGGTAACACTTCGGAATGAATTTCCTCATGATTCTCAAACCAAGCCTAATACTACAAAAGCCTCAAGTGAGGAATATGAGAGACATGAGGACTCTCACAGTTGAGGGTCCCGACCGTTACCGCAATTCGCGCCACATCACTGATCTTATCCACACCAACGGTCATAATATTTAAGGGCATTTATGTCAAGTCATGCCGGGATGCTCCCAGGCTATAAATAGCCCCCCACACAACCATTAGTGGTTGGCTGCTCCGCGAGAAACTAACACTTGTCATTTAGAGCAACCCAAATTCCTCAGAGTCTTCGAGAGTAAATCATCAGTGAGGAAATACCCCAAACACCAAACCACAAATCCAAACCAAGTGATTGGGCATCACTGAAGAACTTGTTCCTGTGTGGAACTGAGGCATTTTACCTTTGAGGACCGTGCATCCTTTAGACGGTTAGGCGTCATGGTCTAGAGCAATCCAGCAGTCAAGTGTGGATCGTCGGGTGACCAAGTTTGTGAGGGTTTGGGGAGTATGCCCTGCAGACTTACCTCGAATGTTGGGCGAGGACTTTGTGTCCTTAGCTCAAGGAGAATACGGTAGGGACTGTGTGTCCCGGGACTGTGTGTCCTTTGGTTTCAACACCAAGCCGCTCCAAACCAGACGTACAACTGTCACAGCAGTTGGAACTGGGTCATCAACCACTGTCTTCACTGCGGTACGGGTTATATTTCTTCAACTCTTCAAATTCCTCAATACTGTATGTTGAAGATTTTCATTGTCACTGTTTGAAGAATTTGCTGAAGACTTTCTCTGAATTTCCTCAACCTCAAATTCTTCACACGAGTTAATCCTCACCTACTTACTCTGTGCGTGCATACTGTGCAAACTGTTTTTCATATTCCTCATCTTGAAAACTGTTGTAGTGATACTTTGCACCCCCGATCCTTTGCTGTTTCCGCTGCAAGTTATTCATCAATGAGGAATTTCCTCAAAAGGAATTTCCTCAGCGATGAAATTCTAAAAATCTCCTATTCACCCCCTAGTCGATATAACGCACTTTCAATTGGTATCAGAGCAAGGTATTCCCTTGTTCTGTGTGGTTTTGGTTTAACCACGTGGAGTTTTAGTTATGTCGACTGCAGGCATGATCAAGGTTACTACAGGATGTCCTACTTTCGAAGGAAAGGACTTTCCCTTCTGGAAGACCAAGATGCAGATGCATCTACAAGTTATTGACAATGATCTCTGGTATATTGTGGAACATGGTGTTCCCCTCATCACTGCTACTGTCTCTGCCGCTGATGTGAAGAAATTCAAGCAACTTGATTCTCAAGCGAAGAATATCATTTGTGGCCATCTGAGCAAAGGTCAGTATGGCAGAGTGAGTGCTTTGGTCTCAGCAAAACTAATCTGGGAAAGGCTGTCCAAAGTCAATGAAGGAGTATCAACTCAGCATGACTCTCGTGTTGATGTTCTTCTTAATCTCTTCAATCGCTTCAAGAGGCTTGACAATGAAAGCTGCCAAGATAACTTTGATTGCCTCACTGACATATCAAATGAACTGCAAGCACTGGGAGCTCGAGACATTACTGACCATGAAGTTGTGAAGAAACTGCTAAGATCCTTGGGTTCATCATTTGATACACTGGTTCTGATGATTCAAGAAAGCCGAGACTACAAGATACTTGATCCTGCTGATATTCTCGAAAGACTCAATACTCATGAATTCCAACACGAATAAAAGATAGATCTATATGGACCAAGCTATTCTAGACCTCGTGCACTGAAGGCCAAAGCAATTTCCTCATCTGAAGAAGAAGACTCGGATTGCAGCATTGGTGATCCTGAAGAACTTGGACAGGAGCTTGCAATGCTCATGAGGAAATTCCAGAAGTTTACAAAACGTGGCCAGTTTGGTAAATCTTCAAGAAGAGATATGAGGAAATCAGAATCTTCATCTGAGGATTACAAGAAAAGAAACTGCCACAAATGCAAGAAATCAGGTCACTATATTGTTGATTGTCCTCGTTGGGTGAAGGAATCAAAGAAGAAGAAATACAAGGATGAAATTTTTGATGACTCGAAGAAAAAGAAGAAATCTTCAAAATCCTCATCCTCAAAGTCCTCATCGCACAAGAAGACTAGTTTCAGAAAGGCTCGAGCACTTATTGGCAAGGAAATGGATTATGAGGCAGAATCTGAGGAATGTGATGACCAGGAGGGATCTGAAGAAGACTCAGAATCTGGACAGGCTAGTCTTGCACTAGGTACCACATTCGTCAGCAAGTCAATCTTCAATCTTGAAGAAAACGACAACTCCATCCACACTGATGACTATGCTGACGACTACGCTCCAACCTACTGCTTCGTGAAAAAGGTTTAAAGGTACCGGGTGATACTTCCTCCTCTGATTCAAGTGACTGTGAACCTGATGATTATAAGAAATCCAGTTACAGTAAACCTGCCATCCTTGCAACTAAAACAACAAACTGCCCTTGAAAAGCTTCAGAAACTGCTAGACAAAAGCGATGACTTGTTGAATGATGAAATGAATCTTACCCAAATCCTCACTGAAGATATGAAAAGTCTTCAGTCCATATTTGATAATCTTCAAGATCGTCATGACACACTCCTTGCTGATCATGAGAATCTTTGCTATGAATTCTTTCAAAGGAAACTTAATCTTGAGAAGCTGAGGATGTCTCATGATGATCTTCAAATGGAAAATGATTCATTACTCGCTCAACAGATCAATGCCGCACAGGTTGAATTCATTCCTCCATGTCTCAAATGCATCGAACGTGAAACTGCCAATTCTTCACCAGAATCATCAAATGCTTCTATTACTACAAATTCTTCAACTGCTCATGTGGTATCAAATTCCTCATTTGAAGAAACCACAAACGTTACTGATGAAAATGCAGGACTGGAGGAATTGTATGTGACAGGCATGTACAAAAGTCTCAAAGGGCACCAAACCCTTTGCGATGTGCTCAAAAAGCAGATTTTGAACAGGAAACCAAGGAAAGACGGAATTGCCTTTGAAAGGAAATTGAATGCCGATGGATCATACTGAAAATCTGAGCAGTACCCCAAAACCTCATGGGTTGCTACTAAAGGGCCTCCTGTTGATCCATCCAATCTAACAGGCTTTGCTTGTGAATTATCATATTCCTCAGATGAGTCATTTGACTCCAACTATAAACTGTTCAAAAATCATTCTGGTGAAGTATTTGCTCGATATGTTGGATCTAACTGCACGAATGGACCACCCTTGAGGAAAATCTGGGTCTGCAAAAGTTAACTTGAAAATCTTCAGGTGAATGTCCTCATGACACCACCTGTAAAGAATCTAAACCCCAGATCAAATTCCTCAGGAGGACCAAAGTCTTCAAGAGGATCAAAATCCTCAACTGGTCAAAACTATGCTCATACACGTGCTAATGCTTGTGATATGCAGGGAAATTACAAGGGATATGAATATGAGCATTACTCCTGAAATCATTATGTTCATAAATCCTCAAAGAACTTCTTTGCGTATTCATTTGAGTACTCTAACCCCCCTACTGCAAAAAGAAGTGCATTAGGTTCAATGCCCCCTTTCTCATATGGTGCTCGCAGGATGATGAATTCTTCACCACCCCTTCAGATGTGGGTGGTGAAGAAATTGAACTAATCACTTCTGCAGGACAGGTCTCCAGATGAAAATCATCATGTGAATAATTTGCTGGAGACCTGAGGAAAATGCTTCACAGGACGCAAGCTAACATTGATGAAATGAAAACATTTCACACGTCCTCAAAATTACTGTTTATGATGAAATTCCTATCTGATGAAATTGATATCATATTCTTCAAGTCTGAAGCATATGCGATGGTAAGCTATACTAATTCATCTGCAGGATGACAAACCCAAGAGTATAGAGTGGGTTCTTGATAGTGGCTACACACACCACATGACTTGTGACAAAAGCTTGCTGATGAATATGCCACTAACTCCATCACCACTGAAGCAAATTACTTATGCTAACAAAGGTAAAAGCAAGGTATTGGGACTTGGCAAAGTGGCTATTTCCAAGGACAGGCACATGGACAAAGTGATGCTTGTTAAATCCCTTGGGTTTAACCTCATGTCAGACTCAATGTTTTGTGATCTTGATATGGTTGTTATCTTTGGAAAATATAGATGTGTTGTCATCATGGAATCTCACAGATCCAAAGTCTTCGAAGGTGTTAGAAGAGGGGATTTGTACATTGTTGATTTCTCTACAGGTCCTCAACCAGCCACTTGCTTATCAGCAAAAACCTCAGAAGGCTGGCTATGGCATCGAAGACTTGGTCATGCAGGCATGAGGAACCTGCACACGTTGGCGAAGAAGAAGCATGGCATTGGCATCGAATCAGTCAAATTCCTCAAGGACCACCTGTGCGGTGCTTGTGAGTGTGGAAAAATGACGAGATCCAAACACCCCTCGAAGACTATCATGACTACTACTCGTCCATTTGAATTGCTTCACATGGATTTATTTGGACCTACTCATTATGCCACTCTAACAAATTCAGCATCTCTATACGGCTTTGTTATAGTTGATGATTACTCTAGATATACTTGGGTGCATATCATTGTGTATAAAACTGAAGTGCGGGAAGTCTTCAAACGATTTTCCTCAAGGGCCTCGACAAACTTCGGCGCCAAGATCAAACACACCGGGAGTGATAATGGTCTTGATGATTATCTTGATGAATTTGGTATTACTCACGAATTGTCTGCTCCTTATACTCCTCAGCAGAAAGGTGTCATTGAAAGAAAGAACGGGACTCTGTTTGAGATGGCATGAACCATGCTTGAAGAACATCAAACTCCTCGTCGTTTCTAGCCTGAAGAAATCAACACTGCTTGCCATATTATCAACAGGGTATATCTTCACAATTTCCTCAAGAAAACTTCATATGAACTCCTCACTGACAAGAAACCCAATGTAAGTTATTTCAAAGTCTTTGGTGCAAAATGCTGGATTAGAGATCCTCACCATAGCTCAAAGTTTGCACCTAAAGAACATGAGGGTTTTATGCTCGGTTATGGAAAAGACTCGCACACCTACATGGTCTTCAACAACTATCACAACAAGTTTGTTGAAATTGTAGATGTGCGGTTCGATGAAACTAATGGCTTGCAAAGAGAGCAATTGCCTCCCGATCCAGATAAATTGTCTCCTGAGGAAGCAATCAAGCTCAAAGCTACTGAAGACATTGTTCCCACTGAGGAAATTTCTGAAGAAATCACTCCCAGCACTGATGAAAATCAAGAAGATGCTCCTGAGGAAATTGCTCCAGAACAAATTCCTCAGCCCAGACGAAATCCTCAACCAGCTCATCCGAGGATTGCAAATGAAGTAGAACTTGACAAAATCCTCGATGACATCAACGTGCCAGGTCCTCTCACTCGCTCAAAAGCTTCACACTTAGTCAACTTTTGTGGGCATTCTTCCTTTGTGTCTATCACAGAACCTTCAAAAGTTCCTGAGGCTTTCATGGAACCTGAGTGGATTCAAGCCATGCAAGATGAACTTCTTCAATTCAAGATAAATGACGTGTGGGAGCTTGTCAAACGACCAGATCCTTGCAAGAACAATATCATCAGCACCAAGTGCATTTTTCGAAACAAGCAAGATGAGGATGGTCAAGTGGTGAGGAATAAGGCACGACTTGTAGCCCAAGGCTACACACATGTTGAAGGAATTGATTTCGATGAAACTTTTGCACCTATTGCTAGAGTTGAAGCTATTCAAATACTACTTGTTTATGCTAATCATCATAACATTATCTTATATCAAATGGATGTGAAAAGTGCATTCCTCAATGGTAAGCTTGAGGAAGAAGTATATGTTCCTCAGCCCCCAGGTTTTGAGGATCCAAAGAATCCAGAAAAGTCTTCAGACTCAAAAAGGCACTCTATGGCCTCAAGCAAGCCCCTCAGGCATGGTATGATACATTGAAGGAATTCCTCATGAAGAAAGGCTTCAAACCTGGTTCACTCGATCCAACTCTTTCCACCTATGATAATGAACTATTTGTGTGCCAAATATATGTCGATGACATCATATTTGGCTGTACTGACAAACGTTACAGGGATGAATTTTCTTACATGATGAGTGAAGAATATTAGATATCTATGATGGGGGAGCTGAAATTCTTCTTGGGTCTTCAAATTTGTCAACAACGCAATGGGATCTTTATGTCACAGGAGAAATACCTCAAGGATGTTCTGAGGAAATTTGACATGCATGAGCGCAAAGGTGCCAAGACTCCCATGCCAACCAATGGCCACCTCTGCACTGATGAAAATGGTAAAGAATTCGATCAGCAGGTATATCGCTCAATGATTGGCTCTTTACTGTATTTATGTGCATCTAGGCCAGATATAATGCTTAGTGTTTGCATGTGTGCACGTTTTCAAGCAAAACCGAAGGAATCACACCATAAGGCTGTGAAGCGTATTCTTCGATACTTAGCTCACACACCACACTAGGATTATGGTATCCCAAGGGTTCAAATCTTCATCCTGTGGGATATTATGATTCTGACTATGCCGGTGACCGTGTGGATCGCAAGTCAACTTCTGGCACTTGTCATTTCCTCAGAAGATCATTAGTCTGATGGTCCCCAAAGAAGCATAACTGCATTTCTCTCTCCACTGCCGAAGTTGAGTACATTGTTGCTGGATCATGTTGAGCTCAATTATTATGGATGAAGCAAACCCTCAAGGACTACGACATCAACATGAAGAATGCACCTCTCTACTGCGACAATGAGAATGCAATCAAGATTGCATATAACCCAGTACAACATTCGAAGACTAAGCACATCCAGATTCATCATCATTTTCTTCGGGACCATGTCCTCAAGGGCAATATCCTCATCGACCATGTGAAGACTGACGATCAACTAGGAGATATTTTCACTAAGCCCTTGGATGAGAAAAGGTTTTGCAAGTTGCGGTGTGAGCTGAATATCTTAGAATCTTCAAATGTTTTGTAAAAATATGTACACATCCTAACACTTATGCAAAATTGATGACTTAGATGTGCAACACACGAAGAATCGATTTTCTTCAATCAATGAAGAATATCACTCTTAGTGTGAGGAAATCAATGAAGAATCTGATTCTCACGGCCCTACGACAATTGTACGCGGCGCCTGAAATCATCATTCTTATACGATGGGTCACGCCACCAACCAACTTTGAAATTCTTCAAGTTGTTTTTTCTTCAAAGTTTAAATTCATCAACGTGACGCTTTGTCACAAAATCCTCAAGTTTTTCAAATCTTCAAAATCCTCAAAATACTTGATGATTTTCATTTGCCTAGATAAATATACATAGACTGTGATTTCAAAGTCCTCAACAGCATTCACTTATAGCTATTTCTTCAATTTGATATTTCATCTAAGTGAATGTGATCGTACCCTACTCCCCTCTTTGCTATACTCACCCAGTCTATTTAATTTTTCATATGCGTTCTAGTTGAAACTTTGTTCAAAATCCTCACTGTGTCCTTGTCAGCTGAGGACTTTGCAACAAAATCCTCAAATCTTCAAAAATGATTTTTCTTAAATCGTTACACAATAACTGAACCCCACTTCCCACGATCAGATAAGCACGATCTCCACCGCTTTAAACTCAAGCTACATGTGTCGTGCGGAGACGAATGGGCAAGGGCAGTTCAGTCCGATAGTTTCGGTCGGACAATTTTCACGTGAGCTATAAATATGTCCTTACCCCTTCTGTCCAAACTCTTCGTTCTCTCTCGACCTTCTCTCTGCCTCAAACAAAACCTAGCGCAACCACTAGAAATCTCTTCGCCAGCGAGGAACAGCTTCGCTGCCTCGACCTCTCTGTTGCCGAACTCACGCCGGAAGCGGAACATCTACATCAGCCGCCGCCGTAGTCGTCCTCTGCCGCCAAGTTAGGGCGTTGCAGACTCGAAGCGAAGAGCATCTACTGTTCCTGTCTGTGTTCTTCATGCTTGATATATAGGGTAAAAAATCATATTTTTACTGTCCCTTTCGATCTACTATTTTACCTTAGATTCGAGAAATATATTTTTCCTCAGTGTCTATCAGCGTCGCACACTCTATTCCTCAAACACTTGATGAATTTCACTAAGCCACTAAAATTCTTCACGTGATTCCTCAATTGTGCAAATTTTCGAATCTGAACAACTCTGGAACCCAAGATCAGAGTGCTTAGACAAATTACTCAACCCACTGGTCAAATTCCTCAACTTTTAAAATTTCAATTTCTTCAAATCTGAGAACGCATATGACCTCTCCAAATTCCTCGCACCTATACTCTGTTCACAGGTACAAAATGTCAGCTGATGAATCTCTAGGTTCTCATCAACTTAACTCATTTGCAACATTCCTCAAAGAAACTGTGCCAGTGTCATCAGAATCCTCAAGAGTTCAAATTCCTCGGCAAAAGCCTCAGCTGAAGAAAATGGAAGATGACAGAAAGCAAAAGGGTGGAAAGAAACTGGAACAGAACACTGCAATTGATATCCCTGAGGATATATACCTTGACTGTTGTACGCCAAATGAACAAGAACCAATGGCGAAAAGGAAAATCAGTCTTCAAAGGATAGAACGCAGGTGGACTAAGGAGTGGAAAGAATCTCGCTTCGTCACTCCCAAGTATGTGAAGAAATTCGCCCTCAAGCAACCTTGCAAAAGGCCTCCTCTAGGTGATCATCAAGTAGCACACCCTTCAAGCATCAAAACTGTTGATGATTATCCTTAGGAGAAAGACAAACACTTGTCTAAACTTCAGAAGAAAGCTGAAGGTGCAGTGAGGAAATTCAATGAGGAATCTTCCGCTGCCACTGGAGCCACCTCTTCTGCTGCTGAAGCCTCTGGTACATCTATTCCTCAAGTGAAGACTGTGCCACGGAAACCAAAGGCTTCAAAGCCTAAAGAGCAATTGACCGAGAAGGCTGCTACAGCTCCAAAACCCTCATCAACCACACATGCTTCAAAGCATGGACTCAAGAAGATTGTCAAGCATCAGCCTGCTCACTCCAGCTCCTTTGTACCTTCTGCCACAAGCTCAGAGACAAAGTCTTCACCTACACCTCTGAAGACTAAAATGACTGCTAGAAGGGGCGTCAGGCCCAACCCAAGCAAAGTCATTAATGTCCCTTCTGCATCAGAAGGAAGTGATGAATTTGATGATGAAACTCTTCAAGCCATCATTAGGAACAAGCAGGAAAGAGTTGCACAAGCTTCAGGCAGCTCAATTCCTCTTGCCATGGATCCAAAGGTTCTACTGGACTACATCAATGCCTGGTATGATGACCCAAACACACCCATTGATGATTTGAAGCTTCCCCCAGGAATTAGTCATATGGTGGCCACATGCATCAATGAGGCCAAATGGAAGGAGACGCAAGCTAAGGCTGCAAAATTGAAGAAGGAGAAATTCCTCAGGCAGAATCTCCTCAGCCTCACGCCTGAAGATCTTGTGTCCACCCAGTCTGAACTAAAGACTTTGACCGACAAGTACTCAAAATTATCTGACCGTCAAAGTCTCAAGTCAAATTTCATCAAGTTTGCTACTAATGTTGTTGATGAATACAACAAGAAAGCTGCTCCTCCAGCAAAACCAAAGCAGCCTGAGCCGAGCTATTCAGTTCAGCTCACTGAGGAAGATGAAGATGAAGAACCTCCTGCTGAGGAAATGCCTTAAGAAAGCCGTGCTGGTGAACCGGTAATTGAGGAAATATCTAAGGACATTCCAGCTAATGAATCTATGCCAGCTGATGAATCTGTTCGAGCTGAGGAAACTGCCAGGACTGATACTGCACCAACTCCTGAAGAGAAAATTCCTTCACCTAAATCCTCAAAGGTGAAGAAAATGGTTTCGTCTGCATCATACGTGAAGAAAACCGATGCTGCTGAGAAAGAAGCGAAGAAACGAAAAGCTTCTTTAACCCCAGAATCATCTGAGTCCAAGCGACTCAAAACACTCGATGAAACTGCTCCACTGGATACTGTGCCTCTGATGGTAGCTCCATCATATACTATGATTCCCTTCGAAATTGACTATGTCATTCCTGAAGAAGATGAGGAGATTCCGATTGATGAGGAAATGAAAGATGCTGATTGTGAAGAAACCATAGATGAGGAAATTCAAATTGATGATATTCATGAGTCCTTCATTCCTCTCAAGACGCGTGATGAACCTGCTCAAGGATCAGCTACAACAACTGAAGATTTTGCCTCCTCCTCCTCCAAGCAAATTCCTCAAGCCGAGGAAAACCCAGAAGAAAATCCTCAACCTGAGGTACAGGCTGAAGAAAATGCTCCTGCACCCAATACTGAAACTGCTATTGTTGTAGTCAACACTGAGACTGCAATGATAGTATCTTCTCAAGAGAAGCAGCATAATCTTCAGCCGATGGAAAATCAGCCTTTTTCAAAGAGGCCAAAGTTTCAGAAGGAAGCATTCTATGAAGAATGAATGTATTTCATCGGCGACAATCCATATGAAAAGCTTCACATCAGGCACAAGAAGTTTTGGACAAGGACTCAGGTAAACTACTATGCCTCTGTGCTGTGTGGAAGAAACAAAATATTTTAGACATGCATATTCCTCATGTTGAGTTGGAAGAAATTCCTTGCTTCGCCCCAGTCCTCAACGTTCTTCATGAAACCAGACTGCTGCCGCTCTGCACTGATATCTGTGAATGGAACAACTATATCATTATTCACTTTTATGCTACTTTGCACATATCTGGAGACCCAACGGATATCAACACTTGGGTGCTGGACTGGATGACTCAGCACACACACTACAAAGCCCCTACTACTGAGCTGTTGCGAGTGCTTCCGGTTTCAATTCCCTCAGAACATGCTGTGAAGATGTATGATGAACGAGAATTGCCAAAGAAACTGATGGAAGTCCTCATGAAGCCTTTGGTCAAGGATCAACCTCCAAGAACGACTTTCCTGGTTCAAGACTTGAAGTATGAACCTAGGACTGTCTACAGGATTCTGTGCAGTGTCATCGCTCCAATCAAGGCCATGATGATGAAGAAGATGTTGTAGGCATCATGAAGAATATCCTCTTCAACATCATCCATGGCATCCCAATAAACCTTCATGATGTTGTAGGCATCATGAAGAAGATGTTGTAGGCATCATGAAGAATATCCTGCTATCCCACAGACAACAGCGCCAGAAATTGACACGTTGACAAAGGCTGGGCTTGCATTGGTTTTTTCCTTGAAGAGGAAAGGGTGATGCAGCACAGGAGCATTAAGTATTTCCCTCAGTTTGAGAACCAAGGTATCGATCCATAAGGAGGGTCTCGTCAAATCCAGAGTACCTACGCAAACACAAACAAGCTTGCACCCAACGCTTCAAAGGGGTTGTCACTCCCTTCAAGATTGTTTGCAAAGTGAGATCTGAAGGTGGAAAGTGCAACGAAGTAAAAAGTGTAAGGCTGAAAATATGGTGTGGAGTAGACCCTGGGGCCATAGTGTTCACTAGAGGCTTCTCTCAAAATAGAAAATATCACGGTGGGTGAACAAATTACTGTCGAGCAATTGATAGAACCGCGCAAAGTCATGACGATATCTAAGGCAATGATCATACATATAGGCATCACGTCCGAGACAAGTAGACCGATACTTCCTGCATCTACTACTATTACTCCACACATCGACCGCTATCCAGCATGCATCTAGTGTATTGAGTTCATGACAAACAAAGTAATGCTTTAAGCAAGATGACATGATGTAGAGGGATAATCTCAAACCAATGATGAAAACCCCATCTTTTTACCCTTGAGGGCAACAACACGATGCGTGCCTCGCTACCCCTTCTGTCACTGGGTGAGGTCACCGCACGGTATGAACCCAAAACCAAGCACTTCTCCCATTGCAAGAATCATAGATCTAGTTGACCAGACAAAACCCACAACTCGAAGAGAATTACAAGGATATGAAATCATGCATAAGAGAGATCAGAAGAAACTCAAATAAGATTCATAGATAATCTGATCATAAATCCACAATTCATCGGATCTCGACAAACACACCGCAAAAGAAGATTACATCGGATAGATCTCCATGAAGATCATGGAGAACTTTGTACTGAAGATCCAAGAGAGAGAAGAAGCCATCTAGTTACTAACTATGGACCCGTAGGTCTATTGTGAACTACTCACGCATCATCGGAGAGGTCATGGTGTTGATGGAGAAGCCCTCCGTGTCCGAATCCCCCCTCCGACAGTGCACCACAACGTGCCCCAGATGGGATCTTGCGGAGAAAGAAGCTTGCGGCGGCGAAAAAGTACTTTCGATGATCTCTTGATTTTTTTTTTGGAATTTATGGGAATATATAGGCAAAAGACCTAGGTCAAAGGGCGTCCAGGGGGCCCACAAGCCTGGATGGCGTGGCCTCCCCCCTAGTCACGGGGTGGGGGCTTGTGGGGCCCCTGAGGCTCCCCTGCCTTGGCTCCCAAGCTTCCCGATCTTCTTCCGTTCCAGAAAAAATCTTTTCAGGGATTTTCTTCCGTTTGGACTCCTTTCAAAATCTCATGTGAAAGGGGTAAAAAACATGGAAAAAACAGGAACTGGCACTTGGCAGTGAGTTAATAAGTTAGTCCCAAAAAATATATAAAAGGCATGCAAAACATCCAAAGTTTGACAAGATAATAGCATGAAACCATCAAAAAATATAGATACGTTGGAGACGTATCAAGCATCCCCAAGTTTAACTCCTTCTCGTCCTCGAGTAGGGAAGTGATAAAGAATGAATTTTTGATGTGGAATGGTACCTGACATAGTTGTCCTTTTCAACTTCTTTCACGTGACATGAATGTTCAGATCCGTAAGATTCAAAGCAATAGTTTGCTATTGACATGAAAACAGTAATACTTCAAGCAAACTAGCAAAGTAATCATGAACTTTCAAAATAACAAGGCCAAAGAAAGTTATCCCTACAAAATCATATAGTCTGGATATGTTCCATCATCCTCACACAACTAATGTAAATCATGCACAACCCCGGAATTGGCCAAGTAATTGTTTTCGCACTCTTACTTTCTCAAACTTTTTATAACTATCACGCAATACATGAGCGCGAGCCATGGATATAGCACTATAGGTGGAATAGAGTGTGGTGGTGGTTGTGGGACAAAAAGGAGGAGATGGTCACACTGACTCGGCGTGTCAATAGGCTATGGAGATGCCCATTAATAGATATCAATGTGAATGAGTAGGGATTGCCATACAAAGGATGCGCTAGAGCTATAAGTATGTGAAAGCTCAAAAGGAAAACTAGTGGGTGTGCATCCAACTTGCTTGCTCACGAAGACCTAGGGCAATTTTGAGGAAGCCCATCATTGAAATATACAAGCCAAGTTATATAATGAAAATTCCCACTAGTGTATATGGTGGTGACAAAACAAGAAGCTCTCAATCATGAAGAACATGGTGCTATCATGAAGCACAAGTGTGGAAAAATATAGTAGCATCGTCCCTTCTCTCTTTTCTCTTTTTTTCATTTGGGCTCTTAGGCCTCTTTTTTTTTTCTTTTTTGGGCTCTTTGGCCTTTTTTTACATGGGACAATGCTCTAATAATGATGATAGTAACACTTTTATTTACTCACATCTCAAAGATCACAATGATGATGACTCCATAGGAAATGCCTCCGACAGTGTACCGGGATGTGCAACGATCTAGCATGGCGTATGACGTTGAAACATCTTGCTAGCTATCTTACGATCATGCAATGGAAATATGAGAGTGATGGCACAAGTCATGAGACGGAACGGTGGGAGTTGCATGGCAATATATCTCGGAATGGCTATGAAAATGCCATAGTAGGTAGATATGGTGGTTGTTTTGAGGAAGGAATTTGGTGGGTTTGTGCACCGGCAAGAATTGCGCGGCACTAGAGAGGCTAGCAATGTTGGAAGGTGAAAGTGCATCTATACCATGGGTTCACATTAGTCATGAAGAACTCACATACTTATTGCGAAAGTTTTTATTAGTAATCGAAACAAAGTGCTAAACGCATACTCCGAGGGGAAGGGTTGGTAGGTGTAAACCATCGCACGATCCCGACCTCAACACAAAGGATGACAATCAATAGATCAATTATGCTCTGACTTCTTAACATAGCGGTTCACCATACGTGCATGCTACGGGAATCACTAACTCCAACACAAGTATCTCTAGATTCACAACACCCTACTAACATAACTCTCAATATTACCAAATCCACGTCTCAAAACTAATTGAGAGGAATCGAAACTTCTCTTTCTACTCAATGCACATGAAGATGGAGGTTTTGGCAAACTCTTTGGGTACCTAGCACATTTGGGACTACTTTCATAGCATAAGCCAACTACCAAATCACGCACCACCGTGCTCTAAAGATATAAGTGAAGCACAAGAGCAAAAGTATCTAGCTCAAAAGATATAAGTGAAGCACTATGAGCATTCTTGCAAAATCACGATGAGTGCATGTCTCTCTCTCAAAAAGGTGTGCAGCAAGGATGATTGTGACACAAAAAAAAGAAAAGACTCCTAAGATACAAGACGCTCCAAGCAAAACACATATCATGTGGTGAATAAATATATAGCTCCAAGTAATGTTACCGATGGATTGAAGACGAAAGAGGGGATGCCTTCCCGGGGCATCCCCAAGCTTAGGCTTTTTGGTGTCCTTGAATTTGGCTTTGGATGCCTTGGGCATCCCCAAGCTTGATCTCTTTCCACTCCTTATCTCTTTGTCCATGAGAACATCACCCAAAACTTGAAAACTTCACAACACAAAACTTAAACAGAAACTTGTGATAACATTAGTACAAGAAAACAAACTACCACTTCTTTTGGTACTGTAGCAAACTTGATATACATCTATATTTATGATGGGCTACTGTATTTTCACTTTTCCATGGCTAGTACCCCCGATACCAACTATAATTTCATTAAAACAAGCAACCAACTCAACAAAAACAGAATCTGTCAAAAACAGACCAGTCTGTAGCAATGTGTATACTTCGTATACTTCTGGTTCCTTAAAAAATCTGAAAACTTACGACGGCCTGGGAAAAAAGCATATCAATCAGCAGCAAAAAGAATCAACTCAAAATCTCTTTCAGAATAAAAACGAAAAATCATCTCGTGAGCGAAAAGTTTCTGTCTTTTTCCAGCAGGATCAAACAACCATTACCAAGACTAGTCATAAAGGTTTTGCTTGGCTCAAACAAAAAAGAAACACAAAAAACACAATCACAACAGAATTATGATGGTGTGGACGCAAGAAAACAGAAAGAAAATAAATAAATTCATTTGGTTGCCTCCCAACAAGCGCTATTGTTTAACGCCCTTAGCTAGGCATTGATAATTCAATGATGCTCACACAAAAGACAAGAATTGAAGCACAACGAGAGCATCATAAAGCATGTGAAAATCACATCTAAGTCTGGCATACTTCCTATGCATAGGCATTTTTTAGAAAAACAGATTGTCAAGACAACCAATAGTTGCCATATGCAAGGAAGAAGAAAGAGACAATAACAATCTCCACATAACGAGAGGTAATTTGGTAACATGAAAGTTTCTACCAAAATATTTTCCTCTCTCATAGCAATTACATGTGGGATCATAATCAAATTCAACAAATATAGCTATCACAAAGGATATTATTTTCATGATCCACATGTATGCAAAGTTGACACTCATAAAAAATAGTGGGATTATCATCAAATAAAGTCATGACTTCTCCAATCCCACTCTCAATATTATTGCAAATATCATAATCATCATGAGGCTTAAACAAGTTTTCAAGATCATAAGAAAAATTATTACCCCAATCATGATCATTGCAACAAGTAGTGGACATAGCAAAACTAGCATCCCCAAGCTTAGGGTTTTGCATATTTTTAGCATGATTGTGATTAATAGAATTTATAGTGAAACCATTGCAATCATGCTTTTCATTCAAGGAGTCCTCGTGAATCACTTCATAAATTTCTTCATCACGATTTTCAGATTCACGCATCTCAAGCAAAACTCCATAAAGATAGTCAAGTGCACTCAACTCACTAGCAATTGGATCAACATATTTGGATCTCTTAAAGAGATTAACAAGTGGATGAGGATCCATATCACTAGATTTTCAGCAAGCGAAGATGCAAGCATATTGAAGGCACATGGCACACAAGCGAACAGAAAGCAAGCGAGAGAAAAGTGCGAACGAAAAAGACAAACGAAAAAGGCAAATTGGTGAAGTGGGGGAGAGGAAAACGAGAGGCAACTGGCAAACAAAGTAAATGCAAGAGATGGGTTTGCGACACTTACTTGGATGAGTTCTTGACTTGATCTTCCTCCCCGGCAACGGCGCCAGAAATTCTTCTGCTATCCCACAGACAACAACACCAGAAATTGACACGTTGACAGAGGCTGGGCTTGCGTTGGTTTTTCCCTTGAAGAGGAAAGGGTGATGCAGCACAGGAGCAGTAAGTATTTCCCTCAGTTTGAGAACCAAGGTATCGATCCAGAAGGAGGGTCTCGTCAAGTCCATAGTACATGCGCAAACACAAACAAGCTTGCACCCAACGCTTCAAAGGGGTTGTCACTCGCTTCAAGATTGTTTGCAAAGTGAGATCTAAAGGCGGAAAGTGCAACGAAGTAAAAAGTGTAAGGCTGAAAATATGGTGTGGAGTAGACCCTGGGGCCATAGTGTTCACTAGAGGCTTCTCTCAAAATAGCAAATATCACGGTGGGTGAACAAATTACTGTCGAGCAATTGATAGAACCGCACAAAGTCATGACGATATCTAAGGCAATGATCATACATATAGGCATCATGTCCGAGACAAGTAGACCGATACTTTCTGCATCTACTACTATTACCCCACACATCAACCGCTATCCATCATGCATCTAGTGTATTGAGTTTATGACGAACAGAGTAACTCTTTAAGCAAGATGACATGATGTAGAGGGATAATCTCAAACCAATGATGAAACCCCCATCTTTTTACCCTTGATGGAAACAACACGATGCGTGCCTCGCCACCCCTTCTGTCACTGGGTGAGGTCACCGCACGGTATGAACCCAAAACCAAGCACTTCTCCCATTGCAAGAATCATAGATCTAGTTGGCCAGACAAAACCCACAACTCGAAGAGAATTACAAGGATATGAAATCATGCATAAGAGAGATCAGAAGAAACTCAAATAAGATTCATAGATAATCTGATCATAAATCCACAATTCATCGGATCTCGACAAACACACCACAAAAGAAGATTACATCGGATAGATCTCCATGAAGATCATGGAGAACTTTGTATTGAAGATCCAAGAGAGAGAAGAAGCCATCTAGTTACTAACTATGGACCCGTAGGTCTATGGTGAACTACTCATGCATCATAGGAGAGGTCATGGTGTTGATGGAGAAGCCCTCCGTGTTCGAATCCCCCCTCCGGCAGGGCACCAGAACGTGCCCCAGATGGGATCTTGCGGAGACAGAAGCTTGCGGCGGCGGAAAAGTACTTTCGATGATCTCTTGATTTTTTCTGGAATTTATGGGAATATGTAGGCGAAAGACCTATGGCAAAGGGCGCCCAGGGGGCCCACAAGCCTGGATGGCACGTCCTCCCCCCTGGCCGCGGGGTGGGGGCTTGTGGGCCCCCTGAGGCTCCCCTGCCTTTGCTCCCAAGCTTCCCGATCTTCTTCCGTTCCAGAAAATATCTTTTCGGGGATTTTGTTCCGTTTGGACTCCGTTTCAAAATCTCCTCTGAAAGGGGGTAAAAAACATGGAAAAAACAGGAACTGGCACTTGACACTGAGTTAATAAGTTAGTCCCAAAAAATATAGAAAAGGCATGCAAAACATCCAAAGTTTGACAAGATAATAGCATGAAACCATCAAAAATTATAGATACGTTCGGGACGTATCACTATGTCACCCTTCGACCTGAAGATTTACGCTCCATGGATCATGAGATTCATCAGACGCAGCTGAGGCATCAAGTATCATGTTGATTTCAACAACCGCATTGGATATATGCGTCCTATCAGAGTCAACAAGAAGACTTTTGAGCGTGTTGAAGGAAAAGGAAAATTTGTCATCGATGAAGGAAGTCGGCCCCTTGATGGCCAGTTTCGTGAACCAGATGCATATTCTTCATGTGATGATATTGAAACTCAGGAGCCGCCTAGCCCAGTTGCCCCAAGGGTGATGACTAACACAGAACTACTCCTCAGTCTTCATCAGAAGGTCGATCGCAATCACAAATGGGTCAAACGTCAATTTAGTGCCATTGTGAAAACCCTCAATGAGACTCAGAATGCAGTGAAGAAAAATCACTACTATCTTCATTAGGTTTTTGATCGCACCTGGGCCACTCTGGCTCATCTGAAGACTCAAGAAGAACTTGATGAATTGGAGTTTTCTCAGGACTTCGACTGGTCGTGGCCTCCCAAGAGGAAATTCAAGCCAATTCCAGTTCCAGACCTTGAGGACAGTTCCTTTTCTTCATTCCGCACTACATAATCTGATGAAGAACCAGAAGACACTGCCACTGGCCCAAGGAGGAAGCCCGTCCCCAAGAATCCTCACACGTCTTCTTCATCAGCCAAGAAGTGAAAGTCTTCACGAGGCGTTAGTCCTTAGTTTTGTCCCTTTTCGTCACTTGATGACAAAGGGGGAGAAATCTGAGAGTTAGTCTTCACGCGGGATATATTTTGGGGCGTATGAACTTTATTAAGTTACAAACTCTTGGCTCTTCTGAAGTGTTTTTTGTAATGAGTTGTAACTTAAGCCCGATGGTACTCTGACGCTTTTGAACGTTTTTCTTCGCATGCTTATCCTTCAAAATTTTAATGCACGCATGCTAAAATTTGTCAGATACCATTTGTCATCATGCATTCTCAAATTCCTCATGTTATATGTCAAATGTATGCATGACTTACAAGATACATGGGGAGATCTCCATGATATAAATCATCAATGTGCATTTGCTGTGAAAAGAAAATTCCTCAAAGTATGCACATCTTCACGGGGAGTCTCTCAGTATCTTGACTTTAAATTCCTCAACTGAGTATTTACACTTCATATTTTTATCCCCGTTGAAAACTTAACCTAATTGTCATCAACCATCAAAAAGGGGGAGATTGTAAGTGCATCTAGTGCCCTTAGTGGTTTTGGTGGTTTGAAGACTTATAGGTTAAGTATCTAATGTGTTCATGAGTGTACACATGATCTATAAGTCACTAAGGAGTTTGAGTTATACGATGAATATCGACCCCTAAAAATGTATATCTTCGGCTGAAGAAATTCGTCTGATACTGAAGATTTGGATCGTGAAGAAATTGCGATGAAAATGATATTCCTCATGAAGATATTGAAGATGAGGAATTCGGGGTGTCCTGAAGAAAATCAGTTCGAAGACTTTGAAGCGTGAAGATTTATTCTTTCTGTTTTATTTTCTTCACTCTCGAGTCGTAGGAACACCGTACTGTTAAAGGGGTTCGAGGTAACACTTTGGAATGAATTTCCTCATGATGCTCAACCCAAGCCTAATCCTACAAAAGCCTCAAGTGAGGAATATGAGAGACATGAGGACTCTCACTGTTGAGGGTCCCGACCGTTACCGCAATTCGCACCACATCACTGATCTTATCCACACCAACAGTCATAATATTTAAGGGCATTTATGTCAAGTCATGTCGGGATGCTCCCAGGCAATAAATAGCCGCCCCCCACAACCATTAGTTGGTTGGTTGCTCCGTGAGAAACTGACACTTGTCATTTAGAGCAACCCAAATTCCTCAGAGTCTTCGAGAGTAAATCATCAGTGAGGAAATACCCCAAACACCAAACCACAAATCCAAACCAAGTAATTGAGCATCACTGAAGAATTTGTTCCTGTGTGGAACTGAGGCCTTTTACCTTTAAGGACTGTGCATCCTTCAGACGGTTAGGCATCATGGTCTAGAGCAATCGAGCAGTCAATTGTGGATCGCCGGGTGACCAAGTTTGTGAGGGTTTGGAAGTCTGCCTTGAAGACTTACCATGAGTGTTGGGTGAGGACTGTGTGTCCTTAGCTCAAGGGGAATACGGTAGGGACTATGTGTCCTTTGGTTTCAAGACCAAGCCGCTCCAAACCAGACGTACAACTGTCACAACAATTGGAACTGGGTCATCAACCACTGTCTTCACTCTAATACGGGTTATATTTCTTCAACTCTTCAAATTCCTCAATACTGTATGTTGAAGATTTTCATTGTCACTGTTTGAAGAATTTGCTGAAGGCTTTCTCTGAATTTCCTCAACCTCAAATTCTTCACACGAGTTAATCCTCACCTGCTTACTCTGTGCGTGCGTACTGTGCAAAATGTTTTTCATATTCCTCATCTTGAAAACTGCTGTAGTTATACTTTGCACCCCTGATCCTTTGTTGTTTCCACTGCAAGTTATTCATCAGTGAGGAATTTCCTCAAAAGGAATTTCCTCAGCGATGAAATTCTAAAAATCGCCTATTCACCCCCCTCTAGTCGATATAACACACTTTCAGTAATCTTCGTGTGGAGAAAGTGCATGTGAAGGAGATCCTAAGCGCTTCGTGTAGTTCAGAGGATAATGATGATTCACTTTGTACATCAGGAAGGGTATACTATCATCTACTTTTCTGTTTGGAATAACCTTGCAATTTTTGATTCACCCCTGTAATGTTCTTCCATTGTTACTCTTTGCAAGCTATTCATTGTTACATACTTCTGGATGTATCTTCACTTTTGTTTTTTTTGTTTCTATTGTAGGTCATACAAAGTATACTCTTTCTTCCGAATCTCCAAAGAGTTTTAATGCCACCAAAATGTTAAAGATTGAAAGTACTCTTAGTTGTGAAATCGGTGTTTTGTACTTCTTTCCACTTGTGATGTCTTTCTTATTTTTCATTCAGCAAAAACACGACCCAAGGGCGGAGCTTCTGGTCGACGTATCTAACAAATTCAGTTACAATGTTGATTACCTCTAGCAGTACCTAATAAAGTTTTTGAGAGATATACTAAAGTTAATATGACTTGTTCGCTGTGAATTTGATGTACCAATCTTATGGTAAGTAAGTTTCAAATACCCACATCTCAATAAAAAAATTCATTCGATTCTGAAAAACTCACTTGACACTGTTACCAAATTTTTAGATTGTAGCCAGTTATGATTGGCAAAATTTCGGACTAGAGTCAACTTTGAGGTTTCTCGGAAGTTGCCCATCAGCTATGCAAAATTTCAGACTGGATTTTGTGACTTCCTAATTTCTAAACTTACTAATGGTATGCCTTCGGAGAGCAAAAAAAACAAATAACAAAGGAAAATCATCGCTCTTAGAACGTAAATATAATCTAAATGCATAAGTATCCTTTGATAATCTCAAATGTGGTTCTATAGAACATTCTTCAAATATATACACATGACTTGCATTGTATTTACTTTCATGAGTGCACTACGATGTCATATAAATCACAAGTAACAACGGTTTTAATTGTGGATGGAATCTTGAGCTGATGCACGGGTGTGGCATGTGTCGCGCGTCTTTAGCGCTAGTATGTGTCCACGACCTATAGTAAAGACAAAAAACAAAATTCAACATGAATAGTGTTAGTAAATACAAAAGGATGGATAGTATAAAAAACAACACTATTCACATATGTATTTTTCTTTTGTGTTTTTATATGTGTATATTGGAATTTTTATCTACATTTTTTATAGGTTAGAGAATTTACAACAAGATATTGCAAATATGACCCCCTAAACATCTGCGGACTCACCCGGTCAGTGATCTGACGTGTCTCCAATTTGTCCGTTCGCGCAGTCAGATTTCTCATTTTTTTCCTCATATGTCCAGTAACTTGCACGTGATTACCGTAGAGGAAGAGAGAGAAAGAAAAGAATGAATAAAGAAAAGAAAAACATCGTTCGGGATGGAGTCATGTCCTATGTGGCGGACTGATCGGACGCGTCCGTGAGCCTTCATATCTTCCCCATATTTGAGATGGATATAAGGCTTCGCGGACAGCAAGGGCTGAAAGGATCGAGATGGACTTAGAGGGGGTGAATAGGTACAATTACAAATTTTAACTGTTACTTAGCAATTTTAGGCAATATTACGGAATATGAAAGTGAGCCTAACAATTACAAAGATGGTAGTCGTGCTATGTGTACTAAGCAAGGCAACACATAAGTAGATAGGTAAGCACAAGTAATACCACAAAGACAAATAACCACAAGTAGGGAGTTAGGGTTAGGGATGACCGCAACTCCGAGAGACGAGGATGTATGCCGATGTTCACATTCTTGTAGGGAAGCTACATCACCGTTTAGAGAGGTGGATGTTACCACGAAGGCACATCAATGCCACGAAGGCACATCAATGCGTTTCTCAACCACTAGTGGTAGACCTTGGGGTGGTCTCCAAACCCTCACAAACTTTTCGGGGGTAATCACAAAGAAAGATTCCTTGCCGGAATACTCCTACCACCTAGGAGTCTCCAACCTACAAGAGTAACAATATGCACCACGAAAACAAGGGGGAATCAACTTTTGCTTTGGTGAATGTGTAGACCAGGCATTCGTCCTTCACTCCTTAAAAGATCAAGAGCTTTGGTTGGCTAAGGAGAGAGAAATGGAGTCGTCACCTTCTACGTGGGGAAGAAGAAGACTATTTATAGGTGGCGATGGAATCCAACCGCTGGGGCCAGATTCGTGCCAAGTCCGGAAGTTCCAGGCATGCCCGGAGGTTCCGGACACTGGAAGTTCTAGACAAGTTTCGGGCAGGTTCCGGGCTACACAAAGAGTTTGCATCCTCTTTGGAGTACCTCAGAAGCTGCCAGAATGGGGACGGAAGTTCCGGCACCCGGAAGTTTCGGCCAGGGTCCGGCAAGGTTCCGGCCTACACACAGAGATTGCACACAAGAACAGTTTCTGTCGGTGGCCTGGAAACTTCCGGGACCTTTTGGACCACAGAAGTTTCGGCCGTCCCGGAAGCTTCGGCCTAGGCAGAAACTTTGCGCCATCTAATTCAAACCAATTTTGAGAACTGATTTTAGGATATCACATGTGTGTGTGTGGAGTTGATTCCGAGATGTTTTCATGATGCATCCCCTCTTAATAGTGCGGCTGCCCTAGGAACTTAAGAAGGAAATAAAATAATTATGACAGACCGCCTTTTTCCTTTTTCCACGTAGAGGGGAAGAACCATCCATGCTTCACTTTAAGTTTGACGGTGTTGTTTACACTAGAGCATGTGATTAGAAACACAAATAAAATTGTCATGGATATCAAAAAGTATTAAGGGCAATGATGCACTTTAAAATGCCTGAGAGGGTAGATGCACCTTATTTTAGATTTGTATTTGAAAGTCAAAGACACGATTGGAAGTAGCTCCACCTCGCACTGTGCTACCCATACAAGAAAGACATAGCGACATAGAATGATTTACTAACCTTGATTTTCGTATGTGACGAGACATATATGGATATATCACTCATGATGGATGTCGCTCACAAATATGAGATGGTAGTATGGAATATGCCATGCAACACATTGTAACCCATAAAGTGCTCACACATGGATAGATAGTTAACGAACTCACAACTGTAAGGTTCAAGAACGAGCTAAGGTTGAAGAACGAGCTAAGGTTCAAATAGTAGAAAATAAGAGCAAGGGTTCAAATAAAAAATAGGCAAATGATAAAACAGTGAGACAACACCCCTATCAAGCAATCCAACATCTCCCCCTTTGTCATCAAGATGGCAAAAAATAAAAAATGAAGGATGCATAACTACAACCCCTAGTTGTGGGAATCAGATGAGTCGTGGGACGACTATCAAGAAGACATTGGGCCGTCGGCAATTAAAATAAGCTTCATCTCCAGCTTCGACATCAAATGGAGCAAACTTGGACTGGTATTTATCAAACGGAGTCACATTAGACTCAGAACCATGAGCAAGGGTCATGCCAAATGCACGCATGCCATCCTTAAGGGACTTCATGCCCTCCTTCCTAGACTTGTGCTCCTCCCACTGCTTCTTGTGCATATCTTGCTGCAGACATAACATGTTCTTCCGAAGCCGCCAAAGTTTGTTGCTCTTCCTTGACCCGGAATCACTAGGTTCCCCACGACGATAAGAATGAGAGCGAGAGCAAAGTTCAAAGTGATGTGAACCTCCAGCATGAAGATCCTCTTCTTCATCATCATCACCCTAATTAATGGTAGCCTTCCCTTTCTTAACCAACAAGTTAACACTAGAGTGAACAGTAAGACGCCGGCCATCAAATGCATCAGGAGCAATCTCAACAATCAGGGCAGTGATATAGGGACCATAAATCGGTACCTTGCAGTTCATCACAACAGTATACATTTCATGCCATATGAAATCCATCACATCAATAGGTCCGTTATCAGAGTTTTGATAAGTGTAGTGAAGGAGGTTGATGAGATGACCATGAATCTTGTTTTTGTCACCCACTTTCACAACAAGCACTTTGCAAAAGATCTGGTGCATGATATCATAGAAGGGCAGAAGGTCACCAACAGAGCCAACCTGTCCACCAGCCGGGTACAACTCAGCCAAGTGATGAACCTGAAAGACCCCTTTGTCATGTATCTTGTACCGACGATCAACATGAGTGTGAGTGTACGCATAGCCCAAGACGAGCAAGCACAGATAACGGGGCAGAGAAATTCTCATCACCAGACATCTAGGCTCGGAGTAGACGAAGTGGTCGGGGAAGACGACGGCGACACGGGCGATGAGCTTGTGCTAGATGAAGATGAAGGAGGTGGACGGGCGACGCGGCTCAAGTGACCTGCAATAGCCCAAAGGAGAGCGGTGGCAGAGGCATGATGGCGGTCGCGGCGGCTGGGTAGGAGCGCGGCGGCGATGCTCAAAGTAGGCGAGGAAGATCCCGACAATATGACGAAGACCGCGTGGACGATGGCGTTCCCACGCTGAAGGAGACGGCACAACGCATACCATAGGAACTCGACGCACGGGGATGGCAGAGTGGACCGTGCGCCGTGGCGCTTCGACCCGAAGGGGCGATGAAGCGGTAGTGCACGGGTCGGGGCGACGACGCAAAGACCTCGGGGTGGCGGCGTAGACAGTGTGCCGCGACGCTACAACCCGAAGGGGCAACGCAGCGGCGGTGCGCGGGTCAGTGCAACCACTGGATGGCCTCGGGTGGCGGCGGGGACCACGTGCCGCCACACTATAGCCCGATGGGGCGGTGTAGCAGCGGCTCGCGGGTCAGGGCAACCGCGGGGAGAACCACTGGCCGGCAGCGCTGTGGCCCGACGCGGCAACGCAGCGGTAACCCGTTGCTCTATCGGTGAAGGGTGTGATGAACTCGGGGACAACCTTCACATGACCTGCGAAGGCGCATGCAACCGACTGATCAGGTCAGTCGCACATCACGGGTGGAGTCGATTGCGGCAGGCGGGTGATCAATATGATCGCACGCGAGGTCGGGGGCGCTGCTCGGTGATGATCACGTCATCGTGGATGATGAAGCGGGGTTGCCGAGCAGACCAAGGAGACGATAGTCGATGAGGAACGACATGCCAGAGGAGGCCGGCGATGGGCCATGGAGCCCGAGGCAGCCGGCAGGCCCGGCATAGCCGGCAAGCCGAGGCAGCCGATAGGCCCGACGCAGTGGCGAGTCCGGCAACCAGCGAGACCAGGGCAACCGGCAGGCCTGGCAACCGACGACGGGGCCGGCAACCGGTAGACCTAAGGCAGCCGACGATCCCAAGGCGGCCGACGAGTGGCGACGAAGACAGAAGGTGGGTGATGCAGGAGTCCTGTTCAGCGCGGGGCAGCGACGGCGGTGTAAAGTGACGGGCGGGTAATTCCATGACAGCAGACCTTCCCCTGCAACGGCACCAGAAGAATGCTGCTAGCACTCTCCGGCAATCGAAACTAGAAGAATGTTGTTGACGGCCCACCAGCGCATGGGATCGCAACAGTTTTTGAGGGTAGAGTATTCGACCCAAATTTGTTGATCGCCAGGCAGGAGGTGGGAGGATACTCTCGGGTATTAGCAGTTGAATGTGTCAGATTCAACCACACCTGAAAGATTAGTATGTGCAAGCAAAGTAGTAACAACAAAGTAGTATGATAACAACGGTGTCAGAAACGATCTGTTGACGGCACACTATTCCTAACGATTGTATCAATGACGCCAAGTTGCCCGTTGACGGAAATTGTCTGTTCCCGTCAACGACCAGCGAATCAAGATTGTAGCAGGTAGCACAGTGAAACGAGTAATAGAAGTGGCAAGGAACAGCAATAGTGACAACAGTAGCAAGTAGCAACAGTAGCAAGCGACAGTAGTAGCAACAATAGTAGCAGAGCAAGACAAGTAACATCAGCAGAGCAAGACAAGTAACAGCAGCAGTAGGACAAACTCGTAGGCAATGGGTCGGTGATTTGTTTGGATGATATTCATCATGCAACAGTTATAACACGGAGAGATATGTGGCTAGCTCCCGTTCGTCAATGTGATGTAGGCATGCATTCCATGTGTCATCATACGTGCTTAGGGAAAAGAACTTGCATGACATCTATTGTCCATCCCTCCTGTGGAAGCGGGGTCCAAAAGGAAACTACGGAATATTAAGGTTGTCCTTTTAATAAAGAACCATACCAACGCATTAGCACTTGGTGAACACATGAACTCCTCAAACTATGGTCATCACCGGGAGTGGTTTCTGTTATTGTCACTCCGGGGTTGCTGGATCATAACACATAGTAGGTAACTACAACTTGCAAGATCGGATCTCAAACACACATATATTGGTGACAACATAATAATTTCAGATCTGAAATCATGGCACTCGGGCCCTAGTGACAAGCATTAAGCATGGCAAAGTAGTAGCAACATCAATCTCGGAACATAGTGGATACTAGGGATCAATCCCCGTCAAAACTAACTCAACTACATGATAGATCTCATCCTACTCATCACCGCCCAACGAGCCTACGAATAGATTACTCACGAACGATGAAGAGCTTCATGGAATTGGAGAGGGAAGAAGGTTGATGATGATGATGGCGACGATTTTCCCTCTCCGGAGCCCAAAACAGACTCCAGATCTGCCCTCCAAATGAAGAACATGATGTGGCAGCGCCTCCATGTCGCAAACGCGACGAAATCTTCTCTCTTTATTTTTCTAGGACGCAAGTGAACTTATAGAGCTGAGATTGGGGGCGACAGAGCCACGTGGGCCCCACAAGCTTGCCCACCGCCACCAGGGGGTGGCGGCTAGAGGGCTTGTGGCCCACTGGCCCACCCCCTCAGGTGGACTTTGCGCAGGTATTTTTCATATTTTCCAAAAATAATCTCCGTAAATTTTCAGGACGTTTGGAGAACTTTGATTTCTGCACAAAAATAACACCGAGGAAATTCTGCTGAAAACAGCGTCAGTCCAGGTTAGTTCCATTCAAATCATGCAAATTAGAGTCCAAAACAAGGGCAAAAGAGTTTGGAAAAGTAGATACGATGGAGACATATCAACTCTCCCAAGCTTAAAACCTTGCTTGTCCTCAAGCAACTCAGTTGACAAACTGAGAGAGAAAGAAAAACTTTGACAAACTCTGTTTGATCTTGTTGTTGCAACTATGTCTAACTCATAACCAGAATTTCAGCAATATCACAAGTTAACCACATATGCAAGTGATACAAAGGTCTCACGATAAACTAATATCAATGGCATAATCAGCTAACGAGCAAATAATAATGAGTTTTGAATACCAACACTTGAATCTAAACAAGCATGAAGCAATATGAATAGGTGGTATCTCGCTAGCTCTTTCTGAGACCGCAAAACATAAATGCAGAGCACTTTCAAAGATGAAGGGATGACTAAACATTGTAATTCATAGCAACGAAGATCCAGTCATAGTCATACTCAATATCAATCAAAAGCAAAGCATAAAAATGACAGAGGTGCTCTCTGATTGGTGCTTATATAAGAGGAGGATGACTCAACAGGAAAATAAATAGACTGGCCCTTCGCAGAGGGAAGCATTGATTTGCAGAGGTGTCAGAGCTCAAGCTTTGAAAACACAGATAATAATTTTGGGTGGCAAGATTTCATTGTCAACGCAATGACCAAGAGTTATCAATATCTTCCATGCTACTCATGCTATAGGCGGTTCCCAAACAGAAAAGTAAAGTTTTAACTCCCCCACCACAAATCAATCACACTCCACGGCTAGCCGAATCCTCGGGTACCGTCCATACTAACATCAATCCGGGGGGAGTCTTGTTTTACAGTTATGTTTTCGATTTAAGCGTGGAACTGGGCATTCCAATTACCGGCCCCTTTCTCGTGAATGACAGTGAATAAACACATGTCGAGGATAACACTCCTAGCATGGAAGATACCAATAGCCCCCTGTCACCACATGAGCGGTTCGGGCATGCAAAACGGATTATTTCTTGAAGGTTTAGAGAGTGGCACATGCAAATTTACTTGGAACGGCAGGTAGATACCGCAAATAGGTAGGTATGGTGGACTCTCATGGAAAAACTTTTGGGTTTAATGAAGTGGATGCACAAGCAGTATTCCGCTTAGTACAAGTAAAGGCTAGCAAAAGACTGGGAAGCGACCAACTAGAGAGCGACAACAATCATCAAGATGCAATGAGTTTGACTAACATTGAATGCAAGCATGAACAGGATATAAATCACCATGAACACAAACATCATAGAGGCTATGTTGATTTTGTTTCAACTACATGCATGAACATGCGCCAAGTCAAGCCACTTGAATCATTCAAAGGAGAATACCATCCTATCATAATCTCAAAATCTATGTTGGCATTCAAGACAAACCATTATAAGCTCTCAGCTAAATAAGCATGGCATCAAAAACTATGATCTCTAAGTTGTCATTGCAAACATGGTTCTCTCACAACAAAGCTGAATCTGAGATGACAAGCTAGTCATATTCACAAAAACAAAATAGATAGAGTTCATACCAACTTTTCAGTCTCAGTCACTTCATCATATATCATCATTATTGCCTTTCACTTGCACGATCGAACGATGTGAACAATCATAAGAGTGCTCGTGCAATGGACTAAGCTGAATCTGCAGGCAAACACAAAGGAGAAGACAAAGTAATATGGCTCTTTCAAAGCTAAACAGGTATGCATGCAAGAACCACTAAACATTGGAACCAATATGTTCTACCTTGACCCAAAGAAAAATAAAACTATTTACACGAGAAAACTCCCAACAAGCAAAAGAAGAAAGAAAAATCTTTTTGGGTTTTCTCAAAAGGACGCAAAACAAGAAAACAAGAAAACGAAAATAAACTAGTGTAAACACACCGGCTAACAAAGTGAAAGCATAAGCATGAATGTAAAGTCGGTGAGAACACGTACTCCCCCAAGCTTAGGCTTTTGGCCTAGCTTGGTCTACTCCCATGGTGGGAAATAACCAGCTCCAGGATACTCCGGAGCAGACTATGGATGCCACTGCTGTGTGAGCTCCTCTGGCTCCCACTGATAAACTGGCGTCTGGTACTCGACTGGCGGCTCGGGCACGAGCGCCTGTGGTTGGGCCAAGCCCCAACATGCATAGATGTCCGAGGGCATAATAGTGTACCTGCCTGCATGAAGATCGAACAAAGAAGGAGCAGGCAAAGTAATAGTCTCTCGAGTACCCTGACTAAATACCAGGTTATAAATCATCCGTCTACTAGCATCTCTATCCAGAAAATCATCGCGAACCATGCTGTCATAATCCAGATATCTCTCACGAAGAAGCATCTCTCCTTCCTCTCCCAGTCTAATGGGTATCTCTAAGTGTGTGGCAAGACGGGTAGCATAGATACCTCCATAGACGACACCCTTGGAACGGTTGGTGTTCAACCGCTGGGCTACTATAACACCTATGCTATAAGTCTTATCGTCAGAAAGGCCTTCGTGCAAAACCGCAAGGTCTGGAGAACTAAGTGATCCAGCCTCCCCACGTCCAATCAAACATTTTCCCACAAATAGTGAGAAGTACCGAAGCACAGGAAAATTTATACTAGCAATTCTAGCGCGAGACACTCCTCTCTCCTCTCCAACAGCAATAGAACCAATGAAATCCTCCAAGTCCCATGGACGAGGGTCACGAATATCCCCAACATAAGGTAATTTGCATACATTGCAAAAATCTTGTAGCGTCATGCACTGGGGGACATCGTATATCATGAACTCAACCATGGGAGAATTCTTCCTCGGATAAAAGTTGAAGCTTTGAACCAAAGTATTGGTGAGGAGGAGGTATTGCGAGCACTTATCTTCAGCGAACGCAGTAAGACCTGCATTTTCCACCAAGTAATAAAAGTCTTCGTAAAGCCCAGCGGTGCTCAAAAATTCATCACTTGGCCACTCGCACGCTCGAACTTCTGTGACTCGAGGGACTACGTACTTGGGGTGGTTCTTCTCATCCTCCTTGGGGTTACGGCTTGAAGAGCTTCTCAAGAACCTCCTCATCTTTTCCTTTTTCTAGCTCTAAATGTTTTTGAAATTTTTAGAGACTTCGAAAGAAAAGTGAATAAAGATTAACCCAACTTGTAGAAACTACTCCTACTAGTGCCTAGAGACCGTATCACGCGCTAAAACTACTTGGGACCAGCTAAATCAACATTTCTAGCTCAAGAACAGGGTCACCAAGGTAGCAAGAATACGCGAAGGATAAACTACTAGAGAAAAAACTAATTGGACCAATGGAGGAGTCACTTACCAAGGAGTAATTTCCCCAAAACGGTTCGGAGAATGGTGCTTGGAGCAAGGAGATTGAAAATCACAACAAAATGAGCAAGAACACGGGTTTGAGCTGCGAAACAATTTTTTCTGGAGGTGGAAGAAGAGGCTGGGAGCTGGAATGAGTGGAGGGGGTCCCTGTGGGCCCCATAAGCTTGCTAGCCGCCACCACGGGGGTGGCGGTGGCAGGGCTTGTGGCCCACTGGTCTGGCCCCCACGCCAGCTCTCAGGCCCAATATTTTTCAAATATTCCAGAAAAAAACATACTAAATTTTTAGGACCATCGGAGAACTTCTATTTTCGAGGTATTTTTCTCCGGGACGCTAAAACAGAAAACACGAAAAACTAAACTAAATCCATCATTTTTCTTCTAAGCAACAGAAAATGAAAGCTCAAAACAGAGGTATGTGACTCTTTGATTCATCCATTTCATGGTCATCGAAAGAAATCCGTCAATGGGGTTGATCAAGTCCTCATGACAAAACCTTCTCGAATTGCAAGAGAGAACGGAGAATTTTCAAATAGCCACTAAGTCACCTCAATGGGGATATGTATCTCCCCAACAAGCAAATCATACTTCATCTTGACACGAGGAATAGGGCATTCAAAGCTCCCAATAAGAATCGATGAAGTCTTTTCGATAACATTCATGCAATGTACTTGATATCGTTTCTTCGGCAAGTGCACTGTGTGCTCATTACCGTTGACATGGAAAGTGACATTGCCTTTGTTGCAATCTATAACAGCCCCTGCAGTGTTTAAAAAGGGTCTTTCGAGGATCACAGCCATGGCATCGTCCTCGGGAATATCCAAGATAACAAAGTCTGTTAAGATAGTGGTGTTAGAAACCACAACAGGCACATCCTCGCAAATGCCGATAGGGAAAGCAGTTGATTTGTCGGCCATTTGCAGAGAAATTTCAATGGGTGTCAACTTATCCAATTCAAGTCTACGATAAAGAGAGAGCGGCATAACACTAACACCGGCTCCAAGGTCACATAAGGCAGTTCTTACATAGTTTCCTTTAATGGAGCAAGGTATAGTGGGCACTCCGGGATCACCAAGTTTCTTAGGAGTTCCACCTTTGAAAGTGTAATTGGCAAGCATGGTGGAGATCTCCAGATCTGGTATGTTCCGTTTATTAGTCACGATATCTTTCATGTACTTGGCATACAGAGAAATTTTGAGCATATCAGTTAACCGCATCTGCAGAAAGATGGGTCTTATCATCTCAACGAAGCGCTCAAAATCCTCATCATCCTTTTTCTTGGATGGCTTAGGAGGAAAGGGCATAGATCTCTAAACCCATGGCTCCCTTTCTTCACCATGCTTCCTAGCAGTGAAGTCATTCTTATCGTATTTCTTAGGTTGTGGGTTATCAGGATTAACCGAAGGTTCAATCTCCACATCCTCATCATTGCTAGGTGAAGCATTCTTATGAACATCACTATCCATATTGTCACCAGGTTCATGTTCATCACCAGATTGTGTTTCTGCATCAGACGCAGAAATATCTTTAGGTTCTTCAGGTGTGACAGTATTTGACGAACTGGCATGTAGGTTTCTATCATCCTTCTTCTTCTCCTTTGGATGACTGGGTGTATCAGCATTAATTCCTTGAGAATCTTGATCAATTCTCTTAGGATGACCTTCAGGATACAAAGGTTCGCGGGTCATTTTGCCTCCTCTAGTAATGACTCCGACAGAGTTGTCATTTAATTCATTGAGCAAGTCATTCTGAGCTTTAAGTACTTGTTCTACCTGAGTAGTAATCATAGATGCATGTTTACTCAGAAGCTTCAGATCATTGACATTTGTGTCTACACAAGCACTTAAATGGCTAAGCATACGAGTACTTTGTTCCAAATGTCTGGTAACATAATCTTTGTAACTCTCTCGTTTGGCAACAAAGTTGTCAAATTCATCAAAGCATAGGCTAGCAGGTTTGTCAAAACAAATATCACTCTCATCAAACCTACGCAGAGAATTCACTTCTACTACGTGTATCGGGTTATCGAGACCATGGATCTCTTCGATAGGTGGTAGATTTTTGACATCTTCAGATCTAATGCCTTTCTCTTGCATAGATTTCTTGGCTTCTTGCATATCTTCGGGACTGAGGAATAGAATACCTCTTATCTTCGGAGTTGGCTTAGGAAGTGGTTCGGGAATAGTCCAAGCATTATCGTTGATCAAGATGTTATTCAGTAGGGTTTCAGCTTGTTCTACAGTTTGTTCCCTAAAAACACAACCGGCACAACTATCTAGGAGGTCTCTAGAGGCATCGGTAAGTCCGTTATAGAGGATATCAAGTATCTCGTTCTTCTTAAGAGGGTGATGAGCCAAAGCATTTTGTAGCTGGATGAGCCTCCCCCAAGCTTGTGGGAGACTCTCTTCTTGGAGTTGAGCAAAGTTGTATATTTCCTGCAAGGCAGCTTGCTTCTTATGGGCAGGGAAATATTTCTCACAGAAGTAATAGACCATATCCTGGGGACTACTCACACATCCAGGAGCAAGAGAGGTGAACCAGGCTTTAGCGTCATCCTTTAGAGAGAAAGGAACCAACTTAAGGATATAGTAGTGGCGGATCTTCTCCTCATTAGTGAAAAGGGTGGCTATATCGTGTAGTTTGGCAAGATGGGCTACGACCGTCTCAGACTCATAACCGTGAAAAGGATCAGATTCGACTAGAGAGATTATCTCAGGATCGACAGAGAATTCATAATCCTTATCGGTATAAAGGTAGGTGAAGTGGCAAACTTCGGGTCGTATTTCATCGTGGCTTTCAGAGATTTTTCCTTCCACTTGAGAAGTAATTTCTCAGCGTCATAGGCATACTTACACGCAAGAAAATCCTCAGCTATCTCTCCCTCCATAACGTAACCCTCAGGTATATCAGACAATTCATATCTAGGAGAGCTAGATCTAGCAGGAGCAAAAGCAGGTTCTATCTCAATAGTATCGGCAGTTTCAGAAGCATCACGAGCATTGACAGTAACTCTAGCAATATGAGCATCAAGGAATACCCCTAGTGGAACATCAGGCAAAGTAGTATCTCTAGCAGTATCAAGCATAGCATCATCAGGCAAAATAGCATCTCTAGCATCATTAGGCAAAGCAGTATGAAGCATAGCATCTCTAGCACTATCAAGCATAGCATCTCTAGCAGTATCAAGCATAACATCATCAGGCAAAATAGCATCTCTAGCATCATCAGGCAAAGCAGTATCAGGCATAGCATCTCTAGCAGTAGCATCATAAGCATCATCAAGCACAGGAGACATATCAAGATTTCTAGCAAGAGGTGATGTCGCAAACTTACTCATAACTGAAGGTGAATCAAGTGCAGAGCTAGATGCGAGTTCCTTACCTCCCCTCTTAGTTGAGGGCAAGACTTTGGTTTTCGGATCCTTCAGATTCTTCATAGTGGTCAGCAGATATAAATCCCAAGTTACTCAGAGAATATAGCAATACCTCCCCGGCAACGGCGCCAGAAAAATGCTGATTCCGTGACAGCAGACCTTCCCCTACAACGGCATCAGAAGAATGCTGCTAGCACTCTCCGGCAATCGAAACTAGAAGAATGTTGTTGACGACCCACCGGCGCGTGGGATCGCAGTAGTTTTTGAGGGTAGATTATTCGACCCAAATTTGTTGATCGCCAGGCAGGAGGTGAGAGGATACTCTCAGGTATTAGCAGCTGAATGTGTCAGATTCAACCACACCTGAAAGATTAGTATCTGCAAGCAAAGTAGTAACAACAAAGTAGTATGATAACAACGGTGTCAGAAACAATCTGTTGACGGCAGACTATTCCTAACGATTGTATCAATGGCGCCAAGTTGCCCATTGACGGAAATTGTCTGTTCCCATCAATGACCAGCGAATCAAGATTGTAGCAGGTAGCACGGTGTAACGAGTAATAGCAGTGTCAAGGAACAGCAGTAGTGACAGCAGTAGCAAGTAGCAACAGTAGCAAGCGACAGTAGTAGCAACAGTAGTAGCAGAGCAAGACAAGTAACAGTAGCAGAGCAAGACAAGTAACAACAGAAGTAGGACAAACTCGTAGGCAATGGGTTGGTGATTTGTTTGGATGATATTCATCATGCAACAATTATAACACCGAGAGATATGTGGCTAGCTCCCGTTCGTCAATGTGATGTAGGCATCCATTCCGTGTGTCGTCATACGTGCTTAGGGAAAATAACTTGCATGACATCTATTGTCCATCCCTCCCGTGGCAGCGGGGTCCAAAAGGAAACTACGGGATATTAAGGTTCTCCTTTTAATAAAGAACCGGACCAACGCATTAGCGCTTGGTGAACACATGAACTCCTCAAACTATGGTCATCACCGGGAGTGATTCCAGTTATTGTCACTCCGGGGTTGCCTGATCATAACACATAGTAGGTAACTACAACTTGCAAGATCGGATCTAAAACACACATATATTGGTAACAACATAATGATTTCAGATCTGAGATCATGGCACTCGGGCCCTAGTGACAAGCATTAAGCATGGCAAAGTAGTAGCAACATCAATCTCAGAACATAGTAGATACTAGGGATCAATCCCCGTCAAAACTAACTCGATTACATGATAGATCTCATCCTACTCATCACCGCCCAACGAGCCTACGAATAGATTACTCATGAACGATGAAGAGCTTCATGGAATTGGAGAGGGAAGAAGGTTGATGATGACGATGGCGACGATTTCCCCTCTCCGGAGCCCAAAACGGACTCCAGATCTGCTCTCCAGATGAAGAACAGGATGTGGCAGCGCCTCCGTGTCGCAAACGCGACGAAATCTTCTCTCTTTATTTTTTCTGGGACGAAAGTGAACTTATAGAGCTGAGATTGGGGGCGGCAGAGCCACGTGGGCCCCACAAGCTTGCCCACCGCCACCAGGGGGTGGCATCTAGAGGGCTTGTGGCCCACTGGCCCACCCCCTCAGGTGGATCTTTGCGCAGGTATTTTTCATATTTTCCAAAAATAATCTCCGTAAATTTTCAGGACGTTTGGAGAACTTTGATTTCTACACAAAAATAACACCAAGGCAATTCTGCTGAAAACAGCATCAGTCCAGGTTAGTTCCATTCAAATCATGCAAATTAGAGTCCAAAACAAGGGCAAAAGAGTTTGGAAAAGTAGATACGATGGAGATGTATCACCGGGCAGTTGCATGGATGATGGCCATGATGGGCCGCCACGTTGCACAAGGCCGTCAGGTCAAAGTAGAGGTCGGCTGGTCACGCCTATGTTGTAGTAGAGGTGCGCAGGTGTCAATGGCGGCAGTGGGCGACGCAACCTGACCTTAGATCAGAAAACCAAAAGGGTAGAAAGCCGATCAAGAGACCGGCAAGAGAGAGAAATTCCGGATCAAGAGATCGGGAAAAAGACTCTCTAGGACAGCCGGTCAACAAGACCAGCAGACGAACCCTAGGTACGGGCGGCGTGGCCACCGACGGCAGTCATGGAGGTCGACCGCCTCGAGGGTGGCGCACGGGGCGGAAGCGGTGGCGACGGCTAGGTGATACGTCTCCATCATATCTACTTTTCCAAACTCTTTTGCCCTTGTTTTGGACTCTAATTTGCGTGATTTGAATGGAATTAACCTGGACTGACGCTGTTCTCAGCAGAATTGCCTTGGTGTTGTTTTTGTTCAGAAATGAAAGTTCTCAAAATGTCCTGGAAATTTACAAAGAATATTTCTGGAAACTATGAAACATACCTTCACAAAGATCCACTTGAGGGGGTGGGCCAGTGGGCCACAAGCCCTGTAGGGTGGCGGCTAGCAAGCTTGTGGGGCCCACGTGGCTCTGCCGCCCCCAATCTCAGCTCTGTAAGTTCACTTTCGTCCCAGAAAAAATAAAGAGAGAAGATTTCGTCACGTTTGCGATACGGAGGCGTCACCACATCATGTTCTTCATCTGGAGGGCAGATCTGGAGTCCGTTTTGGGCTCCGGAGAGGGGAAATCATCGCCATCTTCATCATCAACCTTCTTCCCTCTTCAATTCCATGAAGCTCTTCATCGTTCATGAGTAATCTATTCGTAGGCTCGCTGGGCGGTGATGAGTAGGATGAGATCTGTCATGTAATCGAGTTAGTTTTGATGGGGATTGATCCCTAGTATCCACTATGTTCTTAGATTGATGTTGCTACTACTTTGCCATGCTTAATGCTTGTCACTAGGGCCCGAGTGCCATGATTTCAGATCTGAAATTATTATGTTGTCACCAATATATGTGTGTTTTAGATCCCATCTTGCAAGTTGTAGTTACCTACTATGTGTTATGATCCGGCAACCCCGGAGTGACAATAACCGGAACCACTCCCGGTGATGACCATAGTTTGAGGAGTTCATGTGTTCACCAAGTGCTAATGCGTTGGTCCGGTTCTTTATTAAAAGGAGAACCTTAATATCCCATAGTTTCCTTTTGGACCCCGCTGCCACGGGAGGGATGGACAATAGATGTCATGCAAGTTCTTTTCCCTAAGCATGTATGACGACACACGGAATGCATGCCTACATCACATTGACGAACGGGAGCTAGTCACAAATATCTCCGTGTTATAACTGTTGCATGATGAATATCATCCAAACAAATCACCGACCTATTGTCTACGAGTTTGTCCTACTGCTGCTCTTACTTGTCTTGCTCTCCTGCTATTGCTACTTGCTACTGCTGTTACTTGCTACTGATGCTACTTGCTACTGCTATCACTACTGCTGTTCCTTGCCAGTGTTGCCACTCGTTACACCGTTCTATCATACTACTTTGCTGTTACTACTTTGCTGTTACTACTTTGCTTGCGGATATTAATCTTTTAGGTGTGGTTGAATCTGACACATTCAGCTGCTAATACTTGAGAGTATGCTCTCACCTCTTATTGGCGAATCATCAAATTTGGGTTGAATACTCTACCCTCGAAAACTGCCTCGATCCCACGCGCTGGTGGGTTATTGCAAGATAATTTCTAATTGTTGAGCAATCGAGAATAACATTCGTCTAGCCATTGCCAGAGAGTGCTAGTCAGCATTTTTTGGCGACGTTGCTGGGGAATGTCTGTTGTCGCATAGTCAGCATTTTTCTGGCGCCATTGCCAGGGAGGTATTGCTATATTCTCCGAGTCACTTGGGATTTATATCCGCTGATCACTATGAAGAATCTGAAGGATCCAAAAACCAAAGTCTTGCCCTCAACTACGAGGGGAGGTAAGGAACTGCCATCTAGCTCTGCACTTGATTCACCTTCAGTTATGAGTAAGTTTGCGACATCACCTCCTGCTAGAAATCTTGATATGTCGCCTGTGCTTGATGATGCTTATGATGCTACTGCTAGAGATGATATGCTTGATATTATGCCTGATGATACTATGCTTGATACTGTGCCTGATGATACTATGCTTGATACTGCTAGAGATACTATGCCTGATACTGCTAGAGATGCTACGCCTGATGATGCTATGCTTGATACTGCTAGAGATACTACTTTGCCTGATGTTCCACTAGGGGTGTTCCTTGATGCTCACATTGCTAGAGTTACTGCCAATGCTCGTGATGCTTTTGGAACTACCGATACTATTGAGATAGAACCTTCTTTTGATCCTGCTAGATCTAGCTCTCCTAGATATGAATTGCCTGATATACCTGAGTGTTACGTTATGGAGGGAGAGATAGCTGAGGATTTTCTTGCGTGTAAGGATGCCTATGACGCTGAGAAATTACTTCCCAAGTGGAAGGCAAAATCTCTGAAAGCTAGGATGAAATACGACCTGAAGTTTGCCAATTCACCTATCTTTATCACCGATAAGGATTATCAATTCTCTGTTGACCCTTAGATAATCTCTCTAGTCGAATCTGATCCTTTTCACAGTTATGAGTCTGAGACGGTCGTAGCCCATCTTACCAAACTACACGATATAGCCACCCTTTTCACTAGTGAGGAGAAGATCCGCCACTACTATATCCTTAAGTTGTTTCCTTTCTCTTTAAAAGATGACGCTAAAGCCTGGTTCACCTCTCTTGCTCCTCGATGTGTGAGTAGTCCCCAGGTTTTGGTCTATTACTTCCGTGAGAAATATTTCCCTGCCCATAAGAAGCAAGCTGCCTTGCAGGAAATATACAACTTTGCTCAACTCCGGGAAGAGAGTCTCCCACAAGCTTGGAGGAGGCTCGTCCAGCTACAAAATGCTTTGCCTGATCACCCTCTTAAGAAGAACGAGATACTTGATATCTTCTATAACGGACTTACCGATGCCTCTAGAGACCACCTAGATAGTTGTGTCGGTTGTGTTTTTAGGGAATGAACTATAGAACAAGTTGAGACCCTACTGAATAACATTTTGATCAATGATAATGCTTGGACTATTCCCGAACCACCTCCTAAGCCAACTCCGAAGAAAAGAGGTATTCTATTCCTCAGTCCCGAAGATATACAAGAAGCCAAGAAATCTATGCAAGAGAAAGGCATTAGATCTGAAGATGTGAAAAATCTACCACCTATCGAAGAGACCCATGGTCTCGATAACCCGATACAAGTAGTAGAAGTGAATTCTCTCCATAGGTTTGATAAGAGTGATATTCCTTTTGAAAAACCCGCTAGCCTATAATTTGATGAATTTGACAACTTTGTTGCCAAACAACAGAGTTTCAATGATTATGTTAGCAGACAATTTGAACAAAGTACTCGTATGCTTAGCTATTTAAGTGCTTGTGTAGACAGAAATGTCAATGATTTGAAGCTTCTGAGTAAACATGCCTCTATGATTACTACTCAGGTAGAACAAGTACTTAAAGCTCAGAATGACTTACTCGATGAATTAAATGACAACTCTGTCAGAGTCATTACTAGAGGAGGCAAAATGACTCAGGAACCTTTATATCCTGAAGGTCATCCTAAGAGAATTGATCAAGATTCTCAAGGAATTAATGCTGATACACCCAGTCATCCTAAGGAGAAGAAGAAGAATGATAGAAACCTGCATGCCAGTTCACCAAATACTGTCACACCTGAAGAACCTAATGGTAGTTCTGCGTCTGATGCAGAAACACAATCTGGTGATGAACATGAACCTGGCGACAATATGGACAATGATGTTCAAATAATGCTCAACCTAGCATTGATGAGGATGTGGAGATTGAACCTATGGTTAATCCTGATAACCCACAACCTAAGAGATACGATAAGAATAAGTTCACTACTAGGAAGCATGGTAAAGAAAGGGAGCCGTGGGTTCAGAGATCTATGCCCTTTCCTCCTAAGCCATCCAAGAAAAAGGATGATGAGGACTTTGAGCGCTTCTTTGAGATGATAAGACCCATCTTTCTGGAGATGAGATTAACTGATATGCTCAAAAGGTCTCTGTATGCTAAGTACATGAAAGATATCGTGACTAATAAACGGAAGATACCAGATCTTGAGATCTCCACCATGCTTGCCAATTACACTTTCAAAGGTGGAACTCCTAAGAAACTTGGTGATCCCGGAGTGCCCACTATACCTTGCTCCATTAAAGGAAACTACGTAAGAACTGCCTTATGTGACCTTGGAGCCGGTGTTAGTGTTATGCCGCTCTCTCTTTATCGTAGACTTGAATTGGATAAGTTGACACCCACTGAAATTTCTATGCAAATGGCCGAAAAATCAATTGCTTTCCCTATCGGCATTTGTGAGGATGTGCCCGTTGTGGTTGCTAACACCACTATCTTAACAGACTTTGTTCTCTTGGATATTCCCGAGGACGATGCCATGGCTGTCATCCTCGGAAGACCCTTTTTAAAAACTGCAGGGGCTGTTATAGATTGCAACAAAGGCAATGTCACTTTCCATGTCAACGGTAATGAGAACAGAGTGCACTTTCCGAAGAAACGATATCAAGGACATTGCATCAATGCTATCGAAAAGACTTCACCGATTCTTATTGGGAGCTTTGAATGCCCTATTCCTTATGTCAAGATGAAGTATGATTTGCTTGTTGGGGAGATTCATATCCCCATTGAGGTGACTTAGTGACTATTCGAAAATTCTCCGTTCTCTTTTGCGATTCGGAAAAGTTTTGTCATGAGGATTTGATCAACCCCATTGACGGATTTCTTTCGATGACCATGAAATGGATGAATCAAAGAGTCACATACCTGTGTTTTAAGCTTTCACTTTCTGTTGCCTAGAAGAAAAATGATAGATTTAGTTTAGTTTTCTCTGTTTGCTGTTTTAGCGTCCCGGAGAAAAGTACCCCGAAAATAAAATTTCTCTGATGGTCCTGAAAATTTAGTATGATTTTTTCTGGAATATTTGAAAAATATTGGGCCTGAGAGCTGGCCTGGGGGCCTGACCAGTGCGCCACAAGCCATGCAGTCGCCGCCCCCCTCGTGGCGGCTAGCAAGCTTGTGGGGCCCACACGGACCCCCTCCATTCATTCCAGCTCCCATCCTCTTCTTCCACTTCCAGAAAAAATTGTTTCGCAGCTCAAACCTGTGTTCTTGCTCATTTGGCTGTGATTTTTGATCTCCTTGCTCAAAGCATCATTCTCCGAACCGTTTTGGGGAAATTACTCCATGGTAAGTGACTCCTCCATTGGTCCAATTAGTTTCTGCTCTAGTGCTTTATCCTTCGCGTATTCTTCCTACCTTGGTGACCTTGTTCTTGAGCTAGAAATGTTGATTTTAGCTGGTCCCAAGTAGTTTTAGCGCGTGATACGGTCTCTAGGCATTAGTAGGAGTAGTTGCTACAAGTTGGGTTAATCTTTATTCACTTTTCTTTCGAAGGCTCTAAAAATTTCAGAATTTTTCAGAGCTAGAAAAAGGAAAAGATGAGGAGGTTCTTGAGAGTCTCCTCAAGCAGTAACCCCAAGGAGGATGAGAAGAACCACCCCAAGTACATAGTCCCTCGAGTCACAGAAGTTCGAGCGTGCGAGTGGCCAAGTGATGAATTTTTGCGCGCCGCCGGACTTTATGAAGACTTTTATTACTTGGTGGAGAATGCAGGTCTTACTGCATTCATTGAAGATAAGTGCTCACAATACCTCCTCCTCACCAATATTTTCGTTCTGCATGACACTACATGATTTTTGCAATGTATGCAAATTACCTTATGTTGGGGATATCCGTGACCCTCGTCCATGGGACTTGGAGGATTTCATTGGTACTATTGCTATTGGAGAGGAGAGACGAGTGTCTCGTGCTAGAATTGCTAGCATACATTTTCCCGTGCTTCGGTACTTCTCACTATTTGTGGGAAAATGTTTGATTGGCCGTGGGGAGTCTGGATCACTTAGTTCTCCACACCTTGCGGTTTTGCGCGAAAGCCTTTATAACGATAAGACTTATAGCCTAGGTGCTATAGTGGCCCAGCGGTTGAACACCAACCGTTTCAAGGGTGTTGTCTATGGAGGTATCTATGCTACCCGTCTTGCGAGACACTTTGAGATACCCATTAGACTGGGAGAGGAAGGAGAGATGCTTCTCCCTGAGAAATATCTGGATTGTGACAGCATGGTTCGCCATGATTTTCTGGATAGAGATGCTAGTAGACGGATAATTTATAACCTGGTATTTAGTCAGGGTACTCGAGAGACTATTACTTTGCTTGCGTCATCTTTGTTCGATCTTCATGCAGGCGGGTACACTATTATGCCCTCGGACATCTACGCATATTGGGGCTTGGCCCAATCACAGGTGCCCGTGCCTGAGCCGCCAGTCGAGTACCACACGCTAGTTTATCAGTGGGAGCTAGAGGAGCTCACACAGCAGTGGCATCCACAGTCTGCTCCGGAGTATCCCAGAGCTTGTTATTTCCCACCTTGGTAGTAAACCAAGCTAGGCCAAAAGCCTAAGCTTGGGGAGTACGTGTTCTCACCGACTTTACATTCATGCTTATGCTTTCACTTTGTGAGTCGGAGTTTACACTTTGCCACTTTATTATCCATGCTAGTTTATTTTTGTTTTCTTGTTTTGTGTCCTTTTGAGAAAACCCAAAAAGATTTTCCTTTCTTCTTTTGATTGTTGGGAGTTTTCCCGTGAGAATAGTTTTCTTTTTCTTTGGGTCAAGGTAGAAGATATTGGTTACAATGTTTAGTGGTTCTTGCATGCATACCTGTTTAGCTTTCAAAGAGCCATATTACTTTGTCTTCTCCTTTGTGTTTGCCTGCAGATTCAGCTTAGTCCAATGCTCTTATTATTGTTGACATCGTTCGATCTTGCAAATGAAAGGCAATAATGATGATATATGATGAAGTGACTGAGACTGGAAAAGCTGGTATGAACTCTATCTATTTTGTTTTTGTAAATATGAATAGCTTGTCATCCCAGATTCAGCTTTCTTGTGATAGAACCATGTTTGCAATCACAACTTAGAGATCATAGCTTCTGATGCCATGCTTAACTAGCTGAGAGCTTATAATGGTTTGTCTTGAATGCCAACATAGATTTTGTGATGACTATGACGTAGTATGATAGGATGGTATTCTCCTTTTAATGATCCAAATGGCTTGACTTGGCGCGTGTTCATGCATGTAGTTGAAACAAAATCAACATAGCCTCTATGATGTTCGTGTTCATGGTGATTTATATCCTGTTCATGCTTGCATTCAATGTTAGTCAAACTCATTGCATCTTGATGACTGTTGTCGCTCTCTAGTTGGTCGCTTTCCAGTCTTTTGCTAGCCTTCACTTGTACTAAGTGGAATACTGCTTGTGCATCCACTTCCATAAACCCAAAAGTTTTTCCATGAGAGTCCACCATACCTACCTATTTGCAGTATCTACCTGTCATTCCAAGTAAATTTGCATGTGCCACTCTCTAAACCTTCAAGAAATAATCTGTTTTGCATGCCCGAACCGCTCATGTGGTGACAGAGGGCTATTGGTATCTTCCATGCTAGGAGTGTTATCCTCGACATGTGTTTATTCACTGTCATTCACGAGAAAGGGGCCGGTAATTGGAATGCCCAGTTCCACGCTTAAATCGAAAACATAACTGTAAAACAAGACTCCCCCGAATTGATGTTAGTATGGGCGGTACCCGAGGATTCGGCTAGCCGTGGAGTGTGATTGATTGGTGGTGGGGGAGTTAAAACTTTACTTTTCTGTTTGGGAACCGCCTATAGCATGAGTAGGATGGAAGATATTGAGAACTCTTGGTCATTGCGTTGACAATGAAATCATGCCACCCAAAATTATTATCTCTGTTTTCAAAGCTTGAGCTCTGGCACCTCTGCAAATCAATTCTTCCCTCTGCGAAGGGCCTGTCTATGTATTTTCCTGTTGAGTCATCCTCCTCTTTTATAAGCACCAATTAGAGAGCACCTCTGTCATTTTTATGCTTTGCTTTTGATTGATATTGAGTATGACTATGATTGGATCTTCGTTGCTATGAATTACAATGTTTAGTCAGCCCTTGATCTTTGAAAATGCTCTGCATTTATGTTTTGCGGTTTCAGAAAGAGCTAGCGAGATACCATCTATTCATATTGCTTCATGCTTGTTTTGTTTGAAGTGTTGGTATTTGAAACTCATTATTATTTGCTCGTTAGCTGATTATGCCATTGATATTAGTTTACCGTGAGACCTTTGTGTCACTTGCTTATGCGGTTAACTTGTGATCTTGCTGAAATTCTGGTTATGAGTTAGACATAGTTGCAACAACAAGATCAAACAGAGTTTGTCAAAGTTTTTCTTTCTCTCTCAGTTTGTCAACTGAGTTGCTTGAGGACAAGCAAGGTTTTAAGCTTGGGGGAGTTGATACGTCTCCATCGTATCTACTTTTCCAAACTCTTTTGCCCTTGTTTTGGACTCTAATTTACATGATTTGAATGGAACTAACCTGGACTGACGTTGTTTTCAGCAGAATTGCCTTGGTGTTGTTTTTGTGCAAAAATGAAAGTTCTTAGAACGTCTGAAAATTTACGGAGAATATTTGTGGAAAATATGAAAAATACCTGCGCAAAGATCCACCTAAGGGGGTGGGCCAGTGGGCCACAAGCCCTGTAGCCGCCACCCCCTGGTGGCGGCTAGCAAGCTTGTGGGGCCCACGTGGCTCTGCCGCCCCCAATCTCAGCTCTATAACTTCACTTTCGTCCCAGAAAAAATAAAGAGAGAAGATTTCGTCGCGTTTGCGATACGGAGGTGCCGCCACATCCTGTTCTTCATCTGGAGAGTAGATCTGGAGTCCGTTTTGGGCTCCGGAGACGGGAAATCGTCGCCATCGTCATCATCAACCTTCTTCCCTCTCCAATTCCATGAAGCTCTTCATCGTTCGTGAGTAATCTATTCGTAGGCTCGCTGGGCGGTGATGAGTAGGATGAGATCTATCATGTAATCGAGTTAGTTTTGATGGGGATTGATCCCGAGTATCCACTATGTTGTGAGATTGATGTTGCTACTACTTTGCCATGCTTAATGCTTGTCACTAGGGCCCGAGTGCCATGATTTCAGATCTGAAATTATTATGTTGTCACCAATATATGTGTGTTTTAGATCCGATCTTGCAAGTTGTAGTTACCTACTATGTGTTATGATCCGACAACCCTGGAGTGACAATAACCGGAACCACTCCCGGTGATGACCATAGTTTGAGGAGTTCATGTGTTCACCAAGTGCTAATGCATTGGTCTGGTTCTTTATTAAAAGGAGAACCTTAATATCCCATAGTTTCCTTTTGGACCCCGCTGCCATGGGAGGGATGGACAATAGATGTCATGCAAGTTCTTTTCCCTAAGCACGTATGATGACAGACGGAATGCATGCCTACATCACATTGACGAACAGGAGCTAGTCACATATCTCTCGGTGTTATAACTGTTGCATGATGAATATGATCCAAACAAATCATCGACCCATTGCCTACGAGTTTGTCCTACTGCTGCTGTTACTTGTCTTGCTCTGCTGCTATTGCTACTTGCTACTGTTGTTACTTGCTACTGTTGCTACTTGCTACTGTTGTCACTACTGCTGTTCCTTGCCACTTCTGCTACTCGTTACACCGTTGCTATCATACTACTTTGCTTGCAGATATTAATCTTTCAGGTGTGGTTGAATCTGACACATTCAGCTGCTAATACTTGAGAGTATGCTCTCACTTCTTATTGGTGAATCAACAAATTTGGGTTGAATACTCTACCCTCGAAAACTGCCTCGATCCCACGCGCTGGTGGGTTATTGCAAGACAATTTCTAATTGTTGAGCAATCGAGAATAGCATTCGTCTAGCCATTGCCAGAGAGTGCTAGTCAGCATTTTTCTGGCGCCGTCGCCGAGGAAGGTCTGTTGGCACATGGTCACTAGGGCAAGGAACTTGCAGCGTATACCGTTTTAGGAGGGAGGGATTGGTAGAATAGTTGTTGTATTGCTTGAGCCTCGTGGATATATATATAGGAGTACATGATCTACTTGGAGTACAAGACAAGCGAAAATACTTCCTAATATATCCTATGTTTTCAATACAATCACGATACTCGACAAAACACAAAAATAATCAGGAAAAGGAACACAAACCAAAAAAAAAGGAAAAAATGAACACCCAAGAACGAAGAAAAAACCGGAGGTTAGAAGCACGGTTGCAGTTTTTTATTTTTTTACTGTGCTTTTACCTTTTCTCATGAACAACAAATTGTGTTTGGCACATAAGCAAGGTTGTGCATCTCCGGGAAGCACGTGCTTCACGTGAAAATACAGACTGTGTTCCCCCCTTTCCGAGTAGAAGCACTTTTCACGGAAGCAAATCTGTGCTTTTATGAGGAACACATCTTTTTCAAAACTATAGACGTGATATATAATGTTGGCTCTGAGGATACTACGTATATTCATTTAAGTGACAACTATTTTCAGACCGAGAAAGTACATGTAAAAAAAGCCTTTGCATGTCGGCGATTCATACAATTATTTTATTAATTATTTACAAAGATCTTACAAAGTATTACATTAGTAAGTCTAAAATCATCATTTTGACAACATATGTCGCTATTTCTATCCACTTGGAACGCATTTGGTTGGTCGAATTTACCTCAGCCTGGCCCGTGCGGAAATAAAAAGGCCCGTTTGGTTACCTACATTCATTGTTGGGCCTGCATAGCACAAAGATTAAAGCACCTCTCGGCCTGCATCGAGAGGAACTCTCAAATCTGCCGTTTTGTGGAGCTAGGCCCGCGTGATGCAACCCTAGGCATGTGGGTGTGGCCGGCTGCACGTGTGGGTACGGTCCCGAGATGTCGCGTTGTTTCCATACGCGTCGGTCAATAATTACCCTCACCTCCCATCCTCACCGCTCGCTCCCCTCTTCCCCACTCACACCGGCGGCGACAACGACGAGACAATCTAAGCTCTATTGCGCAGCGATCCAAGACGGCGGCGGCAACCCCCGAAGCGAGTGGATACCTCTACCAGAGCGCATCGGCCACGACGGCAAGACCTCATCCTCTCTGTACATCCAGTCCTTTTGACTAGGGCTAGATTAGATTAGAGAAGTCGACTGAAGAGTTAGGGAGGGGATTGAACACATCGAGGATGGAGGATTGCCATCAATCGATTCTGCATCGACGACTACTAGGGTTCATAGGTTATTTTTTGACTACATCGGGGTGGGGATTGGGGGCTTCTTGTCTAGCCGCGGCGTCCCTGGAGTTGCACCGAGCGGCGGTGGGGGGGGGGGGGTAGTCATCTTCTCTTCTTCCTCGTCTTCTTCATCCTCGTCATCTTCGTCAAGAACGATGGGTCTTTCACGGTCGCCTACCGTCGACGCCCTGACCACCATCTGCACCTCGTCATTGTCGGCCTTCCGCGACATGAACGTCGTACGCCTGTACGCCGCCGCACGCTAGTCTTGAGGCGCCTTGTACTGCCTGCACTTGGCCCATCTTGCCCGCTATCCAGGGAGTTGGAGTTGGAACAAAGAGGTGGTGAAACAGAGAGGTGGAATAAGAGAGGTGGTCAAACAGAGGGGGTTTGAGTGCGGTGCTGGGTTAGTGAGGTGGGTTAATATAGACCCAAGCCACTTCTGCAAGGTTATCCTTGCTCCAAAGCTGGAGAGTCTGCCATTGTCCCTAGACTCCACGAAGCACTTCCCCACCATCCCTGTAGAGTTCAAGCTAAAGACGAACACCGACTGTGCATGGAGGGTGATGGTGAGGTTGATGAACGGCGGGTCACCCTTGATCGGGGTTGGGACACCTTCGTCGCCGTTCACCATATCATGATCGCATACATGCTGACGTTCAAGTTGCTGACCCCCGACACCATGAATGTGATTGTCTTCGACGACGAGGGCATGGGCACCAAATGCAAGAGCATGACAATGCCTCCACCGCGACCGCCTGAGCTGCTGTTAAGACCTGGGTTTCGTTTAGAACTTATCTTACTATGTTGGTTAAAAACTTGTTCTGCATGGTTAAGACTTATATTTGTCCTTAAGATCGTTGTGTTGCTACTAGTTTACTTGTAAGTAGTTCATGTGTGCCTTTGGTAACCTCACCACATCGAGGAGGAGGTTACTACATTGTTGTCCAGGATGTAACCAAACAACATGCACTTGTGTGAGCACATACAATGCGAGGAACCAAATGCGGTGCGTAGAAGCGTCGGTATGATGTAGGGAGAGGATATGCACGCAGCCAATCAACATGCACATGTTAGTTTTTTTCATGTATATGCTTAACTAGGCCCACGTGGGACAAGTATGCAAATGGGTAAAAAACGATGCATGAACCAAGCATGCCCTTGATGAATGGGGTGCCAATAGTCAGAGCTAAATATCAAACAGACCCCACATCAAATCCTAACATCTAAAATCGAAGGCCTCGATCAAGCCACATTGCTTGGTCATCGAGCACACACCGGTCTGTTGCATTCTCAAAGGCTGCCGACGCCGTCTTCCATCGATCCTTTTACAAAGCAGGTACAGGTGCATTAACCTTGTCAGACCTGCCGTTGACATCATCACAACGCGAAACAACTTAATCCTTATGCGCAAGTATGTCTACACGCATCCCGACACCGAGAGTCCACTCGCCATGCCGTCGAGATAAATAAAAGCTATATTATAAAATATGCAATGGGCCAATTTAACAACGAAGATAATTATAACTCACTTTTGACACCAAACACATTAATCAGCGCGTTTTTCAAGATATATAAAAACAGACCCAGCTTGCCAGTACTCGGTTGGGAGAGTACTACCACATCTTCCACCGCACATCTTCCACCGCCGATGACGTCCTGGTCACTGCCACGACTGCCATACGTGATCTTATCGTATCATCTTCCTGAACAAGATCATGTGACCTCACCATGCTGCCCCCCAACAAGTGGCTGCTAAGCATACCTCGCCATGAGACCCGACCCAGCCGAAAAATATCGGATCGGATCGGGGCCTAAACTGGCCATCCGGGAGCAATAGTTAGCGAACATTTCTTCCGGAGCTTTCCAGCCATCACGTCCGTACGTCGTTATTTGACGCGTTGAAACCTGTCGCGCTTTAAATGTTTTCTTCGTATATTTCTTTTTTTATTTTTTCACACGTATTTTTAGCTTTTTCGAGTGGTTTTTTCTGGGATTTTTCTCACGGCAAGGAAAAAACACGTTTTCTGCTTTCTTTTCTCTTGCGTAAGGCACGGTTTTACTTTCGTAAGAGGCACGGCCGTGCCTCTCGAAAAGGAAAAAAACATGTTTTTTGTTTTTTTTTCATGAAAGGTACGGTTTTCCTTCCACGAGAGGTATGATTTTGCTATCGCGAGAGTTACGGTCGTGCCTTTTGGAAAGGGAAAAACGCGTTTCCTGCACTCTTTTTTTCTGCGAGAGGTACATTTTTGCTATTGCGAGAGACACGGCCGTGTCTCTTGGAAAAGGAAAACAACGCGTTTTCTGCTCTCTCTTTTTCCGTGAAGGCACGATTTTGCTTTTGCGGGAGGCACGGTTTTGCTATCCCGAGAGGCACGCTCGGAAAGGGAACACTACTAGGCAAACGATTTTTAACGACATGATATGTGGTCGTTAAAAGTTAGAATGTGGTCGTTAAAATTCATTAACGACCTCATTTGTGTGGTCGTAGTAGGCTCCATCGTTAAAAGTATAACGATCACATACTTTTTCCCATCGTTATTATATAACGACGAAATAATGTGTTGTCGTTAAATGCAAGGAAACAACGACCACAACTTATGTATTAGCGACCAGTTTTCCCATCGCTAAAAATACTTTCATGGTTAATAATTTTTTTTATTATAGGCATCTATTTCACCATTTTGGCTCCTTTTAACCACCAATCCAAATTTTAATAATCACGGCTTTATGTTGCTTGCAACTTCTGAAGATCATCGACAACACCAATTAAAGCAACAAAAACAATTGAACATCAAAGTATCATAGCATCATTTCATTAATCAAAACCATATATGCTGAACTTGATCGTCACATACAGTTCCGAAGTCACAATACCATTAATAAATTATGAACCAAAAACACTCTCTTGACAACTATTGTATTTGTTCATCTCTAAGCAAAAAAAACAAGAACGAACTTGAAAAGAGATGTATATTTCATAATCTTCAGTCATGGGACACCATTATAAGGCCTTCCGTTTGAGCGTATAGCATTCTTCCCCAATAAATACAATGTATTGTGACGCTTCTCTCCTGTTAGACCATCTGTTATAAAGGAAAAGAAAAATATAAGTCAGTGCATATAGGTGAATTGTCACAAAAGGATAATATTATATATGAAAGCTTTGCACATGAATTTATTTTAGGCCAAATAAAAATGTATACCCAAAATCAAAAGAGAAAGATCTTCAAAGAGGCTATCCGCAATGCGATTGAATATGCTCGATTATATCTTACTTCATCATTTTCGCTGTTGTCATCTGATGGGGTTATAGTCCTAGGGTAGGATCATAGGCCCGCCCTGTAGGTCCTACCCAAGGACTACCCCTCATAAGGGACAAGGCCCTTAGTTAGTTCCGACTGAACTAAGGAGTTTCCATCATCCAGTCGGTAACAGATCCTCAACCATCCAGTCGGAGACGAGCATTCGGAGTATATCAAACTAACCAACTCGATTCCACTCTGTGCATCGTAACCCCCCTGGAGGGAAACGGTCATACGTTTCCATGTGCCTTTATTAGCATTTAAGACATACGTTACCTGTAACGTAGGCATTTATTCGCCACTACTCCACCCCTGTGGACCGAACCGTTGTGGAGGGCAGCGCACTCTATATAAGCCACCCTCCCCCACTGGTGCAGGGGTTAGCAATTCACTGTAATCCATATTCCACTCGACAACAAGCTCCCAGAGCACTGAGACGTAGGGCTATTACCTTCACCGTAGAGGGGCATGAACTCATACAACCTCGCCGTAGCTAAGGCTCTGCCCATCCTTTCGTACCCTACACATCTACTGTCAGACTTATACCCACGACAGTTGGCGCCCACCGTGGGGAAGACGTTTAAGCGACTTCCGGCGAGTTTGCGACTACATCGTTTCGTCATGTCGTCCGGTGGAGATTCGGGCATGGGTCACGAGATCCTCTTCGGCGCTCTCTCCTTCATCGTCGACGATTCGGCATGGCTTCGAGACGCCCCTCTCGACGTCGAGACACTTCCCCGTCGCGGGGCTACGCACTTCCGTGCTGGCGCCCGCGACATTCTTCTTCTCCAGCAGTCGGCTCCGGTGTCGACATACACCGCCGTCGCACGCCGTAACAAGCGGTCCCGCCGTCCGCGGCTCCAGCGTTGGGTGTAACACGCCCAGGCGCGCCAGAATGCGTCTTCACAAGTGGCGGTCCTAGAGTCGGTTGTGGTTGCCCCGCCATCCCAGCGCTCGGACTCGGTTCCGACTGAGTTTCCTTCCAAGTACTTGGGTCGCGGGCCTGCAACAGAAGTACACATGGCCAATCCCATGAAAGTCCCTGCCAAACTGGCCGGAACGAGCGTGAGATCGGCGAAATATCCGGCGCTCGCCGTCCACCTCGCCGTTCTACCAGTCGGCACACTCGGCGGAGCAACGTGGAGTTGTTCCGTACAACCATCCTCAACTTGGCTGCCGCCGCCAAGATAGCCGATTCCCTTCAGCCGACTGATTCAGAAGCTGGCAGGGGGATCGAGCAAATCCGCGCCCGGTTGCACACGGCACAGCAGCAAAACTCGGTAGTCTCCCAGTCGCACAACAGGATCCACAATAGTTCTGTTCATGCGAACACGCATCGGTCAGTTCACAGCCCTGGTTCTCATCAGCGGCACAGGGGAGGCAGCCGTTCCTTAAATCCCGAAGACCGTCACCGTTCACGCACCCCTCCGCGGGGTGGGCCCTACGGGTCCCGGCATCATGATGATCGGAGTCCAGTCGGTGACACTTACGACCCAAGGCCCGACGCGAGAGGGCATATCGCCCAGCGTAGGGTCGACAGGGGCCGAGCCCACCACGATGGTCGCGATATTGACCGTCCGAGTGGAAGCAGGACCATCGTTTCTGGTCCCGAGTGTTTCAGTCGGGCAATCCGTTCGGCTGACATCCCTCCCAACTTCCGATTGGCGACGGGGATCAACAAGTTTACAGGAGAGTCCAAGCCAGAAACGTGGCTGGATGATTACCGAGTGGCAGTCCAGATCGGAGGAGGGGACGACCACGTCGCCATGAAGCACCTCCCTCTGATGCTCGACGGCTCGACGCGAGCGTGGCTGAAACAGCTGGCCCCCTCAAGCATCTACAGATGGGCAGATCTGGCCCGAGTGTTCATCAGGACCTTCGAAGGGACGTGCAAGCGCCCTGCTGGCCTCGTGGAGCTCCAGCATTGTGTCCAGAAGCAGAATGAGCCCCTGCGTGATTTCATTCAGCGTTGGACAACCCTCTACCGCACGGTGGAGAACGTCACAGAGCATCAAGCAATTTGCGCCTTCAAGGCAGGCGTGCGGTACAGGGATCTGTACCTGAAGTTCGGTCGAACAAGCGACATCTCCATGAGCAAGACGATGGAGATAGCGGCACGCTATGTAAATGGCGAAGAAGAGGACCGCATCCGAAGCGGCAAGCACAAAACAGTCGCCGATGGTGTCGTGGGTATAAGCCTGACATTAGATGTGTAGGGTACGAAAGGATGGGCAGAGCCTTAGCTACGGCGAGGTTGTATGAGTTCAGGCCCCTCTGCGGTGGAGGTAATAGCCCTACGTCTCAGTGCTCTAGGAGCTTGTTGTCGAGTGAAATATAGAATACAATGAGTTGCTAACCCTTGCACCACTGAGGAAGGGTGGCTTATATAGAGTGCGCTGCCCTTCACAACGGTTGGCGCACAGGGGTGGAATAATGGCGAATAAATGCCTACATTACAGGTAACGTACGGCCTAAATGCTAATAAAAGCGTGAGGAAACGTACGACCGTTTCCCTCCTGGGGGGGTACGATGTACAGAGTGGAATCCAGTCGGTCCGTTCGATACGCTCCGAATGTTCGCCTTCGACTGGACAGTCGGATGTCTGTTACCGACTGGATGATGAGAACTCCTTACTTCAGTCGGAGCTGACTAAGGGCCTTGTCCCTTATGAAGGGTAGTCCTTGGGTAGGACCTATAAGGCAGGCTTATCACCCTACCCTAGGACTATAACCCCATCATTAGTCCCCGAATGGATTGAGGTTGGAACGACGAAGTGATGCTTGAGGTTTGGATCCGACTGGCACGGACATGACTTTGGCGTTGCTTGCCTCAGTCCATTTTATCTTTTCCGATCGATGATCCGAGTGGAAGTGCTTGCGAAACAAACTGTCGGAAACCGAGTGCTTCTGCGGCATCTTCTGACGTGACCGGTCAACTGACAGCGGCGGATTTTCCGGGATCCTCAAATTTCGGTTTCCGCGCGCTCAGTGGGGATGACGCCATCGCGCTCGAGTAGCGCCTGACGCCTCGATTCTCGCGCCTTCAACCTCTCCACTAATATCGCCGCGGTTGGTCGGGGGATAAGGTTTCGGGGCCACCTGCCAGCGTCTCAGTCCGCACCTTACTTAAATCTCGGCGGCGAGGGTTTTTCGTTACGCTCGCCGAATCTTTTGCCTTCGCTTGCTCCGTCCTTCTCGCCACCTCCAGCGCCTCTACACTCCTTCCTCCTCCTTCCTCCCGCGGATTCGCAGCTTCCGCCATGACCAAGGGTCAGACCAGCAAGATGGCGGCGAGGAAGAAGAAGGGGAAGGCGGCGGCTCCTGCTCAGCGGCGGTAGCGGCCGCTGCCGGCGGGGTGGATTCAAGGCGACTTCCTCCCCTCCACGGTGACGGAGGGGGATCTGCTGCAGCTGGTGGAGCACGGGATGATCGTGCACAAGTCTTGGAGGCTGCCGGCGGAGAACGAGGTCGAGCCGACGCCCCGGGAGGGGGAGCGTGTCCTGCTGCTCAGCCACGTCCATCGAGGTTTCTCCTTGCCCCCGCATCCTTTCTTCAAGGGCATTATGAATCACTTCGGGGCTGTCCTCCCCATTGGGGGCTGTTCAAGCACATATTCTCTGCTAGATCCCAAACCATCAAATGACTCAGCCGGTCGGATGATAAGACACATCTTCTCCAGCTCTGCGGGGGCTTAGGTTTCCAGAAAAAGAGTCGGAGTAGTTATCCTGCCCTCCAGCTAAGTGAGTCGGTCAGGAACTGGCAGTCGACGTGGTTCTACTGCCAGGATATTGCCTGTCCGAATGCCGCGACGGGGCTACCTCCATTTAGCTTAGATCGGCCCGCTCCGCCTAAGCAGCTCGCGCTCACGAAGGCAGAGAAGAACGACATCCAGCCTCTGGTCGAGGCACTCGTAGATGTCGTCAGGAGGGGGGTCACCGGCATAGACTTGCTGGAGGTCTTCCTCGGTCGGCGTATCCAACCCCTGTAGGCTCGCGACCATGCCATGTGGCATTATACGAGGCCCGAGGATTCCACTCGGACCATCGTTGTGGGCGTGACTGAGGAGAAGGTGACCTCGTGGGTGCTCCAGATCACAGGCCCCAGCGAGAATCCCAAAGGATCCCGGCGAGTGAAGCCTTTCTGCGCGGATAATCCTCCTCCGAATCAGGTGAGTAACATTTGTCGAGTGTGCGTAACTGTCTTAATCTTATCGTTTGCTTGAATCTCTGTGTGACGTCTGATGTCGCCGACTGAATTTTATGCAGAAGTGGACCAACTGGTTTTCTCCCGTCTCGAACGGGAACCCGGCCGAGGAGGAGGAGGAAGGCAACCAGGAAGGCAGCGTGGAGAGCGCTGAGTATGTCTCCGACAGCGGGGAATCGGAGGAGGAGACTAGTGAGGAAGAGGAGGAAGACGAAGAGCAGGACTCGCCGCCTCCGCAGTTAGAGCATCGGACCAAGCGCCGACACGAGCCTGCTGTTCCCTCGGTCCCTCCAGCATCCTCGAGTGCTCCGCCCACTGCCCCCGTGGTCCCGAGTGCTCGAAGCACCAAGAGGGCCAGGGATGTTGCTGCTGAGCCTGCGGGTCAGTCTTCCAAGGCGGCCAAACCGAGTGGGTCTAAGCCTTGGAAGGCTCTGCCGCGGATGAGGGTTGTTGTCCCCATCACCTCCACGTAAGTGCATCGATCTTCTAATTTCTTCTGATATCCGAGTCGACTCCTGCTTATTGGTCGAATGGATTTCACTCGACAGAGTTGCTACCTCCGCCACCTCTCCGGCGCGCCAAGAGGATGACCCCATGGACACGGAGAACGTCGTCTCGTCCCAGCCAGGTGCGTTGTAGTGACTCCGAGAGTTTTATACTATCGCGTCGCGAATTCTATCATAGGTCTTGCCTCTTTCTTTTTCTGAGATCTCGCGCCGTTCGGTCTATCAGGGGCGATTTGCATGGACGAGGGTGACCAGGAGAAAGCTGAACAAGCTGCGGAGCCTGTTCTTGAGGCTGCTCCGCCTGTCACTGCTCTCGCCGCAGACGTGCTGCCGACTGAGGTGCTGCCGTCGACTGAACCGGCACTGGTGGTCGAAGAACCGACTGGAGCGGACCTTGGGATGCCTCAGGAACTTCCAACGATGCCAGGCTCGTCGAATGTCGAGTTCAACATCCAGCGTCTCCCGGAGGAGTAGGTGGGAGCGGCCAAGGGAGCCATGGTGCAGGCGGAGCTGATGGCTGGAGAAGCCAAGAAGGCCTACGACTCCGTCGCATCCTTGTACCAGCGGAGCTTGGAGCTGCGGGATGATACCCGAGTAAGTGGGCTAGTAAGTATTTACTTTTCTCTTGTAACCCACTGGGTGTTCTTGGATATCATATGTTGTTTGCAATGGGTTCACTCTGAGTGAACCCAGTGGGTGTAGTCCCCGAGACTTCTGTCGAGTGCTTGCACCGACAGTTGTCTTTATACATATTGTCTTTGCTTTGGTCAGATCTGTAAATAATATGGCCGACTACGAATAGTTGTGGCACTCGGGGTGCACTTACTGTAAGAGTCCCCGAGAGTAGTTTGTACTCAGGTCGGGTAGTATTATTCTCGTAGGTGTAGGTGGTAACATGTATCTCAATAGGGCGGGCCTGCTTGAGTTGCATGCCAGTGGGGTCACTCTTAGTGAACCCACTAGGTGTAGTCCCCGAGACCGCTGTCGACTGCTTGCGTCGGCAGGGGTCTGAAGAACTTAGACTTTTATTGTTGAATTTTCTGATTGTCCCTTGGTGTTGGCTGGCAGAAAACTTGTGAAATGGGGACAGCCTATGAGACTCTCAGGCGAAGAGGAATCAGTTAGTTGGTGAGCTTGATGCGGCGGTGCTTGCAAGGGCTGGCATGAAGGATGCTCTGGCGGGAGGAGAGAAGTCATTGGAGCAGGCTCGTGAAGCGAACAAAGTGCTGACTGAGGAAGTGGAGAAGATGGGGAAACAGAGGATTGCTCTGATGGGACAGATGGACGTGCTGAACAAACGATGCATAGCTCAGGAGAAATACGTCAGCGACTGGGCTCGCCAGATGATGACGCGTCTGGCTGGTAAGTCCTGTTTTTTCCGAGTGCTTGTGGTATGTGCGTCACACTGGCGCTTATTGTTTGGGTGTCCTTCTGTTGCAAATTTTTGCATTGATGCTAAAGTTGAAGCAACTGACGTGGAGCGGTCGATTCGCGAGAACGTTCCACTCGGCAAGGACGCCAATTGGGATCTGCTCCGGGCGCACATCCGCGTGGGCAAAGTTGGCCCTTTCATCGGTCGACTGAGAGAAGTCGTCGGCCGAATCGACAAGGAGCTTTGGCCAGAAGATGAGTCGCGGCAGGAGATGGAAAACTTGATGACTCGACTGAAGGAGATTCTGAACCGAGTGCAGTCGTGGAAGAAATCTGCAGCTCGTTGTGGTGCAGATGTTGCTGTGTCCCTGGTCCGAGTTCATTGCAAGGAGGTGCGCGAGGAGAAGCTGAAGACATTGAAGGTCGCCAACACGAAGAAACTTCGATTCGAAGACTTCATGGAAACTTTCCTTGAGAGTGCCACCCGCATCGCCGACGGTATTGATCTGGACACGTTCGTAGAGCCCTCCAGTCCTGGCGCTAATCCAGATGATGCGTAAGAAGACTTTTATCCTCGGTATGCCGAGTGTTGATCTGTAAGGAACTTTGGCCACTGTTGTTGGCCGTCACATTCTTGGATCGGTGCGGGTAAGCTTGATCCGCACCGAGTGAACTATCTTTGTTGGAACTTTTGAATCTGAATCAAATCGTTTGCGCTTGTGTTGTAATGTTGCTTCGAGTTTTCTGTTTGGCGTTTCTTGGTGAAGCCAATGGCAAACATGCGTAGCATGTAAGTGTTAGTCATGTATTTAGGCGATTCTGTATCGCAGCTAAATCTCTGAGTGTACGCTCGGAGAAAGTTGATACTTAGGCGATTCTTGATCGCATCTAAGTCCCCGAGTGTGGCGTGAAGTGCACACTCGAAGAAAGTGAATACTTAGGCAATTCTTGATCGCATCTAAGTTCCCGAATGTGACATGAAGTGCACAGTCGAACAAAGTTACTAGTTAGGCGATTCTTGATCGCAGCTAAGTCTCCAAGTGCGACGTTTAGTGCACACTCGGAGGAAGTTAATACTTAGGTGATTCTTAATCACAGCTAAGTCTCCGAGTGCGACGTTTAGTGCACACTCGGAGAAAGTTATTCCTTAGGTGATTCTTGATCACATCTAAGCCTTCGAGTGCGACGTTTAGTGCCCACTCGGAGAAAGTTATTCCTTAGGTGATTCCTGATCACAGCTAAGTCTCCGAGTGCGACGTATAGTACACACTCGGAGAAATTTAGTACTTAGGCGATTCTTGATCACAGCTAAGTCCCCGAGTGCGACGTTCAGTGCACACTCGAAGAAAGTTATTCCTTAGTTGATTCTTGATCACAGCTAAGTCCCCGAGTGCGACGTTTAGTGCACACTCGGAGGAAGTTAGAACTTAGGCAATTCTGGATCGCAACTAAGTTTTTTTTTTGAGACCGGAGTCTGCGACCGCGGAAGAATTATGAATCTGCAAAAGCTCAATCTGCTTTATATTATTTCATCAATACTTGTTCTTTACACTGCTTCAGTCGACGGTCTCGTTTAGAAGCGCTTCAGGAGATCTCCGTTCCATGCTCGCGGCTCGTCTGTCTTCCTATCGATGTTGTAGAGTCTGTATGCTCTGTTGTTCAGCACCTTGGAGATGATGAAAGGTCCTTCCCAGGCAGGAGCCAACTTGTGAGGTCTTTGCTGATCCACTCGGAGCACTAGGTCACCTTCTTGGAACGTGCGACTCCTGACGTGGCGTGCTTTAAAGCGCCACAGATCTTGTTGATAAATGGTTGAGCGAGTCAGTGCCATCTCACGTTCCTCCTCCAGAAGGTCCACTCCATCTTTCCTTGCTTGTTCTGCTTCGGCTTCGGAGAAGAGTTCAACTCGTGGAGCATTGTGAAGCAAGTCACTCGGAAGGACCGCTTCTGCTCCATAAACGAGGAAGAACGGTGATCGCCTTGTAGATCTGTTCGGGGTTGTGCGGAGACCCCAAAGTACTGAAGGTAACTCGGTGACCCATGCGCCAGCGACATGTCCCACCTCTCGCAGGAGTCGGGGCTTCAAACCTTGTAGAATAATTCCATTCGCCCGCTCTGCTTGTCCATTGGATTGAGGAAGTGCTACGGAAGCAAAATCCACTCGGATACCTTGGCTTGCACAGAAACCTTTGAACCTGTCTGAGTCGAAGTTTGTTCCATTGTCTGTAATTATACTGTGAGGCACACCAAATCTGGAGATGATGTCCTTGACAAACTTGATGGCTGTTAAGGTGTCGAGCTTCTTGATGGGCTTGGCTTCAATCCATTTTGTGAACTTGTCGACCGCCACCAACAGATGTGTGTATCCACCTTGGCCTGTCTTGAACGGACCGACTGTATCTAATCCCCATAGTGCAAACGGCCACACAAGAGGGATTGTCTTCAACGTAGATGTCGGCTTGTGGGACTTGTTGGAGTAGAACTGACAGCCCTCACATCGGTCGACCATATCTTTAGCCATCTCATTTGCCTGCAGCGAGAAAAAACCAGCCCTGAACGCCTTGGCGATGATTGCTCTCAAAGAGGCGTGATGACCGCAGGTCCCCGAGTGAATATCCTCCAGGATTAGCTGCCCCTCTTCTGGGGAGATGCATCGTTGAAGAACACCTGAAACGCTTTCCTTGTACAATTGGCCATCAATGACAGTGAATGACTTCGACCTACGGACTATCTGCTTGGCCTGGACTTCGTCTTCTCGTAGTTCCTGCCTCAGGATATATGCAATGATCGGCACAGTCCAATCGGGGATGACAGCAAGAATTTCCATGACCAGATCAACCACAGCAGGTACATCGACTTCAGTCGGGTCTGTTGAACTCTTTGGTTGTACTGGTTCTTCTGTCAAAGGATCTTCTTTAACTAAGGGCAAGTGAAGGTGCTCGAGGCAGACGTCACTCGGGACTGGTCTCCGAGTGGATCCGAGTTTTGCCAACTCATCAGCTGCTTGGTTCTTCAGTCTCGGAACATGATGAAGTTCTAGACCTTCAAACTTCTTCTTAAGCTTCCTCACTGCATTGCAATATGTGGTCATGGTGGGGTTCCTGACGTCCCACTCTTTCATCACTTGATTGACCACCAAATCTGAATCGCCGTAGACCATCAGGCGACGGACGCCGAGTGAGATGGCCATGCGCAATCCGTAGAGGAGAGCTTCATACTTTGCCTCGTTGTTGGAGGAATCGAAGTGTATCTGCAGCACGTACTTGAGTTTGTTGCCCTTTGGCAATATGATCACAACGCCACCGCCGGAGCCATTCAACATCTTGGACCCATCGAAGAACATTGTCCAATGGGCCGAGTGGATGTGGGTCGGTTGCTCTTGTTCTACCCATTCTCCTATGAAGTCAGCGAGAGCTTGAGACTTAATAGCTTTCTTGGCCTCGAACTTGATGTCGCAGTACAACATCTCCATTGCCCACTTCGCCACTCGGCCTGACGCGTCTCGATTGTGGAGAATTTCCGACAACGGAGCATTAGAAATGACAGACACCGAGTGGTCTTGGAAGTAGTGAGCCACCTTCTTCGCAGTCATGTAAATCCCGTAGATAAGTTTTTGATAGTGGGGATACCTCTGCTTGGAAGGAGTCAGGACTTTGGAGACATAATACACTGGGCGCTGAACTTTGTATGCTTTGCCTTCTTCTTCTCGTTCGACTCTGAGAACAGTGCTGACGACTTGATTTGTAGCCGCGATGTACAGAAGAAGGGACTCTTTACTGAGCGGAGCAGTAAGAACCGGCTGGGTGGAAAGTAGGGCTTTGAGGTCGTCGAATGCGACTTGGGCTTCGTCTGTCCACTCGAAGGTATCTGATTTTTTCATTAGTCGGTACAGAGGAAGTGCCTTCTCGCCGAGTCGACTGATAAACCTTCTCAAAGCCGCTAGGCAACCTGTGAGCCTTTGAACATCATGTATTCTGACCGGCCGCTCCATTCGGACGATGGTCCCGATCTTTTCGGGGTTGACATCGATTCCTCGTTCGAAAACGAAGAAATCGAGTAACTTTCCGCTGGGAACGCCGAATGAACACTTGGCGGGGTTGAGCTTGATATCGTACCTACGAAGGTTGGCGAATGTTTCTGCCAAGTCAGTCAGCAGGTCGGAACCTTTGCGTGACTTGACTACGATATCATCCATATATGCCTCCACATTCCGACCGATCTGGTCGAGAAGGCATTTTTGGATCATGTGCATAAAGGTAGCTCCTGCATTCTTCAAACCAAATGGCATAGTGATGTAGCAGAAGCACCCGAATGGGGTGATAAAGGCTGTCTTTAATTCATCGGGGCCATACAGACGGATCTGATGATAGCCCGAGTAGGCATCGAGAAACGACAAACGCTCGCAACCCGCAGTCGAATCGACAATTTGATCTTATTGAGATGCTAGAAGTCGATGCAGACCTTATTGAGATGCTTGAAGTCGATGCACTTTCGGAGGGACTTGTCCTTCTTGGACACCATGAAAACATTGGCGAGCCACTCGGAGTGGTGAACCTCGCGAATGAAGTTGGCTGCCAGCAGCTTGGCCACCTCTTCCCCGATTGCTTTCCTCTTGTGCGCGGCAGACCGGCGCAGGCGCTCTCGGACAGGCCGAGCGATGGGGTCCACATGCAGTCGGTGCTCAGCCAACTCCCTGGGTACACCTGGCATGTCAGAGGGTTTCCATGCGAAGATGTCCCAGTTCTCACGGAGGAATTGGGTGAGCTTGCCTTCCTATTTAGGATCGAGGGTGGGGGAGATGTTCGTCAGGGCAGCGGTGTCGTCCGTCGGGTGGATGCTGACCTTCTTCGTCTCTCCCGCCGACTGGAATGCGGACTCCGAAGCTGGCTTCTTTGAGCGCATCAAGTCAGCGGGGTCGACTGTTTTCTTGTACTCGTCGAGCTCGAGGATGGCCATCTGCTGAATGGCGATTCTTGATCCCTGTTGCAGACACTCCTCGGCCCGCTGTCGATTGCCTATGATCGTGATCACACCTTTCGGCCCTGGCATCTTCAGCTTCAGGTATACGTAACATGGACGGGCCATGAAACGCGCATACGCCGGGCGGCCCAGAATTGTGTGGTAAGTGCTCTGGAAGTCCACCACCTCAAACGTCATCTTTTCCTTGCGGAAGTTCTTGTCGGAGCCGAAAACGATGTCCAACGCGATCTGGTCGAGTGACTTGGCCTTCCGTCCAGGGATGACTCCATGGAACTGCATGCTGCTCTCACTGAGTTTGGACATCGGAATGCCCATCCCCCTGAGAGTGTTGGCGTACATGATGTTCAAACCGCTGCCGCCGTCCATGAGGACTTTGTGCAGTCGGACTCCTTCTACCACCGGGTCGACGACCAGGGCTTGTCTTCTAGGGTGGGTACATGTGCTGGATGATCCGACTGGTCAAAGGTGATCTCAGTCTGAGACCATTTGGGGAACTTGGGGCTGGTAGGGGTGGCCATGTTCACCTCCCTGTTCACCAGCTTCAGTCGACTCTTGCTCTCAACGTCAGCAAAAATCATGAGTGTTGCATGGACTTGGGGGAACGGATCCTCCTTATCATCCTCATCCTGTTCATTGACCTTTTCACTCGGTTGCCCTTCGCCGAACCCCTGGATCAGGAGGCGACACTGTCGAGTGGTATGCTTTGGATATATGGGGTTGCCCTCTTCATCCATCTTCGTATGAACCGGACATGGCTGGTCCAGGATGGGATTATTGAATTGCTTCTTCTTGGGGGTAAACTGTGCCTTCCCTTTGCCCTTGAACTTGGCATTGGTCACGACCGCAGCTTCTGCCTGCGGAGTGGATGGAGCTTTTTGCTTTTGCTTCCGAGTTTTGCTTCCATCTCCATCGCCGACTGTCTTGTGCTTGCCGCTTCGGATGCGGTCCTCTTCTTCGCCGTTTGCGTAGCGTGCTGCAATCTCCATCATCTTGCTCATGGAGATGTCACCTGTTCGGCCGAACTTTAGGTACAGATCTCTGTACCGCACGCCTGCCTTGAAGGCGCAGACTGCTTGATGCTCGGTGACGTTCTCCACTGTGTGGTAGAGTGTCGTCCATCACTGAATGAAGTCACGCAGGGGCTCGTTCTGCTTCTGGACGCAATGCTGGAGCTCCACGAGGCCCGCAGGGCGCTTGCACGTCCCTTCGAAGGTCTTGATGAACACTCAGGCCAGATCTGCCCAACTGTAGATGCTTGAGGGGGCCAGCTGATTCAGCCACGCCCGTGCCGAGCCGTCGAGCATCAGAGGGAGGTGCTTCATGGCGACATGGTCGTCTCCTCCTCCGATCTGGACTGCCACTCGGTAATCATCTAGCCATGTTTCTGGCTTGGACTCTCCTGTAAACTTGCTGATTCCCGTCGCCAATCGGAAGTTGGGCGGGATGTCAGCCGAACGGATGGCTCGACTGAAACACTCGGGACCAGACACGATGGTCCTGCTTCCACGCGGATGGTCCATATCGTGACCATCGCGGTGGGCTCGGCCCCTGTCAACTCTTCGCTGGGCGATACGCCCTCTCGCGTCGGGCCTTGGGTCGTAACTGTCGCCGACTGAACGCCGATCATCATGATGTCGGGGCCCATAGGGACCACCCCGCGGAGGGGTGCGTGAACGGCGGCGATCTTCGTGATTTATGGAATGGCTGCCTCCCCTGTGTCGCTGATGGGAACCAGGGCTGTGGACCGACCGATGCATATTCGCATCAACAGAACTATTATGGATCATGTTGTGCGACTGGGAGACTGCCGAATTCTGCTGCTCCGCCGTGTGCAACAAGGCTCGGATCTGCTCGATCCCTCTACCAGTCTCTGAATCAGTCGGCTGGAGAGAATCGGCTATCTTGGCAGCCGCATCCAAGTTGAGGAGGGGTGTGCGGAACAACTCCACGTTGCTCCGTCGAGTGTGCCGACTGGCAGAAGACGCGGTGGATGGCGCGCGCCGGACGTTTCGCCGACCTCGCGCTCGTTCCGGCCAGCTTGACGGGGATCTTCATGGGAGTTGGCCATGTGTACTTCTGCTACGGGCCCGCGACCCGCATACTCGGAAGGAAACTCAGTCGGAACCGAGTCCGAGTGTTGGGGCAGCGGGGCAACCACAACAGACTCTAGAACCGCCACTTGTGAAGACGCGTTCTGGCGCGCCTGGGCATGTTGCACTCAATGCTGGAGCCGCGGACGGTGAGACCACTTGCTGCGGTGTGTGACGGCGTTGCAGGTCGACACCGGAGCCGACTGTTGGAGAAGAAGAATGCCGCGGGCGCCGGCACGGAAGTGCGTTGCTCCACAATGGGGAAGCACCTCGACGTCGAGAGGAGCATCCCGAAGCCACGCCGAATCGTCGACGATGAAGGAGAGAGCGCCGAAGAATATCTGGTGACCGATGCTCGAACCTCCACCGGACGACATGACGAAAGGAAATAGTTGCAAACTCGCCGGAAGTCGCTTAGACGCCTGCCCCACGGTGGGCGCCAACTGTCGTGGGTATAAGCCTAACAGTAGATGTGTAGGGTACGAAAGGATGGGCAGAGCCTTAGCTACGGCGAGGTTGTATGAGTTCAGGCCCCTCTGCGGTGGAGGTAATAGCCCTACGTATCAGTGCTCTGGGAACTTGTTGTCGAGTGGAATATAGAATACAATGAGTTGCTAACCCTTGCACCAGTGAGGAAGGGTGGCTTATATAGAGTGCGCTGCCCTTCACAACGGTTGGCGCACAGGGGTGGAATAATGGCGAATAAATGCCTACGTTACATGTAACGTACGGCCTAAATGCTAATAAAAGCATGAGGAAACGTACGATCGTTTCCCTCCTGGGGGGTTACGATGTACAGAGTGGAATCCAGTCAGTTCGTTCGATACGCTCCGAATGTTCGCCTTTGACTGGACAGTCGGATGTCTGTTACCGACTGGATGATGGGAACTCCTTAGTTCAGTCGGCGCTGACTAAGGGCCTTGTCCCTTATGAAGGGTAGTCCTTGGGTAGGACCTATAAGGCAGGCTTATGACCCTACCCTAGGACTATAACCCCATCAGATGGAGATGGGAGTAACACTCGGAAGCAGAAGCAGAAAGGTCCGTCCACTCCGCAGGCAGAAGCTGCAGCTGTTACCAACGCCAAATTCAAGGGCAAGGGGAAGGCTCAATTCACTCCCAAGAAGAAGCAGTTCAATAATCCCATCCTGGACTAGCCATGTCCGATTCGTACGAGGATGGATGAAGAGGGCAACGCCATATATCTGAAGCATACCACTTGGCAATGTCGCCTCCTGATCCAGGGGTTCGGTGAAGGGCAACCGAGTGAAAAGGACAATGAACAGGATGAGGAGGATATGGAGGATCCGTTCCCCCAAGTCCATGCAACACTGATGATTTTTGCTAACGTTGAGAGCAAGAGTCGACTGAAGCTGGTGAACAGGGAGGTGAACATGGCCACGCCAACCAACCCCACGTTCCTCAAATGGTCTCAGACTGCGATCACCTTTGACCAGTCGGATCATCCAGCAAATGTACCCACCCCAGGGAGGCAAGCCCTGGTCGTCGACCCGGTGGTGGAAGGAGTCCGACTGCGCAAAGTCCTCATGGACGGCGGCAGTGGTTTGAACATCATGTACGCTCACACTCTCAAGGGGATGGGCATTCCGATGTCCAAACTTAGCGAGAGAAGCATGCAGTTCCACGGAGTCGTCCCTGGACGAAAGGCCAAGTCACTCGGCCAGATCGCGTGGGACGTCGTTTTCGGCTTCGACAAGAACTTCCGCAAGGAAAAGCTGACTTTCGAGGTGGTAGACTTCCAGAGCACTTACCACGCAATTTTGGGCCGCCCGGTGTATGCGCGTTTCATGGCCCGTCCATGTTATGTATACCTGAAGCTGAAGATGCCAGGGCCGAAAGGTGTGATCACGATCATAGGCAACCGACAGCGGGCCGAGGAGTGTCTGCAACAGGGATCAAGAATTGTCGTTCAGCAGATGGCCGTCCTCGAGCTTGACGAGTACAAGAAAACAGTCGACCCCGCTGACTTGATGCGTTCGAAGAAGCCAGCTTCGGAGTCCGCATTCCAGTCGGCGGGAGAGATGAAGAAGGTCAGCATCCACCCGACGGACGACACCGCTGCCCCGACGAACATCTCCACCACCCTCGATCCTAAATAGGAAGCCGAGCTCATCCAATTCCTCCGTGAGAACTGGGACATCTTCGCATGGAAGCCTTCTGACATGCCAGGTGTATCCAGGGAGTTGGCTGAGCACCGACTGCACGTGGATCCCGCTGCTTGGCCCGTCTGAGAACGCCTGCGCCGGTCCGCCGCGCACAAGAGGAAGGCAATCGGGGAAGAGGTGGCCAAGCTTTTGGCAGCCAACTTCATTCGCGAGGTTCACCACTCCGAGTAGCTCGCCAATGTTGTCATGGTGCCCAAGAAGGACAAGTCGCTCCGAATGTGCATCGACTTCAAGCATCTCAATAAGGTCTGCCCGAAAGACCATTTTCTGCTCCCCCGCATCGATCAAATTGTCGATTCGACTACGGGTTGCGAGCGTTTGTCATTTCTTGATGCCTACTCGGGCTATCATCAGATCCGTCTGTATGGCCCCGATGAATTAAAAACAACCTTCATCACCCCATTTGGGTGCTTCTGCTACATCACTATGCCATTTGGTTTGAAGAATGCAGGAGCAACCTTTATGCGCATGATCCAAAAATGCCTTCTCGACCAGATCGGTCGAAATGTGGAGGCGTATATGGATAATATCGTAGTCAAGTCACGCAAAGGTTCCGACCTGCTGACTGACTTGGCAGAAACATTCGCCAACCTTCGTAGGTACGATATCAAGCTCAACCCAGCCAAGTGTTCATTCGGTGTTCCCAGCGGAAAGTTACTCGGTTTCTTCGTTTCCGAACGAGGGATCGATGTTAACCCCGAAAAGATCGGGACCATCGTCCGAATGGAGCGGCCGGTCAGAATACATGATGTTCAAAGGCTCACAGGTTGCCTAGCGGCTTTGAGCAGGTTTATCAGTCGACTCGGTGAGAAGGCACTTCCTCTGTACCGACTAATGAAAAAATCAGATACCTTCGAGTGGACAGACGAAGCCCAAGTCGCATTCGACGACCTCAAAGCCCTACTTTCCACCCAGCCGGTTCTTACTGCTCTGCTCAGTAAAGAGCCCCTTCTTCTGTACATCGCGGCTACAAATCAAGTCGTCAGCACTGTTCTCAGAGTCGAACGAGAAGAAGAAGGCAAAGCATACAAAGTTCAGCGGCCAGTGTATTATGTCTCCGAAGTCCTGACTCCTTTCAAGCAGAGGTATCCCCACTATCAAAAACTTATCTACGGGATTTACATGACTGCGAAGAAGGTGGCTCACTACTTCCAAGACCACTCGGTGTCCGTCGTTTCTGATGCTCCGTTGTCGGAAATCCTCCAGAATCGGGACGCATCAGGCCGAGTGGCGAACTGGACAATGGAGATGTTGTACTGCGACATCAAGTTCGAGGCCAAGAAAGCTATAAAGTCTCAAGCTCTGGCTGACTTCATAGCAGAATGGGCAGAACAACAGCAACCGACCCACATCTACTCGGCTCATTGGACAATGTTCTTCGATGGGTCCAAGATGTTGAACCGCTCCGGTGCTGGCGTTGTGATCATATCGCCAAAGGGCGACAAACTCAAGTATGTGCTGCAGATAGACTTTGATTCCTCCAACAACGAGGCACAGTATGAAGCTCTCCTTTATGGATTGCGCATGGCCATCTCACTCAGCGTCCGTCGCCTGATGGTCTATGGCGATTCGGATTTGGTGGTCAATCAAGTGATGAAAGAGTGGGACGTCAGGAACCCCACCATGACCACGTACTGCAATGCAGTGAGGAAGCTCGAGAAAAAGTTTGAAGGTTTGGAACTCCACCACGTCCCCCGACTGAAAAACCAAGCAGCTGATGAGTTGGCAAAACTCGGGTCCACTCGGAGACTAGTACCGAGTGATGTCTGCCTCGAGCACCTCCACCTTCCCTCAGTTAAAGAAGATCCCTTCACAGAGGAACCAGTACAACCAAAGAGCTCGACGGACCCGACTGAAGTCGAATTACCTGCCGTGGTTGATTTGATCATGGAGATTCTTGCTGTCATCCCCGAGTGGACTGTGCCATTCATTGCATACATCCTGAGGCAAGAATTACGGGAAGATGAAGTCCAAGCCAGACAGATCGTCCGCAGGTCAAAGTCGTTCACTGTCATTGACGGCCAATTGTACAAGGAAAGCATTTCAGGCGTCCTTCAACGATGCATCTCCCCTGAGGAGGGACAGTTGATCCTGGAAGAAATTCACTCGGGAACCTGCGGTCATCACGCCTCTTCAAGAGCAATCGTCGCCAAAGCATTCAGAGCTGGCTTCTTCTGGCTGCAGGCGAACGAAATGGCTAAAGATATGGTCGACCGATGTGAAGGCTGTCAGTTCTACTCCAACAAGTCCCACAAGAACATCTGCGTTGAAGACAATCCCTCTTGTTTGGCCATTTGCAGTATGGGGATTAGATACAGTCGGTCCATTCAGGAGAGGCCAAGGGGGATACACACATCTGTTGGTGGCAGTCGACAAGTTCACAAAGTGGATCGAAGCCAAGCCCATCAAGAAACTCGACGCTCTAACGGCTATCAAGTTTGTCAGGGACATCATCTCCAGATTCAGGGTACCTCACAGCATAATCACTGACAACGGAACAAACTTTGACTCGGACAGATTCAAAGGTTTCTGTACAGGCCAATCTATCCGAGTGGATTTTGCATCTGTGGCGCATCCCCAAATAAACGGGCAAGCAGAGCGGGCGAACAGACTTATTCTGCAAGGTTTGAAGCCTCGACTCCTGCGAGAGGTGGGACATGCTACTGGTGCATGGGTCACCGAGCTACCTTCGGTGCACTGGGGTCTCCGCACAACCCCAAATAGATCTACAAGGCGATCCCCGTTCTTCCTCGTTTACGGAGCAGAGGCAATCCTTCCGAGTGACTTGCTTCACAATGCTCCACGAGTTGAACTCTTCTCCAAAGCTGAAGCAGAACAAGCAAGGCAAGACGGAGTGGATCTTCTAGAGGAGGAGCGCGAGATGGCACTGACTCGCTCAACAATTTATCAACAAGATCTGCGGCGCTTTCACGCGCGACACGTCAGGAGTCGTACATTCCAAGCTGGCGACCTGGTGCTCTGAGTGGATCAAAAGAGACCTCATAAGTTGGCTCCCGCCTGGGAAGGACCCTTCATCATCTCCAAGGTGCTGAACAACGGTGCATACCGACTCTACAACATCGACAGGGAAACGGACGAGCCGCGAGCATGGAACGGAGATCTCCTGAAGCGCTTCTACACGTGACCGTCGACTGAAGCAATGTAAAGAACAAGTATTGGTGAAATAATAAAAAGCAGATCGAGTTTTTTTTGCAGATTCAAAATCCTTCCGCGGTCGCAGACTCCGGTCTCAAAAAAAAACTTAGCTGCGATCCAGAATCGCTGAAGTACCAACTTCCTCCGAGTGTGCACTTAACGTCGCACTCGGGGACTTAGCTGCGATCCAGAATCGCCTAAGTACTAACTTTCTCCGAGTGTGCACTTAACGTCGCACTCGGGGACTTAGCTGCGATCCAGAATCGCCTAAGTACTACGCTTTCTCCGAGTGTGCACTTAACGTCGCACTTGGGGACTTAGCTGCGATCCAGAATCGCCTAAGTACTACACTTTCTCCGAGTGTGCACTTAACGTCGCACTCGGGGACTTAGCTGCGATCCAGAATCGCCTAAGTACTAACTTTCTCCGAGTGTGCACTTAACGTCGCACTCGGGTACTTAGCTGCGATCCAGAATCGCCTAAGTACTACACTTTCTCCGAGTGTGCACTTAACGTCGCACTCGGGGACTTAGCTGTGATCGAGAATCGCCTAAGTACTACACTTTCTCCGAGTGTGCACTTAACGTCGCACTCGGGGACTTAGCTGCGATCCAGAATCGCCTAAGTACTACACTTTCTCCGAGTGTGCACTTAACGTCGCACTCGGGGACTTAGCTGCGATCCAGAATCGCCTAAGTACTACACTTTCTCCGAGTGTGCACTTAACGTCGCACTCGGGGACTTAGCTGCAATCCAGAATCGCCTAAGTACTAACTTTCTTCGAGTGTACACTTAACGTCGCACTCGGGGACATAGCTGCGATCCAGAATCGCCTAAGTACTACACTTCCTCCAAGTGTGCACTTAACGTCGCACTCGGGGACTTAGCTGCGATCCAGAATCGCCTAAGTACTAACTTTCTCCGAGTGTGCACTTAAAGTCGCACTCGGAGACTTAGCTGCGATCAAGAATCGCCTGAGTACAAACTTTCTTCGAGTGTGCACTAAACGTCACACTCGGGGACTTAGCTGCGATCCAGAATCACCTAAGTTCTAACTTTTTCCGAGTGTGCACTAAACGTCGCACTCGGAGACTTAGCTGCGATCAAAAATCGCCTAAGTACAAACTTTCTCTGAGTGTGCACTAAACGTCGCACTCGGGGACTTGGCTGCGATCACGAATTGCCTAACTACACACTTTCTCCGAGTGCGCACTTAACGTTGCACTCGAGGACTTGTCTGCGATCAAGAATAGCTTAAATAGAAAGCTTCCTTCGAGTATATCTCACAGATCCACTCGGAGGCTTAGCAGACCCTCATTGAGGCTCATGTGGATGTCAAAACCACTGACAATTACATGAGTAGCAGAACCTCATTGAAGCTCATGTGGATGTCAAGACCACTGACAACTACATGAGTAACAACTCGCTCCGAGTACGGCTTCACAGTCGCACTCGAAGACTTAGCCACGATCACGAATCGCCTAAGTACTCAGATGCCTTCGACTGTATCCTACAGATACACTCGGGGACTCAACACAACCTCATTGAGGCTCATGTGGATGTCAAAACCACTAACAATTACATGAGTAGCAGAACCTCATTGGGGCTCATGTGGATGTCAGGACCACTGACAATTACCTAAGTAACAACTCGCTCCGAGTACGACCTGACAGTCGCACTCGACAACTTAGCCGCGATCACGAATCGCCTAAGTACTCTATGACCTTTGAGTGTATCCTACAGATCCACTCGGAGACTTTACAGACCCTCAGTGAGGCTCATGCCGATGTCAAGACAACTGACAATTACATGCTCCGCATGTTTGCCATTGGCTTCACCAAGAAACGCCAAACGAAAACACGAGCCAAAATAGTCTCAACAACTCTTTGGCAAAAGAAGAGCAAAAGATTCGATTCAAATTCAAAGTTCAACTAAGGATAGTTGGCTCGGTGTAGATCAAGCTTATCCACACCGACCCAAGAATGTGACGGCCAACAGAAGTGGCCAAAGTTTATTACAACCAACACTCGGCATACCGAGGTAAAGGTTTTCTCAAGCATCGTCAGGACTGGTGCTAGGACTGGCGGGCTCTACGAATGTGTCCAGGTCGATCCCGTCGGCGATGCGGGTGGCACTCTCAAGGAAGGTTTCCATGAAGTCTTTGAATCGAAGCTTTTTCGTGTTGGCGACCTGCAACGCCTTCAGCTTCTCTTCGCGCACCTCCTTGCAATGCACTCGGACCAGAGACAGAGCAACGTCCGCACCACAGCGAGCCACAGACTTCTTCCATGACTCCACTCGATTTTGGACCTCCTCCAGCCGAGTCATCAAGCCTTCCATCTCATGCCGCGACTCGTCTTCAGGCCAAAGCTCCTTGTCGATTCGGCCGACGACTTCTCTCAGTCGACCGATGAAAGGTCCAACTTTGCCCAAGTGAATGTGCGCTCGCAGCAGATCCCGATTGGCGTGCTCGACGAGTGGAATGTTCTCAAGAATCGACTGCTCAACGTCAGCTGCTACAGCCTCAGCGTCCATGCAAAAATCTGTAAAAACAGGACGAGCAAACGATAAGCGCCGAGTGAAATGCACATATCACAAGCACTCGGAAAAACAGAACTTACCACCCAGAAGCGTTATCATCTTACGAGCCGAGTCACTGACATATTTTTCCTGTGCTATACACCGCCTGTTCAGCACTTTCATTTGTCCCATCAGCTCGGTCCTTTGCGACTTCATTCTCTCCATTTCAGTAGTCAATGCCTTGTTTGCCTCACGGGCCTGCTCCAAGGACATTTCCCGTTCCGCTAGAACATCCTTCATACCAGCCACTGCAATCATTGCTGCATCCAGCTCTCCAGCAAACTGAACCTTTTCAGCCCTCAGAGTCTCGTACGCTATCCCCATCTCGCAAGTTTTCTGCAAGTCAGCGCCAAGAGACGGTTCAGACAAATTCCACAATAAAAAGTCTAAGTTCTTCAGAACCCTGCCGACGCAAGCAGTCGACAGCGGTCTCGGGGACTACACCCAGTGGGTTCACTAAGAGTGACCCCACTGGCATGAAACTCAAACAGGTCCGCCCTATTGAGCTACATGACAACACCTAAGCTTATGAGACTACTACTACCCGACCTGAGTAAAATTACTCTCGGAGACTCATCAAGTAGGTGCACTACGAGTGCCCCATATGTTAGCATTCGAACAGATTAATTTTTCATCTGATCAAGTCAAAGAAAATGCGTATAAAGACAACTGCCGGTGCAAGCACTCGACAGAAGTCTCGGGGACTATACCCACTGGGTTCACTAAGAGTGAACCCATTGCAAAAAATCATACGATATCCGAGCACACCCAGTGGGTTACAAGAGGAAAGTAAATACTTACTAGCCCACTTACTCGGATATCGTCCCGCAGTTCCAAGCTTCGCTTGTACAAGGACGCGATGGAGTCGTACGACTTCTTGGCCTTCCCGCCATCAGCTCCGCCTACACCATGGCCCCCTTGGCAGCTCCCACCTGATCTTCTAGGAGACGCTGGACGTTGTACTCGACAGTCGACGGGCCTGGCATCGTAGGAGGATCCTTGGGCATTCCAAGGCTCGCTCCAGCCGGTTCAGCAGCGATCAACGTTGTTTCAGTCGACGGCACCACCTTAGTCAGCGGCGCGTCCATGGCGAGAGTAGAAACCGGCGGAACAGCCTCAAGGACAGGCACCTCAGCTTGCTCAGACCTCCCCTGGTTGTCGTCCTCCACAAAAATCACCCCTCAGAGAAACCCGACTGAACGGCGTGAGACCACAGGAAAAAGGCAAGACCAAAGACAGAATTGATGACGCAATAATGTAGGCTCTCGGAGTCACTACGACGCACCTGGCTGAGATGTGACAACGTTGTCCATGTCCATGGGATCATGCCCCTGGCGTGTCGGAGAGGTGGCAACTCTGTCGAGTAAAATACATTCGACCAATAAGCGGGAGTTTCAATCAAATACTGAAGGGGAAAAGAAAGACAATGCACTTACGTTCAGGTGACAGGAACGATGACCCTCATCTGCGGCAAAGCCTTCCGAGGTTTAGATCCACTCGGTTTGGCCACCTTAGAGGGATGACCCGCAGGTTCAGCAGCAACGTCCCTGGTCCTCTTGATGCTCCGAGCACTCGGAGCCACGGGAACAGTAGGCGGAGCGCTCGGAACTGCAGGAGCAGTTGGCAGGGCACTCGAGGATGCTGGAGGGGCCGAGGGAGCCGCAGGTTTATGTCGGCGTTTGGTCCGAAGCTCTGGCGGCGGGGGTGGTGAGTTCTGCTCTTCGTCTTCCTCCTCCTCTTCCCCAGACTCCTCCTCCGTCTCCCCACTGTCGGAGACGTACTCGGCGCTCTCCACGCTGCCCTCCTGGCTGCCCTCCTCCTCCTCCTCGGTCGGATTCCCGTTCGAGACAGGAGAGAACCAGTTGGTCCACTTCTGCATAAGATACAGTCGACGACATCAGACGTCAGACAGTGATTCGAGAAGGCGATAAATCTAAGATAGTTATGTGCACTCGACAATTTGTACTCACCTCGTTCGGAGGAGGGTTGTCCGCGCGGAAAGCCTTCACTCGCCGGGACCCTCTGGAGTTTTCGCAGGCGCCTGTGATGTTGAGCACCCACGACGCCACGGTCTCCCCAGTCACGCACTCGATGTTGGTCCGAGTGGAGTCTTCGGGCCCTGTGTAGTGCCACATGGCGTGGTCTCGGGCCTGAAGTGGCTGGATGCGCCGGCCGAGGAAAACGTCCAACAAATCTATGCCGATGACTCCCTTTCTGATGACATCTACGAGTGCGTCGACCAGAGGCTGGATATGGATTTTTTCCGCCTTCGTGAGCGCGAGCTACTTAGGAGGAGCTGGTCGATCTAAGCTAAAAGGAGGCAACCCTGTCGTGGCATTCGGGCAAGCAACATCCTGGCAGTAGAACCATGTCGACTGCCAGTTCCTAACCGATTCACTCAGGTGAAGAGCGGGATAACTACTTTTGCTCTTCTTTTGGAAGCCTAAGCCTCCGCAGAGCTGGAGAAGGTGAGTTTTATCATCCGACTAATTAAGTAGTTTGATGGTTTGGGATCTAGTAGAGAAGATGTGTTTGAAAAGCCCCCAATGGGGAGGACAGCCGATGAAGCACTCGCACAAGACTATGAAAGCAGAGAGATAAGCAATGGCACTCGGAGGAAAGTGGTGGAGCTGCGCCCCGAAGTGGTTCATGATACCATTTAAGAAGGGGTGTGGAGGCCGAGAAAAACCTCGGTACACGTGGCTGAGGAGCAAGACGCGCTCCCCCTCCCAGGGCAACCTCCGCGACTTGTGCGTGATCATCCCGTGCTCCACCAACTCCAGCAGGTTCTCCTCCGTCACCGTGGAGGGGAGGAAATCCCCCTGGATCCACCCCGCCGGTAACGTTCGCTGCCGCCGCTGAGAAGGAGCCGCCGCCTTCCCCTTCTTCTTCCTCGCCTCCAGCTTGCTAGTCTGCCCCTTGGTCATGGCGGAAGCTGCGGATCCGCGGGGGAGAAGGAGAAGGAAGGAGCTTGGGGTGCGCAGGAGGTGGCGAGAGGAGCGGAGCAGGGAAGTGCAAGATATCCGGCGAGTGTAACGAAAAAACCCTCGCCGCTGAGGTTTAAGTAAGGTTCCGACTGGGTCACTGGCAAGTGGCCCCGAAATCTTATCCCCCGACCGGTCGCGGCGATATCAGTGAAGAAGATGAAGGCGCAGGAATCGAGGCGTCGGGTACTACTCGAGCGCGATGTCGTCATCCCCGTTGAGCGCGCGGTAACCGAAATTTGAGGATCCCGAAAAATCCGCCGCTGTCAGTTGACTGGTCACGTTAGAAGATACCACGGGAGCACTCGATTTCCGATAGTTTGTTTCACAAATACTTCCACTCGGATCGTTGGTCAGAAAAGATAAAATGGATCGAGGCAAGCAATGCCAAAGTCACATCCGTACCAGTCAGATCCATACTTCAAGCATCGCTTCGTCGTTCCAACCCCAATCCATTCGGGAACTAATGATGGGGTTATAGTCCTAGGGTAGGGTCATAGGCCTGCCCTGTAGGTCCTACCCAAGGACTACCCCTCATAAGGGACAAGGCCCTTAGTCAGTTCCGACTGAACTAAGGAGTTTCCATCATCCAGTCGGTAACAGATCCTCAACCATCCAGTCGGAGACGAGCATTCGGAGTATATCAAACTAACCGACTGGATTCCACTCTGTGCATCGTAAACCCCCTGGAGGGAAACGGTCATACGTTTCCATGTGCCTTTATTAGCATTTAAGACATACGTTACCTGTAACGTAGGCATTTATTCGCCACTACTCCATCCCTGTGCACCGAACCGTTGTGGAGGGCAGCGCACTCTATATAAGCCACCCTCCTCCACTGGTCCAAGGGTTAGCAATTCACTGTAATCGATATTCCACTCGACAACAAGCTCCCAGAGCACTGAGACGTAGGGCTATTACCTCCACCGTAGAGGGGCCGGAACTCATACAACCTCGTCGTAGCTAAGGCTCTGTCCATCCTTTCGTACCCTACACATCTACTGTTAGACTTATAACCACGACATCATCATCATCATCGTTTGTGTAATGCTGGAGAGTGGTTTGGTACAACGGCAGCAGGAAGTAGACGTCCTGCACTGGTCTGGCGGCTCACGGCTTCAGGTTATCATCGACCATGCAGTCCTCCCTGTAACATATATCCTACCTGCACATCACCTCAAAAGTGGGCATGTTATACAATAGCATTTAGCACACACGAAGGAAGAGAAATGATGCACATACCTACTTCGAGTACAAGTTGTACTGGTTTTCATTAGGGTATGATTCATGGCCAATTACTCAAAGCTCCCATTCATCTCCGGATTGCCTGCCTGACTGCCGCTGTCCTCTAGCTTGCAGAAAACTGTAAGTAAAGAAAATTAAAGAATTTATTAATCGAATATGGCTGATGTAGAGAGCAACAAAGGACTCGCAATGTATTTGAGGGATACTCACAATGGCGCTGGACGGAGTTCGGTCTGAACAGCCCAACCAAACTGCTGTGTCTCCGATATTCTGGGCCGCACACGACGCCCGACGAACATGGCAGCATCGGTGATGGCAGAGAGGCCTCGCAGTAGCGTCTCTACCGTGTCTCGAACAAGTCCGGCATTTCACTCCAGTTAACCAATGGCGTCGTAGCCTGTGAAGCACCCCGCCCCGGCTCCGCCAACCACGCGGCTCCAGGCCCAGTCCACGCAGTCGGCGTCGTCAGACCGTTGTAGCTCGTCCCGGCAACGTACGACATAGCTGGCCCGATGTAGCTCCTCCCCCGGTGGTGCTTGGTGGTGGATTGCGTGTACCATCAACAACTCCTCCAACAATGATTCCTGGCGATGGGCGGCGTCGATTGCCCATTGCAGGTCTGCCCGTGGCTGTGCTCGGTGACTGACGTCGTGTCTACCTTCGTCTGCTTGCTCGTCGGCTTCACCACCTGCATACAAAGAAGATAGATCGAGATCAAAACAAGGGGGAAATGGGGGAGGAAACAGGGGAGAGGGCGAGAAGAAAACAAGGATATTGTTCTGCTAGATAGGGTTATCCGATTGACAACCCAACAATTTGCGGCAGAAAATAATACACAAACATTTATTAAGGGAATATATTAGATCGGAAACAACCGTACCTAAGGCAAGGATTTGTTAGCCACGGGTAAACTGGTGGTTGTTAATTAAATATAAATTGGCCAAGTGATTTCCATCCGTGGGGTTCTGTTTAGATTTTCAACGACCAAGAGTTTTTCGCCATCGTCGTTAATGATTGTTTTTCTAGTAGTGGAAAAAACGTGTTTTTTCCTCTCTTTTTTTTGCGAGAGACGCGGTTTTGCTTCTACGAGAGGCCCGGTTTTGCTATCGCAAGAGGCACGGCCATGCCTCTCGAAAAGGAAAAAAACGCCAGTTTTTTCGTTCTATTTTTTCCATGAAAAAAAGTTTGTCAAAACCTATGAACATGAGATCTAGTTCTGAAGATCTCGACGTGAGAAACCCAACGGATTTGACATAGGTTAGGAGATAAAACATTTTTAAAATACGGATCTATGAAGAAAAGAAAAAAACTCCTAGGTTACGACAAGTGGCACGCATGTAGTGTGCCACTTGTCGCAATCTAGGAAGGTGGGAGTAATCGTTGTTAGGTGTACTCCTTAGTGGTCGGACCGGGCCGGGCTTGGGCTTATGGGATACATAATTTAAGTTACGGTCGGTCCTGGCCAATCGGGTCCAGTCGGGCATTTTCAGGACCGGGCTCAAATTTTAGGCCTGACGATCGGGCTGGATTGATCGGGCCCAGTCAGGCTTTTTGGGTTTGGATCAGGCTTGGGTTCAAATTTTAGGCCCAACGGTCGGGTCGGGCCGGACCACGGTGGCCCAGCCCGGCCCGATCTATGCCCAGGTATACTGCTAAGGTTATGCCAATGAATGAATCCATTGTTTATGTCAGTTACCCAAGTCATTGTTGGACACATCAGTCGTGGGGTCGGTCGGTCTCCCATTCAGTTAAAAAATATAGAAGCAATTATCTATTCAGTACAAGTAGACAGGTGTTAAGGGTAAATTCAGCAACACTAAAAGCAAGTATAATAAGGTACAGTCAGCAGACTGTAAAGATTATATTATTATATTTTTGCTTAGGTGGACAAGAGAGAAGAGAAGAGAAAAGGAAAACGGGTTGCAGATTAACAATGGGCTGTAGCACGAGCTTCAAAAAACATTATGAGGATATAAGATGACAAAAGATTATCTTCCACCGGTCGATCCGCGCGATCCATCCGCCGTCCGTTCGTCCGTTGAATCTCGAAACTGGATCGATGTTTCAGAAACTGGGCATATGTTTCAGGAAACTGCATAGTCCGTGTTTTCGCCTCCACCTCGGCTCCGACGACCTCGCCGCCGCCGGCCTGCTGCGGCGCCGTCGCCCCTCCGCCGTCGGCCTACTGTGGCCCCGACGGCCTCGCCGCCGCCGGCCTGCTCTGGCCCCGCCGCCCCTCCGCGCGCTAGCCTGCCCGTCGCCCTCCGCCGCCCCGCGCCACGGCCCCGCCCCGTCGGCCTGCCCTCCGCCGCCGGCCTGGCCGTCGCCCTTCGCCGTCGGGCAGCGCCGCAACTGGCCTGCAACATTTCTGCAACAGGGTCGTGGTTTCTGCAACTCAGCCATTGTTTCAGGAGTTACGTAAATTATTTTCTGCAACGCGATCGTTGTTTCAGGATTTTTTTAAGCACGATCATTGTTTTCGCAACGCGGCTATTGTTTCTGCAACTCGACCTGTGTTTCACGAACTATTGGGTATGGGACGTATATCAGACGGCTGCATCAATACATCCAACGGCCGTTGAGGTGACGGATGTTTACTAAACATCCGCTGGTGGATGTGTAGCAGCCCCATATAAGATGGGTCATGTATTAATAAATTAGTATTTCTTAGCCATTTATTACTATATGTGTTAACTATTAGGTAGACTATATATAGGGGAACGCTACGCGTTCGTCGGATGATTTGAAAAATTATCCGTCACCTAGCTAGCCGTGGGATGCCGATCTAACGCCCCGCATCCCCGCCGCATGGTCAGTAGTTATTTCCTGAAATGACGCTCGAGTTGCGGAAACTTTCGCTTTGTTGCAAGAAATAAACTTTGGATCCGTTAATTCCTAAAACAACGGTCGAGTTTCAGAAACAATTTGCTTGTTGTAGATTTTTTTCTTCGTCTTTCTGGAACATAGGTATTTTTACAAAGAATATTTTGCAACAACGGTCGAGTTTCAAGAATTTTTGCAACGAAAGTCACGTTGCAGCCGGGATCCATGCTCAACGGAGAGTTGGGCGCGCGAGCAGGGACGGATCTCCAGCGAGGCAGAGAAGCTCCTCGTCGACGGGAGCTCGCCGGCGTCCGCGCCGCACACCTCCCCGTTCGCCACACGAGGTGGGGATCCGGTGATCCGGCGAGGTGGGGATCCGGCGAGGGGCTGGATCTCGTCGACGGGGTGGGGATCCGGCGAGCTGGCGAGGAGCGACGGCGGCGGCGGTTCGGCGGACTCCGACAGGCTCGTCCCCAGTAGCAGATGAGCCACGACGAGGAACCTGGAATGCTCCAGCTTCAGCCCTCGTTCCTAAAACAACGCTCCAGTTTCTGAAATAACGACCCAGTTTCAAAAAATGGTTCATGATCAAGACGAGATCCAACGGACGAGCGGTCGGTGGATGGATCAACCGGATCAGCCGGTGGGATGTAATCTTTTCCCCTATATATAACATGCCAATTTTTTAAAACCCAGCAGTTGGCTATACTATTAACCATGTTCTATGCCTCGGGTAGGCATATCAATCTGCCCCAGTTACGTGCTCAGCCCGGCGGCGATAGGAACGTGCCGTGATAGCAAACCGTCTGCCAATGCGTGAACGAGTGAACAGACTTCACAGAAACAAACAATAGAGTATTGGAGTTAGCCGCCCATACTATGAACGCAGAGCCTAATCAGCTTACTGTGTAGTGCATATCCACTCCACGTACAGTGAGCCCCCCGCATCATTTCCAGATCATGCGATGGACCTGCGCGCGCAAGTGCATGAGTGGGACACTGTGCCTACTCCGTTAAATCATCTTCTTGTTTGTGCCGCCCCTACCCACCCCCCACAAGCTCGGAAGCTCCCCCGCTCGTTTGTCTCCACGAACGACTCCATCCGCACCCGCGGACTGAAAGCAGCCTACACACGCGAGGTGTCTGCCCCCTCTGTATTTTGCAGTCGCGCTTGCCCCTGCCGCGGCCGAGTTCGATTCGGTGCTGATTCCCCACCTATGATATGACCATGCTGATGAACAGGTGGTCAGGTGGTCATAGCTGTAGAAGGGGCGAGGTTCTCCGGCTCCGCCATGGCGACGGCGTTCAAGGCGTTCATCAACAGCCCCGTCGGCCCCAAGACAACGCACTTCTGGGGACCCGTCAGCAACTGGGGCTTCATCCTCGCGGTACGGGCTCCACGATTCTCTCTGTGACTCTGTCTCTTTGTACTACCTGGTTTATCCATTAGGGTTTGCTAGATTAATCCAACCTGTGCTGTTGGCTGATCGCAACCACGAAGCGCTGCAATTTCAAATTGATCGTACTTCTAGCTTTACATTGAAAATTCTTAAGTTTGGCTGAGTCTAAAAAAAGGTAATAACATATACAACGCCAAATTAATCATCTTGCAATAACAATGTTCTCTTCGGTTAGGCGAATCATTGATCAGATCGTCAAACGTGCAGGAAGGACATGATTTGTGCATATCTCTCCCTAATAATAAAGCAAATAGGGTTTCTGGTCGTTCGTCACTAAAAATAGTCCTAAAGTTCGGATGAATTTACCCACTATGCCACCGGTAAGTGAAGAGAAGCGCAAACTTTAGCTTATTGTGAGCGAGTGTTTTATAAGGCATGACTAGTTGAATAGCACAGTGGCTTAAGCCTCTCTTACCCACAAAGGAGACAACGGTTCGAATCCAGCTATTCTCATGTTTTTGCGCCCATGTAGCGTTCAATTTTTGGTGTTGGCGGAGCTACTCAGTTTTGCAACCTTTTATTTTCTTTTTTGACGAAATTTTTGGTGTCGGCCGAGCTACTCAGTTTTGCAACGTTTTCTTTTCTTTTTTGACGAATCAAATGCTTTAAAAATTTATATCTTTCAAACCTTAACATTAAATTAAACATTTGATTTATGAAAAATCCGTAGAAAAATGTGTACTAAATATGCTACAATCACGTACGTTAATTATTTCTAAAATTATGTTTAGGATGAATCCTTAAAATTCCTATTATATATGAATTCTATCATTTTAAATTGACTAGAGAGAATAGTTTTATGTTTAGGACTGACCATATTCGAACGCGTGTTCGTTGTGTGAACACTCAGACCACTGTTGATAACATAAAATGTGATGTCATTCGAAACTAAAACACGTGGATCTATTAAGGTCTTGAGTCGTGGTTATTAGGTTAAGAGTGCGTGTTATTTTCTCTTCCGTTGCAACGCACGGGCTCTTTTGCTAGTCCTATTAAAGCATGCTTAGTAAGACGATCAACAACTGACAAAGTTACCATATTGTCCATAGTCAATCAAATAACTTACTCGTTCTTGCATGTGTACGTCATTAAAGTGTGGTCCATTTTCTCTCTCCCACAAGGTGTTGAAGCCTATATTATGACGGAAATTGTTTTTGGAGGCCGAGTTTCATGGAGGCATCTTTAAATTCAAACTTTGAATTTCATAAAAATTCTTATTTTAACATGTCAAAAAATTCTAAAAAATACACAAATAGATTATGTAAATTTTCAGAAATAAATACGTTGAAATGAAGGCTATGCAAAAAAAAGTCAAATCTGAAGCTTTTTAACACATCATACTATTCATCTTTTTAGATCATGAATTTGTTTTTTTATACAGGTCACATCTTAAAGTATTTGGGCCTCAAATTTTACACACACGGATCACACACTTGTTTAGTTGTACAATTTTTTCAGTCTTTTTGAAATCAAAATTTTCGAATTTTGATTTTTTTTTGTCTCTATGGCTCCTAGGTGCCAAGCCACCATTCTCATATTATGATGGCTATAAATTTGCAGCCCGCTTCTTTTCTTTCTGCTCCAATTTACAGTAATTTGATGTAACATGTCTTATAGCCCCCCTACATCATCGTCCTATTGTACTTGTTCAAAATGACTCATTACATTTTCATTTAATTTTATACTTACATATTATTTTTAGAACCCATGAATTTCACTCATTCATATGCCTGTTGTATGTTTGTTACTCATGGAAATAATTCATTAATTTGTTAGTTATTATCGTTACAAAAACTGTGTACTTGAAGCAAAATATCTTTCTAGGATGTCGGCGAGACGGTGTAAAAGAAAAATCTTTTCAAGTCCCGCCCCATCCTCTAGTTCAATAATTCATCGATTGTTATTTCATTTCCAGGGTATGGCTGACATGAACAAGCCACCTGAACTGATATCAGGCAGAATGACTGCAGGTTATTTGCCTCACAAGTCACGAATCTTAGATATAGTTTGATGATCATCATCAATTATTTTTTAGTAACTATTATTGTGTTATGCAGTCATGTGTGTGTATTCTGGCCTATTCATGAGGTTTGCATGGGTGGTACGGCCTCGGAACTACTTTCTTATGGCAACTCATGCCTCCAACGAAAGCGTTCAACTCTACCAGTTATCTCGCTATGCGAGAGTTCAAGGGTAAGGCCTCTGATGTGAACTTTTTTCTTGTCATGCTACTAGGATATTACTCCCTCTGTTTCTAAATATAAGTCTTTTTAGATGTTTCATTAAAAGACTACATACGGATGTATATAGACATATTTTAGTGTATAGATTCATTCATTTTGCTCCGTATGTGATCTTCTAGTAAAATCTCTAAAAAGACTTATATTTAGGAACGGAGGGTGTAGTATATTATCCATACAAAAATCGTATTAAACATGGTTATCATTTTCTTGTTTGTTGCGTATCCGTCAAATGCTAACATGACACTTAATTAATGCAACGTTGATAATATAGATATTTGGACTTGGATTTTGCAGTTACCTAGAGAAGAAAGAGGATAAGGACCAACAGTAACGATGGTCCAACCAATATTACGGACACTTGTTATGTAACGAAAATTTGTTTCTGGTAATTTGTAATGCTTGTAATTGTACAGTTTACATATTAATTACACTATGGGAATAGACCGAAATGGAAACAAACTATGATGTAGAGCGATATCGGACATGGAGTTGTTTTTGCTTCCGAGATCAAATGCTCCTCTTAAACAGTAAGATCGAAAAAAATAGTAAAATTATTCAAAAAATTCTGAAATTATTATGTTATAAACTTTGACAAATATTTTGTATGCTTACAAAATTTCAGCTCGAAATAACATTTTTGGAACTTGCGGAAAAAAAACAAAATAGCTGCTCCAAAAATGCTAGTTTTGAATACATTTTGGATTGTTGATTTTGTTTTTTTTCTCTGCGGCTTCCACGAATGTTATTTCATGATGCATTTTGGTACGCATGGAAAACATTTGTTAAAGTTTACCATAAAAAAATCAAAAAATTTAAATCATTTTACTATTTATTTTGATTTTACTGTTCACGAGGGAGCATTTGAGCTCGGGAGTAGAATAGGACTTTCGAGCGATATCCTTTGACATAGGAGTAATTTGAAGGACATCAATGTGCATCACCTGCGCATGCCGCATCCGATAGCTGTAGGCATCGGACTATACTTACTTTGCATCTATCACACTAGTTGGAGGCCATCCAATAAGGTGCACGTAGGTCGTTCGATCTACTAATTAAGCCCACGTACACAAGATTTGTCGAGTTGGATTGTTAATCACTAGTAGAAAACAAGGCTTTGGTTCGGGCCTGGCCAGCCCATTAGTCCCGGTTCTTCACGAACCGGAACCCATGGGGGGGGGGGGCATTAGACTCGGTTCATGAGCTCAGGGGGTCGGCCGGGGCCTCGTGGGCATTGGTCCCGGTTCGTCTGGACCTATTTGTCCCGGTACTAGTCACGAACCGGGACCAATGGGCCGCGCTCCTGGCCCACATCCATTGGTACCGGTTCGTGCCTTGAACCGGTATAGAAGGGGGGGGGGGCTTTAGCCCGGTTTATGCCACGAACCGGGACAAATAATTAGCCTATATATACCCATCGCCGCGGCAGAGCACTCTGTTTTTTCTGGCCGGCGAGGGGGGGGGGGGCATTTGGGTGCTCTAGCTCACCTCCTATGCACATGAGGTGTTCGATGAAATGCCCGAGCCACACTAGTTAAGCTTTCTCCTCTCGAAGCTCGACCTCGGAGCTCCATTTTTCCCGAGATTTGTCTAGATTTAGCGGTCCGTCACGCCCCGTCCCGTTTTCACCGCCGTTGATCGCCCGTGCCGATCTCGTCGCCGGCACCACCGTGGTGAGCCTCTTGTTCTTATCTTCTTTCTCATTTTCTTACTTTAGATAGAGACTTGTCTGATTTTCTTACTTTAGATAGATACTTGTCTGATTTTCTTACTTTTGACACACATAATGATATATATAATGCACGTAGATGAATCGGCAATGGATGTATGGTGACAGACACACCTCCGAGTACATTAAGGGCGTGCATAATTTTCTCGAAGTGGCTGAGCCAAACAAGCAGAATGGTTTTATGTGTTGTCCATGCCCTAAATGTGGGAATACGAAGTCTTACTCTGACCGGAAAATCCTTCACACCCACTTGCTTTACAAGGGTTTCATGCCACACTATAATGTTTGGACGAGGCACGGAGAAATAGGGGTTATGATGGAAGACGACGAAGAAGAAGGGGACGGTGACAACTATGTGCCCCCTGAATACGGTGATGCTGCAACGGGGGGAGCTGCTAAAGATCAAGAGGAACCAGACGATGTGCCTGATGATGCTGCAACGGGGGAAGCTACTGAAGATCAAGAGGAACCACACGATGTGCCCGATGATGATGATCTCCGTCGGGTCATTGTCGATGCAAAGACGCAATGCAAAAGTCAAAAGGAGAAGCTGAAGTTCAATCGCATGTTAGACGATCACAAAAAAAGGGTTGTACCCCAATTGCGAAGATGGCAACACAAAGTTGGGTACCGTACTGGAATTGCTGCAGTGGAAGGCAGAGAATGCTATGTCTGACAAAGGATTTGAGAAGCTACTGAAAATATTGAAGAAGAAGCTTCCAAAGGATAACGAATTTCCCGACAGTACGTACGCAACAAAGAAGGTCGTATGCCCTCTAGGATTGGAGGTGCAGAAGATACATGCATGCCCTAATGACTGCATCCTCTACCGCGGTGCGTACAAGGATTTGAACGCATGCTCGGTATGCGGTGCATTGCGGTATAAGATCAGACGAGATCACCCTCGTGATGTTGACGGCAATCCCCGCAGGAAGAGGGTTCCTGCGAAGGTGATGTGGTATGCTCCTATAATACCACGATTGAAACGACTGTTCAGAAACAAAGAGCATGCCAAGTTGATGCGATGGCACAGTGAGGACCGTAAGAAAGACGGGAAGTTGAGAGCACCCACTGACGGGTCGCAGTGGAGAAAAATCGAGAGAGAGTACTGGGCTGAGTTTGCACGTGACCCAAGGAACATATGGTTTGGTTTAAGCGCGGATGGCATTAATCCTTCCGGGGAGCAGAGCAGTAATCACAACACCTGGCCCGTGACTCTATGTATGTATAACCTTCCTCCTTGGATGTGCATGAAGCGGAAGTTCATTATGATACCGGTTCTCATCCAAGGCCCTAAGCAACCTGGCAACGACATTGATGTGTACCTAAGGACATTAATTGAAGAACTTTTACAGCTGTGGAATGGAAATGGTGTACGTGTGTGGGATGAGCACAGACAGGAGGAATTTGACCTGCACGCGTTGCTGTTTGTAACCATCAACGATGGGCCCGCTCTCGGTAACCTTTCAGGACAGACAAACAAGGGATACCATGCATGCACACACTGTTTAGCAGACACCAAAAGTATATACCTGGACAAATGTAGGAAGAATGTGTACCTGGGCCATCGTCGATTTCTTCCGACCAACCATCAATGTCGGAAGACAGGCAAGCATTTCAAAGGCGAGGCAGATCACCGAAAGAAGCCCACCATGCGTAACGGTGATCACGTACTAGCTATGGTCAATGATTTAAAAGTAATTTTCGGAAAGGGGCCCGGCGGACTATCTGTTCCGAGTGACGTTGCGGGACACACACCCATGTGGAAGAAGAAATCTATATTTTGGGACCTACCCTACTGGAAAGACCTAGAGGTCCACTCTTCGATCGACGTGATGCACGTGATGAAGAACCTTTGCGTGAACCTGCTAGGCTTCTTGGGCGTGTATGGGAAGACAAAAGATACAGCTGAGGCACGGGAGGACATGCAATGTTTGCATGAAAAAGACGGCATGCCTCCAAAGCAGTATGAAGGTCCTGCCAGCTACGCTCTTACCAAAGAAGAGAAGGAAATCTTCTTTGAATGCCTACTTAGTATGAAGGTCCCGACTGGCTTCTCGTCGAATATAAAGGAAATAATAAATATGGCAGAGAAAAAGTTCCAGAACCTAAAGTCTCATGACTGCCACGTGATTATGACGCAACTTCTTCCGGTTGCATTGAGGGGGCTTCCACCGGAAAACGTTCGATTAGCCATTGTGAAGCTATGTGAATTCCTCAATGCAATCTCTCATAAGGTGATCGATCCAGAAATCATACCAAGGCTAAGGAGTGATGTTGTGCAATGTCTTGTCAGTTTCGAGCTGGTGTTCCCACCATCCTTCTTCAATATCATGACTCACGTCCTAGTTCATCTAGTTGACGAGATTGTCATTCTGGGCCCCGTATTTCTACACAATATGTACCCCTTTGAGAGGTTCATGGGAGTCCTAAAGAAATATGTCCGTAACCGCGCTAGGCCAGAAGGAAGCATCTCCATGGGCCATCAAACAGAGGATGTCATTGGGTTTTGTGTTGACTTCATTCCTGGACTTAAGAAGATAGGTCTCCCTGAATCGCGGTATGAGGGGAGGCTGACTGGAAAAGGCACGCTTGGAGGGGACTCAATAATATGCAGGGACGGATATTCTTGGTCTCAAGCACACTACACAGTACTAATGAACTCTACCTTGGTGACCCCGTATGTCGATGAACACAAGAACAGTCTGCACTCCAAACACCTGGAGCGGTGCGACGACTGGATTACAAGTGAACACATCAGGACTTTCAGCAGTTGGTTGGAAACACGTCTCAGAGATGAGAACACTGTTTATCCTGAACTGTACTCGTTGTCCAGGGGACCATCTTCGACTGTATTGACTTACAAAGGATACGAGATAAATGGGAATACATTTTACACGATCGCCCAAGATCAGAAGAGCACCAACCAAAACAGCGGTGTTCGCTTTGATGCAACAACCGAGAGGGGAATAGACACATATTATGGTTACATAGTGGACATATGGGAACTTGACTACGGACATGATTTTAAGGTCCCTTTGTTTAAGTGCAAATGGGTCAATCTGTCAGGAGGCGGGGTACAGGTAGACCCATAGTATGGAATGACAACAGTGGATCTGAACAATCTTGGGTACACTAACGAACCGTTCGTCCTAGCCAATGATGTGGCACAGGTTATCTATGTGAAGGACATGTCTACCAAATCGAGAAAAAGAAAAGATAAGGAAGCGAATACATCATACGATGAGCCAAAGCGCCACATAGTTCTTTCAGGAAAAAGGGACATCTTGGGAGTGGAGGGCAAGGCAGACATGTCCGAAGATTATGAAAAGTTTCATGAAATTCCTCCCGTCAAAGTCAAGGCTGACCCAAGCATCCTGATAAATGATGAAGATTATCCATGGTTACGGCGCAATAAGGAAAGGACACAAGCGAAGAAAAAGTGAAGACTTTCTCCACAACTATTATGATGATACAATGCCAACTTTCAACCTTTTCGTAGTTCATTTGAAATGTCTGTTGTAACACACAAGTTTCCGTATGAAATCCTGATACTTCAAAAGAGATTGTCCGTTTTGTACATGAAGTGCATCCAGTTTTTGCCGTAACCCTCTCAACTTTCTTGCATATGCTGTGTGGATGAAATGATGATACCATGCCAAATTCCAACCTTTTCAGAGTTCATTTCAAATGCTTTTCAATTTTAGGGTCTTATAGCTCAAAATAATCATTAAATGCATGAAAAATAACAAATGAAGTCAAAAAGGGTTGTAAATTAATGATGTGACTTTGAATGGTGCATTTTGAACACAAAAAAACTATGGAGTTCAAATAAGTTCAAAAAAAATGAAATCCCTTTGTAACAGACGAGTTTCCGTATGAAACCCTCATACTTCGAAAGAGATTGTCCGTTTTGTACACGAAGTGCATCCAGTTTTTGCCGTAACCTTCTCTACTTTCTTGCACATGCTATGTGGGTGAAATGATGATACCATGCCAACTTGGAACCTTTTCAGAGTTCATTCAAATGCTTTTCAATTTCATGGTCTTATAGCTCAAAATAATCAGTAAATGAATGAAAAATAACAAATGAAGTCAGAAAGGGTTGTAAATTTATGATGTGGCTTTGAATGGTGCATTTTGAACACAGAAAAACTATGGAGTTCAAATAAGTTAAAAAAAATGAAATCCCTTTGTAACAGACGAGTTTCCGTATGAAACCCTGATACTTCGAAAGAGATTGTCCGTTTTGTACACGAAGTGCATCCAGTTTTTGTCGTAACCCTCTCTACTTTCTTGCACATGCTATGTGGGTGAAATGATGATACCATGCCAACTTGGAACCTTTTCACATTTCATTTCAAATGCTTTTCAATTTCATTGTCTTATAGCTCAAAATAATCACTAAATGCATGAAAATAACAAATGAAGTCAGAAAGGGTTGTAAATTGATGATGTCGCTTTTAATGGTGCATTTTGAATACAGAAAACTATAGAGTTCAAATAAGTTCAAAAAATGAAATCCTTTGTAACAGATGAGTTTCCGTATGAAACCGTGATACTTCGAAAGAGATTGTCCGTTTTGTACACGAAGTGCATCCAGTTTTTGCCGTAACCCTCTCAACTTTCTCGCACATTCTATGTGGGTGAAATGATGATACCATGCCAACTTGGAACCTTTTGAGAGTTCATTTGAAATGCGTTTCAATTTCATGGTCTTATATCTCAAAATAATCAGTAAATGCATGAAAAATAACAAATGAAGTCAAAAAGGGTTGTAAGTTGATGATGTGGCTTTGAATGGTGCATTTTGAACACAGAAAAACTATGGAGTTCAAATAAGTTCAAAAAATGAAATCTCTTTGTAACAGACGAGTTTCCGTATGAAATAGTGATACTTCGAAACAGATTGTCCGTTTTGTACATGAACTGCATCCAGTTTTTGCCGTAACCCTCTCAACTTTCTCGCACATGCTATGTGGGTGAAATGATGATACCATGCCAACTTGGAACCTTTTCAGAGTTCATTTCAAATGCTTTTCAATTTCATGGTCTTATAGCTCAAAATAATCAGTAAATGCAAGAAAAATAACAAATGAAGTCAGAAAGGGTTGTAAATTGATGATGTGGCTTTGAATGGTGCATTTTGAACACAGAAAAACTATGGAGTTCAAATAAGTTGAAAAAAATGAAAGCCCTTTGTAACAGATGAGTTTCCGTATGAAACCCTGATAGTTCGAAAGAGATTGTCCGTTTTGTACACAAAGTGCATCCAGTTTTTGTCGTAACCCTCTCAACTTTCTCGCATATGCTATGTGGATGAAATGATGATACCATGCCAAATTCCAACCTTTTCAGAGTTCATTTCAAATGCTTTTCCTCATCAGGGTCTTATAGCTCAAAATAATCAGTAAATTCATGAAAAATAACATACGAAGTGAGAAAGGGATGTAAATTGATGATGTGGCTTTGAATGGTGCATTTTGAACACAGAAAAACTATGGAGTTCAAATAAGTTGAAAAAAATGAAATCCCTTTGTAACAGACGAGTTTCCGTATGAAACCCTCATACTTCGAAACAGATTGTCCGTTTTGTACACGAAGTGCATCCAGTTTTTGCCGTAACCCTCTCAGCTTTCTCGCAGATGCTATGTGGGTGAAATGATGATACCATGCCAACTTGGAACCTTTTCACAGTTCATTTCAAATGCTTTTCAATTACATGGTCTTATAGCTCAAAATAATCAGTAAATGCATGAAAAATAACAAATGAAGTCAGAAAGGGTTGTAAATTGATGATATGGCTTTGAATAGTGCATTTGAACACATAAAAACTATGGAGTTCGAATAAGTTTCAAAAATGAAATCCCTTTGTAATAGACGAGTTTCCGTATGAAACCCTGATACTTCGAAAGAGATTGTCCGTTTTGTACACGTAGTGCATCTAGTTATTGCCATAACCCTCTCAACTTTCTCGCACATGCTATGTGGGTGAAATGATGATGCCATGCCAACTTAGAACCTTTTCAGAGTTCATTTCAAATGCTTTTCAGTTTCATGGTCTTATAGCTCAAAATAATCAGTAAATGCATGAAAAATAACAAATGAAGTCAGAAAGGGTTGTAAATTGATGATGTGGCTTTGAATGGTGCATTTTGAACACATAAAAACTATGGAGTTCAAATAATTTTAAAAAATGAAATCCCTTTGTAACAGACGAGTTTCTATATGAAATCGTGATACTTCGAAAGATATTGTCCGTTTTGTACACGAAGTGCATCCAGTTTTTGTCGTAACCCTCTCAACTTTCTTGCATATGCTATGTGGATGAAATGATGATACCATGCCAAATTCCAACCTTTTAGAGTTCATTTGAAATGCTTTTCCTCATGAGGGTCTTATAGGTCAAAATAATCAGTAAATGCATGAAAAATAACATATGAAGTCAGAAAGGGATGAAAATTAATGATGTAAGTAGAAACCAAATAAAATAAAGTAAACTTTAATAAAAAAGAAGTCCGGAGTTGTAATAAGTTATTAAAAATAAAAGAGAGGCACAATGCTCACCTCCATGTTACTTAGCTTCAGGCCTTGAGGAAATAGTGTAGACTGCACAAAGCTATGTGTAGTTTTTGTCCGAAACCCTGGTAGCTCCGTGCAGTCTACACCACTTCCTCGAGGCTTGAAGCTAAGCAACGTGCAGGTGAGCATTGCACCTCTCCCTTCATCGTCTCTACACTCAGGGCTTATAAACCGCTGCGAGTGCCTCTCGCTTGGCGAGGTGGGACTAAAAAACAGCCGCAGAAAGAATCAACTAAAAAACTCTTTTACCGGTTCATCCCACGAACCGGTACTAAAAGGTGCTCGTGGGGGCCAACCTTAGAACTTGTACCAAATAAAATGCCTTTGTAACAGCCTTAGAACTCGTACTAAAGGAATCAACTAAAAAGCTTTGACAAACCTCTAGTATTATTGAAACTAAAATTATATAGAATTTATGCAACTAAAACTACCGCTATATTTTTAGCAACTAAAATTATCAAAGTATTTTCTATTCAAAACATTAGAATCAAAAAGAATTATCATAAAAGAAAATAAATAAGTAATTAGAATTTTGTTACAAACTTTAATAGCAAAAAGAATTATCATAAATGAAAATAAATAAGTAATTAGAAACAAAAAAGAAAGCAAAAAAACTGGAAAATAAAAATAAAAAAGTGCCACCTAAAGGGCCACCACGACCTGCATACGACTAGAAACCCATTACTAGGGCCAGGATGCAGGCCCGTAGTAGGCCCAATAGGCCCACAAGCACATAGAGTGATTTTAGGCCCGTAAGCCTGCAATAGAGAGGAGCTCGAAGTGGTTGGTTCGGCACGGCTTATAAACCACTCCGAGCCCCTCTCGGCTAGGGAGGTGGGACTAAACATAGCATACCAAGGCCTTTGGTCCCGGTTGGTGGCACCAACCGGGACTAAAGGGGGGCATTGGTACCGGTTGGTGCCACCAACCGGGACCAAAGGCCTTTGCTTCCCGCCCTTCGGGCTGCTGAAAAGAGACCTTTAGTCCCGGTTGGTGACACCAACCGGGACCAATGCCCCCATTAGTCCCGGTTGGTGCCACCAACCGGGACCAAAGGCCTCTGCTTCCCGCCCTTCGGGCTGCTGAAAAGAGACCTTTGCTCCCAGTTGTTGACAGCAACCGGGACTAAAGGTGGGGCTATATAAGCGGAAATTTAGAAATTTTGATCTCTCCCCCTCTCTCCATTCGATCCCGACGCCGACGCCGCCTCTGTCCCCGACGCTACCGGAGTCACTGCCGCACCCGAAGCCGTCCTCGTCGTCGCCGGCTGCCTGTGCCTCCTCCATCTGCCCGCCGACGAGCAGCCCGACCCTCCTTTGCTTCCCACGGTGAGATCCGCCGCCACTCCTCCCTCTCCTCCTCTAGATCCGGTGCCAGCCGGCTCATGCATACGTGCGTGCGCGGTGTTTTCCTGATCTCGTGCGTCGTGTCAGGCCCGAGATGAATCCATGATCCAGAAAATACGAAACACTCCCGCGGTCTCGTGCGTATACCCAATCTTTCTTTTTCTTTTTGGAAAGGAGAAACGGAAGCCCCGGCCTTCGCATCGAACTGATGCGTGCAACCATGTTATTAAAAGTATCATCGAAATAAAGTCTTAGATCCACAGCTGCAGGCTCACAATCTAGCGTACAACCAATCTGAAGAGAAGTTCTTAATTTGAGATCGATCTACACACATATTAGTGCTACAATTTCATGCTGTTTGCAATACGAGGAACACAAAGTTTCGGTTGTTAAGTATACAATCCAAGTACAAAAAGTTATTTATACTTTTACCCTATGTGGATTGAAGGAGATCTCCCACCTCTGCATCCAGAAATGCTTTAGTTTTGCAAGAAGACCAATACCATGTATTATAACTGCCGAACCCTTTACAACTATTTGTACAAAAAAAACATTCATGTCATTGGGTATATTACCACCATCTTCCTCCAACACTCGTCGATAACGCGCCGTGAGCAAAAATCTACCACTAGTCTATTTATTTAAGTATGCTGCTTATGTGAGCAAGGAGTGATTTTTTTAGAAGTTATATGTTTTAAAGTTCAAGTGCGAACTAATTTTCGTAATGAGTTTGCATTTTTTGCTAGTTGAGCTGTGTCATGGATAATAATATGAATATACTCTATGTTAGTATGCTTGCAGTGCGGATTTTGGCCAAATGATGAGAGGACGGGACCTAAGGTTTCTGACTCTTCAAATAAGTGCTTGGCTATGTAATCTGTTTGCTTTGGTACCATATCTATATCTTAGCATCCCAAGAGATCTTCTGTTGGGGACCTGATATGATGACATCTTTTATACCAAGTGTCTCTTTTTCTTTATCGAAATGTTATTTTCCTTCTTGTTTCATGAGTATGTTTTGGTTCTATCAAACATGTTTTAAGGGGACTGCTGAATTCCAACCATGTTTGATTCAAATTTCACACTCTAAATCATGAATATCTTCAAGTGGACTCTAAATCATGAAAATAAATAGCTTCAAGTGGTCTCTACCTTAGAAGTTTGATCTTGAAGCTAGAATCCATATATTAGAACTACTTTATTTTATTTATTTATAGTAAGTGCTTAGTAGTTGAACTAGTTGATTTAATAAAACTACTTTATTTTACTATATATAGAAGTAGTTTATTTTTAGCAAGAAAATTAATAGAACTAGTTTATTTTTTATATGATGCCTATCCCGCATCCTCGTCGTCGACTCGGCGGAGGACACCTCTTGCTCGAGGGGCCATGTCCGGGACTGTGCTCCGCCCGGCTGGTATTGGGAGGTGCTACCTTCCGAGGGGCGTAGGTTGGTGAGGAGCCAGCCCGTTGTTGACCCGATCCTTGTTTGGTGGCGGTCGTGTGGGACAGTGGCGGTGCCGAGGCTTCCGGATACCGCGGAGGTGATACTTCACCGTGTCAGCGAGGAGGACGAGCACGTCCATCGCTACATGGTTGCGTTGGAGGGCAGGTTCGACAATACCTGACAGGTTCTTCAGGGATCTCACTGGAGCTATCATCCTGTGATGGTTCCTTCTCTTTGGGTGTCCACCGCCCGCGACGATACCCGTCGGGCGCTACGGTTCTAGTTGTATTAGTAATGCTATATGAATGATAGTACTCGAGGAGTATTAGTGATAATATTCGACGATGTACGGACACAAGAGATGATGCAGCTTTGCTTATAATTGAATGCATGCTAATTTGAATACTACTTTATTTTACGATTTGGTTTTGCTTATTGGTCCTACCTAATACTGATGATCATGTGCTAAGACAATTAAGTAGGGTTGGTTCGATGACTATGAGGATGATGATCGTATTACTTGTTATTAATAACGAGTAGAAGTTGTATGATGATGATTAATTAGTAGGACTTGTTATTCTATATGATGATGCATGATGCGAGCATGAAGAGTTATTATATATCAGCGGATGAAATGAACATGGATTGGATTATTGAAGTGAAGGCAACATATAGATGTTCAATTCTTTCGATATATATAGTGTGTCACGATTATATTGTTGTTTAGACACATTTACCATATTAAAATAGGAAATGTCTGACGATGGATATTGGTTGTGTGAATATTGCGGCGACTCTCGGGGTATGCGCGACATGCCTCGCCTGCGAGACGATAGGTTCTTCAGCATGAAGCTTGACGAGAACGGCGATATGTGCCTCCCTTGCCGTGCAAGAAGATATGTGTTGGAGAGGCTCGGTTTCGAAGACCACGAGAGAATTGAGACGAGGAGCGCTAAGCTGAGGACTATACATGGTCACACATTTGTTATCCAAGTATTAATTCCGTTTTTCAAACAGAATTTGGGTGCCCAAAGTGGGCAGATCTTTGCAAGGCATATGGATTTCAAAAGGGAATGGAAATCACCTTTGATCTTCGTCCTGAAGATAATATGCCAGACAACATCGACATTTGGGTGGTTGTCAATGATATGCTTCCTATTTTATCTCCATGTGAGTTTCTCAACCATATTTGTCAAGTAATTTGCATTTATATTTAGAAATAGTTGGTGTAATCAACCTGTTTTCCTCTCGCAATTTACATGTCATGTGGTGTTCATCGTTTATTAAAACTTTGGCCACACGTTGCAGGTTCCTAGTTATTGGGCCATAGTTATAATTGTCTCATGTTACATGTTTTACAAACAACAACAACAACCCAAATTGTCATTTGAATGATCGTAGCACATGTGGTCGTTTTGAATGGTTTATATAATGCCCACATTGTGCGGAACTGTTTAGAGCTCAAGGTATACTATTACAAAATTGAATTTGATGTTTTAACAAGTTATACTCATATCTTGTGGACAATTACAAAATTTCTAAGTATTTTTGAAACATTAAATTATTACAAAATTTGGGTGGTTGTCGATGATATGCTTCCTGTTTTACCTCCATGTGATGTAATTTGCATTTATATTTAGAAATAGTTGGTGTTCATCCATATAGTAAATTTGTTAAATTATAATTTACATCTTGTTTTGTTGCTTCGACTGAATTACGGAAATTAATTGACACGACACACTACACGTATGGATCACATCTAACTTGGGAGGAGAAGGATGATCTTCTCCACTTTCTTGTTGCTCGTGTTCTGGCTTCTAGGGATACCTTCCCGTATCATTTTGGAATTGGCCAAAATTATTCATTTTACATGCCACTAGTGCATAGGTTGAGTCCAGATGACATTCGCCGAAATGTCTTGGTAAGAGTTTCCTAATTAAGTACGCTCCACTATTGCATAAATGGTGTTGATTACATTGCTAACTAGGTTATTATTATGTTCTTCAACAGCAACTGCCACATGATGTAGTGCCTCCGTTAATGGACCCAGAAGGTCAAATAAGAATTAGAAGCCCGCTGAGGGCTGAGTTCTATGCTCCATACTTGATTAACTTCAAATCAAGATCAAAAAGACTCCAAATTGAAGCATGGAGAGAAATAAAGAAGGTTCGCAAGCCACAAGTTGGAGACCGTTGGATCTCTGTGATTCATCATGGAGCCATAGATCTTATTCTGTTTTATGACATTATATCTAAGAGCGAGGACTAGGTCTTATGAGATACAAGTTATTCTAGTTTATATTATTACTTGACATGATCGATTAATTAGGATGCATGATGCATATGATGACTATATATATATTATGATGTTTCTCTGTTTTATTTTATGTGTATCATATGATAACTTGGTATATGATTAAGTTGATGATGAGTTGTTAGATGATCGATTAGAATACTATTGCCATTCGACGGAAATGATATGAAATGATATAGTGTAAAAAATATGCATATATGTGCATGTAACTCGTGTCTACATTTTGTAAATATGTTCGACAAAGCACGAAGGATGACCAAGCACGGAGATATATAAGAGAGGACATTTTGTAACTCTCTCTCTTATATATATATATATATATATATATATATATATATATATATATATATATATATATATATAAGAGGACACTTTTGAATCTAAGCCGTGTTAACGTTAGGCATAGCAGTAGCGTTGGTAAACCAAGCACGAAGATATATACGAGAGGACACTTTTCTCTATTAGCTAGCTAATAACAACCTAAATTAACCCCTAAACCAGCCCCTTTCAAAAAAACAAAACCTCAGCTCCAGCCACGTGATGACGCGTGGATGCCTTTTGGTCCCGGTTAGTATCACCAACCGGGACTAAAGGCCCCCCTGGCTGGCCTGGCCGCAACGGCCACGTGGAGGCCCATCTATCCCGGTTCGTGGAAGAACCGGGACTAAAGGCCAAGGACATTAGTAACAACCTTTTTGTCCCGGTTCCAAAACCGGGACATAAGGCCCTTACGAACCGGGACAAAAGGCCCTTTTTCTACTAGTGAATTGACTACTTTATGATTTATTCCTCCTTCATGTAGAAGCTAATCATGTTGCTCTTGTACACGTAGGATTAGGAAAGAAAGCCAAACCGAGTCCTAGTAGTATTAGGATACCTAGTCCTAGTCTATTTTCATAGTCCCTTGTGGACGTGTATAAAAGGCACCCTAGGGGTGTTGCTTGTAGTACCAAACCAGAAGCGAGAGAAGCAATAAAACAAGGCACGTCAAGAGCCTTTGGCAATAGATCGCGGTCGAGACAGCTTCTCCCCAAAAAGTCCGAGGCAGGTTCTTGCTCTTGAGTAAACTCCTTGCCATGTCAACGACAGTTCGATTGCGCGTTTCAGCGACCACGTTCTGCTGCAGCGTGTAAGGTGCCGTGAGGAACATTTTTATACCAATCTTCTCGCAGTAATCGTTGAATTCGTTCGACGTAAACTCTCCACCGCGATCTGTCCGTAGAGCGCGAACCTTCAACTTGTGTTCCATCTCCGTTGCAGCCTTCAGCTTCTTGAACGCTTCAAATGCTTCCATTGGTATCTAGAGCCTCAACTACCTACGATCTATGATGACGGACAACGACGATGAGTCTGTCAAGTCCGGCAATGGTGGTGCCAAGGCGAACAAGAACGATGACAAGGCGAAGAAGGGCGGCAAGTTAGCAACCAGTGGTGGAGGATGGGCGGCGCCAATGTCGAGGCACATCGCAACATCCCCATCCAGTACCCGATGCTCACCGACACCAACTATGGCGTGTGGGCGGTGAAGATGAAGATTATTCTCCGATCTCTTCGAGTGTGGGAGGCCATCATGGACGACAACGTCGATGAATAGCGCGACGTAGGTGCCATGGCCGCCATAGCCCAGTCTGTGCCAGATTCCGCGCTAATGACAATGGCGGAGTTCGAGACGGCAAGAGAGGCGTGGAACGCACTCAAGGAGATGAGGATCGGAGAAGATCGCGTCACCAACGCTCGGGCACAAGTGCTGAAGCGCCAATTTCACAAGTTGCAGATGAAGGAAACTGAATTAGTGAACGACTACGCCATGCGTCTTACTACTTTGGTTGGAGAGATCCGCGCTCTTGGTACAAAGCTCAATGAGACCGAGATTGTGGAGAAATATTTCAGTTCAGTGATTGAAAAATTCACGTACATAATCGACACGCTCGAGCAGCTTTACGACATCGACGACATGACCATAACGGAGGCGATAAGATGCTTGCAGACATGGGAAGAGAATACTCGTGGCTGTCGGAAAGGCAAAGGAGGAGATAGTGACCAACTCATGTACTCACGCGCACATTGGGAGGCCCCAAGTAGCAAAGGAAAGCGTGACTATAGCGAAGGGTCAAGCAACGCGAAGCGCGACGGACAAACCGGAAAAGGCAAAGGAAAAGGAAAGCCACAAGGTCGTGGTAAGGCGGACCAATCTAAAGGGCGAAAGCCACGAAACTTGGATTTATCCGAGGTCAAGTGCTATAACTGCAACGAGCACTACTCGAAAAAGGGCTATAGCTAATATGGACATTAATGGCGCACCATGTATGTGGTGCGCCACTGCTATATAGCAGTGGCGCACCAGATACAGGTGCACCATTATTGTCCATATTACTAATGGCACACCTTGTGTGTGGTGTGCCATTACTATCTTTGTCCTGGCCCCACACCCTTTCCTAAACATATCAGTGGTGCACCAGGGGAAGTGCGCCATTACTAGTTTTAACTAGTAATGGCGCACCACGTCCACGGTGCGCCATTACTAACAATTTTTTTAGTTTTTTTTCAAAACTACTAATGGCGCATTCTTACCAGGTGCGCCATTAGTAACCCTGGTTACCAATGGCGCATTCTTAGGTGGTGCGCCATTGATAATCAGAAGTGAAAAAAAGAGTGTCTCGTCTCCTCTCCCCTTCCCTCGTGGCTCCTCCCGATCCCATCCAGCGAAACTCCCTTGCGGGAGCCCCGGGCGCCTGGCGCCTCCCACCGCACCTGCCGCCGCCGGCTGGCCCTCCGGCCGCCTCCCTCCAGCTAGAACAGACCGAACCCCATGCTCCCCCTCGCCGTTGCGCCACCGTCCGCCTCGCACCGCGCCCTCCCCGGCCGCTCCCTGCCTCTCCCCACCGCCGCCAGGAACCCTCGATGATGGGCGACGACAAGGCCGCCGCCTCCCCCTCCGCCTCCGCTGCGCTCTCCCCCTCCGGCTGCGAGGTTTGCCCCCCTCCCTCCCTTCACGCCTCCTTCGTTCCCCATATCCGATGCCCGCGGCGACGAGTGTGTTGGTTGACTTGGCGCGGCTCGAGGGGCGACCTATGTCGTCGGGTGAGGCGAGTTTGTGTCCCCGTGGCCTAGCCGGTGTGGATGGGGGAAGATGGAAGAGAAGATGCACTACCCCTTAGTTTTCCAATTAAGATTTTCCTACATTTAAATCAAAAATGGAAGTTAGACAATAACAGGGGTTGTACATAGAAGATGTTGTAAGATCAACCATAGTTCCTACATTTTGGACACACAGCTAAAAAATGCTACTACTTACCTACTACACAAAAGGAAGAGAAATCATGTAGGTGTGTTGTTGCCTACTTCTCTCAACTTTTCCCAAATCTGATTGCCTACAAAAACATACAAGTATACTTTTTTGTCTATTCCTGATTGCCTGAAAAAATCACAAAGAAAAACTGCCTATAGAAAACAAAAGGAGTAGCCTGCTGATTCAAAAAAACGTTTGTGTGTGATTCAACGAAATGTTGCCCTTATTCAACAGTAATTTTGCCCCCAGTAAATTACTACCATTGCCCCGTGAATTAGAGATATGATCTTTTTGAAATAGAGAAGAAGAAGAAAGAGATTTTGTTGCACATGAATTAGCTTAGGGAGTTGGTTGTTTCACTAATGAAATCCTGATGTTGCCTTGATTGGTTATATTGATGTTTTTTATGGATGAACCCCAGCTGACTGCCTGATGGTAACTAGATAAATATAATTACAAACATAAAGTCTTTGTGGCTTTTTACGTGGAAATCAAATTCCTCCACGAAAGAACTTTTATGGAATGTTAGAGATTTTGGGAAAAACTGGTGTATGAGATTGCTTGCATGATATTTTGTGAGCACACAAGGTTGAATTTGTCTTTGTGGGAATTAAAGAAACAAGTAAGTTGAGAATTATTCATGGTTTATTTGTAATAAGCAAATTGTAGCAGAACTAACTATGCAATGCTTGACCATCACCCCACAACTGAAGGTTTTGATAGTGGAAACTTGGTTTGGTTTATAAAAAGAAAAAGGTTGAAATGTTGTTAGTTTATCGATATAAATTCGGTGTTGTCATGGTGGTTAAAAAAAATGATGAGTTAGTTTGGTTTATTGATTTTGAACCTAAGACCAACATCCATCTTTTTAGTAAATGTCATGCCCAAATTTTGTCGAACCGTCGTTGACATGGCAAGGAGTTTACTCACGAGCAAGAACCTCCCATGGAATTTTTGGGGAGAAGTTGTCTCGACCGCGGTCTATCTTCTCAACCGGGCTCCAATGAAGGCGGTGATCGGCAAGACTCCGTATGAAGCAATTTACGGATGTAAGCCGAATGTGTCTCATCTACGGACGTTCGGGTGCGTGGCGCATGTGAAGACGGCAGAGCCGCACCTCTCAAAGCTTGCCGATCGTAGCACCAAGATGGTGTTCAATGGATACGAGAGGAGTTCCGGCACCAAGGCATACCGCTTCTACAATCCACAAACCAAGCGTCTACGGATTTCACGCGACGTCGTGTTTGAAGAAAACAAAGCGTGGAATTGGAGCGCAACAACCAAAGATGCTCCAAACAGTAACATATTCACAAATTAATTTCCAACTAATGATGATGCAAGGGAGGATGTCCAGGTGGTTAGCAAGACGCCCAACCAAGGTGACCACATTGGTAGTGATCATCATGGTGCCGACACCAACGACAACGCGCATAGGTCGCAAGGAGATAGCGACAACGACGTGCACGACACGGGCAGAGATCTCGACGACAACATCGACAACGAGGCGCATAGTGACGACGACGATCAAGATGACGATCACGGTCACGACGACTATGCCGACGACACGGATGTCGATGACATGCCCGGGACTCAGCCATCTTCCTCAAGTGCATCAACACCGACACAATTTGTGTCACCTCTTTCGCAAGCTACAACGGACTCCTCAGGGCCTCGTCGCTACAAGATGTTGGAAATATGCCCTAGAGGCAATAATAAATTAGTTATTATTATATTTCTTTTTTCATGATAATCGTTTATTATCCATGCTATAATTGTATTGATTGGAAACACAGTGCATGTGTGGATACATAGACGAAACACTGTCCCTAGTAGGCCTCTAGTTGACTAGCTCGTTGATCAAAGATGGTCAAGGTTTCCTGACCATAGGCAAGTGTTGTCACTTGATAACGGGATCACATCATTAGCAGAATCATGTGATGGACTAGACCCAAACTAGTAGACGTAGCATATTGATCGTGTCATTTTGTTGCTACTGTTTTCTGCGTTCCAAGTATTTGTTCCTATGACCATGAGATCATATAACTCACTGACACCGGAGGAATGCTTTGTGTGTATCAAATGTCGCAACGTAACTCGGTGACTATAAAGATGCTCTACAGGTATCTCCGAAGGTGTTCGTTGAGTTAGTATGGATCGAGACTGGGATTTGTCACTCCGTGTGACGGAGAGGTATCTCGGGGCCCACTCGGTAATACAACATCACACACAAGCCTTGCAAGCAATGTGACTTAGTGTAAGTTGCGGGATCTTGTATTACGGAATGAGTAAAGAGACTTGCCGGTAAACGAGATTGAAATAGGTATGCGGATACTGACGATTGAATCTCGGGCAAGTAACATACCGAAGGACAAAGGGAATGACATACGGGATTATATGAATCATTGACACTGAGGTTCAACCGATAAGATCTTCGGAGAATATGTAGGATCCAATATGGGCATCCAGGTCCCGCTATTGGATATTGACCGAGGAGTCACTCGGGTCATGTCTACATAGTTCTCGAACCCGCAGGGTCCCCACACTTAAGGTTCGACGTTGTTTTATGCATATTTGAGTTATATGGTTGGTTACCGAATGTTGTTCGGAGTCTCGGATGAGATCCAGGACGTCATGAGGAGCTCCGGAATTGTCCGGAGGTAAAGATTGATATATAGGAAGTCCTGTTTTGGTCACCGAAAAAGTTTTGGGCTCATCGGTAGTGTACCGGGATTGCCGGGAGGGGTGCCGGGGACCATCGGGAGGGGTGTCATGCCCCAAGGGGTCTCATGGGCTATGGGAAGAGATAAACCAGCCCCTAGTGGGCTGGAATAAGTTCCCACTAAGGCCCATAAGGTTTGAGAAGGAAAAAACACAAGGTGGAAAGAGTTTCCAAGTGGGAAGGTGGAATCCTACTCCAAGTAGGATTGGAGTAGGACTCCTCCACCTCCAATTTCGGCCAAACCTTGAGGGTTTGAGGCTGCCTCTTCCCTCCCCCTCCCTCCTATATATACTGAGGTATTAGGGCTGATTTGAGACAACTTTTTCCACGGCAGCCCGACCACATACCTCCACGGTTTTTCCTCTAGATCGCGTTTCTGCGGAGCTCGGGCGGAGCCCTGTTGAGATTAGATCACCACCAACCTTCGGAACGCCGTCACGCTGCCGGAGAACTCATCTACCTCTCCGTCTCTCTTGCTGGATCAAGAAGGCCGAGATCATCGTCGAGCTGTACATGTGCTGAACGCGGAGGTGCCGTCCGTTCGGCGCTAGATCGGAACGGATCGTGGGACGGATCGCGGGACGGTTCGTGGGACGGTTCGCAGGGCGGATCGAGGGACGTGAGGACGTTCCACTACATCAACCGTGTTTCTTAACGCTTCTGCTGTGCGATCTACAAGGGTACGTAGATCGGAAATCCGCTCTCGTAGATGGACATCACCATGATAGGTCTTCGTGCGCGTAGGAAATTTTTTGTTTCCCATGCGACATTCCCCAACAGTGGTATCAGAGCTAGGTTCATGCGTAGATGTCTTCTCGAGTAGAACACAAAAGTTTTTGTGGGCGGTGATGTGTGTTTTGCTGCCCTCCTTAGTCTTTTCATGATTCCGCGGTATTGTTGGATCGAAGCGGCTCGGACCGACATTACTCGTACGCTTACGAGAGACTGGTTTTATCGCTACGAGTAACTCCATTGCTCAAAGATGACCAGCGATTGTCGGTTTCTCCAACTTTAGTTGAATCGGATTTGACCGAGGAGGTCCTTGGATGAGGTTAAATAGCAATTCATATATCTCCGTTGTGGTGTTTGCGTAAGTAAGATGCGATCCTACTAGATACCCATGGTCACCACGTAAAACATGCAACAACAATTAGAGGACGTCTAACTTGTTTTTGCAGGGTATGCTTGTGATGTGATATGGCCAACGATGTGATGTGATATATTGGATGTATGAGATGATCATGTTGTAATAGTTAATATCGACTTGCACGTCGATGGTACGGCAACCGGCAGGAGCCATAGGGTTGTCTTTAAACTAACGTTTGTGCTTGCAGATGCGTTTACTATATTGCTAGGACGTAGCTTTAGTAGTACTAGCATGAGTAGCACGACAACCCCGATGGCGACACGTGATGGAGATCATGGTGTGACGCCGATGACAAGAAGATCGTGCCAGTGCTTTGGTGATGGAGATCAAGAAGCACATGATGATGGCCATATCATGTCACTTATGAATTGCATGTGATGTTAATCCTTTATGCACCTTATCTTGCTTAGAACGACTGTAGCATTATGAGGTGATCTCTCACTAAAATTTCAAGACGAAATTGTGTTCTCCCCAACTGTGCACCGTTGCGACAGTTCTTCGTTTCGAGACACCACGTGATGATCGGGTGTGATAGACTCAACGTTCACATACAACGGGTGCAAAACAGTTGCACACGTGGAACACTCGGGTTAAGCTTGACGAGCCTAGCATGTGCAGACATGGCCTCGGAACACATGAGACCGAAAGGTCGAGCATGAATCGTATAATTGATATGATTAGCATAGAGATGCTTACCACTGAAACTATTCTCGACTCACGTGATGATCGGACTTGAGATAGTGGATTTGGACCATGTACCACTCAAATGAGTAGAGAGATGTACTTTTTGAGTGGGAGTCCTTAAGTAATATGATTAATTGAACTAATTGTCATGAACATAGTCTAATGGTCTTTGCGAATTATGATGTAGCTTGCGCTATAGCTCTACTGTTTTTAATATGTTCCTAGAGAAAATTTAGTTGAAAATTGATAGTAGCAAACATTGCGGACTGAGTCTGTAAAACTAAGGATTGTCCTCGTTGCTGCGCAGAAGGCTTATGTCCTTAATGCAGCACTCAGTGTGCTGCACCTCGAGCGTCGTCTGTGGATGTTGTGAACATCCGACATACACGTTTCTGATGACTACGCAATAGTTCGGTGCAAAATACTTAACGGCTTAGAAGCGTGGCGCCGAAGACATTTTGAAACGTCACAGAACATGAGTGATGTTCTAAAGAGATGAAATTGTGATTTCATGCTTGTGCCCTTGTTAAGAGGTATGAGACCTCCGACAAGATTCTTTGTCCATGAAGTAAAGGAGAAAAACTCAATCGTTGAGCCTGTGCTCAGATTGTCTGAGTACGACAATCACTTGAATCAAGTGGGAGTTAATCTTCCAGATGAGATAGTGATGGTTCTCCAAAGTCATTGCCACCAAGCTGTGAGAGATTCGTGATGAACTATAACATATCAAGGATAGATACAATGACCCTTGAGAGATTCGTGATGTATGACACTGCGAAAGTAGAAATCAAGAAGGAGCATCAATGGTTGATGGTTAGTAAAACCATTAACTTTCATGAAAGGCAAGGGCTAGAAGGGATACTTCGTGAAACAGCAAAACAGTTGCTGCACTAATGAAGAGACCCAAGTCTAAACCCAAACCCGAGACTAAGTGCTTCTGCTATGAGGGGAACGGTCACTGAGTCGGAGCTACCCTAGATGCTTGGTAGATAAGTAGGCTGGCAAAGTCGAAAGTAGTATATTTGATATACATGATGTTGATGTGTTGTTTACTAGTACTCCTAGTAGCGCGAGGGTATTGGATACCGGTTCAGTTGCTAAGTGATTGGTAACACGAAATGAAAGCTACGGAATAAACGGAGACTAGCTAAAGGCGAGGTGACGATACGTGTTGGAAGTGTTTCCAAGGTTGATATGATCAAACGTCGCACGCTCCCTCTATCATCGGGATTGGTGGTGAAACCCAAATAATTTTTATTTGGTGTTTGCGTTGAGCATGAACAAGATTGGACCGTGTTTGTTGCAATACGATTATTAATTTAAAAGAATAATAGTTATTCCATTTGCTTGAATAATTACCCTCAATGGTTTATTGAATCTCGATCGTAGTGTTACACATGTTCATAATATTAGTGCCAAAAGATAAAAAAGTAATAATGATAGTACCACTTAGTTGTGGCACTGCCACTTGAGTCATGTTGGTGTAAAATGCATGAAGAAGCTCCATGCTGATGGATCGTTTGGACTCACTTGATTTTGAATCACTTGAGACATGCAAAACATGCCACATGAAACAAGTAGAGTAACTTGTTGGGAGTAATGCATTTTTGATGTGTGCAGTCCAATAACTGCTAAGGCACGCAGTGGATATCATTGTGTTCTTACTTCACTGAAGATTTGAGTAGATACATGAGTATTTACTTGATGAATCACAAGTATGAAATGTTGAAAAGTTCAAAGCTATTTTAGAGTGAAGGTCGTCGTGACAAGAGGATAAACAGTCTACGATATGATCATAGAGATGAATATCCGAGTTACGAGTTTTGGTACGCAGTTAAGACAATGTGGAAATTGTTTCGCAGTTCATGCCACCTGGAACATCATAGTGTGATGATGTGTGTGACCGTCATAGCCACGCCCTATTTGATATGGTGCATACTATGATGTCTCTTATCGAATTACCACTATCGTTTATGGGTTATGCATTAGAGACAACCGCATTCACTTTAAATAGGGCACCGCGTATTTCCGTTGAGATGACACAGTATAGACTAAGGTTTAGAGAAATCTAAGCTGTCGTTTCTTGAAAGTTTGGAGCTGCGATGTGAAAAAGTTTCAGTCTGATAAGCTCGAACCCAAAGCGGATAAATGCATCTTCATAAGATATCTAAAAAAGTTGGATACATCTCCTATCTCAGATCCGGAAGCAAAGTGTTTGTTTCTAGAAACGGGTTCCTTCTTGAGGAAAGATTTCTCTCGAAAGAATTGAGTGGGAGGGTGATAGAACTTGATGAGGTTATTGAACCATCACTTCGACTAGTGTGTAGCAGGGCACATGAAGTTGTTCATGTGGCGCCTACACCAATTGAAGTGGAAGCTGATGATGGTGATCATTGAGCTTCAGATCAAGTTACTACAAACCTCGTAGGTCGACAAGGTCACGTACTACTACTGAGTGGTATGGTAACCCTGTCTTGGAGATCATGTTGTTGAACAATAATGAACCTACGAGCCGCGGAGAAGCGATGGTGGGCCCGGATTCCGACAAATGGCTGGAAGCCATGAAATCCGAGAGAGGATCCATGTATAAAACAAAGTGTAGACTTTGGAAGAACCGATTGGTGTTCATAGGACTATTGAGTAAAGATGGATCTTTAAAAGGAAGACAGACGATGATGGTGATAAGTCACTATTAAGAAAAGCTCGACTTGTCGCAAAGATGTTTCCGACAAGATCAAACAGTTGACTATGATGAGACTTTCTCACTCGTAGCGATGCTAAAAGTCTGTTAGAATTATGTTAGTAGTTGCTGCATTATTTATGAAATATTGCACATAGGATGTCAAAACATTGTTTCCTCGACAACTTCCTTGAGCAAACATTGTATGTGATACAACCAGGAGGTTTTTTCGATCCTAAAGATACTAGCAAGTATGCAAGTTCCAGCGATCCTTCAATGGACTGGTGCAAGCATCTCGGAATTGGAATATACACTTTGATGAGATGATCAAAGATTTTGGGTTTGTACAAGGTTTATGAGAAACTTGTATTTCCAAAGAAGTGAGTGGGAGCACTATAGAATTTCTGATAAGTATATGTGGTTGACATATTGTGGATCAGAAATAATGCATAATTTCTGTAAAGCATACAAGGTTGTTTGAAAGGAGTTTTCAAAGGAATACCTAGATTGCGCTACTTGAGCGTTGAGCATCAAAGATCTATGGAGATAGATCGAACGCGCTTAATAGAAGTTTCAACAAGATGCATGCCTTGACAAGTTTTTGAAATAGATCAGGAAATAAGGAGTTCTTGGTTGCGTTGTGAGGTGTGAATTAGAGTAAGACTCAAAACCTGACCCCGGCAAAATAAAGAGAATAGACGAAGGTCGTCTTCTATGCCTTGGCCGTAGAATCTGAAGTATGCCATGCTGGGTACCACACCTGATGTGTGCCTTGACTCAAAGTCTGTTGAGAGGTACAGAGAGTGATCCATGATTGAATCACTAGCAGCGGTCAAAATTTATCCTTAGTAACTGATGGACTAAGGAATTTTTCTCGATTATGGAGGTGGTTAAAAAGTTCGTCGTAAAGGGTTACGTCGATGCAAGCTTTGACACTAATCCGAATAACTATGAGTAGTGAAACGGATTCGTATAGTAGAGTAGATATTTGGAGTATTTCCGAATAGCACATAGTAGCAGCATCTATAAGATGACATAAAGATTTGTAAAGAACACACGGATCTGAAAGTTTCAGAACCATTGACTAAAACCTCTCTCACGAGCAAGACGTGATCAGACCCCATAACTATATGGGTGTTGGATTCGTTGGAATCACATGGTAATGTGAACTAGATTATTGACTCTAGTGCAAGTGGGATACTGTTGGAAATATGCCCTAGAGGCAATAATAAATTAGTTATTATTATATTTCTTTGTTCATGATAATCGTTTATTATCCATGCTATAATTGTATTATTGGAAACACAGTGCATGTGTGGATACATAGACAAAACACTGTCCCTAGTAGGCCTCTAGTTGACTAGCTCGTTGATCAAAGATGGTCAAGGTTTCCTGACCTTAGGCAAGTGTTGTCACTTGATAACGGGATCACATCATTAGCAGAATCATGTGATGGACTAGACACAAACTAATAGACGTAGCATATTGATCGTGTCATTTTGTTGCTACTGTTTTCTGCGTGTCAAGTATTTGTTGCTATGACCATGAGATCATATAACTCACTAACACAGGAGGAATCCTTTGTATGTATCAAACGTCGCAACGTAACTGGGTGACTATAAAGATGCTCTACACGTATCTCCGAAGGTGTTCGTTGAGTTAGTATGGATCGAGACTGGGATTTGTCACTCCGTGTGACGGAGAGGTATCTCGGGGCCCACTCGGTAATACAACATCACACACAAGCCTTGCAAGCAATGTGACTTAGTGTAAGTTGCGGGATCTTGTATTACGGAACGAGTAAAGAGACTTGCCGGTAAACGAGATTGAAATAGGTATGCGGATACTGACGATCGAATCTCGGGCAAGTAACATACCGAAGGACAATGGGAATGACATACGGGATTATATGAATCCTTGACACTGAGGTTCAACCGATAAGATCTTCGGAGAATATGTAGGATCCAATATGGGCATTCAGGTCCCGCTATTGGATATTGACCGAGGAGTCACTCGGGTCATGTCTACATAGTTCTCGAACCCGCAGGGTCTGCACACTTAAGGTTCGACGTTGTTTTATGCGTATTTGAGTTATATGGTTGGTTACCGAATGTTGTTCGGAGTCTCGTATGAGATCCAGGACGTCATGAGGAGCTCCGGAATGGTCCGGAGGTAAAGATTGATATATAGGAAGTCCTGTTTTGGTCACCGGAAAAGTTTCGGGCTCATCGGTAGTGTACCGGGAGTGCCGGGAGGGGTGCCGGGGACCATCGGGAGGGGTGTCACGCCCCAAGGGGTCTCATGGGCTATGGGAAGAGATAAACCAGCCCCTAGTGGGTTGGAATAAGTTCCCACTAAGGCCCATAAGGATTGAGAAGGAAAAAACACAAGGTGGAAAGAGTTTCCAAGTGGGAAGGTGGAATCCTACTCCAAGTAGGATTGGAGTAGGACTCTTCCACCTCCAATTTCGGCCAAACCTTGAGCGTTTGAGGCTGCCTCTTCCCTCCCCCTCCCTCCTATATATACTAAGGTATTAGGGCTGATTTGAGACAACTTTTGCCACGGCAGCCCGACCACATACCTCCACGGTTTTTCCTCTAGATCGCGTTTCTGCGGAGCTCGGGCGGAGCCCTGCTGAGATTAGATCACCACCAACCTCCAGAGCGCCGTCACGCTGCTGGAGAACTCATCTACCTCCGCGTCTCTCTTGCTGGATCAGGAAGGCCGAGATCATCGTCGAGTTGTACGTGTGCTGAAAGCGGAGGTGTCGTCCGTTCGGCACTAGATCGGAGCGGATCGTGGGACGGATCGCGGGACGGTTCATGGGACGGTTCGCGGGGCGGATCGAGGGACATGAGGACGTTCCACTACATCAACCGCGTTTCTTAACGCTTTGTTGTGCGATCTACAAGGATACGTAGATCGGAAATCCCCTCTCGTAGATGGACATCACCATGATAGGTCTTCGTGCGCGTAGGAATTTTTTTGTTTCCCATGCGACGTTCCCCAACACAAGACCCTCAAGAAAGTCTACAAGTACACAAAGCTAGTTACGCTCGAGTACTCTGGACTATGTCTATTCGGAGTTGAGGAGCCGGCGAACTTCGTAGAGGCGAGCAAAAGTCCTAGCTGGACGCACGTCATGGATGAGGAGATGAAGGCGATTGAGAGCAATGGCACGTGGACTTTGGTAACCCGACCTCCGAACCAAAAGGCGATTGGTTTGAAGTGGGTTTACAAGTTAAAGAAGGACACAAAGGGTGCCATTGTGAAGTAGAAGGCAAGACTCGTTGCAAAGGTCTACATACAACGTCAAGGAGTTGACTATGATGAGGTGTTTGCACCGGTTGCTCGACTCGAGACGGTGAGAGTGCTCCTAGCTTTGGCAGCATAAGAGGATTGAAAGATTCATCATATGGATGTTAAATCCACTTTCCTCAATGGTGATCTCACAGATGAAGTGTATGTGGAACAACCCCTCGGCTACGAGAAGAAAGGCAAAGAACGTAAAGTTTACAAGCTCAAGAAGGCACTTTACGGGTTGAAGCGAGCGCCAAGAGCTTGGAACTCAAAGTTAGACCGGAGTTTGGTCTCGCTCGGGTTCAAGAGATGTCCCCTCGAGCACGCAGTCTATACAAAGAAATCCAACGGCTCAAACCTGCTAGTTGGAGTTTATGTCGATGATCTGATTATCACCGGAGATAACGTACAAGAAATTGAACGTTTCAAGGCACAAATGAAGAACAAGTTTAGCATGAGTGATCTCGGATTATTCAGCTATTACTTGGGCATCGAAGTGAAGCAAAGCTCCGGAGAGATTTCCCTATGTCAATCAGCCTACACAGTCAAGTTATTGGAGAAGTGTGGCATGTCAGATTGCTACGAGACACAAGTTCCAATGGACCAACATCACAAGTTGAGCAAGCGTAGCTCAAATTCGCTGGTGGACACCACAATGTATCGAAGCGTTGTGGGCAGCCTAAGATACTTGGTGCATACCCGACCTGACTTGGCTTATTTAGTCGGGATCGTGAGTCGTTTCATGGAGAATCCGACAACCAAACGCATGAGAGCGGTCAATCAAATCCTACGCTATGTGAAAAGCACAATTAATCTTGGCTGCACGTACAGAAAGGGAAAGGAAGGATTGGTCCTTCGTGGATATTCAGATAGCGACATAGCAGGTGAAGTTGATGACCGGAAGAGCACAACGAGAATGGTTTTCTACCTTGGTCCGAATCCTATTAGCTGGAATTCTCAGAAACAAAAGGTGGTGGCACTGTCTTCATGCGAGGCAGAATACATAGCGGCAAGCACGGCGGCTTGTCAAGTAGTGTGGCTGAGAAGACTCCTAGATATTCTTGTGAAGCGGGAGGTGCAGAAGGTGTCATTGAAGATTGACAACCAAGGTGCAATTTCATTATGCAAAAATCCGGTTCATCACGAAAGGAGCAAGCACATAGATACCCGGTTCCACCACATCTAGGAGTGCATTGAAGAAGGGATGATCGATGTTCAGCACATGAATACGAAGGATCAGCTTGCCGATATTCTGACCAAGTCCCTCGGTCGGCAGAAGTTCATCGAGATGAGGAAGAAGTCCGGAGTGCAAGAAATGAAGTCAAGCACCAAGATTAAGGAGGTGAATGTAGAAGTTAATCATATTGCTCATGTACACATAGGATTAGGAAAGAAAGTCAAACCGAGTCCTAGTAGTATTATGATACCTAGTCCCAGTCTATTTCCATAGTCCCTTGTGGACGTGTATAAAAGGCACCCTAGGGGTGTTGCTTGTAGTATTAATACTAGAAGCGAGAGAAGCAATAAAATAAGGCACTGTTGGGGAACGTTGCATGGGAAACAAAAAATTTCCTACGCAGATGAAGACCTATCATGGTGATGTTCATCTACGAGAGGGAGATTGGATGTACATATCCTTATAGATTGCTAAGTGGGAAGCATTAAGAAACGCAGTTGATGTAGTGGAACATCTTCGTGATTCAAATCACCGTCATCCCACGATCCGTTTCGATCTAGCGCCGAACGGACGACACCTTCGCGTTCAGCACACGTACAACTCAATGACGATCTCCGCCTTCTTGATCCAGCAAGAGAGACGGGGAAGTAGATGAGTTCTCCGGCAGCGTGACGGCGCGCCGGTGATGGTGATGATCTATTCCTGCACGGCTCCGCCCGAGCTCCGCAAAAAATTGATCTAGAGAAAGAACTACGAAGTAGAGGTTTAGGGTTGCACGTGGCAAAGTTGTGTCTCAAAACCCCTAAAACCTCTAGTATATATAGGAGGAGGGGAGGGGCTAGCCTTGGGGCTCAAGAGAGCTCCAAGGGCGCCGGCCGAGAGAGGAGGAGGAGGACTCCAACTCCAATTCGGTTTGGGAGGAGGAGTCCCCTCCTTCCTTCCCACCTCTTTTTTTTCCTTTTGATTTTTTCTTTCTAGCCCACATAACCCACTTGGGCTGGCCTCACCAGCCCAGTAAGGGCTGGTGCGCCACCATTGGGCTATTGGGTTTTCTCCCGGGTGGGTGGACCCCACTCGGTAAAGACCCGAAACCCATTTGTCACTCCCGGTACACTGCCGGTATTGCTCGAAATCTTTCCGGAGGCCAAATGAAACAATCCTATATATCAATCTTCGTTTCCGGACCAATCCGGAAACCCTCGTGACGTCCGTGATCTTATCCGGGAATCCGAACAATCTTCGTCACCAACACTTATAACTCAACTATACCGAAACGTCAACGAAGTGGAAGACTACGCCATCTTCTTCGAGCGCACCGTCCCCATGCTCGGCATTGCCATCGTGGCGTCCCACGGCCGGATGCTGCTGGGACACGACGGGGTTCGCTGCTTCGTGTGCGACCCGGCCGCGAACCGCTGGCTCTCGCTCCCGCCGCTCACCGCCGCGCTGGCCTTGGTCACCAGACCCGGCTTCCACTACGATGACGCGAACGCCGGGCCGCTTGCCTTCACCGTCGTTGTCCTCGCCTTGCGCGGGCACGGATGCATGCTCGTGGAGACCTTCATGTCCGCAACCGGCAAGTGGGAAACAAGGGAGCTCATCACGAGCGCGGCTGTGGCTGTCACCATGTCGCCCGGCGCCGTATCCCCCGGCATTCACGTCCGCGCGTCTTTCTACTGGCTGGGCTTGAGCGGAGGCCACATCCTCCGCTACGACATCTCTCGCGGACGCGCCTCGGTGGTGCGCGAGCCGCCGGACCCGGACTGGTCAAAGGGCAGGGTGGGGCGGTCGCTGGGGTCCGTCGGCGGCCGGCTCCGGCTATGCGCGTTCGACATCCGCGCCAAGAATAACATGCATCCGTGGGACGACATGGATGGAGGGCGTGCTTGGCGCGTGGGTGATGGAAGACGACGACCCCGTGCCAACGGCCCCGCCGCCCTGGGTGCGCACTGACGAGACGGTGGTGTGGAACAAGTGGATGCATCACACCGACACGGCGTTGCTGCACGCCCACGGGGCTGCGGTGGACTACGCCGGCGCGTGCGGCGAGTTCGTCGTGGTCGAGAAGCACCGTCGCCTCAACCGGGTCGACCTCGAGAGCGGAGACATGGTGGACCTCGCCGGCCTCCAAATTGGCAATCGACAACTCCGTGTGCTCTACTGCTCTACCGCCGGTTCCATGTGTTCCCTTTCTTCAAGTGAAAGGCTCCTCCACGCTTCAGTAAGTTGAAAACCTGCGTTGGCTCGTCTTTGATTTGTTTCCTATTTATAATTCATTTTGGTTACTAGCAGATGAAGCTGCAGAGTTGTGGGTCCAAAGAAGCCACGCTGAGCTCACAGACATGCAGTTTGAATTTCTCTTTTCCATCTCCACGAACAAATATTGTTACAGCAAAGGCCTGCCATTTTACATCGAACACCCTAAAATATTTACTTTCTCACAAAGAAGGCCAAAATTCCGACAAGTCATGGGAATTTTAGTTGAAAATTTCGGCAGCATAACGCTACACCGGCGCTAGAACCGCTCCGCGGCCATGTCTTTCATTTCGTAGTATTCCCTCCGTAAACTAATATAAAAACATTTAAAATACTACTTTAATTAGTGATCTAGACGCTCTTATATTAGTTAGTATTTCACATGCGACAAAAACACTACATGCCAACTGTTTTTCTTTTTGGAACACTGCCCAATGTTAGTAATGATCACTCAAAGTTTCTACATAGTCCGAAGGCTCCAAGAACGAGATATATCGACATGGCGTACGTACAACTGTTATTCATAGGTAATCAAAAAAATCAATCCACGTTTCATTATGTTCATTTGTTGTTCATAATATGCAAATTCTTGCTTTCTTGGATTAATTAGATATATGTTGATAATTATTGGCACTTGGCAGAGCAGATTCATGATTCAGGTCGGTGTCAAATGAAATGCACTAACATGAGGATTATCAGAACACAAAAGGCTTTTTTTCTCTCCAAGGAACATGGCGGATTCAAGGTTTGTATTTATTTATTATTTGTTTGTCGACTGCCTCCATTTATGGATTTCTGCTACACATACATAACTTCATGCAACTAAGTTCGAGGTTAGCAAGGCTTGATTGGTTAAATTGTTTTCAGTATTAGGCCAAGCTACACACCTAAAGATAAATTGTGTGTTCTAGGTGTTAGGTTGATCTCTTTCCCCAATGGGCCCAACGGCTTATTGGACGTTGACTCACGCCCTGATCGGGGGCGTCCAGCCCAAGTAAGGCTGGTGGACCCCTGTCGCGCAGTGCTATAAAGAGGAGGTGGGGATCATGGCACAAGAAACGAGGTTCGCCGCCGTCACTGGTTCCCCACTCTCTAACACTAATCCGATCCAGAGGATAGCACTGAAGCGATGGGAAGTCCATCACCGCCACTACCGGATCTCTCTCTTTCCCCACCGTCGTCACCACCTCACGATGGACGACCGGAGGGAGCTCATCGAGTTCATCATAAGGTAACATACCTCTACTCTCATCGAACACATCTAGCCTTGTCGATCCACGGGATCTATCACTAGGTACCAATGCAATGAGCAAGCCTAGAGTTTCTTCAATCAGAAATCAGGAATAGAGTGTATGTTATTATAACGAGTTAATATCTAACTGAAATCTCATGAAAAATAACATCTCAATGGCAATACATATTGATGATAGACCCGCACGACCACCTGTTGTACTCCAATTATGAAAACTGTTAATTACATGGGTTGGATCTGTTGATAATTGTTGGAAGACCAGATTCAGAATTCGGGATATTTGTATATATATAGAAGAAAGATGCAAGCAGTACTGAAATGAGAGAATGCCAATAGTGTACCCCTTTATCCTTCAAACGAGTGCAGCTTCAGCTGGAGACGGTTGGCCATGTGATGAAGGTTGAGGATGATCTGAAGCTCTTTAGTGTGGACTAGCACCGGAAGAGCTGGGTGTGGATGGATGCGAAGATGAACTACCTGTCGAGGAAGCGTATCAAGATTGCAAAGATATGTTCTGAAAAATAGGCAAGATTGCATAGATATGTTTTAAAAAATAGGCTCAGGTTGTTATTGATGGTGCTGCTGCTGAGAGCCGTTGGTAACATTTAGTATAAGCAAACTTAAGAAAGTAAGCAAGACAAGTAAAATTTCCAAAGCAATGTGAAGACAGAATATACAATGCCCATTCACATACACTATTTATAATAATTTAGTGTAACTTTCTTTGGCTAACAGCAAAATAAAAGTAGTTAGGCTAACTTTCTTTGGCTACTGACGGCAAAATAATAGTAGTTCGGCTAACTTTCTTTGACTGACAGCAAAATAATAGTAGTTCAGCTAAATTTCTTTGGCTGCTGACAGCAAAATAATAGTAGTTCGGCTAACTTTCTTTAGCTGACAGCAAAAGGCAAAATAATAGTAGTTCAGCTAACTTTCTTTGGCTGACAGTAAAATAATGTTTTGGAGCAACAGTGAGCAGATTCCCGCACTAACAGAAAAAAGAGCTTTGATCCATTTAATGAAATTCCATTAGTCCCGGTTCACTCACCAACCGACCCATGGGGGCATAGGTCCCGGTTCGTGAGGCCAGGGTGCCGGCCGGGCCTCGTGGGCCATTGGTCCCGGTTCGTAAGACCCCTTTGGTCCCGGTTCCAAACATGAACCGGGACCGATGTGCCTCGCTTCTCGCCCACAACCATTAGTCCCGGTTTGTGGCTGTAACCGGGACCAAATATTGAACTTTAGTCTCGGTTCCAGCTACAAACCAGGACAAATGGTTGGCCTATATATACCCCATGCCCGCGAGCAGAGCAGTGCACTGTTCTGTTTTTTTGGCCGGCTGTGGGAGAGCTTTATGGTGCTCTAGCTCACCTCCTATGTACATGAGGTGTTTGATGAAATGCCCGAGCCACACTTAAGCTTTCTCCTCTCGAATCTCCTTGTCCAAGCTCAATTTTCCTCAAATTTTGTGTAGCTTTGGCGGTCCGTCCTGTCCCGTCCCCATCCTCACCGTCGTCGATCGCCCGCGCCCACCTCGGCGCCGTCACCACAGTGATTAGTCTCTTCTTCTTATCTTTTCTCTAAAAGAAAAAAGTTCTTCTATGATTTAGATAGATACTTCTGTAATTTTCTTACTTTTATTATCGTTTGTTATTATATAGTGCAATAGTTTTCGTATCCGCCTCTGTCGGCCCTCGTCCTGTCTATGATTCGGATGTGGTATATATTATCTTTTGTAACTATTTGTTTTATGCCGACCAACATGACATAGATTTTTAATCTAGGAGGTATATGAACCGGAATTCCAACCGACATAGAAATTCTTGCCGAGAAGTTAAATTTGATTAAAAAAATAAAACAATTACTTGAAAGAAAAATTACAAAGAGTTGAAGAGGAGAAGATGATATTGGAGTTGGATGTTGCCGATGTGCTTGACGATCACAAAATCAAGATGGATGCAATGCACTTGAAGATTAGAAAATATGCTATTCATACCGAGGCTTGGTAGCATTATGCTGTTGGATCAATTGGTACCTTAGTTGTGGTTATGATCGCAACTGTTGTTGCATTTAAATTTTATAGTTTCAATGTATATTCTAATTAGATGCTTTAGAAAGCTATATGTTGTTCAATAATGAGAACTATATATGAATGTTATGTATTTATTTTGGTCACTACTGTACTTTGGCTTTAATGTGATGATGAATTTTTATTAATTTGGTCACTTTTCTATTCATGATATGTTGTAATGTTTTTTAATACACTTTATTATATAACGCACACAGATGAACCAGCAATGGATGTACGGTGACCGACGCACCTTCGAGTATATTAAAGGCCTGCATAATTTTTTCGAAGCGACCAAGGCAAACAAGTAGAATGGTTTTATGCATTGTCCATGTACTGTCTGTGGGATTACGAAGGCACGGTTTTCTTAGAAACGAAAACCTAGGTACGACTGTAAGTCTGCATGCATGGTGCTAGACTCTGCCATCAACAAATAACATAGCATGAGCTGACAATTTATTTCATTTGCATTATTTCCCAGCATAAGATTTGAACAACAGGGAAGCTCGGCCGGTACAAGAAAACTTCACACCACAAGATTAAGAAATGAATGGACTCATTGACTTTATTCCCTAGTATATGAAGTGTACAAATGGAGACAACTCAATTCATACCACATTCAGAAAAATTGATGTGGAAGATTGTATCGTGTGATGTAGCCGGGCAGGCTGCTGATGTACTTGTCGTGTGTTTGGCTTAAGAGGATGTGTGTGTGTGGAGGAGGGGGAGGGTGTCGTCGTTTTCTCACGACAAATACCATAGATAGGCTTATCGAGGGTGGTTGGGACCGAAAGGACACCGGCGGGCTTCGGGAACGGGATTGGTAACTAGCGAGCAAGACACATGATGTACCCAGGTTCGGAGCTCTTCGTGGGAGATAATACCCCTAGTCCTGCCGGAGTGGTTGATGAACCAGAGTGTTTACAATATGCTCCTTGAGTTGTTCGACGAAAGAGGAAGAAGGAGAAGCCGGCTCAAGTTCTACCTCTCCTTTGTGATGTGTGTGGGTGCAAGAATGACCGGCCCTCTGCATGGAGGGGGGCCGGGGAGTTTTATAGTCGAACCCACCCGCCTACAAAATGGATATAAGTACATAATGGGGGGCCTAGCTCGCAACCTCTCACACCGACCAGGGGGGCCACTATGGTTTAGTCTTGTCGCTTGAGGGGCCCGCCTGCTGCGAGGTCCCATGTGGCTCTGGGACCCGTCGGCCAGCCTATGGGGTTGACGCATGCTTCCCACGCATGACGCGTGCTGTACGTCAGGCGTCGTCTTATGGGACCCGGCGCCAGTCAACGGTACGACCGTCTCCACATTAGCCACGTCGGACCAGGTAATGGAGTGGGCGCTGGTGCGCGTGTACTGTGCATGGTTGGCGGATCGGAGCCGGCGTCGGTCAGCGGTACGGCCGCTGACACTGTAGCCATGCGTGCGCTTCTCCATCGTACCCGTGCTAAGGTACCTTTACCTTTAATCGAAGGCCCCATCACATCCTAGGGATTGATGCGACAAGTGCCCTTCAGCCGGCTGGCGGCTTGGCCAGCCGGCCAGAGAGTAGACGGCTACACTCCTAGCCGACAAGTACTTCGTGGCCGGCCAGGAGGAGCCGACAGTTGAAGATGTTGTTGCTCCTTTCTATACCAAAGTATAGAGGAGTAGGATTGATGAGCCTACCCCGAGGTTATCCCCCCGTCAGTAGTCCCCTGATACGTCCATTTTGCATCATGCTTTTATGTTGATATTTATCGCTTTATGGGCTGTTATTGCACTTCACGGTACAATACTTATGCCTTTTCTCTCTTATTTTACAAGGTTTACATGAAGAGGAAGAATGCCAGCACGTGGAATTCTGGTCTGAAAAAGGAGCAAGTTTGAGATACCTATTCTGCGCAACTCCAAAAGCCGTGAAAATCAACGAGGAATTATTTTGGAATTTATAAAAATACTGGACGGAAGAAGTACCAGAAGGGAGCCACCAGGAGGCCACAAGCTTGCCAGGCACGACCCACCCCCTAGCCACGCCTAGGTGGCTTGTGGGCCCCCTGTTGCCTCTCTGGCTCCCATCTTTTGCTATAAGAAGGGTTTCGTTCCAGAAAAAATCAGGAGGAGGCTTTCGGGAGGAATCGCCGCCGCCACGAGGTGGAACTTCAGCACAACCAATCTAGAGCTCCGGCAGGGTCGTCCTGCCGGGGAAACTTCCCTCCCGAAGGGGGAAATCATCGCCATCGCATCACCAACACTCCTCTCATCAGAGGGGACTCATCACCATCAACATCTTCATCAGCACCATCTCATCTCCAAACCCTAGTTCATCTCTTGTAACCAATCTCCGTCTCGCGACTCCTATTGGTACTTGTAAGGTTGCTAGTAGTGTTAATTACTCTTTGTAGTTGATGCTAGTTGGATTACTTGGTGGAAGATTATATGTTCAGATCCTTGATGCTATTCAATACCTCTCTGGTCATGAACATAATTATGCTTTGTGAGTAGTCACTTTTTTTTCTGATGACATGGCATAAGTCTTGCTATAAGTAGTCATGTGAATTTGGTATTCGTTCGATATTTTGATGCGTTGGATGTTGTTTTTCCTCTAGTGGTGTTATGTGAACGTCGACTACATAACACTTCACCATTATTTGGGCCTAGAGGAAGGCATTGGGAAGTAATAAGTAGATGATGGATTGCTAGAGTGACAGAAGCTTAAACCCTAGTTTATGCGTTGCTTCGTAAGGGGCTGATTTGGATCCACTAGTTTAATGTTATGGTTAGACTTTGTCTTAATTCTTCTTTCGTAGTTGCGGATGCTTGTGAGAGGGGTTAATCATAAGTGGGATGTTTGTCCAAGTAAGGGCAGCACCCAAGCATTGGTCCACCCACATATCAAACTATCAAAGTAGCGAACGTGAATCATATGAACATGATGAAAACTAGCTTGACAGAAATTCCCATGTGTCCTCGGGAGCGTTTCTCCTCTTATAAGAGTTTGTCCAGGCTTGTCCCTTGCTACAAAAGGGATTGGGCCACTTTGCTGCACCTTTGTTACTTTTGTTACTTGCTAGTTGCTACGAATCATCTTGTCACACAACTATCTGTTACCGATAATTTCAGTGCTTGCAGATAATACCTTGCTGAAAACCACTTGTCAGTTCCTTCTGCTCCTCGTTGGGTTCGACACTCTTACTTATCGAAAGGACTACGATAGATCCTCTACACTTGTGGGTCATTAGGACTCTTTTCTGGCACCGTTGCCGGGGAGTGAAGCGCCTTTGGTAAGTGGAATTTGGTAAGGAAACATTTATATAGTGTGCTGAAATTTATTGTCACTTGTCACTATGGAAACTAATTCTTTGAGGAGCTTGTTCGGGGTATCTTCACCTCGAACGGAAGCACAAGGAGTTGCTCCTCAACCTGCTGCACCTACTGAAAATATTTGTTATGAAATTCATTCGGGTATGCTAGAGAAATTTTGGCTAATCCTTTTACACGAGATGGAACATCACATCCCGACTTGCATCTAATCTATGTAGATGAAGTTTGTGGTTTATTTAAGCTTGCAGGTTTGCCCGAGGATGAGGTCAAGAAGAAGGTATTTCCCTTATCTTTGGGGGATAAAGCATTGACATGGTATAGGCTATGTGATGATAGTGGATCATGGAACTACAACCGATTGAAATTGGAATTTCATCAAAAGTTTTATCCTATGCATTTGGTACATCGTGATCGTAATTATATCTATAATTTTTGGCCTCGTGATAGAGAAAGTATCGGTCAAGCTTGGGGGAGGCTTAAATCAATGTTATATTCATGCCCCAACCATGCGCTCTCGAGAGAAATTATTATTCAGAACTTTTATGCTCGGCTTTCTCATGATAATCGCACCATGCTTGACACTTATTGTACCGGTTCTTTTATGAAGAGAGATATTGACTTCAAATGGAATTTATTGGAAATAATTAAACGCAACTCTGAAGATTGGGAGTTTGATGAAGGTAAGGAGTTAGGTATGAATCTTAAGTTCGATTGCGTTAAATCCTTTGTTGAGACAAATACTTTTTGTGACTTTAGCGCTAATTATGGACTTGACTCTGAGATAGTAGCTTCATTGTGTGAATCATTTACTGCTCATATTGATCTCCCTAAAGAGAAGTGGTTTAAATATCATCCTCCCTTAGAAGTCAATGTAGTTAAACCCAATCAAGTTGAAGAGAAAATCATTGCTTATAATGATCCTATTGTTCCTAGTGCTTACATTGAGAGACCACCTTTCCGTGTTAGAATAAAGGATCGTTCTAAAGCTTCAACTGTGATATGTAGGGGCTACATTAGAACACCTACACCCCCTGAGCAAATTAGAGTTGAACCTGGCATTGCTATTATCAAAGACCTCCTGTACGACAATGTTGATGGCCATGATATTCACTTGTGTGAAGATGCTTCTAGAATTGCTAAACCTCATGCTAGAGACATGTTGGGGAACGTCGCATGGGAAACAAAAATTTTCCTACGCGCACGAAGACCTATCATGGTGATGTCCATCTACGAGAGGGGATGAGTGATCTACGTACCCTTGTAGATCGTACAGCAGAAGCGTTAGAGAACGCGGTTGATGTAGTGGAACGTCCTCACGTCCCTCGATCCGCCCCGCGAACAATCCCGCGATCAGTCCCACGATCTAGTACCGAACGGACGACACCTCCGCGCTCAGCACACGTACAGCTCGACGATGATCTCGGCCTTCTTGATCCAGCAAGAGAGACGGAGAGGTAGAAGAGTTCTCCGGCAGCGTGACGGCGCTCCGGAGGTTGGTGATGATCTCGTCTCAGCAGGGCTCCGCCCGAGCTCCGTAGAAACACGATCTAGAGGAAAAACTATGGAGGTATGTGGTCGGGCAGCCGTGAGAAAGTCGTCTCAAATATGCCCTAAAAGCCCCATATATATAGGAGGAGGGAGGGGGACCTTGCCTTGGGGTCCAAGGGACTCCCAAGGGGTCGGCCGAGCCAAGGGGGGGAGGACTCCCCCCCCCCCAAACCGAGTTGGACTTGGTTTGGTGGGAGGAGTCCCCCTCCCTTCCCACTTCTTCCCTCTTTTTTTTCTTTTCCTTTGATTTTCTTTTCTTGGCGCATAGGCCCCTTTGTGGCTGTCCCACCAGCCCACTAAGGGCTGGTGTGTCTCCCCAAATCCTATGGGCTTCCCCGGGGTGGGTTGCCCCCCCGGTGAACTCCCGGAACCCATTCGTCATTCCCGGTACATTCCCGGTAACTCCGAAAACCTTCCGGTAATCAAATGAGGTCATCCTATATATCAATCTTCGTTTACGGACCATTCTGGAAACCCTCGTGACGTCCGTGATCTCATCCGGGACTCCGAACAACATTCGGTAACCAACCATATAACTCAAATACGCATAAAACAACGTCGAACCTTAAGTGTGCAGACCCTGCGGGTTCGAGAACTATGTAGACATGACCCGAGAGACTCCTCGGTCAATATCCAATAGTGGGACCTGGATGCCCATATTGGATCCTACATATTCTACGAAGATCTTATCGTTTGAACCTTAGTGCCAAGGATTCGTATAATCCCGTATGTCATTCCCTTTGTCCTTCGGTATGTTACTTGCCCGAGATTCGATCGTCGGTATCCGCATACCTATTTCAATCTCGTTTACCGGCAAGTCTCTTTACTCGTTCCGTAATACAAGATCCCGCAACTTACACTAAGTTACATTGCTTGCAAGGCTTGTGTGTGATTTTGTATTACCGAGTGGGCCCCGAGATACCTCTCCGTCATATGGAGTGACAAATCCCAGTCTTGATCCATACTAACTCAACTAACACCTTCGGAGATACCTGTAGAGCATCTTTATAGTCACCCAGTTACGTTGCGACGTTTGATACACACAAAGCATTCCTCCGGTGTCAGTGAGTTATATGATCTCATGGTCATAGGAATAAATACTTGACACGCAGAAAACAGTAGCAACAAAATGACACGATCAACATGCTACGTCTATTAGTTTGGGTCTAGTCCATCACGTGATTCTCCTAATGACGTGATCCAGTTATCAAGCAACAACACCTTGTTCATAATCAGAAGACACTGACTATCATCGATCAACTGGCTAGCCAACTAGAGGCATGCTAGGGACGGTGTTTTGTCTATGTATCCACACATGTAAATGAGTCTTCATTCAATACAATTATAGCATGGATAATAAACTATTATCTTGATACAGGAATTATAATAATAACTATACATTTATTATTGCCTCTAGGGCATAATTCCAACAGTCTCCCACTTGCACTAGAGTCAATAATCTAGCCCTCACATCACTATGTGAATTACATTGTAATAAATCTAACACCCATACAGTTCTGGTGTCGATCATGTTTTGGCCGTGGAAGAGGTTTAGTCAGCGGGTCTGCTACATTCAGATCCGTGTGCACTTTGCATATATTTACGTCCTCCTCCTCGACGTAGTCGCGGATGAGGTTGAAGCGTCGTTTGATGTGTCTGGTCTTCTTGTGAAACCTTGGTTCCTTTGCTAAGGCAATGGCACCAGTGTTGTCACAGAACAAGGTTATTGGATCTAGTGCACTTGGCACCACTCCAAGATCCGTCATGAACTGCTTCATCCAGACACCCTCCTTAGCCGCCTCCGAGGCAGCCATGTACTCTGCTTCACCTGTAGAATCTGCTATGAAGCTTTGCTTGGAACTGCACCAGCTTACTGCACCCCCATTAAGAATAAATACGTATCCGGTTTGCGACTTAGAGTCGTCTGGATCTGTGTCAAAGCTTGCATCGACGCAACCTTTTACGGCGAGCTCTTCGTCACCTCCATACACGAGAAACATCTCCTTAGTCCTTTTCAGGTACTTCAGGATATTCTTGACCGCCGTCCAGTGATCCACTCCTGGATTACTCTGGAACCTACCTGCCATACTTATGGCCAGGCTAACATCCGGTCTAGTGCACAGCATTGCATACATGATAGAGCCTATGGCTGAAGCATAGGGGACGGAGCACATATGCTCTCTATCTTCATCAGTTGCTGGGCACTGAGTCTTACTCAATCTCGTACCTTGTAACACTGGCAAGAACCCTTTCTTGGACTGTTCCATTTTGAACCTCTTCAAAACTTTATCAAGGTATGTGCTTTGTTAAAGTCCTATCACGCGTTTTGATCTATCCCTATAGATCTTAATGCCTAGAATGTAAGCAGCTTCTCCTAGGTCCTTCATAGAGAAACTTTTATTCAAGTAACCTTTTATGCTCTCCAAAAGCTCTACGTTGTTTCCAATCAGTAATATGTCATCCACATATAATATTAGAAACGCCACAGAGCTCCCACTCACTTTCTTGTAAATACAAGATTCTCCAACCACTTGTATAAACCCAAATGCTTTGATCACCTCATCAAAGCGTTTGTTCCAACTCCGAGATGCTTGCACCAGTCCATAAATGGATCGCTGGAGCTTGCATACCTTGTCAGCATTTTTAGGATCGACAAAACCTTCGGGTTGCATCATATACAACTCTTCCTTAAGGAAACCGTTAAGGAACGCCGTTTTGACATCCATCTGCCAGATTTCATAATCGAAAAATGCAGCTATTGCTAACATGATTCTGACGGACTTAAGCATCGCTACGGGTGAGAAGGTCTCATAGTAGTCAACTCCTGGAACTTGTGAAAAACCCTTTGCCACAAGTCGAGCTTTATAAACGGTCACATTACCGTCAGCGTCCGTCTTCTTCTTAAAAATCTATTTGTTCTGAATAGCCTTGCGGCCCTCAGGTAGTATCTCCAAAGTCCACACTTTGTTCTCATACATGGATCCTATCTCGGATTTCATGGCTTCTAGCCATTTGTTGGAATCTGGGCCCACCATTGCTTCTTCATAATTTGCAGGTTCATTGTTGTCTAACAACATGATTGATAAGACGGGATTACCGTACCACTCTGGAGCAGCGCGTGATCTCGTCGACCTGCGTGGTTCAACAGAAACTTGAACTGGAGTTTCATGATCATCATCATTAACTTCCTCCTCAACCGGCGTCGCAATGACAGAGGTTTCCCCTTGCCCTGCGCCACCATCCAGAGGGATGAGAGGTTCGACAACCTCGTCAAGTTCTATCTTCCTCCCACTCAATTCTCTCGAGAGAAACTCCTTCTCGAGAAAAGTTCCGTTCTTAGCAACAAACACTTTGCCCTCGGATTTGAGATAGAAGGTGTACCCAACTGTCTCTTTTGGGTAACCTATGAAGACGCATTTTTCCGCTTTGGGTTCCAGCTTTTCAGGCTGAAGCTTTTTGACATAAGCATCACATCCCCAAACTTTAAGAAACGACAACTTTGGTCTTTTGCCATACCACAGTTCGTATGGTGTCGTCTCAACGGATTTCGATGGTGCCCTATTTAAAGTGAATGCAGCTGTTTCCAATGCATAACCCCAAAATGATAACGGCAAATCAGTAAGAGACATCATAGATCGCACCATCTCTAACAAAGTACGATTATGACGTTCGGACACACCATTACGCTGTGGTGTTCCAGGCGGTGTTAACTGCGAAACAATTCCACATTGTCTTAAGTGAGCACCAAACTCGAAACTCAGATACTCACCCCCACGATCAGACCGTAGGAACTTGATCTTCTTGTTACAATGATTTTCCACTTCACTCTGAAATTGCTTGAACTTTTCAAATGTTTCAGACTTGTGCTTCATCAAGTAGACATAACCATATCTACTTAAATCGTCAGTGAAGGTGAGAAAATAACGATATCCGCCGCGTGCCTCCACGCTCATTGGACCACACACATCGGTATGTATGATTTCCAACAAGTCACTTGCACGCTCCATTGTTCCGGAGAACGGAGTCTTAGTCATCTTGCCCATAAGGCATGGTTCGCACGTGTCAAGTGAATCGAAGTCAAGTGACTCCAAAAGTCCATCAGCATGGAGTTTCTTCATGCGCTTTACACCAATATGACCCAAGCGGCAGTGCCACAAAAATATGGCGCTATCATTGTCTACTCTAACTCTTTTGGTCTCAATGTTATGTATATGCGTATCGCTATCAAGATTCAATATGAACAATCCTCTCACATTCGATGCATGACCATAAAAGATGTTACTCATAGAAATAGAACAACCATTATTCTCAGACTTAAAAGAGTAACCGTCTCGCAATAAACAAGATCCAGATATAATGTTCATGCTCAACGCAGGCACTAAATAACAATGATTTAAGTTCATCACTAATCCCGATGGTAGCTGAAGTGACACTTTGCCGACGGCGATTGCATCAACCTTGGAACCGTTTCCTACGCGCATCGTCACTTCGTCTTTCGCCAACCTTCGTCTATTCCGCAGTTCCTGCTTTGAGTTGCAAATGTGAGGAACAGAACCGGTATCAAATACCCAGGCACTACTACGAGAGCCGGTTAAGTACACATCAATAACATGTATATCAAATATACCTGATTTTTCTTTGCCCGCCTTCTTATCTGCCAGATACTTGGGGCAATTGCGCTTCCAGTGACCCATACCCTTGCAATAGAAGCACTCTGTTTCAGGCTTAGGTCCAGCTTTGGGCTTCTTCGGCGGATTGGCAACAGGCTTGCCGCTCTTCTTCGAATTTCCCTTCTTTCCTTTGCCGTTTCTCTTGAAACTAGTGGTCTTGCTCACCATCAACACTTGATGCTCTTTACGGAGTTCAGACTCTGTGACTTTCAGCATCGCAAACAACTCGCCGGGAGACTTGTTCATCCCTTGCATGTTGTAGTTCAACACAAAGCCTTTATAGCTTGGCGGCAGTGATTGAAGGATTCTGTCAGTGATAGCTTCCTGCGGGAGTTCAATCCCCAGTTCAGCTAGACGGTTTGAGTACCCAGACATTTTGAGCACATGTTCACTGACAGACGAGTTTTCCTCCATCTTGCAAGCATAGAATTTATCGGAGGTCTCATACCTCTCGATCCGGGCGTTCTTCTAAAAGATAAACTTCAACTCCTAGAACATCTCAAATGCTCCATGACGCTCAAAGCGACGTTGAAGTCCCGGTTCCAAGCCATACAAGACTGCACATTGAACTATTGAGTAGTCCTCCTTACGTGCTAACCAAGCGTTCTTAACATCCTGATCAGCCGTAGCGGGTGGTTCATCTCCTAGCGCAGCATTAAGGACATAATCCTTCTTTCCAGCTTGTAAGATTAGCTTAAGATTACGAGCCCAGTCTACAAAGTTGCTTCCATCATCTTTCAACTTAGCTTTCTCTAGGAACGTATTAAAATTCAGGATGACACTTGCGTGAGCCATGATCTACAACACAAATATATTCAAAGTGGACTTAGACTATGTTCAAGATAATTAGAGTTCAACTTAATCAAATTATATGCTAAACTCCCACTCAAAAAGTACATCTCTCTAGTCATTTGAGTGGTTCATGATCCACTTACACTATCCCAAGTCCGATCATCACGTGAGTTGAGTATAGTTTCAGTGGTAAGCATCCCTATGCTAATCATATCAACTATATGATTCATGATCGACCTTTCGGTCTCATGTGTTCCGAGGCCATGTCTGCACATGCTAGGCTCGTCAAGCTTAACCCGAGTGTTCCGCGTGCGCAACTGTTTTGCACCCGTTGTATGTGAACGTTGAGTCTATCACACCCGATCATCACGTGGTGTCTCGAAACGACGAACTGTAGCAACGGTGCACAGTCGGGGAGAACACAATTTCGTCTTGAAATTTTAGTGAGAGATCACCTCATAATGCTACCGTCGTTCTAAGCAAAACAAGGTGCATAAAAGGATTAACATCACATGCAATTCATAAGTGACATGATATGGCCATCATCACGTGCTTCTTGATCTCCATCACCAAAGCACCGGCACGATCTTCTTGTCACCGGCGCCACACCATGATCATCCATCAACGTGTTGCCATCGTAGTTGTCGTGCTACTTATGCTATTACTACTAAAGCTACATCCTAGAAAAATAGTAAACGCATCTGCAAGCACATATGTTAGTATAAAGACAACCCTATGGCTCCTGCCGGTTGCCGTACCATCGACGTGCAAGTCGATATTTCTATTACAACATGATCATCTCATACATCCAATATATCACATCACATCGTTGGCCATATCACATCACAATCATACCCTGCAAAAACAAGTTAGACGTCCTCTAATTTTGTTGTTGCATGTTTTACGTGGTGACCAAGGGTATCTAGTAGGATCGCATCTTACTTACGCAAACACCACAACGGAGATATATGAGTTGCTATTTAACCTCATCCAAGGACCTCCTCGGTCAAATACGATTCAACTAAAGTTGGAGAAACCGACACTTGCCAGTCATCTTTGAGCAAAGGGGGTTACTCGTAACGATGAAACCAGTCTCTCGTAAGCGTACGAGTAATGTCGGTCCAAGCCGCTTCAATCCAACAATACCGCAGAATCAAGAAAAGACTAAGGAGGGCAGCAAAACGCACATCACCGCCCACAAAACCTTTTGTGTTCTACTCGAGAAGACATCTACGCATGAACCTAGCTCATGATGCCACTGTTGGGGAACGTCGCATGGGAAACAAAAATTTTCCTACGCGCAGAAAGACCTATCATGGTGATGTCCATCTACGAGAGGGGATGAGTGATCTACGTACCCTTGTAGATCGTACAGCAGAAGCGTTAGAGAACGCGGTTGATGTAGTGGAACGTCCTCACGTCCCTCGATCCGCCCCGCGAACAATCCCGCGATCAGTCCCACGATCTAGTACCGAACGGACGGCACCTCCGCGTTCAGCACACGTACAACTCGACGATGATCTCGGCCTTCTTGATCCAGCAAGAGAGACGGAGAGGTATAAGAGTTCTCCGGCAGCGTGACGGTGCTCCGGAGGTTGGTGATGATCTCGTCTCAGCAGGGCTCCACCCGAGCTCCGCAGAAACACGATCTAGAGGAAAAACTATGGAGGTATGTGGTCGGGCAGCCGTGAGAAAGTCGTCTCAAATCTGCCCTAAAAGCCCCATATATATAGGAGGAGGGAGGGGGACCTTGCCTTGGGGTCCAAGGGACTCCCAAGGGGTCGGCCGAGCCAAGGGGGGGAGGACTCCCCCCCCAAACCGAGTTGGACTTGGTTTGGTGGGAGGAGTCCCCCTCCCTTCCCACTTCTTCCCTCTTTTTTTTTTCTTTTCCTTTGATTTTCTTTTCTTGGCGCATAGGCCCCTTTGGGGCTGTCCCACCAGCCCACTAAGGGCTGGTGTGTCTCCCCAAAGCCTATGGGCTTCCCCGGGGTAGGTTGCCCCCCCGGTGAACTCCCGGAACCCACTCGTCATTCCCGGTACATTCCCGGTAACTCCGAAAACCTTCCGGTAATCAAATGAGGTCATCCTATATATCAATCTTCGTTTCCGGACCATTCCGGAAACCCTCGTGACGTCCGTAATCTCATCCGGGACTCCGAACAACATTCGGTAACCAACCATATAACTCAAATACGCATAAAACAACGTCGAACCTTAAGTGTGGAGACCTTGCGGGTTCGAGAACTATGTAGACATGACCCGAGAGACTCCTCGGTCAATATCCAATAGCGGGACCTGGATGCCCATATTGGATCCTACATATTCTACGAAGATCTTATCGTTTGAACCTCAGTGCCAAGGATTCGTATAATCCCGTATGTCATTCCCTTTGTCCTTCGGTATGTTACTTGCCCGAGATTCGATCGTCGGTATCCGCATACCTATTTCAATCTCGTTTACCGGCAAGTCTCTTTACTCGTTCCGTAATACAAGATCCCGCAACTTACACTAAGTTACATTGCTTGCAAGGCTTGTGTGTGATGTTGTATTACCGAGTGGGCCCCGAGATACCTCTCCGTCATATGGAGTGACAAATCCCAGTCTTGATCCATACTAACTCAACTAACACCTTCGGAGATACCTGTAGAGCATCTTTATAGTCACCCAGTTATGTTGCGACGTTTGATACACACAAAGCATTCCTCCGGTGTCAGTGAGTTATATGATCTCATGGTCATAGGAATAAATACTTGACACGCAGAAAACAGTAGCAACAAAATGACACGATCAACATGCTACGTCTATTAGTTTGGGTCTAGTCCATCACGTGATTCTCCTAATGACGTGATCCAGTTATCAAGCAACAACACCTTGTTCATAATCAGAAGACACTGACTATCATCGATCAACTGGCTAGCCAACTAGAGGCATGCTAGGGACGGTGTTTTGTCTATGTATCCACACATGTAAATGAGTCTTCATTCAATACAATTATAGCATGGATAATAAACTATTATCTTGATACAGGAATTATAATAATAACTATACATTTATTATTGCCTCTAGGGCATAATTCCAACAAGACAAACATAGGCCTGTTGTTGGCACGCCTGTTGTTTCTATTAAGATAGGAGATCATTGTTATCATGGTTTATGTGACGTGGGTTCTAGTGTTAGTGCAATACCTCAATCTTTATATGATGAAATTAAAGACGAGATTGCACCTGTCGAGATGGAACCTATTGCTGTCACTATTCAGCTTGCCAATAGAGATACTATCTGCCCTTTGGGAATTGTTAGAGATGTTGAAGTCTTGTGTGGTAAAACTAAGTATCTTGCTGATTTTCTCGTTCTTGCTACCACACAAGAGAGCTTTTGTCCCATCTTATTTGGCAGACCTTTCCTCAATACTGTCAATGCTCATATTGACTTTGAGAAGCAAACTGTCACTATTGGATTTGAAGGTGTGTCACATGTTTTCAATTTCTCCAAGTTTGGTAGACAACCTCATGAAAAAGAGTTGTCTAGTAAGGATGAAATTATTTCTCTAGCTTCAATTGTTGTGCCTCCTACTGATACTTTAGAGCAATATTTTCTTGAGCATGAAAATGATATGCATATGGATGAAAGGAATGAGATAGATAGAGTTACCTTTGAACAACATCCTATACTTAAGAATAATTTGCCTGTTGAACTGCTTGGAGATCCACCCCCACCAAAGGGTGATCCTGTGTTCGAGCTTAAATAGTTGCCTGATACTCTTAAGTATGCTTATCTTGATGAAAAAGAGATATATCTTATTATTATTAGTGCTAGCCTTTCAGAGCATGAAGAAAAGAAATTATTGAACACTCTAAGAAAGCACCGTGCTGCTATTGGATATACTCTTGATGATCTTAAGGGCATTAGTCCCACTCTATGCTAGCACAAAATTAAAACCGATCCTGATTCCAAACCAGTTGCCGATCATCAATAGAGATTAAATCCTAAGATGAAAGAGGTAGTAAGAAAATAAATACTAAAGCTCCTGGAAGCAGGTATTATCTATCATGTTGCTCATAGTGATTGGGTAAGTCCGGTGCATTGCGTCCCTAAGAAGGGAGGTATTACCGTTGTCCCTAATGATAAAGATGAATTGATCCCACAGAGGATTATTACTGGCTATAGGATGGTGATTGATTTTAGGAAATTGAATAAGGCCATTAGGAAAGATCTTTACCCTTTGCCTTTTATTGACCAAATGCTAGATAGATTGTCTAAACACACACACTTCTGCTTTCTAAATGGTTATTCTGGTTTCTCCCAAATACCTGTTGCACAATCTGATCAGGAGAAAACCACTTTTATCTGCCCTTTCGGTACCTTTGCTTACAGACGTATGCCTTTTGGCTTATGTAATGCACCTGCTACTTTTCAAAGATGTATGATGGCTATATTCTCTGACTTTTGTGAAAAGATTGTTGAGGTTTTCATGGATGACTTCTCCGTTTACGGGTCTTCTTTTGATGATTGCCTTAGCAACCTTGATCGAGTTTTGCAGAGATGTAAAGATACCAACCTTGTCTTGAATTGGGAGAAGTGCCACTTTATGGTTAATGAAGGCATCGTCTTAGGACATAAAATTTCGGAAAGAGGTATTGAAGTCGATAAGTCTAAGGTTGATGCGATCGAGAAAATGCCATGCCCTACAGATATCAAAGGTATAAGAAGTTTCCTTGGTCATGCTCGTTTCTATAGAAGGTTCATTAAGGACTTCTCCAATATCTCTAGGCCTCTTACCAATCTCTTGCAAATGTATATTCCTTTTGTTTTTGACGATGATTGTGAGGAAGCCTTCGAAATACTTAAGAAGGCCTTGATAACTACACCTATTGTTCAACCACCTGATTGGAACTTACCTTTTGAGATTATGTGTGATGCTAGTGATTATGATGTTGGTGCTGTTCTAGGACAAAGAGTTGATAATAAGTTGAATGTTATTCACTATGCTAGTAAAACTCTAGACAGTGCCCAAAGAAACAATGCTACTACTGAAAAGGAACTTTTAGCAGTCGTGTTTGCATGTGAAAAGTTCAGATATTACATTGTTGATTTCAAGGTTACTATTCACACTGATCATGCTGCTATTAAGTATCTCATGGAAAAGAAAGATGCTAAACCTAGACTTATTAGATGGGTTCTCTTCCTACAAGAATTTGATTTGCATGTTGTTCATAGGAAGGGTGTTGAGAACCCCGTAGCAGATAACTTGTCTAGGTTGGAGAATGTTCTTGATGACCCACAACCTATTGATGATAGCTTTCCTAATGAGCAACTGAATGTCATCAATGCTTCACGTAGTACACCGTGGTATGCTGATTATGCAAATTATATTGTTGCCAAATATATACCACCTAGTTTCATATACCAGCAAAAGAAGAAATTCTTCTTTGATTTGAGACATTACTTTTGGGATGATCCTCACCTTTATAAAGAAGGAGTAGATGGTGTTATTAGACGTTGTGTACCTGAGCATGAACAGGGACGGATCCTACAGAAGTGTCAGTCCGAGGCTTACGAAGGACACCATGCGAGAGATAGAACTGCACACAAAGTTTTTCAATCAGGTTTCTATTGGCCTACTCTCTTCAAGGATGCCCGTAAGTTTGTCTTGTTGTGTGATGAATGTCAAAGAATAGGTAACATCAGTAAACGTCAGGAAATGCCTATGAATTATTCACTTGTCACTGAACCATTTGATGTTTGGGGCTTTGATTATATGGGATCTTTTCCAAAATCCAACGGGTATACTCATATCCTAGTTGCTGTTGATTACATTACTAAGTGGGTAGAAGCTATCCCAACTAATAGTGCTGATCACAACACCTCTATCAGGATGCTTAAAGAAGTTATTTTCCCTAGATTTGGAGTCCCTAGATATTTGATGACTGATGGTGGTTCACATTTCACTCATGGTGCTTTCCGTAAAACGCTTGCTAAGTATGATGTCAACCATAGAGTTGCATCTCCCTATCATCCTCAGTCCAGTGGTCAAGTAGAGCTAAGCAATAGAGAGATTAAACTAATTCTGCAAAAGATTGTTAATAGGTCTAGAAAGAATTGGTCTAAGAAGCTTGATGATGCACTGTGGGCTTATAGAACTGCTTATAAGAATCCCATGGGCATGTCTCCGTACAAAATAATTTACGGAAAAGCATGTCATTTACCTCTTGAGCTAGAGCATAAGGCTTATTGGGCAATCAAAGAGCTCAACTTTGATTTCAAACTTGCTGGTGAGAAGAAGTTATTTGATATTAGCTCACTTGATGAATGGAGAGCTCAGGCATATGAAAATGCCAAGTTGTTTAAAGAAAAGGTTAAGAGGTGGCATGATAAAAGGATACAAAAACGTGAGTTCAATGTAGGTGATTATGTCTTGCTATACAATTCTCGTTTAAGATTTTTTGCAGGCAAGCTTCTCTCTAAGTGGGAAGGTCCTTACATTGTTGAGAAAGTATATCGTTCCGGTGCCATCAAGATCAACAACACGGAAGGTAATTTTCTGAGAGTGGTAAATGGGCAAAGAATCAAGCATTATATCTCAAGTACTCCCATAAATGTTGAAAGCAATGTTATTAATACCCTAACTCTGGAGGAGTACATAAGGGATATTTATCAGCCTGTTTCAGACTCCAAAACTGAAGAGGTATGTGATTCGGTAAGTAAACCGACTCCAAAACTTTTCTAGTAGCAATTTTTCTCCGTTTTGGAATTTTTAGAAAAATATAAAAAATTTAAAGTAGTCCGGAAAGCGCACGAGGCGACAAGCCTGCCAGGCGCGGCCTACCCCCTGGTCGCGCCTGGGTGGCTTGTGGGAACCTCGTGTGCCTCCCAGACTCCGTTTTCTTGCGGAGTACTCCTTATGGTCCGGAAAAATTCATTATATATTCTCCCGGAAGGTCTGACCCTCGTATCACGCAAATATCCTCTGTTTTTGTTTCGAACCTGTTTCTGCCGCAGATTTAGGGCAAGGATGTCGTCTCAGGAGTCTGTAGGGGAGAACGATCTCCCTCAAGTCTATGAAGAAGTAAATGTTGATCTGAAAAGAATGGAGGTCATGGAGGCCAAGGAAGGGCTGCTTGTAGAAACTAAGGGCAAAATTAAGGAGGAGAATCCGGCGTTGGACGAAGGGCAATCTGTGCTCAACAAGGAAGGAGCTGAGGAAGAGGATTTTTTTCAACCATATATCCACCTTTTACCTCCATCCTTGATCTAACTCTTGAGGTTATGTGAAATAACTCGTGTTCGTAATACTTATCTCACCCGTGAAGTTGTTTTGCTGGAGAAACATATCACACAACTCCAAGGTATAAATCAAAGATTGATGGCCCTCTTGGAATCAAAAGACAGGACAACTCCACCACCTTCACCTTCAAGGGAAGACAACTAAGCACGGGTATGGGCAATTCCCTTAGCTTGTGCCAAGCTTGGGGGAGTTGCCCCGGTATCGTATCATCATCACATATTTTGCCTTTACCTTTTCTTAGTTCGATCCTTTTTGGTTTTATCTTCTCTGGTAGAATAAAGTTCTTAGTGTTCTAGGTTTGAGTTTTTCTCTGTGTCACCCCCAATGTATTCGAGCTCGTGAGTCATATAATAAAGAGTGTTTTAGTTAAGGGCCTTGCTTCATGCCATGATCTAAATAAAAGAACAAAAGCATGAAAGATCATGTAATGATCTTATGGGAAGTGATGGCTTCACATATAAAAAGAATGATGATTGAAACTTGTTGTGGGTGAACAAACGTAGATCTTGGTCATTGTTGCAATTAATAGGAAGTGATAAAGAAGGAGAGATTCATATATAAATATATCATCTTGGGCACCATCTATGATTGTGAACACTCATTAAACTATTACATGCCTAGAAGTAGATGTTGGACAAGGAAGACAACATAATGAATTATGTTTGCTTGGTTCCGAACAAAGTTATATGACTAGAGATCCCTTAGCATGTGACGATTGCTTCCACCTCATATCAGCCAAAACTTCCGCACTAAGTAGAGATACTACTTGTGCATCCATAAACCTTCAACCCAGTTTTGCCATGAGAGTCCGACATACCTACCTATGGATTGAAGAAGATCCTTCAAGTAAGTTGTCATCGGTGCAAGCAATAAAAATTGCTCCCTAAATATGTATGATCTATTAGTGTGTGGAAAATAAGCTTTGTACGAACCTGTGATGAGGAAGACATAAAAGAGACAGACTGCATAATAAAGTTCTTTATAACAGGAGGCAATATAAAGTGACGTTCCTTCACACTAAGAGGTCACACATCCAAACCTCAAAAGCACATGACAACCTCTGCTTCCCTCTGCGAAGGGCCTATCGCGTACCTTTACTTTTTGTCCTTAAAAGTGTCATGGTGATCGACAACAATTCCTTATTTCGCCTTTATCTTGGCTAACGTCATGTGCTAGGGAAAGATCTATATTCATATGTCAACTTGGAAGTAAGTATTCATGAATTATTATTGTTGACATTACCCTTGAGGTAAGTAGTTGGGAGGCGAAACTATAAGCCCCTCTCTTTCTCTGTAGCCAACTAAAACTTTGATCTCATGAGTACCACGTGAGTTTTAGCAATTGTAGAAGACGAAAGGATGATTGAGTATGTGGATTTGCTTTACAAGCTCTTATTTGACTCTTTCTAATGTTATGATAAATTGCAATTGCTTCAATGACTAAAGGCTATTGGTTGTTAATTCTCAATAAGGTTCTTGATCCATACTTTAATTTGTGAAGGAATTATCACTTTAGCATAAGAGATTATATGACGTTATTGTTGTTCTAATTATGATCATGATGCCTGCATGTCCGTATTTTGTTTTGTCGACACCTCCATCTCTAAACATGTGGGCATATTTATTGATCTCGGTTTCCGCTTGAGGACAAGCGAAGTCTAAGCTTGGGGGGGGGGGGGGGGTTGATACGTCCATTTTACATCATGCTTTTATGTTGATATTTATCTCTTTATGGGTTGTTATTACAGTTCACGGTACAATACTTATGCCTTTTCTCTCTTATTTTACAAGGTTTACATGAAGAGGGAGAATGCCGGCAGCTCGAATTCTGGTCTGAAAAAGGAGCAAGTTTGAGATACCTATTCTGCACAACTCCAAAAGCCGTGAAAATATATGATGATTTATTTTGGAATTTATAAAAAAATACTCGGCGGAAGAAGTACCAGAGGGGAGCCACCAGGAGGCCACAAGCCTGCCAGCCGCGGCCCACCCCCCTGGCTGCGCCTAGGTGGCTTGTGGGCCCCCTGTTGCCCCTTTGGCTCCCATCTTTTGCAATAAGGAGGGTTTCGTTTCAGAAAAAATTAGGAGGAGGCTTTCGGGAGGAATCGACGCCGCCATGAGGTGGAACTTGAGCAGAACAAATCTAGAGCTCCGACAGGGTCATCCCGCCGGGGTAACTTCCCTCGCGGAGGGGGAAATCGTCGCCATCGTCATCACCAACACTCCTCTCATCGGAGGGGACTCATCACCATCAACATATTCATCAGCACCATCTCATCTCCAAACCCTAGTTCATCTCTTGTAACCAATCTCCGCCTCGCGACTCCGATTGGTACTTGTAAGGTTGCTAGTAGTGTTAATTACTCTTTGTAGTTGATGCTAGTTGGATTACTCGGTGGAAGATTATATGTTCAGATCCTTGATGCTATTCAATACCTCGCTGGTAATGATCATAATTATGCTTTTTGAGTAGTCACTTTTGTTCCTGAGGACATGGGATAAGTCTTGCTATAAGTAGTCATGTGAATTTGGTATTCGTTCGATATTTTGATGCGTTGTATGTTGTTTTTCCTGTAGTGGTGTTATATGAACGTCGACTACATAAAAATTCACCATTATTTGGGCCTAGAGGAAGGCATTGGGAAGTAATAAGTAGATGATGGGTTGCTAGAGTGACAGAAGCTTAAACCCTAGTTTATGCGTTGCTTCGTAAGGGGCTGATTTGGATCCACTAGTTTAATGCTATGGTTAGACTTTGTCCTAATTCTTCTTTCGTAGTTGAGGATGCTTGCGAGAGGGGTTAATCATAAGTGGGATGTTTGTCCAAGTAAGGGCAGCACCCAAGCACCGGTCCTCCCACATATCAAACTATCAAAGTAGCGAACGCGAATCATATGAACATGATGAAAAGTAGCTTGACAGAAATTCCCATGTGTCCTCGGGAGCGTTTCTCCTCCTATAAGAGTTTTTCCAGGCTTGTCCCTTGCTAAAAAAGGTATTAGGACACTTTTCTAAACCTTTGTTACTTTTGTTACTTGCTACTTGCTACGAATCATCTTGTCACACAACTATCTGTTACCGATAATTTCAGTGCTTGCACAGAATATCTTGCTGAAAACCACTTGTCAGTTCCTTCTGCTCCTCGTTGGGTTCCACACTCTTACTTATCGGAAGGACTACGATAGATCCCCTACACTTGTGGGTCATCATCCCCGATTCAGGCGACGTCCGCCATCTCGAGGCGAAGGGCCTCGCCGGCTTGAGTATCCGGCTTGCGGGCCTTGAGAGTCGTTGTATGGGAGGCGTCCCGGCCGGGAGCCGACTGGCTTCCGGCGAATGCCTCGGCTTCTTCGCACACAACAACGGTGTGCCACATGTTGGGCTTTGGGCGCAGCACCTTGAAAATCCACACGCATGACGGGACTGGTCCTGCGTCATGGGGCCCGCCACACCGCACCCTCGGCCCGCGCGCGGGGATCTTCTACGGATTGCGCCATGACAGTTGGTATTTCGGAGCGCATTAAAGCTCCCGCATGATTCGGAGCGGGTGGGGATCGTGGGCACCAGATCCCCTCCCCACGATCTCTTCTGTGGTTTAATGAAAGGGCGGGGACGCCGAACAGGCCATTTTCCCCCGTCCCGCTTCATTCCAGCGCCCCTTCCCTCCCACAGCAAGAGAAAGAAGGAGACGCCGCTCGCGCCTTCGCCGATGTTCGTCGCCGGAGCTTCGCGCGTTCCGTCGAGCTTCTTGCCGCTGCACCGCCATGTCCCAAGCCGTCGCCGAGAAGGCGAAAGCCCGAGGCACCTAGGAAGGCAGCGACGTCGTTGACGGGCACATTGAGGTGCTCCGTGATCGCCGTATGCTGCCTTCGGCAGAACGCGTGGCGGTGCACCTCCCCGACGTCGAAGGATCTCCAACCCCTCGCGCCCCTGAGGTAGTGGTCTTCAAGGAGCACTTCTTTCGCGGGTTCGGGCTCCCCGCTAGTGACTTCTTCTCGCGCTTTCTGGTGCATTTCGGCTTGCAGCCACACCACCTTGCGCCCAACGCTGTCCTCTAGTTGGCGGCCTTTGTCACCCTGTGCGAGGGGTTTGTGGGGATTGAACCCCGCTTAGAATTGCGGCGTCAGTTGTTTTTCTTCAAACAACAGTCGGCGCCGACCGAGGATCCTGATGACCCACAAGTGTAGGGGATCTGTCGTAGTCCTTTCGACAAGTAAGAGTGTCGAACCCAGCAAGGAGCAGAAGGAAGTGACAAGTGGTTTTCAGCAAGGTATTCTCTGCAAGCACTGAAATTATCGGTAACATATAGTTGTGTGATAAGATGATTCATAGCGAGTAGAAAGTAACAATAGTAACGAAGGTGAAGCAAGATGGCCCAATCCCTTTTGTAGCAAGGGAAGATCCTGGAAAAACTCTTATAGGAGGTAAAGCGCTCCCGAGGACACATGGGAATTTCTGTCAAGCTAGTTTTCATCATGCTAATATGATTCACGTTCGCTACTTTGATAGTTTGATATGTGGGTGGATTGGTGCTTGGGGGCTGCCCTTACTTGGACAAACATCCCACTTATGATCCACAACTACGAAAGAAGAATTAAGACAAGTCTAACCATAGCATTAAACTAGTGGATCCAAAGCAGCCCCTTACGAAGCAATGCATAAACTAGGGTTTAAGCTTCGGTCACTCTAGCAACCCATCATCTATTTATTACTCCCCGATGCCTTCCTCTAGTAACAAATAATGGTGAAGTGTTATGTAGTCGACGTTCACATAACACCACTAGAGGAAAAACAACATACAACACATCAAAATATCAAACGAATACCAAATTCACCTGACTACTTATAGCAAGACTTATCCCATGTCCTCGGGAACAAAAGTGACCACTCACAAAGAATAATTATGTTCATGACCAGAGAGATATTGAATAGCATCAAAGATCTGAACATATAATCTTCCACCAAGTAATCCAACTAGCATCAACTACAAAGAGTAATTAACACTACTAGCAACCTTACAAGTAACAATCGGAGTCGCGAGACGGAGATTGTTTACAAGAGATGAACTAGGGTTTGGAGATGAGATGGTGCTGATGAAGATGTTGATGGAGATGAGTCCCCTCCGACGAGAGGAGTCTTGGTGATGACGATGGCGATGATTTCCCCCTCTGGGAGGAAAATTTCCCCGGCAGGACGGCCCTGCCGGAGCTCTAGATTGGTTCTTCTCAAGTTCCGCCTCGTGGCGGCGGTGGCTCCTCCCAAAAGCTTCCTTATGATTTTTTCTAGAACGAAACCCTCCATATAGCAAAAGATTAGCGCCGGAGGGGCAACAGGGGTCCACAAGCCACCCAGGCCCGACCAGGGGGTAGGCCGGGCCTGGCAGGCTTGTGGCCTCATGGTGGCGCCCGTGATACGTCTCAAACGTATCTATAATTTTTATGGTTTCACGCTGTTATCTTGTCTTATTTGTATGTTTTATGTACCTTTTTATATCTTTTTGGGGACTAACTTATTGATTCAGTGCCAAGTGCCAGTTCCTGTTTTTCCGTGTTTTTGACTCTTTTCAGATCTGATTTTGGAACGGAGTCCAAACGGAATAAAAACCCCGAAATGATTTTTTCCCGAACGAAAGAAGACTAGGGAGCCTTTGGGCCAGGCCAGGTGGGCCCCAGGGAGCCCACAAGCTTGCACCACGCCACCAGGGGGGAGGCGGCGGTGGGCAAGCTTTAGGCTTTCCTAGCCGCCTCCTGACCTAGGTTTTGCGCCTATATATTCCCAAATATTCCGCAAAAAATCAGGGGAGCCTCGAAAATACTTTTCCGCCGCCGCAAGCTTCCGTTTCCGCGAGATCTCTTCTGGAGACCCTTCCCGGTGCCCTGCCGGAGGGGACTTTGGAGGTGGAGGGCTTCTTCATCATCATCATCGCCCCTCCAATGACTCGTGAGTAGTTCACTTCAGACCTACGGGTCCGTAGTTAGTAGCTAGATGACTTCTTCTCTCTCTTGGATCTTCAATACAAAGTTCTCCATGATCTTCATGGAGATCTATCCAATGTAATCTTCTTTGGCGGTGTGTTTGTCAAGATCCGATGAATTGTGGACTTGTGATCAGATTATCTATGATATATATTTGAGTCTTTGCTGATTTCTTATATGCATGATTTGATATCCTTGTAAGTCTCTCTGAGTCTTGGGTTTTGTTTAGCGAACTAGATCTATGATTCTTGCAATGGGAGAAGTGCTTGGTTTTGGGTTCTGCCATGTGGTGACCTTTCCCAGTGACAGTAGGGGCAGCAAGGCACACATCAAGCAGTTTCCATCAAGGGTAAACAGATGGGGTTTTTATCATTGGTTTGAGATTATCCCTCTACATCATGTTATCTTGCTTAAGGCGTTACTCTGTTCTTATGGACTTAATACACTAGATGCATGGTAGATAGCGGTCGACGTGTGGAGTAATAGTAGTAGATGCAGAAAGTATCGGTCTACTTGTTTCGGACGTGATGCCTATAGAAACAATCATTGCATAGATATCGTCACGACTCTGCACAGTTCTATCAATTGCTCGGCAGTAATTTGTTCACCCACCGTCGACTTGCTTTCATGAGAGAAGCCACTAGTAAACACTACGGCCCCCAGGTCTATTCACATCCATCGTTTACATCTCCGCTTTTACTTTGCTTTGTTACTTTGTTACTTTCAGTTCTCACTTGGCAAACAATCTATAAGGGATTGACAACCCCTTCATAGCGTTGGGTGCAAGCTTTTGTGTTTGTGCAGGATCTTAAGATACTCTTCCGCCGGATTGATACCTTGGTTCTCAAACTGAGGGAAATACTTACCGTCGCTGTGCTACATCACCCTTTCCGCTTCGAGGGAATACCAACGTGTCGTAGTAGGAGTATTCCTGGCACCATTGCCAGGGATACACAACAAACATCATAAGTATTTCTGGCGCCATTGCCGGGGAAGAGGATCGCATGCTGAGGAGGATCGTGAAGAATATTCTCCCGACAACACGCCTATTTCTGGCGCCGTTGCCGGGGAAGAGGGCCGCTTGCCGAGGAGGATCGTGAAGAATATTCTCCCGACAACACGCCTATTTCTGGCGTTGTTGCCGGGGAGGATAAATCAAGATCTATCCAAGTAGGTCTCACAAACTCTTCTCTTGCATTTACTTCTGTTGCCAGTTGCCTCTCGTTTTCCCCGCCCCCACTTCACATTTGTCATTTTTATTCGCCTTTCGCCTTCGCTCTTTTCTCTCGCTTGCTTTCTGTTCGTTTGTGTGCCATGTGCCTTAAATATGCTTGCATCTTCGCTTGCTGAAAATCTAGTGATATGGATCCTCATCCACTTGCTAGTCTCTTTAAGAGACCCACTCGTGTGGAACAAATTGCTATTGAGTTGAGGCAAATTGTCTATTCCTTTGGAGTTTTGCATAAAATGCGTGAATCTGAAAATTGTGAGGAAGAAATTCATGAAGTGATTCACGAGAGCTCCTTGGATGAAAAGCATGATTGCAATGATTTCACTACAAATCCTATTAGTGACAATCATGCTAAAAATATGCAAAACCCTAAGCTTGGGGATTCTAGTTTTGCTTTGTCCACTACTTGTTGCAACAATCATGACTGGGGTGATGATCTTTCTTATGATTTTGAAAATTTGTTCAAACCTCATGATGAATATGATATTTGCAACAATACTGAAAGTGGGATTGGAGAAGTTATGACTTTATTTGATGATAATCCCACTATTTTTGAAGAGCGTCAGCTTTGCATGCATGTGGATCATGAAAAAAATATCCTATGGGATAGCTATATTGTTGAATTTGAATATGATCCCACATGTAATTGCTATGAGAGAGGAAAATATTTTGGTAGAAACTTTCATGTTACCAAATCACCTCTCGTGATGTTGAGATTGCTATTGTCTCTTTCTTCTTCCTTGCATATGGCAACTATTGGTTGTCTTGACAATCTATTTTCCTATAAAATGCCTATGCATAGGAGGTATGTTAGACTTAGATGTGATTTTCACATGCTTTAGGATGCTCTCGTTGTGCTTCAATTCTTGTCTTTTGTGAGAGCATCATTCAATGCCTAGCTAAGGGCGTTAAACAATAGCGCTTGTTGGGAGGCAACCCAACGAATCTATCCTTTTTCTTTCTATTTTCTGTTTTCCACACTTTCATAATTCTGTTATGATTGTGTTTTTTGTGTTTCTTTTTGCGTTTGTGCCAAGCAAAACCGTTATGATTAGTCTTGAGGATGATTGTTTGGCCATGCTGGAAAAGACAGAAACTTTCTTCTCACGAAAAGAATTTTCATTTTTTTTTCTGTAAGATCTTTTGAGTTGATTCTTTTTGCTGCTGAATGCTACGCAAATTCGTCAGACTGTCCTAATTGTTCAGAATTTTTGAAGTGCCAGAGGTACACGAAACATACAGATTGCTACAGACTGGTCTGCTGTTAACAGATTCTGTTTTTGTTGTGTTGGTTGCTTATTTTGATGAAACTATTTATAGTATCGGGGGGTATTAGCCATGGAATATTGAAAGTACAGTAACCCAACATCAGCACAAGTAGAATTTAAGTTTGCTACGGTATCTAAGGAAGTAGTGGTTTGCTTTCTTGTACTAATGTTATCACGAGTTTCTGTTTAAGTTTCGTGTTGTGAAGTTTTCAAGTTTTGGGTGAAGTTCTTATGGACAAAAAGATAAAGAGTGGCAAGAGCTCAAGCTTGGGGATGCCCAAGGAACCCCAAGAGATTAAAGGATGCCGTAAAATCCTAAGCTTGGGGATGCCCCGGGAAGGCATCCCCTCTCTCGTCTTCAATCCATCGGTAACGTTACTTGGGGTTATATTTTTATTCACCACATGTTATGTGTTTTTTCTTGGAGCATCTTGTATCGTAGGAGTATTTTATTTTTGTTGTGTCACAATCATCCTTGATGCACACCTAGAGAGAGAGACATGCACACGCCGTGATTTTGTCGAGCTTCACTTATATCTTTTGGTAGACAATTCAGCTCACATGTGCTTCACTTATATCTTTTGAGCTAGATACTTTTGCTCTATGTGCTTCACTTATATCTTTTAGAGTGCAGCGGTGCGTGGATTGGTAGTTGATCTATGCTTTGAAAGTAGTCTCAAAAGGGGTAGTTATCCAAAGGGATATGAAAACTTCCTCCTTCATGTGCATTGAATAGTTAGAGAAGTTTGATTCATCTCAATTAGTTTTGAGTTGTGGTTATGGTAATATTAAAGTCATGCTAGTAAGGTGTTGTGGATCTAGAAATACTTGTGTTGAAGTTAGTGATTCTGTAGCATGCACGTATGGTGAACCGCTATGTGATGAAATCTGAGCATGATTAGTATATTGATTGTCATCCTTTGCGTGGCGGTCGGGATCGCGCGATGGTTTATTCCTACCAACCCTTCCCCTAGGAGTATGCGTTGAATGCTTTGTTTCGATTACTAATAAAACTTTTGCAACAAGTATATGAGTTCTTCATGACTAATGTTGAGTCCATGGTTTAGATGCACTTTCACCTTCCACCATCACTATCTTCTTAGTGCCGTGCAACTTTCGCCGGTGCACAAAACCCACCATGAGCCTCCCTCAAAACAGCCACCATACCTACCTACTATGGCTTTTTCAAGGTCATTCCGAGATATATTGCCATGCAACTACCACCATGGTATGTGCCACCACGTCTACATTGCCATTGCATGATCGTAAGATAGCTAGCATGATGTTTCCATTGATGTTTATGCCATACTAGATCGTTGCCATGGTACACTACCGAAGGCATTCCATATAGAGTTATAACTGCTCTAAGTTTTGAGTTGAAAGTGTGATGATCATCATTATTGGAGCGTTGTCCCATGTGAGGAAATAAAAGAGGCCAAAGAAGCCCATAAAAAAGAGGCCAAAGAGCCCACCAAAATAAAAAAAGGAGAGAAAAAGAGAGAAGGGATAATGCTACCACTTTTTCCACACTTGTGCATTTTGAGCACCATGATCTTCATGATTGAGAGTCTCTCGTTGTGTCACCACCATATAGCTAGTGGGAAATTCTCATTATATAACTTGGCTTGTATATTCCAATGATAGGCTTCCTCAAAATTTCCTTAGGTCTTCATGTGCAAGCAAGTTGGATGCACACCCACTAGTTTTCTTTAAGAGCTTTCACATAGTCGTAGCTCTAGTGCATCATTTGTATGGCAATCCCTGCTCACTCACGTTGATATCTATTGATGAGCATCTCCAAAACTCATTGATATGCTTAGTTAATGTGACTATCTTCTCCTTTTTGTCTTGCAACCTCCACCATATTCCACACCATATATAGTGCTATAACCATGGCTCACGCTCATGTATTGCGTGAGAGTTGAAAATGTTTGAGAAAGTAAAGGTGTGAAACAATTCTTGGCCAATACCAGGGTTGTGCATGATTTAAAATCGTTGTGCAATGATGATAGAGCATTGCCAGACTATATGCTTTTGTAGGGATAACTTTCTTTTGGCCTTGTTATTTTGAAAGTTCATGATTACTTTGCTAGTTTGCTTGAATTATTATTGTTTCCACGTCAATAGCAAACTATTGTTTTGAATCTAATGGATCTGAACATTCACGTCACATAAGAGGAACTACAAAGGACACCTATGCTAGGTAGCATGAAAGAATCAAAAATTCATTCTTATCACTTCCCTACTCGAGGACGAGCAGGAGTTAAGCTTGGGGATGCTTGAGACGTCTCAAACGTATCTATAATTTTTGATGGTTTCACGCCGTTATCTTGCCTTCTTTGTATGTTTTATGTACCTTTTTATATCTTTTTGGGGACTAACTTATTGATTCATTGCCAAGTGCCAGTTCCTGTTTTTCCGTGTTTTCGACTCTTTTCAGATCTGATTTTGGAACGGAGTCCAAACGGAATAAAATCCCCGAAATGATTTTTTCCCGAACGAAAGAAGACCAGGGAGCCTTTGGGCCAGGCTAGGTGGGCCCGAGGGAGCCCACAAGCTTGCACCACGCCACCAGGGGGGAGGCGGCGGTGGGCAAGCTTGTGGCTTTCCTGGCCGCCTCCTGACCTAGGTTTTGCGCCTATATATTCCCAAATATTCCGCAAAAAATCAGGGAGCCTCGAATATACTTTTCCGCCGCCGCAAGCTTCCGTTTCCGCGAGATCTCATCTAGAGACCCTTCCCGGCGCCCTGCCGGAGGGGACTTTGGAGGTGGAGGGCTTCTTCATCATCATCATCGCCCCTCCAATGACTCGTGAGTAGTTCACTTCAGACCTACGGGTCCGTAGTTAGTAGCTAGATGGCTTCTTCTCTCTCTTGGATCTTCAATACAAAGTTCTGCATGATCTTCATGGAGACCTATCCGATGTAATCTTCTTTGGCGGTGTGCTTGTCGAGATCCGATGAATTGTGGACTTGTGATCAGATTATCTATGATATATATTTGAGTCTTTGCTGATTTCTTATATGCATGATTTGATATCCTTGTAAGTCTCTCCGAGTCTTGGGTTTTGTTTGGCCAACTAGATCTATGATTCTTGCAATGGGAGAAGTGCTTGGTTTTGGGTTCTGCCATGTGGTGACCTTTCCCAGTGACAGTAGGGGCAGCAAGGCACACGTCAAGCATTTGCCATCAAGGGTAAAAAGATGGGGGTTTTATCATTGGTTTGAGATTATCCCTGTACATCATGTCATCTTGCTTAAGGCGTTACTCTGTTCTTATGGACTTAATACACTAGATGCATGCTGGATAGCGGTCGACGTGTGGAGTAATAGTAGTAGATGCAGAAAGTATCGGTCTACTTGTTTCGGACGTGATGCCTATAGAAACAATCATTGCATAGATATCGTCACCACTCTGCACAGTTCTATCAATCGCTCGGCAGTAATTTGTTCACCCACCGTCTACTTGCTTTCATGAGAGAAGCCACTAGTAAACACTATGGCCCCCAGGTTATTCACATCCATCGTTTACATCTCCGCTTTTACTTTGCTTTGTTACTTTGTTACTTTCAGTTCTCACTTGGCAAACAATCTATAAGGGATTGACAACCCCTTCATAGCGTTGGGTGCAAGCTTTTGTGTTTGGGCAGGATCTTAAGATGCTCTTTCGCCGGATTGATACCTTGGTTCTCAAACTGAGGGATATACTTACCGTTGCTGTGCTACATCACCCTTTCCGCTTCGAGGGAATACCAACGTGCCGTAGTAGGAGTATTTCTGGCACCATTGCCAGGGATACACAACAAACATCACCCCTCTCTTACTTCTTCCGCCCAGTATTTTTCATAAAATCCAAAATAATTCCCCGTTGATTTTCACGACTTTTGGAGTTGTGTAGAATAGGTATCTCAAACTTGCTCGCTTTTCAGACCAGAATTCCAGCTGCCGGCATTCTCCCTCTTCATGTAAACCTTATAAAATAAGAGAGAAAAGGCATAAGTATTGTACCGTGAAGTGTAATAACATCCCATAAAGCGATAAATATCAACATAAAAGCATGATGCAAAATGGACGTATCAACTCCCCCAAGCTTAGACCTCGCTTGTCGTCAAGCGGAAGCCGAGATCAACAAATATGCCCACATGTTTGGAGATAAAGGTGTTGATAACACAAAGTACGGACATGCAGGCATCATGATCATAATTAGAACATCAATATCATCATATAATCTCTTATGCTAAAGTGATAATTCCTTCACCAAGTAAAGTATGGATCAAGAACCTTACTGAGAATTAACAACCAATAGCCTTTAATCATTGAAGCAATTGCAATTTATCATAACATCGGAAAGAGTCAAATAAGAGCTTGTAAAGCAAATCCACATACTCAATCATCCTTTCGTCTTCTACAACTGCTAAAACTCACGCGATACTCATGAGATCATAGTTTTAGTTGGACACAGAGGAAGATAGGGGCTTATAGTTTCGTCTCCCAACTACTTACCTCAAGGGTAATGTCAACAATAATAATTCATGAGTACTTACTTCCACGTTGACATATGAATATATATCTTTCCCTAGCACATGACGTTAGCCAAGATAAAGGCGAAATAAGGAATTGGTGTCGATCACCATGACTCTTTTAGGGACAAAAAGTAAAGGTACAAGATAGGCCCTTCGCAGAGGGAAGCAGAGGTTGTCACGCGCCTTTGAGGTTTGGATGTGTGGCCTCTTAGTGTGAAGTAACGTCACTTTATATTTCCTCCTGTGATAAAGAACTTTATTATGCAGTCCGTTGCTTTTATGTCTTCCTCATCACAGGTTGGTACAAAGCTTATTTTCCACACACAAATAGATCATACATATTTAGGGAGCAATTTTTATTGATTGCACCGATGACAACTTACTTGAAGGATCTTCTTCAATCCATAGGTAGGTATGGTGGACTCTCAAGGCAAAACTGGGTTGAAGGTTTGTGGATGCACAAGTAGTATCTCTACTTAGTGCGGAAGTTTTGGCTGATATGAGGTGGAAGCAAGCGTCACATGCTAAGGGATCTCTAGTCATATAACATTGTTCGAAACCAAGGAAACATAATGCATTATGTTGTCTTCCTTGTCCAACATCTACTTCTAAGCATGTAATAGTTTAATGAGTGTTCACAATTATAGATGGTGTCAAAGATGATATATTTATATGTGAACCTCTCCTTCTTTATTACTTCCTATTAATTGCAACAATGACCAAGGTCTACGTTTGTCCACCCACAACAAGTTTCAGTCAACATTCTTTTTATATGTGAAGTCATCACTTCACATAAGATCATTACATGATCCTTCATGTTATTGTTCTTTTATTATTCTTTTCTTTAGATCATGGCATGAGGCAAGGCCCTTAACTAAAACACTCTTTATTATATGACTCAAGAGCTCGATTACATCGGGGGTGACACAAAGCAAAACTCAAGCCTAGAACATACTAAGAGCTTTATTCTACTAGAAAAAGATAAAACCAAAAAGGATCGAACTAAGAAAAAGGTAAAAGTAAAAGATGTGATGGTGATACGATATCAGGGCAACTCCCCCAAGCTTGGAACAAGCCAAGGGGATTGCCCAGACCCGTGCTCAGTTGTCTTCCTTCGAAGGTGATGGTGGTGGAGTTGTTGCAACCTGGGTTTGATCGTCTGTCTTCCAAGGCATAGGTGCTCCATCATGGAAAGATGATCAAGTCTCCGGAATCCTCTAATCCGCATCCAATCGTATTGATTTAAATCTATACTCATACTCACAATTTTGGTTTTGCAGGTCATAGATCTGGGCTTGAAGGTGATCAATTTTGTCATAGAGCCTCGAGAGGTGCTTCCCGATGTCATTGGCATCGATCTTGTGCTTGTTGGTGAACTCCGTGATCATTATGTTGTTGGCGGTGAGTTTGCGTTCCATCATCCCTTGGCACTTGAAGACTTGTTGCTCCATTGCTTCGATCCTTGCCTCCATGCTTCCAGTCTTCTTGGGCCCCTCAACATCACGGATGTGCAGCACCCCCTCATGCATCTCGATAGATTGAGGGTGTTGCAGCACTCCCGCGAGGTAAGGATTGATGACCTTCTCGAAGAACTTGTCCTTCGGAACTTTTGGGGACGTCATAGCGATCTAGATCTGTTTGCACAGAAGCTCGAAACGAAAACACAGGAGATTTGTGTGATACGAGGGTCAGACCTTTCGAGAGAATATATAATGAATTTTTCCCGACCGAAAGGAGTACTCTGCAAGAAAACGGAGTCCGGGAGGCACACGAGGTGCCCACGAGCCACCCACGCCCGGCCAGGGGGGGTAGGCCGGGCCTGGCAGGCTTGTCGCCTCCTCGTGCGCTTTCCGAACTACTTTAAAATTTTCTATTTTGCTAAAAATTCCAAAACGGAGGAAAATTGCTGCTGGAAAAGTTTTGGAGTCGGTTTACTTACCGAATCACATACCTCTTCATTTTCGGAGTCTGAAACAGGCCGATAAATATCCCTTATGTACTCCTCCGGAGTTATGGTATGAATGATATTGCTTTCAACATTTATGGGAGTACGTGAGATATAGTGCTTGATTCTTTGCCCATTTACAACTCTCAAAAAATTACCTTCCGTGTTGTTGATCTTGATGGCACCAGAACGATATACTTCCTAAACAATGTAAGGACCTTCCCATTTAGAGAGAAGCTTGCCTGCAAAAAATCTTAAACGAGAATTGTATAGCAAGACATAATCACCTACATTGAACTCATGTTTCTATATCCTTTTATCATGCCACCTCTTAACCTTTTCTTTGAACAACTTGGCATTTTCATATGCCTGAGCTCTCCATTCATGGAGTGAGCTAATGTCAAATAACCTCTTCTCACCAGCAAGTTTGAAATCAAAGTTGAGCTCTTTGATTGCCCAATAAGCCTTATGCTCTAGCTCAAGAGGTAAATGACATGCTTTACCGTAAACCATTTTGTACGGAGACAAGCCCATGGGATTCTTATAAGTAGTTCTATAAGCCCAGAGTGCATCATTAAGCTTCTTAGACCAATTCTTTCTAGACCTATTAACAGTCTTTTGCAGAATTAGTTTAATCTCTCTATTGCTTAGCTCTACTTGACCACTGGACTGAGGATGATAGGGTGATGCAACTCTATGGTTGACATCATACTTAGCAAGCGTTTTACGGAAAGCGCCATGAATGAAATGTGAACTACCATCGGTCATTAGATATCTAGGGACTCCAAATCTAAGGTAAATAACTTCTTTAAGCATCCTGATAGAGGTGTTGTGATCACCACTACTAGTTGGGATAGCTTCTACCCACTTAGTAACGTAATCAACAACAACTAGGATATGAGTATACCCGTTGGATTTTAGAAAAGGTCACATATAATCAAAACCCCAAACATAAAATGGTTCAATGACAAGTGAGTAATTCATAGGCATTTCCTGACGTTTACTGATATTACCTATTCTTTGACATTCATCACAAGACAAGACAAACTTAAGGGCATCCTTGAAGAGAGTGGGCCAATAGAAACCTGATTGCAATACCTTGTGTACAGTTCTATCTCCCGCATGGTGTCCTCCGTAAGCCTCGGAGTGAAACTTCTGTAGGATCTGTCCTTGTTCATGCTCAGGTACACAATGTCTAATAACACCATCTACTCCTTCTTTATAAAGGTGAGGATCATCCCAAAAGTAATGTCTCAAATCAAAGAAGAATTTCTTCTTTTGCTGGTAGGTGAAACTAGGTGGTATATATTTGGCAACAATATAATTTGCATAATCATCATACCACGGTGTACTATGTGAAGTATTGATGACATTCAGTTGTTCATCAGGAAAGCTATCATCAATAGGTTGTGGGTTGCTACGGCAACAGACAACAGCGCCAGAGATTGGCACGTTGACGGAGACAGGGCTTGCGTTGGTTTTTCCCTTGAAGAGGAAAGGGTGGTGCAGCACAGGAGCAGTAAGTATTTCCCTTAGTTTGAGAACCAAGGTATCAATCCAGTAGGAGAATCTCGTCAAGTCCAGAGTACCTGTGCAAACACAAAAGAGCTTGCACCCAACACTATAAAGGGGTTGTAAATCCCTTCAAGATTTATTGCAAAGTGAGATCTGAAGGTGGAAAGTGCAACGAAGTAAAAGTGTAAGGCTGAAAATATGGTGTGAAGTAGACCCGGGGGCCATAGTGTTCACTAGAGGCTTCTCTCAAAATAGAAAATATTACGGTGGGTGAACAAATTACTGCCGAGAAATTGATAGAACCGCGCAAAATCATGACGATATCTAAGGCAATGATCATACATATAGGCATCACGTCCGAGACAAGTAGACCAATATTTTCTGCATCTACTACTATTATTGCACACATCGACCGCTATCCAGCATGCATCTCGTGTATTGAGTTCATGACAAACGGAGTAACACCTTAAGCAAGATGACATGATGTAGAGGGATAATCTCAAACCAATGATGAAAAACACATCTTTTTACCCTTGATAGCAACAACACGACTCGTGCCTCGCTACCCCTTCTGTCACTAGGTGAGGTCATCGCACGGTATGAACCCAAAACCAAGCACTTCTCCATTGCAAGAATCATAGATCAAGTTGGCCAAACAAAACCCACAACTCGAAGAGAAGTACAAGGATATGAAATCATGCATATAAGTGATCAGAAGAAACTCAAATAAGATTCATAGATAATCTGATCATAAATCCACAATTCATTGGATCTCGACAAACACACCGCAAAAGAAGATTACATCAGATAGATCTCCATGAAGGTCATGGAGAACTTTGTATTGAAGATCCAAGAGAGAGAAGAAGGCATCTAGCTACTATGTATGGACCCATTGGTCTATCGTGAACTAATCACGCATCATCAGAGAGGTCATGGTGTGGATGAAGAAGCCCTCCGTATCTGAATCCCCCCTCCGGCAGGGCACCAGAACGTGCCCCAGATGGGATCTTGCGGAGACAGAAGCTTGCGGCGGCGGAAAAGTACTTTCGATGATCTCCTGATTTTTTCTGGAATTTTTGGGAATATATAGGCGAAAGACCTAGGGCGGAGGTGGCCCAGGGATCCCACAAGCCTGGGAGGCGTGGCCCCCCTGACCGCGGCTAGGGGGCTTCTGGGGTCCCTGGTGACCCCCTGCCTTGGTTCTCAAGTTTCCCGATCTTCTTCTGTTTCGGAAAAAATCTTTTTGGAAGTTTCGTTCTGTTTGGACACCGTTTAAAATCCTCCTCTAAAAGGGTCAAAAACACGGAAAAAAAACTGGAACTAGCACTTGGCACTGAGTTAATAAGTTAGTCCCAAAAAGGATATAAAAGGCATACAAATCATCCAAAGTTTGACAAGATAATAGCATGAAACCATAAAAAATTATAGATACGTTGGAGACGTATCAAGCATCCCCAAGCTTAACTCCTGCTCGTCCTCGAGTAGGGAAGTGATAAAGACTGAATTTTTGATGTGGAATGCTACCTAGCATAGTTGTCCTTTGTAACTTCTTTCGTGTGACATGAATGTTCAGATCTGTAAGATTCAAAACAATAGTTTGCTATTGACATGAAAACAATAATAGTTCAAGCAAACTAGCAAGGTAATCATGAACTTTCAAAATAACAAGGCCAAGGAAAGTTATCCGTACAAAATCATATAGTCTGGCTATGCTCCATCATCCTCACACAACTAATTTAAATCAGGCACAACCCCGGTATTGGCCAAGTAATTGTTTTCGCACTCTTACTTTCTCAAACTTTTTATAACTGTCACGCAATACATGAGCATGAGCCATGGATATAGCACTGTAGGTGGAATAAAGTGTGGTGGTGGTTGTGAGACAAAAAGGAGGAGATGGTCACACTGACTCAGTGTATCAAAGGTCTATGGATATGCCCATTAATAGATATCAATGTGAATGAGTAGGGATTGCCATACAAAGGACGCACTAGAGCTATAAGTATGTGAAAGCTCAAAAGGAGAACTAGTGGGTGTGCATCCAACTTGCTTGCTCACGAAGACCTAGGGCAGTTTTGAGGAAGCCCATCATTGGAATATACAAGCCAAGTTATATAATAAAGATTCCCACTAGCATATGGTGGTGACGAAACGAGAGGCTCTCAATCATGAAGAACATGGTGCTATTATGAAGCACAAGTGTGGAAAAAGATAGTAGCATTGTCCCTTCTCTCTTTTTCTCTCTTTTTTTTGTTTGGGCTCTTGGTCCTCTTTTTTTTATTTGGGCTCTTTGGCCTTTCTTTTTTATTTCCTCACATGGGACAATGCTCTAATAAGGATGATCATCACACTTTTATTTACTCACAGCTCAAAGCTTAAAGCAATGATGACTCTATAGGAAATGCCTCCGGCAGTGTACCGGGATGTATAATGATCTAGCTTGGCGTATGATGTTGAAACATCTCGCTAGCTATCTTACGATCATGCAATGGCAATATGAGAGTGACGGCACAAGTCATGAGACGGAACGGTGGAAGTTGCATGGCAATATATCTCGGAATGGCTATGAAAATGCCATAGTAGGTAGGTATGGTGGCTGTTTTGAGGAAGGCATATGGTGGGTTTGTGTACCGGCGAAAGTTGAGCGGCACTAGAGAGGCTAGCAACTAAGGAAGGTGAAAGTGCATCTATACCATGGACACACATTAGTCATGAAGAACTCACATACTTATTGCGAAAGTTTTTATTAGTAATTTAAACAAAGTGCTAAACGCATACTCCTAGGGGAAGGGTTGGTAGGTGTTAACCATCGCGCGATCCCGACCTCAACACAAAGGATGACAATCAATAGATCAATTATGCTCCGACTTCCTAACATAGCGGTTCACCATACGTGCATGCTACGGGAATCACTAACTTCAACACAAGTATTTCTAGATTCACAACACCCTACTAACATAACTCTTAATATTACCAAATCCATGTCTCAAAACTAATTGAGAGGAATCAAACTTCTCTTTCTACTCAATGCACATGAAGATGGAGATTTTTGTATCCTCTTTGGGTACCTATCACCTTTGGGACTACTTTCATAGCATAAGCCAACTACCAAGTCACGCACCGTCGTGCTCTAAAAGATCTAAGTGAAGCACATAGAGCAAAATTATCTAGCTCAAAAGATATAAGTGAAGCACGATGAGCATTCTAGCAAAATCACGATGAGTGCATGTATCTCTCTGAAAAAGGTGTGCAGCAAGGACGATTGTGACACAACAAAAAGAAAAGACTCCTACGATACAAGACGCTCCAAGCAAAACATATATCATGTGGTGAATAAAAATATAGCTCCAAGTAATGTTACCGATAGATTGAAGACGAAAGAGGGGATGCCTTGGGAATCCCCAAGCTTAGGCTTTTTGGTGTCCTTGAATTTGTCTTGGGATGCCTTGGGAATCCCCAATCTTGAGCTCTTCCCACTCTCTATCCCTTTGTCCATGAGAACATCACCCAAAACTTGAAAACTTCACAACACAAAACTTAAACAGAAACTCGTCATATCATTAGCACAAGAAAACAAACTACCACCTCTCTAGGTACTGTAGAAATCTTGATTTCTATTTATATTGGTGTTAGATTACTGTATTCTCACTTTTCCATGGCTAGTACCGCCCGATACTATCCATAGTTTCATCAAAACAAGCAACCAACTCAACGAAAACAGAATCTGTCAAAAACATACCAGTCTGTAGCAATCTGTATACTTCGTATACTTCTGTACCTCAAAAATTCTGAAAAATTACGACTGCCTGGGAAAATGCATATCAACCAGCAGAAAAAAGAATCAACTCAAAATATATTTCTGAATAAAAATGAAAAATAATCTCGTGAGCGAAAAGTTTCTGTCTTTTTCCAGCAGGATCAAACAACCATCAACAAGACTAGTCATAAAGGTTTGGCTTGGCTCAAACACAAAAATAAACACAAAAGACACAATCATAACAGAATTATGATGGTGTGGACGCAAGAAAACAGAAAGAAAAAGATAAATTCATTGGGTTGCCTCCCAACAAGCGCAATTGTTTAACGCCCTTAGCTAGGCATTGATAATTCAATGATGCTCACATAAAAGATAGCAATCGGACACGAAGAGAGCATCAAGAAACATGTGAAAATCACATCTAAGTATAACATACTTCCTATTCATAGGCATTTTATAGGAAAACAAATTGGCAAGACAACCAATAGTTACCAAATGCAAGGAAGAAGAAAGAGACAATAGCAACCTCAACATAACGAGAGGTAATTTGGTAAGATGAAAGTCTCTACCACAATATTTTCCTCCCTCATAGCAATTACATGTGGGATCATAATCAAATTCAACAATACAACTATCACAAAGGATATTATTTTCATTATCCACATGCATGCAAAGTTGACACTCTTCAAAAATAGTGGGATTATCATCAACTAAAGTCATGACTTCTCCAAACCCACTTTCAATCTTGATGCAAATATCATAATCATCATAAGGCTTAAACAAATTTTCAAGATCATAAGAAAAATTATCACCCCAATCACGATCATTGCAACAAGTAGGGTACATAGCAAAACTAGCATCCCCAAGCCTAGGGTTTTGCATATTTTTGGCATGATTGTCACTAATAGAATTTATAGTGAAACCATTGCAATCATGCCTTTAATTCAAGGAGCCCTCGTGAATCACTTCATAAATTTCTTCATCACGATTTTTAGATTCACGCATCTCAAGCAAGACTCCATAAAGATAGTCAAGTGCACTCAACTCACTAGCAATTGGTTCAACATAGTTGGACCTCTTGAAAAGATTAGCAAGTAGATGAGGGTCCATATCAATAGATACTTAGCAAGCAAAGATGCAAGCATATTGAAGGCACATAGCACACAAGCAAAGGAAAGGCAAACGAAAGAGGCAAATGAAGAAAAGGGAAAATATTTTTGTAAATTTTTGTTTTTCAGAAGTGGGGGAGAGGAAAACGAGAGGAAAAAAAAGTAAATGCAAGAGATGAGTTTGCGACACTTACTTGGATGAGTTTTTGACTTGATCCTCCCCGGCAACGGCGCCAGAAATTCTTCTGCTATGGCAACGGACAACAACACCAGAGGTTGGCACGTTGACGAAGACTGGGCTTGCGTTGGTTTTTCCCTTGAAGAGGAAAGGGTGGTGCAACACAGGAGCAGTAAGTATTTCCCTCAGTTTGAGAACCAAGGTATCAATCCAGTAGGAGAATCTCGTCAAGTCTAGAGTACCTGCGCAAACACAAAAGAGCTTGCACCCAACGCTATAAAGGGGTTGTCAATCCCTTCAAGATTGATTGCAAAGTGAGATCTGAAGGCGGAAAGTGCAACGAAGTAAAAGTGTAAAGCTTAAAATATGGTGTGAAGTAGACCCGGGGGCCATAATGTTCACTAGAGGCTTCTCTCAAAATAGCAAATATTACGGTGGGTGAACAAATTACTATTGAGCAATTGATTGAACCACGCAAATTCATGATGATATCTAAAGCAATGATAATACATATAGGCATCACGTCCGAGACAAGTAGACCGATACTTTCTGCATCTACTACTATTGCTCCACACATCGACCGCTATCCAACATGCATCTAGTGTATTGAGTTCATGACAAACAGAGTAACGCCTTAAGAAAGATGACATGATGTAGAGGGATAATATCAAACCAATGATGAAATCCCCATCTTTTTACCCTTGATGGCAACAACATGATGCATGCCTCGCTACCCCTTCTGTCACTGGGTGAGGTCACCACAAGGTATGAACCCAAAACCAAGCACTTCTCCATTGCAAGAATCATAGATCAAGTTGGCCAAACAAAACCCACAACTTGAAGAGAATTACAAGGATATGAAATCATGCATATAAGAGATCAGAAGAAACTCAAATAAGATTCATAGATAATCTGATCATAAATCCACAATTCATCGGATCTCGACAAACACACCGCAAAAGAAGATTACATCGGATAGATCTCCATGAAGATCATGGAGAACTTTGTATTGAAGATCCAAGAGAGAGAGAAGAAGCCATCTAGCTACTAGCTATGGACCCGTAGGTCTATGGTGAACTACTCACGCATCATCGGAGAACTCATGGTGTTGATGAAGAAGCCCTCCGTATCCGAATCCCCCTCCGACAGGGCACCGGAACGTGCCCCAGATGGGATCTTGCGGAGACAGAAGCTTGCGGCGGCAGAAAAATACTTTCGATGATCTCCTGATTTTTTGTGGAATTTTTGGGAATATATAGGCGAAAGACCTAAGGCAGAGGTGGCCCAGGGAGCCGACAAGCCTGGGAGGCGTGGCCCCCCTTGCCGCAGCTAGGGGGCTTGTGCGGTCCCTGGTGACCCCCTGCCTTGGTTCTCAAGTTCCCCGATCTTCTTCTGTTTCGGAAAAAATATTTTTGGAACTTTCGTTCCGTTTGGACTCCGTTTAAAATCCTCCACTAAAAAGGGTCAAAAACATGGAAAAAAACAAGAACTGGCACTTGACACTAAGTTAATAAGTTAGTCCCAAAAAAGATATAAAAGGCATACAAAACATCCAAAGTTTGACAAGATAATAGCATGAAACCATCAAAAATTATAGATACGTTGGAGAAGTATCATGGGTCATCAAGAACATTCTCCAACCTAGACAAGTTATCTGCTACGGGGTTCTCAGCACCCTTCCTATCAACAACATGCAAATCAAATTCTTGTAGCAAGAGAACCCATCTGATAAGTCTAGTTTTAGCATCTTTCTTTTCCATAAGATACTTAATAGCAGCATGATCAGTGTGAATAGTCACCTTGGAATCAACAATGTAAGACCTGAACTTTTCACATGCAAACACAACTGCTAAAAATTCCTTTTCAATAGTAGCATAGTTTCTTTGGGCACTGTCTAGAGTTTTACTAGCATAGTGAATAACATTCAACTTCTTATCAACTCTTTGTCCTAGAACAGCACCAACAGCATAATCACTAGCATCACACATAATTTCAAAAGGTAAGTTCCAATCACGTGGTTGAACGATAGGTGCAGTTATTAAGGCCTTCTTAAGTATTTCGAAGGCTTCCTCACAATCATCGTCAAAACCAAAAGGAATATCCTTTTGCAAGAGATTGGTAAGAGACCTAGAAATCTTAGAGAATTCTTTAATGAACCTTCTATAGAAACCAGCATGACCAAGGAAACTTCTTATACCTTTAATGTCTGTAGGGCATGGCATTTTCTCGATCGCATCAACCTTAGCCTTATCGACTTCAATACCTCTTTCAGAAATTTAATGTCCTAAGACGATGCCTTCATTAACCATAAAGTGGCACTTCTCCCAGTTCAAGACAAGGTTGGTATCTTTACCTCTCTGCAAAACTCGATCAAGGTTGCTGAAGCAATCATCAAAAGGAGACCCGTAAACGGAGAAGTCATCCATGCAAACCTTAACAATCTTTTCACAAAAGTCAGAGAATATAGCCATCATACATCTTTGGAAGGTAGCAGGTGCATTACATAAGCCAAAAGGCATACGTCTGTAAGCAAAGGTACCAAAAGGGCAGGTAAAAGTGGTTTTCTCCTGATCAGATTGCACAACAGGTATTTGGGAGAAACCAGAATAACCATCTAGAAAGCAGAAGTGTGTGTGTTTGGACAATCTTTCTAGCATTTGGTCAATAAAAGGCAAAGGGTAATGATCTTTCCTAGTGCCCTTATTCAATTTCCTAAAATCAATCACCATCCTTTGGCCAGTAATAATCCTCTACGGGATCAATTCATCTTTATCATTAGGGACAACGGTAATACCTCCCTTCTTAGGGACGCAATGCACCAGACTTACCCAATCACTATGAACAACAGGATAGATAATACCTGCTTCCAAGAGCTTTAGTATTTCTTTTCTTACTACCTCTTTCATCTTAGGATTTAATCTCCGTTGATGACCGACAACTGGTTTGGAATCAGGATCGGTTTTAATTTTGTGCTGGCATAGAGTGGGACTAATGCCCTTAAGATCATCAAGAGTATATCCAATAGCAGCACGGTGCTTCCTCAGAGTTTTCAATAATTTCTTTTCTTCATGCTCTGAAAGGCTAGCACTAATAATAACATGATATCTTTTTCATCAAGATAAGCATACTTAAGAGTATCAGGCAACTTTTTAAGCTCGGACACAGGATCACCCTTTGGTGGGGGTGGATCTCCAAGCAGTTCAACAGGCAAATTATTCTTAAGGATAGGATGTTGTTCAAAGATAACTCTATCTGTCTCATTCCTTTCATCCATATGCATATCATTTTCATGCTCAAACAAATATTGCTCTAAAGGATCAGTAGGAGGCACAGTAATAGAAGCTAGGGCAATAGTTTCATCCTTACTAGATAATTCTTTTTCATGAGGTTGTCTATCAAACTTGGAGAAGTTGAACTCATGTGACACACCTTCAAAGCCAACAGTGAAAGTTTGCTTCTCAATCAATATGAGCATTGACAGTGTTGAGGAAAGGTGTGCCAAATATGATGGTACTTTGCTAGTTAGCTTGAATTATTATTGTTTCCACGTCAATAGCAAACTACTATTTTGAATCTAATGGATCTGAACATTCACGTCACATAAGAGGAATTACAAAAGGACACCTATGCTAGGTAGCATGAAAGCATAAAAAAATCATTCTTATCACTTCCCTACTCGAGGACGAGCAGGAGTTAAGCTTGGGGATGCTTGATACGTCTCAAACGTATCTATATTTTTTGATGGTTTCACGCTGTTATCTTGCCTTCTTTGTATGTTTTATGTACCTTTTATATCTTTTTGGGGACTAACTTATTGATTCAGTGCCAAGTGCCAGTTCCTGTTTTTCCGTGTTTTTGACTCTTTTCATATCTGATTTTGGAACGGAGTCCAAATGGAATAAAATCCCCAAAATGTTTTTTTCCCGAACGAAAGTTGACCATGGAGCCTTTGGGCCAGGCCAGGTGGGCCCCAGGGAGCCCACAAGATTGCACCACACCACCAGGGGGAGGCGGCGGTGGGCAAGCTTGTGGCTTCCCTGGCCGCCTCCTAACCTAGGTTTTGCGCCTATATATTCCCAAATATTCCGCAAAAAATCAGGGGATCCTCTAAAATACTTTTCCGCCGCTGCAAGCTTCCTTTTCCGCAAGATCTCATCTGGAGACCCTTCCCGGCGCCCTGCCGGAGGGGACTTTGGAGGTGGAGGGCTTCTTCATCATCATCATCGCCCCTCCAATGACTCGTGAGTAGTTCACTTCAGACCTACGGGTCCGTAGTTAGTAGCTAGATGGCTTCTTCTCTCTCTTGGATCTTCAATACAAAGTTCTCCATGATCTTCATGGAGATCTATCCGATGTAATCTTCTTTGGCGGTGTGTTTGTCGAGATCCGATGAATTGTGGACTTGTGATCAAATTATCTATGATATATATTTGAGTCTTTGCTGATTTCTTATATGCATGATTTGATATCCTTGTAAGTCTCTCCGAGTCTTGGGTTTTGTTTGGCCAACTAGATCTATTATTCTTGCAATGGGAGAAGTGCTTTGTTTTGGGTTCTGCCATGTGGTGACCTTTCCCAGTGACAGTAGGGCAGCAAAGCACACATCAAGCAGTTGCCATCAAGGGTAAAAAAATGGGGGTCTTATCATTGGTTTTAGATTATCCATTTACATCATGTCATCTTGCCTAAGACGTTACTCTGTTCTTATGGACTTAATACACTAGATGCATGCTGGATAGCAGTCGACGTGTGGAATAATAGTAGTAGATGCAGAAAGTATCGGTCTACTTGTTTCGGACGTGATGCCTATAGAAACAATCATTGCATAGATATCGTCACGACTCTGCACAGTTCTATCAATTGCTCGGTAGTAATTTGTCCACCCACCGTCTACTTGCTTTCATGAGAGAAGCCACTAGTAAACACTACGGCCCCTGGGTCTATTCACATCCATCGTTTACATCTCCGCTTTTCCTTTGCTTTGTTGCTTTGTTACTTTTAGTTCTCACTTGGCAAACAATATATAATGGATTGACAACCCCTTCATAGCGTTGGGTGCAAGCTTTTGTGTTTGTGCAGGATCTTAAGATACTCTTCCGCCGGATTGATACCTTGGTTCTCAAACTGAGGGAAATACTTACCGTCGCTGTGCTACATCACCCTTTCCGCTTCGAGGGAATACCAACGTGCCATAGTAGGAGTATTTCTGGCACCATTGCCAGGGATACGCAACAAATATCAAGCATCAAAATCCCTTGGTGGGGCCATTCGGGTTTTAACTGGTAAGCAAGCGGGCAAAGAGCACGTGAGAAAAAGGACGAACGAAAAAGTCAAACGAAAAAGTCAAATTGGTGAACTGGGGGAGAGGAAAACGAGAGGCAACTTGCAAACAAAGTAAATGCAAGAGATGAGTTTGCGACACCTACTTGATCTTCCTCCCCGGCAACTGCGCCAGAAATTGGCACGTTGACGGGAGACTATTCTTGACTTGATCCTCCTCCCCGGAAATGGCGCCAGAAATTGGCACGTTGACGGGAGACTATTCTTGACTTGATCCTCCTCCCCGGCAACGGCACCAGAAATTCTTCTCCCGCGGCAACGAAAGTCCTTCCCTGGCGCTTAGGAATTCTTCTTGTTACTTCTCTGGTTTGCGTCGGTTTTTCCCTTGAAGAGGAAAGGGTGATGCAGCACAGGAGCAGTAAGTATTTCCCTCAGTTTGAGAACCAAGGTATCGATCCAGATGGAGGGCCTCGTCAAGTCCAAAGTACCTGCGCAAACACAAACAAGCTTGCACCCAACGCTTCAAAGGGGTTGTCAATCCCTTCAATATTGTTTGCAAAATGAGATATGAAGGCGGAAAGTGCAACGAAGTAAAAAGTGTAAGGCTGAAAATATGGTGTGGAGTAGACCCAGGGGGCCATAGTTTTCACTAGAGGCTTCTGTGATAATAGCAAATATCACGGTGGGTGAACAAATTACTGTCGAGGAATTGATAGAACCGCGCAAAGTCATGACGATATCTAAGGCAATGATCATACATATAGGCATCACGTTCGAGACAAGTAGACCGATACTTTCTGCATCTACTACTATTACTCCACACATCGACCGCTATCCAGCATGCATCTAGTGTATTGAGTTCATGACGAACATAGTAACGCCTTAAGCAAGATGACATGATGTAGAGGGATAATATCAAACTAATGATGAAAACCCCATCTTTTTACCCTTGATGGCTACAACACGATGCGTGCCTCGCTACCCCTTCTGTCACTGGGTGAGGTCACCGCACGGTATGAACCCAAAACCAAGCACTTCTCCCATTGCAAGAATCATAGATCTAGTTGGCCAGACAAAACCCACAACTCGAAGAGAATTACAAGGATATGAAATCATGCATAAGAGAGATCGGAAGAAACTCAAATAAGATTCATAGAAAATCTCATCATAAATCCACAATTCATTGGATCTCGACAAACACACCGCAAAAGAAGATTACATCGGATAGATCTCCATGAAGATCATGGAGAACTTTGTATTGAAGATCCAAGAGAGAGAAGAAGTCATCTAGTTACTATCTATGGACCCGTAGGTCTATGGTGAACTACTCACGCATCATCGGAGAGGTCATGGTGTTGATGAAGAAGCTCTCCGTGTCTGAATCCCCCTCCGGCAGGGCACCAGAACGTGCCCCAGATGGGATCTTGCGGAGACAGAAGCTTGCGGCGGCGGAAAAGTGATTGCAATGATCTCCTGATTTTTTTGGGATTTTTAGGGAATTTATAGGCGCAACCCCAAGGTCAGGGGACGCTCAGGGGGGCCACAAGCCTGGATGGTGCGGCCTCCCCCTGGCCGCGGGGTGGGGGCTTGTGGGGCCCCTGGAGCTCCCCTGCCTTGGCTCCCAAGCTCCCCGATCTTCTTTCGTTCCAGAAAAAATCTTTTCGGGGATCTTCGTCCGTTTGGACTCTGTTTCAAAATCTCCTCTGAATGGGGTCAAAAACTTGGAAAACACAGGAACTGGCACTTGGCAATGAGTTAATAAGTTAGTTCCAAGAAATATATAAAAGGCATGCAAAACTTCCAAAGTTTGACAAGATAATAGCATGAAACCATAAAAAATTATAGATACGTTGAAGACGTATCAATGTTCCATCTCCTGTAAAAGGATTAGCCAACAGTTTCTCTAGCATACCCGAAGGAATTTCATAACAAATATTTTCAGTAGGTGCAGCAGGTTGAGGAGCAACACCTTGTGCTTCTGTTCGAGGTGAAGATACCCCGAATAAGCTCCTCAAAGGATTAGTTTCCATAGCGACAAGTGACAATAAATTTCAGCACACTATATAAATGTTTCCTTACCAAATTCCACTTACCAAAGGCGCCTCAATCCCCGACAACGGCGCCAGAAAAGAGTCTTGATGACCCAAAAGTGTAGGGGATCTATCGTAGTCCTTTCGATAAGTAAGAGTGTCTAACCCAACGAGAAGCAGAAGGAATTGACAAGTGGTTTTCAGCAAGGTATTCTCTGCAAGCATTGAAATTATCGGTAACAGATAGTTGTGTGATAAGATGATTCATAGCAAGTATCAAGTAAAAATAGTAACAAAGGTGCAGCAAGATGGCCCAATCCCTTTTGTAGCAAGGGACAAGGCTCGACAGACTCTTGTAGGAGGTAAAGCGCTCCAGAGGACACATGGGAATTTCTGTCAAGCTAGTTTTCATCATGTTAATATGATTCGCGTTCACTACTTTGATAGTTTGATATGTGGGTGGACCGATGCTCGGGTGCTTCCCTTACTTGGACAAACATCCCACTTATGATTAACCCCTCTGGCAAGCATCTGGAACTACGAAAGAAGAATTAAGACAAGTGTAACCATAGCATTAAACTAGTGGATCCAAATCAGCCCCTTACGAAGCAACGCATAAACTAGGGTTTAAGCTTCTGTCACTCTAGCAACCCATCATCTACTTATTAATCCCCAATGCCTTCCTCAACGCCCAAATAATGGTGAAGTGTTATGTAGTCGACGTTCACATAACACCACTAGAGGAAAAACAACATACAACACATCAAAATATCAAACGAATACCAAATTCACATGACTACTTATAGCAAGACGTATCCCATGTCCTCAGGAACAAAAGTGAATACTCACAAAGAATAATTATGTTCATCACCAGAGAGGTATTGAATAGCATCAAAGATCTGAACATATAATCTTCCACCAAGTAATCCAACTAGCATCAACTACAAAGAGTAATTAACACTACTAGCAACCTTACAAGTACCAATCGGAGTCGCGAGACAGAGATTGGTTACAAGAGATGAAATAGGGTTTGGAGATGAGATGGTGGTGATGAAGATGTTGATGGAGATGAGTCCCCTCCGACTAGAGGAGTGTTGGTGATGACGATGGCGATGATTTCCCCCTCCAGGAGGGAAATTTCCGCGGCAGGACGGTCCTGTCGGAGCTCTAGATTGGTTCTGCTCAAGTTCTGCCTCGTGGCGTGGCAGCTCCTCCCAAAAGCGTCCTTATTATTTTTTCTGGAACGAAACCCTCTATATAGCAAAAGATGAGCGCCGGAGGGGCAACAGGGGGCCCACAAGCCACCCAGGCCCGGCCAGGGGGGTAGGCCGGGCCTAGCAGGCTTGTGTCCTCCTGGTGGCGCCCCTCTGGTACTTCTTCCGCCTAGTATTTTTCATAAAATCCAAAATAATTCCCCGTTGATTTTCACGGCTTTTGGAGTTGCGCAAAATAGGTATCTCAAACTTGCTCCCTTTTCAGACCAGGATTCCAGCTGCCGGCATTCTCCCTCTTCATGTAAACCTTATAAAATAAGAGAGAAAAGGCATAAGTATTGTACCGTGAAGTGTAATAACAACCCATAAAGCGATAAATATCAACATAAAAGCATGATGCAAAATGGACGTATCAGATGCCGACGTCCAGAAGATGACCCCTTGCAGCGCCGCCCTCGTTCATCACCGGTCTGCCTCCGGCTTCCCGAAGCTGCCTCTCCAGGATCCAGTGAAGAAGTGGCAGAGGAGATTCTTCTATGTTAAGAATGTGGATCCCATCCACGACTACATCAACCTGCCTCCTTTCGCCATTGCTCCGATGTCGTGGTTTTGTCATGGCAGATGTCCTCGTGAAAGGTCTACACACTTAAGGTTCGATGACGCTAGGGTTATATGGGAATACTATACGAGGTTACCGAAGATTGTTCGGAGTCCCGGATGAGATCTCAGACGTCACGAGGAGTTCCAGAATGGTCTGGAGGTGAAGATTGATATATAGGATAAGGGGTTTTGGACACCGGAAATGTTTCGGGCGTCACCGGTAACATACAGGGACCACCGGAAGGAGGGGCCACCAGCCCCAAAGGATAACATGGGCCAAAAGGTGGAAGGGAACCAGCCCAGAGTGGGCTGGTGCGTCTCCCACCTAGGCCCAAGGCGCAACAAGAGAGGAAGGAGGATAATCCTAGTGCAGATGGGCCCAAGGCCCATCTAGGGTGCGCCACCTCGACCTCTCCTGTCCTGGCCGCCGCCTCCCTGATCTGTTGGGGTTGCCGCACCGCTTGGGGTCGGGAACCCTGAAGGGGGCGCCCACTCCCTCTCCCCCAATATATGGTGGAGGGTTTGGCCTTTGGAGAACACACAGAAATCTCTCCCTCTCTCTCTCAGGAAGCCCAATTCCTCTTCCTCCTCTTCCGCGCAGCTTGGAGAAGCTCCGCCGGAATACCTCGTAGCTCCACCACCACCGCGCCATCGCGCTGCCGAAGCTCTCCCTCAACCTCTCCCTCCTCCTTGATGAATCAAGGTGTGCGAGACGTCATCGGGTTGTACGTGTGTTGAACGCGGGGGTGCCTTGGTTCGGCACGTAGATCGGAATCAAACCACGATCTGAATCGCTGCGAGTACAACTCCATCGACCGCGTTCCAGCAACGCTTCCGCTTAGCGATCTTCAAAGGTATGAAGATGCTCTACCCCATTACTTGTTGCTGGTTCCTCCATAGATAGATCCTTGTTTGGCATAGGATTTTTTTTGAAATTACTATGTTCCCCAACATGGACACCTTCAGAAATACCTCTAGAGCACCTTTATAGTCACCGAGTAACGTAGCGACGTTTGATACACACAAGTCATTCCTCGGGTGTCAGTGAGTTACATGATCTCATGGTCATAGGAATGTATACTTGACATGTAGAAAACAATAGCAACAAAACGACACGGTCATATGCTACATTTATAGTTTGGGTCTTGTCCATCACATCATTCTCCTAATGATGTGATCCCGTCATCAAGTGACAACACTTGTCTATGGCGAGGAAACCTTAACCATCCTTGATCGACGAGCTAGTCAACTAGAGGCTTCCTAGGGACAGTATTTTTTCTATGTGTCCACACATGTATTTATGTTTACATTCAATGCAATTATAACACGGATAATAAAAGATTATCTTAAAACACGAAATATAATAATAACTATTTTATTATTGCCTCTAGGGCATATTTCCAACATACACATGCCTTAGCAAGCGCAACGAATTCTTCCACTTCTCTACCTCCTTCATCAATAATTTATTGGTCTAGTATTTATGACAAATTGCCTTCGGTAAACAAAGTATAAAATGTGCAACAAGGCCTTCACCGTTCAACGAAATGGCTTTTTTCTAGTCGAATGTTCTATAAGAGTGACATCAAAACTATAAACATCACTCTTTTCCATGAGCCTTCGTATGTAGAAGTACATGGGGTCTAGATATCTGAGTGTACCTTGCACCATTGTCGTTACTCTTGACCTATCCACGTGAATGTATCTTGAAGCACCAAAATCAGCCACCTTTGTTGTCAGAGTGTCATCCAAAAGTTTCTTAGCAGACTTGATATATATGTGGATGATAGGTCTTGAAGCCGTAGAGTGAAGACATGCTAGTGATTTAGTTGTTTCAGTTGCTATCCGCAACCTAGATACCATCCAACGACAATGATCTTGGCCCCTCAACATGAAGATGTTCATAGAGGGTACCATTGGATATGAGCTCATAAACCAACAAGTGGACTTCGGTTTCAAGGCAACAATGATATAGTTGTACTTTACTACATTTAGATGCTTTATATTGGTCTGTGATAGGATGGCAACCTCATTAATGAACTCATCAATCTCCTTCTGAAGCACTTTACTTGGTTTCTTGATGGCTACAACATGCATGTATGATAAGATCCCTGTGTAAACCATGCCATGCCCTCTGCTACCAAGCTCATGTGTTCTATGAAAAATTTTTGTGGCCTTCTCAATCTCTTAAAGATTATAACCATTCTTTCTGCATATATCCTCTCTTTGAGATGTCGACTATTGCAACAATTGTCCACATTTTTCAAGAAGGAATGTCACTTCAACATTTGTTCCCACTGATGGTTAATTTTCTTTGTCATGAAGAATGCAATGAAGAGCTAAAGATGACAACAACCCCAATATCAACTCCCATAATGATGTAACTTGAAAATAGATACATATTGCTTCTAATTAATCATGCTCTAGAGCCTGCATGTAAATGTAGGTGAAAAGAGGAGAGAGAAAATGCTAAAGTTGAAATGTTGCTCACCTATATTGAAGGACATCAGGACACCTGTGAGGAAGAAACATAAATTGTAAATTCCCATGATGGCATATACACGAGGTACTATAAGATATTAATACAAGATATAGTATGTGTTACCTTTGCATCTGTCTTAGTTGTAGGGGTTGCCGCCGTACCCATTGCTGCACTAGCACAAATAGTCTCTCCTCCCACGTTTGCAATTGTTGTGCTTGCTCTTGCAGAGGCCTTTTACTATAAATAGCTTTTGAATGGATCCTCGGATTTGGAAGACCATGTGGAAGATGGAACTTGTCTATGAAGTTGAAGATGACTAGAATGATGCTGTCTCAAGGAAGAAGTCAAAAGTCCTCGACTTGAAGACCAGTTCAGAGACTACTGATGGTGTCCTGAATTAATGGGGCACACCATGTCAGTATGTCATTCATGGGCCACACCGAGGACCCATCAACAACTAAAGAATGGGCCACGCATGCCCTCGCTCTTGGTGTACTCAAGATGAAATCCCTCGAAGACTTGATGTACACTTTAAGGCATGATGTCCCACAAGCGTATGAGATCGCAACAGTTTTCGACGGTAGAGTATTCAACCCAAATTTATTGATTCGCCAAGATGGGAAGCGAAAGAATATTCTCAACTATTAGCAGCTAAATGTGTCAGATTCAACTACACCTGAAAGATTAGTGTCTGCAAGCAAAGTATCAGTAGCAAGGTAGTATGATAGCAACGGTGCCAGAAACAATTTGTTGACACGACAAACTATTCCTAACTGTTGTATCAATGGCGCCAGCACGTGGACGGGGGATTATTCTAGAGAAGAATGCTTCCCCGGCTACGGCTCCAACAAAGTCTTGCAACAAGTAACTGCGGAGTGGCAAGGAACAGCAGTAGCAAAGTAACAACAGTAGCAGCAAAGTGACAGCAGCAGCAAAGTGGCCCAATCCCTTTTGTAGCAAGGGACAAGCCTAGGCAAAGTAAAGTAGCAAGGACGAGTAGTAAAAGAATCATAGGCAGTGGGTCGGGGATGGATGAGTGTGACGGATGTGATTCATCATGTAATAGTTATAACACAGAGAGATATGTAACTAGCTCCCGTTCGTCAATCTAATGTAGGCATGTATTCCGTATGTAGTCATACATGCTTAGGGAAAAGAACTTGCATGACATCTATTATCCATCCCTCCCGTGGCAGCGGGGTCCTAATGGAAACTACGGGATATTAAGGTTCTCTTTTTAATAAAGAATCGGACCAACGCATTAACACGTGGTGAATACATGAACTCCTCATACTATGGTCATCTCCGGGAGTGGTTCCGGCTATTGTCACTCCGGGGTTGCCGGGTCATAACACATAGTAGGTGACTACAACTTGCAAGATAGGATCTAAGCACACATATATTGGCGTCAACATAATAGGTTCAGATCTGAAATCATGGCACTCGAGCCCTAGTGACAAGCATTAAGCATAGCCAAGTAGTAGCAACATCAATCTAGAACATAGTGGATACTAGGGATCAATCCCCGTCAAGAACTAACTCGATCACATGATAGATCTCATCCAACTCATCACCGTCCAGCAAGCCTACGATGAGATTACTCACGAATGATGAAGAGCATCATGGAATTGTCGATGGAGAAAGGTTGATGATGACGATGGCGACGATTTCCCCTCTTCGGAGCCCGAAACAGACTCCAGATCTGCCCTCCAGATGAAGAACAGGATGTGGCGGCGCCTCCGTATCGCAAAACGCGATGAAACCTTCTCTCTGATTTTTTTCCATGCGAAACGGAAGATATAGAGCTGAGATTGGGGGCGGTGGTGCCATGTGGGCCCCACAAGCCTGCATGGCGCGGCCATAGGGGGTGGCCGCGGCCTGTGGGCTTGTGGCCCACTGGCACGCCCCCTCCCGTGGAGCTTTGCGTAGGTATTTTTCTTTTATTCCAGAGAAAATCTCCGTAAATTTTCAGGACATTCCGAGGACTTTTATTTCTGCACAAAAACAACACCATGGCAATTCTGCTGAAAACAACGTTAGTCCGGGTTAGTTCCATTCAAATCATGCAAATTAGAGTCCAAAACAAGGGCAAAAGAGTTCAGAAAAGTAGAATGGCGGATGTGCTCTCTAATTGGTGCTTTTGTAAGAGGAGAATGACTCAACAGGAACATAAATAGACAGACCCTTCATAGAGGGAAGCATTGACTTGCAGAGGTGCCAAAGCTCAAGCTTTGAAAACAGAGATAATAATTTTTGGTGGCATGCTTTCATTGTCAACGCAATGACTAAGAGTTCTCAACATCTTCCACGCTACACATGCTATAGGCGGTTCCCAAACAGAAAAGTAAAGTTTTGACTCCCCCGCCACCAATCAATCACACTCCACGGCTAGCCGAATCCTCGGGTACCGTCCGAACCAACAACAATCCTGGGGGAGTTTTGATTGCAATTATCTTTTTGATTTGAGCATGGAACTGGGAATTCCAATTACCGGCCCCTTTCTCGTGAATGATAGTGAATAAACACATATCGAGGATAACACGCCTAGCATGGAAGATACCAATAGCCCCCTGTCACCACATGAGGGGTTCGGGCATGCAAAACAGATTATTTCTTGAAGTTTTAGAGAGTGGCACATGCAAATTTACTTGGAACAGCAGGTAGATACCGCACATAGGTAGGTATGGTGGACTCATATGGAACAACTTTGGGTTTATGGAAGTGGATGCACAAGCAGTATTCCCGCTTAGTACAAGCGAAGGCTAGCAAAATACTGGGAAGCAACCAACTAGAGAGCGACAACAGTCATCAAAATGCATTGAGATTAACTAACATTGAGTGCAAGCATGAGCAGGATAGAAATCACCATGAACAGGAACATCATAGAGGCTATGTTGATTTTGTTTCAACTACATGCGTGAACATGCGCCAAGTCAAGCCACTTGAAACATTCAAAGGAGGATGCCATCCTATCACACTACATCATAGTCATCTCAACATTCATGTGGGCAACCAAGACAAACCATTATAAGCTCCTAGCTAAGTAAGCATGGCATAAGCAACTATGATCTCTAAGTTGTCATTGCAAACATGTTTCTCTCACAACAAAGCTGAATCAGGCATGATGAGCTAGTCATATTTACAAAAACAAAATAGATCGAGTTCATACCAGCTTTCACTACAAGGAATATGCTAATACACAACACAATTTTTTTGTCGCTACATCGTCACGGTTTTTAATTTACGACGACCTCACGACGAAAAACCAAGCGTCGAAAACGGAGCGTCACAAATGAACAACAGCGATGTTTTGATCAAAATCGTCGTAACCTTTACGACGATTCCTGGATCGTCGTAACCTTTACGACGATCCTAAATCGTCGTTGGCAATCAAACCCAATCCTACGTGGCAGTCCTACGTGGCAAAATTACGACGAAATCAAAACGTCATGGTTGAAATCAGCCCAACCCATTTGATCACATGGGCTGGTCCATTTCGGTGCTTTACGTGGGCCGAGCCCATTAAAATAGCCCATTGTGTATTTATTTTTCCTATGCTTTGATTACCTACACGGTCCTGCACCAACAATTCGGCCTTTTTAATTTCTGAACCATAGCCTTTTACTATCCACTTCTTTTTTGGGCCTCAACCTTTTTTATGCATTTCTATTTATATTTCAGCCTTAATTGCTGCCAATAGATTCAGTTTCTCTTTTCAAAGCCCAAATAAATTTTATTCAACAGACATTTCGACCAATTCTAGATTTGGCCCATGCCTATTTTTACCAAATAAAATTTATATCAACATAAAACCAGCCCAGTTTCAATGCCAACGTATTTTCCAATTAGGATAGTATTATAAGAATATGTACATAACTCCCAGCATTCGAATTTTGTTTGCATGCAAATATACATCAAATTCTCAGCAAAATCAGCACTACATCCAAATTCCAAGAAAATTCAGCATTAAAAGAATGTCCTGAGATGTGAGAGTGTGCATGCATGCCTAGATCATGCATGCCTTGCTTTCTTCTGACTTCTTCGTCATAGTGCTCCAACACCTGCAATTAAAACACAAATTAGTCATTAACTCGTACTTGGCCAAATATAGTAGTTTCCTAAATTCAGTCGGTCGGTAGATTGTCCATGGACGGTCCAGGCTCCGCTACGGCCACAAGCGCTGGATGCCAACGGCGAGCCAGATTTCTGTGTTTTAGCCACATGCATGGCCTCCCTCCCTATCCCTGTGTGGATCTGGGCCTCTGTACGTACCAGACACTCGAAAAAATATCTAGTCTGCTACTCCTACTGGTATCTCGGCTACCACGGTACATACGTAGAGCTCAGGGACTGTTAGCAACTCCATTACTAGTCATGAAGAGAACGATGTGTAAGACCACGATGTTATGCTCCTTCCTTCCAAGCGCAACCGTAGCAGCAAATGCTGAGTTAAGATGTGCAGTGCAATCAGCGCGTAGAATTCTGAAGTTCCAGGGTATAATTAGGTTAAGCTGGCTCGTCGCTGTCAGCTATGTGTAGCAGATAAAACTACACTACTTGTGTACATGTCAAACAGAAAGAATGGGCATACCACATTCATCCGTCCTTGTTTTTAGCCTTGATGATTTTCATCACTTCTGTCCAGTTGTCCAACGGACTGGACAGCAAAGAACTATCACATCATTGATCTGCTATTGAAGTTCAGGCGCGCGTTCCACCTACAAGAATAAATCATGTCATTAATTCACATGTTTGCTCACCTGTTTCTCAAGTTCAGGCGACAGTTTTCCACCCCCTTTATTAACTGATGAAAAGATTCCTATTGGCAAATTCAAACCCCCTTTATAACTAGCCGTCGAAACCTTTTATAATAGAAAAAAAGAACATAAGAACACATCAGCTCCCGCAACACAAACTAGTCATTAACTGGTACTTGGCCAAGTAGTAGTTTCCTAAATCATGAACTAGTTACTAACTATCAAATATTCAAAATAAGGGACAGTTGAAGTGAGCATGAGTGTCATTTCATAGCCAAGTGTGTGTCATAGTTGTACGTAAACTAGTAGACAAGCAGGTGGTATTGATCAAGCATTGTATTGCCGTTTACTTACACCTACACTTGCATCTACATGCATACTCCTAATACAACAAAGTGAAGGAAGATGGATACACAGCAGTGACAAACAAGTTTATCTCGAGCCGTGGAGGAGTATTAGTATCAATTTGACAAAAATGATTAATGGACACCAATATTAATGGTAACCTTTCCGTTGGAGTTTCCTTTCATTTTCCCTACACAGAAGACAGAGATGTATGATCAGACAAAGTAGGCCAGCGCCTAAATGAATCTAGGATCCAGCTATCATGATCACATGTACACACCTACTATCCATATCAGTCAGCAATCAACATGCATGTTTCCCAATTCAGCCATGCCCGAAGAAAAGAACAACCTCTTGCTGACAGGCTGAGTGCGTGTCCCCTAGCCCCAAGAGGTTACAGAGTTATTCGGTCAGCCAAGTTGATGATGACATGCATTCATTCATTCATTCATGCACAACCACTCTAATCTTACTCCTACATCATAACCTAAAAAGCTCCCATTGACGTCTAGAACGAACTGCCACTCCCTCCCAGATGTGGCACTGCATGCAAAAGCTGCAGCAAACCTTGTCAGGCACAAGTAAATATGGCCAGCATTGTAGAATTTTCTTCTTCTAATCAATTGCAGGTGCTGGCTAACTAATACAGGGTCAGCATTGTAGTAATAACTAATAACTAACAACAGTTAGCGTCCCCTGTGGCAGGTGGTCACTGATCGCGGGGCGGCTGCCGGGGCGAACATACAATGAGATCAAGAACTACTGGAACACCACCCTGAGAAAGAGGAACGAGCAGCAGCCCCATGGCGCCGGCTGCTCGAGCCACCCGCAGGCCAAGCCGCCGCCGCCGCAGGCCGGCGGCGAGGCGTAGACCCCGCAGGAGGCTGCGTTCGATTAATACTAATTCAGAAGAAGACCTAGAACCTTTTTTTGCGAAACAAGAAGGCCTAGAATCTGACAGCGCACTTACTTTGGAGCTTCTTGTCCATGTACTTGCGAACCACCAGAACGGAAAAAGTCAGCATCGAAATCCCAAGGAAACACAGAGAAAACCAAGCGGAACATATGGAACTCGAGATGAGAGGGCGAAGGACTTACTCCTTCAGTTTCGCTGGACACGTTGTGAACGTTGTCCGAGTTGCCGATGACGGCGAAGGACCACAAACATATAAACATCGATCGAATGATTCTTGTATGCCCACTGTAGCGAAACCATGAATTATCGTTAGTAAAGCATTAACTGTTCTCAATAACAGTACAGAAGGGGACAATATTGAGCAGTTTGTCAGTCTGGCATGGTGGCAACAGTAAAATAGATACAAGCAGGCACTCCCTTCTCTGTATATCAATTCAAAGTCTAACCAATCTCTGAATTTTCAGCATGAATCCCTTCTTCGCAAGGAAGATTGTCTAAGGAATTACTTGTACCACCAATCTGATAATTTTTTTATTTTTGGTAATTATGTGTTTAGGCCTAGCGGGAAAATCACCCGGCAATGTGCTTCTATTTACAAATTCCAGATGCTTATAAAAAATATATTCTTAACCACATCCGTACTTGAAACCTAGCCCCCAACCAGCCGTGTTAACCAGAGGAGCCACATCTGTACTTGAAACTACATTGGTGCTCTGTAATACTTACATCCTAGATAACGATTGTAGCAAGCAAGTAAAAAATCGATCCCCCAGCGGATCAGGCCCGCAGTCACCCAGACAAGCGAGATCTTAGTCAAGTCAAATATATATTGAACAGGTAAAAACTAAGCAGTAAAACAGAAGAGGGATCCGTCAATGGGAGGCGAGGCGGGCGGGTGGATAATCTAAGGGAGGACCTCGGGGAAGGGCTCGGACGGCGCCCAGACGGCGCCGTCGTGGCCGAGGATGGCGGCGGCCGCGAGGCACTGGCCGTCGATGTCACACAGCAGCTACTCGTCAACGTACGTCTGCCACGACATCCTCCTTCCTCCTCGCTCGCCTGCTCGCGGGATCTCTTTTCTGCCTACCGAGATTTTTGCTCGCTCGCGGGTCGACGCTACTGGTTTTCTCCTGCGACCACCGTTGGGCTGGTGGACAGCGGTGCGACAGGCGTCGCCGGCCTTCTTGTCGGGGCAGGCAGCATCGACGGACACCCCGTACGCCTGCAGCGCCTGGAACGGGACCATGGCCTGAATCCATCCATGGATCCAAGACAGAGACCAGTTAACAAGCCGGAATCAGGATGCAGGAAACGAAGTAGTCGTAGAGTACAAGGGGAGTCGATATAACCGGTACACGGAAGAGGAGGAGGATAAGATGGTGACCTCGTAGTCCTCCATGTAGTCTCCGCAGAGCAGGAGCACCTTCTTGGAGGTCATGGCTGTTGTGGCTATGGTTGTGCCTGTGCTCACCTCCCCCACACACACTCCGGATTCCGTCGAGCTCGAAAACAACCAAGCCTGGACGAGGAGCCGTGGTGGGAGGCGGCGACGAGGGGAGAGGGAGATCACGGAGAGGGCTAGGGTTCGTGTGCGTTAGAGAGAGAGAGAGGGATGGATGGATAGGGATGGAGAGATGGATGGATGGATGAACGCCATGTCATCAATCCATGCCACAACCAATTCCACCAATTAGAATCTATATCTATACCTAATAATAAAAAGGCTATTGCTTCCGTCGGAAAATCCACCACGACATTTTTATAAAAAAGCCCCTGTAATTTTTGTTATTCAACCCGCAGTTCAAAACCGTTTTGTTCATGAACGACACAAGCGCACCCGACCCAACCGCACTAATAATAATTAAAAACGAACGTCGTTCTTCGCATGATCTCGCCTCGCTTGACCAGTTTCGGACAAGGACTCTGCAGGAGCCTCGAAGCATCACGGCCCGATCCATGACTATATAAATTAACACTAGTCAATATATCAAGCCTCGAAACTCCTCGCTACCAAAATCGCCTGTCGCTCCCCAGGCAACTGCACGTTCAGCCGCGCTCATCTTCCTCCCTGTCGGCTATAGGTCAGGCAGTCCTGAAATCTTAAAAAAAGATCATTGGTGCGACTCCACGCCACCGAGCTCGCCCGCGGAGAATTGAGATCTCCTCCACTCCCTCGTCTGTGAGTCTCATTGAAATCGAGCTTCTAGAGAGGCAGGAGCTTGCCTCGCTACCTTGGCTACGCTGGTTGTCGGTCGCGGGCTGCCGCACTTGCTCAGTTACCTCGAGTGCCTCCAAGCGACACAGATCTAAGGTAGGAAGGGACTTTGCATGGAAAGAGAGAGATGGAGACTTAGAGAGACGATGCATGGACAAAATTGCTAGAAAGAGAATAACGGCAGACAACCAACCGTCGATAGCCTATCCATCTTAGCATCAAACCAAAACAAATATGGGTCCCACGAAGGGGCGTGCGGTGTGTAGCATAATTGACTGCGTGATGTGCTCTAGATTTCCTATTATATTCTTTCTGATGCGTATACAATATATGGTTAATTTTGAGCTGAGATTTTTGCATGCACAAATGGATTTTGTGCCTCCTAATGATTACGCATGTCTCATGGATTTGTGGCTACTGGCCTGCTTCTTGTTTGTCACATGATTAGTCATGTGGAGATGGATTTCTGGGTACAAGTGATTAAGCTTGTGATTTTATGATCCTTATATCCATTCTTTTCTTGATCTCGCTTTTGCACCATCAATTTTTCTCATCTTCTTTTTTAATATGTTTTTTCTATCGTGCCTACTATTTTTCGTAGGTGTTGGGTAGAAAGGTTATGCATGGGCGGATCCATCAAGATACTACTATACCTCGACCCAAGATCATCATGTGTGAGAGGTGGGTGTTTCGGCCACACAAAGACAAAAATCAGCTTTAGTTGCACAGTTTAATTTTCAAATTTGAAGTTGTCTGTTCAAAATCCATACTAAAATGCGAAGAGTCTTGCCTATAAAATAATTGTATTTTGCGCATAAAAAAATATTATTCTTCCCGTTGCAACGCACGGGCATTTGTGCTAGTAAAGCATATGCAATTATATTTTTCCTATTGTTTTGCTTCTACTTTTTCACATGATAAAATCCAAATATGATCTTTTGAAGTAGACAACCTGCATCTTGCAATTACAAACAATGTTGTCAAAGGGACTTTTCATTTTCTTTGCAAAAAAAATCCATTTTCCATTTTTCAAGTGGCCAAAGTGAGTTTTTTCGTGAAGGACCTACCAAATATTTGTTGCAAAATTGGAACAAATCATTTTTCTAAAATTTTAAGTCTTATTAAATTTACAATTGATGAATGGTTTGGTGTCAAAAGTTTTTGATCCACCTCTCTTGAAAAAGACAAATTTCCTTTGATTGAGCTCGAAGCAGGTCAAATTTGAACTATAACTATTTGATAGATTGCTCTTTAATTTTCCCAAAAATCATCTCTAGGTACGTAATTATATATTTAATCATAGAAACACCAAAATATTTGCAAGAATCAAGCCCTTGCTACGAACGGTCATACCCGCCGTTTGGACCGCATTCTGAAACACGCATGAAAAATTCAAAAAAAATCAAAAAATTGAAAAACATTCGCATTGTGTCATTATATGTGACCAAGTTACCAGGAAAAATAATAAAGTTGTAATATGACAATTATTTAAAAAAAGTGTTCTCAGAAATGGGCTACCATGTGTGAAAATTCAGGGCTTTCAAGCCAAATGATCAATCTTATAGCCATATTCAAGGCATAGTTTGTTCAAATGATCTAATATTGTGCACAAGGGTGTGTATTGGAATGGCAAACAATGTTGCTTAATGAAGTTTTCATTTTCCTTGTATGAAAAATTCATTTTTCATTTTTCAAGTGCCCAAAATTAGTTTTTTTGTGAAGGACCTACCATATATTTGTAGCAAAATTGGACCAAATCATTTTTCTAACATACTTGGACATATTTGATGTACAATTGACCAAATGGCTGAGTGTTAAAGGCTTTTATCGATCTCTCGTGAAAAAAACAAATTTTCGTTGAATCAATTGAAAGCGGATGAAATTTGAACTGCATCTACATTATAGTTTGCTCTTTATTATTCCTAAAAACATTTCTAGCTACACAAGTATCTATTTAATCATAGAAACACCAAAATATTTCCAAGATTCAACCACTAGGTAGGAACAGTCATACCCGTTGTTTTGACCGCGTTTTGAAATGGACATGAAAACTTCAATACAAATTCAAAGAAATGGAAAACCATTGCATTGTGTCATTATATGGGACAAAGTTACCAGGAAAAATAATAAACTTGTAATACGACAATTATTTTAAATAAGTGTTCTTAGAAATGGGCTATCATGTGTGAAGATTCATGGCTTTCAAGCCAAATGATCAATCTTATGGCCACATTCATGACATTGTTTTTTGAAATGATATAATATTATGCACAAGGGTGCATATTGAAATGACAAACAATGTTGATTAAGGAAGTTTTCATTTTCCTTGTATGAAAAAATCATTTTTCATTTTTCAAGTGACCAAAATGAGTTTTTTTGTGAAGGACCTACCATATATTTGTTTCAAAATTGGACCAAATCATTTTTATAAAATACTAGTCCATATTTAATGTACAATTGACAAAATGGTTGGGTGTTCAAAGCTTTTATCCATCTCTCGTGAAAAATACAAATTTATGTCGATTCAGCTGGAAGCGGGTTAAATTTGAACTGCAGCTGCATTATAGTTTTCTCTTTATTTTTCCCAAAAATCATTTGTAGGTATAAAAATATCTATTTAATCATAAATACATGGTGTGGTGCCTTGACGTCGAGGTTTGGATGGTGGTTGAGGGCCACAACTCCAGAGCGCGTGACCGTTGTGTTGCCACGCGTTCTAGGTGGAATAGGCATTTCGGGTAAGTTGGACAATCCCTCAGTAGGTGTTAGCAAGAAGAATACAACAGAAGAATCTCACGAGGAGACTAAACTAAGCTCAAACATGAATTAGCAGCGAAGTGTTTGATTAGCGGTGCGGATAATTCACATAGACAATGGGCCTAAATTTTGGCTCATTATGATCATCTACTAAGGAGACTCTCTTGGCAACTTTTTAGCTCAAATGGATGAATCTAGGTGGCACTTGCTTTTCAAAGTAACATAGTGTGCAGAAATATGTATGTTGAAGCTTGGATCAAATGAATGAATGGATTGAGATGAAATTTTGTGTATGATGTTAATTTGGGCATATGAAGACACTGTATAAAAATTATACCATTTGGACATGCCAAAGGGACACTTCCTTCACAATGTTCCAATCTGGATAGAAAATGGTAAATGGAACTGGGCTCACATAGATGATTGGGTTGAGCTAAAATTTGGAGGAGGATGATAATTTGGGCACATTAAGGTATTGTAAAAATTTCATAAAATTTGGATAAACAAAAATTGCACTTCCTTCACAAAGCTATATACTGAACATAATATTGGGAAAAATATTGAGGGAAACTGGCTGAATTAAATGAGCTAAAATTTGGTGGAGTGAGGTTATATGGTTAGGTTCATCCCGTGGTAAATTTTCATCAACTATAAAGCAATACAAAATGCAATTGCTTCACAAAATGAAAATATTACCAGAAACAAAGATTGAATGAAATTTTGTTAGATGTGGCTAAAATTTTGTGGAGAGCTATGTTTTGGGCACATATATGATGTGGAAAAAATTCAAATCATCAGGATATTCCTATCTTGTACTTCCTTCACAAAGCTATTAACTAAACACAAACTTTGGAAATTTGCTGAGAAAGATATACTAGGCAAATCGTTACAAAAGTTTTCATGAGGCAATGATTTGGATAGGAAAGAGTGCCCAAAAAATATGAGGGTAATCGAAGAAATAGAAATAGCACTTCCTTCACAAAGTGCTATTCTGAACAGAATAGGAAAATGAATATTGCTGAATTATTTTTGAACTATGGAAGGAAGGGTTTTCACATATTTGAGAAATATATAATCCAATGTATTTATGAGATTTTTTCGAGAATTTTTTGAATGACAGAATAGTAGGTTGCTTCACAAAGTAGGATGAGGTGGGATAGAATGGACCCACGAGTGACATGTCAATATAGTTAGAACATGTTACGACATTTTTACAATCGTCGTAAAAGTTATGACGATCTCATCTTATGCAGCTACGACGTTTTTGACTCACATCGTCGTAATTTATATGTAGATTTGATCCCCTCAAACTGTTTACGACGATCTTGGATGAAATTGTCATAGATTTATGACAAATTCATCAATGACATTTTAAAAAATGTCATGTATGAGCATATTTCTTGTAGTGTTTTCCAGGCTCACTCACTTCATCATATATCGTCATTATTGCCTTTCACTTGTTGGAATTATGCCCTAGAGGCAATAATAAATGTATAGTTATTATTATAATTCCTGTATCAAGATAATAGTTTATTATCCATGCTATAATTGTATTGAATGAAGACTCATTTACATGTGTGGATACATAGACAAAACACCGTCCCTAGCATGCCTCTAGTTGGCTAGCCAGTTGATCGATGATAGTCAGTGTCTTTTGATTATGAACAAGGTGTTGTTGCTTGATAACTGGATCACGTCATTAGGAGAATCACGTGATGGACTAGACCCAAGCTAATAGACGTAGCATGTTGATCGTGTCATTTTGTTGCTACTGTTTTCTGCGTGTCAAGTATTTATTCCTATGACCATGAGATCATATAACTCACTGACACCGGAGGAATGCTTTGTGTGTATCAAACGTCGCAACGTAACTGGGTGACTATAAAGATGCTCTACAGGTATCTCCGAAGGTGTTAGTTGAGTTAGTATGGATCAAGACTGGGATTTGTCACTCCGTATGACGGAGAGGTATCTCGGGGCCCACTCGGTAATACAACATCACACACAAGCCTTGCAAGCAATGTAACTTAGTGTAAGTTGCGGGATCTTGTATTACGGAACGAGTAAAGAGACTTGTCGGTAAACGAGATTGAAATAGGTATGCGGATACCGACGATCGAATCTCGGGCAAGTAACATACCGAAGGACAAAGGGAATGACATACGGGATTATACGAATCCTTGGCACTGAGGTTCAAACGATAAGATCTTCGTAGAATATGTAGGATCCAATATGGGCATCCAGGTCCCGCTATTGGATATTGACCAAGGAGTCTCTCCGGTCATGTCTACATAGTTCTCGAACCCGCAGGGTCTGCACACTTAAGGTTCGACGTTGTTTTATGCGTATTTGAGTTATATGGTTGGTTACCAAATGTTGTTCGGAGTCCCGGATGAGATCAAAGACGTCACGAGGGTTTCCGGAATGGTCCGGAAACGAAGATTGATATATAGGATGACCTCATTTGATTACCGGAAGGTTTTCGGAGTTACCGGGAATGTACCGGGAATGACGAATGGGTTTCGGGAGTTCACCGGGGGGGCAACCCACCCCGGGGAAGCCCATAGGCTTTGGGGAGACACACCAGCCCTTAGTGGGCTGGTGGGACAGCCCCAAAGGGGCCTATGCGCCAAGAGAAGAAAAATCAAAGGAAAAGAAAAAAAAGAGGGAAGAAGTGGGAAGGGAGGGGGACTCCTCCCACCAAACCAAGTCCAACTCGGTTTGGGGGGGGGGAGTCCTCCCCCCCTTGGCTCGGCCGACCCCTTGGGAGTCCCTTGGACCCCAAGGCAAGGTCCCCCTCCCTCCTCCTATATATATGGGGCTTTTAGGGCAGATTTGAGACGATTTCTCACGGCTGCCCGACCACATACCTCCATAGTTTTTCTTCTAGATCGTGTTTCTGCGGAGCTCGGGCGGAGCCCTGCTGAGACAAGATCATCACCAACCTCCGAAGCGCCGTCACGCTGCCGGAGAACTCTTCTACCTCTCTGTCTCTCTTGCTGGATCAAGAAGGCCGAGATCATCGTCGAGCTGTACGTGTGCTGAACGCGGAGGTGCCGTCCGTTCGGTACTAGATCGTGGTACTGATCGCGGGATTGTTCGCGGGGCGGATCGAGGGACATGAGGACGTTCCACTACATCAACCGCGTTCTCTAACGCTTCTGCTGTACGATCTACAAGGGTACGTAGATCACTCATCCCCTCTCGTAGATGGACATCACCATGATAGGTCTTCGTGCGCGTAGGAAATTTTTTTGTTTCCCATGCGACGTTCCCAACATCACTTGCATGACCGAACGATGTGGATTGGACTAAAGCTGGAATCTGCAGCAAACACAAAGGAGAAGACAAAGTAATATGGCTCTTTGAAAGGTAAACAGGTATGCATGCAAGAGCCACTAAACATTGTAACCATGGTCTTCTACCTTGACCCAAAGAAAAAGAAAACTATCTACACGGGAAAGCTCCCAACAAGCAAAACAAGAAAAAAAAATCATTTTGGTATTTCTCAAACTAGACAGACACACGAAAAGAAAACGACAAAAAGAAAATAAACTAGCATGGATGATACAGTGGCAAAGTGTGAACACCGGCTAACAAAATGAAAGCATAAGCAAGAATGTAAAGTCGGTGAGAACATGTACTCCCCCAAGCTTAGGCTTTTGGCCTAATTTGTTCTACTCCCAAGGAGGGAAATAACCAGCTCTGGGGTACTCCGGAGTGGGCTGAGGATGCCACTGCTGTGTGAGCTCCTCTGGCTCCCACTGATGAACCGACGTCTGGTACTCGACTAGTGGCTCGGGCACGGGCACCTGTGGTTGGGCCAAGCCCCAATATGCGTAGATGTCCGAAGGCATAATAGTGTACCTGCCTGCATGAAGATTGAACAAAGAAGGAGCAGGCAAAGTAATAGTCTCACGAGTACCCTGACTAAATACCAAGTTATAGATCAACCTTCCACCTATATCTCTATCAAGAAAGTCATGGCGAACCATGCTATCGTAATCTAGATATCTCTCGGGAAGAAGAACCTCTTCTTCCTCCTCCAGTCTAATGGGTATCTCAAAGTGTCTGGCTAGACGGGTAGCATAGATACCTCCATAGACAACACCTTAAGAACGGTTCAGGTTCAACCGTTGAGCTACTATAGCACCCAAGCTATAAGTTTTATCGTTATAAAGGGATTCGCACAAGATCGCAAGATCTGGGGAACTAAGTGACCCAGCTTTCCCACGACCAATCAAACATTTTCCCACAAATAGCGAGAAGTACCGAAGCACAGGAAAATGAATGCTAGTAGCTCTAGCGCAAGACACTCCTCTCTCCTCTCCTACAGCAATTGTATCGGTGAAAGCTTCCAAGTCCCGTGGACGAGGTTCATGAATATCCCCAACATAAGGTAATTTGTAAACATTGCAAAAATCCTGGAGTGACATGCGCTGGGGGACATCATAGAGTTTAAACTCAACCATAGGAGGATTCTTCCTCGGATAGAAGTTAAAGCTTTGTACGAAGATATTAGTGAGGAGGAGGTATTGCGGACACTTATCTTCACGAAGGCGGTAAGGCCTGCGTTCTCCACCAAGTGATAAAAGTCCTCATAAATTCCAGCAACGCGTAAGAACGCGTCGCTTGGCAATTCGCACGCGCGAACTTCTGCGACTCGAGGGACCGGATACTTGGCCTTCTTCTCACTCCCATCATCCTTGGGGTCACGACTTGACGAGCCTCTCAAGAACCTCCTCATCTTTTCCCTTTTCTATCTCTGAAAATTTCTGAAAGTTTTAGTGATTCTAAGGAAAAGTGAATAAGGCTCAACGAAACTCGTAGAAACTACTCCAACAAGTGCCTAGAGGCCATATTATGCATCAAAACTACTTGGGACCGGCTAAAATCAGCATGCAAAGCTCAAGAACATGGTCACCAAGGCAGCAAAAATACGCGGAGTATAAGGCGCTAGAGCAAAAACTAATTGGACCAATGGAGGAGTCACTTACCAAGGAGTAATTTCCCCAAAACAGTTTGGAGAACGGTGATTTGAGCAAAGAGATCGAAAATCCCAGCAAGAGGAGCATGAACACGGGTTTGAGCTGCGAAACAATTTTTTCTGGAGGTAGGAGAAGCGGATGGGAGCAAGAATAAGTGGAGGGGGTGCCTGTGGGCCCCACAAGCCTGGGTGGCGCGACTAGGGGGGTGCCCGCGCCCCTAGGGCTTGTGGCCCACTGGTGTGGCCCCCAGACAGACTCCTAGTCCCAGTATTTTTCAAATATACCAGAAAAAATCATACTAGATTTTCACAACGTTCGGAGAACTTTTATTTTCGGGGTATTTTTCCACCGGACGCTAAGACAGAAAACAGAGAAAACTAAACTAAATCTATCATTTTTCTTCTAAGCAACCTAAAGTGAAAGCTTGGAATAGAGGTTTGTGACTCCTCGATTCATCCATCTCATGGTCATTGAAAGAAATCCGTCAATGGGGTTGATCAAATCCCCTCAACAAAACTTTCCCGAATCGCAAAAGAGAACGGAGAATTTTCGAACAATCACTAGGTCACCTCAATGGGGATGTGTATCTCCCCAACAAGCAAATCATACTTCATCTTGACACGAGGAATAGGGCATTCAAAGCTCCCGATAAGAATAGATGAAGTCTTTTCGATAGCATTGATGCAATGTACTAGATATTGTTTCTTCGGAAAGTGCACCGTATGCTCATTACCGTTGACATGGAAAGTGGCATTGCCTTTGTTGCAATCTATAACAGCCCCTGAAGTGTTTAAAAAGGGTCTTCCGAGGATGACCGCCATGGCATCGTCCTCTGGAATATCCCAGATAACAAAGTCTGTTAAGATAGTGGTGTTAGCAACCACAACAGGCACATCCTCACAAATGCCGATAGGGAAAGCAGTTGATTTGTCGGCCATTTGCACAGAGATTCCAGTGGGTGTCAACTTATCCAGTTCAAGTCTACGATAAAGAGAGAGAGGCATAACACTAACACCGGCTCCAAGGTCGCACATCGCAGTTCTAACGTAATTGCCTTTAATGGAGCAAGGTATAGTGGGCACACCGGGATCACCTAGTTTCTTCGGAGTTCCACCCTTGAAAGTGTAGTTGGCGAGCATGGCGGAGATCTCAAGATCAGGTATCCTCCTCTTATTAGTCACAATATCTTTCATGTACTTAGCATACGGAGACTTCTTGAGCATATTCGTCAGACGCATCTGCAAAAAGACAGGTCTGATCATTTGAAAGAAGCGCTCAAAATCTTCATCATCCTTTTTCTTAGATGGTTTGGGAGGAAAGGGCATGGGTTTCTGAACCCATGGTTCCCTTTCTTTACCATGCTTCTTTGCAGCGAAGTCATTCTTATCGTATCTTCTATTCTTAGGTTGTGGGTTATCAAGATCAGCAGGTTCAATCTCCACATCCTTTTCATTGCTAGGTTGAGCCTCAACATGAACATCACTATTGATATTATCATGAGGCTCATGTTCATCACCAGATTGTGTTTCAGCATCACAGGCAGAGGCATCGTTTGGATTCTCAGGTGTAGTAGCAACAGGGTTGCTAGCGTGCAAGTTCCTATCATATTTCTTCTTCTTTCTAGGATGACTAGGTGCATCAATGCTAACTCCTTGAGAATCTTTTTCAATTCTCTTCGGATGACCCTCGGGATATAGAGGTTCCTGGGTCATTCTACCGCCTCTAGTAACGACTCTGACGGAATTGTCATTCAACTCATTGAGCAAGTCATTTAGAGCTTTAAGTACTTGTTCTACCCGAGTAGTAACCATAGAGGCATGTTTACTCAGAAGCTTAAGATCGTTGACATTTCTGTCCACACAAGCACTTAAATGACTAAGCATACGAGCATTCTTTTCCAATTGTCTGCTAACATAATCGTTGAAACTCTGTTGTTTGGCAATGAAGTTATCAAATTCATCCATGCATAAGCTAGCAGGTTTATCAAAAGGAATATCACTCTCATCAAACCTACGCGGAGAATTTATTTCTACTACCTGTATCGGGTTATCGAGACCATGGATCTCTTCGATAGGTGGTAGATTTTTGACATCTTCAGATTTGATGCCTTTCTCTCGCATAGATTTCTTGGCTTCTTGCATATCTTCGGGACTGAGGAATAGCATACCTCTTTTCTTCGGAGTTGGCTTAGGAGGTGGTTCGGGAATAGTCCAAGCATTCTCATTGCACAAGATGTTATTCAATAGAATCTCAGCTTGTTCTATAGTTCATTCCCTAAAAACACTACCGGCACAACTACCTAAGTGGTCTTTATAAGCATCGGTAAGTCCATTATAGAATATATCAAGTATTTCGTTCTTCTCAAGAGGGTGATCAGGCAAAGCATTCAGTAGCTGGATAAGCCTCCCCCAAGCTTGTGGTAGACTCTCTTCCTCAGCTTGAGCAAAGTTGTATATTTCCTGCAAGGCAGCTTGCTTCTTATGGGCAGGGAAATATTTTCAGAGAAGTAGTAGACCATATCCTGGGGGCTACGCACACATCCAGGAGCAAGAGAAGTGAACCAAGTCTTAGCATCATCCTTTAGCGAGAAAGGAAACAGCTTGAGCATATAGTAGTGACGGATCTTTTCCTCACTAGTGAATAGGATGGCTATATCGTGCAGTTTGGTAAGATGGGCTACAACCGTTTCAGACTCATAACCGTGAAAAGGATCAGATTCGACAAGAGTGATTAACTCAGGGTCGATAGAGAATTCATAATCCTTATCGGTCACAAAGATAGGCGAAGTGGCAAACTTCGGGTCGTATTTCATCCTAGCGTTCAGAGATTTTTCTTTCCACTTGCGCAGAAGTTTCTCAACATCATAGCTATCCTTACACGCAAGAAAATCCTTAGCTATCTCTCCCTCCATAACATAGCGCGTATCAGGCATAACAGGCAATTCAGGCATAGTAGCAGGTTCTACTTCAATAGTATCAGCAGTTTCAGAAGTATCATCACATCTAGAAGCAACTCTAGCAATATGTGCAACAAGGCATGCACCAAGTGGCAAAGCAATATTAGGCATAGCAGGCATAGTATCAAGCATACCATCATCAGGCATAGTATCAAGCATAGCATTATCAGGCATAGTATCAAGCATAGCATCATCAGGCATAGGCGACATATCAAGATTTCTAGCAGGAGGCAAAGTCGCAAACTTACTCAGGACTGAAGGTGAATCAAGTGCAGAGCTAGATGGTAGTTCCTTACCTCTCCTCGTAGTGGAAGGCAGGATTTTTGTTCTTGGATCTTCTGGATTCCTCATAGTGACCAGCAGACGAAAATCCCAAGTGACTCAGCGAATATAGCTATGCATCCCCGGCAACGGCGCCAGAAAAAGCCTTTGATGTCCCACAAGCGTATGGGATCACAGCAGTTTTTGAGGGTAGAGTATTCAACCCAAATTTATTGATTCGCCAAGACGGGAAGCGAACGAATATTCTCAAGTATTAGCAGCTAAATGTGTCAGATTCAACCACACCTGAAAGATTAGTGTCTGCAAGCAAAGTATCAGTAGCACGGTAGTTTGATAGCAATGGTGCGAGAAACAATCTGTTGACACGGCAGACTATTCCTAAATGTTGTATCAATGGCGCCAGCATGTGGACGGGGGATTATTCTTGAGAATAATGCTTCCCCAGCTATGGCTCCAGCAAAGTCTTGCAACAAGTAACAGCGGAGTAGCAAGGAACAGTAGTAGCAGCAGCAGCAAAGTAACAACAGTAGCAACAGTAGCAGCAAAGTGACAGCAGCAGCAAAGTGGCCCAATCCCTTTTGTAGCAAGGGATGATACGTCCATTTTGCATCATGTTTTCATGTTGATATTTATCGCTTCTTTGGCTGTTATTTCACTTCACGGTACTATTCTTATGCATTTTCCCTCTTATTTTGCAAGGTTTACATGAATAGGGAGAATACCGGCAACTGGAATTCTGGCCTGAAAGTGGAGCAAAGTTGAGATACCTATTCTGCACAACTCCAAACGCCATGAGAATCAACGGGGATTTTTTCCTAATTTATCAAAAATACTGGGCCGAAGAAGTGCCAGAGGGGCACCAGGGGGTGCCCACAAGCCTGCACGGCGCGGCCACCCCCCCAGGCCGCGCCATGGGGGCTTGTGGGCAACCCACTGCCCACTGGTCCCCCTCTTTTGCTATATGGAGGGTTTTGTCCAGGAAAAAAATCAGAGAGGAGCTTTTTCATGGTTTCGCCGCCGACACGAGGCGGAACTTGAGCAGAACCAATCTAGAGCTCCGGCAGGACGATCCTGTCGGGGAAACTTCCCTCTCGGAGGGCAAAATCATCGCCATCGTCATCACCAACACTCCTCTCATCGGAGGGGACTCGTCACCATCAACATCTTCATCAGCACCATCTCATCTCCAAACCCTAGTTCATCTCTTGCAACCAATCTCCGTCTCGCGACTCTGATTGGTACTTGTAAGGTTGCTAGTAGTGTTGATTACTCTTTGTAGTTGATGCTAATTATATTATTTGGTGGAAGAGTTTATGTTCAGATCCTTGATGCTACTCATTACTTCTCTGATCATGATTATGATTATGCTTTTTGAGTAGTTACTTTTGTTCCTGAGGATATGGGATAAGTCATGCTAATAGTAGTCATGTGAATTTGGTATTCGTTCGGTATTTCGATATGTTTTATGTTGTTTTTCCTCTAGTGGTGTTATGTGAACGTCGACTACATAACACTTCACCATTATTTGGGCCTAGAGGAAGGCATTGGGAAGTAGTAAGTACATGATGGGTTGCTAGAGTGACAGAAGCTTAAACCCTAGTTTATGCGTTGTTTCGTAAGGGGCTGATTTGGATCCACTAGTTTAATGCTATGGTCAGACTTTGTCTTAATTCTTCTTTTGTAGTTGTGGATGCTTGCGAGAGGGGTTAATCATAAGTGGGATGCTTGTCCAAGTAAGGGCAGTACCCAAGCGTCGGTCCACACACATATCAAACTATCAAAGTAACGAACGCGAATCATATGAACATGATGAAACTAGCATGACAGAAATTCCCGTGTGTCCTCGGGAGCGTTTTTTCTCCTATAAGACTTTGTCCAAGCTTGTCCCTTGCAACAAAAGGGATTGGGACACTTTACTGCACCGTTGCTACTTTTGTTACTTGTTGCTTGCTACGAATCATCTCACCACACAATCACTTGTTACCGACAATTTGAGTGCCTGCACATTTTACCTTGCTGAAAACCACTTGTCAGATCCTTCTGCTCCTCGTTGGGTTCGACAATCTTACTTATCGAAAGGACTACGATTGATCCCCTATACTTGTGGGTCATCAAGGGACAAGCCTAGGCAAAGTAACATAGCGAGGACCAGTAGTAAAAGACTCGTAGGAATGGATCGGTGATGGATGAGTGTGATGGATGTGATTCATTATGTAACAGCTATAACATGGAGAGATATGTAACTAGCTCCAGTTCGTCAATCTAATGTAGGCATGTATTCCGTATGTAGTCATACGTGCTTAGGGAAAAGAACTTGCATGACATCTATTGTCCATCCCTCCCGTGGCAGCGGGGTTGGAAACTACAGGATATTAAGGTTCTCCTTTTAATAAAGAACCGGACCAACGCATTAACACGCGGTGAATACATGAACTCCTCATACTATGGTCATTTCCGGGAGTGGTTCCGGCTATTGTCACTCCGGGGTTGCCGGGTCATAACACATAGTAGGTGACTGATACGACTCCATCGTATCTACTTTTCCAAACTCTTTTGCCCTTGTTTTGGACTCTCATTTGCATGATTTGAATGGAACTAACCTGGACTTCGTTGTTTTCAGCAGAATTGCCTGGGTGTTATTTTTGTGCAGAAATCAAAGTTCTCCAAACGTCCTGAAAATTTACGGGGAGCAGTTTTGGAAAATAAGAAAAATATATGCGCCAAGTTCCACCTGAGGGGGTGGGCCAGTGGGCCACAAGCCCTGGCTCCGCCGCCACCCCCCTGGTGGCGGTGGGCAGGCTTGTGGGGCCCACACGGCTCTGCCGCCCGCAACTCCAGCTCTATAAGATCCCTTTAGTCCCAGAAAAATAAAAATAGAAGTTTTCGTCGCGTTTTCGATACGGAGGCGCCGCCACCACCTGTTCTTCATCTGGAGGGCAGATCTCGAGTCCGTCTTGGGCTGCGAAGAGGGGAAATCATCGCCATCGTCATCATCAACCTTCTTCCCTCTCCAATTCCATGAAGCTCTTCGTCGTTCGTGAGTAATCTATTCGTAGGCTCGCTGGGCGGTGATGAGTAGGATGAGATCTATCATGTAATCGAGTTAGTTTTGATGGGGATTGATCCCTAGTATCCACTATGTTCTGAGATTAATGTTGCTACTACTTTGCCATGCTTAATGCTAGTCACTAGGGCCCGAGTGCCATGATTTCAGATCTGAAATTATTATGTTGTCACCAATATATGTTTGTTTTAGATCCGATCTTGCAAGTTGTAGTTACCCACTATGTGTTATGATCTGGCAACCCGGAGTGACAATAACTGGAACCACTCCCAGTGATGACCATAGTTTGAGGAGTTCATGTGTTCACCAAGTCCTAATGCGTTGGTCTGGTTCTTTATTAAAAGGAGAACCTTAATATCCCGTAGTTTCCTTTTGGACCCCGCTGCCACGGGAGGGATGGACAATAGATGTCATGCAAGTTCTTTTCCCTAAGCACGTATGACGACACACGGAATGCATGCCTACATCACATTGATGAACGGGAGCTAGCCACATATCTCTCCGTGTTATAGCTGTTGCATGATGAATATCATCCAAACAAATCACCGACCCATTGCCTACGAGTTTGTCCTACTGCTGTTGTTACTACTGTTCCTACTGCTGTTACTTGTCTTGCTCTGCTACTGCTGCTACTACTGTTGCTACTACTGTTGCTACTGTTGTTACTTGTCTTGCTCTGCTACTACTGTTGCTAATACTGTCGCTTGCTACTGTTGCTACTTGCTACTGCTGTCACTACTGCTTTTCCTTGCCGCTGCTACTGCTCGTTTCTGACACCGTTGTTATCATACTACTTTTCTACTGATACTTTGCTTGCAGATACTAATCTTTCAGGTGTGGTTGAATCTGACAAATTTAGCTGCTAATACTCGAGAGTATTCTCTCACCTCCTGTCTGGTAAACCAACAAATTGGGTCGAATACTCTACCCTCGAAAACTGCTGCGAACCCACGCGCTGGTGGGCCATCAACAACATTCTTCTAGTTCCGTTGCCGGGGAGTGCTAGCAGCATTCTTCTGGTGCCATTGCAGGGGAAGATTTGTTGTCATCAGCATTCGTCTAGTCATCGCCAGAGATTGCAAATCAGCATTTTTCTGGCGCCGTTGCCGGGGAGGTATTGCTATATTCTCTGAGTTACTTGGGATTTATATCTGCTGATCACTATGAAGAATCTGAAGGATCCGAAGACCAAAGTCTTGCCCTGAACTACGAGGGGAGGTAAGGAATTGCCATCTAGCTCTACACTTGATTCACACTACAAGAAATAAGCTCGTTTATGACAAAAAATAATGACGGCGGTTTTATTGGTCATAGATCTATGACTAAAATTTACAAAAAGGTCATGAGGTGTCTAAGAGGGTCCAAATCCTAGAAAATTTTGACCATATCTATCAAGAAGGTCATAATCCCATTGCACAAAATGGTCACTGGCATGTGTAGCTCTATCAAGAAGGTCATAATCCCAATGCACAAAATTTTGACCATATCTATCAAGGACATAAAGAGACGTTGGATCCTTCGTATGGGATCAAGATACCGAAGGACCTTGTGTGGGATCTTGAGCTGCCTCTTGTGACCATCATCACCGTCAACCTCAATATACCTAGAGGATTGGCACTTTGGGCAGTTATTATCATTCGCGTGTTGTTTCCTAAATAAGATACATTTGTTTGGACAAACATGTATCCGCTCATATGGCAGCTTAAGTTCACTGAAGATTTTGTTTGACTCATACATGTTCTTTGGAGAAATGTTGTCTTTTGGCAAAAGAGTGCGAACAACGGTCAGAAGTGTATCAAAGGAAGATCTAGTCCAGCCAAACTGGGCCTTCACAGCAAGCACGCGTGCCATGCCATCCAGTTGAGTGACCTCTGTATGCCCATGTAAGGGTCTTTGTGCCCCATTCAAAGTTTCATAGAACTTACTCGTCATTTGCTCCTCATCCTCCTCCCCCAGCCCCTCTTCACCTACGGCAGGATTTTTGGGCGCTGCAACATTTTCTAGGTCATCTAGCTTGAATTCAACATGAGTAACATATTCGGGTGAGTCTGTGCGTTGTCGTACCACCGACTCTCTCGCACGCTGGGGCTCAAACTCACCATGTGCGACCCACCGATGGTAGTTTGGCATAAACCCATTCTTAAGAAGGTGCCAACCCATTTCATCCTGTGTTTTTCCTTGTTGTTCCCACAACTGGTGCAAGGGCACCAAACTCCACCATGTCCTGTGTGCCTGGCAAATGCTACTTCCAAGAACTGATTTGTCTTTGTAATCCATTCTGGAAGCACATCCCCTCCACTCAGTCGTCCACTATACATCCACTCACGATCCTCCATCTGATGTGTTTTTCGTTGACCAAGTAGTTTCAACCAGTATTAGTTCAGTTAATTACAACTATTCAGTTTTTACGGCATGAACTCAAAACTACCTAATAGGTAAGGATGGGTCCTAATCCCACCCGAGGATGTGTAGGTTGGCTTCGCTTTCATGCCCTACTCCGATCCGACACAGAATTTTGGCAGCACCTCCCCGTTGTTCTCCAAATACACGTCTCGACATAAGCAGAGAGAATGTGTATCCGAAGAACAACGGGGAGACGCTGCCAAAATTCTGTGTTGGATCGGAGTAGTGCATGAAAGCGAAGCCAGCCTACACATCCTCGGGATGTCCGTGGAAAACGCTGGACAATTCGAAAGAGTTACGGTTATAAATATGCAAAGAGTTGCATATTTATAAATAATGTAACTTTTTTGAACGGGAGACGCATAGGTAACGCGACTAGCTAGCTACATGATTTACATATATATAAATCCTTTGAGGCAAATTATTCTTACCCTCCAAGTGTGCTCGGCAATGGTTGTCCCTCCAGCAAAAAGCCTTGCCACAACGCTTCCAATGTCAAATTGATGTGTGTCCTACAATAAAGTGAAAACTAGAATCAAACATAATTCACATGCACAAACCAAAACACAACATATTCTACAGTTCCTTAATAAGTCGTTCTTCGTTTATTTGCCACCCGACATGTTTGATAATTATCCATGTTCCTCGTGTTATATCATCCATAGTTACTATTACTTCAAAATTAAACTAACCCAAGAAATTATTAGCAAGACCAAATTCCAAATGGCTTTGTACATGTCTGGATTAGCAACTGGTTGCTACTTTCTTTGATGTAATTCTCAAACAAATCAGATTTTTGTGTGTTCTTTTAATGTAAGAATCTACAACCTTTCAAACATTTCAGGTTGTTTTCTGTTGCACCACCAACAACAAATGAATCTCTCATTTTAAATCACCTAAAACTTGACACCACTTCATAGCATATCTGCATATCCACCTTAGCTACATAGATACATGCACCACCGAAAACGAACCTTGCACCTCAAATAATGCTAGGAGGAGCACCTTGCTGCTGGAGGAAAACCTTCTAGCACCTTGCTGCTGGAGGAGCCTAGTCTGTGAGCACCTTGCTGCTGGAGGAGCCTAGTCTGTGAGCACCTTGCTGCTGGAGGAGCCTAGTCTATCTGCAAAAACAGAAACACCCAGTCAGAGAGATAAGAGAGAGAGATATAGGGAGAGAGAGAGACTTACCAGTGCAGAGAAGATGGCGCGGCGGCCGTGGCCCGCCGACCTCAACCCTGGCGGGCGGCGGGGGGAGCTGGTGGAGGGGACATGGTGGGGGTGCCGGTGCAGGTGATGGTGCAGGGGCCGATGGAGGGGGCCGGCGGAGGGGAGGTGGAGGGGGCGGTGGAGGGGAGGGGGAGGGGGTTGGTGGAGGGGGGCGGTGCAGGGGAGGTGGATCGGGTCGATAGAGGGGGGCTACAGGAGGGGGCCGGTGAAGGGGGCGGTGGAGGGGGCCGGCGCAGGGGCGGCGAAGGGGACGGTGGAGGGGGCCGGTGCAGGGGCGATGGAGGGGGCGACGGAGGGGGCCGGTGCAGGGGTGACGGAGGGGGCCGGTGGAGCGGGCGGTGGAGGGGGCCGGCGCAGGGGCGATGGAGGGGGCCGACGGAGGGGACCGACGCAGGGGCGGTGGAGGGGAGCTCGGGTGGGGAGCTCCGGTGCAGGGGAAGTGGAGGGGATCTACTGCGCGAGGTGGAGGGGAGAGGTGAGTGAGCGCAGCAATTTGAAAAAAAAACAGAAAGCGCGGTCTATTTTGGAGAGAGAGCGCGTGATATTTGGCGAACTCCCGCGTTTTCTGTACATGGAGTAACCCGGGAGCAAAAATGTAAGCCGGGTGCCCTATGACAAGTACACATGGCTTACACATGAAAATATGTTCATGTGTGTGCAAATTTTCAAGAAGAAATATTGGTAGTCGGATAAAGGAAAACCAAATCAGGGTTATGAAAAGGCTATAGTAGAGCTTTTGGAACTACATGTCTGATGTCAATTTTTAAAAAAAAATTACTATTCATCTGGATGCACATGAGATCGAGCTCCATTTTGAATATCTGTGTTTAACTTCCAAGACATTCATCTGGTATGGTATTTAATTACTTCAAATTCACATCATAGTTTTTTATTGACATGAGAAGAAATATCTAGAGCAATACTATAAGGTTTTTAGATTATTATTAAGGCATTACGTATAGTGCCAAATTTTATTTCTTTTACATACTTCAAGAAAATAAAAATTGTTGGTTGCACTAAATCTAATCTTGAAACTTTGGCAGGAATAAAATCGGGTTCTTTATGGCTCGGAACCATATGATGTCCTATGTGATGTATTTGTGACATGGGTATGCCTTGTGCAGTCGTGGGAGGGGCACCCCCAGCCATGGGGGGTACGAAATCACTTGGGTGACATGCCTCACCAAACCATTTGAAGCGTCGGAAAATGGTACGATGCCAGAAATCCTCAGGATCAGGCATGACTAAATCACATGCCCTTGTAGGGTGTCGTAAAAGTTTGGACGCGGTCTGGGTGGGCCTTACCCGAGGCCGCTTGTAAACTGCACCATCTTCGAGGTAGTCTCTTGGTATCGAGAGGGAACGTGTCACGTTTGTGAAGGAAGTGTTGGTCATGTTGCTCCGTTGGCATCGAAACTCCTCGTGCTCTCAGAGGAGGCCATCGAATGACACGTGTCAGGCCCCCGCATTTTTCTGACCCGCCTACAATATTTGAGACATTTATTGCAATTCTAGGGTTTCAGTGTCAGAAATTGCAGATCTGCAAGGCGACACATGAAATCATGCCCAGAAGAAGCATGGGAAACCTATCTGATGTATTTGTGACATGGGTATGCCTTGTGCAGTCTCGGAGGCAGCCCCAGCCATCGGGGGTACGAACTCACTTGGGTGACATGCCTCATCAAACCGTTTGAAGCGTCGGAAAATGGTACGATGCCAGACATCCTTAGGATCATGAACGACGTCATCACATGCCCCTTGTACGGTGTCATAAAAGTTTTAACGCGGTCTGGGTGGGCCTTACCCGAGGCCGCTTGTAAACTGCACCATCTTCGAGGTATTCTCTTGGTATCGAGAGGGAATGTGTCACGTTTGTGAAGGAAGTGTTGGTCATGTTGCTCCGTTGGCATCGAAACTCCTCGTGCTCTCAGAGGAGGCCATCGAATGACACGTGTCAGGCCCTTGTATTTTTCTTACACGACTACAATATTAGAGACATTTATTGCAATTCTAGGGTTTCAGTGTCGGAAATTGCAGATCTGCAAGGCGACACATGAAATCATGCCCAGAAGAAGCATAGAGAATCCTATGTGATGTATTTGTGACATGGGTATGCCTTGTGCAGACGTGGGATGGGCAGCCCCAGCATTGGGGGTAAGAAATCACTTTGGTGACATGCCTCATCAAATCGTTTGAAGCCTCGAAAAAGGGTAGGATGCCAGAAATCGTCAGGATCACGCACGGCGTCATCACATGCCCCTTGTAGGGTGTCGTAACAGTTTGGACGTGGTCTGGGTGGGGCTTACCCGAGGCCGCTTGTAAACTGCACCATCTTCGAGGTAGTCTCTTGGTATCGAGAGGGAACGTGTCACGTTTGTGAAGGAAGTGTCGGTCATGTTGCTTCGTGGCATCGAAACTCTTCGTGCTCTCAGAGGAGGCCATCGAATGACACGTGTCAGGCCCCCTCATTTTTCTGACCCGCCTACAATATTTGAGACATTTATTGCAATTCTAGGGTTTCAGTGTCAGAAATTGCAGATCTGCAAGGCGACACATGAAATCATGCCCAAAAGAAGCATGGAAAACCTATGTGATGTATTTGTGACATGGGTATGCCTTGTGCAGTCGTCGGAGGGGCAGCCCCAGCCATCGGGGGTATGAACTCACTTGGGTGACATGCCTCATCAAACCGTTTGAAGCCTCGGAAAATGGTATGATGCCAGACATCCTTAGGATCAGGCACGACGTCATCACATGCCCCTTGTACGGTGTCGTAAAAGTTTGGACGCGGTCTGGGTGGGGCTTACCCGAGGCCGCTTGTAAACTGCACCATCTTCGAGGTATTCTCTTGGCATCGAGAGGGAATGTGTCACGTTTGTGAAGGAAGTGTTGGTCATGTTGCTCCGTTGGCATCGAAACTCCTCGTGCTCTCAGAGGAGGCCATCGAATGACACGTGTCAGGCCCCTGCATTTTTCTGACACGACTACAATATTAGAGACATTTATTGCAATTCTAGGGTTTCAGTGTCGGAAATTGCAGATCTGCAAGGCGACACATGAAATCATGCCGAGAAGAAGCATGGAAAATCCTATGTGATGTATTTGTGACATGGATATGTATTGTGCACGCGTGGGAGGGGCAGCCCCAGCCATCGGGGTACGAAATCACGTTGGTGACATGCCTCATCAAACCGTTTGAAGCCTTGGAAAATGGTACGATGCCAGAAATCGTCAGGATCACGCACGACGTCATCACATGCCCCTTGTAGGGTGTCGTAAAAGTTTGGACGCGGTCTGGGTGGGGCTTACCCGAGGCCGCTTGTAAACTGCACCATCTTCGAGGTAGTCTCTTAGTATCGAGGGGGAACGTGTCACGTTTGTGAAGGAAGTGTTGGTCATGTTGCTCCGTTGGCATCGAAACTCCTCGTGCTCTTAGAGAAAGCCATCAAATGACACGTGTCAGGCCCCCGCATTTTTCTGACCCGACTACAATATTTGAAACATTTATTGCAATTCTAGGGTTTCAGTGTCAGAAATTGCAGATCTGCAAGGCGACACATGAAATCATGCCCAGAAGAAGCATCGAAAATCCTATGTGATGTATTTGTGACATGGGTATGCCTTGTGCAGGCGTGGGAGGGGCAGCCCCAGCCATCCGGGGTACGAAATCACTTTGGTGACATGCCTCATCAAACCGTTTGAAGCCTCGGAAAAGGGTAGGATGCCAGAAATCGTCAGGATCAGGCACGACGTCATCACATTCCCCAAGTAGGGTGTCGTAAAGTTTGGGCACGTTCCGGGTGGGCCCACAACTATTTGAGACATTTATTGCATTTCTAGGGTTTTAGTGATCTTTCTACCCTCCCTCACACGGTTTTCGGTGATGCACGAGACCGTAGGGCCCAGACGGTCTATAGCCGACATGAGAGACATTCCTGTGGTAAAATGAATAAATAAATAGCATTCAGGGATAAAAGATAAATGCAAGGGAAATCACTTTAGAACATTTTTGAACTTGAAAATCTATAAAATATAAACCGAGTGCTTTTGCAGAACACACGGCGTATAGTGTGTAAGCCGTGTCTACTTGCCAAGTACACGGCGTATACTATGTGTAAGCCGTGTGTACTTGTCAAGCACACAGCTTATAGTGTGTGTAAGCCGTGTGTACTTGTCAAGCACACGGCTTATAGCTCAAGCCGTGACGGCGCCGTCAAGCACCGCTGTTGTAGACACGTAGCAGGTACCTTTACCGGGTCACACACTATAAACCGATTGCTTTCTTCATATATACCGTGTGAAAACTATAAGCCGAGAGCTTTTTCTGGATACTCGGCTTATATGATAGCATAAGCCGAGTGCATTGTTTTACCGGGTGTTTTTCCTTGTGTAGACGGCTTATATTCAGATAAGCCGAGTACCCGAAAAAAAAACACGCCTTATAGCTTGCCACACGGTAAAACGTGATTTTCCTGTAGTGATCATGATATGATACTCAACTCTCTCTTTCTTCATTTAATTCTATGCCACCTCATAAAAAATGTCTAGTTAGCATGCATGATACTACCTATGATACTACCATTACGGGCAGCCTAATGGAAGTATCATAAGTAGTATCATGCATGCCAACTAGGCATATTTGACAAGGTGACATGAAATTAAATGAGAAAAGAGAGGGTTGAGTATCATATTATGATATCGTGTCATATTAAATGTTGTGCTACTATGTGTCATGCATGACAATAAATGAACTGTTCTATGATACTAGCACATGATCCTATGCATTACGGATGTAGTATCATACACCAGTATTGTATGCATGATACTAGTATATGGTACTTTCCATTACAACCAGCCTGATACTCCCATTACCGGCAGGCTAAGACATGTTTTCATCACAAAGAACCTAATCATTAGAGGCTTGTTCTGCACCATTCCAGGGGTCGACTGGGTGGTCTTTTCCTCCCAGCCTCCGCATGATTCGCCCTCCATGATGTTGAACCGTTTATTACCAGTGCAGTTCCCTTTGCTTGGTTCTCTGTGATCAGTTTTCTGCTTTACGATAACGTGTTTGATGCCCCACAAGTACGCGGTACTTTTCCGGCGTCTGCCAATCTGGAATCTTGGCACGCGCTCTCACTGGTGGAAAAAGGGCCTTTGGTCGCGGTTCGCAACTGCCATTAGTCGCGGTTGCGCAACCGCGACCAAATAGGCGCGACTAAAGGCCCCCCCTTAGTCGCGGTAGCTTAAGAACCGCAACTAAAGGCCCGTCCACGTGGGCGCCAGGCGGCCGTCGGGGCGGAGGACCTTTAGTCGCGGTTCTTCTGGCCAACCGCGACTAAAGGCCGCCGCAGGTTTAGGTAGCCCCCCCCCCCCTAAACCCGTTTTCTGTTTAATTTGTATTGTTTTATTTCTTTTGTGCTTTATTTTAATTTTGAAGGAGTTTCACATATTCTACGGTACTACATACATGCATATGAATGTACAATTTCAAACAAATTTGAAATTAGAACCAAAAAGAATTCAAGAGGAATATACAATATATATTCAATATCATCGGATGACCATATACAATTTTGAACAAGTTTCCATACATAATTTAATGCATATAAAGTTCTACGTCCTCGTAATGGTGTTCTCCTTTAGGATGGAGGACTTCCCTCCTGAACCATCCAGCTAGTTCCTCTTGAAGTGGTCGGAAGCGAGCTTCTGGACTAAGCATCATCCGGAGGTTATTCCTCTGAGCATTGGTATCACTCGGAACCCGCTCAGAGGTGTATCTCCGGATCATCTCACAGACATAGTATCCACATAGATTGGTCCCCGCTGGCTGAATATCCCCACCATTCTTAGCCTTTGACCTTTTGAATTCTAGCTCTTTTTTGAATTCACCGACCTTTGTATCTACGAACCGTCTCCAAACCCTACGAGGCAAAGAAAATTAAATGAACAAGAGAGTTATTAGTTACTTGATATTAGGAAATGAACGAAATAGGCCGATCGATATAGAGCGCAAATGAATGAAAATAATTACTTCTGCAGCATTCTTCTCATGCCGCCCCAAAGCTTTGGATCCATATTCAGAGAGTCGTGGACGAGACATTCTGAGGTGTCAACTTTAATTACTAGCAGAATCCAGTGGAACCTGCGGACACGATACATGCACAGTACGTCATGCATAACTCATCGATTAGCCGGCCACATACCATGCATGGAGTAAACAAAAGAGAATGTGCTCAAGACAGAAACACTCACCCAAAATGGTAAGGAAATAGAATATCACTTTTGAGTTCCTGCTTTGTAAGAAACTGCCACAGGTCTGCCTCCATGTCGGCGGGGTGATGCTCCAACACATATCCATTAACGATGTGTGGGTCAATGAACCCAACATCATGGATGTTCCTTACTCTCCATTCCTTAATCTTCATTCTGCATGTATAATAGCGGACACAACAATATAGTTAGGACATATATATAGTGCAGGCAATATGAACGAGATGGGGTAGAAATAAATCACTTACAGAACGTAGCAACTGATGATAGATTTGTCGAGCTCGCGCAGATTGAAAAGCTGGAACAATTCACTCAGATGAATTTGTACATAGTAATGTTTGAAGTGATGCTCATATCTAACTTCCGCATAAATATATTCTTTGGCGTTTTTATTTTTTATGTAACCCTTGTACCATTTCAGCAGACCTTTCATTTATGGAGGTAGATCCTCTTCCTGCGCAGGCTCAACGAGAGGCCCATTCTTCACATATGTAATTACTACCTCCTTCACTGGCGCCTCATCAAGGCCTAACAGTTCACGAAGAGTAATACCTAAGTTGGCCGCTTGTTCTCTGGCACTCATTACAGTCAATCCATGTGTTGCCGCAGCTGCTATGATATCGGGGTCATCCGGACCGGCGGCTTTCACTATAAGCGGGGCAATCGATTGTTTACTTTGTTCCCCGAGCTGGGCAACTCGTTTCCCGCTTTTTTTACTTTCTAATTCCGTTTTCTCGGCCTCCTCCAAGGCTTTGTTCTCCTGGTTCTCCGCCCGCTCTTTCTTCTCCTTCAACATGAGTGCCTGCCTACGAAGTTCACGTGCATAGTCGTCAGGCAGATTCTTCGCGGCTTGGGACGGTGTGCTCAAAAATGAGTTAGCCCACTTCTTTTTCTCATCAGAAAATACTGGCTTGGGCTCGGGCTCTCTTTTCTTCTTGCAGTCCGCCTTCCATTTCTCATGATCAGCAGCCGCGGCCGCGGCAGTTTCCTTGGCACTACGTTCCTAAGGCCTTGTGGGGAGAGGCTTCAGTGATGGCTCCGGTACCTTTGTGGTCTTAGGTACATAAGGGTCCGGGTTAATAATCCAGGACTGCTTCTGCTTCTTTGCCGGAGGTGGATTGGGGGGCGGCGTCTGATCACCCGCCGGACGAGGACTGGGGGGCGGCGTCTGATCACCCGCCGGACGTTGTGGACTGGGGGGCGTCGGCTGACGTGACGGAGGTGTAGGTGAACCGCCACCACCACCACCACCACCGCCACCGCCACCACCACCACCGTAGGGGGGTGGACTTGTTGTCCTTGGCGCCTCGCCTGGAAACTTGATAAACTTCTTTTGCCATAGAATGAAATGGCGCTTGACATCTCCAAGTCTTTTCTCCCCTTCAGGTGTAGCAATGTCAATCTCCAGGTCCTCAAACCCTTGGACTATGTCCTCCACCGTGACACGAGCATGGCCATCTTGAATGGGGTTGTTGTGGTGGAGTGCTCGAGGTAAACATGGTAAAGCACTGCCGATGGCTACCTTCATGGACATGTTCCTGATAGGATAATACAGATGACATTCTTTCATCTCCTTTATATCGTCCACGGGGTAGCGAGGAGGCTCCGGTGCAGTAATTTCGACCACCAGAGGCTCCGGTGCAGTAATTTCGATCGTCGGTGCATCTGCACCAGCCGGTGGGGCCTCCGTGGAAGCCACGCTGCTTCTCCGTTGCTGGCTTCCGAGATCCGCTGGATGATCTTCATGCTGCGCCCGAGCTACATCTCTTTCGGCTAATAGTACACTCATGGTTTTCTTCATCACATACATTTCCAATGCCAACCGCGCCACAACATCTGCTTCCCGATCCATCTTTCTCTTACGGCTTCTGTAACCGTACGGGTCATCGTTCTGGGGGAACCCTATTTTCCACGGAATGTGCCCCATGCCTCGTACACGTCCTCCGTGTTCAGGATTCCTGAGGGCTTTTGTCAGCGCGTCGTTCTCTCTGTTGAACTTGATCTTCCCCTCTTGAGCATCCCTCATTGCGTCAATAAGGGCTTGGGTGGGTTTAATTAATTTGCCCCGGTAAACACACTCCCCTGTCTCCGGGTTCAGCGTTCCCCCATGCCCGTACCACCAGCTTTTGGCCCTTGGGTCCCATCCCTCCGTACCTCGACGGATTCCTCGCGCCCTCAGCTCGTTCTCCATCTTCTCCAACCTAGCCACCCAAATGCGATACCCTCCTGGCCCCATAATATGATTGTACTCCTTCTTAGCCGCATTTTCCTTATTTTTTTCGATATTTGCATGAACTGCTCCGATCTCTTTTGCTTCACAAATTATGGCCAATCATGTTTCAGTTTCTCATATTGTCCTTTGAAATCCGGAGTCTTGTTCTGCTTGACAAAGTCATGGGCTAGATTTTGCTTGAATTTCCGGAATGCGTCGGCCATCTTATGAAGAGCGAACTGTTTGACTAGCCTCCTCCTCTCCTTGTTTTCCTCAATCTTGTTACCCTCCTCATCGAATTTGTTGTATTCCGGAGGTAGAATGAAATGTTCCATAAGCTTCTTGAAGCAATCTTTTTTTGTTCTCTTATCGACAAAAGTGAAACCAGCAATTCGTGCCTTCTTTGGCTTATTCCACTCCTGGACGGTGATCGATACGTTGTCTCTAACAACGGCTCCGCATTGGCTGACAAACTTGGTGGCGTTCTTGCGGGGCTCCAGCGGCCTGCCGGTTGCACTGTCGACAACCTCGATGGTGCATGTTTCTCCTTGTTTCATCGTCTTGGTTGCGCCACGCTTTGACGACGTACTCGATTGTTTCGACGATCCGGCCGAGGGCTAAAATAAGAAATAGAGTCGCGCGCGTTAGTACACACATATTTATTCAAATCAGTTAGTTTGTATCACCAGAGGCTCAATGTATATATATACCTCGGCGCCGGAGGTGGTTGCTACTTCCATTTGAAGATCGTCGTTTATCGACGTTTGTTCGGCATCATCTTGCTGACGGCGCCCTTCATCTTCACCGTCAAGGTTCAGATAAGAAGAGATATCATCTTCTTCTTGTCCGGTCGGCACATATAGAATATCGCCGTTTATGATGCCGAACATATGTGCTTCACCGTCCGGATCATAGTTGTCCATAATCGGGTCAGCTCTATCGTCCGCCATTATGTCAGTCCTGAAAACATGTAGTAAAAACAAATTAATTAAGTGAAGAAGGGGGGCGGTGGCGGTGGCGGTGGCGAAAGGGCGGTGGCAAAAGGAGGGGGCGAGGAAGGGGTGGGAGAGGGTGTCGCGGTAGAGCGCGAGACGGGGCGGCAGACGACGGCGTCACGGAGAGGGAGGCGTTATGGAAATGCACAGTTTTTCATACAAAAAGTTTCTTCCAACTGTGAACGGTTTAAAAGGTTGGAAAGCTTATTTGAAAATGGCTAGCCAGATCGACGCAAATAATATAGATGTTAATTTCTCAATGGTTTGCTGTAATGGAGCAAATGATATAGCATTGGAAAGGTTGAAAAAATACGAAAATTTTATATGTTGTTTGTTTTTTTAATTCCGTACGGTTTTAAGTCAGTTTTAAAATGTCTAAGAACTTTTTTCCGTAGTTTTTACAAATTTTATCACAATGGGGCAAATAATATACCATTGAAAGCTACAAAAAATGCAAAACCTTTACAAGTAGTTTTTACAAACTTTTTTCCGTAGTTTTTACAAACTTTTTTCCGTAGTTTTTACAAATTCTAAGAACTGAGAGAGGCGCGCGCGTGCGCGCGCGGCAGTACCGGCCGGCCGGCGGCGTTGAGGGCGGGCGAGCGAGGCGGCGCGCGCGGTGGGCGAGGGAGGCCGGTGATAGCGGCCGGCGGCGCCGTACGTGGGCGAGAGGGGGTGGCGTCGAGGGCGAGGGCGACGGCGGGCGACGGCGGGCGGCGTCGAGGGCGAGGGCGACGGCGGGCGGCGTCGAGGGCGACGGCGACGGCGGCAGGCCTTCGGCGCGGCAGAGATCGGAGAAGACGAGAAATGGAGGCGACGGTTCGGGCCCTTGTATTTATAGCCCCCCCCCCTTAGTCGCGGTTGGGGAGGCGACCCGCGACTAAAGGGTAACCTTTAGTCGCGGTTGGCCAGACCAACCGCGACTAAAGGGTTTTTTGGCGGGTTTTTGCGTTCCCGCGCGCAACGACCTTTAGTCGCGGTTGGTCAGGCCAACCGCGACTAAAGGTATTTTTCAAAATACTTTTCTTTTTCAAAATCTTAAAAATACAAATAATATATCAAAAAATTCAGAAAAATAAAACTAATTCAATTCAGTATGTTAAAAACACAAAAATTATATCAAAAAATTCAGAAAAATAAAACTAATTCAATTCAAAATTCTAAAAATACAAATAATATATCAAAAAATTAAGAAAAATAAAACTAATTCAATTCAAAATGTTAAAAATATAAATAATATATCAAAAAATTCAGAAAAATAAAACTAATTCAATTCAAAATCTTAAAAATACAAATAATATATCAAAAAATTAAGAAAAATAAAACTAATTCAATTCAATATAATTTATAGGCACGGCGCCGATTCTGCTTTGTCTTGTTCCTCCGACAAGGGCGTCGTGCGCTACCCACGCGTCCTTATCCTGCCGACAGCTTTAATCACGGTTGCACCCTCCAGCCGGGACTAAAGCTTACCCAAACGTCCTTATCTCACCGACAGTTTTCTTAGATGACACAAAAACCACATTTAGTCCCGGTTGCACCAACCAGCCGGGACTAAAGGTTAGATGACCAGCTCTGGATTCCTCCTCTTCCCGCCATTTCTTCCCTGTCTTCCCGCCTCTTTCTTCCCGCCACTTTCTTCCCGCCTCCTGTCTTCCCGCTCCCATTTTTCCCGCCATTTCTCACTACATATATGTAGCCCGTCTTGGCCAGCATTATCACATCTCTACAATCTCTCATCACTCTCTCATGGCTTCCACCGCACCCACTCTAACCTACCAGCAGGTGGAGGAGCTTTGCGCCTCGAACTACCCTTGTCCACCGGGCTACCGCGTCCCCACCGGCTGGAGCCTAAGCGCCGGCGGCGTGCCGGTCCCTCCCGTCCCTCAGGGTACTGCGCGCCGGGCGGCCATCACGAACCACTACTACCTCGACCTCACGCCGGAGCAGCGGATGAATCCCCGCTGGCATCCCGATAACCAGCATACTTGGGACGCCTTCTTCATCAATCGGCGTGAGAGGGCGCTCGCCAGGTATGAGGAGGACGGTCTGCCTCCTGGGAACTTCCACGAGGCCGGCCGTCGGCTATGGTGGTACGGCCGGACTCTGCAGAGCGTCATGGACTACATCACGGCCGGCGATATCCCCCGCCTGCGCTACCCTCAGTTCGAGCCACGAGCGCCGCCCGACGACAGCGACGACAGCAGCGACGACGACGGCGGCAACTTAGAAGGCGACGACTACCAGTACAACGGCGGCGGCTATGAAGACTACGAGTATGCATATTATACGCCTAGGCAGGAGTATGACTAAATCACTCCAAATTTCATGTATCATCAGTGGTATCTCGAATCATTCAAAAATGGACACCAAACACATCACGGGTAATATAATTCACATGATCCATTCAACAAAGTTTGGTACAATAAATTATTACACATCATTTCTTCCCTTGTGTCCCTGCTTGCTTATGATTGTGTCGTATCCATGGAGCATCCTCATCATTTAACTTAATGCTTGGGTCGGTGTTCACTTTGAAGGGCGGAATTTCAGCAAACATATTATAATCTTCTGACATGTCTGTCTTGTCCTCCACTCCCACGATGTTTCTTTTCCCTGAAAGAACAATGTGGCGCTTTGGATCATCGCATGATGTACTGATCGTTTTCTTATCATTCCGTTTCCTCGGTTTGCTACTCATGTCCTTCACATAGAAAACCTGAGCGACATCTTTCGCTAGGACGAATGGTTCGTCAAGGTAACCAAGATTGTTGAAATCCACCATTGTCATTCCGTATTGCTGGTCCACCTTTACCCCACCTCCTGTTAGCTTGAACCATTTGCACCGGAACAAAGGGACCTTAAAGGAGGGTCCATAGTCAAGTTCCCATATCTCCTCTATGTAACCATAATATGTGACCTTTTGCCCATTCTCGGTTGCTGCATCAAAGCGGACACCACTGTTTTGGTTGGTGCTCTTTTTATCTTGGGCGATCGTGTAAAATGTATTCCCATTTATCTCGTACCCTTGGAAAGTCGTTATAGTCGAAGATGGTGTCTTGGACAACATGTACAGCTGATCTACAACATCATTGTCATTCATTAAATGTTTTCTCAACCAACTGCCGAAAGTCTCCATGTGGGCCTTCCTAATCCAGGATTCAGGCTTCCCCGGGTTGTCCGAGCGTAAAATATTCTTGTGTTTCTCAAAGTACGGAGCCACCAAGCTGGAATTGGTCAGTACAGTGTGCTGTGCTTCAGTCAGAGAATGGCCGTCCATACATATCGTTGATTTCCTTCCGATTGTGCCTTTTCCACTTAGTCTCCCCTCGTGCCGCGATCGAGGAAGACCAATCGGCTTAAGGTCAGGAACAAAGTCAACACAAAACTCAATTACCTCCTCATTTCCATAGCCCTTGGCGATGCTTCCTTCTGGCCTAGCACGGTTACGAACATATTTCTTTAATACTCCCATGAACCTCTCGAATGAAAATCTCTTCGACTAGGTGAACCAAGAGGTGCGTCATAATATTGAAGAAGGATGGCGGGAACACCAACTCGAAACTGACAAGACATTGGATCACATCGTTCTGTAACTGTGGTAGAACTTCTGGATTGATTACCTTCTGAGAGATTGCATTGAGGAATGCACATAGCTTCACAATGGCTACTCGAACATTTTCCGGCAGGAGCCCCCTCAAAGCAATCGGAAGCAATTGCGTCATAATCACGTGGCAGTCGTGAGACTTCAGGTTTTGGAACTTTTTCTCCGCCATGTTTATTATTCCCTTTATATTGGACGAGAATCCAGACGGGACCTTCATACTGCTCAGGCATTCAAAAAAGATGACCTTCTCTTCTTTGGTCAGAGCGTAGCTGGCACGACCTTGAAACCATTCCGGATGCCGGTCATCAGGGTCTTTCAAACGTTGCTGGTCCTGCCGTGCTTCCTTTGTATCATTTGTCTTCCCATACACGCCCAAGAAGCTTAGGAGGTTCACGCAAATATTCTTCGTAACGTGCATCACGTCGATTGCAGAGCGGACTTCTAGGACTTTCCAATATTCTAGCTCCCAGAATATAGATTTCTTCTTCCACATGGCTGCGTGCCCGTCAGCTCCCTTCGGAACTGATTGTCCGCCAGGACCCTTTCCAAAGATGACTTTCAAATCCTTGACCATATCAAATACCTCAGCACCAGTGCGTTCCGCAGGCTTCGGCCGGTGATCTGCCTTGCCGTTGTAATGCTTGCCTTTCTTTCTTACTGGATGAATTTTCGGAAGAAATCGACGATGCCCAAGGTACACGTTCTTCTTACAATTTGGCAAATGTACACTTTCAGTCTCATGTAAGCAGTGCATGCATGCATTGTATCCCTTATTTGAAAGTCCCGAAAGGTTACTAAGAGCAGGCCAATCGTTGATGGTTACGAAAAGCAACGCTCGTAGGTCAAATTCCTCTTCTTTGTGCTCATCCCACACACGGACACCAGGTCTGCCCCACAGCTGTAAAAGTTCATCAACTAATGGCCTTAGGTACACATCGATGTCGTTGCCGGGTTGCTTCGGACCTTGGATGAGCACTGGCATCATAATGAACTTCCGCTTCATGCACAACCAAGGAGGAAGGTTGTAGATGCATAGAGTCACGGGCCAGGTGCTATGGCTGGAGCTCTGCTCGCCAAAAGGATTCATGCCATCTGTACTTAGACCAAATCTTATGTTCCTTGCGTCAGCTGCAAAATCTTTGAACTCTCTGTCGATCTTTCTCCATTGCGTTCCATCTGCGGTGTGTCTCAACTCCCCGTCCGACTTACGGTCCTCTTTGTGCCATCGCAACAACTTGGCATGCTCTTTGTTCCTGAACAGACGTTTCAACCGTGGTATTATAGGAGCATACCACATCACCTTGGCGGGAACCCTCTTCCTGGGTTTCTCGCCCTCAACATCGTCACCAGGGTCATCGCCTCTGATCTTATAACGAAATGCAGTGCATACCGGGCATTCATTCAAATTCTCGTATTCACCGCGGTAGAGGATGCAGTCGTTGATGCATGCATGTATCTTCAGAACCTCTAAACCTAGAGGGCAGACAACCTTCTTTGCTTCGTACGTACTGGCGGGCAACTCGTTATTCTTTGGAAACATATTCTTCAACATTTTCAGCAAGTTTTCAAATGCCGAGTCAGCTACACCTGCCTGTGCCTTCCATTTCAGCAAATCCAGTGTGCAGCCCAGCTTTTTCAGACCATCATCGCATCCGGGGTACAACGACTTTCTGTGATCCTCTAACATGCGATCCAAATTCTCCCTCTCCTTTTTAGTTTCGCAGCGTCTCCGTGCATCAGCAATGGTCCGACCAAGATCATCAACGGTCTCATCACGTGCCTCTTCTTCACCTTCACCTTCCCCTTCACCTTCAGCATCCTCCATGAAAGTATCACCGAAATGAGCAAGATAGCTTTCATCGATGAAATCATCCCCTTCTTCATCTTCTTCCATTATAACCCCTCTTTCTCCATGCTTGGTCCAACAATTATAGCTTGGCATGAAACCGTGCCGAAGCAGGTGCAGGTGAACTTCTCTTGAGGAAGAGTAACCCTTCTGATTCTTACAGTCAACACATGGACAGATAACAAAACCCTTCTGCTTGTTCGCATTAGCCACTACGAGGAAATCTTTCAAACCCGTAGTAAACTCGCGGGAGAGTCGGTTACCGTACATCCATTGCCGATTCATCTGCATTATTATAATATAAAATATATAATTAACCATCATGCATTTGTTAAACTAACTAGCTATAAACAATAGAAATTAAACAATGAACAACACACATGCATATTTTATCAATGACACACATGCATGAAAGGTTCAAGTTGCTAACCGCGATCGAGGAGGAAAAAATAAATGAGGAACCTCAAGTGTGGCTCCAACACTTCATATCATGTTTGTTTCACGCTCTTGGGGCATTTCATCAAACACCTTGTGTGCATAAGAGGAACCAAAAGCAAACCTACACCCCCTTGTGAAGCTTGTGAAGAGAAGTGGCACCAAATGGCTAAGTGAGTGTGCTGAACTGGTATATATAGGGGATGAGATTTAGTCGCGGTTGGCGTGGCCAACCGCGACTAAAGCCCCTCACGTGCACCAGCTGGCCACCGAGCGCCCTGGGCCCAGGCCTTTGGTCGCGGTTCGTCTTCCGAACCGCGACTAAAGAATTCATTAGTCGCGGTTCCTACAGTTTCGCGACTTATGGGGCTGGACGGAAGCCTCTTTTTCTACCAGTGTCTAGCTCCCGGGAATGAGCCATGCATGCATTGCAACCCGCGAGTACTCTACGTTAATTAATTCCACTTGTGATCCCGACTATACTGCTCGAAATCATGCATCTTGCTTCTTGATTTATTCAGTTCCTACAGTCCAGCTGGTACTATACGCTTAATTAAGGACGATCACGTTGTTCATGCAAAGTTAATCACACTGTTTTGTTGGGTTCTTTCAGTGCAGGCACCGGTGCAATTTTTTACTAGCCCCCGAGATAATGGGCATCCAGTGCAGGCACGCGGACGCGGTAGGTGAGATCTGAAGTCCTGAAGGCTAGTCAGCAGCGGCGCGCGTACCTGTGGCCGGAGCCGGAGCGGCAACCTTATAAGCCGGACAGACGGACGCTGCCTGGTATTGACGGTACTCCAGTGAGCTATCTAGGAACGTAGCCAGCCTTGATCGATCAACCCACAACCAATGGCGCCGTGCATAACCGTCTCGCCTGTTATGATGGCGGCGGCACTGATGCTGCTGACGTCGTGGTCGCTCTTGGCCGGAGCGGTGGTTAATCCAGAACAGGCGATGGGGATGCCCGGCTGTGACATCACCTGTGGTGACATGAAGGTGCCGTACCCGTTTGGCATGGGCGCCCCTAGCTGCTACTGGCCAGGGTTCAACCTCACCTGCGACCGCACCGGCAAGACTCCGCGGCTGCTGCTCGGGGATGGAAACCTCCAAGTCCAAGATCTTGACTTCGTGCAATCCTTGCTGTCCGTCACACACACAGGCGAGATAAAAACTGACGCTGGCGGCAGTGGCAGGTTAGGCGGTGGCCTGAGGGACGACGGGCCCTACATGCTGGCAGCTGACAGCGAGCTCGTTCTGACAGGCTGCAACGTGCGGGCGACACTCAAGGACGGCGGTGGTGCTACCATCAGCAGCTGCTCGTCGGTCTGCGAAGCCGGCCACGAACCAGTCACGTACGTGCCTTCGAGGCTCCAAGGCCAGATGCTGTGCACTACCATTGGATGCTGCCAGGCGGACATCGTAACGAAGAAGGTGGCGGCCGGACGGAAGCTTTCCTACGGCGTCCAGCTCGACTACTTTGGCGGGAATCGCACTGCTGACCTGGAGCGGCTGCCTGCGCGTGTGTTCGTCGCGACGAAGGGGTGGTTCAAGCAGCGCAGTGTCTCCGACGAGCTTTTGCAGACGAGCCGGCCACCGTCACAAAACGCGGTGGTGGTTCCAGTCTGGTTCACGTGGGAGGTCGTCGGCCATGGTGTGGAGCCTGACAGCAACGCGACCTCGGAAGTGTGCCCCGAGAATGCAGCCAGGAGCGTGTGCAGGAGCAACCACAGCGTCTGCTCCAAGGATGCAGGAGCAAGAGGATATACGTGCTACTGCAAGGGTGGTTACCAGGGGAATGCCTACGTCGCCGGCGGCTGCACAGGTTCATGCTTTAATTTTGCACCATTAATTTGATTTTAATCTAGATTACTTTGTTCTTTTAACCGGGCTCAACCCTTTTCCACTAAAAATCTGGATTAGTAGTACTTTCTAAATTTCCACGATCTGAGACGAGTGTCTGAATTCGGGTTGCATGTGTTGATTGGCTCTGTGTAGACATCGACGAATGCAAGGACCAAGAAGAGAACAGGTGCTACGGCGTTTGTATTAATACTGTGGGAGGGTACGAGTGCCTGTGCCCCGGTGGAACCCATGGTGACCCTTCCGTGCCTGGGAGCTGCTTTGCTTCCAATGCAGGTAATTAATGACTAATGAGCCATAACGTTGGGTCCATTTGTCTTCACTTTATATTTACGGTCTTGTTATTTGTCCGTTATACAGTTATTTTCTTTCGCAACTCTCAACCAGCTGCAGAAGACAACCTAGATTCACAAAAATAAATAAGTAAAAGGGACAAGACAACGTAAAGAGCCTAAAATTAGATTCTGCAAATGTGCAAGTTCAGCAAATTTTTACTCTCTTGCTATTTTATATGATTAACAAAAATGATTACAACCGTTAGTTAGAGAATTTGCCACGTAAGACGGCACATCCGCACATCCCCTACAATTAACCCATCCTATCTAGATTTTTTTTAGGGATACCCATCCTATCTAGAGCCAGGACAAAAAATAACGATCCCATGGGTCCAGTTGCGTAGCCAGCCCAGCACCACAGTGCATAACAGTACCAAACAGTGTCATTACATCTACAGTACCGAAGAAACTGGCTACCACATCCGGGCTAAGGCCCCGTGTTGCCCGGGGCTTGGCTACGCCAATGCATGGGTCACTCTGTTCTTGCTCCTTTTAATAGACGCTGCGTTAGATTGTGGGACTGTGGGACTGAAGGACATCCAGGCCTTCTCTCTTCAAATCTACGAGACTGTCAAAAACATTATCAGATAGGTATAAGTAACTTTACTTACAAGAAGACAATTAATCTCCAGAATGATAGTTTTATGCAGTGAAACCGTAATATACAATCCCGTGAGATATGCACGAAGTTCTGCTTCCACGACATCTGAGCAGGCCAGAAAAAATCCCATGAGGAAATGAGCACCGATCCTTCCTGATCTCTAGACATCATGCGAACGGTTGCAAAATCCCCTTACGCCATGAAGCTAGCATCCACATCTCAAATTGACTTTCGTGCCGCTTTATATATAAAGCAACAACCGATCATAGTACATGGTCGAACGATACAAAGTGAAGAGGTTACCCTCTTACAAAAAAGATCTTGCGATAAACGGACCACGCAGAACACACACGAATACGTTATCAAAAGAGAATACAGGAAAGATTAGGTACAACGCCACGCTGTGCCCTAGCATACCTAAGCTCCACGACACCATCCTCAGGAGGGAAGACTGCACGAAGTGGCACCGTTGTTGAGCCCACAATGGCATGAGCTTTCACGCGGAGCCTTGGCATGGAGAGAAGAACCAAAACAACAATTTCAAAAAGAGAGCGGCGCCCACAAGCGCCGCTACTGTCGGCGCCCAAGCGCGGAGCTTTTGGTCGGCAGCTCACCCATATCACAGGAGGCCTCCAAGACAAGCGCGACGATGCCAGACCCCCAGATCCGGATCTAGGCAATGCCACCATCAAACACAAAGGACGAGCCTAAGGCACCTAATACTACCGCCGCCAACATGACCAAGAGGGTAGGACATAGTGCCCGTCGGAGAGCCAACTATGCAGCCCACCATCCGTGGCTGCCGCACCGGCATCCAAGGACCGAAACACCGACATTCGCCAACTTAACAGCATGCTCACCATGGTAGGAAGAGCGGACACCTCCATCCACTCCTAGCCCGACATTAGCCATCAATTCTGAATTAGCGCCTCCACCCTAGGAGGCGCCCACACATGCATCCCTAGCCAGCCGTGGTGAACCAGGGGAAACGAACTGGTGACTGCCGATGGTCATTTCCAAGCAAGTCTTGAGTCTAGCCCTTTCGCCCTGGCCTAGGCGAAAAACCAGAACGACAAGTCTATGGCCTCCGGCACCGATCCGATGGCCAGAACAACGATGTCACGACAACCACCAGCTCCCACTGCACATGCGAGAGGATGGCGTCGGTCGCGAACACACCCCGAGCCAAGCCCAACCTCACCTACCCGAAGCACCAGCTTAGATCCGCCTCGGGTACGGATCTGGCCGACCTGAGCATGAACCCTAGGTCACAAGGTACCTACCAGAAGATAGGTCACAACCACCACCTACACCCTACCGCCGAACACAAATCAGCACCACCAAGGCTGCAACGACCGCGCCGATGACCCAAGCCACCACCGCGAGCTCCATCAACAACGCCAACACTACAAGAGGAAGGCCAAGCCCCTACCAAGAGCAACCACCATGGACAGGAACACTTGACCACCATCGGTTGCAGCCCCACACCACGGATCACCACCAACCCGGAGAGTGAGCTACAAACCACAACGCCACCTCCTGTGCCCACCATCTCGCCCCATCACCGGGTCACCACACGGCGGCATCCACGACAGGAGAGTGAGAGACCTACCAAATCCACCCATAGCTCCCCAAGGCTTAGTTCCAGGCCATGGGTGCCGCTACATGCACGCAACCGCTGTGCGATGAGTCATCGCCCAAATCACCGTCGTGCCGCCACCCAGCCCGCACGACGCTGCGCTGGGCCACAACCGGCGCACCCACAGTTGTTGAGTTAAATACACCCACAATTGTTGGGGTGGTTAGGTGCATGATCCACCGCTGCCACTCGGTCCAGGTAAGGGGAGTTTCGATGCTCGGGGGAAGTAGCTTGTTATCGAGACATACCTTGCATTGCCGCTCGGTGTAACTGGGAAAGAGGGGATGTGAAGAGGCTAGAGAGGAGAGGGTGGAAGCGTATAGCTGGAGGTATGGCAACACACACGCACACATGGACGCGCCGGAGAATGGACAATGGAGGAACGATCATAAAATAAATGGGACTGGGAGAAGAGAAAGAGGAGCGGTGGCGGCCGAGGAAAAATTAGGGTATTGGTGGATGTCTGGGGTGGGCATTGGGTTTTATACTACGGTTTGGCTGAAACTCAGCTAGGTGAGTTTTTGTTTTGGTCTCATGCACTTTTGTCATCTCTCAGATGTTGTCGCGTCGTGATTTGCATTTTCTTTGAGCCGACTAGTGTTGCAGCAGCGTGGTGCCGGCCTGTTTTACTGCTTTTGCTCGAGGTCGTGTAGGTTCCATTTTCCCGCGGCCCGTCGCAGTGATGAGGTTGTGGTATATTTTTTATTTGATCAAAAGACTAGCTGCGGTCGACAAAGGGAGAAACTTTGCTTCTTGTTTTATTAAAGATTGATGAATTAAATAATATTTCTGTTCAACATGCTTTTGTTGCGTGTCAAATATTTTTACATCTATTTTTTCCTGTTTCTATGGTTGTTGAAAGCACTTAAAATCATTCTTTTTTATGAAAATTGTAGTTAATGAGGAAGTTTTTTTTATTTTTATTTTAGTTTTGTAGGCTCATTTTTCTTTTTTTTCGCCGAGTTTATTTTTCATATATAAAGGTTAAAAATAAGATGTGGGTGGATTTTTGTCTCTAAATAATGTATGTGAGGGGCTAAAAAATAATAGTTATGTCCTACCGAGGAGCTTTTTGATGCATGCCTTTTTTTGTACATTAAAATGAGGATTATTTATTTGTTTTATAATTTTTATCCAAGTGTCACATCACATTGTTTTCATCTATGCAGCCACCACACTTTTTTTCCTTTTTTTCTTGGGTTTTTCAAAGGTGGGCACATTATAATTTCTAAGGCAGAGTCGTGATTACAATTTCTTTTACACTATTAACAAAAGTGGTCACAAATTTTCACGTATTTTTTTAGGGATTAGTGGCAATTGCAAGTATTCAAAGTCGGATCACAACGACAAGTATTCAAAGTCGGGTGACAACTGCATGTATTCGAAGTCGGGTCGCAACTGCAAGTATTCAAAATCGGGTCGCAATTGCAAGTATTCAAAGTCTAATCGCAACTGTAAATATTCAAAGTCATGTCGCAATTGCAAGTATTCATAGTCGGGTCGCAATTGCAAGTATTCATAGTCGGGTCGCAACTGCAAGTATTCACAGGCGGGTCGCAATTGCAAGTATTCATAGTCGGGTCGGAACTGGAAGTATTCACAGACGGGTCGCAACTGCAAATCTTATTTATGCAGCAACTACATGAAAAAGCTAGAATCAAGTTCTTTTTTACTAAGAAAAAAAATTTATTACATCACAATTCGTATAATAAGGACACATTAATTCTTTGTACAAGAATCTGTAGTGGTCACGGTAGTTGAAGCTAACAAGCCATTATGTAACTTTTTTTGGCTTATTCTTTCTTTTCTATATCAGCGGTTTCTTTTATAAAATATGCGTCGTGCAGCAACAAAAACTAAATGAATAGTTATTAGACCGGTTAGATGGGATGTATAGCAAAAACAATAAAAAATATGACATGTCAACCCAAAATAATTAAATGATGCGCTAAAGGAAACAAACAGGCTAAATACAAAATATAATAATATTATGTGAATGAGATCATAGAAAATCCCAGCTAGTTGAGTTTTAGGCACTCCCTTTATACTAGGTGTTGGTAGGCTGGGTTTAGGCCTGAAAAATTACTTTTGAGGGGTAAGAGCATCTCCAAGAGCATACCCATATTTGCTCTCAATACCCAAAAACTGCTTTTTTGGGTATTGGGGGCAAAAAACCAGCTCCAAGAGCATACCCAAAACTGGTCCCCACACAAACTTTTTTGGGTCACTACCCAAAATTTAGCTCAGAATTGGCATATTTGGGTCTTTGGGGGCAAATACCCATCCGACCCAAAATCAGCGTGGGAGTAGCCAACTGCCCGAGCTGAAACTTCCGCCCCGCCGCAAATCGACCCCGCCGCCGCGCCGCCGCCACCGCCGCCTCCTCCGGCCATCGGTGCTCCGTCCGCAACGTCCCCGACCCCTCCCTGACCCCCGCGGGTAGACCCCAGGTATTTCCTGAGCGTTACTTTCGCCGACGGTTTCCGATGAGCACGAACTTGTTCCAATATATTTGCGGGGTAATTTGTCAATATGACAACTACTTCATGCAAAGAAGGAGTTGCACGGGCTTGTTGGGTCATAGCACATTGCAGAAGGTGACCGCAGCTATACGGATTATGGCTTATGGAATACCTGCTGATTTGGTAGATGATCATCTTGCAATGGCCGAGAGCACGACCATCTTCTGCTTGAGGCAGTTTGCAAAAGTAATTATCAAGTGCTTTGGCCAACAATACTTGAGAGCACCCAATGCTCAAGACACGGAGAGGCTTTTAGCGTTGAATGCTCAAAGAGGGTTCCCAGGGATGCTTGGCTCGGTTGATTGCATGCACTGGAGGTGGAAGAATTGTCCAGCGGCATGGCATGGGCAATTTACCGGACATGTCAAGGATCCAACCATCATACTTGAGGCTGTTGCAGATGAGGAGACATGATTTTGGCATGCCTATTTCGGTTTGCCCGGATCACTAAATGACATCAATGTGCTCAACAGATCTCCATTGTTTGCAAGCTTGGCCAATGGAGAAGCGCCAGAGATTGAGTATGAGTTGAATGGACACAAGTACACGAAGGGATATTATCTTGCAGATGGGATTTATCCACAGTGGGCAACATTTGTCAAGCCCATTCCTAACCCTCAAGGTAAGAAACAATCTCGTTTTCATAGTGCTCAAGCAGCCGCTAGAAAGGATGTGGAGAGGGCATTTGGGATTTTGCAAGCCCAATTTGCTATTGTTCGTGGACCAGCTAGGTTTTGGGACCAAAAAACCCTAGGGAGGATCATGATGGCTTGTGTGATATTGCACAATATGATCATCGAGAACGAGCGTGGTCAAGATTTTGATCACCACTACGACTTTATGGGGCGGGTGGTGAATCCTCGTAGACGTGCTGACCGGGTGAGTCACTTCCTTCAAGTTCATCATGAAATTAGAGATGCAGATACTCATCGACAACTAAAAGAAGATCTCATCGAGGAGTGGTGGAAGTGGAATGGAGAACAAGATACTTGAGTTTGTATTTCGATTGCTAATTCGGTTTCGTTTAACATTTGTGTTTGATTTGATAAACATTGTGTTGTAATATGCACTATTTGTTTGACAATTTGAGAATTTTAATTTAGCACGTTTGAATTGATTGTATTTGTGATTCGGTTGCATTTGCACAAATAGAACTAGAAGCACAAAGAATGGGCTATCAAGTTTTTGGGTATCCAAATATGGGTAAGCTTGAAAAGCAGAATTTTTTTTGATACCCAAACCTTCTCTCTCCTCTACCCATAATGGTTTTGACTACCCAAAATATGAGTATGCTCTTGAAGATGCTCTAATGCTTTTGGCCCGTCAGAAGGGCGCAATGCATTAGACAAACAAAACATTACCAATGAGGGGTTCAAACAGCCTCTAGTGAACTAGAAAGTGAGGGAGCTGCTAGTGGCACATTTCTCTTTGTGAGCGGTGCTGGGCGTCACGGTGAGCGGGCCGGCCGTACGGTGGACAACATCAAGACATATGCCTATACTAGTGCAAAATATATAATTATAGGAGTGTTGTTTTCGTAGACCCCCCCTAAAAATTTATATGGATCTTAAAGTTACTTAAAAGGTGGTCTGTCTTAAATTCATGATCAACTAATTCTAAACTAAATTCTCCCAATAAGTCAAATAAGAGTTCAGACCAATATAATTTTTTGGTTTGAAGGGGATAACTTCTAATCTCCACCTTTAATCCGCATTGAAATCTGTAACTTTTCTAGCGGGCCTACCGAAGCAAAACTCTAATTGTAGATGAAACAAAGTGACAAGTTTAAGCCAGCCAGCAACTTAAGGTCAATGATAATGATTTTAGGGACCAACCGACCAGTGTGCTCGCCACACAAATGCAAAAATCTCTATGGGCGGTATGAGATGTGGACGTACTCCCCCAGATATATTTTCTCACAAAATAAATACGTATGAAAATATATTATATAATGAACTGATTATATTTATCTGGGATTGTGGATGTTGATATTTGTTCCCTTAAATTTGATCTAGTTGTATAAGGTTTAATTGCTGCAATCTACTCTCTCCATCTCAAAATAAGTGACTCAAAAGTGACACAACTTTGTATTAACATTTTAGTATAAAATTGAGTCATTTTTGAATCATTTATTTTGGGACGAAGGGAGTAGTTTGGAACGGAGCTTAGAGCTAACTAGATGCTAGAGAGCGTGGTAGTGTGTGCTTTGGCAATCTTTTTTAACTATGGTAATTAAATTGCAACGGTATACACCTTTTTTGCAGCTGGTGGGTGCAGTACATCATGCGGAGACATGGACGTGCCGCACCCATTCGGAATTGGCCCGGTTGGTTGCTACTGGCCAGGGTTCGAGCTCACCTGCGATCGCAGCAGCAACCCGCCACGGCTGTTCCTCGACAGCGAGGGCGACCTCCTTTCCGTCCAGGAGATCTCCCTACGAAACAACACAGTGCGCGTCCTCGTCGACGGTGCGACCAAACTGTTGACCAGTATGTTTTTCCGTTCTGACGGAAGTTTGGACAGTGTCTTCAGGGGTAGTGGAGACACGCCCTATTCACTTTTAGCCAACAGCAACGAGCTCATCCTCATAGGGTGCAACGTTCAGGCGTTTCTGCTTGACATCGATGGCCAGGCCACCATCACCGGTTGCACCTCCTTCTGCCCCGTCACCAGATCAACCGGCAATACCTACGCCTCGAGGCAGGTACCGTCTGGCGGCAGCGACAGGTACTGCTATGGCATTGGCTGCTGCCAGGCTCGCATCTCCCTGTCCCCTAACAACATGCCCGTATCGTGGGAGATCAGCATAATCGACGAGAACCAGGTAACGCAGGGCAAGAATTCATCGCCTCCGGTCATGCTGATCGCGGCGGAGGGGTGGTTTGACCAGCGGCAGGTCTCCGACATGCTGGCCCGAGACTTTCAGCACCACCGTAGCGTATCCAGATCTGAATTGCACGTTCCCGTTATTTTACAATGGGAGGTCGTGCAAGGGTTGCCGGATCAGCCGGCTGACGCCAAGTCGCAGCATCTGACGACGACGATTTGTCCGGCGGAGGTAGCCAAAGCTGTCTGTAAGAGCAAGCACAGTGATTGCAAACGTGGGAGCAGAGGCTATTTGTGCCAGTGCAGCAATGGCTACGACGGCAACCCCTACGACCAACACGGATGCAAAGGTAACACATATTCTCCATCTTGTACTATCTCATGTATATGCATCAGGCGAATTTACCGTTTTTGTTTCTTCCTCCCAGGTGGCCTGATGTCCTTGAATACAGGTGAGCAGCACCTTTAACTTGAACAAATTTTCTCTCCTCTTTTCACCTATATTTACAAGCAGACCAGAGAAATGATTCATTAGCAGCAATATGTATGTATTTTCAGGCATATACATTATTGTGGGAGTTGCTATTGGGGCTGCCGTCATATTTTCGTTCTTCATTGCATTCTTCATTTCAAAAAAGATTAAGCACCGGCGGGCACAAATGTTGAAGCGGCATTTCTTCTTGAAGAATCGTGGACAGGTGTTGCAACAGTTGGTATCTCAAAGAGCCGATATCGCGGAAAGAATGGTTATCACCTTGGAAGAGATTGAGAAGGCCACAAACAATTTTGATAAAACACGTGAGCTTGGTGGCGGAGGGCATGGCGTGGTTTACAAAGGGATCTTATCGGACCTTCATGTTGTTGCCATCAAGAAACCAAAGAGAGTGGTTCAAAAGGAGATTGATGAGTTTATTAATGAGGTTGCCATCCTATCACAGATCAACCATAGAAATGTAGTAAAACTATATGGTTGCTGCCTTGAAACCGAAGTTCCCTTGTTGGTTTATGAGTTCATATCCAATGGTACACTTTATGAGCATCTTCACGTTGAGGGGCCAAGATCTTTGTCATTGGATGATAGGTTGCGGATAGCAACTGAAACAGCTAAATCTCTAGCATATCTTCACTCGACGGCTTCAATACCTATCATCCACAGAGATATCAAGTCTGCTAACATACTTCTGGATGATACTCTAATGGCAAAGGTGGCTGATTTTGGTGCTTCAAGATACATTCCCATGGATAGGTCAGGCGTAACAACAATGGTGCAAGGTACAATCGGATATTTGGACCCCATGTACTTTTACACACAAAGGCTCACGGAGAAGAGCGATGTTTATAGTTTTGGTGTCATTCTTATAGAACTGTGGACCAGAAAGAAGCCATTTGCGTACATTTCGACGGACGGTGAAGGCCTCGTTGCACATTTTTCTGCTTTGTTCGCTGAAGGCAATTTGTCACAAATACTAGACCAACAAGTTATTGATGAAGGAGGCAAAGAAGTGGAAGAAGTCGCCGCCCTTGCTAAGGCATGTGTACAATTAAGAGGAGAGGATCGTCCGACCATGAGACAAGTAGAGTTGACATTGGAAGGCCTTCCAGTATACAGAAAGTACATGGTAGATAGCGTGTCGGCCCAGGAATTTGAGAGGAATGGTATTCTGATAAATGGCCCTTGGGTTGGAGATGAAAGAAGTAGTGAAGAATCGTCAAGACAATATAGCATGGAAGAAGAGTACATGTTATCCTCAAGGTATCCTCGATAGCTCTGCATATGTACGAATACAACGCAGACTGAGTTTCTGACAATTACTTCCAAAGGTTTATTTGTATTCATCTAACGTAGCGCTACGCCCTTGGTTCGTTTGCTCAAACGGTTAACTGCTATGTACCCTGTTTTCCTTCCTGCTGTGTGTAAACTCTTCGTTTGTCAGTCTGGTTGATAGTGAACTTGTTTTCAATGGTTAATTGTAACTTGTTGTCAACGGGTGCACTGCTTCCAACTTTTTGTTTATCTTTGGAATCATTATTTGTATTCTTGCTCTGTGCAAACTCAAAGTAGTCTGGTTATAAATCTTTTTTGGACCTACTAATCTGCTTGCAGTAATAGCTGAGTGTGGCCTCTTTGGACCTACTACTCCGTAGCGTCATCTAGAGCCAAATTGATGTGCTTACATAATACTCCTTTCGTTCGAAATTACTTGTCACAAAAGTAAATAATAATGGATGTATCTAGAAATAAAACACATTTAAATACATCCATTATTATCCATTCCTCCGACAAGTATTTTCGGACGGGGGAGTATGAGCCATCGATGTATGAAATACTTGTATTTTACCACCACATAGCTCCACATACCTGCCTTTGGACCAGTCCGGTTGCGTCGGCTCGCGTACCACCGAGGTGTGCCCGCTAGATACATTGTAGCGGAGGATGCGGCCTCCGATCCAGCTCAGCCAGTAGAAAGAAGTGCCGACGTGAATGCTGATTCAAGTGACAGCCACGGGCGAGCTCGTGATGAGCTCCCTTGTTTCCCACTTGCCGATTGCATTCATCAATTGTTTTAATCTAGATCGCGTTCATCGTCTTTTTTTTGGGAAAAAGCTAAACATTATTCAGCAAAATCCACAGAAATGTAGGATACAGTTCTGGTCATGGGATATGCCAAGCCAAACGTGCCTTCCCAGACCCAAAGAAAGCGAGAACTTAGCTAAACTATGTGCCTCATAATTAACAAGCGAGAACTTAGCTAAACTATGTGCCTCATAATTAACAGCACGACCTTCAAAAATGAAATTATAGATAAATGAAGACTGTAACAATCTAACTTCGTTAACAATAGCCTCACTGGTTCCTTGATCTCCTTTCTGGATGGCTGAAATCACCTCCTTGGCATCTGAAGTCACAACGAACTGTTCTATGTGAAGATCCTGCGTCAATGAGAGAGCTTCCCCTGCATACTATTGTTTCTAGAGTGGCCGGGTCATCAATCCCACCAATCAGCAGTGCAAAACTGCCTAAGTACACGTCACTAGAGTCTCGGCACACCGCTGCGGCGGTGCCCCCTAGGCCCTTTCGGCAGCTGGAGAAGTCCCAGTTCTCTCTAGAGGCGATGGCTCAGTCTTCCTTGTCATGGCTAATTCTTCGATGTACCTGTCGATGAAGCAATGTACGGCTTGCAGACTTTGGAAGATCCCCTTATATATTGCTTTCCGACGTGCCGTCCATATCGCCCACAACGTGATGGTCATCTTCACAAAATGAGCATGCGGAAATTATTCCAAAAGAGAGAAGAGCCACTGTTTTGCATTTGGTTCAGTTGTTGATGCTACTGCTTGAAGAAGCTCGTCGTCAACCAGCGCCCAAGTGCACCTCGACATAGTGCATTCCTGTAGCGAATGCCTTCAGGAGTCCAGCGAGCCACACAATCCACATTGATCAGAATCTGCCATATGTTGATGTGCCCTGGCGTCGTTTTTTGGGAGTGAGTGCTTTGATAGGCGCCACAAGAACACTCGAATCTTTGCTGGTACTTGTGTCTTTCACAACTTGTTCCATGCTTCTTCCTCCCGGACCGAATTGGAGGAGCCGGATCTGTTCTCAGCATGCTTCTCTCCTTTTCCTGGTTTGGACCAACATTCGATAAGCAGATTTAACCGAGAAAATACCGTTCTTCTCTTGTGACCAACTCTAGAAATCATGCATATTCCTTGTGCATAGTGGAATTCCAAAGATAACACATGCGTCCATTGGCAGGAAGGTAGCCTCAACTAACTGCTTGTTCCACCTTGTAGAGGTGGAATTAATTAACTCTAAGACGAGGAACAACGGACTGTGTGAAACACATCCGTAGGGTCGCATCATCTCATTTCTTGGAAGCCAGTTGTCGTTCCATACCTTTGTGATCTAGCCGATGACAATACACCGGATCAGACCCTTCTTCAGTACGTCTCGCCCTTCTAAGATGGCTCTCCAAATCTAACTTGGGTGGCTTCCCATAGATGCTTCTAATATTGATTCATTAGGATGATAAATGGCCGTCGGCATTCGAGCACTCACGCTATCAGGATATTGTAAAAGGCGCCAGGCCTGTCTTACAAGCATCGATAAATAAAACAGCTCAAAATCCTTGAAAGCCATTCCACCCATGCCTTTTGGTTGGGTCATGGTCTTCGAGGACACCCAATGTGGCTTACATTTACCGTATTTGCTACCCACCAGAATTTTTGAATCAACTTATTTAGATGTTCGCATAAATCTCTTGGAAGCTTGAAAAAGACATGGAATAAACTGGGACTGTCTGGGCAAGAGATTTAACAAGTACCTCCTTCCCAGCATACGACATTGTGTTTTCGATCCATCCCTGTACCTTACTCCATAGGCGATCTTTAAGATATTTGAACGCCCCCTACTTCCTGCTTCCAATATTTGAAGGCATGCCCAAACATTTCTCATTCGAAGTTTCATTTGGGACATTTAAGATAACCTTCACCTCATTACAGACGCCCTCCAACACCCCTTTGCTGAAATATATAGAAGATTTTGAATGATTTATTCGCTGGCTTGAGGCTTGGCAATAAGTGTCCAGAACATGGTTAATCTCATTTGCACCCGTATGGTTCGCCTTGAAGAACAACAGGCTATCATCAGCAAATAATAAGTGGCTTACCTGTGGCGTCGCAGATTGGAGGACTCACTTTTTGATTTTAACATGCACGACAAGCCCTGTGCTGCTAGCAAGAAGAAATACGGAAAAATTGATCCCCGTGTTTGATTCCTCGTCATGGCTTGAACTATTCTAGTCTCTTCCCATTAAAAAAGACACCAAATTTCATTGAGGTGACTAGATTCATAACAATGTTCACCCATCTCTGAGTGAAACCCAGCTTTTTCATAATAGCCCTTAAGTATGGCCACTCCACTATGTCATAGGCCTTCATCATGTCCAATATCAGGGCACATGATTGGTGTTTCTTTGTAATGTTCCTTTTCATGAAATGTAGACATTCATATGCTGTGATTATGTTGCCGGTGATCAGTCTACCCGAAACGAAAGCAGATTGCTCTTCAGAGATAATATCACGCAGAACTAGTTTCAAATAGCTGAAGACAACACTATTAGGAGAAAGCCTGGTAGTATTGCTTGTTTTACCCATACCAGTAGCGCTGGTGGCAGCGCTACCGCTAACGCACTACAGCTAAGTTTAGAGCAGTAGCACTTTTCCAGCCAGCGCTACTGGTAAGTACAGTTAGTCGTAGCACTTTTCCAGCCAGCGCTACTACTAACTATCTGTAGCGCTGCCTATAAAAAGCGCTACTCATAACGAGGGCTGCTACTAAACGCCAACTAGCGCTACTGCTAAGGTTTTCTGATTTCACATTTTTATTCCTTCTCTACGTATTTGTGCTGTATTTGTGCATGCTCTATATAATAGTTTCATCATATCATAGTAAACATACATTATTCTCATCATATCATACACATACAATAGTCTCGTCATACCATCATCATAATCATCATCATTATCCAACACAAATATCATCACATGTCGAAAATAGCGATACACAAGTTATGGCACACCCACAAGTTTCATCATCCCTATCTAAACCATGATGTATAAGAGAAGAGCGATCAACATGAGCAAGAGCGCGACTATGTAGTACTTCTTGAGGCACCAGTTTCGCTCCTCTCTTGCCGTATCATCCACCTCAAATAGCTATTTTATGCTTCGGCTCTGCTGCCGAACCCTCTGTGGCTAGCCCCCGGGTACCTATCCACCTGGACCTAAGCGTCTGGCCAGCGGCCGTACACTTGTGGAACCCTCCCAATGAATACGACGTAGCAGTCCTTTGCCATCTCCGATCTATGTACCTACATCGTAAGTTGATGAATTGAATGATAATATGCAACATAATGTACTTGAGAAACACAAAGAGGCATAGTTAGCAAAATACAAGCAACCTATGGTAAACATAAATAACGAAGTTCCTCATACAGAAACTAATTAACTAGAGCGATGTATACGCTAGTTCATAGAAAGCCGGTAGTACTAACTATAAACACACATTGTCATCATCAATCACTACTCCATGTCGGCGCCCCAATCTTCACAGTCAGCGATGAATGACCCGAGCTTGTTGAAAGGATTCAGGTCCAGACGCTGAGCGCGTAGCAGTTCTCAGACATTCCCCCGCCTCATTGGCCCATGGAAGAACATCCCTGTTTGTTCGATGACCTCCTTCATGATCACTTAGGGAAGTTCACACTGTATGTGATAAAACTCAACTCGGATTCAATGATCATGTGTCCTTCCTATGCTTGTGGCCCCGTTGACAATCTCGGCATCACCGGAAGTAGCTGACATGCGAAGGCGTTGTTTATCCCTTCTGTACTCGATCATGTGATGCATGAGATAGAATCCATCAGCCTTACTACTGTTCGCTTCCTGGATGGAGCAAAAGTTGGTCTTATGGCCGAAAGCCAGCGCTTGATTCTAGTACTTTTTCACCTGGATATATCCACCAATAAGGTTGAAGGTTAAAATGGCACTATCGAGAACACTCTTTATGTGCGTGTAATCATTTTTCTTGATGTTCTTCGCCGACTCCAAGTACAGAACATGGGAGTATTGTGGGTACAGAAGATGAGGATGGCACCCCCCGCTGCACAAAATAGGTACACCTCAAATTAGCCTCAATGCTTGCAAAGGAATGATCAAAAGTTACGAAAGGATATCCGCGGATGACTTACGTGGGATGATAAGGCAGAGAATCGTTTCCTTGTCCTTATTAGCGATCATGAAATCGCTAATGTACTTGCTCGCATAGTCACGGTGCTACTTGCAGACTGCCAAGAAGCTCTCGTGCATATAGTACGGGTCCGCGACGTAGATATATTCTATGTTCTCGCGCCTGATGATGTAGTTGAGGTACAACACATACATGCGGATGAACTAAAAATCCAGCTTAGTCATCTAGAACATGTGGGCCATCTGTCGACGTATGACATTTGTGACATCCTCAACTTTTGCTACAGTGTTGAATGTAATTAAGCTACAGTGATCACACGCTAATGACGCCACGTCACCATGATTTCTATCGTAGATCTCGTGTTAGTCGAAACCGAGTCAAATTCAGAATTTAAAAATAAGTCAAGCGATAAAAGCTTCGAATGCAAAAATAAAATGGTCACATAAGTTATAAATACTCCCTAACAATTAATAGAATTAAATTGGGCATTCTTAAAACTTAGTTAGAGCCATATATATTTAAAACAAAAGCAAAAAAAGGATTAAAATAATAATAAATAATAATAAAAGAATATAAAAAATAATTAATAAAATAAAAAAAATAAAAGAAAGTAATTAAAAAAGAAAGAAAAAAAGCAATCAAAAAACCCAAATTGGCCCAACTGTTGGGGAACGTCGCATGGGAAACAAAAAAATTTCTACGCGCACGAAGACCTATCATGGTGATGTCCATCTACGAGAGGGGATGAGTGATCTACGTACCCTTGTAGACCGTACAGCAGAAGCGTTAGAGAACGCGGTTGATGTAGTGGAAGGTCCTCACGTCCCTCGATCCGCCCCGCGAACAATCCCGCGATCAGTCCCACGATCTAGTACCGAACGGACGGCACCTCTGCGTTCAGCACACGTACAGCTCGACGATGATCTCGGCCTTCTTGATCCAGCAAGAGAGACGGAGAGGTAGAAGAGTTCTCCGGCAGCGTGACGGCGCTCCGGAGGTTGGCGATGACCTTGTCTCAGCAGGGCTCCGCCCGAGCTCCGCAGAAACGCGATCTAGAGGAAAAACCGTGGAGGTATGTGGTCGGGCTGCCGTGGAAAAGTCGTCTCAAATCAGCCCTAAAACCTCCGTATATATAGGTGGGAGGGAGGGGGCCTTGCCTTGGGGCTCAAGGAGCCCCAAGGGGGTCGGCCGAGTCCAAGGGGGAGGACTCTCCCCCCCCAAACCGAGTTGGACTAGGTTTGGTGGCAGGGAGTCCCCCTTCCTTCCCACCTCCTCCTTTTTTTTTCTTTCTCTCTTGATTTTCTTCTCCTTGGCGCATAGGGCACTTGTGGTCTGTCCCACCAGCCCACTAAGGGCTGGTGTGGCTCCCCCAATGCCTATGGGCTTCCCCGGGGTGGGTTGCCCCCCCCCCCGGTGAACTCCCGGAACCCATTCGTCATTCCCGGTAACTCCGAAAACCTTTCGGTAATCAAATGAGGTCATCCTATATATCAATCTTCGTTTCCGGACCATTCCGGAAACCCTCGTGACGTCCGTGATCTCATCCGGGACTCCGAACAACATTCGGTAACCAACCATATAACTCAAATACGCATAAAACAACGTCGCACCTTAAGTGTGCAGACCCTGCGGGTTCGAGAACTATGTAGACATGACCCGAGAGACTCCTCGGTCAATATCTAATAGCGGGACCTGGATGCCCATATTGGATCCTACATATTCTACGAAGATCTTATCATTTGAACCTCAGTGCCAAGGATTCGTATAATCCCGTATGTCATTCCCTTTGTCCTTCGGTATGTTACTTGCCCGAGATTCGATCGTCAGTATCCGCATACCTATTTCAATCTCATTTACCGGCAAGTCTCTTTACTCGTTCCGTAATACAAGATCCCGCAACTTACACTAAGTTACATTGCTTGCAAGGCTTGTGTGTGATGTTGTATTACCGAGTGGGCCCCGAGATACCTCTCCGTCACACGGAGTGACAAATCCCAGTCTTGATCCATACTAACTCAACTAACACCTTCGGAGATACCTGTAGAGCATCTTTATAGTCACCCAGTTACGTTGCGACGTTTGATACACACAAAGCATTCCTCCGGTCTCAGTGAGTTATATGATCTCATGGTCATAGGAATAAATACTTGACACGCAGAAAACAGTAGCAACAAAATGACACGATCAACATGCTACGTCTATTAGTTTGGGTCTAGTCCATCACGTGATTCTCCCAATGACGTGATCCAGTTATCAAGCAACAACACCTTGTTCATAATCAGAAGACACTGACTATCATCGATCAACTGGCTAGCCAACTAGAGGCATGCTAGGGACGGTGTTTTGTCTATGTATCCACACATGTGAATGAGTCTTCATTCAATACAATTATAGCATGGATAATAAACTATTATCTTGATACAAGAATTATAATAATAACCATATTTATTATTGCCTCTAGGGCATAATTCCAACAGTCTCCCACTTGCACTAGAGTCAATAATCCAGCCCTCACATCACCATGTGAATTACATTGTAATAAATCTAACACCCATACAGTTCTGGTGTCGATCATGTTTTGGCCGTGGAAGAGGTTTAGTCAGCGGGTCTGCTACATTCAGATCCGTGTGCACTTTGCATATATTTACGTCCTCTTCCTCGACGTAGTCGCGGATGAGGTTGAAGCGTCGTTTGATGTGTCTGGTCTTCTTGTGAAACCGTGGTTCCTTTGCTAAGGCAATGGCACCCGTGTTGTCACAGAACAAGGTTATTGGATCCAGTGCACTTGGCATTACTCCAAGATCCGTCATGAACTGCTTCATCCAGACACCCTCCTTAGCCGCCTCCGAGGCAGCCATGTACTCCGCTTCACATGTAGAATCTGCTACGACGCTTTGCTTGGAACTGCACCAGCTTACTGCACCCCCATTAAGAATAAATACGTATCCGGTTTGCGACTTAGAGTCGTCCGGATCTGTGTCAAAGCTTGCATCGACGTAACCTTTTACGGCGAGCTCTTCGTCACCTCCATACACGAGAAACATCTCCTTAGTCCTTTTCAGGTACTTGAGGATATTCTTGACCGCTGTCCAGTGATCCACTCCTGGATTACTCTGGAACCTACCTGCCATACTTATGGCCAGGCTAATATCCGGTCTAGTGCAAAACATTGCATACATGATAGAACCTATGGCTGAAGCATAGTGGACGGAGCGCATATGCTCTCTATCTTCATCAGTTGCTGGGCACTGAGTCTTACTCAATCTCGTACCTTGTAAAACTGGCAAGAACCCTTTCTTGGACTGTTCCATTTTGAACCTCTTCAAAACATTATCAAGGTATGTGCTTTGTGAAAGTCCTATCAGGCGTTTTGATCTATCCCTATAGATCTTAATGCCTAGAATGTAAGCAGCTTCTCCTAGGTCCTTCATAGAGAAACTTTTATTCAAGTAACCTTTTATGCTCTCCAAAAGCTCTACGTTGTTTCCAATCAGTAATATGTCATCCACATACAATATTAGAAACGCCACAGAGCTCCCACTCACTTTCTTGTAAATACAAGATTCTCCAACCACTTGTATAAACCCAAATGCTTTGATCACCTCATCAAAACGTTTGTTCCAACTCCGAGATGCTTGCACCAGTCCATAAATGGATCGCTGGAGCTTGCACACCTTGTTAGCACTCTCAGGATCGACAAAACCTTCGGGTTGCATCATATACAACTCTTCCTTAAGGAAACCGTTAAGGAACGCCGTTTTGACATCCATCTGCTAGATTTCATAATCGAAAAATGCAGCTATTGCTAACATGATTCTGACGGACTTAAGCATCGCTACGGGTGAGAAAGTCTCATCGTAGTCAACTCCTGGAACTTGTGAAAAACCCTTTGCCACAAGTCGAGCTTTATAAACGGTCACATTGCCGTCAGCGTCCGTCTTCTTCTTAAAGATCCATTTGTTCTGAATAGCCTTGCGGCCCTCAGGTAGTATCTCCAGAGTCCACACTTTGTTCTCATACATGGATCCTATCTCGGACTTCATGGCTTCTAGCCATTTGTTGGAATCTGGGCCCACCATTGCTTCTTCATAATTTGCAGGTTCATTGTTGTCTAACAACATGATTGATAAGACGGGATTACCGTACCACTCTGGAGCAGCGCGTGGTCTCGTCGACCTGCGTGGTTCAACAGAAACTTGAACTGGAGTTTCATGATCACCATCATTAACTTCCTCCTCAACCGGCGTCGCAACGACAGAGGTTTCCCCTTGCCCTGCGCCACCATCCAGAGGGATGAGAGGTTTGACAACCTCTTCAAGTTCTATCTTCCTCCCACTCAATTCTCTCGAGATAAACTCCTTCTCGAGAAAAGCTCCGTTCTTAGCAACAAACACTTTGCCCTCGGATTTGAGATAGAAGGTGTACCCAACTGTCTCTTTTGGGTAACCTATGAAGACGCACTTTTCCGCTTTGGGTTCCAGCTTTTCAGGCTGAAGCTTTTTGACATAAGCATCACATCCCCAAACTTTAAGAAACAACAACTTTGGCCTTTTGCCATACCACAGTTCGTATGGTGTCGTCTCAACGGATTTTGATGGTGCCCTATTTAAAGTGAATGCAGCTGTTTCTAATGCATAACCCCAAAATGATAACGGCAAATCAGTAAGAGACATCATAGATCGCACCATCTCTAACAAAGTACGATTACGACGTTCGGACACACCATTATGCTGTGGTGTTCCAGGCGGTGTTAACTATGAAACAATTCCACATTGTCTTAAGTGAGCACCAAACTCGAAACTCAGATATTCACCCCCATGATCAGAACGTAGGAACTTGATCTTCTTGTTACGATGATTTTCCACTTCATTCTGAAATTGCTTGAACTTTTCAAATGTTTCAGACTTGTGCTTCATCAAGTAGACATAACCATATCTACTTAAATCATCAGTGAAGGTGAGAAAATAACGATATCCGCCGCGTGCCTCCATGCTCATTGGACCACACACATCGGTATGTATGATTTCCAACAAGTCACTTGCATGCTCCATTGTTCCGGAGAACGGAGTCTTAGTCATCTTGCCCATGAGGCATGGTTCGCACGTGTCAAGTGAATCAAAGTCAAGTGACTCCAAAAGTCCATCAACATGGAGTTTCTTCATGCACTTTACACCAATATGACCCAAGCGGCAGTGCCACAAAAATATGGCGCTATCATTGTTTACTCTAACTCTTTTGGTCTCAATGTTATGTATATGCGTATCGCTATCAAGATTCAATATGAACAATCCTCTCACATTCGGTGCATGACCATAAAAGATGTTACTCATAGAAATAGAACAACCATTATTCTCAGACTTAAAAGAGTAACCGTCTCGCAATAAACAAGATCCAGATATAATGTTCATGCTCAACGCAGGCACTAAATAACAATGATTTAAGTTCATCACTAATCCCGATGGTAGCTGAAGTGACACTGTGCCGACGGCGATTGCATCAACCTTGGAACTATTTCCTACGCGCATCGTCACTTCATCTTTCGCCAGCCTTCGTCTATTCCGCAGTTCCTGCTTCGAGTTGCAAATGTGAGCAACAGAACCGGTATCGAATACCCAGGCACTACTACGAGAGCCGGTTAAGTACACATCAATAACATGTATATCAAATATACCTGCTTTTTCTTTGCCCGCCTTCTTATCTGCCAGATACTTGGGGCAATTGCGCTTCCTGTGACCCATACCCTTGCAATAGAAACACTCCGTTTCAGGCTTAGGTCCAGCTTTGGGTTTCTTCGGCGGATTGGCAACAGGCTTGCCACTCTTCTTCGAATTGCCCTTCTTGCCTTTGCCGTTTCTCTTGAAACTAGTGGTCTTATTCACCATCAACACTTGATGCTCTTTGCGGAGTTCAGACTCTGCGACTTTCAACATCGCAAACAACTCGCCGGGAGACTTGTTCATCCCTTGCATGTTGTAGTTCAACACAAATCCTTTGTAGCTTGGCGGCAGTGATTGAAGGATTCTGTCAGTGATAGCTTCTTGCGGGAGTTCAATCCCCAGTTCAGCTAGACGGTTTGAGTACCCAGACATTTTGAGCACATGTTCACTGACAGACGAGTTTTCCTCCATCTTGCAAGCATAGAATTTATCGGAGGTCTCATACCTCTCGATCCGGGCGTTCTTCTGAAAGATAAACTCCAACTCCTGGAACATCTCAAATGCTCCATGACGCTCAAAGCGACGTTGAAGTCCCGGTTCTAAGCCATACAAGACTGCACATTGAACTATTGAGTAGTCCTCCTTACGTGCTAACCAAGCGTTCTTAACATCCTGATCAGCCGTAGAGGGTGGTTCATCTCCTAGCGCAGCATTAAGGACATAATCCTTCTTCCCAGCTTGTAAGATTAGCTTAAGATTACGAGCCCAGTCTACAAAGTTGCTTCCATCATCTTTCAACTTAGCTTTCGCTAGGAACGTATTAAAATTCAGGATGACTGTCGCGTGAGCCATGATCTACAACACAAATATATTCAAAGTGGACTTAGACTATGTTCAGGATAATTAGAGTTCAACTTAATCAAATTATATGCTAAACTCCCACTCAAAAAGTACATCTCTCTAGTCATTTGAGTGGTTCATGATCCACTTACACTATCCCAAGTCCGATCATCACGTGAGTTGGGTATAGTTTCAGTGGTAAGCATCCCTACGCTAATCATATCAACCATATGATTCATGATCGACCTTTCGGTCTCATGTGTTCCGAGGCCATGTCTGCACATGCTAGGCTCGTCAAGCTTAACCCGAGTGTTCCGCGTACGCAACTGTTTTGCACCCGTTGTATGTGAACGTTGAGTCTATCACACCCGATCATCACGTGGTGTCTCGAAACGACGAACTGTAGCAACGGTGCACAGTCGGGGAGAACACAATTTCGTCTTGAAATTTTAGTGAGAGATCACCTCATAATGCTACCGTCGTTCTAAGCAAAATAAGGTGCATAAAATGATTAACATCACATGCAATTCATAAGTGACATGATATGGCCATCATCACGTGCTTCTCGATCTCCATCACCAAAGCACCGGCACGATCTTCTTGTCACCGGCGCCACGCCATGATCATCCATCAACGTGTTGCCAACGGGGTTGTCGTGCTACTTATGCTATTACTACTAAAGCTACATCCTAGCAAAATAGTAAACGCATCTGCAAGCACAAAAGTTAGTATAAAGACAACCCTATGGCTCCTGCCGGTTGCCGTACCATCGACGTGCAAGTCGATATTTCTATTACAACATGATCATCTCATACATCCAATATATCACATCACATCGTTGGCCATATCGCATCACAATCATACCCTGCAAAAACAAGTTAGATGTCTTCTAATTTTGTTGTTGCATGTTTTACGTGGTGACCAAGGGTATCTAGTAGGATCGCATCTTACTTACGCAAACACCACAACGGAGATATATGAGTTGCTATTTAACCTCATCCAAGGACCTCCTCGGTCAAATCCGATTCAACTAAAGTTGGAGAAACCGACACTTGCCAGTCATCTTTGAGCAAAGGGGGTTTACTCGTAACGATGAAACCAGTCTCTCGTAAGCGTACGAGTAATGTCGGTCCAAGCCGCTTCAATCCAACAATACCGCGGAATCAAGAAAAGACTAAGGAGGGCAGCAAAACGCACATCACCGCCCACAAAAACTTTTGTATTCTACTCGAGAAGACATCTACGCATGAACCTAGCTCATGATGCCACTGTTGGGGAACGTCGCATGGGAAACAAAAATTTTCCTACGCGCACGAAGACCTATCATGGTGATGTCCATCTACGAGAGGGGATGAGTGATCTACGTACCCTTGTAGACCGTACAGCAGAAGCGTTAGAGAACGCGGTTGATGTAGTGGAACGTCCTCACGTCCCTCGATCCGCCCCGCGAACAATCCCGCGATCAGTCCCACGATCTAGTACCGAACGGACGGCACCTCCGCGTTCAGCACACGTACAGCTCGACGATGATCTCGGCCTTCTTGATCCAGCAAGAGAGACAGAGAGGTAGAAGAGTTCTCCGGCAGCATGACGGCATTCCGGAGGTTGGTGATGACCTTGTCTCAGCAGGGCTCCGCCCGAGCTCCGCAGAAACGCGATCTAGAGGAAAAACCGTGGAGGTATGTGGTCGGGCTGCCGTGGAAAAGTCATCTCAAATCAGCCCTAAAACCTCCGTATATATAGGTGGGAGGGAGGGGGCCTTGCCTTGGGGCTCAAGGAGCCCCAAGGGGGTCGGCCGAGTCCAAGGGGGAGGACTCTCCCCCCCCAAACCGAGTTGGACTAGGTTTGGTGGGAGGGAGTCCCCCTTCCTTCCCACCTCCTCCTTTTTTTTTCTTTCTCTCTTGATTTTCTTCTCCTTGGCGCATAGGGCACTTGTGGTCTGTCCCACCAGCCCACTAAGGGCTGGTGTGGTTCCCCCAATACCTATGGGCTTCCCCGGGGTGGGTTGCCCCCCCGGTGAACTCCCGGAACCCATTCGTCATTCCCGGTACATTCCCGGTAACTCCGAAAACCTTCCGGTAATCAAATGAGGTCATCCTATATATCAATCTTCGTTTCCGGACCATTCCGGAAACCCTCGTGACGTCCGTGATCTCATCCGGGACTCCGAACAACATTCGGTAACCAACCATATAACTCAAATACGCATAAAACAACGTCGAACCTTAAGTGTGCAGACCCTGCGGGTTCGAGAACTATGTAGACATGACCCGAGAGACTCCTCGGTCAATATCCAATAGCGGGACCTGGATGCCCATATTGGATCCTACATATTCTACGAAGATCTTATCGTTTGAACCTCAGTGCCAAGGATTCGTATAATCCCGTATGTCATTCCCTTTGTCCTTCGGTATGTTACTTGCCCGAGATTCGATCGTCAGTATCCGCATACCTATTTCAATCTCGTTTACCGGCAAGTCTCTTTACTCGTTCCGTAATACAAGATCCCGCAACTTACACTAAGTTACATTGCTTGCAAGGCTTGTGTGTGATGTTGTATTACCGAGTGGGCCCCGAGATACCTCTCCGTCACACGGAGTCACAATCCCAGTCTTGATCCATACTAACTCAACTAACACCTTCGGAGATACCTGTAGAGCATCTTTATAGTCACCCAGTTACGTTGCGACGTTTGATACACACAAAGCATTCCTCCGGTGTCAGTGAGTTATATGATCTCATGGTCATAGGAATAAATACTTGACACGCATAAAACAGTAGCAACAAAATGACACGATCAACATGCTACGTCTATTAGTTTGGGTCTAGTCCATCAGGTGATTCTCCCAATGACGTGATCCAGTTATCAAGCAACAACACCTTGTTCATAATCAGAAGACACTAACTATCATCGATCAACTGGCTAGCCAACTAGAGGCATGCTAGGGACGGTGTTTTGTCTATGTATCCACACATGTGAATGAGTCTTCATTCAATACAATTATAGCATGGATAATAAACTATTATCTTGATACAGGAATTATAATAATAACCATATTTATTATTGCCTCTAGGGCATAATTCCAACACCAACACCCACTAGCCCATCCATGGGGTATAAAGCCCACCCCCGGGAACCCTAACCGGGCGCTCCACTCCTCCCAAATTCCTCCCAGCCGCCGCCACTCCCCTTCCCCTCGTGGGAACCCCAACCCCTGGCCTCGCTCGCTACCTCCCCCATCGCCCCACCCCCACTCTCTCCCCGTTGCTGCCAGGACCCTCCCCACGACCGAGATCCCCTCGCTCGCCCCTGCTCCTCCACTCGCTAGCGCCTCCCCTCCAGCGACCCACTGCCCAGGCCGATCCGGCACCTCCAGGAGAGCCCCTCATCCCCATCCTCCGGCCGAACCCCTCATGCCCACCTAACAGGCCGGAGCTCCCTCACACCGGCGGACCTCCGGCGGCCGCCTCGCCTCCTCCGGGCCGGATACGACCGGCCCCGGCCTTCACCTCGGCCGGGACTCCTCCTCCAACGTCACCAACACCACCGGGAACTCCTCGTCGGAACCGCACCGACTCCCCGTGCACTCCGTCTACTCCGGGCCTTCCCGTCAACGTCGGTGAGCTCCGGGCCCCGGCCATCCTCTCCTCCTCCCTCTCCCGGTTCCATTCCGGCGGTCACCGCCGCGTTCCAACGCCGTTGGGCTCGTGGAGGTGGAGGTGGACCTTGCCTCCTCTCTCTGTGTTTTTAGGTTCGTGTGAGTTGAGAGAGATGTCCACGAGGTTGGAGATGATTGTTAAAGAAAAAGAAAAGAAAAAAGATATGTATATGTGTATGTATGTATGTACGTATATATTGTGTATGTATGAATGTATGTAGGAAAAGAAAAAACATAAAAATAAATATATATATATGTTTTTATTAATAAAATAAATAAATAAATAAATAGATATATTATTTAATTAATCAGTTAATTAATTAAATAGATAATTAGATAATCGGTTAATTAGATAATTAAATTATCCTATTAGAGTATGACACGTGGGTCCCCCACTAAATTAATCTGATTAACTAATATTAAACCTAATTAAAAACTGAGTCTATGACGCACGGGACCCACTAGTTAGTTGACCAGTCAACTGCTGATGTCGGCATGACATCATGCTGATGTCAAAATTGCATTTAATCAAATTAACTAAATCTGTTTTTAATTCCTAAGTATTGAATAAAACTTTAAAAATTAATATAACATAATCCGTAAGTCAAATTAAATTATTTTCAACATGAAAGTTGATCAGCAGAACGAGATGAAGCCGGATACACGATCCATTCGTGTGTCACGTGTCCCTAGCATAGCAATTGTGGAACTTTTCCATCATTTTTCATCTGACCAATAGTAGCCCAGGACCCGGAAAATATCGTGAGATATTCTTCCAACCCGCCTTTGACGGATGTTACTGCGTTAGCTCATGCCTAGTCTGCATATTGCCATGTCATGCTTAGTGTTGCACCTGTTGCTATTATTTATTGTTTCTGCCCCCCTCTTCTTACCGGTAGAATCCGACACTGACGCTGCTGCCGGGTATACCTACCCTCCTGACGACCAGCCCTTTGCCACTGAGCAGCAAGGCAAGCAAACCCCCTTGATCATCCCTATATCGCCTATGTTTTTCTCCCTCATGCTTGCATTAGTATTTTGCTACTGTTGTAGTTAGCTCCTATATCTGATGCATAGCCTATTTATGATGAAGTGTTACTTTCAGTACTGTACTTTAATCTGCTTAGTATAGGTGGAGAAGTCTCCCCCTCTCACCCCGTAGTCCAGTTGCCCCGCTTTGTTTTCAAGTCTCGATCCCTGATCGACGAGCTAGACCCGACACCGCACTTACACCCCCTTAGTTGTGCGACGCTACAGAGATACTATCGGGTACCGAGGGTGACACCTCGCAAAGTACTCCTCATGATATCTTTGTAGTACAACTAGTCAATCGTGGTTACCGAGGGTGATTCCTCTTTCACCATTCCCGACGATGCCTCTGTCGTGCAACCCCTCAAGTGTGGGACCCTCGAGGGTGATTCCTCTAAGTTCACCTTGACGGATTACATCGTTCGGAATCCAACGAGGGTGATACCTCGGATTCCCCCTGATGTTCCAACCACACAATTACTTGACCATGTTACTCGGATCTTTGATGAATAGATGTTAGGCGGGTGGATCCCCGCGTGTTTGTGCCATTGGCTTAATTAAAATGATAATGGATTTGGGTATTTGATCTAAGTTGGTCGGAAGGCCTTATTACGCACTAACCGTCTGCGTGGGAAGAATTATGGGTACTCGACGTCGCGGTATCACCCGAAGCTCTTCAGACGCCAGCAATGGAGCGGTGCGCGCCCGAGTGGTCCCGAGATGCATCGCGCTTGTGATTAAGGGATGCTAGGACTTACCTCGCCGCCCATGCATCATGCAGGAGCGCGGAGGGCAAGTGGGCCCATGAACCCTTTGTGCTTAGGAGTTAGACCGGTGGGCTGGCCTCTGTGCTGAGCTTAGGTGGGGCTACGACGTGTCGATATTCCGAGGCTGGGCATGACCCAGAAAAGTGTGTCCGGCCAGAGTGTTATCGAGCGCATCGGGGAATATGTTGTGCACCCCTGCAGAGAAGAACTTATCTTTTCGAATAGCCGTGTCCATGGTTACAGGACGACTTGGAGTTGTGCCCTGATCTTATACAACTACAACTGTTACTTAACTGGATTTAGTTGCCTCGGGATTGCTTCCTTGCAGGTAGTCGAGGGAGGATCTCTGGGCGTGACCTCATATTAATATTGCTACAACAATATGACTATTAATTGTGTTACCCGTGTTCTACTCTCGTCTATTGCTGTACGACCCTGAAGATGCTAGTCTTCGATAGGACTAGGCCTTCTCTCTCTTTTCCCGCATTGCTGCAGTCAGTCCACATATAACCCCCCTTCTTTCATACTGATGCATACTTAGAATAGTTCTGATGTAAGACTTGCGAGTACATTGGATGAGTACTCACCGTTGCTTTGCTCCCCCTTTTCCCCCTTGATCCGTTGCTGCGACCAGATGATGGAGCCCAGGAGATGGAGTTTCCTGCGAACGCCTGCCATCCCGATGGTGACTTCTTTGTGGAGGCCGCTGAAGACCAGGAGTAGTTTAGGAGGCTCCCAAGCAGGAGGCCTCACCTCGTTCGATCGTGTTTCTTTTGTGCTAGCCTTCTCTAAGGCACCTGTTGTTTTATATCTGTACTCAGATATTGTTGCTTCCGCTGGCTCGTGTGTTTTTCGAGCTTCTGTATTCTAGCTCTCGAGGCCCCTGGCTTGTAATATGAAGCTTGTATGTTTTTATTTGTGGCTAGAGTTGTGTTGTGATATCTTCCCGTGAGTCCTTGAGTTTGATTGTACACATTTGCGTGTATGATTAACGTATGATTAAATCGAGGACGTCACAAGTTGATATCAGAGCCGACTGCTTGTAGGTAGCCCCCTTTCCAACTCTTTGGCCGAAGTTGAGTCTAGTGTTTGAAAAACCTTACTAACACCGATGTTGTGGCTTACGGGCCCACATCTCAATCCGGTGGTATTAGTATCTTTTACTCCTTTCCTATACTCTGGGTTCTACTCTCTCATCTCTTTCGGGTTAAAGATTTTGCTAACTCGAACATTAGGTTCTCGTAAATATTTTCTCCCGGAGATCCCCGTAATTACAGATGATGACTTGATCCGTCAGAAGACTCTGATGATACTCTCTGATGTTTCTCTCGAGAACTTGTGCCCATCGCTCTTGCGATTTACCTTCCTCCGTCAACCGCTATGGATGACTACATACAAATGTCGCTCATACTTTCCTCTCCAATTGCTCTTGTTTTACGAGATGCAACGAATAATCTTATCGGGGATTCGTCCATCGTCAGTTTTCATGTGTTTCGAAAATTCTTTGAACTACTATTCGATCTTTCGGAATCCCCAGTAGCCTATTGCTTTTGACCTTTCTCACCTGCTTGTGTTATGGTTAAATCCATATGTCTAGCAACATTCATTAAAATCCTTTGTGATTTTCCTCTGATCTTATTGATTCTACCTTTGTGTGAATGCACACAATCATTTGTTGATACTCATAAATTATTTTCCAGTTTGGACGTCCTTTCAAACAGAGTTGGTTCTCAACAAATCAACTTTGGTGGTTGTCCATCCAAGTCCATTCGACTTGTATTTGATCGGAGCATCTGATTATGATACACCAACCTGGAAATTCTAATTCCTTTGGTAATGAAGTATCGATTTTTTTCACATGTTCTATAACCCGATGCATTGCATCCTATCTCCCTCTGGTTTAGTCCCAATACTCACACCAGATCCTTTGTTAGCTGCCAGACTCATTCCGGCTTATTATCCGACGACATCCTTTGCTTTAGAAAATTCTTGTGATTGCTTCCCCTGACACATGATGCCATTGGTAAATTGTGTTTTCTCCCTCTGATAGACCGTATCCTATGCTTTTATTGGCCATGCTCTGTTGTCAATGCATGTGTTAATTACTCTTGGAGTTTATGGTATATGTTCCTAAGATGCCCCGATGGGTTGAACCTATGCCTTCCTAAATCAATATGACTCGAAAAGTTTTCATGAGTCTTACTCTTCTAGTGCTTTGCCGAATATCCTTTCAAAGCTACAACCTGATCAAAGGCGAGGAGTAAATGGCACGTGATGCATTGATGAAGTGGGAGTCGACCTTGAACTTTGTGTTCATGCTCATGGAAACATCGTTGATCCTATCATAGAAACTTCTTGTATCGATAATCATTCATTCTGTGGTTTAAATCTGGCATCTGTGATCTTGTCCTTTGGAGTCGTGGTTCCGACCATGTTGTCCTACCTTGATTTCATTCTCACACAAGATAAAGCACTTATCTTCTTCAGATCAACACATCGGCCCAAGCCTTAATGTTGATCTACCTTCAAGTATTATCCCTCGTATCCCGAGAATATCACGGAGCTATATAACTTCTTGTGAGATCCTCATCAACTGTGACTTTTCACTGATTCCAGTTTTCCTCGTGTTTTGAGTCGTTGGACATGCAAGTACATCGAGAACTGAATCAAGTACGCATTGCGATTCAACAACCTTTAGTAATCTTCCTTGTTTACGAGTTTGTACTCGATCATGTCATTCCAAGATGTTAAGCTACATCATTATCGTCATGTTGGAGCTCGACCATGCTATCTATACCCTTCATCCCTGGAACACAACCCCAACTATGCATTATGCTTACATCGATCTTTCAACATCATGGTGGTTGTCTTAAAAGGCAATTTCGATTATGAGCTAGCAGTCTTATTTGTGATTCTGACAACCTCTTGCTTCATCATTCCCTTGCTTGATGTCGTCGCTGAACTATTACATCTTCGTGAAGCTTCTCAACAAATGTTTCGTGATCATCATCAGCATCCCGAGCTCTTGCAGGGTATCAATTGAATGCATGTTGAGAAATACCATCCCTTTCCCTTGATGAATTGTATTATCATCGACATCCTTGTTACCTTCCCTCTAACACAAACATGTTCATGTTTTGTGTTGTCCCTTAAGTTCCTTACTATTCAGCTTATGTTGTCTTCTACCTTGGAGTATTACTATCTTTTATGTCAAGAATGTCGTGAGGATTGCACACGTCTTAAGAATTCTTGATATAGTAATACTTCTCGCCATCACCATTCATTTCTTGGTCCCGTGTTGTTTCAAACCGGAATACCAACAAGTGAACTCTGATGTGTGATTTCAATACTTCTGGCAACCCTATTGCCTTGAGGTTAACAACTGATTGTTTCATTCTTAGTGTGTTGGGTGTGGACTCATCATTTTTTACATTGGTTGTGTTACTTCGTCCATATTTCCGAGTGCACCCTTTTACCAATGTTTAATTATTGTTGTTCCCTCGAGCATACGACATTATACCATTTGATTTTACAAATGCTATCTTCTTGATATTATAATTTTGGAAATTCACCCCTGTCAAGATCTTGGGGAATTGTTGTTGAGCCCATCAGCCACACCCTCCACTTCTCCATGTTCCACGATGAAGCTCTTGCAAGCATTATCCTTGTGCCTAGATCATGAAGAATATGTTGGATAGAAGGAGTGTATTTTCCCGAAGTTCACGTGCACTATTTCCGCCGTGAATATGTGAAAGTTTTGTTTCGCTTCCTCTTGGGAAATACCAAATCCTTCACGCATGTGCGAAGTGTTATATGTTTTGAATATTTGTTATCTTCACTTCATATAACTTCTCTTAGCACCCCAAGCCATTGACTGATTTGATCAAAGGAAAATAAGTTCCTTCATAAGAGCTAATTCAGACTTACACATGGTCCTTGATATCTTCGATGATGGTTCTCAAAACGGAACTCGGTTGCATTGAGTTATAAGAATTCCACGTGGGCACGAATGTTTTGACATTGTGTTCATATGTGTTACAATCCAACTCATGATCCAATACTTGCTTCCATAGCTCATATCATTAGAATCTTGCATCTTCATCTTTCTTCTCAGGCATCTTGAGTCTGAGATGTCCCGACACCAATCAGATCTGAATCTCGGGCAGATATGATGGTTGGAACATTTCCCAATAATTATAACTTTGATCTTATGGAACCCGGTACGGTGATGTCTTGTCTTGCACACCGGGCCGAAGGACCTATTGATATGAAGTCTTCCATACGTAAGGTTGGCCAATTCTACCATGAGGAAATTGTAGGACTAAGTTTTATTAGTTGTTCCTCATGGATCCTTCTGTATACCCAAGGTCCGACGTTTATCGGATGACCATGTCGATGCTACCCCGAAGCACAGATGTGGTACTTCAAATGTCAACAGGAACATTGGAAGCGCAATGCTAGATTGTTCCTGATCAATTATCCAAACCGCATGGTATGGGTAAACATCATGATTCTCCTTGCCCTTTTATCAAAATGGTTAGTACTTGATGACCTATCATGTATACCATACTCTATGTTTTCCCCGGGAATGGTATACTTTAATACATGTGTGTGTGAGCACATTTTCATTTCCATTGGTCTGTTTGACCTTTCTTGTGGCATAACTTATCTAAGGAGTGTTAATTCCCTGCTTAGGTAGAAATCTCGGTATACAACTCTGTCAGTAAGACCCTGTTACTATTGTGGATAACATTCCGGTAATCGCCGGTGGACGAGAGCCTTGCCTATTGGCCCGCCTCATTTCAACGAGCAGGGAAAATGGTTCTATTTGTCCCCCGCCCTTGGTACCGATGTTGTTGCCAACATAACTGACATGCTATCCTCTGACATGTATTGCTACCAAGACCATATAATATGTCACCCCTCTGTCTACTCTCGGCCCACATGGTGGACCCATAACCCAAAGTTCCACAAGATTGAAACCCGACTCTCCTGTACATCTTTGACTCCAAGGTATCCCTTACACTTGGCTTCGTATGGAATTCCAGAGCCACCGTTCAGTGGACCAATCACTCTTCGGTCCGGATATTATACAACACACTAAGGATCAAGTCCGCATTATTCATGCGAATCTGAAGGCTGCTCAGTCTCGTCAGAAGAGTTTGTATGACCGTCATCATCAAGTTATGGTCTATCAACCTAGCGAAAAGGCTTATCTTCGTATCACACCAATGAGAGGTGCACACCATTTCGGGATCAAGGGTAAGTTAGCTCCTCGCTATATTGGTCCTTTCACTGTTCTCGAAAGGCGTGGACAAGTGGCTTATTAATTGGAACTGCCGCCGAACCTTTCTTAGGTTCACAATATCTTTCATGTGTTTGAGCTCCGCCGCTGCTTCAAGGATCCTATTCGAGTAGTGGATCATGATATGCTTGAGCTGCAACAAGACCTTTCTTATAAAGAGTATCTGGTCCGCATTCTTGACCAGGCTGAACGTCAGACTCGTCGCAAAGTCACCAAGTTCCTTAAAGTGCAGTGGGCAAATCATTCTGAAGATGAAGCCACTTGGGAACGCGAGGATCATCTTCGTAAGGAATACCCCGAGCTCTTTCCTTCTACCTCTTAATTCTCGGGACGAGAATTCTTGTTAGTAGGGGCGAGTTGTAAATACTCCCTAACAAGAATTAATAGCATTAAATTGGGCATTCTTAAAACTTAGAGCACTATATATTTAGAACAGAAACAAAAAAAGAATAAAATAATAATAATAAATAATAAAAGAATATAAAAAATAAAAAATAAAAGAAAAGAATGTAATTTTAAAAACAAAAAAAAGCAATCAAAAAACCCCAATTGGCCCAACACCCACTAGCCCATCCAAGGGGTATAAAGTCCACCCTCGGGAACCCTAACCGGGCTCTCCACTCCTCCCTAATTCCCCCCAGCCGCCGCCACTCCCCTTCCCCTCATAGGAACCCCACCCTGTGGCCTCTCTCGCTACCTCCCACGTCGCCCCATCCCGCCCTCGCTACCAGGACCCTCCCGACGACCGAGATCCCCTCGCTCGCCTCTGCTCCTCCACTCGCCAGCGCCTCCCCTCCAGTGGCCCACTGCCCAGGCCCATCCGGCACCTCCCAGCGAGCCCCTCATCCCCAACCGCCGGCCGAGCCCCTCATCCCCACCTAACTGGCCGGAGCTCCCTTACACCGGGGGCCCTCCGGAGGCCGCCTCGCCTCCTCCGGGCCGGATCAGGCCGGCCCCGGCCTTCACCTCGGTCGGGACTCCTCCTCCAACGTCGCCACCACCACCGAGAACTCCTCCTCGCCGGAACCGCGCCGACTCCCCGTGCACTCGGCTACTCTGGGCCTTCCCGTCAACGTCGGTGAGCTCCGAGCCCCGGCCATCCTCTCCTCCTCACTCTCCCGGTTCCATTCGAGTGGTCACCGCCGTGTTCCGGCGCCGTTGGGCTCGTGGAGGTGGAGGTGGACCTTGCCTCCTCTCTCTTTCAGTTTAGGTTCCTCTGAGTTGAGAGAGATGTCTAGGAGGTTGGAGATGATTGTTAAAGAAAAAGAAAAGAAAAAAGATAATGTATACGTGTATGTATGTATGTATTAATGTATTTATGTACGTATGTATTGTGTATGTATGAATGTATGTAAAACAAGAAAAGACATAAAAATAAATATGAACTATATATATGTTTTTATTAATAAAATAAATAAATAAATAATTAGATATATTATTTAATTAATCAGTTAATTAATTAAATAGATAATTAGATAATCGGTTAATTAGATAATTAAATTATCATATTAGAGTATGACACGTGGGTCCCCCACTAAATTAATCTGACTAATTAATATTAAACCTAATTAAAAACTGAGTCTATGACGCACAGGACCCACTGGTCAGTTGATGAGTCAACTGCCGATGTCAGCGTGACACCATGTTGATGTCATAATTGCATTTAATCAAATTAATTAAATCTGTTTTTAATTCCTAAATATTGAATAAAACTTTAAAAATTAATATAAAATAATCCGTAAGTCAGATCAAAATATTTTTAACGTGAAAGTTGATCACCAGAACGAGACGAACACGGATACACGGTCCAATCGTGTGTCACGCATCCCTAGCATAGCAAACGTGGAACTTTTCCATCGTTTTTCATCTCACCGGTAGTAGCCCGAGACCCGGAAAATATCGTGAGATATTCTTCCGACCCGTCTATGACGGATGTTACTACGTTAGCTCATGCCTAGTCTGCATATTGCCATGTTATGCTTAGTGTTGCACCTGTTGCTATTATTTATTGTTTCTCCCCCCTGTTCTTACCGGTAGACCCCGAGACTGACGCTGCTGCGGGTACACCTACCCTCGTGACGACTAGCCCTTTGTCGTAGAGCAGCAAGGCAAGCAAACCCCCTTGATCATCCCTATATCGCCAATGTCTTTCTCCCTCATGCTTGCATTAGTATTTTGCTACTGTTGTAGTTAGCTCCTATATCTGATGCATGGCCTATTTTTGATGAACTGTTATTTTCAGTACTGTACTTTAATCTGCTTAGTATAGGTGGAGCCGTCTTCCCCTCTGACCCGTAGTCCAATTGCCCCGCTTTGTTTTCAAGTCTCGATCCCTGATCGACTAGCCAGACCCGGCACCGCACTTACACCTCCTTAGTGTTAGAAATATGCCCTAGAGGCAATAATAAATTAGTTATTATTATATTTCCTTGTTCATAATAATCATTTATTATCCATGCTAGAATTTTATTGATTGGAAACTCAAATACATGTGTGGATACATAGACAACACACTGTCCCTAGTGAGCCTCTAGTTGACTAGTTCGTTGATCAAAGATGGTCAAGGTTTCCTGGCCATGTGCAAGTGTTGTCACTTGATAACGGGATCACATCATTAGGAGAATCATGTGATGGACAAGACCCAAACTATGAACTATCATATTGATCGTGTCGTTTTATTGCTATTGTTTTCTGCGTGTCAAGTATTTATTCCTATGACCATGAGATCATATAACTCACTTGCACTGGAGGAATACCTTGTGTGCATCAAACGTGGCAACGTAACTGGATGACTATAAAGGTGTTCTACAGGTATCTTCGAAGGTGCCCTTGAGTTAGTATGGATCAAGACTGGATTTGTCACTCCGTGTGACGGAGAGGTATCTCAGGGCCCACTCAGTAATACAACATCACACACGAGCCTTGCAAGCAATGTGACTAAGTGTAAGTCACGGGATCTTGTATTACGGAGCGAGTTTAGAGACTTTCCGGTAACGAGATTGAAATAGGTATGCGGATACCGACGATCAAATCTCGGGCAAGTAACATACCGAAGGACACAGGGAATGACATACGGGATTATATGAATCCTTGACACTGAGGTTCAACCAATAAGTTCTTCGGAGAATATGTAGGATCCAATATGGGCATCCAGGTCCCGCTATTGGATATTGATCGGAGTGTGTCTCAGGTCATGTCTGCATAGTTCTCGAACCCGCAGGGTCTGCACACTTAAGGTTCGATGACGTTTCGGTATAGTTGAGTTATAGGTGTTGGTAACCGAAAGTTGTTCGGAGTCCCGGATGAGATCTAGGACGTCACGAGGAGCTCCGGAGGTAAAGGTTGATATATAGGAAGTCCTGTTTTGGTCACCGGAAAAGTTTCGGGCTCATCGGTAGTGTACCGGGAGTGCCGGGAGGGGTGCGGGGGACCATCGGGAGGGGTGTCACGCCCCAAGGGGTCTCATGGGCTATGGGAAGAGATAAAACAGCCCCTAGTGGGCTAAAATAAGTTCCGACTAAGGCCCATAAATTTTGAGAAGGAAAAAACACAAGGTGGAAAGAGTTTCCAAGTGGGAAGGTGGAATCCTACTATAAGTAGGCTTGGAGTAGGACTCCTCCACCTCCAATTTCGGCCAAACCTTGAGGGTTTGAGGCTGCCTCCTCCCCTCCCTCCCTCCTATATATAGTAGAGGTATTGAGGGTTTTTGAGACACAACTTTGCCACGTGTTGCTCGACCCTATACCACACAGTTTTTCCTCTAGATCGTATTTCTGTGGAGCTTAGGCGAAGCCCTGCCGGAGTAGATCATCACCACCACCGGCGCGCCGTCACGCTGCCGGAGAACTCTTCTAACTCTCCGCCCCTCTTGCTGGATCAAGAAGGTGGAGATTGTCATCGAGCTGTACGTGTGCTGAACGCGGAGGTGCCGTCCGTTCGGCACTAGAACGGAACGGATCATGAGACGGATCGCAAGACGGTTCATGCAACGAATCGCGAGACAGTTCGTGGGACGGATCGCGGGATGGATCGTGGGACGGATCGCGGGACGGTTCGTGGGGCGGTTCAAGGGACGTGAAGACGTTCCACTACATCAACCACGTTTCTTAACGCCTCCTGCTGTGCGATCTACAAGGGTACGTAGATCCAAATGTCCTCTCGTAGATGGACATCACCATGATAGGTCTTCGTGCGCGTAGGAATTTTTTTGTTTCCCATGCGACGTTCCCCAACACTTAGTTGTGCGACGCTACAGAGATACTATCGGGTACCGAGGGTGACAGCTTGCAAAGTACTCCTGATGTTATCTTTGTAGTACAGCTAGTCGGTCATGGTTATCGAGGGTGATTCCTCTTTCACCATTCCCAACGATGCCTCTATCGTGCAACCCCTTAAGTGTGGGACCCTCGAGGGTGATTCTTCTAAGTCCACCTTGACGGATTACATCGTTTGGAATCCAACGAGGGTGATACCTCGGGTTCCCCCTGATGTTCCAACCACACAATTACTTGACCATGTTACTAGGATCTTTGATGAATAGATGTCAGGCGGGTGGATCCCCGCGTGTTTGTGTCGTTGGCTTAATTAAAATGATAATGGATTTGGATATTTGATCTAGGTTGGTCTAAAGGCCTTATTACGCACTAACCGTCTGTGTGGGAAGAATTATGGGTACTCGATGTCGTGGTATCACCCGAAGCTCTTCAGACGCCAGCAATGGAGCGGCGCGCGCCCGAGTGGTCCCGAGATGCATCGCGCTTGTGATTAAGGGATGCTAGGACTACCTTGGCCGCCCACGCATCGTGCAGGAGCGCGGAGGGAAAGTGGGCCCACGAACACTTTGTGCTTAGGAGTTAGACCGGCGGGCTGGCCTCTCTGCTGAGCTTAGGTGGGGCTGCGACGTGTCGATATTCCGAGGCCGGGCATGACCCAGAAAAGTGTGTCCGGCCAGAGTGTTATCGAGTTGTCGGGGAATATGTTGTGCATCCCTGCTGGGAAGAACTTATCTATTTGAATAGCCGTGTCCACAGTTACAGGACGACTTGGAGTTGTGCCCTAATCTTATACAACTACAACTGTTACTTAACTAGATTTAGTTGACCCGGAATTGCTTCCTCGCAGGGAGTCGAGGGAGGATCTCTAGGCATGACCTCATATTAATATTGCTGCAACAATATGACTATTTTGTGTTACCCCTGTTCTACTCTCGTCTATTGCTGTAAGACCCTGAAGATGGTAGTCTTCGATAGGACTAGGCCTTCTCCCTCTTTTCTTGCATTGCTGCACTCAGTCCACATATAACCCCCCTCTTTGATACTGATGCATACTTAGAATAGTTCTGATGTAAGACTTGAGATTACTTTGGATGAGTACTCACCGTTGCTTTGCTCCCCCTTTGCCCCCTTGATCCGTTGCTGCAACTAGATGATGGAGCCCAGGAGATGGAGTTTCCTGCCGATGCCTGCCATCCCGATGGTGACTTCTTCGTGGAGGCCGCTGAAGACCAGGAGTAGTTTAGGAGGCTCCCAGGCAGGAGGCCTCGCCTCATTCGATCGCGTTTCTTTTGTGCTAGCCTTCTCTAAGGCACCCCTTGTTTTATATATGTACTAAGATATTGTTGCTTCCGCTGACTCGTGTGTTTTTCGAGCTTCTGTATTCTAGCCCTCGAGGCCCCTGGCTTATAATATGAAGCTTGTTTGTTTTTTATTTGTGTCTAGAGTTGTGTTGTGATATCTTCCCGTGATTCCTTGAGTTTGATCGTATGCATTTGCGTGTATAATTAGCGTACGATTAAATCGAGAGCGTCACAACATTGCACCAGGAACCTGAGCCGCGTAAAGCGGGTATCCTGGTTTTTCTGTGCTGAGAAGTCTTCTCTCTATGGCAAGCACATCATCATGAAGTGTCCTTAGTTCATTGTTCAGTATGTTCTCTAGCGCTTTTTGAGGTAGGATCGGGTGGCCGACGACATGGAAACGCTCCGCACCTACGATAGGTATTCTGTCTACCTCCCGGGGCTTCAGAGGCGGCTGGTTGCTTGAAGCAGCTCTGGTGCCTTTAGAGCTTTTCTTCTCCGGTCTCCTCCTTCGCTTCTTGGCGGGTGGCGATAGTGAGCCCACCATACTTTCCCTAACCACCCCAAGTGTCGTCAGGCTAATTACCAACGGACGCCCCCCGTGTTATTCTTTCTGGATAGAGGCGGCATTTGGAGGCATCTCCTGCGAGGATCGCATGAAGAGAGACTTTTTGCAATCAGTTGTAGGACATTGCGGCTTTGGCAATTCACGCATCATCAAGTCATCTCCACGCTCATAGTCTGAGTCATACTCGCAAGCTTCATCATAGCCGGTATTGATATACTGTTTAGGGTCATGAGCATCTTCCTCCATGACATCATCAGCATTTGCTTCTTCCACGGGGCGATGTCAGCTGGCACTAATGGATGCTCTCCCTCGCCGTGTCGACCACTATGAACCACCACTACAGGTGCAGGTAATTTGGTAGGTGGGGTGGTGTTCATACCTTGTTGAGGAGTTGTTGTTGGTGTGCTACCGGGCGCCACGACATGAAGTGAGTCTTCGTCTAAGGCAAGATCCAGCTCTTGCATGCGCCAATGTATTTAGGGGTCTTGTCGTCATCGACTGGTGCCGGAAGAGGCAAATCCTTGAAGTCCGCTTTGGCACTGGCCACACAAACTTTGAAGACACCATGGGGCATCTGTCGGTTGTGGAGCATGCGGTCCTTCGGCTTCATGGTCGTTGCCTTTACCAGATCCACCTTTTGGTCGTTGATATCATACAGTAGGGTGCATGGGGTTTCATCGTCCTGCAAACACTACTGGAATCCAGAAATTTGCCGTCAGCCAGTTCTTTACCGTCTGCTAGCTCACGACAAAGAACCTCTTTGCCATCAGTTGACACAATACAGACGGCAAAGAACTGACACATGGCAAAAGTACTATTTGCCATGTGTGGGTCCTTTGCCGTCTGCCAGCAGACGGCAAAGAGCCCCAGGGCAGACGGCAAAGGGGACGCGTGGGTCCCATGCCTGCCGTGTCCGAAATCCGGGGGCCTTTGCCGTCCGCAGGCCTTTGCCGTTTGCCATACGGCCCTTTGCCGTCGGGGGGCGGACGGCAAAGGGGCAGCCCTATAACGGCCGTTACCCCCCTCGCTCACTGTCTCTCTCTCTCTCACCCCGACCACTCTCCCTCTCCACGGCGGCGACCCCCTCCCTGCGAGATCCCCTCCCCGCGGCGAGCCCACCCCCCCGGCGAGCCCACCCCCCGGCGACCCCCTCCCCGTGGGATCCCCTCCCCGCGAGGGTACCTCCCCGCGGCGACCCACCCCCACGGTGAGCACTTCCCCTGCGGCGCGCCCCCTCCCGCCGCCGCCCCCTGCCGCCGCCCCCTGCCGCCGCCGCCCCCTGCCGCGCGCCCGCCACCTGCATTGCGCCCCCTGCCGTCGCCGCCCCCTGCCGCCGCCGCCCCCTGCTGCGCGCCACCTGCATTGCGCCCCCTGCCGTCGCCGCCCCCTGCCGCCGACGCCCCCTGCGGCGAGCCCCCAGCCGCGCGCCCCCTGCCGCCGCCGCCCCCTGCCGCCGCCCCCTGCCGGTGAGTTTTTCCTGTTTTTCTTTTTAAAAAAGTTAATTACTTTAGTTAGTTTATTAGGTTAGTTTTTTATTATATATAGGGTAATTTAGTTAGTTTATTTGGTTAGATTATTAGGCTAATTAGGTTAGTTAGTTAGGTTAGAATAAAAAAAGCAGAAGGAAAAAAAGCAGGAGAAGAAGAAGAAGAAGAAGAAGAGGAGGAGGAGGAGGAGGAGGAGAAAAAAGAAGAAGAAGAAGAAGAAGAAGAAGAAGAAGAAGAGGAGAGGAGGAGGAGGAGAAAGAGGAGGAGAAAGAAGAAGAAGAAGAAGAAGAAGAAGAAGAAGAAGAAGAAGAAGAAGAAGAGGAAGAAGAAGAAAAAGAATAGAAGGAGAAAAAGAGGAGGGGGAGTAGGAGGAGAAAAAAGAAGAAGAAGAAGAAGAAGAAGAAGAAGAAGAAAAAGAGGAGAGAGGAGAAGAAGAAAGAAGAGGAAAAGGGAACCCCGGCACCCCGAAACTGACCCTCGACCCCCGACCCCTGACGCCCGACGCCACTGACCCCCGACCATCGACCTCCGACGCCACTGACCGCCGACCCCCGACCCCCGACGCCACTGACCCCCGACGCCACTAACCCTCGACCCCCGACGCCACTGCCCCCGACCCAGACCCTCGGCCCACGACTCCCGACCCCCGACGCTCGACGCCACCAACCCCCGACCCCCGACGCCACTGACACCCGACGTCACTGACCCTGGACCCCCGACGCCACTGACCCTGGACCCCCGACGCCACTGACCCCCCACAACCGACGCCACTAACCCCCCGACCCCCGATGCCACCGACCCTCGACGGCACTGACTCCCGACGCCACTAAGCCCCGACCCCCGACACCTCTTCTGCCTTCTTTTGAACGAGAAGGTGCTTTTCGGCCTTCCAGAGGCCCACGGGGTCATAGTTTTGTAAATTATGAGTTAGGTCACATATTTTCCGATCATGTTAATTATAAAAACATCGTATTTGTGTTGATCGGGTGAATTTCAATGTGCAGTTGTTCGACGACCTCCACGTGCGTTGGACGAGCTCCGCCCTTGCGTTTGTTGGTGAGCACAAATGACTTCTCCTCCTACCCCCTTAATTTGCTCTGTCCCGGTCTTCGTGCCGATGAAACTTGCTAGCTATAGGTTTCTTCAATCATGAGTATGCGTGACCAGTATGCGTCTCCCGTTCGAAAGGGCGACATCTATAAATATGCATTTCTTTGCATATTTATAACCGCCATCCTTTCGAATTGTCCAACATTATCCATGGACAGCCCGAGTATGTGTAGATTGGGTTTGTTTTCTCGTATGCTGTGCTCCGGATCTGATGCGGAATTTCGTCAGTGCCTCCCCTGTTGTTCTCCAGGTACACATCCTCTCTGCTTATTGCCGAGACGTGTATCAGGAGAACAGCGGGGAGGTGCTGCCGAAATTCTGCGTCGCATCTGGAGCAGAGCATGGGAAAACGAACCCAGTCTACACATACCCGGGTGGGATTAGGACCTATCTTTACCTATTAGCGTGTAGGTTGCATGGACGTAATAAAACTGACAAACTTGATTAGCATATGAATATAGATGATGAATTATGTATTTATTTCTTGTGCCCCCATAGGTAGCTAGGCAACATGAGCGATCGTGCTTGGATGTACACTGGTCACCCTAGTCAGAAAGACATGACCCATGAATGGTTAACAAAAACCAGGGGGTTTGTGAGAGCCGCATTTGCAAATGGCCAGCAAAAAACATGGTGCCCCTGTCCCAACTGCGACAACTGGAAAAAGCAGACAGAGTTTGAAATGGGTAAACACTTGCAGAAGTGGGGTTTTACGCCTAGTTATACGGTGTGGACTTTTCATGGTGAGTCTGACCAACGTGCCAGAGCTGAGGTGATTCATCGTCGCACCGACGAGCATGGTACCGGGATTGAAGACATGGTGCAAGACTTTGATGATGCTCGGGATTCGGACGATGAGATGGAGGAATCTGCAAAGGCCTTCTATGAAATGCTGGAGTCTTCAAAACGTCCTCTCCACGAGCAGACTAAGCTTTGTCAGCTGGATGCCATCGCGCAAGTAATGGCTCTGAAGGCTCAATTCAACCTAGGCAGAGAATGCTACGACGCGATGATGACGATATTTGGACGCTTTCTACCCAAAGGCCATGTATTGCCTGCAAACCTGTACCAGTCAGAGAAAATCCTCCGTGTACTTAAGATGCCCTATGAGAAGATACATGCCTGTGAGAATGGATGTGACTTATTTAGGCTTGAGTATGCGGCCTTGAACTATTGCCCCATTTGCAATTCTTCCAGGTATATTGTGGTAGACAACGGCATGGGTGAGAAGAATCAGACCAAAATCCCCATTAGTGTTCTTCGATATCTGCCAATCGTACCAAGACTTCAATGTCTTTTCATGGTCGAAGAGACGGCCAGACAGATGACATGGCACAAATTGGGCAAAAGAACCGAACTAGATGCGGATGGGAACAAGATGCTGGTACACACTTCAGATGGTTTTGCGTGGAGGCACTTCGATGCATTACATAAGGATAAATCGGAAGATCCAAGGCAACCTAGAGTTGCCATCAGCACGGATGGGTTCAATGTGTATGGTATGACGGCAGCACAATACAGTTGTTGGCCTGTATTTGTCATTCCACTAAATTTGCCACCCGGAGAGATTATGAAAAGAAAGAACATTTTCCTGACGTTGATAATTCCAGGGCCCAACTATCCGGGGAAGAATATGAATGTGTACATGCAGCCGCTTAAGGATGAGTTGCAAGAAGCCTGGGATAATGGGATCAGGACCTACGACGCGGCTACCAAAACAAATTTCAAAATGCATGTGTGGTACATGTACTCGACGCATGATTATCCGGCGTTTGCGCTATTCGCTGGCTGGTGTGTGCATGGAAGGTTCCCGTGCACCACATGCAAGGCAGCTCTTCAGTTCCGTTGGCTGCAGGCTGGTCGCAAGTATTCTTGCTTCGACATGCATAGACAATTCCTGGATCCTGACCATAAGTTCAGAAAAGACAAGAAGAATTTCATCAAAGGTAGAGTTGTCAAAAACACTGCACCAGCTGCGTTGACAGGCCAACAGACCCTTGATCAGTTAAACGCTCTCGAGCCTGATCCTTTGCGTCCAGGATACTTCAAAGGGTATAATACGGAACACGCCTGGACTCACAAGTCATGCTTATGGGATCTCCCTTACTTCAAAGACCTCCTTTGCCCACACAACATTGACGTGATGCACACTGAAAAGAATATTGCGGAGGCCATTTTTGGTACATTGTTCGGCATAGAGGGGAAGTCAAAAGATAATCCTAAGGCTAGAATCGACCTGGAGGCTCTATGTGATAGACCGTTGCAAAACTTGCGACAACGGAAAGGAAAGCAAAGCATAGCGAAGCCAAAGGAATGGTTCAATCTTGAAAGGCCAGCTATGAGGGAAATGCTATTGTGGGTGAAAATGCGATTGATGTTCCCCGATGGGTATGCTGCGAATCTAATGAGGGGAGCGAGTCTTGAGAAATTGAAAATATTTGGGCTCAAGAGTCATGATTGGCACATATGGATTGAGCGGGTAATGCCGGTGATGTTGCGTGGCTTTATCCCTGAGGATGAATGGCTAGTACTGGCAGAGCTGAGCTATTTCTTCCGTTCTCTTTGTGCGAAAGAACTATCGCCTGGCGTGCTAGATGAAATGGAAGAGTTGGCGCCGGAGTTGGTCTGCAAATTAGAAAAGATCTTTCCACCGGGCTTCTTTAATCCAATGCAACATTTGATTTTGCATCTCCCGACCGAGGCAAGAATGGGGGGCCCGTTCAAAATCGATGGTGCTACTCAACTGAGAGGATGCAGAAGACGCTTCGAGCTAAGTGTAAAAATAAACGTAGAATTGAAGCATCGATGGCCGAGGCATTCATTACTGAGGAGGCGGCAAACTTCGTGACAGCACACTACGAAGCCAAAAATTATCATTTGCATAACCCGAAGCCTCGGTACAATGATGGCGATCGAGAAAAAGTTCGATCCAACCTCAGCCTATTCAAAGGTAAGCTCGCACCATCCGGTGCTTCGAAAGGGAAATCGTTCGATGTCGAAGAATGGCGGACCATTTCATTGTATATCTTCACCAACCTAACAGAAGTGCGGCCGTACATCGAGTAAGTTCTCGGTAATTTATTGTTCCGCAACTTCTAATTGCTTTGAACCACTCTTATTCCCGGATATTTGATATAGTCGATACGTCGCCGAATTCTCGGATGGAGCGGTCATCGAAAAGGATTCCGTCGAAGAGTATGAGCTTCTCGCAAAGCATGGAGGCGACTATCCTGGTTTCATCTCTTGGTTCAAACAAAGGGTAATTAATTACCATTAAGGGCCCATTTGACTTATTGGTCTATTTTGCGGCTAATGCATCCATTCTTTCGTATTAAACTTGTAGGCTGATGCAGAGTCTATGGACGCCGAGTTGAGACAAGTCGCTAATGGTTTTGACTATAAGGTCCGTTCATTTGACAAATACAACATCAACGGGTATCACTTTCGTACCTTTGGCAAAGAGCTATCTATGCCCGACCTAAAGACTACAAATTGTTCTGTCTCTGCTATCGGCGAAGGAGACACCGTGTATTATGGAAGGGTTGAAGCAATTTATGAACTTCTATTCTATGGTGAAAACCCACCGACCGTCGTAGTCTTCAAATGTTATTGGTTTGAGCCGAGGGAGACTAGAAGGACTCATGAACATATAGGACTAGTCGAAATCAACCAAAACACCCACTTAGATGTTCCCGATGTCTATATTACGGCTCAACAGGTGACACAAGTTTTCTATCTACCGTGGGCCTGCCAAACTGATCCAAATCTCAAAGGTTGGGATGTCGTTTATGAAGTGCCACCACATTTTAGACCACCTACCCTCAATGAAGAGGATTACGAACCTCACATTAACCCAGACACATATGAAGGAGAATTCTTCCAAGAAACACGTATGTCCAAGAAACGTTTCAAGAACCGCTCTACTTCACCCCAGAACATTGAAGTAGACAGCGACAGTGAATCCGTCTTAACCCCTGAGCCCGAAGAGGAAGAGCTGGAAGAAGAAGAGGTTACTACTGCGGATGACCTGTCACTTCTTGACCGATTACATAATGGTGGCCTTCCACATGTTCTTCTAGATAGTGATGATGATGATGCATTTATTGATGATAGTGATGATCATGATGCATTTATTGACCCCGAAGCATATATAGACGAGGACGATTGTTATTAGTTCATGTCAGGTATTCAACTATTATACTATATATAAATTTTGAGTTCATGTTAGGTATTCAATTTTTATTAGTCATGTTCGTATTTATGTTGTACTAATTTCATTTACTCTTTGTCATGACAGGTGTTGAAAGATGGTGGGAAAGGGTCGAAAGCATGCCGCGGCTGCTTCTTCGTCGGCGGGTGATGGGATGGGTACTTCCATTCCTGCCTCGCCTCTTCGGAGAGTGTTGCTCTCTACTATGCAAGGAGCGGCCCCCGTGAGAGGAGGTCGACCACCCGCGAAGCCGAGAGGCACTAAAGGTACACGTTGTATTCATGTTGGTATTTATGTTGTACTCATGTTGTATGCATATTGGTATTTATATACATTTTATTACTCATGTTGGTATTTATGTTGTACTAAAGGTACACGTGCCGCGGGAGAGGTAGGGCTACACGGTCTCCGCCACCACCCCAAGCTGATTCACCTGAGCACAGGAGGACTTCTAGGGTGGATTCGTCTGAGGTGGAGGCTACACGGTCTCTGGTTCACGAGCCTCGGGTCGACGAGCCTCAGGTCGACGAGCCTTTGACCCACGAGACTCGTGTCCCAGAGGCTTCCTTCCACACGACTGCGGAGCACAGCAGGGATGAGGGTACGTCCCAAGAGACCCAGTGGGATCCCTGGCCAGAGCCAACTGGCCATGCTGGTAGCGACGAGGAGCTCGGTGAGGGGGATACCGTCTACCAGCGTGGTAGTTCGGGGCTCCCGCTCGTGCCAGTGACCCCCGAGCAGAGGTGCTCGATTAGGCCAAATGGGGAAAAGTAAGTTAATTTACTCTTATTTAACCTTTTGCCTTCGCGTTTTCTCAAATATCTAATGTTTTGGCTTTAATTTGTCATACTGTAGGGGTTGGATTGTTGCCAAGGGTGTTCGCAAGCCCAACAGCGTCCTCGGTGTTCTTTGCCGTCAAAACTTCCCAGGGTTTGTTACGTTGCCCGGTCGGGAGCGAGAGGTAGGGATGACCTGGGAGCACTACTTGGGTGCCCCGGCCCCACCGGAGGTGGAGATCGACGGTGGTTTGTGTGACACGAGGGCGGACATGGTGATCCGAAAGTTCTGGGTAATTTCTCTTTCACACAATTATAAATTAACCATAGCTATTCATTGTACTAATCGGTGTTGTCTCGTTTGCAGACCTTCTACAGGTGTGAGGAGGGATACGAGGACGACGCGACAAAGGTTATCGAAACCGAATGTCGCCGCCTACTTCAAAACTTTCGGCACGAGGCTCGGGTGCAGGCTGTTCGAGACTACTATGCCACGCGGCGTATTAGGATTGATAAGGCGAAGTGCCGTGATGCTAAGATGGAGAAGGAGCATTACATGAAGGTAATTACATATTATTAAGGCTTTGTAGTTAGTTTCCTTGATTTGGTTCTTACGCACTCAAATTTCTCTTTATTAACTTAGGTGCCCCCTAGATGGTGTGTGGATAAGATGGATTGTTGGGAGGCCTTGGTGGACCAGTGGTGCTCCGAAACGTGGGAGACCAGCCACAACAACGCCAAGGAGAGGCGTGGCAAAATGGTTGGCGTGCCACACCATCAAGGGAGCGTCAACTTAATCCAATTTGGCGAGAACTGGGTATGTGGTTTGCTTCATGCCTCATGCAATTCATTCTTAATGCTATCTTGAGCCCTTTACCAATACAATTTTCTGCTCTCTCTCTTTTAGGCGCGTCACAATAAGACGGAGGCGCCACACATGTACGACCTGTATGCGATGGCCCATACTGCCTCGTACAAGAAGGTCAAGGCATTCTGTGAGTCTGACCTCGAGCATCCAGAAAACTTCACCAACATCTCCTCCCACGACAAGCTCGTGAAGTACAGAGATCACGGGAAGGCGAGGAAAGGGGAGGACTTTAACCCGAGCGAGGGGCCTATTGATCCAGAGCTGGTGATGATAGCTGGCAACGGGAGGCCCCATGGCTCGATCGCCATTGGAGACGGCCTTATACGTTGTCCTAGCACTCTCCGGCAGATAAAGGCACGCCAAACGAGCTCTTGTCCGGAGATAACACATCGTCCACGGCCAGTCGAGCTCGCCATCGAGGTTAGTTTAATGGACTCAACTATCTTTCCGCATTATGTTGTGCGTTGGAACCAATATGATTACATTGCTAACAATGAGTTGTGTTGCAGGCTGCTATTCAGAAAGAGAGAGCGGCAATGCAGGCGGCTATGGCGGAGAAGGATAAGGAAATTAGGGAGCTGGAGGAGAGGACGACTGCATTGGTGGAGGCGGAGAGGGCACGGAATGAAGCGACTACCAGGGCCATATACGAGCTCTTCGTGGTAAGTTTCTTCTTCATGTTATTTCAAATCTTGCATTTGAATGTCCGTTTTATTAATAAATAAAAAGTTTGACTTGTCGAAACCAAATGTACAGTCTATGTGCGAGAAGAACGGCCAAGTCCTTCCGCCGATGCCAGTCATTAACGTGGCGGGGACGGTGAGTTTCATTTGAGTGGAGTGATCTTAAGAGTGTCCTCATGCTAACTACACATTGCAAACGATGTTTGGTGCAGAATATGTCCCGAAACGCATCGCACGACCCTTCTACAGTCGAGCCTTCTCCAGGTGAAACAAGCCAGAGCCACCGTGCTTCACCCTAACTTAGGTATGTTATTTCTAGTGTTTTAATAAAAAATAGCTAGACTTCCATCTAATGACATAATTAGCTTAGTTAGCTCCAAAATAGCTAGACTTCCATCTAATGACATAATTAGCTTAGTTAGCTCCAAAATGGCCTATTTAATAAAAAATGACCTATACTTAGCTAATTATCCTCGAAATGACATAATTAGATCCAAAAAGGCATTCTTAGCCAATTTAGCCCGAAGAAGGGGACAAGAAGAGAAAAAGAGGAAAAATGAAAGGAGGGAAGAGGAAAAATGAGGAGAAGAAGGAGGAGAGGGAGGAGGAGAAGAAGAAGGAGAAGAAGGAGGAGAAGGAGAAGGAGCTCCTCCTACTCCTTCTTCTTCCTCCTTCTCCTTCTCCTTCTTCTTCTCCTTCTCTTTCTTCTTTTCTTCTTCTTCTCCTCTTCCTTCTTCTTCTCCTCCTCCTCCTCCTCCTCCTTATTTTACTTCTTCTTATCTATCTCTTCTTCTACGTAGCTTAGACTCATCCAAGAAAGGCTAAATTAGCCAATTGTCCTACGAAATGACATAATTAGCTTAGTTAGCTCCAAAATGTCCTATTTAATAAAAAATGACCTATACTTAGCTAATTATCCTCGAAATGACATAATTAGCTCCAAAAAGGCATTCTTAGCCAATTTAGCCCGAAGAAGGGGACAAGAAGAGAAAAAGAGGAAAAATGAAAGGAAGGAAGAGGAAAAATGAGGAGAAGAAGGAGGAGAGGGAGGAGGAGAAGAAGAAGGAGAAGAAGGAGGAGAAGGAGAAGGAGCTCCTCCTTCCCCTTCTTCTTCCTCCTTCTTCCACCTTCTCCTTCTCCTTCTCCTTCTCCTTCTTCTTTTCTTCTTCTTCTCCTCTTCCTTCTTCTTCTCCTCCTCCTCCTCCTCCTCCTTATTTTACTTCTTCTTCTCTATCTCTTCTTCTACGTAGCTTAGACTCATCCAAGAAAGGCTAAATTGGCTAATTATCCTACGAAATGACATAATTAGCTTAGTTAGCTCCAAAATGGCCTATTTAATAAAAAATGACCTATACTTAGCTAATTATCCTCGAAATGACATAATTAGCTCCAAAAAGGCATTCTTAGCCAATTTAGCCCGAAGAAGGGGACAAGAAGAGAAAAAGAGGAAAATGAAAGGAAGGAAGAGGAAAAATGAGGAGAAGAAGAAGGAGAAGAGGGAGGAGGAGAAGAAGAAGGAGAAGAAGGAGAAGAAGGAGAAGAAGCTCCTCCTTCCCCTTCTTCTTCCTCCTTCTTCCTCCTTCTCCTCTCCTTCTTCTTCTCCTTCTTCTCCTTCTTCTTTTCTTCTTCTTCTCCTCTTCCTTCTTCTTCTCCTCCTCCTCCTCCTCCTCCTCCTTATTTTACTTCTTCTTCTCTATCTCTTCTTCTACATAGCTTAGACTCATCCAAGAAAGGCTAAATTGGCTAATTATCCTACGAAATGACATAATTAGCTTAGTTAGCTCCAAAATGGCCTATTTAATAAAAAATGACCTATACTTAGCTAATTATCCTCGAAATGACATAATTAGCTCCAAAAAGGCATTCTTAGCCAATTTAGCCCGAAGAAGGGGACAAGAAGAGAAAAAGAGGAAAAATGAAAGGAGGGAAGAGGAAAAATAAGGAGAAGAAGGAGGAGAGGGAGGAGGAGAAGAAGAAGGAGAAGAAGGAGAAGAAGGAGGAGAAGGAGAAGGAGCTCCTCCTACTCCTTCTTCTTCCTCCTTCTCCTTCTCCTTCTTCTTCTTCTTCTCCTTCTTCTTTTCTTCTTCTTCTCCTCTTCCTTCTTCTTCTCCTCCTCCTCCTCCTCCTTATTTTACTTCTTCTTCTCTATCTCTTCTTCTACGTAGCTTAGACTTATCCAAGAAAGGCTAAATTGGCTAATTATCCTACGAAATGATATAATTAGCTTAGTTAGCTCCAAAATGGCCTATTTAATAAAAAATGACCTATACTTAGCTAATTATCCTCCAAATGACTTAATTAGCTCCAAAAAGGCATTATTAGCCAATTTAGCCCGAAGAAGGGGACAAGAAGAGAAAAAGAGGAAAATGAAAGGAAGGAAGAGGAAAAAGGAGAAGAAGAAGGAGGAGAGGGAGGAGGAGAAGAAGAAGGAGAAGGAGGAGAAGGAGAAGGAGCTCCTCCTTCCCCTTCTTCTTCCTCCTTCTTCCTCCTTCTCCTTCTTCTTCTCCTTCTCCTTCTTCTTTTCTTCTTCTTCTCCTCTTCCTTCTTCTTCTCCTCCTCCTCCTTATTTTACTTCTTCTTCTCTATCTCTTCTTCTACGTAGCTTAGACTTATCCAAGAAAGGCTAAATTGGCTAATTATCCTACGAAATGACATAATTAGCTTAGTTAGCTCCAAAATGGCCTATTTAATAAAAAATGACCTATACTTAGCTAATTATCCTCGAAATGACATAATTAGCTCCAAAAAGGCATTCTTAGCCAATTTAGCCCGAAGAAGAGGACAAGAAGAGAAAAAGAGGAAAATGAAAGGAAGGAAGAGGAAAAAGGAGAAGAAGAAGGAGGAGAGGGAGGAGGAGAAGAAGGAGAAGAAGGAGGAGAAGGAGAAGGAGCTCCTCCTTCCCCTTCTTCTTCCTCCTTCTTCCTCCTTCTCCTTCTCCTTCTTCTTCTCCTTCTCCTTCTTCTTTTCTTCTTCTTCTCCTCTTCCTTCTTCTTCTCCTCCTCCTCCTCCTCCTTATTTTACTTCTTCTTCTCTATCTCTTCTTCTACGTAGCTTAGACTTATCCAAGAAAGGCTAAATTGGCTAATTATCCTACAAAATGACATAATTAGCTTAGTTAGCTCCAAAATGGCTTATTTAATAAAAAATGACCTATACTTAGCTAACTATCCTCGAAATGACATAATTAGCTCCAAAAAGGCATTCTTAGCCAATTTAGCCCGAAGAAGGGGACAAGAAGAGAAAAAGAGGAAAATGAAAGGAAGGAAGAGGAAAAAGGAGAAGAAGAAGGAGGAGAGGGAGGAGGAGAAGAAGAAGGAGAAGAAGGAGGAGAAGGAGAAGGAGAAGGAGCTCCTCCTTCCCCTTCTTCTTCCTCCTTCTTCCTCCTTCTCCTTCTCCTTCTTCTTCTCCTTCTCCTTCTTCTTTTCTTCTTCTTCTCCTCTTCCTTCTTCTTCTCCTCCTCCTCCTCCTCCTCCTTATTTTACTTCTTCTTCTCTATCTCTTCTTCTACGTAGCTTAGACTTATCCAAGAAAGGCTAAATTGGCTAATTATCCTACGAAATGACATAATTAGCTTAGTTAGCTCCAAAATGGCCTATTTAATAAAAAATGACCTATACTTAGCTAATTATCCTCGAAATGACATAATTAGCTCCAAAAAGGCATTCTTAGCCAATTTAGCCCGAAGAAGGGGACAAGAAGAGAAAAAGAGGAAAATGAAAGGAAGGAAGAGGAAAAAGGAGAAGAAGAAGGAGGAGAGGGAGGAGGAGAAGAAGAAGGAGAAGAAGGAGGAGCTCCTCCTTCCCCTTCTTCTTCCTCCTTCTTCCTCCTTCTCCTTCTCCTTCTTCTTCTCCTTCTCCTTCTTCTTTTCTTCTTCTTCTCCTCTTCCTTCTTCTTCTCCTCCTCCTCCTCCTCCTCCTCCTCCTTATTTTACTTCTTCTTCTCTATCTCTTCTTCTACGTAGCTTAGACTTATCCAAGAAAGGCTAAATTTGATAATTATCCTACGAAATGACATAATTAGCTTAGTTAGCTCCAAAATGGCCTATTTAATAAAAAATGACCTATACTTAGCTAATTATCCTCGAAATGACATAATTAGCTCCAAAAAGGCATTCTTAGCCAATTTAGCGTGAAGAAGGGGACAAGAAGAGAAAAAGAGGAAAATGAAAGGAAGGAAGAGGAAAAAGGAGAAGAAGAAGGAGGAGAGGGAGGAGGAGGAGAAGAAGGAGAAGAAGGAGGAGAAGGAGAAGGAGCTCCTCCTTGCCCTTCTTCTTCCTCCTTCTTCCTCCTTCTCCTTCTCCTTCTTCTTCTCCTTCTCCTTCTTCTTTTCTTCTTCTTCTCCTCTTCCTTCTTCTTCTCCTCCTCCTCCTCCTCCTCCTCCTTATTTTACTTCTTCTTCTCTATCTCTTCTTCTACGTAGCTTAGACTTATCCAAGAAAGGCTAAATTGGCTAATTATCCTGCGAAATGACATAATTAGCTTAGTTAGCTCCAAAATGGCCTATTTAATAAAAAATGACCTATACTTAGCTAATTATCCTCGAAATGACATAATTAGCTCCAAAAAGGCATTCTTAGCCAATTTAGCCCGAAGAAGGGGACAAGAAGAGAAAAAGAGGAAAATGAAAGGAAGGAAGAGGAAAAAGGAGAAGAAGAAGGAGGAGAGGGAGGAGGAGAAGAAGGAGAAGAAGAAGGAGGAGAAGGAGAAGGAGCTCCTCCTTCCCCTTCTTCTTCCTCCTTCTTCCTCCTTCTCCTTCTCCTTCTTCTTCTCCTTCTCCTTCTTCTTTTCTTCTTCTTCTCCTCTTCCTTCTTCTTCTCCTCCTCCTCCTCCTCCTCCTCCTTATTTTACTTCTTCTTCTCTATCTCTTCTTCTACGTAGCTTAGACTTATCCAAGAAAGGCTAAATTGGCTAATTATCCTACGAAATGACATAATTAGCTTAGTTAGCTCCAAAATGGACTATTTAATAAAAAATGACCTATACTTAGCTAATTATCCTCGAAATGACATAATTAGCTCCAAAAAGGCATTCTTAGCCAATTTAGCCCGAAGAAGGGGACAAGAAGAGAAAAAGAGGAAAATGAAAGGAAGGAAGAGGAAAAAGGAGAAGAAGAAGGAGGAGAGGGAGGAGGAGAAGAAGAAGGGGACAAAAGGATAAGAAGAAGAAGGAGAAGAAGGAGAAGAAGAAGGAGAAGGAGCTCGCGCTCCTTCTCCTTCTTCTTCTCCTTCTTCTCCTTCTTCTCCTTCTTCTTCTCCTTCTTCTCCTTCTTCTTCTTATCCTCTTCCTTCTCCTTCTCCTCCTCCTCCTCCTCCTCCTTTTTCTTCTTCTTCTCCTCTTCCTTCTCCTTCTCCTCCTCCTCCTCCTTCTTTTACTTCTTCTTCTCTTTCTCTTCTCCTATAGTTAGCTAGGGTTCCACCTAAATGACATAATTAGCTTAGTTAGCTCCTAAATGGTCTATACTTAGCTAATTTCTCTCCAAAATAACCTATATATACACTACTTCATCTAGTATTATTTTTCTAACTTTCTTATTTTTCATTTTGCAGATTACCTTCACTTCATGGGAAGCTTGGTTGATGGAATGCTTGAAGATGATTTCTTGTACCATGGGTTGTATTGAAACTATTGTAGTATATGAATATATGAAACTTTGTATGCACGTGGATGAAACTGGTGTAATATATGGTTTGGTACAGATGTAACTTCCATAATATGTATGCATTATGGATGAGAGTTATTTTAATATGGTTATGAGTACGGAAAGAAATTTATTTATGTCAAATATATATATATATATCCTGATTATTGTTAAAAATGCTGGATATAACAAAAAATAAATAAATAAGGGGCTGGTTCCCCTCTTTGCCGTATGCCCCCACATGGCAAAGGGGTGGAGGCAGACGGCAAAGGGGGAATCTGCCCCCTCTCTCTCCCCTCTTTGCCGTCTGCCCCCACATGGCAAAGGGGGGGAGGCAGACGGCAAAGAGAGAATCTGCCCCCTCTCTCTCCCCTCTTTGCCGTCTGCCCCCACATGGCAAAGGGGGGGGGGAGGCAGACGGCAAAGAGAGAATCTGCCCCCTCTCTCTCCCCTCTTTGTCGTCTGCCACCACATGGCAAAGGGGGGGAGGCAGACGGCAAAGAGAGAATCTGCCCCCTCTGTCTCCCCTCTTTGCCGTCTGCCCCCACATGGCAAAGGGGGGGAGGCAGACGACAAAGAGAGAATCTGCCCCCTCTCTCTCCCCTCTTTGCCGTCTGCCCCCACATGGCAAAGGGGGGGAGGCAGACGGCAAAGAGAGGAGGCCTGCCGTTAACACTTAACGGGGACGTTGCAATATATGCCGTCCCACTTATTTTGCCGTCTGCCCCCTCATGGCAAAGATTCTTTGCCGTCCGCTTTGTGAAAGCAGACGGCAAAGCCTCTTCACCGGATTTTTTTTTACCGTCTACTTTGCCATGAGGGGGCAGACGGCAAAGCCTTTGCCGTCCGTGGTTGCCCCCTTTGCCGTCCGCCGTGGCAGACGGCAAATTTCTGAATTTCAGTAGTGAAAGACATGACTACGACGTCAGACATCCGAAAGGCAACTGAAATGGAAGACTATATAGATATGCTGGTGCAAAGTGTATGACACGTAATTACCGTGATGGTGTCGAGCTCAGCCAAAGATGAAGCCTCGCCGAGTGCACTATAGACAGAGGACGGGTTGCTATGAACCGGAGAGAGACCAGGTATGAGAGCATGTGCGGTTGCGTGAGCAGGTGTTGGTAGTGTGATGTTCGCCGAATTGCTCCGACAAAGGTGAGAAGGGGAAAGTCGTCTGGCCCTTTTTATGGATTCCTCTTCACAAACTCAAAAACTGCCGGAACCAATTGGCCCAAGGAAGCTACCACAGCTGCATTGACCTTATCTTCGAGTACCTTGACCAGCTCTTCTTTGGTCTGAGCTTTGCTCTGAATGACCGCCCACGCGACCTTCTCGTTGATGGTCTATTGAGAAAGCTACCGTCTCAGCTTTTTTCCTCCGACTTCTCGTGGTAGCACTTCATCCATGAGGCGCCATCTCCGACGCCGTGCACACGTCCATACGACGGAGGTTTGTCCACCGAGACATTTTTCAGTATGTTTAGGGCCCGGTTGAATGGGTTGTCCCACTTGGGCCTCGCCGACGACTAAGACGACTCGGTGCTTTCGGCTGCCTTTTGGTGCCGCTCTTTCTGCAAAAGGAACGTGGATGGTTTACAAATGTGATAAAACTTATTGTCGAACTGATTGGAAGCTAATTAATATTAGGTGGTAATACAAAAATACCAACAGTCTCATGAACTCGCTCGTGTTCGGGTCCGTGTAAAAGACCTTATTGACGTGGTCCTACTGGTGCTGGGCCTTGATCCAACCACGCTCCTGTGAGTCGGTGAACTCCGCCAAGGGGTCTGGGTTTCTGTGACTTTCACGTTCGGCGTATGCATTATCCCATACGTGCCTCTTCCCCTAGTAACCACGGCTTCCGAGGCGATGGACATGCATGTTCCTAGCCTGGAGCTCCTTCATTTTCTCCGACTTTTTCTGGGCTTCTTTTGTAGCGCAAGTCTCCTTGAATTTTTTGAAGTCCTCTTCCATTAGTGTCGGATTGTCAGCATGAATCTTGGACCACGGTTCATTCTTGAGAATCGATTTTTTCACCCTTACTTTCCAGGCGGACAAGGCGTTGGTGAACGTCACCATTGCCTTGCTATTTATATTTGTCATGGGTTCATCATCCCACAGAAGTTTTTTTCCGGTCAGCCCGGGGAACAAGAACCTATTGTGCAGCTTCGTTAGGAGCATGTGCTCCATATGTGGTATCTTCTTTAAATTTTCGTCATTGATGTTGGCGGTTTCCCTGAGGATGCATCGTAGTTGATTTCCATAGAACTTGCGCACTCCCTCCGGCGCCGTTTTCTCTAATTTAGTGGGGTGCATCACCGTGACCATAATTTTTCCGGTGCCGAGCTCGTTTGGTTTTCTTGTCCTCTTCAGCTTTGGTCCTTCACCGACACCGTCAGCATCATCGCCGGTCTTGGTGCCGGTGCCACTGTCGTTGCCGGTGCCAGTGTCGGGGTTGGTCTCACTGCCACCCTGCATCCGCGTCTGGTGTTCGTCCAGGTAATCGAAAAATGATTTTATTTCCTCAAAATGGTCTTCTTGATGGCGACCAGAACCCCGGCTTCATCGTGGCTGGACATATTAATTTCCTACGAGTATTTAAGTATAATAGTTTAATTCTAGGCCGAATAACATGAATAATAAAAAGGGGCCTATATTTGGTCGGAATGTTGATTCATTCCCCTTTCTGGCAATTTCCGGGCACTCGATAGGTCCTAGTTCCTAGTACAAGTCATGCCGAAATTCACGAAAATTTTCGACATAACCTTTGCTAAAAAGTGGACATACGGAGCATGCGAAATTTGCTGGAACAGAAATGAATCAACATTTCGGCAAAACATATGCCAGTCGGAAATTTTCTTGACCTATTCTAGAAGAATAAGAGATGGAGCAGTAGGCCATGATTCCGGCAAAACATGTGTATCTCACATGACACATATATCTAACACACACAAAAGAGTGACATGCTGCCTATAATTAAAGTGCCATACCACCTACAATAAAACTACCATAATCTAATTAATACTAAAAGTGTCATGCTATGTATCAAGGTCCAAGGCATCTATGGTGAGCGCCACACTTCTGAACCTGTTATTCTACCTTTGACGTTGCAACGCTCATCTGATTTCCCGTCAGAGTTTTGTTGTTTGTGAAGTTATATTGGGATTTATTTCTAAATCTTAGATATCAAGATGTGGTATGCAATCACATCAAAAGCATAGTGACACTGAAGATTTGTATGACCTAAGGCATTATTGCTGCAAATGATTCTAGTAACAAGAAAATCCATGCTTGGGAGCAGACATGTACTCCCTCCGTTCCTAAATATAAGACCTTCTAGAGATTACACTATAGACTACATACGGAGCAAAATGAATGAATCTATAGTCTAAAATATGTCTATATACATCCGCATATAGTCCATAGTGTAATCTCTAAAAGGTCTTATATTTAGGAACGGAGGGAGTACAAGGTAGACACTCTTGGGTAACTCATTAGGTAAAATGGTGATAGAAAAATTGTTTAGCACTTGGAAATTTGTAACTTGTTTGCCTCTCGTACTTGACAAATATCAATATGCCCACTTAGAGAAGTCGTTGAAAACATGCGTATGTGTATGTCCCACTTTATAGTTTTACTTAGCAATAGAATGAAGTTCTTTCATGTTGGATATGAGCTACTAGCAAATAAGTAGTACTATAAAGTGGGAAATAACCATTGGTTTCAGTCGTCACTCGTCAGCAACAGTTTAACGTCGATCAATAAGCGGTGCCACCAACATCTCTTATGTTCTAGCTACACAATCATATGGCTTATGTGACTATGTAGTACCCACTGGGCTACGGCTCGGCATCTGAATAATCTATGGGCGCTACGCCCCTACAAGGGAAAGGAGCGACATTGCACCACAGACACGCGCGGCGGCGCAGCTCCGGCGATGCGCGCGGGCGAGGCAGAGCTGATCTGCACTAACTATGGCTGCTGCAGGGCACTGCTGCTGCTGATTCTACGGCCCTGCTGCTGCTACTAATGCTGCGACCCTGCTACTGCTATGGCGGAGAGGGGATTGGCGACGTGACGGCGATGACAACAACGATGGCACGCGACAACAAAGAGGGGCAAGGAGGGGAGGGGCGACATACCTCGGGGTGAGAAACAAGAGGTCTCCGCTGACGGCGTGAGGTCGAGGAAGAGGAAGCAGGCGCTCGGCGATGACAGCGACGGCGACGGAGGTCTCCGACGGGCGGGGTGAGGTCGAGGGCGCGCAGGGACGGGCGGCAGCGGCAACACAGGAGCATGTGGAGAGGGGGGACAGACAGGAGTGGAGGGAGAGGGGGAGTTAGGGAAACTTTGAAGCGAGTTAAGTAAACATAGTAGTTGCGCTGCATTGGAACCAGCGCTACTGCCAACTTAGCGGTAGCACTAGTTCTAATCGAGCGCTCCTGTTAAATGACCTAGGACATATAGCAGTAACACTGGATTAAAACGAGCGCTACCGCTAAGTTAGTAGTAGCGCTGGTTCTAATCCAACGCTTCTCTAATTTTATTTTATTTACTACTTTCTTTTTATTATTTTTCTTTATCATTCTATGTTTAATTTTTTTTTCTTTTTCTTTTTATTTCCTTTTCTGATTACTTTCCTTTCTCTTTTGTATTGCTTTCTCCTTTTTGTTTTTGTTTTTTGTTTTTATCCCGATGGCCTCACACGCATGCAGTTGATGACGAAAACGTCTCCCTCCCACACTGCGCGAATACTATTGGAATAATGTGTTGTTTCGTACACAAAATACATACATATATATAAATGATTGTTTCTCAGCTGCGTCGAAGACGTTTCACATTGAGCTTCTTTCCTTTCTTGTTCGTTGTCTTGACTCTTCTTTTCCGACACCTTGAAGTACGATCTTTCTTAGGTAATGTAGTCTTGATTCTTGTTTTCACGTATGCTTCATCGTCATCGTCATCTTCCCTCATCGGGTTGCTCTATTGGTTGTAGTCTTCCTCGTTGGTGACTCCATTCATTCAGACGATGTTCCTTTTGCCTCTCCTCATGACAACACGGCTAGGATTGGTCGGGTCGGTTATGAAGAAGCATTGTGTCACTGCTTAGCGTGTATCCATGGCTCGGTTCTCGCGATGACATTAACATTCACAGTAGCGCTCTTTGCGTCGGGTATAGACATGGTACTGAAATACTTGCTTTCTTTTACGACAGCCTTAGCCCACCTGGCATAGAACATTGTCGCATCGTGCCTTCCAGCATAGTTAAGCGCCCAGATCTCTTCGACCGTTTCGTAGAATATTTCAGTCGTGCCGTTGGAGTCGGTCACGCATTCAATCGTCACCACTGAATCCTGGTAATCACTGTCCATGTCTTTGGCCTCTGTGTAGAACGTGTACCCGTTGATATCGTATGCTTCATATGACACGAGTTTGGGCGCGTGGCCATGTGCTAAGAGTTTTAGAGAAACCTGTCTGCAGTGCCTTCTTCCAGGGGATTAGCACGAACCTTATCTTTGAACCAACGCGAGAAAGTGGCGTTGTGCTCTACAGTAAATTTGTTGTCCGTCATGCGCATCCACTGATCACGGTACTTCTTTGCGATGATTTCTTTGTGCGGTTTCACATAATCATGTACCACATCTAGGTTTCGTAGCACTACTAAGTTAGCCCTGTCAAAGTCGGCCCCTTGATCCGGGTAGTCCACGTGCAATTCCCTCCTGCCGTTGTTGTGACTTTCTCCTCCTAGCCTCCCATGGTGCTTGTTAACGGGCAAACCAACAACAGGGTCTTCTTTGCCTATATAATTCTCGCAAAAGGAGATGCACTCTTTGGTCATATACCGCTGGACGATGCTCCCCTCGGGATGGGACATGTTACGAATGAATCCTTTGATGACCCCATTCATCCTCTCGAATGGCATCATGCTGTGAAGGAATGTCGGCCCGATGTCGATGATGTCGTCCATGATGTGGACACACAGATGCACCATGACGTCAAAGAATGCAAGCGGGAAGTACATCTCAATCTCACATAGTATGACAACGATCTTTTCCTGTAGCCATCTCCGCTGCTTCACATTGATGGACTTTCGAGAGATAACGTCGAAGAAGTTGCAGAGACCAGTAAGCGTCTCACAGACATGCTTGTCCATTATCCCTCGAAGGGAAACCGGGAGTATCTGCGTCATCATCACGTGACAGTCATGAGACTTCATCCCGCTGAACCTTTTCTTCTTGGTGTCTAGAAATCTGCTTATATTCCCACAGTAACTGGAACTGACTTTGATTCCCGCAAGGCACTTGATGAATTGATCGATCTCCTTCGGACATAAGGTGAAGCAAGAAGGGGGCACCAATTCTCCTCCTTCTTGTTGACTTTTCTTCCCCTTGGCCCCGCCACCGTCTCTGTCTCCATCTCCTCCGTCAACTTTTTACGGGGCATGTGGAGATCCCCCCTGATTTCCAAATCTTCCTAGTCTTTCCTTGCCTTCAGCCCATCCTTGGTCTTCTCTGACATGTTCATCAGTGTGCCAAGCAAGCTCTCGATGACATTCTTCATGATATGCATTTGATCATGGCAACGAGGCATGTCGTAATTGGGCCAGTACTCCAAGTCCCAGAAAACAGACCTCGTTTTCCATACCTTTAGCAGCGGCTCCGCGCCTTTTCCATCTTTCCCGGCATGGGGCACTGTTCCTAGTTATTCAACAACTCATTGATTTTAGCGCCGCTCCTCTTAAGTGGAGGTCCTCAATGCTCAACCAAACCATTGAATAGATCTCCACGTTTTCTCCATGGGTCATCCTTTTCAAGCCATCTACGATGCCCCATGTACACGATTTTCCCAGACCCTCCATCTATCTTTGACGTAAGCTGCTGAGACGTTGTATCATCCATGCACCTCATGCATCCGCAGTATTCGTGGCACACCTAGCCTGAGGTGTACCCGTAACCGAGATAGTCGTGCACTGTCATCATCAGCACATCTCTCATATAGAAATATTCTCTTATGATCGTGTCCCATGTCTTGACCGGCGATTTCCATAACGTGGCTAGCTCCTCTTTCAGAAGCCCCATATACAGGTTAATACTATTCCCCGGTTGTTTCGGCCCTTGAATCAACATGCTCATGTGTATGTACTTTGTCTTCATGCACTTCCACGGGGGGAGGTTGTACATCCATACAAAGACGGGCCATGTGCTGTGGTTGGTGCTCTGGTTTCCAAATGGATTCATGCCATCAGTACCCGCACCAAACATGATATTCCTTGCATCTTCTCTGAAAAATCCATATTCGGTGTTGAATGCTCTCCACTGGCTAGCATCTACGAGGTGTCTCAGCTTTGGATCATCTCCATCATCAGGCTTCTTCCTCTCTACGTGCCAGCGCATGACCTTTGCTTCCTTAGGATCTACGAAATACCGCTGCAGACGGGGAGTGATCGGAAAGTACCATCCAACTTTCTGAGGAGCTTTCTTTCTTGCCTTCTTGTATCGAGAAGCATTCCACACTGTACACCTGGTGTTTTCCGCGTGCTCCCCCCGATAAATGATGCAATCGTTTATGCATGCGTGATATCTAATGTGTGGCAGATAAAGAGGGCAAATGATTTTCTTGGCCTCCTCGACACTAGTAGGACACATGTTCCCCAGAGGAAGAACTTTATTATGTAGATACTACAAATGCTCATTGAGGCTTTTGTTTGTCCATTTGTTTTTGGCCTACGTATTTAGAAGTTCGAGTGTGAAACTCAAGCGGTCACCTCGGGATCACAACCGTCATATAATGGAGTCTTCAAGTCTAGTTCAAGTTGCACGAGCTTGGCCTCCTCTCTAGAAGCAACTCTATCGCTAGTCGTACTCTTGGGAAGGAGATCTCGAACATGAGGGTCCTGCATGACTGAACTTAGTAGCATCGAAGAATGCGGCGTGTTCGTCGCCTCTTCTACGCTATGTACGGACTCTGCCCCGCCGTCGTGTCCGGAATCTTCCCCGCCGCCGTGTTCGAACTCTTCCCCGCCGCCGTGTCCGGCGCCATCGTCTTTGTGTTGATTGGTCATCTCTTCATCTAGTCCCATGTTGGTATTCCCTGCCATGTGAACATGGTTATCATCATCTTCACTTATCCATTGAGTATAGCCATCCATAAAATCATTTATCAGCAAGTGGGCCTTCAAACTGCCACGATCAAAAGGGTCCAAAATTACTCCTTATTTGCATCTTGTACACGGACATCTAATCCCAATCCGTTTATTTGCATACATGTCCATCACCGCGGATTGTAAGTATCGGTCCACCTTCCTTCCACTCACCTTCATGACTGTACGGTATAACAAACAAAGGGTGACAAACAAAATGCATGCATGCATCAAAGTCAATCATATAAAAATTTGGCATGACCTTGCCAAAAAATAGGACATATCGAGTTTGCTCGAAATTCACCGAAACGGAAATAAATTGACATTTCGGCAAAACATAAGCAACTCATGGGGGCATGTCACTCACACAAATCCCTTCATATTGCAAACACACATATTCCCATTATTGAAATGCACAACTTTTTACTCACCTATCTCCCGAGAGAGATTGTGCATGGCTAAACAAATAGCTAGATCTAGTTGTTGTGAGGAGAGATGACTCTAAATAACTAGTGGAGAGGGAGAGAGATGGTCTATCTAGATCTATATGTATGGAAGGAGGGAAAGCCAAATAAATGTGGAAGATAGAGTTAGAAGAGGTCATTTATGGAGGAGAATTAGGGTGGAGGGGGCATTAATGGGGATAGGAGAGAGGTAGAAGGAAGAAAGAAGAAGGGCAACAATGGTGGAGAAGTAAACAAGAGAGAGGAGTGGAGAAAGGAGGGGAGAGGGCAAAGGGGGAGAGAGGGGGTGTGTGGGTTAAAATCTGCCACCAGCCATGCGTAGCAGTAGCGCTACTTTCCAACGAGCGCTATTGCTATTGGTCTTGGTAGTAGCGCTTTTCTGGGGCAGCACTACTGCTAAGTGGTGCCAAATAGCCATTGCGCTGATTCCCGCCAAGTGCTACTGCTATTATGCTTAGCAGTAGCGCTTTTTACAAGAGCGCGCTGCTACTATTGCTATTGTCGGTGGGCTCGTTGGGTCCCGTTTAGGAGTAGCGCTTTTTTCAATTCCAGTGCTACTGCTAAATCTTTAGCAGCAACGCTTGGTTGAGCGAGTGCTACTGCTAAGTAGCAGCAGTGTGTGTTATAATCTAGCACTACTAACATGGTCCTACCTATAAGTTTTTTCCTACTAGTGCAACCTTCGAAGCTATTTTATATAGAATATTGCGTAAACTGATTGGACGAAACTGAGTTAGTAGAACATGATTTTTCACCTTTGGGATTAAAACCAGAATGGTCTCAGTGATGCACTCGGCATATTCTCCCCCTTCAACAATTTTAATACCACTTTGGTGACTTCCTCCTCGCACACATCCCAATGATGCTAGAAGAAATGTGCTGGAAAACCGTTCGGGCAAGGCGCCTTGGTAGGAAACATTTGAAAGAAGGAGTTTTACTTCCTTCACATCATAGGGGGCGTTGAGGACGTCATCCATCGCTGAAGTTACCATAACCGGGACAGTATCCAAGACCTGGTTCATATCATGGACCACCTCAGATGTGTACAGTTCCTTATAGAAATTGAAGGTCAAATCCTCCATCTCCATTGTGCTCTGAGTTAGTTGCCCATCCATCATTTGTAGAGCTTTGAATTGGTTTTTTCCTTCTCCCGCGGCTGGCTCCGAGTTGGAAAAAATATGTGTTTTTATCACCATGCATAATCCATTCGACCCTCATTCTTTGGCGCCTAAGTTTCTCTTCATGATGGAACAACTCCACAAGTTGATTGGCAATTTTCAGTTCTAGATGAGACGGGCCTGATCCCCCTCGTGAATCATGTAATTCGTCAAGGCGCTTTTTTAGTTGGCACATTTGGCGTCGAACATTACCAAAATGATTTATGTCCCACTATGTCAAGTCGCCAGCCAAAGTTCCTAGCTTCTCTTTTACCCCTGCTACTAATCATTTCGAATGCTGCGCCAAACTATAGGACACAAGTGTTGACAGCGAGGGGTATCTCGCCTAGCATACTTCATATCTAAAACTCCGCGGTCCCCTGTTGCTTGCATGTCTGTCCTTTAGGTAGAGGAAGATAGGAATGCGATCTGATGAAGCAGCCTCTTTGTGGACACTAGTGGCATCCGGGAAGGCAAGACTCCAGGCCGGATTTGCAACACATCTATCTAGCCGAACTCTGGTAAAAGTCCCACCAGCGACTTTCCTCTCAAAAGTCTAGTTCCTCCCAACATAGTCTATATTTGCCAATCCACATGTGTCCAGTGCATCACGGAAAGCATCCATTTGAGCTTGGCTTCTGTTCCCAACCCCATCGTGTTCGTGGGAATGTAGAACTTCGTTAAAATCGCCCATAACAACGCACGAGATATCGTTTACACCTACGATAGACCGGAGCATGTCCCATGTTCCGAATCTTTCATTGACCTGCGCTTCACCGTACACAAAGGTGATCCTAGTCTGGGTGTCAGCAAGCTTATCTACAACAACATCAATACGGTATTCAGAGTAACCCTTAACCTCAAGCTTTATTTCTTCATTCCAAAAAATTCCAAGACTACCACTTCTACCAGAACTACTGACAACAAAACATTTGTTATAACCTTAAAAACCCACTAGATTTTCTACTCGAGAGCCTTCTATTTGAGTTTCAACAATGCACACGATAGAGGGGGCAAGTTGCCTCATGAGGTCAGGAAGCTCTCTGATTGTCGCGGGTTCGCCAGCCCCGCGGTAGTTCCAGCATAATAGACTCATTGGCCTAGGCGCGACCCCTCTAGGGAGCCTGCCAAACACACATCATTTATTTTTATTGCCACTTCGGTTCTTGCCACTAGTGTGTCTGCAAACGTTTGGTTAGTGCTAACTCTTTTCGGGTCTTGCACTGAAGATGGACTAGGTGGCGCCATTGGGGGGTGGTAATGCGAGCAAAGAGGTCCCTGCTGGTATGGTATTCCTTGCTTCTTAAACAACAGTAGAGGTAGCTAGGGAAACAACCCTTTTTATGTTCGAATCCACTTCCATCATGGTCGTGTCCCCATCGCCTCCGTCGCTGTCAGGTTCTGTATTTTTGTAGTTACCACGCCCTTGTCCTCGGCCTGCTCTTCCACATCCTCTACCTCCAGCTTGTCCTCTACCTCTATCTTGTCCTCTACCACCCAGACCATCTCATGCTCCCCTAAACCATGAGGCTCGGAGGTCTTTGAATACCAAAGCAGGTGGAGCATGGATGCCATTACCGCACTCCTTGTGAAGATGCCCAAGATGACCACACACGGCACACCAGTCCAGAATTCATTCATACTTGACCAAGAAGATCTCTCTCTTCTGCTTGATAACAATGGATACCGTATTCCTTAGTGGTTTTGTTACATCTATTATCACACAAGCCCTGCCGAAATTTCCTTCAAAGTCATGCGACTTGGGTTCAACATACACAAATTCGCCAACTGTGGAGCAGAGCGCTTTGATGAACATGAAGAGGCCATTGGGCAGGTCGTGAATCTGGTTCCAGATTGTCATTCTGTTGATGGGGATTGTGAACGACTGAGTTAGCCTGTCATAGGTGGCTAGGACCACCGCCTTCCCCTTGAAGGACCAAGGCTCCTCTTCCATGACACGTTCCCAATCCCCCAAGGAGGAGAATTGTAGTGTGTAGAGATTATTGCTTAGGGGGCATAACTTCACCTCGTAGGCAAGAACCCAACCGACCCTCATGTTTCGAAAGAACTAGTATTGGGAGTAGGGTTTGTTGATGTGGACGCGGGAAATTTCCATCCAACGGATGGCTTCTTCTGGTAGATCAGCATCTCGGACCACCACGTCCTGCAGATCGGTTATGCCAAGCTTCTTCATCATGTCCTCGACGCTTCCCGAGCCCGTGCTCGAGCCTTCAACATCGTTATACATTGGATCTCTAGCCCATGAAAACTCAGAGTTCCACGGGCAGGGGGACCCTAGATACATCAGCTAGAATGTCTGAAGGCCAAGCCTCCACCCATGGTCGACGAGAGAGGTAGGGGATTGAGGTCTCAACAGCGTCGCGATCACGCCGAGAGGAACGAGAAACCCTAACGAGAGGGGCTTATTGTACTACAACTATTTGATTTAAGAAAAATCATCGCATCCATCATCTACCGCGGTAGGTTTGATAATCATTGGCCTTTCCTTTTCAATGCTGTCATCAACAGTTTAGATCTGCGAGAGATTTTCATGATTGGAAGACAATTCACTTGGGCGAACAGTCTTCCAAAGCTGACATATGAGAAACTAGATTGTGTTTTAATGGATACCGACTAGGAATCTAAATTCCCTATGGTGTCTGTTCATGCTCTACCTCGTATCGAGGCCATATTAGACCACACGCCCATTCTCCAAACTACCGGGTTGCCACGACCACAACATAAACACAAGTTCAAGTTCGAACTCGGGTGGTTGCTTCGGGATGGCTTCCATTACATGGTCAAGGTGGTGTGGGAGAAACCGGTAGCCGGGCCTACCCCAATACACAAATGGCATAACAAAATACATGCATTACGTAAATTCCTGGGTGGTTGGGCTAAGCATATGGTGGGTATCCTCAAAAAGGAGAAGTTCGTCTTTCATCTATTATTGATGAATTAGAAGCTTTAGCAGAGGTTAGACCTCTATCTGAGCATGAAATCAAGATCAAGAATCACTCGAATGCACATATAGCTGACATGCTGCGTGAAGAGGAACTCAAATGGTACCAACACTCTAACTCTCAATATATCCTCAAAGGTGATTCGAATACTAGATACTTCCATGGATCACCAATGGCATACACCGGAAGAAGATTATTCATTCCCTACAATAGGATGCAGGCGCGATTGAGGGGCATGCGCAACTTAAATCTTTATCACCAATTATTATAAAAATATGTTTGGAGCCCTAGAGGAAAGAAACTTCTTGTAGCGACGTGTTTTTCAGAAAATAATTTCCAGAAAACATGTCTCTGTGTATACCAGACCCTGGATTTCTGTTAGCTAGTAGACACTTACTTGATACAGAATATCCAAGCAAAAATACAAAATCTAGGTTACAAGACCGTGAAGGTCTACTGGGTTGAACAAAAGTCTGTGGTTGAGAGCGGAAGCGACTCGAGGAATCTCCAGTGCCCATGGGACACCATTCCCACAGGAACAGCTGACCTGGATAAATTCCTATCTCACAAGGCTGCTCTCCTTGACTCCTAGGTTCCGGGGTTGACGACATCGTTTCCTCTCCAAACGCAATCTGGCCAAGACAATAGCGAGGGACAAGCCACTGAGTACTTTGAATGTACTCGCAAACATCAAGAAAACAAACATGTTAAGCAGGTGAGATGCATGCAAATTCCACTAACAATTATATCATGTCAATAAAGTCTAATTCATGGATGCATTCATGAAGATATGCTATGTTTCCACCAACGATTTATAAACAAGCATGGATGATAATGCTGAATAAGTAATAATATGCGTGCCACGGTCGGGCATCTGAGCGACACCACATAAAGGGCTTATATGAAACAAAATACATGCCACAGTCGGGCGTCTGAGCGACACCACATAAAGGGGTTATATGAAACAATAATAAATATCGAATATCCAGGAGGTAGAACCATCCCACGGATATCCAACAACATAATCATAGGGTTAGCCGAGAGTAATAATCATAATATGATCACCCACCACATCATCATATGATTTACCACAACCATTATTATTATCACTGTTTATACTCCAAAGACCGATACTAGGACCGACACTTGACTCGTCAAACAACGTCCTTGACCGGGGACACGACTACACGAATAGTTTTAACTCTGCAGAGGGTGTACTCTTTACCCATAGTTCACGGTTTCCAATAGCCATCATGACTAATCCCGTGTACGACATTTTAGAAGTGGACACTCAGAATCAGCACACTTCGATTTTCCTCTACGAAGCCCGATTTCACCCGGACTACGCTACGAAGGCAAAAGCATAAGACTGGGAGGCTCCGACCTCGAGTAGCATGGGATCAAAAATTTATATCGCGCCCTTACTGGGAAGGGCCATTCCCTTCCGGTCCCAGACCGAAAACAACCATGCCCCCTGACCAGATGACTGCATTTAGTCCATTGCCATGGATACCTTCATACCAACCCTCTACTTGGTGTCTGACTGATAATAGGTCTACAACTGACTTTATCGAATCCATTATCCAGGAAACGGTGGTAGCACGATAAGAAGTATGACACGGACAAGACTCGATCTAGGTCGATACTGGAGTTAACCAAGTTTTTACCGGCATCATCGTGCACACATCATAACGAGGCCATACCCTATCACGTTCTACGTGACTAGGTTATTCCACGACCTCTCATAACTAGCACATGCCATCACCATATTTCACCATTGTTATAATGCGAGTAGCATGCATGAATAGGCAGAGCATTATTTCATGTGATGCTAATATTAACATAACCTCAATTCAAGCGATATAAGTACCACCACAATCATCACACAACTCATGCAAATATGGGTTCAAGATGCTTGCCTTAGGGGTTTGAGGAGGGTGATGTCTACCCCATCATCTTGGAGTAGGTATCCACTCTTCAAATCCCTAGTTTGAAAATATTAGAATCAACACACATATCCAAAACAACACACAAAAGTTGCTTGGAAAATTGTAAAATAAATCCTGAAATAAACTAGATGAAATTCTAAACCAATAGGAAAAAGAATCAAGTGATTTGGAGTTTCCTTATAAAAGGTATAGTTAGTCAAACCTACTGGTCAAATCTGTTTTTAAAAATCAATATAAAGAAAACGTTTCTGGCGCTTTACGTTTTCCAGCAGAGAAAGCGTAACCACAGAAACAGCCGCGAGAAAATACGCTTTGCAAACAAGAAAAGGCACCAGGGGTTTGCGCCAGTCGTGGCTGTGGCTGGCTCACCGACAGGCGGGACCCGCCAGTCAGGTTCTTCTCCTTCCTCTCGCGCGCGCCGGGACAGGAATAGAGCCGCACTCCGGTGACGATTGCCGGCGGCACAGAGCATCTCCCGCCATGCTCCAGCTATGCACGTGCTCGAGAAGGATCGCCACATCCATTTTTGGAGGTTGGGGTACCTGCAGAGCTCGAGGCTGACCAGCACTTCAACAATGGTCGAGGGAGTTTCTGTCACTGGTCTTCCTCGGTCTCAGGTGGCTCCCGACCAAGCTAGACGGTGAGAACGGTTTCCTAGGGGTGTGGGCAGGCTAGCAGGGTTACTGGGAGGAGGAGAGGGGCTCGGGACTGCCGGAATCGATCAGGGGGTCGACGACGGCGCTACTGACAGAGAGGTGCACACAGGCCAGCTCGGGCTAAAATAGGCGATTGGGAGGGGAGCTAATGTTCTTGGGAGGTTGCTGCCGTACTCAAAGGGCTCGGGGGATCCTTAAATAGCCGGAGTACGTCGGTTCCACGGCGGTCTTCGGATAAGATCGTCGGCGGCAGAGTATCCTGGCGCAACAGGGGCGACAACAGGGCAGTGAGGCAGTAGCAAGGGCAGAAGGGTAGCGGGGCAGCCGCAAACGACAAGGGGGAGTGGTCCAGGGATAGGTGGAGCACGGAGGGGTTCGGGCGACACCGGCCATGGCAGTAGTAGAGGGGGAACGACGGCGATCGCGCTGCCGTTGCTCTGCTCGCACAGGGGCGACGACTGGCTGTCAGTGAGAGAGTGTTGACGCGTTGCTTGCAGCTGGCCAAAGGGCAAGGGGCACGGGGACGCGGCGGCTCAGCAGCAGCGCGTTCAAAACGTGCGCTCTCGGTGAACCCACAGCATGCACAACACCTGTTCGACGAATTGCCAGTGCACCCACCAGTGCATCAGTGCCCATGCAAACTCACGGGGGAAGGCTGGGGGCTAGGGCAAGCCTGCTAGTCATACTGGCTTGAGTGGAGTGGCAACTCCACAATGCACACTTAAACTCATGCCAATTCTGGTCGTGCTCCCAAGTGTTTGATGAAATGCCAGGGAGACCCAGGTAGCTCCTGTTGCCACCAAGTTTACCAGATCAAGGTCTCTTTAAGTGCTAGAAATGGTGGTAGGGTTAGTTTGGCAAAAATCAAAACTAGCCAATGCAATATTTTGAGAAACACAATACTGGACAGAAATTTGGGGCTATCATCACATGTATCTATTTTCATCCAATGGGGCTCAAATCCTGGAGTTAAGGTTTTGGTAGGGTGCCATACAAGCATGCAAAATTTCAAAGCAATCAGAGCAAGGAAAAGTAGGGTTGAAGTGTAAAGCACCAAACTGGACCAGAAAAAAAAATGGTTGTACTGCTCAAATTTTAGATAGCACATAGTGCGATTTTTGCATAAAATTGAATCTTATGCTATACTCGACATCCCCAAATTGTTATGGAATTTATGAAAGAATATTTCTAGGAGTTGTAGTACAAACTCAATTCTGGACCAGATTAGAAAAGCAGTTATTGTGCTTAAAATATTCAAAACACTTGGCTATATTTTTTATAGAAATGTGACCCACGGACATCACACGTCATCTACAAATTTTTATAAAAAATTTAGAAGAATTTATCACAAGGTTGCAGTGCAAATCAGCCCTAAAAGGAATTAAAAATCTGTTTTTAATAAAAGAAATCTTGGGAAAAATATTAAAATAAAATATCCCAAGAATTTACGAGAAGAAGGAAATGCTTTTATGCAAGTATTCAGATTCCAACATAAACTTTCAAAAACATTCTCCTAGGGAAAATATCTTTATAAAGGAAAAGAAGTGTTTCTAAGATTAATTAAAAATGCAGAAATTCAAATATCAAATGGACATAGACAAAATAATATTCTCATCTAATTAAATAAATAATTCAAATGGCCTCAATTAAGGGCTTAAGCATGACAGAATTTTGAAAGGCCACTCGAAATAGAATTTTTTTGGAAGGAGGCTTTGAAAAGAGGCATGCAGCAAATTGTTTTTCTAACAATTTTTATTCTAGGCAAAAATTTATTTCAGAAAAATAGTTTTTAATATTTTGGGGTGTGACAGAATTACCCCCTTAAACATAAATCTTGTCCCTGATATTTTCTTAGAAAAATGATAATTCACTCATGGAAATACGGAACATGGTCAGTCAAACGCACGTGCAAACAAGAAAATCACATGACACACCATTACTCATATGCAAGTGCAGACAATGCAATCAAATGGTACACCACTATTCACATGGCATCAGGAAAACATACCACTTGACTAACATACACTCTGAGGACGGCAACGGGATACTGGCAAAGGGGTTCCCGAGAAAATACTCTCGATCGGGGAAAACATATATCACTTCTCCTATAAGGAGTCTTGGATAACATGTCCCCTTTGGTCTAACCACAATGAACTACCAAAGGAAAATATGAAAATTTTCCTACGTGTGGAATTATTCCACCCGCTGATGGGTCAACACACTTGGTGATGACCTGAAGGGGAAGGGATGGGCAAACCAGAGCTATTCTACACTGGGCTGCAAGGCAACACAATTACCTATGTGGGGTTGCATTCAGAATTTCCGGATGAGTCCCAGTGGTTACTCATGGGTAACTAGCTCGAGGCAGCGCACTTGGTGAGAAGTGCTAGGGGCGGTCATGGATGGTATTACTAGGTACTTGGCTTAGGGACACACACAGTATGCTACTAGGGTGGCCTGGTTTACCGGGGTGAAAACTCGGGTATCAACTCTCATGTGATACCTCACTCGGGTAGCTGACTCGGTGGCTAGGGGGTCATGCCCAAAAATTTACTATAAGGCCACGCGGACTAGTTTACAGAAATCTTACTTATAAAATCAAGGGGTGCACGCATCCTGAAATCTTATTAAAAACCGTTCTATTACAAACGCGCAAATACAACGTTACACGATAACGCGGTCACTAGGGCTTGACAGCTACTCTGACGGACTCGCTCTGCCTACATTGGCCTTTGAGCTAACGGGCTCAGTAGCCATTAAGGCTCCTCCATTAGATGAGGCTCCTGAGTCAACAGGGTCATGGAGTGGGGCTGCAGGGTTGCTGTAGTGACAATGTCTCGGACGATGCGCTCTTGGCATAGCTTCATTGCAGAAGGCATCCAAACTGCGGTGAAGCTCTGTTGGGGTCATGGCTGACGGGGCAGACCTTAGGGGTCCAATAGGTCTTCCAACAAAGATTTGCTGGTTGTTGGAGGCAGTTGTGGCTTCATAGCTTGCGGGGGTCTGGGGAGCAGTTGGTGTGCGGCTCATGACCAAGTCAGAGGTGATCTGATCGATTTGTGCCTCCTGCGCTCTCAAATAGCGCACAATTTCCACCAGGGCAAGGTCTGTCTCATGGTCATCGGTGGAAACCTGGGTCAGTCTACCATAGCCTTTAGGACTAGGATAGTAGCAGAACGGTTGGCTGTTCAACCATGGCGACAGATGTCGCAGCTGGACTATAGCTTCTCAGGCTGCAAGCTGACGGGCTTGGGCTTCGTTGGTGGCTGTTCTACCAGTGAAATGGTGAGGGCACTCCAACGAGGGATTTCCTCCATAGATGTGCACCGAGGCCCAAAAGTAACGAATAGCATCACTCGTAGGCTCCACATGCACAATATACACTGGAGGTTCTTCTATGCCAAAAACTTGGCAGCTGCGGTTGGCGAGGATGACAACAAAGTGTCCAGGATCGGACATGGGGGTCTCGTTGCAAGGAATGCTGCTAGGCATGTTGCAAGCAAATGGGGTTTACTAGGGTAGTGGTCTTGCGGTTGCGAGATGCTGGGTTGAGGCAAGGTCTTACTATATAGGCTAAGAAGTCTTTCATCGCACGCTAGGGGATGCGACAACTCCGGTGTCGATCGTAGACACATAGCTTAAGGGCTGAGCTGACAGGTTAGGCACCGACTGCCAAAAAGGGGTCAGATGGCCACTGTGGTTTCCTATTGGATAGGCTACGCTGGGGTGGATATATAAATATCCGGTTGTGGGATAGCGACCTTGCTAAGATAGGTTTAGCCAATGATCAGCCTGGCTCTGATACCAAGGTTGTAAGGACATGTTTTTCAGAAAATAATTTCCAGAAAACATGTCTCTGTATATACCAGCCCCAGGATTTCGGTAGATAGTAGACACTTACTTGATACAGAATATCCAAGGAAAATTACAAAATCTGGGTTACAAGACCATGAAGGTCTACTGGGTTGAACAACAGTCTGAGGTTGATGGCAGAAGCGACTCGAGGAATCTCCAGTGCCCATGGACTCAATTCCCACAGGAACAACTGACCTGGATAAATTCCTATCTCACAAGGCAGCTATCCTTGACTCCTAGGTTCCGCGGTTGATGGCATCGTTTCCTCTCCAAACACAATCTGGCCAAGACAATAGCCAGGAACAAGCTAGTGAGTACTTTGAATATACTCGCAAACATCAGAAAAACAAACATGTTAAGTAGGTGACATGCATGCAAATTCCACTAACAATTATATCATGTCATTAAAGTCTAATTCATCGATGCATGCATGAAGATATGCTATGTTTCCACCAACTATTTATAAACAAGCTAGGATGGTAATGCTGAATAAGTTATAATATGCGTGCCACAGTCGGGCGTCTGAGCGACACCACATAAAGGGCTTATATGAAACAATAAACATGCCACAGTCGGGCGTATGTGCGACACCACATAAAGGGCTTATATGAAACAATAATAAATATCGAATATCCACGAGGTAGAACCATCCCAGAGATATCCAACAACATAATCATAGGATTAGTCCAGAGTAATAATCAAAATATGATCATCCACCACATCATCATATGATTTACCACAACCATTATTATTATCACTATTTATACTCCAAAACCGACTCTAGGACCGACACTTGACTCGTCAAACAACGTCCTTGACTCGGCACACGACTACTCGAATAGTTTAAACTCTGCACAGGGTGTACTCTTTACCCATAGTTCACGGTTTCCAATAGCTATCATGACTAATACCGTGTACGACATTGTAGAAGTGGACACTCAGAATCAACACACACCGATTTTCCTCCGCGAAGCTCGGCTTCACCCGGACTACGCAGCCAAGGCAAAACCATAAGACGGGGAGGCTCCGACCTCGACTAACATGGGATCAAAAATTTATATCACGCGCTTACTCGGAAGGGCCATTCCCTTCGGGTCCCAGACCAGAAACACCCATGCCCCCTGGCCGGATGACTGGATTTAGTCCATGGCCATGGATACCTTCATACCGTCCCCTCTACTTGGTGTGTGACTGATAATAGGTCTACAACTGACTTTACCGAATCCATTATCCAGGAAACTGTGGTAGCACGATAAGAAGTATGACACGGACAAGACTCGATCGAGGTCGATACTCGAGTTAACCAAGTTTTTACCGGCATCATCGTGCACACACCATGACCTGGCCATACCCTATCACGTTCTACGTGACTAGGTTATTCCACGACCTCTCATAACTAGCACATGCCATCACCATATTTCACCATTGTTATAATGCGAGTAGCATGCATGAATAGGCAAAGCATTATTTCATGTAATGCTAATATTAACATAACCTCAATTGAAGCGATATAAGTACCACCACAATCATCACACAACTCATGCAAATATGGGTTCAAGATGCTTTCCTTAGGGGTTTAAGGTGGGTGATATGTACCCCATCATCTTGGAGTAGGTATCCACTCTTCAAATCCCTAGTTTGAAAATATTAGAATCAACACACATATCCAAAATAGCACACAAAAGTTGTTTGGAAAATTTCAAAAATAAATCCTAAAATAAACTAGATGAAATTCTAAACCAGTACGAAAAAGAATCAAGTGATTTGGAGTTTTCTACTTAAAGATATAGTCAGTCAAACCTACTCGTCAAATCTGTTTTTAAAAATCAATATAAAGAAAATGTTTCAGGCTCTTTATGTTTTCTAACGGAGAAAGCGCAATCACAACAACAGCTGCGAGAAAATACGCTTTGCAAACAAGAAAACGCACCAGGGGGCTTGCGCCACTCGGGGTTGTGGCTGGCTCACCGACAGGCGGGAACCGCCAGTCGGGTTCTTCTCCTTCCTCTCACGCGCAGGGACACGGACAGAGCCACACTCCGGCGACGATTGCCAGCGGCACAGAGCATCTCCCACCATGCTCCAGCTAGGCACGTGCTCGGGAAGGATCGCCGCATCCATTTTGGAGGTTGGGGCAGCTGCAGAGTCGAGGCCGAGCAGCACTTCGACAATGGCATAGGGAGTTTCTTTCACTGGTCTTCCTCGGTCTCAGGTGGCTCCCGACCAAGCTCGACGGTGGGAACGGTTTCCTAGGGGTGTGGGCAGGCTAGCAGGGTTACTGGGAGGAGGAGAGGGGCTCGGGACTGCCGGAATCGATCAGGGGGTCGACGAGGGCGCTACTGACAAAGAGGTTCACACAGGCCAGCTCGGGCTAAAATAGGCGATGGGGAGCGGAGCTACTCGTCTTGGGAGGTTGCTGCCATGCTCAAAGGGCTCGGGGGCCCCTTAAATAGCCGGAGTACGTCGGTTCCACGTCAGTCTTCGGATAAGATCGTCGGCGGTAGAGTATCCTGGCGCAACAAGGGCGACAGCTGGGCTGCGAGGTAGAAGCAAGGGCATAAGGGCAGCGGGGCAGCCGCAAACGACGAGGGGGAGTGGTCCAGGGACAGGTGGAGCACGGAGAGGGCTCGGGCGGCGCCGTCCATGGCAATAGCTGATAACCCACAAGTGTAGGGGATCGCAACAGTTTTCGAGGGTAGAGTATTTCAACCCAAATTTGTTGATTCGACACAAGGGGAAACAAAAGAATATTCTCGAGTATTAGCAGTTGAGTTGTCAATTCAACCATACGTGAAAGACTTAGTATATGCAGCAAAGTTTCAGTAGCAGAGTAGTGTGATAGCAAAGGTAGCAACGCTAACAATAGCAGCAGTGACAACAGTAGCGGTAAAGTATCGTAGCAAGGACCAGTAGGAAAAACTCGTAGGCATTGGATCGGTGATGGATAATTATGCTGGATGACATTCATCATGCAACAATTATAACATGGGGAGATATGTAACTAGCTCCAGTTCGTCAATGTAATGTAGGAATGTATTCAGTATATAGTCATACGTGCTTATGGAAAAGAACTTGCATGGCATCTATTGTCCATCCCTCCCGTGGCAGCGGGGTCCTAATGGAAACTACGGGATATTAAGGGTCTCCTTTTAATAGAGAACCAGAACAAAGCATTAGCATTTAGTGAACACATGAACTCCTCATACTATGGTCATCTCCGGGAGTGGTACCGGCTATTGTCACTCCGGGGTTGTCGGGTCATAACACATAGTAGGTGACTACAACTTGCAAGATAGGATCAAGAACACACATATATTGATGAAAACATAATAGGTTCAGATCTGAAATCATGGCACTCGGGCCCTAGTGACAAGCATTAAGCATAGCAAAGTAGTAGCAAGATCAATCTCAGAACATAGTGGATACTAGGGATCAATCGCCATCAAAACTAACTCGATTACATGATAGATCTCATCCAACCCATCACCGTCTAGCAACCCTACGATGAGATTACTCACGAACGGTGAAGAGCATCATGGAATTGGCGATGAAGGATGGTTGGTGATGACGAAGGCGTCGATTCCCCCTCTCCGGAGCCCAGAATGGACTCCAGATCTGCCCTCCAGAGGAAGAACATGTGGTGGCGGCGGCTCCATACCGGAAAACGCGATGAACTCTTCTCTTTGATTTTTTTCTGGGCGAGAGAGATTATATAGAGCTGGAATTGGAGGCGGCGGAGCCACGAGGGGCTCACAAGCCTGCCAGGCGCGACCAGGGGGGCGCCTCCTGGGCTTGTGCGCTCCTGGATCCACGTCTCCAGGTGATTCTTGCGCCAGTATTTTTTTATATATTCCACAAAAAATCCTCGTAAATTTCTAGGTCATTCCGAGAACTTTTATTTCTGCGCAAAAACAACACCATAGCAATTCTGCTGAAAACAATGTCAGTCCGGGTTAGTTCCATTCAAATCGTGCAAATTAGAGTCCAAAACAAGGGAAAAAGAGTTTGGAAAAGTAGATACGATGGAGACGTATCAACCCCCCAAAGCTTAAAGCCTTGCTTGTCCTCAAGCATTTCGGTTGACAAATTGAAAGAGACAAAAGAAAAACTTTAACGAACTCTGTTTGATCTTGTTGTTGTAATTATGTCTAACTCATATTCGGATTTTCAGCAAGATCATGAGCTAACCACATAATCAATGAAATTTAGGTCTCAAGATGTACTCATATCAAAGGCATAATCAACTAGTGAGCAATAATAATAAGTTTCAAACGTCAACACTTCAATTAAAACAATCATGAAGCAATATGAACAGGTGGTATCTCGCTAGCTCTTTGTGAGACCGCAAAACATAAATGCAGAGCACCTTCAAAGACCAAGGGCTGACTGAACATTGTAATTCATGGCAAAGAAGATCCAGTCACAGTCATACTCAATATCAATTAATATAAAAGCATAAAAATGACGGAGGTGCTCTCTAATTGGTGCCTTTATAAGAAGAGGATGACTCAGTACAAATGTAAATAGATAGGCCCTTCGCAGAGGGAAGCACTGATTTGCACAGGTGCCAGAGCTCAAGCTTTTAAAACAGAGATAAATAATTTTGGGTGGCTTGCTTTCATTGTCAACGCGATGACCAAAAGTTTTCACCATCTTCCATGCTACACATACTATAGGCGGTTCCCAAACAGAAAAGTAAAGTTTTGACTCCCCCACCACCGATCAATCACACTCCACGACTAGCCAAATCCTCGGCTGCCGTCCATACCAACAACAATCCAGGGGTAGTTTTGTTTGCAATTATATTTTCGATTTGAGCATGGAACTGGGCATTCCAATTACTGGCCCCTTTCTCGTGAGTGATAGTGAATAAACACGTATCGAGGATAATTCGCCTAGCATGGAAGATACTGATTGCCCCTTGTCACCACATGAGCGGTTCGGGCATGCAAAACATATTATTACCTGAAGGTTTAGAGAGTGGCACATGCAAATTTACTTGGAACGACAAGTAGATACTGCATATAGGTAGGTATGGTGGACTCATATAGAACAACTTTGGGTTTATGGAAGTGGATGCATGCTACGGCAACAAAAGTCCTTCCGCGGCAACGCCAGGAATTCTTCTTGCTACTTCTCTTGCTTGCGTCGGTTTTTCCCTTGAAGAGGAAAGGGTGATGCAGCACAGGAGCAGTAAGTATTTCTCTCAGTTTGAGAACCAAGGTATCAATCCCGTAGGAGAATCTCGTCAAGTCCAGAGTACCTGCGCAAACACAAAAGAGCTTGCACCCAACGCTATAAAGGGGTTGTCAATCCCTTCAAGATTGATTGCAAAGTGAGATCTGAAGGCGGAAAGTGCAACAAAGAAAAAGTGTAAGGCTGAAAATATGGTGTGGAGTAGACCCCGGGGCCATAATGTTCACTAGAGGCTTCTCTCAAAGTAGCAAATATCACGGTGGGTGAACAAATTACCGTCGAGCAATTGATAGAACCGCGCAAAGTCATGACGATATCTAAGCCAATGATCATACATATAGGCATCACGTCCGAGACAAGTAGACCGATACTTTCTGCATCTACTACTATTACTCCACACATCAACCGCTATCCAGCATGCATCTAGTGTATTGAGTTCATGACGAACAGAGTAACGCCTTAAGCAAGATGACATGATGTAGAGGGATAAACTCAAACCAATGATGAAAACCCCATCTTTTTACCCTTGATGGCAACAACATGATGCGTGCCTCGCTACCCCTTCTGTCACTGTGTGCGGTCACCGCACGGTATGAACCCAAAACCAAACACTTCTCCCATTGCAAGAATCATAGATCTAGTTGGCCAAACAAAACCCACAACTCGAAGAGAATTACAAGGATATGAAATCATGGATAAGAGATATCAGAAGAAACTCAAATAAGATTCAAAGATAATCTGATCATAAATCCACAATTCATCAAATCTCGACAAACACACCGCAAAAGAAGAGTACATCGGATAGATCTCCACGAAGATCATGGAGAACTTTGTATTGAAGATCCAAGAGAGAGAAGAAGCCATCTAGTTACTAGCTATGGACCCGTAGGTCTATGGTGAACTACTCACGCATCATCGGAGAGGTCATGGTGTTGATGAAGAAGCCCTCTGTATCTGAATCCCCGCTTCCGGCAGGGCAGCAGAATGTGACCCAGATGGGATTTTGCGGAGACAGAAGCTTGCGGCGGCGGAAAAGTACTTTCGATGATCTCCTGATTTTTATGGGATTTTAGGGAATATATAGGCGCAAAACCTAGGGCAAAGGAGGCTCAGGGAGCCCACAAGCGAGGAGGGCGCAGCCCCCTTGGCTGCTCCATGAGGACTTGTGGGGTCCCTCATGGCCCCGTGCCCTGATTCTCCGGCTTCCCGATCTTTTTGTGTTCCGGAAAAAATATTTTTGGCAGTTTCATTCCATTTGGACTCCGTTCAAAATCCTCCTGTGAAAGGGGTGAAAACATGGAAAAAACAGGAGTTGGCACTTGGCACTGAGTTAATAAGTTAGTCACAAAAAATATATAAAAGGCATGCAAAACATCCAAAGTTTGACAAGATAATAGCATGAAACCATCAAAAATTATAGATACGTTGGAGACGTATCAAGCATCCCCAAGCTTAACTCCTATTCGTCCTCGAGTAGGGAAGTGATAAAGACTGAATTTTTGATGTGGAATGCTACCTAGCATAGTTGTCCTTTGCAACTTCTTTCACGTGACGTGAATGTTCAGATCCTTAAGATTCAAAACAATAGTTTGCTATTGACATGAAAACAATAATACTTCAAGGAAACTAGCAAGGTAATCATGAACTTTCAAAAATAACAAGGCCAAGGAAAGTTATCCCTACAAAATCATATAGTCTGGCTATGCTCCATCATCCTCACACAACTAATGTAAATCATGCACAACCCCGGTATTGGCCAAGTAATTGTTTTCACACTCTTACTTTCTCAAACCTTTTATAACTATCACACAATACATGAGCATGAGCCATGGATATAGCACTATAAGTGGAATAGAGTGTGGTGGTGGTTGCGAGAAAAAAGGAGGAGATGGTCACATTGACTCGGCATATCAAAGGGCTATGGAGATGCCATTAATAGATATCAATGTGAATGAGTCGGGATTGCCATACAAGGGATGCACTAGAGCTATAAGTATGTGAAAGCTCAAAAGGAAAACTAGTGGGTGTGCATCCAACTTGCTTGCTCATGAAGACCTAGGGAAATTTTGAGGAAGCCCATCATTGGAATATACAAGCCAAGTTATATAATGAAGATTCCCACTAGCATATGGTAGTGAAAAAGTAAGAAGCTCTAAATCATGAAGAACATGGTGCTATTATGAAGCACAAGTGTGGAAAAAGATAGTAGCATTGTCCCTTCTCTCTTTTTCTCTCCTCTTTTCTTTTCATTTGGCTCTTAGGCCTCTTCTCCTTTTTTTTAATCTTTTTTTGGGCTCTTTGGCCTCCTTTTTTTATTTCCTCACATGGGACAATGCTCTAATAAAGATGATCATCACACTTTTATTTACTCACAGCTCAAAGCTTAGAACGATGATGACTCTATAGGGAAAGGCCTCCGGCGGTGTACCAGGACGTGCAACGATCTTGCTCGGCGTATGACGTTGGAACATCTCGCTAACTATCTTACAATCATGCAATGGAAATTATGAGAGTGACAACACAAGTCATTAGACGGAACGGTGGGAGTTGCATGGCAATATATCTCGGAATGGCTATGAAAATGCCATAGTAGGTAGGTTTGGTGGCTGTTTTGAGGAAGGCATATGGTGGGTTTGTGCACCGGCGAAAGTTGCGCGACACTAGAGAGGCTAGCAATGGTGAAAGGTGAAAGTGCATCTATACCATGGACTCACATTAGTCATGAAGAACTCACATACTTGTTGCGGAAGATTTTATTAGTAACCCAAACAAAGTGCTAAACGCATACTCCTAGGGGAAGGGTTGGTAGGTGTTAACCATCACGCGATCCCGACCTCAGCACAAAGGATGACAATCAATAGATCAATTATGCTCTGACTTCCTAACATAGCGGTTCACCATACGTGCATGCTACGGGAATCACTTACTTCAACACAAGTATTTCTAGATTCACAACACCCTACTAACATAGCTCTTAATATTACCAAATCCACGTCTCAAAACTAATTGAGAGGAATCATGACTTCTCTTTCTACTCAATGCACATGAAGATGGAGGTTTTGTATCCTCTTTTGGGTACCTATCACCTCTGGGACTACTTTCATAGCATAAGACAACTACCAAGTCACGCACCGCCGTGCTCTAAAAGATCTAAGTGAAGCACATAGAGAAAAATTATCTAGCTCAAAAGATATAAGTGAAGCACTATGAGCATTCTAGCAAAATCACGATGAGTGCATGTCTATCTCTCTCAAAAAGGTGTGCAGCAAGGATGATTGTGACACAACAAAAAGAAAAGACTCCTGCGATACAAGACGCTCCAAGCAAAACACATATCATGTGGTGAATAAAAATATAGCTCCAAGTAATGTTACCGATGGATTGAAGACGAAAGAGGGGATGCCTTCCCGGGGCATCCCCAAGCTTAGGATTTTTGGTGTCCTTGAATTTGGCTGGGGATGCCTTGGGCATCCCCAAGCTTGAGCTCTTTCCACTCCTTATCTCTTTGTCCATGAGAACATCACCCAAAACTTGAAAACTTCACACCACAAAACTTAAACAAAAACTTGTGATAACATTAGCACAAGAAAACAAACTACCACCACTTTTGGTACTGTAGCAAACTTTAATTCTATCTATATTTGTGTTGGGCTACTGTATTCTCACTTTTCCATGGCTAGTACCCCCGATACTATCCATAGTTTCATCAAAACAAGCAACCAACTCAACAAAAACAAAATCTCTCAAAAACAGACCAGTCTGTAGCAATCTGTATACTTCGTATACTTCTGGTACCTCAAAAATTCTGCAAAATTATGACTGCCTGGGCAAAAGTCATATAAACCATCAACAAAAAGTATCAACTCAAAAGCTCTTTCTGAATAAAAATGAAAAATCATTTCGTGAGTGAAAAGTTTTTGTCTTTTTCCAGCAGGATTAAACAACCCTCACAAAGACTAGTCATAAAGGTTTTGCTTGGCTCAAACACAAAAATAAACACAAAGAAACAATCACAACAGAATTATGATGGTGTGGACGCAACAAGACAGAAAGAAAAAGATAAATTCATTGGGTTGCCTCCCAACAAGCGCTATTATTTAACGCCCTTAGCTACTTATTGATAAATCAATGATGCTCACACAAAAGAGAAGAAGTGAAGCACAACGAGAGCATCATAAAGCTTGTGAAGATCACATCTAAGTCTAACATACTTCCTATGCATAGGCATTTTATAGGAGAAAAATTGGCAAGACAACCAATAGTTACCAAATGCAAGGAAGAAGAAAGAGACAATAGCAATCTCAACATAACGAGAGGTAATTTGGTAACATGAAAGTTTCTACCACAATATTTTCCTCTCTCATGGCAATTACATGTGGGATCGTAATCAAATTCAACAATGTAGCTATCACAAAGGATAGTCTTTTCATGATCCACATGCGTGCAAAGTTGACGCTCTTCAAAAATAGTGGGATTATCATCAACTAAAGTCATGACTTCTCCAAACCCACTTTCAAAATTATTACAAACATCATAATCATCATGAGGGTTAAACAAATTTTCAAGATCATAAGAAAAATCATCACCCCAATCACGATCATTGCAACAAGTAGTGGACATAGAAAAACTAGCATCCCCAAGCTTAGGGTTTTGCATATTTTTAGCATGATTGTCATTAATAGAATTTGTAATGAAATCATTGCAATCATGCTTTTCATTCAAGGAGCCCTCGTGAATCACTTCATACATTTCTTCATCACGATTTTCAGATTCACGCATCTCAAGCAAAACTTCATAAAGAAAGTCAAGTGCACTCAACTCACTAGCAATTGGTTCCACATAAGTGGATCTCTTAAAGAGATTAGCAAGTGGGTGAGGATCCATATCAATAGATTTTCACCAAGCGAAGATGCAAGCATATTGAAGGCACATAGCACTCAAGCAAAGGAAAGGCAAGCGAGAGAAAAGGACGAATGAAAAAGGCAAACGAAAAAAGGCAAATTGTGAAGTGGGGGAGAGGAAAACGAGAGGCAACTGGCAACATAAGTAAATGCAAGAGATGAGTTTGCGACACCTACTTGGATGAGTTCTTGACTTGATCCTCCCCGGCAATGGCGCCAGAAATTCTTCTGCTACGGCAACAAAAGTCCTTCCCCGACAACGCCAGTAATTCTTCTTGCTACTTCTCTTGCTGGCGTCGGTTTTTCCCTTGAAGAGGAAAGGGTGATGCAGCACAGGAGAAGTAAGTTTTTCCCTCAGTTTGAGAACCAAGGTATCAATCCAGTAGGAGAATCTCGTCAAGTCCAGAGTACCTGCGCAAACACAAAAGAGCTTGCACCCAACGCTATAAAGGGGTTGTCAATCCTTTCAAGATTGATTGCAAAGTGAGATCTGAAGGCGGAAAGTGCAACGAAGAAAAAGTGTAACGCTGAAAATATGGTGTGGAGTAGACCCGGGGGCCATAGTGTTCACTAGAGGCTTCTCTCGAAATAGCAAATATCACGGTGGGTGAACAAACTACTGTCAAGCAATTGATAGAACCGCGCAAAGTCATGACGATATCTAAGGTAATGATCATACATATAGGCATCACGTCCGAGACAAGTAGATCGACACTTTCTGCATCTACTACTATTACTCCACACATCGACTGCTATCCAGCATGCATCTAGTGTATTGAGTCCATGACAAACAGAGTATCGCCTTAAGCAAGATGACATGATGTAGAGGGATAAACTCAAACCAATGATGAAAACCCCATCTTTTTACCCGTGATGGAAACAACACGATGCATGCCTCGCTACCCCTTCTGTCACTGGGTGAGGCTACCGCATGGTATGAACCCAAAACCAAGCACTTCTCCCATTGCAAGAATCATAGATCTAGTTGGCCAAACAAAACCCACAACTCGAAGAGAATTACAAGGATATGAAATCATGCATAAGAGAGATCAGAAGAAACTCAAATAAGATTCAAAGATAATCTGATCATAAATCCACAATTCATCGGATCTCGACAAACACACCGCAAAAGAAGATTACATCAGATAGATCTCCATGAAGATCATGGAGAACTTTGTATGGAAGATCAAAGAGAGAGAAGAAGCCATCTAGTTACTAGCTATGGACCCGTAGGTCTATGGTGAACTACTCACGCATCTTCGGAGAGGTTATGGTGTTGATGAAGAAGCCCTCCGTATCCGAATCCCCCCTCCGGCAGGGCACCAGAATGTGCCCCAGATGGGATCTTGCGGAGAGAGAAGCTTGCGGCGGCGGAAAAGTACTTTCGATGATCTCCTGATTTTTTATGGGATTTTAGGGAATATATAGGCGCAAAACCTAGGGCAAAGGAGGCTCAGGGTGCCCATAAGCCAGGAGGGCGCGACCCCCCTGGCTGCGCCATGAGGGCTTGTGGGGTCCCTAGTGGCCCCCTGCCCTGATTCTCCGACTTCTCGTTCTTTGTCTTTTCCGAAAAAAATATTTTTGGCAGTTTCATTCCGTTTGGACTCTGTTCAAAATCCTCCTCTGAAAGGGGTCAAAAACATGGAAAAAACAGGAACTGACACTTGGCACTGAGTTAATAAGTTAGTCCCAAAAATATATAAAAGGCATGCAAAACATCCAAAGTTTGACAAGATAATAGCATGAAACAATCAAAAATTATAGATACGTTGGAGACATATCAACGCACAAGCAATATTCCCGCTTAGTACAAGTGAAGGCTAGCAAAAGACTGGGAAGCGACAAACTAGAGAGCAACAACAGTCATCAATATGCATTGAAATTAACCAACATTGAGTGCAAGCATGAGTAGGACATAAATCACCATAAACATGAATATCATAGAGGCTACGTTGATTTTGTTTCAACTACATGCGTGAACATGTGCCAAGTCAAGCCACTTGAATCATTCAAAGGAGGATACCATCCTATCATACTACATCATAATCATCCTGAAATTCATGTTGGCATCCAAGACAAACCATTAGAAGCTCCTAGCTAATTAAGCATGTCATCGGAAACTATGATCTCTAAGTTGTCGTTGCAAACATGTTTCTCTCATAACGATGATTTATTAGGAACGATGAGCTAGTCATATTTACAAAAACAAAATAGGCCGAGTTCATACCATCTTTTCCAGGCTCAGTCACTTCATCATATATCGTCACTATTGCCTTTCACTTGCACGACCAAATGATGTGAATCATAATGAGAGTGTTCATGCATTGGACTAAGCTGGAATCTGCAAGCAAACACAGAGGACAAGACAAAGTAATATGAATCTTTGACGGATAAACATATATGCATGTGAGAGCCACTAAACATTTTAACCATGGTCTTTTACCTTGACCCAAAGAAAAAGAAAACTATTTACATGGGAAAGCTCCCAACAAGCAAAAGAAGAACGGAAAATCTTTTTGGGTTTTCTTTTCAAACACCACTAAGCAAGCAGGAAAGCAAACTTATAGCTATTTTTTTTGTTTTTCTCAATCTAAACAAACGCACGAGAAGAAAGCGAGAAAAAGAAATAAACTAGCATGGATGATACAATGGCAAGGTGTGAACACCGACTAACAAAGTGAAAGCATGAGCATGAATATAAAGTCGGTGAGAAACACGTACTCCCCCAAGCTTAGGCTTTTGGCCAAAGTTGGTTTACTCCCATGGCTGGTCCGGGCGATATCCAAAATCATAATGGGGGTTGTACGGGAACGCGGCAGCTACCGCATGAATAGCTGCCTCACGGAGGCGCGTAGCCTTTGCCTCCCTCTCATACTCCTCTGCCTCTCCTCTGGTTATGTAATATATCCGTTTTACCTGAAAGTCAAAGAAGGCAGGAGTAGGAAGGGTAATATGGAAAACACGCTGTCGGTTAAATATTAACCGGTATAGGAGGGATTCATTATCCCTCTGAAGGAACTGATAACGTGTCATAGCGGCGTGATCAAGGAAGCTGTATGGAGCGGGGGATCTCCTTCGCGGATGGGTACTCCAAGAAAAGTTTCTATGCGAGTGGCATAGATCCCACCAAAGACATCCCCTTCATTAGCATTATTATTTAGCCTCCTCGCGATTATAGCTCCCATGTTGAAACTTCTATCACCCGTTACTGTGCTCTTAAGAATAGTAAGGTCAGGTGCGCAGAGGTGACAATGCTCAATCTTGCCGTTAATGCATCTACCTATGAAGAGGGCAAAGTAATGCAAGGCAGGAAAATGAATGCTCCCCATGGTAGCCTGCGTAATATCTCTAGTTTCAATGGTATATGATTCGTATCTTGCAAATTCTATTAAAATCCATGGTATATGATTTTTCATACAGATCAAATAGTATGGATGCGTCACGGCCAACTGAAAATTTGAATCTACGAACAAAAGAGGCAGTGAGTGTAGTATACTGTTCGCATTTGTTGGAGATGAATTCTTCGAGCCCGGCATTGTGAACAAATGTATCAAACTCGTCCTTGAAACCTGCATCAATCATGAATTCATCGGAAGGCCATTCACATGGTTGTACCCGTGCGTTCCTCGGTTGGTAAGGATTGGGCTCCTGAATCGAGAGACGGGGACCCCTTTTGCTTGAGGAACCACCATGATAGTTTCTCTTGAACATCTTCCTTTTCTGAAATTGTTAGTGACTCAAGAGAAAAGTGAACAAGGCTCAACAAAACTCATAGCCACTACTCCTTCAAATGCCTAGAGTCCATATCATGCATCAAAAATACTTGGGACCAACTAAAATTAACATGCAAAGCTCAGGAACAGGGTCACCAAGGCAGCAAAAATATGCAACGAATAAAGCACTAGAGCAAAAACAAATTGGTCCAATGGAGGAGTCACATACCAAGGAACAATTCCCCAAAAACAGTTTGGTGAATGGGGCTTCGCACAAGGAGATCGAAAAACGCAGCAAGAAGAGCAAGAACACGGGTTTGAGCTGTGGAATGATTTTTTCTGGAGGTAGGAGAAGAAGATGGGAGCTGGAATAAGTGGAGGGGGGCCACGTGGGGCCGACAAGCCTGGCAGGCGCAGCTAGGGGGGTGCCCGCACCTTCTCGTCTTGTGGCCCACTAGTGCATCCCCCTAACTAGATCTTTGTCTCAGAATTTTTCAAAAATTCCAGAAAAAATCATACTTGATTTTCAGGGCATTTGAAGAACTTTTATTTTCGGGACACTTTTCTAAGGGACGCAAAAACCAGAAAACAGGAAAAACTAAAGCTAAATTTATCATATTTCTTCTAAACAACAAAAAGTAAAAGTTTGGAACAGAGGGTTGTGACTCCTAGATTCATCCATCTCATGGTCATCAAAAGAAATCTGTCAATGAGGTTGATCAAGTCTCCTTGACAAACTTTTTGGAATCGCATAAAACCGGAAATTTTTCGAATGATCACGAGGTTACCTCAATGGGGATGTGCATATCCCCGACAAGCAAATCATACTTCATCTTGACAGTAGGTATTGGGCATTCAAAGCTCCCAACAAGAATCGATGAAGTTTTTTCAATAGCATTGATGCAATGTACTCGATATTGTTTCTTCGGAAAGTGCACCGTATGCTCATTACCATTAACATGGAAAGTGACATTGCCTTTGTTGCAATCAATAACAGCCCCTACAGTGTTTAAAAAGGGTCTTCCAAGGATTACCGCCTGTCACGCCCAAGATGCGACCCTATCCTCAATTTGGCACGAGGGCCTCGTTAGGGATAGAAGCGCATCTCGTCGTGTCGCAAGAATGGATATCGTCACAAGTACATGTACTGAACATAAGAGATATATATAGAGTTGGCTTACACTCGCCACAAGCTACATCAGAGTCACATCAGTACATTACATAATCATCAAGAGTAAGAGCAGGGTCCGACTACGGACGAAAACAATTGAGAAAAATAAGAACGACGTCCATCCTTGCTATCCCAGGCTGCCGGCCTGGAACCCATCCTAGATCGATGAAGAAGAAGAAGAAGAAGCAACTCCAAACGAGCAATCAACGCGCTCGCGTCAAGTAACCTTTACCTGTACCTGCAACTGGTGTTGTAGTAATCTGTGAGCCACAGGGGACTCAGCAATCTCATTTCCAAAGGTATCAAGACTAGCAAAGCTTAATGGGTGAGGCATGGTTAAGTGGTGAGGTTGCAGCAACGACTAAGCATATATTTGGTGGCTAAACTTACGAGTACAAGAAGTAAGAGGGGGAAGATCTACGCATAACGGACGTGAACTACTGATGATCAAATGAATGATCCTGAACACCTATCTACGTCAGACATAACCCCACCGTGTCCTCGATCGGAGAAAGAACTCACGAAAGAGACAGTCACGGTTACGCACACAGTTGGCATGTTTTAATTAAGTTAACTTCAAGTTATCTAGAACCAGTGTTAAACAAAGTTTCCACGTTGCCACATAACCGCGGGCACGGCTTTCCGAAAGATTTAACCCTACAGGGGTGCTCCAACTAGTCCATCACAAATTACCACAAGCCGCATAGAAATCCTCAACCACGAAGCTCGCGATATCGTCAGATTCCCTAGTGCAAAACCTCAACTCCGAGATTACCCAAAGCATCACCGGAATCCCGATGCACAAGATATCTCGTCAAAGGTAAAACTAATCCAGCAAGGCCGCCCGACGTGTCGACGTACCCGATAGGAGTCGCGTATCACGTTCTCAGGACACGACGGATGGAACTAGCTACAAGTGCCAAACCTCAAGTTTCCTCGCGGTGGCCCCACAGGCAGACCGTTTGGGACCAACACCATCAGCACTGGCCCCCCTGTTTATGTAAAATTACTCCTGAGGTAGCGCTAAATCCCTATGCATTTCAAATTAACAGAATTATTATGTTGGGCAAATGTAAAACCAATGTTGGGCCTTGCCAGACCAGCTTTAATCTAAAACGAATTATCAAGGGGGTCCCCATAACAACCCCGATCGTGTTAGGAGCGCTCGTTTATGGAAGATAACACCAGTAGCCAAAACTTAGGGGGCAAAGGTGGAACAAAACACCAGGCTAGAAAGGCCGAGCCTTCCACCTTTTACCAAGTATATAGGTGCATTAAATTAAATGGCATTAATAGGGTGATATAACAAGGAACCCATGTTTTCACATGGAAGCAACTGCACCTGCAACTAGCAACACTAACAACATGGTTAAGCAAGCGGTAACATAGCCAATCAGTGGTTTGCTAGGTCGAACAGGTTGAAGGTTATCATGACATTGTTGAGAGGCTGGTATTTAACATGTGGTAGGCAACGAGACATAATCGATAGAAGCGGTAAAACTAGCATGGCAATGATAGTAATGGTATCTGGGGAAATGATCATCTTGCCTGAGATCCCGCTTGGAAGAAGAATGCCTCCGTGAAGCAGACGAACCGATGTAGTCGAACGGGTCCTCACAATCCGGCACGTTGCGAAACTCTATCGAGACGAAGCAAACCGGAAACACAAATCAACACACGGAATTCACCACACGATGCACAACACAAATGATGCATGAGCAGCTGAAAACATGCAAGTCACGGCATTGCAATTCACACAATCAAACACTACACATTAAGTGAAGTTCAATATGCAACGAGTTGCATATTGACGAAACTCCACGTATATTTATTTAGTTCTATCCCGATTATTTACACGGCAATGTTAATGTTGTCAAACATGCAAGAGGTGAAGCGGGGATTAAACTACCTATCTAGACATTTTAAATGAGGTCGGAAATGACATATAGCACCTCCGAGACGACCTCACATGTTAATTTACAATTCTGTCCAGATCTGATCTAACACATTTAATTGGTTTCTAAACAGCAAAACAAATAGGTTCACGTGATTCTACGCGTCATTTCGAGCAATCTACACATAAAGAACATCTCCAACGGAGCTACGGTTCAAAAGATACAAGCATCGCAAGATATGATGGCATGAATGCAATATGTGTGCAACGACGGTCACGAGCACTTCAACACATGCAACCAACAAGAGCAAATGAAACTACACGAGATTCTAAGCAAGTTCCATGGGATTTTTCTACCCCGGAAACATATAAAATATGTGGGGTTGCAACACAAAATAAAGCCACACATAAATGCGGGAAAGTAACCTATATACGGGAAAATAAACTAGTGGCAATCCCTACACGCAAAAATACAAATGACCGCTCTAAAATACTTGGAAAAAAGGTTCCTAAAACATGGGCATTTCTAATACGGCATTCGAGCTATTCGGGCACGCACGGAAAATAACTACGACAATAAACCTATCGAGACAGCACCCTAAACTAGACATATGACGCGTCAAACAACGTCAAATAAATATACAAGTTGTGAAATCGTGTTCTACTCGCGAAGCTACCCCAAAACCATATAAAATACGCCTTGTTCCGACTTACGGTTAAAAAGATACGAACGTTTTTAAAAACGTCTACTTTCTGGAATTTAATTATATCGCAAAAATAGGAAAAAGGCTAACGGGCCGAATCTACACATAAGCCAATGGGCAACACGCTAAATATCGCGCTAAATATCGCCTGGGCGAGGGATAGGCGCTGGAGCTCACCTTGGGGGGAGCCTCTTGGGCCGGTTGGGGGGCCGCGGCCGACTGGGCCGGCTGGGGGAATCGCCCTGGACTGGGCCTGCTCGAGGTGGGCCTCGCGAGGCACGTGGGAGGCCGGCCCACGCGGCTACGGGAGGGCGAGGCGCACGGCCTCGTCGTCCTCCTCTGGCCGTGCCGCACGAGGGCATGGCGGCGCCGACCTGCGCGGAGGCGCGAGCGCCACGGCGAGGCTCAAGTCTGGCGGATCCGGCAGGCTAGGTCTGCGGCAAGCCCTCTGGCTGCTCGATCCAGGAGCTCGCCATGGAGCTCGGGCGGCTCCTGGTCGACCCTGTGAAGAGAGGAGCAGAGAGGTTAGGGGGAGAGAGGAGGAAGAAAAGAGGAGAAGGGCCGCGCTGCCCGGACCTGCAAGGGCGGCGCTCTGGCGGCTCGCCGGCGGCGAGAGGAGCAGGCGGCGACGAAGGCTGCTGGAGGCGCGGGGCACCTCGGGCGCTGAAGGCGGCTCGTGCTCAGCGACGGGAGGCAGGGAGGAGCGGCGGCGCTCGGGCCCAGATGGGTTTCGTGCGGGCCTGACCCGGGCTCGGGCGGGCCCTGCGGCCGGTGGGAGGGAGAGAGCGCTGGGGGAGAGAGAGCTAGGGTTAGGTTGGCAGCGCGGAAATCGAGGTGGAGGGGGTTGCTGTCTAGAATTATCCGGGGGGCTATTTATAGACAAATGGGGGGGGGGCTAGGTGTAGCGAAATTCCGCCCCGGTTTCAACCGCGCGGTCGGATTCGACTAATTCCGAATGCGGGACGGACTAAATGGCCGTGTAGAGTAATTATCCGGACACGAGAGGGAAAACGGGCGGCGCGACAACGATTTTTAAAACACGATAACCGTCTGACGGTAGACCGAATACGGTGCCGCTACGGTCGACCGTTCGGGTACCAGACGGACTCCGATCGCGACGAAATTCGACAGGCGGCCTAGCTATAACTACTTACGACCGCATGCCAAGTTTCACCCCGATCAGGGAAACTTTTACGCACACTTTAAAAACAAGATTCGAACGATGCCGCGGGCGCGTGCGGGTGCGGTCGGGCTGAGAACAAACAACGACGATAATCGGCCCCTAACAACGGATGCAAGTTTTGAAAACTGGCGGCAACGGAGATGCCGATGCAATGCTGATGATGCGCATGATGCGATGATGATGCGACAAAAGAAAAATCGACACACGACGAAAACGGAAAGAAGGGGGAATCTTTTGGAACTTCGGCATCGGGCTGTCACACCGCCATGGCATCATCCTCGGGAATATCCAGAATAACAAAGTCCGTTAAGATAGTAACGTTAGCAACCACAACAGGCACATCCTCGCAAATGCCGATAGGGAAAGCAGTTGATTTGTCGGCCAGTTGCAAGGAGATTTTAGTGGGTGTCAACTTATCCAATTCAAGTCTACAATAAAGAGAGAGAGGCATAACACTAACACCAGCTCCAAGATCGCATAAAGCGGTTCTAACATAATTGCCTTTAATGGAGCAAGGTATAGTGGGCCTTCCGGGATCACCTAGTTACTTAGGAGTTCCACCCTTGAAGGTGTAGTTGGCAAGCATGGTAGATGTCGTGGGTATAAGTCTGACAGTAGAAGTACGAGGTACGAAAGTATATGGGCAGAGCCTTAGCTACGGCGAGGATGTATGAGTTCAGGCCCCTCTACGGTGGAGGTAAAAGCCCTACGTCTCAGTGCTCTTGGGAGCTTTGTGTCGAGTGTATTAAGGGATTACAGCAAGTGCCAACCCGTGTACCAGTGGTGAAGGGCGGCTTATATAGAGTGCGCTGCCCTTCACAATGGTCTCGTGGACAGGGGTGGAGTAGTGGTGAGTAAATGTTGGCGTTACTGGTAACGTAAGCCTTAAATGGTAGTTATGGTGTATGAAAACGTACGACCGTTGCCCTCCTGGTAGGTTACGATGTACAGAGTGCATTCCAGTCGACACGTTAGATATGCTCCGAGTGGACCGTCGCCGAATGCATGATGGGGGCGTCCTTAGTTGAGTCGGAACTGTCTAAGGGCCTTGTCCCCTATAAAGCGTAGTCCTTGGGTAGGACCTATAGGGCAGACCTATGACCCTTCCCTAGGACTATAACCCCATCATTAGTCCCCGAATGGATCGGGCTCGAACGATGAAGTGATGTCCGGAGTTTGGAGCCGACTGGTATTGAGGTGATCTTAGAGTTGTCTGCCTCGATCCATTTTATGTTTGCGGCTAGTGATCCGAATGAATATGCAAGCGAAACGAACTGCGAGGGGCCGATTGCTTCTGTGGAATCTTTCGACGAGACCGGTCATACTGACAACGCCGGATTTTCCGGGATTCTCAAATTTTGGTTGCCGCGCGCTCAGCGGGGATGACGTCATCGCCATTGAGTAGATTTCGCCTCCTCGATTACCGCGCCGCGATCTTCTCCACTAATCTTGCAGCAGTCGGTTGGGAGGATAAGATCTTGGGCCCACCTGTAGGTGACTTAGTCGGAGGCCTTTTAAAGCCTTCCTGGCGGACCTTCCTGTTGCGTTGCTCGTCTTCCTCCCATTAATCTCGCCTCCCCGCAACTCCCTGAACACCTCTAGCCACCTCCTTCCCCTCCTCCTCTGCGGATCCGTCGCCCTCGCCATGACGAAGGGGCAGACCAGCCAGCTTGAGGCGAAGAAGTAGAAGAAGGGGGCGGCCTCCACTCAACGATGGAAGCGGGCGTTGCCGGCGGGCTGGATCCAGGGGGACTTCCTCCCCTCCACGGTGAGGGAGACCGACGTGCTGGAGCTGGTGGAGCACGGCTTGGTCGTCGATAAGTCTTGGAGGCTGCCGGAAGGCGAGATGGAGCCGCCGCCGAGGGAGGGGGAGCGCTTCCTGCTGCGCAGCCACGTGGCCAGAGGTTTCTCCCTGCCTCCCCATCCTTTCTTCTGAGGTATTATGAACTACTTCGGGGTGCAGCACCATCACTTCCCGCCGAATGCGATAGCTCATGTTTTCGCATTCATCACCCTCTGCGAGTGTTTCATAGGATGTCCTCCCCACTGGGGGCTCTTCAAATATGTTTTCTCTGCTAGATCTCAAACGGTTAAGAAACTTAGCCATTCTGATGATGAGACACACATCCTCCAGCTCTGCGGGGGTTTAGGATTTCAGAAGAAAATGAAAAGTAGCTATCCCTCTGTTCAGCTATCCGAGTCGGTTAGGAACTGGCAATCGTCCTGGTTCTATTGCCAGGACATTGCCTGCCCGAATGCTCCGAGTGGATTACCACCCTTTAGTTTAGACCGTCCGGGCCCTCCCATGAAGCTAGCGCTCTCTAAGGGACAAAAAGCCCAGATCCAGCCTTTGATCGACGTGCTGGTAACCGTCGTCCGGAACGGAGTCACCGGCATGGACCTATTGGAGACTTTTCTGGGTCGACGCATCCAGCCGCTCCAGGCCCGAGACCACGCAATGTGGCATTACACGGGGCCTTCGGATACCACTCGGTCCCATCCCGAAGACGTGAGCAAGGAGACCGTGGGTGCGTGGGTCCGCAACATCACGGGCACATGTGATAACCCCGTGGGAGCTCGGCGGGTGAAGGCCTTCCGCGCCCAAAATCCTCCTCCGAATGAGGTGAGTACATGTTGTCGAGTGCTTTTAACCTTCTCAGTTTTATTGCTTTTCTTGTCTCGCCGACTGACGTTGCCGACTGTGTTTTGTGCAGGAGTGGACGAACTGGCATTCTGCAGTCTCAGGTGGGGATTCGGTTGAGGAAGAAGAAGGCAGCATGGAGGGTAGCGTGGGTAGTGCCGTGTACGTCTCTGACAGTAGGGAGACGGAGGAGGAAACAGAAGAAGAGGAGGAGGAGAGTGAAGAGCAGAGCTCGTCACTCTCACCACCAGAACGCCGAACCAAGCACCGTCATGACCCCGCTGTTCCGCCGGCTCCTCCCGTTGGCCCGAGTGCTCGGAGTGTGAAGAGAACCAGGGGTTCTTCTGTCGAGCCCGTGGATCAGCCGTCCAAGGTGGCTAAACCCAGCTGGTCTAAACCTCAGAAAGCTTTGCCCCGGATGAGCATCGCTGTTCCGGTCGCCTCAGAGTAAGTATCTTTGCTCTTCCATCTTCCTTCAATATCCGATTAGACTTTTCTTTTTGGGAATTCATGTTTACCCGTCGAATGGATTTCACTCAAGAGAGCTGCTACCTCCGCCACCTCTCTGCCGCGTCAGGGTGATGATCACATGGACACTGATGACGTCGCCACGTCCCAGCAAGGTACGTTGTCACGACTCCGAGAGCTGTATTACCGTTTCACGAGTGCTGTCTTTGATCTTGATCTTTTTCTGTATTTTTATTTTGTTCAGTCGGGCTTCCTTCGGAGGTGATCCATCTGGACGACGACGACAAAAGGGGGTCGGAACCAGCTTTGGCGCTTGTCCCTGGGGTTATCCAACCTACTGCCAGCCCCGCCATGAGCGTGCCGCCGACTGAGATGGTGGCCTTCACGGCGGAATCGACTGGAGTAGAGCTCGGGATGCCCAGGGAGCTCGGGATGCCTAGGGCCCCTTCTGCCACGCCAGGTCCGTCGACTCTTCGCTATGATGCCCAACGCCTCCCGGAAGGTCAAGTAGGAGCCGCCAAGGACGCCATGGTACAAGTGGAGCTGATGGTGGGCGAAGCCAAGGGAGCATATGACTCCATTGCGTCCCTGTACAAGAAGAGCTTGGAGCTTCGGGATGATATCCGAGTAAGTGCGCTAGTAAGTGCTTACATTCCTCATGGTGCCCACTGGGGGTTTTGGCGAGATACTCGGATACAGTAGGTTAATTTTCCAGTGGGTTCACTCTGAGTGAACCCAGTGGGTGTAGTCCCCGAGACTTCTGCCGAGTGTTTGCACCGGCAGTCGTCTTTATATGTATTTTCCATAATCTCTACAGATCAGAGCTGATCTGCCCGAATGGTACCAGTGGGGGCACGCCGAGTGCACCCACTAGGTGTAGTCCCCGAGAGTAGTGTTACTCGGGTCGAGTAATAGTAGTCTCATAGTGTTGTTGGTTTGCTATGGAGCTCAATGGGACTGACCTGTTAGAGCTTCATACCAGTGGGGTCACTCTCAGTGAACCCACTGGGTGTAGTCCCCGAGACCGCTGTCGATTGCTTGCATCGGCACGGGTCTGAAGAATCTTGAGTTTTGGTTGTTTTGTCATATCTGTCGAGACTTTTTCCTTGTTGAATCTGGCTGATCCTCCCTTTGTGTCTCTTTGACACAAGACTTGTGAAGTGGGATCGGCCTATACTGCTCTGATGGCTGAGAAGACTCAACTTGCTGCCGACTTGGAGGTAGCTGCGAATGATATGTTGGGCATGAAGAAGGCTCTCGCTGAACGAGAAATATCTTTGGAGAAATCTCGGGAGACTAACAAGGCACTGTTAGTCGAGTTAGAAAATATGAAGAAGGAGAGATTTGAATGGGTGGGCCAGCTGAAGTCAATGAACGCTTGGTGCAAAGCGCAGGAGAAATACGTCGGCGACTGGGCGAAGAAGATGGTCGCACTGCTTGGTGGTAAGTTGCTTGCCGAGTGCTCTTTGACTTTGGAGTTCACTCCGCGCTTATTTTCTCGCTGTCTTTTCTTTGCATATTTGTGTCGGGACGTTGAAGACGAGACCGCCGAAATTGAACCGGTGCTTGGGCAACCGAATGTTCCACTCGGTGATGAAGCTAACCGGGACATCTTCCGACTGAATTCCCACCTTAATAAGGTGGGTCCTTTTGTTGGTCGCCTGAGAGAAGTTGTCGGCCAAATTGACAAAGAGCTGTGGCCTAAAGATGACTCCCGGAATGAGATAGAGGGGTTGATGACTCGACTGGAGGATGCTCCAAACAGAGTGCAGGCATGGAAGACGTTTGCCGCTCGGTGTGGCGCAGACGTGGCGCTGTCTGTGGTCCGAGTGCATTGTAAGGAAGCCTGTGAAGACAAGTTGAAGACGTTGCAGGTCGCCAACACCAAGAAGCTTCAATTTGAAGACTTCATGGAGACCTTCCTCGACACGGCCACTCGGATTGCAGATGGAATCGACCTTGACACCTTCGTGGAGCCTGCCAGCCCCGGCGATGCTTGATTGACTTTATGCTGAACGCGCATTTACCTCGGTATGCCGAGTGGAGTTTGTATTAAACTTTGGCCACTGCTGTTGGCCGGTACGTTCATGGCTAAGTGTGGATAAACTTGATTCACACCGAGCCGACTGATCGTTGAACTCAATTTGAATTCGAACCGGATCTTTTGCTCTTATTTCGCTGAGTTTTTTTGGACACGATTTTGGATCGTGGTTTTTGGTTAGGCGACTCAGCTAGGCCTCCGAGTGTAACTTGTGTGCCCACTCGGAGGAAGCTCTTTACTTAGGCAACTCTGGTTCGCAGCTAAGTCCTCGAGTGTGACTTGAAATGCACACTCGGAGCAAGTTGTTTTCTTAGGCGACGTTGGGTCGCAGCTAAGTCCCCGAGTGTGACTTTAAATGCACACTCGGAGCAAGTTGTTTACTTAGGCGACTCTGGGTCGCAGCAAAGTCCCCGAGTGTGACTTTTGGTGCACACTCGGAGCAAGTTGTTTACTTAGGCGACTCTGGGTCGCAGCTAAGTCCCCGAGTGTGACTTTTGGTGCACACTCGGAGCAAGTTGTTTACTTAGGCGACTCTTGGTCGCAGCTAACCTGAGTGTGACTTTTGGTGCACACTCGGAGCAAGTTGTTTACTTAGGCGACTCTGGGTCGCAGCTAAGTCCCCGAGTGTGACTTTTGGTGCACACTCGGAGCAAGTTGTTTACTTAGGCGACTCTGGGTCGCAGCTAAGTCCCCCAGTGTGACTTTTGGTGCACACTCGGAGCGAGTTGTTTACTTAGGCGACTTTGGATCGTAGCTAAGTCCCCGAGTGTGACTTTTGGTGCACACTCGGATTTAGTTTTTTAGACCGGAGTTTGCAAACGCGGAAGAATTTTGAATCGGCAAGAAATTAATCCGCTTTGTATTACTTCGATGACATTTGTTCTTTACATTGTCTCTGTCGGCGGTTATGTGTAGAAGCGCTTTAGTAGATCTCCATTCCATGCTCGCGGCTCGTCCGTCTCCCTGTCGAGGTTGTAGAGTCGATACGCTCCGTTGTTCAGCACCTTAGAAATGATGAACGGTCCTTCCCAGGCGGGAGCTAACTTGTGTGGTCTCTGTTGATCCACTCGGAGCACCAGGTCGCCTGCTTGGAACGTGCGGCTCCTGACGTGCCGCGCATTAAATCGCCGCAGATCTTGCTGATAAATTGTTGAACGGATCAATGCGATCTCGCGCTCCTCTTCTAAAAGGTCTACTCCGTCTTGCGTGGCTTGCTCTGCTTCGGCTTCGGAGAAGAGTTCGACTCGTGGAGAGTTGTGAAGCAAGTCCCTCGGAAGGACTGCCTCTTCTTCATAAACGAGGAAAAAGGGGATCGTCATGTCGATCTATTCGGAGTTGTTCGGAGGCTCCACAGCACCGAAGGCAGCTCGGTGATCCATGCGCCAACGGCATGTCCAACTTCCCGCAGGAGTCGAGGCTTCAACCCTTGAAGAATGAGTCCATTCGCCCGCTCTGCTTGTCCATTTGTTTGGGGGTGCGCAACGGATGCAAAATCCACTCGGATACCTTGGCCTGCACAAAAACCTTTGAACTCGTCCGAGTCAAAGTTTGTGTCATTGTCGGTGATTATGCTGTGTGGAACCCCGTATCTGGCGATGATGTCTCTGATAAATTTGATGGCCGTAAGGGCATATAGCTTCTTGATTGGCTTGGCTTCAATCCACTTGGTAAACTTGTCGACTGCTACAAGCAGATGGGTGAATCCTCCTTGGCATGTTCTGAATGGTCCGACTGTATCTAATCCCCACACGGCGAATGGCCAACAAAGGGGAATTGTCTTCAACGCGGACGTTGGCTTGTGGGACTTGTTTGAATAGAACTGACAACCTTCGCAATGGTCGACTATATCTTTTGCCATTTCATTCGCCTGCAACCAGAAGAAACCAACTCTGAATGCTTTGGCGACGATTGCCCTTGAGGAGGCATGATGGTCGCAGGTTCCCGAGTGAATTTCTTCCAAAATTAACCGACCCTCCTCAGGAGAGATACACCGCTGAAGGACCCCTGAAACACTTTCTCTGTATAACTGGTCATCAACGACGGTGAAGGACTTCGACCTGCGAACGATCTGCCTAGCTTGGACCTCGTCTTCCGGTAACTCTTGTCTCACGATGTACGCAATGAATGGCACAATCCATTCTGGAATGACAGCTAGAATCTCCATGACCAGGTCAACCACAGCGGGAACCTCGACTTCAGTCTGATCTGTTGAGCTCTTCGGTTGCACAGGTTCCTCTGTAAAAGAATCTTCTTTTACCGAGGGGAGGTGTAGGTGCTCGAGGCAGACATCACTCTGGACAGGTCTTCGTGTGGATCCAAGTTTTGCCAATTCATCTGCTGCTTGGTTTTTCAGTCGGGGAACATGGTGAAGTTCCAGACCTTCGAACTTCTTGTCGAGCTTTCTTATTGCGTTGCAGTATGCAGTCATGGTGGGGTTCCTTACATCCCACTCCTTCATTACTTGATTAACCACTAGATCTGAGTCGCGATAGACCATCAGGCGACGGACGCCGAGTGTGATGGCCATGCGCAACCCATAAAGGAGAGCTTCGTACTCTACTTCGTTGTTGGAAGAATCAAAATGGATCTGCAACACATACTTGAGTTTATCAGCTTTCGGGGATATGAGCACTACGCCGGCGCCGGAGCCATTCAACATCTTGGACCCATTGAAGAACATGGTCCAATGAGCCGAGTCGGTTGCTGTTGTTCTTCCCATTCTGCTATGAAGTCAGCAAGAGCTTGAGACTTTATAGCTTTCTTGGCTTCGAACTTGATGTCGCAGTATAGCATCTCCATTGCCCACTTTGCCACTCGGCCTGATGCGTCCCGATTGTGGAGAATTTCTGACAACGGAGCATCAGATATGACAGATACCGAGTGGTCTTGGAAATAATGAGCCACCTTCTTTGAAGTCATGTAGATCCCATAAATAAGCTTCTGATAATGGGGATACCTCTACTTGGAAGGAGTGAGGACTTCAGAAACATAATATACTGGCCGCTGAACCTTGTATGCTTTGCCTTCTTCTTCGCGTTCGACTGTCAGAACGGTGTTGACGACTTGATTTGTAGTCGCGATGTACAGAAGAAGGGGTTCTTTACTGAGCGGGGCAGTAAGAACCGGCTAGGTGGAAAGCAGGGCTTTGAGGTCGTCGAATGCGGTTTGGGCTTCGTCTGTCCACTCGAAGGTATCCGACTTCTTCATGAGTCGGTACAGAGTTAACGCCTTCTCGCCGAGTCGAGCGATAAACCTGCTCAAAGCCACTAGGCAACCTGTGAGCTTTTGTACATCATATACTCTTACCGGCCGCTCCATTCGAACAATGGTCCTGATCTTTTCAGGGTTGACATCGATCCCTCGTTCGGAAACGAAGAGACCGAGTAACTCCCCGCTGGGAACGCTGAATGAACACTTGGCTGGGTTGAGCTTGATATCATACGTACGTATGTTGGGGAATGTTTCTGCCAAGTCAGTCAGCAGGTCGGAACCTTTGCATGACTTGACTACGATATCGTCCATATATGCCTCCACATTTTGACCAATCTGGTCTAGGAGGCATTTTTGGATCATTCGCATAAAAGTTGCTCCTGCATTTTTCAAACCGAATGGCATAGTGATGTAACAGAAGCACCCGAATGGGGTGATGAAAGATGTTTTTAATTCATCTGGACCATACAGACGGATCTGATGATAGCCCGAATAGGCATCAAGGAAGGATAAGCGCTCGCAACTCGTAGTCGAATCAATGATTTGATCAATGCGGGGGAGCGGGAAGTGGTCTTTCGGACATACCTTATTAAGGTGCTTGAAATCGATGCACATACGGAGAGACTTGTCCTTCTTGGGCACCATGACAACATTAGCGAGCCACTCGGAGCGGTGTACCTCGCGAATGAAGTTGGCTGCCAGAAGTTTAGCTACCTCCTCTCCGATTGCTTTTCTCTTGTGCGCGGCAGACCAACGTAGGCGTTCTCGGACGGGCCGAGCGGCAGGATCCACATGCAGTCGGTGCTCAGCCAACTCCCTGGGTACACCTGGCATGTCAACAGGCTTCCATGCAAAAATGTCCCAGTTCTCACGGAGGAATTGGATGAGCTCGGCTTCCTATTTTGGATCAAGGGTGGTGGAGATGTTTGTTGGGACGACGGTGGCATCCGTCGGGTGGATGCTTACTTTCTTCGTGTCTCCCGCCGACTGGAATGCGGACTCAGAAGCTGGCTTCTTTGAACGCATCAGGTCGGCGGGGTCGGCAATCTTCTTGTACTCATCCAACTCGAGTACATCCATCTGATGGTCTGCAATTCTCGTCCCCTGCTGCAGACACTCCTCGGCCCGCTGCCGATTGCATGTGACAGTAATCACGCCTTTGGGACCAGGCATCTTCAGCTTCAAATATGCGTAACATGGACGGGCCATGAAACGTACGTATGCCGGACGGCCCAGAATGGCATGGTATGCACTCTCGAAGTCTACCACCTCGAATGTTAACTTCTCTTTGCGGAAGTTCTTGTCAGAGCCGACTTTTGCCATGTTTACCTCCCTGTTGACCAGTTTCAGTCGACTTTTGCTTTCTACATCAGCAAAAATCATTAACGTTGCATGGACTTGAGGGAACGGATCCCCCTTGTCCTCATCATCTTGCTCGGTGTCTTTCTCACTCGGTTGTCCTTCACCGAATCCTTGGATCAGGAGGCGACACTGCCGAGTGGTATGTTTCGGCAATATGACATTGCCTTCTTCATCTGTCTTCGTGTGGATTGGACACGGTTGATCTAGGATGGAATTTCCTGACTGTTTCTTCTTGGGGGTGTACTATGGTTTCCCCTTGCCTTTGGACTTAGCGTTTGTAACGACTGCCGCCTCTGCTTGCGGAGTGGATTGGGCTTTCTGTTTCTGCTTCCGACTGCTGCTCCCATCTCCGTCGACGACTGACTTATGCTTGCCGCTACGTATGCGGTCCTCCTCTTCGCCATTTGCATAGCGCGCGGCTATCTCCATCATCTTGCTCATGGAGATGTCGCCTGTCCGACCAAACTTCAGGTATAGATCTCTGTATCGAACGCCTGCCTTGAAGGCGCGGACTGCTTGGTGTTGTGTAACATTCTCCACCGTGTGGTAGAGGGTTGTCCAGCGCTGGATGAAATCGCGCAAGGGCTCGTTTTGCTTCTGGACACAGTGCTGAAGCTCTGTGAAACCAGCAGGGCGTTTGCACGTACCCTCGAAGGTCCTGATGAAGACTCGGGACATATCTGCCCAACTGTAAATGCTTGATGGAGCTAACTGGTTTAGCCAAGCTCGAGCCGAACCGTCGAGCATCAGTGGGAGATGTTTCATGGCGACATAGTCATCTCCGCACCGATCTGGACCGCCACTCTGTAGTCGTCTAACAAGGTTTCTGGTTTGGACTCTCCTGTGAATTTGCTGATTCCCGTCGCCAATCGGAAGTTGGGAGGGATGTCAGCCGAGCGAATGGCCCGACTGAAACACTCGGGACCAGAAACAACGGTCCTGTTTCCACTCGGATGATCTCTATCGTGACCATCACGGTGGGCTCGGCTTCTATCAACCTTCCTCTAAGTGATATACCCTCTTGCATCAGGCCTTTGATCATGCGCATCACCGCCCGAACGATGACCATCGTAATGCCGGGGTCCATAAGGCCCACTCCGCGGAGGAGTACGCGAATGGCAACGATCTTTGGGATGAGACCGAATGGAAAGCGGATTCTGACTCTGGTCCCTCGAACGATCGTTCCAGAGGCTGCCCCTCTGCGACGCTGGTGAGAGCCGGGACTGAAAACCGACCGATCTGTGTTCGCTTGAACGGAACTGTTGTGGATCTTGTTGTGCGACTGGGAGGCCGCTGAGTTTTGCTGCTGCGCCGTATGTAACAAGGCACGGATCTGCTCGATTCCTCTACCAGCCTCCGAATCAGTCGGCTGGAGAGAATCAGCGATCCAGGTGCCTACAGCCAAGTTGAGGATGGGTGTGCGGAACACCTCGACGTTGCTCTGGCGAGCGCGTCGACTGGAAGAACGAGGGTGCTCACGACGAGCGCCGGATGATTCTCCGATATCACGCTCGTTTCGACCAGCCCCGGAGGGACTTTCGTGGGAATCGGCCATGAGTACTTCGGCTGCAGGCCCGTGGCCCTGATACTCGGAAGGTAGTTCAGTCGGAACTGACTCCAAGCACTGGGATGACCGCGGGACCACAACCGATTCGAGCACCGCCACTTGAGAGGACATGTATTGTCGCGCTAGGGCGTGTCGCACTCAACGCTGGAGCCGCGAACGACCGGATGGCTTGTTGTGGCGCGTGACGGGGGCGAAGATCGACACCGGGGTCGATGGTTGGAGAAGAAGAACGCCGCAGGAACTGGCACGGAAGTGCGTCGCCCCGCGACTCGGAAGCATCTCGATGTCGAGGGGCGCATCCTGAAGCCATGCCGAATCATCGACGATGAAGGAGAGTGCACCGTAGGGGATCTCATGACCCATGCACAGATCTTCGCCGGATGACATGATGAGAAGATGAAATCGCAAACTCGCCGGAAGTCGTTTAGACGCCTGCCCCACGGTGGGCGCCAACTGTCGTGGGTATAAGTCTGATAGTAGAAGTACGGGGTACGAAAGTATATGGGCAGAGCCTTAGCTACGGCGAGGATGTATGAGTTCAGGCCCCTCTACAGTGGAGGTAAAATCCCTACGTCTCAGTGCTCTTGGGAGCTTTGTGTCGAGTGTATTAAGGGATTACAGCAAGTGCCAACCCCTGTACCAGTGGTGAAGGGCGGCTTATATAGAGTGCGCTGCCCTTCACAATGGTCCGGTGGACAGGGGTGGAGTAGTGGCGAGTAAATGTTGGCGTTACTGGTAACGTAAGCCTTAAATGCTAGTTATGGTGTATGAAAACGTACGACCGTTGCCCTCGTGGGAGGTTACGATGTACAGAGAGGATTCCAGTCGGCACGTTAGATATGCTCCGAGTGGACCATCGCTAACTGGATGATGGGGGCGTCCTTAGTTCAGTCGAAACTGTCTAAGGGCCTTGTCCCCTATGAAGGGTAGTCCTTGGGTAGGACCTATAGGGCAGACCTATGACCCTACCCTGGGACTATAACTCCATCAGTGGAAATCTCAACCTTAGGTATCTTCCTTTTATTGGTCACAATATCTTTCATGTACTTAGGATTAGGAGACATTTTGAGCATATCTGTCAAACGCATTTGCAGAAAGACAGGTCTAATCATTTCAACAAAGCGCTCAAAATTCTCATCATTCTTTTTCTTGGATGGTTTGGGAGGAAAGGGCATGGGTTTCTGAACCCATGGTTCTCTTTCATTACCATGCTTCCTAGCAATGAAGTCGTTCTTATCGTATCTCTTGTTCTTAGGTTGTGGGTTATCCAGATCAACACTAGGTTCAATCTCCACATCCATATCATTACTAGGTTGAGCATCATCATGAACACCACTATCGGTATTATCACTAGGCTCATGTTCATCACCAGATTGTGATTTGTCATCAGAAACAGAGATATCGTTTGGATTCTCAGGTGTAACAGCAACAGGTTTGCTAGAATGCAAGTTCTTATCATCTTTATTTTTCTTCCTATCACTAGGATGACTAGATGCATCAGTGCTAACTCCTTGAGAATCTTTTTCAATTCTCTTAGGATGGCCCTCAGGATACAAAGGTTCTTGAGTCATTCTACCACCTCTAGTGACGACTCTAACGGAATTGTCATTCAACTCATTGAGCAAGTCATTTTGAGCCTTAAGTACTTGTTCTACTTGAGTAGTGACCATATAGGCATGTTTACTCAAAAGCTTAAGATCATTGCCATTTCTATCCACACAAGCACTTAAATGACTAAGCATACGAGCATTCTGTTCCAATTGTCTGCTAACATAATCATTGAAACTTTGTTGTTTGGCAACAAAGTTATCAAATTCACATAGGCATAAGCTTGCAGGTTTATCAAAAGGAATATCACTCTCATTGAATCTACGAAGATAATTTACCTCTACTACCTGTGTTGGGTTATCAAGACCATGTATTTCTTCGATAGGTGGTAGATTCTTGACATCTTCAGATTTAATGCCTTTCTCTTGCATAGATTTCTTAGCTCCTTGCGTATCTGCAGGACTGAGGAATAGAATACCTCTTTTCTTCGGAGTTGGCTTTGGAGGTGGTTCGGGAATAGTCCAAGCATTATCATTACTCAAGATATTATTCAATAGAATCTCAGCTTGTTTCATAGTTCGTTCCCTGAAAACACAACCAGCACAACTATCTAGGAAGTCCCTAGAAGCATCGGTTAGTCCCTTATAAAAGATATCAAGTATTTCATTCTTCTCAAGAGGGTGATCAGGCAAAGCATTCAGTAACTGGCAAGCCTCCCCCAAGCTTGTGGGAGACTCTCTTCTTCAAATTGCACAAAATTATATATATCCTGCAAGGCAGCTTGTTTCTTATGGGCAGGAAAATATTTCTCAGAGAAGTAGTAGATCATATCCTGGGGACTACGCACACAACCAGGAGCAAGAGAATTAAACCAAGTCTTAGCGTCATCCTTTAGCGAGAAAGGAAACATCTTAAGGATATAGTAATGACGAATCTTTTCCTTACTCGTGAATAGGGTGGCTATATCATTCAACTTAGTAAGATGTGCTACAACCATTTCTGACTCATAAAAATGAAAAGGATCAGATTCGACCAAAGTGATTAACTCAGGATCGACAGAGAATTCATAATCCTAATCGGTTACAAAGATGGGTGAAGTAGCAAAGTTAGGATCGTATTTCATTCTAGCATTCAGAGATTTTTCCTTCCACTTGCGCAGTAAATTCTCAAGATCATAGCTATCCTTACAAGCAAGAAAGTCCTCAGCTACCTCTCCCTCCATAACATAACCGTCAGGTATATCAGGCAATTGATATCTAGGAGAGCTAGTTCTAACACGTGAAACAACAGGTTCTACTTCAATAATTTCAGCAGTTTCAGAAGTATCATCACATTCCGCAACAACTCTAGCAATTTGTGCATCAAGCAATGCACCTAGTGGCAAAGCAGTATCAAGCAAAGCATCATCACAAGCATCATGGATAGCAGAAGTAGCATCATCAAGCACATGCGACACATCAGAATTTCTACTAGGTGGTGGTGTCGCAAACTTACTCATAACCGAAGGTGAATCAAGTGCAGAGGTAGATGGCAGTTCCTTACCTGTCCTCGTAGTTGAGGGCAAGACTTTAGTTTTTGGATCTCTCGGATTCCTCATAGTGATCAATAGAAGTAAATCCCAAGTGACTCAGAGAATAGAGCTAGGCCTCCCCGGCAACGGCGCAAGAAAATAGTCTTGATAACCCACAAGAATAGGGGACCGCAACAATTTTTGAGGGTAGAGTATTTCAACCCAAATTTGTTGATTCGACACAAGGGGAAGCTAAAGAATATTCTTGAGTATTAGCAGTTGAGTTGTCAATTCAACCACACCTGAAAGACTTAGTATCTGCAGCAAAGTCTCAGTAGCAGAGTAGTGTGATAGCAAAGGTAGCAACGGTAACAGTAGCAGCAGGGACAACAGTAGCGGTAACAGTAGCAGTAGTGACAGCAGTAGCGGTAAAGTATCGTAGCAAGGACCAGTAGGAAAAACTTGTAGGCATTGGATCGGTGATGGATAATTATGCCGGATGACATTCATCATGCAACAGTTATAACATGGGGAGATATGTAACTAGCTCCAGTTCGTCAATGTAATGTAGGCATGTATTCCGTATATAGTCATACGTGCTTATGGAAAAGAACTTGCATGACATCTATTGTCCATCCCTCCCGTGGCAGCGGGGTCCTAATGGAAACTACGGGATATTAAGGGTCTCCTTTTAATAAAGAACCGGAACAAAGCAATAGCACTTAGTGAATACATGAACTCCTCATACTATGGTCATCTTCGGGAGTGGTACCGGCTATTGTCACTCCGGGGTTGCCGGGTCATAACACATAGTAGGTGACTACAACTTGCAAGATAGGATCAAGAACACACATATATTGATGAACTAACTTGATTACATGATAGGTGACTACAACTTGCAAGATAGGTGACTACAAAGCATTAGCACTTCGTGGATACTAGGGATCAATCCCCTTCAAAACTAACTCGATTACATGATAGATCTCATCCAACCCATCACCGTCCAGCAAGCCTATGATGAGATTACTGACGAACGGTGAAGAGCATCATGGAATTGGCGATGAAGGATGGTTGGTGATGACGAAGGCATCGATTCCCCCTCTCCGGAGCCCAGAACGGACTCCAGATCTGCCCTCCAGAGGAAGAACAGGTGGCGGCGGCGGCTCCGAATCGTAAAACACGATGAACTCTTCTCTCAGATTTTTTTCCGGGCAAGAGAGAATATATAGAGCTGGAATTGGAGGTGGCGAAGCGACGAGGGGCTCACAAGCCTGCCAGGCGTGGCCAGGGGGGCGCCTCCTGGGCTTCTGGGCTTCTGGCTCCATGTCTCCAGGTGATTCTTGCGCCAGTATTTTTTATATATTCCACAAAAAATCCTCATAAATTTCAAGGTCATTCCGAGAACTTTTATTTCTGCGCAAAAACAACACCATGGCAGTTCTGCTGAAAACAGCGTCAGTTCGGGTTAGTTCCATTCAAATCATGCAAATTAGAGTTGAAAACAAGGGCAAAAGAGTTTGGAAAAGTAGATACGATGGAGATGTATCAGTAGCAGAGGGGGATCGACGGCAACCATGCTGCCGTTTCTCTGCTCGCACACGGGCAACGACTAGCTGTCGAGGAGAGAGTGTTGACGCGTTGCTTGGAGCTGGCCAAAGGGCAAGGGGCACGGGGACGCGGCGGCTTGGCAGCAGCGCGTGGAAAACGTGCGCTCTGGGTGAACCAGTGCATGCGCAACACCTCTTCGACGAATTGCCGGTGCACCCACCAGTGCATCCAGTGCCCATGCAAACTCACATGGGAAGGCTAGGGGCTAGGGCAAAGCTGCTAGACATGCTGGCTTGAGTGGAGTGGCAGCTCCACAATGCACACTTAAACTCATGCCAATTCTGGTCATGCTTCCGTGGCCACCAAATTTACCAGATCAGGGTCTCTCTAAGTGCTAGCAATGGTGGTAGGGTTAGTTTGGCAAAAATCAAAACTAGCCAATGCAATATTTTGAGAAACACAATACCGGACAGAAACTTGGGGCTATCATCACATGTATCTATTTTCACGCAATGGGGCTCAAATCATGGAGTAAGGTTTTGGTAGGGTGCCGTACAAGCATGCAAAATTTCAAATCAATCAGAGCAAGGAAAAGTAGGGTTGAAGTGTAAAGCACCAAACTAGACCAGAACAAAAAAATGGTTGTACTGCTCAAATTTTACATAGCACATAGTGGTATTTTTGCATAAAATTGAATATTATGCTATACTTGACATCCCCAAATTGTTATGGAATTTATGAAAGAATATTTCTAGGAGTTGTAGTACAAACTCAATTCTGGACCAGATTAGAAAAGCAGTTATTGTGCTTAAAATACTCAAAACACTTGCCTATATTTTTTGTAGAAATGTGACCGAGGGACATCATAGGTCATCTACAAATTTATATAGAATTTTTAGAAGAACTTATCACAACCTTGCAGTGCAAATCAGCCCAAAAGGAACTATAAATTTATTTTTAATAAAATAAATCTTGGTAAAAATATTAAAATAAAATATCCCAAGAATTTACCAAAAGAAGGAAATGCTTTTATGAAAGTATTCAGATTCCAACAAAAACTTTCAAAAACATTCTCCTAGGGAAAATATATTTATAAAGGAAAATAAGTGTTTCTAAGATTAATTAAAAATCCAGAAATTCAAATATCAAGTGGACATAGCCAAATAATATTCTCATCCAATTAAATAAATAATTCAAATGGCCTCAATTAAGGGCTTAAGCATGAAAGAATTTTGAAAGGCCACTTGAAATGATTTTTTTTGGAAAGAGGCTTTGAAAAGAGCCATGAAGCAAATTATTTTTCTAACCCCCCTTAAAAATAAATCTCGTCCCCGATATTTTCTTAGAAAAATAATAATTCACTCATGGAAATACGGGACATGGTCAGTCAAACGCACGTGCAAACAAGAAAATCACATGGCACACCATTACTCATATGCAAGTGCAGACAATGCAATCAAATGATACACCACTATTCACATGGCATCATGAAAACATACCACTGGACTAACGTACACTCCGGGGACGGCAACGGGATACTGGCAAAGGGGTTCCCGAGAAAATACTCTCGGTTGGGGAAAACATATATCACTTCTCCTATAAGGAGTCTTGGATAACATGTCCCCTTTGGTGTGACCACAATGAACTACCAAAGGAAAATATGAAAATTTTCCTGCGTGTGGAATTATTCCACCCGCTGATGGGTCAACACCCTTGGTGGTGATTGATACATCTCAAACGTATCTATAATTTTTGATGGTTTCACGCTGTTATCTTGCCTTCTTTGTATGTTTTATGTACCTTTTTATATCTTTTTGGGACTAACTTATTAATTCAGTGCCAAGTGCCAGTTCCTTTTTTTTCCATTTTTTTGACTCTTTTCAGATCTGATTTTGGAACGGAGTCCAAATGGAATAAAAACCCCAAAATGATTTTTTCCCGAATGAAAGAAGACCAGGGAGCCTTTGGGCCATGCCAGGTGGGCTCTGGGGAGCTCACAAGCCCCCACTCCGCCACTAGGGGGAGGCGGAGGTGGGCAGGCTTGTGGCCTCCCTGGCCGCCCCCTGACCTAGGTTTCGCACCTATATATTGCCAAATATTCCGCAAAAAATCATGGGAGCCTCGAAAATACTTCTCCGCCGCCGCAAGCTTCCGTTTCCACGAGATCTCATCTCGAGACCCTTCCCGGCACCCTGCCGGAGGGGGCTTTGGAGGTGGAGGGCTTCTTCTTCATCATCATCGCCCCTCCAATGACTCGTGAGTAGTTCACTTCAGACCTACGGGTCCGTAGTTAGTAGCTAGATGGCTTCTTCTCTCTCTTGGATCTTCAATACAAAGTTCTCCATGATCTTCATGGAGATCTATCCGATGTAATCTTCTTTGGCGGTGTGTTTGTCGAGATCCGATGAATTGTGGACTTGTGATCAGATTATCTATGATATATATTTGAGTCTTTGCTGATTTCTTATATGCATGATTTTATATCCTTGTAAGTCTCTCCAAGTCCTGGGTTTTGTTTGGCCAACTAGATCTATGATTCTTGCAATGGGAGAAGTGCTTGGTTTTGGGTTCTGCCATGTGGTGACCTTTCCCAGTGACAGTACGGGAAGCAAGGCACACATCAAGTAGTTGCCATCAAGGGTAAAAATATGGGGTTTTTATCATTGGTTTGAGATTATCCCTCCACATCATGTCATCTTGCTTAAGGCGTTACTCTGTTCTTATGGATGCTAGATAGCGGTCGACGTGTGGAGTAATAGTAGTAGATGCAGAAAGTATCGGTCTACATGTTTCGGACGTGATGCCTATAGAAATAATCATTGCATAGATATCGTCATGACTCTGCACAGTTCTATCAATTGCTCGACAGTAATTTGTTCACCCATCGTCTACTTGCTTTCATGAGAGAAGCCAGTAGTAAACACTACGGCCCCCAGGTCTATTCACATCCATCGTTTACATCTCCGCTTTTACTTTGCTTTGTTACTTTGTTGCTTTCAGTTTTCACTTGGCAAACAATCTATAAGGGATTTACAACCCCTTCATAGCGTTGGGTGCAAGCCTTTGTGTTTGTGCAGGATCTTGAGGTACTCTTCCGCCGGATTGATACCTTGGTTCTCAAACCGAGGGAAATACTTATCGTCGATGTGCTACATCACCCTTTCCGCTTCGAGGGAACACCAACGCAAGGCTCCAAGGCCATGGGGGAAATCCTTTGCACACTTGCCTAGGAAGTCCCTTAAGGCGTAGCCGCAGCTGAAGGATTCCTGGTGCCATCAACACAACTATTTCTGGCGCCATTGCAAGGGATACACAACAGCCATCAGAAGTATTTCTGGCGCCGTTGCCGGGAAGGAGAAATCAAGATCTATCCAAGGAGTTCTCACAAACTCTTCTCTTGCATGTACTTTTGTTGCCAGTTGCCTCTCGTTTTCCTCTCCCCCACTTCACATTTGCCATTTTCATTCGCCTTTCTCCTTCGCCATTTTCTCTTGCCCTTGCCGTTTTCCTTTGCCAGTTTCTTGCTTGCTTGTGTGCTTGTTTGTTTGTTGAAGACATCATGTCTGAAAACACCAAACTTTGCGACTTCACGAGCACTAATAATAATGATTTTATTAGTACTCCGATTGCTCCCTCCACTAGTGCGGAATCGTATGAAATCAACGCAACTTTGCTGAATCTTGTTATGAAAGAGCAATTCTCTGGCCTTCCTAGTGAAGATGCCGCATCTCATCTCAATACCTTCATTGAGCTTTGTGATATGCAAAAGAAAATATATGTGGATAATGACGTGATTAAGTTGAAACTTTTTCCTTTCTCGTTGCGAGATCGCGCAAAAACTTGGTTTTCTTCTTTGCCTAAAAATAGTATCGATTCTTGGGATAGATGCAAAGATGCTTACATATCCAAGTATTTTCCATCGGCTAAGATCATCTCCTTATGTAACGATATCATAAATTTCAAGCAACTTGATCATGAACACGTTGCACAATCTTGGGGGAGGATGAAGCTTATGATTAGAAATTGTCTCGCTCATGGCTTGAGTTTGTGGATGATTATACAAATCTATTACGCTGGCTTGAATTTCGCTTCTTGCAATATCTTGGACTCCGCCTCAGGTGGAACGTTCATGAAAATCACGTTAGGAGATGCTATAAAACTCCTAGATAGTATCATGACCAACTACTCCAAGTGGCACACTGAAAGGTCGCCTGCTAGCAAAAAGGTGCACGCTATAGAAGAGATTAACCCGCTTAGTGCTAAGATGGACTAGTTGATGAATTTGGTTGCTAGTAGAAATGCTACCGTAGATCCTAATGACATGCCACTATCTTCTTTGATTGAGAGTAGCAATGCTAGTTTGGACGTGAATTTTGTTGGTAGGAACAATTTTGGCAACAACAATGCTTTTAGACGAATCTATGTTCCTAGGCCTTTTCCTAGTAACTCCTCTAACAATTATGGCAATTCCTATGGCAACACTTAAGGAAATCACAACAAATTACCCTCTGATCTAGAGAGTAATATCAAAGAGTTCATCAACTCTCAAAAGATTTTCAATGCGTCCATAGAGGAAAAACTACTCAAAATAGACGATTTGGCTAAGAGCGTTGATAGGATGTCTTGTGATATTGATGCTTTGAAAGTTAGATGCGCTCCTCCCAAGATCAACTTGGATGAAACTTTGAAAGCTATGTGTATCTCCATGAATGAGAGCAAAGAAAGAACCGCCATAATTCGCGCTAGACATGAATGGTTTAAAAGGGTGCGTTCTAGTGATGCAAATCACGAAGATCTTAAAGTGCTTGGTGTGGCTCCTCTTGAATCTTTGTTTTCGCGTGTCAAACCTACTTATGGAGGGGCTGGATATGAATCCACTTTGGTTGAAAAACGCCCCGATGATTCGGAGTCCACCTATCTTGATGATAAAGGTGTGGAGAGTGGAGTAGAAGAAGTCAAAATTTTGGGTAGTAATGAAACTCCCACTTTGAATTTCAAGGAATTCAATTATGATAATTTCTCCTTGTTTGAATGCATTTCTTCGATGCAATCCATTGCAAATTCTCCACATGCTTATAGCCAAAGCAAAGCCTTTACCGCGCATATCGTAGATGCTATGATGAAATCTCTTGAAGAGAAGCTCGAACTAGAAGTCTCTATATCTAGAAAACTTCATGATGAGTGGGAACCTACTATCAAAATCAAGATAAAAAACTATGAGTGCAATGCTTTATGTGATTTGGGTGCTAGTGTTTCCGCGATTCCAATGTCTTTATGTGATATTCTTGGTTTTCATGAGAATGAAGAGTGTTCTCTTAATTTGCATCTTGCGGATTCTACTGTCAAGAAGCCCATGGGGAGGATCGATGATGTTCTTATTGTTTCTAATAAGAACTATGTACCCGTGGATTTCATTGTACTTGACATAGATTGCAATCCTTCATGTCCCATTATTCTTGGTAGACCTTTCCTAAGGACTATTGGTGCTATCATCGATATGAAGGAAGGGAATATTAGATTTCAATTTCCCTTAAAGAAGTGCATGGAGAACTTTCCTAGAAAGAAAATAAGATTGCCTTATGAATCTATGATGAGGGCTACTTATGGTTTGCGCACCAAAGATGACTATAAATGATTCCATCACTTTCGCCTAGCTAAGGGCGTTAACCAAAAGAGCTTGTTGGGATGAAACCCAACGAAGCTATCCTTTTTCTTTCTGTTTTGTGTTTTCCACACTTTCATAATTCTATTATGATTGTGTTTTTTGTGTTTCTTTTTGCGTTTGTGCCAAACAAAACCGTTATGATTAGTCTTGAGGATGATCGTTTGGTCATGCTGGAAAAGACAGAAACTTTCTGCTCACGAAAATAATTTTCATTTTTTTTTTCTGTAAGAGATTTTGAGTTGATTATTTTTTATTCTGATTGCTACGCAAATTCTTCAGACTGTCGTAATTTTCAGAATTTTTGAAGTACTAGAGGTATACGAAACATACAGATTGCCACAGACTGGTCTGCTGTTAATAGATTCTGTTTTCGTTGTGTTGGTTGCTTATTTTGATGAAACTATGGATAGTATCGGGGGGTATTAGCCATGGAAAATTGAAAGTACAGTAACCCAACATCAGCACAAGTAGAATTTAAGTTTGCTACAGTACCTAAGGAAGTGGTGGTTTCCTTTCTTGTACTAATGTTATCACGAGTTTCTGTTTAAGTTTCGTGTTGTGAAGTTTTCAAGTTTTGGGTGAAGTTTTTATGGACAAAAAGATAAAGAGTGGCAAGAGCTCAAGCTTGGGGATGCCCAAGGCACCCCAAGAGATTCAAGGATGCCGTAAAAGCCTAAGCTTGGGGATGCCCGGGGAAGGCATCCCCTCTCTCGTCTTGAATCCATCGGTAACGTTACTTGGGGCTATATTTTTATTCACCACATGTTATGTGTTTTTGCTTGGAGCGTCTTGTATCGTGGGAGTCTTTTATTTTGTTGTGTCACAATCATTCTTGCTGCACACCTAGAGAGCGAGACATGCACACACCGTGATTTTGTCGAGCTTCACTTATATGTTTTGGTAGACAATTCAGCTCACATGTGCTTCACTTATATCTTTTGAGCTAGATACTTTTGCTCTATGTGCTTCACTTATATCTTTTAGAGCACAGCAGTGCGTGGCTTGTAGTTGATCTATGCTTTGAAAGTAGTCTCAAAAGGAGTAGTTATCCAAAGAGATACGAAAACTTCCACATTCATGTGCATTGAATAGTTAGAGAAGTATGATTCATCTCAATTAGTTTTGAGTTGTGGTTATGGTAATATTGAAGTCATGCTAGTAAGGTGTTGTGGATCTAGAAATACTTGTGTTGAAGTTAGTGATTCCCGTAGCATGCACGTATGGTGAACCGCTATGTGATGAAGTCTGAGCATGATTAGTATATTGATTGTCATCCTTTGCGTGGCGGTCAGGATCGCGCGATGGTTTATACCTACCAACCCTTCCCCTAGGAGTATGCGTTGAATGCTTTGTTTCGATTACTAATAAAACTTTTGCAACAAGTATATGAGTTCTTCATGACTAATGTTGAGTCCATGGTTTAGATGCACTTTCACCTTCTACCATCACTATCTTCTTAGTGCCGTGCAACTCTCGCCGGTGCACAAAATCCACCATTAGCCTCCCTCAAAACAGCCACCATACCTACCTACTATGGATTTTTCAAAGTCATTCCGAGATATATTGCCATGCAACTACCACCATGATATGTGCCACCACGTGTACATTGCCTTTGCATGATCGTAAGATAGCTAGCATGATTTTTTGCATTGTGTCTATGCCATGCTAGATCATTGCCACGGTACACTACCGAAGGCCTTCCATATAGAGTCATAGTTTCTCTATGTTTTGAGTTGAAAGTGTGATGATCATCATTATTGGAGCATTGTCCCATGTGAGGAAATAAAAGAGGCCAAAGAAGCCCATAAAAAAAGAGGCCAAAGAGCCCACCAAAAAAGAGAGAGAAAAAGAGAGAAGGGACAATGCTACCACTTTTTCCACACTTGTGCATATTGAGCACCATGATCTTCATGATTGAGAGTCTCTCGTTTTGTCACCACCATATAGCTAGTGGGAAACTTTCATTATATAACTTGGCTTGTATAATCCTATGATGGGCTTCCTCAAAATTGCCTTAGGTCTTCGTGAGCAAGCAAGTTGGATGCACACCCACTAGGTTTCTTTAAGAGCTTTCACATACTTGTAGATCTAGTGCATCATTTGTATGGCAATCCCTACTCATTCACATTGATATCTATTGATGAGCATCTCCACAACTCATTGATATGCCTAGTTAATGTGACTATCTTCTCCTTTTTTGTCTTGCAACCTCCACCACATTCCACACCATCTATAGTGCTATAACCATGGCTCACACTCATGTATTGCGTGAGAGTTGAAAATGTTTGAGAAAGTAAAGGTGTGAAACAATTACTTGGCCAATACCAGGGTTGTGCATGATTTAAATTCGTTGTGCAATGATGATAGAGCATAGCCAGACTATATGCTTTTGTAGGGATAACTTTCTTTTGGCCTTGTTATTTTGAAAGTTCATGATTACTTTGCTAGTTTGCTTGAATTATTATTGTTTCCACGTCAATAGCCAACTATTTTTTTGAATCTAATGTATCTGAACATTCACGTCACATAAGAGGACCTACTCGAGGACGAGCAGGAGTTAAGCTTGGGGATGCTTGATACGTCTCAAACGTATCTATAATTTTTGATGGTTTCACGCTGTTATCTTGCCTTCTTTGTATGTTTTATGTACCTTTTTATATCTTTTTGGGACTAACTTATTAATTCAGTGCCAAGTGCGAGTTCCTGTTTTTTCCGTGTTTTTGACTCTTTTCAGATCTGATTTTGGAACGGAGTCCAAACGGAATAAAAACCCCGAAATCATTTTTTCCTGAACGAAAGAAGACCAGGGAGCCTTTGGGCCAAGCCAGGTGGGCTCCAAGGAGTCCACAAGACCCCACACCGCCACCAGGGGGGAGGCGGCGGTGGGAAGGCTTGTGGCCTCCCTGGCCGCACCTTGACCTAGGTTTTGCGTTTATATATTCCCAAATATTCCGCAAAAAATCATGGGAGCCTCGAAAATACTTTTCCGCCGCCGCAAGCTTCCGTTTCCGCGAGATGTCATCTAGAGACCCTTCCCGGCACCCTGCCGGAGGGGCGTTTGGAGGTGGAGGGCTTTTTCATCATCATCATAGCCCCTCCAATGACTCGTGAGTAGTTCACTTCAGACCTAAGGGTCTGTAGTTAGTAGATAGATGGGTTCTTCTCTCTCTTGGATCTTCAATACAAAGTTCTCCATGAACTTCATGGAGATCTATCTGATGTAATCTTGTTTGGCGGTGTGTTTGTCGAGATCCGATGAATTGCGAACTTGTGATCAGATTATCTATGATATATATTTGAGTCTTTGCTGATTTCTTATATGCATGATTTGATATCCTTGTAAGTCTCTCTGAGTCTTGGGTTTTGTTTGTCCAACTAGATCTATGATTCTTGCAATGGGAGAAGTGCTTGGTTTTGGGTTCTGCCATGTGGTGACCTTTTCCAGTGACAGTAGGGGCAGCAAGGCACACATCAAGTAGTTGCCATCAAGGGTAAAAAGATGGGGGTTTTAGCATTGGTTTGAGATTATCCCTCCACATCATGTCATCTTGCTTAAGGCCACTACTGCGCTACATCACCCTTTCCGCTTCAAGGGAACACCAACGAAAGGCTCCAAGGCCACGGGGGAAATCCTTTGCACACTTGCCTAGGAAGTCCCTTAAGGCGTAGCTGCAGCTGAAGGATTCCTGGTGCCATCAACACAACTATTTCTAGCGCCGTTGCAAGGGATACACAACAGCCATCAATGAGCTGAAGGGAAAGGGATGGGAAAACCATAGCTATTCTATATTGGGCTGCAAGGCAACACAGTTACCTATGTGGGGTTGCATCCAGAATTTCCGGATAAAGTGCTAGGGGCGGTCATGGATGGTCTTACTAGGTACTTGGCTTAGAGACACACACATTATGATACTGGGGTGGCCTCGTTTACCAGGGTGAAAACTCGGGTATCAACTCTCGTGTGATACCTCACTCGAGTAGCTGACTCGGTGGCTAGGGGGTCACGCCCAAAAATTTACTCTAAGGCCACGCGGAGTAGTTTACGCAAATCTTACTTATAAAATCAAGGAGTCCAGGCATCCTAAAATATTATTAAAAACCATTCTATTACAAACGCGCGAATACAACGTTACATGATAACGCGGTCACTAGGGCTTGATAGCTACTCTGACGGACTCGCTCCGCCTACATTGGCCTCTGAGCTGATGGGCTCAGTAGCCATTAAGGCTCCTCCATTAGCTGAGGCTCCTGAGTCAACAGGGTCATGGAGTGGGGCTGCAGGGTTGCGGTAGCGATGACGTCTCGGACGACGAGCTCTTGGCATAGCTTCATTACAGAAGGCATCCAAACTATAGCGAAGCTCTGCTGGGTTCATGGCTGGCGGGGCAGACCTTAGGGGTCCAATAGGTCTTCCAACAAAGATGTGCTGGTTGTTGGAGGTAGTTGCGGCATCATAGCTTGCCGGGGTCCGGCGAGCAGTTGGCGTGCGGCTCATGACCAAGTCAAAGGTGACCTGATCGATGAGCGCCTCCTGCGCTCTCAAATAGCGCACACTTTGCACCAGGGCAGGGTCTGTCTCATGGTCTTCGTTGGCATATCGGGTCAGTCTACCATAGCCTGCACGACTAGGATAGTAGCAGAACGATCGGCTCTTCATCCATGGCGACAAATGTCGCAGCTGGACTATAGCTTCTCGGGCTGCAAGCTGATGGGCTTGGGCTTCGTTGCTGGCTGGTCTACCAGTGAAATGGCAAGGGTGATCCAACGAGGGATTTCCTCCATAGATGTGCACCGAAGCCCAAAAGTAATGAATAGCATCACTCGTAGGCTCCTCATGCACAATATACACCAGAGGTTCTTCCATGCCAAAAACTTGTCGGCTGAGGTCGGCGAGGGTGACAACAAACTCTCCAGGCTCGGACATGGGGGTCTCGTTGCAAGGAATGCTGCCAGGAATCTTGCAAGCAAATGGGGTTTAATAGGGTAGTGGTCTTGCGGTTGCGGGATGCTGGTTTGGGGAAAGGTCGTACTATATAGGCTAAGGAGTCTTTCATCACACGCTAGGGGATGCGACAACTCCGGTGTCGGTCGTAGACACATAGCTTAAGGGCTGAGCTGACAGGTTAGGCACCGACTGCCAAAAAGGGGTGGATGGCCACTATGGTTGGCTATTGGATAGGCTAGGCTGGGGGTGGATATATAAATATCCGGTGGTGGGATAACGACCTGGCTAAGATAGGTTTAGCCGATGGTCAGCCTGGCTCTGATACCAAGGTTGTAGCGACGTGTTTTTCAGAAAATAATTTCCAGAAAACATGTCTGTGTGTATACCAGCCCCAGGATTTTTGTTAACTATTAGACACTTACTTGATACAGAATATCCAAGCAAAATTAAAAAATCTCGGTTACAAGACCATGAAGGTCTACTGGGTTTATCAAAAGTCCAAGGTTGACGGCGGAAGCGACTCGAGGAATCTGCAGTGCCCATGGGACTCCATTCCCATAGGAACAACTAACCTGGATAAATTCCTATCTCACAAGGCTGCTATCCTTGACTCTTAGGTTCCACGGTTGACGGCATCGTTTTCTCTCCAAACGCAATCTGGCCAAGACAATAGCCAGGGGCAAGCCAGTGAGTACTTTGAATGTACTCGCAAAGATCAAGAAAACAAACATGTTAAGTAGGTGAGATGCATGCAAATTCCACTAACAATTATATCATGTCATTAAATTCTAATTCTTCGATGCATTCATGAAGATATGCTATGTTTCAACCAACGATTTATAAACAAGCAAGGATGATAATACTGAATAAGTAATAATATGAGTGCCACAGTCGGGCGTCTGAGCGACACCAGATAAACGGCTTATATGAAACAATAAACATGCCACAGTCGGGCGTCTGAGCGACACCACATAAAGGACACATATGAAACAATAATAAATATCGAATATCCAGGAGGTAGAACCGTCCCAGGGATATCCAACAACATAATCATAGGGTTAGTCCAAAGTAATAATCATAATATGATCATCCACCACATCGTCATATTATTTACCACAACCATTATTATTATCACTGTTTATACTCCAAAGACCGACTCTAGGTCCGACACTTGACTCGACAAACAACTTCCTTGACCGGTGACATGGCTACTCCAATAGTTTCAACTCCGCAGAGGGTGTACTCTTTACCCATAGTTCACGGTTTCCAGTAGCCATCATGACTAATCCCGTGTACGACATTTTAGAAGTGGACACTCAGAATCAGCACACATCGATTTTCCTCCGCAAAGCTCGGCTTCGCTCGGACTACGCAGCCAAGGCAAAACCATAAGATGGGGAGGCTCCGACCTCGACTATCATGGGATCAAAAATTTATATCGCGCGCTGCTACTACGACAACATACCTTCCCTGGTAACGGTGCCAGGAATCCTGCTGCTATGGGCTACGCCTATAGGGACTTCCTTGGCAAATATGCAAAGGATTTCCCCATGGACCTGGAGCCTTGCGTTGGTGTTCCCTTGAAGAGTAAAGGGTGATGTAGCACAACGGTGGTAAGTATTTCCCTCAGTTTGAGAACCAAGGTATCGATCCAGTAGGAGGATCGCGTCAAGTCACAAGTACCTGCGCAAACACAAAGAGCTTGCACCCAACGCTATGAAGGGGTTGTCAATCCCTTATAGATTGTTTGTAAAGTGAGAACTGAAAGCAAAAAAGGAAACAAAGCAAAGTAAAAGTAAAAGTGGAGACGATAGTTGTGAATAGACCCGGGGGCCGTAGTGTTCACTAGTGGCTTCTCTCATGAAAGCAAGTAGACGGTGGGTGAACGAATTACTGTCGAGCAATTGCTAGAACCGCGTAAAGTCATGACGTTATCTATGTGAATGATCATATCTATAGGCATCACGTCCAAAACAAGTAGATCGATATTTTCTGCATCTACTACTACTACTCCACACATTGACCGCTATCCAGCATGCATCTAGTGTATTAAGTTCATAAGAATAGAGTAACGCCTTAAGCAATATGACAAGATGTAGATGGACAATCTCAAATATATGATGAAAGCCCATCTTGTTACCCTTGATGGCAACAAAACGATGCGTGTCTTGCTACCCTTCTTTCAGTGGGAAAGGTCACCGCACGGTATGAACCCAAAACCAAGCACAAAATTAATAAGTTAGTCCCAAAAAAGATACAAAAGGTATATAAAACATCCAAAGTTGACAAGATAACTGCATGAAACCGTCAAAAATTATAGATACCTTCGAGACGTATCTGTTGGGGAACGTCGCATGGGAACCAAAAATTTTCCTACGCGCACGAAGACCTATCCTGGTGATGTCCATCTACGAGAGGGGATGAGTGATCCACGTACCCTTGTAGATCGTACAGCAGAAGCGTTAGAGAACGCGGTTGATGTAGTGGATCGTCCTCACGTCCCTCGATCCGCCCCGCGAACAATCCCGCGATCAGTCCCACGATCTAGTACCGAACGGACGGCACCTCCGCGTTCAGCACACGTACAGCTCGACGATGATCTCGGCCTTCTTGATCCAGCAAGAGAGACGGAGAGGTAGAAGAGTTCTCCGGCAGCGTGACGGCGCTCCGGAGGTTGGTGATGATCTTGTCTCAGCAGGGCTCCGCCCGAGCTCCGCAGAAACGCGATCTAGAGGAAAAACTATAGAGGTATGTGGTCGGGCAGCCGTGAGAAAGTCGTCTCAAATCAGCCCTAATTGCTCCATATATATAGGAGGAGGGAGGGGGGGCCTTGCCTTGGGGTCCAAGGACCCCCAAGGAGTCGGCCGAGCCAAGGGGGGGAGGACTCCCCGCCCAAACCGAGTTGGACTTGGTTTGGTGGGAGGAGTCCCCCTCCCTTCCCACTTCCTCCTTCTTTTTTTTTTCTTTTCCTTTGATTTCTTATTCTTGGCGCATAGGCCCCCTTGGGGCTGTCCCGCCAGCCCACTAAGGGCTGGTGTGTCTCCCCAAAGCCTATGGGCTTCCCCGGGGTGGGTTGCCCCCCCCCCCCCCCCCGTGAACTCCCGGAACCCATTCGTCATTCCCGGTACATTCCCGGTAACTCCGAAAACCTTCCGGTAATCAAATGAGGTCATCCTATATATCAATCTTCGTTTCCGGACCATTCCGGAAACCCTTGTGACGTCCGTGATCTCATCCGGGTCTCCGAACAACATTCGGTAACCAACCATATAACTCAAATACGCATAAAACAACGTCGAACCTTAAGTGTGCAGACCCTGCGGGTTCGAGAACTATGTAGACATGACCCGAGAGACTCCTCGGTCAATATCCAACAGCGGGACCTGGATGCCCATATTGGATCCTACATATTCTATGAAGATCTTATCGTTTGAACCTCAGTGCCAAGGATTCGTATAATCCCGTATGTCATTCCCTTTGTCCTTCGGTATGTTACTTGCCCGAGATTCGATCGTCAGTATCCGCATACCTATTTCAATCTCGTTTACCGGCAAGTCTCTTTACTCGTTCCGTAATACAAGATCCCGCAACTTACACTAAGTTACATTGCTTGCAAGGCTTGTGTGTGATGTTGTATTACCGAGTGGGCCCTGAGATACCTCTCCGTCATACGGAGTGACAAATCCCAGTCTTGATCCATACTAACTCAACTAACACCTTCGGTGATACCTGTACAGCATCTTTATAGTCACCCAGTTACGTTGCGACGTTTGATACACACAAAGCATTCCTCCGGTGTCAGTGAGTTATATGATCTCATGGTCATAGGAATAAATACTTGACACGCAAAAAACAGTAGCAACAAAATGACACGATCAACATGCTGCGTCTATTAGTTTGGGTCTAGTCCATCACGTGATTCTCCCATTGACGTGATCCAGTTATCAAGCAACAACACCTTGTTCATAATCAGAAGACACTGACTATCATCGATCAACTGGCTAGCCAACTAGAGGCATGCTAGGGACGGTGTTTTGTCTATGTATCCACACATGTAAATGAGTCTTCATTCAATACAATTATAGCATGGATAATAAACTATTATCTTGATACAGGAATTATAATAATAACTATACATTTATTATTGCCGCTAGGGCATAATTCCAACAGTCTCCCACTTGCACTAGAGTCAATAATCTAGCCCTCACATCACCATGTGAATTACATTGTAATAAATCTAACACCCATATAGTTCTGGTGTCGATCATGTTTTGGCCGTGGAAGAGGTTTAGTCAGCGGGTCTGCTACATTCAGATCCGTGTGCACTTTGCATATATTTACGTCCTCCTCCTTGACGTAGTCGCGGATGAGGTTGAAGCGTCGTTTGATGTGTCTGGTCTTCTTGTGAAACCTTGGCTCCTTTGCTAAGGCAATGGCACCAGTGTTGTCACAGAACAAGGTTATTGGATCCAGTGCACTTGGCACCACTCCAAGATCCGTCATGAACTGCTTCATCCAGACACCCTCCTTAGCCGCCTCCGAGGCAGCCATGTACTCCGCTTCACATGTAGAATCTGCTACGACGCTTTGCTTGGAACTGCACCAGCTTACTGCACCCCCATTAAGAATAAATACGTATCCGGTTTGCGACTTAGAGTCGTCCGGATCTGTGTCAAAGCTTGCATCGACGTAACCTTTTACGGCGAGCTCTTCGTCACCTCCATACACGAGAAACATCTCCTTAGTCCTTTTCAGGTACTTCAGGATATTCTTGACCGCTGTCCAGTGATCCACTCCTGGATTACTCTGGAACCTACCTGCCATACTTATGGCCAGGCTAACATCCGGTCTAGTGCACAGCATCGCATACATGATAGAACCTATGGCTGAAGCATAGGGGACGGAGCGCATATGCTCTCTATCTTCATCAGTTGCTCGGCACTGAGTCTTACTCAATCTCGTACCTTGTAACACTGGAAAGAACCCTTTCTTGGACTGTTCCATTTTGAACCTCTTCAAAACTTTATCAAGGTATGTGCTTTGTGAAAGTCCTATCACTTTCTTGTAAATACAAGATTCTCCAACCACTTGTATAAACCCAAATGCTTTGATCACCTCATCAAAGCGTTTGTTCCAACTCCGAGATGCTTGCACCAGTCCATAAATGGATCGCTTGGAGCTTGCACACCTTGTCAGCATTTTTAGGATCGACAAAACCTTCGGGTTGCATCATATACAACTCTTCCTTAAGGAAACCATTAAGGAACGCCGTTTTGACATCCATCTGCCAGATTTCATAATCGAAAAATGCAGCTATTGCTAACATGATTCTGACGGACTTAAGCATCGCTACGGGTGAGAAGGTCTCATCGTAGTCAACTCCTGGAACTTGTGAAAAACCCTTTGCCACAAGTCGAGCTTTATAAACGGTCACATTACCGTCAGCGTCCGTCTTCTTCTTAAAAATCCATTGGTTCTGAATAGCCTTGCGGCCCTCAGGTAGTATCTCCAAAGTCCACACTTTGTTCTCATACATGGATCCTATCTCAGATTTCATGGCTTCTAGCCATTTGTTGGAATCTGGGCCCACCATTGCTTCTTCATAATTTGCAGGTTCATTGTTGTCTAACAACATGATTGATAAGTCGGGATTACCGTACCACTCTAGAGCAGCGCGTGATCTCGTCGACCTGCGTGGTTCAACAGAAACTTGAACTGGAGTTTCATGATCATCATCATTAACTTCCTCCTCAACCGGCGTCGCAACGACAGAGGTTTCCCCTAGCCCTGCGCCACCATCCAGAGGGATGAGAGGTTCGACAACCTCGTCAAGTTCTATCTTCCTCCCACTCAATTCCCTCGAGAGAAACTCCTTCTCGAGAAAAGTTCCATTCTTAGCAACAAACACTTCGCCCTCGGATTTGAGATAGAAGGTGTACCCAACTGTCTCTTTTGGGTAACCTATGAAGACGCATTTTTCCGCTTTGGGTTCCAGCTTTTCAGGCTGAAGCTTTTTGACATAAGCATCACATCCCCAAACTTTAAGAAACGACAACTTTGGCCTTCTGCCATACCACAGTTCGTATGGTGTCGTCTCAACGGATTTTGATGGTGCCCTATTTAAAGTGAATGCAGCTGTTTCTAATGCATAACCCCAAAATGATAACGGCAAATCAGTAAGAGACATCATAGATCGCACCATCTCTAACAAAGTACGATTACGACGTTCGGACACACCATTACGCTGTGGTGTTCCAGGCGGTGTTAACTGCGAAACAATTCCACATTTGTCTTAAGTGAGCACCAAACTCGAAACTCAGATATTCACCCCCACGATCAGACCGTAGGAACTTGATCTTCTTGTTATGATGATTTTCCACTTCACTCTGAAATTGCTTGAACTTTTCAAATGTTTCAGACTTGTGCTTCATCAAGTATACATAACCATATCTACTTAAATCGTCAGTGAAGGTGAGGAAATAACGATATCCGCCGCGTGCCTCCAGGCTCATTGGACCACACACATCGGTATGTATGATTTCCAACAAGTCACTTGCACGCTCCATTGTTCCGGAGAACGGAGTCTTAGTCATCTTGCCCATGAGGCATGGTTCGCACGTGTCAAGTGAATCAAAGTCAAGTGACTCCAAAAGTCCATCAGCATGGAGTTTCTTCATGCACTTTACACCAATATGACCCAAGCGGCAGTGCCACAAAAATATGGCGTTATCATTGTTTACTCTAACTCTTTTGGTCTCAATGTTATGTATATGCGTATCGCTATCAAGATTCAATATGAACAATCCTCTCACATTCGGTGCATGACCATAAAAGATGTTACTCATAGAAATAGAACAACCATTATTCTCAGACTTAAAAGAGTAACCGCCTCGCAATAAACAAGATCCAGATATAATGTTCATGCTCAACGCAGGCACTAAATAACAATGATTTAAGTTCATCACTAATCCCGATGGTAGCTGAAATGACACTGTGCCGACGGCGATTGCATCAACCTTGGAACCATTTCCTACGCGCATCGTCACTTCGTCTTTCGCCAGCCTTCGTGTATTCCGCAGTTCCTGTTTCGAGTTGAAAATGTGAGCAACAGAACCGGTATCGAATACCCAGGCACTACTACGAGAGCCGGTTAAGTACACATCAATAACATGTATATCAAATATACCTGATTTTTCTTTGCCCGCCTTCTTATCTGCCAGATACTTGGGGCAATTGCGCTTCCAGTGACCCATACCCTTGCAATAGAAGCACTCTGTTTCAGGCTTAGGTCCAGCCTTGGGTTTCTTCGGCGGATTGGCAACAGGCTTGCCGCTCTTCTTCGAATTGCCCTTCTTGCCTTTGCCGTTTGTCTTGAAACTAGTGGTCTTGCTCACCATCAACACTTGATGCTCTTTACGGAGTTCAGACTCTGCGACTTTCAGCATCGCAAACAACTCGCCGGGAGACTTGTTCATCCCTTGCATGTTGTAGTTCAACACAAAGCCTTTATAGCTTGGCGGCAGTGATTGAAGGATTCTGTCAGTGATAGCCTCTTGCGGGAGTTCAATCCCCAGCTCAGCCAGACGGTTTGAGTACCCTGACATTTTGAGCACATGTTCACTGACAGACGAGTTTTCCTCCATCTTGCAAGCATAGAATTTATCGGAGGTCTCATACCTCTCGATCCGGGCGTTCTTCTGAAAGATAAACTTCAACTCCTGGAACATCTCAAATGCTCCATGACGCTCAAAGCGACGTTGAAGTCCCGGTTCTAAGCCATACAAGACTGCTCATTGAACTATTGAGTAGTCCTCCTTACGCGCTAACCAAGTGTTCTTAACATCCTGATCAACCGTAGCGGGTGGTTCATCTCCTAGCGCAGCATTAAGGACATAATCCTTCTTCCCAGCTTGTAAGATTAGCTTAAGATTACGAGCCCAGTCTACAAAGTTGCTTCCATCATCTTTCAACTTAGCTTTCTCTAGGAACGTATTAAAATTCAGGATGACACTCGCGTGAGCCATGATCTACAACACAAATATATTCAAAGTGGACTTAGACTATGTTCAAGATAATTAGAGTTTAACTTAATCAAATTATATGCTAAACTCCCACTCAAAAAGTACATCTCTCTAGTCATTTGAGTGGTTCATGATCCACTTACACTATCCCAAGTCTGATCATCACGTGAGTTGAGTATAGTTTCAGTGGTAAGCATCCCTATGCTAATCATATCAACTATATGATTCATGATCGACCTTTCAGTCTCATGTGTTCCGAGGCCATGTCTGCACATGCTAGGCTCGTCAAGCTTAACCCGAGTGTTCCGCGTGCGCAACTGTTTTGCACCCGTTGTATGTGAACGTTGAGTCTATCACACCCGATCATCACGTGGTGTCTCGAAACGACGAACTGTAGCAACGGTGCACAGTCGGGGAGAACACAATTTCGTCTTGAAATTTTAGTGAGAGATCACCTCATAATGCTACCGTCGTTCTAAGCAAAATAAGGTGCATAAAAGGATTAACATCACATGCAATTCATAAGTGACATGATATGGCCATCATCACGTCCTTCTTGATCTCCATCACCAAAGCACCGGCACGATCTTCTTGTCACCGGCGCCACACCATGATCATCCATCAACGTGTTGCCATCGGGGTTGTTGTGCTACTTATGCTATTACTACTAAAGCTACATCCTAGCAAAATAGTAAACGCATCTGCAAGCACATATGTTAGTATAAAGACAACCCTATGGCTCCTGCCGGTTGCCGTACCATCGACGTGCAAGTCGATATTTCTATTACAACATGATCATCTCATACATCCAATATATCACATCACATCGTTGGCCATATCACATCACAATCATACCCTGCAAAAACAAGTTAGACGTCCTCTAATTTTGTTGTTGCATGTTTTACGTGGTGACCAAGGGTATCTAGTAGGATCACATCTTACTTACGCAAACACCACAACGGAGATTTATGAGTTGCTATTTAACCTCATCCAAGGACCTCTTCGGTCAAATCCAATTCAACTAAAGTTGGAGAAACCGTCACTTGCCAGTCATCTTTGAGCAAAGGGGGTTACTCGTAACGATGAAACCAGTCTCTCGTAACCGTACGAGTAATGTCGGTCCAAGCCGCTTCAATCCAACAATACCGCGGAATCAAGAAAACACTAAGGAGGGCAGCAAAACGCACATCACCGCCCACAAAAACTTTTGTGTTCTACTCGAGAAGACATCTACGCATGAACCTAGCTCATGATGCCAATGTTGGGGAACGTCGCATGGGAAACAAAAATTTTCCTACGCGCACGAAGACCTATCATGGTGATGTCCATCTACGAGAGGGGATGAGTGATCTACGTACCTTTGTAGATCGTACAGCAGAAGCGTTAGAGAACGCGGTTGATGTAGTGGAACGTCCTCACGTCCCTCGATCCGCCCCGCGAACAATCCCGCGATCAGTCCCACGATCTAGTACCGAACGGACGGCATCTCCGCGTTCAGCACACGTACAGCTCGACGATGATCTCGGCCTTCTTGATCCAGCAAGAGAGACGGAGAGGTAGAAGAGTTCTCCGGCAGCGTGACGGCGCTCCGGATGTTGGTGATGATCTTGTCTCAGCAGGGCTCCGCCCGAGCTCGGCAGAAACGCGATCTAGAGGAAAAACTATGGAGGTATGTGGTCGGGCAGCCGTGAGAAAGTCGTCTCAAATCAGCCCTAATTGCTCCATATATATAGGAGGAGGGAGGGGGGGCCTTGCCTTGGGGTCCAAGGACCCCCAAGGAGTCGGCCGAGCCAAGGGGGGAGGACTCCCCCCCCAAACCGAGTTGGACTTGGTTTGGTGGGAGGAGTCCCCCTCCCTTCCCACTTCCTCCCTCTTTTTTTTCTTTTCCTTTGATTTCTTATTCTTGGCGCATAGGCCCCCTTGGGGCTGTCCCACCAGCCCACTAAGGGCTGGTGTGTCTCCCCAAAGCCTATGGGCTTCCCCGGGGTGGGTTGCCCCCCCCCGGTGAACTCCCGGAACCCATTCGTCATTCCCGGTACATTCCCGGTAACTCCGAAAACCTTCCGGTAATCAAATGAGGTCATCCTATATATCAATCTTCGTTTCCGGACCATTCCGGAAACCCTCGTGACGTCCGTGATCTCATCCGGGACTCCGAACAACATTTGGTATCCAACCATATAACTCAAATACGCATAAAACAACGTCGAACCTTAAGTGTGCAGACCCTGCGGGTTCGAGAACTATGTAGACATGACCCGAGAGACTCCTCGGTCAATATCCAACAGCGGGACCTGGATGCCCATATTGGATCCTACATATTCTACGAAGATCTTATCGTTTGAACCTCAGTGCCAAGGATTCGTATAATCCCGTATGTCATTCCCTTTGTCCTTCGGTATGTTACTTGCCCGAGATTCGATCGTCAGTATCCGCATACCTATTTCAATCTCGTTTACCGGCAAGTCTCTTTACTCGTTCCGTAATACAAGATCCCGCAACTTACACTAAGTTACATTGCTTGCAAGGCTTGTGTGTGATGTTGTATTACCGAGTGGGCCCTGAGATACCTCTCCGTCATACGGAGTGACAAATCCCAGTCTTGATCCATACTAACTCAACTAACACCTTCGGTGATACCTGTAGAGCATCTTTATAGTCACCCGGTTACATTGCGACATTTGATACACACAAAGCATTCCTCCGGTGTCATTGAGTTATATGATCTCATGGTCATAGGAATAAATACTTGACACGCAAAAAACAGTAGCAACAAAATGACACGATCAACATGCTACGTCTATTAGTTTGGGTCTAGTCCATCACGTGATTCTCCCAATGACGTGATCCAGTTATCAAGCAACAACACCTTGTTCATAATCAGAAGACACTGACTATCATCGATCAACTGGCTAGCCAACTAGAGGCATGCTAGGGACGGTGTTTTGTCTATGTATCCACACATGTAAATGAGTCTTCATTCAATACAATTATAGCATGGATAATAAACTATTATCTTGATACAGGAATTATAATAATAACTATACATTTATTATTGCCTCTAGGGCATAATTCCAACAGTATCAAGCATCCCCAAGCTTAACTCCTGCTCGTCCTCGAGTAGGGAAGTGATAAAGAATGAATTTTTGATGCTTTCATGCTACCTGGTATAGATGTCCTTTGTAACTCCTCTTATGTGACGTGAATGTTCAGATCCATTAGACTCAAAACAATAGTTTGCTATTGATGTGGAGACAATAATACTTCAAACAAACTAGCAAGGTAATCATGAACTTTCAAAATAACAAGGCCAAGAGAAAGTTATCCCTACAAAATCATATAGTCTCGCTATGCTCTATCATCGGTGCACGACGAATTTAAATCATGCACAAGCTCGGTATTGGCCAAGTAATTGTTTTCACACCTTTACTTTCTCAAACTTTTTCAACTCTCACGCAATACATGAGCGTGAGCCATGGTTTTAGCACTATAAGTGGAGTGGAGTGTGGTGGAGGTTGCAAGACAAACAAGGAGAAGATGGTCAGATTGACTAGGCATATCAATGAGCTGTGGAGATGCTCATCAATAGATATCAACGTGAATGAGTAGGTATTGTCATACAAATGATGCACTAGAGCTAAGAGTATGTGAAAGATCTTAAAGAAAACTAGTGGGTGTGCATCCAACTTGCTTGCTCACGAAGACCTAAGGCAATTTTGAGGAAGCATATCATTGGAATATACAAGCCAAGTTATATAATGAAAATTTCCCATTAGCTATATGGTGGTGACAAAACGAGAGACTCTCAAGCATGAAGATCATGGTGCTTAATAAGCACAAGTGTGGAAAGATAGTAGCATTGTCCCTTCTCTCTTTTTCTCTCATTGTTTTGGTGGGGTCTTTGGCCTCTTTTTTGTTGGTGGGCATCTTTGGCTTCTTTTTTCGTAAATGGGCTTCGCTGGCCTCTTTTATTTCCTCACATGGGACAATGCTCCATCAATGATGATCATCACACTTACAACTCAAAACTTAGAGCAATGATGACTATATATGGAATGCCTTCGGTAGTGTACCATGACAATGATCTAGCATGGCATAGACATCAATGGAAACATCATGTTGGCTATCTTATGATCATGCAATGGCAATGTAGAAGTGCTGGCACATGTCATGGTGGTAGTTGCATGGAAATATATCTCGGAATTGCTTTGTAGAAGCCATAGTAGGTAGGTATGGTGGCTGTTTTGAGGGAGGCTAATGGTGGGTTTTGTGCACCGGCGAAAGTTGCACGACACTAAAGAAGATAGTGATGGTGGAAGGTGAAAGTGCATCTAAACCATGGACTCAACATTAGTTATGAAGAACTCATATACTTGTTGCAAAAGTTTTATTAGTAATCGAAACAATGCATTCAACGCATACTCCTAGGGGAAGGGTTGGGAGGTATAAACCATCGCGCCATCCCGACCGCCACACAAAGGATGACAATCAATAGACTAATCATGCTCAGACATCATCACATAGCGGTTCACCATACGTGCATGCTACGGTAATCACTAACTTCAACACAAGTATTTCTAGATCCACAACACCTTACTAGTATAACTTCAATATTACCACAACCACAACTCAAAACTAATTGAGATGAATCAAACTTCTCTAACTACTGAATGCACATGAAGGTGGAAGTTTTCATATCCCTTTAGATAACTACCCCTTTTGAGACTACTTTCATAGAATAGATCAACTACCAAGCCACGCGCCGCTGTGCTCTAAAAGATATAAGTGAAGCACATAGAGCAAAATCAACTAGCTCAAAACATATAAGTGAAGCACAAGTGAGCTGAATTGTCTAACCAAAGGATATAAGTGAAGCTCGAAAAAATCACGGTGAGTGCATGTCTCTCTCTCTAGGTGTGCAGCAAGGAATATTGTGACACAAGAAAAATAAAATACTCCTACGATACAAGACGCTCCAAGCAAAACACATAACATGTGGTGAATAAAAATATAGCCCCAAGTAACGTTACCGATGGATTGAAGACGAAAGAGGGGATGCCTTCTCGGGGCATCCCCAAGCTTAGGCTTTTACGGCATCCTTGAATCATCTTGGGGTGCCTTGGGAATCCCCAAGCTTGAGCTCTTGCCACTCTTTATCTCTTTGTCCGTAAGAACTTCACCAAAAACTTGAAAACTTCACAACACGAAACTTAAACAGAAACTCGTGATAACATTAGTATAAGAAAGCAAACCACCACTTCCTAAGGTACTGTAGAAAACTTAAATTCTACTTATGTTGATGTTGGGTTACTGTATTTTCAATCTTCCATGGCTAATACCCCCCGATACTATCCATAGTTTCATCAAAATAAGCAACCAACTCAACAAAAACAGAATCTGTTAAAAGCAGACCAGTCTGTAGAAATCTGTACAGTTCCTATAATTCTGGTACTCCAACAATTCTGAACAATTACGAAAGTCTGAAGAATTAGCGTAGAAATCAGCTGCAAAAAGAATCAACTCAAAAGCTCTTATAGAAAAAAAAAATGAAAATTCTTTTCGTCAGCAGAAAGTTTCTGTCTTTTCCAGCATGACCAAACGATCATCCCCAAGACTAATCATAACGGTTTTACTTGGCACAAATGCAAAAGAAACACACAAAAAACACAATCATAACAGAATTACGAAAGTGTGGAAAACACAAAACAGAAAGAAAAAGGATATATTCGTTGGGTTGCCTCCCAACAAGCGCTATTGTTTAACGCCCTTAGCTAGGCATAAATGATGCTCACACAAAAGAGAAGAGTCGAAGCACAACGAGAGCATCATAAAGCATGTGAAAATCACATCTAAGTCTAACATACTTCCTATGCATAGGCATTTTATAGGAAAACAGATTGTCAAGACAACCAATAGTTACCAAATGCAAGGAAGAAGAAAGAGACAATAGCAATCTCCACATAACGAGAGGTGATTTAGTGATATGAAAGTTTCTACCACCATATTTTCCTATCTCATAATAATTACATGTGGGATCATATTCGAATTTAACAATGTAACTATCACATAGGATATTCTTTTCATGATCCACATGCATGCAAAGTTGAGGCTCTTCAAAAATAGTGGGATTATCATCAACTAAAGTCATGACTTCTCCAAACCCACTTTCAATATTATTGCAAATATCATATTCATCATGAGGCTTAGACAAATTTTCAAGATCATAAGAAAAATCATCGCCCCACTCATGATCATTGCAATAAGTAGGGGACATAGAAAAACTAGCATCCCCAAGCTTAGGGTTTTGCATATTTTGAGCATGATTGTCACTAATAGGATTTATAGTGAAACCATTGCAATCATGCTTTTCATTCAAGGAGCCCTCGTGAATCACTTCATAAGTTTCTTAATCATGATTTTCAGATTCACGCATCTCAAGCAAAAATCCATAAAGATAGTCAAGTGCACTCAATTCACTAGCAATTGGTTCCACATAAGTGGATCTCTTAAAGAGATTAGCAAGTGGATGAGGATCCATATCACTAGATTTTCATCAAGCGAAGATGCAAGCATATTGAAGGCACATAGCACACAAGCAACGGAAAGGAAAACGAGAGAAAAGGGCAAACGAAAAAGGCAAATGAAAATGGCAAATGTGAAGTGGGGGAGAGGAAAACGAGAGGCAACTGGCAAAAAAGGTAAATGCAAGAGATGAGTTTGTGACACCTACTTGGATAGATCTTGACTTGATCTCTCCTCCCCGGCAACGGCACCAGAAATCCTTCTGCTACTGCGACAACATACCTTCCCTGGTAACGTCGCCAGGAATCCTGCTGCTATGGGCTACGCCTATAGGGACTTCATTGGCAAATATGCAAAGGATTTCCCCGCGGCCTTGGAGCCTTGCCTTGGTGTTCCCTTGAAGAGGAAAGGGTGATGTAGCACAGCGGCGATAAGTATTTCCCTCAGTTTGAGAACCAAGGTATCGATCCAGTAGGAGGATCGCGTCAAGTCACAAGTACCTACACAAACACAAAGAGCTTGCACCCAACGTTATGAAGGGGTTGTCAATCCCTTATAGATTGTTTGCAAAGTGAGAACTGAAAGCAAAAAGGAAACAAAGCAAAGTAAAAGTAAAAGTGGATACGATAGTTGTGAATAGACCCCGGGGCCGTAGTGTTCACTAGTGGCTTCTCTCATGAAAGCAAGTAGACGGTGGGTGAACGAATTACTGTCAAGCAATTGATAGAACCGCCCAAAGTCATGACGTTATCTATGGCAATGATCATATCTATAGGCATCACGTCCAAAACAAGTAGACCGATACTTTCTGCATCTACTACTATTACTCCACACGTCGACCGCTATCTAGCATGCATCTAGTGTATTAAGTTCATAAGAACAGAGTAACGCCTTAAGCAAGATGACATGATGTAGATGGACAATCTCAAATATATGATGAAAGCCCATCTTGTTACCCTTGATGGCAACAACATGATGCGTGCCTTGCTGCCCCTTTTGTCACTTGGAAAGGACACCACACGGTATGAACCCAAAACCAAGCACTTCTCCCATTGCAAAAATAATAGATCTAGTTGGCCAAACAAAACCCAAGACTCGGAGGGACTTACAAGGATATCAAATCATGCATATAAGAAATCAACAGAGACTCAAATATAATTCATAGATAATCTGATCACAAATCCACAATTCATCGGATCTCGACAAACACACCGCCAAAGAGGATTACATCGGATAGATCTCCATGAAGATCATGGAGAACTTTGTATTGAAGATCCAAGAGAGAGAAGAAGCCATCTAGCTACTAACTACGAACCCGTAGGTCTGAAGTGGAATACTCATGAGTCATTGGAGGGGCGATGATGTTGATGTAGAAGCCCTCCAGCTCCAGATTCCCCTCCGGCAGGGCACCGGGAAGGGTCTCCAGATGAGATTTCGCGGAAACGGAAGCTTGCGGCGGCGGAAAAGTGTTTTCGTGGATGCCCTGATTTTTTCTAGGATTTTAGGGAATTTATAGGCCAAAGATCTAGGGCAGGGGAGCGCCAGGGAGGCCACAAGCCTGGTTGGAGCAGCCCCCCTGGCCGCGGCAACAAGGCTTGTGGGCTCCCTGTGGGCCCTCTGCCTTGGCCCTCAAGTCCACCGACCTTCTTCTGTTCTGGAAAATTTATTTCGGGGATTTTATTCCATTTGGTCTCTGTTCCAAAATCAGATCTGAAAAGAGTAAAAAACATAGAAAAAATAGGAACTGGCACTTGGCACTGAATTAATAAGTTAGTCCCAAAAAATATATAGAAGTTATATAAAACATCCAAAGTTGACAAGATAACAGCATGAAACCATCAAAAATTATAGATACGTTTGAGACGTATCACTCGCTTACTGGGAAGGGCCATTCCCTTCCGGTCCGAGACCGGAAACACCCATACCCCCTGATCGGATAACTGGATTTAGTCCATGGCCATGGATACCTTCATACCGGCCCCTCTACTTGGTGTGTGACTGATAATAGGTCTACACTGACTTTACCGAATCCATTATCTAGGAAATATGGTAGCACGATAAGAAGTATGACACGGACAAGACTCGATCTAGGTCGATACTCGAGTTAACCAAGTTTTTATGGGCATGATCGTGCACACGTCATGACCAGGCCATAACCTATCACATTCCGTGTGACTAGGTTATTCCACGACCTCTCATAACTAGCACATGCCATCACCATATTTCACCATTGTTATAATGCGATTAGCATGCATGAATAGGCAAAGCACTATTTCATGTGATGCTAGTATTAACATAACCTCAATTCAAGCGATATAAGTACCACCACAATCATCACACAACTCATGAAAATATGGGTTCAAGATGCTTTCCTTAGGGGTTTGAGGAGGGTGATGTGTACCCCATCATCTTGGAGTAGGTATCCACTCTTCAAATCCCTAGTTTGAAAATATTAGAATCAACACACATATCCAAAACAACACACAAAAGTTGTTTGGAAAATTTTCAAATAAATCCTAAAATAAACTAGATGAAATTCTAAACCAGTAGGAAAAAGAATCAAGTGATTTGGAGTTTCCTACTAAAAGATATAGTCAGTCAAACCTACTGGTCAAATCTATTTTAAAAAATCAATATAAAGAAACGTTTCAGGCTCTTTACGTTTTCTAACAGAGAAAGCGGAATCACAGTAGCAACTGCAAGAAAATACGCTTTGCAAACAAGAAAACGCACCAGCGGGCTTGCGCCACTCGGGGCTGTGGCTGGCTTACCGACAGGCGGGACCCGCTAGTCGGGTTCTTCTCCTTCCTCTCGCGCGCTCAGGGACAGGGATAGAGCCACACTCCGGTGACGATTGTCGGCAGCACAGAGCATCTCCCGCCATGCTCCAGCTATGCACGTGCTCGGGAAGGATCGCCGCATCCATTTTTGGAGGTTGGGGCAGCTGCGGAGCTCGAGGCCGAACAACACTTCAATAATGGCGAAGGGAGTTTCTGTCACTGGTCTTCCTCGGTCTCAGGTGGCTCCCGACCAAGCTCGATGGTGGGAACGGTTTCCTAGGGGTGTGGGCAGGCTAGCAGGGTTACTAGGAGGAGGAGAGGGGCTCAGGACTGCTGGAATCGAGCAGGTGGTCAACGACGGCACTACTGACAAAGAGGTGCACACAGGCGAGCTCGGGCTAAAATAGGCGATGGAGAGGGGAGCTACTGGTCTTGGGAGATTGGTGCCGTTCTCAAAGGGCTCGGGGGCTCCTTAAATAGCCAGAGTACGTCGGTTCCGCGGCGGTCTTCGGATAAGATCGTCGGCGGCAGAGTATCCTGGCGCAACAGGGGCGACAGCTGGGCATCGAGGCAGAAGCAAGGGCAGAAGGGCAGCGGGGCAGCCGCAAACGATGAGGGGGAGTGGTCCAGGGACAGGTGGAGCACGGAGGGGCCCCGGGCGGCGCCGGCCATGGCAGTAGCAGAGGGGGAACGACGGCGATCACATTGCCATTTCTCTGCTCACACAGGGGCAACGAATGGGTGTCGGGGAGAGAGTGTTGATGTGTTGCTTGCAGCTGGCCAAAGGGCAAGGGGCACGGGGACGTGGCATCTCGGCAGCAGCGCATGCAAAACGTGCGCTCTGGGTGTACCCAGAGCATGCACAACACCTATTCAATGAATTGCGAGTGCACCAACCAGTGCATCCAGTGCCCATGCAAACTCATAGGGGAAGGCTAGGGGCTAGGGAAAGGCTGCTAGACATGCTGGCTTGAGTGGAGTGGCAACTCCACAATGCACACTTAAACTCATGACAATGTTGGTCATGCTCCCAAGTGTTTGATGAAATGCCAGGGACACCTAGGTAGCTCCTGTGGCCACCAAATTTACCAGATCAGGGTCTCTCTAAGTTCTAGCGATGGTGGTAGGATTAGTTTGGCAAAACTCAAAACTAGCCAATCCAATATTTTGAGAAACACAATAATAGACAGAAACTTGGGGCTATCATCACATGTATCTATTTTCATGCAATGGGGCTGAAATCCTGGAGTTAAGGTTTTGGTAGGGTGCCATAAAAGCATGCAAAAATTCAAAGCAATCAGAGCAAGGTTGTAAAGCACCAAACTGGACCAGAACAGAAAAATGGTTGTACTGCTCAAATGTTACATAGCACATAGTGGGATTTTTGCATAAAATTGAATCTTATGCTATACTTGACATCCCCAAATTTTTATGGAATTTATGAAAGAATATTTCTAGGAGTTGTAGTACAAACTCAGTTCTGGACCAGATTAGAAAAGCAGTTATTGTGCTTACAATATTCAAAACACTTGGCTATGATTTTTGTAGAAATATGACACACGGACATCACAGGTGATCTACAAATTTTTATAGAATTTTTAGAAGAATCTATCACAAGGTTGTAGTGCAAAGCAACCCTAAAAGGAACTATAAAAATCTGTTTTTAACAAAAGAAATCTTGGTAATTTTTTTAAAATAAAATATCCCTAGAATTTACCAGAAGAAGGAAAAGCTTTTATGCAAGTATTCAGATTCCAACATAAACTTCCAAAAACATTCTCCTAGGGAAAATATATTTATAAAGGAAAAGAAGTGTTTCTAAGATTAATTAAGAATCCAGAAATACAAATATCAAATGGACATAGCCAAAATAATATTCTCATTTAATTAAATAAATAATTCAAATGCCCTCAATTATGGGCTTAAGCATGAAAGAATTTTGAAAGGCCACTTGAAATGAATTTTTTTTGGAAATAGGCTTTGAAAAGAGCCATGAAGCAAATTGTTTTTCTAACAATTTTTATTCTAGGAAATTTTTATTTTAGAAAAATATTTTTAAAATTTTGGGGTGTGACACTCCTCGATGGATAAGTCCTAAATAGATGACACCCCCACGTCTCTAATGAGAAAAACTGCCTTCTAATAGCCCCATACTCTAAAAGGAAGTTAGAGACGCGGTTTTCCTAATGGAGCATAACAAAACCCCGCGGCGAGATGGTTTTCTCGCTGAGTTCTATCAGAACTTCACCGAAGTCATCAAATCGTATCTTCTACTTTTGACCTACATTGTAACATCCCAAATTTTGGAATGTTAATAAAATTATTAGATTGTTTGTTTGTTTGACTGATTGAAACTTGAGTGAAATTCAAAACTTTTTAAAAACTTTTGAATGAGAGGGAATAAAATGACTTTCCCGTTTCCTGTGAGTTCAAATTCATCTTTTTTAAAACCAGCGAGAGGAGATAGCATGACTTCTTCAACTACAAAGAATTTGAACCAAGGTGGCACTTGAATTTCCTTTCAATTTTTCCTTTGCATTTTGTTTTCTTCTTCACTCACAGAATGTCGGGAATAATACTTTGTCAAACAAGAGAAAAAGAGAGGTGAAACATGACCCTCCAAACCCGGGGATATTCTTTGAAATATTTGAGCCATGACACCCAAGATTTATTTGAGTAATTATTTGCAAAAAGAAATAAAGCATTTAGGGGATTTTCTGAAAAACATTTTTTTGAAGTATTTATTTTGGCCGTGGAAAAATGTTCATCTTTTTGAATTTATTTTTCTGAAAATTTTAATATATTATACCCCTATATTCCAAGGATATTCTATTTCCTTTTAATCGTATTAATTCCTGTTTTAATAAAAAGGGAAAGAGATCTCTTATTTTAGGAATGTACTTGGGCCACGTTAGGAAACCAATCTGGCCCAATCCCACCTTCTTGTTCCTCCTCATGAGCTTCCTTTTGTGGCCATGGCAGAAGCTTCCCACGAAGCTTCCTCTCCCAGATTCGTGGGATTACTTCCATCCCCACACCTCCCACCACCCCTATAAGATTGCCCCTCCTCTCCTCGTTCCATTTTCCCCATCAGCTCTCCCTCTCCCTGCCCATAGCCACGGCTCCCCCACCATTGTTGTTCCTGCGAGGAGCCGAACAAAAGGATGCCCAGGAGCCCCTGACGCCCCCCTTCCTCGCCTCCAGGACCCCCTCCGCCGTTCCCCCTCCCCGTCGATGACCCTCCCCTCGCCGGAGGAATCCCCACCTCGCCGGCTAACCTCCCAGCCACGGCCAACCTTCCATCCATGGTGAGCTTCAAAGAAATTCCGTCATAGTTTTTTTTCAGAAAAAGAGCAAACTTATAAAATTCATATCTATTAGCGTGTAACTCCAAATTAGGTTATTATTTTTGCGTTAGATCACAAATTTCTTGTAGTTTCCGAAAATATATAATTTGTCTATGTTTGGAATTATAAAATTTGAATTAGATCAAATTTGGTTTAAATCTTCTTTTGCTTATTCTGGGAGTTTAAAAATAGATTTTAATTTAATTCTTTTTTCTTCTGTTTCCTAGTGATCATATCTTTCTGTAGTTTAAGTTTCAAGTTTTTTAAAATATTTTTACTTGGGGTTTTTACCAAAACAGATTCTGTTTTAGTTCTTTTAGGATTATGGCTATTTCTTTTTCTATAATTGTTTTTAAATTATTTTCTTTTATATTTCGGAAAGTTTATATTTTGTTTCTGTTAGTTAACAGTAGGTTTTCAACAAATTTTTATTTTTATTTTTATTTTTTATCATGAAATCAATTCTAGTTCTCTAATAACTTGCAATTGATTTCCCTACTAGATTAACTCCCATTTGAAAATACTTTCAAAATAGTTTCAGGAAAAATACTTCATTTTGTCTTAGTTAAATTTACATTTATTTCTCTGTTATTTAAATATTTTATTTTTCAGTTAGAACAAAAAAAACTATTTAGTGTTTGATGTAGTAGAAGACGTAGAAGACTCCTAGTTTTAGTTGAAGTTTCTTTCAGATTCTTATTCGCTCTCTCTTTTGTTTTGATTGCTAGTATGAGTGCTTATGTGAATGATATGGTTGTTATATAGATTTCATCGGAGAGTGACGAGTAGTCTATCAAGTTATTCCTCGAGAACGAAAATTCTTCTTCGTCAACATCACCAGGCAAGTCATTTGATCATGTATCACCTATGTTTTATGCAGGTACTTGGAAAATTATGGTTACCTGATGTAGTATCATGTGGTAGGCACCCAACAACCCCGTTACTTGGCCCGGGACGACAAATTTCATATTGCTATGCTTGAGTAGACGGGATTCTGGTTGAGATTTTATCATGAGTGATGCGAGAATAATACAATAACCAAGACAGGTTAAGTCAAGACTTTTCAAGACCTCATGATGCAATGCAACTCTAGGTGAAGGACGGTTGATCGACTCCCTGGAGAAACCAGTGGATGACCCGGGATGCATGGAGACGTGCCATGACATCTTGCGGAAAGCTTCACCCAGGCTCAAAGAGACGGACGGATATTTTCAAGACCCAAGGCTTACCTGCACAGCCACAAGTCATTATGGGCTCTGGCTTGGTTGGACAACACGACGACTCCGGATAGGCGGTGCTAGCAGATGTAGAAGAACGGTAGGATTGGATGGGCACTGACAGGGATTCAGAGGGACCCGTTGAAAGACCATGTTTTGACCATCCGGTCTTCACGCACCCTGAAGTGCGAGGACATACTCGGAGGCGATCAAATCTTGTGGGGAACGTGTGCAAAACTCTGCAGAGTACTCAAACCTAATCGATTAGCCGTGTCCACGGTCATGGACAACTTGAGCCAAAGGAACTGAAGTTATCGGGAATTCTCAACACCATTATAAATACTTGATGAGGGTAATATTGATAACTTGGGTATGAGAACTGGTTGGCGGAACCATCTCATTAACAACCAACAGCGTAGTAATATTTTGCTTTTAGCCCCTCTCTTGTGGTAGGAGAAAACATTGCTTTTCGCTAAAAACTTACAACCCCACCTGCCATATATGTATATAGTATAGATGACATTTTAACCCCTCTCATATGTGACTTGCCAGCATATTCAATATGCTGACCTACACGGCTGCAACGTCTTATGTTGCAGATACTTTCTTCGACGAGTAAGACACTACTGAAATTCATAAATTTGCCGTTTGCCAAAGCGGACGGCAAAGGGTGCAACCACGGACGGCAAAGGCTTTGCCGTCGGTCAGCAAACGACAAAGTAGACGGTAAAAAAAAATCTGGTGAAGAGGTTCTTTGCCGTCATCTTTCCCAAAGCGGACGGCAAAGAATCTTTGCCATGAGTGGGCTGACGGCATATTAGCTGGGACGACAAAGGGTGCAACGTCCCCGTTAAGTGTTAACGGCAGGCCGTCTGCCTTTGCCGTCTGCCTCCCCTCCTTTGCCGTGCGTGGGCAGACGGCAAAGAGGGGAGAGAGAGAGGCAGATTCCCCCCTTTGCCGTCTGCCTCCCCCCCTTTGCCATCCGGGGGCAGACGGCAAAGAGGGGAGAGAGAGGGGCAGATCCCCCCTTTGCCGTCTGCCTCCACCCCTTTGCCATGCAGGGGCAGACGGCAAAGAGGGGAGAGAGAGGGGGCAGATTCCCCCCTTTGCCGTCTGCCTCCCCCCCTTTGCCATGTGGGGGCAGACGGCAAAGAGGGGAACCAGCCCCTTTTTTATTTATTTTTTGTTATATCCAGCATTTTTAACAATAATCAGGATATATATATATATATTTGACATAAATAAATTTCTTTCCATACTCATAACCATATTAAAATAACCTCTTATATCCAGCTATCAAGTTGCATCCACGTGCATACAAAGTTTCATACATTACACCAGTTTCATCCACGTGCATACAAAGTTTCATATATTCATATACTACAATAGTTTCAATACAACCCATGGTACAAGAAATCATCTTCAAGCATTCCATCAATATTTTCCAAGCTTCCCGTGAAGTGAAGGTAATCTGCAAAATGACAAATAAGAAAGTTAGAAGAATAATAGTAGATGAAGTAGTGTATATATAGGTTATTTCGGAGAGAAATTAGCTAAGTATAGACCATTGAGGAGCTAACTAAGCTAATTATGTCATTTAGGTGGAACGCTAGCTAACTATAGGTCGTTTCAGAGCTAACTTGGGTAAAATAGGTCATTCCGGAGCAAACTATGCTTATTAAGCCATTTTTGATCTAGCTAGGCTAATTATAGGCCATTTAATACCTAAGTTAGGGGGAATAGGTCATGTTGCAGCTACGTAAGCCTTATTATGTCATTTGGAGGATAATTAGCTAAGTATAGGTCATTTTTTATTAAATAGACTATTTAGGAGCTAACTAAGCTAATTATGTCATTTAGATGGATAATTAGCCAATTTAGGCTTTGTTGGATGAGTCTAATATAGCTACGTAGAATAAGAGAAAGAGAAGAAGAAGTAAAAGAAGGAGGAGGAGGAGGAGGAGGAGAAGGAGAAGGAAGAGGAGAAGAAGAAGAAAATAAGAAGGAGAAGGAGAAGGAGGAAGAAGGGGGAAGAAGGAGCTCCTTCTCCTTCTTCTCCTCCTTCTGCTTATCCTCCTCCCTCTCCTTCTCCTTCTTCTCCTCTTCTTCTTCTTCCTTCCTTTCATTTTTCCTCTTTCTTCTCCTCTCGTCTCCTTCTTCGGGCTAAATTGGCTAAGAATGCCTTTTTGGAGCTAATTATGTCATTTCGAGGATAATTAGCTAAGTATAGGTCATTTTTTATTAAATAGACCATTTAGGAGCTAACGAAGCTAATTATGTCATTTAGATGGATAATTAGCCAATTTAGGCTTTGTTGGATGAGTCTAATTAAGCTACGTAGAATAAGAGAAAGAGAAGAAGAAGTAAAAGAAGGAGGAGGAGGAGGAGGAGGAGAAGGAGACGAAAGAGGAGAAGAAGAAGAAAAGAGGAAGGAGAAGGAGAAGGAGGAAGAAGGAGGAAGAAGGAGAAGGAGGAGCTCCTTCTCCTTCTTCTCCTCCTTCTCCTCCTTCTCCTCCTTCTTCTTATCCTCCTCCCTCTCCTTCTTCTTCTTCTCCTCTTCTTCTTCTTCCTTCCTTCCATTTTTCCTCTTTCTTCTCCTCTCGTCTCCTTCTTCAGGCTAAATTGGCTAAGAATGCCTTTTTGGAGCTAATTATGTCATTTCGAGGATAATTAGCTAAGTATAGGTCATTTTTTATTAAATAGACCATTTAGGAGCTAACTAAGCTAATTATGTCATTTAGATGGATAATTAGCCAATTTAGGCTTTGTTGGAAGAAGAAGGAGAAGGAGGAGCTAACTAAGCTAACTAAGCTAATTAAGCTAACTAAGCTAACTAAACTAACTAAGCTAATTAAGCTAACTAAGCTAACTAAACTAACTAAGCTAACTAAGCTAACTATGTCATCTAGCTATATTTTATTAAATAGGTTTTTTTGGAGCTAACTAAGCTAATTATGTCATCTAGCTATCTTTTATTAAAACACTAGAAATAACATACCTAAGTTAGGGTCAAGCACGGTGGCTCTGGCTTGTTTCACCTGGAGAAGGCTGCCCTGGAGAAGGCTCGATTGTAGAAGGGTCGTGCGATGCGTTTCGGGACATATTCTGCACCAAACATCGTTTGCAATGTGTAGTTAGCATGAGGACACTCTTAAGATCACTCCACTGAAATGAAACTCACCGTCCCCGCCACGTTAACGACTGGCATCGGCGGAGGGACTTGGCCGTTCTTCTCGCACATAGAATGAACATTTGGTTTCGACAAGTCAAACTTTTTATTTATTAATGAAACGGACATTCAAATGCAAGATTTGATATAACATGAAGAAGAAACTTACCACGAAGAGCTCGTATATGGCCCTGGTAGACGCATCATTCCGTGCCCTCTCCGCCTCCACCAATGCAGTCGTCCTCTCCTCCAGCTCCCTAATTTCCTTATCCTTCTCCGCCATAGCCGCCTGCATTGCCTCTCTCTCTTTCTGAATAGCAGCCTACAACACAACTCATTGTTAGCATATTGGTTCCAACGCACAACATAATGCGGAAAGATATTTGAGTCCATTAAACTAACCTCGATGGCGAGCTCGACTGGCCGTGCACGACGTGTTATCTCCGGACAAGAGCTCGTTTGGCATGCCTTTATTTGCCGGAGAGAGCTAGGAGAACGTATAAGGCCGTCTCCAATGGCGATCGAGCCATGGGGCCACCCGTTGCTAGCTATCATCACCAGCTCTGGATCAATAGGCCCCTCGCTCGGGTTAAAGTCCTCCCCTTTCCTCGCCTTCCTGTGATCTCTGTACTTCACGGGCTTGTCGTGGGAGGAGATGTTGGTGAAGTTTTCTGGATGCTCGAGGTCAGACTCAAAGAATGCCTTGACCTTCTTGTACGAGGCAGTATGGGCCATCGCATACAGGTCGTACATCTGTGGCGCCTCCGTCTTATTGTGACGCGCCTAAAAGAGAGAGAGAGGAAAATTGTATTGGTAAAGGAGAAGGAAAATTGAATTGCATGAGGCATGAAGCAAACCACATACCCAGTTCTCGCCAAATTGGATTAAGTTGACGCTCCCTTGATGGTGTGGCACGCCAACCATTTTGCCATGCCTCTCCTTGGCGTTGTTGTGGCTGGCCTCCCACGTTTCGGAGCACCACTGATCCACCAAGGCCTCCCAACAATCCATCTTATCCACACACCACCTCGGGGGCACCTAAGTTAATAAAGAGAAATTTGAGCGCGTAAGAACCAAATCAAGGAAACTAACTACAAAGCCTTAATAATATGTAATTACCTTCATGTAATGCTCCTTCTCCATCTTAGCATCACGACACTTCGCCTTGTCAAGCCTAATACGCCGCGTGGCATAGTAGTCTCGAACAGCCTGCACCCGAGCCTCGTGCCGAAAGTTTTGAAGTAGGCGGCGACATTCGGTTTCGATAACCTTTGCCGTGTCCTCCTCGTATCCCTCCTCACACCTGTAGTAGGTCTGCAAACGAGACAACACCGATTAGTACAATAAATAGCTACGGTTGATTTATAATTGTGTGAAAGAGAAATTACCCAGAACTTTCGGATCACCATGTCCGCCCTCGTGTCACACAAAACACCGTCGATCTCCACCTCCGGCGGGGCTGGGGCACCCAAGTAGTGCTCCCAGGTCATTCCTACCTCTCGCTCCCGACCGGGCAACGTAACAAACCCTGGGAAGTTTTGACGGCAAAGAACACCAAGGATGCTGTTGGGCTTGCGGACACCCTTGGCAACAATCCAACCACTACAGTATGACAAATTAAAGCCAAAACATTATATATTTGAGAAAACCCGAAGGCAAAAGGTTAAATAAGAGTAAATTAACTTACTTCTCCCCATTTTGCCTAATCGACCACCTCTGCTCGGGGGTCGCTGGCACGAGCGGGAGCCCCGAACTACCACGCTGGTACACGCTAGGCCCCTCACCCAGCTCCTCATCGCTACCAGCATGGCCACTTGCCTCAGGCCAGGTATCCCACTGGGTCTCTTGGGACGTACCCTCATCCCTGCCTTGCTCCGGAGTCGCCTGGAAGGAAGCCTCTGGGACAGGAGTCTCGTGGGTCGAAGGCTCGTCGACCTGAGGCTCGTGAACCGGAGACCGTGTAGCCTCCACCTCAGACGAATCCACCCTAGAAGTCCTGTGCTCAGGTGAATCAGCTTGGGGTGGTGGCGGAGACCGTGTAGCCCTACCTCTCCCGCGGCCACGTGTACCTTTAGTACAACATAAATACCAACATGAGTAATAAAATGTATATAAATACCAATATGCATACAACATGAGTACAACATAAATACCAACATGAATACAACGTGTACCTTTAGTGCCTCTCGGCTTCGCCGGGGGTCGACCTCCTCTCACGGGGGCCGCTCCTTGCAAAGTAGAGAGAAACACTCTCCGAAGAGGCGAGGAAGGAATGGAAGTACCCATCCCATCACCCGCCGACGAAGAAGCAGCCGCAGAGTGCTTTCGACCCTTTCCCACCATGTTTCAACACCTGTCATGACAAAGAGTAAATGAAATTAGTACAACATAAATACAAACAGGAGTAATAAAATGTATATAATTTAAGTGTATCATCGTCATAAATACCAACATGACTAATAAAAATTGAATACCTAACATGAGCTCAAAATTTATATATAGTATAATAGTTGAATACCTGACATGAACTAATAACAATCGTCCTCGTCTATATATGCTTCGGGGTCAATAAATGCATCATGATCATCACTATCATCAATAAATGCATCATCATCATCAATATCACGACGAACATGTGGAAGGCCACCATTATGTAATCGGTCAAGAAGTGACAGGTCATCCGCAGGAGTAACCTCTTCTTCTTCCTGCTCTTCCTATTCGGGCACACGGGTTAAGACGGATTCACTGTCGCTGTCTACTTCAACGTTCTGGGGTGAAGTAGAGCGGTTCTTGAAATGTTTGTTGGACAAACGTGTTTCTTGGAAGAATTCTCCTTCATATGTGTCTAGGTTAATGTGAGGTTCGTAATCCTCTTCATTGAGGGTAGGTGGTCTAAAATGTGGTGGCACTTCATAAACAACATCCCAACATTTGAGATTTGGATCAGTTTGGCAGGCCCACGGTAGATAGAAAACTTGTGTCGCCTGTTGAGCCGTAATATAGACACCGGGAACATCTAAGTGGGTGTTTTGGTTGATTTCGACTAGTCCTATATGTTGATGAGTCCTTGTAGTCTCCCTTGGCTCAAACCAATAACATTTGAAGACTACGACGGTCGGTGGGTTTTCACCATAGAATAGAAGTTCATAAATTGCTTCAACTCTTCCATAATACTCGGTGTCTCCTTCGCCGATAGCAGAGACAGAACAATTTGTAGTCTTTAGGTCGGGCATAGATAGCTCTTTGCCAAAGGTACGAAAGTGATACCCGTTGATGTTGTATTTGTCAAATGAACGGACCTTATAGTCAAAACCATTAGCGACTTGTCTCAACTCGGCGTCCATAGACTCTGCATCAGCCTACAAGTTTAATACGAAAGAATGGATGCATTAGCCGCAAATTAGACCAATAAATCAATTGGGCCCTTAATGGTAATAAATTACCCTTTGTTTGAACCAAGAGATGAAACCGGGATAGTCGCCTCCATGCTTTGCGAGAAGCTCATACTCTTTGACGAAATCCTTTTCGATGACCGCTCCATCCGAGAATTCGGCGACGTATCGACTATATCAAATATCAGGGAATAAGAGTAGTTCAAACCAATTAGAAGTTGCGGAACAATAAATTACCGAGAACTTACTCGATGTACGGCCGCACTTCTGTTAGGTTGGTGAAGATATACAATGAAATGGTCCGCCATTCTTCGACATCCAACGATTTCCCTTTCGAAGCACCGGATGGTGCGAGCTTACCTTTGAATAGGCTGAGGTTGGATCGAACTTTTTCTCGAGCGCCATCACTGTACCGAGGCTTCGGGTTATGCAAATGATGATTTTTGGCTTCGTAGTGTGCTGTCACGAAGTTTGCCACCTCCTCAGTAATGAATGCCTCGGCCATCAATGCTTCAATTCTACGTTTATTTTTACACTTAGCTCGAAGCGTCTTCTGCATCCTCTCAGTTGAGTAGCACCATCGATTTTGAACGCGCCCCCCATTCTTGCCTCGGTCGGGAGATGCAAAATCAAATGTTGCATTGGATTAAAGAAGCCCGGTGGAAAGATCTTTTCTAATTTGCAGATCAACTCCGGCGCCAACTCTTCCATTTCATCTAGCACGCTAGGCGATAGTTCTTTCGCACAAAGAGAATGGAAGAAATAGCTCAGCTCTGCCAGTACTAGCCATTCATCCTCAGGGATAAAGCCACGCAACATCACCGGTATTGCCCGCTCAATCCATATGTGCCAATCATGACTCTTGAGCCCAAATATTTTCAATTTCTCAAGACTCGCTCCCCTCTTTAGATTCGCAGCATACCCATCGGGGAACATCAACCGCATTTTCACCCACAATAGCATTTCCCTCATAGCTGGCCTTTCAAGATTGAACCATGCCTTTGGCTTCGCTATGCTTTGCTTTCCTTTCCGTTATCGCAAGTTTTGCAACGGTCTATCACATAGAGCCTCCAGGTCGATTCTAGCCTTAGGATTATCTTTTGACTTCCCCTCTATGCCGAACAATGTACCAAAAATGGCCTCCGCAATATTCTTTTCAGTGTGCATCACGTCAATGTTGTGTGGGGAAAGGAGGTCTTTGAAGTAAGGGAGATCCCATAAGCATGACTTGTGAGTCCAGGCGTGTTCTGTATTATACCCTTTGAAGTATCCTGGACGCAAAGGATCAGGCTCGAGAGCGTTTAACTGATCAAGGGTTTGTTGGCCTGTCAACGCAGCTGGTGCAGTGTTTTTGACAACTCTACCTTTGATGAAATTCTTCTTGTCTTTTCTGAACTTATGGTCAGGATCCAGGAATTGTCTATGCATGTCGAAGCAAGAATACTTGTGACCAGCCTGCAGCCAACAGAACTGAAGAGGTGCCTTGCATGTGGTGCACGGGAACCTTCCATGCACACACCAGCCAGCGAATAGTGCAAACGCCGGATAATCATGCGTCGAGTCCATGTACCACACATGCGTTTTGAAATTTGTTTTCGTAGCCGCGTCGTAGGTCTTGATCCCATTATCCCAGGCTTCTTGCAACTCATCCTTAAGCGGCTGCATGTACACATTCATATTCTTCCCCGGATAGTTCGGCCCTGGAATTATCAACGTCAGGAATATGTTCTTTCTTTTCGTAATCTCTCCGGGTGGAAAATTTAGTGGAATGACAAATACAGGCCAACAACTGTATTGTGCTGCCGTCATACCATACACATTGAACCCATCCATGCTGATGGCAACTCTAGGTTGCCTTGGATCTTCTGATTTATCCTTATGTAATGCATCGAAGTGCCTCGACGCAAAACCATCTGAAGTGTGTACCAGGATCTTGTTCCCATGCGCATCTAGTTCGGTTCTTTTGCCCAATTTGTGCCATGTCATCTGTCTGGCCGTCTCTTCGACCATGAAAATACGTTGAAGTCTTGGTACGATTGGCGGATATCGAAGAACACTAATGGGGATTTTGGTCTGATTCTTCTCACCGATACCGTTGTCTACCACAATATACCTGGAAGAATTGCAAATGGGGCAATAGTTCAAGGCCGCATACTCAAGCCTAAATAAGGCACATCCATTCTCACAGGCATGTATCTTCTCATAGGGCATCTTAAGTACACGGAGGATTTTCTCTGACTGGTACAGGTTTGCAGGCAGTACATGGCCTTTGGGTAGAAAGCGTCCAAATAGCATCATCATCGCGTCGTAGCATTCTCTGCCTAGGTTGAATTGAGCCTTCAGAGCCATTACTTGTGCGATGGCATCGAGCTGACAAAGCTCAGTCTGCTCGTGGAGAGGACGTTTTGAAGACTCCAGCATTTCATAGAAGGCCTTTGCAGATTCCTCCATCGCATCATCCGAATCACGAGCATCATCAAAGTCTTGCACCATGTCTTCAATCCCGATACCATGATCGTCGGTGCGACGACGAATCACCTCAGCTCTGGCACGTTGGTCAGACTCACCATGAAAAGTCCACACCATATAATTAGGCGTAAAACCCCACTTCTGCAGGTGTTTACCCATTTCAAACTCTGTCTGCTTTTTCCAGTTGTCGCAGTTGGGACAGGGGCACCATGTTTTATGCTGGCCATTTGCAAATGCGGCTCTCACAAACCCCCTAGTTTTTGTTAACCATTCATGGGTGATGTCTTTCTGACTAGGGTGACCAGTGTACATCCAAGCACGATCACTCATGTTGCCTAGCTACCTATGGGGGCACAAGAAATAAATATATAATTCATCATCTATATTCATACGCTAATCAAGTTTTTCAGTTTTATTATCCATGCAACCTACATGCTAATAGGTAAAGATAGGTCCTAATCCCACCCGAGTATGTGTAGAGTGGGTTCATCTTCCCATGCTCTGCTCCAGATGCAACGCAGAATTTCGGCAGCACCTCCCCGCTGTTCTCCTGATACACGTCTCGGCAATAAGCAGAGAGGATGTGTACCCGGAGAACAACAGGGGAGGCACTGACGAAATTCCGCAATGGATCCGGAGCACAGCATACGGGAAAACAAACCCAATCTACACATACTCGGGCTGTCCATGGATAATGTTGGACAATTCGAAAGGATGGCGGTTATAAATATGCAAACAAATGCATATTTATAGATGTCGCCCTTTCGAACGGGAGACGCATACTGGTCACGCATACTCATGATTCAAGAAACCTATAGCTAGCAAGTTTCATCGGCACGAAGACCGGGACAGAGCAAATTAAGGGGTAGGAGGAGAAGTCATTTGTGCTCACCAACAAACGCAAGGGCGGAGCTCGTCCAATGCACGTGGAGGTCGTCGAACAACTGCACATTGAAATTCACACGATCAACACAAATATGATGTTTTTAGAATTAACATAATCGGAAAATCACTACAAGGAATATGCTAGTACACGACGCTATTTTTTCGTCGCTACGTCGTCACGGTTTTTCATTTACGACGATCGCACGACGAAAAACCAAGCGTCGGAAACGGAGCGTCAGAAATGAACAGTCACGACGTTTTGATCAAAATCGTCGTAACTTTACGACGATTCCTGGATTGTCGTAACCTTTACGACGATCCTAAATCATCGCTGACAATCAAACCCAGTCCTACGTGGCAGTCCTACGTGGCAAAATTACGACGAAATCAAAACATCATGGTTGAAATCAGCCCAACCCATTTCAATTGATCACATGGGCTTATTTTATTTTTTTGGGCTTTTTCTTATTGGGCTTCTTTTTGGGCCTTAGCCTATTTACATCCACTTTAGTATTTGTTTTTGAATTTTTAATCATTATAATTTGGCCCTCGCCTTTTAGTGCCCAAATACATTTGATCCAGATTCAGTTTTGGCCTTTTTCTATTTTTTAATTCAGCAACTTTTTGTTCCAAAACATGGTTTCATTTCTATTTTTTGGGCCTTTTAACCCAATTATCTGTCCAATATTAAATCCAACACTATTTCATATTCAAATCAAGAAAACTCCAAGTCGAATTAAAATCATCCATCATATAACATCATATAATACATCTCCCAGGTTTACATAACACAATAAGCCATCTCCTAAATACATTTCCGTACACAGGAATATAGCAAAAACAAACAGAATTCCATTTGAGAAATAGAACAATGGCACTTCTGCTACTGTCACTACAATGGACTACTGTCACTATAGCAAAAACATCTGCTACTGTCACTACAATGGACTACTGTCACTATAGCAAAAACATCTGCTACTGTCACTACAATGGACTTCATTCCACTAGCAAAAACAAACAGAATTCCATTTGAGAAGGCACATGTAGATTCGTTATTCCAGATAACAATTGTTCCCTCTTTGTAGTTTCCTCGACTCCCATCTCTAGCAAGAGCTTTGACGACAACATCACAAGCAGTACTGCGATACTCATACAGGTCAAACAGGAAAATTGACTAAAAAAAGACTCACAGGATTATATGAATTCAGATACAGCAAACACAACCACGAACAAATTTACTTTTACAAGACAAACAAACATGTCGAGAAATTAATTGAGAATTCATCCATGCTTGCATTAATTAAACAGATCTCAAAAGTTAAAGCAGGTGCATTACTACCAACTTGACAACAGGAAGCAAAAATCCAACAACATAACCATGTGAGATGCAAAAATAGGACATGTTTATGATGTACTACACATGTGCACACATCCCAAAGCATGTCCTGAAATAAAGAGCATGCCACTGAACTGAACTAGAAAATATGTCCAGAAAGTATGTCCAGATTTACATTGTTAAATGTTGTTTGCTGTTACTAATGTTTGCTTCACAACGACATAAGTAGACAGTTATGCAGAATAGGGTAATGTACAAAATTCTAAAACAAATATTAGGAGAAATACCAAAATTCTAAAACATTAAGGTTGTTTGTTGTTATTAATGCAATGATGAGATGCAAGTAGACAAGTAGGTGGTATTTTACCTTGACGCCCAAGTTTCTATGCCAAAATTGGCAATCAACAGCACCTCCAGCCATGGTTCCCAGCATGTAGGGATTAATCTCAATGATTTTCCTCACCGTTTGTGAAGCTGCAAGAAAAGAAATATGTGGTCATGTAAAGAACAGAGATAAATATCTGATGAATGTTTAAGCGATAATCCTTGCATCAAACAAAAGCCTTCTACAAAGACAAATAGTTCTTCCAGAAAGTCTTCTTAATGACAACAAACATGCAAGAGCAATTTTACAGAAGGATCAAAGCTTGCAGAAAACCAGACATTATACAACAACCACATCTTTCTATTTTCTTTCTCCAAACCACAAAGGACACAAATCAGTATATGCACAAATATTGGAGCTTCAAATAAGAAGACTTGAATTCACTCGCAAGTATTAGCGAAACTAATATTTTTTTTGCATGATCGTAGTGTATCTCTACACCACATAGATTCACCAACTCTATCATTACCAATTCTACTACACAGTACATCCCTTCTTAGTTCCAGCAGATAACTAGCATCTAATCTCAATAAGTATCTTTGTATTCATCACATAATAATCCAAATGAATGGCCAACCAGTGAACACAACTGTTGTGTGGTTATGGAACTGCACTTTGCGGCTCAACTGTTGGGAGATTGTGCCCGCCTTTCTTTGCTGTACACTAAACCAACGCGGAAGTTCTTCACACCTTACTCTGGTTGCTTTGAGATTTTATACAAATATGAAACACTAACCTAAATTACTAGTAGATACGAAAACCTACATACAAGAGTAACCAAACACACGTCAACATGCAAGTAGACCAGCAACGTATCCTCCGAGACATAATAGACGGGCAAAGGAACCAGATTCCGCGCGGAGATCTAAACTCCCCGACGCTCAATCACGCATCGACGCTGCAAATCGACCCTCCGCGCCACCAAACCCTAGCACCGGGACGCGAGCACAAGGGAAGGAAGAGGGGACTCACAGATGTAGCCGCCCATGCTGGCCCAGGAGTCGATAAATAAAGAGCATGCCACTGAACTGAACTAGAAATAAAGAGCAAGTCCTGAAATAAATAGATAAGATTATTAATAGAGTAAGCAGCATGACATACTTTCTGGATAGCAAATGTCGTTCTTTAAATTAAGATAGAAATACATAACTGTCACATCAAAACACTCCCATGAGAAACTTAAGTCATGTGTTTCATGGGAAAAGTTAAGCAGATACTATCATTAATTCATGACTCTTATCACTATTATAATTACTGTTTTACTATGCTAAGTGAGGAGCACCACTGCATCTAGCACCACCCAATGTGTTGAGGGAAGAAAAACATAGCATATAAATTAATGAGTTTTAACAATTGGCATCATGAACGTTCAGTAATAAGTTCTTGATGTATATAAAGCTGATTGAGCTCACCTAAGAAGAGATCTTATGGTCTTATCATCAAAATCTGTGCCCTGCGAAGTCTCTTGATGCTGTGATATACTGGGTACAAGAACCACGGACGGCAGCTCCTTATTTTTGGTTCTGCAATAGATGAAGGGGAACATTCAGTTGTCAAAAAAGAAGGCAGCATCGAGTACTATAGTAATTATTATTGGAGATGATACAGTAAGATACTCTCACTGGTTATTGACTGTTTTCAGTTTTCACTAGGCATAAGTGCATAATATAGAAACAATATAAGAGAAAACAAAAGTAGTCTCCTTATTGACTGGTTATTTACTGTTTTCAGTTTTCACTACGGCAGGTCCTTATTTTTGGTTCTGCCATAGATGAAGAGAAACACTCAATATGTCAAAACACACAAAGACACGACATAAAACTATTTCACATATATGTGGCATGTTCACTCAGTTCTTAGGAGGGGAAAATGCAAACTAGAGTCCTAAATTAGTTGCATATTTTGCCTATGATGAAACTAAGAGAAACTAACTTGACAATACACGCTATGGACTATAGTCTAAAGAATAAATGACATACAAGATTAAATAATATGATTCTATTTTGCAGAAGTAGCTGTTTTTTCATACATCCCATGGCATTTCTGTTGTAATCACTGGCAACTTCAAATAGAGTTAAGCAAAATATCGACATTCTTTATTGATTTCGATTACATGCTTTTCTGTCGTAATCACTGGCAAGATCACGGCAATGAACCAAAAAAGCAAGCAAGTGAGCGATCAAAAAGCAAGCAAGTATGCATGTTATATTATATATAATACGTAAGAGAAAGGAAAGCAGATGAGACGAGATGACGAACAAATCAAGCATAGATAGATATATAGATAGAGTACAGTACAAAAAAATCAAGAAAGAAAGAAAGAAATTAATAAGCAAACAAAGATAGAACATGATTTGGTAGTGGCGACCACGGTGGCGGGTGGATCTACTGAGCTACAACCAACAAGTTTGTTTGTTTTTCTGATCTGACTAACGAATGAATGAATGAATCTGAATCTAGGCTTGCTGCTCCGTCATACACATACCTCAATCGAATTCAATACCTTTCTTTTTTGCGGAAGGAAAACGAATCCAAGAGGACGAATCCAATACAAAGGCAGGGGAGGGCGGCGAATCCAAGAGGAGGGGAGGGGAGGGACGGGGTGGAGACGAAGGAGGAGGGGAGGGAGGGGATTCGGCCGAAGGAGGTCCCCATCTGCAGCGAGCAGCGGAGCACGAGGAGCAGGCGTCGGCCGTACACTCTGGCGATGCCCGGGATGTCGTAGGCGGTGGGGAGGTCCCCCTCTATCGCCATCCCCTCCTCAAACAGGTACCCCGAGCAACTGGTGAACGCGTCCTCCTCCGAGATACAACCGGCGCCGTAGCCGGAGGCGGCACGAGGCCACGACGCCCGCCGACGGGGACGCTGCCTCCGGTGGCCGGCGAGTCGTCGCCCCTGAACCCCATGAGGGAGCACCCCTCGTTGTCGTCGCGGCACCACCAGAAGCGCGCCCACCCGGCGAGCAGGGACGGCGCCAGGAGCAGCAGGACCAGGGAGGCGAAGCGGAGGCGCGTGGCGGCGACTAGCGATGGCCCTGACGACCTCTCATGCATGAGCGGGGCGAGAGAGATCGGGATTGGGGGGCGGGTGGGTGGGGACGGAGAAAGCACGGTGAGGCGGCCGCGTCGGCGAGCGCGGGCGGCTTGGAGAGGCTCCGGATCTGGGAGGAGGAGGAGAGGACAACGTGCGGCGGCGCCGGATCTGGGAGGAAGGTGCGATGGGGGGTGTGAGCTAGGGTTTGGGCTCCGGGTGGTTTTTTTTCTGTAGATGGATGGATGGATGGATGTGGGTTGGAGATATGGATGGATGGATGGATGTGGGTTGGAGATATGGATGGATGGATGGATGGACGCCATGTCACCGATCTGTGGAAAGATTTCTCATTGGTTCAAAAAAGGGAATTTGAGGATTTGCCACATGTTTGTTTGCACTTTGAGGATTTGCCTTCGTTTTCCTTGTCATCGATTATTCGCGATATCTTTTTCAGTTTGGTGATGATTTGCCCCCGGAGGTAGGGACCCACTGGAATATGTCTAAAAAGCTCGTCATGGTACCCAAGGTCATCCTCGTCTCTTCCAAAAGAGAAGCAGACGGATGCGTCTCCGCGTGCTCGCTCGTTGTCATTTAGACAAGTCAAGATGTGAGGACGAGAGCGGAGGCAGGGGATATAGCCGATCCCAACAGGTTGTTGCAGGGGAGGAGGCGGCCAGGGAGCAACGCGGCGAGCAGCGAGAGTGAGGTCATGCAGCCCGTGCACGTGTCACAGTTGACGCCCAGCCAAGAGCAGGGGTGATCGTCATTGTCTGTCCACTTGGCAAGGCGGTCCAGTGGGTCGGCGACGCGAAGACCACCAGGCACCAACCCGACTACGTGAGCACGCCGTCGGTTGACGACGACGGATGCTTGCGCCTGACACATGAATCAACCACGGTGGCTTACCTATTTTGGCCGTCGACCTCGGCCTTCTTGGTCTGGAGCGGAGTGGTCAGCACAACAAGGCGGGTTCACGAACCACAGCAACGAGAGACACTGCTGCGAGCCATGATGAGCAGCCGGGATACGAACGAACAGAGAAACGGGAACGGTCAAACATGAAGCTAGCTAATTTGGGCTCGGGCAGTTTGGTCACTGATTTTGTGTTATATTTCCATGTCGTACATAAGGGGCAAATCATTAAGACTCTCAGAAAGGTGTGGCTAATTATTAGTAACAAGAAAAACAGGGGTAAATCCTCAAAGTGTAAACAAACTTGTGGCAAATCTTCAAATTTCCCTTCAAAAAACCAATGATTTAAAATAATTTCCAAGTACTAAAAATAGAGGAATTTTATGAAGCATCTATCAAAAACATTTTGCAAAAGTGCACCATACAAATTTTGAAAAGTTAATTACATAGGTTACTGTAGCTATATTATCGGCTCTCGTGGAAAAGACAAATTTTCGTTGAATCAGCTCGAAGCGTCTCAAATTTGAACTGCAGCTATATTATAGTTTGATCTTTATTTTTCCGAAAAATCATTTCTAGATACACAAGTATCTACTTAATCTGAGAAACATCAAAATATTTTCAAGATTCAACCACTAGGTAGGAATGGTCATACCCGCTGTTTTGACCGCATTTTGAAATGGCCATGAAAAATTCAAAAAAAATCAAAAAAATGGAAAACCTTTGCATTGTGTCATTATATGTGACAGAGTTGTTAGGAAAAATAATAAACTTGTAATACGACAATTATTTTAAAAAAGTGTTCTTAAAAATGAGCTATCATGTGTGAAGATCCATGGCTTTCAAACCAAATTATCAATCTTATGGCCACATTAATGACATAGTTTGTTGAAATGATATAATATTATGCACAAGGATGCATATTGGAATGACAAAAAATATTGATTAAGGAAGTTTTCATTTTCCTGGTATGTAAAAATCATTTTCCATTTTTCAAGTGTCCAAAATGAACTTTTTTGTGAAGGACCTACCATATATTTGTTTCAAAAATGGACCAAATCATTTTTCTAAAATACTAGGCCATATTTAATGTCTAATTGACAAAATGGTTGGGTGTTAAAGGCTTTTATCGATCTCTCCTAAAAAAGACAAATTTTCGTTGAATCAGCTGAAAGCGGGTCAAATTTAAACTGCATCTACATTATAGTTTGCTCTATATTTTTGCTAAAAAGAATTTATAGGTACACAAGTATCTATTTAATCATATAAACATCAAAACAGTTCCAAGATTCAACCACTAGGTATGAACGGTCATACCCACTATTTTGACCGCGTTTCGAAATGGCCATGGAAAATTCAAAACAAATTCAAAAAAATGGAAAACCATTGCATTGTGTCATTATATGTGACAAAGTTACCAGGAAAAATAATAAACTTGTAATACGACAATTATTTTAAACAAGTGTTCTTAGAAATGAGCTATCATGTGTGAAGATTCATGACTTTCAAGCCAAATGATCTATCTTATAGCCACATTCATGAGATAGTTTATTGAAATGATATAATATTATGCACAAGGGTGCATATAGGAATGGCAAACAATGTTGATTAAGGAAGTTTTCATTTTCCTTGTATGAAAAATTCATTTTCTATTTTTCAAGTGATCAAAATGAGTTGTTTTGTGAAGGACCTACCATATATTTGTTTTAAAATTGGACCAAATCATTTTTATAAAATACTAGTCCATATTTAATGTACAATTGACAAAATGGTTGGGTGTTAAAAGATTTTATCCACCTCTCGTGAAAAAGACAAATTTATGTCGATTCAGCTGGAAGCGGGTCAAATTTGAACTGCAACTGCATTATAGTTTGCTCTTCATTTTTCCCAAAGATCATTTGTAGGTATATAAGTATCTATTTAATCAGAAATATATGGTGTGGTGCCTTGACATCGAGGTTTGCATGGTGGTCGAGGGCCCCAACTCCAGAGTGCGTGAACTTGCATGCCAGTCGCATGGTCACCGCCTAACCGTTGCATTGCCACGCGTTCTAGGTGGAATAGTCATGTCTGGTGGGTTGGACAATCCCTCAATAGGTGTTAGCAAGAATAATACAATATAATAATCTCATGAGGAGACTGAACTAAGCACAAACATGAATTAGCAGCCAAGTGTTTGATTAGCGGTGCGGGTAATTCACATTGACAATGGTCCTAAATTTTGGCTGAGGATGACCATCTACTAAGGAGACTCTCTTGGAAATTTTTTATCTCAAATGGATGAATCTAGGTGGCACTTCCTTTGCAAAGTAACACATTGTGCAGAAATATGGATGTTGAAGCTAGGATCAAATGAATGAATGGATTGACCTGAAATTTAGTGTATGATGTTAATTTGGGCATATGAAGGCACTGTATAAAAATTATACCATTTGGACATGCCAAAGTGACACTTCCTTCACAATGTGCCAATCTGGACAGAAAATGGTAATTAAAACTGGGCTCACATAGATGATTGGATTGAGCTTAAATTTGGAGGAGGATGATAATTTGGGCACATTAAGGTACTGTAGAATATTCATAAAATTTGGATAAACAAAAATTGTACTTCCTTCACAATGCTTTCTACTGAATAGAATATTGGAAAAAATATTGAGAGAAACTGGCTGAATTAAATGAGCTAAAATTTGGTGAAGTGAGGTTATATGGTCAGTATCATCCCGTGGTAAATTTTTCATCAACTATAAAGCAATATAAAATATAGTTGCTTCACAAAATGAAAATATTACCAACAACAAAGATTGGATGATGAGCTCACATGAATTGTTAGATGTGGCTAAAATTTTATGGAGAGGTACGTTCTGGGCACATAGATGATGTGGAAAAAATTCAACTCATCAGGATATTCCTATCTAGTACTTCCTTCACAAAGCTGTTAGCTGAACACAAACTTTGGAAATTTGCTGAGAAAGATTTACTAGGGAAATCGTTACGAAAGTTTTCATGAGGCAATGACTTGGATAGGAAAGAGTGCCCAAACAATATGAGGGTAATCAAAGAAATAGAAATAGCATTTCCTTCACAAAGTGCTATTCTGAACAGAATAGGGAAATGAATATTTTTGAATTATTTTTGAACTATGGAAGGGAGGGTTTTCACATAGTTGAGGAATATATAGTCCAAAGTATTTATGAGAATTTTTCGAGAATTTTCGGAATGATAGAATAGTAGGTTGCTTCACAAACTAGGATCAGGTGGGATAGAATGGACCCACGAGTGACATGTCAACATAGTTAGAACATGTTACGACATTTTTACAATCGTCGTAAAAGTTATGACGATCTCATCTTATGCGGTTACGATGTTTTGACTCACATTGTCGTAATTTATATGTAGATTTGTTCCCCTCAAACGGTTTACGACGATCTCGGATGAAATTGTCATAGATTTATGACGAATTCATCAACGACATTTTAAAAAACATCACATATGAGCATATTTCATGTAGTGAATATGTGACCTAACTCATAATTTACAAAACTATGACCTCGTGGGCCTCTGGAAGGCCGAAAAGCACCTTCTCGTTCAAAAGAAGGCAGAAGAGGTGTCGGGGGTCGGGGCTTAGTGGCCTCGGGAGTCAGTGCCGTTGAGGGTCGGTGGTGTCGGGTGTCGGTGGCATCGGGGTCGGGGGGTTAGTGGCGTTGGTTGTGGGGGGTCAATGGCGTCGGGGGTCCAGGGTCAATGACATCGGGTGTCAGTGGCGTCGGGGGTCGGGGGTTGGTGGCGTCGAGCGCCGGGGGTCGGGAGTCGTGGGCCGAGGGTCTGGGTCGGGGGTCTGGGTCGGGGTCGTGCACCCCTCCTCCTCCTCTTCCTCTTCTTCTTCTTCTTCTTCTTCTTCTTCTTTCTCCTCCTCCTCCTCCTCTTCTTCTTCTTCTTCTTCTTCTCCTTCTTCTTTTCTTTCTTCCTTTTCTTTTTCTTTTTCATTTTTTTCCTTCTGCTTTTCCTCTTTTTTTCTTCTAACCTAACTAACTAACCTAATTAGCCTAATAATATAACCAAGTAAACTAACTAAATTACCCTATATATAATAAAAAATTAACCTAATAAACTAACTAAAGTAATTAACTTTTTTAAAAAGAAAAAGAAGAAGAACTCAACTCACCGCGGTGGACGACGGCAGGGGGCGGCGGCAGCGGTGGACGACGGCAGGGGGGCAGGGGGCGCGCGGTAGGCGGCTGGCGGGTGGCGGGCGGGGAGGAGGGGTGCCGCGGGTGGGAGGGGAGGCGGCCGGTGGGCGGGGAGGAGGGGTGCCGCTGGCGGGCGCGGGGAGGAGGGCGCGGGGAGGAGGCGGCGGGAGGGGAGGTGGTCGGCGGGCGGGGAGGAGGGGTGCCGCGGGAGGGGAGGAGGGGGCGGGGGAGGAGGCGACCGACGGGAGGGGAGGTGGCCGGCGGGCGGGGGTCGAGCGGCTGAGAGTAAGGAGGAGACGGATGAGAGTGAGAGGGAGAGGGAGACGGCCGGTGAGTTTTTCTTCTTCTTCTTCTTCTTCTTCTTCTTTCTCCTCCTCCTCCTCCTATTCCTCTTCTTCTTCTTCTTCTTCTTCTTCTTCTTGTTCTTTTTATTTTTTTTCTCCTCCTCCTCCTCGTCCTCTTCTTCTTCTTCTTCTTCTTCTCCTTCTTCTTTTCGTTCTTGTTCTAATTATTTTCTTCTTTTCCTTTTTTCTTTTTCATTTTTTTCCTTCTAATTTTCCTCTTTTTTCTTCTAACCTAACTAACTAACCTAATTAGCCTAATAATCTAACCAAATAAACTAACTAAATTACCATATATATAATAAAAAAACTAACCTAATAAACTAACTAAAGTAATTAACTTATGAAAAAAGAAAAAGAAGAAGAACTCACCGGCGGGGTGGTGTGGGCGGTGGTGGACGACGGCAGGGGGTGGCGGCGGCGACGGTGGACGACGGCAGGGGCGGCGACGGCGCGGCAGGGGGAGGCAGTGCCGCGCGGTAGGGGGCGCGCGGCAGGGGGGTAGGGGCGTGCGCCGGGGGGCGGCAGGGGCGGGACGGCTCCGACGGCGGCGGCGGGGGGCGGCAGGGGGCGCGCTGCAGGGGCGGGACGGCTCTGATGGCGGCGGCGGGAGGTGGGCACGCGAGAGAGAGAAGCCGTTAGGGGAGGGGGTGGGGGGGCTACGCGCCGTTAGAGAGGGAGCCCCCTTTGCCGTCTGCAAAGGTCGGGTGGCAGACGGCAAAGGGTTGGGTGGGGTGGGGAGGCCTCCGGCCGGTAGGGTGGCGCCCCCTTTGCCGTCTGCCAACCTTTGCCGTCCGCTAGCCGACGGCAAAGGGAAGGCCGACGGCAAAGAAAACTTTTGCCTTAGGTGTTGTCTTTGCCGTCTGCTTTGTGCCAGCTGACGGCAAAGAAGCTCTTTGCCATGTGTCAGCAGACGACAAAGGAAACCAGACGGCAAATTTCTGAATTCCAGTAGTGAGAGTATGATTCAGGGTTACGGTCTGCACTCAACTTGCCGTTGGTGTTTATTGGGACTCCACTCCATTGATTGTTTCCGCTGAGATTTTAAGGTACATATCAGTTTTACGCTGTTTACATGTGATTGCACTTTGATATATACATTGATGTACTGTGTATGCCAGCATACTGATCCAGGGATGGCACAGAAACACAGAGGCTTGACTCGTTTTGAGTCGAGTCGCTACAGAAATGGTATCAGAGCACATATTGACTGTAGGACGTGATCCTAGAAATTGGAAAACTTCTTAGGATAGGATCTCTCAAAAATCTTATTTTCGAGAACACCTTTCACTTCTCATCTCTTCTGATTTCATCGAATGTTCTCTCTCGCCTCAAATAGTTAGACAATACCCTTTCCCCTGTGACCACATGAAGAATTAACTGAGTTCTACTTCAAAGTAAAGAGGATTTGACCACGCATTTGATGAATTGAAGCTACACCAACAGAAGACTCTCAAGACCCGAAGAACTCGAAGACCCTGAAGTGTTCGAATAATTATCTGACCATTAGAAGTCCAAACCCCTTTTATATACCCACGTTAGATACGATGATTTGTGAGCCGTCATTGGTGTGTGTTTTCCGACGCCACAAATAAAACCTATTCTAAAAAATATTGTTCGTATTGTGTGTATCTCCCTCCCTCTCTTACCCGTCTCATCCCCAAAACCTCAACCCTACCAGATGGAGTATGAAGCTGGACTTGTAGTCTCTGGACCAATGACCCAGCTGGAGGCTGAAATATGGATTCAGAACATGGAGAACCACTTCGGGAGCAACTTGATCTCAAGGAAGTACGAAGTGGAACACGCTCTCCAGTACTTTACCCAAAGTGCTGCTATCTGGTGGAAAATGCACCATGCCATACAAGGATTTAGTGGAGCAGAAACTTGGGACGAATTCAAGGACACTCTGTTAAGATCCCGACTTATTTAGAAGTGCTATGATAATCCGAAGGAGAAGACTTGTGCATGCAAGATCTGTGGAGAAACAGGACACACCCAGGAAGAACACAAGGATGGATGCACTCATTGTGAAGAAAATCACCCAGCTGAGGAGTGCCCAAGTAGTCAGGTGACTTGTCTCCATTCTGAAGGAACCACCCACTACCCAGCTCAGTGTCACATTTACCCAAAGGTGCAACAAGTTGTCAAGCAGCAGAAAGATGCAACGAAGGAAACCCTCAAGAAGAAGATTCTAGAAGAACTTGTGATGGACGAAAATATAGAAGACCCTGATGAACAAGGTCTGACCAGATTTTTCTCGAATGCGTGTTACTCATGTGGAGAAGAAGGACATTATTCACAGGATTGCACGAAGGGAAGCCAAGAGTATCTGGGAAACTTCCGGACGGAAAAAGTGGAGTTTTATCCACTTGAAATAGAAGAACTGGCTAAAATGAAGGAGTCCGGAAAGAAGAAAAAGTACCCTCGGAAGGGCCAAATCTCTGCAGATAAAGACCTGAGTCATGTCAGATGTTTCAAGTGTACGGAATTTGGCCACTACAAATACATGTGTCCAGGAAGGAAGTCGGAAACCCAAGGAGCAAAAGCAAACACTAAGAAGCCTCAAGATTTGTCGGAACTCATTTGCTTTCGTTGCAAGGAAGCGGGACATTATGCTAATGATTGTCCACATGGGAAGAAAGCTAGAATGGAGTAGTCAAGTTTTGACCATGGCAATAAGTGTAATCTAAAGCACTCTTTTTTTTCATGAGATCATGGAGTTGAAATTTTTGTAACAGAAGTCTCTGAGATTGTAATAACTCATGAATCAATAAAATTGTTGTGTCATGATCTCCTCTGTTGAAACTGTATGCGTTGTTTTCTCTACACGGAAAGATCTCTGAACATTTATGAGGATAAGAGAAAATATGGTCTATGCAGGCATGAGTATAATTCATTTTTAGTGTGGTAGTAATCGGTAAACCCACAGGATCCACCGAGGAGGAATGTACCATGATTACCAAGGAGACACATTCATTCCTCTCAGTACCTATTTACTGACACCTGCAGATGACAACTCTCTACGAGTCATTCATCAAGGTCCCAGAAACAATCATGACCCTGACAAGTGATCATGATTACCCAAAAATCCTGAAGGACATGATGAAGCACATTAATCTTGAAGGAGATGCAGTCTACAAAGGCTACCCGTTCATGGAAAATGGAGTGGAACTTTGGTATGTGGAAGTACACCTCCACCATGTGAAAGGAGTTTGTCCAAAGACATTGGGGCAATACTTTTTCATTTCACGTGTACCACGAGCAACCTTCTTTGATGCTGTTCGTGAAGCTGCCATGGAAGCCATACGTCAGATTGGAGAAATACTTGAAGCAAGACTCCGTCATACCCAGGAATACCTGAGTGAGGTACGTGCGGAGATGATGGAGATGAAGCTCATTGCCACCATGATGAAGCAAAAGATGGATGATTTCAAGGAGCACCTCGGAAAGTTCCAGTGGAACTAAAGTACCTCCAAGAGAGACAGATGAATAAAGTTGGCAGAAATGCTTGACCATACCGAACAATGTGGATGGCAGCATTTGTAATAAATTACTTTTGAGTTGGAATTTTGAAGAAAGTAAGGATGTAATAAAGGATTAATTATGAAATGAATATGATTTATGGATGAAGCAATACCTTTTATGGTAAACACACTCATGGAAAAAGAAAAGTATCCCACAGAATGGCGTGTGAACCAAAAATAAGTCTGAGGATTTATTATTATTATATGATGGTTACCCCAAGAGTATGATGGAATGAAACACTATAGGATTTAAGGCATGGTGATTCCAAGTATGCCTGCAACCCACAGACCCCGAGACTAATAAGGATCAAGTACTACCTATTTGGAGAAGGAAACTTGGAAAAAGTTAATATGGATCAGCAAAACGTTTTGTTAGGAGCATACGAAAACCCGAGAGTTGTGAAGATACGATAGATGTTTTGTTCAGCTTGCAGAAACAATGGATTATCTGAACTTCGTTCGTGGACAAGAAAAATTCCGCAATGCTTGTGAGGATGCCAAAGTGTTAGAATGCGAGATTCGCTAAACCTTATACAGAGAAATGATTTTGGTGCGGAATGGATTGATCACCATGACGACTTACTCTTATCATTTATCTTGCTATTCCGAATGGTAAATCTGAGAGACTTACCCATAGAGAGAGACGACGTTCTTTGAAGCATTTGTTTAAAGTCTTAGAATGGTATGATGAAAGCCCCATGTACAAGGCACTTGTTGTCACGCGTACGAAATTTTACGGTGAGGATGATACCAACACCCTTCTCTCTGCAGGATAACCACAAATGGTAGACCACCATGAGAATCGCCGATAGGTTATTTAGAATTGATCACGAGACTGTTAGTTAAGAAGACCCAGCAACGGAAGAAACTTATATCAACAGAAGAACCCTCGATTTTGATGGAAACGTTATGAATGTAATGAAAGATGCATCACCAAAGGAGTTAGTATGAAGAATGTGAGGAGTCAGATGCCAAGACCCCAGAGGATTTCTAAAATTTTAAGGGACCAATAATGTTCATTTGAAGTGTGGTAGCATCCCACCTTGCAGGAGATTGGATTTGTTAGAAGACCCCCAAAACCTAACCTTTCTTTCTAGCCTCTTCGAATCTCGAGGACGAGATTCATTTTAAGTGTGGTAGGTTTGTAACATCCCAAGTTTTGGAATGTTAATAAAATTATTAGATTGTTTGTTTGTTTGTTTGACTAACTGAAACTTGAGTGAAATTCGAAACTTTTTAAAAACTTTTGAATGAGAGGGAATAAAATGACTTTCCCGTTTCCTGTGAGTTCAAATTCATCTTTTTTAAAACCAGCGAGAGGATATAGCATGACTTCTTCAACTACAAAGAATTTGAACCAGGGTGGCACTTGAATTTCCTTTCGATTTTTCATTTGCATTTTGTTTTCTTCTTCACTCACGGAATGCCGGGAACAATACTTTGTCAAACAAGAGAAAAAGAGAGGAGAAACATGACCATCCAAACCCGGGGATATTCTTTGAAATATTTGAGTCATGACACCCAAGATTTATTTGAGTAATTATTTGCAAAAAGAAATAAAGAATTTAGGGGATTTTCTGAAAACATTTTTTTGAAGTATTTATTTTGGCCGTGGAAAAATGTTCATCTTTTTGAATTTATTTTTCTAAAAATATTAATATATTATACTCCGATATTCCAAGGATATTCTATTTCCTTTTAATCGTATTAATTCCTGTTTTAATAAAAAGGGAAAGAGATTTCTTATTTTAGGAATGTACTTGGACCACGTTAGGAAACTAATCTGGCCCAATCCCACCTTCTTCTTCCTCCTCACGAGCTTCCTTTAGTGGCCATGGGAGAAGCTTCCTCTCCCAGATTCGCGGGATTCCTTCCATCCCCCACCTCCCACCACCCCTATAAGATTGCCCATCCTCTCCTCGTTCCATTTTCCCCATCAGCTCTCCCTCTCCCTGCCCGTAGCCACGGCTCCCCCACCATTGTTGTTCCTGCGAGGAGCCAAACAAAAGGACGCCCAGGTGCCCCTGACGACCCCTTCCTTGCCTCCGGGACCCCCTCCGCCGTCCCCCCTCCCCGTCGACGACCCTCCCCTCGCCAGAGGGAGCCCCACTTGGCCGGCTAACCTCCCAGGCATGGCCAACCTTTCATCCATGGTGAGCTTCAAAGAAATCCCGTCACAGTTTCTTTTCAGAAAAAGAGCAAACTTATAAAATTCGTATCTATTGGTGTGTAACTCCAAATTAGGTGATTCTTTTCGCGTTAGATCAAAAATTTCTTGTAGTTTCCGAAAATATATAATTTGTCCATGTTTGGAATTATAAAATTTGAATTAGATCAAATTTGGTTTAAATCTTGTTTTGCTTATTCTGGGAGCTTAAAAATAGCTTTTAATTTAATTCTTTTTGCTGCTGTTTCCTAGTGATCATATCTTTCTGTAGTTTAAGGTTCATTTTTTTAAAATATTTTTACTTGGGGTTTTTACCAAAACAGATTCTGTTTTAATTCTTTTAGGATTATCACTATTTCTTTTTCTATAATTGTTTTTAAATTATTTTCTTTGATATTTCCGAAAGTTTATATTTTGTTTCTGTTAGTTAACAGTAGGTTTTCAACAAATTTTTATTTTTATTTTTATTTTTTATCATGAAATCAATTCTAGTTCCCTAATAACTTGCAATTGATTTCCCTACTAGATTAACTCCCATTTGAAAATACTTTCAAAATAGTTTCAAGAAAAATAGTTTATTTTGTCTTAGTTAAATTTATATTTATTTCTCTGTTATTTAAATATTTTATTTTCAGTTAGAACAAAAAAACCTATTTAGTGTTTGATGTAGTAGAAGACTCCTAGTTTTAGTTGAAGTTTCTTTCAGATTCTTATTCGCTCTCTCTTTTGTTTTGATTGCTAGAATCATTGCTAGTATGAGTGCTTATGTGAATGATATGGTTGTTATATGGATTTCATCGGAGAGTGACGAGTAGTCTATCAAGTTATTCCTCGAGAACGAAAATTCTTCTTCGTCAACATCACCAGGCAAGTCATTTGATCAGGTATCACCTATGTTTTATGCATCGTAGTTCTACCATCCTATACCCATTTGCATGCTGACTAGGTACTTGGAAAATTATGGTTACCTGATGTAGTATCATGTGGTAGGCACCCAACAACCCCGTTACTTGGCCCGGGACGACAAATTTCATATTATTATGCTTGAGTAGACGGGATTCTGGTTGAGAGTTTATCATGAGTGATGTGAGAATAATATAATAACCAAGACCGGTTAAGTCAAGACTTTTCAAGACCTCATGATGCAATGCAACTCTGGGTGAAGGACGGTTGATCAGCTCCCTGGAAAAACCAGTGGATGATCCGGGATGCATGGAGACGTGCCATGACATATTGCGGAAAGCTTCACCCAGGCTCAAAGAGACGGACGGATATTTTCAAGACCCAAGGCTTACCTGCACAGCCACAAGTCATTATGGGCTCTGTCTTGGTTGGACAACGCGGCGACTCTGGACAGGCGGTGCTAGCAGATGTAGAAGAACGGTAGGATTGGATGGGCACCGAGAGGGATTCAGAGGGACCCGCTGAAAGACCATGTTTTGATCATCCGGTCTTCAAACACCCTGAAGTGCGAGGACATACTCGGAGGCGATCAAATCTTGAGGGGAACGTGTGCAAAACTCTGCAGAGTACTCAAACCTAATCGATTAGCCGTGTCCACGGTCATGGAAAATTGAGCCAAAGGAACTGAAGTTATCGGGAATTCTCAACACCATTATAAATACTTGATGAGGGTAATATTGACAACTTGGGTATCAGAACTGGTTGGCGGAACCATCTCATTAACAACCAACAGCGTAGTAATATTTTGCTTTTAGCCCCTCTCTTGTGGTAGGAGAAAACATTGCTTTTCGCTAAAAACATACAACCCCACCTGCCATATATGCATATAGTATAGATGACATTTTACCCCCTCTCATATGTGACTTGCCAGCATATTCAATATGCTGACCTACACGGCTGCAACGTCTTATGTTGCAGATACTTTCTTCGACGAGTAAGAGTATGATTCAGGGTTACGGTCTGCACTCAACTTGCCATTGGTGTTTATTGGGACTCCACTCCCTTGACTGTTTTCGCTGAGATTATAAGGTATATATCAGTTTTACGCTATTTACATGTGATTGCACTTTGATATATACATTGATGTACTGTGTGTGCCAGCATACTGATCCAAGGATGGCACAGAAACACAGAGGCTTGACTCGTTTTGAGTCGGGTCGCTACATACATGCTGGCCAACTAGAATTGTTTTTCTTAAACTTCGGTGAGATTATTTTAATACCTAAGGTTAATGACGCTGAAAGGCTACACCAATATAGACCTATTTGCCTCCTTAATGTTATTTTTAAAATATTCACAAAGGTTGTGATTATTAGGCTAAATTCGGTCGCTGAACATGTTGTTCGGCCTTCACAAACAACTTTTTTGCAAGGCAAACATGTCCTACATGGTGTTGTTATCCTTCATGAAACAATGAATTACACCAAAAAATATGAAAGTAGTGGTGCTAATAATAGACTTCGAAAAGGCTTATGACAAAGTGAAGTGGCCTTTTCTTGAACACACTCTCAGAATGAATGCATTTTCTACAGAGTGGCGTGCTATGATCCACAACTCCGTTTATGGAGGTAGTGTTTCCATTAAGGTTAATGATGACATTGGACACTATTTCCAAACGAAGAAGGGATTGTGACAAGGTGACTCAATATCGCCCATGCAATTCAATATAGTGGTTGATATGCTAGCGGTCATGATTGAGCGTGCCAAGGTTGATGCCCGAATTAATGGGGTAGTAGATCATCTAGTTGATGGCGGTCTCTCTATACTTCAATATGCCGACGATACGATTTTCTTCGTGGATCATGACCTTCACAAAGCAAGAAATCTGAAACTGATTTTATCAGCATTTGAGCAACTATTGGGTCCTAATATCAATTTTGATAAAAGTGAATTGTTTTGCTTTGGCGAGGCTCAAGACAAGGCCCACATGTACGCTGAACTGTTCTGATGTGAGTTGGGCCAGTTTCCAATCACATATTTGGGGATACCCATACATTACCGGAGACTCACAAATGCTGAATGGAAACACGTTGAGGAGAGGCTGAAAAAAGACCTAGCAGTTGGAAAGGTAAACTGCTGTCTCTTGGAGGTAGATTGGTCCTCATAAATTCTCTACTAAGTAATATGTTACTATATATGATTTCCTTCTTGCAATTGTCGAAAGGAGTTTTACATAGATTGGATTAGTTCCGATAAAGATTATTTTGGCAAGGAGATAGTGAGAGGAAGAAATATCGAGTGGCTAAATGGAGTGTGGTTTTCCGTCCCAAAGACCAAGGCGGGTTGGGCATTCATGATCTTGAGGTTAAGAATAGGGCCCTCATCGGCAAATGGTTGTTTAAATTACTAATGGAAGATGGTGTATGGAAAACCCTCCCGAGGAGAAAATATGTGGGTTCTAACACGGTATCCCAAGTATACTAGAAGCCTGGGACTCCCATTTTTGTGCGGATCTAATGGCTACGAAGAAATATTTTTTCTGCTATGGATCCTCCTCGATTAAGGACGTCTCAGAAATTAGATTCTGGGAGGACAAGTGGCTAGGAAATGCCACACTTCGGGAACAATATCCGGCTCTATACAATATTGTGCATCACAAGGGTGATACTATTTCCACGGTAATGGAATTGTTTATGCCAAATGTGACGTTCAGAAGAGATTTAATTGGACCCAGACTCCAATCGTGGAATATTCTTCTCCAACGACTGTCCACAGTGTAATTGTCACATGCGACTGATGTATTCCGATGGAACCTCCATGGGAATGGACAATTCTTAGTGGAATCTATGTATAGAGTGTTAATCAAGTGTGATTTGCCAGTTCATAATGACAAGAAGATCTGGAAGATGAAGCTACCTCTTAAGAACAAAATTTTTGCATGGTATCTTCGTCATAGAGTCATTCTTACTAAAGATAACCTTATTAAGATGAATTGTAATGGAAATCCACAATGTGTATTTTTTCACCATGATGAGACAATAGAACATTTACTCTTCCAATGCAAAATGGCCCGTTCTATATGGTCAGCCATCCAAATAGCTTCTAGGTTGTATTCTCCATGTAGTGTTGCTAATATATTTGGCAACTGGTTACATGGGATTTATCACAGGTTCAGAATTCTTCTAAGGGTGGGAGCGCTCGCCGTTATTTGGTCGCTTTGGGTATGTAGAAATGATAAGGTTTTTAACGTTGAAAGTACTTCTCTGTTGCAGCTTATCTACAGATGTACCAGGATTCTTTGTTTATGGTCCTCTCTAGAACGTGTGGAGAATCAAGACCTGTTTACAGAGGTGTGCACACGATTGGAGGCCACCGCGAGGGATACTTTTAGCCAACATGGGTGGCAGGATGATCTTAGGATTGGTGCACCTCCGCTTTAGGCGTTATACAGACTTTACATGTTTTTTGTATTTCTCCTTTTTTATTGTTTTATGAGAGGGCCTTGTTTGGCTGTGTGCATATTAGTATGTAATGCTTAAATATTATCAGTAATAAAGCGCCCCTTTTCGAAAAAATCATCTGAAGAGTGAAGATTGACTTGGTGGGCTTTTGCTATTGGGTCGCGTGCATATGGATATGTCGTTGCCTTATTTCTTTGATATATATATATATACACAGAAATGGAAAATACGGAGACATAGGGAATGGAAGTGCACATGGCGAACCCCATCATGCCGAGATGTGGCGGCGGCGGCCACGACTAACCTGGACGATGGCATGCTCCCCGAAATTCTTTACCGTGTGCCCACCAAGGACACCAACTGTGTCTATGGCGTCAGTCCGTGGTGGCTGATATGTCTCCATCGTATCTATAATTTTTTATTGTTTCATCTCAATATTATACAACTTTCACATACTTTTGGCAACTTTTTATATGATTTATTCGACTAACCTATTGATCTAGTGCCCAGTGCCAGTTCCTGTTTTTTTGCATGTTTATTGTATCGCAGAAAATCCATATCAAACAAAGTCCAAACGTGATAAAAATTTATGGAGAATTATTTTGGAATTTATGTGATTTTTGGGAGGTGGACTCAACGCAAACGGGGCCCAGAGAGCCCACAACCCACCAGGGCGCCCCACAGGCCCCGAGCGCCCTGGTGTCTTGTGCTCTCCTCGAACGTCGGTTGGAGACCTTCTTCTGGCACAAGAAAGATAATTTATAGAAAAAATCATGTAAAAAATTTCAGCGCAATCGGAGTTACGGATCTCCGGGAATTTAAGAAACCGTGAAGGGCCAGATTTGAGAAGCGTGAAAGAGAAGAGAACAGAGAGGGAGATCCAATCCCGGAGGGGATCCCGCCCCTCCGCTGCCATGGAGGCCATGGACCAGAGGGGGAACTATCCTCCCATCTAGGGGGGAGGCCAAGGAAGAAGAAGAAGGAGGGGGGCTCTCTCCCCCTCTCTCTCGGTGGCGCCGGAGTGCCGCCGGGGCTAGGATCGTGACGACGATCTACATCAACAACCTTGCTACCGTCAACACCAACTTTATCCCCCTCTATGTAGCGGTGTAACACCCCTTTTCCCCGATGTAATCTCTATTTAAACATGATGGTCAACTCCATATGTTATTTCCCAATGATATTTGGCTATCCTATGATGTTTGAGTAGATCTGTTTTTGTCCTATCGGTTAATCGTGATCTTGGTTGGTATGATTGTATATTTTATTTATGGTGCAATCCTACGGTGCCCTACGTGTCATGCAAACATGAGGGGCCCCCGCTGTAGGGTGTTGCAATATGTTCATGGTTTGCTTATTGTCGGTGTTGCGGGGGTGACATCAGCCTAAACGCGGATAAGTGGGTTATGGCGTATGGGAGTAAAGAGGACTTGATACTTAATGCTATGGTTGGGTTTCACGACCTGAATGATCTTTAGTAGTTGTGGATGCTTGCTAGAGTTCCAATCATAAGTGCATATGATTCAAGCAGAGAGAGTATGTTAGCTCATGCCTCTCCCTCATATAAAATTGCAAGAATGAATACGGGTACTTGTTATCGATTGCCTAGGGACAAATGGCTTTCTTGTTGACAAAACTATCCTCTTTTATTACCTTGCAATTTATTCGTAGTTTTTTTCTTGCAAAATAGTTTCATACTTGTTTTAGGTAAAGCAAACGTCAAGCATGCGTAGAGTTGTATCGGTAGTCGATATAACTTGAGAGAATATTTGTTCTGCCTTAGCTCCTTGTTGGGTTCGACACTCTTATTTATCAAAGAGGGCTACAAATGATCCCCTATACTTGTGGGTTATGAGTGGCGCATGGTGCTCCCCCTGCCGACTTTCCTCAGACGCCATCTCTCCCCGCTGCCGCTCCCGCTCCTCGACAATCGACCGTATGCGCTCGTCATCCAGCCGCAGTGCAATTTCGGCCACTTCCCAACCTCACCCTCGTCCCCCATCAAACTTGCAGATTGTATCCCCGCCAATGTCCCTCTCCAGCCGAAGTACATGGCCACCAACTCCGACTGCCTCCTTGACACGGCTAGGGACGAGTCGGTGTTCCAACTTCTGTACTCCACCAGCATGGATGATCCTGCTCCTATCGCGGACGACCACCACGATGACACTGATCGGCTGGCCATTACGACAGATCTTCTGGTGGATAGCAACATCTCATCTAGCCACGCCACTTCAACGATTGACACCTCGATCGTGGATGTTGCACCGCCGCCGTTGTTAGGAGAGCGAGTAGGAGATTGCACTACCAGGGATGCTACACCGCAGCCGTCCCGAAGCTCAACATCTCGATCATGGGGTCGTAGGCCGGTTCCTTCTTAGTTGTAGTCGGAGCCGCTACTACGTGTGCGACCCGTCTACGAACCGCTGGCTTGCACTCCCCCATTCCACCATCGCGTTCGCCACCGTCGCCAACACAGGTTACTATTGAAATCTACAATGGGCTTATGGCCATGTGTCAGTTTCAGAAATCTCTAAGGGCCCATGTAGTTGGTCGTATGTCAAGGGGTGGTGGGAAGTGTAGTCCCACCCCACTAGTGGAGAAGGAGTTGGACCCCTTCACTAGAAGGAAATGGCCCATTTGTCCCGGTTCCAGAGGCCCATTAGCCCCGGTTCTAGAACCAGGACTAAAGGGTCGGGACTAAAGACCAAAACCTTTAGTCCCGGTTGCCTTACCAACCGAGACAAAAGGGCCTCCACGTGACCTCTGCGGGGAGCCCAGGTAGGAGGGCCTTTAGTCCTGGTTAGTCACACCAAACGGGACCAAAGGGCATCCATGCGTCAGCTTCTGGTAGGAGCTGGGGTTTTTGTTTTTTTGGAGGGGGGGGGGGGGTTGGGGGGTTTTGGAGGGTTAATTTAGGGGTTTCATATTGTGTTAGCGAGCTAATTGAGAGAAGTGTCCTCTCTTTCTCCGTGCTTGGTCGACGCTAGCTACTATACATATAGAGAGAACTCGATGCTAGCTAATAAGAAAATGAAAGAAACCATTAATTACACAAGATCGTCATGCTGGACATATATAGATAGAAGTGACATCTCTTTCTCCGTGCTTGGTCGAGCAACAAGTTTTCGTATATCTATCCGACACTACTACATATATACAATATAACATCTTTACAATCCCTAACATCATCTACCTAAGACCCAATCAAAAATCCACATGGTATTCTCCGTCTTTAGGTATGACGTGGTCAAGAAAGAATCCCGCCAATTCCTCTTGAATTGTTCGTATGCGATCATGTGGTAGGAGTTCATCCCGCATCTGCTAGATCTAATTTAAAGAAGGGGGGGGTCAATACATGCATATATATATGAATAAAACTCAACACAATTGATGGTAATATATAAAATAAAATTGTGAATATTATTTACGTACTTGAAATTGTTTCTTAGAGAAGCCCCGCTCAGAGGTCAAGAGGTGAATAAACTCGCATACGTAGTATGCACATAAAACAGTCCCACCTTCCTGGTACATGTACTTTACGATAATAGAGTTCAATCAAACTGATAAGCAAGCATGGTAATGATATATTGATGAAAATTTGAATAAATTAGAGATGCGCAGAACTAGCTAGTACTACTTACGTTGGGGTGCGTAAATCGCAACTCTTTGTTTAGACCGAGAGCCTTTTTGGTGAACTGCTTCCAAACCCTGCGAGTCAAAGAAAATGATTACTTGATATCAAGAAATTAACGAAAGTTGCATGCCGATATGGTCCCGGTATTAACTAAACTTACTTCTTGAGAATTGCAGTCATGTCCGCATAATCCTCGTGATTTTTATGTCTCGAGTCTGAGACAGATACTAATGCCTCGTCAAGCTTAATGGGTAGCAGAATAAAGTGGAAACTGCGCACGCTTATATAACTCATCAATTACATTACTTAACCTCGAGTAAGCGAAACCGAGTATACAGAGAAGATAGCAACACTCACTTGAAGTTGTAAGGAAAGAGTATTTCCTTTTTGTTTTGATGTATAATTAACAACTTTAGCAAGTTCTCCTCAGTCTCTTTGATTGTGTTTCGTACCGACCATTCATTTACGTCATCTGGGCTAATGAACCCAACATCGAAGATTCCTACTTTTTTGCATTCGACGATCTTCATTCTGCATAATATAGTGAGGATAATTATATATACATGCAATGAACGAGCTGAGCTAGAGACTTAAATATAGAAGTAATAGTTACAAACAGTAGGAAGTCACGACTTGTTTGTCGGGGGCCAGTTGATTGTATAACTGAAATAACTCCACAAATTCAATAGGCATCACGGGAAGTCCAATGAATTCGTGCGCTGGTTTCACTGCCACATACATAGTGTCTTTCTCAGACTCCCTGCAGGTTTTCATGTATCACTCATGCAATTTGTGCATCATCGTTGTTAGAGGAGGATGATCAGGGGGACGAGAGGCTTCTCGTGCACGTATTTATATTGTTCTTTTTTTTACCTCAGCCATTTGAAAAATTACATCATCCCCCAAGTAATCACCAGGATTGGTACCGCGTGCCATCCCCGAAGGATTAGCAACGATATCGCTAGACACCTTGAGCGGGCGGCACGATTGCTTCTCCTGTTTGCCAAGCTCGGGAATTGTTTTCCTACTTCTTCATTGTGCTAACCTTTCATTATTGGAAGTACTTCCCAACCACCGCGCTACTGCATGTGTCTGTTTAAGAATGCGGTCATAGTTGGAATCAAGCGGAGCTGGTGGTGGTCGCTTCAGGGCATTGATAGTGTGGGTCACTATCACCGGATCTAGCTTCTCCTTCAGAGGTGGATTTTTCTTTGCAAAATGGTCCCTCAATTGGGCACGACATATTTCCTCGTTTTCCTCCTTGGTCCTCTCATATGGTAACTTTTCCACAGGCTTGAGAGATGGACGTATCTGAATTGCCTCCCGCCTCTGCTTGTACTGCTAGCCGCCGGAGTGGCGGTGTCTTCCTTCTATTGTTGCTAATGAGGCGGAGAAGGAGGTGGACTGCTTTGACGCGATGGAGGAGCCAGAGCGGCGGCGTTTCTCTTCTGCCGTTCCCGACGAGGCAAAGCAGGAGGCGGACTGCTCTGACGCGCCCGAGTAGGCGAAAGAGGAGGCGAAGTGCCCTCAGTGTCGGAGGAGCCGGAGAAGGAGGCGGAGTGTCGTGATCATTCACCGGAGGAGGACAAGGAGGGGGAGGAGGCGGAGTGCCCTGACTCGTTGGAGGAGGAGGAGGCGGAGGCGTGTATTTTGGAAGCTTGATGAACTCCTTCGGCCATAGACATGTACTCCTCAGAGCACGAACCAGTTGATTCTCCCCTTCACGTGTAGTGTGGTAAAGCTTGAGCTCCTCAAATCCCTCCATTACTTCCTCCACCATCACAACAGTATAGCCATGTGAAATTGGAAGGCTGTGAAAAGTTTCGTTGGGTTGAGTAGGTGCAACAGAGCTGACAGCCGCCTTGGAAGTGAGGTTCTGGCATTTCATCATAATCTCGCAATGTTGAGCCTCCGTGCTAATATCCACGGGGTAGCTAGGAGCTATGAAGTCAGGCTGAACGGGCTCTGTGGAAGCCACGCTGCTTCTCCACTGAGATGGCGGGTACCTTCTCGTGTAGCTTCGTGCTGCTGAGATGGTTGGCCGGCGGCTCGCTGGATCTCAAGTTCCTCAAGCTTTTATAGTCTTGCATTGATCTTCTGCATGTCGCTCAACTCCGCTTTCCTCTTTCTCTTGCAGTTTCTGTAACCGCCTCATCGGGAAACCCAACCTTCCATAGAATGGAGCCTGGTGTGCCTCATGTTCGTCCATGGTGCTCAACATTTCCTAGGGCCTCAGTCAGGTCGTCCTTCTCTCTATCGGGAATGAACATCCCTTCCTACACTGAAGTGATATACTTCTGAAGCTTGTTGATGGGTATTGCAAGTTGCTCGTCCGTCGAGTGCACTTCCCTATTTCATGGTCCAAATTCCCCCAACCCCAAAGAACCAATTCTTTGAACCATCTGGCCATTTCAATGTCTGTGGTTCGAACCCTTTAGCAATCAGGTCATTCTCAGCTTTGTCCCACAATGGCCGGGCTCTGAGGTAGCCACCTGACCCCATGCGATGGTGATAATTCTTCTTTGCGGCATTGTTCTTGTTTGTCTCTGACATTCTCTTACTCTTTTCCGATGTCTTGTAGGCCACAAATGCAGGCCTGTGATCTCTTATCTTCTCATATCGGCCAATGAATTCTAGATTCTTCCCTTTGTCGACAAACTTTGATTTTAACTCATGCTTCCACCTCCTGAATAGATCTGCCACCTTCTTAAGAACACACGCCTTGACCAATGGCTCTATAACAGGATTATTCGGATCTTCCTCTGGTGGTAGGGTGAAATTTGCCTTCAACGCGATTGAAAGATCATGTTTCTGTCCAGGTGACATGATCACCTTCAGGGACGTCTTCGCCCTTAGGCTTATTCCATTGTTTGATGCTGATCGGGATGTTGTCCCTAACAATAGCTCTGCACTGAACAGAAAATGCATCCTTCGTCCACTTGGGTAGAATCGGTAGGCCATCGTCCGCGAGTGCTGTGATCGTGAACCTTTCATCCTTGCCCAACCATCTCCTCGGGCCTCGTCTCGTTACCGAAGTTTGGATCGATCCAGAGGGCTATAAAAGAAGAAAGAAGAGTTAATATATGTACATACCAAAACAAATAATGCATCAATTAGCAAGTCAGCATAGGTTTAATCAATATATATACCTCGTTGGACTTTGCAACAGCTCCCTCTTCCGTTCGGTGACCGAAGCCGTCATCATGGTCTCATTCTTCCTCCAGCATTCGGTCACCGAAGCTATCATGATCATGTCATTCCTCCTCCATTGTTCGATCACCCGAGACATCATCCTCTCCTTCCAGACTATCGGTGTCATTGAGATACGACAAGACATCACCTCCGCCAAGGATTATCTCCCTCAACAACTGTTCTTGTTCCAAGTCTCTTTGATCCATAGTTTCTGCAAATATTTCAGCTCCTTGTATGAATAAATGAATTACACAAACTTCTATGTTTTAAAAATGCACAAAACATATTCTTTGGCTCCCATTAATATTGGCCAAAAAATTCCATCCTTATACGATTTATGTTTTGTAAATGAATGAGTCGGGACTTGACAATGCATTCCCATGACTTACAAGATATAGCTTGAGAGTGCTTTCAAGGGAAGGGAAGCAAGAATTAACACTTTTTATATTTCATTTCCAAATGTTGAATAGTTCATAGATGTACGTTATGATATATAATGCAATAGATCTCAAGAAGCAAAAAGGTTCTCTTTTAGTTACAACCAATAATCAACTTAATACATCACCCAAAGAGCTGTCGTTGTACTGAGACGCAAGCGGTGGAAACCCACAGAGAAGGAACCACAATAGGATCATAGCTCGGGTGAGATCCCTGAAGAACCTGCTAGGTATTGGAGAACCTGGCGTCCAATACAACCAAGTAGCGACAGACGTGCTCGTCCTCCTCCCTCAAACGGCGAAGTACCTCCTCCTTAGGGGCTGGCCGCCTCCGCACCGAAAGTGGCCCACGCGACCGCCACCAAAGAAGGTCCAGGTCGACGATGGGAGCCTGATTCCTCGCCAAGATGCGCACCCAAGAAGGTAGCACCTCCAAGTGCCAGCCTGGCGGAGACGAGTCCCGTACATGCTAGCGCCTATCAAGCAGGTGGTCACCACCGAGTAGACGACAAGGATGCGGGATGGGCATCGTCGACGTCGATAACAATTTCTACAAATATTTAAAGTCATGTACTATTTAAAGATAGCTTTTTGAACTGCAATGGCCGAAGCTGTAGTAGTGCAAAGAGGCCGACAGTACCTACATTGCATGAACTATGTATATGTAAGTATCAATGTAAACATAACTAGGATAAAGCTAACCAACTATAGTCATCCCAAATAATCACATGCCAAATTTAATTAGAGATTTTCTTTTGCATATAGAAATAACTTAATTAATGCACCTAACCATAGTGGAATCTCTAAAAACTCTGAAACTTTGATTCTCAAAAATTCCTAAAAGTCCTAAAATTCCTAAAATCACTACAATAATTCTCAAAAATTCCTAAAATTTCTAAACTTTGATTCAATAGTGTTGTTTACTCACCGTGGGGCAACGACAAGGCGAGGTGACGACATCGACGACGAGGCGAGGCGAGTTCGGGTAGCCTGGCAGCGTCGATGTGCTCGGCGTCGTAGGGGGAAACTATAGATGAATTCTCAAAGTGCCGCTTATATACCCAACCCTTTGGTCCTGGTTACTCGAGAATTTCTATAAGCATAAAAAAATCTATACAAAAAACTTTCTTCTATAAACAAATTTTTTTCTTCTATGAACAAACACTTTATATAAACATCATTGCTCATATATGAATGCATACATCCATGCATCATCATTTCTCATATATCCATGGATCATATATAAAAACTTTCCATGAACAACAAAAAGTTCTATGAAGAAAAAAAACCTATGAACAAAAAAAGTTATATGAACAAAAAAATTATACATCAATGCATGCACATCTACATACATATACATCAATGCAGATGTTGCATACACATCTACATACACATCTGCGTACACATCTGCAGACATATACATCAATGCATACATATGAACAAAAAAGGTATAGGCGGCGGTGCGGCAAGCAGAGGGCGACCGGGGCAATGGTGGCAACGCGGCAAGTGCGGCAGCGTCGGGGCGGTGGAGTGAGGGGGAGGAGAGGAGGGGAATGGAATGGCGGCTCACAGTGCGAGCGGGGACGGCATCGGGACAGCTCGATGACGGAGATGACGGTGAGGTGGAGCAGCCTGACGGCGTCGGGGTAGGGCTCAGTGGCGACGGTGACGAGTTGCAGCCTGGGGGCGTCGGGCGGAGATGCCCTGTTGCAGGCAATACTTGCTTATCTGATGCCCTGTTGGGCCTGCTCGGCCCACGGGCCTTAATCCTGGCCCATTTACACATGGGTTTCTAGTCGTATGAAGGACGTGGTTGCCTAGTAGGTGGGCAATTTTTTTGATTTTATGAAAACTTTTTTAGTTGATATTTTTTTGATTCTTTCTAGTTCATTCTTTTTATTAATGTTTTATTTGATTCTTTTTAGTCCATTTTTAACAAATAAATACTTTGATAATTTGAATTCTTTGAAATTTGTGTGAATCACTAGTTTGTGAATAGCTTTCCTTTAAAAATAGATTTTTGAGTGATTCTTTTTCCTGCTATTTAATATTAGTGTGTTTTATCATTATATTCAATTTGATATTAATGTTTTGAACAAAACATACTATGATAATTTTAGGTGCATACATTTAATATAATTTTAGTGTCAAAAATACTAGAGGTTTAAAAAAGCTTTTTAGTTGATTCTTTTTGCTATTAGAGTTTTATAAAAGCTTTTTAGTTGATCCTTTTTGGTATTGAAGAATATTATAGTTTTGTTTTAGTTGATCATAACAGAGTTTTTTAATTGATTATTTTTAGTTCATTTTTTGCTAAGTCACCCTGAAATTGAAAAGCACTACAAATGAACTCTGAAAAGCTTGAAAGTTGGCATGGTATCATCATTTCACCCACATGGCATGTGCTAAAAAGTTGAGAGGGTTACGACAAAAATTGGATCCACTTCATGTACAAAATGGACAATCTCTTTTGAAGTATGAGGGTTTCGGACGAAAACTCATCTGTTATAAAGGGATTTCATTTTTTTGAACTTATTTGAACTCCAGACTTTTTGTGTGTTCAAAATACACCATTCAAAGCCACATCATCAATTTTCAACCCTTTCTGACTTCATTTGGTATTTTTCATGCATTTACTGATTTTGTTTGAGCTAAATGACCATGTAATTGAAAAGCACAACAAATGAATTCTGAAAAGGTTGAAAGTTCACATGGTATCCTCATTTCGCCCACATAGCATGTGCTAAAAAGTTGAGAGGGTTACATCAAAAACTGGATGCACTTCGTGTACAAAACGAACAATCTCTTTCAAAGTATCAGGGTTTCGGACGAAAACTCATCTGTTACAAAGGTATTTCATTTCTTGAACTTATTTGAACTCTAGGATTTTTGTTTGTTCAAAATGAACCATTGAAAGCTACATCATCTATTTTCAACCCTTTCTCACTTCATCTGGTATTTTCCATGCATTTACTGATTTTTTTGAGCTAAATGACCATGAAATAGAAAAGCACTACAAATGAACTTTGTAAAGGTTGAAAGTTGGCATGGTATCATAATTTCACCCACATAGCATGTGCTAAAAAGTTGAGAGCGTTACTGTAAAAACTGGATGCACTTCATGTACAAAACGGACAATTTCTTTCGAAGTATCAGGGTTTCGGATGAAAATGCATCTCTTACAAAGGGATTTCATTTTTTGTACTTATTTGAGCTCCAGAATTTTTGTGTTTTCAAAATGCACCATTGATACGTCCCTAACGTATCTATAATTTCTTCTTGTTCCATGATCTTTTGGGTGACATTATTATATGTTTTGCTACACTTTTATATCATTTTACACAAATTTGGACTAACCTACTAACTCAGTGCACCTAGTGCCAGTTCCTGTGTGCTGATGTCTTTTTTGCAGGGGCTTTTACCCAATTTTCTAAAGACCAAAAAATCCCGAGAAAAATATATAAAAACCAGCGTACCGGAAGCTTCCAGATCACCGAAGGGGGGCCAGAGGGGTGCCAGGGGCCACCCAGGCGACCTATGGGCGCGACCCACCCTTAGGCCGCTCCAAGAGGCTGCCTGGGTGGGTCCCATGCCCTCTGATGCCCTCCTTTCGCCTATATTTACCCCTCGACGAGGAAAACCCCATACGGGATCAAGAATATCGAACTTCTCCATCGTTCCGCCGCCGCATCGCTTCCGAGATCGGGAGCGTCAGGAGACCTCTTCCCGGTACCCTGTCGGAGGGAGGATTGACCTCCAGGAGCTTCTCCAGTGCCATGGACGCTTCCCGGACATGCTGTGAGTAGTCCTCCTTGGACCATGGGTCCATGACGAGTAGCTATGTGATGTCTTCTCTCCAATCTTGTGCTTCCATGATTAGTCCTTGTGAGCTGCCCTACATGATCAAGGCATCTATGTAATTCTCTTGCTATTGCTATGCTCGATTTGTTGGGATCCGATGGATTATGAGATTATGTTCAGATTGTTATGAGTTTTATATTTGATTACCCTTTTATATTATGTTCCTTAGTGATTCATGCATGTTCTTCGTTGCTATTTATTGCTTTGGCCGAGTAGTAGATTGTAACTCCAAGAGGGAGCGTTATGCATGATTGTGGGTTCATGCCCCTCGATGTCTAGCTTGAGTCACAAAAACATGAGACTAGGGGATGTGTTGTTGCCACCAGGGAGAAAACAACGGTGCTTGTGACCATGGTTGCAAGTATTGTTTACCTTACGCATAGTTCGTTAATGCAGTTGTCCGTTGCTTTGAGTTTACACTATGGGTGGGGCTCGCAACTTAATACCGGCGAGATGTTCTGGATAGATATTTGAAGGTGGATGATTAGTAAGTAGATGATGATGAATAAACGGTCTACTTGTCCTCGCGTACTGCCCATTACTATTGAGCCTCTAACTTTCAAGTAGCATAATTAGCTTTGCGGTGCGTTCATAATTCTGTCAATTGCCCACCTATAATTTGTTTACCCAAGCATAGTTTTTTATCGTCTTTTGGGTGAGAGACATCACTAGTGAACATCATGTGATTCCGATCCATATCACCACCATTGCTTACACCTCCATGATTTATTGCTTTCATTTAGTTTTCCATTGCAATCACTACTACTATGCCCGCTTGTGTTTTGATCCTTTGCAAACTACAAGGCTAGAGAGATTGACAACCTCTCTGTACTCGTTGGGAGAAAAGTTATTTGTTGTGTGTGTAGGTTCATGTGTTCTGCTTGCGACAGGGTGGGAGACACCTACTTGTTGATCCTAGGAGTCCTCATGGTTCGATAAACCTTACAGTCTCCGTGTAAGGGAAAACTTGCTGCTGACTACATCTCAACCTTCCACTTGGGGTAACCAACGAGGAGCAATAAGTATATACATCATTTCGTCATCAAGCAAAGTTTTCTGGCGCCGTTGCCGGGAACTCCAGTCTTCAAGATAGGAGAGTTGCACGCTATCTTTTACATTTGCTTTTTAGTCTTGTGAGTTTGCTTTCTAGTTTTTGCTTTAGTGTCTTATACCAAAAACCACAAAAAAATTAGGCTATTTGTTCTTGCTTGTTGCTGCTGCTATGGGTTCCACTGAGAATACCAAGTTGTGTGACTTCACCAGTCACAACAACAATGACTTTATTTGCACTTCTATTGCTACTCTCGCCACTGAGGCTACGTCCTATGAAATTAAACCTACTTTATTGAACCTTGTTATGAAAGATCAATCATGTGCTGGAGATGATGCTGCCTTGCACTTGAACAATTTAGTTGAGATTTGTGATATGAAAAAATATAAATAAGTAGATGGTGATATTGTTAAACTTAAGCTTTTTTCCTTTCTCCTTGAGAGGAGGAGCTAAAGTGTGGCTTCAATCTTTGCCTAGGAATAGCATAGATTCTTGGGATGAGTGCAAAGAGGCTTTTATTGGGAAGTATTACCCGCCTGCTAAGATTATCCAATTAATAAGTAACACTATGAATTTTATACAATTGGATAATGAACATGTTGCTCAAGCTTGGGAACGTATGAAATGTCTTGTTAAGAATTGCCCTACACATGGTTTGACTACTTGGATGGTTATCCAAACTTTCTATGCAGGACTGAACTTTACCTCGCGGAATTTGTTAGACTCGTCTGCGGGAGGAACCATTATGTCAACTACACTTGTTGCTGCCACACAGCTATTGGATGAGATGATGACAAACTATTCTCAATGGCACATCGAGAGAGCTCCAACAGGTTGACATGATAAGGTTGACATGATCATGACTTTACTCACTAAGCAAGCTCCTATTGATCCTCAAGATGTTCCTTTAAATTCTTTGGTTGCTCAAAAAAGAGATCAAGTTGATGTTAATTTTATCTCTAGGAACAACTTTAATAACAATGCTTCTAGGAGTAATTTTGGTAGCAATCCTAGACCGTTCCCATCCAACAACTATGGGAACAACAACAATTATCCTAGCACCAAAAACAACACTTCTGAACTAGAGAGCATGCTTAAAGATTTTATCACTTCTCAAAAAGGCTTCAACAAGAATATGGAAGAGAAACTAGAAAAATTAGTTAGTCTCTCTTTGAATGTAGACAACATAGCTCACGATGTAGAGATGCTTAAAATTATAACTTCCCCACTTGAGGAAAGGAACACCACACCCATGAATGCCGTCCAAGTCCAAATTAGTGAGAACATAAGAATGCTAGCCAAACTTAAAGATAGATGGTCTAGAGAAAAGGAAGGGGAAGAGAGAATTAAGAGCCTTCCTACACACACTACCATTGCTACTATACAAGTTGTTGAGGATCTCAAAACTTTTCGCACCCATCGCACTCCTAGTTCCAATGGACCTATTAATGGTGATGCTAATACCTCAACTATAGGACAAGAAGGTCCTTTGAATTTAGAGACTACAAAAATAATGAGCTTAGATGACATAACTACCACTTTAATTAATGGTAGTAATATTGATTTTGATAATTGTAGTCTTTCCGAAGTGATCACCTTTTTGCAAAGAAAGGCTAAAGACCCCCACACTAGTACACTCAATATTGCCTTCACCGAGCATATTACCAATGCTCTTATCAAAGCTAGGGAGGAGAAGCTCAAGCTAGAGACTTCTATTCCTAGAAAGCTAGAAGATGGTTGGGATCCTACGGACAAAATAAAATTTAATAATATCTCTTGCTTTGCTTTATGTGATGATGGAGCTAGTGCCTTCGTTATGCCCAAAAGAATGTATGATATGATTGATTTGAAACCTTATGATCAATGTTCTTTTGGTGTTCGTCTTGTTGATTCTTCCATAAAGAAACTTTAAGTGCATCTAGTGCCCCTTAGTGATTTTGGTGGTTTGAAGACTTATAGGTTAAGTATCTAATGTGTTTGTGAGTGTACACAGGATCTATAAGTCATTGAGGAGTTTGAGATATTTGAAGAATATCGACCCCTAAAAATGTATATCTTCGGTTGAAGTAATTGGTCTGAAGCTGAAGAAATGAATCGCCAGGAATCTGCGATGAAATTGATATTCCTCGTGAAGATACTGATATTGAGGAATCCGGTGTGTCCTGAAGAAAATCACTCTGAAGAATTTGAAGCATGAAGATTTACACGCTCTGTTTTATTTTCTTCGCATTTGAGTAATAGGAACACCGTACTGTTAAAGGGGGTCGAAGTTACACTTTGGAATGAATTTCCTCATGATGCTCAACCCAATCCTAATCCTACCAAAAGCCTCAAGTGAGGAATACGAGTGACATGAGGACTCTCACAGTTGAGGGTTCCGACCGTTTCGATAGCCACGCGAAGTCACTGGTCTTATCCACTCCAACGGTCATATTATTTAAGGGCATTAGTGTCAAATCATGTCAGGATGCTCCCAGGCTATAAATCGCCAGCCCCCACAACCACTAGATGGTTGGCTGCTCCGTTAGAAACTGACACTTGTCATAAGAGCAACCCAATTCCTCAGAGTCTTCGAGAGTAATTCATCAGTGAGGAAATACCCCATACATCGAAACCACAAACCAAACCTAGTGATTGAGCATCACTGAAGAAGTTGTTCATGTGTGGGACTGAAGCCTTTTACCTTTGAGGACTGTGCATCCTCCAGACGGTTAGGCGTCATGGTTTAGAGCTTTCCAGCAGTCAATTGTGGATCACCGGGTGACCAAGTTTGTGAGGGTTTGGAAGTCTGTCCTGAAGACTTACCACGAGTGTTGGGCGAGGACTGTGTGTCCTTAGCTCAAGGAGAATACGGTAGGGATTGTGTATCCCGGGACTGTGTGTCCTTTGGTTTAGATACCAAGCCGCTCGAAACGAGATGTACGACTGTCACAGCAGTTGGAACTGGGTCATCAACGACAGTCTTCACTGAGAAACGGGTTCTAATTCCTCAACTCCTTACTTTCCTCGTATCATGTGTTGATGACTTTCACTGCGACTGTTTGAAGAATTTGCTGAAGACTTTCTCTGAATTTCCTCAACCCCAAATTCTTCACATCAGTTAATCCTCATCTGTATTGTGCGTGCCTGCTCACTGTGCAATCTGTTTTCACATTCTTCACTCTCAAAAACTGTTGTTGTGAAACTTTGCACTTCTGATCCTTTACTGTTTCCGCTGTAAGTTAGTCATCAGTGAGGAATTTCCTCGAAAGGAATTTCCTAAGTGATGAAATTCTAAAAATCTCCTATTCACCCCCCTCTAGTCGATATAACGCACTTTCAATTGGTATCAGAGCAAGGTACTCCCTTGTTCTGTGTGATCTTGGTTTAACCACCTGGAGTTTTAGTTATGTCGACTGCAGGCATGTTTAAGGTGACTGCAGCACGTCCTACCTACGAAGGAAAGAACTTTCCCTTCTGGAAGAAAAAAATGCAAATGCATCTACAAGCTATTGATAATGATCTCTGGGATATTGTGGAACATGGCGTCCCCATCATCTCTGCCAGTGTCTCTGCTGCTGATGTGAAGAAATTCAAGCAACTCGATTCTCAAGCTAAGAACATCATCTGTGGCCATCTGAGCCCAGGCCAGTTTGGAAGAGTAAGTGCTTTGGGCTCTGCAACACTGATCTGGGAGAGACTGTGCAAGGTAAATGAAGGAGTATCAACCCAGCGTGACTCTCGTGTTGTGTTCTTCGCAATCTCTTCAGTCGCTTCAAGAGACATGACAATGAAAGCTGCCAAGACACTTTTGGTCGCCTCACTGACATATCAAATGAACTACAAGCACTGGGAGCTCGAGACATCACTGATCATGAAGTTGTGAAGAAACTGCTCAGATCTTTGGATTCTTCATTCGATACTTTAGTTCTGATGATTCAAGAAAGACCAGACTACAAGATGCTTGATCCAGCTGATATACTTGAAAGGCTAAATACTCATGAATTCCAGCTAGAATAAAAGAAAGATCTATATGGACCAAGCTATTCCAGACCACGTGCACTGAAGGCTAGAGCAATTTCCTCCTCTGAAGAAGAAGACACAGATGACAGCTTTGGTGACCCTGAAGAATATGGACAGGAGCTTGCAATGCTGGTGAGGAAATTCCAGAGATTTACATGACGTGGTCAGTTCGGTAAATCTTCAAGAAGAGACATGAAGAAATCAGAATCTTCATCTGAGGACTACAAGAAACGAACCTGCCACAAGTGCAAGAAATCAGGTCATTACATTGCTGATTGTCCCCGTTGGGGAAAGGAATCAAAGAAGAAGAAATACAAGGATGACAGTTCTGATGACTCGAAGAAGAAGAAGAAATCTTCAAAATCCTCATCTTCAAAGCCCTCATCGCACAAGAAGACTAGTTTCAGAAAGGCTCGGGCACTTATTGGCAAGGAAATGGACTCAGAAGCAGAATCAGAGGAAGGTGATGAAGAAGAGGGTTCTGATGAAGACTCAGAATCCGTACAGGCTAGTCTTGCACTGGCAACCACCTTCGTCAGCAAGTCAATCTTCAATCTTGAAGAAAATGATATCACCGTCCACACTGATGACTATGCTGATGACTTCGCTCCAACCTATTGCTTCATGGCAAAAGGTTCAAAGATACCAAATAATGCCTCCTCCTTTGATTCAAGTGACAGTGAACCTGATGATTATAAGAAACCCAGTTACAGTAAACTTGCTATCATTGCCACTAAACAACAAACTGCTCTGGAAAAGCTTCAGAAACTACTAGATAAAAGTGATGATCTGTTGAATGATGAAATGAACCTTACCCAAATCCTCACTGAAGATGTGAAAAGTCTTCAGTCTAGATTTGATAATATTCAGGATCGTTATGATACACTCCTCACTGATCATGAGAAGCTTTCCTATGAATTTCTTCAAAGGAAGCTTGATCTTGAGAAGCTGAGGATGTCTCATGATGATCTTCGTATGGAAAATGATTCATTACTAGCTCAACAGATCAGTGCTGGTCAAGTTGAATTCATTCCTCCATGTCTTAAATGCATTGAACGCGAAACTGCTAATGCCTCACCAGAACAATCAAATGCTAGCATTGCTACAAATTCTTCAACTGCACCTGTTGTGTCTATTTCCTCACTTGAGGAAAACACAAATGTTACTGATGAAAATGCAGGGTTGAAGGAATTGTACGTGACAGGCATATACAAAAGTCTCAAAGGACATCAAACCCTTTGTGATGTGCTCAAAAAGCAGATCTTGAACAGGAACCCGAGGAAAGAAGGAACTGCCTTTGAGAGGAAATTAAATGCTGATGGATCTTATTGGAAACCTGAGCAGTATCCCAAAACCTCATGGGTTGCTGCTACTGGGCCTCCTTTTGATGCATCTAATCTAACTGGCTTTTCATCTGAATTATCCTATTCCTCAGATGAGTCATTTGACTCCAACTATAAACTATTCAAAAATCAATCTGGTGAAGCATTTGCTCGGTATGTTGGAACTAACTGCAGGAATCCCCCCCCCCCCTTGAGGAAAATCTGGGTTCCCAAAAGCTGTCTTGAAAATTTTCAGGTGAATGTCCTCATGACACCACCACTGAAGAATCGGAACCCCAGATCAAATTCCTCAGGAGGATCAAAGTCTTCAAGAGGATCAAAATCCTCAACTGGTCAAAACTATGCTCGTACCCGTGCTAATGCATCTAACATGCAGGGAAACTACAAGGAATATGAATATGAGCGTTTCTCCTCAAATCATTATGTTCATAAATCCTCAAACCAGTTCTGTGCATATTCATATGAGTACTTTAATCCCCCTACTATTAAGAGAAGTGCATTGGCCTCAATGCCACCGTTCTCATATGGTGCTCGCAGGATGATGAATGCTTTGCCACCCCTTGAGATGTGGGTGGTGAAGAAATCGAACTAATCACTTCTGCAGGTCAGGTCTCCAGATGAAAATCATCATCTGAAGAATTTGCTGGAGACCTGAAGAAATGCTTGATAGGACGCAAGACAATGATTGATGAAATATAAATATTTCACACGTCCTTACATTTATGCTATGATGAAATTAATGATCTAATGAAATTAGTATCATATTCTTCAAATCTAAAGCATATGAGATGGTAAGCTGTACTAATTCATCTGCAGGATGACAAACCCAATAATACTGAGTGGGTTCTTGATAGTGTCTGTACACATCACATGACTGGTGATAAAAGCTTACTGATGAATATGCCACTAACTCCATCACCTCTGAAGCAAATCACATATGCTAAAAGGTAAAAGCAAGGTATTGGGACTTGGCAAAGTGGCTATTTCCAAGGATAGGCAGATGGATAAAGTGATGCTTGTTGAATCCCTTGGTTTTAACCTCATGTTAGTCTCGATGCTTTGTGATCTTGATATCATTGTTATCTTTGGTAGATATAGATGTGTAGTCATCATGGAATCTGACAGATCCAAAGTCTTCGAAGGTGTCAAAAGAGGGGATTTGTACATTGTTGATTTCTCTACAGGTCCTCAACCAGCCACTTGCTTACTAGCAAAAACCTCAGAAGGAAGGCTATGGCACCGAAGACTAGGTCATGCAGGCATGAGGAATTTGCACACGCTCGCGAAGAAGAAGCATGTCATCGGCATCGAATCAGTCAAATTCCTCAAGGATCATCTCTACGGTGCTTGTGAATCTGGGAAAATGACCAGATCCAAGCATCCCTCTAAGACTATCATGACCACTACACGTCCATTCGAATTGCTTCATATGGATTTATTTTGACCTACTCACTATGCCACACTAACCAATGCAGCATCTTTATATGGCTTCGTCATAGTTGATGATTATTCCAGATATACTTGGGTACATATCATAGTGTATAAAACTGAAGTGCAGGAAACCTTCAAACGATTTTCTTCAAGGGCCTCGACGAACTTTGGCATCAAGATCAAACATATCAGGAGTAATAATGGAACCGAGTTCAAAAACACTGGTCTTGATGATTATCTTGATGAACTTGGTATTAGTCACGAATTGTCTGCTCCTTATACTCCTCAGCAGAATGGTGTCGTCGAAAGGAAGAACAGGACTCTGGTTGAAATGGCAAGAACCATGCTTGAAGAATATCAGACTCCTCGTCACTTTTGGCCTGAAGCAATCAACACTGCATGCCATATCATCAACAGGGTATATCTTCACAAATTCCTCAAGAAAACCTCATATGAACTCCTCACTGACAAGAAACTCAATGTAAGTTATTTCAAAGTCTTCGGTGCAAAATGCTGGATTAGAGATCCTCACCATAGCTCAAAATTTGCACCTAGGGCACATGAAGGTTTTATGCTCGGTTATGGAAAGGACTCGCACACTTACAGAGTCTTCAACAACTATCACAACAAAGTTGTTGAGACTGTAGATGTGCGGTTCGATGAAACTAATGGCTCGCAAAGAGAGCAATTGCCTTCTGATCCAGATAAGCTATCTCCTGAGGAAGCAATAAAGCTCAAGCCCACTGAAGACATTGTTCCCACTGAGGAAATTGGTGAAGAAACGATTCCCATCACTGATGAAAATCAAGAAGATGCTCCTGAGGAAATTGCACCAGTAGCACTTCCTCAGCCCAGACAAAATCCTCAACCAGCTCATCCAAGTATTGCAAACGAAGTAGAACTTGACAAAATCCTCAACGACATTAACGCGCCAGGTCCTCTCACTCTCTCAAAAGCTTCACACTTAGTTAACTTTTGTGGGCATTTTCCTTTGTATCCATCACAGAACCCTCAAAAGTTGCTGAGGTTTTTCTGGAACCGGAGTGGATCCAAGCTATGCAAGACGAACTTCTTCAATTCAAGCTGAATGACCATGGGAGCTCGTCAAACGACCAGATCCTCGCAAGCACAACATCATTGGCACCAAGTGGATTTTCCGAAACAAGCAAGATGAGGACGGTCAAGTGGTGAGGAACAAGGCACGACTTGTAGCCCAAGGCTACACCTAGGTTGAAGGAATAGATTTTGATGAAAATTTTGCACCTGTTGCTAGACTTGAAGCTATTCGAATACTACTTGCTTATGCTAATCATCATAACATCATCTTATATCAAATGGATGTGAAAAGTGCATTCCTCAATGGTAAGCTTGAGGAAGAAGTATATGTTGCTCAGCCCCTAGGTTTTGAGGATCCAAAGAATCCAGACAAAGTCTTCAGACTCAAAAAGGCTCTTTATGGTCTCAAGCAAGCCCCTCGGGCATGGTATGATACATTGAAGGAATTCCTCATGAAGAAAGGCTTTAAACCTGGTTCACTCGATCCAACTCTCTTCACTAAATCCTATGATAATGAGCTATTTGTGTGCCAAATATATGTCGATGATATCATATTTGGCTGCACTGACAAATGATATAGTGATGAATTTGCCTACATGATGAGTGAAGAATATCAGATGTCCATGACGGGGGAGCTGAAATTCTTCTTAGGTCTTCAAATTCGTCAACAATGCAACGGAATCTTCATATCACAGGAGAAATACCTCAAGGATGTTCTGAGGAAATTTGACATGCATGAATACAAAGGTGCCAAGACTCCAATGCCTACCAACGACCACCTCGGCACTGACGAAAATGGTAAAGATTTCGATCAGCAGGTATATCGTTCTATGATTGGCACTTTATTGTATCTATGTGCATCTAGGCGAGATATAATGCTTAGTGTTTGCATGTGTGCACGTTTTCAAGCAAAACCGAAGGAATCACACCATAAGGCTGTGAAAATTATTCTTCGATACTTAGCTAATACACCAACACTAGGATTATGGTATCCCAAGGGCTCAAATCTTCATCTGGTAGGGTATTCTGATTCTGACTATGCTGGTGACCGTGTGGATCGCAAGTCAACTTCTGGCACATGCCATTTCCTCGGAAGATCACTAGTTTGCTGGTCCTCAAAGAAGCAGAACTTTGTATCACTCTCCACTGCCGAAGCTGAGTAAATTGCTGCTGGTTCTTGCTATGCTCAACTATGGATGAAGCAAACCCTCAAGGACTACGGCATCAACATGAAGAATGTGCCTCTGTACTATGACAATGAGAGCGCTATCAAGATTGCATATAACCCAGTTCAGCACTCGAAGACCAAGCACATCCATATTCGTCATCATTTTCTTCGGGACCATGTCCTCAAGGGCAATATCCTCATCGACCATGTGAAGACTGATGATCAACTGACTAAGCCCTTGGATGAGAAAAGGTTTTGCAAGTTGCGGTGTGAGCTAAATATCTTAGAATCTTCAAACATTTTGTAAAAACATGCACACGTCCTAACACTTATGCAAAATTGATGACTTAGATGTGCAACACATGATGAATCGATTTTCTTCAACTAATGAAGAATGTCACTCCGAGTGAGAAGAAATCAACGAAGAAATTGATTCTCACGGCCCTACGACAATTGTACGCGGTGTCTGTAATCAACATTCTTATGTGGTGGGTCACGCCACCGCCCAATGTGAAATTCCTCAAGTTGATATTCTTCAAATGTTCTATTTCCTCAAAATGTGTTTTTCTTCAAAACAATTGTTCTTCATTGTGACGATTTATCACAAAATATTCAAAAATACTTGATGACTTTCATTTGACTAGATAGACTGTGTTTTCAAGTCCTCAACAGCATTCACTTATTGCTAATTCTTCAAGTTGATATTTCTGCTAAGTGAATGTGATCGGACCCTACTTTCTCTCTATGCTATACTCATCCAGTCTATTCAATTCTTCATATGCGTTCTACTTGAAACTTTGTTCAAAATCCTCACTGCGTCCTTGTCAGCTGATGATTTTGTAACGAAAATCCTCAAATCTTCAAAAAAATGTTTCTTTAATACACAGTAACTGAACCCCAGGTCCCACGATCGGATAACCACGATCTCCACTATCTTCACCGCAATGTTCGGGAGCTACACGTGTCCTGCGGAGATGTAGAGGCAGGGGCTGTTTGGTCCGAAATTTTCGCACCAACGGTAACTTTTGGCTATAAATATGTCCTTATCCCCCTCGGCATACTCTTCTTCGCTCCATCGCTCTAATGCCAAAGCAAACACCACCGAACCTTAGCGCCATCGCTGGAAGTCTCGTCACCGGTGAGGAAGAGCTTCACTGCCTCGACTTCTCCGTCTCCGGAACCACGCCGGAGTCGGACCATCTTCTTCCGCCGCCGCCGTAGACGTCCTCTGTCGCCAAGTTAGGGTGTACTAGTCGTTAACCCGTGCATTCGCACGGGCTAGTTTAGTAACCTGCAATGTAATCAAATTTTGAGACTCCATTTCATTTACTTGCAGTAAGGAAATCAAATATTCCAAAAACTATTGGAATGTTCCATCTTGTCCTATGACCATATATGTTTGATATTATCATAACCTTTTTTTTTTACTGAAAATAACAGAATATGAAATGACGCATATACTTAAATGTGCCCTCTAATCTGGATAAAAAACAAATAATTTAATCACCTCTAATCTTGGTATATAATGCCTTCAAATTATATAATTTTAAAGAGAAAAGGAATAGATGTCCGCATAAGAGACACTTTTTATTACTTTTTTCGTGTTCCAAAATTTTATGATCTAAAAACAAAAGCCTAATCTCCAACTGAAATAATAAGACGTGCATAATGAAAATAGTCATGAGGTTGAGTTTTTGTACATGCTTCCACGGTTGCACTTTTCTGCATCTCATTTTCTTGCATTATATCATAAGTATTTATCTAAACACGTTCACTTTCATTGTGTTAGTAGTTTCTTAAAAGTAAAATACTACTATATTAACATAGAGACAAAAGGTATAAACTATTTTGGTCTCTGTCTGAGTTCACATGACCTTTGGCTAACCTCGTATATACAAAAACCTTACTGGAATATATGGAACACAAAAAAATATGAATCCATACTGCATTTACAGAAAATCTTATTTATCAAACAAAACAAACCGACACACATGTCTCTTATCCGTTATCTTCCACCCAATATATGTGGTTCCTACAAATTAACATGCATAATACTCCTAACGTGGTAGTTTGCCGAGTTCTCATTTTTTTGAAACTCGACAATGGCTATTTAAACGTTTCTTGAGTGCCCGATAATTAGAACCCGGCCAAGTTAATTATTATTCATGTCCATCTAGCCGAGTGTTGTTTGCTGAGAATGGATCTCGGCAAACACAATGCCAAGTTTTTTCTAGGCTTTGCCGAGTACGTTGGAAACTCGGCGAATTCGGCGATTCCAGTAGTGATGTGACTAACAAAAAGCTTTATCACGTTCACAACGAAACAAATGAACAGTATAAAAATAAGTAAATATCATCCTTGAATGTAGATTATTCTTATGTACTCCCTCCACAAACTAATATAAGAGCATTTAGATTACTAAAGTAGTGATCTAAACACTCTTATATTAATTTATAGAGGGAGTACATGTTTAATTTTGTTGCTTGTATGTAAGACTGTCATTTATAACTTGGCACCCTAGAATTTGGTTGCATCCAGTTGGGGTACCCGAGGTGTATTGGCTTTGACTGTCTTGGAATTCTTTTCATTCATTTACATAGGTGTGGGTTGCTGGGAAAATATTCTGTATAATCTGCAAAATCTTGAATAGAACATGTTTAACATATCCATCTACTCTCTAAACCAAGCATACATTCATCATATTTTTAACCTAGATTAACTTACAAAAGTAATAGTGCATGGACTGATGTCAGATCCAATTGTTCCTCATTAGCAATGCAAAATTTAGTATCCCAACAATTAGAAACAATTCGAGAGAAAATACGCAACTCTAACCTCCAATACAAGAAGCAATGTTAAGTTTAGCAAGAAGGTGATCTGATGAGATATATGATTGATGCATGAGCCTATTTTGCATGGCGGGTTGTCATAGTTGTGTTGTAATACAGTCTCGGGCATTCAGAAAAGGCTAATTAGAGTCCCTCCAATTTCCTGGTCTTATGGCTTTTGTGGATAATAAGGTTACAAATATCTGCATATATGCAAATCCATTGCATGAAACATGAGTCTTTCGATCTTGTAGATAATGACCTTTTCCCCGAGAAAAAATTGAATGGTAGTCCTTCACAAAAATTAAAGAAAACATAGAGAACATACCTGAATAAAAATCCCTTGAGAAATTAAAATCAATTGCATATTATGCTTGGAACTGGAAAAAGAAGACAAATCAGTTGGAGTTCTTATAAAACCCATCGAATCAGGCCCAACATAGAACACGTGAGACAAAATGTACACATACACGCTGGTTGGATAGGTTAAACACTCCTACCGTTGACACACTGCCAAAAGAGACAATGCACTATATTTACGTAATCAAATAGCTGGGTAGCGCAATGCTTAAAAGATTATTCACTGCATAGTGGAAGGTCCTGCATTTTACTTCGTCGCCCAAACTTGAATGTGCGGCGGCAACCAATTATATAATCGGTTGATGATGTTCATTACCTGCGTGCAAACCTCGTTTTTCTCATATTTGGTGCTGGATCTAAGACGTTGCATTCTCTTTATAAGAAATATATATCTAAGAGACCGATAACCAAAAGACGACGGTACTTGTATGCTCATGAGTACGTGAATGAAAATAAACAGACATATGTTCAGTTGACTGCTTTACGTGCTAAGATTCATACGTGTATGAATATGAATTCTGAATGGATAGAAAAGAAAGATTAGTATATGCACGAACAGAAAAAATGGAGATATGAACGTACTTATGTACATGTGTTTTGACATGTTGTACACAAACCTCATGTGTTATGACTTGATATCTTGGAATCTATGCATGGTACGATATAATGTTTCCTTCATTGTAATTTTTTGACATCAATAAACTGGGAATTTCTTATTTATTTGCCATCCATAAGAAATCAGAATATTGGAAATTCACATTTTGGGTGAGATCATAAGTGCACCGATGGGTATTTAAATCTTTGCGCTAAAAGATACTAACAACGGAGTATTCACTTACCAGATTTACAGATTGATCCATGGCCTCCATTCATTGCTAGGCATGTTACTAATAAACTTTGTTTGCTCGGATTCTTCACACTTCCGGAAAAATCATATGAATATCAGGTTTGTACAAAATTAAAAACGCACTCCATGGGTAGATAAAAGAGAACTTAGATCCAACATGCGACACTAACAGAAACAATATGAATAGCCCTAAACTCTTATGAGTAAACAAATTAATTCTGGATCTGGTAGAGCAATCTGTTTGTCAAAATAGCAATAAAAAGATAAATCAACAAACCTCCAGCATTAAAATTAATAAACCAACCGAGCCCCTTGAAATAATTAATTATATATTCTCTTTACCTCGTAGATGACTGAGGAAGTTATTTGTCCTAATTACACCGTATGAGCATACGTGATTAATCTTCTTTGCTGCAACCAAATATAACTAATAGTTAACTGATTTTCTTGCACGATAAATATGTACTAAAAATTGATTGAACCATCTACTGTTAGCATATAAGTCATTGGTATTAAAGAGTGTTATAATGCTCTTGTTTTTAATTAAGATGAACCCCTATGACTGTCCTGACTTTGTCACTAAATTTTTGAAGTTTGGATCTCATGAGAACAAATTGTTTCCAGTTCTGCTGGGCACAACTCGTTCAGTATCACAACTTTGTAAGTAAGAGTAATGGATGGAATCTGTTATTTGAAATCATAAGTAGCAAAAACAGTACTATGTTCAAATCAGACTAATACCTTGGAGGTAAGGATATCTTTTGGCTGCTGAAAATAGCCTGATGAAAGTGATATAGAAGCTGGCAGCATCCTCGAGGATGAGAGAGGCTGATGGCACCGACAGAAGATGCCAAGCCCTATCGCTACGATCCCGTGAGTTGCTGCAATTGGATCCGGAGAGCGAGAGGCGGGGAGGAGAACGCACGGGGTTATAATGGGAGGAATCGAACGCATGGACCTTGTGCATTTATACGAAGGATGGGTCAGGTAATACTCTACGTGTGATGGCTGTGGTGGGCCATCTTTTACAGAGAGGAATCGTATGACAGATGGTTAGCTGTTGTATTAGATCTTAACCGATTGTTTTTTATAATGGAGAAAATAGTCTTTTTTTGTGAAGGATTTTACGATTTAATCTGCACCGTAATAATTTGGTCCCACCAGATGAACGGCGGATTTTACGATTTAATCTGCACCGTAATAATTCTGTCCCATCAGATGAACGGCTCGTAAAATCTAATTAACGTGGTAATTTTTTGGGAGTCTCTAATTAGTATAAGTATAGATTGGACACGCAAGCGAAGAGCTTCTCCACACACCTTTCTGTGTTCTTCGTGTGCACCTTCCAGGGTAAATAAATCCCATTTTTACTGCAAGCTAGATCTAAAATTTTACATCTTCCATGTGAAATCTGTTTTTCCTCAAGAATCGATAAGCACCGGATTCCACAAACACTGCCTATCACCACATCATTGATGAACCATGCTAAGCATCTAAGATTTTCACGAGATTCCTCAATTGTGCGAATTTTCGGATCTGTACAACTCTGGAACCCAAGAACAGTATGCTTAGGCAAATTCCTCAACCACTGGTTATATTCCTCAAACTGTCAAACTTTTTCATTTTCTTCAAATCTGAGAATGCATATGACCTCTCCAAATTCCTCGCAACTATACTCTGTTCACAGGTACACACATGTCAGCTGATGAATCTCTCGGTTCTCATCACATTAACTCATTTGCAGCATTTCTGGAAGAAAATCTTCAAGTCTCATCAGAATCCTCAAGAGTTCAATCTCATCAGCAAAATCCTCAACTGAAGAAAATGGAGGATGACAGAAAATAGAAGGGAGGAAAGAAACTTGAGCAAAACACAGCTGCGGATATCCCTGAGGATATTTACTTGGACTATTGCACGCCTGATGAAAATGAGACAATGGCCAAGAGAAAGATACGGCTGCAGAACATAGAACGCCGATGGGCGAAGGAATGGAAGGAATACAGGTTTGTGACTCCCAAGTATGCGAACAAATTCGCTCTGAAGCCCCCTGGCAGACGGGCCCCACTTGAGGATCATCAAGTAGCACATCCCTCAAGCCTCATGACCATTGATGACTATCCAGATGAGAAGGAAAAGCATATGGCTAAGCTCAAGAAGCAGGGAGAAGCTGCAGTGAAGAAATTCAATGAATCCTCAGCTGCTGCCTCAGCAGCTGCTACCTCCTCTCCCGCTGAGACTTCTCGTTCAGAAATTCCTCAAATGCAGTCTGTACCGTCAAAGCCAAGGGCTCCAAAGCTTCAAGAGAAGTCTGCTCAGGCTTCAGCCACAAAACCTTCAGCACCAAAACCATCAGCGCCAAAACCCTCAGTGCCAATCTCCTCAGCTCCAAAATCCTCAGCTCCACCTCCAAAGCCTCAAGAGAAACCTGTACAGAAGCAAGTCATGAAGCCTATGACCGCCAGCTCCAGCTCCTCACTCCCAGCTGCAACCAGCTCAGGGACAAAGTCTTCAACACCTCCTGCGAAGACTCAGGTATCTGTTGAACGTGCAACTCTGCCAAGCCCCAACAAAATCATCACCGTCCCGTCTGCATCAGAGGGCAGTGATGAATTTGATGATCAAACCCTGCAAGCAATCATCAGAAACAAGCAGGAAATTGTAGCTCAAGCATCAGGCAGTACCATTCCTGTGGCAATGGACCCCAAGGTCCTCCTTGACTATATCAACATCTGGTATGAGGACCCAAACACTCCACTTGATGATTTGAAGCTTCCCCCTGGCATCAGCCACATGGTGACCACTTTCATCAATGAAGCCAAAAGTGGAAAGAACAGCAGGCCAGGCAGGCCAAAGTTGCAAAGATTAAAAAGGAGAAATTCCTCAAGCAGAATATCCTCAAATTGACTCCTGATGCACTGGTGTCAACACAGCAGAGCTGAAGAAATTGACTGACAAGTACTCCAAGCTGTGAGATCGTAAAAGTCTCAAGACAAATTTCATCAAGCTGGCCACTAGTGCTGTTGATGACTACAATAAGTAGGCCGCACCCCCAGCACCAACTTCTCAGCCCTTGATTGAGGAGCCAGCAGATGAATCTCCTCATGATGAGGAAACTCCTCAAGCTAAGGAAGTACACCAAGAGCGCCGTGTTGATGAACTGGCTATTGAAGAAATCATCATGGAAACTCCAGCTGATGAATTTGCTGTAGCTGATGAGACTGCCCCTGATTCAGACGCTTCGTCGAAGCAAGCTCATGACTCTGTTCCAGCTGGTTCCTCAATACCAGCTGAAGAATCTGTCAAGAGAACCCCTTCACCAAAAGCTTCAACGGTGAAGAAGATGACTCCGTCTGCATCGAACGTGAAGAAACTAGGGCTGCTGAGAAGGAAGCCAAAAAGAGAAAGGCCTCCTCAGCAGAAGAAGAAACAGAGGCCAAGCGCCTCAAAGCACTTAAAGAAACCGCTCCTCTGGACCCTGTGCCCCTGAATGTCGCTCCTTCCTATGAAATGATCATCATTGATGATCCAGCGAAAAAGACATATGAGGAAATGAAGGATGCCGCCTGTGAGGAACACACTGACGAGGAAATTCACATAGACGACAGTCCTCAGCCTTTCATTTCTCAGAAAGACACTGCTCAAGAATCAGCTGCACCAGCTGATGAAACTGCACCTGCCAGCAAGCTAGCTGAGGAAGAACAAACTGAAAATCCTCAAGCTGATGGAATTCAACGCTCTGAGCAAAATCCTCAAGATGAGGAACAGGCTGACCCAACTCATCCAACTGAGAAAGAAGAAGCTATTCCTCAGCCTGAAGCACAGCCAGAGCAAGCCCCTCAGCCTGATGCCCAGCAAGCACCATCTCCTCGGCCTGAAGTACCAGCTGCTGAAATTCCTCACCTTGAGGAAAATGCACCGAACCAAGACAATGCATTCATCGTGCTCAACCCAGAGACTGCCATTGTTGTCTCCCCTCCTGTTCCTCAGCAAAATCTAAAGCCAGTTCAGCGTCAGCCATTCTCCAAGCGTCCTAAGTTTCAAAAGGAAAATTTATTTGAAGAACGCATGTACTTCATTGGAGAGAACCCCTATGACAAGCCTCAAATGAGGCATCTAAAGTTTTGGACTAGGACTCAGATGAATTACTATGCCTCTGTGCTATCTGGACAAAACAACATATTCTAGCACAGGCATATTCCTCATGTTGAACTTGAAGCAATACCGTGCCTGGAGCCAGTCCTCAGTGTACGCCATGATGCTGGTTTACTGCCTATGTGCTCCGACATCTCTGACTGGAACAGCGAGCTAATTCTTCAGTTCTATGCCATTCTTCACATCTCTGGCAACCCTGAAGACATTAACACTTGGGTGTTTGACTGGATGACACAACACACTCACTACAAGGCGCCTGCTACTGAGCTTCTCCGTGAACTGCCTGTACCAATTCCCTCAGATGAGGCTATGAAGCTTTATGGTGAGTGTGAGCTGCCAAATGGGATGATGGAAGTCCTCATGAAGCCTTTGGATGAAGGAAAATCTCCGAGAACAACCTGCCTCGTCCACGAGCTCAAGTACAGACCCAGATCTGTTTATAGAATCCTCTGCAGTGTGCTCGCGCTGATCAAAGGCCATGATGATGAAGAAGATGTTGTAGGACTCATGAAGAATATTCTCTTCAACATCATTCATGGTATTCCTATCAACATCCACGATTTCTTCTTGAGGTCTTTGGCCGACAATGCTATGTGTCCTTTTGATCACAAGATATATGCCCCATGGATCATGAGATTCATCAGGACAAGGACAGGCATCAACTTTCACGCTGATTTCCAAAACCATGTTGGTTATATGCCTCCTATCCGGGTCAACAAGAAGACTTTCGAGTCCATTGAAGGAAAAGGCAAATCCGTGATTGAAGAAGGAAGTAGGCCCCTTGATGGCCAGTTCAGAGAGCCAGAAGCTTATTCTTCATGGGATGATACAAAGACTCATCTGGCAAGCCTCGTTCCTCCTCGCGTGATGAATACCAGAGAGCTCCTCCTCAGTCTTCACCAGAAGGTGGATCGCAATCACAAGTGGGTCAAACGCCAGTTTGGTGCCATTGTGAAAACCCTCACTAAAACACGGAACTCTGTGAAGCTCAACCATCACTATCTGCATGAGGTTTTTGATCGCACCTGGGCTACACTTGCACATCTGAAGACTCGGACTGAGCTTGAAGAAATGGACTTTGATCGAGACTTTGAATGGTCGTGGCCTCCCAAGAAGAAGTTCAGGCCTATTCCAGTTCCAGATCTTGAAGACAGCTCCTTTTGTTCATTCCGCACTGCCAAAACAGATGAAGAACAGCTCGACACTGCTACCGGTCCAAGGAAGAAGACTACTCCCAAGAAGCAGCACGGCTCTTCATCAACCGCCAAGAAGTGAAGTCTTCATGGGCGTTAGTCCTTAGTTTGTCCCTTTTTGTCACTTGATGACAAAGGGGGAGAAACTTGAGAGTTAGTATTCAAGCGGGATATTTTTGGGGCTTATGAACTATATTTAAGTTACAAACTCTTGGCTCTTCTGAAGTTTTTATGTAATGAGTTGTAACTTAAGCCCGATGGTACTCTGACGCTTTTGAACGTTTTTCTTCGCATGCTTATTCCTCAAGTTTTAATGCACGCATGCTGGAATTTGTCAGATACCATTTGTCATCATGCATTTTCATTTTCCTCATATGATATATTACATCTATGCATGATTTACAAGACTCGGGGGGAGATCTCCATGATATAAATCATCAATGTGCACTTGATGTGAAAAGAAAAATCCTCAAGATATGCACATCTTCAGGGGGAGTCTCTCTGAATCTTGATTTCAAATTCCTCAAATGAGTATTTACTCTTCACATTTTTTATCCCTGTTGAAGACTTAAGCTAATTGTCATCAACCACCAAAAAGGGGGAGATTGTAAGTGCATCTAGTGCCCCTTAGTGATTTTGGTGGTTTGAAGACTTATAGGTTAAGTATCTAATGTGTTTGTGAGTGTACACAGGATCTATAAGTCATTGAGGAGTTTGAGATATTTGAAGAATATCGACCCCTAAAAATGTATATCTTCGGTTGAAGTAATTGGTCTGATTCTAAAGAAATGAATTGCAAGGAATCTGCGATGAAATTGATATTCCTCATGAAGATACTGATATATTGAGGAATCCGGTGTGTCCTGAAGAAAATCACTCTGAAGAATTTGAAGCATGAAGATTTACACGTTCTCTTTGATTTTCTTCGCATTTGAGTAATAGGAACACCGTACTGTTAAAGGGGGTCGAAGTTACACTTTGGAATGAATTTCCTCATGATGCTCAACCCAAGCCTAATCCTACCAAAATCCTCAAGTGAGGAATACGAGTGACATGAGGACTCTCACAGTTGAGGGTTCCGACCGTTTCGATAGCCACGCGAAGTCACTGGTCTTATCCACTCCAACGGTCATATTATTTAAGGGCATTAGTGTCAAATCATGTCAGGATGCTCCCAGGCTATAAATAGCCACCCCCCACAACCACTAGATGGTTGGCTGCTCTGTTAAAAACTGACACTTGTCATAAGAGCAACCCAATTTCTCAGAGTCTTCGAGAGTAATTCATCAGTGAGGAAATACCCTATACATCGAAACCACAAACCAAACCTAGTGATTGAGCATCACTGAAGAAGTTGTTCCTGTGTGGGACTGAAGCCTTTTACCTTTGAGGACTGTGCATCCTCCAGACGGTTAGGCGTCATGGTCTAGAGCTTTCTAGCAGTCTATTGTGGATCGTCGGGTGACCAAGTTTGTGAGGGTTTGGAAGTCTGCCCTGAAGACTTACCACGAGTGTTGGGCGAGGACTGTGTGTCCTTAGCTCAAGGAGAATACGGAAGGGACGGTGTGTCCCAGGACTGTGTGTCCTTTGGTTTCAATACCAAGCCGCTCCAAACCAGATGTACGACTGTCACAGCAGTTGGAACTGGGTCATCAACGACTGTCTTCATTGAGAAAATGGTTCTAATTCCTCAACTCCTTACTTTCCTCGTATCATGTGTTGATGAATTTCACTGCGACTGTTTGAAGAATTTGCTGAAGACTTTCTCTGAATTTCCTCAACCCCAAATTCTTCACGTCAGTTAATCCTCATCTGTATTCTGCGTGCCTGCTCACTGTGCAATCTATTTTCACATTCTTCACTCTGAAAAACTGCTGTTGTGAAACTTTGCACTTCTGATCCTTTACTGTTTCCGTTGTAAGTTAGTCATCAGTGAGGAATTTCCTCAAAAGGAATTTCCTCAATGATGAAATTCTAAAAATCTCCTATTCACCCCCCCTCTAGTCGATATAACACACTTTCAGAAACCATTAAGGAGAATTGATGATGTGCTTATTATTTTCAATGATAATTATGTGCCCGTTGATTTTCTTACTATGGACATTGAGTGTGATCCTTCATGTCCAATTATTTTGGGATGTCCTTTTGTCCGCACCGTTGGTGCTATCATTGACATGAAAGAAGGGACCATTAGATTCCAGTTTCCCCTTAAAAAGGGAATGGAACACTTCCATCGAAAGAAGATTAAGTTACCTTATGAGTCCGTTATTCGGGCAAGTTATTCTTATGGAGTTGATAATACTTGATCTTTTTGCATTATGCCTAGCTCAAAGGCATAAAAGAAAGCGCTTCTTGGGAGACAACCCAATTTGTGTTTACTTTCAGTTTTAGTGGTATTGATGCTTGTTACTACTATAGCAACATCATTGTATCCTTATTTTTAAGCTTTGTGCCAAGTTATAGCCTCTGATTGCAATAAAGTTCAAAAATTGTGACATGCTGTTCAGAAACAGATTGTGTCTGCTTGACGGAAAAATTCGCCAAAAATCACGAGATTATCTTTTTGATCTGAATTGTTTTGACAGCATGCTCTATATAATTGCCTTTCTGGCATCTGTTCTGAGTTTTTTTATTTGAGTTGCAGAAGTGCCACGAATGAATTATTTACTACCTGATGTTCTGTTTTCACAGATTTTGCCATGTTTTGTGTTTTCATTGTTTTGCAAATCCTAAGCTTACTTTTTTTTTGCAAAAACCTTTTGGCAATCATGATAAACAGTAGCTATTGATGAAAATCTTTATTTCCAGTAGGTAATGAATTATTTTATTAAGGGTACTATCCACTCTAGTCAGCTTATGATGAGTTTCGTATGAAGGGAGTTTTCAAGTATGCGATGGGAGATGATGAAATAAGATACAGGAGTGTCAAGCGCTCAAGCTTGGGGATACCCCATGCACCCCAAGAAATATTCAAGGAGACTCAAGTGTCTAAGCTAGGGGATGCCCCCGTGCATCCCCTTCTCTATCAACAATCATCAGTTCGTCCATCTCCATGCCATATTTTTATCACTTCATATGTTATGTGCTATGCTTGGAGCGTCCCGCTCTTTACTTTTTAGTTTGTTTTAGTTTTTCTTGCTGTTCATAACAAGTCGGAACCTAGCCTACCTTGTTTTGGAGAGAAGGACGCTCCATTCCACTCTAGAACACAACATAGGTTTTCATGCTTATCCTTTTTATGTGTTCTTTACCTTTCCATAGCAGTTGTCATGCTTAGCTCTTAGTTTTCATTCTTATCTTTTTAAGAGATTTTATTTAGGTTGCTTCTGGAACACTCTTGAGTTATCATGCTTATCTTGTTTAGAGAGTTGGCTCATTTCACTTAGTTGTGTGTCTTGCACGAGTAGGTAATTGAGGTTGCTATTTAAGTATAGTAGTAACTTGCAATAGTTTTGAGGTATTGATTTGAGTAATGTTTGGACTATTGGTGCCAAGAGATTGAGCCTATTAGTGATAGGTGTCGTATTTTTGGAAATCCGTGTGTTTTTCAAAAACTAACAATTAGTTGAGAACTCTAGCTACTAAATTAATTGCTAACCTCTAGAGGGGTTGGAATATATAGAGTACCCTCACGTTACCATGAGTCGAGGATGCGCAAGGATAACCAAACCCCCAAACACTCCTCCTCGAGGTACTTGTCTCTTTGTGAATTTCCCATCTAGATAGAGAGTTACCGATAATAAGTGTATGAGTTCTTCAGACTAATGTGAGTATTCGATTGTTGGCACTTCCACCATCCATATTTTTCTAGCATCTTCGGTACCGCGTATTGCCCTTTCTCACATTGAGAGTTGGTGCAAACTTCGCCGATGCATCCAAACCTATGACATGATACGCTCTGTCATACATAAGCCTCATTATATCTTTCCTCGAAACAGCCACCATACCTACGTATTAAGGCATCTCCATAGCCATTCCAAGATACATTGTCATGCAACATCCACCATCTCATGACTTGATCTTCATGTCATATATGCTTTTGCTTGATCGTAGAGCCGCATGATAGTTGGGCCTTGCCCAAATTATTGCTACATGACGCGCTAGTATCATTGCATATCCTGCTACACTGGCAGAGGCATACATTTGCATACAACATGATAGTTTTCACTTGTCTTTATGTTGAGTACTCCTTATAAAGTGTGATGATCTTCTTTTTATTCAAGTAAAACATGCATGGTTGCCCTTAAGTGAGGGGAAGATCCCAAAGAGGACAAATTAAAAGATCCCAAAGAGGACAAATGAGAGATAAATAGAAATAGCCAAAGAGGTCACAAAAAACTAAAATAAAAATGAAAAAAGAGAGAAGGGGGCAACACTGCTATTCCTTTTAAAAGATCCACACTCGTACTCCATTCCTATATTTGTACTACATAGAGATTATCATTCATGCATAACTATGTGGGGACCCGTACACTATAGAACTTGCTTTGCATATTCCAATGATGAGCCTCCTCAAATGAGCTCTAGGTCTTCATGAGCATACAAGTTGAATGCACCCCCACTAGTTCCATTGAGAGCTTATCTTAGCTCATATGTGCATCCGTTACATGGCAATCCCTACTCCTCACATCATATCTATGATTTGGCTTTCTGTCGCCTATGGTTGTCCTCATTGATGTGATCCTTTCACACCTTTTTGTATTCCTTCCCCACCATTATTCTATTTGCCATCCTAAGTGCCAACATATCTTGCTTACGCTCATCCATTTCATGGGTGCTCAAAGTCGAAAGGGAGAGGATCATTTTGACTTGTGCCTGACTAGTGGTCTGGGGATTAGTCAAAATAAGATTCCGAAGGAGACCAAGTGTTAGGTTTAGTAGATTGAGTTCTCAATTAAAAAAATGTTTTATGATCTCAACCCATCTCCCACTTCTTGCACGCAAACACCATTTGGAGACATTCGAGTCACAGACAGCGAGAGCTCTAGCACCTTTATGTTCTTACTTTGCTAATTTCAATACTAGATATAGACTCTTGCTTGTTATTGTCTTGACTTTAATTGCATAACTTACTTGCTTTGCTTTGAAGTTCTTATATGTGTGTTAGCATGTCACCACAGAAATTATTGTGTTATCATTTATCTACTCGAGGACGAGCAAAAATTAAGCTTGGGGATGTTGATACGTCCTAAATGCATCTATAATTTATGCTTGTTCCATGATCTTTTGGGTGACATTGTTATACGTTTCACTACACTTTTATATCATTTTACACATATTTGGACTAACCTACTAACTCGGTACACCCAGTTACATTTCCTGTCTGCTGATGTCTTTTTAGCACGGGCTTTTACCCAATTTACCGTAGCCTGAAAAATATATATAAAAATCAGCGTACCGGAAGCTTCCAGATCACGGAAGGTGGGCCACAGAGGTGACAGGGGCTTCCCAGGCGACCTGTGGCGCGGACCAACCCTAGCCCGTGCCAAGAGGCCGCCTGGGTGGGGCCCACGCCCTCTGGTGTCCTCCTTTTGCCTATATTTACCCCTCGACAAGGAAAACCCTATACAGGATCTAGAATCGCGAATTTCTCCATCGTTCCGAAACCGCAGCGCTTTCGAGATCGAGAGCGTGAGGAGACCTCTTTCCGACACCCTGCCGGAGGGAGGATTGACCTCCGGGAGCTTCTCCACCGCCATGGAAGCTTCCCGGACCTGCCGTGAGTAGTCCTCCTTGGACCATGGGTCCATGACCAGTAGCTATGTGATGTCTTCTCTCCAATCTTGTGCTTCCATGATTTAGTCCTTGTGAACTGCCCTACATGATCAAGGCATCTATGTAATTCTCTTGCTATTTCTATTCTTGGTTTGTTGGGATCCAATGGATTATGAGATTATGTTCAGATTGTTATGAGTTATATATTTGATTATCCTTTTATATTATGTTCCTTAGTGATTCATGCATGTTATCCGTTGATATTTATTGCTTTGGCCGAGTAGTAGATTGTAACTCCAAGAGGGAGCGTTATGCATGATTGTGGGTTCCTACCCTTGATGTATATCTTGAGTGAGAGAAACATGAGACTAGGGGATGTGTTGTTGCCACGAGGGAGAAAACAACGGTGCTTGAGACCATGGTTGCAAGGATTGTTTACCTTACGCATAGTTCGTTAATGCAGTTGTCCGTTGCTTTGAGTTTACACTTTGGGTGGGGCTCGCAACTTAATACAGGTGAGATGTTCTAGATAGATATCTCAAGGTGGATGATTAGTAAGTAGATGCTAATGAATAAACGATCTACTTGTCTTGGTGTACCGCCCATTACTATTGAGCCTCTAACTTTCAAGTAGCATAATTAGCATTGCGGTGCGTTCATAATCCTGTCAATTGCCAAATTGTAATTTGTTTACCCAACCATAGTTGTTTATCGTCTTTTGGGAGAGAGACATCACTAGTGATAATCATGTGACTCCGGTCCATATCACCACCATTGCTTACACCTCCATCATTTACTGCTTTAATTTACTTTTCCGTTGCAATCACGACTACTATTCCCGCTTGTGTTTTGATCCTTTGCAAACTACAAGGCCGGACAGATTTACAACCTCTCTGTACTTGCTGGGAGCAAAGTTATTTGTTGTGTGTGCAGGTCCATGTCTTATGCTAGCGCCAGGGTGGGAGACACCTACTAGTTGATCCTAGGAGTCCTCCTGGTTTGATAAACCTTACAGTCTCCATGTAAGGGAAAACTTGCTGCTGACTACATCTCAATCTTCCACTTGGGGTAACCAACAAGGAGCGAGAAGTATATACATCATCTCGTCATCAACCATTCAAAGCCACATCATCAATTTTCAACCCTTTCTGACTTCATTTGGTATTTTTCATGCATTTACTGATTTTTTGAGCTAAATGGCCCTGAAATTGAAAAGCACTACAAATGAACTCTGAAAAGGTTGAAACTTGGCATGGTTTCATCATTTCACCCACATATCATGTTATAAAAAGTTGAGAGGGTTACGGCAAAAACTGGATGCACTTTGTGTACAAAACGGACAATCTCTTTCCAAGTATCACGGTTTCATACGAAAACTCATCTGTTACAAAAGGCATTTCATTTCTTCACATGTAATTACAGTCATATTCCAGATCAAAGGCATCATCATACCAGTTGTGGAGAGAAAGTCTTAACTTTTTCTTGGCTTGTGTCCTTTGCTTAATGCGTCGTAACCAAGGATAATCTTCATCGTTTAACAGGGTGCTTGGGTCAGCCTTGACTTTGAAGGGAGGAATTTCATGAAAATTTTCATAATCTTCAGACATGTCTGTCTTGCCATCCAATCCCACGATGTCTCTTTTTCCTGAAAGAACCACTAGTAGGAAAAACCTTATAGGTAGGAGCCTAGTAGTAGCGTTGGAAAACAGCATGCGCGGCTACTAACTTAGTAGTAGCGCTGGAATTGTACCGCGCTACTACTAGGGTCCATAGTAGTAGCGCTGGTGTTATTTCCAATGCTACTGCTAAAGGAGGCCCAACGAGGCCACCAACAGTTGTAGTAGTAGCAGCGCTCTCTTAGAAAACGCGCTACTGCAAAGTACAATAGCAGTAGCGCTTTCCTTGCTCGAGCGCTACTGCTGTTGCACCCACTTAGTAGTAGCGCTGCTTTAGAAAAAGCAATACTGCTACACGTGGTTGGTGCATCCTAAAGTTTAGTCCCACCTCGCCAAAGGAGGCACGCTGGTAGTGGTTTATAAGCCCCTCTGCGGCTGCCAACTCGAAGTGTGATGTTATATGGAAAATTGGGCCTAAATTTCAAAGTGCTAGTTGTGCGGATGAAGTACAACTAGCACTTTGAATTTAGGTTGAATGTTCTCTATAAGCGCATCTATTTTGACTTTTGCTATTTTTATATGTTATATTTTTTTCATATTAGAAGTTCTTTGAAGCAACATTTAAAAAATGAAATCCCTTTGACGTCAGGGTGCATATGTGTGTCCACATCATGGACGACATCATCCACCTCGGGCCTACTTCACAACATGATGTCGTTCAAGAGGATGAATGGGGTCATCAAAGGATTCGTTCATAACATGTATCTTCCCGAGGGGAGCATCGTCCAAGGGAGGCTCGGAGGAGAAGGTCACAACAACGGTAGGAGGGAATAGCACATGGACTAATTGGATCTACGGGACAACTTTGACAGGGCTAACTTAGTAGTGCTACAACACCTAGATGTGGTAGATGATTATGTGACACCGCACAGAAATCATCGCAAAGAAGTACCGTGATCAGGGGATGCGCAAGATGGACGACGAAGTTACTATAGAGCACAACACCACTTTCTTCCGTTGGTTCAAAGAGCAGGTTCGTGCTAATCCCCCCGAAGAGGGCAGTGCAGATGGATTTCTCATACACGTCTTAGCAGAGGGCCCCGTGCCCAAACTCGTGTCCTACGAGGCATACGATATCAATGGGTACACATTCTACATGGAGGCCATAGACATACGATATGAATGTGTACATGGTTCCAGTAATATTCGCGAAGTGTGGCCGGGAGGGAGACGTTCTCGTCGTCGATCGACTACGTGCGTGCGAGGCCAAAAAGGGAGAAAGCAATACCAAAGGAAATAAAGTAAACAGAAAAGGAAAGGAAAATAATAAAAAGAAAAGAAAAATAATAAAAAGGAAAAATAATATGGAAAAATAATACGGAGGAAAAATAATAAAGAAATTAATGTTAGCAGTAGCGCTGGATTTGGGCTGGAGCTACTGCTAACTTAGTAGTAGCGCTGTTTCTAAGATAGCGCTACTGCTAATTGTCCTAGGGCATTAAGCAGTAGCGCTGGAACAGAACCAACGCTACTACTAAGTTACCAGTAGCGCTGGCCCAAATCCAGCGCTACTGCTATTATTACTTAACCGGCCAGAAAACCTTCATCTCCCTCCACTCCTCCAGAGCTCCTGCAGCCACCGCTGCCGCCGGACGTTGCTGCCCACTCAACCCCCACCCGCCGCCGCCGCCTGACGCTGCCGCCGCCGTCGGACGCCGCCACCCCGCTCCAGGTAACCCCACTACAAATAATAGGAGGAGAGGAATAGGAGGATGAGGAGAAGAAGAGAAGGAGAGGAAGAAGAGGAGGAGAAGAAGAAGAGGAGGAGAGGAAGAAGAGGAGGAGAGGAAGAGGAACAGGAGAAGAATAAGAGGATGATAGGAAGAAGAGGAGGAAGGAGAGGAAGTAGAGGAGGAGAAGAAGAAGAGGAAGAAGAGGAGGAAGGAGTGGGAATTTGTTTTTTAAGGTTAATTCTGTTTTAGGTTAATTCTGTTTTAGAATTATTTAGGTTAATTAAATTTTAGAATTATTAGAGGAAGAGGAGGAGAGGAAGAAGAGGAGGAGAGGAAGAAGAGGAGGATAGGAAGAAGAGGAGGAGAGGAAGAAGAGGAGTAGGAGAGGAAGAAGAGGAGGAGAGGAAGAAGATGAGGAAAAGAAGAGGAGGTGAGTAAGAAGAGGAGGAGAGGAAGAAGAGGAGGAAAAGAAGAAGAAGAAGGATAAGAAGAAGAGGACAGAGAGGCAGAAGAGGAGGAGAGGAATCAGAGGAGGAAAAGAAGAAGAATATGGAGAAGAAGAAGAGGAAGGAGAGGAAGAAGAGGAGGAGATGAAGAAGAGGGGGAAGGAGAGGGAATTCTTTTTTTAGGTTAATTCTGTTTTATAATTATTTAGGTTAACTTTGTTGTGCATATGTGTTATCCATCTTATTATATCCATTCTCAGTTCTAGGTGTGAAATATAAATCTGATTTTTTTCTTCGTTTTGTTAGAATGTCCATGTGGCCTATGTTTTGCCGGAATGTTGATTCATTTCCGTTCTGGCAAATTTCAGGCGGTCCATATGTCCACTTTTTAGCTAAGGTCATGCCAAAAATTTCCGTGAATTTTGACATAGTGCACATATGGAGTGCTTGGGAATTGCCGGAAAGGTGAATAAATCGACATTCCGAACAAATATAGGTCCCTTTTTGTTATTCATGCTTCTGTTTATATATAGATGTTCAATTCTTTCGATATAGTGTCACGGTTGCTGTTTACGCATTTACAAACATGTTCCATGGATTATGAGTTAAATTACCACATTCAAACAGGAAATGTGTGACGATGAATATTGGGAGTGTGAATATTGCGGCGACTATCGGGTATGTGCGACACGCCTCACCTGCGAGACGACAGGTTCTACAGCATGAAGCTTGACAATACCTTCGAAGATTCTATGGTACGCAACGATGACAAGTGTTTTCTTGTAATTAAGCATGCATGACTTCTGTTTCTTTGCTTCAACGTGTAACTTCTGTTTTATACAATTCGACTAGTTCCTCCCTTCCCATGCAAGAAGATATGTGTTGGAGAGGATCGGTTTCGAAGACCATGAGAGTATGCAGACCAGGAGAGCTAACCTGAGGACTATACATGGTCACACATTTCTGATCAAAGTAATGAATTCAATTTTTAACAAAGAAATAGGGTGCCCAAATTGGGAAGATCTTTGCAAGGCATATGCATTTCAGGAGGGTATGGAAATAACCTTCGATCCTCGTCCTGAAGATAATATGTTAGGCAACATCGACATTTGGGTGGTTGTCGATATGCTTCTTGTTTTACCTCCAAGTGAGTTCCTCAACCATATTTGTCAAGTAATTTGCATTCAATATTTAGAAATAGTTGGTGTTATCCATATACTGAATTTGTTAAATTATAATTTATAGCTTATTTCGTTTCTTCGAGTGAATTACGAAAATGTATTGACACGAGACACTATACGTATGGATCACATCTAACTTGGGAGGAGAAGGATGTTCTTCTCTACTTTCTTGTTTGTGTCCTAGTTTCTAGGGATACCTTCCCGGCTAATTTGGGAATTGGACAAAATTATACATTATACATGCCACTAGTGCATAGGTTGAGGCCGGATGACATTCGCCGAAATGTCTTGGTAAGAGTTTCCTAATTAAGTACGCTCTACTATTGTATAAATGGTGTTGATTACATTGCTAACTAGGTTATTATTATGTTCTTCAACAACAACTGCCAAATGATGTACTGCCTCTGTTGATGCACCTAGAAGGTCATAAGAAAATTAAAAGCCCGCTGAGGGCTGAGTTGGATGCTCCATACTCGAGTAACCGTAGATCAAAAAGGCTCCAAATTGAAGCATGGAGAGAAATAAATAAGGATCGCAAGCCACAAGTTGGAGACCGTCCGATCAGCATGGAGACATAGGTGTTATTCTGTTTTATGACATTATACCTAGGAGCGAGGACTAGGTCTTATGAGAGACAAGTTTTTCTGGTTTATATTAACTTGGCATGATGGATTAGGATGCATGCATATGATGAGTATTATGATGTTTTTCTGTTTTACGAGATTTTAACTTGGTATATAATTAAGATGATGATGAATTGTTAGATGAGTACGTAAGATCATGATGAGTTATATGACATGATACTTTATGTGTATGATGAAACTATTGTTTAGCATGCACAAATACGTAGAGGGGACATAAATACAACGGGAATTAAAAATTGAAAGCAGGAATATTAGTAGTAGCACTGGAATATTAGTAGTAGCGCTGGCATAGCAATAGCGCTCTTCTTATTCCAGCGCTACTGATAACTAGGAAAACGAGTAACGCTTCTTATCCAACGCTATTGCTAACAAGTTAGCTGTAGCGCGTTAGCAGTAGTGCTGGCCCCGACGCTACTGGTAAGGCTAAAACCAGCGCTACTGCTAGCCTTTCTCCTACTACTGAACTTTGGGGTGCTTTGGCTCATCGTATGATGTATTCGCTTCCTTATATTTTCTTTCTCTCGGTTTGGTAGACCCGTCCTTCACATAGAAAACACGCGCCGCATCATTGGCTAGGACAAATGGTTCGTCTGTGTACCCAAGATTGTTGAGATCCACTGCTGTCATTCCGTACTGTGGGTCTACCTGTACCCCTCCTCCTGACAGATTTACCCATTTGCACTGAAACAAAGGGACCTTGAAATCATGTCCATACTCAAGTTCACATATGTCCACTATGTAACCATAATAAGTTTCCTTTCCCCTCTTGGTTGCTGCATCAAAGCGAACACCGCTGGTTTGGTTGGTGCTCTTTTGATCTTGGACGATCATGTAAAATGTATTCCTATTCATCTTGTACCCTTGGTAAGTCAATACAGTCGAAGATGGTCCCTTGGCCAACGAGTAGAGCTCATCAGAAACAATGTTGTCACCCATGAGATGTTTTTGCAACCAACTGCCGAAAGTCCTAATGTGTTCATATGTAATCCAGTCGTCACACTGCTTCGGGTGTTTCGAGCGCAGAATATTCTTGTGTTCATTGACATACGGGGTCACCAAGATAGAATTCTGTAGAACAATGTAGTGTGATTGTGACCAAGAATGCCAGTCCATAAATATTATTGAGTCCTCTCCTAGCTTGCCTTTTCCAGCTAGTCTCCCCTCCTACCGCGATTGAGGGAGATCAATCTTCTTAAGGTCAGGAATGAAGATGCTTCCTTCTGGCCTAGCGCGGTTACGAACATATTTCTTTAAGACTCCCATGAACCTCTCAAAGGGGAACATATTGTGTAGAAATACACGGCCCAGAACGAGTATCTTGTCGACTAGATGAACTAGGAAGTGTGTCATGATATTGAAGAAGGATGGTGCGAACACCAGCTTGAAACTAACAAGAGATTGCACCAAATCACTCCTTAACCTTGGCAGGATTTCTGGATTGATCACCTTCCGAGAGATTGCATTGAGGAATGCACATAGCTTCACAATGGCTAATCGAACATTTTTTGATAGAAGCCCCCTCAATGCAACCGGAAACAGTTGCATCATAATGACATGGCAGTCATGAGACTTTAGGTTCTGGAACTTTTTCTCTACCACAATTATTATACCCTTTATATTCGATGAGAAGCCAGACGGGACCTTCATACTGAGCAGGCATTCAAAGAAGATTTACTTCTCTTCTTTCGTAAGAGCATAGCTGGCAGGACCTTCATACTGCTTTGGATGCATGCCGTCTTTTTCATGCACACTTTGATGTTCCTCCCGTGCCTCGAGTGTACCTTTTGTCTTCCCATACACTCCCAAGAAGCCTAGAAGGTTCACGCAAAGATTCTTCATCACGTGCATCACATCGATTGAAGAGCGGACCTCTAGGTCTTTCCAATAGGGTAGGTCCGAAAATATAGATTTCTTCTTCCACATGGGTGCGCGTCCTGCATCGCTAGTCGGAACAAATAGTCCGCCAGGACCCTTTCCAAAGATTAGTTGTAAATCATTGACCATATCAAGTATGTGATCACCAGTACAGAGGGCAGGCTTCTTCCGGTGATCTGCCTCACCTTTGAAATGCTTTCCTTTCTTTCGACATTGATGGTTGGTTGGAAGAAATTGACGATGCCCCAGGTACACATTCTTCCTCTATTTGTCCAAATATATACTGCCGGTGTCATCTAAACAGTGTGTGCATGCGTGGTATCCCTTGTTTGTCTATACTGAAAGGTTACTGAGAGCAGGCCAATCATTAATGGTTACAAACAACAACGCATGTATGTCAAATTCCTCCTGTTCGTTCTCATCACACATACGTACACCTCTTCCATTCCATAGCTGTAAAAGTTCATCAACTAATGGTCTTAGGTACACATCAATGTTATTGCCGGGTTGCTTAGGGCCTTGGATGAGCACTATCATCATAATGAACTTCCGCTTCATGCACAACAAGGAGGAAGGTTATACATACATAGAGTCACACGCCAAGTGCTATGCCTGCTCCTCTGCTCCCCAAAAGGATTAATGCCATCTGCACTTAAACCAAATCGTACGTTCCTTGGGTCACCTGTAAAGTCGCTCCACTTTATCTCGATCTTTCTCCACTGCGACCCGTCAGCGGGTGCTCTCAACTTCCCGTCTTTCTTACGGTCTTTTATGTGCCATTGCATCAACTCGGCATGCTTTTTGTTTCTAAACAGACGTTTCAACCATGGTATTATAGGAGCATACCACATCACCTTGGCAGGAATCCTCTTTCCGGTGCGCGTGTCCTCAACATCACCAGGCTCATCTCTTCTTCTCTTATACCGCAATGCACCGCATACCGGGCATGCGTTCAAATCCTCGTACGCATTGTGGTAGAGGATGCAGTCATTAGGGCATGCATGTATCTTATGCACCTCCAATCTTAGAGGGCACATAACCTTCTTTGCTTCGTACATACTGCCGGGCAATTCGTTATCCTTTGGAAGCTTCATCTTCATTAGTTTTAGTAGCAAACTAAATCCCTTGTCAGATACACCATTGTCTGCCTTCCATTGCAGCAATTCCAGTGTGGTATCAAGCTTTGTTTTTTCATCTTCGCAATTTGGGTACAACCCTTTTTTGTGATCCTCTAACATGTGGTCGAACTTCAACTTCTACCTTTCACTTTTGCATTCTCTCCGTGCATCAACAATGACCCGGTGAAGATCATTATTGGGCACATCGTCCGGTTCCTCTTGACCTTCAGCTTCCTCCATTGCAGCATCACCGTATTTAGGGGGCGGTTAGTTGTCATCATCCTCTTCTTCTTCGTTGTCTTCCATCAAAACCCCTCTTTCTCCATTCTTGGTCCAAACATTATAGTGTGGCATAAAACCCTTCTTAAGAAGGTGGAATTGAAGGGTCTTAGAGTTGGATAAAGCCTTCGTATTCCCACACACAGTACATGCACAATGCATAAAACCATTCTACTTGTTTGCCTCAGTCGCTTCAAGAAAATTATGCACGCCCTTAATATACTTGGAGGTGCGTCGGTCACCGTACATCCATTGTCGGTTCATATGCGTGCGTTATATAATAAAGTGTATTAAAAACCATTACAACATATCATGAATAGAGAAGTGATCAAATTAATAGAAATTCATCATCACCAAAGTACAGTAGTGACCAAAATAAATACATAACGTTCATACATAGTTCTCATTATTGAACAACATATAGCTCTCTAGAGCACCTAATTAAAACATACATTTAAACTATAAAATTTAAATGCAAATGCGATCATAACCGCAACTAAGGTACCAATTGATCCAACGTCATAATGATACCAAGCTTCAGTATGAATGGCATATTTTCTAATCTTTCTAATCTTCAAGCGCATTGCATCCGTGTTGATCTTGTGATCGTCGACGACATCGACAACATTCAACTCCAATATCATCTTCTCCTCTTCAACTCTTTGCATTTTTTCTTTCAAGTAATTATTTTATTTTTCAACCAAATTTAACTTCTCGACAAGAATTTCTATGTCGGTTAGAATTTCCGGGTCACATACCTCCTAGATTAAAAAATCTATGTCATGTTGGTCGTCATAATTGTCGTAAACACTAAATAAAACAAATAGTTATAAAAGATAATATATACCACATCCGAATCATAGACAGGACGAGGCCCGATGGAGCCGAATACCAAAACCATCGCACTATATAATAACAAACAGTAATGAAAGTAACAAAATTACACAAGTATCTATCTAAGTCATACTAGTAAGGACTTTTTTCTTTTAGAAAGAAGATAAGATGAAGAGGCAAACCACGGTGGTGCCGGCGCCGAGATGGGCACAGGCGATCGATGGTGGTGAGGACGGGGACGGGATAAACCGGGACCGCCCAACCTAGACAAATCTTGAGGAAAATAGAGCTTGGACAAGGAGCTTCGAGAGGATAAATCTTAAGGGTGGCTCGGGCGTTTCATCAAACACCACATGTGCATAGGAGGTGAGCTAGAGCACCACAAAGGTCTCCCATGACCGACCAAAAAAATAGGGTAGTGTGCACTGCTCTACTCGCGGGTAGGGGGTATATATAGGCCAACCATTGGTCCCGGTTTGTGGTTGGAACCTGTACTACAAGACACCATTTTGTCCTGGTTCGAGCCACAAACCGGGACTAATGGTTGTGGGCCAGGTGCAAGGAACATTGGTCCCGGTTCATGTCTAGAACCGTGACCAAAGGGGTCAGACGAACCGGGACCAATGGCCTAGGAGGCCCGGCCAGCGCCCTGGCCTCATGAACCGGGACCGATGCCCACATGGGTCCTGGTTCATGAGTGAACCGGTGATGACGAGATGATGTATATACTTCTCGCTCCTCTTTGGTTACCCCAAGTGGAAGGTTGAGATGTAGTCAGCAGCAAGTTTTCCTTACACGGAGACTGTAAGGTTTATCGAACCAAGAGGACTCCTAGGATCAACAAGTAGGTGTCTCCCACCCTGGCGCTAGCAGAAGACGTGGACCTTCACACACAACAAATAACTTTGCTCCCAACGAGTACAGAGAGGTTGTCAATCTCTCCGGCCTTGTAGTTTGCAAAGGATCAAAACACAAGCAGGAATAGTAGTAGTGATTGCAACAGAAAAGTAAATGAAAACAGTAATGATGGAGGTGTAAGCAATGGTGGTGATATGGACCAGAGTCACATGATGTTCACTAGTGATGTCTCTCTCCCAAAAGATGATAAACAACTATGCTTGGGTAAACAAATTACAGTTGGGAAATTGACAGAATTATGAACGCACCGCAATGCTAATTATGGTACTTCAAAGTTAGAGGCTCAATAGTAATAGGAAGTACGCCAAGACGAGTAGACCATTTATTCATAAACATCTACTTACGAATCATCCACCTTGAGATATCTATCCAGAACATCTCACCGGTATTAAGTTTCGAGCCCCACCCAAAGTGTAAACACAAAGCAACAGACAACTGCATTAACGGACTATGTGTAAGGTAAACAATCCTTGCAACCGTGGTCAGAAGCACCGTTGTTTTCTCCCTGGTGGCAACATCACATCCCCTAGTCTCATGTTTCTGTCACTCAAGCTAGAAATGGAGGGGCATGAACCCAAAATCATGCATAATGCTCCCTCTTGGAGTTACAATCTACTACTCGGCCAAAGCAATAAATAGCAACAGAGAACATGCATGAATCACTAAGGAACATAATATAAAAGGGTAATCAAATATATAACTCATAACAATCTAAACATAATCTCATAATCCATCAGATTCCAACAAACCGAGCATAGAAATAGCAAGAGAATTACATAGATGCCTTGATCATGTAGGGCAGCTCACAAGGGCTAATCATGGAAGCACAAGATTGGAGAGAAGATATAACATAGCTACTGGTCATGAACCCATGGTCCAAGGAGTACTACTCACGGTAGGTCCGGGAAGCGTCCATTGCGGTGGAGAAGCTCCCGGAGGTCAATCCTCCCTCCGACAGGGCCCTGGGAAGTGGTCTCTAGACGCTCCCGATCTCGGAAGCGCTGCGGTGGCGGAACGATGGAGAAATTCGCGATTCTGGATCCCCTCCAAGGGTTTCCTCTCGGAGGACTAAATATAGGCAAAAGGAGGGCACCAGAGGGCGTCAGGCCCACCCAGGCGGACTCTTGGCGTGGCCTAGGGGTGGGCCGCGCCCACAAGTCGCCTGGGCAGCCCCTAGCACCCCTTTGGCCCCCCTTCGTTGATCTGTAAGCTTCCGATACGCTGATTTTTATATATGTTTCTTGGGATTCTTCGGGCTTCGGAAAATTGAGTAAAAGCCCCTGCAAAAAAGACATCAGCAGACAGGAACTGGCACTGGGTGCACTGAGTTAGTAGGTCAGTCCAAATATGTGTAAAATGATATAAAAGTATAGCAAAACATATAACAATGTCACCCAAAAGATCATGGAACAAGCAGAAATTATAGATACGTTTGGGACGTATCAACATCCCCAAGCTTAATTTCTGCTCATCCTCGTTTAGATAAATGATAACACAATAATTTGTGTGGTGACATGCTAACACACATATAAGAACTTCAAAGTAAAGAAAGTAAGATATGCAATTAAAGTCAAGACAATAACAAGCAACAGTCTATATCTAGTATTGAAATTAGCAAAGTAAGACCATAAAGGTGCAAGAGCTCTCGCTGTCCGTGACTCGAATGTCTCCAAATGGTGTTTGCGTGCAAGAAGTGGGAGATGGGTTGAGATAATAAAATATTTTTTAAATTGAGAACTCATTCTACTAAAATTTCACACTTGGTCTCCTTCGGAATCTTATTTTGACTCATCCCTAGACAACTAGTGAGGCACAAGTCAAAATGTTCCTCTCCCTTTCGACATTGAGCACTCATGTAATGGATGAGCGTAAGCAAGATATGTTGGTACTTAGGATGGAAAATAGAATAATGATGGGCAAGGAAGACAAAAATGTGTGGAAGTCTCACATCAATGAGGACAACCTTAGGCGAGAGAAAGCCAAATGATAGATATGATGTGACGAGTAGCGATTTCCATGTAACGGATGCACGTATGAGCTAAGGTAAGCTCTCCAATGGAACTAGTGGGGGTGCATACAACTTGTTTGCTCATAAAGACCTAGAGCTCATTTGAGGAGGCTCATCGTTGGAATATGCAAACCAAGTTCTATAGTGTAAGGGTCCCCACATAGTTATGCATGAATGATAATCCCTATGTAGTACAAATATAGCAATGGAGTACGAGAGTGGATCTTTCAAAAGGAATAGTAGTGTTGCCCCCTTCTCTATTTTTATTTCTTTTTTATTTTTTTCCTTTTTTTATTTTTTGTGCCTTCTTTGGCTCTTCCTATTTATCTCTCATTTGTCCTCTTTGGGATATTTTCATTTGCCCTCTTTGGGGTATTTTCCTCACTTAAGTGCAACACTCTATGTTTTACATGAATAGAAAGGTCATCACACATTATAAGAAGTAATCAACATAAAGAAAAGTGAAAAATATCATGATGTATGCAAATGTATGCTTCTGCCAGTGTAGCGGGATATGCAATGATACTAGCGCATCATGTAGCAATAATTTGGGCAAGGCCCAACTATCATGCGGCTCTACGATCAAGCAAAATCATGTCTGAGATGAAGATAATGTCATGAGATGGTGGATGTTGCATGGCATTGTATCTCGGAAAGGCTATGTAAATGCCTTAATAGGTAGGTATGGTCGCTGTTTTGATGAAAGATATAATGAAGCTTATGTATGACGGTGTTGGGGAACGTCGCATGGAAACAAAAAATTTCCTACGCGCACGAAGACCTATCATGGTGATGTCCATCTACGAGAGGAGATTTGGATCTACGTACCCTTGTAGATCGCACAGGAGGAAGCGTTAAGAAACGCGGTTCATGTAGTGGAACGTCCTCACGTCCCTCGATCCGCCCCGCGAACCGTCCCACGAACCGTCCCGCGATCCGTCCCACGATCCGCTCCGATATAGTGCCGAACAGACGGCACTTCCGCGTTCAGCACACGTACAGCTCGACGATGATCTCGGCCTTCTTGATCCAGCAAGAGAGATGGAGCGGTAGATGTGTTCTTCGACAGCGTGAAGGTGATGATCTACTCCGACAGGGCTTCGCCTAAGCTTCGTAGAAATACAATCTAGAGGAAAAACTGCGTGGTATAGGGTCGAGCAGCACGTGGCAAAGTTGTGTCTCGAAAACCCCCAATACCTCTAGTATATATAGGAGGGAGGGAGGGGAGGAGGCAGCCTCAAACCCTCAAGGTTTGGCCGAAATTGGAGGTGGAGGAGTCCTACTCCAATCCTACTTGGAGTAGGATTCCACCTTCCCACTTGGAAACTCTTTCCACCTTGTGTTTTTTCCTTCTCAAACCTTATGGGCCTTAGTGAGAACTTATTCCATCCCACTAGGGGCTGGTTTATATCTTCCCATAGCCCATGAGACCCCTTGGGGCGTGACACCCCTCCTGATAGTCCCCGGCACCCCTCCCGGCACTCCCGGTACATTACCGATAAGCCCGAAACTTTTCCAGTGACCAAAACAGGACTTCCTATATATCACTCTTTACCTCCGGACCATTCTGGAGCTCCTCGTTACGTCCTGGATCTCATCCGGGACTCTGAACAACTTTACCGAACCTTAAGTGTGCAGACCCTGCGGGTTCGAGAACTATGTAGACATGACCCGAGGCACTCCTTGGTCAATATACAATAGCGGGACCTGGATGCCCATATTGGATCCTACATATTCTCCGAAGAACTTATCGGTTGAACCTCAGTGTCAAGAATTCATATAATCCCGTATGTCATTCCCTTTGTCCTTCGGTATGTTACTTGCCCGAGATCTGATCGTCGGTATTCGCATACCTATTTCAATCTCGCTACCGACAAGTATCTTCACTCGTTAAGTAATACAACATTCCGTGACTTACACTTTGTCACATTGCTTGCAAGGCTTGTGTGTGATGTTTCGTGTATTACCGAGTGGGCCCCGAGATACCTCTCCGTCACAGGGAATGACAAATCCTAGTCTTGATACATACTAACTCAACGGACACCTTCGGAGATACCTATAGAGCACCTTTATAGTCACCCAGTTACATTGCAATGTTTGATGCACACAAGGTATTCCTCCGGTGGCAGTGAGTTATATGATCTCATGGTCATAGGAACAAATACTTGACACGCAGAAAACAATAGCAATAAAACGACACGATCAATATGCTACGTTCATAGTTTGGGTATTGTCCATCACATGATTCTCCTAATGATGTGATCCTGTTATCAAGTGAAAACACTTGCCTATGGCCAGGAAACCTTGACCATCTTTGATCAACGAACTAGTCAACTAGAGGCTCACTAGGGACAGTGTGTTGTCTATGTATCCACACATGTATTTGAGTTTCCAATTAATACAATTCTAGCATGGATAATAAACGATTATTATGAAAAAGGAAATATAATGACTAATTTATTATTGCCTCTAGGGCATATTTCCAACAGTCTCCCACTTGCACTAGAGTCAATAGTCTAGTTAACATCACCATGTGATTTTAACGAATCCAACACCCATATAGTTCTGGGGTCTGATCACGTCTTGCTCGTGAGAGAGGTTTTAGTCAACGGTTCTGAATCTTTCTGATCCGTGCGTGCTTTACAAATCTTTATGTCATCTTATAGATGTTGCTACTACGTGCTATTCGGAAATACACCAAATATCTACTCTACTATACGAATCCGTTTTACTACTCATAGTTATTCGGATTAGTGTCAAAGCTTGCATCAACGTAACCCTTTACGACGAATTCTTCAACCACCTCCATAATCGAGAAACATTCCTTAGTCCATTAGTTACTAAGGATAACTTTGACCGATGTTCCGTGATTCAATCCTGGATCACTCTCTATACCACTTAATAGACTTGTGGCAAGGCACACATCAGGTGTGGTACACAGCATGGCATACTGTAGAGTCTACGGCTAAGGCATAGGGGACCACCTTCGTCCTTTCTCTTTCTTCTGCCATGGTCTGGCTTTCGAGTCTTACTCATATTCACACCTTACAACACAGCCAAGAACTCCTTCTTTGCTGATCTATTTTGAACTCCTTCAAGAACTTGTCAAGGCATGCATTTCATTTGAAAGTTCTGCTTAGCATTTTGATCTATCTCCATAGATCTTGATGCTCAATGTTCAAGTAGCTCTATCCAGGTCTTTCCTTTGAAAAAAACCCTTTCAAACAACCTTTATGCTTTACAGAAATTCTACATTACTTCCGATCAACAATATGTCAACCACATATACTTTATCAGAAATACTATAGTGCTCCCACTCACTTCTTTGGAAATACAAGTTTCTCATAAACCTTGTACAAACCCAAAAGCTTTGATCATCTCATCAAAGCGTATATTCCAACTCCGAGATGCTTGCACCAGTCCATTGAAGGATCGCTGGAGCTTGCATACTTGTTAGTATATTTACGATCGACAAAACCTTCTGGTTGTATCACATACAATCTTTCCTCAAGGAAACCGTCGAGGAAACAATGTTTTGACATCCTATGTGCAATATTTCATAAATAATGCAGCAACTACTAACATAATTCTAACATACTTTTAGCATCGCTACGAGTGAGAAAGTCTCATCATAGTCAACTGTTTGATCTTGTGGGAAACATCTTTGCGACAAGTCGAGCTTTTCTTAATAGTGACTTATCACCATCATCGCCTGTCTTCCTTTTAAAGATCCATCTTTACTCAATAGTCCTACGACCATCAAGTAGTTCTTCCAAAGTCTACACTTTGTTTTCATACATGGATCCTCTTTCGGATTTCATGGCCTCCAGCCATTTGTCGGAATCCGGACTCACCATCGCTTCTCCATAGCTTGTAGGTTCATTGTTGTTCAACAACAGGACCTCCAAGACAGGGTTACCGTACCACTCTGCAGCAGTACGCGACCTTGTCGACCTACGAGGTTTGTAGTAACTTGATCCGTAGCTCAATGATCACCATCATCAGTTTCCACTTCAACTAGTGTAGGCGCCACAGGAACATCTTCCTTGGCCCTGCTACACACTGGTTGAAGTGATGGTTCACTAACCTCATCAAGTTCCACCACCCTCCCACTCAATTCTTTCGAGAGAAACTTTCCTCGAGAAAGGACTCGTTTCTAGAAACAAACACTTTGCTTCCGAATCTCAGATAGGAGATGTATCCAACTGTTTTGGATATCCTATGAAGATGCATTTATCCGCTTTGGGTTCGAGCTTATCAGACTGAAACTTTTTCACATAAGCATCGCAGCCCCAAACTTTCAAGAAATGACAACTTAGGTTTCTCCAAACCATAGTCTATAATGTGTCATCGCAACGTAAATACGCGGTGCCCTATTTAAAGTGAATGCGGTTGTCTCTAATGCATAACCCATAAATGATAGTGGTAATTTGATAAGAGACATCATAGTATGCACTATATCCAATAGGGCGCGGCTATGACGTTTAGACACATCATCATACTATGGTGTTCCAGGTGGCATGAACTGCGAAACAATTTCCACATTGTCTTAACTGCGTACCAAAACTCGTAACTCAGATATCCATCTCTATGATCACATCGTAGACAGTTTATCCTCTTGTCACCACGATCTTCACTCTGAAACAGCTTGGAACTTTTCACCATTTCAGACTTGTGATTCATCAAGTAAATACTCCTGTATCTACTCAAATCGTCAGTGAAGTAAGAACATAACGATATCCACTGCGTGCCTCAATACTCATTGGACCGCATACATCCAAAAATGTATTACTCCCAACAAGTTACTCTCTTGTTTTATGTGGCATGATTTGCATGTCTCAAGTGATTCAAAATCATGTGAGTCCAAACGATCCATCTCTATGGAGCTTCTTCATGCATTTATACCAACAGGTATGGTTTGCATGTCTCAGACGTTCTGAAATGAGTGAGTACAAAGATCCATCAGCATGGAGCTTCTTCATGCATTTTATACCAACATGACTCAAGTGGCAGTGCCACAACTAAGTGGTACTATCATTATTACTTTGTATCTTTTGGCACCAATATTATGAACATGTGTAACACTAAGATTTAGATTCAATAAACCATTGAAGGTAATTATTCAAGCAAATAGAACAACTATTATTCCTTTTAAATGAATAATAGTATTGCAACAAACATGATCCAATCATGTTCATGCTCAACGTAAACACCAAATAACAATTATTTAGGTTCAACACCAATCCCGATGGTAGAGGAAGCGTGCGATGTTTGATCACATCAACCTTGGAAACACTTCCAATACTTATCGTCACCTCGCCTTTAGCTAGTCTCCGTTTATTCTGTAGCTTTCATTTCGAGTTACTAATGACTTAGCAATCGAACTGGTATTTAATACCCTCGAGCTACTAGGAGTACTAGTAAAGTACACATCAATATCATGTATATCTAATATACTTATGTCGACTTTGCCAGCCTTCTTATCTACCAAGTATATAGGGTAGCTCCGCCTCAATGACCGTTCCCCTCATAAGAGAAGCACTTAGTTTCGGGTTTGGGTTCAATCTTGGGTTTCTTCATTAGAGTAGCAACTAGTTTGCCGTTTCATGAAGTATCCCTTCTAGCCCTTGCCCTTCTTGAAACTAGTGGTTTTATTAACCATCAACAATTGATGCTCCTTCTTGATTTCTACTTTCGAAGTGTCAAACATTGCGAATCACTCAAGGATCATTATATCTATCCTTGATTTGTTTTATAGTTCACCACGAAGCTCTAGCAGCTTAGTGACAGTGACTTTGGAGAACCATCACTATCTCATCTGGAAGATCAACACCCACTTGATTCAGGTGATTGCTGTACTCAGACAATCTGAGAACATGCTCAACGATTTGAGCTTTTCTCCTTTACTTTGTAGGCAAAGAATCTTATCAGAGGTCTTATACCTCTCAACAAGGGCACGAGCATGAAATCTCAATTTCATCTCTTTGAACATCTCTTATGTTCTGCGACGTTTTTAAAACGTCTTCGGCGCCTTGCTTCCAAGCCATTAAGTATTGCGCATTGAACTATCATGTAGTCATCAAAGACGTGTATGTCAGATGTTCGCAACATCCACAGACGACGCTCGAGGTGCAGCACACCGAGACGTGCATTAAGGACATAAGCCTTCTGCGCAGCAATGAGGACAATCCTCAGTTTTACGGACTCAGTCCGCAAAGTTGATACTATCAACTTTCAACTAAATTTTCTCTAGGAACATATAAAAATAGTAGAGCTATATCGCAAGCTACATCGTAATTCGCAAAGACCATTAGACTATGTTCATGCTAATTAGTTCAGTTAATCATATTACTTAAGAGCTCTCACTCAAAAGGTACATCTCTCTAGTCATTTGAGTGGTACATGATCCAAGTCCACTATCTCAAGTCAGATCATCACGTGAGTCGAGAATAGTTTCAGTGGTAAGCATCTCAATGCTAATCATATCAACTATATGATTCATGCTCGACCTTCCGGTCTCTTGTGTTCCGAGGCCATGTCTGCACATGCTAGGCTCGTCAAGTTTAACCCGAGTGTACTACGTGTGCAACTGTTTTGTACCTGTTGTATGTGAACGTTGAGTCTATCACACCCGATCATCACGTGGTGTCTTGAAACGATGAACTGTCGCAACGGTGCATAGTCGGGGAGAACACAATTTCTTCTTGAAATTTTAGTGAGAGATCACCTCATAATGCTACCGTCGTTCTAAGCAAAATAAGGTGCATAAAAGGATTAACATCACATGCAATTCATAAGTGACATGATATGGCCATCATCATGTGCTTCTTGATCTCCATCACCAAAGCACCGGCACGATCTTCTTGTCACCGGTGCCACACCATGATCTCCATCAACGTGTCGCCATCGGGTTTGTCGTACTACTTATGATATTACTACTAAAGCTACGTCGTAGCAATATAGTAAACGCATCTGCAAACACAAATGTTAGTTTAAAGACAACCCTATGGCTCCTGCCGGTTGCCGTACCATGGACGTGCAAGTTGATATTAACTATTACAACATGATCATCTCATACATCCAATATATCACATCACGTCATTGGCCATATCATATCACAAGCATACCCTGCAAAAACAAGTTAGACGTCCTCTAATTTGTTGTTGCATGTTTTACCTGGCTACTATGGGTATCTAGTAGATCGCATCTTACTTACACAAAAACCACAACAAAGATGTGCAAATTGCTATTTAACCTCTCCAAGGACCGCCTCAGTCAAAACCAATTCAACTAAAGTTGAAGAAACCGACACCCGCCAGTCATCTTTATGCAACGAGGTTGCATGTGAAGCGATGAAACCAGTCTTTCGTAAGCGTACAAATAATGTTGGTCCGGGCCGCTTCAATCCAACTATACTGCTAAATCGAGAATAGACTAAGGAGGGCAGCAAATCGAACATCACTGTCCACAAAACCCTTTGTGTTCTACTCGAGATAACATCTACGCATGAACCTACCTCATGATGCCACTGCTGGGGAACGTTGCATGGGAAACAAAAAATTTCCTACGCACACGAAGACCTATCATGGTGATGTCCATCTACGAGAGGAAATTTGGATCTACGTACCGTTGTAGATCGCACAGTAGGAAGCTTTTTCCTACACACACGAAGACCTATCATGGTTGATGTAGTGGAACATCTTCACATCCCTTGATCAGCCCCACGAACCTTCCCATGAACCGTCCCGCGATCCGTCCCACGAACCATCCCGCGATCCGTCCCACGAACCGTCCCGTGATCAATCCCACGAACCGTCTCGCGATCCGTCTCACGATCTGTTCCGATCTAGTGCCGAACAGACGGCACCTCCGCGTTCAACACACGTACAGCTCGATGACAATCTCCACCTTCTTGATCCAGCAAGAGGGGGCGGAGAGGTAGAAGAGTTCTCCGACAGCGTGACGGCGTGCCGGTGTTGGTGATGATCTACTCTGGAAGGGCTTCGCCTAAGCTCCGCAGAAATACGATCTAGAGGAAAAACTGCGTGGTATAGGGTCGAGCAACACGTGGCAAAGTTGTGTCTCAACAACCCTCAATCCCTATAGTATATATAGGAGGGAGGGAGGGGAGGAGGCAGCCTCAAACCCTCAAGGTTTGGCCGAAATTGGAGGTGGAGCACCCACTTGGAAACTCTTTCCACCTTGTGTTTTTTCCTTCTCAAACCTTATGGGCATTAGTGGGAACTTATTGCAGGCCACTAGGGGCTTGTTTATCTCTTCCAATAACCCATGAGACCCCTTGGGGCGTGACACCCCTCCGATGGTCCCCGGCAGCCCTCCCGGCACTCCCGGTACACTACCGATGAGCCCGAAACTTTTCCGGTGACCAAAACAGGACTTCCTATGTATCAATCTTTACCTCCGGACCAATGCGGAGCTCCTCGTGATGTCCTGGATCTCATTTGGGACTCCGGACAACTTTCGGTTACCAACACCTATAATTCAACTATACCGAAACATCACCGAACCTCAAGTGTGCAGACCCTACGGGTTCGAGAACTATGTAGACATGACCCGAGACACTCCTTGGTCAATATCCAATAGCGGGACCTGGATGCCCATATTGGATCCTACATATTCTCTGAAGATCTTATCGGTTGACCCTCAGTGTCAAGGATTCATATAATCCCGTATGTCATTCCCTTTGTCCTTCGGTATGTTACTTGCCCGAGATCTGATCGTCGGTATCCGCATACCTATTTCAATCTCGTTACCGGCAAGTATCTTTACTTGTTCCGTAATACAAGATTCCGTGACTTACACTTAGTCACATTGCTTGCAAGGCTTGTGTGTGATGTTGTATTACCGAGTGGGCCCCGAGATACCTCTCCGTCACACGGAGTGACCAATCCCAGTCTTGATCCATACTAACTCAACGGACACCTTCGGAGATACCTGTAGAGCACCTTTATAGTCACCGAGTTATGTTAAAACGTTTTATGCACAGAAGGTATTCCTCCGGTGGCAGTGAGTTATATGATCTCATGGTCATAGGAACAAATACTTGACACGCAGAAAACAATAGCAATAAAACGACACGATCAATATGCTATGTTCATAGTTTGTGTCTTGTCCATCACATGATTCTCCTAATGATGTGATCCTGTTATCAAGTGACAACACTTGCCTATGGCCAGGAAACCTTGACCATCTTCGATCAACGAACTAGTCAACTAGAGGCTCACTAGGGACAGTGTGTTGTCTATGTATCCACACATGTATCTGAGTTTCCAATTAATACAATTCTAGCATGGATAATAAACGATTATTATGAACAAGGAAATATAATAATAACTAATGTATTATTGCCTCTGGGGCATATTTCCAACACAAAGCAATAAGTATAGGAAGGCAAAACAAGTGCAGCTTCAAAACCTTCAACATAAAGAGAGGGAATTTGATATGATTGAAATATCTATAAGCATATGTTCCCTTCTCATAATAATTTTCAGTGGGATCATGAATAAACTCAACAATATAAGTATCACATAAAGCATTGTTACCATGATCCACATGCAAAAAGGTACTCTTACTCTCCACACAAGCATAATCTTTGGGGACCCCATGGTTAGGTCATTTTAGCATTAAACTTTTCAGTCTCCCCCAATCTTGAGCTATGCTCTTTCCGTCTTGAGGATAGGAATTATAAACATAATTCCTATTCTCATGGACTTCATGAATAGGATAAAACTTGGAGTAAAAGAGAGACTGAATCTCTTCCCAACCCCGTAGGTGAGAATCATCTAGTAGTTTATACCATACCAATGCTTTTCCTTTCAGTGACAAGGCAAATAATTTCCTCATGACTCCATATCTTGTCAAACATGAAATCTTAAACAACTCACAAAGTTTTGTAAGTTTCAACAAATGAGTACTAGGATTGACTGTTCCATCTACTGCATAATAATCTTTCCTAATTATTTCAATTATCCCAAGTGGTATTTTGAATGGGATACATTCAGTAGGTGGCGGAGATTTCTCTACCACGGGTGTGGTAAAGCGACCTTCCCCAAGCAGCGAACTAAGAGTGCAGTTTTCCAAAAGCCTAACTAGTGAAGTCACACAACTTGGTGTTCTCAGTAGAACTCATAGCAGCAGCAACCAGCAAGAACAAGCAACTATTTTTTTTGTCGTTTTTGGTATAAGACTTTAAAGCCAAAACTAGAAAGCGAACTAACAAGACTAAAATGCAAAAGTAAAAGATAGCATACAACTCTCCTATGTTGAAGACTGGAGTCCCCGACAACGGCGCCAGAAAACTTTGTTTCATGACGAGATGATGTGTATACTTTGCTCCTCGTTGGTTACCCTGGCGCTAGCAGACTACACACACAACAAATAACTTTGCTCCCAATGAGTACAGAGAGGTTGTCAATCTCTCCGGCCTTGTAGTTTGCAAAGGATCAAAACACAAGCGGGAATAGTAGTAGTGATTGCAACGGAAAAGTAAATGAAAAGGTAATGATGGAGGTGTAAGCAATGGTGGTGATATGGACCGGAGTCACATGATGTTCACTAGTGATGTCTCTCTCCCAAAAGATGATAAACAACTATGCTTGGGTAAACAAATTAGAGTTGGGAAATTGACAGAATTATGAACGCACCGCAATGCTAATTATGCTACTTGAAAGTTAGAGGATCAATAGTAATGGGGAGTACGCCAAGACAAGTAGACCATTTATTCATCAGCATCTAATTACTAATCATCCAACTTGAGATATCTATCCAGAACATATCGCCGGTATTAAGTTGCGAACCCCACCCAAAGTGTAAACTCAACACAACGAATAACTGCATTAACGAACTATGCGTAAGGTAAACAATCCTTGCAACCGTCGTCACAAGCACCGTTGTTTTCTCCCTGGTGGCAACAGCACATCGCCTAGTCTCATGTTTCTGTCACTCAAGCTAGACATCGAAGGGCATGAACCCACAATAATGCATAACGCTCCCTCTTGCAGTTACAATCTACTACTCGGCCAAAGAAATAAATAGCAATGGAGAACATGCAGGAATCACTAAGAAACATAATATAAAAGGATAATAAAATATATAACTCATAAAAATATGAACATAATCTCATAATCCATCAGATCCCAATAAACCAAGCATAGAAATAGCAAGAGAATTACATAGATGCCTTGATCATGTAGGGCAGCTCACAAGGGCTAATCATGGAAGCACAAGATTGGAGAGAAGACATCACATAGCTACTGGTCATGGACCCATGGTCCAAGGAGGTCTACTCACGGCAGGTCCGGGAAGCGTCCATGGAGGTGGAGAAGCTCCCGAAGGTCAATCCTCCCTCTGGCAGGGTGTCGGGAAGAGGTCTCCTAACGCTCCCGATCTCCGAAGCGCTGCAGCGGCGGAGCGATGGAGAAATTCGCGATTCTGGATCCCCTGCAGGGGTTTCCTCTCGGAGGAGTAAATATAGGCAAAAGGAGGGCACCAAAGGGTGTGGGCCCCACCCAAGCGGCCTCTTGGCACGGCCTATGGGTGGGTCGCACCCACAGGTCGCCTGGGCGGCCCTTGGCACCCCTCTCGCCCCCCTTCGGTGATCTGGATGCTTTCGATACGCTGATTTTTATATATTTTTCTAGGGATTTTTCAGGCTTTGGAAAATTGAGTAAAAGCCCCTCGAAAAAAGACATCAGCAGACAGGAACTGGCACTGGGTGCACTGAGTTAGTAGGTCAGTCCAAATATGTTTAAAATGATATAAAAGTGTAGCAGAACATATAATAATGTCACCCAAAAGATCATGGAACAAGCAGAAATTATAGATACGTTTGGGACGTATCAACCGGGACTAATGGGATTTTAGGTTAGGGACCGAAGCCTTGTTTTCCACTAGTGCTTTGTAATGGCCTCTCTTCTACATGCTATTAGTGCATGAGAAGATAAGACGCCCGCGCGCTGCCTCCTGCCTGGCCACGATGCGGCGCGGATTGCGGTAATGAGCCGAGCTGAGCTCATACCTATGCTCTTAGGATCGTGGGTTGTTACTAACAAGGATGTGGGTCCAGCCCACATCTCTCCACCCGACCATGCCTATATAAGCGAGGCTCTTGGCAACCCTAGAATGCACGAGATCAGATCGCCTGTGCCTCCACGCGCTCATTCCTTTCCTGCTCATATCACCGGAGACTCCGTCCCGTTCATCGCGTACACGGTCGACGGGAAAGCATGCCTTCAAAACCCCGCCTCTCCGGATCCTGTACAAGAGAGGGGTGGTTAGGTTTTTGGGGAGCGATAATGCGACTGCTCGCCTCCATCCTTCTGCTTCATCTATGTCTGCGTCACCTTCATCATCACCATGTCTTCACCAAGCGACGTCGACCGTCTCGCCCACGAGAAGGATGAAGCCGACAAGAAGGCGGATGCTGCCGCCACCACTGTTGTTGCTGTGATCAACTTGCCGATGAGGGTATAACTCGTTTATCCCACTCCTGTTTATTTATGTATTAGCAGTACTAGCTATATCCATAGATGTTTCGAATATATGCGTAGTGCATGCTAGTCTGCTTCATAATCAATATGTCATTAATCTAGTCAATTCCATGATAGTGATTATTTCGTGGATTAATCTGATCGAAAAAATGCCTATTTATTCAACAATCCAAAAACCTAATGTATGTAGGAAGTTTTCAACTAGTGATTTTTAGACTAGTGGTTTTGCTGCTGCACTGAAACCTAATGTGTGTAGGAATTTTTCGTCTAGCAGTACTTATTTCAAGCCTTGGCAGACCAAAACCACCTTATGGCTCACGGCTATGGACATGTTCTGGGTAGCCGGTGTGACTCCTATGGGAACGATCACTCCTGAATAGTAGAAGGCATTCACGGGGGCCACCGTCTACTTGCTTGGAGCAGTTCTAAGCATGATCAGAGATAAGCTAGTTGACGCATATTTACACGTGCGGGTTGCCAAAGACTTGTGGGGGTGCTTGAATCTAAATCCGGGGCCACCGATGCTGGGAGCGACATCTATGTTATGGAGCAGTTCCATCATTACAAAATGGTTGAGAACCATTCTTTATTGGAACAAGCTCATGAGATAATATGCATTGCTAAAGAACTTGAGGTTCTTAAGTGCGGTTTACTGGGCAAATTTGTCGCGGGGTGTATAATCACTAAGCTCCCTAATCCCTGGAGCAACTTTGCTACCACTCTGAAACAATAGAGGCATGAATTCTCAATAGAGGATATCATCGGCCCTTTGAGTGTTGAGCAGAACTCGAGAGCAAAGGACCCGCATGGAAAAGCGGTAGAAGGTCCTTCTGTTGCCAATATGGTACATCAGAGGAACTTCAATTCCCACAAGCCCAAGGGTAAGAATTATGTACAACAGAATACCGACTTTATGATGAAGGGTAAGAAGACCTTCAAGAAGAACAAGAAGGGAGATGGTTGCTTAAATTGTGGTTTTAAGGAACATTGGGCCAGTAAGTCCCCAAACAAGTACAAGAAGCCAGGGCAGGACTCTAGTTCTGCCAACATGATTGTGAGCAAAAATGAAAGTGGTGCATCTGGGTACGGTAATTTGTTTACTGTATTTTTGATTTGTCAATCTATCGATTTGTGGGTGGACACAAGTGCAAATATTCATGTGTGTGCTGACATCTCATTCACTACAAGAAATATGATCGATAATGACCCACCATTTTGGTCAAAGAATCGTCATTGGTATCATGTTATGACCTTTTTTGACCAAATTCAGAGGGTCAACAGTTGGCCGTCAAGAATGAACAACCATGACCTTTTCAGTATTTTTTTCAAGTATTCTTTCACCAAAAAACTTAGGTCGTAAAATCTTTGACCAATTTTTTTGGTCATTACATGTGTACCCGTAGAAGCTGACATGGCATCAGCCACGTGGCTAAGCTGATGATGTGGAGGATCACTAATGACTGAAAAATAAGGTCACAATTTTACTAGCCCAATCCAAATCAGACACCTAAATGGGCCAGGCCCAACAATTTAGATCAATATTTGATATTTCAGCCCATTACTATTTTTATCTAGGACCAGTCCTTATTTTTGCACGGTTTTCATACACTAAGCATCATAGATAATTCCCACGAAAAAACATTATGTTAAATAGTTCCGGTCATTTAAGCAATAAGCATGATTGCAGAAACTTTACAAACATGCACCACATAAAATAGTTCGGCCTTCAACTCCACTACAAATCCAGTTACAATGAAGCTTCATCCAGTTACAACTCCAGCCCTAGAACCTAGTAACTATTACTAAAATGAGCACATAAAGAGAATGAATGGTGCAATGAAGCTTCATCTCAGTCAAACATGTTACAATGACTGACAGTTAACTGGTCCTACATTACATTGTGAAATGAGCACAATATGTGATTTGACTTGTAACTATATTCATGTGTGTATATTTAGTGTGGGTGATACAATTGAAGCCCCAGCTGCCATATCTTCTTTATTGCTCCGGAGGAATGAAGGAACATATGTAGCAGTCTCCATTATCTTCCCAGCCCAGGCCGATAAATTTCCATCTAAAATTCATGTGCACACATTCAAAATCAAAAGATACAGTATAATGTAGGTATTAGTTAGAAAGTTACTGCATGAATGCAAACACCTTTTGGGTGGCTCATCAGCACTCCAATCTATAGAAAATAGTAGCTTGCACTAAATTAAGATTAACTGGCCTATATATGTAGTAAGGAATAAATTTTGAGCCATTGTGGCCAACTAAATTTACATCAGCTCCATAACAGTTTTGAGTTATCACTCTCTCTAGCAAATGGAACAATTAACAGGACATAATCTTAAAACTTATATGGATTTCACCACCTGAACTACATATATTAAGTTGTACTGTTCTGGACTCGTGAGCCAAAGGGACCGATCAACTTAACTAGACACCACAGTAAACTTGCATTGTTACCCCTATATGGTTTCATGCAGTTCTTTCACATGACATAATTGTCAGCATTCTGTTGTTTAAATGACCCAGTAGCTATCTATATGCAGAGCTCTAATTTCTTCTTCTGCAATCTTTTTAACCAAGCATTCTATAAAGAACCTGATATTAAAATTAAAATATTAGCCAAAGAACAGTTTTGTGTTTCTCCCCTTGCCACTCTTGTATCATATAAAGCCTGAACTTCTTGAAGTATTATGTTTGATTGTCACGTTTATACGAGAAAACAACTAAAACAGGTAGTGATACAACTTTGATCACGGCTAAAAAAAGTGTAAAACATCTAAACTTAACTTAGAAACGATTAGGGAAGCATGAAAATTCTGAATACCTTTGAACTGAAGGAACCATTTTCTTTGGGGACGCCCTGGAATATGCTTTATGTATCCTGCACATTTCATAGGCAAAGAGTTCAGCAAGCACAGGGAAAAATATATAACTACTTCAAGAAAATGTCTAGCCATCTCCTGGTAGTTTTGCAAAGGCGCAAAACCAAAGAAGTGACATGATCAATCAAGCAAGAAGTGGACTAAGGTTACATACAGATAGGACGTGGATACTGGCTAAACAAACACTTGGCTTAACCCCTGAAGCTATAATTTAACTAATGGAACGGCGTTAGTAAGCATCTGGTTTTTGTAGTTTAGGTGGCTCCACATATTCAGTATTTCACAGACAGCATTTCAATACGCACCTACTAAGCTAAACTTTTCTAAAATGTCTACGGGTGGCGACTGCCCGCCTGAACGATTTCCATTAAATTTCTTACACGATCAATAGTTTCTTTACAGGGAGTTTTACACAGAGGGGGGTAACCCTATGGGGAAAACACATAAAGAAAATAAGCTACATCAATGTGGAGAAGTTTTTGACCCAGGCGTGGAGAATTGTTTTACAAATGGATCGGGAGCAGCGGCACCTCCCATTATTGATGGGGTTTGTTGGCGTGTGCTTACAAAGAACTTGAGAAGTTGACAGGTAGTAGTCATTGATCTCACCATATGATCTAATTTCTAAGGAACTAAATTAACCAGTATACAAAATTCAAAAACAGCTACACTAGCAGAAACATACTGAAGGACCTAAAACTAGAGCAGATCAAATGAATGACTGAACAGAACAGCATAACAAGTCAGTAAGACACAGCCTTTCTGGATGCTAGGTTTTGGATGGGACGGAACATTATTTGTAATTGTGGGCACTGTTTTCCTACCAGCTGCCCGACTTGCACAACCAGCGAGGCAAGGGAAGATGGTTGGCACAGATCAGGTCTTACCACTTATACAATGGGTTGAAAGCCTTGATAAGTTTTAGTGGGCTTTGCACTGAACGCGCATAAGGTCCAAGTATCAGTGTGAATCAAAATATTCCCTAGCACATATAAACCTTTAGGAGTATATATTATTATATGTTTCAAAAGGGATAGGAAACTCCACGAATAGTCCTAAAAATATTTGCATTCAAAATGCATAGTTGGATTCACATTTTGATTTATTGTAATGACTATGGTAAGTGTTGTGATACATATGTTCAGCTCATGCCGTGTCAAATGTCCACTACTAAGGCCATGAAAAGTTTTACTGCAGTGTTCTATGCATTTTGACAGTACTGAACATATGCTAGTTGGATTTGACAGGATCATATGATTAAAAAAATTAAACAAAAGGTTCCTTAATATTAATCCATGAAAAGTGTGTGACATGAAGGCCAAACCAAGTCAACCTATAAGTAACAAAGTAAGGAAACACAAATGAACATTTGACGAGCAGCGGCATGAAACTCAATGTTTATGTTGCTGGTACATCTCAAAGCGGTGACAAATATAGGGTAATAAATGCAAATGGCATGGAAAATACCAACAAAGAATATGATACAGTTTCCTAGGAAAATGTAGGGTAATAACAGATTTATGTGGTTTTGTTGTACCGTATATGTCCAAAATGTCCAAAAAATGCAGAACTTTCACTAGCAGGAAAAGAGTTAGAGGAAAATATCACAGATCTTTCAATGACATAGTTCATCACAAATCTTTATCACAGAAATGCATTACATATTTTGTGCTGGATCTAACACGCTGCATTCTCTTCATAAGAAATATATATCTAAGAGACCAATAACCAAAAGATGACGGTACTTGTATGCTGATGAGTATGTGAATGAAAATAAACAAACGTATGTTCAGTTGACTGCTTTTACGTGCTCAGATTCGTACGTGTATGAATATGAATTCTGAATGGATAGAAAAGAAAGATTAGTATATGCATGGACAGAAAAATGGAGATATGAACGTACATGTGTTTTGACATGTTGTACGCAAACCTCATGTGATATGACTTGATATCTTGGAAACTATGCATTGTACGATATAATGTTTCCTTGATTGTAATTTTTGACATCAATAAACTGGGAATTTCTTATTTATTTGCCATCCATAAGAAAGAAGAATATTAGAAATTCACATTTTGGGTGAGATCAAAAGTGTACCGATGGGTATTTAAATCTTTGCGCTAAAAGATACTAACAACAGAGTATTCACTTACCAGATTTACAGATTGATCCATGGCCTCCATTCGTTTCTAGGCATATTACTAATCAACTTTGTTTGCTCGGATTCTTCACAGCTACGGAAAAATCATATGAATATCAGGTTTGTACGAAATTAAAAACGCACTCCATGCGTAGATAAAAGAGAACTTAGATCCAACATGCGACACTAACAGAAACAATATGAATTGTCCAAAACTCTTATGAGTAAATAGATTAATTCTGAATCTGGTAGAGCAATATGTTTGTCAAAATAGCAATCAAAAAGATAAATCAACCGACCTCCAGCAGTAAAATGAATAAACCAACCGAGCCCCTTTAAAAAATTAATTATATATTCTCTTTACCTCGTAGATGACTACAAGAAGTTATTTGTCCTAATTACACCGTATGAGCAGACGTGATTAATCTTGTTTGTTGCAGCCAAATATAACTATAGTTAACTGATTTTCTTGCACCATAAATATGTACTAAAAACTGATTGAACCATCTACTGTTAGCATATAAGTCATTGGTATTAAAGAGTGTTATAATGCTCTTGTTTTTAATTAAGATGAACCCCTATCATTGTCCTGACTTTGTCACTAAATTTTCTGAAGTTGGGATCTCATGAGAACAAATTGTTTGCAATTCTGCTGGGCACAACTCATTCAGTATCACAACTTCGTAAGTAACAATAATGGATGGGTGAAATATTATACTACCTCAGATCATAAGAAGAGCCTGCTGTTGGCGGTCATATGTTCACGGCGATGTCAGCCGTGGTGGCGGCCGGGGGCGCCGCGGCGGGTGGAGCGGGGGTGGGGGCGTCGGCCGAGGCCGCGCCCGATCCGGCTCCGGCGCCGGCGGCCATGGCGACCAGCATCTGGCGGAGGCCGCGCGTGTACTCAAGGAGGCGGTCGATGGAGGGGATGTTCTCCCTCACCTCGTCCTGCGCCTCGAAGTCGCGCAGCCAGGCGTGGAAGAGCGGGAACGCTTCGGCGTCCACGAGCTGCATGCTGGTGACCTCCTCGAAGACGGCCAACCAGTAGGAGCCGCACCCCAGGACGATGTCAAGGAAGCCGAGCTCGTCGCCGCCGAAGAAGCGGCGGCCCTTCAACGCCCCATCCCGACGGCGACGCGCTGGCCCAAACCCTAGTGGATGCGAGAGTCACGCGTGGTTAGAGGAGGACGCGCCCACAGGATTCGGTCGAAGGAGTGGAGGAGCGGATCGAGGGGATCATGTGGGGGTGCTAGATGCTGCCTCCGGCCCCAGAAATCGATCTAGATCGACCGCAGCAGGTGGCGGTGGCGGCGGTGAGGGTCTCTTGCGAGGTGCTCGGTGGGGTGGATAGGTGGATAGGTGGGTTGTGGTGGTGGCGAGGAGGGTCTTTAGAATAGGTGGATGGATGGATGGATGTGTGATGGTCGATGGTAGGATGTTTGCCACGTCATCGATCCGTGTCCCAAATGAATGATCAATGAGAATTAAGTTTGTATAATTCTGTTGGAAATAGGTATTTTTGTAAAGAACGTACCAAGTATTTTTTGCAAAATTAAGCTTCATGTCATTGATGTAGTTGCACCTATCATGTCATCGAAAGTTTTATTTTTTTGGTGGAGGGAGATTTTATGGGAAGTGTCATGCGCTGGTAAGTTGCGAGAAATTATAAAGCAATACAAAATATAGTTGCTTCACAAACTGAAAATATTACGAGAAACAAAGATTCGATTGTGAGCTTAGATGGATTGTTAGATGGGTACCAAATTTTGTGGAGAGCGATGATTTGGGCATATAGAATATGTGGTAAAAATTCAGCTCATTAGGAGATGTCTGGCTAGTACTTCCTTCACAAAGCTTCTAGCTGAACAAAAAACATTGGAAATTTGCTGAGGACGATTTAATAGGAAAATAGAACTAATGCTTTTCATGAGGCAATGATTTGGGTAGGAAAGAGTGCCCAAAAATATTGAGGGCAATCAAGAAAATATAAATTCCGACCTGTCAACGTACTTATACTTGATGGCATTGTCGACACCTATAAAAGACAAATAGACGAAATTGTTGAGTTGTTTGTCCAGTCACCTCCATTTAAGTCTATGACCTTATTAATTTTGTCATGGAGGACCTACAATGCAGGCATAAATAGAGCTACACATGCCAGTGACCATTTTGTGTAATGGGATTATGACCTTCTTGATAGAGATGGTCAAAACTTTCTAGGGTTTGGACCCTTTTAGACACCTCATGACCTTTTTGTATATTTTAGTCATAGATCTATGACCAATAAAACCGCCGTCATTATTTTTTGTCATAAACAAGCTTATTTCTTGTAGTGATTGTTCTCATCTTACCAGGTCATAGGCCGATGGTCCGTATTCATGGGGAATGGCATGAGTGCTTCTGTTCTTTGTGTTGGCACGGTCGATCTGAAGTTTACTTTGGGAAGGATCGTGTAGCTGAAGAACGTGCAACATGTCCTCGTCATCAAGATGAAGCTCGTTAGTGGCTCCCTTATGTGTAGAGAAGGCTTTAAGTTGGTCTTCGAGTCTAATAAAATAGTTGTCATGAAATATGGACTTTTTGTTGGAAAAGGTTATGAATGCGGAGGTCTGTTTTGCCTTTCCCTTGCAGATTTTTGTAATGAAGTCTTGAACAATATTCATACAAGTGTTAATGAATCTCAAGTTTGGCATTCACGTCTTTGTCAAATTGGTTTCCGTGTTAGGTCGTGGCTAGCAAAACTGAATTTAATCTCGAGTTTCACTTAAGCCAAAGGTTCTATGTGCCATTCGTGTGTGCAAGCAAAGCAACCTCACAAGCCTCACAAGGCTGCAGAGGAGAGACACTTGGCGCCATTAGAACTCATACATTTTGATCTTTGTGACATGAATGGTGTGTTTACTAAAGATGGAAAGAAATACTTCATGATTGATAGAAGATTCCAATAGATATTGCTATGTGTATGTGTTAAACACAAAAGATGAGGTTCTACACTACTTTAAAATCTATAAGGTAGAAATTGAGAATCAACTTGAAAAGAAAATTAAACGACTTTGGTCTGATAGTGCTGGAGAGTACTTCTCATCGGGTTAGATACACCGGATTAACTGATTTGGTTAACGTCATGTTAGATACATCGGGCTTGCAGAGCTGAAAAACTGTACTCTAACTGATTTGGTTAACGTCATGTTAGATACATCGGGTTTATCCAAGGCATGGTGGGGGGAGGCTATGTTGACTTTGTATCATGTCCTGAATAAGGTTCCTACAAAAGATAATGAGGTCACTCCCTATGAGGAGTGGTCGAAGAGAAGGACGATGCTTTCGTACTTACGTACTTGGGGTTCCTTGGCGAAAGTCAATGTGTCGATCCCCAAAAAGCATATGCTTGGACCAACGACCATGGATTATGTTAATCTGGGCTATGCTAAGAATACCGTTGGCTATAGATTTCTAGTAGTGAAATCTGAGGTACCTGAAGTGAAGGTCGATACAATTATGGAGTCGAGGGATGCTAATTTCTTTGAGGATAATTTCCCATGAGAGATATGCAAAGCACTTCTAGATAGGAATCCAAGAAGACTCCTGAGCCTGCCATTCCTATGGAATATTATGAAGAAACACATGATGAAAATCCCGAGGAGGATGATGAGGAAAACCTTGGTAGGGGCAAGAGACAAAGGACTGCAAAGACCTTTGGTGATGGTTTTCTTATATACCTCATGGATGATAATCCCACTTCTATTCCAGAAGCTTATGCCTCTCCAGATGTTCACTACTAGAAAGATGCGATCCATAACTAGATGGATTCCATCATGGATAATGGGACATAGGAAATTACTAATCATCCCTATGGTTGCAAAACATTGGGATGTAAGTGGATGTTCAAAAATAAGCTTAGGCCCGATGGTACAGTTGAAAAGTACAAGGCTAGGCTTGTTGCCAAGGGCTATGCCTAGAAAGAAAAAGAAGATTTCTTTGACGCTTATTCACGTGTGGCGAGACTGACCACCATTCGAGTACTACTCTTATTGGAGGCCTCGCATGTTCTTCTCGTTCATCAAATGTACGTTAAGACAGATTTTCTGAATGGAGAGCTCAAAGAGGAAATCTATATGCAACATCAAGATGGATTTGTGATAGATGGTCAGGAAGGAAGGGTGCGTAAGTTGTTTAAACCTTTATATGGCCTGAGACAAGCACCTAAGCAATGGCATGAGAAGTTTAATAGAACTTTGAGATCTGTTGACTTCGTTGTTAATGAAGCTGGCAAATGTGTATACTATCTCCATGGTGGGGGTGAAGGAGTTATAATGTGCTTGTATGTTGATGACATACTGTTATTTGGAACCAATCTCAAAGTGATTCATGAGGTTAAGTCTTTTCTATCTTAGAAATTTGAGATGGAGGACCTTAGGCTGGCTAATGTTATCTTGAGCATCAAGATTTCGAGAGATGATGAGGGTGAGATTACACTTCTGCAATCCCACTATGTTGAGAAGATTTTGAGTCGCTTTGGATATTCGGATTTAAAAATTTCTCTAACACCATATGATGCTAGTGTGTTAATTCGAAATTCAGAGGCACAACTAAAGTGCAATTGAGATTATCTCAGATTATTGGTTCACTTATGTATCTTGCTAGCACAACGAGGACTGACATCGCGTTTGTTGTGAGAAAACTGAGCTGGTTTGTTGCCAATCTGGGTGATGTTCATTGGCATGCGGTTCAAAAAATTATGTGAATTGGAGGTTACAAACACAAACTTCACTATATGGGCTACCCGTCGGCACTTGAAGGTTATAGTGATGCGAATTGGATCTCTGATGCTGATGAGATGAAGGCCACTGCTGGGTATATGTTTACCCTCGGAGGTTGTGTTGTTTCCTGGAAGTATTGCAAGAAAATGATCCTAACGAGATCGAGAATGGAAGCAGAATTAACAGCATTAGAAACATCTTGTGTCGAAGCAGAATTTCTTCGAGATCTTTTGATGGACTTGCATGTGGTAGCAGCCGATGCCGACTATCATTATGAACTATGACAATCAGACAATTATTGTCAAAATGAAGAGTTCAAAGGACAACATGAAGTCCAAAAAAGATATAAGAATGAGATTGAAATCTGTCAGATGTTTAAGAAACTCCAAAGTGATAGCGTTGGATTACATCCAAACGTCTAAGAATCTGGAAGATCCCTTTACTAAAGGGCTATCACGTGTTGTGATAGATAGTGCAACGAGGGAGATGAATATGAGACCCACATGAGTTGCCATGGCAGTAACCAAACCTATATGATTGGAGATTCCATGAAGTAGGACGTTGGAAAACAAGCCAGTGGTAAACTGGGATGAGTAACTTTACTAACCCACTCTTTTGGAGATGCAATACTCTCAGATACTGTATGGTAGGATTCATACACTTGATTTACCTTCTATTATAAGTAAATTTGCAGCACCACCCCCTGCTACTGAATCTGATATGTCGCAAGTAATTGATGATGCTACTTCTGCTATTCATGACGCTTATGATGATACTTTGTTTGATACTACTGTGCCACTTGGTGAATTTCTTGATGAACAAATTGCTAGAGTGAATACTGAAACTGATGATATTGCTGAATTTGATGAAATTATTGAAACTAAACATTATGGTACACCGGCTAGACCTATCTCTCCAAGATATGAATTGCCTAATATACCTAAGAGTTATGTTATGGAAGGAGAAGTAGCTATGGAGTTTCTTTCTTGTAAGGATAGAGATGATCTTAAGAAATTGCTATGCAAGTGGAAGGAAAAATCTTTGAATGCTAGAATGCAATATGATCCCAAGTTTGCTACTTCAGCTATCTGTGTTACTGATAAGATTATGAATTCTCCGTCAATTCTGAGTTAATTACTTGGTAGAATCTGATCCTTTCCATGGATAGGAATCTGAAACTGTTGTGGCACACCTTATTAATTGAATGGTATAGCCACGCTATTCACTCATGAGGAAAAAATTCACAATTACTATATTCTTAAGTTGTTTCCATTCTCATTAAAGGGTGATGGTAAGATATGGTTTAATTCTGTTGCTCCTGGTTGTGTGCGTAGTCCAAAGGATATGATATATTACTTCTCTGAAAAATATTTTCCTACCCATAAGAAACAAGTTGCCTTGTAGGAAATATTTAACTTTGTGCAAATTTAAGAAGAGAGTCTCCCATAAGCTTGGGGGAGGCTTCTCTAGTTACTTAATGCTTTGCCTGATCACCCTCTCAAGAAAAATGAAATACTTGATACCTTTTATAATGGACTAACCGATGCTTCTAGGAACCACCTAGATAGTTGTGATGGTTGTGTTTTCAGGGAACGAACCGTTGAACAAGCTGAACTACTATTGAATAACATAGTGAGCAATGGTAATGATTGGACTATTCCCGAACCACCTCCAAAACCAACCCCGAAGAAAAGAGGTATTATATTCCTTAGTCCTAAAGATATGCAAGAGGCAAAGAAATCTATGAAAGAAAAAGGTATTAAAGATGAAGATGTTAAGAATCTACCACATATTGAAGAAATATATGGTCTTGATAACCTGACACAGGTAGTAGAGGTAAATTCTCTCCGTAGATTTGGAGGAGGCGATATTCCTTATAATAAGTCTACTAGCCAATGCTTGGATGAATTTGATAACTTTATTGTTAAGAAAGAAAATTTCAGTGCTTATGTTAGTAGACAATTGAAACATAATGCTTACATGCTTGATCGCTTGGGTGATCATATGAGTAGAACTGTTCATGATCTTAGGCTTATTAGTAAACATGCTTCCATGGTAACTACTCAAGTAGAACAAGTACTTAAGGCACATAATGATTTGCTCAATGAGATGATTAGTAAGAACAATGATCACGATGTTAGAGTTGTGACTGGAGGTGGTAGAATGACTTCGGAACCTTTGTATCCCGAGGTCCATCCTAAGAGAATTGAGTAAGATTCTCAGAGAGTTAATATTGATGCACCTAGTCCTCCTAATAAAATAAAAAAGAATTACGATAGGACTTTGCATGCTGCTAGTGAACATGTTGTAGAGCCACATGAAAACCCAAATGATATCTCTATTTCTCATGCTGAGACACAATCTGGAAATGAACATGAACCTAGTGATAATATTAATGATGATGTTCATGCCGATGTTCAACCTAGTAATGACAATTATGTGGAGATTGAACCTGTTGTTGATCTTCATAACCCACTGATACGTCCATTTTGCATCATGCTTTCATGTTGATATTTATTGCTTTCTGGGCTGTTATATTACTTGTGGTACCATAATTATGCCTTTTCTCTCTTATTTTGCAAGGACTATTTGAAGAGGGAGAATTCAAGCAGCTGGAATTCTGGACTGGAAAAGGAGCAAATCCTAGTCCACTATTCTGCACATCTCCAAATGCCCTGAAAATTTACGTTGATTTTTTCTCGAATATATTAAAAATACTGGGTGAAATAACTATCGGAGGGGGACCACTAGGGCCCCACGAGCTTACCGTCCGCCACCACCACCCCTGGTAGCGCACGGCAGGCTTGTGGGCTGCCTGAAGGCCCACTAGCCCCCCTCTTTTTCTATATGAAGCGTCCTGGTGTGGAAAAATCAAGAGGGAGCTTTTTCGTGGTTTCGCCGCCACCACGAGGCGGAACTTGAGCAGATCCAACCTAGAGCTCCGGCAGGACGATCCTGCCGGCGAAACTCCCTTCTAGAGGGGGAAATCGTCGCCATCGTCATCACCAACACTCCTCTCGTCGAAGGGGAGGCATCTGCATCAACATCTTCATCAGCACCATCTCCTCTCCAATCCCTAGTTCATCTCTTGTAATCAATCTCCATCTCACGAGTCCGATTGGTACTTGTAAGGTTGCTAGTAGTGTTGATTACTCTTTGTAGTTGATGCTAGTTGGATTACTTGGTGGAAGAGTTTATGTTCAGATCCTTGATGCTATTTATTACACCTCTGGTCATGATTATGATTATGTCTTGTGAGTAGTTACTTTTGTTCCTGAGGACATGGGATAAGTCATGTTAATAATAGTCATGTGAATTTGATATTCGTTCGGTATTTTGATATGTTGTATGTTGTTTTTCCTCTAGTGGTGTTATGTGAACGTCGACTACATAACACTTCACCATATTTGGGCCTAGAGGAAGGCATTGGGAAGTAGTAAGTAGATGATGGGTTGCTGGAGTGAAAGAAGCTTAAACCCCAGTCTATGTGTTGCTTCGTGAGGGGCTGATTTGGATCCACTAGTTTAATGCTATGGTTAGACTTTGTCTTAATTCTTCTTTTGTAGTTAGGGATGCTTGCGAGAGAGGATAATCATAAGTGGGATGCTTGTCCAAGTAAGAGCAATACCCAAGCGCCGGTCCACCCACATATCAAACTATCAAAGTAACGAACGCGAATCATATGAACTCGATGAAACTAGCATGACAGAAATTCCCGTGTGTCCTCGGGGGCGTTTTTCCTCCGATAAGACTTTGTTCAGGCTTGTCCATTGCTACAAAAGGGATTCGGCCACTTCCTGCACCGTTGCTACTACTTGTTACTTGTTACTCTTTGCTTTCTACGTTTCACCTCGCTACACAATCACTTGTTACCGCTACTTTCAGTGCTTGCAGTTATTACCTTGCTGAAATCCGTTTATCAGAGCCTTCTTCTCCTCATTGGGTTCGACACTCTAACTTATCAAAAGGACTATGATTGATCCCCTATACTTGTGTGTCATCAAGACTCTTTTATGGTGTCGTTGCCGGGGAGTGAAGCGCCTTTGGTAAGTGGAAATTGGTAAGGAAACATTTATATACTGTGCTGAAATTTATTGTCACTTGTCACTATGGAAACTCTTCCTTTGAGGAGTTTGTTCGGGGTATCTTCACCACGAACGGAAGCACGAGGAGTTGCTACTCAACCTGAGGTACCTACTGAAAATATCTTTTATGAAATTCCTTTGGGTATGCTTGAGAAACTGCTGGCTAATCCTTTTACAGGAGATGGATCTTCACATCCAGACTTTTATCTAATCTATGTAGATGAAGTTTGTGGTTTATTTAAGCTTGCAGGTTTGCCCGAGGATGAGGTAAGGAAGAAATTCTTTCCTTTATCTTTGAAGGATAAGGCGTTGACATGGTATAGGCTATGTGATGACGCTGGATCATGGGGCTACAATCGGTTGAAATTGGAATTTCATCAAAAGTTCTATCCTATGCATTTAGTACATCGTGATCGGGACTTTATTTATAACTTTTGACCTCGTGACAGGGAAAGCATAGCTCAAGCTTGGGGAGGCTTAAATCAATGCTATATTCATGCCCCAATCATGAGCTCTCGAGAGAAATCAACACTCAAAACTTTTATGCTCGGCTTTCTCATGAAGATCGTACCATACTCGACACTTCTTGTGCCCGTTCTTTTATGAAGAAGGATATTGATCACAAGTGGAATTTATTGGAAAGAATCAAACACAACTCTGAAGATTGGGAGCTGGAGGAAGGTAAGGACTTAGGTATGAATTTCCAGTTTGATTGCGTTAAATCTTTTGTTGAGACAAATACTTCTAGAGATTTTAGCGCTAAGTATGGACATGACTGTGAGATAGTAGCTTCTCTATGTGAATCTTTTGCTGCTCATGTTGATCTTCCCAAAGAGAAGTGGTTTAAATATCATCCTCCTATAGAAAGCAACATAGCCAAAACCAATCTAGTTGAGGAGAAAATCATAGCTTTTAGTGATCCTGCTGTTCCTTGTGCTTACACTGAGAAACAAACATACCCTGCTAGGATGAAGGATTATTCTAAAGCTCCAACTGTAATACGTAGGGGTTACATTAGACCACTTGCACCCCTTGAGGAGATTAGAGTTCAACCTAGTGTTGCTATTATCAAAGACATCTTAGCCGAAAACATAGATGGGCATGTTATCAAGTTCTGTGAGGACTCCGCTAGAATTGCTAAACCTCACGTGAAAGACAAACACGGACCTGTAGTTGGCTTGCCCGTTGTTTTAGTTAAGATAGGAGATCACTGTTACCATGGTTTATGTGATATGGGAGCTAGTGTTAGTGCAATACCCCGTTCTCTATATGATGAAATCAAATATGAGATTGCACCTGCTGAGTTAGAACCCATTGATGTCACTATTACGCTAGCCAATAGAGACACTATCTTCCCTCTGGTAATTGTGAGAGACGTAGAAGTCCTGTGTGGTAAGACGAAGTATCCTACTAATTTCCTCGTCCTTGGTACTGCACGAGATAGATTTTGTCCCATCATATTTGGTAGACCCTTTCTCAACATTTTCAATGCTCACATTGATTGCATTAAGCAGACTGTCACAGTAAGTTTCGAGGGTGTGTCTCATGAATTTAACTTCTCCAAGTTTGGAAGACAACCCCATGAAAGAGAGTCGTCTGGTAGGGATGAAATCATTGCTCTTGCCTCTATTGCCGTACCTCCTACAGATCCTTTAGAGCAATATCTGCTTGAGCATGAAAATGATATGCATATGAAGGAGAGAGATGAGATAGATAGAATTGTCTTAGAACAATATCTTATTCTCAAGAATAATCTGCCTGTTGAACTGCTTGGGGATCCTCCCCCACCAAAGGGTGATCCTGTGTTCGAGCTTAAACAGTTGCCTGATACTCTTAAGTATGCCTATCTTGATGAGAAGGAGATATATCCTCTCATTATTAGTGCTATCCTCTCAGAGCGCGAAGAGAAGAAGTTACTAAAAACTCTCAGGAAGCACCGCGCTGCTATTGGATATACTCTTGATGATATTAAGGGTATTAGTCCTACTCTATGTCAGCACAAGATTAAAACCCATCCTGACTTTAAACGAGTTGCTGATCATCAAAGGAGATTAAATCCTAAGATGAAAGAGGTCGTTAGAAAAGAAATATTAAAGCTTTTGGAAGCAGGAAGCATTTATCCTGTTGCTCATAGTGGTTGGGTAAGTCCAGTACATTGCGTACCTAAGAAGGGAGGTATCACCGTCGTTCCTAATGATAAGGATGAACTAATCCCACAAAGGATTATTACCGGCTAAAGAATGGTGATAGACTTCCGGAAACTAAACAAGGCAACCAGGAAAGATCATTATCCTTTGTCGTTCATCGACCAAATGCTAGAAAGGCTATCCAAACACACTCACTTCTTCTTTCTAGACGGATATTCAGGTTTCTCGCAGATACCTGTTGCACAATCTGATCAGGAGAAAACCACTTTCACCTGCCCTTTCGGTACCTTTGCCTATAGACGTATGCCTTTTGGCTTATGTAATGCACCTGCCACCCTCAGAAGATGTATGATGGCTATATTCTCTGACTTCCGTGAAAAGATTGTCGAGGTTTTCATGGATGACTTCTCCGTTTATGGGTCTTCCTTTGATGATTGCCTCAGCAACCTTGATCGAGTCTACAGAGATGCGAAGAAACCAACCTCGTCTTGAATTGGGAGAAGTGTCACTTTATGGTTAATGAAGGTATCGTCTTAGGACACAAAATTTCTGAGAGAGGCATTGAAGTTGATAAGGCTAAGGTTGGTGCAAAAAAAAATTGCCTTGCCCCACAGATATCAGAGGTATACAAAGTTTCCTAGGTCATGCTGGTTTCTATAGAAGGTTTATTAAAGACTTCTCTAAGATTGCTAGGCCTCTTACCAACCTCTTGCAGAAGGATTTTCCTTTTGTTTTTGATGAGGATTGTGACGAAGCTTTCGAAATACTTAAGAAGGCTTTGATAACCGCACCTATTGTTCAACCACCTGACTGGAACTTGCCCTTTGAAATCATGTGTGACGCTAGTGATTACTCTGTTGGTGCTGTTCTAGGACAAAGAGTTGACAAGAAGTTGAATGTCATTCACTACGCTAGTAAAACTCTAGACAGTGCCCAAAGAAACTATGCTACTACGGAGAAGGAATTTTTAGCAGTCGTGTTTGCATGTGAAAAGTTCATATCTTACATAGTTGACTCCAAAGTCACTATTCACTCTGATCATGCTGCTATTAAGTACCTCATGGAGAAGAAGGACGCTAAAACTAGGCTGATCAGATGGGTTCTCCTGCTACAGGAATTTGATTTGCACGTCGTTGACCGAAAGGGTGCTGATAACCCTGTAGCAGATAACTTGTCTAGGCTAGAGAATCTCCTTGATGACCCACTACCAATTGATGAGAGCTTTCCTGATGAGCAACTAAATGTCATCCGCACTTCACATAGTGCACTGTGGTATGCCGATTATGCAAACTATATCGTAGCCAAATACATACCACCCAGTTTCACCTATCAACAAAAAAAGAATTTCTTCTTTGATTTGAGACACTACTTTTGGGATGATCCTCACCTTTATAAGGAAGGAGTAGATGGTGTTATTAGACGTTGTGTGCCTGAACATGAACAGGGACAGATCCTGCAGAAGTGTCCTTCTGAAGCCTACGGAGGACACCATGCTGGAGATAGAACTGCCCATAAGGTATTGCAATCAGGTTTCTATTGGCCCACTCTCTTCAAGGATGCCCGTAAGTTTGTCTTGTCTTGTGCCGAATGCCAAAGGATAGGGAACATCAGTAAGCGTCAGGAGATGCCTAGGAACTATTCACTTGTCATTGAACCATTTGATGTCTGGGGCTTTGATTATATGGGACCCTTCCCAAGTTACAATGGGTACACTCACATCTTAGTTGCTGTGGATTACATTAATAAGTGGGTAGAAGCTATCCCCACTAAAAATTTTGATCACCACACCTCTATTAAGATGCTTGAAGAAGTCATATTCCCAAGATTTGGAGTCCCTAGATACTTGATGACTGATGGCGGTTCACACTTCATTCATGGTGTTTTCCGCAAGATGCTAGCTAAGTATGATGTCAACCATAGAGTTGCATCTCCTTATCATCCTCGGTCTAGTGGTCAAGTTGAGTTGAGTAATAGGGAGATCAAGTTGATCTTACAAAAGACCGTCAATAGATCTCGAAAGAACTGGTCTAGCAAACTTGACAATGCACTATGGGCTTATAGGACTGCTTATAAGAATCCCATGGGCATGTCACCATATAAAATGGTTTATGGTAAGGCCTGTCATTTACCTCTTGAGCTGGAACACGAAGCTTATTGGGCAATCAAAGAGCTCAACTTTGATTTCAAACTTGCCGGTGAGAAGCGGTTGTTTGATATCAGCTCGTTAGATGAATGGAGAGCTCAGGCATATGAGAATGCCAGGTTGTTCAAGGAAAAGGTTAAGAGATGTCACGACAAACGAATACAGAAACGAGAGTTCAATGTAGGTGACTATGTCTTGCTATACAATTCTCGTTTGAGATTCTTTGCAGGAAAGCTTCTCTCTAAATGGGAAGGTCCCTATGTTGTTGAGGAAGTATATCGTTCCGGTGCCATCAAAATCAATAACACGGAAGGAAATTTTCCTAGAGTGGTAAATGGGCAAAGAATCAAGCACTACATCTCTGGTACTCCCATAAATGTTGAGACCAATATCATCAATGTCATATCTCCAGAGGAGTACATAAGGGATGTTTATCAGCCTGTTTCAGACCTTGAAAACGAAGATGTATCTGTTTCGGCAAGAAATTGGACTACGATACTTTTCCAATAGGAAATTTCCTAGGTTTTGGAATTTTTGGAAAATTAGAAAAATAAAAAGAAGTCCGGAGAGCAAACGAGGTAGCCACAAGGTCCCACTCCGCCACCCCCCTGGTGGCGGCGGGCAAGCTTGTGGGCACCCCGTGTGCCTCCCGGACTCCGTTTTCTTGCAGAGGACTCCTTCTGGCCCAGAAAAAATCAATATATAGTCGCCCGAAGGTTTTGATCTCCATATCGTGCAGTTTTCCTCTGTTTTCATTTCGATCTTGTTTCTGCCGCAGATTTAGATCATCATGACTTCCCCAAACGCTCCTAAGGACAAGATCTTCGAGAAGGTCATCAATCCCTACCTCACGGAAGTGCTGAAGCACCCTCAATCTATCAAGATGAGCGAGGGCATGTTGCACATTCGTGATATTGAGGGGCCTAAGAAGACAGGAAGCATGGAGACGAGGCTCGAAGCAATGGAGCAACAAGTCTTCAAGTGCCAAGGGATGGTGGAGCGTGGACTCAATGCCAACCACATGATGATCACGGAGTTCACTAGCAATCACAATATGGATGCTATTGATATTGGGAAACACCTCTCTAGGCTCTACAATATGGTTGACCAACTTCAGTGCCAGATCTATGACCTGCAGAATCAAAACTGTGAGTATGAGTATAAATTTAAATCAATAAGGTTGGCTGTAGATTTGAGGATTCCGGCGACTCGTTCATCCTGCCATGATGGAGCACCGATGCCTTGGAAGACGGAGGATCAGACTACTCCAACAACACCACCATCACCACCAAAGGAAGGCAACTAAACATTGGTATGGGCAATCCCCTTGGCTTCTAACAAGCTTGGGGGAGTTGCCCTGGTATCGTATCACCTTTATATCTTTTGATTTTACCTTTGTTTTAGTTCTTTCCTTTTTATTTTTTATTTCTTCTTTTAGAGGAATAAGTCTTTAGTTTTTGGTTTGAGTCTTTTGCTTTTGTCTCTCCCTCGATGTATTCGAGCTTACGAGCTATATAATAAAGAGTGTCTTAGTCAAAGGGCTTTGCTTTGTGCCATGATCAAAAGTATGAAAAGAACGATAGCATGAAAGATCATGAAACGATCTTATGGAAAGTGATAACTTCACTTAGGACACCTATGATGATTGAAACTTGTTGAGAATAAATCAACATAGACCTCAGTCATTGTTGCAATTAATAAGAAGTAATAAGGAAAGAGAGGTTCACATATAAATATATCATCTTAGGCACTTTTTACAATTGTGAGCACTCACCAGACTATTACATGCCTAGGAGTAGATGTTGGACAAGGAAGACAACATAATGAATTGTGTTTGCTTGGTTCCAAACAATGTTATATGATTAGAGATCCCTTAGCATGTGACGATTGCTTCCACCTCATACTACTTGTGCATCCATAAACCTCCAACCAGTTTTGCCATGAGAGTCCACAGTACCTACCTATGGATTGAATAAGATCCTTCAAGTAAGTTGTCATCGGTGCATGCAATCAAAATTGATCTCTAATATGTATGATCTATTAGTGTGTGGAAAATAAACTTTGTACGAACCTGTGATGAGGAAGACATAAAAGCGACAGACTGCATAATAAAGTTCTTTGTCACAGAAGGCAATATAAAGTGACGTTCCTCCACACTAAGAGGACACGCATTCAAACCTCAAAAGCGCATGACAACCTCTGCTTCCCTCTGCGAAGGGCCTATCTTGTACCTTTACTTTTTACCCTTGAAAGAGTCATGGTGTTCATCACCAATTCCCTTTTTGCCTTTGTCTTGGCTACCGTCACATGCTTGGGAAAGATCTATATTCATATATCAACTTGGAGTTGAGTACTTATGCTTTATTGTTGTTGACTTTAGCCTTGAGGTAAATGGTTGGAGGAAAACTATAAGCCCCTATCTTCCTCTGTGTCCAGCTGAAACTTTGACACCATGAGTACCACGTGAGTTGTAACAATTGTGGAAAACGAAAGAGATGATTGAGTATGTGGGTTTGCCTTACAAGCTCTTATTTGACTCTTTCTGATGTTGTGATAAATTGCAATTGCTTCAATGACTATGGACTATTGTTGGTTACTTCTCGGTAAGGTTTTTGCTTCATGCTTTGCTTTGTGAAGGAATTGTCACTTTCCCATAAGAATCTTTATGATATATTGTTGTCCTATGTGTGATCATGATGCCCTCATGTCTGTATTATGTTTTATCAACACCTTCGTCCCTCAACATGTGGACATGTCTATGGAACTTGGTTTTCGCTTGAGGACAAGCGAGGTCTAAGCCTCGGAGTTGATACGTCCATTTTGCATCATGCTTACATGTTGATATTTATTGCTTTTTGGGATGTTATATTACTTGTGGTACCATAATTATGCCTTTTCTCTCTTATTTTGCAAGGATTATTTGAAGAGGGAGAATTCAGGTAGCTGGAATTCTGGACTGGAAAAGGTGCAAATCCTAGTCCACTATTTTGCACATCTCCAAATGCCCTGAAACTTTACGTGGATTTTTTCTGGAATATATCAAAAATACTGGGCGAAAGAACTACCGGAGGGGGCCACCAGGGCCCCACAAGCTTCCCCACCGCCACCACCACCCCTAGTAGCGCAGGGCAGGCTTGTGGGCTGCCTGAAGGCCCACTAGACCCCCTCTTTTGCTATATGAAGCGTCCTGGTCTGGAAAACATCAAGAGGGAGCTTTTTCATGGTTTCGCCGCCGCCACGAGGCGGAACTTGATCACATGCAATCTAGAGCTCCGACAGGACGATCCTGCCGGGGAAACTTCCCTCCCGGAGGGGGAAATCGTCGGCGTCGTCATCACCAACACTCCTCTCGTCGGAGGGGAGGCATCTTCATCAACATCTTCATCAACACCATCTCCTCTCCAATCCCTAGTTCATCTCTTGTAATCAATCTCTGTCTCACAACTCCGATTGGTACTTGTAAGGTTGCTAGTAGTGTTGATTACTCTTTGTAGTTGATGCTAGTTGGATTACTTGGTGGAAGAGTTTATTTTCAAATCCTTGATGCTATTCATTACACCTCTGGTCATTATTATGATTATGTCTTGTGAGTAGTTACTTTTGTTCCCGAGGACATGGGATAAGTCATGTTAATAATAGTCATGTGAATTTGATATTCGTTCGGTATTTTGATATGTTGTATGTTGTTTTTCCTCTATTGGTGTTATGTGAACGTCGACTACATAACACTTCACCATATTTGGGCCTATAGGAAGGCATTGGGAAGTAGTAAGTAGATGATGGGTTGCTGGAGTGAAAGAAGCTTAAACCCCAGTCTATGCGTTGCTTCGTGAGGGGCTGATTTGGATCCACTAGTTTAATGCTATGGTTAGACTTTGTCTTAATTCTTCTTTTGTAGTTAGGGATGCTTGCGAGAGAGGTTAATCATAAGTGGGATGCTTGTCCAAGTAAGGGCAGTACCCAAGCGCCGGTCCACCCACATATCAAACTATCAAAGTAACGAACGCGAATCATATGAACATGATGAAACTAGCATGACAGAAATTCCCATGTGTCCTCGGGAGCGTTTGTCCTCCTATAAGACTTTGTTCAGGCTTGTCCATTGCTACGAAAGGGATTGGGCCACTTTCTGCACCGTCGCTACTACTTGTTACTTGTTACTCTTTGCTTGCTACGTTTCACCTCGCTACACAATCACTTGTTACCGCTACTTCCAGTGCTTGCAGTTATTACCTTGCTGAAATCCGTTTATCAGAGCCTTCTCCTCCTTATTGGGTTCGACACTCTTACTTATCCAAAGGACTATGATTGATCCCCTATACTTCAACTCTGAAGATTGGGAGCTGGAGGAAGGTAAGGACTCAGGTATGAATTTCCAGTTTGATTGCGTTAAATCTTTTGTTGAGACAAATACTTCTAGAGATTTTAGCGCTAAGTATGGACTTGACTCTGAGATAGTAGCTTCTCTATGTGAATCTTTTGCTGGTCATGTTGATCTTCCCAAAGAGAAGTGGTTTAAATATCATCCGCCTGTAGAAAGCAACATAGCCAAAACCAATCTATTTGAGGAGAAAATCATAGCTTTTAGTGATCCTGTTGTTCCTTGTGCTTACACTGAGAAACCACCATACCCTGCTAGGATGAAGGATTATTCTAAAGCTCCAACTGTGATACATAGGGGTTACATTAGACCATTTCCACCCCCTGAGGAGATTAGAGTTGAACCTAGTGTTGCTATTATCAAAGATATCTTAGCCGAAAACATAGATGGGCATGTTATCAAATTCTGTGAGGACTCCGCTAGAATTGCTAAACCTCACGTGAAAGACAAGTATAGGGGATCAATCGTTGTCCTTTTGATAAGTAAGAGTGTCGAACCCAACGAGGAGCAGAAGGCTCTGATAAACGGTTTTCAACAAGGTAATAACTGCAAGCACTGAAAGTAGCGGTAACAAGTGATGGTGTAGTGAGGTGAAACGTAGCAGGTGAAAAGTAACAAGCAACAAGAGTAGCAACGGTGCAGAAATGTGGCCCAATCCCTTTTGTAGCAAGGGACAAGCTTGAACAAAGTCTTATAAGAGGAAAAACGCTCCCGAGGACACACGGGAATTTCTGTCATGCTATTTTCATCATGTTCATATGATTCACGTTCGTTACTCTGATAGTTTGATATGTGGGTGGACCGGCGCCTGCATACTGCCCTTACTTGGACAAGCATCCCACTTATGATTAACCCGTCTCGCAAGCATCCACAACTACGAAAGAAGAATTAAGAAAAGTCTAACCATAGCATTAAACTAGTGGATCCAAATCATCCCCTTACGAAGCAACGCATAGACTCGGGTTTAAGCTTCTGTCACTCTAGCAACCCATCATCTATACTTACTACTCCCCAATGCCTTCCTCTAGGCCCAAAGATGGTGAAGTGTTATGTAGTCGACGTTCACATAACACCACTAGAGGAAAAGACAACATACAGCATATCAAAATACTGAACGAATACCAAATTCACATCACTATCATTAGCATGACTTATCCCATGTCCTCAGGAACAAAAGTAACTACTCACAAAGCGCAATCATAATCATGATCAGAGGTGCAATGAGTAGTATCAAGGATCTGAACATTAACTCCTCCACCAAGTAATACAACTAGCATCAACTACAAAGAGTAATCAATAGTACTAGCAACCTTACAAGTACCAATCGGAGTCGCGAGATGGAGATTGGTTACAAGAGATTAACTAGGGTTTGGAGACGAGATGGTGCTGATGAAGATGTTGATGGAGATGAATACCCTCCAAAGAGAGGAGTGTTGGTGATGACGATTGCGACGATTTCCCCCTTCGGGAGAGAAGTCTCCCCGTCAGGATCGTCCTGCCGGAGCTCTAGATTGGTTTTGCTCAAGTTCCTCCTCGTGGCGGCAGAGAATCCATGAAAAAGCTCCACCCTGATTTTTTTCTGGACGAAACCCTTCATATAGCAAAAGAGGGGGGCAGTGGGCCACCAGGGTGCCCACAAGCCCCGTTGCCGTGACCAGGGGGGTAGGTCGCGGCCACCAAGCTTGTGGGTCTCTAGCAGCTCCCCTGTGACACTTCTTTCGCCCAGTATTTTTTATATATTCCCAAAAAATTCCATGTTGATTTTCAGGGCATTTGGAGTTGCGCAGAATAGAGGACTCGGACTTGCTCCTTTTCTAGTCCAGAATTCCAGCTGTCGGTATTCTCCCTCTTCAAATAAACCTTGCAAAATAGGAGAGAAAAGGCATAAGTATGGTACCACAAAGTATAATAACAGTCCATAGAGTGAGAAATATCAACATTAAAGCATGATGCAAAATGGACGTGTAAACTCCCCCAAGCTTAGGCATCGCTTGTCCTCAAGCAAAAACCAAGATCCATAAACATGTCCACATGTTTAGGGATGAAGGTGTCGATAAAACATAATACGGACATGAGGGCATCATGATCACACATAGAACAACAATACATCACAAAGATCCTTATGGGAAAGTAACAATTCCTTCACAAAGCAAAGTATGAAACAAAAACCTTACCCAGAAGTAGCCAACAACAATCCATAGTCATTGAAGCAATTGCAATTTATCGTATCATCAGAAAGATTCAAATAAGAGCTTGTAAAGCAAATCCACATACTCAATCATCTCTTTTCTTTTCCACAATTGTTACAACTCACGTGGTACTCATGGTATCAAAATTTCAGTTGGACACAGAGAAAGATAGGGGCTTATAATTTTGCCTCCCAACATTTACCTAAAGGGTAAAGTCAACAATAATAAAGCATAAGTACTCATCTCCAAGTTGATATATGAATATAGATCTTTTCCTAGCATATGACGTTCACCAAGATATAGGCGAAAAAAGGAATTGGTGGAGATCACCATGACTCTTTCTAGGGCAAAAAGTAAATATGCAAGATAGGCCCTTCGCAGAGGGAAGCAGAGGTTGTCATGCGCTTTTGAGGTTTGGATGTGTGTCCTCCTAGTGTGGAGGAACGTCACTTTATATTGCCTCTTGTGATAAAGAACTTTATTATGCAGTTTGTTGCTTTTATGTCTTCCTCATCACAGGTACGTATAAAGCTTATCTTCAACACACTAATAGATCATACATATTAGAGAGCAATTTTTATTGCTTCTACCGATGACAACTTACTTGAGGGATCTTATTCAATCCATAGGTAGGTATGGTGGACACTCATGGCAAAACTGGGTTGAAGGTTTATGCATGCACAAGTAGTATATCTACTTGGTGCGAGAGTTTTGGCTAATATGAGGTGGAAGCAATCGTCACATGCTAAGGGATCTCTAATCATATAACATTGTTTGGAACTAAGCAAACACAATTCATTATGTTGTCTTCCTTGTCAACCATCTACTACTAAGGATGTAATAGATTGGTGAGTGCTCACAATTATAGAAAGTGTCTAAGATGATATATTTATATGTGAACCTCTCTTTCCTTATTACTTCTCATTAATTGCAACAATGGTTGAGGTCTATGTTGGTCTATTCTCAACAAGTTTTAATCATCATACTTGTTATATGTGAAGCTATCACTTTCCATAACATCATCTCATGATTTTTCATTCTATCGTTCTTTTCATACTTTTGATCACGGCACAAAGCAAAGCCCTTGACTAAGATACTCTTTATTATATAGCTCGCAAGCTCGAATACATCGGGCGAGACACAAGGCAAAAGACTCAAACTAAACACTAAAGACTTATTCCACTAAGAGAAGAAATAAAAACTGAAAAGGAAAGAACTAAAACAAAGGTAAAAGCAAAAGATATAAAGGTGATACGATACGAGGGCAACTCCCCCAAGCTTGGCATAAGCCAAGGGAGTTGCCCATACCAATGCTTAGTTGTCTTCCTTTGGTGGTGAAGGTGGTGGAGTTGCAACATGAGTTTGATCCTCCGTCTTCCAAGGCATAGGTGCTCCATCATGGCAAGATGAACGAGTCGCCGGAATCCTCAAATCTGCAGCCAACCGTATTGATTTAAATCTATACTCATACTCCGAGTTTTGGTTCTGCAGGTCATAGATCTGGCCCTGGAGTTGATCAACCCTGTCATAGATCCTAGAGAGGTGCTTCCCAATGTCAATGGTATCCATCTTGAGATTGTTGGTGAACTCCGTGATCATCATGTGGTTGGCGTTGAGTCCATGCTCCACCATCCCTTGGCACTTGAAGACTTGTTGCTCCATTGCTTCGAGCCTCGTCTCCATGCTTCCGGTCTTCTTAGGCCCCTCAACATCACCGATGTGCAACATCCCCTCACTCATCTTGATAGATTGAGGGTGTTGCAACACTTCCACGAGGTAAGGATTGATGACCTTCTCGAAGATCTTGTCCTTAGGATCTTTTGGGGAAGTCACGACGATCTAGATCTGCAACAGAAACAGGCTCGAAACGAAAACAGAGGAAAACTGCGTGATACGGAGATCAAAACCCTCGGGAGTATATATAATGATTTTTTTCTGGACCAGAAGGGTTGCTCCACAAGAAAACGGAGTCCGGGGGCACACGAGGTGCCCACAAGCCCTGTTGCCGCAGCCAGGGGGAGGCCGCGGCAACCAAGCTTGTGGCCGCCTCGTGCGCTCTCCGAACTGTTTTTTATTTTTCTATTTTTCCATAAATTCCAAAACGGAGAAAATTTCCTACTGGAAAAGTTTCGGAGTCCAATTACTTACCGAAACACATACCTCTTCGTTTTCAGGGTCTGAAACAGGCTGATAAACATCCCTTATGTAGTCCTCTGGAGTTATGAAATTGATGATATTGGTCTCAACATTTATGGGAGTACCAGAGATATAATGCTTGATTCTTTGCCCATTTACCACTCTAGGAAAATTACCTTCCGTGTTATTGATTTTGATGGCACCGGAACGATATACATCCTCGACAACGTAGGGACCGTCCCATTTAGAGAGAAGCTTGCCTGCGAAGAATCTTAAACGAGAATTGTATAGCAGGACATAATCACCTACATTGAACTCTCGTTTTTGTATTCTTTTATCGTGCCATCTCTCAACCTTTTCCTTGAACAACTTGGCATTCTCATATGCCTGGGCCCTCCATTCATCTAATGAGCTGGTATCAAACAACCGCTTCTCACTGGCAAGTTTGAAATCGAAGTTGAGCTCTTTGATTGCCGAATAAGATTTGTGTTCCAGCTCAAGAGGTAAATGACAGGCCTTACCGTAAACCATTTTACACGGCGACATGCCCATGGGATTCTTATAAACAGTCCTATAAGCCCATAGTGCATGGTCAAGTTTGCTAGACCAATTCTTTCGAGATCTATTGACAGTCTTTTGTAAGATCAATTTGATCTCCCTATTACTCAACTCCACTTGACCACTAGACTGAGGATGATAAGGACATGCAACTCTATGGTTGACATGATACTTAGCGAGCATCTTGCGGATAACACCATGAATGAAATGTGAACCGCCATCAGTCATCAGATATCTAGGGACTCCAAATCTTGGGAAAATGACTTCTTTAAGCATCATAATAGAGCTCTGGTGATCAGCATTTCTAGTGGGGGTAGCTTCTACCCACTTAGTGACGTAATCCACAGCAACTAAGATGTGAGTATACCCATTGGAACTCGGGAAGGGTCCCATATAATCCAAGCCCCAAACATCAAATGGTTCAATGACAAGTGAATAGTTCATAGGCATTTCCTGACGCTTACTGATGTTCCCTATTCTTTGGCATTCGTCACAAGACAAGACAAACTTACGGGCCTCCTTGAAGAGAGTGGGCCAATAGAAACCTGATTGCAATACCTTATGAGAAGTTCTGTCTCCAGCATGGTGTCCTCCGTAGGCCTCGAAATGACACTTCTGCAGGATCTGTCCCTGTTCATGTTCAGGAACACAACGTCTAATAACACCATCTACTCCTTCCTTATAAAGGTGAGGATCATCCCAAAAGTAGTGTCTCAAATCAAAGAAGAATTTCTTCTTCGGCTGGTAGGTGAAACTGGGTGGTATGTATTTGGCTACGATATAGTTTGCGTAATCAGCATACCACGGTGCACTATGTGAAGTGCGGATGACATTCAGTTGCTCATCAGGAAAGCTGTCATCAATAGGTCGTGGGTCATCAAGGATATTCTCTAGCCTGGACAAGTTATCTGCTATAGGGATATCAGCACCCTTTCGGTCAACAACGTGCAGATCAAATTCCTGTAGCAGGAGAACCCATCTGATTAGCCTAGGCTTAGCGTCCTTCTTCTCCATAAGGTACTTAATAGCAGCATGATCAGAGTGAATAGTGACTTTGGAGTCAACTGTATAAGATCTGAACTTTTCACATGCAAACACGATTGCTAAAAACTACTTCTCCGTAGTGGCATAGTTTCTTTGGGCACTGTCTAGAGTTTTACTAGCATAGTGAATGACATTCAACTTTTTGTCAACTCTTTGTCCTAGAACAGGACCAACAACATAATCACTAGAATCGCACATGATTTAAAAGGGCAAGTTCCAATCAGGTGGTTGAACAATAGGTGCGGTTATCAAGGCCTTCTTAAGTATTTCGAACGCTTCCTCACAATCCTCATCAAAAACAAAAGGAACATCCTTCTGCAAGAGGTTGGTAAGAGGCCTAGAAATCTTAGAGAATTCTTTAATGAACCTTCTATTGAAACCAACATGACCTAGGAAACTTCGTATACCTCTGATATCTGTGGGGCAAGGCATTTTCTCAATTGCATCAACCTTAGCCTTATCAACTTCAATGCCTTTCTCAGAGATTTTGTGTCCTAAGACGATGCCTTCATTAACCATGAAGTGGCACTTCTCCCAGTTCAAGACGAGGTTGGTATCTTTGCATCTGTGTAAGACTCAATCAATGTTGCTGAGGCAATCGTCAAAGGAAGAACCGTAAACAGAGAAATCATCCATGAAAACCTCAACAATCTTTTCACAAAAGTCAGAGAATATAGCCATCATACATCTTTGAAAGGTGGCAGGTGCATTGCATAAGCCAAAAGGCATACGTCTATAAGCAAAGGTACCGAAGGGGCAGGTGAAAGTGGTTTTCTCCTGATCAGATTGTGCAACAGGTATTTGCGAGAAACCTGAATAACCGTCTAGAAAGCAGAAGTGTGTGTGTTTATATAGCCTTTCTAGCATTTGGTCGATAAACGGCAAAGGATAATCGTCCTTCCTGGTTGCCTTGTTCAGTTTCCGGAAGTCTATCACCATCCTATAGCCAGTAATAATCCTTTGTAGGATTAGTTCATTCTTATCATTAGGAACGACGGTGATACCTCCCTTCTTGGGTACGCAATGTACTGGACTTACCCAATCACTATGAGCAACAGGATAAATGATTCCTGCTTCCAGAAGCTTTAATATTTATTTTCTCATGACCTCTTTCATCCTCGGATTTAATCTCCGTTGATGATCAGCAACTAGCTTAGAGTCAGGATCGGTTTTAATCTTCTGCTGACATAGAGTGGGACTAATACCCTTAAGATCATCAAGAGTATATCCAATAGCAGCACGGTGCTTCCTCAAAGTTTTTAATAACTTCTTCTCTTCGTGATTCGAGAGGTGAGCAGTAATAATAACAGGATATATCTCCTTCTCATCAAGATAGGCATATTTAAGAGTATCTGGTAACTGTTTTAGCTCGAACACAGGATCACCCTTTGGTGGGGGAGGATCCCCAAGAATTTCAACACGCAGATTATTCTTGAGAATAGGATATTGTTCTAAAACAATTTTATCTATCAAATCTCTTTCATCCATATGCATATCATTCTCATGCTCAAGTAGAGATTGCTCTAAAGGATCCGTAGGAGGTACGGCAATAGAGGCAAGAGCAATGATTTCGTCCCTACCAGACGACTCTTTTTCATGGGGTTGTCTTCCAAACTTGGAGAAGTTAAATTCATGAGACACACCCTCGAAACTAACAGTGACAGTCTGTTTAACGCAATCAATATGAGCATTGACAGTGTTGAGAAACGGTCTACAAAATATGATGGGACAAACGCTATCTTGTGCAGTAGCAAGGACGAGGAAATCAGTAGAATACTTCGTCTTGGCACACAGGACTTCTACGTCTCTCACAATTCCCATAGGGCAAATAGGGTCTCTATTAGCTAGCGTAATAGTGACATCAATGGGTTCTAACTCAGCAGGTGCAATCTCATCTTTGATTTCATCATAAAGGGACCGGGGTATTGCACTAACACTAGCACCCATATCACATAAATCATGATAACAGTGATCTCCTATCTTTACACAAACAAGGGCAAGCCAACTACAGATCTGTATCTGTCTTTCGCGTGAGGTTAAGAAATTCTAGCGGAGTCCTCGCAGAATTTGACAACATGCCCGTCTATGTCTTCGGCTAAGAGATCTTTGATAGTAGCAACACTAGGTTCAACTCTAATTTCCTCAGGGGGTGCAACTGGTCTAATGTAACCCCTACGTATCACAGTTGGGGCTTTAGAATAATCCTTTTTCCTAGCAGGGTAAGGTGGTTTCTCAGCGTAGGCACAAGGAACAATAGGATCACTAAAGGCAATGACTTTCTCCTCAACTAGATTGGGTTTAACTATGTCGATTTCGACAGGAGGATGATACTTAAACCACTTCTCTTTGGGAAGATTAACATGAGCAGCAAAATATTCACATAGAGCAGCTACTATCTCAGAGTCAAGTCCATACTTAGCGCTAAAATCTCTAGAAGTGTTTGTTTCAACAAAAGATTTAACGCAATCAAACTAGAAATTCATACCTGACTCCTTACCTTCTTCAAGCTCCCAATCTTCAGATTTACGTTTGATTCTTTCCAACAAATTCCGCTTGTGGTCAATATCCTTCTTCATAAAAGAACCGGTACAATAAGTGTCAAGCATGGTACGATCATCATGAGAAAGCCGAGCATAAAAGTTTTGAGTGATAATTTCTCTCGAGAGCGCATGATTGGGGCATGAATATAGCATTGATTTAAGCATCCCCCAAGCTTGAGCTATGCTTTCCCTGTCACGAGGCCAAAAGTTATAAATATAATTCCGATCACGATGTACTAAATGCATAGGATAAAACTTTTGATGAAATTCCAATTTCAACCAATTGTAGTCCCATGATCCAGTATCATCACATAGCCTATACCATGACAACGCCTTATCCTTCAAAGATAAAGGAAAGACTTTCTTCTTTACCTCACCCTCGGGCAAACCTGCAAGCTTAAATAAACCACAAACTTCATCTACATAGATTAGATGCAAGTCTGGATGTGATGATCCATCTCCTGTAAATGGATTAGCTAGCAGTTTCTCAAGCATACCCGAAGGAATTTCATAAAAGATATTTTCAGTAGGTACCTCAGGTTGAGGAGCAACTCCTCGTGCTTCCGTTCCTGGTGAAGATACCCCGAACTAATTCCTCAAATGAACAGTTTCCATAGTGACAAGCGACAATAAATTTCAGCACAATGTATAAATGTTTCCTTACCAAATTCCACTTACGAAAGGCGCCTCACTCCCCGGCAATGGCGCCAGAAAAGAGTCTTGATGACCCACAAGTATAGAGGATCAATCGTAGTCCTTTCGATAAGTAAGAGTGTCGAACTCAACGAGGAGCAGAAGGCTCTGATAAACGGTTTACAGCAAGGTAATAACTACAAGCACTGAAAGTAGCGGTAACAAGTGATGGTGTAGTGAGGTGAAACGTAGCAGGTGAAAAGTAACAAGTAACAAGAGGAGCAACGGTGCAGCAAAGTGGCCCAATCCCTTTTTTAGCAAGGGACAAGCCTGAACAAAGTCTTATAAGAGGAAAAACGCTCCGGAGGACACACGGGAATTTCTGTCATGCTAGTTTCATCGAGTTCATATGATTCGCGTTCGTTACTTTGATAGTTTGATATGTGGGTGGACCGGCGCTTGCGTACTGCCCTTACTTGGAAAAGCATCCCACTTACGATTAACCCCTCTCGCAAGCATCCGCAACTACGAAAGAAGAATTAAGACAACGTCTAACCATAGCATTAAACTAGTGGATCCAAATCAGCCCCTTACGAAGCAACACATAGACTGGGGTTTAAGCTTCTCTCACTCTAGCAACCCATCATCTACTTACTACTCCCCAATGCCTTCCTCTAGGCACAAAGATGGTGAAGTGTTATGTAGTCGACGTTCACATAACACCACTAGAGGAAAAGAAAACATACATCATATCAAAATACCGAACGAATACCAAATTCACATGACTATCATTAGCATGGCTTATCCCATGTCCTGAGGAACAAAAGTAACTACTCATAAAGCATAATCATAATCATGATCAGAGGTGTAATGAGTAGCATCATGGATCTGAACATAAACTCCTCCACCAAGTAATACAACTAGCATCAACTACAAGAGTAATCAACACTACCAGCAACCTTACAAGTACCAATCAGAGTCGCGAGACGGAGATTGATTACGAGAGATGAACTAGGGTTTGGAGAGGAGATGGTGCTGATGAAGATGTTGATGGAGATGACTCCCCTCCGACGAGAGGAATGTTGGTGATGACGATTGCGACGATTTCCCCCTCTGGGAGAGAAGTTTCCCCGGCAGGATCGTCCTGCCGGAGCTCTAGATTGGTTTTGCTCAAGTTATTTCTCGTGGCGGCGGAGAATCCAAGAAAAAGCTCCACCCTGATTTTTTTCCGGACAAAACCCTTCATATAGCAAAATAGGGGGCCAGTGGGCCACCAGGGTGCCCACAAGCCCTGTTGCCGCGGCCAGGGGGGTAGGCCGCGGCCACCAGGCTTGTGGGCCCGTGGCAACTCCCCTCTAACACTTCTTTCGCCCAGTATTTTTTATATATTCCCAAAAAATTCCATGTTGATTTTCAGGGCATTTGGAGTTGCGCAGAATAGACGACTCAGACTTTCTCCTTTTCTAGTCCACAATTCCAGCTGCCGGTATTCTCCCTCTTCAAATAAACCTTGCAAAATAAGAGAGAAAAGGCATAAGTATGGTACCACAAAGTATAATAACAGTCCATAAAGCGATAAATATCAACATGAAAGCATGATGCAAAATGGACGTATCACCCATCCACTTCGTCTTCCTCTAGAAAAAATCCCACCATTGCTCAAACCCGTGTTTTAGCTCATCTTTCTCCCATTTTCGATCTCCTTGCTCAAAGCTCCATTAGCAAAACTATTTTAAGGGATTGTTCATCGATATGTGACTCCTCCAATGGTCCAATTAGTTTTTGTTCTATTGCTTTATTTGTTGCAAATTCTTGTTGTCGTGGTGACCTTGTTCTTAAGCTTGCATATCAAATTTGTGGGGTCCCAAGTAGTTTTGATGTATGATATAGCTTCTAGGCACTTGTGGGAGTAGTTGCTATAAGTTTTGAGTAAGCTTTGTTCACCCTTATTTGGAGTCACTAAAAATTTAAGAGTTATTTTTCTGAGAAAGAAAGTATGAGGATATTGTTGAGAGGCTCTTCAAGATGGGGTTTTAAAGAAAATGAAAATGAGAAGCCTAGATACAATATTCCTCGCACCGCGGAGGTTCGACCATGTGAATGGCCAAGTGAGGCATTATTGAGGGCGGCCGGAATTTATGAAGATTTCTACTATCTAGCGGAAAATGTAGGCATCACCAACTTCCTCAATGGTAAGCGTGACCAGTATCTCCTACTCACTAATACTTTCGTGCATAATTTTCACTTTTATCCTAGGAAGAATCCTCCCATGGTAGAATTTCATTTATATGATGTGCCTAAGGAAATTTCACTTTATGATTTTTGCAATGTATGCAAAATACCTTTTGAGGGCAGCATCAGTGAACCACGTCCTAGAGACATGGATGATTTTATTTCCGCTATCACTATAGGGGAAGAGAGAGGGGTGTCAAAGGCAAGAGCGGCCAGAGTACATTTTCCTGTTCTACGCTATTAATCATTATCTGCAGGCAGATGTTTAGTTGGTCGCGGCGAGACTGGAAGCCTTAGTGCTCCCGACCTCACTATTCTGCGCCATGCTTTACTTGGTGATAGAACTTTTAGTCTGGGCACTATAGTGGCCCAACGGTTGAACTTAAACCATTCAAAGGGCCCTATATTCGGAGGTATCTATGCATCTCGTTTAGTTAAACACTTTGAGATACCTATTAGGCTTGACGAGGAAGAGGAAATGCTACTTCCTATAAGATATTTAGATTATGATAGAATGGTAGCACATGATTTTATTAAGAAAGATAATGATAAGAGGCTTCTTTACAACTTAGTATTTAGTCACGTACTTGTGTGATTATTAATTTGCGTGCTCCCTCTCTGTTTGATATCCTTTCAGGCAGGTACACTATTATGCCCATGGACATTTACAAATATTGGGGCCGGTCACGACCCTCAGCACCTGAGCCTGCACGAGCCCTGGATCTGTACCAAGCTCCAGTTTTTTAGTGGGAACCACAAGAGCTCGCAAACTAGTGGAACCCTCAGTATCTTCCGGAGTATCCACGAGAGGGTTATTTCCAGCCATGGTCCTAGATCAACTTAGGCCAAAAGCCTAAGCTTGGGGGAGTACGTATTTATCACCGACATTACATGCATGTTCAGACACTGATTCCAGTTGTCGATGTTCATAATTTTTCATTGCACTATCCATGGTAGTTTATTTTTCTTTTTGTTTTCTTCTTGATTGTTTCATTAACCTTGAGAAAATCCAAAAAAAGTTATCTCTATCTTTAACTTCTAGTTTGTTTAGTTGTAGTGTTAAAAAAACCCAAAAAGATTTCTCATTCTTCTTTTGCTTGTTGGGAGCTTTCCCGTGTAAATAGTTTTTATTTCTTCTTTGGTCGTAAGGAGAAGACCACGATGACATGCCAAGTAGATCTCATATACATTATTATCTAGCAGAGGGCCCATATTACCTTGCCTTCTCCTTTGAGTCATTGCTTGCAGATTCCAGCTTAGTCCAATGCACGTGCACTCTCTTATTATTATTCACACCGTTTGGTCGTGCTAGTGAAAGGCAATAATGGCGATATGTGATAAAGTGAGTGAGATGGAGAAAAGTTGGTGTGAACTTGACCTATTTTGTTTTTGTAAATATGATTAGCTCATCGTTCTGGATTCATCTTGTTATGGATTGAACATGTTTGTAGTGACAATTAGAGTTTATATTTACTTATGCCATGCTTAATTAACTAGGAGTGGATAATGGTTTGTCTTGAGTGCCAACATGCATATTAAAATGGTCGTGATGTAGTATGATAGAATGGTATCCTCCTCCGAATGATTCGAGTGGCTTGACTTGGCACATGTTCACACATGTAGTTGAAACAAAACCAACATAGCCTCCACGATGTTTATGTTCATGGTGGTTTATATCCTACTCATGCTTGTATTCAATGTTGGTTAACCTCAAAGCATGTTTATGACTGTTGTCGCTCTCGAGTTGGTCGCTTCCCATTCTCTTGCTAGCCTCCACTTGTACTAAGTGGGAATACTTCTTGTGCATCCATTTACATAAACCCAAAGTTGTTCCATATGAGTCCACCATACCTACCTACATGCGGTATTTACCTGCAGTCCCAAGTAAATTTGCATGTGCCATACTCTAAACGTTCAAATAAATATTATGTTTTGTATGCTCGAAGTTATTCTCAGAATATGTGTTGATTCACTAACATTTACGAGAAAGTGGCTAGTATTCGGGATACCAAGTTCCATGCTGAAAAGCTAAATCAAAGTATAATGAAACAAAACTCCCCCAGGATTGTTGTTTGTATGGACGGGGCCCGTGGATTCGGACCATCGTGGAGTGTGATCGATTGGTGGAGGGGGCGTAAAAACTTTACTATTCTATTTGGGAACCGCCTATAATGTATCTAGCATGGAAGATAGCGAGATCTCTTAGTTGTTATGTTGACAATGAAAGCATACCACCCAAAATTTTGATTCATCCCTGTTTTAAAAGCTCGAGCTCTGGCACCTCTGTAAATCAATGCTTCCCTCTGTGAAGGGCCTATCTATTTTACTTTATTATTGAGTCATCCTCTTCCTATAAAAAGGCACCAGTTAGAGATCACCTCCGTCCATTGTATGATTTGCTATTAATTGATATTGAGTATGAGTATGACTGGATCTCTTTTACCATGAATTACAATGTCTAGTGAGTCCTTGTTCTTTAGAGGTGCTCCGCATTTATATTTTGCGGTCTGAGAAAGGGCTAGCGAGAAACCATTATATCATATTGTATTATGATTGTTTTGATAAAATTGTTGTCATCCAAGACTTATTATTATTGCTCGCTAGTTGATTATGGCATTGATATAAGTAAATATGAGACCAAAATGTTATTGTGAATGTGGTTAGTCTATAAGCTTTGCTGAAAATATGAACATCAGTTAGACATATTTACAACAGCAAGATCAAACAGAGTTTGTAAAAGTTTTTCTTTATCATTTTCGGTTTATCAACTGAATTGCTTTAGGACAAGCAAATGTTTAAGCTTGGGGGAGTTGATCTGTCTCCAACGTATCAACTTTTCCAAACTCTTTTGCCCTTGTTTTGGACTCTAATTTGCATGATTTGAATGGAACTAACCCGAACTGACCCTGTTTTCAACAGAATTGCCTTGGTGTTATTTTTGTGCAGAAATAAAAGTCCTCGAATTGACCTGAAAATTTATGGAGAATATATCTGGAATTAATAAAAAATATTGGTGAAAGAATCAACGGAGAGGGGCCACCACCTGGCCACAAGCCTGCAGGGCACGACCACCCTAGGGCGCGCCCCCTGGCTTGTGGGGCCCCTATGGCTCCTCCGACCTCGTTTCCACTCCTATATATTCCTATTCAAGGGAGGAAAAAATCAGAGAGAAGAGTTCCTTGCGTTTCACGATACGGAGCCACCACCACCTCTTGTTCTTCCTCGGGAGGTCAGATCTGGAGTCTGATTTGGGCTCCGGAGAGGGGAAATCGACACCGTCATCCTCACCAACCATCCTTAATCACCAATTTCATGATGCTCTCCACCGTTCATGAGTAATTCCATCATAGGCTTGCTGGACGGTGATGGGTTGGATGAGATCTATTGTGTAAGCGAGTTAGTTTTTATTAGGGTTTGATCCCTAGTATCCATTATGTTCTGAGATTGATGTTTCTATGACTTTGCTATGCTTAATGCTTGTCACTAGGGCCCGAGTGCCATGATTTTAGATCTGAACCTATTATGTTTTCATGAATATATATGTGTTCCTAATCCTATCTTGCAAGTTATAGACACCTATTACGAGTTATGATTAGCATCCCCAGGGTGATAATAACTGGGATTATTTTCGGTGATTACCATAGTTTGAGGATTCATGTAATCCCTAAGTGTTAATGCTCTAGTCCGGTTCTCTATTAAAAGGAGGCCTTAATATCCCTTAGTTTCCATTAGGACCCCGCTTCCACGGGAGGGTAGGACAAAATATGTCATACAAGTTCTTTTCCATAAGCACGTATGACTATATATGGAATACATGCCTACATAACATTGATGAATTGGAGCTAGTTCTGTATCACCCTATGGTATAACTGTTGCATGATGAATGCCATCCGACATAATTATCCATCACTCAGCCATTGCCTACGAGATTTCCGCATATTAATCTTTCCGAAGTTACTTTTCCGTTGCTACTGTTACAATCACTCAAAACTGCTACTGTCACGTTTGCCACCGTTACCGTTACTTCCATATTACTTTGCTACTAAATACTTTGCTGAAAATATTAAATATTCCAGGTGTGGTTGAATTGACAACTCAACTGCTAATACTCGATAATATTCTTTGGCTCCCCTTGTGTCGAATCAATAAATTTGGGTTGAATACTCTACCCTTGAAAGAAGTTGTGATCCCCTATACTTGTGGGTTATCAGACTATTATATAAAAATCTCATCATGCCATGAGAAGCCGATGGACTTTGCTGGTGTATCCGGCGGGTTTGTAGTGTTGGAAGAGAACCAAGCCATGCGCCGGTATGATCTCGAGACTGGCAGGAACATGCATGTCGCCACCCTGCAAACTAGTAGTTGCCGGTTCCGAGATCTATACCGTCGGTTCCATGTGAGTGTTCCCCTTCTTCAAATGATCGACAAGAAGATCAACATAATGGCATCGCAACATGCATGAGTGGGTACGTGAATTGCGTCTTAAAGGCTTGTTCGGAGGCCCTCCCCTCTACAACTTCACTCCCAAAGTTGGAGGCGCGGAAGTTGAAAATGCAGAGCGGGGAAAGAGGTGCTTCGCAGAACCTCAGATTTGATTGCCGAATAGCTCCTAAGTTTCAATTGAATTCACTATTGTTGTTAGTAGTACCATTTACCTAGAGTGTGTATTGCTGGAAATTGAAAAATATCTGTCTTTCATGAGAGGTCATAATCTAGTGGCCATTAGGGTAGCAGCAAATAAAGCAGGAAAAATTAATGATTTAATATACGTTATAACATAATAATTTGATCTAAAAAACAGAAAATAAGCTGATGAACCAGTGGCCCGATGATGAAAACCTGAGGCGGCACCAGATCCCGTCACCAGTCTGGTATTTCAAACTATGATTAACTCATCCAATCTGATGCAATGGTTACCAGCCCGGTTGTTTCCCTTCCATTTCTTACTATTTCTTCCCTTGTGTTACCGAGGAAAATTATATTTTGCGTCAATAATGTTTTCCTAATTTTCTTTCATGCATTTTTTACCTTCAAACCATAGGGTTTGCAAAAGTAAATGTGGAAATTACAAAGGTTTTTAGATTATCTATTGACAAAAATGATATCTTCCTACCTCATTCTATTTGACAACTTCCTTTTTTAACAGTAACAACCACCATGTTTTTAGAGGGTTTATGTCCACTTTTGTCTCTAAACGTTGTGCTCTTCATGATCTGCATGGATCACACTTTTCTATTCAGTTCTTCGGATTGGATGCACTTTCCCCATGCCATGGTTTATGTGCACATTTTATAGTTTAGGGCATCTTTGTTTGAAGATATTTTGGAGGAATAGAATCAATATAATTTTCTATGTTATCGTTTGATTCATAACATTGAATCATGCATGTTTACTTTGACAAGGATTCATTTTAATACTACATTCCAAGAAAGTTAAGCATGCACTCAAACCACTTGAAAAGAATACTCTATTTTCCTAGTTCTGATCAAACAAACCAAAATATTGTAGTATGTTGCACTCATATGTTTTTCTCCTAACCATTCCTGCATTTTTTAATAATCCAAGCCAACCATGTCCTTATTACTCCTATTAACATAAGCGGGAAAGTTATACATGAGAGATCACATCCGTGCATAAATATTATACATTTAAGACAAGGAAAGTCAAAATTAGTGCACATCCCTTGCAGCTGTACACGACCTATAAAGCAAACTTGGCCCTACCCGCCACTACAATGATCTGACAGTCACTGGGCGATTTCGGACTCATTTCAAAAACGAAGGCACCAGACAATTAGGTGCACAACTCGCCACAACTGCAATGGGTGAGGACAAGCACAAGCAGTGCAGGCATCTGACTTGCCTAGGCATGTTGAATGAAATGTCCCAAGAGGAAATGGTACAAATTCTGCTGCATTTTGTATCGATTCGTTCGTTATATCGTTTATGCCATTGGATCAATTAGTTGCACATACCATTGATTCAGTTAGTTGCATATTCCGTTAGTTTATTTGGAATAATGGCCATTTTAGGAGAATTCCATGTCGGGAATGATCTACGAGGGTCAAGAGTCTACAGACCCTGTGGAATAAGACTTGGAGGATCCAAGTTTTCCTATGTTTGTTTAGGAAAACATCGTGCACTAAGGTGTAATATGACAAATATATCCAAGGAACAGGTCTGGAATTCATAATATTTAAGGATATTTTTTTCCTTAAATTTTGGTTGGCCACAAGCATGAACCCTATTTGTGGCACGAAGCAAAATGGCAACATGTATTGCGAGAAGATCTGCAAGCACTATTGTGAATATAAGGAATGTATGGAGTCACATCTTATCAATACCATTTGCAATGTAGCCTCTCTCCAACATAGATGGTCCACCATCCAAGACAATATGAACAAATTTGTCAGCCACTATGTTTCCGCGCTTGGATGGAATGAAAGTGGGATTTGAGTCTAAAGGCATGTAAGTTCAATTGCTTCATTTTGTCATAACTACACTGACAATTTTTATGTCGAATTATCATGATTACTTTATTTATTTATAGACGGTGTTAGTGCCCATTTTGTACCAACAAATTGAGAGAAAAACATTTAGTTTTAGCTATCACTGGATGAAATTGAGTGGCCTACCAAAGTGGATACAAGTTGTGGAAGAAGTCAACAATGACACCAAGATATTGAAGAAAAATGATTGCTCAAGCTTCCACCAATACATTGGATTGGATGAGGAACAAGAATGAGTTGTATGGGGCGAATGGAAAACTCACCATGTCAATGAATAACCGGCAAGTGATGGCAAACTAGTGGGAGAAGGGGAGGGATGCATGTGACACTGCGGCGGCAAAAATGTCCACCACATGGACGGACATTTTTTCCACAAGGAAGGACAAAAAAGAGGAAAGGTGCAGACTCGAGCTGAAGAAAAAAGGAAACATTGGACTGAGACTGAAAATGCTGGAATTTAATCTATATGGGCCAGCCCAATCACCATTTTCAGAATTCCTAATAAATCCTACAAGCACACTTAGCCCATTCGTGCAAGGCAAGACGGGGAACTAAAGTTTAGTCTCGCATTGCTAGTTTTCTGGGAGTTGGACCTCCTTATAAGAGAGGATGTTTTCCCACTTCCGTTGTTGCCTGATCCTTTTGCCTCCCTCTTTTGCTTCGTCTCCTTCTCCCGTGCCTATAAAAGAGAGGTCGCTCCTCTCCAGAGAGAACATCATCTTTGTCATGCCGTCGAGTACCAATCTCTGAGATGCTTCTAGGTTCTTCCCCATCCTAGCTTGCGACGTGCACGATAGGTCGGGACAGTAGGCCTTCGAAACCACACCTCTTTGAGTCCTCTACGGGAGAAGGGTGATAAGGTTTTTGGGAGCACTCTGTGTGACTAGTGGCTTCTTCATCACGGACACCACAAACGCCGACAACCACTTCCCAAACGACGACTTCTTCCCCGACGTCAACAACCTCTTCGACAACATGGTGGTGACGACGTCAAAGCCAATCCCACTGTTGTTGTTGCTGCTGCAACTCAGTACGTGTTCGTGTTCTTCTTGTTTGAGTTCTTGCCACAATTTCTTGTTCTAGTTTCTGTTCTAGATATGTTCCGTTCCTATTCACCACTTCAGATGCTACTTGCCTACTCTCTGTATGATTGCATGACTTGTCTTATAATTACTATGATAGTCATGATTTATCTACTTTTCTTCTAGTAAAATCACATGGTAAATCACTTATATTTCCAACAATCCAAAAACCTTATTATAGGCAATTTAGCCCGAGTGGTTTTGTTGCTTCCATGAGGCCTCCTATGTTTGAGGGTGTGCACTATAAGAGGTGGCATGTGAGGGTTGTTCTATGGTTTCAAACCAAGATCTACTATGACGCCACTCTTGGAAAACCTGAAGCAACTCTCGATCCTTAACAGGAACTCGCTTTTCAGAAACTGATACATTGTTTAAGGCTGCTCTCTTGAGTGTTCTTTGTGAGAACATAGTTGATGCTTATGCGTCAATTGACAATGGAAAAGATATGTGGAGCGCCTCGAGGCCAACTTTGGAGTCTCGAACACTCACACTGAGTTGTATATCATGGAACAATTCTATGATTATAGGATGACTAATGAGCGCTCTGTAGTTGAGCAAGCACATGAGATACAGTCATTTCCTAGAGAACTTGAGCACTTCAATTGTATGTTACAAGAGAAGTTTGTTGCCGGAGGTATTATCACTAAGCTTCCTCCCTCGTGTAGGAACTTTGCTACCTCTCTGAAGTGTAAGAGGCGGGAGTTTTCCGTTTCAGATCTCATTTGTACAATTGATGTGGAAGAAAAGGCAAGAGCAAAAGACATACGTGCTTGAGGTATTGAGGGAGGTTCCGGTGCCAATCTGGTACAAAAGAAAAACTTCCAGCCCCACAAGTTCAAGAACAAGGGAAAGTTTGATGGTAAGGGAAATTTTGATGAGAAGAACAAGGCTTCGCAGCACACCAACTTCAAGAAGAAGACCGACAATAAGAAAGGTGTTTGTCATGTCAGCGGAGACCCTGAACTAGGCACCTAGTTGTCCTAACCGTTATGACAAGTGTCAACATGGCAAAGGCTACAAGATTGCCAATGTTCACTACTAGGGAAAACCCTACTAGTAGTGCTGGATATATGAGTAGCAGTAGCGTTGGTCCACGCACTACTGCTATCGCGCTACAGCTAAAAACTAGTAGTAGCGCAGATACTGGCAGCGCTACTTGTAAGTTTAGTAGCAGCGCTTTCTCACATAAAGCGTTGCTGCTAAGCAGCGCTACTGCTAATATTTTCCAGCGCTACTGCTAACGTTTACTATCAGAATGCATCATCATCATCGACAATATTAGCAGTATTTAGAATATTCACATAACAACTCATATAACTCATATTCATATAACTCATATAACTCATATTCATATAACTCATATAACTCATACTCATTTAATTCACATAACTCATACTCATTTAACAACTCATATAACTCATATTCATTTAACAACTTATATAACTCATATTCATATAACTCATACTCATACAACTCATACGCATATAGCTCATACTCATATAACTCATACTCATATAACTCATATTCATATAACTCATACTCATATAGCTCATACTCATATAACACATACTCATATAGCTCATATTCATATAACTCATACTCATATAACTAATAATAATCCAGTTGACACCTCATGGTGCAGGAGGTGGCAACCCAAAGATAAGGAACCATCACCGGATCATAGCTCGGGTGATGTCCCTCGAGAACCTGTCAGGTATTGGAGAACCTAGCATCCAACGCAGCCGTGTAGCGATAGACGTGCTCGTCCTCCTCCCTGACACGACGACGTACCACCTCCGTGGGGGCCGGCTCCCTCGTCACCGATAATGGTCCACGCGACCGCCACCAAAGAAGCTCCGGGTCAACGATGAGACCCGGATTCCGTACCAAGGTGCGCCCCCAGAAGGTAGCACCTCCCAGTGCCAGCTCGGCGAAGCCCAGTCCCGCACCTGCTCGCGCCTATCAAGAAGGTGGCCGCCACCGAGTCGACGACGAGGATGTGGGATGGGCATTGTCGACGTCGAGACAAATTCCTCTGAAAAAAATTTAGCTCATGTTTAATGTTTGGACCGAATATTATATGGCAACATCATATGACAAATTAACCAAATATTACATAGGCTATCTCAAGAGAACACGGCAACATTATATGACAAATTAACCAAGTTCATATGACAAAAACTAATAATCTCATGTTCAGGGGATCAACGCTCATGACAACATCATATGACAAATTAACCAAATATGATTGTGCATGTTTGCAAAATTGAGGTAGTATGAACTAGAGGGGAGCGAGAGCGTGGTAGTACCGTGCAGGGGCGACGTCGGAGGTGGCTGGGGGCGACGCCAGAGGTGGCCGGAGGCGGCAGCCCTAACCCTAGGAGAATGACATAAATAGAAATTAAACAATAAGAAATTAGTTGTCAAATATTTTTAAATAAACGACATAAATTACTTAATAAATATGGTTGAGGAACTTAAATAAACGACATATGATGAACACTCTTCTCTCATGTATGGTGGACACTCCCTCACCGATTTTACGTCCGTCGACGATGGTCGCTACTCCTACGTCCCCTACTGCATAACAAATATCTAGCACAAGGAGAAGGAGGAGAAGCAAACCCCATGACAACAGTCGGCATTCTTCTTCTCTCATATATGGTGGACACTCCCTCACCGATTTTTCGACCGTCGATGAAGGTCGCTACCCCTAATTCCCCTAATGCATAACAAGTATCTAGCACAAGGAGAAGAAGGAGAAACAACCCTCAACACAACAGTCTGCATTCTTCTTCTCTCATAGATGGTGTACACTCCCTCATCGATTAAACTATTTCTATTAGACACTTACTAAATAAACTATTTCTAATAAACACTTACTAAAAACAGTAAAAAAACTACATTATACTTATATTGAAATATAAGGTAGCACAAGGAAATAAACGAGGCTTATATCAACTAAACCCTAGAAACTATCCTAAATCAAAGTGTTATATATGAACATAGGCTTATATCAACTAAAAACTATCAACTATGTCCAAATTTTTACTAATCAGTTACTCATACTAAATCAAAATTGTTATATATCAACTACAAACTATTAAGTAAATCAGAATGTTGCATATCAACAAGAAAATATCAACTAGCCTACTAAATCAAAATGTAGAAGGGAGGAGGGGTTGTGGATGGAGGAGGGAGGAGGATGAAGGAGGGGCGACTGAAGGAGGGAGGAGGAAGGAGGACGGAGGAGGGAGGCGGAGCGAGGAGGGGCCGACCGACGGCGAATGGAGGAGTGGAGGGAGGACGGAGGTGGGGAGGTGGGGAGGAGGGACGAGGGGGGATTACCGAGTCCAGGGAGGAGGGGGAGGTGACGGCGACAGAGGGAGGAGGGGGGATTACCGAGTCCAGCGAGGAGGGGGAGGTGACGATGGCAGAGGGAGGAGGGGTAGCCGACGACAGCGGCGAGCGGCGGGGGGCAGAGATGGAGTGATAGTGTGAGGGGGGATTGAGGGGCCGGGAGTGAGGAAGAGAGAGGGAGCGCACGGGGTGGATAAGGTGGGCATAGCAGCAGCGCGGGTTGGTGCCAAGTGCTACAGCTAAGTAGAATAGCAGCAGCGCTGGTTTAGGAAGGGCTCTACTACTATACCTAGCCTGTCGGGAATGGTGTGGCAATTATAGTAGTAGCGTGTTTTATAAGTGCCACACTACTGATATGAGTTTATTAGTAGCGTTGTTTTTGTACACGCTCTACTGCCAAGTAGCAACAGTGCGTTCTACATTCCAGCGCTACTAATAGGCAACTGCCTATAAGGTTTTTCCTAGTAGTGGTTGTCATTGGTGATGCTGAGATGCACGATGTTGGGTATGGTATACTTCCCTCTATTCTCTTAGTATGTTGTTCCCCTCACCGGTTGATTGACACAGGTGCTAATGTGCATGTATGCGGTGATATTTCCATGTTTTCTTCATATCACGCCGCAGGGACTACTTATGTCCTGATGGGCAACGGTCAAGTGATTTTGTTCGTGGTGCTCGCACAGTCGATCTAAAGTTTACTTCGGGAAAGATCATGGAGCTGAAGAACATGCATTATGTCCCCTCGATGAATACAAATTTTGTTAGCGGATCTCTTCTATGTAGATATGGCTACAAGCTTGTCTTTGAGTGCAATAAATTTGTAATATACAAGTATGGAACATTTGTTGGTAAAGGTTATGAGTCAAGAGGCTAGTTCAGACTAACTTTGTCAGATATTTGTAATAAAGTTGTTAATCATGTCTGCAATAATAGTGAATCAAATGTGTGGCATTCACGTCTCTGTCATGTTAATTTTGGTTGTATGAAGAGGCTAGCCAAGTTGAACTTAATCCCCAACTTCACTCCTATCAAGGGATCTCAGTGTCAAGTTTGTATGCAAGCTAAGCGACCTCGTAAGTCTCAAACAACTACGGAAACAAGAAATCTTGCACCACTATAACTCATACATTCAGATCTTTGTGAAATGAGTGGTCTTTTTTAAAATTGAAACATGGGGCTTTGAATTTCTTCAAGGTCTATAAAGCTGAAGTGGAAAACCAACTTGATCCAAAAATCAAGAGGCTTAGGTCCGATCGTGGTGGGGAGTATATTTCCAACGAATTTGATTATTTTTGTGTGGAACATGGTATAATCCATGAGAGGACACCTCCCTATTCACCTCACTCTAATAGGGGTAGCTGAAAGAAAGAACCATACTCTAACTGATTTGGTTAACGCCATGTTAGACACATCAGGTCTCTCCATGGCATGGTGGGGGGAGGCGATATTGACTGCATGTCATGTCCTAAACCGAGTTCTCACAAAGAACAAAGAGATAACTCCATTCGAGGAATAGGAGAAGAAAATGTTAAAACTCTCTTACCTACGAACTTGGGGTTGCTTGGCAAAAGTCAATACACCAATCCCAAAGAAGCGAAAGCTTGAACCAAAAACTGTGGATTGTGTTTTCCTTGGTTATGATTTTCATAGCATTAGTTATAGATTCTTGATTGTAAAATTTGAGGTGTATGGCATGCATGTCGGTACAATCATGGAGTCGAATGATGCGACTTTCTTTGAAGATATATTTCCCATGAAGGATATGGATAGCTCATCAAATCAGGTGAGCCAAATTCATTGAATCAAATGTGCGTACTTGCAATTTCTGAACCTACCATTGCAACACAACATCTTGAAGATCCTATGGATAACAACAATGAGACTCGTAAAAGGATCAAGAGATAAAAGACTGCAAAGTCCATTGGTGATGATTTTCTTGTATATCTCATAGATGACACTCCAAGTTCTATTTCAGAGGCTTATGCATCTGAAGATGTTGACTACTGGAAGGAAGCGATCCGTAGTGAGATGGATTCCATCCTAGCAAAAAAACTTTGGATATAACCGGTCCTCCTTATGGGTGCAAACTTATAGGGTGCAAACGGATATTCAAGAAGAAGCATAGGACTGATGATACTATTGAGAAGTACAAGGCATGACTTGTGACCAAGGGTTATACCCAAAAGGAAGGTCAAGACTTCTTTGATACTTACTAACCTGTGGCTCGCCTCACCACTATCTGAGTGCTACTTTGACTAGCTTCCTCACATGGTCTTCTCCTTCATCAAATGGATGTTAAGACTGCTTTCCTAAATTGAGAGTTGGACGAGGAAATTTATATGGAACAACCAGATGGATTTATAGTGGACGGTTATGAAGGAAAAGCGTGCAAATTGTTGAAGTCTTTGCATGGACTTAAGCAAGCACCTAAGGAATGGCATGGGAAGTTTTAAAGAACTTTAACAGCTGCATGCTTTGTTGTAAACGAAGTTGACAAATGGGTGTATTATCGCCATGGTGGGGGCGAGGGAGTTATCCTTTGCTTATATGTTGATGACATATTGATTTTCGGAACAAATCTGAATGTTATTAAATAGGTCAAGGATTTTTTTTTCTCGTTGTTTTGAGATTAAGGATTTAGGAGTAGCTGATGTTATTCTGAATATCAAGCTGCTGAGAAGTGAATATGGTGGGATTACATTGCTTCAATCTCACTATGTGGAAAAGATCTTGAGTCGCTTTGGTTATAGTGACTGCAAGCCCTCTCCAACACCTTATGATGCTAGCGTGTTGATTCGAAAGTATCAAAGAATTGCTAGAGATCAATTGAAATACTCTCAGATAATTGTCTTGCTTATATATTTAGCAAGCGCTACGAGACGTGACATTTGTTTTGCTGTTAGTAAGCTGATCCGGTTTGTCTCAAAACCAGGAGATGATCAATGGAAAGCTCTAGAAAGATTTATGCGCTATTTGAAGGGCACTACATGTTATGGAATTCAGTACAGTAGGTACCCAAAGGTACTTGACGGGTATAGTGACTCAAACTGGATCTCTTATGCTGATGAGATAAATGCCACGAGCGGATATGTATTCACTCATGGTGGTTGCATTGTTTCTTGGAAGTCTTGCAAGCAAACCATCTTAACAAGGTCTACAATGGGAACAGAACTCATAGCACTAGATACAGCTACGACCGAAGAAGATTGGCTTAGTCACCTCTTGAATGACTTCGGTCGTTGAGAAACATGTATCGGGTGTTCTTATGAACTGCGACAATCAAACTGTGATCGCCAAAGTGAGTACTTCAAAGGATAACATGAAGTCATCAAGATATGTTTAGAGTTAAAACCGGTCAGGAAAATGAGAAACTCCGGAGTTATTTCTTTGGATTATGTCCAAATATCTAAAAATCTGGTAGATCCTTTCACTAAGGGTCTATCACGTAATGTGATAGATAACGCATCGAAGGAGATGGGTATGAGACCCACAATATGAGTTGTTCACAGTGGTAACCTATTCTACGTGATCGGAGATCCTGTGAATTAGATGTGGAAGACAATTTGTTGGTCAACTGAGAGGAAAGTATCCTTACCATTGATATTACCACTCCATGAAGATGTAATACTTTATTAATCTGCATGTTAGGTTGATATATATCTTAATGTGTTCTAAGTGGCTTATTAAAGCACATATATTTTCATGTAGAACATCTTTTGAAGAACACACTTATATGAGTTTGATTGTTAACCTTGCAATCTATGAGAGTAGGGTGCTCTCTAGTAAACTCATGAAAAGCCTCGGAGTATGACGTATAAGCTCCACCAGCGGGGATGTCCCACTGTAGCCTAGTATCGGTCAAGGCTCTGTGTGAAGCTAGATTCGCAGAAAACTTGCAGTTCAAGGCATAGTCCACTGTTCAAGTTGCTTACTAATGTAGTATAGAGTTCTAGGTGGAATTTCAACTTAATAGTCTCCACTGCAGTACCGGTATATAAACAGTGTTTTGGAACCAAAGGAAAATTTTATGTGCCTCTGGGATCAAACTAATCTGGATTTCTTCTTGTTTACGAATAATGGGGCATCTGTCTAACCCTATCAAACATGAATATTAAGAAGATAGATACGATTCCGTCGATACTAGATTCATTCTTTCTACTCAAAAAGAACAAAGCCTCTATTGTGGGAAAAGTCTCTAGTGGGGGATTGTTGGAATTTAATCTATATGGGCCATCCCAATCACCATTTTCAGTATTCCTAATAAATTCTAGAGGCCCACTTAGCCCATTCATGCAAGGCAAGAGATGGAACTAAATTTTAGTCCCACATTGCTATTTTGGTAGGAGTTGGACCTCCTTATAAGGGAGGATGTTTTCTCACATGCATGAGCATGAGAACAAGAGACACATACACACGCGCTCATCCTCCTCCGCCGCCTGCCTCGCCTCGTCACGATGTGCCATGCCATGGGTTGCGGGAATGAGATGACGACTAAATTTTTGCCACGCATGACTGGTATACGAAAGGTCGCTCGGGAGCTGAAATGTTTTGTTGTAGTGGAGATTAAATATGAACGCTGCAGAGACACATGAGAACATCATCTTTGTCAAGCCATTGAGTTCCAATCTCTGAGCTGCTGCTAGGTTCTTTCCCATCTCGTCTTGATGCATTCACCGCAGGCTAGGACAGTAGGCCTCCGAAACACCGCCTCTTTGAGTCCTGTACGGGAGAAGGATGATAAGGTTTTTGGGGATCGCTCTGTGTGACGACTGGCTTCTTCATCACGGACACCACGTATGCCGACGACCACTTCCCAGACAACGACTTCTTCCCCGACGTCAACAACCTCTTCGACAATATCACCGGTGACGACGTTAATGCCAATCCCACTGTTGCTGCAACTCAGTACGTGTTCGTGTTCTTTTTGTTTGAGTTCCTGCCATAACTTCTTGTTCTAGTTTATGTTCTAAATATGTCCCGTTCTTATTCACCATGCTACTTGCCTATTCTCTATATGGTCGCTTGACTTGTCTTATAATTACTATGATAGTCGTGATTTATCTACTTTTTCTGCTAGTAAAATCACATGGTAAATCGCCTATATTTCCAACAGAAAAACGGTGAACCATAAGTTGCAAGTTTAGGGGAAGAATATAGAGTTGGAGAAGAAAGAGGTGTGTCTCGAGTGGGACCTCAAGCAGGCTCGAACTTTTGGATCAATAAATATTGCAAAGGAAAGATTGCGAGTTGCTCGAGGCACCAAAAATCTGAGGATAATGTTGATAGAGGTAAGCTTTTTGGATGCAGAAGGCAAGAAGTGTCTTGGGAGAGAAAGGAAGAGATCAACACCGGTAAAGAATATGAGAAAACGAACATGGCAGGGGTGGCGTCAAGTGAGTGATCCATCACGTTGTCCAACTATGGTTCAGACGTTGAAGTTCATTTTGACATGTTCAGATTGTTGAACTTTAGTTTGTCTTCATTTTTTGCATTATTGAATTGTGAATAATTTGTGCTATATGATCCATGTACATGTATTTCATGGATTTGAGGGTTCAAATATAAGGAGTGTGAATAATGTCTGACATAACGGATTTGCTAAGTCCAGTTTTAGATGCTTTCGTTTCGTTTATGTGATGTCTGCTCACTAGTTCACGCATTGGCAAAGAGTTCGCTATTGGGCTTATGTTTGTATCGCCTCCGGATTTTCTTTTTGGTCGATCACTTAACCGGAAATGGTTGATTGGTACATTTGAATTTCTCGCAGCATGTAACTGTGGCAGATCAACATGCCTAACTGAGGCTAGCTTAGCTGGAATTGGCCTCAATACTTGTCTGCTTGTACTGGCTCTGGCATGTGAATTCCCTTTTACTTGATTTGTGCAGTGTCCTAGAGAAGCTAATACCGTTGCACATGAATTAACTAAGTTTTCTAAAGTCCCTTCTTGTAACGGTTTCCTTGATAAGCCTCCTGGCGAACTCATCCCTCTCTTGCTGAATGATGTAACATTGGTTTTAACGCAATGAATAGATGGACATGTTATCATAGTCTGGTCGAAGGAGGAATAAATCATAAAATAGTCAATTAACAATCCAACTCAACAAATCTTGTGTGGGATTGATTAATACATCGGACGACCTCCGTGCACCATATTGGACGGCCTCCGGCTAGTGTGATAGATGCAAAGTAACTATAGTATGGTGCCTACAACTATCAGGTGCGGCATGGGCAGATGATGCGCATTGACGTCCTTCAAATTCCTCTTATGACAAAGGATATCGCTCTTTGGTCTATTCCCATAGTATAATTAATATGTAAATTGTACAATTACAAGCATTACAAATTACCAGAAACCAATTTTCGTTACATAACAAGTGTCTGTAATATTCGTTGGGCATCGTTATTGTTGGTCCTTATCCTCTTTCTTCTCTAGGTAACTGCAAAATCCAAGTCCAAACATCTATATTGTCAGTCTATTCTTGCATTAATTAAGTGTCATGTTAGCATTTGACGAGTACGCAACAAACAAGAAAATGATAACCATGTTTGAAATGACGATTCACTACAAGGAATATGCTAATACACGATGCTATTTTTTTATCGCTACATCGTCACGGTTTTTAATTTACGACGATCTCACGACGAAAAACCAAGCGTCGAAAACGGAGCATCACAAATGAACAGCAGCGATGTTTTGATCAAAATCATCGTAACTTTTACGATGATTCCTGGATCATCGTAACCTTTACGACGATCCTAAATCGTCGTTGGCAATCAAACCCAGTCCTACGTGGCAGTCCTACGTGGCAAAATTACGACGAAATCAAAACATCATGGTTGAAATCAGCCCAACCCATTTCAGTTGATCACAAGGGCTAGTTTTATTTTTTTGGGCTTTTTTTTATTGGGCTTTTTTTTGGGCCTTAGCCTATTTACAGCCACTTTAGTAAAAAAAATCAATTCTTTTTTATCATTATAATTTGGGCCCTGGCCTTTTAATGCCGAAATACATTTGGTCCAGTTTCAATTTTGGCATTTTTTGATTTTTGAATTCAGCAAATTTTTGTTCCACAACTTGGTTTCATTTCTATTTGTTGGGCCTTTTCAACCTAATTATTTGTCCAATTAAATCCAACACTATTTCATATTCGAATCAAGAAAACTCCAAATCGAATTAAATCCATCATATAACATCACATAATACATCTCTCAGGTTTACATAACACAATAAGTCATCTCATGAATACATTTTCTTACACAGGAATATAGCAAGAACGAACAGAATTGCACAATAGAACAATGACACATCTGCTAACAATGGAGTTCGTTCCACTCTAAGATGAGACATAGGTTCAAAACAATTATGTTGTTTTGATTTGAATGTCCCAAGTAGGCATCATCGACATCTTGTCACCACTTCCCTAGCAAGAGAAAAAAAGACAAAACAAAAAAAATTAGACCGTAATATTACACCGGAGCACAGATCAGTAACTTCAAATCACAAAATATATCCATTATACTAGATGTCAAGACAAAACAAAAAACATTAGACGTATCATTATAAACTTACAATCTAACTGAAAGCTGGACGAACTTATGTTAGATAAAACTCAAGTCACTGTGATTCGAACTAAAACTAACATTACACGATGACTACCATATCTTTACGGTGAGCTTATAATCAGCTCGGTGCTACATATTAGTGTGGGCTACATAGTTTTCCTTTGAATTAGCGAATTCTGACACATCAAACTTGTAGAATGTAATAAATTAAACAAAGGCATGTAAAAGTAAGACAACATAGTTTAGAGCCAAGGATATCAAATGCGAGGACAGCAATAGCTCCATCCAAAAGGAACCGCAACAGTTCGAATGTAACCATGTCAGTTGAACACGTTGACAATCCCTCAGCTGAGTTGAACAAAACTTGCAACACATCCTCACAAAATAATAAACTGTGGAAGAACGATGTGTAGTGTGTACAATAAAATGGCAAATATAGGTAAACAAATGAAAAATCACTCAACGCTACAAGCACTTCGTGCAGCATGAATGTAAATAATTTAACAGGATTTCTCCCGCTGGTAAAGTCATGGCTATCATAAATGTCTGCCACTTTAAAAATAGAAAAGGTACGACCTACCAACTAGACTAATACTCGCAATGGATGATAGCAATCACATAATCAGACACTTAACTAGCATGCCAACAATGTGTAAATCATCAAGTTTACATCATCATCGTGAACCCACCTGGTTTTCAGCACTCGCCAAACTGTCATCACAATTCTCGCAGGCATAATGGTGAGCAAAGACAGAAAGGAATCCAAGAAGACAAAGAGTCCTGTGACAATTAGCTGCAGCATTGATCACAATCAAACATCTCCCCATGATTACCAAACATGCGACATTTAGAACTATTGAACTGAAACATTTAGCTATCTTTTCAATTTAATCAAATCCAATTTTTTTAAGGAAAAGCTTGAAGGAATTGTCGAATACATTATTTTTGTTAACTTATTAAGTACTGCAAAAGCATAACTTGCACGTATCCATATCTTAACAAGGATCTGAATTTAATTATATATTCATTTGAGTTAAAATATGTGGTGATGACATGGTTCTAGAAATATTACAACTGATGCATATTGGATTCATATCTAGCAATGCTGACAAACTATTCCAAATAATTTAGAATGCCGTAAAATTCGAAATAATTAGGATGGCCCTAACTATCCAAATAATTAGGATGGCCCTAAAATTCCAAAGAAAATATATAGGGTACAATGAAGGTAAAACTGCACGTGAGCTTCATGCTCATCTTTAGGTGCAAACGACATCGCAAGCGCATCTCTCTCAAATAGATATCCTCCAAAGCTAGCAACGCCACAGCAAACATCTAGAACTACACGGGTCCGTTTTCCCCATGCCACTTCTTTCTTTGCATGTGTAGTAGCATTAGAATGTCAAATAAAGAACTTCAGTTTTAAGTTCAGACTGGATTTTTAGCTCCCGGGTGTCCCGACACCCCACTATCGAACCGTTCATGTCAGTTTGAGTACTTTCGAGATTTGGACCACCACTTGCAGCTCTCCTGTGATTTGCGGGACGCAAACAGTAAGCTGCATATACATTGTTGATCTGACATGGCTACATCTAGGCCTTCTAGCCATCTACGTATTGGGCTCATGACTCCAATAGTAGACAACAAAGTCCACGATGATTGCACAGTGGTACAGTGATGAGCATAAAGTTTCACCTTACCATGATTTATTTAACAGGAATACAGTACCACAAAGTCAAACCCCACGAAATAACCTTAGAAATCTGTTACCACGATAGAACACTGATGAATAGTTTTCCCCTCAAACTTTCTTTCTCCTCACTTTTCTTTTTTCTGCTATCATTACTTCTTTCTATCTCACGTTGAGAAAAAGCACCACCTCTCTCTATCTCTCTTTTCTCCTCTCTCTCTCTCTCTCCTACTCACATGTGACTAATCAAGTGACCTGGCCTCACTTGTGACTAGTATTGTGTCAGAAAAAATAGACTACAGCAGCCAGCAGGGCCTGACCTTCGTGTCAGGCTACCACGATGCTGTCACACCTACTCTGTCTCCTGCAGCCTAGGACCGACCCTGTTCTGCTATGTAAAACAACTTTTTAATTAACATGCAGACGCAAATGACCTGCTGTTGTCTAGTCCTCAGCTCGAATCTTTGAAAAAACTGGACGCACCAGATAAACGGGTGTCGGGAGACCCGGGTGCTATGGCACCTTTCCGTTTTAAGTTTTAACTACAATGAATTCCTAAATCCAGCGTATTATCCTTTTTTCACAAGGAAAGAATGATCCTATTACGTACAATTTAGTTCTACAGAAATGTGTGCACGGCACCTACTCAATGAATCATTTGCATTATGTGACCATAGATAGCATGCCTAGAGCAACTTATTCTATATAAATTGTTGCACTTGTTTTTTCACAACGCAAAGGCACCGAACTTATCAACTTGAGGACGAGCGTTACCTCCTGAATGAAATCAATGTAATGCAGAGCACCATGCTTGATCTGAGTTCCGCCTCCTGGAAAGACCAGATGCTCCCAAGGGACATTAACCCAGTTCTGCTGCCCCTTGTACTGCACCAGCTTGATATGAGGAACATTGCTATACTATTTCTGAAGATAACCAACAAAACCTCAGTCAGTCATGTAAACAAGCCATGTCTGAAGAAAGATAACTGAAATCATGCAGCAAAACAGAGAATTCATTCATGAAGGCTCGACTTCTGTTGTATCACATAGTTGAAAAGAGGTGTAAATGCATACATTGGACTAATTCAGTGTGCAATAGGATATTTGAATGAAGAAGTTGTTCTCATCTACGGCCACTACACAGCAACAACGATTAGGAGCTTGCCAGTTAAAAAGGAACGCAAATCCACAGACTGGTAATGATGTTTTTTAAAGGTTTGCATGCGTGACAGTAAAGGTAATGTATAACACGCCATGGTAATGAAAGGTTGAGAGAGCGTCGACGCAGTGGCAGCAGGCAGGACACGGGAGAGCGGCTGCAAGGGGTGAGGAGGGGACGAAGAAAGTGAGTGATCCAAGTGTGCCCGACCCACCAACGCAGACCGACGCTCGGTCGGTGACTCCCACTCCTCTTTCCACTCTCTTCTTCCCTCCTTACATTCCTTCTCTCCCTCTCATCTTCTTTGTCTCCTGCATAGACCGGATATTAGGCTGAATTTAGTGTGCCGACGAGAGTGCGTTCATGTTTCTTGAAGCACTGATGACAACTTTGTCATCGTTGTTCATTACCATGGCGTGTTATACATTCAACATATCTTGTCCAGTGACCATATATGATTGCTCGGCTACAACCTGAACCAATGTTCTGACTTCCGAATAACTGGAAACATAATTACTCGACTACAACCTGAACCAATGTCTTGACTTCTGAATAAGTGAGAACACCTTTGTCCCACCCACCCCAAACTTGAAGCATCCCTAAGGCTATAATCAATCAGCCATGGCAAGGACAGACATATATAAATCTGATGCATATGCATTGAACATACGGAGTAAGCTAATCTATGCTCGCATGTTACGATTTTGAATTCACAGGTTAGAACGCCCCGATCAAAATCCACAGATCTCCTAATTTAATATATCATGCCAAGTTCGTAGCCTATTCCCAACCCTATCGTGTCTCGTCCATAGTAGAACGCGATAGCCAGTGGCTACAAGCACATTGAACGAAAGCACAGACATAAAGGAATTGCGGTGGGGAGATGTGAGCGAGTAGGTCGGGCCAGGGGGGCACCGATAGCAAGAGGGGTACCTTCGGGGAGCTGGGGCAGCGGGAGCGCATCGCAGTCGTAGGCGCACGCGTGGCAGGCCCACGGCGAGCGACCGAGCGCCTCGGCGACGTGCCAGTAGAGCGGCGGGCCGATGATGTAGGCCGCGACGCCGAGCCCAAGCAGCGCCACCAGCGCCGTCACCGCCGCAGGGCTCGGGCCCCACGATGACGACGAAGACCCGTCCGCCATCGCCTCCGCGCCGAGGGCGGATGGTGGGACGGCCGCTACGCTGCGCTGCGGGGCAAGGTGGGGTGGTGGGGTGGGGACTGAGGAGCCGTGCTTCGTCGGTGGCTCGGCGTCCGGTCTGGTGGTAATGATATTTTTTATGCCCATGACCTGCGTCGTCGTGGGCGGAGGAGGACATGCGGCGTCCGGTCGGGGCCGGGGCGGGGGCCCTGGCACGTGCCGCCAGGGAGCGGAGGGCGGATGTCGCCGCCACGGAAGCCATGGGTGGGCTGGAGAGCACCCATAAGCCAAAGTGGGAGGAGTCTACAAGGGATCTGGATCGGGTGGGGGAGAAGGAGGGTGCAGACCGGCTGTGAGGGGAGAGGGAGTCACGGTGGGAGGCGACTGCAACGGATTTGGATCGAGGAGCGGGCTAGGGTTCGGGTGCGCTCAGAGAGAGGGGGTTTCTGCCAAAGAGAGAGAGGATGAGAGGAGGGCTAGGATGATGGACGGACGGATGGATGGATGGATGGACAGATGTTTGCCATGTCATCGATCCATCCCACAACTAATTTCACCAATCATAGTTAAGCTTATATAATTTTGTTTTTTGTTTCTTTTATATCCCTCTATAAACTATTTTAAAAGTGTTTGCATCACTAGAATAGTGATCTAAACGCTCTTACATTATTTTACGGAGGGAGTAGTTTTTATCCTCTTATTCACGGTAAACATTTAAGATATTAACCTCATTTTCCATTTTTCGAATGCTTAAAATGAGTTTTTTTGTGAAGGACCTACCATATATTTGATGCGAAATTGGACCAAATCATTTTTCTAAAATACTAGGCATATTTAATGTACAATTGACCAAATGGTTGGGTGTCAAAAAAAGTTATCCACCTCTCGTGAAAAAGACAAGTTTTCCTCAATTCAGTTGGAAATGGGTCAAATTTGAACTGTAGATGCATTATAGTTTGCTATTTATTTTTTCCAAAAATATTTTTTAGGTAGAAAAGTATCTACTTCTTCATAGATACTCCAAAATATTTGCAAAAATCAAGCTAGGATGAGGTTGCTTCACAAACTAGGCTGAGGTGGGATAGAATGGACTCATGAGTGACATGTCAACATAGTTAGAACATGTTACGACATTTTTATAATCGTCGTAAAAGTTATGACGATCTCAACTTATGTGGTTATGACTTTTTTGACTCACATCGTCGTAATTTATATGTAGATTTGATCCCCTCAAACGGCTTACGACAATCTCGGATGAAATCGTCATAGATTTATGACGAATTCATCAACGACATCTGAAAGAACGTCATGTATGAGCATATTTCTTGTAGTGATTTTTGTATGGACAATAAGCTAATATAGTAGTACCATGATAAGAAAAAAAGTTCACATCAGAGGCCTTACCCTTGAACTCTCGCATAGCAAGATAACTGGTAGAGTTGAACGCTTTCGTTGGAGGCACGAGTTGCCATAAGAAAGTAGTTACGGGGCCGTACCACCCATGCGAACCTCATGAATAGGCCAGAATACACACACATTACTGCACAACACAATCATAGTCATTAAAAATTAAATTGAAGATGTTCATCAAACTATATCTAAGATTCGTGACTTGTCAACCTGCGGTCATTCTGCCGGATATCAGTTCAGGTGGCTTGTTCATGCACTACAAGAAAGTTGTTAATATGTGACAGTCAACGACCATGACGGAAGAGCAAAAATTTGTCGACGATTGTAAGGTGTGACGATCTCGGAATCCGTCACCTATATAGCGTCATAATTTGCGCGCCCGACAATCCTTGATGGATTTGTATTTCCGTCACCAATAATGACGGTATTATTCCGTCACCGATGAGCCCCAAAACCCGTTCGGCCCGCCCGTGGCCCGCTTTGTCTATGACGGACTGTTCCGTCATGGATTTACATGACGTGGATCTGACGTGGCAACAACGTGCATACCATTGGGCCATACGTTTTAGGCCGTCAAGGCTTTTGAGCCCATTTGCAGTGCAATTGGTTGGCCCATTTCTTTGGGCCTGACGATAGTCATTTCTGTGTCCAACAAGCAGACCAGCCCCTACATCAAGAGAATGAATACATGTAAGGTACAATTTCTAGATTAACATGTAGAAGGTGAGAGATTGGTCTACAGGAAGAAACATACCATATTTTTGGGATCCTTCCAGCTTTCCACCAGCTCATTCCACTGCTCATCCGTCATTAAGGGGACAGGAGAAGTTCTTGTCACCAGATGGAGTGGGTGAGGATCAAAAAATTCTTTTTTGAGCATGTGTCATTGTTGGCGAGTCGTGATTTTCGACATTTCTGTACAAGCCTTCCTAACTGACAAATCAGCTATATCCATCTGAAACTTGTTCTAGTTGGATGAAAAAACATGTGTAAGAATCTTGATTGCACATAATTGACAAAGTAGCACAAATTTGATAGGTTGCTAGCCTTTTAAGGGAGAAAGGCATGGACTATGTACTTACACCAACTTTGCCTATAAAGTTCCTCAAGATCCCATCTCGCACATTTCCATGATCATCCTTGTAATCCTTCCATCGCTTAAACACAGGCAAATGGTGTCTGACTATGACATTGCATTCAGTTGCAAACTTTGCAGCAAGAAGAGATGGCACCGGCCTTAACTTTCCTTCTGGAATGACAAGCGGCAGTTTAGCCTGCCGACGTCGAGTGATCCTTTCTGGGCCTTTTCCAAAATTGGGGACCCTTTCCCTTGGCCCCTCATAAGATTTTGGACCTACAAAGAAGGTAAAATCAGGAATGGATACAATTCAACCGCAATTACTAAGCATACAAGTGTACTAATAAATGGCGAACATTGTTTCATAGTTATTAACACGTATTGCAGTGCACAGGTTATCTGGCATGTTGGTGTGTTTCTCATTGTTACAAATGCACGGATAGCTTGAATGAAAGACACGATTCGAGCATATCTCAACAAGGCAATATAATCAACAAAGATACAAGAAGAGAAAACTAAAAACATGATTTCAGATTAGACCATAAGCATGTAGTTGTCCTTGAGAATATAACATGCCTTCGGAGTTGTTGTTTGGTTGGGTTTGTTGATTTGGTTGGGCACTTCCACCAGCTTCGTTTGCCATCTCATTGTTCTCATCATGATGGGCAATGACATCAGCTCCATTGGCAATCCAGTTTTCATCATCACAATTAGCAGGGTCATCACCTTTTTAGAAAAAGTCACCCGGTGAGAGTATGCTAATCATGCAATCAGAGCTAATAGACTAGGCTAGCAATTCAGTACTGAAAAACAAGGACATGATATGATAATAACAATAAGGAACGTGCCTTCAACATCTTGTAATATAGCTTTCTTCGACCTTGTGACTCGTGAATTAGTTGGGAGGTCCGCATGAACTCTCTTATGAGGTCGAGGCTTGACTCCACCAAGAGGCATGGCAGGAGATCTTTTCTTACTAATTTTCTGACTAGTCTTCTTACAGCCCTGATAGATATGAAAACATGGTTCAATCAACAAACTGTAATGCAGTTCTTTTGTAATGGCAAACAAGCAACATATATAAGAAATGAATGACTAGATAGGAAATTAGCACCTTAGAGTTTAAGCTAGCAGCAGGTGTGGACTACAGAGCTTCTGTTTCATCTTCTAAACTATCATCAGATGACTCTCCTTCACTGGTATTGTCCTCATTAGGATGGTACTCAGCTTCAGAATCATCTCTACTATGCTTGAGTGTTTTTTCAGGTGAAATGACAGTTTTAGCTGCAAATAATGTTGATAGTGCAGGAATTCCGAGTGCTTGTAACATTGAATTGTTCCTTATGCATGTTTTGATGCGCAACTCTTCCAAAGGATTCACCGGCGGTTCTAAGTAAAGACATGAATATTGATTACTATGTGTATAATCTGTACCTAATAAAAAATTACTATTCTTGTAGTTAAATTTGCAACAATATGTGACCCAAATCTACACTTGCCAGCGCAAGACCCTTATTTCATAGGTACAACCATAACTCTAATGAACAAGTAACACTAGCAATTGAAATCAAGCACAAGAAAAATGCTTTTACCACACATCCATTCGACATACATACGCATGAATAAGAAATAGGCATGTGTGGGATGGGTTAAGAAGACTGTACCACTGGTGCGTCCTCGGGGTCTCTTTGCTGCAGTCTTCTTCCCCATCAGTGTGGTGCTAGAGAGGTCCTTGAAGCAGCGCTGTGTGGTGTCGGCGATGACTTGTTAGGGTTTGGTGGAGCGGAGGGGGGGGTCTTGACCGGTAGTTGGGGTGGGGTAGTGACCGGGGGTGGAGGCGGAGGAGCAAGAGGAGTCGTGCTGGGCAGTGTCGCGGTCTGCTGGCGGCGGCCCAATATTCTAGGGTTTGGGTAGGCGGATGGTAGGTAGGGGAGAGGGTCCTGGCCAGTAGTGGGAGAGTATGGGGAAGGGGAGGAAGGTGATTTGTGCTCTGGGTGGAGGTGGAAGAGGGAGGGAAGTTGCGGTGGAGGTGGAGGAGGTGAATCTGTGGCCGACCGTGGGAGAGGAAGGGGATTCGGGACCTGACGGTGGGAGGAAGAGGAGGGGAGGAAGAGTAGTGGATTTGGCGATTTGCGAGTGAGGTCTGGTCGTGCGGTGGGGTTAGGGGAGGTGGATAAAGCTACTTGGGTAGTTGGGATCACGCGGCTCTGTTTTTCACTTAGGCTCTTAATTTTTTTTGCCTCAATACATTCGGCTTACTACTAGGCTGATTTCACCCTGTAGTACGTACTGAATACTCGACTATAACCTTGAGCTAGGAACTAGGTAATTAACATACCGCTCGAATTCCCCCTTGCAAACAAGAACTAAGCTCAAAGAAATATCTTGTGGTCCTGCACCTGGCGACATGGTTACATTAGTCTTCAGCACGCAGTACAATAACATAGTGCAAAACGAAAGGACTCATCCGTGGTGAGAAACGGATATGTATTCTTTCAAATAAAAAGCAAAAGGAAATGACTAGTAGAACATTTTTTCCAACGTGCTGCACTGACCACACTTTTTTGCTGGCTTTACCCCCTGCCGCCCAGACCAAAACTGTCTTCTCCAAAAATCATAGTTAATCTGCCCAACCAGCATATGTGCGTGCAGTCTGCTGAACTAAGAAATATGATAGTTAATCTGCCCAACCAGCATATGTGCGTGCAGTCTGCTGAACCGTTTACCTTACGGTGGTTGGTATGGCAGTTAATCTGCCCAACGAGCATATATCAGCCACAACAACAAAAAAATGATCATTTAAGGCTTGAGATAATTTCAGGTAGGCAAGCAAAATGTAGAAGGAGGTGAGAGCCTGAACCTGATGCTAAATTAAATTGAAATGCAACATGAACCATGATGGATGATTACAGTAATAGTCTTGTCCGAGACAAATGGTATTATAGTAGCAACATCTGGTACAGTTCCTCTCATCGAGCTAAGACACTAGACACATATGCTTATTGTGAAAGGCGGCGGAGGCAGGGTGGGTCTCCACTGCGCCTTGCGGCCTCCGTCCATGGCAGCCATGGACTAGTTGTAGCAGCAGCAGAGGCACTCGAGGCAGCACTCGCAGGTCTCGTAGCAGCAGAAACAGCACAGCGTCATGAACACGCTGCAAACTCAAACATTCAATCAGTCAAAACAAAATGAACAAAATCATAGAAGGGGAGAATGAATTGAACACAAGGAAATTAACACGATATTCCTGTCTTCTCTCTCTCTCTCTCTCTCTCTGAGCCTCAACTTCAACTTCAACAGAAAATTGTACTATAGATAATTAATGGCTAGACATTAATGGCTAAAGATATGTACACTGCTTGGATGAAAATCAGTTTACACGGCCACAACTGTTGGCTAGCTTGGGGTGCCTTCACAAAGGTCTAAAATGATCAGAATCACATATGCAAACAGCAGGTACATAGATAATTTTAAACTATAATTTCAAACAGCAGGTACTATCGAATATTTCAAATTATAAGTGCATTTAAACTGTAGTCATTCACTAGAAGAAGAATGAAGATAGTACCTTCTACATTCAAACATCTACTCGTCATCGTTGTCGACATCCATTGTGGCACCTTCTTCGTTTTCACTGCAATACTCCACACATGTATCATCTTCTTCATCTTCATTGCCACCTTCATACACTTTTGTAGTTTTTTCTTTCATCAAGCGGGCAACTACATCAGCTTCAAAAATTATGCCTTGCTCATCATGTCTATGCAAAGGCTTCTCAGATGTAAGGTCGTAAACTGATGTTCTCCTACCCTCTTTTTCACAACACTCCTCCTCTTGATATGCAGGACCACTAAAAGGAACACCCTCAGTGTCACTAATATTGAACAGATGCCTATGGTCGAATGTTTGCACAACTTGCCAATTTTTCCCATACTTCGTGTCTGGCAAATAAAAGACCTTACTAGCCTGAGTAGCCAGAATCAAAGAATCGTCCTTGTACCACCAACTTCCAACATGTATGCTTTTGAAAAAACCATCATTTCTAAGTTCAGTCTTCTTTCCATCAAGTTTAAACCAATCACATTTAAACAAAACAACTGACCTATCTTCTAAGTTATAATCTAACTGAATGATCTCTTTCAAGGTTCCATAGAAATCTATGATTTTACGGTCATGTTCACCTTCGGTCATGACTCCACTGTTCTGTGTCCTCTTGTTGCTATCACGGTCAAGAGTGCTAAATCGAATCCCATTCACTATGCACGATGGGAATTTCCGGACTCTCCGATCAGGACCACATGCCAAGGCAAAGAGATCTTCATCTACCTCTTCAACACCCTCATCCGGCAATCTCATCATCTGCAACAACACACAAACACATCCATTAGAATTTGTAGTTCAATTTGACAACCAAACATTATAACTGGATGTGAATGAAAACTTACATAGTTCCTGAACCATGTCTGATATATTTGTTGAAGCTCTTTATCACTGTCCGGCAACCGTTTTCTCTTTAACTCATCTATGAACATACTGTAAAATAAAATAAATTAGTCTCAAGATCACTTATGTACAACACAAATGCAACATACACAAGTCTGAGATGTGACAACATACTCGATATATTTCTTAGCTTGATCACAATTGTTCAACACATACCACACCATCTCGTCAAATTCTTTTTTCTCATGCACATATTCATATTCATATCCTGAAGTAAAATTAACTCCATGCCCAAAAACATCAACACCATAGGCTTCTTGATCTGAAAATACTACATTTCTTGGTTTCTGATTAGATAGTGTTTCAACATCATCCATGTACTTGGAGCAAAATGCTAGGCATTCATCCGCAATATATGCCTCGGCAATCGAACCTTCTGGTCGCGCCCTATTCCTCACATAACGCTTTAAAGTATATAGCCTTCTTTCAACTAGGTACATCCACCCATATTGTACGGGACCTCGGAGCAGTGCCTCTTCACGTAAATGTACGGCAAGGTGCACCATCACATCAAAGAATGCAGGCGGGAAAACTTTCTCAAGCTTGCACAAAATTACAGGGATTTCCTTCTTCATTTCACCCAAGACATCCCTATTAAGAGTTTGCTGCACAATTCCCTGAAAAACTTGCCTAACTCAGCTATTGCTTCATATATATCACTGTCCAAAAATCCTCTCATGCCGGCAGGTATGATTCTTTGCAGAAGAATATGACAATCATGTATTTTTAGGCCTTGCACCTTGGTTCCATCTGCACTTGTGCATCTTGATATGTTAGAAGCAAACCCATCCGGAAACTTTAACTCTCGTAAAAATTGACAAAATGCAATCACTTGTTCTTTAGATAAGGTATATCGGGCAGGAGGCATCACATATAAGTTTCCTTCCTTCCTCAATTGCAACTCCTCTTTAATATTCAAATATTTGAGATCAATCCTAGCATTAAGTGTGTCCTTTGTCTTACCCTCCAAATTCAGAATTGTCCCAATGAGGTTTTCACATATATTTTTCTCAATGTGCATGACATCAAGATTGTGTCTCAGCTTCAACTTTGCCCAATACTTCAAATCCCACAAACAAACCCTCCGGCTCCAAATTGGCACATGATCCTTCTTGCTGCCCAAGTCAGAACGCTTCCTTTTCCTACTTTCTTGTTGTCTCCCAGGTCTAACCTTCTCCAATTCTGCTTGCAACTCTTCCTCGGAGAATTTACCTGGCTCATCATTTCTTTCATGAAGACCAAAAAATTCATTGTTTCTCCGCAAATGATGACCCCTTGGAAGGAAACGATAGTGACCAATATAACCAATTTTACTCCTTAGGCTATAAGAAAGAGGGTGTTTGTCACAATGAATACATGCATAATAGCCTCTTGTGGTACGCCCTGAAAGAGTGCTCAGAGCTGGGTAATCGTGAATGCACCATAGAACTGCAGCATGAAGATCAAACATTTTTCCACTAAGAGCATCATATGTACGCACACCCTCCCAGAGCTCAAGTAAACCTTCTACAAATGGTTGTAGAAAGACATCGAAGTGCTTGCCAGGTGATTTGGGACCTGGAATCAACAAAGCCATCATGAAATTTGACTGATCCATGCATGCCCAAGGTGGAAGGTTATATGGTATAACAAATACAGGCCACATACTATATGTTGTGTTTGAAATTTCCAAAAGGGTTGAACCCATTAGTGGCAATGCCAAGCCTAAAATTTCTGGCATCTTTTGCAAATTCTGGAAATTTTTCATCAAAATTTTTCCATGTGTTACCGTCGGGCTGGAACACTCAATTCATTCTCACTGGGCTGCCTCTTTAGCTTATGCCATTATGCGTCTTCAGCACCTTTTTTGGAAAGAAACATCCTCCTTCGCCTAGGCACCAATGGAAAATGCCTCAACACTTTTTGTGGAATCTTCCTTCTAGCAGGGTCTTTCCACCTTGATAAGCCACAAACTGGGCAGTTGTCATGATTAGCATATTGCTTTCGGAACAAAATGCAATTATTGAAGCCCACATGTATAGGCTCGTACCCAAGTCTGAATTCCTTTAGAAGATTCTTTGCTTCCTTATACGATTTGAGAAGAGTATTGGGTTTTGGGAATGCTTCAGCTAACAACTTCAAAATTTCAGTAAATGCACTATTCGGGATCCTATGGCATGACTTCAAGTGAAGAAGCTTTACCAGAAAGGAGAACCTTGAAAACTTGGTACGATCATGATAAAGCTGCCGTTTTGCCTCCTTCATCACATTCTTCAAAAAAGACTCGTTCTCAGAAGGGTTTGCACCATTGTTAGCTTCTTGATTTTCAGTTTCACTTTGAGCTTGTTCTACTGCTGTGCGGAGGTCTTCAAACATCTCTTCAAATCGGCCAGCGCCATTCTCACCATCCTCCATGTCATGCACATCAACAGGATGTTCAATAACATCTACATCGAAGTCTTCTCCGTGATAGATCCAGCGAGTGTATGTACTTTCCATGACATACGTCAATATGTGCGTGTGCGCAACGGTCTGATGCTGGTACGTATGATTAAGGCATTTTCTACATGGGCAGAGAATTTTATCATCCTCGCTGAATTTCTCTTGAATGAAGTTCATAAATTCTTTGACACCTTCGATGTACTCACGGGAAAATAAAGTACCATGAATCCAATGTCTATCCATCTGCATTGCAGAAAAATAATCAACTCAGTCAAAAGTTTACCCTGCCATCAAATTAATGTGTATGGTATAGAAAACTAAAATAAGTTCAGAACTAAAATTATACTGTTTGGCACTATGCTGAACAATTCATGAAAATAATATTCATTTTTCTGTGACAAAGGAACATACACCACTTGACTATATTTCACTGATTATTCGACATTAAAAAGGATTCTGAGTGCCATCGGTAGGCTTCAGTTCATAGCTTATGAAGCAGGAGCAAACCTCCTCTCTGTTTTCTTATGCATCAACTTGGAACACATCATGAGGGTTATCACATATGTATAGTAAATATTGTCCAAAAGCTATAACCATCTGCTTAAGTATAACATTAATTAACTTCGGCTTACTCTATGTTTTTGTCTCATAATTTTGATCTGTAAGAGCGAACACCATCCATTTGGCCATTTCCAGTTGAATGGATTTTCCTTAATTTCAATACACATAAGGGAACTGCTACAATACTTCTAATTTTTTATATGATGGTGAGTTCTCTCCTACATACGGGAACTACTGCAATAGTAAAAAAATATAGCTGACCATGTCTCTCACGTACCTCTCGCTCCTGGTTGAAGTTGATGTGGGGAAGAACGAAAGAGTCTTCTGTGCAGCAACTGCAGGCAACGGCTGGCTTGTATGTGCGGCAATGGCGGACGAGTGGCTGGATCGTTGGAGCGGCAATGGCTGGTGGAGACTCGCCCGTCAGCACAGCACGGCCGGGCGGCGACGAGGCGGGAGGCCGACGGGATCCCGAGGATGGCGCCGAGACGGACCACCCCGCCGGATCTGGAGGCCCGGTCAGTCGTCGGTGGCACTGGCGATGGCAACGGCGACGGCTGATGGGATCCGGAGGATCTGAGAATCGGGATAAGTTTTCTCTGTTTTCTTTTGAGCAAAATATGGGCCAAGGAAAGGGCATGTATGCCACATGAGGAGGAGCACAATCCGTGACGATCTGAATGGTGTATAACAAAAAAACTCTAGGGTCGGGAAAGCCCACTTGGTCGATTCGTGACACTATCCGTGACGGTGGATCGACATCCGTCAGCAAGAGCCCGATGTGTCTTCGTCCAGTCGCGGCCTACAAATCGGTGACGGTAATAGCGACAGACTTCAGTAGATTGTCAGAATCTGTGACGGATTCTAGGAACGTCATGACATATCTGTCATGGATTAACAAGTTTCTTGTAGTGATGTCAGCCATACCCTGGAGATAAAATAACAATCAGTGGATAATTGAATTAGAGGAGGGGAGGGGACTTGAAAAGGTTTTTCATTTACACGGTCTCACGGACATCCTAGAAAGAGATTATGCTTCAGGTACAACGTTTTTCTAACGATAATAACTAACAAATTAATGAATTATCTCCATGAGTAACAAACATACAACAGGCATATGAATGAGTGAAATTCATGGGTTCCAAAAATAATATGTAAGTATAAAATTAAATAAAAATGCAACGAGTAATTTTGAACAAGTACAATAAGATGATGATGCAGGAGAGTTATAAGACATGTCACATCAAATTATTATCAGCTGGAGGAGAGAGAGAAAAGAAGCGGGCTGCGAATTTATAGCCGCTATAATATAGGCTTCAACATCCTATGTGAGAGAGAAAAAATGGACCACACTTGTCATGTAACATGCAAGTATGCCTAACTATAGAACGAGTAAGTTATTTGATTGATATGGACAGTATGGTAACTTTGTCAGTTGTTGATTGTATTAGTAACCATGCTTTAATAGGTTATGCACAAATCATGTCCTACCTGCAAGTTTGACGATCTGATTAATGGTTAGAACCGCTGGGAACCGCTCTCCCGGAAATAGCATCACGTGCATAGCAGGTGAGCGGGGCGGACCTTCGCGCCACCGGCGCTGCAGCCGGTTCCCTCTCCCTCTGTCGGCCGCTCCGGTGGCGGGGGGGGGGAACCTCGGATCTGCGTTTGGTGCAGTAAGGATAGGATTGATGGAGATGCCGTTGTGGCGACGTCTCGCCTGAATAAGTTTTCTCGGGTCAGGGGCCAGCGGGGTTGGGATCTCCGGATCTCGTGGAGGACGCGTGCTATGGTGTGTGGATGTCAACTGGCACTGGCCGGTTGGGTCTTCGGATGGGAAGGGGTTGTGTGGAGACGTGTATTCTTCATCCTTCTCATCGGTATGATTTTTCGTTGTTGTTTCTTCCTCTTGCTTTGTGCTGTTGTTGGAGAGACGTCCTGCTTTGGCCGGACCATTGGCCCGGCCGCAGTGCAGGAACCGGATCCTAGTTCTCTTCCATCTAGAAGGGACACATATAACGGTACTCAAAGCCACATATGACGAAGGCTGGTACAGGAGTGTTGGATGCATATGTGTCCATTTCCTTTTAGCGTCGGTGCGAAGGAATAGGAAGCAACGCGACGATGATTGTGTCGTGATTGATGATAATGACTTGCTTGGATATGGTTATAGATTGTTGTGTTGCAGGTGTCTTTTCGCAAGATTCGGAAATGATCATAGAGAGCTTCAAAGATCCTCATGTTTTGTTGCTTATTTTAGATTGCTCTTTGTATTTCTGGTTTCTTATGAGTGTGTTAGGGTGTGTTTGTACGGGTCAAGAACTTTATATTATTTCGTGATTTGAGTGCAAGCATATTTCCTTAAAAAAAACAAAAAAACTGATCAATGGTTCGCCTAACCGAAGAGAACATCATTATTGCAAGATGATTAATTTGACGTGTTATTACTTTTTTCTAGACCGAGTCAAACTTAAGAATTTTTTAAGTAAAGCTGTAAGTACGATCAATTTAAAATGGAGAGAATAAGAGAGAAATTCCCCGTGTATACTATAGACGATCATCACAAAACTGCATCCGGTGTCAAAAGACATTACTAGGAAATTACAGCACTCTCGTGGTTGCGATCAGCCAACAGCACAGGCTGGGTTAATTTGGCAACGCTAGATGGATAAACCAGGTAGAGAGAGAATCGTGGAGCTTGTACCGCGAGGATGAAGCCCCCAGTTGCTGACGGGTCCCCAGAAATGCGTGGTCTTGGGGGCGACGGGGCTGTTGAAGAAGGCCTTGAACGCCGTCGCCATGGCGGAGCCGGAGAACCTCGCCTCCTCTGCAGCTACAGCCACCTGTTCATCAGCATGATGGTCAGCACCGAATCGAGTTCGGCTGCGGCAGCAGCCATTAAGCTCGCCTGCAAAATACAGAGCGAGCAGACATCTGGCGTATGTGCGCTAGTTGACCCGTGGAGACGGCCGAGCGGGGGAGCTTCCGAGCTTGTGGGGGGTGGGTGGGGGCGGCACAAACAAGAAGATGATTCAACGGAGTAGGCACAGTGTCCCACTCATGCACTTGCGCGCGCAGGTCCATCACATGATCTCCTAGCTAGCATGGGCGGCCAACTCGAATACTCTAACTGTAAAAGGTGAGCACACTCTTGTTCCTACCACAACCACAAGAGCAGGCGCAGAGGCTAATCCACGGCACATCCTTTTTTATCTTGTTTTTCACGTTCTTTTCTGTGAAGCCTGTTCACCCGTTCACGCATTGGCGCAAGACGGCTTGCTATCATGGTACGTTCGTATTGCCGCCGGGCCGTGCACGTAACGACAATGGTTGGATGGAGCATTTGAATCACTCAGTCCGTGTAATTGAGGCATATCGACATGCCTAACCGAGGCTTGGCGTGGGTGGATTTGCTCTCAACAGTGACCTGGACGGCTTAGTTAATGTCAAACGTTTTTCTTAGGCGCGCCGGCGAAACCAACGCGCTGGTGGCTCGCTGTCTCGCGCGGGCATGCAACATTTTTCGCGCGCACGCGCTTCGCTGGTCAGAGCTTGCAACTTTTATTCCGTGTAAATTTGCTGTAACTAATATTTAAGTTTGCTACTAGCGTTTTTTATTTGTTACATCTTTTCATTAAAAAAGTTGCATTCATGTTTGGTTGCAACATTGACTTTGCCGGTTTTTTCGTTACAACCGGTGTTTTTTGTTTTTTTGCTATAATTGTAATATTTTTCCTACAACCGATATCATTTTTTGTGCAACCGTTCACTAAAAAAGTTACATACACGTTCTACAGAGTTACAACCCAAGTTCACTGGATCGTTTTGCTACAACTCTTTTCTTGTTTTGCTACAACCTTTTTTTGTTTTGGTACCACGCATCATTAGCTTCGTTTTTTTCTACGATCACGCAGATGTTTTTTTGGCTACAACTTTTTTCTTGTTGCAACCGTTAACGAAATTACTACATCGTGGATGAAATTCGTTGCATCGAAAAAAAATTGCTGCATGAAGATCTGACTGATGCGACCCGCGTACAGCTGGGGCACGCCGGCGCAAAGCGTTGCCCATAGTTAATTGTTTTGTTAGTACTTCCTCCGTTCCTAAATATAAGTCTTTTTAGAGTTTTCACTAATGGACTACATACAAAGTAAAATGAGTGAATTTTACTTTAAAATATGTCTATATACATTTGTATGTAGTTTTTTAGTGCAAATTCCAAAAAGACTTATATTTACGAACGGAGGGAGTATTTTTTAACTGAAATGGAGACCAACCCGACGGTTGATGTGTCGAACATTTTTTTTTTAAAATTTTGCTAACCACATGTCCCGTGTCGAAAAATGACTTGGGTAACTGACATAAACAATGGATTCGTTCGATAACCTTTAGCAGCCACTTGTGGGGGCCGGCAACGAGAGGTCCGAGATTTCCTTTTTCTTTTTAATCAACTTGAACCATCGAACACAAACGAACGTCTACTTTATATAAACTAGCGAACATGCTCATACGTTACAACGGGATCAAAAAATATCACGCGACATGACCAAATCAAAAAAAGAAAAGAAAAACCATACACGTCTAAAAATGACTCAGGACCCTCTCTCACACAGAGTTCCTCTATTTCAACAGATCACCCACCCATGTCCAGATAAAATAGCTATTGAAAACGTATTCTCAATATTACAATCTGTAGAACTTTACAGGCTTAGGAAAAAAAATTAATAACTGGTTGCAAATCACAGTGAACTAAAAACAACAAATAAAGCATGAATAATCATGTTTATCTATAATAATAATTATGTAAACAAATGATGGTGGGATGTAACAAAATGTTAAAAAATAAGCATTAATTTTTTTTGAAAACTCAAAAAGGAAAATGTCTGGAACATATGTGCTTTGGTATATTGATTTGCTACAAAATTATGTGCTCCAATCACTATAAAGAGGCGCATAATTGAGAAACTTCGGGCATAACACACGTAGATAAGCCGTATCTTTAGTGGTACTGATTGGACAAAGTAACTATTATAGAATTCTTCATCGCACAATGGCCATGTGCCGACTTCCGCAGCAAAATGCACAATTGCACCGTGGTGGAGGGCCGAGCCCATTGCTTATGTGCGAGACGTTCGGCCAATGAGCCGGGAAAAAAAATCAAAGCCGAATGAAAGACATTTTTTCCTTTTCTGTCTTTATTTATATATAACGGACGAACAAAATGACAAACGAAAGTATGCTTCTAAGCGACGTATGAAGAAGGGGTGTTATATATATATATATATATATATATATATATATATATATATATATATATATATATATATATACATTTATTTATAGAAAAGAAAAGTACTAATAAAGGATGCAAGATATACATAATTTTAAAAACGATTAACATGCAAGATAACAACATATTTAGAATGTACACATTTTTCCGTGCAATTTCTATTTATAACATGTTAAATTTGAAACTAGTGTTTGAAAATTTTGAAATTTTTAAAAACTAAATGAATCATCAAAAACAAATTGGACTGAAATTGAACTGTGCAGCCGACGACGTTTAGCGAGATAGCTCTATCTTACGTCAATTAAAAATCAGAAAAGAAACGTACTAATAAAGGATGCAAGATATACATAATTTTAAAAATGATTAACATGCAAGATAACATCATATTAAGAGTGTACACATATTTCCGAGCGATTTCTATTTATAACATGTTAAATTTGAAATTAGTGTTTGAAATTTTTAAAAAACGAAATGAATCATCAAAAAAAAAAATGGACCGAAATTGAACTGTGCAGCCGACGACGTTTAGCGAGATAGCTCTATCTTACACCAATTAAAAATCAGGAAAAAAAAGGCGCAGAAAAAAGGCAAAGCCAGGTTCTCAAACCCTTGTGTATTCGTTGGAGAAGTGCTGCTCTAAGCCTCTAACCAGTCGGCCACTCGTGTTTGGACGAAAATAAGGGGGCAATGTGGTAAATGAACCAAACGGAACTCACAGTAACTTAATACAAACGAATTGTTTTTTTGCAACTTATGGATGGCATTGATGGATAATTTTTGTCAATTTAAAGGGTATTTTTAATGAAGGACGATCAGAAACACTATTTGCTTTATTATTAGGTAGAGATTTCGTACTTTTAGGGTTGGCAAAACGCATACGGGAGTCCATTAACGATTGTCTACCGTCCATGTGCCCAACCAAAAGTCGCATCCCAAATTTTGTTTGCTTTTTGAACTAGCAAGTTTGACCCTAAATAAAAATTGCAAATAATTTAAGGGTCTTAATATTTATCACACATATGACATATTAGACATTCATCTACATACCATGTATGACATAAGGTCATGTGTGGACGAATATTCAAATTGTCCTCACATGTGGGCGAATATTCACATGTGAGACAGCCCATAAGGTCATGTGTGGGCGAATATTCAAATTATCCTCACATGTGGGCGCAGCTATTACGTGTCATACTTTCAACAACTATTACTTATTTTCATCCCACGCGTGTGGCATGAAGCAAAATCTTGCCACACCTCCTGGTGGTGCAGCAACTTTAGTTACCCGGAGGATGGCAACTTTAGATACCCGAGGGATGGCAACTTTAGTTATCCGGTATGGCAACTATAGTTGTAAAGCATGGCAACTTTTTCTGTTTTGGTTAACTATAGTTGCCATGTCTAATTAACGGTAGTTGCCGCATGTAATCAAACTATAGTTGACATGTGTGGTTAACTACTTGCCACATGTGGTCAAACAATAGTTACCATGCGTGATTAACTAGTTGCCACGTGTGGCCCAACCATAATTGTCATGTATGGTTAACCATAATTGTCATGTGTGATTACCTAGTTGCCACACACGTGCAAGTGTAGTTGCCATCTAGCATGGTACGACCGTCTTGTGGGCGTAGAGGAGTTCACCAACACGCCGCGGACTGGGTGATGACTGTGTGGGCGGTAACTGGTTCGCCGACACGGCACAACCTGGCAACCGAGCATTGCGGGTCTTGTGGGCGAGCGCTCTAACGCACACACAACATGTTATGCCTACGTGGCACTGAAATTCGAACATATTCTTTCAAGATTCATGCAAAATGTAACATACGAAGATCAATGCGTGTGGGCGAAGTGCAGATATGCCACACGTGTGGGCATTATCTTTTGGGTAATTTAAGAACATTAATATATTACATAGTCCAACATATTCTAAGTATGCTTAGAATTAAAAGGACACGAAAAAACTAGATAAGGGTCGTCGCCGCCGCGTTCACCATTGTCTTCGGTTGTCAGTGTCATCGTCCTCCTCGCCCGTGAGGTCGATGTAGGGAGGCGACGACCATAAGTGGGCTAGGGCCCCCTTCCAGGCGGGAGGCGACTGCTCTACCTCTAGTTATGACACACACGGTGACCATGTGTCGGTGCCCATTGATGACCCACAAGCATAGGGGATCAATCGTTGTCCTTTCGACTAAACTTCTTTATTTTCAAATATTAGCTTATTTCCGTGCTACAAGAACTACTTGAGAGATAGTAGATCAGACCTACTATAGTTTTGGCTGCAACCTTACTTGGTTGGAGAGAAATCATCTCTTCTCATTTATTCATGATGTTAACAAGCATGCTAAAAATTACATGATTGGCAACATTTATCATGAATATGTGCTACTAGTGCACGAGTTGAGCCCTCATAATTAACATCACTTTAGACAATTTTGTAAGATTTTTTATACCATTGCTCACTAATCCATCTTTTTTATACATTGTTCTTAAGCAAGACTAGTTTTCTAACTATATTATTATTACTAACAGGTACTCCCGCCAGAGACCGTGCCTAAATGGATGTTTACCACCGATGATTTGGAAATGGTTAGCTTACGGCCAACCCCGATTAATTACAGTGGTAAATACATGATATCTCAAAGTGAAGACACTCTGAAAATCAAAGGATGGAAAAATGCAATACAAGCATCCATGATATCATTTGGAGATAAATCCTTGCGCATCCCACAAGTTGGAGATAGGTTGATCTCTGTTCTTCAATACGGAGATATCGGAGGTCGTCTTTATTTTTCTCTTTTACCTAGGAGCGAGTAGTATTAGTGTTTCAACCTTGTGATAACTTGGTCATTTGCTACTATAATAACAACCAAAATGATGAGGAGTTCATATTTTTATGCTATTTTACCTAGAATGATGAAGAGTTTTTTAACTAGCATGTAATGAGGAGTAATATATGATGTCGTGTAATGCTTTATGTACGTACGAGCTAGCGTCTAGTTGACACCGACCGAAAACACCAACAAGCATAAGGAACCAAAGATGATGGAAACAAAAAGAAAAAAGGGAAACAAAATATGAAACCTCTAATAAAACCCTCCAAGACCCGTGATGACGAGATGATGTATATAGTTCTCGCTCCTCGTTGGTTACCCCAAGTGGAAGGTTAGGATGTAGTCAGCAGCAAGTTTTCCCTCACATGGAGACTGTAAGGTTTATCGAACCAATAGGACTCCTAGGATCAACAAGTAGGTGTCCGCTGCCCCTGTCTAGTAGAAGACGTGGACCTCCACCTACACAAATAACTTTGCTCCCCACCAAGTACACAGAGGTTGTCAATCTCTCCGGCCTTATAGTTTGCAAAGGATCAAAACACAAGCGGGAATACTAATAGGGATTGCAACGGAAAAGTAAATGAAAGCAGTAAAGGATGAAAATGTAAACAATGGTGGTGATATGGACCGGAGTCAAATGATGTTCACTAGTGACATCTCTCTCTCAAAAGACGATAAACAACTATGCTTGGGTAAACAAATTTCAGTTAGACAATTGACAGAATTATGAACGCACCGCAATGCTAATTATGCTACTTGATAGTTAGAGGTTCAATAGTAATGGGCAGTACGCCAAGACAAGTAGACCGTTTATTCATCAACATCTACTTACTAATCATGCACCTTGAGATATCTATCCAGAACATCTCGCCGATATTAAGTTGCGAGCCCCACCCAAAGTGTAGACTCAAAGCAACGGATAGCTGCATTAACGAACTATGCGTAAGGTAAACAATCCTTGCAACCGTAGTCACAAGCACCATTTTTTCTCCCTGGTGGCAACAGCACATCCCCTAGTCTCATGTTTGTCACTCAAGCTAGACATCGAGGGGCATGAACCCACAATCATGCATAACGCTCCCTCTTGGAGTTACAATCTACTACTCGACCAAAGCAATAAAAAGCAATGGAGAACATGCATGAAGCACTAAGGAACATAATATAAAAGGATAATCAAATATATAACTCATAACAATCTGAACATAATATCATAATCCATCGGATCCCAGCAAACCGAGCATAGCAATAGCAATAGAATTACATAGATGCCTTGATCATGTAGGGCAGCTCACAAGGACTAACCATTGAAGCACAAGATTGGAGAGAAGACATCACATAGCTACTGGTCATGGACTCATGGTCGAAGGAGGACTACTCACGGCATGTCCGGGAAGCGTCCATGGCGGTGGAGAAGCTCCCGGAGGTCAATCCTCCCTCCGGCAGGGTGCCGAGAAAAGGTCTCCTAACGCTCCCAATGTCAGAAGTGTCGCGGCGGTGGAACGATGGAGAAGTTCGCAATTTTGGATATTCTGGAAGGGTTTCCTCTCGGAGAGGTAAATATAGGCCGAAGAAGGGCACCGGAGGAGGTGGGACCCACCTAGGTGACCTCCTGGCGCGGCAAGGGTGTAGGCCGTGCCAGGAGGTTGCCTGGACGGCCCTTGCCCCCCTATGGCCCATCTTCGGTGATCTGGAAGCTTCCGGTACACTGATTTTTTATATATTTTTCTCGGGATTTTTGGGGCTTCGGAAAATTGAGTAAAAGCCCATGCAAAATAGACATGAGCTGAGAGAAACTGGCACTTGGAGCACTGAGTTAGTAGGTTAGTGCAAATATGTGTAAAATGATATAAAAGTGTAGCAAAACATATAACAATGTCACCCAAAATATCATGGAACAAGGAGAAATTATAGATACGTTTGGGATGTATCAACATCCCCAAGCTTAATTTCTTCTCGTCCTTGAGTACATAAATGATAACACAAATAATTTCTGTGGTGACATGCTAACACACATATAAGAACTTTAAAGTAATGCAAGTAAGATATGCAATTCAAGTCAAGACAATAACAAGCGAGAGTCTATATTTAGTATTGAGTTTAGCAAAGTAAGAACATAAAGGTGCAAGAGCTCTCGCTGTCCGTGACTCGAATGTGTCTAAATGGTGTTTGCGTGCAAGAAGTGGGAGATGGGTTGAGATCATAAAATATATTTTTTAATTGACACCTCAATCTACTAAAATTTCACACTTGGTCTTCTTCGGAATCTTATTTTGACTCATCCCCACACCATAGTCAGGCACAAATCAAAATGATCCTCTCCCTTTCGACTTTGAGCACTCATGCAATGCATGAGCGTAAGAAAGATATGTTGGCACTTAGGATGGCAAATATAATAATGATGGGTAAGGAATACAAAAAGGTGTGAAAGGCTTACATCAATGAGGACAACCATAGGCGAGAGAAAGCCAAATGATAGATATGATGTGAGGAGTAGGGATTGCCATGTAACGGATGCACATATGAGCTAAGGTAAGCTCTCCAGTGGAACTAGTGGGGGTGCATCCAACTTGTTTGCTCATGAAGACCTAGAGCTCATTAGATGAGGCTCATCACTGGAATATACAAACCAAGTTCTATAGTGTAAGGGTCCCCACATAGTTATGCATGAATGATAATCTCTATGTAGTACAAATATAGCAATGGAGTACGAGTGTGAATGTTTTAAAAGGAATAGTAGTGTTATCCCCTGCTCTTTTTTTATTTCTTTTTCTTTTTCCCTTATTTATTTTTTATTTTTGTGTGTCCTCTTTGGCTCTTTCTATTTATCTCTCATTTGTCCTCTTTGGGATCTTTTGTTTTGTCCTCTTTGGGATCTTTCCCTCAGTTAAGGGCAACACTCTATGTTTTACATGAATAAAAAGAAGATCATCACACTTTATAAGAAGTACGGAACATAAATACAAGTGAAAACTATCATGACGTATGCAAATGTATGCCTCTGCCAGTGTAGCAGGATATGCAATGATACTAGCGCGTCATGTATCAATAATTTGGGCAAGGTCCAACTATCATGCGGCTCTACGACCAAGCAAAAACATGTATGACATGAAGATCAAGTCATGAGATGGTGGATGTTGCATGGCAATGTATCCCGGAAAGGCTATGGAAATGCCTTAATAGGTAGGTATGGTGGTTGTTTTGAGGAAAGATATAATGAGGCTTATGTATGACAGAGCGTATCATGTCATGGGTTTGAATGCACCGACGAAGTTTGCACCAACTTTCAAGATGAGAAAGGGCAATGCATGGTACCGAAGAGGCTAGCAATATATGGACGATACGAAAGTGCCAACAATCGAATACTCACATTAGTCCAAAGAAGTCATACACTTATTATCGGTAACTCTCTATCTAGTTAGGAAATTCATAAAGAGACAAGTACCTCGAGGATGAGTGTTTGGGGGTTTGGTTATCCTTGCACATCCTCGACTCATGGTGATGTGAGGGTACTCTATATATTCCAACCCCTCCAGAGGTTAGCGATCAATTTAGTAGCTAGAGTTCTCAACTAATTTTTAGTTTTTGAAAAAAGACACGGATTTCCCAAAATACGACACCTATCACTAATAGGCTCAAGCTCTTGGCACCAATAGTCCAAACATTACTCAAATCAATAGCTCAAAACTATTGCAAGTTACTACTATACTTAAATAGCAACCTCCATTACCTAGTCATGCAAGACACACAACTCAGTGCAACGAGCCAACTCTCTAAACAAGATAAGCATGATAACTCCAGAGAGTTCCAAAAGCAAACTAAATAAAAGCTCTTAAAAATATATAGCATTGAAACTAAGAGCTACGTATGACAACATCTAAGTAAAGATAGAGAACACACAAAAGATAAGCATGAAAACCTATGTTGTGTTCTAGCGTGGAATGCAGCGTGTTTCTCTCCCAAACAAGGTAGGCTAGGTTCCGACTTGTTATGAACAGCAAGCAAAACTAAAAAAAATTAAAAAGCAAAGATCAGGACGCTCCAAGCATCACACATAACATATGAAGTGATAAAAATATAGCATGGAGATGGACGAACTAATGATTGTTGATAGAGAAAGGGATGCACGGGGGCATCCCCAAGCTTAGGCGCTTGAGTCTCCTTGAATATTTCTTGGGGTGCATGGGGTCATCCCCAAGCTTGAGCGCTTGACTCTCATGTATCTTCTCTCATCATATCACATCGCATACTTGAAAACTCCCTTCATACGAAACTCATCATAAGCTGATTAGAGTGGTTAGTACCCATGATAAAATAATTCATTACCTGCTGGAAATAAAGATTTTCATGAAAATCTACTATTTATCATGATTGCAAAAAGGTTTTTGCCAAGGAAAAGTAAGCTTAGGATTTGCAAAACAATGAAAACGCAAAACAGGGCAGAATCTGTGATAAACAGAACAACAGGTAGTAATTAATTTATTCGGGGCACTTCTGCAACTCAAATCAAACAACTCAAAACTGATGCCAGAAAGGCAATTATATAGAGCATTCTGTCAAAACAATTCAGATCAAAAAGATGATCTGGTGATTTTTGGCAAACTTTTCCGTCAGGTAGACAGAATCTCTTTCTGGACAGCATGTCACAATTTTTGAAATTTCTTGCAATCGGCGGTTATAACTTGGCACAAAGCTTGAAAAAAAAGATACAATGATGTAGATACAATAGTAACAAGTGTCAAGACCACTAAAACTGAAAGTAAAAACAAATTGGGTTGCCTACCAACAAGCGCTTTCTTTTATGCCTTTGAGCTAGGCATAATGCAGAAAAGATCAAGTGTTATCAACTCCATAAGAATAACTTGCCCGAATAACGGACTCATAAGGTAACTTAATCTTATTTCTAGGGAAGTGTTCCATTCCCTTTGAAGGGGGAATTAGAATTTAATGATCCCCTCTTTCATGTCAATGATAGCACCAACGGTGCAGAGAAAAGGACGTCCCAAAAAATTGGACATGAGGGATCACACTCAATGTCCATAATAAGAAAAGCAACGGGAACATAATTATCTTTGACAATAATAAGTACATCATCAATTCTCCACAAAGGTTTATTTATGGAAGAATCAACAAGACGAAGACCAAAAGAACATGGATCATAATGTTTCAAAACAAGCATACATACATTCTTTTGGGCATAACGGAAGCACTAGCTCCAACATCACATAGAGCAAAGCAAGACATATTACTCAATTTCATTTTTACCATAGGACCCCAACCATCTTCTAGTTTCCTAGTAATAGAAGTTTCTAGCTTGAGCTTCTCCTCCCTAGCTTTGATAAGAGCATTGGTAATATGCTCGGTGAAGGCAATATCGAGTGTACTAGTGTGGAGGTCTTTAGCCATTCTTTGCAAAAAGGTGATCACTTCGGACAGACTACAATTGTCAAAATCAAGGTTACTACCATTAATTAAAGTGGTAGTAATGTCATCTAAGCTCATTCTTTTGGTAGTCTCTAAATTCAAAGGACCTTCTTGTACTATAGTTGAGGTATTAACATCACCATTAATAGGTCCATTGGGACTAGGGGGTGTGATGGGTGCTAAAAGTTTTGAGATACTCAACAACTTGTATAGTAGCACGGGTAGTGTGTGTAGGAAGGCTCTTAATTCTCTCTTTCTCTTCTTTTTTCTAGCCCATCTATACTTACGTTTGGCTAGCATTCTTATGTCCTCATTAATTTGGACTTGGATAGCATTCATTGGTGTAATGTTCCTTTCCTCAAGTGGGGAAGTTCTAATTTTAAGCATCTCTACATCATGAGCTATGTTGTCCACCTTCAAAGAGAGACTATCTAATTTTTCTAATTTCTCTTCTACACTCTTGTTGAAGGCTTTTTGAGAAGTGATGAAGTCTTTAAGCATTCTCTCTAATCCAGAAGTGGAGTTTTTGGTCCTAGTATAAGTGTTGTTGTTCCCATAGTAGTTGGATGGGAATGGTCTAGGATTTCTACCAAAATTACTACTATAAGCATTGTTATTAAAGTTGTTCCTAGAGATAAAATTAACATCAACTTTCTCTCTTTCTTGGGCAACCAAAGAATTTAAAGGAACATCATGAGGATCAATAGGAGCTTGCTTACTAAGTAAAGTCATGATCATGTCAACCTTATCATCAAGGGAGGTGATCTCCTCAACAGAGTTTACCTTCCTACCTGTTGGAGCTCTCTTGGTGTGACATTGAGAATAATTTGTCAGCATCTCATCCAATAGCTTTGTGGAAGCACCAAGAGTAGTTGACATAAAGGTTCCTCCCGCGGCCGAGTCTAACAGATTCCGCGAGGTAAGGTTCAATCCTGCATAGAAAGTTTGGATAACTACCCAAGTAGTCAAACCATGTGTAGGGAAATTCTTAACAAGATATTTCATACGTTCCCAAGCTTGAGCAACATGTTCATTGTCCAATTGTCTAAAATTCATAATGTTACTTCTTAATTGGATAATCTTAGCAGACGGGTAATACTTCCCAATAAAAGCATCTTTGCACTTATCCCAAGAATATATGCTATTCCTAGGCAAAGATTGAAGCCACACTTTAGCTCCTCCTCTCAAGGAGAAAGGAAAAGCTTAAGTTTAACAATATCACCATCTTCTTTTTTATATTTTTGCATATCACAAAGCTCAACAAAATTGTTCAAGTGCAAAGCAGCAGCATGTCGAGCATCGGAGAATTGATCTTTCATAACAATGTTCAGTAAAGAAGGTTTAATCTCATAGGAGGTAGCCCCAGTGGCGGGAGGAGCAATACGAGTGCAGATAAAGTCATTGTTGTTGTTACTAGTGAAGTCACACAACTTGGTGTTTTTAGTGGACCCCATGTGATGACGAGTTGATGGATATACTTCTCGCCCCTCGTTGGTTACCCCAAGTGGAAGGTGGAGATGTAGTCAGCAGCAGATTTCCCTTACATGGAGACTGTAAGGTTTATCAAACCAAGAGGACTCCTAGGCTCAACAAGTAGGTGTCTTCCACCCTTGCGCTAGCAGAAGACGTGGACCTGCACACACAACAAATAACTTTGCTCCCAACGAGTAAAGAGAGGTTGTCAATCTCTCCGGCCTTGTAGTTTGCAAAGGATCAAAACACAAGCGGGAAAGTAATAGTGATTGCAACGAAAAAGTAAATGAAAGCGGTAAATGATGGAGGTGTAAACAATGATGGTGATATGGACCGGAGTCACATGATGTTCACTAGTGATCTCTCTCTCCCAAAAGACGATAAGAAAATATGCTTGGGGTAAACAAATCACAGTTGGGCAATTGACAGAATTATGATCGCACCGCAATGCTAATTATGCTACTTGATAGTTAGAGGTTCAATAGTAATGGGCAGCACACCAAGACAAGTAGACAGTTTATTCATCAGCATCTACTTACTAATCATCCACCTTGACATATCTATCGAGAACATCTCTCCGGTATTAAGTTGCGATCCCCACCCAAAGTGTAAACTCAAAGCAACGGACAACTGCATTAACGAACTATGCGTAAGGTAGACAATCCTTGCAATCGTGGTCACAAGCATCGTTGTTTTCCCCCTAGTGGCAACAAGCACATCCCCTAGTCTCATGTTTCTGTCACTCAAGCTAGACATCGAGGGGCATGAACCCACAATCATGCATAATGCTCCCTCTTGGAGATACGGTCTACTACTCGGCCAAAGCAATAAAAAGCAACGGAGAACATGCATGAGTCACTAAAGAACATAATATAAAAGGATAATAAAATATATAACTCATAACAATCTGAACATAATCTCATAATCCATCGGATCCCAACAAACTGAGCATAGCAATAGCAAGAGAATTACATAGATGCCTTGATCATGTAGGGCAGCTCACAAGGACTAACCATTGAAGTACACGATTGGAGAGAAGACATCACATAGCTACTGGTCATGGACTCATGGTCCAAGGAGGACTACTCACGACATGTCTGGGAAGCTGATACGTCTCCAACGTATCTATAATTTTTGATGGTTTCATGCTATTATCTTGTCCAACTTTGGATGTTTTGCATGCCTTTTATTTATTTTTTGGGACTAACTTATTAACTCAGTGCCAAGTGCCAGTTCCTGTTTTTTCCATGTTTTTGAACCCTTTCGGAGGAGATTTTGAAACGGAGTCCAAACGGAAGAAAATCCCCGAAAAGATTTTTTCTGGAACGGAAGAAAATCGGAGAACTTGGGAGCCAAGCCAGAAGAGCCCGAGGGGCCCCACAAGCCCCACCCCGCGGCCAGGGGGCGCGCCATCCAGGCGTGTGGGCCCCCTGGAGGTCCCCTGACCTAGATCTTGTGCTTATATATTCCAAAATATTCCCAAAAAAATCAGGAGATCATCGCAATCGCTTTTCCTCCACCGCAAGCTTCTGTCTCCGCAAGATCCCATCTGGGGCACGTCCTGGTGCCTTGTCGGAGGGGGGATTCGGACACGGAAGGCTTCTCCATCAACACCATGACCTCTCCGATGATGCGTGAGTAGTTCACCATAGACCTACGGGTCCATAGCAAATAACTAGATGGCTTCTTCGCTCTCTTGGATCTTCAATACAAAGTTCTCCATGATCTTCATGCAGATCTATCCGATGTAATCTTCTTTTGCGGTGTGTTTGTCGAGATCGGATGAATTGTGGATTTATGATCAGATTATCTATGAATCTTATTTGAGTTTCTTCTAATCTCTCTTATGCATGATTTCACATCCTTGTAATTCTCTTCGAGTTGTGGGTTTTGTCTGGCCAACTAGATCTATGATTCTTGCATTGGGAGAAGTGCTTGGTTTTGGGTTCATATCATGCAGTGACCTCACCCAGTGACAGAAGGGGTAGCGAGGCACGCATCATGTTGTTGCCATCAAGGGTAAAAAGATGGGGTTTTGATCATTGGTTTGAGATTATCCCTCTACATCATGTCATCTTGCTTAAAGCGTTACTCTGTTCGTCATGAACTCAGTACACTAGATGCATGCTGGATAGCGGTCGATGTGTGGAGTAATAGTAGTAGATGCAGAAAGTATCGGTCTACTTGTCTCGGACGTGATGCCTATATGCATGATCATTGCCTTAGATATCGTCATGACTTTGCGCGGTTCTATCAATTGCTCGACAGTAATTTGTTCACCCACCGTAATACTTGCTATTTTGAGAGAAGCCTGTAGTGAACACTATGGCCCCCAGGGTCTACTCCACACCATATTTTCAGCCTTACACTTTTTACGTTGTTGCACTTTCTGCCTTCAGACCTCACTTTGCAAACAATCTTGAAGGGATTGACAACCCCTTTGAAGCGTTGGGTGCAAGCTTGTTTGTGTTTGCGCAGGTACTCTGGACTTGACAAGACCCTCCGTCTGGATCGATACCTTGGTTCTCGAACTGAGGGAAATACTTACTGCTCCTGTGCTGCATCACCCTTTCCTCTTCAAGGGAAAAACCAACGCAAGCCCAATCTCCGTCAACGTGTCAATTTCTGGCGCTGTTGTTTGAGAAGTAGCAAAAGGATTTCTGGCGCCGTTGCCGAGGAGGAATATCAAGTCAAGAACTCATCCAAGTAAGTGTCACAAAATCATCTCTTGCATTTACTTTGTTTGCCAGTTGCCTCTCGTTTTCCTCTCCCCCACTTCACCAATTCTCCTTTTTCGTTTGCCTTTTCGTTCGCCCTTTTTCTCGCGTGCTTTTTGTTTGCTTGTGTGCTTGCTTGCTTGCTGAAGTCACCATGAACGAAAACACCAAACTTTGTGACTTCTCGAATATTAATATTAATGATTTTATTAGTACTCTGATTGCTCCGCTCCCGCCACTAGTGCAGAGTCATACGAAATCAATGCCGCTTTGCTGAATCTTGTTATGAAAGAGCAATTCTCTTGCCTTCCTAGTGAAGATGCCGCATCCCATCTCAATAACTTCATTGAGCTTTGCGATATGCAAAAGAAAAAAGATGTGGATAATGACGTGATTAAATTGAAGATTTTTCCTTTATCGTTGCGAGATCGTGCAAAAACTTGGTTTTCTTCTTTGCCCAAAAATAGTATTGATTCTTGGGATAAGTGCAAAGATGCTTATATATCCAAGTATTTTCCGACGGCTAAAATCATCTCTCTCTGTAATGATATCATGAATTTCAAGCAACTTGATCATGAACATGTTGCACAAGCTTGGGAGAGAATGAAGTTAATGATTAGAAATTGTCCCGCTCATGGCTTGAGCCTTTGGATGATTATTCAAATCTTTTACGCTGGCTTGAATTTTGCTTCTAGAAATATCTTGGACTCCGCCTCAGGTGGAATGTTCATGGAAATCACGTTAGGGGAAGCCACAAAGCTCTTAGACAACATCATGACAAACTACTCTCAATGGCACACTGAAAGGCCACCTACTAGTAAGAAGGTACACGCTATAGAAGAAATTAACTCGTTGAGTGCTAAGATGGATGAGTTAATGAATTTGGTTGCTAGTAGAAGTGCTCCTTTGGATCCCGATGATATGGATTTTTCTTCTTTGATTGAGAGTAGCAACGCTAGCTTGGAAGTTAATTTTGTTGGTAGGAATAACTTTGGCAACAACAATGCTTTTAGAGGAAACTATATTCCTAGGCCTTTTCTTAGTAACTCCTCTAATAATTTTGGCAACTCCTACAACAATACTCATGGAAATTACAATAGATTACCCTCTGATCTAGAGAGTAATATCAAAGAGTTCATCAACTCTCAAAAGATTTTCAATGCGTCCATAGAGGAAAAACTACTCAAAATTGACGATTTGGCTAAGAGCGTTGATAGGATTTCTTGTGATGTTGATGCTTTGAAACTTAGATGTGCTCCTCCCAAAATCAACATGGATGAAACTTTGAAAGCTATGCGTGTTTCCATGATTGAGAGCCAAGGAAGAACCGCCCAAATTCGTGCTAGACATGAATGGCTTAAAAAGGCGTGTTCTCGTGATGAGAATCACGAAGATCTTAAAGTGCTTGGTGTGACTCCCATTGAATCTTTGTTTTCTTGTGGCAAACCTAATGATTATGGGGCTGCATATGAATCCACTTTGGTTGAAAAGTGCCGCAATGATTCAGAGTCCATCTACCTTGATGCTAAAAGCATTAAAAGTGGAGTAGAAGACGTTAAAACTTTGAGTAGTAATGAAATTACTACCATGGATTTTCAAGGAATTCAATTATGATAGTTGCTCCTTGATTGAATGCATTTTTTGATGCAATCCATGTTGAAGTCTCCACACGCTTATAGCCAAAACAAAGCCTTTACCGATTATATCGTCGAAGCTATGATGAAAGCTCCTGAAGAGAAACTTTAATTGGAAGTCTCTATCCCTAGAAAGCTTCATGATGAGTGGGAACCTACCATCAAAATCAAAATCAAAAACTATGAGTGCAATGCTTTGTGTGATTTGGGTGCTAGTGTTTCTGCGATTCCAAAGTCTTTATGTGATGTTCTGGGTTTTAATGAGATTGAAGAGTGTTCTCTTAATTTGCATCTTGCTGATTCTACTGTCAATAAACCCATGGGAAGGATCAATGATGTTCTTATTATTGCAAATAGGAACTATGTACCCGTGGATTTCATTGTGCTTGACATTGATTGCAATCCTGCATGCCCTATTATTCTTGGTAGACCTTTACTAAGGACTATTGGTGCTATCATCGATATGAAGGAAGGGAATATTGGATTTCATATTCCTTTAAGGAAGGGCATGGAACACTTCCCTAGAAATAAAATAAGATTGCCTTATCAATCCATGAATCCATGAAGGGCATGGAACACTTTCCTAGATTCTACCGCTTCTATGCCTAGCTAAGGGCATTAAACAATAGCGCTTGGTGGGAGGCAACCCAATGAATTTATCTTTTTGTTTCTATTTTGTCGCGTCCACACTTTAATAATTCTGTTGTGATTGTGTTTTTTGTGTTTGAGCCAAGCAAAGCCTTTATGATTAGTCTTGGTAATGGTTGTTTGATCCTGGTGGAAAAAGACAGAAACTTTTCGCTCACGAGATGATTTTTCATTTTTATTAAGAAAGTGATTTTTAGTTGATTATTTTTTATTCTGTTTGATATGCTTTTTCCCCAGAACGTCGTAATGTTTCAGATTTTTTGAGGTAACATAAGTATAGGAAGTATACAGATTGCTACAGAATGGTCTGTTTTTGAAATATTATGTTTTTGTTGAGTTGGTTGCTTGTTTTGATGAAACTATGGTTAGTATCGGGGGGTACTAGCCATGGGAAAGTGAGAATACAGTAGCCCATCATCAATATAGATGGAATTCAAGTTTGCTACAGTACCAAAAGAAGTGGTAGTTTGTTTTCTTGTGCTAATGTTATCACAAGTTTCTGTTTAAGTTTTGTGGTGTGAAGTTTTCAAGTTTTGGGTGATGTTCTCATGGACGATGAGATAAGGAGTGGAAAGAGCTCAAGCTTGGGGATGCCCAAGGCACCCCAAGCCAAATTCAAGGACACCAAAAATCCTAAGCTTGGGGATGCCCCAGGAAGGCATCCCCTCTTTCGTCTTCAATCCATCGGTAACATTACTTGGAGCTATATTTTTATTCACCACATGATATGTGTTTTTCTTGGAGCGTCTTGTATCTTAGGAGTATTTTCTTTTTGTTGTGTCACAATCATCCTTGATGCACACCTTTTTGAGAGAGAGAGACATGCACTCATCGTGATTTTGCTAGAATGCTCATAGTGCTTCACTTATATCTTTTGAGCTAGATACTTTTGCTCATGTGCTTCACTTATATCTTTTGAGCTAGATACTTTTGCTCATGTGCTTCACTTATATATTTTGAGCTAGACACTTTTTCTCTTGTGCTTCACTTATATCTTTAGAGCACGACGGTGCGTGATTTGGTCGTTGGCTTATGCTATGAAAGTAGTCCCATGTGCTAGGTACCCAAAGACGATGCAAAAACCTCCATCTTCATGTGCATTGAGTAGAAAGAGAAGTTTCAATTCCTCTTAATTAGTTTTGAGACGTGGATTCGGTAATATTAAGAGTTATGTTAGTAGGGTGTTGTGAATCTAGAAATACTTGTGTTGAAGTTGGTGATTCCCGTAGCATGCACGTATGGTGAACCGCTATGTTAGGAAGTCGGAGCATAATTGATCTATTGATTGTCATCCTTTGTGTTGAGGTCGGGATCGCGTGATGGTTAACACCTACCAACCCTTCCCCTCGGAGTATGCGTTTAGCGCTTTGTTTCGATTACTAATAAAAACTTTCGCTACAATTATGTGAGTTCTTTATGACTAATGTTGAGTCCATGGATTATACGCACTTTCACCTTCCACCATTGCTAGCTTCTCTAGTGCCGCGCAATTCTCGCCGGTGCACAAACCCACCAAATTCCTTCCTCAAAACAGCCACCATACCTACCTACTATGGCATTTTCATAGCCATTCCGGGATATATTGCCATGCAACTCCCGCCGTTCCGTCTCAGGACTTGTGCAGTCACTCTCATATTGCCATTGCACGATCGTAAGATAGCTAGCGAGATGTTTTCAACGTCATACGCCATGCTAGATCATTGCACATCCCGGTACACTGCCGGAGGCATTTCCTATGGAGTCATCATCATTGTGATCTTTGAGCTGTGAGTAAATAAAAGTGTGATGATCATCATTATTAGAGCATTATATTGTCCCATGTGAGGAAATAAAAAAAATAAAAAAAGAGGCCAAAGAGCCCAAAAACAAAAAAGGGAGAGAAAAGAAAAGAAAAGAAAAAAAGAGGCCTAAGAGCCCAAATAAAAAAAGAGAAAAAGAGAGAAGGGACAATGCTACTATCTTTTTCCACACTGGTGCTTCATGATAGCACCATGTTCTTCATGATTGAGAGCTTCTTGCTTTGTCACTACCATATGCTAGTGGGAATCTTCACTATATAACTTGGCTTGTATATTCCAACGATGGGCTTCCTCAAAATTGCCCTAGGTCTTCGTGAGCAAGCAAGTTGGATGCACACCCACTAGTTTTCCTTTTGAGCTTTCATATACTTATAGCTCTAGTGCATCTCTTGTATGGCAATCCCTACTCATTCACATTGATATCTATTAATGGGCATCTCCATAGCCTATTGATACGCCGAGTCAATGTGACCATCTCCTCCTTTTTGTCTCACAACCACCACCACACTCTATTCCACCTATAGTACTATATCCATGGATCACGCTCATGTGTTGCGTGATAGTTATAAAAAGTTTGAGAAAGTAAGAGTGTGAAAACAACTACTTGGCCAATTCCAGGGTTGTGCATGATTTACATTAGTTGTGTGAGGATGATGGAGCATAGCCAGACTATATGATTTTGTAGGGATAACTTTCTTTGGCCTTGTTATTTTGAAAGTTCATGATTGCTTTGCTAGTTTGCTTGAAGTACTACTGTTTTCATGTCAATAGCAAACTATTGTTTTTAATCTTACGGATCTGAACATTCATGTCACGTGAAAGAAGTTGCAAAGGACAACTATGCTAGGTAGCATGCCACATCAAAAATTCATTCTTTATCACTTCCCTACTCGAGGACGAGCAGGAGTTAAGATTGGGGATGCTTGATACGTCTCCAACGTATCTATAATTTTTGATGGTTTCATGCTATTATCTTGTCAAACTTTGGATGTTTTGCATGCCTTTTATTTATTTTTTTGGGACTAACTTAGTAACTCAGTGCCAAGTGTGAGTTCCTGTTTTTTCCATGTTTTTGACCCCTTTCGGAGGAGATTTTGAAATGGAGTCCAAATGGAAGAAAATCCCCGAAAAGATTTTTTCTGGAATGGAAGAAGATCGGAGAACTTGGGAGCCAAGCCAGAAGAGCCCGAGGGGCCCCACAAGCCCCCACCCGCGGCTAGGGGGGCCGCGCCATCCAGGCTTGTGGGCCCCCTGGAGGTCCCCTGACCTAGATCTTGCGCCTATATTTCCCAAATATTACCAAACAACACGAGATCATCGCAATCGCTTTTCCGCCGCCGCAAGCTTCTGTCTCTGCAAGATCCCATCTGGGGCACGTCTTGGTGCCCTGCCGGAGAGGGGATTCAGGCACGAAAGGCTTCTCCATCAACACCATAACCTCTCCGATGATGCGTGAGTAGTTCACCATAGACCTACGGGTCCATAGCTAGTAACTAGATGGCTTCTTCTCTCTCTTGGATCTTCAATACAAAGTTCTCCATGATCTTCATGGAGATCTATCCAATGTAATCTTATTTTGCAGTGTGTTTGTCGAGATCCGATGAATTGTAGATTTATGATCAGATTATCTATGAATCTTATTTGAGTTTCTTCTGATCTCTCTTATGCATGATTTCATATCCTTGTAATTCTCTTCGAGTTGTGGGTTTTGTCTGGCCAACTAGATCTATGATTCTTGCAATGGGAGAAGTGCTTGGTTTTGGGTTCATATTGTGCGGTGACCTCAGCTAGTGACAGAAGGGGTAGCGAGGCACGCATCATGTTGTTGCCATCAAGGGTAAAAAGATGGGGGTTTTATCATTGGTTTGAGATTATCCCTCTACATCATGTCAACTTGCTTAAAGCGTTACTCTGTTCGTCATGAACTCAATACACTAGATGCATGCTGGATAGCGGTCGATGTGTGGAGTAATAGTAGTAGATGCAGAAAGTATCGGTCTACTTGTCTCAGACGTGATGCCTATATGCATGATCATTGCCTTAGATATCGTCATGACTTTGCGCGGTTCTATCAATTGCTCGACAGTAATTTGTTCACCCACCGTAATACTTGCTATTTTGAGAGAAGCCTCTAGTGAACACTATGGCCTCCAGGGTCTACTCCACACCATATTTTCAGCCTTACACTTTTTACGTTGTTGCACTTTCCGCCTTCAGATCTCACTTTGCAAACAATCTTGGAGGGATTGACAACCCCTTCAAAGCATTGGGTGCAAGCTTGTTTGTGTTTGCGCGGGTGCTCTGGACTTGACGAGACCCTCCTTCTGGATCGATACCTTGATTCTCAAACTGAGGGAAATACTTACTGCTCCTGTGCTGCATCACCCTTTCCTCTTCAAGGGAAAAACCAACGCAAGACCAGTCTCCATCAACGTGTCAATTTCTAGCGCTATTGTTTGAGAAGTAGCAGAAGCGTCCATGGCGGTGAGAAGCTCCCGGAGGTAATCCTCCGTCCTCCAGGGTGCCGGGAAAAGGTCTCCTGACGATCCCGGTCTCGGAAGCATTGCGGCGGCGGAACGATGGAGAAATTTGCGATTCCAGAAAATCTGCAGGGCTTTCTTCTCGGAACTCTAAATATAGGCCAAAAGAGGGCCCCGAAGGAGGTGGGACCCACCTAGGTGACCTCCTGGCGCGCCCTAGGGCCTGGCCGCGCCAAGCAGGTTGCCTCGGAGGCCCCTGCCCCCCCTCTGGCCCTCCTTCAGTGATCCGGAAGCTTCTGTTTCGCTGATTTTTTATATATTTTTTCTGGATTTTTTCGAGCTTTGGAAAATTGGGTAAAAGCCCCTGCAAAATAGACATCAGCAGACAAAAACTGGCACTGGGTGCACTGAGTTAGTAGGTTAGTCCAAATATGTGTAAAAATGTATCAAAACATATATCAATGTCACCCAAAAGATCATGGAACAAGCAGAAATTATAGATACGTTTGGGACGTATCAACATCCCCAAGCTTAATTTCTGCTCGTCCTCGAGTATATAAATGATAACGCAATAATTTGTGTGGTGACATGCTAACACACATATAAGAACTTCAAAGTAAAGCAAGTGAGATATGCAATTCAAGTCAAGACAATAACAGGCAAGAGTCTATATCTAGTATTGAATTTAGCAAAGTAAGAACATAAAGGTGCAAGAGCTCTCGTTGTCTGTGACTCGAATGTCTCCAAATGGTGCTTGTGTGCAAGAAGTGGGAGATGGGTTGAGATCATAAAATATTTTTTATCTGAGAACTCAATCTACTAAATTTCACACTTGGTCTCCTTCAGAATCATATTTTGACTCATCCCCAGACCACTAGTGAGGCACAAGTCAAAATGATCCTCTCCCTTTCGACTTTGAGCACTCATGCAATGGATGAGTGTAAGCAAGATATGTTGGCACTTGGGATTGCAAATAGAATAAGCATGGGGAAGAAAGACAAAAAGGTGTGAAAAGCTCACATCAATGAGGACAACCACAGGCGAGAGAAAGCCAAATGATAGATATGATGTGAGGAGTAGGGATTGCCATGTAAGGGATGCACTTATGAGCTAAGGTAAGCTCTCCAATGGAACTAGTAGGGGTGCATCCAACTTGTTTCCTCATGAAGACCTAGAGCTCATTTGAGGATGCTCATCATTGGAATATGCAAACCAAGTTCTATAGTGTAAGGGTCCCCACATAGTTATGCATGCATGATAATCTCTATATGTAGTACCAATATGACAATGGAATACGAGTGTGGATCTTTCAAAAGGAATAGTAGTGTCTCTCCCTTCTCTCTTTTTATTTCTTTTTATTTTTCTTTTTTTTGTGTGTGGCCTCTTTGGCTCTTTCTTTTTATCTCTCATTTGTCCTCTTTGGAATGTTTTGTTTTGTCCACTTTGGGATTTTTTCCTCACTTAAGGGAAACACTCTATGTTTTACATGAATAAAAAGAAAAATCATCACACTTTATAAGAAGTACTTAACATAAAGACATGTGAAAACTACCATGATGTATGCGAATGTAAGCTTCTGCCAATGTAGCAGGATATGCAATGATACTAGCGCGTCATGTAGCATTGATTTGGGCAAGGCCCAACTATCATGCGGCTCTAAGATCAAGCAAAAGCATGTATGACATGAATATCAAGTCATGAGATGGTGGATATTGCATGGCAATGTATCTCGGAAAGGCTATGGAAATGCCTTAATAGGTAGGTATGGTGGCTGTTTTGAGGAAAGATATAATGAGGCTTATGTATGACAGATCGGATCATGTCATGGGATTGGATGCACCGGAGGAGTTTGCACCAACTCTCGATGTGAGAAAGGGCAATGCACGATAACGAAGAGGCTAGCAAAATATGGATGGTGGAAGTGCAAACAATCGAATATTCACATTAGTCCGAAGAACTCATACACTTATTATCGGTAACTCTCTATCTACTTAGGAAATTCACAAAGAGACAAGCACCCCGAGGAGGATGTTTGGGGGTTTGGTTATCCTTGTGCATCCTCGACTCATGGTAACGTGAGGGTACTCTATATATTCCAACCCCTCCAGAGGTTAGCGATCAATTTAGTAGCTAGAGTCCTCAACTAATTTTTAGTTTTTGAAAAACACACGGATTTCCCAAAATACGACACCTATCACTAATAGGCTCAAGCTCTTGGCACTAATAGTCCAAACATTACTCAAATCAATACCTCAAAACTATTGCAAGTTACTACTATACTTAACTATCAAACTCAATTACCTACTCATGCAAGGGTTGGGGAAGGTCGCATGGGAAACAAAAAATTTCGTACGCGCACGAAGACCTATCATGGTGATGTCCATCTACGAGAGGAGATTTGGATCTATGTACCCTTGTAGATGGCACAGCAGGAAGCGTTAAGAAACGCGGTTGATGTAGTGGAACGTCCTCACGTCCCTCGATCCGCCCCGCGAACCGTCCCACGAACCGTCACGCGATCCGTCCCACGATCCGCTCCGATCTAGTGCCGAATGGACGGCACCTCCGCGTTCATCACACGTACAACTCAATGATGATCTCAGCCTTCTTGATCCAGCAAGCAAGATGGAGAAGTAGATGAGTTCTCCGGCAGCGTGATGGCGCTTCGGTGGTGGTAAAGGATCTACTCGTGCAGGGCTCCGCCCGAGCTCCGCTTAAATTCGATCTAGAGGAAAAACCGTGATGTTTCGTGGTCGGGCTGCCGTGGCAAAGTTGTCTCAAATATGCCCTAGACCTTCACTATATATAGGAGGAGGGGTGGGGAGGCTTGCCTTGGGGTCCAAGACCCCAAGGGTCCGCCGGCCAAGGAGGTGGAGGAGTCCACCTCCAATCCTAGTCCAACTAGGATTGGAAGGTGGAGTCCTTCCCTTCCTTCCCACTCTTTTTTTCTTTTTTCCTTTGATTTCTTATCTCCTGCGCATAGGGCCTCTTGGGCTGTCCCACCAGCCCACTAAGGGCTGGTGCGGCACCCCTAAAGCCTATGGGCTTCCTGATACGTCACCAACGTATCTACTTTTCCAAACTCTTTTGCCCTTGTTTTGGACTATAATTTGAATGATTTGAATGGAACTAACCTGGAGTGACACTGTTTTCAGCAGAATTTCCTTGGTGTTATTTTTGTGCAAAAATCAAAGTTCTCCAAACATCCTGGAAATTTACGGGGAGCAGTTTTGGAAAATATCAAAAATATCTGCGCCAAGTTCCACCTCAGGGGGTGAGCCAGTGGGCCACAAGCCCCTGCTCCGCCACCAGCCCCATGGTGACGGTGGGCAGGCTTGTGGGGCTCACAGGCACCTGCTTCCCCCAACTCCAGCTCTATAAGTTGCCTTTCCTCCCAGAAAAAAAGAGAAGTTTTCGTCGCGTTTTCGATACGGAGGTGCCGCCACCTCCCGTTCTTCATCTGGAGGGCAGATCTGGAGTCCGTCTTGGGCTCCGGAGAGGGGAAATCATCGCCATCGTCATCATCAACCTTCTTCCCTCTCCAATTCCATGAAGCTCTTCATCATTCGTGAGTAATCTATTCGTAGGCTCGCTGGGCGGTGATGAGTAGGATGAGATCTATCATGTAATTGAGTTAGTTTTGATGGGGATTGATCCCTAGTATCCACTATGTTCTTAGATTGATGTTGCTACTACTTTGCCATGCTTAATGCTTGTCACTAGGGCCCGAGTGCCGTGATTTCAGATCTGAAATTATTATGTTGTCACCAATATATGTGTGTTTTAGATCCGATCTTGCAAGTTGTAGTTACCTACTATGTGTTATGATCCGGCAACCCTGGAGTGACAATAACCGGAAGCACTCCCGGTGATGACCATAGTTTGAGGAGTTCATGTGTTCACCAAGTGCTAATGCGTTGGTCCGGCTCTTTATTAAAAGGAGAACCTTAATATCCCATAGTTTCCTTTTGGACCCCGCTGCCACGGGAGGGATGGACAATAGATGCCATGCAAGTTCTTTTCCCTAAGCACGTATGACGACACACGGAATGCATGCCTACATCACATTGACGAACGGGAGCTAGCCACTTATCTCTCCGTGTTATAGCTGTTGCATGATGAATATCATCCAAACAAATCACCGACCCATTGCCTACGAGTTTGTCCTACTGCTGCTGTTACTTGTTTTGCTCTGCTGCTGCTACTACTGTTGCCACTGATGTTACTTGTCTTGCTCTGCTGCTGCTACTACTGTTGCCACTGCTGTTACTTGTTTTTCTCTGCTGCTGCTACTACTGTTGCTATTACTGTCGCTTGCTTCTGTTCCTACTTGCTACTGCTGTCACTACTGATGTTCCTTGCCACTGCTATTGTTCGTTACACTGCCGCTACTCGTTACTTTGCTGTTACTACTTTGCTTGCAGGTACTAATCTTTCAGGTGTGGTTGAATCTGACAAATTCAGCTGCTAATACTTGAGAGTATTCTCTCACCTCCTTTAGGCGATCTACAAATTTGGGTCAAATACTCTACCCTTGAAAACTGCTGCGAACCCACGCGCTGGTTGGCCATCAACAACATTCTTCTAGTCTCATTACTGGGGAGTATTTTCAGCATTCTTCTGATGCCGTTGCAGGAGAAGGTTTGTTGTCATAAGCATTCGTCTAGCTAACGCCAGAGATTGCAGGATCACTTCCCCGGGTGGGTTGGCCCCCTCCTGGTGAACATCCGGAAGCCATTCGTCACTACCGGTACATTCCTGGTAATGCCCGAAAACTTTCCGGTAACCAAATGAGGTCATCCTATATATCAATCTTCGTCTCCGGACCATTCCGGGAACCCTCGTGACGTCCATGATCTCATCCAGGACTCCGAACAACATTCGGTAACCACACATATAACTCAACTATACTAAAACATCGCCAAACCTTAAGTGTGCAGACCCTGCGGGTTCGAGAACTATGCAGACATGCCCCGAGGTACTCCTCGGTCAATATCCAATAGCGGCACCTGGATGCCCATATTGGATCCTACATATTCTCCGAATAACTTATCGGTTGAACCTCAGTGTCAAGGATTCACGCAATACCGTATGTCATTCCCTTTGTCCTTCGGTATGTTACCTTCCCGAGATTTGATCGTCAGTATCAGCATACCTATTTCAATCTCGTTACCGGCAAGTCTCTTTTATCGTTTTGTAATACAAGATCCCGTGACTTACACTTAGTCACAGTGCTTGCAAGGCTTGTGTGTGATGTTGTATTATCGAGTGGGCCCCGAGATACCTCTCCGTCACACGGAGTGACAAACCCAGTCTTGATTCATACTAACCCAACGGACACCTTCGGAGATACCTGTAGAGCACCTTTATAGTCACCCAGTTACGTTGTGACATTTGATACACACAAGGCATCCCTCCGGTGACAGTGCGTTATATGATCTCATGGTCATAGGAACAAATACTTCACACGCAGAAAAACAATAGCAATAAAATAATACGATCAATATGCTACGTTCATGGTTTGGGTCTAGTCCATCACATGATTCTCCTAATGATGTGATCCAGTCATCAAGCAACAACACTTTGCACATAGTCAGAAAACCTTGACTATCCTTGATCAACTGGCCAGCCAACTAGAGGCTTGCTAGGGATATTGTTGTGTCTATTTATCCACACATGTATCTATGTTTTCATTCAATACAATTATAGCATGGATAATAAACGATTATCTTTAAACAGGAAATATAATAATAACTATTTATCATTGCCTCTATGGCATATTTCCAACAGTCTCCCACTTGCACTAGAGTCAATAATCTAGTCCTCACATCGCCATGTGATTTACATTGTAATAAATCGAACACCCATACAGTTCTGGTGTTGATCATGTTTTGCCCACAGAGGAGGCTTAATCAGCGGGTCTGCTACATTCAGATCCGTGTGCACTTTGCAAATATTCACGTCCTCTCCTTCGACGTAGTCGCGGATGAGGTTGAAGCGTCGTTTGATGTGTCTGGTCTTCTTATGAAACCTTGGTTCCTTTGCTAAGGCAATGGCACCAACGTTGTCACATAACAGAGTCAATGGATCAAGTGCACTTGGCACAACTCCAAGATCTGTCTTGAACTGCTTCATCCAGACACCCTCTTTTGCGGCCTCCGAGGCAACCATGTATTCCGCTTCACATGTAGAATCTGCTACGACGCTCTGCTTGGAACTGCACCAGCTTACTGCACACCCATTAAGAATAAATACGTATCCGGTTTGAGACTAAGAGTCATCCGGATCGGTGTCAAAACTTGCGTCAACGTAACCTTTTACGACGAGCTCCTTGTCACCTCCATACACGAGAAACATTTCCTTAGTCCTTTTCAGGTACTTCAGAATATTATTGACCGCCGTCCAGTGATCCACTCCTGGATTACTCTGAAACCTGCCTGCCATACTTATGGCCAAGCTGACGTCTGGTCTAGTGCACAACATTGCATACATGATAGAACCTACGGCTGAAGCGTAGAGGACGGAACTCATTGTCTTTCTATCTTCCGCAATTGCTGGGCAATGAGTCTTACTTAGTTTTATACCGTGTAATACTGGCAAGAACCCTTTCTTGGACAGATCCATTGTGCTTTGTGAAAGTCCTATCAAGCTTTTCGATCTATCCCTATAGAACTTCTTCAAAACTTTATCAAGGTATGTGCTTTGCGAAAGTCCTATCAGGCGTTTCGATCTATCACTATAGATCTTAATGCCTAGAATGTAAGCAGCTTCTCCTAGGTCCTTCATAGAGAAACTTTTATTCAAGTAACCTTTTATGCTCTCCAAAAGCTCCACATTGTTTCCAATCAGCAATATGTCGTCCGCATATAATATTAGAAACACCACAGAGCTCCCACTCACTTTCTTGTAAATACAAGATTCTCCAACCACTTGTATAAACCCAAATGCTTTGATCACCTCATCAAAACGCTTATTCCAACTCCGAGATGCTTGCACCAGTCCATAAATGGATCGCTGGAGCTTGCACACTCTGTCAGCATTCTTAGGATCGACAAAACCTTCGGGTTGCATCATATACAACTCTTCCTCAAGAAAACCGTTAAGGAACGTCGTTTTGACATCCATCTGCCAGATTTCATAATCGTAAAAGGCAGCTATTGCTAACATGATTCAGACAGACTTAAGCATCGCTACCGGTGAGAAAGTTGTTGGGGAACGTCGCATGGGAAACAAAAAATTTCCTACGCGCACGAAGACCTATCATGGTGATGTCCATCTACGAGAGGGGATGAGTGATCTACGTACCCTTGTAGATCGTACAGCAGAAGCGTTAGTGAACGCGGTTGATGTAGTGGAACGTCCTCACGTCCCTCGATCCGCCCCGCGAACAATCCCGCGATCAGTCCCACGATCTAGTACCGAACGGACGACACCTCCGCGTTCAGCACACGTACAGCTCGACGATGATCTCGGCCTTCTTGATCCAGCAAGAGAGACGGAGAGGTAGAAAAGTTCTCCGACAGCGTGACGGCGCTCCGGAGGTTGGTGATGACCTTGTCTCAGCAGGGCTCCGCCCGAGTTCCGCAGAAACGCGATCTAGAGGAAAAACCGTGGAGGTATGTGGTCGGGCTGCCGTGGAAAAGTCATCTCAAATCAGCCCTAAAACCTCCGTATATATAGGTGGGAGGGAGGGGGCCTTGCCTTGGGGCTCAAGGAGCCCCAAGGGGGTCGGCCGAGTCCAAGGGGGAGGACTCTCCCCCCCCCCCAAACCGAGTTGGACTAGGTTTGGTGGGAGGGAGTCCCCCTTCCTTCCCACCTCCTCCTTTTTTTTTCTTTCTCTCTTGATTTTCTTCTCCTTGGCGCATAGGGCACTTGTGGGCAGTCCCACCAGCCCACTAAGGGCTGGTGTGTCTCCCCAAAGGCCTATGGGCTTCCCCGGGGTGGGTTGCCCCCCCGGTGAACTCCCGGAACCCATTCGTCATTCTCGGTACATTCCCGGTAACTCCGAAAACCTTCCGGTAATCAAATGAGGTCATCCTATATATCAATCTTCGTTTCCGGACCATTCCGGAAACCCTCGTGACGTCCGTGATCTCATCCGGGACTCCTAACAACATTCGGTAACCAACCATATAACTCAAATACGCATAAAACAACGTCGAACCTTAAGTGTGCAGACCCTGCGGGTCGAGAACTATGTAGACATGTCCCGAGAGACTCCTCGGTCAATATCCAAAAGCGGGACCTGGATGCCCATATTGGATCCTACATATTCTACGAAGATCTTATCGTTTGAACCTCAGTGCCAAGGATTCATATAATCCCGTATGTCATTCCCTTTGTCCTTCGGTATGTCACTTGCCCGAGATTCGATCGTCAGTATCCGCATACCTATTTCAATCTCGTTTACCGGCAAGTCTCTTTACTCGTTCCGTAATACAAGATCCCGCAACTTACACTAAGTCACATTGCTTGCAAGGCTTGTGTGTGATGTTGTATTACCGAGTGGGCCCCGAGATACCTCTCCGTCACACGGAGTGACAAATCCCAGTCTCGATCCATACTAACTCAACGAACACCTTCGGAGATACCTGTAGAGCATCTTTATAGTCACCCAGTTACGTTGCGACGTTTGATACACACAAAGCATTCCTCCGGTGTTCGTGAGTTATATGATCTCATGGTCATAGGAACAAATACTTGACACGCAGAAAACAGTAGCAACAAAATGACACGATCAACATGCTACGTCTATTAGTTTGGGTCTAGTCCATCACATGATTCTCCTAATGATGTGGTCCCGTTATCAAGTGAAAACACTTGCCTATGGCCAGGAAACCTTGACCATCTTTGATCAACGAGCTAGTCAACTAGAGGCTTACTAGGGACAGTGTTTTGTCTATGTATCCACACAAGTATTGTGTTTCCAATCAATACAATTGTAGCATGGATAATAAACGATTATCATGAACTAAGAAATATAATAATAACTAATTTATTATTGCCTCTAGGGCATATTTCCAACAGTCTCCCACTTGCACTAGAGTCAATAATCTAGTTCACATCACCATGTGTTTCCAACGAATCGAACACCCATATAGTTCTGGGGTCTGATCACGTCTTGCTCGTGAGAGAGGTTTTAGTCAACAGCTCTGAAACTTTCAGATCCGTGCGTTCTTTACAAATCTTTTATGTCATCTTATAGATGCTGCTACTACGTGCTATTCGGAAATACTCCAAATATCTACTCTACTATACGAATCCGTTTCACTACTCATAGTTATTCGGATTAGTGCCAAAGCTTGCATTGACGTAACCCTTTACGACAAACTCTTTAACCACCTCCATAATCGAGAAAAATTCCTTAGTCCATTAGTTACTAAGGATAAATTTCGACCGCTGCTAGTGATTCAATCATGGATCACTCTCTGTACCTCTCAACATACTTTGAGTCAAGGCACACATCAGGTGCGGTACATAGCATGGCATACTTTAGATTCTACGGCTAAGGCATAGAAGACGACCTTCGTCTATTCTCTTTATTCTACCGTGGTCGGGTTTTGAGTCTTACTCAAATTTACACCTCACAACGCAACCAAGAACTTCTTCTTTGCTGATCTATTTTGAACTCTTTCAAAAACTTGTCAAGGCATGCATCTTGTTGAAACTTCTATTAAGCGCTTTCGATCCATCTCCATAGATCTTTGATGCTCAACGTTCAAGTAGCGTAATCCAGGTACTCCTTTGAAAACTTCTTTCAAACAACCTTGTATGCTCTACAGAAATTCTACATTACTTCTGATCCACAATATGTCAACCACATATACCTATCAGAAATTCTATAGTGCTCCCACTCACTTCTTTGGAAATACAAGTTTCTCATAAACCTTGTACAAACCCAAAATCTTTGATCATCTTATCAAAGTGTATATTCCAACTCCGAGATGCTTGCACCAGTCCATTGAAGGATCACTGGAGCTTGCATACTTGCTAGTATCTTTAGGATCGACAAAACCTTCTGGTTGTATCACATACAATGTTTGCTCAAGGAAACCGTCGAGAAAACAATGTTTTGACATCCTACGTAAAATATTTCATAAATAGTGCATCAACAACTAACATAATTCTAACAGACCTTTAGCATCGCTACGAGTGAGAAAGTCTCATCATAGTCAACTATTTGATCTTGTCGAAAACATCTTTGCGACAAGTCGAGCTTTTCTTAATAGTGACTTATCACCATCATCGTCTGTTTTCCTTTAAAGATCCATCTTTACTCAATAGTCCTATGACCATCAAGTAATTCTTCCAAAGTCTACACTTTGTTTTCATCCATGGATCCTCTCTCGGATTTCATGGCTTCCAGCCATTTGTCGGAATCTGGGACCACCATCGCTTTCTCCATAACTCGTAGGTTCACTGTTGCTCAACAACATGACCTCCAAGACAGGGTTACCGTACTACTCTGCAGTAGTACGTGACCTTGTCGACCTACGAGGTTTGTAGTAACTTGATTCGAAGCTCAATGATCATCATCATCAGCTTCCACTTCAATTGGTGTAGGCGCCACATGAACAACTTCCTGCGCCCTGCTACACACTGGTTGAAGTGATGGTTCAATAACCTCATCAAGTTCTACTACCCTCCCACTCAATTATTTCGAGAGAAACCTTTCCTCGAGAAAGGATCCGTTTCTAGAAACAAACACTTTGCTTTCGGATCTGAGATAGGAGATGTACCCAACTATTTTGGATATCCTATGAAGATGCATTTATCCGCTCTGGGTTCGAGCTTATCAGACTGAAACTTTTTCACATAAGTGTCGAAACCCCAAACTTTCAAGAAACGACAGTTTAGATTTCTCTAAACCTCAGTCTATACTGTGTCATCTCAACGGAAATACGCGGTGCCCTATTTAAAGTGAGTGCGGTTGTCTCTAATGCATAACCCATAAACGATAGTGGTAATTCGATAAGAGACATCATAGTATGCACCATACCAAATAGTGCGTGGCTATGACGTTCAGACACATCATCACACTATGACGTTCTAGGTGGCATGAACTGCGAAACAATTTCCACATTGTCTTAACAGCGTACCAAAACTCGTAACTCAGATATTCATTTCTATGATCATATCATAGACAGTCTATCCTCTTGTTACGACGAACTTCACTCTGAAACGGAATTTGAACTTTTCAACATTTCAGACTTGTGATTCATTAAGTAAATACTCCTGTATCTACTCAAATCGTCAGTGAAGTAAGAACATAATGATATCCACTGCGTGCCTCAGCACCCGCTGGACTGCATACATCAAAATGTATCACTTCCAACAAGTTACTATCTTGTTTCATCTCAATGAAAACAAGGCCTTGCTCATGTGGTATGGTTTGCATGTCACTAGTGATTCAAAATCAGGTGAGTACAAAGATCCATCAGCATGGAGCCTCTTCATGAAATTTATACTAACATGACTCAAGCGGTAGTGCCATAAGTAAGTGGTACTATCATCATTAACTCGTATCTTTTTGGCACCAATATTATGAACATGTGTAACACTACGATTGAGATTCAATAAACCATTGAAGGTGATTATTCAAGAAAATAGAGTAACCATTATTCTCTTTAAATGAATAATCGTATTGCAATAAACACGATCCAATCATGTTCATGCTTAACGCAAGCACCAAATAACAATTATTTAGGTTTAACACCAATCCCGATGGTAGAGGGAGCGTGCGACGTTTGATCATATCAACCTTGGAAACACTTCCAACACGTATCGTCACCTCGCCTTTAGCTAGTCTCCGTTTATGTCGTAGCTTTCATTTCGTGTTACTAATCACTTAGCAACCGAACCGGTATCCAATACCCTCATGCTACTAGGAGTACTAGTAAAGTACACATCAACATCATGTATATCAAATACACTTCTTTCGACTTTTGCCAGCCTTCTTATCTACCAAGTATCTAGAGTTGCTCCGCCTCAGTGACTGTTCCCCTCATTACAGAAGCACTTAGTCTCGGGTTTGGGTTTAATCTTGGGTCTCTTCATTAGTGCAGCAACTATTTTGCCGTTTCACGAAGTATCCCTTCTAGCCCTTGCCTTTCTTGAAACTTAGTGGTTTTACAAACCATCAACTATTGATGCTCCTTCTTGATTTCTACTTTCGCAGTGTCAAACATCGCGAATCGCTTAAGGATCATTGTATGTATCCTTGATATGTTATAGTTCATCACGAAGCTCTCACAGCTTGGTGGCAGTGACTTTGGAGAACTATCACTATCTCATCTGGAAGATTAACTCCCACTTGATTCAAGCGATTGTCGTACTGAGACAATCTGAGCACATGCTCAACGATTGAGCCTTTCTCCTTTACTTTGTGGACAAAGAATCTTGTCGGAGGTCTCGTACCTCTTAACAAGGGCACAAGCATGAAATCACAATTTCATCTCTTTAGAACATCACTTATGTTCCGTGACGTTTCAAAACGTTTTCGGCGCCTTGCTTCTAAGCCATTAAGTATTTTGCACTGAACTATCATGTAGTCATCAGAAACGTGTATGTCGCATGTTCACAGCATCCACAGACGACGCTCGAGGTGCAACACACCGAGTGGTGCATTAAGGACATAAGCCTTCTGCGCAGCAACGAGGACAATCCTCGGTTTTACAGACTCAGTCTGCAAAGTTTGCTACTATCAATTTTCAACTAAATTTTCTCTAGGAACATACAAAAACAGTAGAGCTATAGCGCAAGCTACATCGTTATTCGCAAAGACCATTAGACTATGTTCATGACTATTAGTTCAATTAATCATATTACTTAAGAACTCCCACTCAAAAAGTACATCTCTCTAGTCATTTGAGTGGTACATGATCCAAATCCACTATCTCAAGTTCGATCATCACGTGAGTCGAGAATAGTTTCAGTGGTAAGCATCTCTATGCTAATCATATCTACTATACGATTCATGCTCGACCTTTCGGTCTCATGTGTTCCGAGGCCATGTCTGCACATGCTAGGCTCGTCAAGCTTAACCCGAGTGTTCCGCGTGCGCAACTGTTTTGCACCCGTTGTATGTGAACGTTGAGTCTATCACACCCGATCATCCCGTGGTGTCTCGAAACGATGAACTGTAGCAACGGTGCACAGTCAGGGAGAACACAATTTCGTCTTGAAATTTTAGTGAGAGATCACCTCATAATGCTACCGTCGTTCTAAGCAAAATAAGGTGCATAAAAGGATTAACATCACATGCAATTCATAAGTGACATGATATGGCCATCATCACGTGCTTCTTGATCTCCATCACCAAAGCACCTGGCACGATCTTCTTGTCACCGGCGCCACACCATGATCATCCATCAACCTGTTGCCATCGGGGTTGTCGTGCTACTCATGCTATTACTACTAAAGCTACTTCCTAGAAAAATAGTAAACGCATCTGCAAGCACAAACGTTAGTATAAAGACAACCCTATGGCTCCTGCCGGTTGCCGTACCATCGACGTGCAAGTCGATATTTCTATTACAACATGATCATCTCATACATCCAATATATCACATCACATCATTGGCCATATCACATCACAAGCATACCCTGCAAAAACAAGTTAGACGTCCTCTAATTTTGTTGTTGCATGTTTTACGTGGTGACCAAGGGTATCTAGTAGGATCGCATCTTACTTACGCAAACACCACAACGGAGATATATGAGTTGCTATTTAACCTCATCCAAGGACCTCCTCGGTCAAATCCGATTCAACTAAAGTTGGAGAAACCGACACTTGCCAGTTATCATTGAGCAAAGGGGGTTACTCCTAACGATGAAACCAGTCTCTCGTAAGCGTACGAGTAATGTCGGTCCAAGCCGCTTCAATCCAACAATACCGCGGAATCAAGAAAAGACTAAGGAGGGCAGCAAAACGCACATCACCGCCCACAAAAACTTTTGTGTTCTACTCGAGAAGACATCTACGCATGAACCTAGCTCTGATACCACTGTTGGGGAACGTTGCATGGGAAACAAAAAATTTCCTACGCGCACCAAGACCTATCATGGTGATGTCCATCTACGAGAGGGGATGAGTGATCTACGTACCCTTGTAGATCGTACAGCAGAAGCATTAGTGAACGCGGTTGATGTAGTGGAACGTCCTCACGTCCCTCGATCCGCCCCGCGAACAATCCCACGATAAGTCCCACGATCTAGTACCGAACGGACGGCACCTCCGCGTTCAGCACACGTACAGCTCGACGATGATCTCGGCCTTCTTCATCCAGCAAGAGAGATGGAGAGGTAGAAGAGTTCTCCGGCAGCGTGACGGCGCTCCGGAGGTTGGTGATGACCTTGTCTCAGCAGGGCTCCGCCCGAGCTCCGCAGAAACGCGATCTAGAGGAAAAACCGTGGAGGTATGTGGTCGGGCTGCCGTGGAAAAGTCGTCTCAAATCAGCCCTAAAACCTCCGTATATATAGGTGGGAGGGAGGGGGCCTTGCCTTGGGGCTCAAGGAGTCCCAAGGGGTTCGGCCGAGTCCAAGGGGGAGGACACTCCCCCCCAAACCGAGTTGGACTAGGTTTGGTGGGAGGGAGTCCCCCTTCCTTCCCACCTCCTCCTTTTTTTTTTCTTTCTCTCTTGATTTTCTTCTCCTTGGCGCATAGGGCACTTGTCGGCTGTCCCACCAGCCCACTAAGGGCTGGTGTGTCTCCTGAAAGGCCTATGGGCTTCCCCGGGGTGGGTTGCCCCCCCGGTGAACTCCCGGAACCCATTCGTCATTCCCGGTACATTCCTGGTAACTCCGAAAACCTTCCAGTAATCAAATGAGGTCATCCTATATATCAATCTTCCTTTCCGGACCATTCCGGAAACCCTCGTGACGTCCGTGATATCATCCGGGACTCCGAACAAGATTCGGTAACCAACCATATAACTCAAATACGCATAAAACAACGTCGAACCTTAAGTGTGCAGACCCTGCGGGTTCGAGAACTATGTAGACATGACCCGAGAGACTCCTCGGTCAATATCCAATAGCGGGACCTGGATACCCATATTGGATCCTACATATTCTACGAAGATCTTATCGTTTGAACCTCAGTGCCAAGGATTCATATAATCCCGTATGTCATTCCCTTTGTCCTTCGGTATGTTACTTGCCCGAGATTCGATCGTCAGTATCCGCATACCTATTTCAATCTCGTTTACCGGCAAGTCTCTTTACTCGTTCCGTAATACAAGATCCTGCAACTTACACTAAGTCACATTGCTTGCAAGGCTTGTGTGTGATGTTGTATTACCGAGTGGGCCCCGAGATACCTCTCCGTCACACGGAGTGACAAATCCCAGTCTCGATCCATACTAACTCAACGAACACCTTCGGAGATACCTGTAGAGCATCTTTATAGTCACCCAGTTACGTTGCGCCGTTTGATACACACAAAGCATTCCTCCGGTGTCCGTGAGTTATATGATCTCATGGTCATAGGAACAAATACTTGACACGCAGAAAACAGTAGCAACAAAATGACACGATCAACATGCTACGTCTATTAGTTTGGGTCTAGTCCTTCACATGATTCTCCTAATGATGTGATCCCGTTATCAAGTGACAACACTTGCCTATGGCCAGGAAACCTTGACCATCTTTGATCAACGAGCTAGTCAACTAGAGGCTTACTAGGGACAGTGTTTTGTCTATGTATCCACACAAGTATTGTGTTTCCAATCAATACAATTATAGCATGGATAATAAACGATTATCATGAACTAAGAAATATAATAATAACTAATTTATTATTGCCTCTAGGGCATATTTCCAACAAAAGTCTCATCGTAGTCAATTCCTTGAACTTGTGAAAAACCCTTTGCCACAAGTCGAGCTTTATAAACGGTCACATTACCATCTGCGTCTGTCTTCTTCTTATAGATCCATTTGTTCTGAATAGCCTTGCGGCCTTCAGGTAGTACTTCTAAAGTCCACACTTTGTTCTCGTCCATGGATCCTATCTCGGACTTCATGGCCTCCATCCATTTGTTGGAATCCGGGCCCACCATTGCTTCTTCATAATTCGCAGGTTCATTGTTGTCCAACAACATAATCGATAAGACAGGATTACCATACCACTCAAGAGTAGTACGTGATCTTGTCGACCCGCGAGGTCTGACAGTAACTTGATCCGAAGTTTCATGATCATCATCATCAACTTGTTCCTCAACCGATGTCGCAGCAATAGGGGTTTCCCCTTGCCCTGCACCACCATCAAGAGGAATTAGAGGTTCGACAACCTCATCAAGTTCTATCTTTCTCCGACAGGTTGCAGGCTCATAAATGGGCACGAGATATCCATGGCATGCTTGGGATCCAAGAGGTTGGGCAATACCTACAGCTCTGGCACAAGATCGAACCCATGACGCTCTCTATTTGGAAGTGGACCACTAGCAGCACTTACACCACGCAATCGGCCTACAAAGCTACCTTCCACGGCTCCATCCCATGCGATGCCTGGAAGCTCAGCTCGAAGTGTTGGGCGCCGCTGATACGTCCATTTTGCATCATGCTTTCATGTTAATATTTATTGCTTTTTGGGCTGCTATATTACTTGTGGTACCATATTTATGCCTTTTCTCTCTTATTTTGCAAGGTTTATTTGAAGAGAGAGAATTCAGGCAACTAGAATTTTGGACTGGAAAGGGAGCAAATCCTAGTCCACTATTCTGCACATCTCCAAATGCCCTGAAAAGTTACGTGGATTTTTTCTGGATTATATAAAAATACTAGGCGAAAGAACTATCGGAGGGGGGCTGCGAGGGTGCCACAAGCCCTGACACCGCCACCCCCTGGTGGCGGAGTGGGGGCTTGTGGGCTCCCTGATGGCCCACTAGCCCCCCTCTTTTGCTATATGAAGCGTCCTGGTCCAGAAAAAATCAATCAGGTGCTTTTTCGTGGTTATGCTGCCGCCACGAGGCGGAACATGAGCAGATCCAATCTAGAGCTCCGGCAAGATGATCCTGCCGGGGAAACTTCCCTCTCGGAGGGGGGACTCGTCGTCATCGTCATCACCAACACTCCTCTCGTGGAGGGGAGGCATCTTCATCAACATCTTCATCAGCACCATCTCCTCTCGAATCCCTAGTTCTTCTCTTGTAACCAATCTTCGTCTCGCAACTCCGCTTGGTACTTGTAAGGTTACTAGTAGTGTTGATTACTATTTGTAGTTGATGCTAGTTGGATTACTTGGTGGAAGAGTTTATGTTCAGATCCTTGATGCCATTCATTACACCTCTGATCATGATTATGATTACTAGTCGTGAACCCATGTGTTCGCACGGGCTAGTTGTAAAATATTAATTAAGAAATTCCATACCACAGGAAATAGAAATTTGTTTTGTAAAACAACATTAACCCGACATAACATCCAAACCTATAGGAATCGAGATATCAGGACTAACTCATAGGGTAATATGTTTTTCTGAATAAGTTATAGATATCTCCGACTGAATGTCTATTTTAAATTCATGCAGACTAAATCCCTAAGAATGTTCACACGATTGTCGATGTTAGTTAGATATGAAATACTCCCTTCATATCATAATGAGTAATGTGTTGCATTTACCTTAAATTAAACTTTTTAAAAATTGACTATGACTTTTTGTATTATTTAGATTCGATATGTAAAATCATATGCACTCATTCTAGAAATAAATAGCTAATGTTACATCACGAAGGCCATGTAAGTGTCGAAAAGAACACTTATTTTTTATATAGAGGGAGTATTGTATTTAAAAAACTATTATTTATAATAATATGTTTATTTCCTTCATCGTCATTTTGGTCTACTCAATTTAGTAACTCATTCTAGAAAAAAGGGGAACAAACATATACTATCATGCTTGATAATTAATATCCCTCCAGAGGAAAAGAAGTAGCCAGAGAATACATATTTCTCAAGTGAGTGAACTGATATCATTTAACGAATAATACAAAAAATAAATTTGAATAAACAACGCCGAATATAACAATTTGCAAATAAGAGAACATGAAAAGTCATAGAGAGCTTATGTCAACATCAATGGAAAACCTATAACAAAGCAGACTGCATTAGATTCACTCCTAACACATAATAAAATATGTATATATCATGACTTACTTTTTTATTTTAGATTGTATACTACTAAATCTATGATAGTCTTAGATGAAGTTTTTATTTCATATTTACATACATATTACATGGCAGTATTTGCATTTTATCGGAACAATAGTTGGTAAAGAGTGTTCACTACCATTCTATATGCAACTTCCATGAGTTATACACCATTGATCAAGGACGCTTCTCCATAATATCACTGATATTCCTATCCAGGCAAATATTCTCGGTGATAATTAAAAGGGGAATTTAATTTCTTTCATGTACTTAGTTGGCAGACTTTCGATAATCTTCTTCCAAGAGAAATAGCTGCGGGGTTCACAATATTGTAGCCATATACGGAAGGGCTTAGCCCAAATCTACTTGGTAACCTGGTAGAGGAAGAATAGGTGCCACACAGTTTAGATCTCACGCATGCACACTCTGGACAAAATTACTTGTTCGACCATCCATGATGTTGAATCTAGTCGGCACACCAATGCTGGTTCAAATGCAACCAGCTAAGATCTTGCAATCCGGAATTGGTATGCCATAATGATTGAAGAAATTAAAACCAACTGAATATTTATTGGTCATTGACCTTGTACTGATAATCATCATACAAATGCATAGAGACAAATAAGAGTTACTATGGCCAGATTTAAAAGAACAAATTACAAACACATGCTTCATCCTGCATCACCATCACAAAGTTCTGCGTTCTTCCTTGGCCGCACTGTCTATGTCATCATTTTTTTGCCATGGTATGTGGATGCTGACATCCTTTTTGAAAAGGATTGAGGGAAGGCAGGATGAAGGGAAGGCACATAATTAAATTGATCTATATCATATAGGGATCCTGTTATAAACTCATAATTAAGAACAAACGATAGAGGACTTCTATGTCTTGGACAACTACGACCTTACTTACCTGTGAACTCTCATGCAGGGTGTATGCTTAGTTTTTTTCGATGCAACCATCATTTATCATAAAACTATTCCGTGCTTCTTGTCTTTCTATGTACCTCTAGACTACAGCTGGACATATGGGTCTAGAATTTCAAACCGGATGCACCACCTGTAGATTCTATGCCATAGTAGCCTTACAAATAAGTTTGCGTGGTGCAGCAATCTCTGTATACTGGAGAAAAATAGTAGAAAGGAATATAGTAGGCATATACCTACTAAATCAACATGCAAAAGATACGATCGATTTAAATATAAATTGGCAAAAAAGAACAAATATATAACTGATTAGTGTGCGAACAGAAACCTGATCTAGATGAGGAATCAATTTTAATACGATAACCTCCGTCAGTGCGCGTGATTCATGCCCCAACTTTTTTCTCCGTCGACACACGTGATCCATGCCCTAAGTTCTTTGCTCCAATTTTAGAGAGATATGTATATGTTCTTCATGTGGGGGAGGAAGAGAGTTCAGAGTGGAAGAGAGAGACGTGAGAGAGAGAGGGGGGGGGGGCAGAGGGCCTACATCCGAAGTTGTTTGATGTTTGATCTATTTAGATAGGTACAAATACTGCTATGTTTTCATGTAGGAGGAAGAGAGACATGAGAGAGAAAGAGAAAGAGACCTGTCAGAGAGAGAGAGATGCACATGATCCATGCCCCCAAGTTCTTTCCTCCAATTTGAGAGAGATACGTATCTGTTTTTCATGTGGGAGGAAAAAGTGGCATGAGAGAGAGAGGTGGAGAGAGACGTGGGAGAGAGGGGTACAGGATCCATGCCCCATGTTCCTTTGCTTCAGTTCGAGAGAGAAACTGTTCGGATTTGTTTTTCATGCAGAAAAAAAGAGAGACATGACAAAGAAAGAGAGACACGTGAGAGAGAGGGAGACGTGAGAGATTGAGAGGGAGAGGGAGATTGAGATTGTGTGCTATTTTTTACTTGGAGAAGAATAGACGCTGGAGGTACATATTTTATGGGTATTTTTTTATCTTAAATTGTTTTATCTTAAATAACGCTGGTGCACAACTACCATACTTAATCTATTTCCAGCCGAACTAAACTGGATGAAATTTTTGTGTCTTTTTTTCAAAGGTTAATCTACACCGTAATAACTCGGTCCCACCTTAGATGAACGGCTCGTAAATTCTAATTAACGTAAGAATTTTTAGAGAGTCTCTAATTAGTATAGGTATAGATGTTTTGTGAGTAGTTACTTTTGTTCCTGAGGACATGGGATAAGTCATGCTGATAATAGTCATGTGAATTTGATATTCGTTCAGTATTTTGATATGTTGTGTGTTGTCTTTTCTTCTAGTGGTGTTATGCGAACATCGACTACATAACACTTCACCATATTTGGGACTAGAGGAAGGCATTGGGAAGTAGTAAGTAGATGATGGGTTGCTAGAGTGACAGAAGCTTAAACCCCAGTCTATGCGTTGCTTCGTGAGGGGCTCATTTGGATCCACTAGTTTAATGCTATGGTTAGACTTTGTCTTAATTCTTCTTTTGTAGTTGCGGATGCTTGCGAGAGAGGTTAATCATAAGTGGGATGCTTGTCCAAGTAAGGGCAGTACCCAAGCACCGGTCCACCCACATATCATACTATGAAAGTAACGAACGCGAATCATATGAACATGATGAAACTAGCATGACAGAAATTCCCGTGTGTCCTCCAGAGCGTTTTTCCTCCTATAAGACTTTGTTCAGGCTTGTCCCTTGCTACAAAAGGGATTGGGCCACTTGCTGCACCGTTGCTACTACTTGTTACTTGTTACTTTTTGCTCGCGATGTTTCACCTCGCTACACAATCACTTGTTACCACTACTTTCAGTGCTTGCAGTTATTACCTTGCTAAAATCCGTTTATCAGAGCCTTCTGCTCCTCGTTGGGTTCGACATTCTTACTTATCAAAAGGACTACGATTGATCCCTTATACTTGTGGGTCATTAGCCGCCGCGTGTCTGCTTCTTCCACTGGCTCGCCCGGCTCGATCGCTGCTGGACAGCTGACCGGCTAGCCAGGAGAGGGTTGCAGCACCACCATCGGTGCCCCCTATGCGACTAGGAACCGGAAACCATGCACCACCTCCTCCTCGCATGCCCATTCTCCCGACAAGTATGGCACGAGGCCCTGGCCTGGCTAAGGATTCCCTGTTGCCCACCTGATGGCCAGGACTCGCTCAATGCTTGGTGGACCACCACATGACGAGCTACGCCGAAGCCTATGCACAAAGGCCTCGCATCCATGACCCTGCTCGTGCCTTGGATGACATGGAAACACAGAAATGGTTGCGTGTTTGACAGCGAACGCCCCTAGACAACTAGCCTGATTGCGAAGATCAAGGAGGAAGCGGCGCTTTGGGCCAGAGCCGGCACGCAAGGCCTCAAAGCCGCGACCTCGCAGACCTGGGATGTCCACTGATTTTCTTTCCTGACCCTGTAACCACCTCCTAGGAGGATTGTAACCGGAACCCCTATCTTTTCAATATAATGAAACACAAAAGTCTTTTGCGTTTTCTCGAAAAAGAAACTCCTTCTCAAGAAAAGCTCTGTTTTTAGCAACAAACACTTTGCCCTCGGATTTGCGATAGAAGGTATACCCAACTGTCTCCTTTGGGTAGCCTATGAAGACGCACTTTTCCGCTTTGGTTTCCAGCTTTTCAGGCTGAAGCTTTTTGACATAAGCATCACATCCCCAAACTTTAAGAAACGACAACTATGGTATTTTGCCATACCACAGTTCGTATGGTGTCGTCTCAACGGATTTTGATGGTGCCCTATTTAAAGTGAATGCAGCTGTTTCTAATGCAGAACCCCAAAACGATAACGGCAAATCGGTAAGAGACATCATAGATCGCACCATCTCTAATAAAGTACGATTACGACTTTCGGACACACCATTACGCTGTGGTGTTCCAGGCGGTGTCAACTGTGAAACAATTCCACATTGTCTTAAGTGAGTACCAAAGTCGAAACTCAGATACTCACCCCCACGATAAGACCGTAGGAACTTGATCTTCTTGTTACGATGATTTTCGACTTCACTCTGAAATTGTTTGAACTTTTCAAACGTTTCAGACTTGTGCTTCGTCAAGTAGACATAACCATATCTACTTAAATCGTCAGTGAAGGTGATAAAATAAGGATATCCGCCGCGTGCCTCCACACTCATTGGACCACACACCTCGGTATGTATGATTTCCAACAAGTCACTTGCACGCTCCATTGTTCCGGAGAACGGAGTTTTAGTCATCTTGCCCATGAGGCATGGTTCGCACGTGTCAAGTGAATCAAAGTCAAGTGACTCCAAAAGTCCATCGGTATCGAGTTTCTTCATGTGTTTTATACCAATATGACCTAAGCGGCAGTGCCATAAAAACATGGCGCTATCATTGTTAACTCTAACTCTTTTGGTCTCAATGTTATGTATATGTGTATTATCACTATCAAGATTCAAGATGAACAATCCTCTCACATTGGGTGCATGACCATAAAAGATATTACTCATAGAAATAGAACAACCATTATTCTCTGACTTAAATGAGTAACCGTCTCGGAATAAACAAGATCCAGATATAATGTTCATGCTTAACGCAGGCACTAAATAACATTTATTTAAGTTCATAACTAATCCTGATGGTAACTGAAGTGACACTATGCCGACGGTGATTGCATCAACCTTGGAACCATTTCCCACGTGCATCGTCAATGACCCACAAGTATAGGGGATCAATCGTAGTCCTTTCGATAAGTAAGAGTGTCGAACCCAACGAGGAGCAGAAGGATTTGACAAGTGATTTTCAGCAAGGTAAAATCTGCAGGCACTGAAATTGTCGGTAACAAGTGATTGTGTGGTGAGATGATTCGTAGCAAGCAACAAGTAACAAAAGTAGCAACGGTGCAGCAATGTGGCCCAATCCCTTTTGTAGCAAGGGACAAGCTTGGACAAAGTCTTATAGGAGGAAAAACGCTCCCGAGGACTCACGAGAATTTCTGTCATGCTAGTTTCATCATGTTCATATGATTCGCTTCGTTACTTTGATAGTTTGATATGTGGGTGGACCGGCTCTTGGGTACTGCCCTTACTTGGACAAGCATCCCACTTATGATTAACCCCTCTCGCAAGCATCCACAACTACGAAAGAAGATTTAAGACAAAGTCTAACCATAGCATTAAACTAGTGGATCCAAATCAGCCCCTTACGAAGCAACGCATAAACTAGGGTTTAAGCTTGTGTCACTCTAGCAACCCATCATCTACTTACTACTTCCCAATGCCTTCCTCTAGGCCCAAATAATGGTGAAGTGTTATGTAGTCGATGTTCACATAACACCACTAGAGGAAAAACAACATACAACATATCAAATTACCGAACGAATACCAAATTCACATGACTACTATTAGCATGACTTATCCCATGTCCTTAGGAACAAAAGTAACTACTCATAAAGCATAATCATATTCATGACCAGAGAGGTAATGAGTAGCATCAAGGATCTGAACATAAACTCTTCCACCAAGTAATCCAACTAGCATCAACTACAAAGAGTAATCAACACTACTAGCAACCTTACAAGTACCAATCGGAGTCGCGAGACGGAGATTGGTTACAAGTGATGAACTAGGGTTTGGAGATGAGATGGTGCTGATGAAGATGTTGATGGGGACGAGTCCCCTCCGATGAGAGGAGTGTTGGTGATGACGATGGCGACGATTTCCCCCTCCGGGAGGGAAGTTTCCCCGGCGGGATCGTCCTGCCGGAGCTCTAGATTGGTTCTACTCAAGTTCCGCCTCGTGGCGGCGGCGAAACCACGAGAGAGCTCCTCCCTGATTTTTTTCCAGACGAAACCCTTCATATAGCAGAAGAGGGGGGCCAGTGGGCCAGCAGGCTGCCCACAAGCCCTCATGGCCCGGCCTGGGGGGTGGCCGCGCCGTGCAGGCTTGTGGCCACCTGCACGCACCCCAATTGCATTTCTTCGGCCCAATATTTTTTACAAATCCAGAAAAAAATCCTCGTTGATTTTTACGACATTTGGAGTTGCGCAGAATAAGTATCTCAACTTTGCTCCACTTTCAGGCCAGAATTCCAGTTGCCGGCATTCTCCCTCTTCATGTAAACCTTGGAAAATAAGAGAGAAAAGGCACAAGAATTGTACCGTGAAGTGAAATAACAGCCAAAGAAGCGATAAATATCAACATGAAAACATGATGCAAAATGGACGTATCAACTCCCCCAAGCTTAGACCTCGCTTGTCCTCAAGCGAAAGCCTAGCTCAATAAATATGTCCACGTGTTTACGGAGAGAGGTGTCAACAAAACAAGATACGAACATGCATGCATCATAATCATGATCAGAACAGCAATAACAACATATAATCTCTCATGCTAAAGTGATAATTCCTTCACAAAGTAAAGCATGGATCAAGAACCTTACCGAGAAGTAACAACCGATAGCCTTTAGCCATTGAAGCAATTGCAATTTATCACAACATCAGAAAGAGTCAAATAAGAGCTTGTAAAGCAAATCCACATACTCAATCATTCTTTTTTTCTCTACAATTGCTACAACTCACGTGGTACTCATGAGATCAAAGTTTTAGCTGGACACAGAGAAAGATAGGGGCTTACATTTTTGCCTCCCAACTGCTTACCTCAAGGGTAATGTCAACAATAATAATTCATGAATGCCTACCTTCAAGTTGACATATGAATATAGATCTTTCCCTAGCATATGACGTTAGCCAAGATAAAGGCGAAATAAGGAATTGGTGAAGATCACCATGACTCTTTCAAGGGCAAAAAGTAAAGGTACAAGATAGGCCCTTCACAGAGGGAAGCAGAGGTTGTCATGTGCTTTTGAGGTTTGGATGCGTGTCCTCTTAGTGCGGAGGAACGTCACTTTATATTGCCTCCTATGATAAAGAACTTTATTATGCAGTCTGACGCTTTTATGTCTTCCTCGTCACAGGTTCGTATAAAGCTCATTTTCCACACACTAATAGATCATACATATTAGAGAGCAATTTTTATTGCTTGCACCGATGACAACTTACTTGAGGGATCTTATTCAATCCATAGGTAGGTATGGTGGACACTCATGGCAAAACTGGTTTGATGGTTTATGGATGCACAAGTAGTATCTCTACTTAGTGCGGGAGGTTTGGCTAATATGAGGTGGAAGCAATCGTCACATGCTAAGGGATCTCTAATCATATAATATTGTTCGGAACAAAGAAAACACAATTCATTATGTTGTCTTCCTTGTCCAACATCTACTTCTAGGCATGCAATAGTTTAGTGAGTGCTCACAATCATAGATGGTGTCAGAGATGATATATTTATATGTGAACCTCTCCTTCTTTATCACTTCCTATTAATTGCAACAATGACCAAGGTCTACGTTTGTCTACCCTCAACAAGTTTCAATCATCATCCTTTTTATATGTGAAGTCATCACTTCCCATAAGATCGTTACATGATCTTTCATGCTTTTGTTCTATTCTCACTCTATTGATCATGGCAAGAGGCAAAGCCCTTCAACTAAGACACTCTTTATTATATGGCTCATGAGCTCGAATGCATCGGGGGTGACACAAAGAGAAACTCAAAACTAAAACACTAAGACTTTTAAACTACTAGAGAAAGAGAAAACTGAAAAAGGAAAACTAAAACAAAGGTAAAGGCAAAAGATGTGATGGTGATACGATACCGGGGAAACTCCCCCAAGCTTGGCACAAGCCAAGGGGATTGCCCATACTAATGCTCAGTTGTGTTCCTCTGGTGGTGATGGTGGTGGAGTTGTTGAAGAGGTCTTGAGTTTGTTTAATTTCCACTAGAGCATAAAATTATGATCCCTCATATCATCATTTTCCTCTTCAAGCTTCAACACCCTTTGGCATAATTCCTGCTTACTCTCCTGCCAGAAACGAGAAGGGATAAACAAGGTCTTAGGCTTCTTCCTTGAGTCAGGGAGGCTCGACTTCTTGAACTCCACATGAGTGTGTCCAGGTTGAGGTAGAGGAGCCTCCTCTTCATCCGAACTTGTTTGTTCCTTCCCATTCGGATCATAATCTTCTTCCTCATCAGTGGTCCAGCCATAAGGATCCAAGTCCCCATAGACCTTGGGATTAGCAAGGTAATCAGCCACATAGCTCTCCCCCTCTGAATCCTGAAAAGACATCTTGACCTAGATCTGCGACAGAAAACAGGCTTGAAAAAACAGAGGAAATCTGCGTGATGCAGGGATCAGACCAAACGGGAGTATATATAATGATTTTTTCCAGACCAGAAGGAGTACCTGCATGAAAACAGAGTCCGGTAGGCGCACGAGGTGGCCACAAGCCCTCACGGAACGGCCAGGGGGTGGGTCCATGCCGTGCAGGCTTGTCGCCTCCTCGCGCACTTTCCGGACTACTTCCAATTTTTGTATTTTTTCAAATATTACAAAACGGAGAAAATTTCCGACTGGAAAAGTTTTGGACTCTGTTTTCTTACCGAATCACATACCTCTTCGTTTTCGGAGTCTGAAACAAGCTGATAAATATCCCTTAGGTATTCTTCCAGACTTATGGTATTGATGATATTGCTTTCAACATTTATGGGAGTACCTGAGATATAATGCTTGATTCTCTGCCCATTTACCACTCTCGGACAATTACCTTCCGTGTTGTTGATCTTGATAACACTGGAACGATATACTTCCTCAACAACATAGGGACCTTCCCATTTAGAGAGAAGCTTGCCTGCAAAGAATCTTAAACGAGAGTTATATAGCAAGACATAATCACCTACATTGAACTCACGCTTTTGTATCCTCTTATCATGCCACCTCTTAACCTTCTCTTTCAAGAGCTTGGCATTCTCATATGTCTGAATTCTCCACTCATCAAGCGAGCTAATATCAAATAACCTCTTCTGACCAGCAAGTTTGAAATCAAAGTTGAGGTCTTTGATTGCCCAATAAGCTTTATGCTCTAGCTCAAGAGGTAAATGACATGCTTTACCGTACTCCATTTTGTACGGAGACATGTCCATGGGATTCTTATAGCCAGTTCTATAAGCCCACAGTGCATCATCGAGCTTCTTAGACCAATGCTTTCTAGACCTATTGACAGTCTTTTGCAGAATCAGTTTAATATCTCTATTACATAGCTCTACTTGACCACTGGACTGAGGGTGATAGGGAGACGCAATTCTATGGTTGACATCATACTTAGCAAGCGTTTTACGGAAAGCACCATGAATGAAGTGTGAACCACCATCGGTCATTAGATATCTAGGGACTCTAAATCTAGGGAAGACAACTTTTTTCAGCATCCTGATGGAGGTGTTGTGATCAGCACTACTAGTGGGGATAGCTTCTACCCACTTAGTGACGTAATCAACAACAACGAGGATATGAGTATACCCGTTGGATTTTGGAAAAGGTCCCATATAATCAAATCCCCAAACATCAAATGGTTCAATGACAAGTGAATAGTTCATAGGCATTTCCTGATGTCTGCTAATATTACCTACTATTTGACATTCGTCTCAAGACAAGACAAACTTACGGGCATCCTTGAAGAGAGTTGGCCAATAGAAACCTGATTGCAATACCTTGTGTGCAGTTCTATCTCCTGCATGGTGTCCTCTGTAGGCCTCCGAGTGACACTTTTGTAGGATCTGTCCCTGTTCATGTTCAGGTACACAACGTCTAATAACACCATCTACTCCTTCCTTATAAAGGTGAGGATCATCCCAAAAGTAGTGTCTCAAGTCAAAGAAGAATTTCTTCTTTTGCTGGTACGTGAAACTAGGTGGTATGTATTTGGCAACGATATAGTTCACACAATCAGCATACCACGGTGCACTACATGCAGGATTGATGACATTCAATTGCTCATCGGGAAAACTATCATCAATAGGTTATGGGTTATCAAGAACGTTCTCCAACCTAGACAAGTTATCTGCTACTGGGTTATCAGCACCCTTCCTGTTGACAACGTGCAAATCAAATTCTTGTAGCAAGAGAACCCATCTGATAAGTCTAGGTTTAGCATCCATCTTCTCCATGAGGTACTTAATAGAAGCATGATCAGTGTGAATAGTGACTTTGGAATCAACTATGTAAGACTTGAACTTTTCACATGCAAACACGACTGCTAAGAACTCCTTCTTCGTTGTAGCATAGTTTATCTGGGCACTTTCTAGAGTTTTACTAGCGTAGTAAATAACATTCAACTTCTTATCGACTCTTTGCCCTAGAATAGCACCAACAGCATAATCACTAGCATCACACATGATTTCAAAAGGTAAGTTCCAATCAGGTGGTTGAACAATAGGGGCAGTTATCAAAGCCCTCTTAAGTATTTCGAAGGCTTCCTCACAATCATCGTCAAAAACAAAAGGAATATCCTTTTGTAAGAGATTGGTAAGAGGCCTAGAAATATTAGAGAAGTCTTTGATGAACCTTCTATAGAAACCATCATGACCAAGGAAACTTCTTATACCTTTGATATCTGTGGGGTATGGAATTTTCTCTATTGCATCAACCTTAACCTTATCGACTTCAATACCTCTTTCATAAATTTTATGTCCTAAGACGATGCCTTCATTAACCATAAAATGGCACTTCTCCCAATTCAAGACAAGATTGGTGTCTTTACATCTCTACAAGACTCGATCAAGGTTGCTGAGGCAATCATCATAGGAAGACCCGTAAATAGAAAAGTCATCCATGAAAACCTCGACAATCTTTTCACCAAAGCCAGAGAATATAGCCATCATACATCTTTGAAAGGTGGCAGGTGCATTACATAAGCCAAAAGGCATACGTCTATAAGCAAAGGTACCGAAAGGGCAGGTGAAAGTGGTTTTCTCCTGATCAGATTGTGCAACTGGTATTTGGGAGAAACCAGAATAACCGTCTAGAAAGCAGAAGTGTGTGTGTTTAGACAGCCTTTCTAGCATTTGGTCAATAAAAGGCAAAGGGAATGATCTTTCCTAGTGGCTTTATTCAATTTCCTAAAATCGATCACCATCCTATAGCCAGTAATAATCCTCTGTGGGATCAATTCATCCTTATCATTAGGGATAACGGTAATGCCTCCCTTCTTAGGGACGCAATGCACCAGACTCACCCAATTGCTATGAGCAACATGATAGATAATACCCGCTTCCACGAGCTTTAGTATTTCTTTTCTCACTACTTCTTTCATCTTAGGATTTAATCTCCTTTGATGATCAGCAACTGGTTTGAAATCAGGATCAGTTTTAATCTTGTGCTGGCATAGAGTGGGACTAATGCCCTTAAGATCATCAAGAGTATATCCAATAGCAGCACGGTGCTTCCTCGGAGTTTTTAGCAACTTCTTTTCATCATGCTCTGAGAGGCTAGCACTAATAATGACAGGATATATCTCCTTTTCATCAAGATAGGCATACTTAAGAGTATCAGGCAACTGTTTAAGCTCGAACACAGGATCACCCTTTGGTGGGGGTGGATCCCCAAGCAGTTCAACAGGCAAGTTATTCTTAAGGATTGGATATTGTTCTAAGACAACTCTATCTATCTCATCCCTTTCATCCATATGCATATCGTTTTCATTCTCAAGCAAGTATTGCTCTAAGGGATCAGTAGGAGGCACGAGAATAGAGGCGAAGGCAATAGTTCATCCCTACTAGGCAACTCCTTTTCGTGAGGTTGTCTACCAAACTTGGAGAAGTTGAACTCATGTGACACACCTTCAAAGCCAACAGCGACAGTTTGCTTCTCACAATCAATATGAGCATTGATAGTATTGAGGAAGGGTCTGCCAAATATGATGGGTCAAAAGCTATCTTGTGCGGTAGCAAGAACGAGGAAATCAGCAGGATACTTCGTTTTACCACACAAGACTTCAACATCCCTAACAATTCCCACACGGCAGATAGTATCTCTATTGGCAAGCTGAATAGTGACATCAATAGGCTCTATCTCAACAGGTGCAATCTCATCTTTGATTTCATCATATACGGATTGAGTTATTGCACTAACACTAGCACCCACGTCACATAAGCCATGATAACAATGATCTCCTATCTTAACAGAAACAACATGCATGCCGACAACACGCCTATGTTTGTCTCTAGCGTGAGGTTTAGCAATTCTAGCAGCATCTTCACAGAAGTGAATATTATGTCCCTCAACATCGTCGGACAAAAGATCTTTGATAATAGCAATGCTAGGTTCAACTCTAATTTGCTCAGGGGGTGTAGGTGTTCTAATATAGCCTCTACGTATCACAGTTGAAGCTTTAGAATGATCCTTTATCCTAACAGGGAAAGGTGGTTTCCCAATGTAAGCAGTCGGAACAACAGGATCATTATAGGCAATGACTTTCTCTTCAACTGGAGTCGGTTTAACTACATTGACTTCTAAAGGAGGAGGATATTTAAAACACTTCTCTATGGGGAGATCAATATGAGCAGCAAAAGATTAACACGATGAAGCTACTATATCAGAGTCAAGTCCATACTTAGCGCTAAAATCACTAAAGGTATTTTTCTCAACAAAGGATTTAACGCAATCAAACGTGAAATTCATACCTGACTCCTTACCTTCTTCAAGCTCCCAATCTTCAGAGTTGCGCTTAATTTTCTCCAATAAATTCCATTTGAAGTCAATATCTCTCTTCATAAAAGAACCAGTACAAGAAGTGTCAAGCATGGTGCGATCATCATGAGAAAACCGAGCATAGAAGTTCTGAATGATAATTTCTCTCGAGAGCTCATGGTTGGGGCATGAATATATCATTGATTTAAGCCTCCCCCCAAGCTTGAGCGATGTTTTCTCTGTCACGAGGCCAAAAATTGTAAATATAATTTCGATCACAATGTACTAAATGCATAGGATAAAACTTTTGATGAAATTCAAATTTCAACTGATTGTAGTCCCATGATCCAGTATCATCACATAGCCTATACCATGTCAACACCTTATCCTTAAAATATAAAGGAAAGACCCTCTTCTTGACCTCATCCTCGGGCAAACCTGCAAGCTTAAATAAACCACAAACTTCATGTACATAGATTAGATGCAAGTCTGGATGTGATGTTCCATCTCCTCTAAAAGGATTAGCCACCAGTTTCTCAAGCATACCCGAAGGAAATTCAAAGAAAATATTTTCAGTAGGTGCAACAGGTTGAGGAGCAACTCTTTGTTCTTCCGTTCGAGGTGAAGATACCCCGAACAAGCCCCTCAAAGGATTAGTATCCATAGTCACAAGTGACAATAAATTTCAGCACACTATATGAATGTTTCCTTACCAAGTTCCACTTACCAAAGGCGCTTCACTCCCCGGCAACGGCGCCAGAAAAGAGTCTTGATGACCCACAAGTATAGGGGATTAATCGTAGTCCTTTCGATAAGTAAGAGTGTCGAACCCAACGAGGAGCAGAAGGATCTGACAAGTGGTTTTCAACAAGGTAAAATCTGCAAGCACTGAAATTGTCGGTAACAAGTGATTGTGTGGTGAGATGATTCGTAGCAAGCAACAAGTAAAAAAAGTAGCAACGGTGCAGCAACGTGGCCCAATCCCTTTTGTCTCATGGGACAAGCCTGGACAAAGTCTTATAGGAGGAAAACCGCTCCCGAGGACACACGGGAATTCCTGTCATGCTAGTTTCACCGTGTTCATATGATTCACGTTCATTACTTTGATAGTTTGATATGTGGGTGGACCGGCGCTTGGGTACTGCCCTCACTTGGACAAGCATCCCACTTATGATTAACCCCTCTCGCAAGCATCCGCAACTACAAAAGAAGAATTAAGACAAAGTCTAACCATAGCATTAAACTAGTGGATCCAAATCAGCCCCTTACGAAGCAACGCATAAACTAGGGTTTAAGCTTCTGTCACTCTAGCAACCCATCATCTACTTACTACTTCCCAATGCCTTCCTCTAGGCCCAAATAATGGTGAAGTGTTATGTAGTCAATGTTCACATAACATCACTAGAGGAAAAACAACATACAACATATCAAATTACCGAACGAATACCAAATTCATATGAGTACTATTAGCATGACTTATCCCATGTCCTCGGGAGCAAAAGTAACTACTCACAAAGCATAATCATATTCATGACCAGAGAGGTAATGAGTAGCATCAAGGATCTGAACATAAACTCTTCCACCAAGTAATCCAACTAGCATCAACTACAAAGAGTAATCAACACTACTAGCAACCTTACAAGTACCAATCGGAGTCGCGAGACGGAGATTGGTTACAAGTGCTGAACTAGGGTTTGGAGATGAGATGGTGCTGATGAAGATGTTGATGGTGACGAGTCCCCTCCGATGAGAGGAGTGTTGGTGATGATGATGGCGACGATTTCCCCCTCCAGGAGGGAAGTTTCCCTGGTAGGATCGTCCTGCCGGAGCTCTAGATTGGTTCTTCTCAAGTTCCTCCTCGTGGCGGTGGCGAAACCACGAAAAAGCTCCTCCCTGATTTTTTTTTCTAGATGAAACCCTTCATATAGCAGAAGAGGGGGGCCTGTGGGCCAGCAGGCTGCCCACAAGCCCTCATGGCGCGGCCTGGGGGTGGCCGCATCGTGCAGGGTTGTGGCCACCTGCACGCGCCCCTATGGCACTTCTTTGGCCTAGTATTTTTTATAAATCCGGAAAAAAAATCCTCGTTGACTTTTACGGCGTTTGGAGTTGCGCAGAATAGGTATCTCAACTTTGCTCCACTTTCAGGCCAGAATTCCAGTTGTCGGCATTCTCCCTCTTCATGTAAACCTTGAAAAATAAGAGAGAAAAGGCATAAGAATTGTACCGTGAAGTGAAATAACAGCCAAAGAAGCGATAAATATCAACATGAAAACATGATGCAAAATGGACATATCAATGGTCACTTCATCCTTCGCCAGCCTTCGCTTATTCCGCAGTTCCTGTTTCGAGTTGCAAATATGAGCAACAGAACCAGTATCGAATACCCAGGCACTACTACGAGAGCTGGTTAAGTACACATCAATAACATGTATATCGAATATACTTGATTTTTCTTTGGCCGCCTTCTTATCAACCAGATACTTGGGGTAGTTGCGCTTCCATTTACCCATACCCTTGCAATAATAGCACTCCGTTTCAGGCTTAGGTCCAGCTTTGGGTTTCTTCGTCGTATGGGCAACAGGCTTGCCGCTCTTCTTTGAATTTCCCTTCTTTCCTTTGTCGTTTCTCTTGAAACTAGTGGTCTTATTCACCATCAACACTTGATGCTCTTTACGGAGTTCTGACTCTGCGACTTTCAGCATCGCGAATAACTCCGGGTGACTTGTTCATCCCTTGCATGTTATAGTTCAACACAAAAACCTTATAGCTTGGTGGTAGTGATTGAAGAATTCTGTCAGTGATAGCCTCTTGCGGGAGTTCAATCCCCAGCTCAGCTAGACGGTCTGAGTACCCAGACATTTTGAGCACATGTTCACTGACAGACGAATTCTCCTCCATCTTGCAAGCATAGAATTTATCGGAGGTCTCATACCTCTCGATCCGGGCGTTCTTCTGAAAGATTAACTTCAACTCCTGGAACATCTCATATGCTCCATGACGCTCAAAGCGACGTTGAAGTCCCGGTTCTAAGCCATACAAGACTGCACATTGAACTACTGAGTAGTCCTCCGTGCGTGTTAACCAAGCGTTCTTAACATCTTGGTCAGCGCGGCGGGCGGTTCATCTCCTAGCGCAACATTAAGGACATAATCCTTCTTCCCAGCTTGCTGGAGCAACTTAAGATTACGAGCCTAGTCTACAAAGGTGCTTCCATCATCTTTCAACTTTGCTTTCTCTAGGAACGTATTAAAATTCAGGGTGACTGTCGCGTGAGCCATTGATCTACAACACAAATATTTTCAAAGTGTACTTAGACTATGTTCAAGATAATTTAGAGGTTAACTAATCAGAGTACTTGCTAAATTCCCACTCAAAAAGTACATCTCTCTAGTCATTTGAGTGGTTCATGATCCAATTCCACTAGCTCAAGTCCGATCATCACGTGAGTTGAGGATAGTTTCAGTGTTAAGCATCCCTAGGCTAATCATATCAACTATATGATTCATGATCGACCTTTCGGTCTCATGTCTTCCGAGGCCATGTCTGCACATGCTAGGCTCGTCAAGCTTAACCCGAGTGTTCCGGGTGTGCAACTGTTTTGCACCCGTTGTATGTGAACGTTGAGTCTATCACACACGATCATCACGTGGTGTCTCGAAATGACGAACTATAGCAACGGTGCACAGTCGGGGAGAACACAATTTCGTCTTGAATTTTAGTGAGAGATCACCTCATAATGCTACCATCGTTCTAAGAAAAATAAGGTGCATAAAAGGAGTAACATCACATGCAATTCATAAGTGACATGATATGGCCATCATCATGTGCTTCTTGATCTCCATCACCAAAGCATCGGCACGATCTTCTTGTCACCGGCGCCACACCATGATCTCCATCAACATGTCGCCATCGGGGTTGTCGTGCTATTCATGCTACTACTACTAAAGCTACGTCCTAGAAATATAGTAAACACATCGGCAAGCACAAACGTTAGTTTAAAAAACAACCCTATGGCTCATGCCGGTTGCCGTACCATCGACGTGCAAGTCGATATTAACTATTACAACATGATCATCTCATACATCCAATATATCATATCACATCTTTGGCCATATCATATCACAAGCATACCCCGCAAAAACAAGTTAACGTCCTCTAATTGTTGTTGCATGTTTTACGTGGTTGCAATGGGTATCTAGTAGATCGCATCTTACTTACGCAAAATCCACAACGGAGATGTGTGAATTGCTACTTAACCTCTCCAAGGACCGCCTCGGTCAAAACCAATTCAGTTAAAGTTGAAGAAACAGACACCCGCCAGTCATCTTTATGCAACGGGGTTGCATGTCAATCGATGAAACCAGTCTTTCGTAAGCATACGAATAATGTCGGTCCGGGCCGCTTCAATCCAACAATACTGCTGAATCGAGAAAAGACTAAGGAGGGAAGCAAATCGAACATCACCGTCCACAAAACCCTTTGTGTTCTACTCGAGATAACATCTACGCATGAACCTAGCTCATGATGCCATTGTTGGGAAACGTCGCATGGGAAACAAAATATTTCCTACGCGCACGAAGACCTATCAAGGTGATGTCCATCTACGAGAGGATATTTGGATCTACGTACCCTTGTAGATCGCACATCAGGAAGCGTTAGGAAACGCGGTTGATGTAGTGGAACGTCCTCACGTCCCTCAATCCGCCCCGCGAATCGTCCCACGAACCGTCCCGCGATCCATCCCACGATCCCCTTCGATTTAGTGCCGAACGGACGGCACCTCCACGTTCAACACACGTACACCTCGACGATGATCTCGGCCTTCTTGATCCAGCAAGCAAGACGGAGAAGTAGATGAGTTCTCCGGCAGCATGACGGCGCTCAGGTGGTGGTGAAGGATCTACTCCTGCAGGGCTCCGCCCGAGCTCCGCAGAAATACGATCTAGAGGAAAAACCGTGATGTTTTGTGGTCGGGCTGCCGTGGAAAAGTTGTCCCATATCAGCCCTAGACCTTCACTATATATAGGAGGAGGGGTGGGGAGGCTTTCCTTGGGGTCCAAGACCCCAAGGGTCCGCCAGCCAAGGAGGTGGAGCCCTTCCCTTCCTTCCCACCCTTTTTTTTCCTTTTCCTTTGATTTCTTATCTCATGTGCATAGGGCCTCTTGGGCTGTCCCACCAGCCCACTAAGTGCTGGTGAAGCACCCCTAAAGCCTATGGGCTTCCCCTGGTGGGTTGTCCCCCTCCCGGTGAACATCCGGAACCCATTTGTCACACCCGGTACAGTCCCGGTAATGCCCGAAAACTTTCGGTAACCAAATGAGGTCATCCTATATATCAATCTTCATCTCTGGACCATTCTGGAAACCCTCGTGACGTCCGTGATCTCATCTAGGACTACAAACAACATTCGATAACCACACATATAACCCAACTATACTAAAACATCGCCGAACCTTAAGTGTGCAGACCCTGCGGGTTCGAGAACTATGCAGACATGCCCCGAGGTACTCCTTGATCAATATCCAATAGAGGGACCAGGATGCCCATATGGGATCCTACATATTCTCCCAATAACTTATCGGTTGAACCTTAGTGGCAAGGATTCAGCCAATCCCGTATGTCATTCCCTTTGTCCTTCAGTATGTTACTTGCCCGAGATTCGATCGTCGGTATCCGCATACCTATTTCAATCTCGTTACCGGCAAGTCACTTTTCTCGTTCCGTAATACAAGATCCCGTGACTTACACTTAGTCACATTGCTTACAAGGCTTGTGTGTGATGTTGTATTACCGAGTGGGCCCCGAGTTACCTCTCCGTCACACGGAGTGACAAATCCCAGTCTTGATTCATACTAACCCAATGGACACCTTCGGAGATACCTGTAGAGCACCTTTATAGTCACCCACTTATGTTGTGACGTTTGATACACACAAGGCATCCCTCCGGTGCCAGTGGGTTATATGATCTCATGGTCATAGGAACAAATACTTGACACGCAGAAAAACAATAGCAATAAAATAACACGATCAATATGCTACGTTCATGGTTTGGGTCTAGTCCATCACATGATTCTCCTAATGATGTGATCCAGTCATCAAGCAACAACACTTTGCACATAGTCAGAAAACCTTGACTATCCTTGATCAACTGGCCATCCAACTAGAGGCTTGCTAGGGACATTATTGTGTCTATTTATCCACACATGTATCTATGTTTTCATTCAATACAATTATAGCATGGATAATAAATGATTATCTTTAAACAGGAAATATAATAATGACTATTTATCATTGGCTCTAGGGCATATTTCCAACAGCAAGACACACAACTCACTGCAACGAGCCAACTCTCTAAACAAGATAAGCATGATATCTCATGATAGTTCCAAAATCAACCTAAATAAAAGCTCTTAAAAATATAAGCATGAAAACTAAGTGCTAAGCATGACAGTATCTACGAAAAGATGAAGAACACACAAAAATAATAAGCATGAAAACCTATGTTGTGTTCAAGAGTGGAATGGAGCGTGTGTCTCTCCCAAACAAGGTAGTCTAGGTTCCGACTTGTTCTGAATAGCAAGCAAAACTAAAACAAACTAAAAATCAAATAGCGGGACGTTCCAAGCATGGCACATATCATATGAAGTGATAAAAATATAGCATGGACATGGATGACCTGATGATTGTTGACAGAGAAGGGGATGCACGGGGGCATCCCCAAGCTTAGACACTTGAGTATCCTTTGAATATTTCTTGGGGTGCTTGGGGGCATCTCCAAGTTTGAGCGCTTGACACTCCTGCATCTTCTTCCATCATCTCTCACATCGCATACTTGAAAACTCCCTTCATACGAAACTCATAATAAGCTGATTAGAGTGGTTAGTTCCCTTAATAAAATAATTCATTACCTGCTGGAAATAAATATTTTCATGAAAAGCTACTGCTTCTCATGATTGCCAAAAGGTTTTTGCAAATAAAAAACAAGCTTAGGATTCTCAAAGCAATGGAAACACAAAACATGGCAGAATCTGTGAAAAACAGAACAACAGGTAGTAAATAATTTATTCGGGGCACTTCTACCACTCACATCAAAAAACTCAGAGCAGATGCCAGAAAGGAAATTATATAGAGTATCCTGTCAAAACAATTCAAAACAAAAAGATGATCTGGTGATTTTTGGCGAATTGTTCCGTCAAGAAGACAGAATCTGTTTTTGCACAGCATGTCATAATGTTTGAACTTTCTTGCAATCGGGGGCTATAACTTGGCACAAAGCTTAAAAATAAAGATACAATGATGTTGCTACAGTAGTAACAAGCATCAAGACCACTAAAACTTAAAAATAAAACAAATTGGGTTGCCTCCCAACAAGCGCTTTCTTTTATGCCTTTGAGCTAGGCATAATGCAAGAAGATCAAGTGTTATCAACTCCAAAAGAATAACTTGCCCGAGTAACGGACTCATAAGGTAACTTAATCTTATTTCCAGGGAAGTGGTCCATTCCCTTTTTAAGAGGAAATTGGAATTTAATAATTCCCTCTTTCATGTCAATGATAGCACCAACGGTGTGGAGAAAAAGACGTCCTAAAATAATTGGACATTAATGATCACATTCAATGTCCATAATAAGAAAATCAACGGGCACATAATTATCATTCACAATAATAAGCACATCATAAATTCTCCCTAAAGGTTTCCTTATGGAAGAATCAACAAGGCGAACACCAAAAGAACATGGATCATAAGGTTTCCAATCAAGCATATCATACATTGTTTTGGACATAAGGGAGGCACTACCTCCAACATCACAAAATGCAAAGCAATATATATTATTCAATTCAATCTTGACCATAGGATCCCAACCTTCTTCTAATTTTCTAGGGATGGAAGTCTCTAGCTTGAGCTTCTCCTCCCTAGCTTTGATAAGAGCATTGGTAATATGCACGGTGAAGGCAATATTGAGTGTACTAGTGTGGGGGTCTTTAGCCATTCTTTGCAAAAAGGTGATAACTTCGAAGAGACTATAATTATCATAATCAAGGTTACTACCATTAATTAAAGTGGTAGTAATGTCATCTAAGATCATTATTTTGGTAGTCTCTAAATTCATGGGACCTTCTTGTCATATAGTTGAGGTATTAGTATCACCATTAAAAGGTCCATTCGGACAAGGAGTGTGGTGGGTGCTCAAAGTTTTGAGATCCTCAACAACTTGTATAGTGGCAATGGTAGTGTGTGTAGGAAGGCTCTTAATTCTCTCTTCCTCTTACTATTCTCTAGCCCATCTATCTTTAAGTTTGGCTAGCATTCTTATGTTCTCATTAATTTGGACTTGGATAGCATTCATGGGTGTGGTGTTCCTTTCCTCAAGTGGGGAGGTTCTAATTTTAAGCACCTCTACATCATGAGCTAGGTTGTCCACCTTCAAAGAGAGACTATCTAATTTTTCTAGTTTCTCTTCTACACTCTTATTGAAGGCCTTTTTAGAAGTGATAAAATCCTTAAGCATGCTCTCTAATTCAGAAGTGGAGTTTTTGGTGCTAGGATAATTGTTATTGTTCCCATAGTTGTTGGATGGGAACGGTCTAGGATTGCTACCAAAATTACTCATATAAGCATTGTTATTAAAGTTGTTCCTAGAGATAAAATTAGCATCAACTTGCTCTCTTTCTTGAGCAACCAAAGAATTTAAAGGAACATCATGCGGATCAATAGGAGCTGGTTTGATAAATATAATCATGATAATGTCAACCTTATCATTAAGGGAGGAGATCTCCTCAACAGAGTTTACCTTCCTACCTGTTGGAGCTCTCTCGGTGTGCCATTGAGAATAATTTGTCATTATCTCATCCAATAGCTTTGTGGCAGCACTAAGTGTAGTTGACATAAAGGTTCCTCCCGCGGTCGAGTCTAACAGATTTTGCGAGGTAAAGTTCAATCCTGCATGGAAAGTTTGGATAACCATCCAAGTAGTCAAATCATGTGTAGGGCAATTCCTAAGAAGAGATTTCGTACGTTCCCAAGCTTGAGCAACATGTTCATTATCCAATTGCCTAAAATTCATAATGTTACTCCTCAACTGGATAATCTTAGCAGGAGGGTAGTACTTCCCAATAAAAGCATCTTTGCACTTATCCCAGGAATCTATGGTATTCCTAGTCAAAGATTGAAGCCACACTTTAACTCATCCTCTCAAGGAGAAAGGAAAAAAGCTTAAGTTTAGCAATATCACCATCTACTTATTTATATTTTTGCATATCACACAGCTCAACAAAATTGTTCAAGTGCAAAGCAGCATCATCTCTAGCACCGGAAAATTGATCTTTCAAACTAGGTTCAGCAAAGCAGGTTTAATCTCATAGGACGTGGCTCCAGTGGCAGGAGCAGCAATAGGTGTGCAGATAAAGTCATTGTTGTTGTGACTAGTGAAGTCACACAAATTGATGTTTTCAGTGGAACCCGTAGCAACGGCAACGAGCAAGCACAAAGCAACTACTTTTTTTTGTTTTTTGGTATAAGACTCTAAAGAAAAAACTAAAAAGCAAACTAACAAGACTAAAAAGCAAAGGTAAAAGATAGCGTGCAACTCCCCTATCTTGAAGATTGGAGTCCCCGGCAACGACGATAGAAATTTGCTTGATGACGATTTGATGGATATTCTTCTCGCCCCTCGTTGGTTACCCCAAGTGGAAGGTGGAGATGTAGTCAGTAGCAGATTTCCCTTACACGAAGACTGTAAGGTTTATCAAACCAAGAGGACTACTAGGCTCGACAAGTAGGTGTCTTCCATCCTGGCGCTAGCAAAAGACATGGACCTGCACACACAACAAATAACTTTCCTCCCAACGAGTACAGAGAGGTTGTCCATCTCCCCAGCCTTGTAGTATGTAAAGGATCAAAACACAATCGGGAAGGTAATAGTGATTGCAACGAAAAGTAAATGAAAGCGGTAAATGATGGAGGTGTAAACAATGATGGTGATATGGACCGGAGTCACAAGATGTTCACTAGTGATGTCTCTCTCCCAAAAGACGATAAACAAGTATGCTTGGGTAAACAAATCACAGTTGGGCAATTGACAGAATTATGATCGCACCGCAATGCTAATTATGCTACTTGATAGTTAGAGGTTCATTAGTAATGGGCAGTACGCCAAGACAAGTAGACTATTTATTCATGAGCATCTACTTACTAATCATCCACCTTGACATATATATCGAGAACGTCTCTCCGGTATTAAGTTGCGAGCCCCACCCAAAGTGTAAACTCAAAGCAATGGACAACTTCATTAAAGAACTATGTGTAAGGTAAACAATCCTTGCAACCGTGGTCACAAGGACCGTTGTTTTCCCCCGGTGGCAACAAGCACATCCCCTAGTCTCATGTTTCTGTCACTCAAGCTATACATCAAGGGGCATGAACCCAAAATCATGCATAACGCTCCCTCTTAGAGTTACGATCTACTACTTGGCCAAACCAATAAAAAGCAAAGAAGAACATGCATGAATCACTAAGGAACATAGTATAAAAGGAAAATAAAATATATAACTCATAACAATCTGAACATAATCTCATAATCCATCGGATCCCAACAAACCGAGCATAGCAATAGCAAGAGAATTACATAGATGCCTTGATCATGTAGGGCAGCTCTCAAGGACTAACCATTGAAGCACGAGATTGGAGAGAAGACATCACATAGCTACTGGTCATGGACTCATGGTCCAAGGAGGACTACTCACGGCATGTCCGGGAAGCGTCCATGGCAGTGGAGAAGCTCTCGGAGGTCAATCCTCCCTCCGGCAGGGTGCTGGGAAGAGGTCTCCTGACGCTCCCGATCTCGGAAGCGCTCCGGCGGTGGAACGATGGAGAAATTCTTCATTCCAGAAAGTCTGCGAGGGTTTCCTCTCGGGACTCTAAATATAGGCCAAAGGAGGGCACCGGAGGAGGTGGGACCCACCCAGGAAACCTCCTAGAGCGACCTAGGGCTTGGCCGTAGGCCGCGGCAGCAGGTCGTCTGGGAGGCCCCTGCCCCCCTGGCCCTCCTTTGGTGATCCGGAAGCTTCTGTTTCGTTGATTTTTTATATATTTTTTCTGGATATTTTCGAGCTTCGAAAAATTCGGTAAAAGCCCCTACAAAATAGACATGAGCAGACAGAAACTGGGACTGGGTGCACTGAGTTAGTAGATTAGTCCAAATATGTGTAAAATGATATATAAGTGGAGCAAAACAAATAACAATGTCACCCAAAAGATCATGGAACAAGCAGAAATTATAGATACGTTTGGGACGTATCACCATGGCAGCGGCAACATGTAAGAACAAAGCAACTATTTTTTTGTGGTTTTTTTGTTATAAGACTCTAAAGCAAAAACTAGAAAGCAAGCTAACAAGACTAAAAAGAAAAAGTAAAAGATAGCGTGCAACTCGCCTATCTTGAAGACTGGAGTCCCAGGCAACGGCGCGAGAAAACTTTGCTTGATGACGAGATGATGTATATACTTCTCGCACCTCATTGGTTACCCCAAGTGGAAGGTTGAGATGTAGTCAGCAGCAAAATTTCCCTCACACGGACATTGTAAGGTTTATCGAACCAGTAGGACTCCTAGGATCAACAAGTAGGTGTCTGCTGCCCTTGTCTAGCAGAAGACGTCGACCTCCACACACACAAATAACTTTGCTCCCCACCGAGTACAGAGAGGTTGCCAATCTCTCCGGCCTTGTAGTTTGCAAAGGATCAAAACACAAGCGGAAATAGTAATAGTAATTGCAACGGAAAAGTAAATGAAAGCAGTGAAGGATGAAGGTGTAAAGAATGGTGGTGATATGGACCGGAGTCAAATGATGTTCACTAGTGATGTCTCTCTCCCAAAAGACGATAAACAACTATGCTTGGGTAAACAAATTTCAGTTGGGCAATTGACAGAATTCTGAACGCACCGCAATGCTAATTATGCTACTTGATAGTTAGAGGTTCAATAGTAATGGGCAGTACGCCAAGACAAGTAGATCGTTTATTCATCAGCATCTACTTACTAATCATCCACCTTGAGATATCTATCTAGAACATCTCGCCGGTATTAAGTTGCGAGGCCCACCCAAATTGTAAATTCAAAGCAACAGACAACTGCATTAACAAACTATGCATAAGGTAAGCAATCCTTCCAACCATAGTCACAAGCACCGTTGTTTTGTCCCTGTTGGCAACATCACATCCCCTAGTCTCATGTTTCTGTCACTCAAGCTAGACATCGAGGGGCATGAACCCACAATCATGAATAACGCTCCCTCTTGGAGTTACAATCTACTATTCGGCCAAAGCAATAAAAATCAACAGAGAACATGCATGAATCACTAAGGAACATAATATAAAAGGATAATCAAATATATAACTCATAACAATCTGAACATAATCTCATAATCCATCGGATCCCAACAAACCGAGAATAGCAATAGCAAGAGAATAACATAGATGCCTTGATCATGTAGGGCAGCTCACAAGGACTAACCATTGAAGCACAAGATTGGAGAGAAGAAATCACATAGCTACTGGTCATGGACTCATGGTCCAAGGAGGACTACTCGCGGCACGTCCGGGAAGCGTCCATGACGGTGAAGAAGCTCCCGGAGGTCAATCCTCCCTCTAGCAGGGTGCCCGGAAGAGGTCTCCTAACGCTCCCGATCTCGGAAGCACTACGGCGGCGGAACGATGGAGGAATTCGCGATTCTGGATATTCTGGAAGGGTTTCCTCTTGGAGAGGTAAATATAGGCCCAAGGAGGGCACCAGAGGAGGCGGGACCCACCCAGTCGGCTTGTGGACGCGACCAGGGGGTAGGCCGCGCCAGGAGGTCGCCTCGATGGCCCCTGGCCCCGCTGGCCCATCTTCGATGATCTGGAAGCTTTCGGTATGTTTATTTTTTTATATATTTTTCTCGGGATTTTTGGGGCTTTGGAAAATTGGGTAAAAGCCCCTGCAAAATAGACATCAACACACAAAAACTGGCAGTGGGTGCATTGAGTTAGTAGGTTAGCCAAATACGTGTAAAATGATATAAAAGTGTAGCAAAACATATAACAATATCACCCAAAAGATCATGGAACAAGCGGAAATTATAGATACGTTTGGGACATATCAACCCCTAACCCCCCTCCCTTTAAAAAAAGGTAGCGCCTGGAGCTCCTCGCGCGTGGGTGACTTTGGGTCCCGGTTGGTGTTAGCAACCGGGACTAAACGTCCTCCTACCTGGGCGCCCCGCAGCGGCCACGTGGAGCTCATTTGCACCCGGTTCGTAAGCCAACCGGGACTAACGGTTTGGGCCTTTAGTCCTGATGGCTTTGTCCCGGTTGAAGAACCGAGTCTAAAAGCCCTCTGGAACCGGAACTAATGGCGAACCGGGTCTAATGGCTCTTTTCCTACTAGTGAAAGGACGTACGGCAAACTAGCCACACAATCCATCCAGGTTCTTGCTTGCTAGCTTTTCTAGCTAGCTTGCAGGTACGTGTGTTGCTGCTCTCTGGTGAATTGATCTGGAGTTCAAAAGCCGACACCCATGCCTCCACTTGCCACTAGTAGAAAACGGGGCTATAGCCCCGATTCTTTGGGCCATTAGCCCCGGTTCATGAACCGGGACTAACAAAGCGGGACTAATGCTAGCCTCAGTTCGGCTGCGAACCAGGGCTAATGGTCCTCCATGTGGCGGGGGTGGGGCGGGGGGGGGGAGGGTATTAGTCCCGGTTCTTATTACGAACCAGGTATATTGCATCACAGCCTTTTGGGTTTAGGGTTATGCACTAAATTTGATGGGCCTATTTTGTTGCCCCCTATTTTCCCATTTATTTGTTTTGGTCACTTTTTAATTCTTGTTTTGCACTAAATTGGATGGTACATACACAACAATAAAGGAACAACTATATTGCAATTCATCGTCACGAATATATTACACCATCTCATCTGTCGTGATTTGTCGAACATATTATAAAATGTAGACAAGAGTTACATGCACATATGCATCTTTTTACACTTTAACATTTCATCTGAATTGCATCAACGGGCAATAGTATTCTCCCTTCACATCTAGGACCTTTGCATCTAAGAATCCGACAATTTCCTCTTGAGTTGCTCGTACACGTTCCGGTGGTAGAAGACCGTCCCGCAACCGTTCAATCTAATTTAAAGAAGGGGTCAATATATATCAATGAAATCGAACACAATTGACGGTGATAAAATAAAGTTGTGAGTATTGTTTATCGTACTTCAATTTTTTTTATGTGCCGGGTTTTGCCCATCTCATGGGTCGTCTCGCGAATGAACTCGCAAACATAGTATTCACATAAATTGTTCCCCTGTTCCTGCTTCAAGCACTTTACGAGAACAAAGTTCAATCAAAAACATAATCAAGAATGATAATGATATCAAAACTAGAATAAAGAGATGCGCGGATCTAGCTAGTAGTTACTTACATCCATTTGTCTAAATGTAAGCTCTGGCTTCCAAACACCCCGACACTTGGCGGTGAACCATTTCCAAGCCATGTCAAGAAAAGGAAATGAATAAAGGAGTTCTACATTAATTACTTGCTATCAAGAAATGAACGAAAAGTTGTCGATATAGTGCCATAATGATTGAAATTACCTCTAGAGGCATTCCTGCATGTTCGCCCAATCAGCGAGGGGTGTACGTTTCGGGTCTATGACTTTTACTAGTCCATCGTCAGGTATAATGATTAACAGAATAAAGTGGAACCCGTGCACGCATAACGAGTCAATTATACACTTAATAACATTGAGTGAGCGAAAATAGAATGTGTGTAGTAACACTCACTTGAAATTTTAAGGAAATAGTATTTCCCTTTTGGTAGCAGAAAACCTTAGCCCTTGTACCAAGTTATTCTTTGTCTCGCGGGGATCTAGTGCAAGACTTTTGTCATGAATGAAATATGGGTCAATGAACTCAATGTCATAGATTCGCACTCTTTTGCATTCAAGAATCTTCACTCTGCAAAATAAATATAGTGATGAGTAAGATTATACATGCAATGAATGAGCTGAGTAAGACTTAATGACATAAATTAATAATACTTACAAACAATAGGCATTGATGATTGATTTGTCGAGGGCGTCTTGTTTGTATAACTGAAATAATTCGTCGAATTCAATCATTACCATGCCTTCTCCATGCCCGTAATGCTCGTTTTTATATGCACAGTAGATCCAGCTTTGTTGTTCAGCAGATGCTCGCATGTACCAATTATGCAATCTTCACATTTTTGTTGGTAGCTCATTGACTAACTCAGGTTTGATGAGAGGATACACGTGCCGGTACACGTATGTTATGTCAGCAAAATCCTATATATGGTTTAAGTCCAATCAATAGACATGCCAAGAGCCTTGGCTGCTTCTCCGTACACCGCAACAAACTCCGGATCGATATCAGCTATTTCATCATACCTCTGCTCGACTGGAGCTCCGCTCGAGCACACCTTTGTATCGTAATAAACTTTGAGCGGGGGGCACGATTGGTTTTTCTGTTGTCCGAGCTGGGCAACTGATTTCCCGCTGGACGTATGCTACGTCGAAAGAAACTTCTGTCGTCTCTTGAGCTTGTGTTTGTTTTCCCTTGAAGAGGAAAGGGTGATGCAGCACAGGAGCAGTAAGTATTTCCCTCAGTTTGAGAACCAAGGTATCAATCCAGTAGGAGAATCTCGTCAAGTCCAGAGTACCTGCACAAACACAAAGAGCTTGCACCCAACGCTATAAAGGGGTTGTCAATCCCTTCAAGATTGATCGCAAAGTGAGATCTGAAGGCGGAAAGTGAAACGAAGAAAAAGTATAAGGTTGAAAATATGGTGTGGACTAGACCCCGGGGCCATAGTGTTCACTAGAGGCTTCTCTCAAAATAGCAAATATTACGATGGGTGAACAAATTACTCTCGAGCAATTGATAGAACCGCGCAAAGTCATGACGATATCTAAGGCAATAATCATACATATAGGCATCACGTCCGAGACAAGTAGACCGATACTTTGTGCATCTACTACTATTACTTCACACATCGACCGCTATCCAGCATGCATCTAGTGTATTGAGTTCATGATGAACAGAGTAACGCCTTAAGCAAGATGACATGATGTATAGGGATAAATTCAAACCAATGATGAAAACCCCATCTTTTTACCCTTGATGGCAACATCACGATGTGTGCCTCGCAATCCCTTCTATCACTGGGTGAGGTCACCGCACGGTATGAACCCAAAACCAAGCACTTCTCCCATTGCAAGAATCATAGATCTAGTTGGCCAAACAAAACCCACAACTCGAAGAGAATTACAAGGATATGAAATCATGCATAAGAGAGATCAGAAGAAACTCAAATAAGATTCATAGATAATCTGATAAAAAATCCACAATTCATCGGATCTCGACAAACACACCGCAAAAGAAGATTACATCGGATAGATCTCCATGAAGATCATGGAGAACTTTGCATTGTAGATCCAAGAGAGAGAAGAAGCCATCTAGCTACTAGCTATGGACCCGTAGGTCTATGGTGAACTACTCACGCATCATCGGAGAGGTCATGGTGTTGATGAAGAAGCCCTCCGTATCCGAATCCCCCATCCGCCAGGGCACCAGAACATGCACCAGATGGGATCTTGCGGAGACAGAAGCTTGCGACGGCGGAAAAGAACTTTCAATGATCTCCTGATTTTTTCTGGGATTTTAGGGAATTTATAGGCGAAAGACCTAGGGAAGAGGAGGCTCAGGGAGCCCACAAGCCTGGGAGGCGCGGACCCCCTGGTCACGGCTAGGGGGCTTGTGGGGTCCCTGGTGGCCGCCTGCCCTGATTCTTAGGCTTCCCGATCTTTTTCTGTTTCGGAAAAAATATTTTTGGCAATTTCGTTCCGTTTGGACTCCATTTAAAATCCTCCTCTAGAAGGGGTCAAAAACATGGAAAAAACAGGAACTGGCACTTGGCACTGAGTTAATAAGTTAGTCTCAAGAAAGATATAAAAGGCATACAAAACATCCAAAGTTTGACAAGATAATAGCATGAAACCATCAAAAATTATAGATATGTTGGAGACGTATCAACGTACTACTCTGTTGGGGAACGTCGCATGAGAAACAAAAAATTTCCTACGCGCACGAAGACCTATCATGGTGATGTCCATCTACGAGAGTGGATGAGTGATCTACGTACCCTTGTAGATCGTACAGCAGAAGCGTTAGTGAACGCGGTTGATGTAGTGGAACGTCCTCACGTCCCTCGATCCGCCCTGCGAACAATCCCGCGATCAGTCCCACGATCTAGTACCGAACAGACGGCACCTCCGCGTTCAGCACACGTACAGCTCGACGATGATCTCGGCCTTCTTGATCCAGCAAGAGAGACGGAGAGGTAGAAGAGTTCTCCGGCAGCGTGACGGTGCTCCGGAGGTTGGTGATGACCTTGTCTCAGCAGGGCTCCGCCCGAGCTCCGCAGAAACGCGATCTAGAGGAAAAACCGTGGAGGTATGTGGTCGGGCTGCCGTGGAAAAGTCGTCTCAAATCAGCCCTAAAACCTCCGTATATATAGGTGGGAGGGAGGGGACCTTACCTTGGGGCTCAAGGAGCCCCAAGGGGGTCGGCCGAGTCCAAGGGGGGAGGACTCCCCCCCCCCAAACCGAATTGGACTTGGTTTGGTGGGAGGGAGTCCTTCCCTTCCTTCCCACCTCCTCCTCTTTTTTTTTCTTTTCTCTTGATTTTTTCTTCTTGGCGCATAGGGCCCTTTTGGGATGTCCCACCAGCCCACTAAGGGCTGGTGTGCCACCCTCAAGGCCTATGGGCTTCCCCGGGGTGGGTTGCCCCCCCCCCCCTCGGTGAACTCCCGGAACCCATTCGCCATTCCCGGTACATTCCCGGTAACTCCGAAAACCTTCCGGTAATCAAATGAGGTCATCCTATATATCAATCTTCGTTTCCGGACCATTCCGGAAACCCTCGTGACGTCCGTGATCTCATCCGGGACTCCGAACAACATCCGGTAACCAACTATATAACTCCAATACGCATAAAACAACGTCGAACCTTAAGTGTGCAGACCCTGCGGGTTCGAGAACTATGTAGACATGACCCGAGAGACTCCTCGGTCAATATCCAATAGCGGGACCTGGATGCCCATATTGGATCCTACATATTCTACGAAGATCTTATCGTTTGAACCTCAGTGCCAAGGATTCATATAATCCCGTATGTCATTCCCTTTGTCCTTCGGTATGTTACTTGCCCGAGATTCGATCGTCAGTATCCGTATACCTATTTCAATCTCGTTTTACCGATAAGTCTCTTTACTCGTTCCGTAATACAAGATCCCGCAACTTACACTAAGTTACATTGCTTGCAAGGCTTGTGTGTGATGTTGTATTACCGAGTGGGCCCCGAGATACCTCTCCGTTCACACGGAGTGACAAATCCCAGTCTTGATCCATACTAACTCAACTAACACCTTCGGAGATACCTGTAGAGCATCTTTATAGTCACCCAGTTACGTTGCGACGTTTGATACACACAAAGCATTCCTCCGGTGTCAGTGAGTTATATGATCTCATGGTCATAGGAATAAATACTTGACACGCAGAAAACAGTAGCAACAAAATGACACGATCAACATGCTACGTCTATTAGTTTGGGTCTAGTCCATCACGTGATTCTCCTAATGACGTGATCCAGTTATCAAGCAACAACACCTTGTTCATAATCAGAAGACACTGACTATCTTTGATCAACTGGCTAGCCAACTAGAGGCTTGCTAGGGACGGTGTTTTGTCTATGTATCCACACATGTAAATGAGTCTTCATTCAATACAATTATAGCATGGATAATAAACGATTATCTTGATACAGGAATTATAATAATAACTATATTTATTATTGCCTCTAGGGCACAATTCCAACGGTCTCCCACTTGCACTAGAGTCAATAATCTAGCCCTCACATCACCATGTGAATTACATTGTAATAAATCTAACACCCATACAGTTCTGGTGTTGATCATGCTTTGGCCGTGGAAGAGGTTTAGTCAGCGGGTCCGCTACATTCAGATCCATGTGCATTTTGCATATATTCACGTCCACTCCCTCGACGTAGTCGCGGATGAGGTTGAAGCGTCGTTTGATGTGTCTGGTCTTCTTGTGAAACCGTGGTTCCTTTGCTAAGGCAATGGCACCAGTGTTGTCACAGAACAAGGTTATTGGATTCAGTGCGCTTGGCACCACTCCAAGATCCGTCATGAACTGCTTCATCCAGACACCCTCCTTAGCCGCCTCCGAGGCAGCCATGTACTCCGCTTCACATGTAGAATCTGCTACGACGCTTTGCTTGGAACTGCACCAGCTTACTGCACCCCCATTAAGAATAAATACGTATCCGGTTTGCGACTTAGAGTCGTCCGGATCTGTGTCAAAGCTTGCATCGTCGTAACCTTTTACGGCGAGCTCTTCATCACCTCCATACACGAGAAACATCTCCTTAGTCCTTTTCAGGTACTTCAGGATATTCTTGACCGCTGTCCAGTGATCCACTCCTGGATTACTCTGGAACCTACCTGCCATACTTATGGCCAGGCTAACATCCGGTCTAGTGCACAGCATCGCATACATGATAGAACCTATGGCTGAAGCATAGGGGACGGAGCGCATATGCTCTCTATCTTCATCAGTTGCTGGGCACTGAGTCTTACTCAATCTCGTACCTTGTAGAACTGGCAAGAACCCTTTCTTGGACTGTTCCATTTTGAACCTCTTCAAAACTTTATCAAGGTATGTGCTTTGTGAAAGTCCTATCATGCGTTTTGATCTATCCCTATAGATCTTAATGCCTAGAATGTAAGCAGCTTCTCCTAGGTCCTTCATAGAGAAACTTTTATTCAAGTAATCCTTTATGCTCTCTAAAAACTCTACGTTGTTTCCAATCAGTAATATGTCATCCACATATAATATTAGAAACGCCACAGAGCTCCCACTCACTTTCTTGTAAATACAAGATTCTCCAACCACTTGTATAAACCCAAATGCTTTGATCACCTCATCAAAGCGTTTGTTCCAACTCCGAGATGCTTGCACCAGTCCATAAATGGATCGCTGGAGCTTGCACACCTTGTTAGCATTCTTAGGATCGACAAAACCTTCGGGTTGTATCATATACAACTCTTCCTTAAGGAAACCGTTAAGGAACGCCGTTTTGACATCCATCTGCCAGATTTCATAATCGAAAAAATGCAGCTATTGCTAACATGATTCTGACGGACTTAAGCATCGCTACGGGTGAGAAAGTCTCATCGTAGTCAACTCCTTGAACTTGTGAAAAACCCTTTGCCACAAGTCGAGCTTTATAAACGGTCACATTACCGTCAGCGTCCGTCTTCCTCTTAAAGATCCATTTGTTCTGAATAGCCTTGCGGCCCTCAGGTAGTACCTCCAAAGTCCACACTTTGTTCTCATACATGGATCCTATCTCGGACTTCATGGCTTCCAGCCATTTGTTGGAATCTGGGCCCACCATTGCTTCTTCATAATTCACAGGTTCATTGTTGTCTAACAACATGATTGATAAGACGGGATTACCGTACCACTCTGGAGCAGCACGTGGTCTCGTCGACCTGCGTGGTTCCACAGAAACTTGAACTGGAGTTTCATGATCATCATCATTAACTTCGTCCTCAACCGGCGTCGCAATGACAGAGGTTTCCCCTTGCCCTGCGCCACCATCCAGAGGGATGAGAGGTTCAACAACCTCGTCAAGTTCTATCTTCCTCCCACTCAATTCTCTCGAGAGAAACTCCTTCTCGAGAAAAGCTCCGTTTTTAGCAACAAACACTTTGCCCTCGGATTTGAGATAGAAGGTGTACCAACTGTCTCCTTTGGGTAACCTTTGAAGACGCACTTTTCCGCTTTGGGTTCCAGCTTTTCAGGCTGAAGCTTTTTGACATAAGCATCACATCCCCAAACTTTAAGAAACGACAACTTTGGCCTTTTGCCATACCACAGTTCGTATGGTGTCGCCTCAACGGATTTTGATGGTGCCCTATTTGAAGTGAATGCAGCTGTTTCTAATGCATAGCCCCAAAATGATAACGGCAAATCAGTAAGAGACATCATAGATCGCACCATCTCTAATAGAGTACGATTACGACGTTCGGACACACCATTATGCTGTGGTGTTCCAGGAGGTGTTAACTGTGAAACAATTCCACATTGTCTTAAGTGAGCACCAAACTCAAAACTCAGATATTCACCCCCACGATCAGACCGTAGGAACTTGATCTTTTTGTTACGATGATCTTCCACTTCACTCTGAAATTGCTTGAACTTTTCAAATGTTTCAGACTTGTGTTTCATCAAGTAGACATAACCATATCTACTTAAATCGTCAGTGAAGGTGAGAAAATAACGATATCTGCCGCATGCCTCCACGCTCATCAGACCACACACATCGGTCTGTATGATTTCCAACAAGTCACTTGCATGCTCCATTGTTCCTGAGAACGGAGTCTTAGTCATCTTGCCCATGAGGCATGGTTCGCACGTGTCAAGTGAATCAAAGTCAAGTGACTCCAAAAGTCCATCAGCATGGAGTTTCTTCATGCGCTTTAGACCAATATGACCTAAGCGGCAGTGCCACAAAAATATGGCGCTATCATTGTTAACTCTAACTCTTTTGGTCTCAATGGTATGTATATGCGTATCGCTATCAAGATTCAATATGAACAATCCTCTCACATTCGGTGCATGACTATAAAAGATGTTACTCATAGAAATAGAACAACCATTATTCTCTGACTTAAGAGAGTAACCGTCTCGCAATAAACAAGATCCAGATATAATGTTCATGCTCAACGCAGGCACTAAATAACAATGATTTAAGTTCATCACTAATCCTGACGGTAACTGAAGTGACACTGTGCTGACGGCGATTGCATCAACCTTGGAACCATGTCCTACGCGCATCGTCACTTCATCTTTCGCCAGCCTTCGCCTATTCCGCAGTGCCTGTTTCGAGTTGCAAATATGAGCAACAGAACCGGTATCGAATACCCAAGCACTACTACGAGAGCCGGTTAAGTACACATCTATAACATGGATATCAAATATACCTGATTTTTCTTTGCCCGCCTTCTTATCTGCCAGATACTTGGGGCAATTGCGCTTCCAGTGACCCGTACCCTTGCAATAGTAACACTCCGTTTCCGGCTTAGATCCAGCTTTGGGTTTCTTCGTCGGATTGGCAACAGGCTTGCCGCTCTTCTTCGAATTGCCCTTCTTGCCTTTGCCGTTTCTCTTGAAACTAGTGGTCTTATTCACCATCAACACTTGATGCTCTTTACGGAGTTCAGACTCTGCGACTTTCAGCATCGCAAACAACTCGCCTGGAGACTTGTTCATCCCTTGCATGTTGTAGTTCAACACAAAGCCTTTATAACTTGGCGGCAGTGATTGAAGGATTCTGTCAGTGATAGCTTCTTGCGGGAGTTCAATCCCCAGCTCAGCTAGACGGTTTGAGTACCCAGACATTTTGAGCACATGTTCACTGACAGATGAGTTTTCCTCCATCTTGCAAGCATAGAATTTATCGGAGGTCTCATACCTCTCGATCCGGGCGTTCTTCTGAAAGATAAACTCCAACTCCTGGAACATCTCAAATGCTCCATGACGCTCAAAGCAACGTTGAAGTCCCGGTTCTAAGCCATACAAGACTGCACATTGAACTATTGAGTAGTCCTCCTTACGTGCTAACCAAGCGTTCTTAACATCCTAATCAGCCGTAGCGGGTGGTTCATCTCCTAACGCAGCATTAAGGACATAATCCTTCTTCCCAGCTTGTAAGATTAGCTTAAGATTACGAGCCCAGTCTACAAAGTTGCTTCCATCATCTTTCAACTTAGCTTTCTCTAGGAACGTATTAAAATTCAGGATGACTGTCGCGTGAGCCATCATCTACAACACAAATATATTCAAAGTGGACTTAGACTATGTTCAAGATAATTAGAGTTTAACTTAATCAAATTATTCGCTAAACTCCCACTCAAAAAGTACATCTCTCTAGTCATTTGAGTGGTTCATGATCCACTTACACTAGCTCAAGTCCGATCATCACGTGAGTTGAGTATAGTTTCAGTGGTAAGCATCCTATGCTAATCATATCATCTATATGATTCATGATCGACCTTTCGGTCTCATGTGTTCCGAGGCCATGTCTGCACATGCTAGGCTCGTCAAGCTTAACCCGAGTGTTCCGCTGTGCGCAACTGTTTTGCACCCGTTGTATGTGAACGTTGAGTCTATCACACCCGATCATCACGTGGTGTCTCGAAACGACGAACTGTAGCAACGGTGCACAGTCGGGGAGAACACAATTTCGTCTTGAAATTTTTAGTGAGAGATCACCTCATAATGCTACCGTCGTTCTAAGCAAAATAAGGTGCATAAAAGGATTAACATCACATGCAATTCATAAGTGACATGATATGGCCATCATCACGTGCTTCTTGATCTCCATCACCAAAACACCGACACGATCTTCTTGTCACCCGCGCCACACCATGATCTCCATCAACGTCTTGCCATCGGGGTTGTCGTGCTACTCATGCTATTACTACTAAAGCTACATCCTAGCAAAATAGTAAACGCATCTGCAAGCACACACGTTAGTATAAAGACAACCCTATGGCTCCTGCCGGTTGCCGTACCATCGACGTGCAAGTCGATATTTCTATTACAACATGATCATATCATACATCCAATATATCACATCACATCATTGGCCATATCACATCACAAGCATACCCTGCAAAAACAAGTTAGACGTCCTCTAATTTTGTTGTTGCATGTTTTACGTGGTGACCATGGGTATCTAGTAGGATCGCATCTTACTTACGCAAACACCACAACGGAGATATATGAGTTGCTATTTAACCTCATCCAAGGACCTCCTCGGTCAAATCCGATTCAACTAAAGTTGGAGAAACCGACACTTGCCAGTCATCTTTGAGCAACGGAGTTACTCGTAACGATGAAACCAGTCTCTCGTAAGCGTACGAGTAATGTCGGTCCAAGCCGCTTCAATCCAACAATACCGCGGAATCAAGAAAAGACTAAGGAGGGCAGCAAAACGCACATCACCACCCACAAAAACTTTTGTGTTCTACTCGAGAAGACATCTACGCATGAACCTAGCTCATGATGCCACTGTTGGGGAACGTTGCATGGGAAACAAAAAATTTCCTACGCGCACGAAGACCTATCATGGTGATGTCCATCTACGAGAGTGGATGAGTGATCTACGTACCCTTGTAGATCGTACAGCAGAAGCGTTAGTGAACGCGGTTGATGTAGTGGAACGTCCTCATGTCCCTCGATCCGCCCCGCGAACAATCCCGCGATAAGTCCCACGATCTAGTACCGAACAGATGGACCTCCGCGTTCAGCACACGTACAGCTCGACGATGATCTCGGCCTTCTTGATCCAGCAAGAGAGACGGAGAGGTAGAAGAGTTCTCCGGCAGCGTGACGGCGCTCCGGAGGTTGGTGATGACCTTGTCTCAGCAGGGCTCCGCCCGAGCTCCGCAGAAACGCGATCTAGAGGAAAAACCGTGGAGGTATGTGGTCGGGCTGCCGTGGAAAAGTCGTCTCAAATCAGCCCTAAAACCTCCGTATATATAGGTGGGAGGGAGGGGACCTTGCCTTGGGGCTCAAGGAGCCCCAAGGGGGTCGGCCGAGTCCAAGGGGGGAGGACTCCCCCCCCAAACCGAATTGGACTTGGTTTGGTGGGAGGGAGTCCTTCCCTTCCTTCCCACCTCCTCCTCTTTTTTTTTTCTTTTCTCTTGATTTTTTCTTCTTGGCGCATAGGGCCCTTTTGGGCTGTCCCACCAGCCCACTAAGGGCTGGTGTGCCACCCTCAAGGCCTATGGGCTTCCCCGGGGTGGGTTGCCCCCCCCCCCCCCCCGGTGAACTCCCAGAACCCATTCATCATTCCCGGTACATTCCCGGTAACTCCGAAAACCTTCCGGTAATCAAATGAGGTCATCCTATATATATCAATCTTCGTTTCCGCACCATTCTGGAAACCCTCGTGATGTCCGTGATCTCATCCGGGACTCCGAACAACATTTGGTAACCAACCATATAACTCCAATACGCATAAAACAACGTCGAACCTTAAGTGTGCAGACCCTGCGGGTTCGAGAACTATGTAGACATGACCCGAGAGACTCCTCGGTCAATATCCAATAGCGGGACCTGGATGCCCATATTGGATCCTACATATTCTACGAAGATCTTATCGTTTGAACCTCAGTGCCAAGTATTCATATAATCCCGTATGTCATTCCCTTTGTCCTTCGGTATGTTACTTGCCCGAGATTCGATCGTCAGTATCCGTATACCTATTTCAATCTCGTTTTACCGGTAAGTCTCTTTACTCGGTCCGTAATACAAGATCCTGCAACTTACACTAAGTTACATTGCTTGCAAGGCTTGTGTGTGATGTTGTATTACCGAGTGGGCCCCGAGATACCTCTCCGTTCACACGGAGTGACAAATCCCAGTCTTGATCCATACTAACTCAACTAACACCTTCGGAGATACCTGTAGAGCATCTTTATAGTCACCCAGTTACGTTGCGACGTTTGATACACACAAAGCATTCCTCCGGTGTCAGTGAGTTATATGATCTCATGGTCATAGGAATAAATACTTGACACGCAGAAAACAGTAGCAACAAAATGACACGATCAACATGCTACGTCTATTAGTTTGGGTCTAGTCCATCACGTGATTCTCCTAATGACGTGATCCAGTTATCAAGCAACAACACCTTGTTCATAATCAGAAGACACTGACTATCTTTGATCAACTGGCTAGCCAACTAGAGGCTTGCTAGGGACGGTGTTTTGTCTATGTATCCACACATGTAAATAGTCTTCATTCAATACAATTATAGCATGGATAATAAACGATTATCTTGATACAGGAATTATAATAATAACTATATTTATTATTGCCTCTAGGGCATAATTCCAACATACTCTTCAACCACTGCTTTTTTACCTCAGTCGACTTGAGAATAGAGCGGTCATAGTTTGCTAGCAACATTGGCGGGGGATCTGCGGCATTCAACATTTTCATGCACGCGGCGTGATCTTCTGGGGTGACTGGGAACTCTGGCTCTTTCGGCTTCTTCTTGTTAGCCATGTCGGCCATCCACTGTTGATACTGGGCGTCTTCCCTCTTCTTATTTTCCTCTCCACTATAGTCCCAAGGTCTCATCTCCATATCCTTATGAGGTACTTTTGGGAGGGGTGACAACTTATGTTTTGGTGATTGGAACCCCTTTCTACCGCCACTATTAGCGGTGGTACGTTTCCGCTTTTGGCTGTGATCCTCAGTGGACAGAGACGGCTGACGGGGCGGTGGAGACGACTGATGTGGCGGTGGAGACGGCTGCGCTGGAGACTGGTGAGGCGGCGAAGACGACGGTTGCGCTGGAGACTGGTGAGGCGGCGAAGACGACGGTTGCGTTGGAGACTGGTGAGGTGAAGGCGAAGAAGGATTGCTTCTCTTAGGAGTCAGTGGCCTTGGTGGCCAATTTGAAAGCAAGATGTGCTCCTTTGGCCATACAACGATCTGTTTTTTGACTTCTCCAAGTTTAGTCAAATCCCTATCTTCACCTGCAAGGTAGTCCAGCTTCAGCTCCTCATAATCTTTCATCACTTCATCCACCGCGACGACAGCGTACCCTTTTGGAACCGGAGAGCAATGCCAAGTTGGATTATGTCCAATTGGTATGGCCATGCCGACCGCCACCGTCAACCTTAAGTTAGCAACTTTCACCTTTAGCTCACAAGGTGTGCTCTCTCTGATATCATCCACTGGGTAGGGACGAGGAGGAGCCGTCGTCAGTGCATCATCCTCACCATCATCCTGGAGCTGCGTGGAAGCGACACTGCTTTTCTGATTCGATGCAGCTTCTATCATGAGCCGCTGAGATTGGCCGATACCTTGCTGTCTGTCGATTTGATCGTGCTGCAGCCACTTTACTGCTTCTTCTACATTATGCAGCCAGTCTGCAGCAGTCGCTTTCTTAGTTGCCTCCTTTTCCTTTCTCCCCTGATGGCTTCTATCGGGAAATCTCTTCCTTTCCTCGGAAAACGCAAGCATCCACGGCGGGGAGCCTGGTAAGCCTCGTGCTCATCCTTTGTGCTCATCATTCCCAAGGGCACGTGAGAGCTCGTCGTTCTCTCTATCGGGAACGAATCGTCCCTCTTCAACATCCTTTGCTTCACTTCTAATGTTCTCGATGGATAGTAGGGTATTATCTTTGAGTCTTTGGATATATATTGCCTTCCCTTCTGCGTCCAACATGCCCCCATGCCCGTAAAACCAGTTTCTTGACCGTTAGATCCATGTTAAGGGCTCTGGAGTGATATTGTTAGCCAGAAATGGTGTCTCAAGTGCGTCCCACTTATCCATGTTACCAGCGTAGCCAGCAAGCCCCATAATATGGTGGTACTTCTTCATACGTGCATTCTCTTATTTGTTGCAGACTTTTCAAGGCGTCCACCGCTTTCTTGTACGCCGCAAATTTTGCCCAGTAGTCTTTTATCTTCTCACAGCCGTTATCGAAATCTGGACTCTTATCTTGCAAGATAAAATCCTGGTGCACTCTTTTCTTCCAGCTCATGAATAGATCGGCCATCTTCTTAAGATCCCACTCCTTGACTTTTTTTCTCTAGGGCCTCTTTTCGCCTCTTCATGTCCTCCTCATTTGGCTCCTCCTCATGTGGATTCACCTCTGGCGCCGGCAGGGTGAAATGAAGCATGAGCTTTCTCCAAAGGTTTTCTTTGGCTACTGTGCCGACATATGAGACTCCTTTCTCCTTTGGCTTAATTCATTCTCGAGTGGTGATAGGGATGTGGTCCCTAACAACAACTCCGCATGCCTTCACAAACTTCTGCTTTACATCTGTGTGAGCAATTGGTTGTCCGACATTTGAGACTATTTCGATCATGTACCTCTCACTGTCATCCATCTTCTTGGTTGGGCCTCGTTTCGTCCGTACTGAAGTTTTGCTCGATCCGGAGGGCTAAAAGAAAGAGCGTTAATATAGGTATATAGACAACAAAGGATTAATTTATTAATATATATATATGCACCTCGACGGAGCCATCGACTTCTCCCTCGTCGGCTTCTTCCTCATTGGAGCCGCCGAGTCCTCCCTCGCCCGAGGCGTGGGTGTCTACCTCACCGGAGCTTCTACCTCCTGTGTTGAGAAACTCATCTCCCTCGCCGGACTCGTTCAGAAACTGATTGGTGACATCGCCAATAATAAAATCATCCCCGCGGATGACACCATGCTTCACGTCTTCCTGATATTCATATATGTCGTGTATTGGATCCATAGTATTTGCAAATTAATTAAACATAAAAAACTAAATTAACTAACAACTAAAACTCCCTCTTATATACATCGAATAATCCACTTAATTAATGCATCATCGAATAATCCACTTAATATTATCGAATATATAATCTGGAATACGTCAATAATACATTTCTCGAATACAGTAATACATCTCTCGAATAATATCTAACTCACTAGCCAACAAAAAGTTGTCGTTGTACTGAGGCGCGGGCGGTGGACACCCAAAGAGTAGGGACCATCATCGGATCATAGCTCGGGTGAGATCCCTGAAGAACCTGTCAGGTATTGGAGAACCTGGCATCCAACGCCTCCATGTAGCGACGGACGTGCTCGTCCTCCTCCCTGACACGGAGACGTACCTCCTCCTCGGGGTCGGCACAGAAAGTGGCCCATGCGACCGCGACCAAAGAAGATCCGGGTCGATGACGGGAGCCCGGTTCATCACCAAGCTGCGCGCCCCAGAAGGTAACACCTCTCAGTGCCAGCCCGATGGAGCCCAGTCCCGCACATGTTGGATCCTATCAAGCAGGTGGTCGTCACCGAGTCGACGACGAGGATGCGGACCGGGCATCGTCGACGTCGAGAACAAATTCTATAAGTATTTAAATTCCTACTATTTAATATTTTATGAACATTCATATTTGGATTAATAATACAAGAATTGAAGTTGAAAATAATATAATTATAAAATATTGAATGTGTTGTTCTGACTTGCTAGTTTTATGTTTATCCAACAAATTGACATAGCACATGCCAAACATGATAATCCCGATCACCTCTTCCACCCAAATAATGGCCTCCTCCCTAAGCTAATGATTATTTCACATGTCACTGTATTACAATTGTTCATACAATGCATATAGAATCACACACATCACATTCTACAAATAACACTTAAGCATTAGCAAGATGACATTTTTTGCATGTCGTACAATGTTGTTTCCTCTAGCTTAACCTACGCCCTAAAAGAAAATTCACCAAATATTCTACAAATAACACTTAAGCATCTATAGAAAAGCAAAATTAAGCATAATATTCTACAAATTACACTTAAGCATCTATACAAAATTCACCCAATAAAACATGAACATGCATGTCGAGAGGAGAGGAAGCTCACCGGCGGCAGGGGATATAGGAGGAGGACGCGCGCGCGCCGGAGGCGGGGAGGAGTGGCACCGGCGACAGGGAGGAGGGCGCGCGAGGAGGTCCGGCGCCGGCGAGAGGACGGCAGGGCGTCGACGACGACGTGGAGCCTGGAGGCGTCGAGGTGGTTGTCCGGTGCCGCATGCGAGAGAGGAGGAAGAAGATCGAATGGTGATTTGGATTTGGAGGATTTTCGTCAAGCTCTTTATATAGGTGGACCTTTAGTCCCGGTTTGGGGATCCAACCGGGACTAAAGACCCCCCCCCCCTTAAGTCCCGGTTGGAGTCACCAACTGGGACTAAAGGTCCTTTTTCGGCAGGCCAAAAGGCGGGAAGCGGAGGCTTTTAGTCCCGGTTGGAGCCACCAACCGGGACTAAACTGGTGTTCCTCGCGCTCGCGCAGTGTGGTGGGAGTTTAGTCCCACCTCGCCAAGCGAAGGGAGCTGACAGTGGTTTATAAGCCCCACCGAGGAAGCTACCTCGAGCTCCTCTCTAAATCAGGACTATGGGCCTAACGTTCTTCTATGTGCGTGTTAGGCCTATTGGGCCCGCGGGCCTGCATCCTGGTTCAACTTTCGTGTAGGGTTTCTAGTCGTATGCACGCCGTGATGGCCCAATAGGCGGCATTTTTTTATTTTTTTTACTTTAATAATATCTAGTCCCAATTTATATTTTAATTCTTTGCAATTAAATTTTTTTTCTTTTATTTTAGTTTTCCATTAAAGATTTAAAAAAAACTTTATGAAAATTCTTTTGAGTTGATATTTTTTTGTTTCTTTTTAGTTAATGTTTTACTTGATTCTTTTTTAACAAATAAACACTTTGATAATTTTAGTTGATTATTTTTAGTTCATTATTTTTATTTAATGTTTTAGTTGACTCTTTTATTTTAGTTTTCTATTAAAGATTTTAACAAAAAAACTTTTTGACAATTCTTTTCAGTCGATATTCTTTTGTTTCATTTTTTTGAATTTATTTGAACTCCAAACTTTTTGTGTGTTCAAAATGCACCATTCAAAGGCACATCATCAATTTTCAACAATTTTGGACTTTGTTTGGTATTTTTCATGCATTTACTTATTTTTTGAGCTAATTGACCCTGAAATTGAAAAGCACTACAAATGAACTCTGAAAAGGTTGAAAGTTGGAATGGTATCACCATTTCACCCACATAGCATGTGCTAAAAAGTTGAGAGGGTTACGACAAAAACTGGATGCACTTCGTGTAAAAAACGGACAATCTCTTTCGAAGTATGAGGGTTTCGAACGAAAACTCATCTGTTACAAAGGCATTTCATCTTTTAGAACTTATTTGGACTCCAGACTTTTGTATGTGTTCAAAATGCACCATTCAAAGGCACATCATCAATTTTCAACAATTTCAGACTTCATTTGGTATTTTTCATGCATTTACTTGTTTGTTTGAGCTAAATGACCATGAAATTGAAAAGCACTACAAATGAACTCTGAAAAGGTTGAAAGTTGGCATGATATCATCATTTCACCCACATAGCATGTGCTAAAAAGTTGAGAGGGTTACGACAAAAACTGGATGCACTTCGTGTATGAAACGGACTATCTCTTTCAAAGTTTAATACATTAGTACACATCACATAAAGTTTAATACATTACATATACTCCCTCCATTTTTATATACAAGGCCACTATCAAAATTACAATTTGCATATATACAAGGCCACTAACACTAATCGATGCAATATTAATGGTATTTGCCTCGTAGTACTAGCAAAGGAGGACATTAATTATCCCTTGCATGCATGCACGAGCGAGATCATTGGCTTGATATGCATGAGAGAGAAAAATACACATTAATTTATACGGTAAACAAGGAGACAAGTCGTCTTGCAACATTGACTTAGAAAGCATTAACTTTTGCCTTGGTATTTGTAATGTGAGTTTATGGCCTTGTATATAAAAATGGAGGCAGTATTTATATTTCGATCCCTTGCCTATGATTGCTTTGGCCGTAACCATGGAGCATCTTCATTATGTAACGGGATGCTTGGGTCAATTCTCACCGTGAAGGGCGGAATTTCATCAAACTTATTATAATCTGCTGACATGTCTGTCTTGTCCTCGATTGCCATGATGTTTCTTTTCCCTGAAAGAACTATGTGACCCTTTGGCTCATCGTTCAATGTATTCATTTGCTTTTTTTTCTTTTTTTGATCTGGAGGATATGTCTTTCACGTAGAAAACCTAAGCCACGTCATTGGCTAGGATGAATGGCTCGTCTTTGTAACCAAGATTCCTGAGATCAACTGATCGCATTCCGTACAACTAGTCTACCTTTACCCCTTCTCCATTCATATTCACCCAACTACACCGAAACAAAGGGACCTTAAAAGTAGTTCCATAGTCAAGTTTCCATATCTCCTCTATGTAACCATAGTATGTGTCCTTTTTCCCATTCTCGTCTATTGCATCATAGCGGACACCACTGTTTTGGTTGGTGCTCTTTTTATCTTGGGCGTTCGTGTAAAATGTGTTCCCGTTTATCTCGTACCTTTGGAATTGTAATACAGTCAAAGAAGGTGACGCGGCCAACAAGTAGAGTTGATCTCCAACAGTATTGCCATTCATGAGGCGTGCTCGCAACCAACTGCCGAAAGTATCCATGTGTTATTCTTCAATCCACGAGTTAGCCTTCCCCGGAAACTCGGAGCGTACAAAATTCTTGTGTTCCTCGATATACGAAGGCACGAAGGTGGAACTTTTTAGAACTGTGTAGTGTGCTTGAGTGAAAGAATGCTCGTCCCTACATATCACTACTTTCTTTCCTAGTGTGCCTTTTCCACTTAGTCTTCCCTCATGCTGCGATTCAGGAACATCAATCGGCTTAAGGTCAGGAAGAAAGTCTACACATAACCCAATGACCTCCTCTGTTCCATAGCCCTTGGAGATGCTTCCTTCTGGCCTAGCACGGTTATGAACATATTTCTTTAAGACTCTCATGAACCTCTCGAAGGGGAACATATTGTGTAGAAATACAGGACCGAGAATGGAAATCTCGTCGACTAGGTGAACGAGGAGATCCGTCATAATATTGAAGAAGGACGGGGGAACACCAACTCAAAACTGACAAGACATTGGACCACATCCTTCTATAGCCTTTCCAGACGTTCTCGACCGATTACCTTCTGCGATATTGCATTTAGGAATACACATAGCTTCACAATGGGTAATCAAACATTTTTCGGTAGAAGCCCCCTCAATGCAACCGGAAGCAACTGCGTCATAATCACGTGGCAATCATGAGACTTCAGGTTGTGAATTTTTTTCTCTCCCATATTGTAACATCCCGATATCCGGAATGTTTTAGATTTTTTTTTCCAAAAATTAGGGCCATAATTTTTTTATTTGTTTTATACTTTAATAAAAGTGTGAATCAAATTTTATAGTTTGGCGATTTGAATTTGATTAAATACCAACTTAAATTTAAACTGATGTTTTGTTCTCCACTTTTAGTTGAGTTTTGTTTTTAGCATTTTGATTTATGCGCACTTAAATTTTTCTTAGGTTTTTTGAAGTGTATTCGTTGTTGTTCGAGCTCTTGTCCATTTTTGGTTTGTCCTAAAAGAAAAATCAATTATTTTCCATCTATGAAACTCCGGACAGAATTTCAAGTCCCAATCCATCTCTCTCTTTTCGGTGTGTACCTTAATTTTTTTTTGCCCACCGAATTGTTTAATTCCAACACTCACTTTTTCTAGATGTAGCCTACCTCATTCTATTTTCCTTCCTGCACCGAATGGAGCCAAGTCCATTTTCTATATTTCTTTTCCACCTGGACCTTGGCCATTCCATCACGGGGTGGTTCTACCTTGGTCTTCCTTACCTACATACAGGAGAAACCAACATGTACACAGACTACCCAGAGAAACGTGTGCGTGTCCTTTAATTCTCTCTGTCTCTCTTCATTCGCTTATTACTTCTAATTTGGTCAGTCTTCCATCGCTAACCCCGAGCGCTTGCTCTGCCTACTCCACCCACAAAAAACGTTCAGCCACGAACAAACGTACAGGAACGACTCTCCATTCCGCAGGCAGACGTACAGGTGCACGTACAGAGAGGAAAAGCCATTGCCTTTAATCTAATCTCCTCGCCACCGTTTCCAAAATCTTGAGAACCTATATATACGCTACAACCTCCTCTTCCAATCCCGCAGCAACTCCCTTCCTCCTCTCTCCGTAAAAGCTCCCTGAACTTTGAAGCTCCATGGACGCGAGGTCGCAATTCCGATGACTCCGACCATCTCCATCCTACTTCATGCGTCAGGATCTCCTCCTCATGCCGCAACTTCATTCAGAGAAAAAAGAATGTGTTATGTTGACCGTACACAAAGAATTCCACATGTACGTCTACACTGTTCGTCGAGTTCATCGCACCATTTTGACAAACTCGGCGAGTCTCTATCCAATTCCTCTTGCACACCGTGTCAACATCACGGATGTTATCTCCTAGACATCATAGTTCCTCCTAGTTTGGCCGTTTGGCGCGTCGATGCTATCCATCGCATGAACCAAATATTATAGACTTTTTTCATTGTTTTTCTTTTGTTCATTGCTTGATCTAGCTATCAACAGATGAGACATTTTAAGTGGTCAGAGGACCCCGTTTGTGGTTTTAGATTTTGCATATATATCGTATTACATGAGTGCAAGTTTCTTGTACTATTTATTTTTCACTTATGTGATGTTTTAAGAGTTACATAAAATTAACTGAATTACTTGCTTGGTAATTGTATTGTAAAATATATATCCGTGTAGTCGTTTGGTTAAGATTTACGGAGTTTATTCATCGGTTAATTTTGCGTGAATACGTTATTGTTCATATGTTTGTTTTATACCTAGGACTGCATGTTATGTGTCTCATAATTTTGATGTGGCAAATGACTTGTTAGATTTATTTTACCGGTTATAGTTTTTGAAAATTGTTGAACATATTATTTCATGTGTTATTTTTTTTGATGCGGTGAGTAGTCGTAGGATATACGCACGTACACGTGTTGTGAATTATTATCATGTTTGTAAGGATTTTATTTTTTTATTTATTTTAGTTTTATAATCCTCTCTTGTGCATACGCACACAACGTTGGCAATGTTCGTCATGCTTATAGTTGTATAGAATTTTAATTTTTTTGCTTTGTTTAATCACGTAGAGTAATTTATCTTTTGATTTAATTTTTTTTGTTTAACATGACAAATATATTAGATTGTTCCATATATTGGTTCTCAATCATGTTGCTTATGTGATTTGTTTATGTGTGAAGTCATGGCATGTTGTAGGTTAGCACTTATCTAATCATATGTGTTAATATTTAATTTCCAATTACTAGTTATGACTAGTCGTTAACCCCTGCATCCGCGCGGGCTAGCATTATACATAACTATACTTGGTAAAAGTTCATGGGAAGAATTGACTCTACTTGCAATTTTTGGGAACAGGAAATATGCATAGAAAAGTCAATTTTACTCAAAAATTTGCAATATATAGCAATTTTAAATAGTATTTCCTAAATCCTTCATAACTATACAATAATATGCATCTAGGGATTTTTAAAACATTCTTGTGTTCTATTAGGCTCAGCTAAAAGTGGATAAATTGTGTTTTGATTTGTCTATTGTATAATCAGGTGTAAGGAACTAACAATCGACATATGAAAAGAGTGGTTCAAAGAAATGCTAATATAGACAAAATGTTGTAGGGGGGAAATGGGAGCATGAGAATCCACGGTGACAAACCGAGGCTTAGTATTTTTGGTTTTCCTAATAGCTCGTATGCTCATTGACATAATATTCTCTGTTTGGAATAAACATGTATACAGGAATATAATTATAGAAATTTAATAAAACTCCCGAACGTCTAGATTTATATGATAAAGTTAATTATATAAGTGATCTCATCTTTAGTTATTTGCAAAACAAATAGAAGCGATCTAGGATGCTAAATCTAGACATTAAATGTGTGGTCACCGAGAACTACCAACATCAACCAATAATCTTTAAGAAGTCCTCTAGATTGTACAAACAGAAATATGATTTAGAAATAAACATGTATGTGTGAAGATTCAAACAAAGAATTTTCCTGGTAAGTTCAAACATAGACAGCGTGATGTCAAAATCTCTAGCGCAAATCTTCAATATAGTCATAGTCATACAACAAAGGAAGCGGGTCAACAGATACTATACATATACAATATTGTACTTCCTCCGTAAAATAATATAAGAGTATTTAGATCAGTAAAGTAGTGATCTAAATGTTCTTATATTAGTTTACAAAGGGAGTATTACGTAATTTCATTGTTCGATCAACTAACAATAAGAAAAGCATAATTATAGAATCAGAATAGGTCAACATCCTATTTGGAGATTTTACATGTAGTAATATTTCCCCTTTTCCCTAGTAAGGATGACACAAAAAAACCTAAGCAATTCCTCCATGAAATTAAAGAAGAAGAATCAAGAATTCCAATGGATTGAAGTTGTTATGTGAGGAAACAAAGAGTAAGCACAGGGTTAACGGTTGATGCTTCTGAAAAAAGTTGAGGTATCCAAAACCAAACACATGAATGTGTGACATAGTTGGCATAATTTGATATTATTGCCAGTTATCCTTATTTTCTTTTCTATCTATACAAAACATATTGCACAAATCTAACATAGAAAAATGCATGTAAGGCATACGGTCATGAAACACTATATTGTAAAATTTAATATATAGTACATGTGTTTATTTGTCTACCATTAATAATGTAAAATAATGATTGCTTCCTCTTCTTTTCATGACAATGAAATCAAGCAGCCACGAAAGCAAATAAATTTTACTAAACTCTTAAATAAGGAACACTACTTAGAAAGCATATGAAAAAACCTAGGTATTACGAATAGATGATAACACAAGCACATCATAATTACTCGCAAAACAAAAACAGTCAAAAAGGCCCATAACAGTAGAAGGAAAAAATATGGACCATTGATTGAATGAGCCCAAGTTGTTGACCTAAGCTTTATAGAGAAATAGAACTGCAGAAATGTGATAAAACAGGCCAACCTCTAGATTCATAAGATAAATTTGATTGATGAAGTGGCCTAAACTAAAGTGATTTGAAGAAGAAATAGATGTGATCTCCCATGCTAAATCTATAATGCAAGTATGTGGTCACTAAGGTCTACCAACATCAGCCAATTATGGTATGTGTGTAAAGTTTTAACCATTGAGTAGTGTGAAAGAAGTTCTGTTTTTACAAACAGAAGTATGAATTAGAAAATCAATTAACATCAGATCAACTAACTTTAAGTAATGCATAGTTTTAAGATTATATCAACATCATATTCAAAGATTTACATGTAGTATTCTTGCCCCTTTTCCAAGGTAGAGAACACAAACACCTCAACAATTCATCCAGGAAAGTAAGAAGAAGAATCGAGAATCGCAATGGATGGCAGTTGTTCCGTGATAAAACAAAGAGTAAGCACCATAATAATGGTTGATGATTATGATCAAACTTGAGGTGCCCGATTCAGATGGTGATGTTTTCTATCTTGCTTGGATTCCCATAAACACATGGTTGGCCGAATTAGTCACTTATCCTTTTTAGTTGTCTATCTGAACAAAATATCTTGCACATAAGTAATATATAAAAACAAAAAATGCATATAAGGTACACGATCATGAAACGCTTTATTGTGTAATTTCATTTATATTATGGGAATTCATCTGTCTACCATATACAATGTAAAATATGTGTATGTTTCCTCTTCTTCTTAAGAAATAGAAATGAAGCAGCCACAAAAGCAAAGAAATTTTGTCTTAATAAAAAATGGTGAACACTACTTAGAAAGCATCTCAGAAAAAATCTAGCTAATACAAATAGATGATAACATAAGAAGATCATTCATGTTCTTACCTTTTGGAAGCCTATTTGTAATTCTTTTGTATAATATTATAGATATCCACCTTATACATGAAGTTCGCCATTATACATGCCAATGAAGACGAAACAAAGGAATGAAACTTGCGAGAAAATAAAGATCGTACCTTGAATTTGCTTGGTTGCTTGCAGTGCACCGTGAGCATGTGTAAGGTCAAGGTCGGCCTCTTGTCCCACCTGGTCTCCCTGGCCAACACTGGTGCGCAGCCCTGCATCAACGTCTCGTACGTCGTCTTTGGAAGGATTTTTTCACTGTTCTAACCTTTTGTTTGAAGTTGAGCACAAAATGAACCTAGTTTGAAAATATTTCACGATCTGACTCTTTTAGAAACGCCACAACCCGTGGCGTTGCTGTTGCATGTAAAAACGCCACTCTACCGTGACGTTTTTGATCTACATTCAGACGCCAGTCTAACTCGCGTTGCAGCCCAGGTCAAAATGCCAATGTTATTGGCGTTGCCATCCAGACGGCAAAGGCATCCAGGGGAGTGGAGGGGAGTGGCTGCATGCGGGCGGCTGCATGCGGGAGTGATGGCTGCGGGCTGCATGCGGGCGGTTGCATGCGCGAGTGATGGTGAGGACTGCATGACAGCGACGGGAGTGATGGTTGCACAGGGGATGGATGCATGCGGACCATTCACAATCACTTTTAGCCAAGAATGGGTGCAAGGCTAAGAGGGTGCTTGATACGTTTTAGTCTCATGATTAAAAATAATGAGACTAAAACTTGCTAGCCTCACCCATGCTTGGATCCAAATACTAATGGGACTAAAATCAAGTTAATGAGCATTTATTATCCTTCAAACCCTCCAATCCAGAACTTGTCTGAGTAGTTAAATGAGGAGAGAGAGGACTAATGCACATTTTAGTAGAGGTACCCCTGACTAAAAAATTTTAGCCTTAAGACTAGTTTTAGCCTCTCTTTAGTCAGGGGTGCTTGGAACTTTAGCCTCTTAAAAAGACTAGTTTTAGTCAGACTAGTTTTAGTCCCTTAGATCCAAGCACCCTCCAGGTGATGGCTGCACAGGGGATGCGTGCATGCAACAGCCACGGGTGGCAACGCCATAAATCTTGGCGTTGGAGTAACGAGTGGAAACGCCAACACTTGTGGCGTTTCTTACTCCATCAGAAACGCGAGCTAATTAGGCGTTTCGATGTAGAGTTGAAACGTCACTGTATACTGGCGTTTCTATGTACACCAGCAACGTCACGGGCTCTGGCGTTTCTAAAAGAGGTCAGATCGTGAAATAGTTTTCAATCGAGTTCATTTTATGTATTTTTTCCGTTTGGTGGGTCGGAACAGTGAAAAAACCTGTTTGGAACTGGTGTGCTTTGTTGCCTGACAAAAGTGTAGGTCAAGTTGTCCGACAAAATCAATTAGACCATGTTGTCGTAACTCTGTTTGTTTCTGGCCGGTCGAAATCATAGCTTGTAGTATCAATCAGCGGCCTGCCTCAAAGTGTATACTTATGTGTCCCAACAAATCAATCCAAGTATATATTATTTTAAAAAAAGTCCAAGCATATATGAGCTGCCTCAAAGAAAGATTGTATGTTTATGTCTCAGAAAGTAACTCAAGTGTGTGCTCTTCCAGATTAGAGATCAACATGATGGAGCCATGCTAGCTCTCGATGGGAAAGGCCAGCATGCAGTCTCGCATGGGAGGCCATCCAGACTCCATGTCTTCCTCAAGGCCGTCCAGTATGAAATTTTCAAGTTGAGGCTGGCAGAAGAGGAAGGCGCTAGGGTTTCTAGAGGACTCCCAACAAATCAAGCCATGCATGTATTTTTCTCAAAAAAAAAGCCAAACATGTATGGCCTACCTCAAAGTAAGACCGTATGCATCGATGTCCCAATAAAGTCAAGCATGTACGTGCTCTTGCACCAGCACCGTCGCCGTGCAGCTTTGCATGTAGTACCGATTAGAGGCGTTTAGTAGATGTCAACATCATGCAGCCAAGCTAGCTCACGATGAGAATTGCCAGCATGCAATCCCGCATGGGATGCCATCCAGTCCAGGCTGCACGTCTTCCTCTAGGTCGTTGAGTATGAAACTTCGAAGTTGAGGATGGCACGAAGAGGATGGCCCTAGGGTTTCTAGAGGAGGCTTATGTTCCTCGGTGGAATAGATCATCATGGGACATATTCAATTGTTAATGACTAATATACCCTGTATTCGTTTTTTTAAGCTACCCTACTTTTTTTTTCCTTAGATCACAAGGATTACATCCATTGATCTACAACGTTATAACTCGGTCCAATGAGATGAACGGCTGGTAATTTCTAATTAACGTGGTAATTTCTGGAGAGTCTCTAATTAGTATAGGTATAGATGAGCATGTTATGTTACATTAGATTTTAGAGTAAGTTGATATTGTTTTAGAGTTGCTATAAGCTAAACGAAGCCAAGGTTAATCATTGGTTGTTGCATATAGTTAATTGTCATTTAATCTTTACAAACATTTAGAGTTATCTAAATATTTATCTTGGTCGGCTAACATTTAGTCATGTATGTCTAGTATAGGTTAGTTGTATTATTTCATGTGTTTTGTATATGTTAATTATGATAGATATTAAATGAAATAATTTGTTATTGGAGATGACTACATTATAGTTTATTGCATAGATATTATCGCCTAGTTGATAATCTAGTTTTATAGATGTTTGCTATCCATTATTCATGGTTGGTTGTTTCATGTCACGTTTCAGATTTGTACTATCTGTACTTATACTAATTTGTGGCTCTCTAAAAAATCCCATGTTAATTAGATTTTATGAGCCGTTAATCTGGTGGGACCGAATTATTACGGTGTAGATCGATTCTTGATCTGCTAGATAAAAAATGATTTAAATAATAATAATAATAATAATATCCCACGTTAATTAGATTTTATGAGCCGTTAATCTGGTGAGACCGAATTATTACGGTGTAGATCAATTCTTGATTTGTTAGATAAAAAATGATTTAAATAATAATAATAATAATTTATACTTATACTAATTAGGGGCTTCCTAAAATTTCTCACGTTAATTAAATAATTAGAGCCGTTCATCCGGTAGGACCGAATTATTATGGTGTAGATTAGCCGATGTAATTTCCACATTTTTTGTGTGATGGTTATCACCACGTACGTCATCCCACCTGATTTTTTTTTAAAAGGTCTCAGTAAATAATAGTAGTTGAAGTATACATGATCCAACCTAATCTCTTCTGTTTTTTTCTGCCTAAATCACACATATCACGTCCTAAACAAGACCCAATCTCTCACGCAAGTCTTTTTTCTGGCTCAAGCTGTCCCAATCTTTCACGTATCCTTTTTTCCCGTGCTCTCCTTTCTCTATTCAGTTAATCAAAAATTATATGGCTTTCTCATCTACAGTATGACTCCAAAAGAAAACACATACATAGTCCATCGACCACCTAATCTCCTGTGCTGCTGTTTAATCCATCGACTGCCTGATATTACGTCCGCCAGGACTGTCATGGGCAGCTCTACTTGAAGTCCTGCCGCGGACTCTAATGTGACATCTTTCTCGAGCTTTTCCTGGTGCGGACGCCACCTGCCGCAGGACATTGCTATCACGTCTAATTTCGTAAGACAAAGAGACGATAGCAAGCACGTATGGTTGCTTGCATCGATGCCCACTTGCTAGAGAAGCTGTAGGAACAGAAGCATTGTTTTATCTGATGATATCACCTTCCAAGTCCGTTGATGTTGTTCGCATCTATCTCGGGTAACTGCTCCTCCTCATCTTGGATGTGAAAAATTGTCTCCTGTTTGTGTAAAGCCTTGCCCTATCCATGTTGGCATCAACACATCTCTAGGTCGGTCATTTCCTCCAGGTCCTGGAGCCAGTGATCAACTACAAAACATGATCTTGGGATGATAAACTCCATGACTAGAACGTGCTGTGGTGATTCACTTTGCCACCAGTCCAAGGTCAGATGTTGCCTCCTCAAATGATTCTTTTGGTAGGATGGGCGCATTAATTTTTTCTGTATCCATATCTTTGATTATGTAATAAGCATATCCTGTACATGAGGTCAATGCAGAATTTATGATCCACGTTTTGCAGCTTTAGGAGTTCCCAGTAAAATATGTTCAGCCTATATATATTCTATTTTTTCACTAGCTAGATGCCTGATTAAATCCCCGCTGGAGCAACTACCAAAGATGTTAAAGTAAGAGGACCTGATCACCATGTGTCATAGTTAGCCACAGTATATGATACGTATTGATCTACAAGCACCAATAAAACACGTCGACTCTTTATATATAACATGAAAATACTTGACGAAGGATTATAATATGTACTTACATTGCAGGGTTTTTGGTTGACATTAAGTAACTGTTGTCCAAATAGAGGGGCGGTTAGTGTCAAACTACTAACATGGAGCACATGATTGGAGGTAATGCCATATCGTTATGTATGCCTTTTTTTCCACAAGATGGCGATATTTACTGATAGTTATATTTTATTAATTAGCACAATATAAAGTAAAAGTAGTACTACTACCACATATTTATAAACTTTTACTATCAATTCCACCCATTAGCCTTTTGTAATGCCATGGTGTACTACTGTAATATATTAAGTTACCTCATGCTTTCCCTTGCAAGTGTAATTAACTATAAGTATGAATTTATGTCATTTTGTGATGGTTCTCATATTCTAGCCGGTTCATGGAAGCGACGGAGGATCCATTGTTCCCGATAACGATTTTCTTGGGTAGTATAGGTACTGATGTTGCTGGATTAATCCATCTATTTTAGTTCGACAACATGTGAATCATATATCATATTACCAAGCTCTTTTGTTAGATCAATTGTTGTCCGGTCACCCGCTAAAAATATGTTGTCTGGCACTTGCAATCTGCTGTCCTCCTTTCATGTTTTCTTTGTCTTCTCAACAAGGAAATCTCATATGTACTTTTGATATAAATTATTAAAACCGTTAATATTATGTACATCATTCCATGGTTTGTCAAATGAGAAGTCAACCCATAATTTGATTACGAACGTTTGCCGGACTCACCAGTGTTGATCAATCAACGCCTGCAACAGCATAGCATGTACACGTGCCAAGACTCAAGGGACATGTGTCCAATTGTAGGTACGTAAAGATATGTATCTAGGAGTTTTACATAGTCAATGATGAGCATATAGAGATGCACTAGCCTTTATCAGGGTTGTGCTGATGTTTCAAGCCATCCAAATATTTTCTCTTATTGGCTCTGTTAATTAGCATTTCAACCCTGAATTGAGATTGCATCCATATGTACTACAAATCCATGTCTCCTTAATTTCTCTCCCCCTCTTTCAGCATATATGTGTGATGGCGCACACAAAGTAATTGAGTAGACTATGCTTCTGGTCAAACATGAATACACCATAGGATGAGGATCGACGATTGATGTGGTATGTGTTCGTATTTATTGCTACATGGGAAAGTTATTATTTTTTGTTTTTGTAATTATGTTTTTCTCTGAAATAGATGAACAATAGAATAGATAATTTTTCTGATTTGAGGTGGCCTCTGAAAAATGCGTTCCTATGACAATGAATAGTTTTACAAGGATAATGTGCATCCCTTAATAAGTATTTTATTATAATTTGTATTGAAGACTGGGGGAAACGAGATGGGATTGACCGATCTCTGTTATAGTGTCCCCCCGCTATTACCAAGTGGCCTAGGTTAATTAAACACCAAAGTAAACCTTTTCAACTGTACACATGTAAATACATGTAATTAGCAGTTTTATATTAGACAATGTAAGCATACAAAGAGATTCTTTAGCCTTCATCAGGGATGTGCTAATGCTGTATATATGTACTATCTATGTTAGAAATTTAAATATTACACATATTCTAATATGTTGTTCAACTGCATCTAATACACAATAGCTATATCCAATGATCTTTGCTATGATGTCCAACAAAATCTCTCTGGAAATTGTGGGGTCCTTCAAATGCAATATGTGATAAGGTTATTTGTTTAATTCTAGCTTATTTGTTTAATTCTAGCTTATTTGGTTTATTGTTCATTAGTTTCTTACGTCCCTTGAATTAGGTGTGTAATTTCTTTATAAGTTGTTTTTATTTACCCACCTAATCTGAAGGATATATGAAGTGTCAACCATATCAGGTATGTGGAAATCTTTTTGTTATTGTTTTTCCTAGATTGAGCTTATACAAGGGTATCATTATGAAAAACATAACACCTGCTAAGTTCGCCATTTGAGTACATATAAGAAAGTAGGCAATAGTCAGAAAACTTTGAATACTACTTAAATTATATGGAACTTTCTTGATCATATTTACAAAGAACTTATATCAAGTTATCTTGGCACAAGGTATTTTTGGTGTCATCTCATTAATTGACGTGGTTACATCCAGCTAACTCATTTCTATTATATAATCTCCTATCAATCCGCATGTTTCATATCCTTACAACATGCATAATAAGATACAAAAATTAGCATGCCCGTGCGAATGCACGGGTTGACGACTAGTTACATATAATTTAGGTTGTAGCATATAACCTACTTTATTACTTCTTGTTAATTATCTTAGTTTTCTTGTTTACCTAGGATGGTAGCTTACATGTCATGTGTGTACCAACCCGTGTGTTGTACCAATCCGGGTCTACTTTATTATTTTAGTTGACTTACATGTCATGTGTGTACCAACACGTGTGTTGTACGATCCTTGGTTGTGCTTCTACATATTGCGAGTGAGGTTGTAGTATTTTGAAACGCATGCCATCATGCTATTCGTGTTGTATAATACATGTTGATTAGTTGATTATTTGATCTAGTTGTTTACTTGCCTACATACTCATTACTCTTTATGAACGATCTAGTGTAGGTTAGTTGTATTATTTCATGTGTTTTGTATATGTTAATTATGATAGATATCAAATGAAATTCTTTGTTATTGGAGGTGACTACATTATAGTTTATTGCATAGATATTATCGCCTAGTTGATCATCTAGTTTTATAGATGTTTGATATCCATTATTCATGATTAGTTGTTTCATGTCACGTTTCAGATTTGTACTATTACATATGATTTAGGTTGTACCATGTAACCTACTTTATTACTTCTTGTTAATTATCTTAGCTGTCTTGTTTACCTAGGATGGTAGCTTACATGTCATGTGTGTATCAATCCGTGTGTTGTACCAATCCGGGTCTACTTTATTATTTTAGTTGACTTACATATCATGTGTGTACCAACACGTGTGTTGTACAATGCCTTGGTTGTGCTTCTATGTATTGCAAGTGAGGTTGTAGTATTTTGAAACGCATGCCATCATGTTATTCGTGTTGTATAATACATGTTGATTAGTTGATTATATGATCTAGCTATTTACTTGCCTACATACTCATTACTCTTTATGAACGTTGAAAGGACGTGGATGTCGCCTAGAGGGGGGTGAATAGGTGCTTTAAAATAATTACGGTTTAGGCTTGAACAAATGCGGAATAAAACAAACGTTTAATTTGTCAAGCACAGAACCTAAAACAACTAGGCTCACATATGTGCACCAACAACTTATGCTAAGCAAGATAAACAACTAAGTGATAGCAAGATATATGACAATAAACAATATGGCTACCACAAAGTAAAGTGCATAAGTAAAGGGTTCGGGTAAGAGATAACTGTTGGCGAACGTCGCATGGGAAACAAAAATTTTCCTACGGGCACGAAGACCTATCATGGTGATGTCCATCTATGAGAGGGGATGTTCGATCTATGTACCCTTGTAGACCGCACAGCAGAAGCGTTAATGAACGCGGTTGATGTAGTGGAACGTCTTCACGTCCCTCGATCCGCCCCGCGAACCGTCCCGCGATCAGTCCCACGATCTAGTGCCGAACGGACGACAGCTCGACGATGATCACGGCCTTCTTGATCCAGCAAGAGAGACGGAGAGGTAGATGAGTTCTCCGGCAGCGTGACGGCGCTCCGGAGGTTGGTGGTGATCTTATCTCAGCAGGGCTCCGCCCGAGCTCCGCAGAAACGCGATCTAGAGGTGAAACCGTGGAGATATGTGGTCGGGCTGCCGTGGCAAAGTTGTGTCAAATCAGCCCTAAAACCTCCGTATATATAGGGGGAAGAGGGGGAGCCTTGCCTTGGGGTCCAAGGACCCCCAAGGGGGTCGGCCGAGCCAAAGGGGGGAGTCCTCCCCTTCCAAACCGAATCCAACTAGGTTTGGAAGGAGGAGTCCTTCCCCTTTTTCCCACCTCCTCTTTTTTCTTTCCTTTTCTCTTTGATTTTCTTCCTATGGCGCATAGGGCCTTCTTGGGCTGTCCCACCAGCCCACTAAGGGCTGGTGCGCCACCCCCAAGGCCTATGGGCTTCCCCGGGGTGGGTTGCCTCCCCCCCCCCCCCGGTGAACACCCGGAACCCATTCGTCATTCCCGGTACATTCCCGGTAACTCCGAAAACCTAATCAAATGAGGTCATCCTATATATCAATCTTCGTTTCCGAACCATTCTGGAAACCCTCGTGACGTCTGTGATCTCATCCGGGACTCCGAACAACATTCGGTAACCAACCATATAACTCAAATACACATAAAACAACGTCGAACCTTAAGTGTGCAGACCCTACGGGTTCGAGAACTATGTAGACATGACCCGAGAGACTCCTCGGTCAATATCCAATAGCGGGAGCTGGATGCCCATATTGCATCCTACATATTCTACGAAGACCTTATCGTTTGAACCTCAGTTCCAAGGATTCATATAATCCCGTATGTCATTCCCTTTGTCCTTCGGTATGTTACTTGCCCGAGATTTGATCGTCAGTATTGAAAATAACGTGGATGTCGCCTAGAGGGGGGGTGAATAGGCACTTTAAAATAGTTAAGGTTTAGGCTTGAACAAATACGGAATAAAACTAATGTTTAATATGTCAAGCACAAAACCTACAAACAACTAGGCTCACCTATGTGCACCAACAACTTATGCTAAGCAAGATAAACAACTAAGTGATAGCAAGATATATTACAATAAACAATATGTCTATCACAAAGTAAAGTGCATAAGTAAAGGGTTCGGGTAAGAGATAACCGAGGCACGGGGAGACGATGATGTATCCCGAAGTTCACACCCTTGCGGAGCTAATCTCCGTTAGAGCGGTGTGGAGGCACAATGCTCCCCAAGATGCCACTAAGGCCACCGTAATCTCCTCACGCCCTCACACAATGCAAGATGCCGTGATTCCACTAAGGGACCCTTGAGGGCGGTCACCGAACCCGTACAAATGGCAACCCTTGGGGGCGGTCACCGAACCCGTACACGTGGCAACCCTTGGGGGCGGTTACCGGTACCCGTACAAATTGCTCGGGGCAATCTCCACAACCTAATTGGAGACCCCGACGCTTCCCGGAGCTTCACACCACAATGATTGAGCTCCGAGACACCACCAAGCTTCTAGGACGCCAAAGCATCCACGAAGAACAATATCAAGGGTACTAAGTACCAAAGGTAGTAAGCTTCTCAACTTCTCACTTCCACGTATCACCGTGGAGAACTCAAACCGATGCAACTAATGCAATGGCAAGAACACACGAAGTGGTCAAGTCCCCCACACTCAAATCCCTCCACAACAACAAAAGCTATGGAGAAATATGAGAGGAAGAACAAGGAGCTCACAAAGAACTCCAAGATCAAGATCCAAGGGGTTCCCCTCACATAGAGGAGAAAGTGATTGGTGGAGATGTGGATCTAGATCTCCTCTCTCTTTTCCCTCAAGAACAAGCAAGAATCATTGGAGGGATTGAGAGTAATCAAGCTCTAAGAATGTCAACAATGGAGGTAGAACAAGAGCTCAACGGATGGATAAAGCCAAGGGGGAAGAAGACCCCCTTTATATAGTGGGGGAAGGAATCAGACCGTTACCCCCACTTTCTGCCCGAGCTCCAGCGGTACTACCGCTGGCTGCAGCGGTACTACCGCTGGCACTCAAGCGGAACTATCGCTGGCACTCCAGCGGTACTACCGCCAGCTAGCGGTACTACCGCTAGCTGCAGCGGTACTACCGCTGGCACTCCAGCGGTGCTACCGCTGGGCCCCTGGTAGTGCAACGGCACTACCACCGCCCAGAAAGTCTTCGCAAAAAGGTCCGTCCACGAACAACCGCTAGGCACGCGGTACTAAGCTCCTCGAGCAGTACTACCGCTGACCAGGGGCGGTACTACCGCCAGTCAATGGTACTACCGCTAGGGCCAGCGGTACTACCGCCAACTCCAGTGGTACTACCGCTAGGTCCAGCGGTACTACCGCTCGCCACTGAAACAGCCATAACTTTCGCATACGAGCTCCGAATCGAGCAAACCCAAGCTTGTTGGATTCAGGAAATCTTAAGACCATGCGGTTATGAAAATGCCAAAGATATAGAGATGTGAGTCCTCTAAGAATGAAGAACCGGCAAAAACTCCAACATCGAAAACATCATAGTAGTTGCATATGGACTCCGTTTTCGATGAACTCGAGCTTGTCACGAAGATGACCATAAGCTCTAGAACTCACAAAGAGAAACACCAAACAAGAACCAAGAAGTATGATGCAAGGATGCAAATGGTTTGAGCTCTCAACGAACGATACGGTCAAGCTACTCACTTGAGAGCCCCCTTGATAGTACATCACTCTATCCTAAACAGAAAACCTATCAAGGGCAAACCTATACCTTGCACCTCGTCCTCTTGAGCTAGATGATGATGATCTTGGCTTCCTCAAGATGGACCACCTTTCTTGATTGTGTTGGCTTGATGAAGACTAGTTGATTGCTCCCCCATACTCACTATGGGTGAGCCACTCTTCAGCATATCTTCACAAGTCCATTGCCACCAAATGGACGGCAAGCTTCAAGCATGATATCTTCGTGCTGATCCACTTGCACTTGCACATCGCAATCTTGATGATTATCACAACTTGACGTCATACTTCATGGGTTGTATGAGATCTTCCCTTTGACGCAAGCCCATGGAAACACACCTAACCCCCACATAGAACTCTCACGAAGACCATGGGTTAGTACACAAATACGTAATGTACATTCTTGCATAGGTATTCAAGGTATTAGTCCATAGGAATTGTCATCAATTACCAAAACCACATATGGAGATATATGCTCTAACAAGTATCCGCATACCTATTTCAATCTCGTTTACCGGCAAGTCTCTTTACTCGTTCCATAATACAAGATCCCGCAACTTACACTAAGTCACATTGCTTGCAAGGCTTGTGTGTGATGTTGTATTACCGAGTGGGCCCCGAGATACCTCTCCGTCACACGGAGTGACAAATCCCAGTCTCGATCCATACTAACTCAACGAACACCTTCGGAGATACCTGTAGAGCATCTTTATAGTCACCCAGTTACGTTGCGACGTTTGATACACACAAAGCATTCCTCCGGTGTCAGTGAGTTATATGATCTCATGGTCATAAGAACAAATACTTGACACGCAGAAAACATTAGCAACAAAATGACACGATCAACATGTTACGTCTATTAGTTTGGGTCTAGTCCATCACATGATTCTCCTAATGATGTGATCCCGTTATCAAGTGACAACACTTGCCTATGGTCAGGAAACCTTGACCATCTTTGATCAACGAGCTAGTCAACTAGAGGCTTACTAGGGACAGTGTTTTGTCTATGTATCCACACATGCACTGTGTTTCCAATCAATACAATTATAGCATGGATAATAAACGATTATCATGAACAAAGAAATATAATAATAACTAATTTATTATTGCCTCTAGGGCATATTTCCAACAGTCTCCCACTTGCACTAGAGTCAATAATCTAGTTCACATCACCATGTGGTTCCAACGAATCCAACACCCATATAGTTATGGGGTCTGATCACGTCTTGCTCGTGAGAGAGGTTTTAGTCAACGGTTCTGAAACTTTCAGATCTGTGTGTTCTTTACAAATCTTTATGTCATCTTATAGATGCTGCTACTATGTGCTATTCGGAAATACTCCAAATATGTACTCTACTATACGGATCCATTTCACTACTTAGAGTTATTCGGATTAGTTTCAAAGCTTGCATCGACGTAACCCTTTACGACGAACTCTTTAACCACCTCCATAATCGAGAAAAATTCCTTAGTCCATCAGTTACTAAGGATAAATTTTTGACCGCTGCTAGTGATTCAATCATGGATCACTCTCTGTACCTCTCAACAGACTTTGAGTCAAGGCACACATCAGGTGCGGTACCCAGCATGGCATACTTCAGATTCTACGGCCAAGGCATAGAAGACGACCTTCGTCTATTCTCTTTATTCTGCCGGGGTCGGGTTTTGAGTCTTACTTAAATTCACACCTCACAACGCAACCAAGAACTCCTTCTTCGCTGATCTATTTTGAACTCCTTCAAAAACTTGTCAAGGCATGCATCTTGTTGAAACTTCTATTAAGCGCTTTCGATCTATCTCCATAGATCTTTGATGCTCAACGTTCAAGTAGCGCAATCCAGGTATTCCTTTGAAAAACTCCTTTCAAACAACCTTGTATGCTTACAGAAATTCTACATTACTTCTGATCCACAATATGTCAACCACATATACTTATCAGAAATTCTATAGTGCTCCCACTCACTTCTTTGGAAATACAAGTTTCTCATAAACCTTGTACAAACCCGAAATCTTTGATCATCTCATCAAAGTGTATATTCCAACCCCGAGATGCTTGCACCAGTCCATCGAAGGATCGCTGGAGCTTGCATACTTGCTAGTATCTTTAGGATCGACAAAACCTCCTGGTTGTATCACATACAATGTTTGCTCAAGGAAACCGTCGAGGAAACAATGTTTTGACATCCTATGTGCAATATTTCATAAATAATGCAGCAACTACTAACATAATTCTAACAGACTTTTAGCATCGCTACGAGTGAGAAAATCTCATCATAGTCAACTGTTTGATCTTGTCTGAAACATCTCTGCGACAAGTCGAGCTTTTCTTAATAGTGACATATCACCATCATCATATGTCTTCCTTTTAAAGATCCATCTTTACTCAATAGTCCTACGACCATCAAGTAGTTCTTCCAAAGTCTACACTTTGTTTTCATACATGGATCCTCTCTCGGATTTCATGGCGTCAAGCCATTTGTCGGAATCCGGGCCCACCATTGCTTCTTCATAACTCGTAGGTTCACTGTTGCTCAACAACATGACCTCCAAGACAGGGGTACCGCACCACTCTGCAGTAGTACGCGACCTTGTCAACCTACAAGGCTTGTAGTAACTTGATCCGATGCTCGATGATCACCATCATCAGCTTCCACTTCAATTGGTGTAGGCGCCACATGAACAACTTCCTGCGCCCTGCTACACACTGGTTGAAGTGATGGTTCAATAATCTCATCAAGTTCTACCACCCTCCCACTCAATTCTTTCGAGAGAAACCTTTCCTCGAGAAAGGACCCGTTTCTAGAAACAAACAATTTGCTTCCGGATCTGAGATAGGAGATGCACCCAACTGTTTTGGATATCCTATGAAGATGCATTTATCCGCTTTTGGTTCGAGCTTATCAGGCTGAAACTTTTTCACATAAGTGTCGAAGTCCCAAACTTTCAAGAAACGACAGTTTAGATTTCTCTAAACCTCAGTCTATACTGTGTCATCTCAACGGAAATATGCGGTGCCCTATTTAAAGTGAATGTGGTTGTCTCTAATGCATAACCCATAAACGATAGTGGTAATTCGATAAGAGACATGATAGCATGCACCATACCAAATAGTGCATGGCTATGACGTTCAGACACATCATCACACTATGATGTTCGAGGTGGCATGAACTGCGAAACAATTTCCACATTGTCTTAACTGCGTACCAAGACATGTAACTCAGATATTCATTTCTATGATCATATCGTAGACAGTTTATCCTCTTGTCACGACGAACTTCACTCTGAAACAGAATTGAACTTTTCAATATTTCAGACTTGTGATTCATTAAGTAAATATTATTGCATCTACTCAAATCGTCATTGAAGCAAGAACATAATGATATCCACTACGTCCCTCAGCACCCATTGGACTGCATACATCAAAATGTATCACTTCCAACAAGTTACTATCTTGTTTCATCTCAATGAAAACAAGGCCTTGCTCATGTAGTATGATTTGCATGTCACTAGTGATTCAAAATCAAGTGAGTATAAAGATCCATCAGCATGGAGCCTCTTCATGCAATTTATACCAACATGACTCAAGTGGCAGTGCCACAAGTAAGTGGTACAATCATCATTACCTCGTATCTTTTGGCACCAATATTATGAACATGTGTAACACTACGATCGAGATTCAATAAACCATTGAAGGTGATTATTCAAGCAAATAGAGTAACCATTATTCTCTTTAAATGAATAATCTTATTGCAATAAACACGATCCAATCATGTTCATGCTTAACGCAAGCACCAAATAACAATTATTTCGGTTTAACACCAATCCCGATGGTAGAGGGAGCGTGCGACGTTTTGATCATATCAATCTTGGAAACACTTCCAACATGTATCGTCACCTCGCCTTTAGCTAGTCTCCGTTTACGCCGTAGCTATCATTTCGTGTTACTAATCACTTAGCAACCGAACCGGTATCCAATACCCTCATGCTACTAGGAGTACTAGTAAAGTACACATCAACATCATGTATATCAAATATACTTCTTTCGGCTTTTGCCAGCCTTCTTATCTACCAAGTATCTAGAGTTGCTCCGCCTCAGTGACTGTTCCCCTCATTACAGAAGCACTTAGTCTCGGGTTTGGGTTTAATCTTGGGTCTCTTCATTAGTGCAGCAACTGTTTTGCCGTTTCACGAAGTATCCCTTCTAGCCCTTGCCTATCTTGAAACTTAGTGGTTTTACTAACCATCAACTATTGATGCTCCTTCTTGATTTCTACTTTCGCAGTGTCAAACATCGTGAATCACTCAAGGATCATTGTATCTATCCTTGATATGTTATAGTTCATCACGAAGCTCTCACAGCTTGGTGGCAGTGACTTTGGAGAACCATCACTATCTCATCTGGAAGATTAACTCCCACTTGATTCAAGCGATTGTCGTACTCAGACAATCTGAGCACACGCTCAACGATTGAGCTTTTCTCCTTTACTTTGTGGACAAAGAATCTTGTCGGAGGTCTCATACCTCTTAACAAGGGCACAAGCATGAAATCACAATTTCATCTCTTTAGAACATCACTTATGTTCCGTGACGTTTCAAAACATCTTCGGCGCCTTGCTTCTAAGCCATTAAGTATTTTGCACTGAACTATCGTGTAGTCATCAGAAACGTGTATGTCGGATGTTCACAACATCTACAGACGACGCTCGAGGTGCAGCACACCGAGTGGTGCATTAAGGACATATGCCTTCTGCGCAGCAACAAGGACAATCCTCGGTTTTACAGACTCAGTCTGCAAAGTTTGCTACTATCAACTTTGAACTAAATTTTCTCTAGGAACATATAAAAACAGTAGAGCTATAGCGCAAGCTACATCGTAATTCGCAAAGACCATTAGACTATGTTCATGACAATTAGTTCAATTAATCATATTACTTAAGAACTCCCACTCAAAAAGTACATCTCTCTAGTCATTTGAGTGGTACATGATCCAAATCCACTTTCTCAAGTCCGATCATCACGTGAGTCGAGAATAGTTTCGGTGGTAAGCATCTCTATGCTAATCATATCAACTATACGATTCATGCTCGACCTTTTGGTCTCATGTGTTCCGAGGCCATGTCTGCACATGCTAGGCTCGTCAAGCTTAACCCGAGTGTTCCGCGTGTGCAACTGTTTTGCACCCATTGTATGTGAACGTTGAGTCTATCACACCCGATCATCACGTGGTGTCTCGAAACGAAGAACTGTCGCAACGGTGCACAGTCGGGGGGAACACAATTTCGTCTTGAAATTTTAGTGAGAGATCACCTCATAATGCTACCGTCGTTCTAAGCAAAATAAGGTGCATAAAAGGATTAGCATCACATGCAATTCATAAGTGACATGATATGGCCGTCATCACGTGCTCCTTGATCTCCATCACCAAAGCACCGGCATGATCTTGTCACCGGCGCCACACCATGATCTCCATCAACGTGTCGCCATCGGGGTTGTCGTTCTACTCATGCTATTACTACTAAAGCTACATCCTAGCAAAATAGTAAACGCATCTGCAAGCACAAACGTTAGTTTAAAGACAACCCTATGGCTCCTGCTGGTTGCCGTACCATCGACGTGCAAGTCGATATTATCTATTACAACATGATCATCTCATACATCCAATATATCACATCACATCGTTGGCCATATCACATCACAAGCATACCCTGCAAAAACAAGTTAGACGTCCTCTAATTGTTGTTGCATGTTTTACGTGGTGACCATGGGTATCTAGTAGGATCGCATCTTACTTACGCAAACACCACAACGGATATGTATGAATTGCTATTTAACCTCATCCAAGGACCTCCTCGGTCAAATCCGATTCAACTAAAGTTGGAGAAACCGACACTCGCCGGTCATCTTTGAGCAACGGAGTTACTCGTAGCGATGAAACCAGTCTCTCGTAATCGTACGAGTAATGTCGGTCCGAGCCGCTTCGATCCAACAATACCGCAGAATCAAGAAAAGACTAAGGAGGGCAGCAAAACGCACATCACCGCCCACAAAAACTTTTGTGTTCTACTCGAGAAGACATCTACGCATGAACCTAGCTCATGATGCCACTGTTGGTGAACGTTGCATGGGAAACAAAAAATTGCCTACGCGCACGAAGACCTATCATGGTGTTGTCCATCTACGAGAGGGGATGTTCGATCTATGTACCCTTGTAGACCGCACAGCAGAAGCGTTAATGAACGCGGTTGATGTAGTGGAACGTCTTCACGTCCCTCGATCCGCCCCGCGAACCGTCCCGCGATCAGTCCCACGATCTAGTGCCGAACGGACGGCACCTCCGCGTTCAGCACACGTACAGCTCGACGATGATCTCGCCTTCTTGATCCAGCAAGAGATACAGAGAGGTAGATGATTTCTCCGGCAGCGTGACGGCGCTCCGGAGGTTGGTGGTGATCTTATCTCAGCAGGGCTCCGCCCGAGCTCCGCAGAAACGCGATCTAGAGGTGAAACCGTGGAGATATGTGGTCGGGCTGCCGTGGCAAAGTTGTGTCAAATCAGCCCTAGAACCTCCGTATATATAGGGGGAAGAGGGGGAGCCTTGCCTTGGGGTCCAAGGACCCCCAAGGGGGTCGGCCGAGCCAAAGGGGGGAGTCCTCCCCTTCCAAACCGAATCCAACTAGGTTTGGAAGGAGGAGTCCTTCCCCTTTTTCCCACCTCCTCTTTTTTCTTTCCTTTTCTCTTTGATTTTCTTCCTATGGCGCATAGGGCCTTCTTGGGCTGTCCCACCAGCCCACTAAGGGCTGGTGCGCCACCCCCAAGGCCTATGGGCTTCCCCGGGGTGGGTTGCCCCCCCCCCCCGGGGTGAACACCCGGAACCCATTCGTCATTCCCGGTACATTCCCGGTAACTCCGAAAACCTTCCGGTAATCAAATGAGGTCATCCTATATATCAATCTTCGTTTCCGGAGCATTCTGGAAACCCTCGTGACGTCTGTGATCTCATCCGGGACTCCGAACAACATTCGGTAACCAACCATATAACTCAAATACACATAAAACAACGTCGAACCTTAAGTGTGCAGATCCTGCGGGTTCGAGAACTATGTAGACATGACCCGAGAGACTCCTCGGTCAATATCCAATAGCGGGACCTGGATGCGCATATTGGATCCTACATATTCTATGAAGATCTTATCGTTTGAACCTCAGTGTGAAGGATTCATATAATCCCGTATGTCATTCCCTTTGTCCTTCGGTATGTTACATGCCCGAGATTTGATCGTCAGTATCCGCATACCTATTTCAATCTCGTTTACCGGCAAGTCTCTTTACTCGTTCTGTAATACAAGATCCCGCAACTTACACTAAGTCACATTGCTTGCAAGGCTTGTGTGTGATGTTGTATTACCGAGTGGGCCTCGAGATACCTCTCCGTCACACGGAGTGACAAATCCCAGTCTCGATCCATACTAACTCAATGAACACCTTCGGAGATACCTGTAGAGCATCTTTATAGTCACCCAGTTACGTTGCGACGTTTGATACACACAAAGCATTCCTCCGGTGTCAGTGAGTTATATGATCTCATGGTCATAGGAACAAATACTTGACACGCAGAAAACAGTAGCAACAAAATGACACGATCAACATGCTACGTATATTAGTTTGGGTCTAGTCCATCACATGATTCTCCTAATGATGTGATCTCGTTATCAAGTGACAACACTTGCCTATGGTCAGGAAACCTTGACCATCTTTGATCAACGAACTAGTCAACTAGAGGCTTACTAGGGACAGTGTTTTGTCTATGTATCCACACATGCACTGTGTTTCCAATCAATACAATTATAGCATGGATAATAAACGATTATCATGAACAAAGAAATATAATAATAACTAATTTATTATTGCCTCTAGGGCATATTTCCAACAATAACCGAGGCACGCGGAGACGATGATGTATCCCGAAGTTCACACACTTGCGGATGCTAATCTCCGTTGGAGCGGTGTGGAGGCACAATGCTCCCCAAGATGCCACTAAGGCCACCATAATCTCCTCACGCCCTCGCACAATGCAAGATGTCATGATTCCACTAAGGGACCCTTGAGGGCGGTCACCGAACCCGTACAAATGGCAAACCCTGGGGCGGTCACCGTTACCCGTACAAATTGCTCGGGGCAATCTCCACAACCTAATTGGAGACCCCGACGCTTGCCCGGAGCTTTACACCACAATGATTGAGCTCCAAGACACCATCAAGCTTCTAGGACGCCAAAGCATCCACGAAGAACAATCTCTAGGGTACTAAGTACCAAAGGGATAATAAGATTCTCAACTTCTCACTTCCACGTATCACCGTGGAGTACTCAAACCGATGCAACTAATGCAATGACAAGAAGACATGAAGTGGTCAAGTCCCTCACACTCAAATCCCTCCACAACAACAAAAGCTATGGAGAAATATGAGAGGAAGAGCAAGGAGCTCACAAAGAACTCCAAGATCTAGATCCAAGGGGTTTCCTTCACATAGAGGAGAAAGTGATTGGTGGAGATGTGGATCTAGATCTCCTCTCTCTTTTCCCTCAAGAACAAGCAAGAATCATTGGAGGGATTGAGAGTTAGCAAGCTCTAAGAAGGTCAACAATGAAGGTAGAACATGAGCTCAACAGATAAGAACCGACCAAGGGGAAAGAAGACCCCCTTTATATAGTGGGGGAAGAAGTCAGACCGTTATCCCTACTTACAGCCCGAGCCCAGCGGTACTACCGCTGGCTGCAGCGGTACTACGACTGAGCCCATGGTAGCGCAAAGATACTACCGGACAAACCACCCCCAAGAAAGTCTTCGCAAAACGTCCGACGTAGTACAGCCGGAAGGATGACGGTACTAAAGTCCTGGAGCGGTACTACCGCTGACCAGGGGCGGTACTACCGTAGGGCCAGCGGTACTTCAGCTAGCTCTAGCGGTACTACAGCTAGGGCCAGCCGTACTACCGCTCGCCACAGAAACAACCATAACTTTCGCATACGAGCTCCGAATCGAGAAAACCCAAGCTTGTTGGATTCAAGACAACAAGAGCTATCCAAACAGCGACCTCTATGAAATGCAGATATGAAAATGCCAATGATATAGAGATGTGAGACCTCTATGAATGAAGAACCGGCAAAAACTCCAACATCGAAAACATCATAGTAGATGCATATGGACTCCGTTTTCGATGAACTCGAGCTTGTCATGAAGATGACCATAAGCTCAAAAACACACAAAGAGAAACACCAAATAAGAACCAAGAAGTATGATGCAAGGATGCAAATGGTTTGAGCTCTCAATGAACAATACGATCAATCTACTCACTTGAGAGCCCCCCCCTTGATAGTACAGCAATCTATCCTAAAACAGAAAACCTATCAAGGGCAAACCTATACCTTGCACCACGTCCTCTTGAGCTAGATGATGATGATTTTGGCTTCCTAATGATGGACCACCTTTCTTGATTGCGTTGGCTTGATGAAGACTAGTTGATTGGTCCCCCATACTCACTATGGGTGAGCCACTCTTCAGCATATCTTCACAAGTCCATTGCCACCAAAATGGACGGCAAGCTTCAAGCATGATATATTCGTGCTGATCCACTTGAACTTGCACACTGCAATCTTGATGACGATCACCACTTGACGTCATCCTTCATGGGTTGTACGAGATCTTCCTTTTGACGCAGGCCCATGGAAACACACCTAACCCCCACATAGAACTCTCACGAAGACCATGAGTTAGTACACAAACACGTAATGGACAATGCTTACCATACCATGGGATCACTTGACTTGATCCCTCTCGGTACATCTTAGACGCTTTGTGTGTTGATCATCTTGATTTACTCTTTGTCTGAGATCTTGATCAACCTTGTGTCTCTATGACCATTCTTTGGATAATACCTTGAATACCATCTTGGTCATCATATAAACTCCTTGAACCCAACAGATGGACTTCAAAAAGTGCCTATGGGCAAATCCTATAAATATAACTTAAGGCAACCATTATTCCATAGGAATTGTCACCAGTTACCAAAACCACATATGGAGATATATGCTCTAACAATCTCCCCCATTTTGGTAATTGAAGACAACCACTTCAAGAGAGTTTATATAAGGAAATAAGCATAACCAAGCGCACACATACAAAGCAATCATGCATGCGTGCAAGATGTAAATTCTTACGCAATAAACGCAACCCTCTAAACATATCCAAAGTAAACTTTCTAAACTTCTCCCCCATTGGCATCGATTGCCAAAATGGACGAGAAGTTTAGAAAGCCAATATAGTAGGAGGTCCTCCAAAAGGTGTGTACTTCTCGGCAAATGAGTCCAAATAAATACACAAATACAATGATAAGTAGTTGGAGGAAAATAAACTATATTGAGGACCCGAAGATTGCAAATAAAAGGATCGTATGCCACAAAGACATACAAAAAAAGAGGCAAGCAATCGAAAGATACCAGATGGAACAAACAATCATATGGTCCTTCGAACCACATTAATAAAAGATATTATGATAAAGGCAACAGAGTGTTTTATCAAAACTACAGAAGCTCCCCATGATTTGTGCACTAATACGAGATTTTTGTATTTCATACAAGTGCACAAAATAGGATCGTTGCTCCCCCAAAATTAATAAAAACACACAAACGAGTGCAAGAAGATAGATGACACAATAAGCATATCACTTGCACAAAACAAATGGTTGAGCAACATGTAAAAGAAGCAACTTAAGAATAGGCTCAACCAAAATAATGTGTGTGAGTCATGGCAAAGCACTTGAGAGGACTAAGATAAGGATGAGCATTACTCATCAACATAGTCTTGATGAAATGAGACACAAAGTGCAAGACATATCATTCCCACACACACATACTAGAAAATGGGTTCACAAGCTTACTAATAAACAAAATAAGAACCAACGCTTGTGACAACCCATGGTGAAGATTGGAAATAAGAACCTTGTCAAGAAGAGGGATACCAATCGAAATGGTAAAACCCTCATCAAGACAAGCATGAGGAAAAATAATCTTCACGGCCAAAGAGTGCATCAAGATGTAGGAAAATAAGATACGCACTCAAGACAAATCCTTTCACGAAGCCACCAAAAACTGAAAAAGGAAATGCAACGGTGGACGTGAAAGAAAAGAGGATATCAATTAGAGATGTAACTTCTCTCATGTGTAAAAGATTCTAAGTAGAAGACAATCATGATGATATATATCCACAAAGAAGGATGTACACACGAAATGGTAACAAGAAGGAACAAACTAGATATCCGAAAGGAAGTCATAAATATATCAATAAGATCTTTGCTTGGAAGCATAGCACATGGCCTAATATTTTCTTATTGTACAATATGAACTTCCAACATACGAACATCAAAGACATCCCAACTAGTAATAAGACATCATCGTTCAGATGCTTTGAGAAAGGAAACAAGTACTACAAGAACGAATCAAGAGATTCATGCCATGATACAACCTGGAAAAGAAAAGACAGGTTTGGGCCTTTGCGAGAAAAGAATGCATGAAATAGATACTTGTTACCGAGACAACATTGGATTGATGTAGTAGATAGTTGTACGTTGATCATCCTAACTTGGCTCCAATAATCACATGGTCTCAACACCTTCCTTATAGGTGAGCCGAGCATCCAATGCATCTCCAATTGTTCCTGGAACAACAAAACAAACAAAATGGTTCCCAAACTCATTGGGACCAAAGAGTTAGAAAACCAACAATACATAGGACAAACTCCACATACATATGTTCATATAGATATGGATTTGAATTTCATGCACACTTTAGCCAATTTATGACAAGGTGGAGTTTCCCCTATATATTGAGTCAAAGAAAGAAAGCAAGCAAAAGAAGCTATATATAGTAAATATGCATGCTCAAGGCTTTCAAGAATCAACTCAACACAAGTTGATAATACACAAAAATACAAGGTATCAATGAAAATATACCTCAAGGAATGAGATATCCATTGACACATGCCAAATAAAAGGAAACAAGATACCAATTGAAGAAAAGAAAACACGAGGTATCTAGTTTCCAAAAGAGAGCTCGGTTCCAACAAACCAAACCCTCGACAAATTTTCATGATGGCACAAAGCATCATAAAGAGCAAGACTTTCCTCCCAGCAACACGCACTTGATGGGGATCAAAAGATTTTATGATGGTCGAATCAAGAGAGTGTTATAAATAAAATAGGATAGCTCCCCCCAAGGGATGTGCATTATATAAAATTTGCATTTAAATACAAAATGCACAAGATGGGATCATCACTTCCTCTATATCTATAATAACACTAGACATGTTAAAATAGATCCACAAGAGGCAAGGAAGACAAACGAAACACAAAATCCAATGTAAAGACGATTAGCAATTTCTACCACATGATGGGAATACCAATTGTCAAGGACAATAAGTATTTTGGAAATAATACTCATTGGTAGATCGCAAATATATCCAACATCATCTTTACCCATAAAACGCAAGCAAATGACACTTGTAGAGCTAACATGCCACCTGGGAACAAGATAATTTACAATATCAACACTAAGTGGCAATACCTCAAATGTACACATTTTCTAGGCTTGTAATATGCCCATAGCATATTACTCCCCCATAATGTGATAACCCAACAATATTAACAAGTGGCAAATTAAAACCAACAAGAGATAATTAATGGACCATATAGAATTTGAATTTCTCATGAGTAAGACATACCACATCGAAACTAGATAATCTTGAAATATCTATACTAAGTGGTATTCCCCATGTATACACATTTATGGGATTGTGAGGTGTGCAAAGCACATCACTCCCCCACAATGGAATAATCCATTAATCTCTCACAAGAGCCAACAAAGATACAAACAAGATGCAATAAGGCTCAATACAAGACTCACATGTACATGATATGCAACCCAACATACACAAACTCGAATACTCAAGATAAGCAAGTTGGAAGCACAACATATACAGACACATGCAAGGTACAAAACCACAACATGCAAAGGGGCAAGCAACTAACAATGTAAACAGTTTAAGTACAAGTTACCGTAAGGAGGAACATTGGATATAAGATAGAAACTCGATAATCCAAATGACTTGGCTTGAGATAATATGAATGATGAAGACCCCTTAATTCTTCATTATGTATCCAAGTCTCTAATGTCCTCCAAAATCACCTATTGATCAAGTTTGAGCTTGTTGGTCCCCAACCACGTTGGGTCCTAAGAGGTTTGTCACAATAGGCTTGGCAACCCAAATGGTACTTTTCTTGACACCACATTGAGTACCAACAAACTTGGCAAACACATTGTCAACCTTATCCTTCCCAAGAGAATAGATATCGTCAATAATGATTGGGTTGGATAAATTACCTCTCGTGCAAGAAGAAGCAAAGTGACCCTTCTCACGACATAAGTAGCAACATCTATCCTTTAATTTCTTCCCTATTGATTTCCCAACATGAGGAGTGTTGGCTTGGGTCTTCTTGGGAAGAGGCCTTTCTTCAACTTGTAGTTGAGTATGTGATTGAACTTGTGGCCGCTTCCCTTGTTGCTTGTGACTTTGGGACTTCTTCTTTAGTGGGCAAGATCTAACATGGTGCCCTTCAAATTTGCACTTGAAGCAAATAATCTTGGCCGAATTCTTGACTTGTTCTTGGCCCTTCTTATTTAAGTGTTTGGACTTATTCTTCTTGTTGGAGTTGAATCCAAGTCCATATTTGTCATTTGGGGATTTTTTTCCCACACACGACATTGTTGAGTGTGGACATTCCTTCATGACTCTTTTTCAAGTCTTTCTTCAAGGAAGTGACTTGGGCCTTGAGCTCTTTGATTTCCTCTACATGGTTAGTATCAACACAAGTACAAGAGGAAGTATAAGCTTCATTGTTAGAGCGACAAGGCATGGAAAGTAATTCATCACAAGTTGTAGCAACATTATGAGTAGATGAATTACGAGGACTAGCACATGGCAATATAGCTTTTTGACTAGAAGTAGTGTGTAGCGACCCGACTCAAGACGAGTCAAGCCTCTCGTGTTTCCGTACCATCCCAAGATCATGCTGGTACACACTCAGTACATAATGTATATATTCAAGAGTTCAATCACACAGATTTATTAATCGAAATCTCATGAAGAGTACTTTATTACAATAAGGATTACAATAAAGTGGCTGAAAGCCATCTCATGAGATATCTAACGAAGACTAGCGGAAGCATCAGGTAGACGAGTCCATCCGACTCCAAGGGCATGTCGCTGAGCGTAGATCGTAGCCTCACTCCTGGTCGGAAAAGTACTCTGCAACATGATACGTTGCAGCCGTGTAGGTCAACATATTGAATATGCCGGCAAGTCGTCAAAGAGAGGAGTAAAATAATAATCAACTATCTCTACAAGCATATTTGGCCAGTGGGGCTATGAGTTTTGCATAAAGCCAGTTTTATCCTACAACAAGAGGGGTTGGAAGCAAAATATTACTACATTGTTTGTTGTTAACGAGATGGTTCCGCCAACCAATTCTCGTACCCGAATAGTTGTTAACACCCACATCATTATTAAGTTGTGTCGAGAGTTCAGGGGAAATTCAATGCCTTCGGCTCAAGTTGTCCATGACCGTGGACACGGCTAATCGATTAGGTTGGGCACTCTGTAGAGTTTTGCACACGTTCCCCACAAGATTTGATCGCCTCTGGGTTTGTCCTCGCACTTCAGGGTGTTTGAAGACCGGATGATCAAAACATGGTCTTTCAACGGGTCCCTCTGAATCCCTGTCGGTGCCCATCCATTCCTACCGTTCTTCTACATCTGCTAGCACCGCCTGTCCAGAGTCGCCGCGTTGTCCAACCAAGCCAGAGCCCATAATGACTTGTGGGTGTGCAGGTAAGCCTTGAGTCTTGAAGTCTCCGTCCGTCTCTTCGAGCCTGGGTGAAGCTTTCCGAAGGATGACATGGCCTCTCCAGCATCCCGGGCATCCACTGGGTTCTCCAGGGAGCCGATCAACCGTCCTTCACCCAGAGTTGCATTGCGTCCGAGGTCTTGAAAATCTTGTCTTAGCCGGTCTTGATTATTTAATCAACCTCGCATCACTCGTGATATACACTCAACCGAAAACCCGTCTACTCAAGCATAGCATTAAGAAATTGTCGTCCCGGGCCAAGTATCGGGGTTGTTGTGTTCCTACCACATGATACTACAACTTATACTAAAGTTTCCAAGTACCTAGGCAGCATGCAATTGGGCAAACAAAGGTGATCTACCATGCATCGAAAACATAGGTAAAATAACATGATCAAAATGACTTGCCTTGATGATAGTTGTCTTGCTCGAGCGCTTCTAAGTAACACGCTTCGCACTCCAGATGATCTACCGATACAAACTCAAAACACACCATAAGCACTTCAATCAAGCCACAAGTAAAAATAACATCACAAGTAAGGATTTGCTAATGCCTAAGTAAAAGAATCCAACACGGGCCGGTATGGCAGAAACTTGTGTCTGTTGAAAACAACAGTAAACTTACTTTAAAACATTTGAAACTTCTACCACAGTAAGATTTAATCACTAGGAAGCAGTAGCAAAAAACATCAACTCAAAATCATTTTTTAAACTCCTGGAATAGGCAAAACAAGGTTTAAACTAAATCTGATCTAACTTATATTTGAAATATTCAAACATAGACAAATTATATGTTTTTAAAAACTACAGAAAATTTGGAGTCTACTGGAACAAGAATCAATGTCATTGGACTTCGGGATGCAAAGTTGTGTCTAAAACAAAACAGAAACTTTTCTGTTTTTGCAATTAGATAGAAAAAGTGAAGCTAACTAGTAACTAACAGGGGGGTATACGTGGCATGTTGTGATAGGCTGTGGGGGCGTTTGTTGCAAGGTTAGGAGCAAACGGCCGAGGGCTAGTAAAACTTGCTGGCTAAATGAATAAGTGAATTAACAACCGCCGGTTTTCTAATCTAAACCGAAGAGGTATACTAGGATCTAATCTACACCATCTAATAAGGATCAAAGGGCTACAAAAGAAAATAGAAAAACAACAGAGGGAAAGAGAGTCTACCGTGGCTGTGGGAGCTACTCCGGCGAGGAAGGTGGTCGCCGGCGAGGGGAGGGCTCCGGGGGGCGGTGGAGAGGACGGGGCGGCGGCGGCGGCAGTCCTCCTCCGAGGGGAGGCGTCGGGCGGAGCGGGGAGCGGCTCGGGGCGCTGCTCCACGGGGCGGCCGAGAGCTGCAGGAGCTCGGCTCCGGTGGGCTGCGGCAGGGGGCGGCTCGGGCGGCAGCTCGTCGAGGACGGGGTGGGAACGGGGGTGCGGCGGCTGGGGCTCTTATATAGGCCAGGAGGGGAGAGGAAAGGAAGGAGAGAGGTGGATCGGGGAAGGAATCCCGAGTTCCTGGGAGGGCTCGGTGTCGGGCAGGAATTTTGGAAGGGGAGGAGAGGGATGACCGCTGTGTTGGGGAACGACGCATGGGAAACAAAAAATTTCCTACGCGCACGAAGACCTATCATGGTGATGTCCATCTACGAGAGGGGATGAGTGATCTACGTACCCTTGTAGACCATACAGCAGAAGCGTTAGAGAACGCGGTTGATGTAGTGGAACGTCCTCACGTCCCTCGATTCGCCCCGCGAACAATCCCGCGATCAGTCCCACGATCTAGTACCGAACGGATGGCACCTCCGCGTTCAGCACACGTACAGCTCGACGATGATCTCGGCCTTCTTGATCCAGCAAGAGAGATGGAGAGGTAGAAGAGTTCTCCGGCAGCGTGACGGCGCTCCGGAGGTTGGTGATGACCTTGTCTCAGCAGGGCTCCGCCCGAGCTCCGCAGAAACGCGATCTAGAGGAAAAACTGTGGAGGTATGTGGTCGGGCTGCCGTGGAAAAGTCGTCTCAAATCAGCCCCAAAACCTCCGTATATATAGGTGGGAGGGAGGGGAGGAGGCAGCCTCAAAACCTAAAGGTTTGGCCGAAATTGGAGGTGGAGGAGTCCTACTCCAATCCTACTTGGAGTAGGATTCCACCTTCCCACTTGGAAACTCTTTCCACCTTGTGTTTTTCCTTCTCAAACCTTATGGGCCTTAGTGGGAACTTATTCCAGCCCACTAGGGGCTGGTTTATATCTTCCCACAGCCCTTGAGACCCCTTGGGGCGTGACACCCCTCCCGGCACTCCCGGTACACTACCGATGAGCCCGAAACTTTTCCGGTAATGCACGAAAACCTTCCGGTAACCAAATGAGGTCATCCTATATATCAATCTTCGTTTCCGGACCATTCCGGAAACCCTCGTGACATCCGTGATCTCATCCGAGACTCCGAACAACATTCGGTAACCAACCATATAACTCAAATACGCATAAAACAACGTCGAACCTTAAGTGTGCAGACCCTGCGGGTTCGAGAACTATGTAGACATGACCCGAGAGACTCCTCGGTCAATATCCAATAGCGGGACCTGGATTCCCATATCGGATCCTACATATTCTACGAAGATCTTATCGTTTGAACCTCAGTGCCAAGGATTCATATAATCCCGTATGTCATTCCCTTTGTCCTTCGGTATGTTACTTGCCCGAGATTCGATCGTTAGTATCCGCATACCTATTTCAATCTCGTTTACCGGCAAGTCTCTTTACTCGTTCCGTAATACAAGATCCCGCAACTTACATTAAGTTACATTGCTTGCAAGGCTTGTGTGTGATGTTGTATTACCGAGTGGGCCCCGAGATACCTCTCCGTCACACGGAGTGACAAATCCCAGTCTCGATCTATACTAACTCAACGAACACCTTCGGAGATACCTGTAGAGCATCTTTATAGTCACCCAGTTATGTTGCGACGTTTGATACACACAAAGCATTCCTCCGGTGTCCGTGAGTTATATGATCTCATGGTCATAGGAACAAATACTTGACACGCAGAAAACAGTAGCAACAAAATGACACGATCAACATGCTACGCCTATTAGTTTGGGTCTAGTCCATCACATGATTCTCCTAATGATGTGATCCCGTTATCAAGTGACAACACTTGCCTATGGCCAGGAAACCTTGACCATCTTTGATCAACGAGCTAGTCAACTAGAGGCTTACTAGGGACAGTGTTTTGTCTATGTATCCACACAAGTATTGTGTTTGCAATCAATACAATTATAGCATGGATAATAAACGATTATCGTGAACTAAGAAATATAATAATAACTAATTTATTATTGCCTCTAGGGCATATTTCCAACAGTCTCCCACTTGCACTAGAGTCAATAATCTAGTTCACATCACCATGTGATTCCAACGAATCCAACACCCATATAGTTATGGGGTCTGATCACGTGTTGCTCGTGAGAGAGGTTTTAGTCAACGGTTCTGAAACTCTCAGATTCGTGCGTTCTATACAAATCTTTATGTTATCTTATAGATGCTGCTACTACGTGCTATTCGGAAATACTCCAAATATCTACTCTACTATACGAATCCGTTTCACTACTCATAGTTATCCGGATTAGTGTCAAAGCTTGCATTGACGTAACCCTTTACGACAAACTCTTTAACCACCTCCATAATCGAGAAAAATTCCTTAGTCCATTAGTTACTAAGGATAAATTTCGACCGCTGCTAGTGATTCAATCATGGATCACTCTCTGTACCTCTCAACATACTTTGAGTCAAGGCACACTTCAGGTGCGGTACATAGCATGGCATACTTTAGATTCTACGGCTAAGGCATAGAAGACGACCTTCGTCTATTCTCTTTATTCTGCCGTGGTCGGGTTTTGAGTCTTACTCAAATTCACACCTCACAACGCAACCAAGAACTCCTTCTTTGCTGGTCTATTTTGAACTCTTTCAAAAACTTGTCAAGGCATGCATCTTGTTGAAACTTCTATTAAGTGCTTTCGATTTATCTCCATAGATCTTTGATGCTCAACGTTCAAGTAGCGTAATCCAGGTACTCCTTTGAAAACTTCTTTCAAACAACCTTGAATGCTTTACAGAAATTCTACATTACTTCTGATCCACAATATGTCAACCACATATACCTATCAGAAATTCTATAGTGCTCCCACTCATTTCTTTGGAAATACAAGTTTCTCATAAACCTTGTACAAACCCAAAATCTTTGATCATCTCATCAAAGTGTATATTCCAACTCCGAGATGCTTGCACCAGTCCATTGAAGGATCACTGGAGCTTGCATACTTGCTAGTATCTTTAGGTTCGACAAAACCTTCTGGTTGTATCACATACAATGTTTGCTCAAGGAAACCGTCGAGAAAACAATGTTTTTTACATCCTACGTGCAATATTTCATAAATAATGCATCAACAACTAACATAATTCTAACAGACTTTTAGCATCGCTACAAGTGAGAAAGTCTCATCATAGTCAACTGTTTGATCTTATCGAAAACATCTTTGCGACAAGTCGAGCTTTTCTTAATAGTGACTTATCACCATCATCGTCTGTCTTCTTTTAAAGATCCATTTTTACTCAATAGTCCTATGACCATCAAGTAGTTCTACCAAAGTCTACACTTTAGTTTCACACATGGATCCTCTCTCGGATTTCATGGCTTCCAGCCATTTGTCGGAATCTGGGCCCACCATCGCTTTCTCCATAACTCGTAGGTTCACTGTTGCTCAACAACATGACCTCCAAGATAGGGTTACCGTACTACTCTGCAGCAGTACGCGACCTTGTCGACCTACGAGGTTTGTAGTAACTTGATTCGAAGCTCAATGATCATCATCATCAGCTTCCACTTCAATTGGTGTAGGCGCCACATGAACAACTTCCTGCGCCCTGCTACACACTGGTTGAAGTGATGGTTCAATAAGCTCATCAAGTTCTACTACCCTCCCACTCAATTCTTTCGAGAGAAACCTTTCCTCGAGAAAGGATCCGTTTCTAGAAACAAACACTTTGCTTTCGGATCTGAGATAGGAGATGTACCCAACTGTTTTGGATATCCTATGAAGATGCATTTATCCGCTTTGGGTTCGAGCTTATCACACTGAAACTTTTTCACATAAGTGTCGAAACCCCAAACTTTCAAGAAACGACAGTTTAGATTTCTCTAAACCTCAGTCTATACTGTGTCATCTCAACGGAAATACGCGGTGCCCTATTTAAAGTGAGTGCGGTTGTCTCTAATGCATAACCCATAAACGATAGTGGTAATTCGATAAGAGACATCATAGTATGCACCATACCAAATAGTGCGTGGCTATGACGTTCAGACACATCATCACACTATGATGTTCCAGGTGGCATGAACTGCGAAACAATTTCCACATTGTCTTAACTGTGTACCAAAACTCGTAACTCAGATAATCATTTCCATGATCATATCGTAGACAGTTTATCCTCTTGTTACGACGAACTTCACTCTGAAACGGAATTGAACTTTTTCAACATTTCAGACTTGTGATTCATTAAGTAAATACTCCTGTATCTACTCAAATCGTCAGTGAAGTAAGAACATAATGATATCCACTGCGTGCCTCAGCACCCATTGGACTGCATACATCAAAATGTATCACTTCCAACAAGTTACTATCTTATTTCATCTCAATGAAAACAAGGCCTTGCTCATGTGGTATGATTTGCATGTCACTAGTGATTCGAAATCAGGTGAGTACAAAGATCCATTAGCATGGAGCCTCTTCATGCAATTTATACTAACATGACTCAAGCGGCAGTGCCACAAGTAAGTGGTACTATCATCATCAACTCGTATCTTTTGACACCAATATCATGAACATGTGTAACACTACGATCGAGATTCAATAAACCATTGAAGGTGATTATTCAAGAAAATAGAGTAACCATTATTCTCTTTAAATGAATAATCGCATTGCAATAAACACGATCCAATCATGTTCATGCTTAACGCAAGCACCAAATAACAATTATTTAGGTCTAACACCAATCCCGATGGTAGAGGGAGCGTGCGATGTTTGATCATATCAACCTTGGAAACACTTCCAACACGTATCGTCACCTCGCCTTTAGCTAGTCTCCGTTTATGCCGTAGCTTACATTTCGTGTTACTAATCACTTAGCAACCGAACCGGTATCCAATACCCACATGCTACTAGGAGTACTAGTAAAGTACACATCAACATCATGTATATCAAATACACTTCTTTCGACTTTTGCCAGCCTTCTTATCTACCAAGTATCTAGAGTTGCTCCGCCTCAGTGACTGTTCCCCTCATTACAGAAGCACTTAGTCTCGGGTTTGGGTTTAATCTTGGGTCTCTTCATTAGTGCAGCAACTGTTTTGCCGTTTCACAAAGTATCCCTTCTAGCCCTTGCCCTTCTTGAAACTTAGTGGTTTTACAAACCATCAACTATTGATGCTCCTTCTTGATTTCTACTTTCGCAGTGTCAAACATCGCGAATCGCTCAAGGATCATTGTATGTATCCTTGATATGTTATAGTTCATCACGAAGCTCTCACAGCTCGGTGGCAGTGACTTTGGAGAACTATCACTATCTCATCTGGAAGATTAACTCCCACTTGATTCAAGCGATTGTCGTACTCAGACAATCTGAGCACATGCTCAACGATTGAGCCTTTCTCCTTTACTTTGTGGACAAAGAATCTTGTCGGAGGTCTCGTACCTTTTAACAAGGGCACAAGCATGAAATCACAATTTCATCTCTTTAGAACATCCCTTATGTTCCGTGACGTTTTACAACGTTTTCGGCGCCTTGCTTCTAAGCCATTAAGTATTTTTGTACTGAACTATCGTGTAGTCATCAGAAACGTGTATGTCGGATGTTCACAGCATCCACAGACGACGCTCGAGGTGCAGCACACCGAGTGGTGCATTAAGGACATAAGCCTTCTGTGCAGCAACGAGGACAATCCTCGGTTTTACAGACTCAGTCTGCAAAGTTGCTACTATCAACTTTCAACTAAATTTTCTCTAGGAACATATAAAAACGGTAGAGCTATAGTGCAAGCTACATCGTAATTCGCAAAGACCATTAGACTATGTTCATGACAATTAGTTCAATTAATCATATTACTTAAGAACTCCCACTCAAAAAGTACATCTCTCTAGTCATTTGAGTGGTACATGATCCAAATCCACTATCTCAAGTCCGATCATCACGTGAGTCGAGAATAGTTTCAGTGGTAAGCATCTCTATGCTAATCATATCAACTATACGATTCATGCTCGACCTTTCGGTCTCATGTGTTCCGAGGCCATGTCTGCACATGCTAGCCTCGTCAAGCTTAACCCGAGTGTTCCGCGTGCGCAACTGTTTTGCACCCGTTGTATGTGAACGTTAAGTCTATCACACCCGATCATCACGTGGTGTCTCGAAACGAAGAACTGTAGCAACGGTGCACAGTCGGGGAGAACACAATTTCGTCTTGAAATTTTAGTGAGAGATCACCTCATAATGCTACCGTCGTTCTAAGCAAAATAAGGTGCATAAAAGGATTAACATCACATGCAATTTATAAGTGACATGATATGGCCATCATCACGTGCTTCTTGATCTCCATCACCAAAGCACCGGCACGATCTTCTTGTCACCAGCGTCACACCATGATCTCCATCATCGTGATCTCCATCAACATGTCGCCATCGGGGTTGTCGTGCTACTCATGCTATTACTACTAAAGCTACGTCCTAGCAAAATAGTAAACGCATCTGCAAGCACAAACGTTAGTTATAAAGACAACCCTATGGCTCCTGCCGGTTGCCGTACCATCGACGTGCAAGTCGATATTATCTATTACAACATGATCATCTCATACATCCAATATATCACATCACATCGTTGGCCATATCACATCACAAGCATACCCTGCAAAAACAAGTTAGACGTCCTCTAATTTTGTTGTTGCATGTTTTACGTGGTGACCATGGGTATCTAGTAGGATCGCATCTTACTTACGCAAACACCACAACGGAGATATATGAGTTGCTATTTAACCTCATCCAAGGACCTCCTCGGTCAAATCCGATTCAACTAAAGTTGGAGAAACCGACACTTGCCAGTCATCTTTGAGCAACGGGGTTACTCGTAGCGATGAAACCAGTCTCTCGTAAGCGTACGAGTAATGTCGGTCCAAGCCGCTTCAATCCAACAATACCGCGGAATCAAGAAAAGACTAAGGAGGGCAGCAAAACGCACATCACCGCCCACAAAAACTTTTGTGTTCTACCCGAGAAGACATCTACGCATGAACCTAGCTCATGATGCCACTGTTGGGGAACGACGCATGGGAAACAAAAAATTTCCTACGCGCACGAAGACCTATCATGGTGATGTCCATCTACGAGAGGGGATGAGTGATCTACGTACCCTTGTAGACCATACAGCAGAAGCGTTAGAGAACGCGGTTGATGTAGTGGAACGTCCTCACGTCCCTCGATTCGCCCCGCGAACAATCCCGCGATCAGTCCCACGATCTAGTACCGAACGGACGGCACCTCCGCGTTCAGCACACGTACAGCTCGACGATGATCTCGGCCTTCTTGATCCAGCAAGAGAGATGGAGAGGTAGAAGAGTTCTCCGGCAGCGTGACGGCGCTCCGGAGGTTGGTGATGACCTTGTCTCAGCAGGGCTCCGCCCGAGCTCCGCAGAAACGCGATCTAGAGGAAAAACTGTGGAGGTATGTGGTCGGGCTGCCGTGGAAAAGTCGTCTCAAATCAGCCCTAAAACCTCCGTATATATAGGTGGGAGGGAGGGGAGGAGGCAGCCTCAAAACCTAAAGGTTTGGCCGAAATTGGAGGTGGAGGAGTCCTACTCCAATCCTACTTGGAGTAGGATTCCACCTTCCCACTTGGAAACTCTTTCCACCTTGTGTTTTTTCCTTCTCAAACCTTATGGGCCTTAGTGGGAACTTATTCCAGCCCACTAGGGGCTGGTTTATATCTTCTCACAGCCCGTGAGACCCCTTGGGGCGTGACACCCCTCCCGGCACTCCCGGTACACTACCGATGAGCCCGAAACTTTTCCGGTAATGCACGAAAACCTTCCGGTAACCAAATGAGGTCATCCTATATATCAATCTTCGTTTCCGGACCATTCCGGAAACCCTCGTGACGTCCGTGATCTCATCTGGGACTCCGAACAACATTCGGTAACCAACCATATAACTCAAATACGCATAAAACAACGTCGAACCTTAAGTGTGCAGACCCTGCGGGTTCGAGAACTATGTAGACATGACCCGAGAGACTCCTCGGTCAATATCCAATAGCGGGACCTGGATGCCCATATCGGATCCTACATATTCTACGAAGATCTTATCGTTTGAACCTCAGTGCCAAGGATTCATATAATCCCGTATGTCATTCCCTTTGTCCTTCGGTATGTTACTTGCCCGAGATTCGATCCTTAGTATCCGCATACCTATTTCAATCTCGTTTACCGGCAAGTCTCTTTACTCGTTCCGTAATACAAGATCCCGCAACTTACATTAAGTTACATTGCTTGCAAGGCTTGTGTGTGATGTTGTATTACCGAGTGGGCCCCGAGATACCTCTCCGTCACACGGAGTGACAAATCCCAGTCTCGATCTATACTAACTCAACGAACACCTTCGGAGATACCTGTAGAGCATCTTTATAGTCACCCAGTTATGTTGCGACGTTTGATACACACAAAGCATTCCTCCGGTGTCCGTGAGTTATATGATCTCATGGTCATAGGAACAAATACTTGACACGCAGAAAACAGTAGCAACAAAATGACACGATCAACATGCTACGTCTATTAGTTTGGGTCTAGTCCATCACATGATTCTCCTAATGATGTGATCCCGTTATCAAGTGACAACACTTGCCTATGGCCAGGAAACCTTGACCATCTTTGATCAACGAGCTAGTCAACTAGAGGCTTACTAGGGACAGTGTTTTGTCTATGTATCCACACAAGTATTGTGTTTCCAATCAATACAATTATAGCATGGATAATAAACGATTATCATGAACTAAGAAATATAATAATAACTAATTTATTATTGCCTCTAGGGCATATTTCCAACACGCTGGAAGGGGAGGGTCGGTCGGCGGGTCCCACTGGCAGCGAGTGGAGGCGGGGAAGGAAGGGGGCGGTCGGCCGGCTATTAGGGGTTTTGATCCCTGGCGGCTGGGATTCGGCCCATGGCCTTATAATGCGCTCGGGCGGCGGCTTCCAAAGGAAAAAGATGCTTTCCTATTTTTAAACCTTTTCCGAAAAAATCAAAAGCGAAAAAAGGAAATAAATCAAAATATTTAATATAGGGTATTATATACCAAAAAAATCAGAAAAATATTCTCTACCCGAATAACATTTTTCCAAAGCAAAAATAAAAACTTTTAAAAACTGTTTTTTTCAGAAATTCCCAAATTTGCTTTATTTCTTTTTGCAATTATTTTTGCAAATGATCTTTGTATTTTCTTGGCTCAAATATTTCAGAAATGCCCGTACTTTGGAGGGTCATTTTCCTCCGCTCTCTCTCTCTCTTGCGTGCAAGAGAGTATTTCTCCGGGCATTTCTCGTGCGAGGAAAAATGGAAATGCAAATCAAAAGGACGAAGGAATTCAAGTGCTAAATTTATTTCAATCAATATGCATAGATGCTTAGCTACAATGTAAAACATTCCCAATTAGGAAAATTGGGATGTTACAAACCTACCCACCTTAAGATGAATCTCGCCCTCGAGATTCGGGTTGGCTAGAAAACAGGTGCGGGTGGTCTCGACGAAGATCCTCTTCTCGTTCCCAGGTGGCTTCCTCCTCGGTGTGGTGGCTCCACAATACCTTGCAGAACTTGATGATCTTGCTGCGGGTAACTCTGTTGGCAGTCTCGAGAATCCTGACGGGTTTCTCCTCATACGTCAGATCACTGTCAAGCTGTATGGCCTCTAGGGGCACTGTATCTCTCAACGGAACATCGGCCATCTCAGCGTGGCATTTCTTCAACTGGGAAACATGGAAGACATCATGAACTCCGGACAATCCTTCCGGCAGTTCCAGTTTGTATGCAACTTCGCCTCTACGTTCAAGAATTTTGTAGGGGCCAATGAAACGAGGTGCTGATTTTCCTTTCACACCGAATCTCTTGATTCCTCGAAGTGGAGACACCCGAAGATATGCTCGGTCTCCCACTTCGTACGTTACTTCCTTGCGTTTGCTGTCAGCATAACTCTTCTGCCTGGACTGAGCTATCTTGAGTCGGTCACGAATAAGCTTGACCTTCTCTTCAGAATCTCGGATAAGGTCGGGACCAAAAAGCTGTCGGTCTCGAACTCCATCCCACATCAACGGTGTTCTGCACCTCCTTACGTATAGAGCTTCGAAAGGGGCCATCTTCAAACTGGTTTGGTAGCTGTTGTTGTATGAGAACTCGGCATAAGGTAAATTGTATGAGAACTCGGCAAGCTCTCAACATGTCCTCCAGAATCTGATTGACTCTCTCGGTCTGTCCATCTGTCTGCGGGTGAAAAGCTGTGCTGAACTCTAATCTCATTCCCAAGGTTTCATGTAGTTGGTGCCAAAATATGGATGTGAATTGAGTCCCTCTATCCGACACAATGCTCTTCGGTACTCCGTGCAGACATACGATCCTCGTCATATATATCTTGGCCAGCTTGGCACTCGTGTAAGTAGTCTTCACCGGAATGAAGTGAGCTACCTTGGTCAAACGATCGACCACAACCCAAATAGAATCATAGCCAGAACAGGTCCGAGGTAATCCTGTGATGAAGTCCATACCAAGCTTTTCCCATTTCCACTCGGGTATCGGCAGAGGTTGGAGCAAACCTGCTGGCTTCTGATGCTCGGCTTTTACTCGCTGACAAACATCGCATATTGCTACGAACTCGGCAATGTCTTTCTTCAATCCTGTCCACCAGAAACTTTCTTTCAGATCCAGATACATCTTGGTGTTGCCGGGGTGTATCGAGTACGGGGAATCATGGGCCTCCTGAAGTATCAACTTCCTGAGTTCGGGAGCATTGGGCACATATATGCGATCCTCAAACCATAAAGTTCCGTGTTCATCCTCACGAAAACCTTTAGCCTTCCCGTCTTTCATTTTCTGCTTAATCTCAGCTATCTCCTTGTCTGATTTCTGTGCTTCGCGGATCTTTCCTGTCAAAGTGGACTGAATTTCCAGAGTGGCAACAAATCTTCTTGGAATTATTTCCAATTTGAGCTCTCGGAGGTCATCGACTAACTCCTGGGGTAATCCTCCAGCTGTGAGTGTGTTCACATAACTCTTGCGGCTCAGCGCATCGGCTACAACATTTGCCTTGCCTGGGTGATAATGCAATCTCATGTCATAGTCCTTGATCAACTCTAGCCATCGCCTCTGTCTGAGGTTCAACTCCTTCTGCGTGAAGATATACTTCAGGCTCTTGTGATCAGTGTAAACATCACAACTATTTCCGATCACGAAATGTCTCCAGGTCTTGAGAGCGTGCACTACGGCTGCTAGTTCCAAGTCATGTGTGGCATAATACAACTCATGAGGTCTGAGTTGTCTGGATGCATAGGCTACAACATTGCCTCCTTGCATGAGCACTCCTCCGAGTCCTTGACGAGAAGCGAGACAGTAAACCTGGAAATCCTTCCGAATGTTCGGCAATATCAGCACTGGGGCTGTAACAAGACGTTTCTTCAGCTCTTGAAAACTGGTTTCACATTCCTCAGTCCAAACATACTTGGATTCCTTCTTCAACAACTCTGTCATGGGCTTGGCAATCTTTGAGAAATTCTCAATGAACCTCCGGTAATATCCGGCAAGTCCGAGGAAACTGCGGATCTCCTTGACTGAAGTGGGTGCTACCCATTCGGTGACTGCTGCAACCTTGGCAGGGTCCACTGCTATTCCTTCTCCTGAGATGACGTGGCCGAGGAATCCGACTTCCTTTAACCAAAACTCGCATTTGCTGAACTTTGCATATAGCTTATGCTCTCAAAGCTTCTCCAGAACTAGACGTAGATGTTCCTTGTGTTCCTCTTCGTTCTTGGAGAATATCAGTATGTCATCGATGAACACCACGACAAACTTGTCCAAGTATTCCATAAATACCTTGTTCATCAGATTCATAAAATATGCCAGAGCATTAGTCAGTCCAAATGACATGACCGTGTACTCATACAAGCCGTACCGAGTGGTGAAGGCTGTCTTGGGTATATCCTGTTCACGAATCTTCAACTGATGATACCCGGATCGAAGATCGATCTTTGAGAATACGCGAGCTCCAACTAACTGATCAAACAGATCATTGATCATCGGCAAGGGGTACTTGTTCTTGATGGTCACATCGTTCAATGCACGATAATCGACAACCATTCTCAAGGACTTGTCCTTCTTTTCAACCAAGAGCACTGGGGCTCCCCAAGGTGAAGAACTTGGGCGAATATACCCTTTGTCCAATAACTCCTTAATTTGCTTCTTGATTTCTATCAAGTCATTTGCGGGCATCCGATAGGGTCTCTTGGATATCGGGGCTGTTCCGGGTAATAGCTCAATCAAGAACTCAATCTCTCTATCGGGTGGCATGCCCGGCAATTCCTCCGGAAATACATCTGGGTACTCCTGTACAATCGGTACTTCCTCCTGGACTACTCCCGTGAGAGAGTTTACTCGGTTACTCCGTGTCGGGCGCTGAGATACGTACTTAATCCGCTTCTGCTCGGGGATGGTGAGCAAAATAGACTTAAGGGCACAATCGATATTCCCTTCATACTTGGCCAACCAATCCATGCCTAGGATTACATCCAATCCCTGGGACTCTAATACGATGAGGTCGGTGGGAAAATTATGGTTCCCGATGTTGAGACTCAAAGCATGGCATCCTATCCCGGCTGTCATCATGCCTCCTGGGGAACTGACCTTAATAGGCTGGCCGAGGGTTCTAGTTGGCAAACTATACTTTTCCACAATTACCCTTGATATGAATGAATGTGTTGCACCAGAATCAAAAAGTACCAATACTGGACGTGAATTTAGCAAAAACTTACCAACCACAGTATCGGGGTGATTATAGACCTCTTCAACATCAATGTGGTTCACCTGAGCTCGATGAAAAGGATTGGGCTTCTTTGCTGCAGAGTTGCCGTTGCCGTTTCCATTTCCCTGCTTGTTCTGGGGACATTCAGTGGCATAGTGTCCCGTCTTCTGACACTTGAAGCAAGTGATGTGAGTCAGATCCTTCTGAGCTGGAGCTGAATGCTGTTGAGTGCCAGTACCGCCATTCTTGAAGTTGTTGTTGTTGCGGTGGTTCCCATTTCCTCCATGGTTGTGGCCTCCATGGTTGTGCACCGGGTGGTTATGCTGAAGGTGTCCTCCAAACTTACCGGATCCAGTCCCGGTATTCCCTGAATAGGGGGTGTAGCGAGGTTTCTGCTGAGTGCCGGAGTTGAACTTTCCAACCCCATACTTTCGCTTGCGGTTCTCCATCTGCTGGTGTTTCCCCTCCAAGATAAGGGCCTTATCAACCAGCTCCTGGTAGTTGTTGAAGGTGGCTACAGTCAACTGAATGCTTAGCTCATCATTGAGTCCCTCCAAGAACTTTTCCTGCTTGGCCGCATCATCGGCCACATCTCCAGGTGCATAACGGGCGAGCATGCTGAATTCATCAACGTACTGAGCCACAGAGTGATTCCCCTGGCGTAAGTTGCAAAACTCACGCTTCTTCAGACTCATTGCACCAGCTGAGACATGTGCGGTGCAGAAGGCTTGCTTGAATTGCTCCCAAGTGACTCCAACAATGGGGTAAGTGGTGGTGTAGTTCTCCCACCAAGCAGCTGCAGGGCCTTCAAGTTGATGCGCGGCAAAATGCACCTTCTCAGCTTTAGAACAACCAGCAGTGATAAGTTCACGCTCCATCTTGCGGAGCCAATCATCTGCCACAATGGGCTCAATGCTGCTGGAGAAAGTTGGAGGATTCAACCTCAGAAAACGGGTGAGATTGTCAGCCTCGGGTGGATGATGGTTGTTGTTATTGTTCTGGTTCTGGATGATCAGCTCCATTAGGGTGTTTTGTTGCTGGATCAACTGGGTGAGTTCCGGCAGGAAGTTGGACTCAGGGGCGCGTCTCGGAGGCATCTGACGTTTGTGGAGGGGTGAGATTAGCATAGAACAATGGTCTAAGAGTAATTACACTACCCATATGAATGCAACACACAATTATCACACCACACATTTTATTCAATACCATCACAAAGGTTCACACGGGGATACAAAATTCGATAATCCTAAACATCGGCCTAAAACGTATAACGATAAAATAAATTTGGTGGTCTAGTCTAAGTGTCCTCCTCAGAAAAGCATGGTGGTGGGTCCTTCGGTGGAGCTTTCTTCATAGTCCTCGTCATTGCTGATCAAGGGGGCTACGTCTCCTTCGGGATGAAGGTTCTCGCCCATGTCCAGTTCCTCCTCCAGGTATGCAACTCTAGTCTTCAGCTTCTCGATCCGCTCCAGAAAGTCCTTCACCTCCAGTTCATGTTCATAGTGGGCTTCCCGGGCTGCTTCTTCAAGTTCAAGCTCGCGGAGTGACAGTTGCTTGATCTTCCTGGCGTCCTTGATCACACGATGCTCCAGAGTCCCGTTGTGCTTCTCCAAGGTCTAGGCATAAGACAAGAGAGCGTCCTTGCTCTTGCTTGAGATGATTCCTCCGTCTTCGTTTCTCCGGGATACGGTGAATAGGTCTGGGGAAATAGGGAAGCCTTTGTACTCTTCCTTGATACGTCCGAGTGCACAATGGATCGCCATGTCCCTTCTGAGAATCCAGTCGGGTGCGATGAACTTGAAATCCATCGGCTCAGTGCGTGGCTGGAATGTCCTTCCGGGAACGTGCACCTCGATCCTGTAGCGTGAATCCTCCGGGTAAGACGAAGTTGGCTTCCCTGTGATAGTCGGCAGAGAAATCCTCAAATCCTTGGTGATCTGCACTAGCTCCTTTCCGAACGGCATAGTGGCGTCGGGCTGGCAAAACTCCGTGAACTTAACAGGGATGAAGGTAGCCATCTAAACATTGGAAAATCGGAGAGAACTCAGAAATGATCAGAAGAGGAAATAGAAGATTTATAGACATAAGAGAAAATAGTTTTCTTCCTAAGGCTTTTCCATTCCTAGAGGTTACGTCCTAAGGTGAGTGTGTGCTCTGAATACCATTTCTGTAGCGACCCGACTCAAAACGAGTCAAGCCTCTGGTGTTTCCGTACCATCCCAAGATCATGCTGGTACACACTCAGTACATAATGTATATATTCAAGAGTTCAATCACACAGCTTTATTAATCGAAATCTCATAAAGAGTACTTTATTACAATAAGGATTACAATAAAGTGGCTGAAGGCCATCTCATGAGATATCTAACGAAGACTAGCGGAAGCATCAGGTAGACGAGTCCATCCGACTCCAAGGGCATGTCGCTGAGCGTAGATCGTAGCCTCACTCCTGGTCGAAAAAGTACTCTGCAACATGATACGTTGCAGCCGTGTAGGTCAGCATATTGAATATGCCGGCAAGTCATCAAAGAGAGGAGTAAAATAATAATCAACTATCTCTACATGCATATTTGGCCGGTGGGGCTATGAGTTTTGCATAAAGCCAGTTTTATCCTACAACAAGAGGGGTTGGAAGCAAAATATTACTACATTGTTTGTTGTTAACGAGATGGTTCCGCCAACCAATTCTCGTACCCGAATAGTTGTTAACACCCACATCATTATTAAGTTGTGTCGAGAGTTCAGGGGAAATTCAATGCCTTCGGCTCAAGTTGTCCATGACCGTGGACACGGCTAATCGATTAGGTTGGGCACTCTGTAGAGTTTTGCACACGTTCCCCACAAGATTTGATCGCCTCCGGGTTTGTCCTCGCACTTCAGGGTGTTTGAAGACCGGATGATCAAAACATGGTCTTTCAACGGGTCCCTCTGAATCCCTGTCGGTGCCCATCCATTCCTACCGTTCTTCTACATATGCTAGCACCGCCTGTCCAGAGTCGCCGTGTTGTCCAACCAAGCCAGAGCCCATAATGACTTGTGGCTGTGCAGGTAAGCCTTGAGTCTTGAAGTCTCCGTCCGTCTCTTCGAGCCTGGGTGAAGCTTTCCGCAGGATGACATGGCCTCTCCAGCATCCCGGGCATCCACTGGGTTCTCCAGGGAGCCAATCAAACGTCCTTCACCCAGAGTTGCATTGCGTCCGAGGTCTTGAAAATCTTGTCTTAGCCGGTCTTGATTATTTAATCAACCTCGCATCACTCGTGATATACACTCAACCGAAAACCCGTCTACTCAAGCATAGCATTAAGAACTTGTCGTCCCGGGCCAAGTATCGGGGTTGTTGTGTTCCTACCACATGATACTACAACTTATACTAAAGTTTCCAAGTACCTAGTCAGCATGCAATTGGGCAAAGAAAGGTGATCTACCATGCATCGAAAACATAGGTAAAATAACATGATCAAAATGACTTGCCTTGATGATAGTTGTCTTGCTCGAGCGCTTCTAAGTAACACGCTTCGCACTCCAGATGATCTACCGATACAAACTCAAAACACACCATAAGCACTTCAATCAAGCCACAAGTAAAAATAACATCACAAGTAAGGATTTGCTAATGCCTAAGTAAAAGAATCCAACACGCGCCGGTATGGCAGAAACTTGTTTCTGTTGAAAACATCAGTAAAAATACTTTAACAATTTTGAAACTTCTACCACAGTAAGAATTAATCACTAGGAAGCAGTAGCAAAAAAAATCAACTCAAAATCATTTTTTAAACTCCTGGAATAGGCAAAACAAGGTTTAAACTAAATCTGATCTAACTTATATTTGAAGTATTCAAACATAGACAAATTATATGTTTTTAAAAACTACAGAAACATTGGAGTCTACTGGAACAAGAATCAATGTCATTGGACTTCGGGATGAAAAGTTGTGGCTAAAACAAAACAGAAACTTTTCTGTTTTTGCAATTAGACAGAAAAAGTGAAGCTAACTAGTAACTAACAGGGGGGGTATACGTGGCATGTTGTGATAGGCTGCGGGGGCGTTTGTTGCAAGGTTAGGAGCAAACGACCGAGGGCTAGTAAAACTTGCCGGCTAAATGAATAAGTGAATTAAAAACCGCCGGTTTTCTAATCTAAACCGAAGAGGTATACTAGGATCTAATCTACACCATCTAATAAGGATCTAAGGGCTACAAAAGAAAAAAGAAAAACAACACAGGGAAAGAGAGTCTACCGTGGCTGTGGGAGCTACTCCGGCGAGGAAGGTGGTCGCCGGCGAGGGGAGGGCTCCGGGGGGCGGTGGAGAGGACGGGGCGGCGGCGGCGACTGTCCTCCTCCGAGGGGAGGCGTCGGGCGGAGCGGGGAGCGGCTTGGGGCGCTGCTCCAGGGGGCGGCCGAGAGCTGTAGGAGCTCGGCTCCGGTGGGCTGCGGCAGGGGGCGGCTCGGGCGGCGGCTCGTCGAGGATGGGGTGGGAACGGGGGCGCGGCGGCTGGGGCTCTTATATAGGCCAGGAGGGGAGAGGAAAGGAAGGAGAGAGGTGGATCGGGGAAGGAATCCCGAGTTCCTGGGAGGGCTCGGTGTCGGGCAGGAATTTTGGAAGGGGAGGAGAGGGATGACCGCTGGAAGGGGAGGGTCGGTCGGCGGGTCCCGCTGGCAGCGAGTGGAGGCGGGGAAGGAAGGGGGCGGTCGGCCGGCTATTAGGGGATTTGATCCCTGGCGGCTGGGATTCGGCCCATGGCCTTATAATGCGCTCGGGCGGCGGCTTCCAAAGGAAAGGATCCTTTCCTATTTTTAAACCTTTTCCGAAACAGAAAATCAAAAGCGAAAAAGGAAATAAATCAAAATATTTAATATAGGGTATTATATACCAAAAAACTCAGAAAAATATTCTCTACCCGAATAACATTTTTCCAAAGCAAAAATAAAAACTTTTAAAAAATGTTTTTTTCAGAAATTCCCAAATTTGCTTTATTTCTTTTTGCAATTATTTTTGCAAATGATCTTTGTATTTTCTTGGCTCAAATATTTCAGAAATGCCCGTACTTTGGAGGGTCATTTTCCTCCGCTCTCTCTCTTGCGTGCAAGAGAGTATTTCTCCGGGCATTTCTCGTGCGAGGAAAAATGGAAATGCAAATCAAAAGGACGAAGGAATTCAAGTGCTAAATTTATTTCAATCAATATGCATAGATGCTTAGCTACAATGTAAAACATTCCCAATTAGGAAAATTGGGATGTTACATAGTGCTAATGTCCACATGAGGCTCACTCGATGTTACCTTGGTAGTAATAGCCTCATGACCTCATTTTAGCACATTATGGGATACTAGAAGATCATCATGCGAGCTTGTGAGCATTACATGACTTTCTTCCAATTTCCCATACTTGCTAGATAGCAACTCAAGTTGAGCCCTTAGCTCAACATTCTCCTTTAAGATGGACGCTTCACAAGAAGTAGAGTTAGTAGCACAAGCATCATTATTAACAATAAGAGGAGAAGGCAACTTGGCAAGCTCTTTAGCATATGAAGCTTCAAGTTGAGCATGAGACTCGGTGAGTTCGATGAGCGAACTCTTAATAGCCCTTGAGCCATTTTCGAGGTGCTCATAGTCCTCAACGAGTTTAGCATGTGCAACTTCAAGCTTATCGTTTTTAGTTCTAAAATCATTAGCCACCTCGAGAGCTCTATCATGGGATTCCTTTAATCTAGATAATTCTATAGAAAAGGTTTCCTTAAGAGATTCCTTGGTGGTTTGTTCATTTTCAAGAGCTTGAGATAGCTCCGCGATCTCGTTAGCGTAATCATGCTCATGACCTTCCATTGTCTCAATGGTGGCCTCATGCTCCTCAAGATGAGCTTCCAACTCCTCAATGTATTTCTTGCCCTCAGTGGCGATAGACATGATTTCCAAGAAGTTGGAACAAGCAAGTTTATTCTTATAAAGAGATTTAAAAATCATTTCACCCTTAATTTTTAAGGATGCAATAATATCACTCTCTTCATCATTATTCTCATCATCATTATCATCAATATCATCATCATGAGATACATTGGGATTCAAAGTAGGATATACCTTTGAAGCCTTAGCCATAAGGCAAAAGTGAGTAACAATAGATGACGATGTAGGATCCCTTGAAGCATCATTCAAGGACACATCTTGTTCCATGGAGTGATGAATTTCCTCTACATTGTTAGCACAACAACTCGAGGAAATTGATACATTTTTATCATGGCAACAAGATATAGGAAGCATATCATCATGAGATTTAGTCAAGAAGTTTTTACATGATATGCAAGGACTATAACCACAAGCATGTAAAACCTTTATAGTGCTCGAAGTGTTAACGCCCAAAGATGAAGCATTGCAATAATATACCGATGAAGGACCATCAAAAAATAAGCCCACTATCATCATTGCAATGATCTCCACTACTCATCATATCATTACCTTGTGGCAAACCACATGTAGGTGTAGCAGATGAAGTTGAGAAGACCACACGACCGGAGGTGGAGGGAGAACAATCATTCCCACAAATCTTGGACATACCATATTTATCTTGAAGCTTTGTCCACAACTCATGAGCATCCCGGAATGGCATGAGTTGAAATATAACTACATTGCTCAAAGTATCAAAAAGAACATTAGAAGCTTGAGAATTGAGATAAGAGTTTTTATCATCCTCTAAAGATATATTTTGAGAATACTTTGGAGGAGAAAAACCCATATCTACAATTCCTCTAAATTTGGGTCCAAGCCCGAAAGTGATTAAGCATGCGAATTACCCAAACATCAAAATGTGTGCCATTGAAACTAAGAGTGTTAGTGAATCCTAAACCCCTAGTCGACATCCTTACTCTCTAGGTGGTTAAACCTAATAAAGAGAGACCTAGCTCTGATACCAATTGAAAGGACGTGGATGTCGCCTAGAGGGGGGTGAATAGGTGCTTTAAAATAATTACGGTTTAGGCTTGAACAAATGCGGAATAAAACAAATGTTTAATTTGTCAAGCACAAAACCTAAAACAACTAGGCTCACCTATGTGCACCAACAACTTATGCTAAGCAAGATAAACAAATAAGTAATAGCAAGATATATGACAATAAACAATATGGCTATCACAAAGTAAAGTGCATAAGTAAAGGGTTCGGGTAAGATATAACCGAGGCACGCGGAGACGATGATGTATCCCGAAGTTCACACCCTTGCGGATGCTAATCTCTATTGGAGCGGTGTGGAGGCACAATGCTCCCCAAAATGCCACTAAGGCCACCGTAATATCCTCACGCCCTCGCACAATGCAAGATGCCGTGATTCCACTAAGGGACCCTTGAGGGCGGTCACCGAACCCGTACAAATTGCAAACCTTGGGGGCGATCACTGTTACCCGTACAAATTGCTCGGGGTAATCTCCACAACCTAATTGGAGACCTCGACGCTTGCCCGGAGCTTTACACCACAATGATTGAGCTCCAAGACACCACCAAGCTTCTAGGACGCCAAAGCATCCACAAAGAACAATCTCTAGGGTACTAAGTACCAAAGGGGTAATAAGGTTCTCAACTTGTCACTTCCACGTATCACCGTGGACAACTCAAACCGATGCAACTAATGCAATGGCAATAACACACGAAGTGGTCAAGTCCCTCACACTCAAATCCCTCCACAACAACAAAAACTATGCAGAAATATGAGAGGAACAACAAGAAGCTCACAGAGAACTCCAAGATCTAGATCCAAGGGGTTCCCCTCACATAGAGGAGAAAGTTATTGGTGGAGATGTGGATCTAGATCTCCTCTCTCTTTTCCCTCAAGAACAAGCAAGAATCATTGGAGGGATTGAGAGTTAGCAAGCTCTAAGAAGGTCAAGAGTGTCGAACCCAACGAGGGAGTAAGAGTGTCGAACCCAACGAGGAGCAGAAGGTTCTGACAAGTGGTTTTCAGCAAGGAAATATCTGCAAGCACTAAAATTATCGGTAACAAGTGATTGTGTGGTGAGATGATTCGTAGTAAGCAAAAAGTAACAAAAGTAGCAACGGTCCAGCAAAGTGGCCCAATCCCTTTTGTAGCAAGGGACAAGCCTGGACAAAGTCTTATAGGAGGAAAAACGCTCCCAAGGACACACGGGAATTTTTGTCATGCTAGTTTTCATCATGTTCATATGATTCATGTTCGTTACTTTGATAGTTTGATATGTGGGTGGACCAGCGCTTGGGTACTGCCCTTACATGGACAAGCATCCCGCTTATGATTAACCCCTCTCGCAGGTATCCGCAACTACAAAAGAAGAATTAAGACAAAGTCTAACCATAGCATTAAACTAGTGGATCCAAATTAGCCCCTTACAAAGCAACGCATAAACTAGGGTTTAAGCTTCTGTCACTCTAGCAACCCATCATCTACTTACTACTTCCCAATGCCTTCCCCTAGGCCCAAATAATGGTGAAGTGTTATGTATTTGACGTTCACATAACACCACTAGAGGAAAAACAACATACAACACATCAAAATATCGAACGAATACCAAATTCACATGACTACTATTAGCATGACTTATCCCATGTCCTCGGGAACAAAAGTAACTACTCACAAAGCATAATCATATTTATGACTAGAGAGGTAATGAGTAGCATCAAGGATCTGAACATAAACTCTTCCACCAAGTAATCCAACTAGCATCAACTACAAAGAGTAATTAACACTACTAGCAACCTTACAAGTACCAATCGGAGTCGCGAGACGGTGATTGGTTACATGTGATGAACTAGGGTTTGGAGATGAGATGGTGCTGATGAAGATGTTGATGGTGGTCAGTCCCCTCCGATGACAGGAGTGTTGGTGATGACGATGGCGACGATTTCCCCCTCCGGGAGGGAAGTTTCCCCGGCAGGATCGTCCTGCCGGAGCTCTAGATTGGTTCTGCTCAAGTTCCGCCTCGTGGCGGCGACGAATCCTCGAAAAATCCTCCTCCTGATTTTTTTTCCCGGACGAAACCCTTCATATAGCAGAAGAGGGGGGCCAGAGGGCCAGCTGGGTGCCCAGAAGCCCCCTAGGCGTGGCCAGGGGGTGGCCGCGCCTAGCAGGCTTATGGCCACCTGCTGGCGCCCCTCTGGCACTTCTTCGGCCCAGTATTTTTTATAAATCCGAAATAAAATGCTTGTTTATTTTTATGGCGTTTGGAGTTGCGTAGAGTAGCTATCTCAAACTTGCTCCAATTTCAGGCCAGAATTCCAGATGGCAGCATTCTCCCTCTTCAAGTAAACCTTGCAAAATAAGAGAGAAAAGGCATAAGTATTGTACCGTGAAGTGGAATAACAGCCCAAGAAGCGATAAATATCAACATGAAAGCATGATGCAGAATGGACGTATCAACTCCCCCAAGCTTAGACCTCGCTTGTCCTCAAGCGAAAGCCTAGCTCAATAATATGTCCACATGTTTAGGAAGAGAGGTGTCGACAAAACAAGATACGAACATGCATGCATCATGATCATGATCAGAACAGCAATACCAACATATAATCTCTCATGCTAAAGTGACAATTCCTACACAAAGTAAAGTATGGATCAAGAACCTTACCGAGAAGTAACAACCGATAGCCTTTAGTCATTGAAGCAATTGCAATTTGTTAGAACATCTGAAAGAGTCAAGCGAGCTAATGTCAAATAACCTCTTCTCACCAGCTCTAATACATTGGGGGTGACACAAAGCAAAACTCAAGACTAAAACACTAAGACTTTTAATCTACTAGAGAAAAAGAAAATTGAAAATGAACAAACTAAAACAAAGGTAAAGGCAAAAGATGTGATGGTGATACGATACCGGGGCAACTCCCCCAAGCTTGGCACAAGCCAAGGGGATTGCCCATACCCATGCTCAGTTGTCTTCCTTTGGTGGTGATGGTGGTGGAGTTGTTGCAACATGAGTTTGATCCTCCGTCTTCCAAGGCATAGGTGCTCCATCATGGAAAGATGAATGAGTCTCCGGAATCCTCAAATCTGCAGCCAACCATATTGATTTAAATCTATACTCATACTCACAGTTTTTGTTCTACAGGTCATAGATCTGGGCGTGGAGTTGATCAATCCGGTCATAGAACCTAGAGAGGTGCTTCCCAATGTCATTGGCATCGATCATGTGCTTGTTGGTGAATTCCGTGATCATCATGTGGTTGGCGTTGAGTCCACGCTCCACCATCCCTTGGCACTTGAAGACCTGTTGCTCCATTGCTTCGAGCCTCGTCTCCATGCTTCCTGTCTTCTTGGGCCCCTCAACATCACGGATGTGCAACATCCCCTCACGCATCTCGATAGATTGAGGGTGTTGCAGCACTCCCATGAGGTAGGTATTGATGACCTTCTCGAAGATCTTGTCCTTCGGAGCTTTTGGGGACGTCTTAGCGATCTAGATCTGCAACAGAAACAGGCTCGAAACGAAAACAGAGGAAATCTGCATGATACGAGGGTCAGACCTTACGGGAGAATATAAAATCATTTTTTTCAGACCAGAAGGAGTACTCCGCAAGAAAACGGAGTCCCGGAGGCACAAGAGGTGGCCACAAGCCCCTCGGGCGCGGCCAGGGGGTGGGCCCGCGCCTGCCAGGCTTGTCGCCTCCTCGCACGCTTTCCGGACTACTTCCAATTTTTCTATTTTTTCAAATATTCCAAAACGGAGAAAAATTCCTACTGGAAAAGTTTTGGAGTCTGTTTCTTACCAAATCTCATACATCTTCGTTTTCAGAGTCTGAAACAGGCTGATAAATATCCCTTAGGTATTCTTCTGGAGTTATGGTATTGATGATATTGCTTTCAACATTTATGGGAGTACCTGAGATATAATGCTTGATTCTCTGCCCATTTACAACTCTCGGACAATTACCTTCCGTGTTGTTGATCTTGATAGCACCGGAACGATATACTTCCTCAACAATATAGGGACCTTCCCATTTAGAGAGAATCTTGCGTGCAAAAAATCTTAAACGAGAATTATATAGCAAGACATAATCACCTACATTGAACTCACGCTTTTGTATCCTCTTATCATGCCACCTCTTTACCTTCTCTTTGAACAACTTGGCATTCTCATATGCCTGAGCTCTCCATTCATCAAGCGAGCTAATGTCAAATAACCTCTTCTCGCCAGCAAGTTTGAAATCAAAGTTGAGCTCTTTGATTGCCCAATAAGCTTTATGCTCAAGCTCAAGAGGTAAATTACATGCTTTACCTTACACAATTTTGTACGGAGACATGCCCATGGGATTCTTACAGGAAGTTCTATAAGCCCATAGTGCATCATCGAGCTTCTTAGACCAATTCTTTCTAGACCTATTGACAGTCTTTCGCAAAATTAGTTTAATCTATCTCGTGCTTAGCTCTACTTGACCACTGGACTGAGGGTGATAAGGAGACGCAATTCTATGGTTGACATGGTACTTAGCAAGCGTTTTACGCAAAGCACCATGAATGAAATGTGAACCACCATCGGTCATTAGATATCTAGGGACTCCAAATCTAGGGAAGATAACTTCTTTAAGCATCCTAATAGATGTGTTGTGATCAGCACTACTAGTGGGGATAGCTTCTACCCACTTAGTGACGTAATCAACACCAACTAGGATATGAGTATACCCGTTGGATTTTGGAAAAGGTCCCATATAATCAAAGCCCCAAATATCAAATGGTTCAATGACAAGTGAATAGTTAATAGGCATTTCCTGACGTTTACCGATATTACCTACTCTTTGACATTTGTCACAAGACAAGACAAACTTACGGGCATCCTTGAAGAGAGTGGGCCAATAGAAACCTGACTGCAATACCTTGTGTGTAGTTCTATCTCCCGCATGGTGTCCTCCGTAGGCCTCGGAGTGACACTTCTGTAGGATCTGTCCCTGTTCATGTTCAGGTACACAACGTCTAATAACACCATCTACTCCTTCCTTATAAAGGTGAGGATCATCCCAGAAGTAATGTCTCAAGTCAAAGAAGAATTTGTTCTTTTGCTGGTATGTGAAACTAGGTGGTATATATTTGGCAATGATATAGTTTGGATAATCAGCATACCACGGTGCATTACGCGAAGCATTGATGACATTCAATTGCTCATCGGGAAAGCTATCATCAATAGGTTGTGAGTCATCAAGAACATTCTCCAACCTAGACAAGTTATCTGCTACTTGGTTATCAGCACCCTTCCTGTCGACAACTTGCAAATCAAACTCTTGTAGCAAGAGAACCCATATGATAAGTCTAGGTTTAGCGTCCTTCTTCTCCATGAGGTACTTAATAGCAGCGTGATCAGTGTGAATAGTGACTTTGGAATCAACTATGTAAGACCTGGAATTTTCACATGCAAACACGACTGCTAAAAACTCCTTTTCCGTAGTGGCATAGTTTCTTTTGGGCACTGTCTAGAGTTTTACTAGCATAGTGAATAAAATTCAACTTCTTATCAACTCTTTGCCCTAGGACAGCACCAACAGCATAATCACTAGCATCACACATGATTTCAAATGGCAAGTTCCAATCAGGTGGTTGAACAATAAGTGCGGTTATCAAAGTCCTCTTAAGTACTTCGAAGGCTTCCTCACAATCATCGTCAAAGAGAAAAGGAATATCCTTTTGCAAAAGATTGGTAAGAGGCCTAGAAATCTTAGAGAAGTCTTTATTGAACCTCCTATAGAAACCAGCATGACCAAGGAAACTTCTTATACCTTTGATATATGTGGGGTATGGCATTTTCTCGATTGCATCAACCTTAGCCTTATCGACTTCAATACCTCTTTCAGAAATTGTATGTCCTAAGACGATGCCTTCATTAACCATAAAGTGGCACTTCTCCCAATTCAAGACAAGGTTGGTGTCTTTACATCTCTACAAGACTCGATCAAGGTTGCTGAGGCAATCATCAAAGGAAGACCCGTAAACGGAGAAGTCATCCATGAAAAACCTCAACAATCCTTTCACAAAAGTCAGAGAATATAGCCATCATACATATTTGAAAGGTGGCAGGTGCATTACATAAGCCAAAAGGCATACGTCTATAAGCAAAGTTAACGAAAGGGCAGGTGAAGGTGGTTTTCTCCTGATCAGATTGTGCAACTGGTATTTGGGAGAAACCAGAATAACCATCTAGAAAGCAGAAGTGTGTGTGTTTAGACAGTCTTTCTAGCATTTGGTCATAAAAGGCAAAGGGTAATGATCTTTCCTAATGGCTTTATTCAATTTCCTAAAATCGATCACCATCCTATAGCTAGTGATAATCCTCTGTGGGATCAATTCATCCTTATCATTAGGGACAACGGTAATACCTCCCTTCTTAGGGAGGCAATGCACCGGACTCACTCAATCACTATGAGCAACAGGATAGATGATACCCGCTTCCAGGAGCCTTGGTATTTCTTTTCTCACTACTTCTTTCACCTTAGGATTTAATCTCCTTTGCTGATCAGCAACTGGTTTGGAATCAGGATCAGTTTTAATCTTGTGCTGGCATAGGGTAGGACTAATGCCCTTAAGATCATCAAGAGTATATCCAATAGCAGCACGGTGCTTTCTCAAAGTTTTTAGTAACCTCTTTTCTTCATGCTCTAAGAGGCTTGCACTAATTATGACAGGATATATCTCTTTTTCATCAAGATAAGCATACTTAAGAGTATCAAGCAACTGTTTAAGCTCGAACACAGGATCACCCTTTGGTGGGGGTGGATCCCCAAGCAGTTCCATAGGCAGATTATTCTTAAGGATGGGATATTGTTCTAAGAAAACTCTATCTATCTCATCCCTTTCATCCATATGCATATCATTTTCATGCTCAAGCAAGTATTGATCTAAGGTATCAGTAGGAGGCACGACAATAGAAGCTAAGGCAATAGTTTCATCCTTACTAGGCAACTCTTTTTCATGAGGTTGTCTACCAAACTTGGAGAAATTTAACTCGTGTGACACACCTTCAAAGCCAACAGTGACAGTTTGCTTCTCACAGTCAATATGAGCATTGACGGTATTGAGAAAAGGTCTACCAAATATGATGGGACAAAAGCTATCTTGTGCGGTAGCAAGAACGATGAAATCAGCAGGATACTTCGTTTTACCACACAAGACTTCAACATCCCTAACAATGCCCATAGGGCAGATAGTATCCCTATTGGCAAGCTGAATAGTGACATCAATAGGCTCTATCTCAACAGGTGCAATCTCGTCTTTGATTTCATCATATAAGGATTGAGGTATTGCACTAACACTAGCACCCACATCACATAAACCATGATAACAATGATCTCCTATCTTAACAGAAACAACAGGCATGCCAACAACAGGCCTATGTTTGTCTCTAGTGTGAGGTTTAGCAATTCTAGCAGCATCTTCACAGAAGTGAATATCATGTCCCTCAACATCGTCGGACAGAAGATCTTTGATAATAGCAATGCTAGGTTCAACTCTAATTTTCTCAGGGGGTGTAGGTGTTCTAATATAGCCTCTATGTATCACAGTTGAAGCTTTAGAATGATCCTTTATCCTAACAGGGAAAGGTGGTTTCTCAATGTAAGCACTGGGAACAACAGGATCACTATAGGCAATGACTTTCCCTTCAACTGGATTGGGTTTAACTACATTGAATTCTAAAGGAGGAGGATATTTAAACCACTTCTCTTTGGGGAGATCAATATGAGCAGCAAAGGATTCACACAGTGAAGCTACTATATCAGAGTCAAGTCCATACTTAGCGCTAAAATCACAAAAGGTATTTGTTTCAACAAAGGATTTAACGTAATCAAACTTGAAATTCATACCTGACTCCTTACCTTCTTCAAGCTCCCAATCTTCAGAGTTGCGTTTAATTCTCTCCAATAAATTCCATCTGAAGTCAGTATCTCTCTTCATAAAAGACCAGGAAAAGAAGTGTCAAGCATGGTGCGATCATCATGAGAAAGCCAAGCATAGAAGTTCTGAATGATAATTTCTCCCGAGAGCTCATGGTTGGGGCATGAATATAACATTGATTTAAGCCTCCCCCAAGCTTGAGCGATGCTTTATCCTTCACTTATAAATGCATAGGATAAAACTTATAAATAAATAATTTTGATCATGATGTAATAAATGCATAGGATAAAACTTTTGATGAAATTCCGATTTCAACCGATTGTAGTTCCATGATCCAGTATCATCACATAGCCTATACCATGTCAATGCCTTATCCTTCAAAGATAAAGGAAAGACCTTCTTCTTGACCACATCCTCGGGTAAACCTGCAAGCTTAAATAAACCACAAACTTTATCTACATAGATTAGATGCAAGTCTGGATGTGATGTTCCATCTCCTGTAAAAGGATTAGCCAGCAGTTTCTCAAGCATACCCGAAGGAAATTCAAAGCAAATATTTTAAGTAGGTGCAGCAGGTTGAGGATCAACTCTTTGTGCTTCCATTCGAGGTAAAGATACCCTGAACAAGCCCCTAAAAGGATTAGTATCCATAGTGACAAGTGACAATAAATTTCAGCACACTATATGAATGTTTCCATACCAAGTTCCACTTACCAAAGGCGCTTCACTCCCCGGCAACGGCGCCAGAAAAGAGTCTTGATGACCCAAAAGTATAGGGGATCAATCGTAGTCCTTTTGATAAGTAAGAGTGTCGAACCCAACGAGGAGCAGAAGGATCTGACAAGTGGTTTTCAGCAAGGAAATATCTGCAAGCACTGAAATTATCGGTAACAAGTGATTGTGTGGTTTGATGATTCATAGCAAGCAACAAGTAACAAAAGTAGAAACGGTGCAGCAAAGTGGCCAAATCCATTTTGTAGCAAGGGACAAGCCTGGACAAAGTCTTATAGGAGGAAAAACGCTTTGATAGTTTGATATGTGGGTGGACCAGCGCTTGGGTACTGCCCTTACATGGACAAGCATCCCGCTTATGATTAACCCCTCTCGCAGGCATCCGCAACTACGAAAGAAGAATTAAGACAAAGTCTAACCATAGCATTAAACTAGTGGATCCAAATCAGCCCCTTACGAAGCAACGCATAAACTAGGGTTTAAGCTTCTGTCACTCTAGCAACCCATCATCGACTTACTACTTCCCAATGCCTTCCTCTAGGCCCAAATAACGGTGAAGTGTTATGTAGTCGATGTTCACATAACACCACTAGAGGAAAAACAACATACAACACATCAAAATATCGAACGAATACCAAATTCACATGACTACTATTAGCATGACTTATCCCATGTCCTCAGGAACAAAAGTAACTACTCACAAAGCATAATCATATTCATGACTAGAGAGGTAATGAGTAGCATCAAGGATCTGAACATAAACTCTTCCACCAGGTAATCCAACTAGCATCAACTACAAAGAGTAATTAACACTACTAGCAACCTTACAAGTACCAATCAGAGTCGCGAGACGGAGATTGGTTACAAGTGATGAACTAGGGTTTGGAGATGAGATGGTGCTGATGAAGATGTTGATGGTGACGAGTCCCCTCCGATGAGAGGACTGTTGGTGATGACGATGGCGACGATTTCCCCCTCCGGGAGGGAAGTTTCCCCGGGAGGATCGTCCTGCCGGAGCTCTAGATTGGTTCTGCTCAAGTTCCGCCTCGTGGCGGCGGCGAATCCTCGAAAAAGCCTCCTCCTGATTTTTTTCTCGGACGAAACCCTTCATATAGCAGAAGAGGGGGGCAGAGGGCCGGCTGGGTGCCCACAAGCCCCCTAGGCGCGGCCAGGGGGGTGGCCGCGCCTAGCAGGCTTGTGGCCACCTGCTGGCGCCGCTGTGGCACTTCTTCAGCCCAGTATTTTTTATAAATCCGGGAAAAAATCCTCGTTGATTTTTACGGCGTTTGGAGTTGCGCAGAATAGGTATCTCAAACTTGCTCCAATTTCAGCTCAGAATTCCAGTTGCCGGCATTCTCCATCTTTAAGTAAACCTTGCAAAATAAGAGAGAAAAGGCATAAGTATTGTACCGTGAAGTGGAATAACATCCCAAGAAGCGATAAATATCAACATGAAAGCATGATGCAAAATGGATGTATCAAACCCCTACATAGAACTTTCACGAAGACCATGGGTTAGTACACAAATACGTAATGGACAATGCTTACCATACCATGGGATCACTTGACTTGATCCCTCTCGGTACATCTTGTACGCTTTGTGTGTTGATCATCTTGATTTACTCTTTGTCTGAGATCTTGATCAACCTTGTGTCTCTATGACCATTCTTTGGATAATACCTTGAATACCATCTTGGTCATCATATAAACTCCTTGAACCCAACAGATGGACTTCAAGAAGTGCCTATGGAAAAATCCTATAAATATAACTTAAGGCAACCATTAGTCCATAGGAATTGTCATCATTTACCAAAACCACATATGGAGATATATGCTCTAACAGCTTACCTGTATTAACTAACATGGTAGGGTTGTGTGCTTATTCCATGATTTCGTGTTCTTACATGTCATGACTAGAATGTGAGATTGCATGCTAGTGCCATGCTTGATCTTCTTGATAGTTGATATCAACTAAGTTATCTCATAGTTACGAGTTGTATTCTATTGGTAGCTTAGTGTGGTATCTCATGTGATGATCATCCATGTTTAGATGTTATATTTGTTTACCTTGCTATTGTGTTATTCTATGCTTAGACATTTTTCATGCCTCATGATGTTTTGTGTGTTATAGTTGCCTACTTAGTTCTTCCGTATAGATGTTTGACTTTGTATCATTTTAGTATTATGAGTGTTTAATACTTGTTTCATTAGTTCATCACATGATTCGATAGTTTACCTTTCATTAGTTGACTTGTGTCTTTCTCATATGCTTAGTATGCTTAGTTTGCTATGTTAGTACAAGCATGTGGGTATAATCTTGTTGTTAGTAGTTAATTGGATATTTGTTATTTCATAAAGAGCATCTCCTAGTTAATTATTTCTCATGATCACTTGTATGTTTGATGCTTATGTTATTAGTTAATGCATCTTTATCCTATACTCACATGGCTTGCATGAGATGTGTCTTATTATTAAGTTACCTAATTGGCTCTACCATAGTATTCGTTTATCTTTTGTTCTAGAAAACATTGTTTGTTATGGTTGATGTTTTGTTTTGCTTATAGTTACCATTGTAAATATTTATATTATATCTAAATATTTATTTGTGGTTAACCTTTACATCTACCATGTTATGTTGAGATTGTGTAGTAAAAATGCATATGCTGATTCCATTCCATGTGTGTTGAACTTCATCGGGTTCATCATGTAGTGGTCCTATATAGTTAACCGGGTTGTGTAGTGGGTAGTACTAATCATAAGTATCGTAGTCCCCATTAGAACATTAGTCTTGACTACCAAACCTTCCTTAGTTCAATCCTATATCTCACCTTTGCTATCATGATACCTCATTTTGGAATCTCCATCCGATCAATATCTTGCTACTCGTCCACTCTTAATTCGTTTTGGATGTTATTAGGATTTGTTAGTACTTTTGTATTTATTGTTTGTCTTTTTCTATCCTTATGACGAGTAGGCAGTGACGATGTTGGACGTCGACACAAACAGGTTATTGAAGAAGGACTCAACAACGAAGGCATGCCTTCTTCTTTGATTATACTTATCCTATGCTTTATAAATTCCATTGAGTTTTATGGTTGCAATATGCATGTTTTTAGTATTGTAGCTAGCGTGTCGATTGACACATTACCTTGATCTGCTTGTCGCCTATCCATTTGACACCTGAGTAGAAGTATTAAGTATTCCAGTAGAGTAGAAATGCTTAGCCATGCTTATTACCTATATGTGCTTTGTTGAATGACTTTTGAGTCATTGACACTTGAAACTTATAGCTGAGTTGGCCAGTTGGCCTTGGTGACCTTCTCTATCCTCTTCTACTCTGGGTGAAACTTACCATCTGAATACTGGTGCGGGCGACAGATAAATCAAGGATTGAAGGAGCGATTGGCTACCCAAGGTGAAGGGAGCAATCTGTCGTCCGTGCCGCATGAGGCCTAATAAGTCTTGGATTTTAAGATTGTGTAAACAGTACAACCACATGATATATGGGCACTGGCTTGGCCAAGTGAGCTAGTCAGCCTTAGGTGTCGACGTCGTCGTACCGTAGATGGGATAGCTGCCTTGTGAGGAGTATCCTCGGCACAGATGGGGGGGCCGGTTTGAGGATGTACTCTCAGTTCCGTGCGTGAGACCCGGTGGGCATGTCACATCTTTGGGGGATCTAGTCTAAAGACATCGTCATAATCTCCCTGTCGGTATACCAAATGGTGTACTATACCAACGTCCACTGGTGGCATCAAGACGAGATTGTGTCGTGTGGGTAAAGTGTATAACCTCTCTAGAGTCTAAAACTATTCGAATAGTCGTGTCCACGGTCATGGACGACACATGAATCTTTCTTGACATACAGGACCTGTCTTGCTTATTCCCTCTTTGCCCCAATTATTGGAACCTATGATGAGTGCGAGTTAATCGAGGATCCTCACTTTGATGAAAGTTACTCTGGATATAAACATGTTTTCATCAAAAACTGCTTTTATCCAAATGTTATTGTTTTCAAATAAAATTAGCTTTTATGCAAATGAGCCATATAGCCTTCCTTTGAAGCCACATGTAGCTATTAGGACCTTCTCCGAGGGAGACATGTTGAGCACGTAATGTACTCATGGCAATACTTTTGTTGACAACATAGTTACATGAAGATGAAGGTCATAACTACGACTACTATAGGCGATCCGTAGGAGAGAGGACACGTGGACTACATCGACTGCCTGTGACTAAGATGGAGCCGCTACGCATTGTACTTTTCGCTGTTTTTTGATTGTAATAAATGTCATGTGACATCTGTCAATGTATGCCTTGTGGCAATATGTATTAAAATATTTTTTGTATTATGTAATGATACCATTTCGTTGTGTTGTCAGCAATGATCCTGGGGTTGACAAATATACACAGGAGGGTCTCGAAGTAAATTCTGGGTTCTCACACATATTTATTGTTCCCTTTATATTAGACGAGAAGCCAGCGGGGACCTTCGTACTGCTCAGGCATTCAAAAATATTTCCTTCTCTCCTTTTGTAAGAGCTTAGCTGCTTAAGTATTGACGCCCTTTATCAGTCCTCTTGTCATATGGGTCTTTCATATGTTGCTACTCCTCCCGTGCTTATGGTGTATCGTGTGTCTTCCCATACACGCCTAGGAAGCCCAGCAGGTTCACGCAAAGATTCTTCGTCACGTGCATCACGTCGATTGAAGACCGGACCTCTATGTGTTTCCAATAGGGTAGCTCCTAAAATAAAGATTTATTTTTCCACATGGGAACGTGTCGTCTTTCGGAACAGATTGACCGCTAGGACCCTTTCCAAATATTACTATTTGATCAAAATCTAATCACCAGTAAGGAGGTTAGGCTTCTTCCGGTGATCCGCCTCACCGTTGAAATGCTTGCCTTTCTTTCTTACGGGATGATTGGTCAGAACAAATTGACGACACCCCATATAGACAACCTTTTTAGATTTTTCCAAATATATACCTTTATTCTTAGCTAAACAGCGAGTGCATGCATTGTATCCCTTGCTTGACTGTCCTGAAATGTTACTAAGAGCATGCCAATCATTGATGGTTACGAACAACAATGCTCGTAGGTCAAATTCCTGTTGTTTGTGCTCATACCACACACGTACACCTGCTTTGGCCCACAACTGCAAAAGTTCATCAACTAATGGCCTTAGGTACACATCAATGTCATTGCCGGGTTGCTTCGGTCCTTGGATGAGCACTGGCATCATAATGAACTTCCGCTTCATGCACAACCAAGGAGGATAGGTTCATGCGTAGATGTTATCTCGAGTAGAACACAAAGGGTTTTATGGACGATGATGTTCGATTTGCTGCCCTCCTTAGTCTTTTCTCGATTCAGCGGTATTGTTGGATTGAAGCGGCCCGGACCGATATTATTCGTACGCTTACGAAAGACTGGTTTCATCGCTTGACATGCAACCTCGTTGCATAAAGATGACTGGCGGGTGTTGGTTTCTTCAACTTTAGTTGAATTGGTTTTGACTGAGGCGGTCCTTGGAGAGGTTAAATAACAATTTGCACATCTTCGTTGTGGTTTTTGCGTAAGTAAGATGCGATCTACGTGATACCCATAGCAGCCACGTAAAACATGCAACAACAATTAGAGGACGTCTAACTTGTTTTTGCAGGGTATGCTTGTGATATGATATGGCCAATGACGTGATGTTATATATTGGATGTATGAGATGATCATCTTGTAATAGTTAATATCGACTCGCACGTCGATGGTACGGCAACCGGCAGGAGCCATAGGGTTGTCTCTAAACTAACGTTTGTGTTTGCAGATGCGTTTCCTATATTGCTAGGACGTAGCTTTAGTAGTAATAGCATAAGTAGCACGACAACCCCGATGGCGACACGTTGATGGAGATCATGGTGTGGCGCCGGTGACAAGAAGATCGTGCCGGTGCTTTGGTGATGGAGATCAAGAAGCACAAGATGATGGCCATATCATGTCACTTATGAATTGCATGTGATGTTAATCCTTTTATGCACCTTATTTTTCTTAGAACGACGGTAGCATTATGAGGTGATCTCTCACTAAAATTTCAAGATGAAATTGTGTTCTCATCGACTGTGCACCATTGCTACAGTTCGTCGTTGCGAAACACCACGTGATGATCGGGTGTGATAGACTCAACGTTCACATACAACGGGTGCAAAACAGTTGCACATGCGGAACACTCGGGTTAAGCTTGACGAGCCTAGCATGTACAGACATGGCCTCGGAACACATGAGACCGAAAGGTCGAGCATGAATCATATAGTTGATATGATTAGCATAGAGATGCTTGCCACAGAAACTATCCTCAAGTCACGTGATGATCGGACTTGAGTTAGTGAATTTGGATCATGTACCACTCAAATGACTAGAGAGATGTACTTTTTGAGTGGGAGTTTAGCAAGTAATTTGATTAGTTAAACTCTAATTATCTTGAACATAGTCTAAGTCCACTTTGAAAATATTTGTGTTGTAGATCAGTGGCTCACGCGACAGTCACCCTGAATTTTAATACGTTCCTAGAGAAAGCTAAGTTGAAAGATGATGGAAGCAACTTTGTAGACTGGGCTCGTAATCTTAAGTTGCTCCTGCAAGCTAAAGAAGGATTATGTCCTTAATGTTGCGCTAGGAGATGAACCACCCGCTACGTCTGACCAAGATGTTTTGAACGCTTGCAATCATGCAAGGAGGACTACTCAGTAGTTCAATGTGAAGTCTTGTATGGCTTGGAACCGGGACTTCAACGTCGCTTTGAGCCTCATGGAGCATATGAGATGTTCCAGGAGTTGAAGTTTATCTTTCAGAAGAACGCCCGGATCGAGAGGTATGAGATAAATTCTATGCTTGCAAGATGGAGGAGAATTCGTCTATCAGTGAACATGTGCTCAAAATGTCTGGGTACTCAAACCGTCTAGTGAGTTGGGGATTGAACTCCCGCAAGAGGCTATCAGTGACAGAATTCTTCAATCACTGCCACCAAGCTATACGAGCTTTGTGTTGAACTATAACATGCAAGGGATGAACAAGTCACCCGGCGAGTTATTCGCGATGCTGAAAGTCGCAGAGTCAGAACACCGGAAAGAGCATCAAGTGTTGATGGTCAATAAGACCACTGGTTTCAAGAGAAAGGACAAAGGCAAGAAGGGTAACTCCAAGAAGAGCGTCAAGCCTGTTGCCAATCCGACGAAAAAACCCAAGGCTGGACCTAAGCCGGAAACGGAGTGTTATTATTGCAAGGGTCTGGGTCACTGGAAGCGCAACTGCCCCAAGTATTTGGCTGATAAGAAGGCGGTCAAAGAAAAATCAGGTATATTCGATATACATGTTATTGATGTGTACTTAACCAGCTCTCGTAGTAGTGCCTGGGTATTCGATACCGGTTTTGTTGCTCATATTTGCAACTCGAAGCAGGAACTGCGGAATAAACGAAGGCTGACGAAGGATGAAGAGACGATGTGTGTGGGAAATGGTTCCAAGGTTGATGCAATCGTCGTCGGCACAGTTTTACTTCAGTTACCATCAGGATTAGTTATGAACTTAAATAATTGTTATTTAGTGCCTGTGTTAAGCACGAACATTATATCTGGATCCTGTTTATTGCGAGACGGTTACTCGTTTAAGTCATAGAATAATGGTTGTTCTATTTCTATGAGTAATATCTTTTATGGTCATGCACCCAATGTGAGAGGATTGTTCATATTGAATCTTGGTAGCGATAATACACATATACATAACATTGAGACCAAAAGAGTTAGAGTTAACAATGATAGCGCCATGTTTTTATGGCACTGTCGCTTAGGTCATATTGGTGTAAAGCGCATGAAGAAACTCCATACTGATGGACTTTTGGAGTCACTTGACTTTGATTCACTTGACACGTGCGAACCATGCCTCATGGGCAAGATGACTAAGACTCCGTTCTCCGGAACAATGGAGCGTGCAAGTGACTTGTTGGAAATCATACATACCGATGTGTGCGGTCCGATGAGTGTGGAGGCGCGCGGTGGATATCGTTTTTCTCACCTTCACTGACGATTTGAGTAGATATGGTTATGTCTAATTGATGAAGCACAAGTCTGAAACGTTTGAGAAGTTCAAGCAATTTCAGAGTGAAGTTGAAAATCATCATAACAAGAAGATCAAGTTCCTACGGTGTGAACGTGCGGGTGAATATCTGAGTTTTGAGTTTGGTGCTCACTTAAAACAATGTGGAATTGTTTCACAGTTGACACCGCCTGGAATACCACAGCGTAATGGTGTGTCCGAACGTCGTAATCGTACTTTATTAGAGATGGTGCGATCTATGATGTCTCTTACCTATTTTCCGTTATCGTTTTGGGGTTATGCATTTGAGAAAGTTGCATTCACTTTAAATAGGGCACCATCAAAATCCGTTGAGACGACACCATACGAACTGTGGTATGGCAAAAGACCAAAATTGTCGTTTCTAAAAGTTTGGGGATGTGATGCTTATGTCAAAAAGCTTCAGCCTCAAAAGTTGGAATCCAAAGCGGAAAAGTGTGTCTTCATAGGTTACCCAAAAGAGACAGTTGGGTATACCTTCTATCTCAAATCCGAGGGCAAAGTGTTTGTTGCTAAAAACGGAGCTTTTCTTGAGGAGTTTCTCTCGAAAGAATTGAGTGGGAGGAAGATAGAACTTGATGAGGTTGTCGAACCACTAATCCATCTAGATGGTGGCGCGGGACAAGGGGAGACCCCTGTTGCTGCGGCGCCGGTTGAGGAGCAAGTTAATGATCATGATCATGAAACTTCAGATCAAGTTGCTATCGGACCTCGCAGGTCGACAAGATCACGTACTGCTCCTGAGTGGTACGGTAATCATGTCTTAACGATTATGTTGTCGGACAACAATGAACCTGCGAATTATGAAGAAGCAATGGTGGTCCCGGATTCCAACAAATGGTTGGAGGCCATGAAGTCCGAGATAGGATCCATGTACGAGAATAATGTGTGGACTTTGGAAGTACTACCTGAAGGCCGCAAGGCTATTCAGAACAAATGGATCTATAAGAAGAAGACGGACACAGACGGTAATGTGACTGTTTATAAAGCTCGACTTGTGGCAAAGGGTTTTTCACAAGTTCAAGGAGTTGACTATGATGAGACTTTCTCACCAGTAGCGATGCTTAAGTCCGTCCAAATCATGTTAGCAATAGCTACCTTTCACTATTATGAAATCTGGCAGATGGATGTCAAAATGGTGTTCCTTAACGGTGTTCTTAAGGAAGAATTGTATATGATGCAACCCGAAGGTTTTGTCGATCCAAAGAATGCTAACAAAGTATGCAAGCTCCAGCGATCCATTTATGGACTGGTGCAAGAATCTCGGAGTTGGAATAAGCACTTTGATGAGGTGATCAAAGCATTTGGGTTTATACAAGTGGTTGGAGAATCTTGTATTTACAAGAAAGTGAGTGGGAGCTCTGTGGCGTTTCTAATATTATATGTGGACGACATATTGCTGATTGGAAATAACGTGGAGCTTTTGGAGAGCATAAAGGATTACTTGAATAAAAGTTTCTCTATGAAGGACCTAGGAGAAGCTGCTTACATTCTAGGCATTAAGATTTATAGGGATAGATCGAGACACCTGATAGGACTTTCACAAAGCACATACCTTGATAAAGTTTTGAAGAAGTTCAAAATGGATCACTCCAAGAAAGGGTTCTTGCCAGTATTACAAGGTATAAAATTGAGTAAGACTCAGTGCCCAGCAACTACGGAAGATAGAGAACAAATGAGTTCCGTCCCCTACGCTTCAGCCGTAGGTTCTATCATGTATGCAATGTTGTGCACTAGACCAGACGTCGGCTTGGCCATAAGTATGGCAGGCGGGTTTCAGAGTAATCCAGGAGTGGATCACTAGACGGCGGTCAAGAATATTCTGAAGTACCTGAAAAGGACTAAGGAAATGTTTCTCGTTTATGGAGGTGACAAAGAACTCGTCGTAAAGGGTTACGTCGATGCAAGTTTTGACACCGATCTGGATGACTCTAAGTCACAAACTAGATACGTATTTATTCTTAATAGGGGTGCGGTAAGCTAGTGCAGTTCCAAGCAGAGCGTCGTAGCAGATTCTACATGTGAAGCGAAGTACATGGCTGCCTCGGAGGCAGCAAAGGAGGGTGTCTGCATGAAGCAGTTCATGACAGATCTTGGAGTTGTGTCGAGCGCACTAGATCCTTTAACTCTGTTATGTGACAACACTGGTGCCATTGCCTTAGCAAAGGAACCAGGGTTTCACAAGAAGACCAAACACATCAAACAACGCTTCAACCTCATCCGCGACTACGTCAAAGGAGAGGACGTGAATATTTGCAAAGTGCACATGGATCTGAATGTAGCAGACCCGCTGACTAAACCTCTTCCATGGGAAAAACATGATCAACACCAGAACTGTATGGGTGTTCGATTTATTACAATGTAAATCGCATGGCGATGTGAGGACTAGATTATTGACTCTAGTGCAAGTGGGAGACTGTTGGAAATATGCCCTAGAGGCAATGATAAATAGTTATTATTATATTTCCTGTTTAAATATAATCGTTTATTATCCATGCTATAATTGTATTGAATGAAAACATAGATACATGTCTGGATACATAGACAAAACAATGTCCCTAGCAAGCCTCTAGTTGGCTAGCCAGTTGATCAATGATAGTCAAGGTTTTCTGACTATGTGCAAGTATTTTCACTTGATAACTGGATCACATCATTAGGAGAATCATGTGATGGACTAGACCCAAACTATGAACATAGCATACTGATCATGTCGTTTTATTGCTATTGTTTTCTGCGTGTCAAGTATTTGTTCCTATGACCATGAGATCATATAACTCACTAGCACCGGAGGAATACCTTGTGTGCATCAAACGTCACAACGTAACTGGGTGACTATAAAGGTGCTCTACAGGCATCTCCGAAGGTGTCCGTTGAGTTAGTATGGATCAAGACTGGGATTTGTCACTCCGTATGACACAGAGGTATCTCGGGGCCCACCCGGTAATACAACATCACACACAAGCCTTGCAAGCAATGTGACTAAGTGTAAGTCACGGGATCTTGTATTACGGAACGAGTAAAGAGACTTGTCGGTAACGAGATTGAAATAGGTATGCGAATACCGACGACCGAATCTCGGGCAAGTAACATACCGAAGCACAAAGGGAATGACATACGGGATTATATGAATCCTTGACATTGAGGTTCAACCGATAAGATCTTCGGAGAATATGTAGGATCCAATGTGGGCATCCAGGTCCCGCTATTGTATATTGACCGAGGAGTACCTCAGGGAATGTCTACATAGTTCTCGAACCCGCAGGGTCTGCACACATAAGGTTCGGCGATATTTTAGTATAGTTGAGTTATATGTGTGGTTACCGAATGTTGTTCGGAGCCCCGGATGAGATCACAGATGTCACGAGGGTTTCCGGAATGGTCGGGAAACGAAGATTGATATATAGGAGGACTTCATTTGGTTACCGGAATGTTTTCGGGCATTACCGGGATTGTACCGGGAGTGACGAATGGGTTCTGGATGTTCACCGGGAGGGGGACACCCACCCGAGGGAAGCCCAAAGGCCCTAGGGGTGGCGCACCAGCCCTTAGTGGGCTGGTGGGACAGCCCAAGAGGGCCTATGCGCCAAGGATAGAAAACCAAAGAATAAGAAAAAAAAACGGGAAGGAAGAGAAGGACTCCACTTTCCAATCCTAGTTGGACTAGGATTGGAGTAGGACTCCTCCTCCTCCTTGGTCGGCACACCCTTGAGGGCTTGGCCCTCAAGGCAAGCCTCCGCCCCCTCCCTCCTATATATAGTGGTGATTTAGGGCTGATTTGAGACAACTTTTGCCACGTGCAAGTCAGGTCTAGACACCATAGTTTTACCTTTAGATCCTATTTCTGCGGAGCTCGGGCGGAGCCCTACAGGAGTAGATCCTTCACCACCACCAGAGCGTCGTCACGCTGACGGAGAACTCATCTACTTCTCCGTCTTGCTTGCTGGATCAAGAAGACCGAGATCATCGTCAAGTTGTACGTGTGTTGAACGCGGAGGTGCCGTCCGTTCGGCACTAGATCGGAACGGATCGTGGGACGGATCGCGGGACGGTTCGTGGGACGGTTCGCGGGGCGGATCGAGGGACGTGAGGACGTTCCACTACATCAAGCACGTTTCTTAACGCTTCCTGCTGTGCGATCTACAAGGGTACGTAGATCCAAATCTCCTCCCGTAGATGGACATCACCATGATAGGTCTTCGTGTGCGTAGGAAAGTTTTTGTTTCCCATGCAACGTTCCCCAACAATTGTTTGTTCACCTTTCTCCCCGTGGTCGGATTCTTCTTCTTCTCTATGTTGATGACATGATCATCACTGGGGATGACCCCGAGTATATTGCCTTTGTATAGGCCCGTCTTAGTGAGCAGTTTCTTATGTCTGATCTTAGACCTCTTCGCTACTTTCTTGGGATTGAAGTCTCTTCTACCTCTGATGGCTTTTTTATATCCCAGGAAAAGTATATCCAGGATCTTCTTGCTCGTGCTGCTCTTATTGACGAGCGCATTGTTGAGACTCCCATGGAGCTCAATGTTCACCTCCGTGATACTGATGGTGATCCCCTGCCTGACCCGACGCGTTATCGTCATCTTGTTGGCAGTCTTGTCTATCTACGTGTCACTCGTATGGATATCTCTTATCCGGTTCATATTCTGAGTCAGTTCGTCTCCGCTCCCACCTCGGTTCACTATAGTCATCTCCTTCCTGTTCTCCGATATCTTCGGGGCATGATCTCTCACCGTCTATTCTTTCCTCGCTCCAGTTCTTTACAGCTTCAGGCCTATTCGGATGCTACGTGGGCTAGTGATCCTTCAGATCGCCGTTCACTTTTTTCTTACTGTGTTTTTCTTGGTGGTTCTCTCATTGCCTGGAAGACGAAGAAACAGACCGCGGTTTCCCGTTCGAGTGCGGAGGCTGAGTTGCGAGATATGGCTCTTTTGACGGCAGAGGTGACTTGGTTATAATGGTTACTTTAGGATTTTGGTGTTTCTGACACTACACCGACTCTGCTCTTATATGACAGTACAGGTGCTATTAGCATTACATGTGATCCTATGAAGCATGAGCTCACCAAGCATATTGGTGTTGATGCTTTCTATGTGGTCGACGACTGAGCCTCGGGTCACAAACTGAGCCGCCGCCTCCTCCTCTCGTAACCCTAGCCTCCGCCTCCATCCACTGAGTCACCGCCTCCTCCCGTAACCCTAGCCGCCGCCTCCCTTCACCCCTGTGGGCGACCAGGGGGTAACCCTAGCCGCCGTCGTCGGTCCTCCCTCGCTCCTCCTTCATCCTCGCCGCCGCTAGCAGCGCCGTCGGGTGAAATGTCTGGCCGGCAGGGGCGACGGCGGGGATCCTCTCCCCTTCACGCGAGATGGCTGGCGCGGGACGGTCGTTCGTGAGGAGGCGCCGGACTAGCGCGCGGTGCGGCGGTGCTGCATGTGGATCCTAGCGGCGGCGTGCGGAGCACGTCGGCGACTGGGGTTTGTTCTTGCGGCGCGGTGTGGCGGCTGCGAGAGGGGCAAGACATGGTGGTCGCGTGCGTCGTTGAGTTCAGGTCAGATCCTTCTGGATCCGGTGCCAGGACGTTGTCGGCCAGCGCAGGGTGGTGGTACTCGTCACTGTTTAGATTGGATCTTCATTGATCCAGATGCCCGCGGTGTGCTTCTCTCCTGCGGTTTCCTAGCGTTGCCGGCGTGGCCGCGGATGAAGATGGTGGAGGAGATTCAGGTAAGGGGAAACCCATTGGTCGGCCCTGGCCGGTCGCGCCGACGACAATGCTCAAGGGCGCCGTTTTCTTCCTGGAGACGTCGGTCTAGGTCTGCTCCTCCACTTCCTACCTCACTGCCTCTCGGGTGAAAACCCTAACTTCGGTGGGCGGCGGCGGCATCCTTGGCGACGTGACCTTCTTGAAGGCGTCGCCTTGAGGGCTGAGTGATGGTGGGCACTATGTGGGTCATGGACAGTTGCTGGTGGTGGGCACTGCTTCGACGGAAACCCTAAGATCTGACTTTCCAGATCGGAAGATGGCGGTACTGCGGTGCCGTTTCTCTCCTGGGAGCATCGTTTGTGGAGCAGTGCTGGATGACAGAGGCAGGAGATGGAGCGGCTTCGTCTGGCCCGAAGATTTGGTGGAACTATCAAGTCATGCATGGCCAACAGGTGCTACGCTGAGTCATGCCTGGTTTGTAGGTGCTACGCACGACAGTTCTTCCAGAATCTTCGTGTCTGGACGAATGATCGCAGGGCGGTGGCACTGTTTGGCGCCGTGGTGGCGTCGATCATCTTGCACGGAGCTTTCGGTGGAGATGTCAAGTCATGCCTGGCCGACAGGTGCTATGCTGTGTCATGCCTGGTCGGCAGGTGCTACGCACGACAGATCTTTCAGAATCTTCGTGTCTGGACTGACGAGCCGTGGTGGCATTGATGGATGGACGGACTGGCAAGGATGATACAGATCTCTCTCCTGAAGATGGGTTAGCGGCCTGATGATGATGGCAGCATCTAAAACGTGTGCATGTGGTGTACGCTTTAGGTCTGCTGCACCGGCTGTGGGTTCCGATACGTTATGTGGATGTATCGGTGACGACACCGGTTTTAGATATGGGGAGTGAGAGCACTCCACATTATCGAGTTTTGTAGGTGTGAGTGGTGGCTTCGAATGGTTTGATGTATGTTCTTGTTAGGCCTATGTTGAATAATTAATAAAAAATGGTCGTATGCATCGATTGATGCAGAGGTCGGGGGTTTGAACCTCCTTTTCCAAAAAAAAGGATCAAGTTATTGCTCTTCAGTATCTGCCTTCTGAGTTACAGTTGGCGGATTTCCTGACGAAGGCCTATACTAGAGCGCAACATGGCTTCTATCTCTTCAAACTCAGTATTCATCCACCATGAGTTTGAGGGGGGTGTTAAAGTTATAATAGTCATGTGCCCCTTTGTATTTATCCCATTATATAAGGGGTTTTCTGCATATGTTACACATACATGTATATATACCGGCCTATGACCTTATTGGAATACTAAGTTGCTTATTCCTAACAGTGGCATCCTCTATTCATACTATTATTCTATACTAAGCTCAGAACCATTCTGCAGTGTTGGTTGTGGAGTTGGGATGTCTCTCATTGTTGTAGACAGGGCAAATGTTGGTGATAAGCTTGACCAGGTAACTAAATGGGATTTCATGCACAAGCTTTTACTCGCTTGAAGTTACTGGTAGGTTAAAAATTTAATGAAATTTATTACAACTATTTGTGCAAAACAAAAGAAATGGGTAATGTAGTGAGCTATGTCTGTTAACATGCATTAAACATCTCCTAAAGCAACTAACCAAAGCATATTAGTATTAGCAACAGATCCAGGTGATTAATCAGACACATGCTAATGACGAGGAGTTAACTTTTAGGAGATAACAGTGAAACAAAAAAATCTTAAGAGTTATTGATCTATAAACCTTTTCAGAGAATTTTTTTGTCAATTTAAAGATGTCATTTACTCCTATACCTGCCTCCCTCTTCTCTTTGGTTGTCAGCTGTCACATCTTGTAGTGCTTAGATTGACAATAACATGTTTCAACACCCAGGAATGTGACTAGTTTACTTACTACCTTCTTTTTACGGGAACAGTAGATACTAGTTAACTATACCCCATAATATGGATTTTCCGTTACGTCCTTCTATTACCTAGTGTCTAATACATGTATTATTACTTTTGTCTCAGCTGGATAATTTTGATGGTGATATTGATGCTCTCTTTCAAGGCGTGCATTTCTCTTATGTATTTTGACAATGAAAATTATTAAAATTTCATTTGTCTGCGAACTTGGAAATTTGATGGGCGAATATCATTCTAGTCTTGCTTGAGATATTGAAACTAGCTAACTGTTACTCGGCTTTTTAGAGAACACGAAAAAGCTCTACTTTGTTCCGCGCCTCGACATTAAAGAAAAACCAAAACCAAAGACGAGCCAACATCCCGCAGTCGACGAAACAGGTACTTGCCAGGTCACCTCCCCTTGTACCAATTGTACAGTAATCATTCTTGTAGCCAGTTTCCCTATTTAAGTTCTCGGTTTATATATTTATATTCGGACATCATCAAAACATATGTGATGCATGTATCTCAAAATTTTGACGTAATATGAGATTAAATAGTTAAATACAAAACAATCTTGAACATTAAATGCTAAAAGGATGATAGTGAAATCATGCTTGGGAGATTTATCATGAAATTCAGAAGTTTTAAACTACAAAAGGAAGCAACTAACAAGAAGGGTCAAAATTTGAAATTGATATATAATGTAGTGTATAGTAGCAGGAATCAATAATTATAAATTAGCAAGTGCATTTGTAAATCAGCAAATGTGCAGTAGCACATATATTCTTGCACCTCCAGTATACAACCATGCCATCACAATAGGGAAGCAATTTAGCGACATCACTGCACGCCAATTTCTGGTTCAAATTTAGTGATTCACACATTTGCTGCAGTCTGCAATATCCAGTCTACAAAATGGCATCTTGATTATACCACTTAAAACAGCCTGGTAAGCACCTCATGAAAACTTGTCAATACTCAGTTTTGTGTCCTCGTAACATGGGTGGGGACTTTAGTTTTTACTAGTACTCCCTACGTCCTAAAATAACTGTCTCATGCTTAGTACTACCTCCGGTCCGGTGTATAAGTCATTTACGTAGTTCTAGGTCACCGATTTAAGTAATTAAATATGCGTTATACGTCATAAAAAGTATATCACTAGATTTCTACATAGATGTAGTTTCTAAATTTATATTTTTTGTTACATATGATATATATTTAGATAGTTAAATTGTTGATCTAGAACTACGTGAATGACTTATACACCGGGACGGAGGGAGTACAACTTTATATCAGAGTTAGTATAAAGTTGAGACACTTATTTTGGGACGGAGGGAGTATATGGTCTACAGCTCTAGACTTCTAGTATGGTCTTGCTGACTTAGTACCTTGCTCATAACTTTTTTTGTATACTCTCTTGTCCAATAAAATTAATTAGCTATCCTGCCAATAGTTATTCGGTGCTTAGTTTTAGTCTGTAGAGTTGGGAACTGGTATGATTTGTGGCCTTATGTGTGTCAGCTTCTCCACATGTGAAGGTTAAAAACTTCTTAAAACAGCACTAGAGGGACCGTAGAAGAAATCTAAGAAAGTATGAATTGCAAATTCTGCTATTACATCTCAATGATGTGCCCTAAATTATTTAGATATTGCATGTACATGATGCACAGGTTAGCTGAATAGCCCATTACCCCCCTTGTGCCGCAATTTGTCAAGCGTAGTTCAAGCTGGCCGAAGTTTAGCTTCGTTTTGGGTTAAGAAAATCACAGGTGCAAGGAGAAAAATGAAAATACCGAGTAGGTTGTTGGTCATTGTAGAAGTTAATCATGTTGTTTCTTTAGGATTAGGAAAGAAAGCCAAACCGATTCCTAGTAGTATTAGGATTCCTAGTCCTAGTCTATTTTCATAGTCCCTTGTGGACGTGTATAAAAGACACCCTAGGGGTGTTGATTGTACCACCAGAAAAACGAAAAGCAATACAAAGCAAAGGCTCGACACGGGCCTTTAGCCATCAAATCCATCGATCAGTTTTATTCGTGTCGCTAGTTACGGAAGTTCCGTCAAGTAGCCGGCCGAAGCAAGAATCGCGTAGGCACGCCTGTACTGCTGCATACGCACGTTCAAAAGCCAACAATTGGTATCTAGAGCCTCGACGATCTACGATCTACGATGACGGACAGCGACGCTGAGTCGGTCAAGTCCGGCAAGGGCGGTGCCAAGGCGAACAAGAACGGCGACAAGGTGAAGAAGGGCGTCAAGTCAGCAACCAGTGGTGGAGGAACGAGCGGCGCCAACGTCCAGGCGCATCGCAACATCCCCATCCAGTACCCGATGCCCACCAACGCCAACTACGGCGTGTGGGCGGTGAAGATGAAAATTATTCTCCGAACCCTTCGAGTGTGGCAGGCAATCACGGACGACGACGTCGATGACGAGTCCGACGAAGGTGCCATGGCCGCCATAGCCCAGTCCGTGCCGGATTCCGTACTAATGACATTGGCGGAGTTCGAAACGGCAAGAGAGGCGTGGAACGCACTCAAGAAGATGAGAATCGGAGAAGATCGCGTCACCAAGGCTCGGGCACAAGTGCTGAAGCGCCAATTTCACAAGTTGCAGATGGAGGAAACTGAATCGGTGAATGACTACGCCATGCGTCTTACTACTTTGGTGGGAGAGATCCGTGCGCTTGGTGCAAAGCTCGAGGAGACCGAGATTGTGGAGAAATTTTTCAGTTCAGTGACTGACAAATTCACGTACATCATCGGCACGCTCGAGCAGCTTTACGACATCGACGACATGACCATAACGGAGGCGATCGGACGCTTGCGGACGTGGGAAGAGAATGCTCGTGGCTGTCGAAAAGGCAAAGGAGGAGGTAGTGACCAACTCATGTACTCGCACGCAGATTGGGAGGCCCCAAGTAGCTAAGGAAGGCGTGACGGTGGCGAAGGCTCAAGCAACACGAAGGGCGATGGACAACCCGGAAAAGGCAAAGGAAAAGGCAAACCACAAGGTCGTGGTAAGGCGGGCCAATCTAAAGAGCAGAAACCACGGAACTTGGACTTGTCCGAGGTCAAGTGCTATAACTGCAATAAGATGGGTCACTTTGCGAAGGATTGTCCAAAGCCTAACAAGCGGGAGATCAAGGCAAATTTGGCAAAGCAGGAAGACGAAGGTCCAGGTCTTCTGATGGCCGAAGTTTGTGATCTCGCTGAAACGGTGGTTGTGAAACCAAGCCCGAAGGTGCTACTTCATGAGGAAAAAGTGACACCAAAGTTATCCGGTGATCAGAACGTGTCGTGGTATCTCGACACGGGTGCCAGTAACCACATGACGGGGTGCAAGGAGAAATTCCTCGAGCTGGAATACGATGTTGAAGGCTCGGTCAAGTTCGGTGATGGTTCAGCTGTGGAGATTTGCGGGCAAGGATCTGTCCTCTTTGAGGGTCTCACAGGCGAACATCGCATACTCACCGGAGTGTACTACATCCCACGGCTGCGCAACAACATCATCTCTATTGGGAAGCTTGATGAGAATGGATGCAAGGTGAATATCGAGAGCGGAGTAATGACGATCTTCGACAACCTCCGAAACGTGCTAGCTCGTGTTAATCGCACACGGAATAGGCTATATATCCTCAACCTTGATCAATCTCAACCGGAGTGTTGGCTCGCCAAGAGTGATGATGATTCGTGGTTATGGCATGCTAGATTTGGACACGTTAACTTCTACGCCTTAAAGAAGATGTCAAAGATGGAGTTGGTATCCGGGATGCCAGTTATCGACCATGTTGATCAAGTATGTGACGGGTGCTTGGTTGGAAAACAGCACCGCAGGCCATTCCCTGCTCAGTCTACCTATCGTGCAAGTGATGCACTCGAGCTGCTCCATGGTGATCTATGTGGCCCTATCACCCCGGCAACTCGCGCTGGAAAGAAGTATTTCTTCCTTGTGGTAGACGAATACTCGAGATATATGTGGGTCATTCTCCTATGGTCTAAAGATGAGGCGTTTGAAGCATTCAAGAAGCTGAAGGCTGCAACAGAGATGGAACACAAGCTGAAGGTTCGCGCTCTACGGACAGATCGCGGTGGAGAGTTTACGTCGAATGAGTTCAACGACTACTGCGAGAAGATTGGCATAAAGAGGTTCCTCACGGAACCTTACACGCCGCAGCAGAATGGGGTCGTTGAAAGGCGCAATCGAACCGTCGTTGACATGGCAAGGAGTTTACTCAAGAGCAAGAACCTGCCGGGGACTTTTTGAGGAGAAGCTGTCTCGACGGCGGTCTATCTTCTCAACCGGGATCCAACGAAGGCGGTGATCAGCAAGACTCCGTATGAAGCAATTTACGGACGTAAGCCGAATGTGTCTCATCTACGGACGTTCGGGTGCGTGGCACATGTGAAGACGACGGAGCCACATCTCTCAAAGCTTGCCGATCGTAGCACCAAGATGGTGTTCATCGGATACGAGAGAAGTTCTGGCACCAAGGCATACCGTTTCTACAATCGACAAACCAAGCGTCTACGGATTTCACACGACATCGTGTTTGAAGAAAACCAAGCGTGGAATTGGAGCGCCGCAGTCGACGATGCTCCAAACAGTAACATATTTGCAGTTGAATTTCCAACTGACGATGATGCAGGAGAAGATGTCCAGGTGGTTGGCAAGACGCCCAACCAAGGTGACCACAATGGTAGTGATCATCATGGTGCCGACACCGACGACGACGCGCATAGGTCGCAAGGAGATAGCGACAACGCCGCGCATGACACAGGCGGAGATCTCGACGACAACATCGACAACGAGGCGCATAGTGACGACGACAATCAAGATGATGGTCACGGTCACGACGACTACGCCGACGACACGGATGTCGATGACACACCAGGGTCTCAGCCATCTTCCTCAAGTGCATCAACACCGACAAAATTTGTGTCGCCTCCTTCGCAAGCCACAACGGATTCCTCAGGGCCTCGTCGCTACAAGACCCTCAAGATAGTCTACAAGTACACAAAGCTAGTTACGCTCGAGTACTCCGGACTATGTCTGATCGAAGTTGAGGAGCCGGCGAACTTCGTAGAGGCGAGAAAAAGTCCTAGCTGGACGCACGCCATGGATGAGGAGATGAAGGCAATTGAGAGCAATGGCACGTGGACTTTGGTAACCCGACCTCCAAACCAAAAGACGATAGGTTTGAAGTGGGTTTACAAGTTAAAGAAGGACACGGAGGGTGCCATTGTGAAGTACAAGGCAAGACTCGTTGCAAAGGGCTATGTTCAACGTCAAGGAGTTGACTATGATGAGGTGTTTGCACCGGTTGCTCGAATTGAGATGGTGAGAGTGCTCCTAGCTTTGGCGGCACAAGAGGATTGGAAGGTTCATCATATGGATGTTAAATCCGCTTTCCTCAACGGCGATCTCACAGAAGAAGTGTACGTGGAACAACCCCTCGGCTACAAGAAGAAAGGCGAAGAAGGGAAAGTTTACAAGCTCAAGAAGGCACTTTACGGGTTGAAGCAAGCGCCAAGAGCTTGGAACTCAAAGTTAGACCGAAGTCTGGTCTCGCTCGGGTTCAAGAGATGTCCCCTCGAGCACGCAGTCTATACAAAGAACTCCAAAGGCTCAAACCTGCTAGTTGGAGTTTATGTTGACGATCTGATTATCACCGGAGATAGCGTACAAGAAATTGAACGTTTCAAGGCGCAAATGAAGAACAAGTTCAGCATGAGTGATTTGGGATTACTAAGCTATTACTTGGGCATCGAAGTGAAGCAAAGCTTCGGAGAGATTTCCCTATGTCAATCGGCTTATGCGGTCAAGTTATTGGAAAAGTGTGGCATGTCAGATTGCTACGAGACACAAGTTCCAATGGACCAACGTCACAAGTTGAGCAAGCGTAGCTCAAATCCGCCGGTGGACACCACAATGTATCGAAGCGTTGTGGGCAGCCTAAGATATTTGGTCCATACCCGACCTGACTTGGCTTATTCAGTCGGGATCGTGAGTCGTTTCATGGAGAATCCGACAACCGAACACATGAGCGCAGTCAATCAAATTCTACGCTATGTGAAAGTCACAATTAATCTTGGCTGCACGTACAGAAAGGGAAAGGAAGGATTGATCCTTCGTGGATATTCAGATAGTGACATGGCAGGTGATGTTGATGACCGAAAGAGCACAACGGGCATGGTTTTCTACCTTGGCCCGAATCCGATTAGCTGGAATTATCATAAGCAAAAGGTGGTGGCACTGTCTTCATGCGAGGCAGAATACATAGCGGCAAGCACGGCGGCTTGTCAAGCAGTGTGGCTGAGAAGGCTCCTAGCTATTCTTGCAAAGCGGGAGGTGCAGAAGGTGTCACTGAAGATCGATAACCAAGCTGCAATCTCGTTGTGCAAAAATCCGGTTCATCACGAAAGGAGCAAGCACATAGATACCCGGTTCCACCATATCCGGGAGTGCATTGAAGAAGGGTTGATCGAGGTTCAACATGTGAACACGAAAGACCAACTTGCTGATATTTTCACCAAATCCCTCGGTCGACAGAAGTTTGTCGAGATGAGGAGGAAAGTCGGAGTGCAAGAAGTGAAGTCAAGCAACAAGATTAAGGAGGTGAATGTAGAAGTTAATCATGTTGTTTCTTTAGGATTAGGAAAGAAAGCCAAACCGAGTCCTAGTAGTATTAGGATTCCTAGTCCTAGTCTATTTTCATAGTCCCTTGTGGACGTGTATAAAAGACACCCTAGGGGTGTTGATTGTACCATCAGAAAAAGGAAAAAGCAATACAAAGCAAAGGCTCGACACGGGCCTTTAGCCATCAAATCCATCGATCAGTTTTATTCGTGTCGCTAGTTACGCAAGTTCCGTCAAGTAGCCGGCCGAAGCAAGAATCGCGTAGGCACGCCTGTACAGCTGCATCCGCAAGTTCAAAAGCCAACAGTCATTACTAGTTTTGGCCTGTTCACCATAGAATTATCTGTGCGGCAGTGACCGCCACAGATTCAGGTGGCTGGTTTTGACTTTCAAGTATCTCTCCTCCCAATGTTGATCCTAATGCTTTCGGAACGGAGAAGATGTTGATGAATTGAGATGCTCTCCACTGCCATGCTTTCAGCTCAACAATAAGTCGATCGTTCGCTGCATTTTGGTGTGTGGCCACTATGTCGAGCACCAGCACTTAAGATGCATGATATTCTGCATCCTATTCTCACTCACTCGCTCGATAACTTGTCGTTATGTGGCCAATACGTTGGTCAGCTCCAGTGTTTCTTCTAAGGTTTGGGCAACTTATCGCAGATCTCATGTTATTTGCTACCAGACTGGAAAACAGGAATTGCATTAGCACGCAGAAGGTTGGCCCATCCAATTCTAGTGCTACTTCCACCTGCAAAGCATATGTAGTGCTCGTAAATGGGAATCACGTACCAAAATTTTCAAGCAAACTCCGTAGCGATGGTACGCCTAATAAAATGCTTCTCTCCTACCGCGCCTTCGGTGTAAGATGGTAAAACTGAAACTGAGTTGGATTTGCATTGGAACTGTTGCTGATTGCTAAAAAGCCCGCCATTTTCACCATTCACCGTCCTTGACCTGGAACCTAAGCGTGGATGGTTTTGAACCCTTTGTTTAACTGCAGCAGAAGAGGCAGCGGAGGCGGAGCAGGTAACCAAGGCGGCATCTCCCACCACCATCCCACGGTCCAGGAAGTGGAAGAAAGCCTCGTTACACGCAGAACCAGAAGCCGAGGACGAGATCACACAAGTACCCAAAGAGGAGGCAGAGTGCGGCAGCCATGGCCGCGTGCGGGGCAGAGGCAGAGGCATAGGCAGGGGCCCAAGATGGCGACTCCAGAGCCAATGCCGTCGGGAAGGGGCAGAGGCAGAGGCCGCCCTAAGAAGGGAACCGGGAGCTTGGTGTTAAACAATGCCTTGAACCAGTACAACAAGGAGATATCTTCAACCGTAGCTAGAGGTAGTTAGACAAGATAGATACTCGTGTAACTCTTTATCTTTCTTATCTCTTGTTTACTTCTTCCTCAAGCTATATCTCTAGCAACAACTTGTACGCGTGTTTGGGCTCGCAACCCCCTGTATAAACACGTAACGCGTCGGCCAAGATGGCTAAGACGTTTCCGCCATCTCGCACATGGTATACAGAGCAATCTTCCTCCATCAAACCTAGCCACTCCATCTCCACCCAAGTGCGCAGCCGCCATGTCTTCCTCCTCCCATCAACCGTTGCTCACCGGCAGGGTTCCGGAGAAACTCTCCCGCACCAACTACGTCTTGTGGCGAACCCAGATCACGCCACAGCTGCGGGGCGCCGGCGTCTACCACTACGTCGACGGCACAACACCCGAACCGGCAAAAGTCCTAAATAGCAAGGACACTGTCGGGAAGGAGTCCCCTGAGCCAAATCCCCTTCATCCAATCTGGATGAGGGAGGACCAGCAGGTCCTTGGCTACCTGCTCCAAAACCTCTCCAAAGAGGTGCTCGTCACGGTGACCACGATCACCACAGCGCGAGAGCTCTTGGTGGCATTGGCGAGCATGTACTCGTCCCAGTCGCTCAGTCGCGTCAACAACATCCGGACTGCGCTGATCAACGCGCAGAAGGGAAACCAATCGGTGGCCTCCTACTTCGCCGCCATGCGTGGCTTCGCCGGTGAACTTGCAGCAGCCGGCAATGCCATCCAGGACGACGAGTGTTGAATTATGCCCTAGAGGCAATAATAAATATGGTTATTATTATAATTCCTGTATCAAGATAATAGTTTATTATCCATGCTATAATTGTATTGAATGAAGACTCATTTACATGTGTGGATACATAGACAAAACACCGTCCCTAGCATGCCTCTAGTTGGCTAGCCAGTTGATCGATGATAGTCAGTGTCTTCTGATTATGAACAAGGTGTTGTTGCTTGATAACTGGATCACGTCATTAGGAGAATCACGTGATGGACTAGACCCAAACTAATAGACGTAGCATGTTGATCGTGTCATTTTGTTGCTACTGTTTTCTGCGTGTCAAGTATTTATTCCTATGACCATGAGATCATATAACTCACTGACACCGGAGGAATGCTTTGTGTGTATCAAACGTCGCAACGTAACTGGGTGACTATAAAGATGCTCTACAGGTATCTCCGAAGGTGTTAGTTGAGTTAGTATGGATCAAGACTGGGATTTGTCACTCCGTGTGACGGAGAGGTATCTCGGGGCCCACTCGGTAATACAACATCACACACAAGCCTTGCAAGCAATGTAACTTAGTGTAAGTTGCGTGATCTTGTATTACGGAACGAGTAAAGAGACTTGCCGGTAAACGAGATTGAAATAGGTATGCGGATACTGACGATCGAATCTCGGGCAAGTAACATACCGAAGGACAAAGGGAATGACATACGGGATTATACGAATCCTTGGCACTGAGGTTGAAACGATAAGATCTTCGTAGAATATGTAGGATCCAATATGGGCATCCAGGTCCCGCTATTGGATATTGACCGAGGAGCCTCTCGGGTCATGTCTACATAGTTCTCGAACCCGCAGGGTCTGCACACTTAAGGTTCGACGTTGTTTTATGCGTATTTGAGTTATATGGTTGGTTACCGAATGTTGTTCGGAGTCCCGGATGAGATCACGGACATCACGAGGGTTTCCGGAATGGTCCGAAAACGAAGACTGATATATAGGATGACCTCATTTGATTACCGGAAGGTTTTCGGAATTACCGGGAATGTACCGGGAATGACGAATGGGTTCCGGGAGTTCACGGGGGGGGGGGGGGGGGCAACCCACCCCGGGGAAGCCCATAGGCCTTGGGGGAGACACACCAGCCCTTAGTGGGCTGGTGGGACAGCCCACAAGTGCCCTATGCGCCAAGGAGAAGAAAATCAAGAGAGAAAGAAAAAAAAAGGAGGAGGTGGGAAGGAAGGGGGACTCCCTCCCACCAAACCTAGTCCAACTCGGTTTGGGGGGGAGAGTCCTCCCCCTTGGACTCGGCCGACCCCCTTGGGGCTCCTTGAGCCCCAAGGCAAGGCCCCCTCCCTCCCACCTATATATACGGAGGTTTTAGGGCTGATTTGAGACGACTTTTCCACGGCAGCCCGACCACATACCTCCACGGTTTTTCCTCTAGATCGCGTTTCTGCGGAGCTCGGGCGGAGCCCTGCTGAGACAAGGTCATCACCAACCTCCGGAGCAACGTCACGCTGCCGGAGAACTCTTCTACCTCTCCGTCTCTCTTGCTGGATCAAGAAGGCCGAGATCATCGTCGAGCTGTACGTGTGCTGAACGCGGAGGTGCCGTCCGTTCGGTACTAGATCGTGGGACTGATCGCGGGATTGTTCGCGGGGCGGATCGAGGTACGTGAGGACGTTCCACTACATCAACCGCGTTCTCTAACGCTTCTGTTGTACGGTCTACGAGGGTACGTAGATCACTCATCCCCTCTCGTAGATGGACATCACCATGATAGGTCTTCGTGCGCGTAGGAAAATTTTTGTTTCCCATGCGACGTTCCCCAACAGTGGTATCAGAGCTAGGTTCATGCGTAGATGTCTTCTCGAGTAGAACACAAAAGTTTTTGTGGGCGGTGATGTGGGTTTTGCTGCCCTCCTTAGTCTTTTCTTGATTCCGCGGTATTGTTGGATTGAAGCGGCTTGGACCGACATTACTCGTACGCTTACGAGAGACTAGTTTCATCGTTACGAGTAACCCCCTTTTGCTCAAAGATGACTGGCAAGTGACGGTTTCTCCAACTTTATTTGAATCGGATTTGACCGAGGAGGTCCTTGGATGAGGTTAAATAGCAACTCATATATATCCGTTGTGGTGTTTGCGTAAGTAAGATGCGATCCTACTAGATGCCCTTGGTCACCACGTAAAACATGCAACAACAAAATTAGAGGACGTCTAACTTGTTTTTGCAGGGTATGCTTGTGATGTGATATGGCCAACGATGTGATGTGATATATTGGATGTATGAGATGATCATGTTGTAATAGAAATATCGACTTGCACGTCGATGGTACGGCAACCGGCAGGAGCCATAGGGTTGTCTTTATACTAACGTTTGTGCTTGCAGATGCGTTTACTATTTTGCTAGGATGTAGCTTTAGTAGTAATAGCATAAGTAGCACGACAACCCCGATGGCAACACGTTGATGGATGATCATGGTGTGGCGCCGGTGACAAGAAGATCGTGCCGGTGCTTTGGTGATGGAGATCAAGAAGCACGTGATGATGGCCATATCATGTCACTTATGAATTGCATGTGATGTTAATCCTTTTATGCACCTTGTTTTGCTTAGAACGACGGTAGCATTATGAGGTGATCTCTCACTAAAATTTCAAGACGAAATTGTGTCCTCCCCGACTGTGCACCGTTGCTACAGTTCGTCGTTTCGAGACACCACGTGATGATCGGGTGTGATAGACTCAACGTTCACATACAACGGGTGCAAAACAGTTGCGCACGCGGAACACTCGGGTTAAGCTTGACGAGCCTAGCATGTGCAGACATGGCCTCGGAACACATGAGACCGAAAGGTCGATCGTGAATCATATAGTTGATATGATTAGCATAGGGATGCTTACCATTGAAACTATACCCAACTCACGTGATGATCGGACTTGGGATAGTGTAAGTGGATCATGAACCACTCAAATGACTAGAGAGATGTAATTTTTGAGTGGGAGTTTAGCATATAATTTGATTAAGTTGAACTCTAATTATCTTGAACATAGTCTAAGTCCACTTTGAATATATTTGTGTTGTAGATCATGGCTCACGCGACAGTCATCCTGAATTTTAATACGTTCCTAGAGAAAGCTAAGTTGAAAGATGATGGAAGCAACTTTGTAGACTGGGCTCGTAATCTTAAGCTAATCTTACAAGTTGGGAAGAAGGATTATGTCCTTAATGCTGCGCTAGGAGATGAACCACCCGCTACGGCTGATCAGGATGTTAAGAACGCTTGGTTAGCACGTAAGGAGGACTACTCAATAGTTCAATGTGCAGTCTTGTATGGCTTAGAACCGGGACTTCAACGTCGCTTTGAGCGTCATGGAGCATTTGAGATGTTCCAGGAGTTGGAGTTTATCGTTCAAAAGAACGCCCGGATCAAGAGGTATGAGACCTCCGATAAATTCTATGCTTGCAAGATGGAGGAAAACTCGTCTGTCAGTGAACATGTGCTCAAAATGTCTGGGTACTCAAACCGTCTAGCTGAACTGGGGATTGAACTCCCGCAAGAAGCTATCACTGACAGAATCCTTCAATCACTGCCGCCAAGCTACAAAGGCTTTGTGTTGAACTACAACATGCAAGGGATGAACAAGTCTCCCGGCGAGTTGTTTGCGATGTTGAAAGTCGCAGAGTCTGAACTCCGTAAAGAGCATCAAGTGTTGATGGTGAATAAGACCACTAGTTTCAAGAGAAACGGCAAAGGCAAGAAGGGCAATTCGAAGAAGAGCGGCAAGCCTGTTGCCAATCCGCCGAAGAAACCCAAGGCTGGACCTAAGCCTGAAACAGAGTGCTTCTATTGCAAGGGTATGGGTCACTCGAAGCGCAATTGCCCCAAGTATCTGGCAAATAAGAAGGGGGGCAAAGAAAAATCAGGTATATTTGATATACATGTTATTGATGTGTACTTAACCGGCTCTCGTAGTAGTGCCTGGGTATTCGATACCGGTTCTGTTGCTCATATTTGCAACTCGAAGCAGGAACTGCGGAATAGACGAAGGCTGGCGAAAGACAAAGTGACGATGCGCGTAGGAAATGGTTCCAAGGTTGATGCAATCGCCGTCGGCACAATGTCACTTCAGCTACCATCAGGATTAGTGATGAACTTAAATCATTGTTATTTAGTGCCTGCGTTGAGCATGAACATTATATCTGGATCTTGTTTATTGTGAGACGGTTACTCTTCTAAGTCTGAGAATAATGGTTGTTCTATTTCTATGAGTAACATCTTTTATGGTCATGCACCGAATGTGAGAGGATTGTTCATATTGAATCTTGATAGCGATACGCATATACATAACATTGAGACCAAAAGAGTTAGAGTAAACAATGATAGCGCCATATTTTTGTGGCACTGCCGCTTGGGTCATATTGGTGTAAAGCGATGAAGAAACTCCATGCTGATGGACTTTTGGAGTCACTTGACTTTGATTCACTTGACACGTGCGAACCATGCCTCATGGGCAAGATGACTAAGACTCCGTTCTCCGGAACAATGGAGCGTGCAAGTGACTTATTGGAAATCATACATACCGATGTGTGTGGTCCAATGAGCGTGGAGGCACGCGGCGGATATCGTTATTTTCTCACCTTCACTGACGATTTAAGTAGATATGGTTATGTCTACTTGATGAAGCACAAGTCTGAAACATTTGAAAAGTTCAAGCAATTTCAGAGTGAAGTGGAAAATCATCGTAACAAGAAGATCAAGTTCCTACGTTCTGATCGTGGGGGTGAATATCTGAGTTTCGAGTTTGGTGCTCACTTAAGACAATGTGGAATTGTTTCACAGTTAACACCGCCTGGAACACCACAGCGTAATGGTGTGTCCGAACGTCGTAATCGTACTTTGTTGGAAATGGTGCGATCTATGATGTCTCTTACTGATTTGTCGTTATCATTTTGGGGTTATGCATTGGAAATAGCTGCATTCACTTTAAATAGGGCACCATCAAAATCCGTTGAGACGACACCATACGAACTGTGGTATGGCAAGAGGCCAAAGTTGTCGTTTCTTAAAGTTTGGGGATGTGATGCTTATGTCAAAAAGCTTCAGCCTGAAAAGCTGGAACCCAAAGCGGAAAAATGTGTCTTCATAGGTTACCCAAAAGAGACAGTTGGGTACACCTTCTATCTCAAATCCGAGGGCAAAGTGTTTGTTGCTAAGAACGGAGCTTTTCTCGAGAAAGAGTTTCTCTCGAGAGAATTGAGTGGGAGGAAGATAGAACTTGACGAGGTTGTCGAACCTATCATGCCTCTGGATGGTGGCGCAGGGCAAGGGGAAACCTCTGTCATTGCGACGCCGGTTGAGGAGGAAGTTAATGATTATGATCATGAAACTCCAGTTCAAGTTTCTGTTGAACCACGCAGGTCGACGAGATCACGTGCTGCTCTAGAGTGGTACGGTAATCCCGTCTTATCAATCATGTTGTTAGACAACAATGAACCTGCAAATTATGAAGAAGCAATGGTGGGCCCAGATCCAACAAATGGCTAGAAGCCATGAAGTCCAAGATAGGATCCATGTATGAGAACAAAGTGTGGACTTTGGAGATACTACATGAGGGTCGCAAGGCTATTCAGAACAAATGGATCTTTAAGAAGAAGACGGACGCTGACGGTAATGTGACCGTTTATAAAGTCGACATGTGGCAAAGGGTTTTTCACAAGTTCCAGGAGTTGACTACGATGATACTTTCTCACCCGTAGCGATGCTTAAGTCCGTCAGAATCATGTTAGCAATAGCTGCATTTTTCGATTATGAAATCTGGCTGATGGATGTCAAAACGGCGTTCCTTAACGGTTTCCTTAAGGAAGAGTTGTATATGATGCAACCCGAAGGTTTTGTCGATCCTAAGAATGCTAACAAGGTGTGCAAGCTCCAGCGATCCATTTATGGACTGGTGCAAGCATCTCGGAGTTGGAAAAAACGCTTTGATGAGGTGATCAAAGCATTTGGGTTTATACAAGTGGTTGGAGAATCTTGTATTTACAAGAAAGTGAGTGGGAGCTCTGTGGCGTTTCTGATATTATATGTGGATGACATATTACTGATTGGAAACAACGTAGAGCTTTTGGAGAGCATAAAAGGTTACTTGAATAAAAGTTTCTCTATGAAGGACCTAGGAGAAGCTGCTTACATTCTAGGCATTAAGATCTATAGGGATAGATCAAAACGCCTGATAGGACTTTCACAAAGCACATACCTTGATAAAGTTTTGAAGAGGTTCAAAATGGAACAGTCCAAGAAAGGGTTCTTGCCAGTTTTACAAGGTACGAGATTGAGTAAGACTCAGTGCCCAGCAACTGATGAAGATAGAGAGCATATGCGCTCCGTCCCCTATGCTTCAGCCATAGGTTCTATCATGTATGCGATGCTGTGCACTAGACTGGATGTTAGCCTGGCCATAAGTATGGCAGGTAGGTTCCAGAGTAATCCAGGAGTGGATCACTGGACAGCGGTCAAGAATATCCTGAAGTATCTGAAAGGACTAAGGAGATGTTTCTCGTATATGGAGGTGACGAAGAGCTCGCCGTAAAAGGTTACGTCGATGCAAGCTTTGACACAGATCCGGACGACTCTAAGTCGCAAACCGGATACGTATTTATTCTTAATGGGGGTGCAGTAAGTTGGTGCAGTTCCAAGCAAAGCATCGTAGCAGATTCTACATGTGAAGCGGAGTACATGGCTGCCTCGGAGGCGGCTAAGGAGGGTGTCTGGATGAAGCAGTTCATGATGGATCTTGGAGTGGTGCCAAGTGCACTGGATCCAATAACCTTGTTCTGCGACAACACGGGTGCCATTGCCTTAGCAAAGGAACCACGGTTTCACAAGAAGACCAGACACATCAAACGACGCTTCAACCTCATCCGCGACTACGTCGAGGAAGAGGACGTAAATATATGCAAAGTGCACACGGATCTGAATGTAGCAGACCCGCTGACTAAGCCTCTTCCACGGCCAAAACATGATCGACACCAGAACTGTATGGGTGTTAGATTTATTACAATGTAATTCACATGGTGATGTGAGGGCTGGATTATTGACTCTAGTGCAAGTGGGAGACTGTTGGAATTATGCCCTAGAGGCAATAATAAATATGGTTATTATTATAATTCCTGTATCAAGATAATAGTTTATTATCCATGCTATAATTGTATTGAATGAAGACTCATTTACATGTGTGGATACATAGACAAAACACCGTCCCTAGCATGCCTCTAGTTGGCTAGCCAGTTGATCGATGATAGTCAGTGTCTTATGATTATGAACAAGGTGTTGTTGCTTGATAACTGGATCACGTCATTAGGAGAATCACGTGATGGACTAGACCCAAACTAATAGACGTAGCATGTTGATCGTGTCATTTTGTTGCTACTGTTTTCTGCGTGTCAAGTATTTATTCCTATGACCATGAGATCATATAACTCACTGACACCAGAGGAATGCTTTGTGTGTATCAAACGTCGCAACGTAACTGGGTGACTATAAAGATGCTCTACAGGTATCTCCGAAGGTGTTAGTTGAGTTAGTATGGATCAAGACTGGGATTTGTCACTCCGTGTGACGGAGAGGTATCTCGGGGCCCACTCGGTAATACAACATCACACACAAGCCTTGCAAGCAATGTAACTTAGTGTAAGTTGCGTGATCTTGTATTACGGAACGAGTAAAGAGACTTGCCGGTAAACGAGATTGAAATAGGTATGCGGATACTGACGATCGAATCTCGGGCAAGTAACATACCGAAGGACAAAGGGAATGACATACGGGATTATACGAATCCTTGGCACTGAGGTTCAAACGATAAGATCTTCGTAGAATATGTAGGATCCAATATGGGCATCCAGGTCCCGCTATTGGATATTGACCGAGGAGCCTCTCGGGTCATGTCTACATAGTTCTCGAACCTGCAGGGTCTGCACACTTAAGGTTCGACGTTGTTTTATGCGTATTTGAGTTATATGGTTGGTTACCGAATGTTGTTCGGAGTCCCGGGTGAGATCACGGACGTCACGAGGGTTTTCGGAATGGTCCGAAAACGAAGACTGATATATAGGATGACCTCATTTGATTACCGGAAGGTTTTCGGAATTACCGGGAATGTACCGGGAATGACGAATGGGTTCCGGGAGTTCACGGGGGGGGGGGGGGGGAACCCACCCCGGGGAAGCCCATAGGCCTTGGGGGAGACACACCAGCCCTTAGTGGGCTGGTGGGACAGCCCACAAGTGCCCTATGCGCCAAGGAGAAGAAAATCAAGAGAGAAAGAAAAAAAAAGGAGGAGGTGGGAAGGAAGGGGGACTCCCTCCCACCAAACCTAGTCCAACTCGGTTTGGGGGGGAGAGTCCTCCCCCTTGGACTCGGCCGACCCCCTTGGGGCTCCTTGAGCCCCAAGGCAAGGCCCCCTCCCTCCCACCTATATATACGGAGGTTTTAGGGCTGATTTGAGACGACTTTCCACGGCAGCCCGACCACATACCTCCACGGTTTTTCCTCTAGATCGCGTTTCTGCGGAGCTCGGGCGGAGCCCTGCTGAGACAAGGTCATCACCAACCTCCGGAGCAACGTCACGCTGCCGGAGAACTCTTCTACCTCTCCGTCTCTCTTGCTGGATCAAGAAGGCCGAGATCATCGTCGAGCTGTACGTGTGCTGAACGCGGAGGTGCCGTCCGTTCGGTACTAGATCGTGGGACTGATCGCGGGATTGTTCACGGGGCGGATCGAGGGACGTGAGGACGTTCCACTACATCAACCGCGTTCTCTAACGCTTCTGTTGTACGGTCTACGAGGGTACGTAGATCACTCATCCCCTCTCGTAGATGGACATCACCATGATAGGTCTTCGTGCGCGTAGGAAAAATTTTGTTTCCCATGCGATGTTCCCCAACAACGAGCTCATCTCATACATCATCCACGGGCTCGATCAAGGCTATCAGCCCCTGGTCTCGGCCTTGGACGCTCACGTCACTCCGGTAACTCTTGACGAGCTATTTGCTATGCTTGGTAATTTTGACCAGCGCATGGCACAATACCACGGCTCTAGCGGCGGCTTCAAGTCGTCGGCAAACTCGGCTTCCAGGGGCCATGGCGGTGGCTCTCGTGGCTTCTCCCGTGGCAGGGGACGTCGCGGTGGTGGCTCCCCTCGCAGCAACTCCAAAGGACGTCGTGGCGGTAGCACCAACAGATCTAGACCAGATATGCCTCGCTGCCAGATTTGTGGCAAGCTTGGTCATACGGCAAAAGACTGTTGGTACCACTATGATGAAGATGAAAACTCCTCGCAAGATGAAAACTCCTCGCAAGATGAAGAAAAGGTGGCAGCGGCCACAGATGGATCCTATGGCGTCGACACCAACTGGTATGTTGACAGCGGCGCCACAAACCACATCACCAACGAGCTGGAAAAAGTCATCATGAAGGAGAAATACCATGGAAAAGATCAAATCCACACTGCAAGTGGAGAAGGTATGGGCATATGTCACATTGGTCACTCAATTCTTAATACCCCTAGTAGAAAAATCCATCTTAAGAGAATCTTGCATGTTCCTCGTGCTCACAAAAATCTTATTTCCGTTCATAGAATTGCCATTGATAATCATGTGTTCCTTGAATTTCATCCCTGTTTCTTTTTTATCAAGGATCAGGCAACGCAGAGAATTATCTATCGCGGTAGATGTGTTCGAGGGCTCTACCCATTGATCCCGGAGTTCAGAAGATACAATAAACAAGCTTGTGGCACCATCAAGCTTTCATCCACCAGATGGCACAATCGTTTAGGACATGCCTCTTTCTCTTTAGTTAAAAAACTACTTAGGAAAAATAAGCTCCCGTTTGTTGGTGAGCGCAATATCGAAACTATTTGTCATTCTTGTCAGTGTGCTAAAAGTCATCAATTACCATATCCCATATCCACCAGTGTCTCCACCAAACCTTTAAAGTTGATTTTTTCTGATGTGTGGGGTCCTGCTCCCTCCTCTGTTGGTAGACACACTTATTATGTGAGTTTTATCGATGACTACAGCAAATTCTCATGGATCTATCTTCTTAAGAAAAGATCCGAGGTGTTTCAAATTTTTCAAAACTTTCAAGCACTAGTTGAACGAAAGTTTGACAGCAAAATCATTGCTGTCCAATCTGACTAGGGAGGAGAATATGAGAAACTCAACTCCTTCTTTCAAAGTCTCGGTATATCGCACCATATATCTTGTCCTCATGCTCACCAAAAAAAGGGTCAGCAGAGCGTAAGCATAGACATATAGTTTAAGTTGGTCTAGCTCTCCTCGCAGGAGCCTCCATGCCCTTAAAATTTTGGGACGAGGCCTTCCTCACAGCCGTTCATATCATCAACATGCTACCAAGTCGTGTCATTCACAATGAAACACCCATGGAACGTCTCCTCCATGTTAAAACCGATTACACATCTCTCCGTGTATTTGGTTGTGCCTGTTGGCCAAACCTACGTCCATATAACAATCGCAAACTCATGTTGCGTTCCAAGCAATGTGCTTTCCTTGGTTATAGTGCTCAACACAAAGGAGTTAAGTGTCTCGACATCTCCACTGGACGGGTCTATATTTCTCGAGACGTTGTTTTCGATGAGACAAAATTTCCTTTTGCCAATCTCCACCCAAACGCCGGTGCTCTCCTCCGTAAGGAAATTTTACTCCTACCGTCCTCTCTATCCGGCTATGATCAAAGGGGGATTACCAATTGTGATGATCATATGATGACTAACCCTAACAACCTCCTTGAGTGTTGTGATGATGCAGAAAACAATAGGCACACCTCGGACGAAAACACTGAAGCAAACGGGGAACAAAACAGTGCAAACGAGGAACAAATCGGCCGTTATTTCATGTGCCGCAGTCCAGGGGACAAATCCTCCTCGGATCCGCCGCAGCGCAGAGCATCAGCCTCGGATCCGCCGCCATGCAGAGAATCAGCCTCGTCACCCGCGTCCAGCAGCAGCGGCGCAGTTACGGGCGGGCGGGCGGCTGGCACTGGTCCGAGTCGATCGCGACTTGCGCCCCAATCACAAGTCTACAAGCGGCGCGCTGTGATTCACCGAACCACCAACGGGCCCACCAATCATTGGGCCATAATGACGCCGAGCAGCCTCGCGGATCCTCTGTGGCCCAAACCTCCGTCGCGCAACAGCCAGAGGCCACAGAAGATCTCCGCGCCTCGACAGCACCAGCAGCAACAGGCGACACGCCCGACGTTGTTGGAACAACACCTGACAGTGACGTGGCTGCAGGCAATCCTGCCTCGGAGTCAGGAGAGGATCAACCTGGTGGCACTCCAGGATTCTCTACGCCATCTATTTCTGCGGAAATACCAGTGGCCTCCACACAACGTCATACACGGCTACGACAAGGGGTAATCAAACCCGTTGATTATAAACATATTACAAAATATGGATTTGTTTGCTCAACAGGTGAACCAGGAGAACCCAACACCTTGGAAGAAGCACTTGGTAAGGAAAATTGGCAAAAAGCAATGCAAGATGAAATTGTGGCACTCAAGAAAAATGAGACGTGGCATCTTGTTCCTCCACAGCAAGGTAAAAATCTTATTGATTGCAAGTGGGTCTTTAGGATAAAACGAAGAGCTGATGGAACAATTGATCGATACAAAGCCAGACTTGTTGCAAAAGGGTTTAAACAACGGTATGGTATTGACTATGAGGACACCTTTAGTCCAGTGGTCAAAGCTGCCACCATCCGTCTTGTTTTGTCTATTGTTGTGTCCAGGGGGTGGAGTCTACGACAGCTAGATGTACAGAATGCGTTTCTACATGTGTTCTGGAGGAAGAGGTTTTTATGACACAACCTCCTAGGTTTGAAAATCCACGTGCACCATCTTATGTGTGCAAACTTGACAAAGCTTTGTATGGTCTGAAACAAGCTCCAAGAGCATGGTACTCGCGTCTCAGTAAAAAGATGCAAGCACTTGGTTTTGTCCCTTCCAAGTCAGATACTTCGTTATTTATTTATAACAAGTTAAATACATCCATATTTGTTCTCATATATGTTGATGACATCATTGTAACCAGCTCATCTGATGAAGCCATAACAGGACTGCTAAAAGACTTGAGTACAGAATTTGCTCTCAAGGACTTAGGAGATTTACACTACTTCCTTGGGATAGAAGTAAAAAGGCACAAAGATGGTCTTCATCTCTCTCAAGCTAAGTATGTTGCAGATCTGGTTAAAAAGGCTGGTTTACAGAATTGCAAACCTGCTCCCACTCCTTTGTCTAGTACAGAAAAACTATCTCTAGTTGAAGGAGAACCTCTGAGCTCAGATGACAGTACAAAATATAGAAGTTTAGTAGGGGCACTTCAGTATTTGACCCTCACTAGACCAGATATCTCATCTGTTGTTAACAAAGTCTGTCAATTTCTTCATGCTCCTACTACAGTTCACTTCACTGCTGCAAAACGTATAGTAAGATATGTGAAAAATACTTTCAGCATTGGTCTAAATTTTAGCAAGTCACCCTCTACACTTGTCAGTGCCTTTTCTGATTCAGACTTGGTAGGATGTCTAGATGATAGACGTTCAACTGGTGATTTTGCAGTTTTCTATGGACCTAACCTAATATCTTGGTGTGCAAGAAAGCAAGCTACTTTCTCTAGATCCAGCACAGAAGCAGAATACAAGGCACTTGCCAATGCAACAGCAGAGATCATATGGGTACAGTCCATTTTGAAGGAACTAGGTATGAAAAATACTAAAGCACCATGTTTATGGTGTGATAACCTTGGTGCTACCTATCTGTCTGCAAATCCAATCTTTCATGCTAGAACAAAGCACATTGAGATAGACTTCCATTTTGTTCGAGAAAGAGTTGCAAACAAACTCTTGGATATTCGGTTCATACACTCAAGGACCAAGTAGCAGATGGGTTTACTAAGGCTCTACGTACCTTCAAGAAGCTTTGAAGACTTCAAACATAATCTCAACTTGATGAGGTTGTGATTAAGGGAGGGTGTTAAACAATGCCTTGAACCGGTACAACAAGGAGATATCTTCAACCGTAGCTAGAGGTAGCTAGACAAGATAGATACTCATGCAACTCTTTATCTTTCTTATCTCTTGTTTACTTCTTCCTCAAGCTATATCTCTAGCAACAACTTGTACGCGTGTACTTGTACGCGTGTTTGGGCTCGCAACCTCCTATATAAATATCGTAACGCGTATGGCTAAAATGTTTCCGCCATCTCGCACACTCAGGACGGGGCGGGAAGAAGAGCGGGAAGCGAGGCAGGCCTCGCAAGTGATCGGCCGGGTGAGCCTCGGGCTTGGCAGAGGTTTTTTTGGTCAGATGTCTGTCACTCTTTGATGCTGCCATGCCACGTGCTGCAGGTCCTAATTATGTCATACTAACTGTACCATATACTAATGGAGAGGGCGAGGGCGAGGGCTAGATTAATTACCTCCTGTAAACTGTGGATGCTAGCCATGGACATTCTAGGCACGAGCATGTTTTGTGAAGGAATGAGCGACTCGTCCTGCAAGAAAATGTATTGCCTCAGTAAATAAAGAAATACTGATCTAAACGTTCTTATATTTCTTTAAGAAGGGAGTATTAGAGTGTTTAGATCACTACTTTAGTGATCTAGATGCTCTTATATTTCTTTATGGAGGGAGTGCTTTTGAGAGAATGGCTGAGCCCGCGCTGTCGGGTGTCGAGTAAAACTAAGAAAAGGTGCTCGATTTTATAAGGTGATAACGCACTGTAACATGGTCCATTCTTAGTTTTATTCGTGAGTCACGACCAGAAGGCAGGTTCAGTTTAACACCGTTAGTTTTTCGTTTTTCTTTTTGAATGACCATGTGTTGTCATGGAACAACAAAACACGTCGTGATAATCTGCAATGCGTAAATCGAATTGGTGCAACAAATTGCTGACAGCAAGATCGTTTGCGCGGCAACGCTTCCAGTTCTCAAACAGATCAGGAATTCGGCTGCCTTCAAGAATCTTTCTTCTTGTCAATGAACTTCAACCGATCAACAACAAAATTGGACTTAAGTGACGTCTATTTGCTGGGGCAGCGGCGTAGGATTTGCCTAGTGCTGTGATGGTCGTCGCCGCCAGAGAGCGTCAGCATTGACGCGGAGCCAGCAGCGTCCATGGCTGGAGTGGGAGAGACAAGCATGGGAGTGGGAATGTTGCAGGCCTGACGGGCATCGGGCAAAATGGTTATTTTGCCCTTTTCACCCCGCAATCTTTGTTTTCATGCGCTCTCGCAGTCAAGATAAGCACAAATTTGAACAGGAGTACGACCAGCATTTAGCAATCTCTAAAACCAAATATTCTATAGACTCCGCGGGTACAAGACTAGCAAAAAATTGCACACAGGGCAATTGTGTTCAGTAATCAGTATCCTCTCCCTTTCAAGAGCTACCACTACAACCTTTCAAAAAAAAAAGCTACCACTACAAAATAGTACTGGATGGAACCATTGGACATCCAGGAAAAATATGCAACTCTTGACTTGCACTACTAGCCCCTACCAGTACCTAAAGGAATTCCAGCTGCAGGAAATGCGGGGATGATCATACTGCAACTGTCAACATAAATTCCTTTTTCCTATGGCAAGGTGATCATGTATTCTCCTCAGTAGATCAGTAGAATCATGCAAGCAGCAGAATCAGATACAATAAACATTAAGCAATAACACCCTTTTCTTAGCTGGCACTGCCAAAAAAGAGGACTGCAGTCCTGTGCTGACTGTTTCTGGTATTAGCTGGACCAGATAAAGTACAAAAGCAACATGTTAGGACCGAATGACGAGTCATTGAGGCAACGAGGAGATAAGGAATGGCTTACAGTGAACTGATCTCCTCTATGTACGGATAGAAGGATACTAAATGGCAGGTTCGGTATGCATTCCCGGCGTTGTTGCTCTATCCGTGTCATCAACGAGTCGGCGGAACCGTGCCGCAAGTTCTTGGTAAAACTTCATATCCGATGGGCTTACTCGGTCGATTGCCGACTTGAAGTGTATAATTGCTACTTCTGGGATGTCAAAGCTCTCCTGGTGAAAAATCCAAATAGTTTATCAGCAAGCTTCTAGTGAAGAAAACACATCTAGCCCTTGTGTACCAGAATGGACAAAGGGCAGGGGCAGCATACATCAAGAGCAGCTACAGCGGCTTCCCTGCAGACGAGCTTTATGTCGGCGCCGGTGTAGCCTTCTGTGAGTCTAGCGAGTTCGTTCAGATTGACATCGTCACTGCAAGGAATGCTACGTGTATGAATCCGGAAAATATCTTCACGGTCAGCTTCATCTGGTGGTTGAACATCAAGCAGTCTGTCGAAACGGCCTAGTGCATACATCATTCATGAAGTTAAACCCACAAAAGATAGAAAACATTGCATATGTAACACAACAAAGAACAATAGACCATAAAATGCATGTGCATAGTCTGTGTAGTTAAGACAGATCACCTGGTCTCAGAAGTGCAATATCGATTTTGTCAGGACGATTCGTAGCTGCAATAACAGTGACACCAATCCTTTGGTCCAAACCTGTTGCAATCATAGTAATTATAGAATAAAAACCTAAACGGCAAAGATATGTATCGCTAGCCCCATATATATTAGGTGCTCAGTTATGTGAACACCTTGGGTGCAGCAATAACATCCATTTTAATGAATGTAACCTAGGCTTCTTTTATAAGATTATTCTGTTACTTGTATCAAGAATGAACCAATGTGTGGAATCAACCAGTAGAACCTAAAGAAATACTAGTAGAAACGTCATATCTGATCTAGTTTACATGCTTGACTGCTTGGTTTGTGTAGTCATCAATTAAATCAATGACAGCATATTATACAAGAGTAACCCACTTTCCAGTATTTAACTAATGATAGAAAATCAATGATTTGATCAAATAAAGACTGAGGTAACAAGTGGTCAGTTGCTGATCATGGGCCAACCAATAGTCCCTAAGGAAGAACCAAGGCTTACCATCCATTTCCTGTAGCAACTGACTGAGAACCCTATCAGCAACAGATATGCCATTACTTCCATGGCCACGAGTTACCGCAAGCCCATCTATTTCATCAAAAAATAATATTGCAGGTGCATTTTCCTTCGCCTTCGCAAATAACGATCTCACTGCCTTTTCAGAGTCACCAACCCATTTGCTGAAAAGCTCAGGACCCTTAACTGCAAGGAAATTCATCTTTGCTTCAGAAGCTACAGCACGAGCCATCAATGTCTTACTGCAACCTGGTGGCCCAATCATTAGCAACCCTCTAGGAGGGCGGATCCCTAAGCGTTCAAACGCGTCTGGACATTTCTGTGGCAACTGGATGGCTTCAATTAACTGCTTCTTGATCCTGGTTTGACCACCAACATCTTCCCATCGTACCTTCGGAAGCTCTAGCATTACCTGTGCAGGAAATGATGGAAGCATTAGCATTGTGCTACGTTCTACAGATCACACACATATTTTACTCAGATTGGTGTTTATTTCCCATAAGATAGTAACACACCAGGGTTCATCTCAACCAACCAAATTAAGAATACCTTTCATTAAATTGAATTGTTATACCAGAACTTCACATCAATTGTTCTTGAATGTGCAACTTTAGTTTACTTTTCACTGCGCGTCAGTTGGAGTCCATGACGCGGATATTGACACAAACATATGAAAAGAAAGAAAAAAAGAAAGAGAGAAGAATAACGCTTACAAGATAAGAACTACTATGAAAGAAATCACAGCAAGTAATAAGAGAACAAATCTGAGAAAGAAACTGTTATGACCAGAGGCCCAGTTATCTTAATAATATTAGGGGCTTAGCCCAGTTTATTATAGCCTAGGGAACTTATATATAGTCATGTAATCAGCCCTTTTGAGATTAAGCAAAGATCAATCTATTTTGATCGGCTCCAACTAGGAGCCGGTGCCCTAACCCTAGCCGCCTCTTCCATCGCGCCGCCGCCCCCATCCGTGCGAGACGGCGCCCCTGCGCCGGCGACCACAGCCGATCCCCTCCTTCCCCTACAACCTCCGGCCAAGACCCGGTAGACCCTAGTTTCTACCAGAAACACTAAATGAACATACAAGGTGGATAAAAATGATACCTCACGCATTGCACTTGGTCTAACTTTCATTTTAGCTTGTTCAAAGTCATCTTTAGTCACCAACAATAGCAACTCATCTTTCTTATCATCCGGCTCGTTACTTTCTATGATATCGCCTCTACCGGTCCAGCAATGATCCTCCATTGACATGGTTAACTTTGAGAGGGATGATGATAATGAGCTTATTTCATAACCCAAAAGACCATCAATTTCTTGAATATTAGTCTTTTCTGCATTTATGTCACGATCACCAAGTAGTTGAGTTGAACTTTCTTTTACACTGATATAACGGCGTAGAGCACTCAATGCAGCCTCATTGCATAGTGCAGCTAGATCAGCACCCACGAATCCATGAGTGGCAAAAGCAAGGGACTCAACTTCCTCACTAGTAAGAGAGTGGTGAACTCCACTTAGAAGGTGGTGAAGTATGTCCAACCTCTGTCCTGGAGATGGTACTCCTGCAAGTGAATCAACAATTGATCAACTTTGACTTGCTCAACAATTTATCAACTGAACAACCATATTATTTCAATATTAGGCTTATCATCGATGATAGTCAGCTTGCATTTGATGCCATCTGTAAGCAGTCAGCCTCAGTTTACCCTAAGTTCTGAAAACAGCTACTAAGGTGGTGCAGATAAACAGTACATGGGGATGATGTTACCAGTACAGTATCGCAAAAGGAATCCTACATGTATTCGGCACATATACTAGTACTGGTTTTAGTTGCACACAATACCTTTTGTTAGGGGATGATTGCACACAGTACCTTAAAAAAGAACAGCATGACCTACAATAGATATAGAAACTGCAGTACATGAGAAACATCAGAGATTTCTACCTATTTCAATTTCTTGATCGAATCTTCCTGGGCGTAGTAATGCACGATCAATACTTTCAAGCCGATTTGTAGCAGCAATCAAGATAACACGATCATTACGGCCAATCTCATCCATCAGTTTTAACAGAGTGGCCACCATTCTAAGAGACAACTCCTCGCCTCCATCCTTCCTGGCTGGAGCAATCGCATCCAATTCATCAATAAATATCTAATATCAATGAAGATACGCATTATCAATCCTCAAATAGTAATAATTAAGACACCGCATACTTCCTCATTGTAATATTGAGAAACCATTGATAATTAAATAATTCAATCCATGCACATCAATAACAGCAGCTATTGCTAATTAGATCATTCAAAAGTCCTCATCAAAGTATAGAGAAACCATTTGTAGTTAAATACTGCACTCAATCCATAAACATTGATAATCAGCAGCTATTGCTAATTTGGGTCACTAATAACTCAAGAGATAACGGATACTAACACCTAGCTTAGCCGAAATCTAGGTCATAAGAGATTTTTGTTTTTAATATTCAATTGCAGTAACAGTGATAAATCAATTTTAAAATGGAAATTTATAACTTCGCCTAAAATGATAAAAAATGTGTAAAGGGTGATATTCCTCAAAAGATGGATGAGCAATAAAATATATATGTAGGCATGTTAAATGCTTTTGTCAACCTTTATTTTCATCTCGAACACTAAGGGTAAACATCTGAGGGTAGGAATCCTTTTAACTCAAGTTCTAGAAGTCATGAACAAAAGATTGCTCATTTTTCTATTCCACATGATACAGGGTGAGGGAGAAAACGTTAAGAAATTATGACATTAGCCTCCTAAAAAGGTAGTATACTAAGAGTAGGTTTCAAGTGCTGCCGACATGACAAGGAAAAGAACTGGTTGTCCATTAGAAAAGAATCTAACCACAGCAGGTGCAGCTTGCTTAGCTGAAGTGAAAACATCATACAACGTTTGTTCACTTTCACCGTGATACTGACTAATGATCTCTGGTCCATTAATTGTAAAAAGATTGGCTCCCAGGTCATAGGCACATGAAGAAGCAAGAGAGGTTTTCCCTGTTCCAGGTGGACCATAAAGAAGAAGACCTTTATACCTGAAATGAAACAAAACAGTATATTGTTAACTAACAAATAAATGTGTTTGCAATCTGGGGGGGGGGGGGGGGGGGGGGGCAAGTTCACACTATACCTTGGTAAATCATGCAAACCATTCCTTGGCAGACCAATTTGATCTGCTAGCGAAAATGAAATCATTTCTTTCACTTTTGCTGAAACTTCAGATAACCCACCAAGTCTTTGATCATGATTGGCATCTTCACTTCCTGTATCAGCACAGATAGAATATTCTGGTGGGAACCCTGGCTTATCTGACCCAAACTCCTTTGAAGATGATAAATCAGAAAGGTGCACTTTTGTGGTTCTGTCAACAAGGAACAAAGCAGGGGTTCCAACCAATTTACCAGAGACATCTGCATTAGACGCTGAATTTCTTTTCTCATGCATTACATCCAGGGCAGAACCATCTGTTTCTGCTCGCAAAACAATGAACATAGATAGTTTCCCGCACATTGAGAGAGGGACATAGTTTCCTTTCAGCAAGTGCCTACCATCGAGCCACCGTGATGCAGAAGTCTGCAGCAAGTCATTTATTTTGTCATCTGCTAATGCTGATTTTGCAGTGGCTTGATCCAAGCACAATGAAAAGCCACTGTTAGATGCACCATCATGTGATTCTTTTCTGCATGGAGGAGTTGAAGGAATCCTTTTAGGTGACTCCATAACCATCACATTTCTTACAGGATGGCAATCAGAATCTGACTTATTATGACTGGACGGCGCAACTTTCGTTGGGACTAGACTGAGATAAAGATTGCTGCATTTTATCACCCGCAAAAGCTCACCAGCATCAGCTCGTTTTGGGGCTTGAGATGTATATAGGGGGCTAATTAGCAAAGAACGACCTACTACAGGGTATCCCAGTGTGCAGGCAAGGTCCCAAGACAGCTTGATGTCATTCTTTTGAACCTGATAAGAGTGACCATCCAATCAGAAACTTTGCAGTTTGGCATTCGCGACATTTATACACCAAGAGAAGAAAGATAACAAAGGCACGTACCTCACGTGAAGGGAAAACTGTGGCAGTCACAAAATTCACCCCAGCTTCATTAGAGATGAGATCATCGTCCACATCAAGATCGAAGAATCGGTTGCACTCCTCAAATAAACTATCAAGTGGGAAGCCATCTAAACTGTTACTACTTGAAGAAATGAGTGACACCTAAGAACAAGGAGACAAAGCTCAGCTAATTTGAACAAAACAACACAGACGCTGGTAAGCTGAAGTTTTATCTTTATTGGAATCCATGGGAAGTTCGAATGTCAGTTCTACAACCAAGGTACCATAAATCCATAATCCACTGTGTGTTAATCTTATTTTCAGCAAGCTGTAAATATGATTCTTTGCAGCATATTGAAAAAATTGTGGGTCAATCAATGTATATTCGATTGACCAGATGTTACAACAGTAGAGCAAAGATACATCCACACAGTCAAAGGTGGGCTCAGAATCAAAGTTTTAATATCAAGAATTGATGTTACATGGAGCATGGTTTGCACTGAAAACACAAGTGTAGTGCTTAGTTAACAAGTTCGGTGCAGAAATAAATCCTAATTTTCAGGAGGAGCATACAGAGATGAGGCACCCAGGCCGTAGCCCAGAGCTGACCATGGCAGGCTCGGCGAGCCAAACCCTCCCCTCGCCACCACGGCTCCCGCCCCTAGAGACCACATTGGAGACGGTGCCGGCAAAACAACCGGCGCCTCCGCAGGGTACGAGCGCCGGGTACCGCGCTGCCGCCGCTGCAGCGGTGGACGAGAGGTCCAGGCAGCCACCGGTGCCTTCACGGGTGCGAGAGGGAGGGGTACGAGGTGACGGCTGCGGGGATGCCGACGGCTTCTTCTTCTTGCCCTTCGAAGACATTACAGCTGTTCCGGCGAGCTTCTAGGGACCTAAAATGCACCGATACAGCTACGTAAATTCACTAGTTTGGAGAAGTGTCATTATGGGGATCCATTTTGCTATTTATTTAATTCACAAAAATATATATGTATAGAAGCTAGGAACAGCAGATTACGTTCTTGCTTGCTCTCCTGAGCTAAAATGCACCGATACAGATACGTGTATCAGTATCTACGGATTTGTAAATTCGCCATTTTGGAAAAGCGCCAATACGGGGACAAGATTTACTTTTTTTTTAATTAAAAAAAGCGAAATTAATAGAAGCTAGGAACAGCAGATTACCTTCTTGTTTGACCTGCACAATCTGAGAAAAAATATAGAAAGGCTTGCAGCATGGCATAACACGAATGGTGGAACCTGAAGATCAATCAGCTAACATGCAAAAGGAGAAACAATCACTTTAAACGGTAGTATTATAGATCTGACTGTTAAAATCAACAGCACAGCGTAATAGTACCACCATGTTCCCAATCATAAACAAGATTTGGGACATCGATCATGCCAACAATACCACTAATACTAACGTGTAAACCAATTTTCGTCAGTATAACCAAGACAAAGCTCCTGCTCTCTCAAATTGCATGTTACTGCTAAGCTTTGATTTCAGGTCAAGACGGTGCCGATAAAACAACTTAATCTTTTCCTTTTCATATATCATGAGTCATTGCATGTTTCAGTGCTAACATGTTTAAACCAAACATTTGCTAAACTGAAAAAAATCGAACTAAAATTTGTAAACATTTGCCCCTACAAGCATTATCACAAACACCTATAAAGCAAAATCCTTTCACTTGTAAACTTGAACACGCAATGGAAATACCATGCAGCAAGCACTCATCAAGAAACAGCCACCATTATACTCACAATATCCAATCTACAGCAAGCACGCATCCAATACAAAAAAACATTAAATCGGATTATTATTATTATTGAACAAACAAGGATGCAAGCGGAAGGAGGGAGGAGGGAGGAGGGAGGAAGGAGGGGAGGGGGGAGGGGGGCGAAGGAGTGGTGGATACCTGCCTAAGGACTGGTCTCCGGCGTAGGTCCGGTCGGCGGCGTTGCTGGGCGGGAGCGGCTGCTCCAGGGAGGGAGGCGCTGCTCGTGGGAGCGGCTGCTCGACGGAGGTAAGCGGCTGCTGGGCTCCTGTACCGGCGGCAGGGCAGCGGAGGCTTCGGCCGGCCGAACGCGCCGCGGCGGAGGACCGGCAGCAGCGGCGGCGGCTAGGAACCAGCGTCAGCTCGTTTGCTTTTCCGTTTCCTCGACTACGAATTTTGTTGTACTTGGCGAGGAGCACTTTTAAGGGCCAGTTCTTTTGAGCTGGTGTGAAAATAGCTAAAAAAATAAATTAATATTGCATTTTATTTATTCTTTTTGAAAAATATTGCACAAAATTCAGAATTTTCAAAAATAATACGGCCTCGGCTTAGGCGTGGCCGATTGGAACCTATCGGCCTAGCCAAGACCAATAAGTCCTAATCGGCCTTGGTTAGGCCGATAGGCCTGGCAGCCTGGCTTCCGGGAGCTTATCGGCCTTGGCGAAGCGAAGGCCGATAAGCTCCTGTCGGCCTTGGCTAGGCCAATAAGTTTCTATAAGCTTGGCTTAGGCCAATAAGGATTAATTGGTGTTGGCTAGACCAATAGGTGCATGGGATTTATTTTTTGCATGTTAGCTATTTTCCAGGCTCCATTTCTCGCCCCATTTCCCGCCAATTTTTAGTAAGAACTTTTAAAAGACTTATACTTAGCAACAAAGAGAATAGTACATAGTACAGGCTAGAACACGAAATTTCCAGCAACTTTTACTTTTATACTTACGTTTGTACAACCGTCTTAGCATCAACACTACTTTTTTTTACTTTGTAACCCTGAGCTACACCATTATAAATTGGGTTAGAAATTGATAGGCTCCAGCCCCAGTGCGCCTTGCATGCTCTTACAAGAACGGCCGTCGTGGAAACTGCAAGAGAAAGACAAATATGCGGCGCCGGCCTCTCGAGATGTTGCAACAAGGCTGCATGGACAGCTGTTGCAGGCTACAGGCCAATTGCATGTCAACTTTTTAGAGGTCTTTTTCATTCTCATATAGTATATAGTAAGAGTGAACCGTTTGATCAAAGCTCTTGCTTGCCTCTCCCTTAATGCATGGCTAGGCCATAGACGTGAAACAAATCAAACACGGAAAACACGAGAGACAAACGACAAGATGCAGCAGGCTGCATGCATGTGCATCAACCTCCTTTGATGGCTACCACAAACATGGAGCTCAGGTTAGTTGTTGCTTGGTGATACATACTCGTGGGTTGGTGGCACCTGACCCGAGTCTTTTCTCTACTTCCAATCCACGGACCTGCCTAGGGGGCTAGAGCTCAGCAAGACGACATCGTCTTCTTTAACGAAAACCACAAACACAAAAAGATACGTTGTATTGTACGAATACATCATTGATTTTGTAAGGTAGCTAGAGAGCTAGAGTAGATAAAGCATGGAAATTGCAAGAAGAGAGAGAGGGAGAGGGAGAGAGAGAAGAGAGAAGAGAGAAGAGAGAAGATAGAGAGAGAGGGAGAGACATAGAGGACTAGAGAAAGTTGTCGTAGTAGAGGGGTAGCGATCTATTCTTCGTTTTTTTTTCAAATTGGCCAAGTTTATCAACCATACACTTGTATTGGTGCCTTGGCTCGTGGCACCAACCAAATGAAGAAAGGGAAAGAGAAGGCATGGCAAGAGCAAGTTTCGTTTGATAGTGTGACGCTGCCATGATCATGATCATGCACGTCTAACTACTTTTGCTACCTAAACAAGACACACTGATTCAACATAACTACATTCCGACTGCCTCTCCCACTGACACTGCCTCGCTACCGACGCACCTCCTGGTAAATGTACCGCCCGCCGGCATCGCCGCTACCTCATTGCCTTCCTTGGTCATCGCCGCCCTTCTGCCCGACGCCGAGCCTGTTTGCCCCCCGTCGCCGTCGTCAGAAACAAGGTGAAACGTCGTCACCATAGCCGATTCATCGGATTGCTTCGAATCTTCTTCTTTTTCCGTCGCCATTTCCCGCCAATTTTGGCGGGAATGTATGGGGGATAAATTGGCGGGAAAGTATGGGGGGTAAATTGGCGGGAAACGGGACGGAAAATGGAGCGTGGAAAATAGCTAACATGCAAAAAAAAATCACATGCACCTATTGGCCTAGCCAACACCGATTAGTCCTTATTGGCCTAAGCCAAGGCTGATAAGGACTTATTGGCCTAGCCAAGGCCAACAGGAGCTTATTGGCTTCGCCAAGGCCGATAAGCTCCTGGAAGCCAGGCTGACAGGCCTATCGGCCTAACCAAGGCCGATTGGGACTTATTGGTCTTGGCTAGGCCGATAGGTTCCAGTCGGCCACGCCTAAGCTGAGGCCGTATTATTTTTGAAAAATCTGAATTTTGTACAATTTTTTTCAAAAAGAATTAAAAAAATGCAATATTTTAAAAAAATAGCGTGAAAATAAGCTCATGTAAAAATAAGTTGCTGTGAAAATAAGTTTTAGATAATAAGCTAGCTAGTTCTTTTCAGTATCTGTTTTTTCAGCTTATGTGTGATACGATCAGAAAAAAAATCTGCAATGCCCTTTGGTTAGATCGTTTGTTCGAATTAAATGATATTGCGCTATTATTCACTATTTCGTTGCCCATATAAAAATAAATTCTACTTTCAAACACCACAACATGCTATGATCCAACATAAGGAAGATCATTGTCTAGCATACGAATATCATGCATGCATCATTGTCTCATGTATGAGTACCTTGAGAAGAAGTACTGAATAGAAAAGATCTTTAAAATTATTACATGATTTTCCCAACAAATTGTCTCATCTATTTTTCATCATGTCAATAGAAAAGAATTGGAATAATTAATATGTAGTACAAACGATATGTACATTTGTGCTCACAGAAGCAAAAAATCTTCCACACAATACACCATATCAACACATCTATATCAAAATTATTTCTTCCATATCAACACACCATATCAACACAATACCAAATCATATGAGGTGGTGGAGAAAATCCAATACAAAAACATCACACGAGCTGCTCACTCATACGTCTCAAACGTATCTATAATTTTTGATGGTTTCACGCTGTTATCTTGCCTTCTTTGTATGTTTTATGTACCTTTTTATATCTTTTTGGGACTAACTTATTAATTCAGTGCCAAGTGCCAGTTCCTGTTTTTTCCGTGTTTTTGACTCTTTTCAGATCTGATTTTGGAACAGAGTCCAAACGGAAGAAAAACCCCGAAATGATTTTTTCCCGAACGAAAGAAGACCAGGGAGCCCACAAGCTCCCACCACGCCACTAGGGGGGAGGCGGCGGTGGGCAAGCTTGTGGCCACCCTGGCCGCCCCCTGACCTAAGTCTTGCGCATATATATTCCCAAATATTCCGCAAAAAATCAGGGGAGCCTCGAAAATACTTTTCCGCCGCCGCAAGCTTCCGTTTCCGCGAGATCTCATCTGGAGACCCTTCCCGGCGCCCTGCCGGAGGGGACTTTGGAGGTGGAGGGCTTCTTCATCATCATCATCGCCCCTCCAATGACTAGTGAGTAGTTCACTTCGGACCTACGGGTCCGTAGTTAGTAGCTAGATGACTTCTTCTCTCTCTTGGATCTTCAATACAAAGTTCTCCATGATCTTCATGGAGATCTATCCGATGTAATCTTCTTTGGCGGTGTGTTTGTCGAGATTCGATGAATTCTGGACTTGTGATCAGATTATCTATGATATATATTTGAGTCTTTGCTGATTTCTTATATGCATGATTTGATATCCTTGTAAGTCCCTCCGAGTCTTGGGTTTTGTTTGGCCAACTATATCTATGATTCTTGCAATGGGAGAAGTGCTTGGTTTTGGGTTCTGCCATGTGGTGACCTTTCCCAGTGACAGTAGGGGCAGCAAGGCACACATCAAGCAGTTGCCATCAAGGGTAAAAAGATGGGGTTTTTATCATTGGTTTGAGATTATCCCTCTACATCATGTCATCTTGCTTAAGGCGTTACTCTGTTCTTATGGACTTAATACACTAGATGCATGCTGGATAGCGGTCGACGTGTGGAGTAACAGTAGTAGATGCAGAAAGTATCGGTCTACTTGTTTCGCACATGATGCCTATAGAAATAATCATTGCATAGATATCGTCACGACTCTGCACAGTTCTATCAATTGCTCGACAGTAATTTGTTCACCCACCGTCTACTTGCTTTCATGAGAGAAGCCACTAGTAAACACTACGGCCCCCGGGTCTATTCACATCCATCGTTTACAACTCCGCTTTTACTTTGCTTTGTTACTTTGTTGCTTTCGGTTCTCACTTGGCAAACAATCTATAAGGGATTGACAACCCCTTCATAGCGTTGGGTGCAAGCTTTTGTGTTTGTGCAGGATCTTGAGATACTCTTCCTTCGGATTGATACCTTGGTTCTCAAACTGAGAGAAATACTTACCGTCGCTGTGCTACATCACCCTTTCCACTTCGAGGGAACACCAACTCAAGGCTCCAAGGCCACGGGGGAAATCCTTTGCATACTTGCCTAGGAAGTCCCTTAAGGTGTAGCCGTAGCTGAAGGATTCCTGGTGCCGTCGACACAACTACTTCCTCGCACCGTTGCCGGGGATCTTTTTGAGTATCAGAAGTATTTCTAGCATCGTTGCAAGGGATACAAGTAGAACAATCACTCACCTTGCTGCCTCACGGCCAGGACGAGGGGAGTGGGAATGGAGGTGGGGCTGTTGGGGAACGTCGCATGGGAAACAAAATTTTTCCTACGCGCACGAAGACCTATCATGGTGATGTCCATCTACGAGAGGGGATGTGAGATCAACGTACCCTTGTAGACCGTACAGCAGAAGCGTTAGTGAACGCGGTTGATGTAGTGCAACGTCCTCACGTCCCTCGATCCGCCCCGCGAACCGTCCCGCGATCAGTCCCACGATCTAGTGCCGAACGGACGGCACCTCCGCGTTCAGCACACGTACAGCTCGACGATGATCTCGGCCTTCTTGATCCAGCAAGAGAGATGGAGAGGTAGAAGAGTTCTCCGGCAGCATGACGGCGCTCCGGAGGTTGGTGATGATCTTGTCTCAACAGGGCTCTGCCCGAGCTCCGCAGAAACGCGATCTAGAGGAAAAACCGTGGAGGTATGTGGTCGGGCTGCCGTGGAAAAGTCGTCTCAAATCAGCCCTAAAACCTCCGTATATATAGGTGGGAGAGGGGGAGCCTTGCCTTGGGGCTCAAGGAGCCCCAAGGGGGTCGGCCGAGCCAAGGGGGAAGGTCCCCCCCCAAACCGAGTCCTACTTGGTTTGGTGGGTGGAGTCCTTCTTTCCTTTCCCACCTCCTCCTTTTTTTATTTTCTCTTTGATTTTCTTCCTATGGTGCATAGGGCCTTCTTGGGCTGTCCCACCAGCCCACTAAGGGCTGGTGTGCCACCCCCAAGGCCTATGGGCTTCCCGGGGTGGGTTGCCCCCCCGGTGAACTCCCGGAACCCATTCGTCATTCCCGGTACATTCCCGGTAACTCCGAAAACCTTCCGGTAATCAAATGAGGTCATCCTATATATCATTCTTCGTTTCCGGACCATTCCGGAAACCCTCGTGACGTCCGTGATCTCATCTGGAACTCCGAACAACATTCGGTAACCAACCATATAACTCAAATACGCATAAAACAACGTCGAACCTTAAGTGTGGGTCCAAAATACCGTCAAACGCATGAGTGCATAGAATCATGCACAAGTTATCCTCTTATAAGAGCAAGGCACAAATTTTTCTCATTCATATGACCATGAAGAGCTAGGAGAACACGAACACTAAGCATTTCATCAATGTGATTGAGAGGGACATGCAGGGAATTACAAAGTGGAAAAGGTATTATGTTCATGCCATGATGCAACATTCACAGTGTTGACTCTAATGTTGTACATGCATGAAGTAAATACTTGTTACCGGAAAAGCATTGGTATGGCGTAGAAGTAGCCGAGTCCTGTCTTGACTCTAATTTCTTCGTGACCAGCACCATCTTCTTCTGAGAATAAGTCAAGATAGCAATGCTTCTCCAAAGTACCTAAACCACCAATTAAGCACAATATGGTCCCCAAACTTATTGGGTCCGAAGTAGTTAGTCCAACTTCAATATATATAGGGTAAGATCACTCAATTGTGTGCATATAGATATAAGTTTTACTTTCAAGCACACCCTAACCTTTTAGTGGATACGTCTAATTTACCATATACATATATTGGATCAAAGATACGATAGACACGGCATGTGCATCTACACATAGTAGATATGCCTACACAATCCTATCAAAATCGAAGGATATACAATTTGGACAAATGAACACATAATTTTCTATTATAGAACATTCATGTCGTCCAAAATGGATCAGGATGACAAATCAACATATGGTAGCACCCCAAGTTCAACACATGAACGGGTCAAGGCATCAAACCATGTAAGGCATGCATTTTGCACAACCTTACATGCATGTCTCACCCCAGTAGATGTATAAGTGTAGGTAATATGATTATAACTCCCACAACATTATGAAATAAATAGCGCGAGCTCTACCGGGAGACACATGAATTTCTCGGCACGTTATGTAGGTCAACTGAAGATAAAGCCGAAATAAAATGACCATGAAAAACACTACCAAGCCAGAGATACCATGTGTGAGAGAACACAATGACATTTAGAGTTATCAGTGGTGGTAGGTGCCAAACGAGCACAAAGATCGTTTTATACTCACACAAGTGTGATATGGGAGTTCAACCATAAGCATAATGTTTAGATGTCATACGTTAACATCCCAATTAGTTAGATCATAGTGTGGAGAATTAATTCGAAAGACATGCATCAACAATGCCCTTCTTTTAGATACGATCTAGCGGCTAAGCCATGAGCATTGGTGTAGTAGGACATTATACTCACGCACATCTAAGGGATTTAGATACCAACAGGGCTTATTATGCGAATTAAGATATGTGAAGCATGACACGCCACACAGTTATAGGATAACCCCATGTGGTAGATTCAGAGTGGCATACATCGGATGTTTTATCTTACCAGGGGATGTGACATGCACAAAGCATATCATACTCCCATAATGTGATAATCCATGTATTTATCATACAAGGCAATCAATCATCCAACTAAGGTGATAAGTGGATGCCAATTTAAACTTCGGATGGCTTTGACATCAAACTAACTGATTGGATAATCTTGCACCGAATACTACATGGAGTCCAATACATATATACACATTTTGGGTTAGTGGTGTGCGTAGAGCAGAGCACTCCCCCTTAATGTGATGAGCTATTAACGTCTCAAAAGACCCAAACAACGGTGCAACTAGGATGCAAGTAATGATCAGGACTACACACAACTATATGACATACATAACAACCTACACATGATAGATAACATATAACAATCATACTAGTAGGCGCAACATGTCAAAGTACATGCTAGGTACCAAACCTAAACATGAGAAGGAGTGGGGCAAGCTGTTGGAATTATGCCCTAGAGGCAATAATAAATATAGTTATTATTATAATTCCTGTATCAAGATAATCGTTTATTATCCATGCTATAATTGTATTGATTGGAAACACAGTGCATGTGTGGATACATAGACAAAACACTGTCCCTAGTAAGCCTCTAGTTGACTAGTTCGTTGATCAAAGATGGTCAAGGTTTCCTGACCATAGGCAAGTGTTGTCACTTGATAACGGGATCACATCATTAGGAGAATCATGTGATGGACTAGACCCAAACTAATAGACGTAGCATGTTGATCGTGTCATTTTGTTGCTACTGTTTTCTGCGTGTCAAGTATTTGTTCCTATGACCATGAGATCATATAACTCACTGACACCGGAGGAATGCTTTGTGTGTATCAAACGTCGCAACGTAACTGGGTGACTATAAAGATGCTGTACAGGTATCTCCTAAGGTGTTAGTTGAGTTAGTATGGATCAAGACTGGGATTTGTCACTCCGTGTGACGAAGAGGTATCTCGGGGCCCACTCGGTAATACAACATCACACACAAGCCTTGCAAGCAATGTGACTTAGTGTAAGTTACGGGATCTTGTATTACGGAACGAGTAAAGAGACTTGCCGGTAAACGAGATTGAAATAGGTATAGGGATACTGACGATCGAATCTCGGGCAAGTAACATACCGAAGGACAAAGGGAATAACATACGGGATTATACGAATCCTTGGCATTGAGGTTCAAACGATAAGATCTTCGTAGAATATGTAGGATCCAATATGGGCATCCAGGTCCCGCTATTGGATATTGACCGAGGAGTCTCTCGGGTCATGTCTACATAGTACTCGAACCCGCAGGGTCTGCACACTTAAGGTTCGACGTTGTTTTAAGCGTATTTGAGTTATATGGTTGGTTATCGAATGTTGTTCGGAGTCCCGGATGAGGTCACAGACGTCACGAGGGTTTCCGGAATGGCCCGGAAACGAAGATTGATATATAGGATGACCTCATTTGATTACCGGAAGGTTTTCGGAGTTACCGGGAATGTACCGGGAATGACGAATGGGTTCCGGGAGTTCACCAGGGGGGGGCAACCCACCCCGGGGAAGCCCATAGGCCTTGAGGGTGGCGCACCAGCCCTTAGTGGGCTGGTGGGATAGCCCAAAAGGGCCCTATGCGCGTTGGAAGAAAAATCAAAGAGAAAGAAAAAAAAGGAGGAGGTGGGAAGGGAAGGAAGGACTCCCACCCACCAAACCAAGTCCAACTTGGTTTGGGGGGGGGGAGACCTTCCCCCCTTGGCTCGGCCGACCCCCTTGGGGTTCCTTGAGCCCCAAGGCAAGGCCCCCCTCTCCCACCTATATATACGGAGGTTTTAGGGCTGATTTGAGACGACTTTTCCACGGCAGCCCGACCACATACCTCCACGGTTTTTCCTCTAGATCGCGTTTCTGCGGAGCTCGGGCGGAGCCCTGCTGAGACAAGGTCATCACCAACCTCCGGAGCGCCGTCACGCTGCCGGAGAACTCTTCTACCTCCTCATCTCTCTTGCTGGATCAAGAAGGCCGAGATCATCGTCGAGCTGTACGTGTGCTGAACGCGGAGGTGCCGTCCGTTCGGTACTAGATCGTGGGACTGATCGCGGGATTGTTCGCGGGGTGGATCGAGGGACGTGAGGACGTTCCACTACATCAACCGCGTTCACTAACGCTTCTGCTGTACGGTCTACAAGGGTACGTAGATCACTCATCCCCTCTCGTAGATCGACATCACCATGATAGGTCTTCGTGCGCGTAGGAAATTTTTTGTTTCCCATGCGACGTTCCCCAACAGTGGCATCATTAGCTAGGTTCATGCGTAGATGTCTTCTCGAGTAGAACACAAAAGTTTTTGTGGGCGGTGATGTCCGTTTTGCTGCCCTCCTTAGTCTTTTCTTGATTCCGCGTTATTGTTGGATTGAAGCGGCTTGGACCGACATTACTCGTACGCTTACGAGAGACTGGTTTCATCGCTACGAGTAACCCCGTTGCTCAAAGATGACTGGCAAGTGTCGGTTTCTCCAACTTTAGTTGAATCGGATTTGACGGAGGAGGTCCTTGGATGAGGTTAAATAGCAACTCATATATCTCCGTTGTGGTGTCTTCGTAAGTAAGATGCGATCCTACTAGATACCCATGGTCACCACGTAAAACATGCAACAACAAAATTAGAGGACGTCTAATTGTTTTTGCAGGGTATGCTTGTGATGTGATATGGCCAACGATGTGATGTGATATATTGGATGTATGAGATGATCATGTTGTAATAGATAATATCGACTTGCACGTCGATGGTACGGCAACCGGGAGGAGCCATAGGGTTGTCTTTATACTAATGTTTGTGTTTGCAGATGCGTTTACTATTTTGCTAGGATGTAGCTTTAGTAGTAATAGCATGAGTAGCACGACAACCTCGATGGCAACACATTGATGGAGATCATGGTGTGGCGCCGGTGACAAGAAGATCGTGCCGGTGCTTTTGGTGATGGAGATCAAGAAGCACATGATGATGGCCATATCATGTCACTTATGAATTGCATGTGATGTTAATCCTTTTATGCACCTTATTTTGCTTAGAACGACGGTAGCATTATGAGGTGATCTCTCACTAAAATTTCAAGACGAAATTGTGTTCTCCCCGACTGTGCACCGTTGCTACAGTTCGTCGTTTCGAGACACCACGTGATGATCGGGTGTGATAGACTCAACGTTCACATACAACGGATGCAAAACAGTTGCGCACGCGGAACACTCGGGTTAAGCTTGATGAGCCTAGCATGTGCAGACATGGCCTCGGAACACATGAGACCGAAAGGTCGATCATGAATCATATAGATGATATGATTAGCATAGGGATGCTTACCACTGAAACTATACTCAACTCACGTGATGATCAGACTTGAGCTAGTGTAAGTGGATCATGAACCACTCAAATGACTAGAGAGATGTACTTTTTGAGTGGGAGTTTAGCGTATAATTTTGATTAAGTTAAACTCTAATTATCTTGAACATAGTCTAAGTCCACTTTGAATATATTTGTGTTGTAGATCATGGCTCATGCGAGAGTCACCCTGAATTTTAATACGTTCCTAGAGAAAGCTAAGTTGAAAGATGATGGAAGCAACTTTGTAGACTGGGCTCATAATCTTAAGCTAATCTTACAAGCTGGGAAGAAGGATTATGTCCTTAATGCTGCGCTAGGAGATGAACCACCCGCTACGGCTGATCAGGATGTTAAGAATGCTTGGTTAGCACGTAGGGAGGACTACTCAGTAGTTCAATGTGCAGTGTTGTATGGCTTAGAACCGGGACTTCAACGTCGCTTTGAGCGTCATGGAGCATTTGAGATGTTCCAAGAGTTGAAGTTTATCTTTCAGAAGAATGCCCGGTCGAGAGGTATGAGACCTCCGATAAATTATATGCTTGCAAGATGGAGGAGAACTCATCTGTCAGTGAACATGTGCTCAAAATGTCTGGGTACTCAAACCGTCTAGCTGAGCTGGGGATTGAACTCCCGCAAGAGGCTATCACTGATAGAATCCTTCAATCACTGCCGCCAAGCTATAAAGGCTTTGTGTGGAACTACAACATGCAAGGTATGAACAAGTCACCCGGCGAGTTGTTTGCGATGCTGAAAGTCGCAGAGTCTGAACTCCGTAAAGAACATCAAGTGTTGATGGTGAATAAGACCACTAGTTTCAAGAGAAACGTCAAAGGCAAGAAGGGTAATTCAAAGAAGAGCGGCAAGCCTGTTGCCAATCCGACGAAGAAACCCAAAGCTGGACCTAAGCCTGAAACAGAGTGTTACTATTGCAAGGGTATGGGTCACTGGAAGCGCAATTGCCCCAAGTATCTGGCAGATAAGAAGGCGGCCAAAGAAAAATCAGGTATATTTGATATACATGTTATTGATGTGTACTTAACCGGCTCTCGTAGTAGTGCCTGGGTATTCGATACCGGTTCTGTTGCTCATATTTGCAACTCGAAACAGGAACTGCGGAATAGACGAAGGCTGGCGAAAGATGAAGTGACGATGCGCGTAGGAAATGGCTCCAAGGTTGATGCAATCGCCGTCGGCACAGTTTCACTTCAGTTACCATCAGGATTAGTTATGAACTTAAATCATTGTTATTTAGTGCGTGCGTTGAGCATGAACATTATATCTGGATCTTGTTTATTGCGAGACGGTTACTCTTTTAAGTCAGAGAATAATGGTTGTTCTATTTCTATGAGTAACATCTTTTATGGTCATGCACCCAATGTGAGGATTGTTCATATTGAATCTTGATAGCGATACACACATACATAACATTGAGACCAAAAGAGTTAGAGTTAACAATGATAGCGCCATATTTTTGTGGCACTGCCGCTTAGGTCATATTGGTATAAAGCGCATGAAGAAACTCCATGCCGATGGACTTTTGGAGTCACTTGACTTTGATTCACTTGACACGTGCGAACCATGCCTCATGGGCAAGATGACTAAAACTCCGTTCTCCGGAACAATGGAGCGTGCAAGTGACTTGTTGGAAATCATACATACCGATGTGTGTGGTCCGATGAGCGTAGAGGCACGCGGCGGATATCGTTATTTTCTCACCTTCACTAACGATTTGAGTAGATATGGTTATGTCTACTTAATGAAGCACAAGTCTGAAACATTTGAAAAGTTTAAGCAATTTCAGAGTGAAGTTGAAAATCATCGTAACAAGAAGATCAAGTTCCTACGGTCTGATCGTGGGGGTGAATATCTGAGTTTCGAGTTTGGTGCTCACTTAAGACAATGTGGAATTGTTTCACAATTGACACCGCCTGGAACACCACAGCGTAATGGTGTGTCCGAACGTCGTAATCGTACTTTATTAGAGATGGTGCGATCTATGATGTCTCTTACTGGTTTACCGTTATCGTTTTGGGGTTATGCATTAGAAACAACTGCATTCACTTTAAATAGGGCACCATCAAAATCCGTTGAGACGACACCATATGAACTGTGGTATGGCAAAAGGCCAAAGTTGTCATTTCTTAAAGTTTGGGGATGTGATGCTTATGTAAAAAAGCTTCAGCCTGAAAAGCTGGAACCCAAAGCGGAAAAGTGCGTCTTCATAGGTTACCCAAAAGAGACAGTTGGGTACACCTTCTATCTCAAATCCGAGGGCAAAGTGTTTGTTGCTAAAAATGGAGCTTTTCTCGAGAAGGAGTTTCTCTCGAGAGAATTGAGTGGGAGGAAGATAGAACTTGACGAGGTTGTCGAACCTCTCATCCCTCTGGATGGTGGCGCAGGGCAAGGGGAAACCTCTGTCATTGCGACGTCGGTTGAGGAGGAAGTTAATGATGATGATCATGAAACTCCGGTTCAAGTTTCTGTCGAACCACGCAGATCGACGAGACCACGTGCTGCTCCAGAGTGGTACGTAATCCCGTCTTGTCAATCATGTTGTTGGACAACAATGAACCTGCAAATTATGAAGAAGCAATGGTGGGCCCAGATTCCAACAAATGGCTAGAAGCCATGAAGTCCGAGATAGGATCCATGTATGAGAACAAAGTGTGGACTTTGGAGGTACTGCCTGAGGGCCGCAAGGCTATTCAGAACAAATGGATCTTTGAGAGGAAGACGGACGCTGACGGCAATGTGACCGTTTATAAAGGTCGACTTGTGGCAAAGGGTTTTTCACAAGTTCAAGGAGTTGACTACAATGAGACATTCTCACCCGTAGCGATGCTTAAGTCTGTCAGAATCATGTTAGCAATAGCTGCATTTTTCGATTATGAAATCTGGCAGATGGATGTCAAAACGGCGTTCCTTAACGGTTTCCTTAAGGAAGAATTGTATATGATGCAACCCGAAGGTTTTGTCGATCCTAAGAATGCTAACAAGGTGTGCAAGCTCCAGCGATCCATTTATGGACTGGTGCAAGCATCTCGGAGTTGGAACAAACGTTTTGATGAGGTGATCAAAGCATTTGGGTTTATACAAGTGGTTGGAGAATCTTGTATTTACAAGAAAGTGAGTGGGAGCTCTGTGGCGTTTCTAATATTATATGTGGATGACATATTGCTGATTGGAAACAACGTGGAGTTTTTGGAGAGCATAAAGGATTACTTGAATAAAAGTTTCTCTATGAAGGACCTAGGAGAAGCTACTTACATTCTAGGCATTAAGATCTATAGGGATAGATCAAAACGCCTGATAGGACTTTCACAAAGCACATACCTTGATAAAGTTTTGAAGAGGTTCAAAATGGAACAGTCCAAGAAAGGGTTATTGCCAGTTTTACAAGGTACGAGATTGAGTAAGACTCAGTGCCCAGCAACTGATGAAGATAGAGAGCATATGCGCTCCGTCCCCTATCTTCAGCCATAGGTTCTATCATGTATGCAATGCTGTGCACTAGACCGGATGTTAGCCTGGCCATAAGTATGGCAGGTAGGTTCCAGAGTAATCCAGGAGTGGATCACTGGACGTCGGTCAAGAATATCCTGAAGTACCTGAAAAGGACTAAGGAGATGTTTCTCGTATATGGAGGTGACGAAGAGCTCGCCGTAAAAGGTTACGTCGATGCAAGCTTTGACACAGATCCGGACGACTCTAAGTCGCAAACCGGATACATATTTATTCTTAATGGGGGTGCGGTAAGCTGGTGCAGTTCCAAGCAAAGCGTCGTAGCAGATTCTACATGTGAAGCGGAGTACATGGCTGCCTGAGAGGCGGCTAAGGAGGGTGTCTGGATGAAGCAATTCATGATGGATCTTGGAGTGGTGCCAAGCGCACTGAATCCAATAACCTTGTTCTGTGACAACACGGGTGCCATTGCTTTAGCAAAGGAACCACGGTTTCACAAGAAGTCCAGACACATCAAACGACGCTTCAACCTCATCCGCGACTACGTCGAAGGGGAGGACGTGAATATATGCAAAGTGCACACGGATCTGAATGTAGCAGACCCGCTGACTAAACCTCTTCCACTGGCTAAGCATGATCAACACCAGAACTGTATGGGTGTTAGATTTATTACAATGTAATTCACATGATGATGTGAGGACTAGATTATTGACTCTAGTGCAAGTGGGAGACTATTGGAATTATGCCCTAGAGGCAATAATAAATATAGTTATTATTATAATTCATGTATCAAGATAATCGTTTATTATCCATGCTATAATTGTATTGGATGAAGACTCATTTCATGTGTGGATATATAGACAAAACACTGTCCCTAGCAAGCCTCTAGTTGGCTAGCCAGTTGATCAAAGATAGCCAGTGTCTTCTGATTATGAACAAGGTGTTGTTGCTTGATAACTGGATCACGTCATTAGGAGAATCACGTGATGGACTAGACCCAAACTAATAGACGTAGCATGTTGATCGTGTCATTTTGTTGCTACTGTTTTCTGCGTGTCAAGTATTTTTTCCTATAACCATGAGATCATATAACTCACTGACACCGGAGGAATACTTTGTGTGTATCAAACGTCGCAACGTAACTGGGTGACTATAAAGATGCTCTACAGGTATCTCCGAAGGTGTTAGTTGAGTTAGTATGGATCAAGACTGGGATTTGTCACTCCGTGTGACGGAGAGGTATCTCGGGGCCCACTCGGTAATACAACATCACACACAAGCCTTGCAAGCAATGTGACTTAGTGTAAGTTGCGGGATCTTGTATTACGGAATGAGTAAAGAGACTTGCGGGTAAGGGAGATTGAAATAGGTATGGGGATACTGACGATCGAATCTCGGGCAAGTAACATACTGAAGGACAAAGGGAATAACATACGGGATTATATGAATCCTTGGCACTGAGGTTCAAACGATAAGATCTTCGTAGAATATGTAGGATCCAATATGGGCATCCAGGTCCCGCTATTGGATATTGACCGAGGAGTCTCTCGGGTCATGTCTACATAGTTCTCGAACCCGCAGGGTCTGCACACTTAAGGTTCGACGTTGTTTTATGCGTATTTGAGTTATATGGTTGGTTATCGAATGTTGTTCGGAGTCCCGGATGAGATCACGGACGTCACGAGGGTTTCCAGAATGGTCCGGAAACGAAGATTGATATATAGGATGACCTCATTTGATTACCGGAAGGTTTTCGGAGTTACCGGGAATGTACCGGGAATGACGAATGGGTTCCGGGAGTTCACCGGGGGGGGGGGGGCAACCCACCCCGGAGAAGCCCATAGGCCTTGAGGGTGGCGCACCAGCCCTTAGTGGGCTGGTGGGATAGCCCAAAAGGGCCCTATGCGCATTGGAAGAAAAATCAAAGAGAAAGAAAAAAAAGGAGGAGGTGGGAAGGGAAGGAAGGACTCCCACCCACCAAATCAAGTACAACTTGGTTTGGGGGGGGAGACCTTCCCCCCTTGGCTTGGCCGACCCCCTTGGGGCTCCTTGAGCCCCAAGGCAAGGCCCCCTCCCTCCCACCTATATATACGGAGGTTTTAGGGCTGATTTGAGACGACTTTTCCACGGCAGCCCGACCACATACCTCCACGGTTTTTCCTCTAGATCGCGTTTCTGCGGAGCTCGGGCGGAGCCCTGCTGAGACAAGGTCATCACCAACCTCCGGAGCACCGTCACGCTGCTGGAGAACTCTTCTACCTCTCTGTCTCTCTTGCTGGATCAAGAAGGCGGAGATCATCGTCGAGCTGTACGTGTGCTGAACGCGGAGGTGCCGTTCGTTAGGAACTAGATCGTGGGACTGATCGCGGGATTGTTCGCGGGGCGGATCGAGGGACGTGAGGACGTTCCACTACATCAACCGCGTTCACTAACGCTTCTGCTGTACGGTCTACAAGGGTACGTAGATCACTCATCCCCTCTCGTAGATGGACATCACCATGATAGGTCTTCGTGCGCGTAGGAAATTTTTTGTTTCCCATGCGTCGTTCCCCAACACAAGCAACTTTCAATGTAAACAATTTAAGTACAAGTCACCGCAAAGAGGCAATTGGATATGGGATATGGGCTCGATAATCCAAGTGACTTGGCTTGAGATGATACGAATGATGAAGAGTCCTCAAATCTTCATTGTGTATCCAAGTCTCCAATGTCCTCCATAGTCACCTATTGATCAAGTTTGAGTTTGTTGGTCCCCAACTACGTTGGGTCCTAAGAGGTTAGTCACAATAGGCTTGGCAACCCAAATGGTTCTTTTCTTGACACCATATTGAGTTCCAACAAACTTGGCTAACACATTGCCAACCTTATCCTTCCCAAGGGAATAGCTATCATCAATGGTGATTGGGTTGGATAAGTTACCTCTCGTGCAAGACGAAGTGACGTGACCCTTCTCACGACATAAGTAGCAACATCTACCCTTTGTTTTCTTCCCAGTTGATTTCTCACCTCGGGGAGTGTTGGCTTGGGTCTTATTGGGAAGAGACCTTCCTTCAACTTGTAGCTGAGTGTGTGATTGAGTTTGTGGCCGCTTCCCTTGTTGCTTGTGACTTTGAGACTTCGTCTTCAGAGGGCAAGATCTAACATGGTGCCCTTTAACTTTGCACTTGAAGCAAATGATTTTGGCTGAATTCTTAACTCATTCTAGGCCACTCTTGTTCTTGTTTGAGTTTACTCCCACATCATTTTTGTCATTCGGAGATGTTTGCTCACACATGACGTTGTTGAGTGTGGACATCCCTTCATGACACTGTTCCAAGTCTTTCTTTAAAGAAGTGACTTGGGCCTTGAGCTCTTCGATTTCCTCTGCATGGTTAGTGTCAATGCAAGTACTAGAGGAAGTGTAAGCTTCATTGTTAGAGCAACAAGCCAAGGAAAGTAATTCATCACACGAGGTAGCAACATTATGAGTAGACGAATTACGAGGACTAGCACATGGAAATATAGTACTTTGATTAGAAGTGGTGCCATTGTCCACATGAGGCTCACTTGATGTTACCTTGGTGATGATAGCCTCATGAGCTAACTTTTGCACATTATGGGATGTTAGAAGATCGGCATGGGAGCTTGTGAGCATTACATGATATTCTTCCAACTTCCCATAATTGCTAGTTAGTAAATCAAGTTGAGCACGTAGCTCAACATTCTCCTTCAATGTTGATACTTTAAAAGAGACAGGGTTAGATGCACAAGTATCATCAACAATATGAGAGGAGCAGGTAGCGATTAGAGACTTATCATGAGTAGATTGAAGCTCCTCATAGATCTTAGAGGTTTTGATGAGCTCTCCCTTGACATTCTTGCATTCAAGGAGAAGGACCTCAAAATCCTTTTTAAGTTTATCATGAGAAACTTCAATCTCTCCTTTTGAAGATCTTAAGTCTCTACATGCTTGATGACTCTTCTCAAGTTCATGTTCAAGTTGTTCACTTTTAGCTTGTTCATGATTAAGTGAATCATTACAATTTTCAGAGTAAGCAAGAACATCTTGAAATCTTTGAAGAGCATTATTTTTAGCTTTATGAAGAATTTTACTGATCACATAGATATTTTCAGTCAAGTCATCATCATCAACCTGATCGCAAATATCATCGTTGTTGCACAGGGAGGATGATACCTCATTATTACCTCTTGCCATGAGGCACATGTGAACTGGAGGAGTTGATGATGATTCTTTTGGTGAATCAGATTCTCCATTAGTCAAAAGTACTTCATATTTCTTGGTTTCCCCTAAATGATTAGTCATAGAACAACTAGGGAGAAACAAGATATTTTGATCAAGAGGACACGGGAAAGCAGGCATATCACCACAAACATTTGTCGAGGGATCTTTAGGTGAAATGCATGACCTATCAGCACAATAATTTACACTATGTGTGGTGCTCGATATGCTCGTGTCCATGGAGGCTATGACATTTTCATTATCATGTATTTCTTTACTCACCATATCGTTACCTTGTGAGATTGAAGATGCTGAGGTGTGCAAGCAATCGGATATGGAAGTACTGGTGGACTCTTTATGATCGAAAAGAGTGAAGAGCTCATGCACCAACTCCTTCATCATAATATCGTCTTCATCAAGATTGGACCAACCATATATATCTTCAAGTTTAGTCCAAACTTCATGAGCTGACTTGCAAGTCGAGATAGACTTAAACACTTCAGGACTTATGGTTCGATGAATGGCAAGAAAAGTCTCACAATCAAGATACATTTCATTAGTAGATGAAGATGCATCATCCTTTTTGTCGGAAATCCCTACAAGAACAATTCGTAAAGTATTTGGGCCCATGGCCCGAAAGTGATGAAGCATACGAATTCTCCATAGGGTATAATTTGTGCCATCAAAGTCAAAGGTGTCATTGTGCACTAATCCAATAGTCTACATCGATACTCTCTAGGTTGTGAAACCTAATTAAAGAGAGACCTCGCTCTGATACCAATTGAAAAGACCTCGATGACGCCTAGAGGGGGGGGGTGAATAGGCTATTTAAAAATTTCTTCGGATTTGGCTTAAACCTAATGCGGAAATAAACTAAGAGGGTACTTGTCAAGCACAAATCCTAAATGCACTAGGCACTGCAATGTGTAACAACAACACGATCTACCAAGATGGACACAATACAGTTACTAACAAGCACAAGTAAGTTACACAAACTTACTTGAGCTATATCACACAACAAGTAGGTGAACGACATAAGATACTAGATCACACTATAGCACACGATATATCAAAAGCTGCAAGTGTGAACGTGTGGATATAGAGGGTATGCTTGAATGATTAATCTTGTACAAGAAATCGCCAACACAATATAATGAGCACAACCAATATGCAATGTATGTATGCTCAAGTAACACAAGTAAACCACAAGTAAGGAGTTAGGGTTAAGGATAACCAAGGTCACTCAGACGAAGATGTATCCCGATGTTCACTTCCTTGGAGGGAAGCTAGTCACCGTTAGAGAGGTGGATGTTACCACGAAGGCACACCAAGGCCACGAAGGCTCACCCTATTCTCCCTTTGAGATAACACCACGAAGGCGTTTCTCAACCACTAGTGGTAATCCTTTGAGGTGGCTTCCAAACCCTCACAAACTTTTCCGGGGGTAATCACACGGATTGATTCCTCTCCGAAGAACTCCTACCGCCTAGGAGTCTCCAACCTCCAAGAGTAACAAGATCACGGGGAATGCTCAAAACTTTCTCAAATCTCAAATAGCTTGGGTTGAGAGAAGAAGAGGGAGACGATCTATCTTTTGATTGGAACAACTCTCAAAGGGGCTCACAAATGCTCTTGGGATCTGAGATTTGGTGTGAGCAAATGTATGTGGGGTAGAAATGTGTTCGTATGAGGATATGGCTGTGTTGGGCACCCTCTCATGAAGTGGGAGGGGGGTATATATAGTGGGGAGTGTAAAACAGCCGTTGGGGACACTTTAAGTCACACAGGGTTCGGACATCCGGCAGTTCACGGATGTCCGGGCGTCCACAAGGGGTCAGACGTCCGACAGGGGTGGGTCGTCCGAGGGCTGTATATATATCTGGAACCACTGTGGAGTTCAACAGGGACCGGACGTCCGGAGAAGGCCGGAAGTCCGAGTTATTCGACTCAAACTTCTCTAGTGCAAGATTCCGGATTTCCGAAAGGGGACGGACGTCCGGCTCTCGGACGTCCGGAGGGAGCCGGAAGTCCGAGTTATATGGCTCAAGTACTTCTGGTGCAAAGCTCCGGATTTCCGAAGCTGGTCGGACGACCGGCCCTCGGACGACCGGAGGGAGCCGGAAGTCCGAGTTATATGGCTCAAGTTCTTCTGGTGCAAAGCTCCGGATTTCCGAAGCTGGTCGGACGTCCGGCCCTCGGACGTCCGGAGGAGGCCGGATGTCTGAGGCACTGGTCCTGTTTTCTGATAACAGCAGAGCAGTGGAGATGTGGTATGAGCCGAACAGTGGATATCTAGTTTGAGCAAGTTCATCACAAAACCTGTGATCCCCTCTTAATAGTGTGGGATCCTAAAGACTCAAGAATTGTAAAAGGGGTACCGATGATCCATACTTGAGTGTATACTTTTATTCGGTGATCATCACTCTGCACCGCTAACTTCAAAGGAACTGATACCTTCAGTTAGCCCTTTCACTTGAGCTTGATGTTGTTGTTCCTTCTTGGCTCAATGTTGAAAGCAAGACATGATGAAGTCTTCAAGTAGATCTCCCATACACAATGTGGAAAGCCTAGCTTATATATTCATCTCCATTTGTCCACCATGTGAACATCCACAAGGATCAAGCATGTAGTGCTCAGGAATGCTTATCTTGATCTTGTCCTTGTTAGCACATGAGCTTGTCCTTATCAACACATGATCATTCACAATTGCTCAAAAAGGGATTAGTGATTAATTATCTATATGTGTGTTGTCAGCAACACCAAAACGCGATTAAGGGCATGACTGCACTTTCAACAGTCTAAAGTGACTGGGGAGGAGAGTATGAGAAACTCAACTCTTTCTTTCGTAGTATTGGCATTGCCCACCATGTCTCCTGTCCTCATGCTCATCAACAGAATGGCCGTGCTGAGCGTAAACACTGCCACATTGTTGAAGTAGGTTTATCTCTTCTAGCTCATTCCTCTATGCCACTAAAATATTGGGATGAAGATTTCATTGCTGCAACATATCTTATCAATTGTCTTCCTGCCAAAGTTATCGACAATATCACTCCCTTAGAAAAGTTGTTTCATCATAAACCTGATTACAATTCTCTAAGAATCTTTGGATGTGATTGTTACCCCAATCTTCGCCCTTAAATCATCACAAACTCAAGTGAAAGGACGTGGATGTCGCCTAGAGGGGGGTGAATAGGCGCTTTAAAATAATTACGGTTTAGGCTTGAACAAATGCGGAATAAAACTAACGTTTAATTTGTCAAGCACAAAACCTAAAACAACTAGGCTCACCTATATGCACCAACAACTTATGCTAAGCAAGGTAAACAACTAAGTGATAGCAAGATATATGACAATAAACAATACGGCTATCACAAAGTAAAGTACATAAGCAAAGGGTTTGGGTAAGAGATAACCGAGGCACGCGGAGACGATGATGTATCCCGAAGTTCACACCCTTGCAGATGCTAATCTCCGTTGGAGCGGTGTGGAGGCACAATGCTCCCCAAGATGCCACTAAGGCCACAGTAATCTCCTCACGCCCTCGCACAATGCAAGATACCGTGATTCCACTAAGGGAACCTTGAGGGCGATCACCGAACCCGTACAAATGGCAACCCTTGGGGGCGGTTACCGGTACCCGTACAAATTGCTCGGGGAAATCTCCACAACCTAATTGGAGACCCCGACGCTTTCCCGGAGCTTTACACCACAATGATTAAGCTCCAAGACACCACCAAGCTTCTAGGACGCCAAAGCATCCACGAAGAACAATCTCTAGGGTACTAAGTACCAAAAGGTAATATGGCTTCTCAAACTTCACTTCCACGTATCACCGTGGAGAACTCAAACCGATGCAACTCATGCAATGGCAAGAACACACAAAGTGGTCAAGTCCCTCACACTCAAATCCCTCCAGAATAACAAAAGCTATGGAGAAATATGAGAGGAAGAACAAGGAGTTCACAAAGAACTCCAAGATCAAGATCCAAGTGGTTGCCCTCACATAGAGGAGAAAATGATTGGTGGTGATGTGGATCTTGATCTCCTCTCTCTTTTCCCTCAATAACAAGCAAGAATCATTGGAGGGATTGAGAGTTAGCAAGCTCTAAGAAGGTCAACAATGGGGGAAGAACATGAGCTCAACGGATAGATTAGGCCAAGGGGGAAGAAGACCCCCTTTATATAGTGGGGGAAGGAATCAGACCGTTACCCCCACTTACAGCCCGCGCACAGTGGTACTACCGCTGCCCCCAGCGGTACTACCGCTCAGGGTGGAGCGGTACTACCGCTAGCCCCTGGTGGTACTACCGCTAAAGAAAGTCTTTGCAAAAAGTCCGACAGAGAACAACCGCTCAGAGAGAGGTACTACCGTCCCGAAGCGGTACTAGATGCATATGGAAAGAGACCTCTATGAATGAAGAACCGGCAAAAACCATGTGAATATGAAAATGCTAATGCTATAGAGATGTGAGACCTCTATGAATGAAGAACCGGCAAAAACTCCAACATCGAAAACATCATAGTAGATGCATATGGACTCCGTTTTTGATGAACTCGAGCTTGTTATGAATATCACCATAAGCTCTAAAACTCACAAAGAGAAACACCAAATAAGAACCAAGAAGTGTGATGCAAGGATGGAAATGGTTTGAGATCTCAACGAACGATACGATCGAGCTACTCACTTGAGAGCCCCCCTTGACAGAACGACAATCTATCCTAAAACAGAAAACCTATCAAGGGCAAACCTATACCTTGCACCTCGTCCTCTTGAGCTAGATGACGATGATCTTGGCTTCCTCAAGATGGACCACCTTCTTGATTGCCTTCGCTTGATGAATACTAGTTGATTGCTCCCCCATACACAACATGGGTGAGCCGCTCTTCAATATATGTTCACAAGTCCATTACGGCCACAATGGACGGCAGGCTTCAAGCATGATATCTTCGTGCCGATCCTCTTGAACTTGCACACCGCAATCTTGATGACGATCACCACTTGACGTCATCCTTCATGGGTTGTATGAGATCTTCCTTTAGACGCAAGCCCATGGAGACACATCTAACCCCACATAGAACTCTCACGAAGACCATGGGTTAGTACACAAACACGTAATGGACAATGCTTACCATACCATGGGATCACTTGATCCCTCTCGGTACATCTTGTACGCTTTATATGAGATCTTCCTCTAGACGCAAGCCCATGGAGACACACCTAACCCCACATAGAACTCTCACGAATACCATGGGTTAGTACACAAACACGTAATGGACAATGCTTACCATACCATGGGATCACTTGATCCCTCTCGGTACATCTTGTATGCTTTGTGTGTTGATCATCTTGATTTACTCTTTGCCTGAGATCTTGATCAACCTTGTGTCTCTATGACCATTCTTTGGATAATAACTTAAATACCATCTTGGTCATCATATAAACTCCTTGAACCCAACAGATGGACTTCAAGAAGTGCCTTTGGACAAATCCTATAAATATAACTTAAGGCAACCATTAGTCCATATTAATTGTCATCAATTACCAAAAATACATATGGAGATATATGCTCTAACATCGAGTTTCGTTCCACTCAATGTGTGTTAATCGGATACAGTAGTTTGTGTTGGAAATATGCCCTAGAGGCAATAATAAATTAGTTATTATTATATTTCTTTGTTTATCATAATCGTTTATTATCCATGCTATAATTGTATTGAATGAAAACATAGATACATGTGTGGATACATAGACAAAACAATGTCCCTAGCAAGCCTCTAGTTGGCTAGCCAGTTGATCAAGGATAGTCAAGGTTTTCTGACTATGTGCAAGTGTTGTCGCTTGATAACTGGATCACATCATTAGGATAATCATGTGATGGACTAGACCCAAACTATGAACGTAGCATATTGATTGTGTCATTTTATTGCTATTGTTTTCTGTGTGTCAAGTATTTACCCTATGACCATGAGTTCATATAACTCACTGGCACTGGAGGAATACCTTGTGTGTATCAAACGTGGCAACATAACTGGGTGACTATAAAGGTACTCTATAGGTATCTCCGAAGGTGTCCGTTGAGTTAGTATGGATCAAGACTGGGATTTGTCACTCCGTGTGACGGAGAGGTATCTCGGGGCCCACTCGGTAATACAACATCACACACAAGCCTTGCAAGCAATGTGACTCAAGTGTGAGTCACGGGATCTTGTATTACAGAACGAGTAAAGAGACTTGCCGGTAACGAGATTGAAATAGGTATAGGGATACCGACGATCGAATCTCGGGCAAGTAACATACCGAAGGACAATGGGAATGACATACGTGATTTTATGAATCCTTGGCACGGAGGTCCAACCGATAAGATCTTCGGAGAATATGTAGGATCCAATATGGGCATCCAGGTCCCGCTATTGGATATTGACCAAGGAGTGTCTTGGGTCATGTCTACATAGTTCTTGAACCCGCAGGGTCTACACACTTAAGGTTCGATGATGTTTTAGTATAGTTGAGTTATATGTGTGGTTACCGACTGTTGTTCGGAGTGCCGGATGAGATCACGGATGTCACGAGGGTTTCCGGAATGGTCCGGAAACGAAGATTCATATATAGGATGGTTTCATTTGGTCACCGGAAAGTTTCGGGCATTACCGGCAGTGTACCGGAGTGACGAATGGGGTCCGGGTGTTTACCGGGAGGGGCCCACCCACCCGGGAGTGAGACCAAGGCCCTAGAGTGGCGCACCAAGTCCTTAGTGGGCTGGTGGAGTCAGCCCATGAAGTCTATGGCGCCACAAGCAAAAATATACCAAAGGAAAGAAGAAAAAAAAGGAGAGGGAGGTGGGAAGGAAGGAGTGGACTCCTTCCCCACCAAACCGAATTGGGGTTGGAGTCCAACTCCTCCCCCTTGGCTGGTGCACCCTTGAGGGCCTTGAGCCCCAAGGCTAGCCCCTCCCCTCCTCCTATATATATTGGTGGTTTAGGGCTTTTTGAGACACAACTTTGCCACGTGTAACTCTAGCCTATACCACACAGTTTCACCTCTAGATTGGATTTCTATGAAGCTCGGGCGGAGCCCTACAAGAGTAGATCATCACCACCACCGGAGCACCGTCACGCTGCTGGAGAACTCATCTACTTCTCCGTCTTGCTTGCTGGATCAAGAAGGCGAGATCGTCATCGAGCTGTACGTGTGCTGAACACAGAGGTGCCGTTTGTTCGGCGCTAGATCGGGACGGATCATGGGACGGATCGCGAGACGGTTCGTGGGAAGGATCGTGGGACGGTTCGAGGGACAGATCGTGAAGATGTTCCACTACATCAACCACGTTTCTTAACGCTTCCCGCTGAGTGATCTACAAGGGTATGTAGATCTAATCCCCACTCGTAGATGGACATCACCGTGATAGGTCTTCGTGTGCATAGGAAATTTTTTGTTTCCCATGCAACATTCCCCAACAGTGGTATTAGAGCTAGGTTCATGTGTAGATGTTATCTCGAGTAGACCACAAAAGGTTTTGTGGACGGTGATGTTCGATTTGCTGCCTTCCTTAGTCTTTTCTCGATTCAACGGTATTGTTGGATTGAAGCGGCCCGGACCGGCATAACTCGTACACTTACGGGAGACTGGTTTCATCGATTGACATGCAACCTCGTTGCATAAAGATGACCGGCGGGTGCCTGTTTCTTCAACTTTAGTTGAATTGGTTTTGTCCGAGGCGGTCCTTGGAGAGGTTAAAGGGCAATTTGCACATCTCCTTGTGGTTTTTGCGTAAGTAAGACGCGATCATACTAGATACCCATAGCAGCCACGTAAAACATGCAACAACAAATTAGAGGACGTCTAACTTGTTTTTGCAGGGTATGCTTGTGATATGATATGGCCAATGACGTGATGTGATATATTGGATGTATGAGATGATCATGTTTTAATAGTTAATATCGACTTGCACGTCGATGCTACTGCAACCGGCAGGAGCCATAGGGTTGTCTTTAAACTAACGTTTGTGTTTGCAGATGCGTTTACTATATTGCTAGGTCATAGCTTTAGTAGTAATAGCATAGATAGCACGACAACCTCAGTGGCGACACGTTGATGGAGATCATGATGATGGAGATCATGGTGTGGCGCCGGTGACAAGAACATTATGCTGGTGCTTTGGTGATGGAGATCAAGAAGCAAAAGATGATGGCCATATCATGTCACTTATGAATTGCATGTGATGTCAATCCTTTTATGCACCTTATTTTGCTTAGAATGATGGTAGCAATATAAGGTGATCTCTCACTAAAATTTCAAGATGAAATTGTGTTCGCCCCGACTGTGCACCGTTGCGGCAGTTCGTCATTTCGAGACACCACGTGATGATCGGGTGTGATAGACTCAACGTTCACATACAACGGGTGCAAAATAGTTGCACACGCGGAACACTCAGGTTAAGCTTGAAGAGCCTAGCATGTGCAGACATGGCCTCGTAACACAAGAGACCGAAAGGTCGAGCATGAATCGTATAGTTGATATGATTAGCATAGAGATGCTTACCACTGAAACTATTCTCAACTCACGTGATGATCGGACTTGAGTTAGTGAACTTGGATCATGTACCACTCAAATGACTAGAGAGATGTACTTTTTGAGTGGGTGTTTATTAAGTAATTTGATTAGTTAAACTCTAATTATCATGAACATAGTCAAAAGGTCTTTGCGAATTATGATGTAGCTTGCGCTATAGCTCTATTGTTTTTATATGCTCCTAGAGAAAATTTAGTTGAAAGATGATAGTAGCAACTTTGCAGATTGAGTCCATAAAACTGAGGATTGTCCTCATTGCTGCGCAAAAGGCTTATGCCCTTAATGCACCACTCGGTGTGCTGCTCCTCGAGCGTCGTCTATGGATGTTGCGAACATCTGACATACACGTTTTTGATGACTACGTGATAGTTCATTGCGTAATACTTAATGGCTTATAAGCAAGGCACCAAAGATGTTTTGAAACATCACGGAACATAAGAGATGTCCTAAGAGATGAAATTGAGATTTCATGCTCGTGCCCTTGTTGAGAGGTATGAAACCTCTGACAAGATTCTTTGTCTACAAAGTAAAGGAGAAAAGCTCAATCGTTGAGCATGTTCTCAGAATGTCTGACTACAACAATCACTCGAATCAAGTGGGACTTAATCTTCTAGATGAGATAGTGATGGTTCTCCAAAGTCGCTGCCACTAAGCTGCTAGAGCTTCGTGATGAACTATAACATATCAAGGATAGATATGATGATCCTTGAGTGATTCACAATGTTTGACATTGCGAAAGTAGAAATCAAGAAGGAGCATCAATTGTTGATGGTTAGTAAACCCACTAGTTTCAAGAAGGGCAAGGGCTAGAAGGGATACTTCATGAAATGGCAAACCCGTCGCTCTAATGAAGAAACCCAAAAATGAACCCAAACCCGAGACTAAGTGCTTCTGTTACGAGGGGAACGGTCACTGAGCCGAATCTACCCTAGATACTTGGTAGATAAGAAGGCTGGCGAAGTCAACAGAAGTATATTTGATATACATGATATTGATGTGTACTTTACTAGTACTCCTAGTATCATGAGGTTATTAGATATCGGTTCGATTACTAAGTAATTAGTAACTCAAAATAAAAGCTACGGAATAAACAGAGACTAGCTAAAGGCGAGGTGACGATAACTGTTGGGAGTGTTTCCATGGTTGATGTGACAAACATCGCACGCTCCCTCTACCATCGGGATTGGTGTTAAACCTAAATAAATTTTTTTTGGTGTTTGCGTTGAGCATGAACATGATTGGATCGTGTTTATTGCAAAACGATTATTCATTTAAAAAGAATAATGGTTATTCTATTTGCTTGAATAATTACCTTCAATGGTTTATTGAATCTCGATCATAGTGTTACACATGTTCATAATATTGGTGCCAAAAGATACAAAGTAATAATGATAGTACCACTTACTTGTGGCACTTCCACTTGAGTCCCGTTGGTGTAAAATGCATGAAGAAGCTCCATGCTGATGGATCTTTGTACTCACTCATTTTCGAAACGTTTGAGACATGCAAACCATACCTGTTGGTATAAACGCATGAAGAAACTCCATGCAGATGGATCGTTTGGACTCACTTGATTTTCAATCACTTGAGACATGCAAAATCATACCAGATGGAACAAGAAAGTAACTTGTTGGATGCAATACATTTTTGATGTGTGCAGTCCAATAAGTGCCGAGGCACGTACTGGATATCGTTATGTTCTTACTTCGGTGACGACTTGAGTAGATACAAGAGTATTTTCTTGATGAATCACAAGTCTGAAATATTGAAAAGTTCAAGGCTCTTTCTGAGTGAAGATCGTCGTGACAAGAGGATAAACTATCTACGATACCATCATAGAGATGAATATCTGAGTTGCGAGTTTTGGTACACAATTAAGACAATGTGGAAATTGTTTCGCAGTTCATGCCACCTAGAACACCATAGTGTGATGGTATGTCCGAACGTCATAGTCGCGCCCTATTTGATATGGTGCATACTATGATGTCTCTTATCGAATTACCACTATCGTTTATGGGTTATACATTAGAGACAACCGTATTCACTTTAAATAGGGCACCGCGTATTTTCATTGAGATGACACAGTATGAACTATTGTTTGGAGAAACCTGAGCTATCGTTTCTTGAAAGTTTGGGGTTGCGACGCTTATGTGAAAAAGTTTTAGTCTGATAAGCTCAAACCCAAAGTGGATAAATGCATCTTCATAGGATATCCAAAACAGTTGGGTACATCTCCTTTCTCAGATCCGGAAGCAAAGTGTTTGTTTCTAGAAACGGGTCCTTTCTGGAGGAAAGGTTTCTCTCGAAACAATTGAGTGGGAGGGTGGTGGAACTTGGTGAGGTTATTGAACCATCTCTTCAACCAGCGTGTAGCAGGGCGCAGGAAGTTGTTCCTGTGGCGCCTACACCAATTGAAGTGGAAACTAATGATGGTGATCATTGAGCTTCGGATCAAGTTACTACAAACCTCGTAGGTCGACAAGGTTGCGTACTACTACAGAGTGGTACGGTAAACTTGTCTTGGAAGTCATGTTGTTGAACATCAATGAACCTACGAGCTATGGAGAAGCGATGGTGGGCCCGAATTCCGACAAATGGCTGGAGGCCATGAAATCCGAGAGAGGATCCATGTATGGAAACAAAGTGTAGACTTTGGAAGAACTACTTGATGGTCGTAGGACTGTTAGGAAAATATGGATCTTTAAAAGGAAGACAAACGATGATGGTGAAAGGTCACCATTAAGAAAGCTCGACTTATCGCAAAGATGTTTCCGACAAGTTCAAAGAGTTGACTATGATGAGACTTTCTCACTTGTAGCAATGCTAAAAGTCTGTTGGAATTATGTTAGTAGTTGCTGCATTATTTATGAAATATTGCACATAGGATGTCAAAACATTGTTTCCTCAACGGTTTCCTTGAGGAAAGGTTGTATGCGATACAACTAGAAGGTTTTGTCGATCCTAAGGATGCTAACAAGTATGCAAGCTCCAACGATCCTTCTATGGACTGGTGCAAGCATCTCGGAGTTGGAATATACGCTTTGATGAGATGATCAAAGCTTTTGGGTTTGTACAAGGTTTATGAGAAACTTGTATTTCCAAAGAAGTGAGTGGGAGCACTATAGAATTTCTGATAAGTATATGTGGTTGACATATTGAATATCGGGAGTAATGTAGAATTTCTGTGAAGCATAAAGGGTTGTTTGAAAGGAGTTTTTCAATGGAAAACCTGGATAGAGCTACTTGAACATTGAGATAGATTAAAACACTTAATAGAACTTTCAATGAAATGCATGCCTTGACAAGTTTTTGAAGGAGTTCAAAATAGATCAACAAAGAAGGAGTTCTTGGCTGTGTTGTAAGGTGTGAATTTGAGTAAGACTCAAAACCCGACCACGACAGAAGAAAGAGAAAGGACGAAGGCGTCCCCTATGCCTTATCTATAGACTCTAAAGTATGCCATGTTGTGTACCGCGCCTAGTGTGTGCCTTGCCACAAGTCTGTTAAGAGGTACAGAGAGTGATCCAGGATTGAATCATTAAACAGCGGTCAAAGTTATCCTTAGTAAATTAATGAGCTAAGGAATTTTTCTCGATTATGGAGGTGGTTAAAGAGTTCGTCGTAAAGGGTTATGTCGATGCTAGCTTTGACACTAATCCGAATAACTCTGAGTAGTAAAACGGATTCGTATAGTAGAGTACATATTTGGAATATTTCCGAATAGCACATAGCAGGAACATCTATAAGATGACATAAAGATTTGTAAAGCTCACACAGATCTGAAAGTCTCAGAACCGTTGACTAAAACCTCTCTCACAAGCAATACGTGATCAAACCCCAGAACTATATGGGTGTTGGATACGTTAAAATCACATAGTGATGTGAACTAGATTATTGACTCTAGTGCAAGTGGGAGAGTGTTGGAAATATGCCCTAGAGGCAATAATAAATTAGTTATTATTATATTTCTTTGTTTACCATAATCGTTTATTATCCATGCTATAATTGTATTGAATGAAAACATAGATACATGTGTGGATACATAGAGAAAACAATGTCCCTAGCAAGCCTCTAGTTGGCTAGCCAGTGGATCAAGGATAGTCAAGGTTTTCTGACTATGTGCAAGTGTTGTCGCTTGATAACTGGATCACATCATTAGGAGAATCATGTGATGGACTAGACCCAAACAACGAACGTAGCATATTGCTTGTGTCATTTTATTGCTATTGTTTTCCGCGTGTCAAGTATTTATTCCTATGACCATGAGATCATATAACTCACTGGCGCCGAAGGAATACCTTGTGTGTATCAAACGTTGCAACGTAACTGGGTGACTATAAAGGTACTCTATAGGTATCTCCGAAGGTGTGCGTTGAGTTAGTATGGATCAAGACTGGGATTTGTCACTCCGTGTGACAGAGAAGTATCTCGGGGCCCACTCGGCAATACAACATCACACACAAGCCTTGCAAGCAATGTGACTCAAGTGTGAGTCATGGGATTGATACGTCCATTTTGCATCATGCTTTCATGTTGATATTTATTGCTTTTTGGGCTGTTATTTCATTACACGGTACAATACTTATGCCTTTTCTCTCTTATTTTGCAAGGTTTACATGAAGAGGGAGAATGCCGACAGCTGGAATTCTGGCCTGAAAATGAGCAAAGTTGAGATACCTATTCTGCGCAACTCCAAACGTCGTAAAAATCAACAATGATTTTTTTCGGGAATTATAAAAAATAGTGGGCCGCAGAAGTGCCATAGGGGCGCCAACAGGTGGCCACAAGCCTGCTAGGCGCGACCACCCCCTTGGCCGCGCCTAGGGGGCTTGTGGGCACCCAGCTGGCCCTCTGGCCCCCTCTTCTCCTATATGGAGGGTTTCGTCCGGAAAAAAAATCAGGAGGAGGCTTTTTGAGGATTCGCCGCGGCCGCGAGGCGGAACTTGAGCAGAACCAATCTAGAGCTCCGGCAGGACGATCCTGCCGGGGAAACTTCCCTCCCGGAGGGGGAAATCGCCGCCATCGTCATCACCAACACTCCTCTCATTGGAGGGGACTCATCACCATCAACATCTTCATCAGCACCATCTCGTCTCCAAACCCTATTCATCACTTGTAACCAATCTCCATCTCGCGACTCCGATTGGTACTTGTAAGGTTGCTAGTAGTGTTAATTACTCTTTGTAGTTGATGCTAGTTGGATTATTTGGTGCAAGAGTTTATGTTCATATAGTGTGCTGAAATTTATTGTCACTTGTCACTATGGAAACTAAACCTTTGAGGGACTTGTTCGGGGTATCTTCACCTCGAACGGAAGCGCAAAGAGTTGCTCCTCAACCTACTGCACCTACTGAAAATATTTGCTTTGAATTTCCTTCGGGTATGCTTGAGAAACTTCTGGCTAATCCTTTTACAGGAGATGGAACATCACATCCAGACTTGCATCTAATCTATGTAGATGAAGTTTGTGGTTTATTTAAGCTTGCAGGTTTGCCCAAGGATGAGGTCAAGAAGAAGGTCTTTCCTTTATCTTTGAAGGATAAGGCGTTGACATGGTATAAGCTATGTGATGATACTGGATCATGGAACTACAATCGGTTGAAATTGGAATTTCATCAAAAGTTTTATCCTATGCATTTAGTACATCGTGATCGGAATTATATTTATAATTTTTGGCCTCGTGACAGAGAAAGCATCGCTCAAGCTTGGGGGATGCTTAAATCAATGCAATATTCATGCCCCAACCATGAGCTCTCGAGAGAAATTATCATTCAGAACTTCTATGCTCGGCTTTCTCATGATGATCGCACCATGCTTGACACTTCTTGTACCGGTTCATTTATGAAGATAGATATTGACTTCAAATGGAATTTATTGGAGAGAATTAAACACAACTCTGAAGATTGGGAGCTTGAAGAAGGTAAGGAGTCGGGTATGAATTTCAAGTTTGATTGCGTTAAATCCTTTGTTGAAACAAATACTTTTTGTGACTTTAGCGCTAAGTATGGCCTTGACTCTGAGATAGTAGCTTCACTGTGTGAATCTTTTGCTGCTCATATTGATCTCTCCAAAGAGAAGTGGTTTAAATATCATCCTCCTTTAGAAGTCAATGTAGTTAAACCCACTCCAGTTGAAGAGAAATTCATTGCCTATAATGATCGTGTTGTTCCCAGTGCTTACATTGAGAAACCACCTTTCCCTGTTAGGATAAAGGATCATTCCAAAGCTTCAACTGTGATACGTTGATGCCACATTAGAACACCTACACCCCCTGAGCAAATGAGAGTTGAACCTAGCATTGCTATTATCAAAGATCTTCTGTCCGAAGATGTTGAGGGACATGATATTCACTTCTGTAAAGATGCTGCTAGAATTGCTAAACCTCACGCTAGAGACAAACATAGGCCTGTTGTTGGCACACCTGTTGTTTCTGTTAAGATAGGAGATCATTGTTATCATTGTTTATGTGACGTGGGTGCTAGTGTTAGTGCAATACTTCAATCCTTATATGATGAAATTAAAGACGAGATTGCACCTCTTGAGATAGAGCCTATTGATGTCACTATTCAGCTTGCCAATAGAGATACTACCTGCCCCGTGGTAATTGTTAGGGATGTTGAAGTCTTGTGTGGTAAAACGAAGTATCCTGCTGATTTCCTCGTCCTTGCTACCACTCAAGATAGCTTTTGTCCCATCATATTTGGCAGACCCTTCCTCAATACTGTCAATGCTCATATTGACTGTGAGAAGCATACTGTCACTGTTGGCTTTGAAGGTGTCTCACACGAGTTCAATTTCTCCAAGTTTGGTAGACAACCTCATGAAAAAGAGTTGCCTAGTAAGGATGAAACTATTGCCTTAGCTTCTATTGTCGTGCCTCCTACTGATACCTTAGAGCAATACTTGCTTGAGCATGAAAATGATATGCATATGGATGAAAGGGATGAGATAGATAGAGTTGTCTTAGAACAATATACTATCCTTAAAAATAACTTGCCTGTTGAAATGCTTGGGGATCCACCCCCACCAAAGGGTGATCTTGTGTTCGAGCTTAAACAGTTGCCTGATACTCTTAAGTATGCTTATCTTGATGAAAAAGGGATATATCCTGTTATTATTAGTGCTAGCCTCTTAGAGCATGAAGAAAAGAAGTTACTAAAAACTCTGAGGAAGCACCGTGCTGCTATTGGATATACTCTTGATGATCTTAAGGGCATTAGTCCCACTCTACGCCAGCACAAGATTAAAACTGATCCTGATTCCAAACCAGTTGCTGATCATCAAAGGAGATTAAATCCTAAGATGAAAGAAGTAGTGAGAAAAGGAATCTGAAGCTCCTGGAAGCAGGTAGTATCTATCCTATTGCTCATAGTGATTGGGTGAGTCCGGTGCATTGTGTCCCTAACAAGGGAGGCATTACCGTTGTCCCTAATGATAAGGATGAATTGATCCCACAGAGGATTATTACTGGCTATAGGATGGTGATCGATTTTAGGAAATTGAATAAAGCCACTAGGAAATATCATTACCCTTTGCCTTTTACCGACCAAATGCTAGAAAGCCTGTCTAAACACACACACTTCTGCTTTCTAGACGGTTATTCCGGATTCTCCCAAATACCAGTTGCACAATTTGATCAGGAGAAAACCACTTTCACCTGCCCTTTCGGTACCTTTGCTTATAGACGTATGCCTTTTGGCTTGTGTAATGCACCTGCCACCTTCAAAGATGTATGATGGCTATATTCTCTGACTTTTGTGAAAATATTGTTGAGGTTTTCATGGATGACTTCTCCATTTACGGGTCTTCCTTTGATGATTGCCTCAGCAACCTTGATCGAGTCTTGCAGAGATGTAAAGACACCAATCTTGTCTTGAACTGGGAGAAGTGCCACTTTATGGTTAATGAAGGCATCGTCTTAGGACATAAAATTTCTGAAAGAGGTATTGAAGTCGATAAGGCTAAGGTTGATGCAATCGAGAAAATGCCATACCCCACAGATATCAAAGTGTTGGGGAACGTCGCATGGGAAACAAAAATTTCCTACGCGCACGAAGACCTATCATGGTGATGTCCATCTACGAGAGGGGATGTTCGATCTACGTACCCTTGTAGACCGCACAACAAAAGCGTTAGTGAACGCGGTTGATGTAGTGGAACGTCCTCACGTCCCTCGATCCGCCCCGCGAACAATCCCGCGATCAGTCCCACGATCTAGTACCGAACGGACGACACCTCCGCGTTCAGCACACGTACAGCTCAACGATGATCTCGGCCTTCTTGATCCAGCAAGAGAGACGGAGAGGTAGAAGAGTTCTCCGGCAGCGTGACGGCGCTCCGGAGGTTGGTTGTGATCTAATTTCAGCAGGGCTCCGCCCGAGCTCCGCAGAAACGCGATCCAGAGGAAAAACCGTGGAGGTATGTGGTCGGGCTGCCGTGGAAAAGTCGTCTCAAATCAGCCCTAAAACCCCCGTATATATATGTGGGAGAGGGGGGGCCTTGCCTTGGGGCTCAAGGAGCCCCAAGGGGGTCGGCCGAGCCAAGGGGGGAAGGTCTCCCCCCCAAACCGAGTTGGACTTGGTTTGGTGGGTGGGAGTCCTTCCTTCCCTTCCCACCTCCTCCTTTTTTTTCTTTCTCTTTGATTTTTCTTCCAATGCGCATAGGGCCCTTTTGGGCTGTCCCACCAGCCCACTAAGGGCTGGTGAGCCACCCTCAAGGCCTATGGGCTTCCCCGGGGTGGGTTGCCCCCCCGGTGAACTCCCGGAACCCATTCGTCATTCCCGGTAACTCCGAAAACCTTCCGGTAATCAAATGAGGTCATCCTATATATCAATCTTCGTTTCCGGGCCATTCCGGAAACCCTCGTGACGTGTGTGACCTCATTCGGGACTCCGAGCAACATTCGATAACCAACCATATAACTCAAATACGCTTAAAACAACGTCTAACCTTAAGTGTGCAGACCCTGCGGGTTCGAGTACTATGTAGACATGACCCGAGAGACTCCTCGGTCAATATCCAATAGCGGGACCTGGATGCCCATATTGGATCCTACATATTCTACGAAGATCTTATCGTTTGAACCTCAATGCCAAGGATTCGTATAATCCCGTATGTTATTCCCTTTGTCCTTCGGTATGTTACTTGCCCGAGATTCGATCGTCAGTATCCCTATACCTATTTCAATCTCGTTTACCGGCAAGTCTCTTTACTCGTTCCGTAATACAAGATCCCGCAACTTACACTAAGTCACATTGCTTGCAAGGCTTGTGTGTGATGTTGTATTTCCGAGTGGGCCCCGAGATACCTCTCCGTCACACGGAGTGACAAATCCCAGTCTTGATCCATACTAACTCAACTAAAACCTTCGGAGATACCTGTACAGCATCTTTATAGTCACCCAGTTACGTTGCGACGTTTGATATACACAAAGCATTCCTCCGGTGTCAGTGAGTTATATGATCTCATGGTCATAGGAACAAATACTTGACACGCAGAAAACAGTAGCAACAAAATGACACGATCAACATGCTACGTCTATTAGTTTTGGTCTAGTCCATCACATGATTCTCCTAATGATGTGATCCCGTTATCAAGTGACAACACTTGCCTATGGTCAGGAAACCTTGACCATCTTTGATCAACGAGCTAGTCAACTAGAGGCTTACTAGGGACAGTGTTTTGTCTATGTATCCACACATGCACTGTGTTTCCGATCAATACAATTATAGCATGGATAATAAATGATTATCATGAACAAAGAAATATAATAATAACTCATTTATTATTGCCTCTAGGGCATATTTCCAACACAAAGGTATAAGAAGTTTCCTTGGTCATGCTGGTTTCTATAGAAGGTTCACTAAAGACTTCTCTAAGATTTCTAGGCCTCTTACCAATCTCTTGCAAAAGGATATTCCTTTTGTTTTTGACGATGATTGTGAGGAAGCCTTCGAAATATTTAAGAAGGCCTTGATAACTACACCTATTGTTCAACCATCTGATTGGAACTTACCTTTTGAAACCATGTGTGATGCTAGTGATTATGCTGTTGGTGCTGTCCTAGGGCAAAGAGTTGATAAGAAGTTGAATGTTATTCACTATGCTAGTAAAACTCTAGACAGTTCCCAAAGAAACTATGCTACTACGGAAAAGGAGTTTTTAGCAGCCGTGTTTGCATGTGAAAAGTTCAGGTCTTACATAGTTGATTCCAAAGTCACTATTCACACTGATCACGCTGCTATTAAGTACCTCATGGAGAAGAAGGACGCTAAACCTAGACTTATCAGATGGGTTCTCTTGGTGCAAGAGTTTGATTTGCATGTTGTCGACAGGAAGGGTGCTGATAACCCAATAGCAGATAACTTGTCTAGGTTGGAGAACGTTCTTGATGACCCACAACCTATTGATGATAGCTTTCCTGATGAGGAATTGAATGTCATCAACACTTCACATAGTGCACCGTGGTATGCTGATTATGCAAACTATATCGTTGCCAAATATATACCACCTAGTTTCACATACCAGCAAAAGAAGAAATTCTTCTTTGATTTGAGACATTACTTTTGGGATGATCCTCACCTTTATAAGGAAGGAGTAGATGGTGTTATTAGACGTTGTGTACCTAAACATGAACAGGGACAGATCCTACAGAAGTGTCACTCCGAGGCCTACGGAGGACACCATGTTGGAGATATAACTGCACACAAGGTATTGCAATCAGGTTTCTATTGGCCCACTCTCTTCAAGGATGCCCATAAGTTTGTCTTGTCTTGAGATGAATGTCAAAGAATAGGTAATATCAGTAAACGTCGGGAAATGCCTATGAGCTATTCACTTGTCATTGAACCATTTGATGTCTGGGGCTTTGATTATATGGGATCTTTTCCAAAATCCAACGGGTATACTCATATCCTAGTTGCTGTTGATTATGCCACTAAGTGGGTAGAAGCTATCCCCACTAGTAGTGCTGATCACAACACCTCTATCAGGATGCTTAAAGAAGTTATTTTCCCTAGATTTGGAGTCCCTAGATATCTAATGACCGACGGTGGTTCACATTTCATTCAAGGTGCTTTCCGTAAAACGCTTGCTAAGTACGATGTCAACCATAGAATTGCGTCCCCCTATCACCCTCAGTCCAGTGGTCAAGTAGAGCTAAGCAACAGAGAGATTAAACTGATTCTGCAAACGACTGTCAACAGGTCTAGAAAGAATTGTTCTAGGAAGCTCGATGATGCACTGTGGGCTTATAGAACTACCTATAAGAATCCAGTGGGCATGTCTCCATACAAAATGGTGTACGGTAAAGCATGTCATTTACCTCTTGAGCTAGAGCATAAAGCTTATTGGGCAATCTAAGAGCTCAACTTTGATTTCAAACTTGATGGTGAGAAGAGGTTATTTGACATTAGCTCGCTTGATGAATGGAGAACTCATGCATATGAGAATGCCAAGTTGTTCAAAGAAAAGGTTAAGAGGTGGAATGATAAGAGGATACAAAAGCGTGAGTTCAATGTAGGTGATTATGTCTTGCTATATAATTCTCGTTTAAGATTTTTTGCAGGCAAGCTTCTCTCTAAATGGGAAGGTCCCTATATTGTTGAGGAAGTATATCGTCGAGGTGCTATCAAGATCAACAACACGGAAGGTAATTGTCCGAGAGTTGTATATGGGTAGAGAATCAAGCATTATATCTCAGGTACTCCCATAAATGTTGAAAGCAATATTATCAATACCATAACTCCGGAAGAATACCTAAGGGATATTTATCAGCCTGTTTCAGACTCCGAAAACGAAGAGGTATGTGATTCGGTAAGAAAACATATTCCAAAACTTTTCCAGTAGGAATTTTTCTCCGTTTTGCAATATTTGAAAAAATAGAAAAATTGGAAGTAGTCCGGAAAGCGCGCGAGGAGGCGACAAGCCTGCCAGGCGCAGGCCCACCCCCTGGCCACGCCTGGAGGGCTTGTGGCCACCTCGTGTGCCTCCCGGACTCCGTTTTCGTGTGGAGTAGTCCTTCTGGTCTGGAAAAAATCATTATATATTCTCCCGTAAGGTCTGACCCTCGTATCACGCAATTTCCTCTGTTTTCGTTTCGAGCCCGTTTTCTGCGGCAGATTTAGGTCAAGATGTCTTCTCAGGATTCAGAGGGGGAGAGCTACGTGGCTGATTACCTCGCTAACCCCAAGGTCTATGGGGACTTGGATCGTTATGGCTGGACCACTGATGAGGAAGAAGATTATGAACCCAAGGGGAAGGAAGGAACAAGTTCCGATGAGGAGGAGGCTCCTCTACCTTCACCTGGAAACACCCATGTGGAGTTCAAGAAGTCGAGCCTCCCTGACTCAAGGAAGAAACCTAAGACTCTGTTTATCCCTTCACGTTTCTTGCAAGAGAGTAAGCAGGAATTATGCCTAAGGGTGTCGAAGCTTGAAGAGGAAAATGATGATTTGAGGGAGCAGATTTTATGCTCAGGTGGAAATTAAACAAGCTCAAGACCTCTACAACAACTCCACCACCATAACCTCCAAAGGAAGACAACTGAGCATGGGTATGGGCAATCCCCTTGGCTTTTGCCAAGCTTGGGGGAGTTGCTCCGATATCGTATCACCATCACATCTTTTGCCTTCACCTTTGTTTTAGTTTGTTCCTTTTCAGTTTTCTTTTTCTCTAGTAGTTTTAAAAGTCTTAGTGTTTTAGTCTTGAGTTTTGCTTTGTGTCACCCCCGATGTATTCGAGCTTGTGAGCCATATAATAAAGAGAGTCTTAGTTGAAGGGCTTTGCCTCTTGCCATGATCAAAAGAGTGAGAAAAGAACAAAAGCATGAAAGATCATGTAATGATCTTATGGGAAGTGATGGCTTCACACATAAAAAGAATGTTGATTGAAACTTGTTGAGGGTAGACAAACGTAGACCTTGGTCATTGTTGCAATTAATAGGAAGTGATAAGGAAGGAGAGGTTCACATATAAATACATCATCTTCGACACCATCTATGATTGTGAACACTCACTAAACTATTGCATGCCTAGAAGTAGATGTTGGACAACGAAGACAACATAATGAATTGTGTTTGCCTGGCTCCGAACAATGTTATATGATTAGAGATCCCTTAGCATGTGACGATTGCTTCCACCTCATATTAGACAAAACTCCCGCACCAAGTAGAGATACTACTTGTGCATCCATAAACCTTCAACCCAGTTTTGCCATGAGTGTCCACCATACCTACCTATGGATTGTATAAGATCCCTCAAGTAAGTTGTCATCGGTGCAAGCAATAAAAATTGCTCCCTAATATGTATGATCTATTAGTGTGTGGAAAATAAGCTTTGTATGAACCTGTGATGAGGAAGACATAAAAGCGACAGACTGCATAATAAAGTTCTTTATCACAGGAGGAAATATAAAGTGACGTTCCTCTGCACTAAGAGGACACGCATCCAAACCTCAAAAGCGTATGACAACCTCTGCTTCCCTCTACGAAGGGCCTATCTTGTACCTTTACTTTTTGCCCTTGAAAGAGTCATGGTGATCTTCACCAATTCCTTGTTTCGCCTTTATCTTGGCTAATGCCATATGCTTGGGAAAGATCTATATTCATATGTCAACTTGGAGGTAAGCATTCATGAATTATTATTGTTGACATTACCCTTGAGGTAAGCAGTTGGGAGGCAAAACTATAAGCCCCTATCTTTCTCTGTGTCCAGCTGAAACTTTGATCTCATGAGTACCACGTGAGTTGTAGCAATTGTAGAGAATGAAAAGATGATTGAGTATGTGGATTTGCTTTACAAGCTCTTACTTGACTCTTTGTGATGTTGTGATAAATTGCAATTGCTTCAATGACTAAAGGCTATCGGTTGCTAATTCTCGGTAAGGTTCTTGATCCATACTTTACTTAGTGAAGGAATTGTTGATACGTCTGCGTTGTATCTATAATTTTTGATTGTTTCATGCCAATATTCTACAACTTTCATATACTTTTGGCAACTTTTTATACTATTTTTGGGACTAACATATTGATCCAGTGCCCAGTGTCAGTTCCTCTTTGTTGCATGTTTTTGTTTCGCAGAATATCCATACCAAACGAAGTCCAAACGTAATAAAAACTTATGGGGACTTTTTTTGGAATATTTATGATTTTTGGGAAGAAGAATCAACGCGAGGCGATGCACGGAGTGCCCACAAGCCCTGTCGCCGCGGCCAGGGGGTGGGCCCGCGGCAGGCAGTCTTGTGGCCACTTCTTAAGGAGGTTGGAGCCCTTCTTTCGCCGCAACAAAGATAATATCCGGAAGAAAACTTGTTAAAATTTCAGCCCAATCGGAGTTACGCATCTCCGGGAATTTAAGAAACGGTGAAACGCAGAATCTGGGAGCGCAGAAACACAAGGACACATAGAGAGAGATCCAATCTCGGAGGGGCTCTCGCCCCTCCGCCGCCATGGAGACCATGGACCAGAGGGGAAACCCTTCTCCCATCTAGGGAGGAGGTCAAGGAAGAAGAAGAAGGAGGGGGGCTCTCCCCCTCTCTCCCGGCGGCGGCGGAACGCCGCCCGGGACATCATCGTGCGACGACCATCTACACCAACACCTCCGTCATCTTCACCAACATCTCCATCATCTTCCCCCATCTATATTCAGCGGTTCACTCTCCCGCAACCCGCTGTACCCTCTACTTGAACATGGTGCTTTATGCTACATATTATTATCCAATGATGTGTTGCTACCCTATGATGTCTGAGTAGATTATCGTTGTCCTATCGGTGATTGATGAATTGCTATGATTGGTTTAATTTTCTTGTGGTTATGTTGCTGTCCTTTGGTGCCCATCATATGATCGCGCGCGTGGATCACACCATAGGGTTAGTTGTATGTTGATAGGACTATGTACTGGCAGACTAGAGTGACAGAAGCTTCAAACCTAGCACAGAAATTGATGCATATGGGATTGAAGGGGGACCAATATATCTTATTGCTATGGTTGGGTTTTACCTTAATGAACGTTAGTAGTTGCGGACTCTTGCTAATAGTTCCGATCATAAGTGCATAAAATTACAAGTAAGGGATGACATGCTAGCAGAGGCCTCTCCCACATGATACTTGCTATCGATCTATTAACGTAGTCAATTGCTTAGGGACAATTCCGCAACTCCTACCACCACTTTTCCACACTCGTTAGACACTCGTAGTTGTTTTATTTATGTGTTCTTTACTTTCTTGCAAGCCTATCCTATCACTCCTACAAAGTACTTCTAGTTTCATACTTGTTCTAGGTAAAGCGAACGTAAAGTGTGCATAGAGTTGCATCGGTGGTCGATAGAACTTGAGGGAATATTTGTCCTGCCTTTAGCTCCTCGTTGGGTTCGACACTCTTACTTATCGAGAAAGGCTACAATTGATCGCCTATACTTGTGGGTTATAAATTGTCACTTTAGCATGAGAGAATATATGTTGGTATTGCTGTTCTGATCATGATCATGATGCCTGCATGTTCGTATCTTGTTTTGTCGACACCTCTCTTCCTAAACATGTGGTCATATTTATTGAGCTTGGCTTTTGCTTGAGGACAAGCGAGGTCTAAGCTTGGGGGATTTGATACGTCCATTTTGCATCATGCTTTCATGTTGATATTTATTGCTTTTTGGGCTGTTATTTCACTCCACAGTACAATACTTATGCCTTTTCTCTCTTATTTTGCAAGGTTTACATGAAGAGGGAGAATGACGGCAACTGGAATTCTGGCCTAAAAATGGAGCAAAGTTGAGATACCTATTCTGCGCAACTCCAAACGCCGTAAAAATCAACGATGATTTTTTTCGGGAATTATAAAAAATACTGGGCCAAAGAAGTGCCATAGGGGCGCCAACAGGTTGCCACAAGCCTGCTAGGTGCGGCCACCCCCCTGGCGCGCCTAGGGGGCTTGTGGGCACCCAGCTGGCCCTATGGCCCCCCTCTTCTCCTATATGAAGGGTTTCGTCCGGGAAAAAAATTAGTAGGAGGCTTTTTCGAGGATTTGCCTCCGCCACAAGGCGGAACTTGAGCAGAACCAATCTAGAGCTCCGGCAGGACGATCCTGCCGGGGAAACTTCCCTCCCGGAGGGGGAAATCATCGCCATCGTCATCACCAACACTCCTCTCATCGGAGGGGACTCATCACCATCAACATCTTCATCAGCACCATCTCATCTCCAAACCCTAGTTCATCACTTGTAACCAATCTCTGTCTCGCGACTCCGATTGGTACTTGTAAGGTTGCTAGTAGTGTTAATTACTCTTTGTAGTTGATGCTAGTTGGATTACTTGGTGGAAGAGTTTATGTTCAGATCCTTGATGCTACTCATTACCTCTCTGGTCATGAATATGATTATGCTTTGTGAATAGTCACTTTTGTTCCTGAGGACATGGGATAAGTCATGCTAATAGTAGTCATGTGAATTTGGTATACGTTCGATATTTTGATGTGTTGTATGTTGTTTTTCCTCTAGTGGTGTTGTGTGAACGTCGACTAGATAACACTTCACCATTAGTTGGACCTAGAGGAAGGCATTGGGAAGTAGTAAGTAGATGATGGGTTGCTAGAGTGACAGAAGCTTAAGCCCTAGTTTATGCGTTACTTCATAAGGGGCTGATTTGGATCCACTAGTTTAATGCTATGGTTAGACTTTGTCTTAATTCTTCTTTCGTAGTTGCGGATGCTTGCGAGAGGGGTTAATCATAAGTGGGATGCTTGTCCAAGTAAGGGCAGTACCCAAGCGCCGATCCACCCACATATCAAACTATCAAAGTAACGAACGTGAATCATATGATTTCCCTGAAGTTGATGATCGCGCCTTGCGCGGGTGTTCCTCTTCTGGAAGCACTCAGACTCAATATGACGATCATTATTGCAGTAGCTACAATGTGGGCGGGGGCGAACTGAGCCTCCGGAAGGAGTGGGCAAGAGCGGCGGAGCACTCGAACGAGAAGGGGTCGGTGCAGCAGGTGGCGTAGAAGGAGCCCAAGCAGCAAGCACAGAGGGAACCTCTATTAAACCAACACCACGTAAGCGATTCTCCTGAGCACGAATCTCAAAAAGTGCCTCCATGAGAGAAATATGACCACGAGCAAACAACTGAGCACGCCGGGGCTCAAACTCCTTACGGAGCCGAGACAGGAACTCGTAGACGCGATGAAACTCCAAATTGGCCTGGACAGCTTGGCAACAGGGGCAAGAACGACAACCAGCACTGCGGAGAGAATCAAGCTGGCGCCAGATAGCAAAACTCTGTGCATAGAAATCATCAACAGTAGAGTCACCCTGCTGAAGATCATGCTCCTGACGGATCACAGAGAGGTATAAGGCATCACTAGAGGGCTCATAGCGCTGACGAAGACGGGTCCACATCTCAAAGACAGTAGGAAGGACTAGAAACTCAGAGGCAAACTGAGGTAGAACACTAGCAGTGAGAACAACTGCAGCACGAGCATCATCATTAAGCCACTGGGTGTAAATAGACAGAGCACCATGATACGTGTGAAGAGCCTCCTCATAAGCCAAAACCTTCTCATCATAAGCACGATCAACGGCCTCATCAGCAAGCTTAGCTGCATCCTTTGCGGCCTGATTAGCATCCGCAGGAAGAGCCGATGGCTGCAGCGGAGTAGGGCCACAGGAGGAACCGGACGTGGCGGACAACAGACCTCGCCAGAAAGAACGCCCCATAGACGGATGCCACGCATATGAATGCGCATGAAGCCAACGAACTAGGTGTAGTCAGAGCCATCAAAAATCACTGGGCAACGAGGAACAACAACATAGCCCGAAGCAGCAGACATTTTTTTACTCAACAGCGATCGAGACGGGACCAACATCAACGAGGAACCAACAGTCGTAGCGAGCCGAGCTGGATCCAATCGGGATCGGGACGGGAACTGAGCCGAGCCGAGATCTAGCAGCTGTATGGGGCGACGGCGGGATGGAGCAGCGGTGGCGTGGACGCGAGCTAGGATGGAGGGCGGCGCGACGCGAGGCGGCGGGATGGGGCGGGGCCCTGGCGAATCCGGCGGCGCGACCGGGAGATGAAGCTGGAGTTGACGAGATCGAGCCTTTGATCTGCTGACGAGATCGAGACTTTGATCTGGTGAAGCGGTGACGGGCCGACGGAGATCGATCCTTTGATCTGGTGAAGCGGGACGGGCCAGCGGAGATCGAGGCTTTGATCTGGTGAAGCGGATCCGTCGACCCGACCTGGAGCAGAGCCACGAAGCGCTTAACAGCGGTGACGAGAGACGAGCTCCACGGGCCGGCGGAGATCAAGACTTGAGGAGGAGATCGAGAACGGGCTTCGTTCGGGGAGAGACGGATCAATTGCATGAGTTGCAGCGTGCAAAAAATTGACCTAGCTCTAATACCATGTTAGGAATAAGCAACTTAGTATTCCAATGAGGCCACAAGCCGGTATATATGCATGTACAAATGTGTAACATATGCAGGAAACCCCTTACATAATGGGATAAATACAAAGGGGTACATGACTATTATATATACTCTAACAGCCACCACATTCAGATGTTGATTTCGTGCAATTACCTTGTAACATGCATTCCTTCAAGAATGTGTGTTACATCGTATAATGCACAACAATAACTGGTAAGACAAGCTAAATGGTTGAAATCTCGAAGGTTGCAAGACTTGCATTTCACATGGTATTATAGCATTTTAAATAGATGTACTTCTATGTAGGGCCATAACCAAACTCTCCATATTCAGAAAGACCCCAACTTATGCAAGAATCATGTGCACAAACAATATGGTGCATGCTGCCAGAAGCCATGCAGCGGATGTTCCAACCGCTGAAGCAAAAAAAATATCTATTAAAAAGATAAGTGAGGATAATACTATTTCAATAGGAAGCTGATTGTGAGAAGGGAAACACTTACCTACATACGTCTGATGCAAAAGCATTCGTGAGGCCAGTTGCATGCCGTCTATTCTTAATTTGATCCCATGGCTGAGAGGCTCGAGTCATGCGTGAGAAGCTCACAAACCATCCGGTCTTTTGGTCCACGCCCGTAATCTCGCCCCGAATTAATCACCCCAAATTAATCATCCCAAATCAGCTCTTCCCATCTCTTCTGCCCGTTCGTGCTTAGAGCGGAGCTTGCCATGCGTGTAGGCTGTAGCCGCCCCTTCTCTCTCCCACTACACAAGTTCCTGAATTGTCTATCTTCAGCGTCCGCTCTACCTGGCAAGTACGTCATGCCATCCGGTGACACGCGGGGGTCTGGTAGGTATTGTTTTTTACCGGCAAGGTTGTAACTTTCATCATCATCATCCTTAACTCCACCGGGATCGGCCTGTCCTTCAGCTGCAGTTTTGGCCTCTGATCCACCTCGTTGAAGCACCGTCTCGGTTGGAGAATAAGGCCGACACTACACGGGACTCCCCACCCCATCCTTGTCTGATTTAGGGTTTGGATCATCCCCTTTTGACGCCTTTTATTTCCCGTATTACTAGTGATTCCTAGCATATATTCCCTGAGATGTGTGTTATATCTCCTCTATGTTATAACTTTATTTTTTTAATCACTAAAACACTAGTCGAATTTCTTTGAAATTTGTATGTACATCACTCAAGTACGCCTCCCTAGGTGGAATTTTAGCTTGTTCCTTTTTAGTTTTTCAAGGTTCCAAGTAAGAGTAGTTATGAACTTATGATTCAAATTTACTCTTTTTGTGCTTCTTACCATAATGCATCCACACACAGATATTTTTTGCTTCTTTTGAGATAGAAGATTGCTTTCACTCGCAAAAGAAAATTGGTAATGATTCAATGGTAATGATTTTTTTTGCTTCAACCATTGTAACTGTGTGCTACTTCTATTGTATATACATTTTCTTCAATCATCATCAGATTAGTGCATGCTTCAATCACTATTAGTTTCTGATTCAACCATTGCTAGTATTGCTTCTGTTTGAACATTTTATTATACAACTATTTTGCCTCTTCTAGTAAAAAAATTTATGAGTCACTGACGTGTGTGCTCCCTTCTTTCTCAGAGAATGCTTCAGTTATACAGATTCCCAATTATATGTAATGAGTTGAGTGCAAGAACAACAAGGCACTATCCTAAGTTGTCGCTTATATGTACAACTCATGGCACATGGATCTTGTCATGATAAGACTGTCTAGCGCGTGTCATTATGTCGACCATGACGAAATAAAAATAGTGTTGTAATAGTATTTACTCTTGTTGCAAAAAAGATTTGTAAATCGTTGTTCAGACTGGATTAATATGTTCAATGCTTCATCATTCATGTTGTGCTTCCACGTGTTTCTTTGCGAGGCAAAAAATTCATTGTATGAAAAGATCATTTCGTTTGCACCACAAATTATTATTTGGATGGAAGCAATTTGATAGTCGATGGAAGCAAGAGATTGCCGCTTATGAAACAAGTGAAAATATTTTTTCTGTTGTGATGAAGACAAATCATAATTTGGTTGGATGCAATTCTAGTCGACGAAAAAAATGATAACAATGTTTTTGACGCAAAATATGTTGTTACTAGGAGTTCGTTTTTATATGAAAGCAAATATTAAAAATAAAGCTCGAAGCAAATATTAGTGTAGAGGATACGAAATATCATACATCATGCTTGCTTCCACGTAAAAAAAAGTGTCATGCTACTTGAATAGGGAATGAATCTATTGACATAGGACAAATACGCGAGGAAGACACGCTACCAGGGATCAGTTACCAGAACCACGTAATTAGCGGAGACAAGTAACTACCTAACGCTCAGCCTCCTTCCTACTAGATCGCATTGTCAGCATGGTTTTAATCCTACGGCCACCGACTAGTCTCACAGGAAGCAACCTACCAGTAGTCTGATTGCTAGTGCTCCCCTTGTGAGAATAGCTAACAGCAGAGTGTAGCTACCTAAGACACTGTTCATCACTATGGTGTTTCATAGTTTGTAAGGAACCTTAAATCTCTAACTGGCTTTGGATACATGCACTCATCACCCCAGTTGTTCAACTTTCCCCACATATACAGCTGCCCACGACCTAAAAATCAAACCAAATGACCAATGGTTAATTAATATGTAGCAGTCTAAATATTGCGACACAATCAACAGAACACCAATATGATTGAAAGAGCGCAAGGTATAACAACAATACTATTTTCCAACCGTATGCGATATTGCAATATAAGATCTAACTTGCAGATGAAAAATTTGAATGATTCAGGAATCATAGCATATGCATCCTTTTGGAATGCAACTAAACCCAAACATCATAAATAGTCAACAGAAAATAAAGACTATTGTTCTTCCTTAGTTTGGATATACTTGCCCCGAGTGGTATGTCCATCCCTAAAGCAGGACAATCTGATTTGATGCTCACGGCATCAAGTGACCAGATATTTCCATGAATAATCTTGCTCTACAAAATGCTCAGTGCAATAAAAAAACTGCTAAAGTATTTGATTTGCATATCTGAAAACACATATCACTGCATCTTCAGCCACATCTAGACCCTCTGTCTATAGCACCCCACTTTACTAATAAAAGGGCTGATGCATACACTTCATCCATCCTACTCCCTCTGTTCCTAAATATAAGTCTTTTAAGTGATTTCACTAGATGTCTACATACGGAGCAAAATAATTGAATGTACACTCTAAAGTATGTCTATATACATTCGTATGTAGTCCATTAGTGAAATCTCTACAAAGACTTATATTTAGGAACGGAGGGAGTAGTTTGCATGGCATCCTTGTCTTTTGTGATTTAATTAGACCAGTCATATATAAGCAATGCGCCATAAAAATTATACCATTGAAACCTTTTTTTATGGCAATCTACTATAATTAGGATAGAGGGAGTAGGAAATTATGTATGGGCAGTATGACATGAAAATGAAAATGATAGTGCATGTTAACACGATGTTTTCCTCCAATTGAAATAATTTAAGAGCAATATTATCAGAAAGTACCCAAGTTTTGAGCTCCTTTTCAAGTAGTAACGCACACAGAAGCATACACTTAAAAGGCAACAACGTTTAACAACTTTCAGGAATATGTATGCAAACATAGAGAAATGCTAACATATGGTACAATAATGTTTGCCAGGCTTGAGAGGTTTGGGTCTTCAACAGGCTAAGTTCCATTGCTAACTCAATTGTCCTATGCCATCTCACTTGGATGTCTGAATTGCATAATTAGCTCACCAAGACATGCAACACAAACATAACTAAATATCAACTTAAAGTGCAAGGTAAACTAATCACAAGAGCTGCTTGATACATATGTGACCCTCGGTCAAACTATATTCTCAAAACTGTCTTTTTCTAGTATATTTTGTCATATAGCCCAAGCAATAAACTCCTGTGGTAATTTTAGCCTGGAGTGCATGAGATATATATGGATCATACCACTGGCAGTGCACGCAGAACTTGCAGAACCAGCTGAGATAATATCACTGGGAGATAGGATATTGTTCTTTTGAAATATTTCAACAGGGCGTGGTTGCCACTCATCCTTCTGTTCATTGTGGCCCAACCTACATCAAAGGAAAGTGGACAAATCAACAATGTGGGATACATCATGAATACAGTGAGATACATCATACATGAAAATAATAAGTTACCTTCCATATCCACCAAAACCCGAGCTGGTAAAGCATAAAAAGGAACCATGTGAGAGAACATAAATGTGACACGAAGGAATCATATTTATTTGTGCAGAAATGGACTTCTATACTATTAGGAATGGGCAACTAACATTCACAGAGGGCCTAGGGTCAGTACATATACATGTGGTAAAAGGCAAGAAACCCCTTATACAATGGGGATACATAGTAAAGGGACTATACACATCTAACACCCCCCTCAAACTCATGGTGGGTCAACAACACTGAGTTTGGAGAGAAAGAACCCATGACGCGCTCGAGTCTGTGCCTTCATGAAGAAGTCTGCCAATTGTAACTCAAAGGGCACATAGTGAAGAGCGAGAGTCTGATCCCGCACAGCAACACACACAAAGTGGGCATCCACACAAATGTGCTTGGTGAGCTCATGTTTCACCGGATCTCACGCGATATTGAGAGCACCTGTGCTGTCAGATAGTAGGGGAGTCGATGTAGTAGCAGACATACCAAAGTCCTCAAGTAACCATCGTAACCATATCACCTCAGCTGTCAGCATAGCCATCGCACGCAACTCAGCCTCGGTACTCGAGCGAGAATCTGCAGTCAATTTCTTGGTCTTCCAAGCAATGAGAGAGCCACCAAGAAAAACACAGTAAGCAGATAGCGAGCAGTGATCAGAGGGATCACTAGCCCACATAGCATCAAAGTAGGCGTGAAGCTGTCGTGAGCTGGAGCGGGGAAAGAAAAGGCGATGAGAGATCGTGCCACGAACATATCGTAGAACACAGAGGAGGTGGCTATAGTGGACAGAGGTGGGGGCTGCAACAAACTGACTCAGAATGTGGACAGGATAGGAGATGTCAGGACGCGTAACAGCAAGATAGACAAGGCTCCCAACAAGATGATGATAGCGAGTGGGATTAGGAAGAGGATTACCGTCAGAAGCACGAAGGTGAATGTTGAGCTCCATAGGAGTCACAACAATGCGCTCATCACAGAGAGCGGAGCGAGCAAGAAGATCCTGAATATATTTTTCCTGTGAGATGAAGAAGCCATCAGGGGTCGAAGAAATCTCAATCCCAAAAAAATAGCGAAGGGGACCAAGATCAGACATGAGGAACTGGTCGCGAAGGCGGGCCTTAACAAAGCCAATGTAGTGAGAGTCATCACCAGTGATGATCATGTCATCAACATAGAGAAGGAGAAGAGTCCGACCACGAGGGGACGTGTGAACGAACAACGCAGGGTCATGATCACTAGGAGAGAAGCCCGCGACAGTCACCACAAAGGCGAAATGCTCAAACCAGGCACGAGGAGCCTGTTTTAGACCATAGAGGGAGCGTCGAAGACGACAGACCATACCATCAATAGCATAGTACTCCGGTGGTGGCTGCATATAAACCTCCTCACGTAACTCACCGTTGAGAAAAGCGTTCTGGATGTCAAGTTGAGACACAGACCAATGGCGAACAAATTCCACAACATGGAGAGTGCGGACAGTGGTCATGTGGGCTACAGGAGTGAATGTCTCATCATAATCGCGTCTTGCTCCTGCTGAAAGCCACGAGCAACAAGGCGAGCTTTGTAGCGCTCAAGAGAACCATCGGAGCGAGTCGTAATCTGATAGACCCACTTGCAGGTGATGGGACGAACACCGGGAGGAAGGGAGACCAAATCCCAGGTGCCATTGCACTCAAGGGCAGCAAGCTCCTCGGCCATCGCAAGCTGCCAATCAGGCTGAGTCATGGCAGACCGATAGGAAGTGGGCTCAGCCACAACAGAGAGACCATAATGATCAGGAGAATAGCGATCATGTGGGAGGCAAGGCCGAGCACGAAGGTTATGAATCGGGGGAGTCGTGGAGGGAGGCGCTCCGGAAGTGGAAGGCGCGTTAGTAGGATCATCTTCACTACGAGGGCGGCGAGTGTAGTGAAGAGGAAAATGAGAGACGGATGATGAGGGTTGGGAGGAGGATGGAGGGGAAGGAGCGATGGATGGTGAGGATGGGGAGGAGGATGGAGGGGAAGGAGGTGTCGATGGTGGATGAGGAAGAGTGAGAGGTGCCAGAGGAAGGGGGGAGACAGGAGGCACATAGGAGGAAGTAGCTAGAAGAAGAAGAAAGGAAAGGTCGTCCACAGAATAGCGCGAGGAGGAAGGGCGAGAGTAGTACGAGCGAGACTCATCGAAAGTCACATCACACGAAATGCGCAACTGACGACCAACAGGATCGCAACATCGATAGCCCTTGTGCTCATCACTGTAGCCAAGAAAAACACACTCGACTGACTGGGCAGTCAGTTTGGTGCGTTCTCGCGGGGCAAAAAGGACGTAGCAAACACACCCAAACATACGGAGAGCGGAGTAGTCAGGAGAACGACCAGTGAGACACTCCATAGGAATGCCACCCTGCAAGGCAGTCGATGGCTGAATGTTGATGAGATAGGTGGACGCGGAAACGGCCTCAACCCAAAAGTGGGGTTGAAGAGAAGCAGCGATCATCAGCGCACGAGCCGTCTCAAGGAGATGACGATGCTTGCGTTCCACAACGCCATTCTGAGCATGGGCACCAGGACATGAGAACTGAGGAAGAGTACCCTGGTCCGCGAGAAAAACACGCAACATCTGGGAGATATACTCTCCAGCAGAGTCAACACGAGAAGTGCGAATAGGCATGGAAAACTGGGTGTGAACCATGGCAGCAAATTGTTTGTATATAGAGAGAACCTCGCTACAAGATTTCATAAAATAGAGCCAGGTGTAGCGAGAGAAATCATCAATAAATAGAACATAGTAGCAATGTCCACCTTTCGTATCAAAAGGAGTAGGTCCCCATTCATCAGAATGAACTAAGTCAAAAGGACGCTGAGATACTGACTCACTAGTAGGATAAGGTAATTGAGTATGTTTGCCAAGCCTACAACCATTACAATGTAAGGATACATCTCCGGATACAGACCCTAAGACACCCTGACACACCAACGACGACAAGCGGGAACCATATAGGTTCCCGAATCGATGATGCCACTGTTGAAAGGTCACACAAGAGGAGGCAGCAAGAGCATGAGAACTGGCGGAAGTGGTGGCAGCGGAAGGAACATGAAGCCAGTCAACCTCCCAAAGACTCTCCGACTCACGGTGCCGAGGGCCAGCACCAACCAGAGCCTGGGTGTGAAGCTCCTGAATAGAGCAAGAGTCGGCATCAAGAATAACACGACAACCAAAATCAGTAAGTTGGGCAGCAGAGAAGAGATTCATGGTAAGACGGGGAACATGAGAAACACTAGGAAACGAAAAAGATGGAGTAGAAAGTGTGCCATGACTAGCAATAGGAAGAGGACTGCCATCGGAAGTGAGAACATTAACAGGCAAATCAAGAGGTTGAAGAGAAGACAATGCAGGAGAATCAGAAGACATATGAAAAGAAGCTCCAGAATCCAGAACCCATGAAGATGTACCTGACTGTGTAGGTGCCGATGGTGATGAAGGGGTGGGAGCTATCACAACGGCAGCGGAACCCATCGATGAAGAGCCAGAAGAAGTCAGGAGGCGCTTGAGCCAGATAATGTTCTGGTCAGTGAGTGACGGAGTTGAGGAAGACGCATGATTCACACTGGAGGAAGAACGCCTCTGGTCTCGCTGTTTCTAGCGACAATCAGCCTCGGGGCAGCCTGACCTGGAGCTGTAGCCATAGACTGTATCACGACGCGATCGGCCCTTCTCAACATGAGGAGGGCGAGCAGTAGCCATCGACTGTATCATGGCGGGTGTCGGCAGGAGGGGCGGTGCAGTGGAACGAGCAGATGACACAGGAGCTCGGACAGGCAACACAGAGGGAACGACAAGCAACCCAGCAGACCGAAGGCGAGTCTCCTCAGCACGAAGCTCAGCAAGAACCTCTGTGATAGGAATACGGCCTCGAGCAAGTAAGTGAGCACACCTAGACTCAAACTCGGAGTGGAGTCGAGCTAAGAACTCATGGACACGCTGAAACTCCAAGTCAGACCGGCTAGTCTGGCAACAATGACAAGCTCCACAAACAGCTGTCCGAAGAGAGTCAAGCATGCGCCAGATGGCGGAACTCTGTGTGTAGAACTCATCCACAAAAGAGTCACCTTGTTGAAGAGCATGCTACTAATGCACCACAGAGAGGTAGAGAGCATCACCAGAGGGCTGATAGCGATGAGAGAGATAAGTCCACATCGCTGCAACGGTGCTAAGACCCATGAACTCCGAGGCAAACTGAGGGAGGACACTCGCAGTGAGAACATCAGCAGCCCAAGCATCATCGTTGCACCACTGAGTGTAAGCAGACAGATCATCCCGGTAAACAGAAAGAGCATCTGAATAAGCAGATACCTATTGATCATAAGCATCGACCGCAGCATCATCAAGGCCCTTGGCTATTGGGGAACGTCACATGGGAAACAAAAAATTTCCTACTCGCACGAAGACCTATCTACAAGAGGGGATTTGGATCTACGTACCCTTGTAGATCGCACAACAGGAAGCGTTAAGAAACGCGGTTGATGTAGTGGAACGTCCTCACGTCCGTCGATCCGCCCCGCGAACCGTCCCACGAACTGTCCCGCGATCCGTCCCACGATCCGCTCCGATCTAGTGCCGAACAGACGGCACCTCCGCGTTCAGCACATGTACAGCTCGACAATGATCTCGGCCTTCTTGATCCAGCAAGAGAGACGGAGAGGTAGATGAGTTCTCCGGCAGCGTGATGGCGCTCCGGAGGTTCGTGGTGATCTTATCTCAGCAGGGCTACGCCCGAGCTCCGCAGAAACGTGATCTAGAGGAAAAACTGTGGAGGTATGTGGTCGGGCTGCCGTGGAAAAGTTGTCTCAAATCAGCCATAATACCTCAGTATATATAGGAGGGAGGGGGAGGACCTTGCCTTGAGGCCCAAGGAAGCCCCAAGGGGTCGGCCGAAGGGGGGGAGGAGGAATCCTCCTCCAATCCTAGTCCAACTAGGATTGGAAGGTGGAGTCCTTCCCTTCCTTCCCACTTCCCCTTTTTTTTCCTTTTCTCTTTGATTTTCTTTATCTCCTGCGCAAGGGCCCTCTTGGGCTTTCCCACCAGCACACTAAGGGCTGGTGCGGCACCCCTAAGGCCTATGGGCTTTCCCCGGGTGGGCTGGCCCCCCCGGTGAACATCCGGAACCCATTCGTCACTCCCGGTACATTCCCGGTAATGCCGAAAACTTTCTGGTAATCAAATGAGGTCATCCTATACATCAATCTTCGTTTCCGGACCATTTCGAAAACCCTCGTGACGTCCATGATATCATGCGAGACTCCGAACAACATTCGGTAACCAACCATATAACTCAAATACGCATAAAACAACGCCGAACCTTAAGTTTGCAAACCCTGCGGGTTCGAGAACTATGTAGACATGACCCGAGGGACTCCTCCGTCAATATCCAATAGCGGGACCTGGATGCCCATATTGGATCCTACATATTCTACGAATATCTTATCGATTGAACCTCAGTGCCAAGGATTCATATAATCCCGTATGTCATTCCCTTTGTCCTTCGGTATGTTACTTGCCCGAGATTTGATCGTCAGTATCCGCATACCTATTTCAATCTCGTTTACCGGCAAGTCTCTTTACTCGTTCCATAATACAAGATATCGTGACTTACACTAAGTCACATTGCTTGTAAGGCTTGTGTGTGATGTTGTATTACCGAGTGGGCCCCGAGATACCTCTCCGTCACACCGAGTGACAAATCCCAGTCTTGATCCATACTAACTCAACGGGCACCTTCGGAGATACCTGTAGAGCATCTTTATAGTCACCCAGTTACGTTGTGACATTTGATACACACAAGGCATTCCTATGGTGCCAGTGAGTTATATGATCTCATGGTCATAGGAATAAATACTTGACACGCAGAAAACAGTAGCAACAAAATGATACGATCAACATGCTACGTTTATCAGTTTGGGTCTAGTCCATCACATGATTCACCTAATGATGTGATCAAGTTATCAAGCAACAACACCTTGTACATAGTCAAAAGACCTTGACTATCCTTGATGAACTGGCTAGCCAACTAGAGGCTTGCTAGGGACAGTGTTTTGTCTATGTATCCACACATGTATCTAAGACTTCATTCAATACAATTATAGCATGGATAATAAACGATTAATTTGGTACAAGAATTATAATAATAACTTATTTATCATTGCCTCTAGGGCATAATTCCAACAGTCTCCCACTTGCACTAGAGTCAATAATCTAGTCCTCACATCGTCATGCGAATTACATTGTAATAAATCTAACACCCATACAGTTCTGGTGCTGATCATGCTCTGCCCGTGGAAGAGGTTTAGTCAGCGGGTTTGCCACATTCAGATCCGTATGCACTTTGCAAATATTCACGTCCTCCTCCTCGACGTAGTCGCGGATGAGGTTGAAGCGTCGTTTGATGTGTCTGGTGTTCTTGTGAAACCGTGGTTCCTTTGCTAAGGCAATGGCACTCGTGTTGTCACAAAACAGGGTTATTGGATTCAGTGCGCTCGGCACCACTGCAAGATCCGTCATGAACTGCTTCATCCAGACACCCTCCTTAGCTGCCTCCGAGGCGGCCATGTACTCCACTTCTCATGTAGAATCAGCTACGACGCTTTGCTTGGAACTGCACCAGCTTACCGCACCCCCATAAAGAATAAATACGTATCCGGTCTGCGACTTAGAGTCGTCCGGATCTGTGTCAAAGCTTGCATCGACGTAACCTTTTACGGCGAGCTCTTTGTCACCTCCATATACAAGAAACATCTCCTTAGTCCTTTTCAGGTACTTCAGGATATTCTTGACCACCGTCCAGTGATCCACTCCTGGATTACTCTGGAACCTGCCTGCCATACTTATGGCCAGGCTTACGTCCGGTCTAGTGCACATCATTGCATACATGATAGAACCTATGGCTGAAGCATAGGGTACGGAACTCATATGCTCTCTATCTTTATCAGTTGCTGGGCACTGAGTCTTACTCAATCTCGTACCTTGTAGAACTGGCAAGAACCCCTTCTTGGACTGTTCCATTTTGAACCTCTTCAAAACTTTATCAAGGTACGTGCTTTGCGAAAGTCCTATCAGGCGTTTTGATCTATCCCTATAGATCTTTATGCCTAGAATGTAAGCAGCTTCTCCTAGGTCCTTCATAGAGAAACTTTTATTCAAGTAATCCTTTATGCTCTCCAAAAACTCCACGCCGTTTCCAATCAGTAATATGTCATCCACATATAGTATAAGGAACGCCAGAGAGCTCCCACTCACTTTCTTGTAAATACATGATTCTCCAACCACCTGTATAAACCCAAATGCTTTGATCACCTCATCAAAGTGTTTATTCCAACTCCGAGATGCTTGCACCAGTCCATAAATGGATCGCTGGAGCTTGCACACTTTGTTAGCATTTTTAGGCTCGACAAAACCTTCAGGTTGCATCATATACAACTCTTCCTTAAGGAAACTGTTAAGCAACGCCATTTTGACATCCATCTGCCAGATTTCATAATCGAAAAATGCAGCTATTGCTAACATAATTCTGACGGACTTAAGCATCGCTACGGGTGAGAATGTCTCATTGTAGTCAATTCCTTGAACTTGTGAAAAACCCTTTGCCACAAGTCGAGCTTTATGAACGGTCATATTACCGTCAGCGTCCGTCTTCTTCTTAAAGATCCATTTGTTCTGAATAGCCTTGCGGCCTTCAGGTAGTACTTCCAAAGTCCACACTTTGTTTTCATACATAGATCCTATCTCGGACTTCATGGCCTCGAGCCATTTGTTGGAATCTGGGCCCACCATTGCTTCTTCATAATTCGCAGGTTCATTGTTCTCCAACAACATAATTGATAAGACGGGATTACCGTACCACTCTGGAGTAGTACGCGGTCTCGTCGACCTCCGAGGTTCGACAGGAACTTCATCCGGAGTTTCATGATCATCATCATTAACTTCCTCCTCAACCGACGTCGCAACGACAGGGGTTTCCCCTTGCCCTGCGCCACCATCCAGAGGGATGAGAGGTTCGACAACCTCATCAAGTTCTATCTTCCTCCCACTGAATTCTCTCAAGAGAAACTTCTTCTCGAGAAAAGCTCCGTTATTAGCAACAAACACTTTGCCCTCGGATTTGAGATAGAAGGTATACCTAACTGTCTCTTTTGGGTAACCTATGAAGACGCACTTTTCCGCTTTGGATTCCAGCTTTTCAGGCTGAAGATTTTTGACATAAGCATGACATCCCCAAACTTTAAGAAACGACAACTTTGGTCTTTTGACATACCACAGCTGATATGGTGTCGTCTCAACGGATTTCGATGGTGCCCTATTTAAAGTGAATGCAGCTGTTTCTAATGCATAACCCCAAAACGATAACGGCAAATCGGTAAGAGACATCATAGATCGCACCATCTATAATAAAGTACGATTGCGACGTTCGGACACACCATTACGCTGTGGTGTTCGAGGCGGTGTCAACTGTGAAACAATTCCACATTGTCTTAGGTGAGCACCAAACTCGAAACTCAGATATTCACCCCCGCAATCAGACAGTAGGAACTTGATCTTCTTGTTACGATGATTTTCAACTTCACTCTAAAATTGCTTGAACTTTTCAAATGTTTCAGACTTGTGCTTCATCAAGTAGACATAACCATATCTAATCAAACCGTCAGTGAAGGTGAGAAAATAACAATATCCGCCGCGTGCCTCCACACTCATCGGACCACACACATCGGTATGTATGATTTCTAACAAGTCACTTGCACGTTCCATTGTTCCGGAGAACGGAGTTTTAGTCATCTTGCCCATGAGGCATGGTTCGCACGTGTCAAGTGAATCAAAGTCAACTGACTCCAAAAGTCCATCGGTATGGAGTTTCTTCATGCGCTTTACACCAATATGACCTAAGCGGCATTGCCATAAAAACATGGCGCTATCATTGTTAACTCTAACTCTTTTGGTCTCAATGTTATGTATATGTGTATTATCACTATCAAGATTCAATATGAACAATCCTCTCACATTGGGTGCATGACCATAAAAGATATTACTCATAGAAATAGAACAACCATTATTCTCTGACTTAAACAAGTAACCGTCTCGCAATAAACAAGATCCAGATATAATGTTCATGTTTAACGCAGACACTAAATAACATTTATTTAAGTTCATAACTAATCCTGATGGTAACTGAAGTGAAACTGTGCCGACGGCGATTGCATCAACCTTGGAACCATTTCCCACGTGCATCGTCACTTCATCCTTCGCCAGCCTTCGCTTATTCCGCAGGTCCTGTTTCGAGTTGCAAATATGAGCAACATAACCGGTATCGAATACCCATGCACTACTACGAGAGCTGGTTAAGTACACATCAATAACATGTATATCGAATATACCTGATTTTTCTTTGGCTGCCTTCTTATCAGCCAGATACTTGGGGCAGTTGCACTTCCAGTGACCCATACCCTTGCAATCCGTTTCAGGCTTAGGTCCAGCTTTGGGTTTCTTCATCGGATTGGCAACAGGCTTGCCGCTCTTCTTTAAATTACCCTTCTTTTCTTTCCCGTTTCTCTTGAAACTAGTGGTATTATTCACCATCGACACTTGATGCTCTTTACGGAGTTCTGACTCTGCGACTTTCAGCATCGCGAATAACTTGTTGGGTGACTTGTTCATCCCTTGCATGTTATAGTTCAACACAAAGCCCTTATAGCTTGGTGGCAGTGATTGTAGAATTATGTCAGTGATGGCCTCTTGCGGGAGTTCAATCACCAGCTCAGCTAGACGGTTTGAGTACCCAGACATTTTAAGGACATGTTCACTGACACACGAATTCTCCTCCATCTTGCAAGCATAGAATTTATCCGAGGTCTCATACCTCTCGATCCGAGCATTCTTCTGAAAGATAAACTTCAACTCCTGGAACATCTCATATTCTTCATGATGCTCAAAGCGACGTTGAAGTCCCGGCTCTAAGCCATACAAGACTGCACATTGAACTACTGAGTAGTCCTCCTTGCGTGCTAACCAAGCGTTCTTAGCATCTTGGTCAACCGCGGCGGATGGTTCATCTCCTAGCGCAGCATTAAGGACATAATCCTTCTTCCCAGCTTGCAGGAGCAACTTAAGATTACGAGCCCAGTCTACAAAGTTGCTTCCATCATATTTCAACTTAGCTTTCTCTAGGAACGTATTAAAATATAGGGTGACTGTCGCGTGAGCCATTGATCTACAACACAAATATTTTCAAAGTGGACTTAGACTATGTTCAAGATAATTAGAGTTTAACTTAATCAAATTACTTGCTAAACTCCCACTCAAAAAGTACATCTCTCTAGTCATTTGAGTGGTTCATGATCCAATTCCACTAGCTCAAGTCCGATCATCACGTGAGTTGAGGATAGTTTGAGTGGTAAACATCCCTATGCTAATCATACCAACTATATGATTCATGATCGACCTTTCGGTCTCATGTGTTCCGAGGCCATGTCTGCACATGCTAGGCTCGCCAAGCTTAACCCGAGTGTTCCACGTGTGCAACTGTTTTGCACCCATTGTATGTGAACGTTGAGTCTATCACACCCGATCATCATGTGGTGTCTCGAAACGACGAACTGTAGCAACGGTGCAGTCGGGGAGAACACAATTTCGTCTTGAAATTTTAGTGAGAGATCACCTCATAATGCTACCGTCGTTCTAAGCAAAATAAGGTGCATAAAAGAATTAACATCACATGCAATTCATAAGTGACATGATATGGCCATCATCATGTGCTTCTCGATCTCCATCACTAAAGCACCGACACGATCTTCTTGTCACCGACGCCACACCATGATCTCCATCAACGTGTCGCCATCGGGGTTGTCGTGCTACTCATGCTATTACTACTAAAGCTACGTCCTAGCAATAGAGTAAACGCATCTGCAAGCAGAAACATTAGTTTAAAGACAACGCTATGGCTCCTGCCGGTTGCCGTACCATCGACGTGCAAGTCGATATTAACTATTACAACATGATCATCTCATACATCCAATATATCACATCACATCGTCGGCCATATCACATCACAAGCATACCCTGCAAAAACAAGTTAGACGTCCTCTAATTGTTGTTGCATGTTTTACGTGGTGACCATGGGTATCTAGTAGGATCGCATCTTACTTACGCAAACATCACAACGGAGATGTATGAATTGCTATTTAACCTCTCTCCAAGGACCTCCTCGATCAAATTCGATTCAACTAAAGTTGGAGAAACAGACACTCGCCAGTCCTCTTTGAGCAATGGGGTTGCTCGTAGTGATGAAACCAGTCTCTCGTAAGCGTACGAGTAATGTCGGTCCGAGCTGCTTCGATCCAACAATATAGCAGAATCAAGAAAACACTAAGGAAGGCAGCAAATCGCACATCACCGCCCACAAAAACTTTTGTGTTCTACTCGAGATGACATCTACGCATGAACCTAGCTCATGATGCCACTATTGGGGAACCTCGCATGGGAAACAAAAATTTTCCTACGCGCACGAAGACCTATCATGGTGATGTCCATCTACGAGAGGGGATTTGAATCTACGTACCCTTGTAGATCGCACAGCAGAAAGCGTTAAGAAATGCGGTTGATGTAGTGGAACGTCCTCACGTCCCTCGATCCGCCCCGCGAACCGTCCCACGAACCGTCCCGCGATCCGTCCCACGATCCGCTCTGATCTAGTGCCGAACGGACGACACCTCCGCGTTCAGCACACGTACAACTCGACTTGATCCAGCAAGAGAGATAGAGAGGTAGATGAGTTCTCCGGCAGCGTGACGGCGCTCCGGAGGTTGGTGGTGATCTTATCTCAGCAGGGTTCCGTCCGAGCTCCGCAGAAACACGATCTAGAGGAAAACCCGTGGAGGTATGTGGTCGGGCTGCCGTGGCAAAGTTGTCTCAAATCAGCCCTAATACCTCAGTATATATAGGAGGGAGGGGGAGGACCTTGCCTTGAGGCTCAAGGGAGCCCCCAAGGGGTCGGCCGAAGGGGGGGGGGAGGAGGAATCCTCCTCCAATCCTAGTCCAGCTAGGATTGGAAGGTGGAGTCCTTCCCTTCCTTCCCACTTCTCCTTTTTTTCCTTTTCTCTTTGATTTTCTTTATCTCCAGCGCAAGGGCCCTCTTGGGCTTGCCCACCAGCCCACTAAGGGATGGTGCGGCACCCCTAAGGCCTATGGGCTTCCACCGGATGGGATGACCCCCCGGTGAACATCCGGAACCCATTCGTCACTCCCGGTACATTTCCGGTAATGCCGAAAACTTTCTGGTAATCAAATGAGGTCATCCTATACATCAATCTTCGTTTCCGGACCATTTCGAAAACCCTCGTGACGTCCATGATATCATGCGGGACTCCGAACAACATTCGGTAACCAACCATATAACTCAAATACGCATAAAACAACGCCGAACCTTAAGTTTGCAAACCCTGCGGGTTCGAGAACTATGTAGACATGACCCGAGGGACTCCTCCGTCAATATCCAATAGCGGGACCTGGATGCCCATATTGGATCCTACATATTCTACGAATATCTTATCGATTGAACCTCAGTGCCAAGGATTCATATAATCCCGTATGTCATTCCCTTTGTCCTTCGGTATGTTACTTGCCCGAGATTTGATCGTCAGTATCGCATACCTATTTCAATCTCGTTTACCGGCAAGTCTCTTTACTCGTTCCATAATACAAGATATCGTGACTTACACTAAGTCACATTGCTTGTAAGGCTTGTGTGTGATGTTGTATTACCGAGTGGGCCCCGAGATACCTCTCCGTCACACGGAGTGACAAATCCCAGTCTTGATCCATACTAACTCAAGGGCACCTTCGGAGATACCTGTAGAGCATCTTTATAGTCACCCAGTTACGTTGTGACGTTTGATACACACAAGGCATTCCTCCGGCGCCAGTGAGTTATATGATCTCATGGTCATAGCAATAAATACTTGACACGCAGAAAATAGTAGCAACAAAATGACACGATCAACATGCTACGTTCATCAGTTTGGGTCTAGTCCATCACATGATTCACCTAATGATGTGATCCAGTTATCAAGCAACAACACCTTGTACATAGTCAGAAGACCTTGACTATCCTTGATCAACAGGCTAGTCAACTAGAGGCTTGCTAGGGACAATGTTTTGTCTATGTATCCACACATGTATCTAAGACTTCATTCAATACAATTATAGCATGGATAATAAATGATTATCTTGATACAGGAATTATAATAATAACTTATTTATCATTGCCTCTAGGGCATAATTCCAACATTGGCTGCATCCCGATCAGCCTGAGAAGCATTACAGCCAGAACAGGCGGCACCGGCGGGGTAGGAGCCACGGGAGCAACAGGGCATGGCGGATAAGGGAGCTCACCAGAGAGAATGCCCCACAACAGAAGACCACGCATGTGGATACGCATGAAGCCCACAAACTCGGCATAGGTGGTGCCATCAAAGACCACCGAGCATCGATGAACAACAACATAGCTTGAAGAGGACATGCTGATCCGCCTCTCCTTCTGTGTTTTTTGGGAAGTCAACCTGATCCCGATCTGGATCAGGGGCCGAGCACGGCTGCAGTGGGCGACCCACAGGGCAGGCCGGAGGCAGCAGCAGGCGACCCACGGAGCAGGAAGCCGCGGGGCAGGCCGGACCAGCCCGACGGTAGCTGCAGGAAGCAGCAGCGGTGGCAGCCCGACGACGGCCGAGGAAGCAGCAGCCGCGGCGGCGGGGACGAAGGAGAGATGCGGCAGGGACCAGCAGTAGCGCGAGTAGGACGGGACGACGACCAGCCGACAGCAGTGGATCCTGGCGGGGCCGGCCGAGAAGCAGCCGGCGGTGATAGAGTCCAGGCTGGTCCGGGCAAGGAAACTCCTCCAGCGGCGGTTTCTGGCAGGGGCAGGACGTGGGGCGCGGCAGAGCCTAGCGAAGGGAGAGCGGGAGACGAACCCAGGGGGAGCCAGGCGAGGGAAGGGTGGCCGGAGCAGCTAGCTCGCAGCTAGGAGCGGCGACGCTGGTGGAGAAGGAGAGCACGGAGCTGCGGCGTGCGGGGTGGGAGAGAACCTAAGAATCTGATACCATGTTAGGAATGGGCAACTAACATTCACAGAAGGTCAAGGGCCAGTACATATACATGTGGAGAAGATAAGAAACCCCTTATACAATGGGGATACACATCTACCATATACAACTTGTATAGAGACACTAGTTAGTCATAACTATCTGGATTCTAATTTTGTAACATTGTCAAACAAATGGTGGAGAAGGAACATACGTGTAAACAAAGCCACTTGAATCAACTGCAACTGCAACATCCAAGTATAGCAAAGGTTTTAATATCAGTGCTGATCCCGAAGACTCAAATTAACAAGAAAAAGAAAGAAAGGAAAATAACCTGTGTGATTCGTTCCACATGCAACTTTGACAACGGTCTTCCCAGATAATGCAACTATTGCCCTGGGGTTGGGCTGGGGATCATATGCTAGCCTTACCGATGATACATTGGCAATATACTGTAACATCATAAATTAAATCACAATTACTGATGATAGCATATTTAGTAGGTGTGACTGTTAACAGAGTAGCAGTCAACCTCATTATCGCTTCCATGACCAAGTTGACCGTACTGGGGAAGACCTGTTGTGCTGAATAGCACAGAAGAACAAAGTACATATTAAAAACATTGACGAACAAGAACAAAACCACTAAATACAGCCAAAGCAGATACTAATCAAACAATGTTATTATGAGAAGATGATCAATCAAAGCCTGTTACTTATTCTGAAAGAGGAAAGAGGTAACTAATATTTAAGTTTCATAGTTTCAGCAAGGCCATACAGTATGGAAGAGCCCTCAACTGATGACAGCCAGACATTAAAGTTAGCACCACAAATAGCATTAGTTGCTTTAGTAACAAGGGAGGGGACTGGCTGACACCTTAGTTCCTGCAACGTAAGGACCTAACAGAAAAATGAGCTTCCCATATGGTGAAATTCCCATGACGTTGTCAGAACTATCCCATCGTCCTAAACAATATAAGTTCTGTATGGTCATGGCATAAATATTACTATTGGTTTCGTTATCACCCAAACAGGTAACACCATAACAGAACACAACTGTAGATTATAGTACTAATGTCTCATCAAGCAACACTCTGGAAATGTCAAAAAGTGAAGTATGCTCCTAACAGAAAATGATATTTCCACTGAGCAGTGTATTTGTTGCACTTCTAGTTGTGTCATCTATCAATCATAAAAATAAAGGAAAAGGTGAGGGAGTCAACCACTCCTTAGTGAACCCATCCCCAACTGGCCATGTTTGTTGTCACCAAATGCAAAGGACTCCCCTTCGTCAGTTACGACCACCGTATGATTTCTTCCAACACCTGCTGCGATTATGTTGTATCTGCAGAAATTGACAAGTGGTGATTAGCATTTAGAAACATGTCAAGAAAACAAATAACGCCGTTGGACTATTCAATTCAAGTATGTTGGGATGGTACATATACATGGGTTCAGCAATACCACACACAACTTCTTTAAAAAATAAAATGAAGGGCAATGCAGACGAATCTCTTACTTTGATAGTTTAGAAACAACAGTTGGTAGGTTACGCAAGAGAGTGTCCCCGTGCCCCAACTGCCCCTTCTGCTAGAAATAACAATGTTAAGCAAGAAGCCACACAAAAATTAGGCATCGACTCATGCTTATACCTCATTTCGACCCCATGAGAAGCAACGGCCGTCAGAATTCAAAGCAACATAATGGCAAGCCGCTGGGAAAATGCAGGAATCCGTTAGCAAATTCGACATGACCATAACTCGATTTACTACTTGACAGCATTTCCGCGCACAAACTGGGCGAGTTCCCATGCCTCCTCATATTAGATGAAGAAATACAGTGCATTGGAAAAAAAGATGAAGAAATACAGGGGGGGATGCCGAAGCGCACCGTGCCGTAGTACAACAGCTCCCTGCCCCCGCCTCCGCCGCCTTCCCCTCGCCTTCCGCGCTGGATGGTATCCTCGCCGCGATTCCGACCGGAAACCCTAGCTTCGGTGGGGCGGAAACGGAGGACTGTGCAAGCGAATGGGGAAGAGGGTTTGAAGTTGAGTGCGATTCTGTAGACTGGAACTTTTCGCGATTCGCGGGGTGTTCTGCCCTGCCGCAACGACTCCCTAACCCCTTCCTTCGTTACTAAGGATGTGTTTGGTAGCTGTTCCCATTTCAACATAGTTATTCCCTTTTGAAACATGCGGAGTCCAAATATGTTGTGTGCATACATGTGTAGTTGTTTGGTAGTGATGTATGTGTTGAAACATGATGTATTCAGACTGTGTTTGGTAGCCTGTATCCGAGATATGATGCATCAATATTCTTTTGGCACAAATACAAATTCGATCAATAAACATCATAATTTCAACATAATCTGAACAATAAATTGGCGACAGATGCGGCTACGGAGTAGATCGGCGGCCGCGGCTATGGCGGTGGAGTAGATCAGCGGTGGCGAGGTTGAAGACGGGCGGCATCGAGCAACCGAGGCGGGGCAGAGACCGTGGAGGGGTAGACCGGGGGCGGCGGCGGCGGGTTGACCGGCGGAGTCGGGGTAGACCGGGGGCAGCAGCGGTTGCGACCGCAGAGTAGATCAGCGGCGGCGGCTGCGGCGATAGAGTAGATCGACGACGGCGAGGTTGAAGAGGGACGACGTCGAGCAACAGGGGCGGGGCAGAGACGGGGCAGAGACGATGGAGGGATAGACCAGGGCGACGGCGGGGTAGAGACAGTGGAGGTGTAGAACGGGGGCGACGACTGCGGGCTGTGCGAGAGAGAGGGTTGGGGGTCGCAAGGGAGGGTGGGGTTTGGGAGGGGAGGTCGTTCGAGGTAGAGATGGGTGATAGAGGCGAAGTTGTCCCTTTCTTTCGATGAGATCGTGGGAATCGTTTTGGTGGAGTAGACTTTGACGATCCGACTACGAACGTGTGAGGATGTCGCGCCTTAGAAATCCTAAACCAACTCCGAGAGGTTATTGACCACGCCGGAGCACGATCAACCTGACCACGAAGGTCTGTTTCCTGCACGCAAACGGAGAACAAGCAAGAAACCGAGATGCAATCAAGATATTGCGAATAAAAGAGGAAAACTTTATTGATGAAGGTGGGGTTCTGTGACGCCTTTGTCTGGTCGTAGAACACAAACGAAGAACGCGAAGTTGCAGCTATGACGAACTAAACCCAAGTCTAAACGGTGCCCTAAGGGCTGTATATATGAGGGAACGGAGAGGGAATTTCGTGACCCTTGGAGGAGGGTTCCGTAAACAGCCCTAAACTCGGTTTCCCCACATATACGGACTCTAAAAATAGCCTATATTATGGTATTTCGAAATTACATGGGCCTGGCCCAAAAATAAGGTGGTGCAACACCTATAATAGCCTATGGATGAAATTTATAAAGTGGTGTCTTGAATATTTCGTCCAAACCCTTCACGCTCTTCTTATGGTGGCTTTAGAGTGCGAAAATCACCAGTGGAAGCTCCATTGTTCTCTCCCGCGCGTGCACCTTCTTCTCCATGCTTGATCCCGCTCCAACGGATATCCTTCTTGTCCATGCTAGGTCCTTCATTCATGAGCACAACAAAAGTATCTAACTTAGGCAACATCATATGTTCATGAACATTAGAAGTATTCCCAAGAAACGAAAGTACCTGGTAATTCAATTGGCGTGCACGAGCTCTAGTAACTGGTCCAGTATGTATAGCAGTTGGGGTTGTGGGTGTAACAATGGTGTTGATGTCCTCATCATCCTCCCCTTCTTGAACTGAAGTAGTCCTCGACGGAAGCTCATCTTCCTCACCCAAATATGGCTTCAAATCTGCAGTGTTAAAAGTGGGACTAACCCCAAAATCTGCAGGCAGCTCAAGTCTATATGCATTATCATTTATTTTCTCTAACACTTTGAAAGGACCATCAGCACGCGGCATTAGTTTTGACTTGCGCAAATCAGGAAACCTATCCTTACGCAAATGCAACCAAACAAGATCTCCAGGTGCAAAGACAACATGTTTTCTACCCTTATCTCCAGCAGTTTATATTTAGCATTCATGCGCTTAATGTTTTCCTTAGTTAACTCATGCATCTTTAATATCAAATCAACACGTTCTTTAGCATCAAAATTAACCTTCTCCGAAGATGGAAGAGGTAAAAAATCAATAGGTGCACGAGGTAGGAAACCATACACAACTTCAAAAGGACACATCTTTGTAGTAGAATGCAGCGAACGATTATAAGCAAATTCAATATGAGGCAAGCATTCTTCCCACAGTTTTAGATTGTTCTTCAAAACAGCCCTAAGCATTGTAGACAAAGATCTATTGACTACTTCAGTTTGTCCATCAGTCTGGGGGTGACATGTAGTACTAAAAAACAATTTTGTCCCCAACTTAGCCCATAGACATCGCCAAAAGTGGCTAAGAAATTTAGCATCACAATCTAAAACAATCGTATTTGGCACACCATGCAAGCGAATAATTTCACGAAAGAACAAATCAGCCACATTAGCGACATCATCACTTTTATGACATGGTATAAAGTGTGCCATTTTAGATAATCTGTCCACGACAACAAATATGCTATCCCTCCCCTTCTTTGTTCGAGGTAAACCTAACAAAAAGTCCGTAGATATATCCTTCCAAGGAACACTAGGTACAGGCAAAGGCATAAATAAACCATGAGGATTAAGTCATGACTTAGCTTTTTGACATGTCGTGCAGCAAGCAACAAAACGCTCAACATCCCGTCGCATCCTTGGCCAAAAGAAATGTGTAGCAAGTACATCCTCCGTCTTCTTTATGCCAAAGTGTCCCATCAATCCTCCTCCATGCGCCTCCTCTAACAACAAAAGACTAACAGAGCTAGCTGGAATGCAAAGCTTGTTAGCACGAAACACAATTCCATTATTAATGATGAACTTATTCCATGTTCTCCCTTCTTTACAATTTTCCAACACATCTTTGAAATCAGCATCATGCACATATTGATCCTTGATGGTCTCCAAACCAAATATTTTAAAGTCAAGTTGTGAAAGCATAGTATAACGACGAGACAAAGCATCATCAATAACATTTTCTTTACCCTTCTTGTGTTTAATGTCGTACGGGAAAGTCTCAATGAATTCAAACCATTTAGCATGTCTACGGTTTAGTTTTGCTTGACTTTTAATATGTTTCAAAGATTCATGATCAGAATGTATGACAAATTCTTTGGGCCATAAATAATGTTGCCATGTTTCCAAAGTCCGAACAAGAGCATATAATTCCTTATCATAAGTAGAATAATTCAGACTAGGCCCACTTAATTTTTCAGAAAAGTATGCAACAGGTTTACCATCTTGTAATAACACACCTCCTAATCCAATTCCACTAGCATCACATTCAAGCTCGAAAGTCTTATTAAAATCAGGAAGTTGGAGTAAAGGAGCATGTGTTAACTTATCTTTCAAAACCGTGAACGCCTCTTCCTGTGCGGTACCCCAAGAATAAGGAACATCCTTCTCTGTAAGCTCATTGAGAGGTGCAGCAATGGTGCTGAAATCTCTCACAAAACGCCTATAAAACCCGGCGAGTCCAAGGAAACTCCTCACTTGTGTGACCGTTCTGGGCTGTGGCCAACTCTCAATAGCTTCAATCTTGGCTTTATCAACTTCAATTCCCTGTGGAGTAACAACATAACCAAGAAAAGATACTCGGTCTGTGCAAAAGGTGCACTCCCCAAGGTTACCAAATAGACGTGCATCACGTAGAACAGTAAAAACAGCACACAAATGATCCAAGTGTTCCTCCAAAGATCTACTATAAATCAGTATATCATCAAAGTAGACTACCACAAATCATCCAATGAAAGCACGTAAAACCTCATTCATTAATTTCATGAAAGTGCTAGGTGCATTAGTCAATCCAAAAGGCATAACTAACCACTCATACAAGCCAAACTTAGTTTTAAATGCCGTTTTCCATTCATCTCCCAATTTCATGCGAATTTGATGGTATCCACTACGCAAATCAACTTTGGAGAAAATTGTAGAGCCACTTAATTCATCAAGCATATCATCTAGCCTAGGAATAGGATGATGATAACGAATAGTAATATTATTAATGCCTCTACAATCAACACACATACCCGATGTACCATCCTTTTTCGGCACTAGAATAATAGGAACAACACAAGGACTAAGAGATTCACGTATGTAACCTTTGTCGAGAAGCTCTTGTACTTGACGCATAATCTCCTTCGTCTCCTCTGGATTTGTACGGTATGGTGCACGGTTGGGTAGCAATGCACCGGGAATTAAGTCAATCTCATTCTCAATCCCTCTAATAGGTGGTAGTCCCGGTGGCACGTCTTGTGGAAAGACGTCAGCGAACTCCTGCAAAATGTTAATGACACCAGGAGGCAAAAACGGTGGCATGTCCTCATATGAAAATAATACCTCTTTGCATACGAAAGCATAGCAAACATATGTAGTAATATCCAAATCAGTAATATCAGATTTAGTGGCAAGTAAACAACCACTCTATAGTTTTATTTCAGAGGCAACACTAGATGATGATTTAGTAGGCTTATTGTGTTGCTCAAATTCCTTTGCTACAATCTGATTTTCACTCTTATGTAGGTCTTGTTTTGCTTTACTAGCTCTAGCAATATCATCTTTCATAATATGTTCAGGAGACATAGGAAGCAAAGTTATATTTTGATCCTTGTGAACAAAAGTATACTGATTTGTTCTACCATGGTGTACAGAATTTTTATCAAATTGCCATGGTCTACCAAGTAAAACGGAGCATGCTTGCATGGGTACCACATCACAATCAACAAAATCAGAATATGTAGCAATGCTAGAATGCACACGAACAATACGTGTTACCTTAACCTTGCCACTTTTGTTGGACCACTGGATATAATAAGGATGAGGATGTGGTCTGGTGGTGAGAGACAGCTTCTCCACCATCTCCATGCTAGCTAAGTTATTGCAACTCCCTCCATCAATGATTATGCAAACATAACGTTCCTTTACCACTCCCTTAGTATGGAACAAGTTGTGCCTCTGATTTTGCTCAGCCTGTGTTACCTGCACACTTAAAACACGTTGAGAAACTAAGCTTTCATACCTGTCAGCGTAGTCAGCGGCCATGTATTGTGTCTCTTGTTCAGTATCATCTACACCCCGTTCTTCACTTGCAATAAGAGCTAGAGTCTCCTCGTCATAATCACTAGCGGAGTCATATCCACCATCCTTAGTAATAATCATCATGCGCTTGGATGGGCACTCTCTCTTATAATGACCTCCACCCTTGCAACGACGAAAAATAACCTCATGTGTTTGCCCTGTGGATGCCATGGAAGAAGAAGAGCTCTGTGGAGGCCCGGAAGGTGTGCTATTGGCGAAGGTTGTGGCAGGGGTCTGTTTCCTGGTATCTCTGGTGGAATTGGCAGCTGAAGAAGAAGGTGCTGATGTAGAAGGACGTGTGGAATTAGATGTGGTTGTGGCGTCCATGAGAAAGTGCGACCTGCAGAAAAATTAGTTCTCGCCAATGCTTGTCGATCCTGCACTTCACGTTCAGCTTTGCAAGCAAGATGGAATAAACAAGTGATAGTGTTATAATCCTTATATTCTAGAATAGTCTAAATATCTCTATTTAATCCACCCATAAAACATGCAAGCATAGCTTCATTGTCCTGAACAATACGACATCTAATCACGCCAGTTTGTAATTCCTGATAATATTCTTCTACAGACTTTTTTCCTTGTCTTAAACGCTGCAAGTTTTGAAGTAATTCACGTTGATAATATGGTGGAACGCAACGAGTACGCATAACAGTTTTCAAAGCAAGCCAAGTAGTTGGAATATTAGCATGATGTATTCCGCAATATTCAGACCACCAAACACAAGCAAAACTAGTGAAAGAACAAACAACAGCAACAACACATCTATCTTCAGGAAATTGCAAGCATGTAAAACGTTGCTCTGTTTCTAACTCCCAAGTAAGATATATATCAGGAACATATCGACCATCAAAAGTAGGAATATTCAATTTAAGTATAGGGAGATGGTCATGATCCCGTACCTGAGGGTGTGGTGCATCCCTACCATTGCGATTGTATCCATGTGGACGACCAGCGGCTTGTCGTGGTGGTTGTTGTTCCTCGTGCCGAACTGGAGCAACCTCTCCCTCATCATCGTAATCACCATCATAATCATCATCATACTCCTCATTCTGCTCAGCCATAGAAACCTTGGTAGTAGCAGCAGGAGGAGCAGCAGTAGGACCAATAGCAGTAGTAGGAGCAACAACACAAAAAGTCTGCACTTGGCCGACAGGCACGTGTCGCGCTCGTAGCCGTTGTTATGGTTGAAGAGGGACAACAGCTGCAGCTGGTGGTGGTAAACGGGAAAGCACCTGATTGAACTTGGCGTTCAACTTGGTGTCGAATTTCTTCTCCATACCTTCAAGCTTCTCCATGGCCTCTCCAAAGGTGGTCACGAAATCCTGTACCTGGTCAGACATCATTTGCTGAAATTTATCATGGAGCTCCCGGTTGGTCAGGTTCTCCGAGTCGATCTCCTCATCGTGTGATCCTAGCATGGTTAGCAGCAATAGGAACACAGAAGAATAGGAACCTACAGACTACTAGGAAGTGGTGGTGGTGGTGGTGGCGGTGGTGGTGTGTCACAAATCCGTCAAGCAAATCCCAATTTATTACCAATTCTTACCCAGCAGCAGGTGGCGATCGGCAAGCGGTGTAGTCAAAGCTGTCAAAGCTTGGATAGAGCGATTGCCAGGTGGTGTCAAACACACGATGTACATGTATGTGGAGCTGGTAAGGCCTATAATATGGTAGCAAGAATGGTTAACAATAATCAGTTCAAAGATGCAAAGTTGAAAAGACGCTCAACGACAGTACCATGCTGGTCCTAGGCTAGACCGTACTAGAGACGCTAGCCTAGAACACCAACGAGCCACTCTGTTTGTTTGCGCTCCTTTTTTTGCGCTTTTCTTTTAGAAAATCACTATAGTAGCGAGTGTCTCAAAACTCTTCCCAAGCACGAAAAACAGGATAGGCACGATTTTTTGTTGACAACTTTTTTTCTGGAGTAATTCGGGGCTGCGACGACCAAAAATTGCGTCAAAAATCACTATGATGGCGAGTGTCTCAAAACTCTCTAAAAATCCTAACAAAACGATAGGGAATTTTATTTTCACCCCTTGAAATTTTGGCCTAAAAAGTGCTCTGAAAGCGTGCCAGACTTTTTTTTTCTTCGAAACCTACTCAGGTAAGGAAATGCGAAACCGAAATCAAACAGATCTCGAAATTCACCTAAGACGAAAAGGAGGCAGACTAGGATTGTGGTGGGTATATGGTGGTGGTATATGGCAGCAAGGCTAATGGTGGTATATGGCAGCAACGATGATGGTAGCGTGGAGGTGATATATGGCAGCGATGAAAGACGATGCGGCGATGGCGTGACAACCTATGAACAGAACTCGAAACTCTAAAAGGACTAGACACTAAGACCAGCAACTCGACATGACGATGTAACCACAAATTCAACTAAGCAAACTACTGAAAAGACTATGCAAAGGCTCAAATTGGTTTGCATATGATGATCTAACCCTATTTTTTTGGCTTTTTTGTGGACGATGGGTATGAATAACAGATGCGATCTAACTACGAAAAACTAGTAAAATCTCACCGAGCAACCCAGAATCTGATACCACTTGATAGAGGCGAAGTTGTCCCTGTCTTTCAATGAGATCGTGGGAATCGTTTTGGTGGAGTAGACTTTGATGATACGACTACGAAAGTGTGAGGACGTCGCCCTTAGCAATCGCTAAACCAACTCCAAGAGGTTATTGGCCATGCCGGAGCACGATCAACCTGACCACGAATGTCTGTTTCCTGCACGCAAACGAAGAACAAGCAATAAACTGAGATGCAATCAGGATATTGCGAATATAAGAGGAAAGCTTTATTGATGAAGGTGGGGTTCTGTGACGCCTTTGTCTGGTCGTAGAACACAAACGAAGAACGCGAAGTTGCAACTATGGCGAACTTGTAATCTAAACAAAACCCAAGTCTAAACGTTGCCCTAAGGGCTGTATATATGAGGGAACACAGAGGCAATTTCGTGACCCTTGGAGGAGGGGTCCGAAAACAGCCGTAAACTTGGTTTCCCCACACATACGGACTCTAAAAATAGCCTATATTATGGTATTTCGAAATTACATGGGCCTGGCCCAAAAATAAGGTGGTGCAACACCTATAATAGCCTATGGACGAAATTTATAAAGTGGCGTATTGAATATTTCGTCCAAACCCTTCACGCTCTTCTTATGGTGGCTTTAGAGTGCGAAAATCACCAGTGGAAGCTCCATTGTTCTCTCCCGCGCATGCATCTTCTTATCCATGCTTGATCCCACTCCAACGGATATCCTTCTTGTTCATGCTAGGTTCTTCATTCATGAGCACAACAAAAGTATCTAACTTAGGCAGCATCATATGTTCATGAACATTAGAAGTATTCCCAAGAAACGAAAGTACCTGGTAATTCAATTGGCGTGCACGAGCTCTAGTAACTGGTATTGTATGTATAGCAGCTGGGGTTGTGGGTGTAACAATGGTGTTGATGTCCTCATCAGTGGGTCCAAGCGAGCTTAGCCGAGCCCATCTCGCCCCGTTGGGGGTGCTGGGTTGAGCATAGTTGAGGGGCATTTTTTGTATGAGATGGACATAGCTCAGGTGAGCCCATGCACCCTACCAAACAAGCAAAAGTGGGTCGGATTGGTAACTTTTGCCCTCATGCACCTTCACGCACCCTACCAAACACACCCTAAGAGCATCTATAGCACAACTCGAAAAAATAAAGCATCTCTAGCAGATATCATATAAAGCCGCGACCCGCAAAATAACGATCAAAATATGGGTCTATGCGGAAAATACCGTTTGATCAAACCCCGCAAAGGCATCCGACCCGTAATTTTTTTTAAGAATGCGAGAAAATCCCCTCCCCGACCCGCGAAAACACAGGTTTTCGCCTCACCTCTACGGTGCTCCCTATCCCAAGAAAGCGGTTGGCGGGAGGGACATTTCAGCCCGCACCCTTTCCCCACCCTCTTGTGTCGCCGCCCCGCCATTGGTTCCGCCAGTCCGCCGTCGGTGATTCCTGTCAAATCTATGGGCTGAATCGCACCGCGGGGCCGCCCCTGCCCTCTTCCGCTGAGCCGCTGCACCAGATTCCCTGGATCCGCCAATCCACCACGGCCGGAGAGGCACCACCTGAGATGGAATTGAGTCCATGCGAGAAGTTTTTTCTCGACGATTCATCCGATTCGTACGGCTCGGATGTTGAGACGATGCTTCTCACCTTTCGCCAACAAATTTTGATGATGTCCCTTGCCGTGAAGGAGCACGAAGACAAGAACCGAAAGAGGCGGCGAGAAGCGACCTTTGGCCGTATTTGCATTCCTCGAAATCGCCATCTTGGGAACGAGATGTTGATGCAAGACTACTTCATGGACAATCCGATATATCGGCCACACCTTTTCCGGAGAAGGTACCGTATGCGCCGATTCCTCTTTGTGAAAATTGTTCAAGCTTGTGAGGCCAATTGTCAATATTTTACTCAAAGATGAAATGTCGCGGGCTTGAAGGGATTTAGTGCATATCAGAAAATCTCGGCATCTATGCGGGTAATTGCATACGGCATTCCGGGTGACTATGCCGATGAGTACCTTCGCATTGGTGAAGATAGTACAATTGAGTCGGTGCATAGGTTTGCCAAAGTGATCATCCGTGTCTTTGGTCCTGAATATCTTCGGGCACCGAACGAGGAAGACACAATTTTTTTGATGGCATTTAATGATAGAAGAGGTTGGTCTGGCATGCTAGGAAGCATAGATTGTATGCATTGGACTTGGAAAAAATGTCCAAAGGCATGGTAGGGAATGTATTGTGGCAAGTCACGTGATGCAACAATTATGCTAGAGGTCGTAGCATCCCATGATTTATGAATTTGGCATTGCTTTTTTGGTATGTCGGGTACTCTCAATGATATCGATATGTTGCAACAGTGTCATTTGTTTACTAGGCTTGCTAGTGGTGATTCTCCTGCTTGCAACTACACTATCAATGGGCATGAATACACAAAGGGATACTATCTTGCAAATGGTATATACCCTTCTTGCTGCACATTTGTCAAGAGCATATAAGACGCCCAAACTAGGAAAGAGTGTGAATTCCCAAGGGCGCAAGAGGCAGCGTGAAAAGACATTGAAAGAGCATTTGGGGTTTTGCAATCTAGGTTTGCCATTGTTCGTGGTCCTACTTGGTTTTGGGACAAGCAATCCTTGAAAAACATCATGACATGTTGTGTTATTCTTCACAATATGATTATCAGAGATGAGAGAGGCATGAACTTGGAGTTCTTCTACGACAATGTGGGTAGCCATGTCAAACCAGCTAGAGCCCCTAACTAATTAGAGCTTTTCTTCAGACCTACAAGGAGATTGAAAATGCAAACACCCACTGTCAACTTAAGAAGGATATCATTGAGCACCATTGGCAAAGGGCTGGGCAGTAACACATTCCATTTTTCCATTCATTTTTTCATTCATGTGTGATTTGTATACGGGACAAGTTTTGTATTGAATTATTTAGTTTGCTATAGTGATTTGAATAATTATTGTACTTTGAATGACTATTGTATTGTAATATTGACATTTTTCTTATATTGCACATTAGTAATTCTGATTTACGGGGTTTTTGGTTTGCGGGTCGACACGGCAGCGCCCAAGCAGACCCCGCATAGCCGACCCATAAAAGAGCATCTTCTGCAAATATCCTTTTTTACGGGTCCGTTTTGCGGGGTCTGACTCTGTCCTCGCCCGTGCCGGCCCATAAAGCCGTTTTCCCGCAAACTGTAAACGACTTTTGCGGGTCAGCTTTATACGGGGTCTGCTAGAGATGCTCTAAGGGCATGTACACCGCTCCAGTCTGGACGGATGCCTCATCCGCCACATCAACATGCCCGATGCCACCTCCTCCAAACCTATCGCTTGGAGAGAAAAACGGGCTCGTGCAAAAGAGCTCGGCTCTTCCCTGACAAAAGCATGAGGTGGCCGCTCGGGCGATGCAGTGTGGGATCCGACGCCTCGCTCGATCTGGGACCATGCACGCCCAACAAAAGCCCGCGAGAGCGAGAGAGCAAGGGAGGGAAGGATAGAAGGGGAGGGCGGGAAGGGGAGAAGGGAGGGTACGAATCAGGGGAAGAGGCAAACCAGAGGAGAAGGCATCGCACCTCGTCCCCAGCCCACCGTTGACACTGTCCTGCCCGATCTGAGGCGTGAACGAGAGGAGAAGGTGGCGCACCCTCGTCCTCAACCTACCGTCAGCGTCGTCCTGCCTGATCTGAGAGGCGAACGGGAGGATAAGGCGGCGCACCCTCGTCCTCAGCCCGCCCTCGGTGTCGTCCTGCTCGATCTGATTTGATCTTCCGTGTAGGTATGTGATTACTTCTTCCTGTGTCTGTTCCTATTCTATTGGTCAACTTAATTTGGTATAGTAAACTAGGCTAGGGTTTGCTGAATTATTGAGATTTATGGTTATTCAGTCAATAGATTGGTCAATAGATTTGTTCCAATAACAATAGTTGTGATTCAAGTTCAATCTATTTGGGTCAGGATGTCATGATTGTGGGAGTCCACGCGTCTTTTTCTTTTAGGCAATGTTTTTGGATGAATGTTCCAGCAGGTTGCTTTCTTGTATGTTAGGATTTTGTTCCCTTTATTTGTGGAATGCATGTTACTGTTCTGATTAATAACTAAGAAATGGACCTGTCTAAGATTACAGTTCTGGGTGTAGTTGTGTGCATAATTCTTAATACTTGATATTTAAATGTTAGCTCAACTTGCAATATGTCATAATCGAGTTCCGATGAGTTTGAAGATGACACCGTTGACCCGACATAATTGTTCTCGCTAGAAGATTACTTGGCACAACATAATATTCTCAACAACTTTGTTGCACAGATAGCTACCAATATTCATGATACACTAGCAGCTCCAAGTACTAGGCGACGGTCAGCCCCTAGGACATATATTGACAGGAAGAGAGAATTTTGCAACCAACTTCTCATAGCAGATTACTTCTGTGGTAATGCAATCTATCCCAATTACTACTTTCATAGAAGGTTCCGAATGGGAAAACCCCTCTTTCTATGCATTGTTCAAGCGCTTGGTGAGTGGTCTCCCTACTTCACTCAAAGGGTAGATGCCCTCGGCCGTCCAAGTCTATCACCTTTACAGAAGTGCACATCAGCCATGCATATGTTGGCGTATGGTGGACCCGCTGACAAAATAGATGACCACATTCGACTAGGTGCATCCATGACACTCAAGTGTCTTGAAATTTTTGCTAAGGGGGTCATGGCCAAGTTTGGTGGAGAATATTTGCGTAGGCCAACTGTTGAAGACATTCAACGTCTACTAGAAATTGGCAAAGCAAGTGGTTTTCCATGCATGCTAGGAAGCATAAACTACATGCATTGGGAGTGGAAAAACTGACCGGTCGGATGGAACGGGAAGTTTGCACATGGTGAAAATGGTGTCCCTACTATCATCCTTGAGGCTGTTGCATCCTATGATCTATGGATATGGCAGGCCTTCTTTGGTGTTCCAGGATCCAACAATGACATCATTGTGCTCAATCAATCGCCATTGTTCACTGAAACATTGCAATGGGATGCTCCTAGGGTAGACTACTATGTCCATGAGCAACAATACAAGAAGATATATTATCTTGAAGCTAGAATATATCCGGAGTGGGCTATTTTTGTGAAAACCATTCGGCTACCTCAAACCGAGAAGGACTAGTTATTTGCAAAGAAACAAGAAGGTGCGAGAAAGGATATTGAACGTGCATTCGGAGTTCTACAACAACGCTTCAAAATTGTGGCAGAACCATCACGACTTTGGGATCAAGTAGATATTTGCAGCATAATGAAAGCGTGTGTGATCATGCACAACATGATACTCAAAAATGAGAAGGGCGTGGAGTTGACTTTCGATTTGAATGAAGCTCTAGGTTCATCTGCTGCTTTGCCACCTAAGCGATTAGTGGAGCTACTCCTTTGTTTGCTGCAGTGGTCAGAAGAGACATTGAGATCCGTGACCGATCCATGCACAATTGGCTCAAACAGGAATTGATTGAGCATATTTGTAAGAAATTCAGCGAAGATACATACAATTATTGTGTCTGTGTGTGTGTGTGAGAGAGAGAGAGAGGAGTGAGTTTGAAGACTATCTTCCAATTGTATGTGTTATCAAGAGTGTTTTAAGACTATCTTTGAATTTACTCTAGATTATACATACTGACTTGTGTTCTTTATTTTCTTCAATCTCATGTACTACTTCAGTGAACCATGAACTTGACAAGTTAACTATCCATGTGTTCTCTACTCACGGAATAAATGATAACAACATTATTTTCTATTTCAGCTGCAATGGAATACCATCCTCCTAATGGTTTCATGATCTTCCTTCAAGGCCAAAGTCATCCAAACTTCACCTTGCCAACCCCTTAGCAGTTGGTTTCCAATATCTGATGTTCTGCACGCAGCCGCCGCCACCAGCCAAGCACCACCCTCTTCCATCAACGTCTGATCCAAGGGCCACAACTCCATCCAATAAGCGAAAACAAGTCACAATTTATGTGGAAGCAGATGATGAAGATAGACATAGGTTATATTATACAAAAGATGAGGATATCAGATTGGTAAGCCCCTAGAATTTATTTAGGATGGTTCTCCTATTTTTGTACTCCTGGACATGCATGTTGTCTTTTGTTTAGTCAAATTTAACCATATGCTTACTTGCATGTTTACTTACTTTGTGTAGGTGAGTGCTTGGTTGCGCAACTGTGTGAATCCTATCGATGGGAATGCAAAGAAGGGAGAGTACTACTGGAAGGAGGTTGCTGATTCATTGAACAACACAACTCAAAGTGACCGAAAAGAGGGATGTGAAGCACCTCAAGAACCATTGGTACCAAACAACAAAGAAGGTAACCTCTTTCAATGGCTGCTATAACTAGATTAGAGACACCTATGCGAGTGGCCGGTGCGATAAACAATTGATGCAACAAGCTCTAGACCTGTACCACAGCCACAATGGACACCATTTCGCATATGCGCATTGGTGGGAAGTGATACGTCTCCATCGTATCTATAATTTTTGATTGCTTCATGCCAATATTCTACAACTTTCATATACTTTTGGCAACTTTTTATACTATTTTTGGGACTAACATATTGATCCAGTGCCGAGTGCCAATTCCTGTTTGTTGCATGTTTTTTGTTTCGCAGATTATCCATACCAAACGAAGTCCAAACACTATAAAAAACCTACCAGGATTTTTTTTGGAATATTTATGATTTTTGGGAAGAAGAATCTACGCAAAACGATGCCCGAGGAGGTCACAAGCCCAGGAGGCGCTACCCCAACCCTAGGGCGCGGCTGGCAAGCTTGTGACCAATCCCTAAGGCGGCTGGGGCCCTTCTTTTGCCGCAATAAAGATAACATCCGTAAGAAAATCATGTTCAAATTTCAGCCCAATCGGAGTTACGGATCTCCGGAAATTTTAGAAACGGTGAAAGGCAGAATCTGGGAGCGTAGAAACAGAAGAACACACACACAGAGAGAGAGAGAGAGAGATCCAATCTCGGAGGGGCTCTCAGCCCTACGCCGCCAAGAAGACCATGGACCAGAGCCGAAACCCTTCTCCCATCTAGGGAGGAGGTCAAGGAAGAAGAATAAGAAGGGGGGCTCTCTCCTGGCGGCGCCGGAACACCACTCGGGACATCATCGTGTGACGGCGATCTACACCAACACCTCCGTCATCTTCACCAACATCTCCATCACCTTCCCCATATATATTCAGCGGTCCACTCTCCCGCAACCCGCTGTACCCTCTACTTGAACATGGTGGTTTATGCTTCATATTATTATCCAATGATGTGTTGCCATCCTATGATGTCTGAGTAGATTTTCGTTGTCCTATCGGTGATTGATGAATTGCTATGATTGGTTTAATTTGCTTTTGGTTATGTTTCTGTCCTTTGGTGCCATCATATGAGCGCGCGCGTGGATCACACCATAGGGTTAGTAGTATGTTGATATGACTATGTATTGGAGGGCATGGGTGACAGAAGCTTCAGCCTAGCATAGAAATTGATGCATACAGGATTGAAGGGAGACCAATATATCTTATTGATATGGTTGGGTTTTACCATAATGAACGTTTGTAGTTGCGAATGCTTGCTAATAGTTCCAATCATAAGTCCATAGAATTCGAAGTAAGGGATGACATGCTAGCAGTGGCCCTCCCACATAAAACTTGTTATCGGTCTAGTAACGTAGTCAATTGCTTAGGGACAATTCTGCAACTCCTACCACCACTTTTCCACACTCGTTAAATTAACGTAATTGTTTCTTTATCTAACCAGCCCCTAGTTTTTATTTACGTGTTCTTTCTTATCTTGCAAACCTATCCTATCTCCTACAAAGTACTTCTAGTTTCATTCTTGTTCTAGGTAAAGCGAACATAAAGTGTGCGTAGAGTTGTATCAGTGGTCGATAGAACTTGAGGGAATATTTGTCCTACCTTTAGCTCCTCGTTGGGTTCGACACTCTTACTTATCAAGAAAGGCTACAATTGATCCCCTATACTTGTGGGTTATCAAGACCTCTTTCTGGCGCCGTTGCCGGGGAGCAATAGCGTGGGGTGAATTTTCTCATGTGTGCTTGTTTATTTTATCACTAAGTAGATTTATTTGCTGTTCTAAGTTGCTCTCTATCTTTAGTCATGGATATGGAACACGAAATACCAAAAAAATTAGGTGTACTTGCTACTCATGGAGATGGGGAACCTCCTAAAACCCTCGATGCTCGTTATGTGGAAAATATTATGCACTTCTTTAATAATCCTGAGAAAACCCCATTAAATTATATAATGGGATACACGTTGGATCAACGTGAATACTTTAGGGATTATCGCTTGACTCAAAAAGGGAAACTATTATGGGATCAAATTCATATGTTGAAATGGTATGCTTGGGAGCTATGCTCGAGATATGATATTACTTGTTGCTCAAGGATGAAGACTCAACACCTTCCCTTTTCTTGTAAATTTAATGCTAATGAAACCTTGGCTTCTTATGCTAATGGTATATATGATTACTATGATGTGGAACAAATAGAAGAGTTTGTTGCTTTTATGGGTGCTTATGAAATTGAAGGTCTGTTTAAAAGGTGTGATGATAATGATGCTGCTGCTTACCGATCTGAAAATTTGGTTATGCTTCATCATTGTTATACTAATTATGAATATAATTCCCATATTTATCGATTTATGGAGAAATTCTTCGCTGCCCAAGAGGAGACTAATATTTTGCAGGAAACTATGGAAGAAGAAAATGCTGAAACTGTGAGCTCATTAGATGAAAAAGATGACGAGGAGAGCGAAGAACAAAAGGAGGAAGAGCAGACTAGCTACCCGTGCCCACCTTCTAATGAGAGTAACTCTTCAACTCATACATTGTTTAATTCCCCTTCGTTCTTACCGAAGGATGAATGCTATGTTGATTGCTATGATCCCTTGGATTCGTTTGAAATATCCCTTTGTGATAAACTTGATGCTTGCTATGCTTGTGGCCATGATGCCAATATGAATGATGCTTATGAAGATGAACTTGCTATAGTTCCTTATGTTAAACATGAAATTGTTGCTATCGCACCCACTTATGATAGTCCTATTATCTTTTTGAACTCTCCCAACTACACTATATCGGAGAAGTTTGCTCTTATTAGGGATTACATAGATGGGTTGCCTTCTACTATTACACATGATGATTTTGATGAATATAATATGCATGTGCTTGCTGCTCCTACTTGCAATTATTATAAGAGAGGAACTACATCTCCACCTCTCTATGTTCCCAATACGATAAAATTGCAAGAAACTGCTTATGCTATGTATTGGCCTTTACATGATGTGCATGAATTATTCTTTTATGACATGCCAATGCATAGGAAGAGAGTTAGACTTAGTCATTGCATGATATATGTTACCTTGTGCTTACTACTAAATTACAAATCATTGTTAATTAAATTTGGCTTTGATATACCTTGGGATCCGGGTGGATCCATTACTTGAGCACTTTATGCCTAGCTTAATGGCTTTAAAGAAAGCACTGCTTGGAAGACAACCCGGAAGTTTTAGAGAGTCATTTATTTCTGTTGAGTGCTTTTATTTAGTTTAAAAACAAAAAAAATATAGAGGGGAACTTAAAACTCTTTCGAAAAGAGAAGCGATTGAAAGGTGATGCATTGCGGAAGTGAGGGTCGACCTTGAACACTTGTGTTCATGCTCATGGAAACAATGTAGAATTTTTCATGGAAGTTTATCGCAAAAATAATTATCCCCTTGTACAATTCCATTGTATTATAAAAATAATGTGCCAAGTAAAGCCTTTATGATTAGTTTGGGTGATAGTTGTTTGATCATACTGATAAAGACAAAAACTTTGCACTCACGAAATCATTTCTTATTTCTATACAGAGAGTGCTATTGAGTTGATTATTTTTTCTGCTGATTGATATACAAATTTCCTTAATTATCATAATTTGTTCAGAATTTTTGGAGTATCAGAAGTATGGTATAAGTTCAGATTACTATAGATTGTTCTGTTTTTGACAGATTCTGTTTTCTATGCATTGTTCTCTTATTTTGATGAATCTATGGGTAGTATCAGGGGGTATGAACCGTGGTGAAGTTGGATTATAGTAGATATAATGCTAATATGAATTTGGAATGAGTTCACAACAGTACTTAAAGTGGTGATGTGCTTTATTATACTAACGGATCTCATGAAGGTTTTGTTGAGTTTTGTGTGATTGAAGTTTTCAAGTTTTGGGTGAGACCACGATGGATGAAGGAATAAGGAGAGGCAAGAGCCTAATCTTGGGGATGCCCAAGGCACCCCAAGGTAATATTCAAGGAAGACTCAAGCGTCTAAGCTTGGGGATGCCCCGGAAGGCATCCCCTCTTTCGTCTACAATCTATCGGTAATTTTACTCGGAGCTATATTTTTACTCATCACATGATATGTGCAAATGCTTGGAGCGTCTTTTGTGTTTTTTCCTTTTTCTTTTATGCACCATGCTGGTATGAGATAGTTCTTGGTGGCTTTATAGAATGCTTCATGTGCTTCACTTATATCATTTGAAATTTGGATTTCCTGTTTCCTACACACAGCAAACCGCCATTTGTAGAATGCTCTTTTGCTTCACTTATATTTGTTAGAGCGGGGCATATCTTTTGTAGAAAGAATTAAACTCTCATGATTCACTTATACCTATTTAGAGAGTTAACAGGAGTTGGTCATTCACATGGTTAGTCATAAAATCCTACATAAAACTTGTAGATCACTGAATATGATATGTTTGATTCCTTGCAATAGTTTTGCGACATGAAGATGTGATATTAGAGTCATGCTAGCGAGTAATTGTGTATTCATAGAAATACTTGTGTTAAGGTTTGTGATTCCCATAGCATGCACGTATGGTGAACCGTTATGTGACGAAGTCGGAGCATGATTTATTTATTGATTGTCATCCTTTGTGTGGAAGTCGGGATCGCGCGATGGTTAACTCCTACCAACCCTTCCCCTAGGATCATGCGTGTAGTACCTTGTTTCGATGACTAATAGACTTTTGCAATAAGTATGTGAGTTCTTTATGACTAATGTTGAGTCCATGGATTATACGCACTCTCACCCTTCCACCACTGCTAGACTCTCTAGTACCGATCAACTTCCGCCGGTGCATTACACCCACCATATACCCTTCCTCAAAACAGCCACCATACCTACCTATCATGGCATTTCCATGGCCATTCTGAGATATATTGCCACACAACTTCCATTGTTCCGTTTATTATGACACGCACCATCATTGTCATATTGCTCTGCATGATCGTAAGATAGCTAGCATGATGTTTTCATGGCTTGTCCGTTTTTTGATGTCATTTCTATGCTAGATCATTGCACACCCCGGTACACGCCGGAGGCATTCATATAGAGTCATATTTTGTTCTAAATATCGAGTTGTAAGTAAATAAAAGTGTGATGATCATCATTATTAGAGCATTGTCCCATGTGAGGAAGTAATAAAAGAGGCCAATGAAGCCCAAATAAAAAAAGAGGCCAAAGAAGCCCACCAAAAAAATGAGAGAAAAGAGAGAAGGGACAATGCTACTATCCTTTACCACACTTGTGCTTAATAGTAGCACCATGATCTTCATGATAGAGAGTCTCCTATGTTGCCACTTTCATATACTAGTGGGAAATTTTCATTATAGAACTTGGCTTGTATATTCCAATGATGGGCTTCCTCAAATTGCCCTAGGTCTTCGTGAGCAAGCGAGTTGGATGCACACCCACTAGTTTCTTTTTGAGCTTTCATACACTTATAGCTCTTGTGCATCTGTTGCATGGCAATTCCTACTCACGCACATTGATATCTATTGATGGGCATCTCCATAGCCCGTTGATACGCCTAGTTGATGTGAGACTATCTCCTCCTTTTTGTCTTCTCCACAACCACCATTTTCTATTCCACCTATAGTGCTATGTCCATGGCTCACACTCATGTATTGCGTGAAAGTTGGAAAAGTTTGAGAACACTGAAGTATGAAACAATTGCTTGGCTAAAACCGGGGTTGTGCATGATTTGAATACGTTGTGTGGGAAAGATGCAACATAGCCAGACTATATAATTTTGTAGGGATAACTTTCTTTGGCCATGCTATTTTGAGAAGACATGATTGTTTTGTTAGTATGCTTGAAATATTATTGTCTTTATATCAAATGATAGACTATTGCTTCGAATCACTCGTGCTTTAGTATTCATGCCATGATTAGATTTTATGATCAAGATTAATCTAGGTAGCATTCCACATCAAAAAATATCTTTTTTATTATTTACCTACTCGAGGACGAGAAGTAATTAAGCTTGGGGATGCTCATACATCACCATCGTATCTATAATTTTTGATTGCTTCATGCCAATATTCTAAAACTTTCATATACTTTTGGCAACTTTTTATACTATTTTTGGGACTAACATATTGATCCACTGCCCAGTGTCAGTTCCTGTTTGTTGCATGTTTTTTGTTTCGCAGATTATCCATACCAAACGAAGTCCAAACACAATAAAAAATCCGACGAGGATTTTCTTTGGAATATTTATGGTTTTTGGGAAGAAGAAACTACGTGAAACGATGCCAGAGGAGGTCACAAGCCCAGGAGGCGCAGCCGCACCCCTAGGGCGCGGCTGGCAGGATTGTGACCAATCCCTAAGGCGGTTGGGGCCCTTCTTTCGCCGCAAGAAAGATAATATCCGAAAGAAAATCGTGTTAAAATTTCAGCCCAATCGGAGTTACGGATCTCCGAGAATTTAAGAAATGGTGAAAGGCAGAATCTGGGAGCGCATAAACAGAAGGACACACAGAGAGAGATCCAATCTCGGAGGGGCTCTCGCCCCTCCGCCACCATGGAGACCATGGACCAGAGGGGAAACCCTTCTCCCATCTAGGGAGGAGGTTGATACGTCTCAAACGTATCTATAATTTTTGATGGTTTCATGATGTTATCTTGTCATCTTTGGATGTTTTATGTACCTTTTATATCTTTTTTGGGACTAACTTATTCATGCAGTGCCAAGTGCCAGTTCATGTTTTTTCTGTGTTTTTGACTCTTTTCAGATCTGATTTTGGAACAGAGTCCAAACGGAATAAAATCCCCAAAATAATTTTTTCCAGAACATAAGAAGATCGGGGGACTTGAGGGCCAAGGAAGGAGCGCCACAGGGAGCCCACAAGCCCACAAGCCCTGTAGCCGCCACCAGGGGGGCGGCTACCAGGCTTGTGCCCCCCTGGAGCTCCCCTGCCCTAGCTCTTTCGCCTATATATTCCCTAAAATCCATAAAAAAATCAAGGCAACCACGAAAACACTTTTCCGCCGCCGCAAGCTTCCGTTTCCGCGAGATCTCATCTGGAGACCATTCCCGTTGCCCTGCCGGAGGGGACTTTGGAGTTGGAGGGCTTCTACATCAACATCATCGCCCCTCCAATGACTCGTGAGTAGTTCACTTCAGACCTACGGGTCCGTAGTTAGTAGCTAGATGTCTTCTTCTCTCTCTTGGATCTTCAATACAAAGTTCTCCATGATCTTCATGGAGATCTATTCGATGTAATCCTCCTTGGCGGTATGTTTATCGAGATCCGATGAATTGTGGATTTGTGATCAGATTATCTATGATATATATTTGAGTCTTTGCTGATTTCTTATATGCATGATTTGATATCCTTGTAAGTCTCTCCGAGTCTTGGGTTTTGTTTGGCCAACTAGATCTATGATTCTTGCAATGGGAGAAGTGCTTGGTTTTGGGTTCATACCGTGTGGTGACCTTTCCCAGTCACAGAAGGGGCAGCAAGGCACGCATCATGTTGTTGCCATCAAGGGTAACAAGATGTGCTTTTATCGTAGATATGAGATTGACCATCTACATCATGTCACCTTGCTTAAGGCATTACTCTGTTCTTATGAACTTAATACACTAGATGCATGCTGGATAGCGGTCGACGTGTGGAGTAATAGTAGTAGATGCATAAAGTATTGGTCTACTTGTTTTGGACGTGATGCCTATTGATATAATCATTGCCATAGATAACGTCACGACTTTGCGTGGTTCTATCAATTGCTCGACAGTAATTCGTCCACCCACCGTCTACTTGCTTTCATGAGAGAAGCCACTAGTGAACACTACGGCCCCCGGGTCTATTCACAACTATCGTCTCCACTTTCGCTTTTACTTTGCTTTGTTTACTTTTTTGCTTTCTGTTCTCACTTTGCAAACAATCTATAAGGGATTGACAACCCCTTCATAGCGTTGGGTGCAACATCTTTGTGTTTGTGCAGGTACTTGTAACTTGACGCGATTCTCCCACTGGATCGATATCTTGGTTCTCAAAACTGAGGGAAATACTTACCGCCGCTGTGCTACATCACCCTTTCCACTTCGAGGGAACACCAACGCAAGGATCCAAGGCCACGGGGGAATCCTTTGCAGATTTTCCAAGGAAGTCCCTAAAGGCGTAGCTCGTAGCAGAAGGATTCCTGGCGCCGTTGCCGGGTGGGATCGCTTGAATAGTCTCCCGTCAACACGCTTATTTGTGGTGCCATTGGAAGGACTTTTGTTGCCGTAGCAGAAATATTTCTGGCGCCGTTGCCGGGGAGAGATCAAGTCAAGATCTATCCAAGTAGGTGTCAGAAACTCATCTCTTGCATTTACCTTTTTTGCCAGTTGCCTCTTGTTTTCCTCTCCCCCACTTCACATTTTCCGTTTTCATTTGCCTTTCTCCTTTGCCGTTTTCATTTGCCTTTCTCCTTTGCCGTTTTCATTTTCCTTTTTCGTTTGCCTTTTCCATTTGCCTTTTCGTTCACCCTCTTCTCTCACTTGCTTTCTATTCGCTTGTCTGCCATGTGCCTTCAATATGCTTGCATCTTCTCTTGCTGAAAATCTAGTGATACGGATCCTCATCCACTTGCTAATCTCTTTAAGAGATCCAATTATGTTGATCCAATTGCTAGTGAGTTGAGTGCACTTGACTATCTTTATGGAGTTTTGCTTGAGATGTGTGAATCTGAAAATCGTGATGAAGAAACTTATGAAGTGATTCACGAGGGCTCCTTGAATGAAAAGCATGATTGCAATGGTTTCACTATAAATCCTATTAGTGATAATCATGCTAAAAATATGCAAAACCCTAAGCTTGGGGATGCTAGTTTTTCTATGTCCCCTACTCGTTGCAATAATCATGATTGGGGTGATGATCTTTCTTATGATCTTGAAAATTTGTTCAAGCCTCATGATGATTATGATATTTGCAACAATATTGAAAGTGGGATTGGAGAACTCATGACTTTAGTTGATGACAATCCCACTATTTTTGAAGAGCGTCAAATTTGCATGCATGTGGATCATGAAAAGAATATCCTTTGTGATAGCTATTTTGTTGAATTTGATTATGATCCCACATGTAATTGCTATGAGAGGGGAAAATATTGTGGTAGAAACTTTCATGTTACCAAATAACCTCTCGTTATGTGGAGATTGCAGTTTTCTCTTTCTTCTTCCTTGCATATGGCAACTATTGGTTGTCTTGACAATCTGTTTTCCTATCAAATGCCTATGCATAGGAAGTATGTTAGACTTAGATGTGATTTTCACTTGCATGCCTAGCTAAGGGCGTTAAACAATAGCGCTTGTTGGGAGGCAACCCAATAAATCTATCCTTTTTCTTTCTGTTTTGTGTTTTCCACACTTTCATAATTCTATTATGATTGTGTTTTTTGTGTTTCTTTTGCGTTTGTGCCAAGTAAAACCGTTATGATTAGTCTTGGGGATGATCGTTTGGTCATGCTGGAAAAGACAGAAACTTTCTGCTCACAAAAATAATTTTCATTTTGTTTCTATAAAAGATTTTGAGTTGATTCGTTTTGCTGCTGATTGCTATGCAAATTCTTCAGACTATCGTAATTTTTCAGAATTTTTGAAGTACCAGAAGTATATGAAGTATACAGATTGCTACAGACTGGTCTGCTGTTAACAGATTCTGTTTTTGTTGAGTTGGTTGCTTATTTTGATGAAACTATGGATAGTATCGGGGGGTATTAGCCATGGAAGATTGGAAATACAGTAACCCAACATCAACATAAGTAGAATTTAAGTTTGCTACAGTACCTAAGGAAGTGGTGGTTTGCTTTCTTATACTAATGATATCACGAGTTTCTGTTTAAGTTTCGTGTTGTGAAGTTTTCAAGTTTTGGGTGAAGTTCTTATGGACAAAGAGATAAAGATTGGTGAGAGCTCAAGCTTGGGGATGCCCAAGGCACCCCAAGTTGATTCGAGGATGCCATAAAAGCCTAAGCTTGGGGATGCCCCGGGAAGGCATCCCCTCTTTCGTCTTCAATCCATCGGTAACGTTACTTGGGGCTATATTTTTATTCACCACATGTTACGTGTTTTGCTTGGAGCGTCTTGTATCGTAGGAGTCTTCTATTTTTGTTGTGTCACAATCTTCCTTGCTGCACACCTAGAGAGAGAGACATGCACTCACCGTGATTTTGTCGAGCTTCACTTATATCCTTTGGTTAGACAATTCAGCTCACATGTGCTTCACTTATATCTTTTGAGCTAGTTGATTTTGCTCTATGTGCTTCACTTATATCTTTTAGAGCACGAAAGCGCGTGGCTTGGTAGTTGGCTTATGATATGAAAGTAGTCTCAAAAGGGGTAGTTATCCATAGGGATATGAAAACTTCCATCTCCATGTGCATTGAATAGTTAGAGAAGTTTCATTCCTCTCATTTAGTTTTGATATGTGGTTGTGGTAATATTTAAGTTATGTTACTATGGTGTTGTGGATCTAGAAATACTTGTGTTGAAGTTAGTGATTCCCGTAGCATGCACGTATGGTGAACCGCTATGTGATGAAGTCTGAGCATGTTTTCTCTATTGATTGTCATCCTTTGTGTGGCGGTCGGGATCGCGCGATGGTTTATACCTACCAACCCTTCCCCTAGGAGTATGCGTTGAATGCTTTGTTTCGATTACCACTAAAACTTTTGCAACAAGTATATGAGTTCTTCATGACTAATGTTGAGTCGATGGTTTAGATGCACTTTCACCTTTCACCATCACTATCTTCTTTAGTGTCGTGCAACTTTCGCCGGTGCACGAAACCCACCATTAGCCTCCCTCAAAACAGCCACCATACCTACCTACTATGGATTTTTCAAAGCTATTCCGAGATATATTGCCATGCAACTACCACCATGACATGTGCCACCACTTCTACATTGCCATTGCATGATCGTAAGATAGCTAGCATGATGTTTCCATTGATGTCTATGCCATGCTAGATCATTGTCACGGTACACTACCGAAGGCATTCCATATAGAGTCATCATTGCTCTAAGTTTTGAGTTGAAAGTGTGATGATCATCATTGATGGAGCATTGTCCCATGTGAGGAAATAAAAGAGGCCAGTGAAGCCCATATACAAAAAGAGGCCAAAGATGCCCACCAAAAGTAATAATAATAATAAAAATAGAGGCCAAAGAGGCCACCAAAAAAATGAGAGAAAAAGAGAGAAGGGACAATGCTACTATCCTTCCACATTTGTGCTTATTAAGCACCATGATCTTCATGATTGAGAGTCTCTCGTTTTGTCACCACCATATAGCTAGTGGGAAATTTTCATTATATAACTTGGCTTGTATATTCCAATGATAGGCTTCCTCAAAATTGCCTTAGGTCTTCGTGAGCAAGCAAGTTGGATGCACACCCACTAGTTTTCTTTAAGAGCTTTCACATACTCTTAGCTCTAGTGCATCATTTGTATGGTAATCCCTACTCATTCACATTGATATCTATTGATGAGCATCTCCATAGCTCATTGATATGCCTAGTTAATGTGACCATCTTCTCCTTATTTGTCTTGCAACCTCCACCACATTCCATTCCACTTATAGTGCTAAAACCATGGCTCACGCTCATGTATTGCGTGAGAGTTGAAAAGGTTTGAGAAAGTAAAGGTGTGAAAACAATTACTGGCCAATACCGGGGTTGTGCATGATTTAAATTCATTGTGCAAGGATGATAGAGCATAGCCAGGCTATATGATTTTGTAGGGATAACTTTCTTTTGGCCTAGTTATTTTGAAAGTTCATGATTACCTTGCTAGTTTGCTTGAAGTATTATTGTCTCCACATCAATAGCAAACTATTGTTTTGAATCTAATGGATCTGAACATTCACGTCACATAAGAGGAGTTACAAAGGACATCTATGCAAGGTAGCATGAAAGCATCAAAAATTCATTATTTGTCACTTCCCTACTCGAGGACGAGCAGGAGTTAAGCTTGGGGATGCTTGATAGGTCTCAAACGTATCTATAATTTTTGATCGTTTCATGCTGTTATCTTGTCAACTTTGGATGTTTTATGTACCTTTTATATCTTTTTTGGGACTAACTTATTAATTCAGTGCCAAGTGCCAGTTCCTATTTTTCTGTGTTTTTGACTCTTTTCAGATCTGATTTTGGAATGGAGTCCAAACGGAATAAAATCCCCGAAATAAAATTTTCCAGAACAGAAGAAGATCGGGGGACTTGAGGGCCAATGTAGGAGCGCTACAAGGAGCCCATAAGCCCTGTAGCCGCCACCAGGGGGGCTACCAGGCTTGTGGCCCCCCTGGAGCTCCCCTGCCCTAGCTCTTTCGCCTATATATTCCCTAAAATCCTTAAAAAAATCAAGGCATCCACGAAAACACTTTTCCGCCGCCGCAGGCTTCCGTTTCCGCGAGATCTCATCTGGAGACCCTTCCCGGTGCCCTGTCGGAGGGGACTTTGGAGTTGGAGGGCTTCTACATCAACATCATCGCCCCTCCAATGACTCGTGAGTAGTTCACTTCATACCTACGGGTCCGTAGTTAGTGGCTAGATGGATTCTTCTCTCTCTTGGATCTTCAATACAAAGTTCTCCATGATCTTCGTGGAGATCTATCCGATGTAATCCTCTTTGGCGGTGTGTTTGTCAAGATCCAATGAATTGTGGATTTGTGATCATATTATCTATGATATATATTTGAGTCTTTGCTGATTTCTTTTATGCATGATTTGATATCCTTGTAAGTCTCTCCGAGTCTTGGGTTTTGTTTGGCCAACTAGATCTATGATTCTTGCAATGGGAGAAGTGCTTGGTTTTGGGTTCATACCGTGTGGTGACCTTTTCCAGTGACAGAAGGGGCAGCAAGGCACGCATCGTGTTGTTGCCATCAAGGGTAACAAGACAGGCTTTTATCGTAGATATGAGATTGTCCATCTACATCATGTCATCTTGCTTAAGGCATTACTCTGTTCTTATGAACTTAATACACTAGATGCATGCTAGATGGCGGTCGACGTGTGGAGTAATAGTAGTAGATGCATAAAGTATCGGTCTACTTGTTTTGGACGTGATGCCTATTGATATAATCATTGCCATATATAACGTCACGACTTTGCTCGGTTCTATCAATTGCTCGACAGTAATTCGTTCACCCACCGTCTACTTGCTTTCATGAGAGAAGCCACTAGTGAACACTACAGCCCCCGGGTCTATTCACAACAATCGTCTCCACTTTTGCTTTTACTTTGCTTTGTTTACTTTTTTGCTTTCAGATCTCACTTTGCAAACAATCTATAAGGGATTGACCACCCCTTCATAGCGTTGGGTGCAAGCTCTTTGTGTTTGTGCAGGTACTTGTGACTTGACGCGATCCTCCCACTGGATCGATACCTTGGTTCTCAAAACTGAGGGAAATACTTACCGCCGCTGTCGGTGAATACTCACAACATATGCCATAGGTAGGCTAAAGTCGGTGAGAACCGAAGGGACAAAGGTGGACGATGGGAACGAGGTTGTTACATGCATGGGACGCACGATGTACCCAGGTTCAGGGCTCTCCATAGAGATAATACCCCTAGTCCTGCCGGAGTGTTTGATGTGTATGAACAGAGTACAGAGTTGCTCCTGGAGCTGTGTTGGGAGGAGGAAGAGGGGAGCAGCCGGCTCGTCTCTGCCTCTCTCTGTGGTTGGTGAGTGTGGGGTGTTGTTCGACGGTGGAATGATCACCCCCCCTGCATGGAGGGTGACCGGGGGGTTTTATAGACGAACCCGCCGGCCTACAATATGGATAAAGGGTACAAGTGTGGGACCCGTCTGGCAGCCTCACCGGCTGGCTAGGGGCCCACTAGAGTCTTGTCTTGTCGCTTGAGAGGCCCGCCGGCTGCATGGTCTTGATTGGTAGTGGGACCCGCCGGCTGGCCAATGAAGCTCTCGCGTAAGGTTGACGCCGAGCACACGCTGTACGTCAAGCATCGTCCAGCGAGATTCGTCATGGGCAGGAGGTACGGCCGCCTCCACTGTTCCCCACGCCGAGTGCAGTAATGGAGTGGGAGTCAGACGGTCCGACACTATGCTAGGTGATGGATCAGAGCCGAGGTAGGTCAGCGGTGTGGCCGCCGACGCTCGTACGTGCTGGGCACCCCGATCCAGTACCTTTGCTGACGCGTAGCTACCATCAGATCGTAAGGTCTCATCCTGACCTACGATCTGATGTGACTTATGATCTTTGGCTGGCTAGCCTGCTTGGGTGCGGCCGCCTCACTCCTAGCCGGGCTGGCTGGACCAGGCCGGCTTAGAAGAGGTAGCCGCCTTGACTCTAGCCGGCAGGGGTTGCCTGGCCGGCTAGAGGGACGGTCGCCTTGTCCTCTAGCCGGTAGGCGCTGCCTAGCCGGCCGGAAGACTTGGGCCTTGGGAACCTGTATATGTTCATGTCCTTTGGGCCGGAAATGAAGGAGCAGGCTTGATGAGCCTACCCCGGGGTTATCCCCTCGACAGTAGTCCCCGAAGCTCGCGAGGCGTGCCGCCTGCGGGCTGGCGGCCTCACCGGCTTGACGATTTGCCTTGATATTTTCGCCGCTAGTCGTGACGAGGGGTGCCGGCTTCGAAACGGACTGACTTCGAAACGACGCCTCGGCTTCGTCGCAAGCCGCTCGGAGAACGCCACGTGCCAGACCCCGCCTGGGATAATGATGGTGATTACTGATGACGGGACCGGGCCTGGGCCCTGGGTCCCGCCACGACGCCCCCTTGGCCTCCGCGCAAGAGATCCTCTGTGGATTTACTCCGCGACGGTTGGGCTTAGGGAAGCGTTACCGCCCGTAATACACGGGGTTAGTGGGGTTCCAGTGCGCACCGGATCCCCTCCCCACGAAGCTTCATGGGGGTTTAAATCGGATGTGGGGGTTCCGAGGAGGCCATTCGCCCCCTTCTTGCCCCGCATCCACACCCTCTTCCTCCCTGTGCCCAGAGAGAAAGAGCTCGCCTCCTTCGTCTTCCTCGTCTTCATCGCCACGAAGTTGCCAACCCCTTTGGGTTTCCGTCACCCGCAACCATGGCCGGTGGTTCTTCCTCGAAAAGGCCCTCGATGCAGAAGGCGTCGTTGCAGGGATCCTGGCTGGGCAGCGACGTCGGCGAGGAGCACATCGAGGCGCTCCGTCACCACCGACTGCTGCCCCCGGCCTCCCAAGTGCTGGTGCGACTTCCTGGCACCGAGACCGCTCCCACACCCGCCGTGGGAGAGGTCGTGGTCGTCACTGAGCATTTCTACCCGGGCTTCAGGCTTCCGGCCAGCGCCTTCTTCGCCGAATGGGTGTTCTTTGGCCTGCAGCCGCATCACCTCGCGCTGAATACCATTCTGCAGCTGTCGGCCTTCGTGGTCCTGTGCGAGGGCTTCGGGAGGATCGAGCCCCGCGTCGACCTGGGGCGCAGCCTGTTCTTCTTTAAGCAGCAACCATCGCCATGGAGAAATCCGAGGTGGAGAAGCTCCATGGGCCGCGCCCGATGACGCCGTGCGGGGCCGGGTTGGTGCACCACCGCTCGAAGACGGGCTTCCCCCAGATGCCCCTGCAAGAATCCATCAAGCATTGGTAGAAGGGTTTATTCTATGTGAAGAACGCCGACCCAGCCCTGGATGCCCTCAACATGCCCCCGTTCGATATCGACCCGCCGACGAGGTTGAACTGGGCGGCGAAGACCCCCAAGCCGATTTCTGAGGTGGCGCTGATCTGTGCCCACCTCGATACTTTGGAGAAGGGCGGCCTCCTTGGCCGCGACCTGCTCACCACCATGGTGGCCCGCCGGATCCTGCCCTTGCAGAGGCGGCCGCATCTGGTTTTCTAGATGAGCGGCCGGCATGATCCATGCCGGCTATCCACCAAGAGGTTCACTCCCGACGCTGTAGCGCGAAGGGTGAATCTGATCTCCACCGCCCGCATGGATGAGAGTGGGGAAGGGACGTGCGGGATGACCCCCTTCAACAGGTCCCGTCCGCTTCCGATGGTAGGTGGCGTCTTTATTCTTTGTTGTTTTCCTTGTAGCCGGTCGTGTTGCAGAGCCGATGATCGAATCCCTTTTCGAAGCTCTACGAGAATCTGCAGGGGTCGCTCCGTCCGCCCACTCCCGACGTGGATGTGTCCGACCCCTCGAAGATTGAGGACGAGGTCATGATTGAATCCCGCTCGGATTCCTTTGCCGGCTCGGAGAATCCCCTGGAGTCAGAAGGGACAGAGCCGTCTGGTGAGTACGCATGGCCCTCCGTTGCGGATTGAACGGATGACGACGATATTCCCTCATTCATTTCTGGTGCAGCCTTCGAGGAGGACTCCAATGGGGTGGAAGAGTTCACCAGCCCGCCACTAACGCACGGCAGGCGCCAAAGGGGCGGAGCGACCCCCGTCGACGAGGCACCGGGAGGAAGGGCAAGGGTGCCACAGCATCCCGACCGGCTCCTAAGCGGCCGACGCTGTGTCCTCCAACCGGACAGCGAGTAGGCGGCGCAAAGAGATGCGTCGGCGCTGGCCGGAGGCAGGTCCCAATGGTAGTGGGGTAAGATTTCCTCCCCTTTCTTCGTTTATCTCGCGAGGAGCTTTGTTCCCTAAGGACTTTTGTCGGTGAATACTCACAACATATGCCATAGGTAGGCTAAACTCGGTGAGAACCGAAGGGACAAAGGTGGACGCTGGGAACGAGGTTGGTACACGCATGGGACGCACGATGTACCCAGGTTCAGGGCTCTCCGTAGAGATAATACGCCTAGTCCTGCCGGAGTGTTTGATGTGTATGAACAGAGTACAGAGTTGCTCCTGGAGCTGTGTTGGGAGGAGGAAGAGGGGAGCAGCCGGCTCGTCTCTGCCTTTCTCTGTGGTTGGTGAGTGTAGGGTGTTGTTCGACGGTGGAATGATCGCCCCCCTGCATGGAGGGCGACCGGGGGTTTTTATAGACGAACCCGCCGACCTACAATATGGATAAAGGGTACAAGTGTGGGACCTGGCTAGCAGCCTCGCCGGCTGGCCAGGGGCCCACTAGAGTCTTGTCTTGTCGGTTGAGGGGCCCGCCGGCTGCATGGTCTCGATTGGTAGTGGGACCCGCCGGCTGGCCAATGAAGCTCTCGCATAAGGTTGACGCCCAGCACGCGCTGTACGTCAAGCGTCGTCCAGCGAGATTCGTCATGGGCAGGAGGTACGGCCGCCTCCACTGTTCCCCACGCCTAGTGCAGTAATGGAGTGGGAGTGGGACGGTCCGACACTATGCTAGGTGATGGATCAAGGCCGGGGTAGGTCAGCGGCGTGTACGCCGACGCTCGTACCTGCCGGGCGCCCCGATCCAGTACCTTTGCTGATGCGTAGCTACCTTTAGTTGTAAGGTCTCATCCTGACTTACGATCTGATGTGACTTGTGATCTTCGGCTGGCTAGCCTGCTTGGCTAGCCGGCTTGGGTGCGGCCGCCTCACTCCTAGCCGGGCTGGCTAGACCAGGCCGGCTCAGAAGAGGTAGCCGCCTCAACTCTAGCCGGCAGGGGTTGCCTGGTCGGCCAGAGGGACGACCGCCTCCTCTAGCCGGTAGGCGCTACCTTGCCGTCCGGAAGACTTGGGCCTTGGGAACCTGTATATGTTCATGTCCTTTGGGCCGAAAATGAAGGAGCAGGCTTGATGAGCCTACCCCGGGGTTATCCCCCCGACAATAGTCCCCGAAGTTGGCAAAGCCTGCCGCCTGCGGGCGGGCGGCCTCACCGGCTTGACGATTTGCCTTAATATTTTCGCCGCTATTCGTGACGAGGGGTGCCGGCTTCGAAACCGACTGGCTTCGAAACGACACCTCGGCTTCGTCGCAAGCCGCTTGGAGAATGCCACGTGCCACGCCCCGCCTGGCATAATGATGGTGATTACTGATGACGAGACCGGGCCTGGGCCCTGGGTCCCGCCACGACGCCCCCTCAGCCTCCGTGCGAGAGATCCTGTGCGGATTTATTCCGCGACGGTTGGGCTTAGGGAAGCGTTACCGCCCGTAATACACGGGGTTAGTGGGTATCCAGTGCGCACAGGATCCCCTCCCCACGATGTTTCGTGGGGGTTTAAATGGGATGTGGGGGTTCCGAGGATGCCATTCTCCCCCTTCTTGCCCCGCATCCACGCCCTCTTCCTCCCTGCGCCCAGAGAGAAAGAGTTCGCATCCTTCGTCTTCCTCGTCTTCGTCGCCGTGAAGTCGCCAACCCCTTTGGGTTTCCATCACCCGCAGCCATGGCCAGCGGTTCTTCCTCGAAAAGGCCCTCGGCGCAGAAGGCGTCGTCGCAGGAAGCCTGGCTGGGCAGCAACGTCGGCGAGGAGCACATCGAGGCGCTCCGTCACCACCGACTACTGCCCCCGGCCTCCCAAGTGCTGGTGCGACTTCCTGGCGCCGAGACCGCTCCCACACCCGCCGTGGGAGAGGTTCTGGTCTTCACTGAGCATTTCTACCGGGGCTTCGGGCTTCCGGCCAGCGCCCGCTTCGCCGAATGGCTCCGCTTCTTTGGCCTGCAGCCGCATCACCTTGCGCCGAACGCCATTCTGCAGCTGTCGGCCTTCGTAGTCCTGTGCGAGGGCTTCGTGGGGATCGAGCCCCGCGTCGACCTGGGGTGCAACCTGTTCTACTTTAAGCAGCAATCCATCGCCATGGAGAAATCCGAGGTGGAGATGCTCCAGGGGCCGCGTTGGTGCACCACCGCTCGAAGTCGGGCTTCCCCCAGATGCCCCTGCAAGAATCCATCAAGCATTGGCAGAAGGGTTTCTTCTATGTGAGGAACGCCGACCCCGCCCTGGATGTCCTCAACATGCCCCCGTTCGACATCGATCCGCCGACGAGGTTGAACTGGGCGGCGAAGACCCGCAAGCCGATTTCCGAGGTGGCGCTGATCTGTGCCCACCTCGATACTTTGGAGAAGGGCGACCTCCTTGGCTGCGACCTGCTCACCACCATGGTGGCCCGCCGGATCCTGCCCTTGTAGAGGCATCCGCATCTGGTTTGCCAGATGAGCGGCCGGCATGATCCATGTCGGCTATCCACCAAGAGGTTCACTCCCGGCGCTGTAGCGCGAAGGGTGAATCTGATCTCCACCGCCCGCATGGATGAGAGCGGGGAATGGACGTGGGGGATGACCCCCTTCAACAGATCCCGTCCGCCTCCGATGGTAGGTGGCCTCTTTATTCTTTGTTGTTTGCCTTGTAGTCGGTCGTGTTGCTGAGCCGACGATCGAATCCCTTTTCGCAGCTGTAAGAGAATCTGCAGGGGTCCCTCTGTCCGCCCGCTCCCGACGTGGATGTGTCCGACGCCTCGGAGATTGAGGACGAGGGCATGATTGAATCCCGCTCGGACTCCTCCGCCGGCTCGGAGAATCCCCTAGAGTCGGAAGGGACAAAGTCGTCTGGTGAGTACGCACGACCCTCCGTTGCGGACTGGACAGATGACGACGAGATTCCCTCATTCATTTCTGGTGCAGCCTTCGAGGAGGACTCCGATGGGGTGGAAGAGCTCACCAGCCGCCACTGACGCACGACAGGCGCCAAAGGGGCAGAGGGACCGCCGCCGACGAGGCAGCCGGGAGGAAGGGCAAGGGTGCCACAGCATCCCGACCGAATCCTAAGTGGCCGGCGCCGGGTCCTCAGCCGGATAGTGAGCAGGCGGCGCAAAGAGACGTTGCGGCGTTGGCCGGAGGCAGGTCCCTATGGTAGCGGGGTAAGATTTCCTCCCCCCTTTCTTCGTTTATCTCGCGAGGAGCTTTGTTCCTTAAGGACCTTGCTTGACAGGGAGGCGGAGGAGGTGGATGAAGACACCGCCTCCGCAGCCGAGCGGGCTGGCTGGGCAGCAGCCGATGCTGCCCAGAGGGAGCTTGAGATGGAGTCCAAACGCCGGTGGGATGCGACTGCGGGGAAGGCGGTCGTGGGCCAGTCTCGCCCAAGCCGGGTCGAGAGGATGAAGTCAGCTATGCTAATGCACAAAAGTCCTTCCAATGGTGCCAGAAACAGGTGTGTCGACGGCACCAGGAATCGTTCAGCTGCGGCTACGCCTTAAGGGACTTCCTAGGAAAGTATGCAAAGGATTTCCCCCGTGGCCTTGGAGCCTTGCGTTGGTGTTCCCTTGAAGCGGAAAGGGTGATGTAGCACAGCGACGATAAGTATTTCCCTCAGTTTGAAGATCATGCATATAAGAAATCATTAACAGTGCATATAAGAAATCATTAAAGACTCAAATATATATCATAGATAATCTGATCACAAATCCACAATTCATCGGATCTCGACAAACACACCGCCAAAGAAGATTACATCGGATAGATTTCCATGAAGATCATGGAGAACTTTGTATTGAAGATCCAAGAGAGAGAAGAAGCCATCTAGTTAGTAACTACGGACCCGTAGGTCTGAAGTGAACTACTCACGAGTCATTGGAGGGGCGATGATGATGATGGAGAAGCCCTCCAACTCCAAAGTCCCCTCTGGCAGGGCGCCGGGAAAGGTCTCCGGATGAGATCTCGCGGAAACGGAAGCTTGCTGCGGCGGAAAAGTATTTTCGAGGCTCCCCTGATTTTTTGCGGAATATTTGGGAATTTATAGGCCAAAGATTTAGGTCAGGGGGCGGATAGGGAGGCCACAAGCCTGCCCACCTCCACCTCCCCCTGGTGGCGGAGTGGCGGTTTGTGGGCTCCCTGGAGCCCACATGGCTTGGCCCAAAGGCCCCCTGATCTTCTTCCATTCGGGAAAAAATCATTTCGGGGTTTTTCTTCCATTTGGACTCCGTTCCAAAATCAGATCTGAAAAGAGTCAAAAACATGGAAAGAACAGGAACTGACACTTGGCACTGAATTAATAAGTTAGTCCCAAAAAATAAATAAAATGTACATAATACAACCAAAGAAGACAAGATATGAGCGTGAAACCATCAAAAATTATAGATACATTTGAGACGTATCAAGCATCCCCAAGCTTAACTCCTGCTCGTCCTCGAGTAGGGAAGTGATAAAGAATGAATTTTTGATGCTTTCATGCTACCTAATATAGGTGTCCTTTGTAATTCCTCTTATGCGACGTGAATGTTTAGATCCATTAGATTCAAAAAAATAGTTTGCTATTGACGTGGAAACAATAATAATTCAAGCAAACTAGCAAGGTAATCATGAACTCTCAAAATAACAAGGCCAAAAGAAAGTTATCCCTACAAAAGCACATAGTCTGGCTATGATCTATCATCATTGCGCAACGAATTTAAATCATGCACAACCCCGGTATTGGCCAAGTAATTGTTTCACACCTTTACTTTCTCAAACCTTTTCAACTCTCACGCAATACATGAGCATGAGCAACGGTTATAGCACTATAGATGGTGTGGAATGTGGTGGGAGTTGCAAGACAAAAAGGAGAAGATAGTCACATCAACTAGGCATATCAATGAGCTATGGAGATGCTCATAAATAGATATCAATGTGAATGAGTAGGGATTGCCATACAAATGATGCACTAGAGCTACGAGTATGTGAAAGCTCTTAAAGTAAACTAGTGGGTGTGCATCCAACTTGCTTGCTCACGAAGACCTAAGACAATTTTGAGGGAGCCTATCATTGGAATCTACAAGCCAAGTTATATAATGAAAATTTCCCTCTAGCAATATGGTGGTGACAAAACGAGAGACTCTCAATCATGAAGATCATGGTGCTTAATATGCACAAGTGTGGAAAAAGTGGTGGCATTGTCCCTTCTCTCTTTTTCTCTCATTTTTTTTATTTTTTGGTGGGCTCTTTGGCCTCTTTTTTATTTTATTTTGGTGGGCTTCTTTGGCCTCTTTTATTACCTCACATGGGACAATGCTCCATTAATGATGATCATCACACTTTCAACTCAAAACTTAGAGCAACTATGACTCTATATGGAATGCCTTCGGTAGTGTACCGTGGCAATGATCTATCATGGCATAGACATTAATGGAAACATCATGCTAGCTATCTTACGATCATGCAATGGCAATGTAGATGTGGTGGCACATGTCATGGTGGTAGTTGCATTGCAATATATCTCGAAATCACTTTGAAAAAGCCATAATAGGTAGGTATGGTGGCTGTTTTGAGGGAGGCTAATGGTGGGTTTTGTGCACCGGCGACAGTTGCACGACACTAAGAAGATAGTGATGGTGGAAGGTGAAAGTGCATCTAAACCATGGACTCAACATTAGTCATGAAGAACTCATATACTTGTTCCAAAAGTTTTATTAGTAATCAAAACAAAGCATTCAACGCATACTCCTAGGGGAAGGGTTTGTAGGTATAAACCATCGCGCGATCCCGATCGCCACGCAAAGGATGACAATCAATATACTAATAATGCTCAGATTTCATCACATAGCGGTTCACCATACGTGCATGCTACGGGAGTCACTAACTTCAACACAAGTATTTCTTGATCCACAACACCTTACTAGCATGACTTCAATATTACCATAACCACAACTCAAAACTAATTGAGATGAATCAAACTTCTCTAACTATTCAATGCACATGAAGGTGGAAGTTTTCGTATCCCTTTGGATAACTACCCCTTTTGAGACTACTTTCAAAGCATAGATCAACTACCAAGCCACGCACTGCTGTTCTCTAAAAGATATAAGTGAAGCACAAAGAGCAAAAGTATCTAGCTCAAAAGATATAAGTGAAGCACATGTGAGCTGAATTGTCTACCAAAATATATAAGTGAAGCTCGACAAAATTACGGTGTGTGCATGTCTCTCTCTCTAGGTGTGCAGCAAGGATGATTGTGACACAAAAAAAATAAAAGACTCCTACGATACAAGACGCTCCAAGCAAAAACACATAACATGTGGTGAATAAAAATATAGCCCCAAGTAACGTTACTGATGGATTGAAGACGAGAGAGGGGATGCCTTCCCGGGGCATGCCCAAGCTTAGGATTTTATGGCATCCTTGAATCTCTTGGGGTGACTTGGGCATCCCCAATCTTGAGTTCTTTCCACTCTTTATCTCTTTGTCCATAAGAACTTCACCCAAAACTTGAAAACTTCACAACACGAAACTTAAAGAGAAACTCGTGATAACATTAGTACAAGAAAGCAAACCACCACTTCCTTAGGTACTGTAGAAAACTTAAATTCTACTTGTGCTGATGTTGGGTTACTGTACTTTCAATCTTCCATGGCTAATACCCCCTGATACTATCCATAGTTTCATCAAAATAAGCAACCAACACAACAAAAACAGAATCTGTTAACAGCAGACCAGTCTGTAGCAATCTGTATATTTCGTATACCTCTGGTACTTCAAAAATTCTGAACAATTACGACAGTCTTAAGAATTTGCGTAGCAATCAGCTGCAAAAAGAATCAACTCAAAAGCTCTTACAGAAAAAATGACAATTCTTTTCGTGAGCAGAAAGTTTCTGTCATTTCCAGCATGACCAAACGATCATCCCCAAGACTAATCATAACAGTTTTGCTTGGCACAAACGCAAAAAGAAACACAAAAAACACAATCATAACAGAATTATGAAAGTGTGAAAACACAAAACAGAAAGAAAAATGATAGATTCGTTGGGTTGCCTCCCAACAAGCGCTTTTGTGTAACGCCCTTAGCTAGGCATTCAATGATGCTCTCACAAAAGACAAGAATTGAAGCACAACGAGAGCATCCTAAAGCATGTGAAAATCACATCTAACTCTAACATACTTCCTATGCATAGGCATTTGATAGGAAAACAGATTGTCAATACAACCAATAGTTGCCATATGCAAGTAAGAAGAAAGAGACAATAGCAATCTAAACATAACGAGAGGTAATTTGGTAACATGAAAGTTTCTACCACAATATTTTCCTCTCTCATAGCAATTACATGTGGGATCATATTCGAATTCAACAATGTAACTATCACATAGGATATTCTTTTCATGATCCACATGCATGCAAAGTTGACGCTCTTCAAAAATAGTGGTATTATCATCAAATAAAGTCATGACTTCTCCAATCCCACTTTCAATATTGTTGCAAATGTGGTATTCATCATGTGGTTTTAACAAATTTTCAAGACCATAAGAAAGATCATCACCCCAATCATGATTATTGCAACAAGTAGTGGACAAAGCAAAACTAGCATCCCCAAGCTTAGGGTTTTGCATATTCTTAGCATGATTGTCACTAATAGGATTTATAGTGAAACCATTGCAATCATGCTTTTCATCCAGGGAGCCCTCGTGAATCACTTCATAAGTTTCTTCCACACAATTTTCAGATTCATGCATCTCAAGCAAAACTCCATAAACATAGTCAAGTGTCCTCAACTCACTAGCAATTTGTTCCACACAAGTGGGTCTCTTAAAGAGATTAGCAAACGAAGATGCAAGCATATTGAAGGCACATGGCACACAAGCGAGCAAGAAAACCGGCAAAGGCAAAAGAAAACGACGAAGGGGAAAGGCAAATGAAAACAACAAATGTGAAGTGGGGGAGAGGAAAACGAGAGGCAACTGGCAACAAAAGTAAATGCAAGAGAAGAGTTTGTGAGACCTACTTGGATAGATCTTGATTTCTCCTCCCCGACAACGGCGCCAGAAATGCTTCTGATGTCAGCTACGCTAATGCACAAAAGTCCTTCCAATGGCGCCAGAAACAGGTGTGTCGATAGCACCAGGAATCCTTTAGCTGCGGCTACGCCTTAAGGGACATCCTAGGCAAGTATGCAAAGGATTTCCCCCGTGGACATGGAACCTTGCGTTGGTGTTCCCTTGAAGCGGAAAGGGTGATGTAGCACACCGACGGTAAGTATTTCCCTCAGTTTGAGAACCAAGGTATCAATCCGGTGGAGGAGTATCACAAGATCCTGCACAAACACAAAAGCTTGCTCCCAACGCTATGAAGGGGTTGTCAATCCCTTATAGATTGTTTCCCAAGTGAGAACTGAAAGCAACAAAGTAACAAAGCAAAGTAAAAGCGGAGGTGTAAATGATGGATGTGAATAGACCCGGGGGCCGTAGTGTTTACTAGTGGCTTCTCTCATGAAAGAAAATAGACGGTGGGTGAACAAATTACTGTCGCGCAATTGATAGAACCGCACAAAGTCGTGACGATATCTATGCAATGATTATATCTATGGGCTTCATGCCCAAAACAAGTAGACCGATACTTTCTGCATCTACTACTATTACTCCACACGTCGGCCGCTATCTAGCATGCATCTAGTGTATTAAGTCCATAAGAACGGAGTAACGCCTTAAGCAAGATGACATGATGTAGAGGGATAATCTCAAACCAATGATAAAAACCCCATCTTTTTACCCTTGATGGCAACTACTTGATGTGTGCCTTGCTGCCCCTATTGTCACTGGGAAAGGTCACCACATGGTAGAACCCAAAAGCAAGCACTTCTCTCATTGCAAGAATCATAGATCTAGTTGGCCAACCAAAAACCAAGACTCGGAGAGACTTACAAGGATATCAAATCATGCATATAAGAAATCAGCAAAGACTCAAATATATATCATAGATAATCTGATCACAAATCAACAATTCATCGGATCTCGACAAACACACCGCCAAACAACATTACATCGGATATATCTCCATGAAGATCATGGAGAACTTTGTATTGCAGATCCAAGAGAGAGAAGAAGCCATCCAGTTACTAACTACGGACCCGTAGGTCTGAAGTGAACTACTCACGAGTCAATGGAGGGTCGATGATGATGATGAAGAAGCCCTCCAACTCCAAAGTCCCCTCCGGCAGGGCGCCGAGAAGGGTCTCCAGATGAGATCTCGCAAAAACGGAAGCTTGCGGCGGTGGAAAAGTATTTTCGAGGCTCCCCTGATTTTTTGCGGAATATTTGGAAATTTATAGGCCAAAGATCTAGGTCAGGGGGTGGCCAGGGAGGCCACAAGCCTGCCCACCGCCGCCTCCCCTGGTGGTGGAGTGGGGGCTTGTGGGCTCCCTGGAGCCCACCTGGTATGGCCCAAAGGCCCCCTGATCTTCTTCCGTTCGGGAAAAAAATCATTTCGGGGTTTTTCTTCCATTTGGACTCTGTTGCAAAATCAGATCTGAAAAGAGTCAAAAACACGGAAAAAACAGGAACTGGCACTTGGCACTGAATTAGTAAGTTAGTCCCAAAAAGATATAAAAGGTACATAAAAGGTACATAAAACAACCAAAGAAGACAAGATATCAGCATGAAACCATCAAAAATTATAGATAGATTTGAGACGTATCAGAGGCCGGTCGAGAAGCGTGCGAAGGCTAGACATGACCCCTCCGCACATGCTCGCGTGGAGGAGCCAGCTAGCGAGGTGGCTTCAAGGCAGGCCTCCGGGGCTGAGGGGGCCCTGCCTTCAGGGCCGGAAGCCTCGGCGCTGGTGGACCTGGAAACGGTCCCTGACTCCCCCAGGACCGAGGCGGCACCTGACGAGTCGGAAATGGTTCTAGACGCGCCAGACGCGGCCCCTGACGCGCCAGGGGCGGCCATGGATGCGCCGGATGCGGCCCATCCGCCTCCTGCAGAGGAGGTAGCGCCAACCGGGATGGCGCCAGAGCCGGCCGCCGAGCCGGCACGAGGAGCTGGTGCCATCGTCCTTCCCCAGCACGCCCTGTTGCGCCACGAGCTGGGGGCCGGGCCGGGAGCCGGCCCATGAAGACATGGCGGGCGGCCAACCTGGCCCGTCTGCGACTGCCCGCCGGCACCACACTTTCCAGCATCCCGGAGCTGGTGTCGATGTTTACCAGCAGCCGGTCCAAGGTGGAGTAGTCGGCCCGCGTGGTATGCGCCGACATGGAGCGCATGGAGGCCCGCACCCAGGTAGGTGTTTCCTCTTTGGTTTTTGATCTTTTCTTCTTTTGTGTTAGTGGGGGCGCGACAGCGCACCCACTGGGTGTAATCCCCGAGAATCGGGCCGGTCGATCGTCGGCCGGTCCGAATCTCTTGGAGCTCCTTTTCCCTGTATTGTTTCTTCAGTGGGGGCGCTCTAGTGGACCCACTGGGTGTAGCCCCCGAGAATCGGGCTGGTTATGTCTAAACCAGGCCGAATCTTAATCCTGTTCCTTTTTGCTTTTTTGGTAGGAGCTTTATGACGCTCAGGCGCAGGCTTACAACAAGTTGCGGACCCAGCATCTGGGAGCTGATGGCCGGATAGCCGAGCTCGAAGTCCGGCTGGGCGAAGCCGCCACGGAGCGGGATGCCCTGCGTAGTGCTGGCAACCGGCTGTAGGAGCAGCTGGCCCTTCTTCACACGGAGAAGAAGGAGCTCAAGGCGGCCAGCTGGGTCGAGCTACAGCGGCTGCGCGATACGTTGCAGGAGAAGGAGGCCTCCTACTCCACCGACGTGGATCGCCTCGCGTCGTTTCATCTCAAGGAGATGAACCTCAAGGACGCCGCCTTGAGGGAGAAGGAGGAGGCCCTTGTCCAGAAGCAATCGCAGCTGGCCAAGGCCTTGGAGTCTGCGAAGACTCTCCAGGAGGAGGTTGCCTGCCTTACTCACGCGAGTAAGGTGCGGGAGCTCGAGGTCCTCGAGAGCTCCCATGAGACCTGTGGCGCCTTCCATCGTGAGTCTCTCTTCTTTGTCTTGTTTTTGGTCTTTTTGGCCGTCTCCTCTTCTTACTGTGCTCTTGCGTCCTGGCTGTTGCCATTCCAGGTCTCTTTATTGCGACCCAGATCGCGACCGATACCGCCGTCGAGGTCAGGCGCGAGGAGCGCCGCGCGACTGGGCAGGAGGTAGACACTACCTTCGACTGGAGCGTGGACGAGATCGGGGTGGGCCTTCGGGTCTGCCTGTGCACCCTAGGCAAGTCTGTGGCTCAGCTCCAGGTCGCAGGCTCGTCGATGGTGTCGGCCTTGTGGCCGGAGGGCTTGGAGCTGGCGTCAATGAGCCGGCTCGCCCGCTGGCTTGCAGCAGGCGGAGAACGCCTGGATGCCTGGCGCGCCTCTACCGCGTGGGCTGGGGCTTACATGGCCCTGCGCTTGGCCAAGTCCTGGTATCGGAACCTGGACTTGGGCAAGCTCTCCGCCCAGCGTGATGGCTCAGAGGCGGAGCTACAGGGCATGGAGGAGGCACTGCGTGTGAGGGCCAGCGACATCGCCGAGTACGCAGCCTGGGAGGATTTCGTTTTGGAGCGGGGTGAAGATGGCTTAAGATCTGCACGACCTTCAGCCCTTTGACCCAGACGGCAGCTCTGACGAGGCGACCCGAGCTATGGAATCTGCTGCCGCTTCCAGCGGTGCGGCATACGCCGACTCCGGCGCGGATGGAGCCGGGAGCCCTCGCGAAGGAGACGGTGCAACCGCCTCGGGAGCAGCCGGAGATGGGGAAGCTACCACATCAGGAGCAGTGGACGGGGCGACCGATGAGGCCGCAGCCCCGTAGCTGGTGTCCTTCGTGTTTTGTTCTACCCCCGGAGGGATGTAATGAACGTGGGCCGTGGGCCAATGCTTTTTCGAATGTATATATTCAACATTATATTCGTATTGCCATGCGTGTTGTCTCATATTCTTGTCATTGGATTCCTGGTTGACTCCTTTTTCTCCAATCCTCGCATTCCTAATCTTCCATCTCGCCAACCCAACAGCCGGGAGGCAGTCTGTGGCTGGGTCGAGGTTTATGATTTTAGAATACGAGACTTAGATTTTTGGAAGCCATCAAGACTTAAAGAACACGACATAAACTGACAGAGGCCGGCTTGAATGAGATCGTATATATGATCGAGCCAGCCCGAGCCGACGACCCTTTGTAGCCGAACTTTACATGTATCCGGCCTGACCTGGCGTCACCTTGCAAGCCAGACGGCCGGAGCCAGCCCGCAAGCTCGTACAGGTGACGAGGGATCAGCCGGTTACACTATGTGTTCTTTTACAATAGGGAAGGCGTCCGAGCGGCTAGCGAGCCCCCGAGCTTGTTAAAGCCAGCAAGGGGCCTGCGCTGCGTAGCCTCCAAGCTTGATAAAGCCAGCAAGAGGTGTACGCGGTCTAGCCCCCGATCTTATTGAAGCCAGTCACGGGGCGTACACTGAGTGAAAACTCTCAATAAAAAGAAGCATGAGGCATGCTCTTTTTGTTGCATTTGTTGCTGATCCCTGAAGAGGGAGCAAGATACATGTGCATGCTCTTTCCGTTGTTTGATTCTTGCCTTCTAGCAATAGAATGGGCGAAGCAGCGCCGCGTTCCATAGGCGTTCTGTTTCTTGGCCGGAGTCGTCCCTCTTGCGCTTCCTTGGCTTTTGGGCATCGATCAAGTAGTAAGCGTTGTTGTGCAACACCCTACTGATGATGAAGGGTCCCTCCCATGGGGATGAGAGCTTGTGCTGGCCGGTAGTGCGCTGGATTCTTCTGAGTACCAAGTCTCCCTCCCTGAAAGAGAGAGGCTTGATCTTTTTGCTGTGGTAGTATCTCAGCTTCTGTTGATAGATGTCCGTCCGACTCAAGGCCAAGTCCCTTGCTTCTTCGAGGAGATCCACACCGTCTTCTCTTGCCTCCTTCGCCTCCGTTTCTGTGTATAGGGTAACCCGAGGCGAGTCGTACTTGATATCCGTGGGAATAATAGCCTCAGACCCGTATACAAGAAAGAACGGAGTGAAGCCGGTCGACCAGCTGGGCGTGGTGCGGAGGATCCATAACATAGCCGGCAGTTCTTCAATCCAGCAGCCGGCTGATCTGACCAGCGGTGCCACCAGTCTTGGCTTGATGCCGGCCAGAATCAGGCCGTTGGCCCTCTCTGCTTGGCCATTCGACTGGGGGTGTGCCACTGATGCCAAATCAAGTCGGATGCCTACCTTGGAACAGTAGAGCGCTAGAGCGCCCTTGGCGAAATTGGTGCCGTTGTCGGTGATGATGCTGTGGAGAACGCCGTATCGGACAGAGATGTCTGTGATGAACTTGACAGCGGTGGGGCCGTCAAGCTTCTTGATAGGTCTGGCTTCGATCCACTTGGTGAACTTGTCGACAGCTACTAAGAGATGCGTCATCCCACCGTGAGCCATCTTGAAAGGCCCTACCATGTCCAGTCCCCAGACGGCGAATGGCCATGATAGGGGGATGGTTTTGAGGGCCGAAGGCGGCATATGGCTCTTCGCGCTGAAGAACTGGCAACCCTCTCACTTGTCGACCAGATGAACGACCTCCTCGAGAGCCGTGGGCCAGTAGAATCCGTGGCAGAACGCCTTGGCCACCAGGGTTCTGGAGGCGGCGTGATGCCCACACTACCCCTGGTGAATGTCTTTGAGGATCTCTTGTCCCTTTTCTGATACGACGCATCGTTGGAACACGCCGGTCATGCTGCGCCGTACCAGTTCGCGATTGATAATGGCGTAGGCTGCAGACCTGCGCTGGATCTGTCTTGCCTCCGCCTCGTTCTGAGGAAGTTCACCATGAAGAAGGAAGGCCAGAATAGTTTGAGCCCATGATGGAGCCGACACAAGGGTCGCCTCCACCTCGTCTTGATTGTTGGGGGCTTCTGCAGCCCCCGAGCTTGATGGAGCCGCGGTTGTGGACTCGAGACAAGGTGTCTCTGGTGCTGCTGCGGCCGCTGGTTCACCGTCTACCTCCATGACGTCCATCCACTGGGTGTTGAGACGACAGGATTCGAGTCTAGGTACAGCCGGGATTGTTATCGTAGCCAGTGCCGCCATTGGAGTCGGCGGGGCCAATAGAGACGGCACAGGAACTGCAGCCGGCGTAGTTGGTGGAGCCGATGGCGCTTGCACCGTGGATTCAGTCGGTGCTGCTATTGGAGTCGGCGTAGTCAGCGCAGCTGACGTGGGAACCGCAGCCAGCGTAGCCGATGGAGTTGAGAGCGCTTGCACCATAGAGTCAGCGGGCACAAAGATCGATGCCGACTCGGGAGACGGCTTGATAGACGGCTTCTGGAGTTGCTCGAGGGAGACGCCGGCTAGAATGGCCTGTCTCGTGGAGCCGATCTTCGCCAGTGTACCGACCGCCTCATTTTCTGCCCTGGGAACATGGTGAAACTCACAACCCTCGAAGGGGCCGCTGAGCTGCTGAATGAGGAAGCGGTAGCTTGCCATGTTGGCGTCCTTGACGTCCCATTCGCTAGAGACCTGCTACACCACCAAGTCTGAATCGCCGAAGCATATGAGCCACCGGATGCCGATCTCCTTGGCAAGCCGGAGGCCATGAGCCAGCGCCTCATACTCAGCGACGTTGTTGGAGGCGGCGAAATGGATCTGGAGAGCATACTTGAGCTGGTCCCCTTTCGGAGACGTTAAGACGATGCCGGCTCCCAGTCCTGTCCGCATTTTTGAGCCGTCGAAGTGCATCCGCCAATGCATGGAGTCTGGAGGCGGTGGCTCAAACTGGGTCTCGACCCAGTCGTCTAAGAAATCGACCACCACCTGAGATTTGATGGCGGTACGGGGCTCGTATCGGATATCGTGATCCGCCATAGCGATGGACCATTTGGCAATCCTGCCTGTGGCATCTCGGTTGCCCATGATCTCTGAAAGTGGAGCAGTGCTTACCACGGTGATGGCATGCTCTTGGAAGTATTGCTTCAACTTCTTTGCAGCAAGGTAAACACCATAACACATTTTTTGATAATGCGGATAGTTCTGCTTAGAGGCGGACAAGACCTTGCTAAGGTAATAGATAGGGTGCTGCACTGGCAGTGCCTTGACCTCCTCTTTACGCTGAACTACCAACACTACGCTAACCACGCGAGTGGTCGCCACAATGTATATGAGTATGGGTTCCCTTTCAGACGGTGCTGCCAAGATTGGCAGGCTCGAGATTACCCGCTTGAGGTCTTGGAAGGCTTCGTCCGCCTGGTCATTCCACTCGAAATTCATTGTCTTCTTCATGAGCTGGTAGAGTGGAAGGGCCTTCTCGCCCAGCCGGCTGACGAACCGGCTAAGGGACGCCAAGCAGCCGACGAACTTCTGGACGTCGAGGATTCGAGCCAGCCGCACCATCCGCTCGATGGTGCCGATCTTCTCGGGGTTCGCTTCGACACCGCGGGCGGACACGAAGACCCCAAGAGTTTGCCGCCTGGAACCCCGAAGACGCACTTTTCCGTGTTGAGCCAGATCTTGTACTCGCGCAGGTTGGCGAACGTCTCCCGCAAGTCGTCGAGGAGGCTGAAGTGCTGCTTCGTCTTGACGACTATGTCATCCACATAGATGTGGATGTTTCTGCCGATCTGTGGCAGTAGGCACTGCTGCATGCAATGTTGGAACGTTGCACTTGCGTTCTTCAGACCGAACGTCATGGTGGTGTAGCAGTAGGCCCCGAAGGGCGTGATGAAGGAGGTCTTCAGGCGATCAGCTGGATTCAGCTTGATTTGATGGTAGCCCGAATAAGTATCCAGAAATGACATCAGTTCGCAGCCTGCAGTGGAGTCGATCACTTGATCTATCCTAGGCAACGCGAGAGGGTCTTTCGGATAGGCCTTATTCAAGCTAGTGTAGTCAATACACATTCGCCAGGTGTTGTTCTTCTTCAACACCAGGACTGGATTAGCCAGCCAGTCCGGGTGGAAAACCTCCATGATGAAGCCGGTTGCAAGGAGCCGGGTGATCTCTTCTCCGATCGTGCGTCGCTTCCACTCAGCAAAGCAGCATAAGGGCTGTTTCACCGGCTTTGCATCCGGTCGTACGTGAAGTTTGTGCTCGGCGTACTTCCTCGGAACACCCGGCATGTCCTTGGGGGACCATGCAAAGATGTCTCAATTCTCACAGAGGAAGTCGACGAGCTCGCCTTCCTATTTGGGGCTGAGGCCAGCCCCGATGGTGACACACTGCTTTGGGTTGGCAAGGTCGAGTGGGACCTGCTTGGTCTCTTTAGCCGGCTTGAAAGAGCCCTCGCCGGCCGACTGGGACGGAGGAGAAGGAATCGCCGGCTTCTCAGTAGCCTGGGCCATGAGCCGGTCGATCTGCCGCTTCTCCTCAACAATCACCAAGGCATCGGCGAGGCAGCTGCTATCTTGGGCACACTCGAGCGACTTCTTGTAGTCGCCAACAACAGTGTTGATGCCCTTGGGACCCGACATATTTATCTTTAGGTAGGCGTAATGCGGAGTAGCCATAAACTTGGCCAGAGCCGGTCTTCCCAGCAGCGCGTGATACGGGCTGCTGAGATCAACTACCTCGAACCGTATGGACTCTCGACGGAAGTGGGCTTTGTCGCCGAAGAGGACATCCAACTTGATTTTACCAATGGGCGAGCAGGACTGCCCAGGTAGGATGCCATGGAATACGGTACTGGTCGGTATGTCGTTCATCTCCTTGAGTCCGAGCTTGAGGAGAGTGTCGAGGTAGAGGATGTTGATGCTACTGCCGCCGTCGACCAGCACCCGGGAGAATCGGCAAGTAAGCCTCTCGGAGGCGAAGGTGGGGTCGAGGACGAGTGCGTATGATCCCGGGTTGGGCATCACCGCAGGATGGTCCACCCGGCTCCATGTGATTGGTTTGTCGGACCAATGCATGTACTGTGGAACCGGGGGGACCGTGGCGTTCACCTCGCGCCGCCTCTGGCGCAGGCTGTGCTTGTTGTCGCCTTCGCTGGTGAATAGGACGAACAATCCGTCTTGATGTGGGTAGTCATCGTGAGGCGGCGGCGGTGCAGCCGGAGCGTGTACGTGAGCCGGTGCACGAGGTGCCGCCTGCGCACCTGGAGGAGCCGGCAGGCCATCCCCTTGCGAGAGCCAGCATGAAAAGCTGCACTGTCGAACGGTGTGGGAAGACGGCTGCGCCCCAGAATTTATCTTGCAGGGGGCGTCGAGCAGCTGCTCGAAAGACTGCTTGGGCAACCTGTTGGTGTTGCTTCTGTTGGGACGCTTTCGCGGAGGGCCGGCTTGAGGAGCCAAAGTTTCGCCCTCCACGCTGGCCACCAACTTGCTATTGGAGCGGGAATCCGTCTGATTCGCCTTGCGCTTGTAGTTTTTCTGGCCGCCTCGGTTGTCCCCAGCCGGCTTGGGAGTAGCCGGCGTAGGTACAACCTTGTCCGAGGCGGTCACCTTGACGCGCATCGCCGAGTCGGTCGTGGCGTATTTGTCCGCCTTGGCCACGAGCACCGCCAGAGAGGTGGGCTCGGAGCACATAAGCTTGTGCTTGAGGACGGTGCCGTCTCGGCAACCGTCGATGAGGTACTGGATGGCTTGTACCTCATGCACCCCCTCGCAGGAGTTACGGAGCTCCGTCCACCGGTTGACGTAGTCGCGAAGGGGTTCGTCAGGCTTCTAGATGCACATGGCCAGCTCGCGGGGCCGGCTAGGGCGCTTGTAGGTGCCAGTGAAATTGCGAACGAACGCCTCCTCGAAGTCCACCTAGGAGTTGACACTGCTGGCCGGGAGTCTGTTAAGCCAAGTTCGGGCCGAGCCGGTCAACATGAGTGGCACGTAGGGACTGCTACGCGCTTGTTGACCCTGGCAATGGCGACAGCCGTGGTGTAGTCAATCAGCCAATCCTCTGGCTTGGACATGCCATTGTATTTGGGCGTGTCCCGAGGCAAGGTGAAACCTCGGGGGAACGGCTCCCCTCGGATCCGGGGGCCGAAACAGGCCGGACCGACGGGACCGTCTTCCTCCAGGAGGGCTGACTGGGCCAGGACGATGAGACGCCGGCGAGCGTCCCGATCATCCTGGGAAGCGTGAGCGCCAACCCGAGTGGCGAGAGGAGAGGCCCCTCGCGAACCAGAGACGTGAGTTCTTCGCGGGGGAAGAATCTCACACTCCGAATCGCCCTCGTCGCCTCTGCGATGCAAGCCCGAAGTGTGCTTGCTCTGGCGCTGAGAGCGCCGGTCTTGTCTTCCCTCAACCTTCGGCCGGAAAGGCGATGCGAGGAAGATCCTTCTGCATGATGCTGACCGCTAGGGTTGCGGCGTGCTCCGGGGTTGGGTCCCGGAGACTCCGACTGAGCTTGACCGGGATTAAACCGAGCGTGCTGTTGGTTGGCGGCGTCAAGGAGGTCCTTGACCGGCTTCTCGTGGAAAGCACGCTCATCGCCTTCCAGGCTTGCCATCTCCTCCATGGCTGCCTGAGCCGCCCTCATGTTGGCCGCAGGGGTCTTGTAGGTGGGCATATCGCCAACTAGGACTTCGGCGATGAACCGGCCGTGGCTGCGGACCGATCCAAGCCGGGTATGGGCCTCGGAAATCGGAGTAAGGCCATATGCGGAGTTATACTCGCGCTGTGTAGCCTCCATCCGATGTTTTGCCGAAGCTACGGCGATGCCCTCCTCCAGGATACGCTTGCGAGCCTCCTCCAGCGAGGCCCGAGTGTCAGCAGGGTTTGTGGAAGCAGTGACGGGTGTCTTCAGGCCGGCAATGGCGTCCCGAAGAGTATCGGCGGTGGCAGCGGCGAGCTCCCCAGCTCCTGCTGAGGCCTTGCCAGGAGCCGTGCTGGTGCCGACGCCGATAACCATCACTTCCATGGTGTTGGAGACGGCAGCAACGTGGTATGGGGTAAAGAACCCCACTAACGGCGGAGGGCCGTCAAAGACGAGGATGTTGCTGGGATATACGTCGTGGGAAGGCATCTCAGCGATAGAGAGCCTGCTGAAGCTGGCGCAGAGCGCCTCAATGTCGAAGTCCTTGCCAAAGTAGCGCGGACCGTCGTTGAGACGTAGGTCGCTGAAGAGAACGCTGAGGTTCTCCATAGCAGCGACGACGATGCTAGGAAGCGCCTCATCATCAAAATCTTCGTCCGAATCCGCATGGAGGACGGGGATGTCGATCATCATGGGTGTTGCCTCGTCGAAATCGGGCTCCACGGGCATGCAAACTGATCCGGACGCGATGCATCCGGTGGTGTAGGTGCGGGGCCCCGCCCAGTGCGTAAAGCCAGCCGATGCCACAATCGGCCCCATGGTGGGCGCCAAATGTCGGTGAATACTCACAACATATGCCATAGGTAGGCTAAAGTCAGTGAGAACCGAAGGGACAAAGGTGGACGCTGGGAACGAGGTTGGTACACGCATGGGAAGCACGATGTACCCAGGTTCAGGGCTCTCCGTAGAGATAATACCCCTAGTCCTGCTGGAGTGTTTGATGTATACGAATAGAGTACAAAGTTGTTCCTGGAGCTGTGTTGGGAGGAGGAAGAGGGGAGCAGCCGACTCGTCTCTGCCTCTGTTTGTGGTTGGTGAGTGTAGGGTGTTGTTCGACGGTGGAATGATCGACCCCCCTGCATGGAGGGCGACCGGGGGGTTTGATAGACGAACCCGCCGACCTACAATACGGATAAAGGGTACAAGTGTGGGACCCGGTTGGCAGCCTCGCCGGCTGGCCAGGGGCCCACTAGAGTCTTGTCTTCTTGCTTGAGGGGCCCGACGGCTGCATGGTCTCGATTGGTAGTGGGACCCACCGGCTGGCTAATGAAGCTCTCGCGTAAGGTTGACGCCGAGCATGCGCTGTACGTCAAGCATCGTCCAGCGAGATTCGTCATGGGCAGGAGGTACGGCCGCCTCCACTGTTCCCCACGCCGCGTGCAGTAATGGAGTAGGAGTGCGACGGTCCGACACTATGCTAGGTGATGGATCAGAGCCGGGGTAGGTCAGCGGCATGGCCGCCGACGCTCGTACCTGCCGGGCGCCCGATCCAGTACCTTTGCTGATTCGTAGCTACCATTAATCGTAAGGTCCCATCCTGACCCATGATCTGATGTGACTTGTGATCTTTGGCTAGCCGGCTTGGGTGTGGCCGCCTCACTCCTAGCCGGGCTGGCTGGAGCAGGCCGGCTCAGAAGAGGTAGCCACCTCGACTCTAGCCGGCAGGGGTTGCCTGGCCGGCCAGAGGGACGGCCGGCTCGTCCTCTAGCTGGTAGGCACTGCTTAGCTGGCCGAAAGACTTGGGCCTTGGGAACCTGTATATGTTCATGTCCTTTGGGCCGGAAATGAAGGAGCAAGCTTGATGAGCCTACCCCGAGGTTATCCCCCGACAACTTTGCTTGACAGGGAGGCGGAGGAGGTGGAGGAGGACACCGCCTCCGCAGTGGAGGGGGCTGGCTGGACAGCAGCCGATGCTGCCCAGAGGGAGCTTCAGATGGAGTCCAAATGCCGGTCGGACGCGGCTGCGGGGAAGGCGGCCGTGGGCTAGTCTCGCCCCAGCCGGGTCGAGAGGGCGGGGGAGAAGCGTACGAAGGCTAGACATGACCCCTCCGCACATGCTCGCATGGAGGAGCCAGCTAGCGAGGCGGCTTCAAGGCCGGCCTCAAGGGCTGAGGGGGCCCAACCTTCAGGGCCGGAAGCTTCGGCGCCGGTGGACCTGGAAACAGTCCCTGACTCCCCTAGGGCGGAGGTGGCACCCGACGCGCCGGAAATGGTTCTAGACGCCGGACGCGGCCCCTGACGCGCCATGGGCGGCCATGGATGCGCCGGATGCGGCCCATCCGTCTCATGCAGAGGAGGTAGCACCGGCCGGGATGGCGCCAGAGCCGGCTGCTGAGCCGGGACCAGGAGCCAGTGCCATCGTCGTTCCCCAGCACGGCCCTATTGCGCCAGGAGCTGGGGGTCGGGCCGGGAGCCGGCCCAAGAAAACATGGCGGGCGGCCAACCTGGCCCATCCGCGACTGCCCGCCGGCACCGCGCTTTCCGGCGTCCCGGAGCTGGTGTCGATGTTTACCAGCAGCCGATCCAAGGTGGAGCCGTCGGCCCGCGTGGTATGCGGCGACATGGAGCGCCTGGAGGCCCGCACCCAGGTAGGTGTTTCCTCATTGGTTTTTGAACTTTTCTTCTTTTGCGTTAGTGGGGGCGCAACAGCGCACCCACTGGGTGTAGCCCCCGAGAATCTGGCCGGTCGATCGTCGGCCGGTCCGAATCTCTTGGAGCTCCTTTTCCCTGTATTGTTTCTTTAGTGGGGGACCGCTAGCGCACCCACTGGGTGTAGCCCCGAGAATTGGGCTGGTTAAGTCTTAACCAGGCCGAATCTTAATCCTGTTCCTTTTTGCTTTTTTGGCAGGAGCTTTATGACGCTGAGGCGCAGGCTTACAATGAGCTACGGACCCATCACCTCGGAGCTGATGCCCGAATCGCCGAGCTCGAAGTCCGGCTGGGCGAAGCCGCCACGGAGCGGGATGCCCTGCGTAGTGCCGGCAACCGGCTCCAGGAGCAGCTGTCCCTTCTTCATACGGAGACGAAGGAGCTCGAGGCGGCGAGCCGGGTCGGGCTGGAGCGGCTGTGCGATACGCTGCAGGAGAAGGAGGCCTCCTACTCCGCCGACGTGGATCGCCTCGCGTCGCTTCATCTCAAGGAGATGAACCTCAAGGACGCCGCCTTGAGGGAGAAGGAGGAGGCCCTTGTCCAGAAGCAATCGCAGCTGGCCAAGGCCTTGGAGTCTGCGAAGACTCTCCAGGAGGAGGTTGCCTGCCTTACTCACGCGAGTAAGGTGCGGGAGCTCGAGGTCCTCGAGAGCTCCCATGAGACCTGTGGCGCCTTCCATCGTGAGTCTCTCTTCTTTGTCTTGTTTTTGGTCTTTTTGGCCGTCTCCTCTTCTTACTGTGCTCTTGCGTCCTGGCTGTTGCCATTCCAGGTCTCTTTCCTGCGACCCAGATCGCGACCGATACCGCCGTCGAGGTCAGGCGCGAGGAGCGCCGCGCGACTGGGCAGGAGGTAGACACTACCTCCGGCTGGAGCGTGGAGGAGATCGGGGTGGGCCTTCGGGCCCGCGTGCGCGCCCTAGGCGAGTCTGTGGCTCAGCTCCAGGTCACAGGCTCGTCGATGGTGGCGGCCTTGTAGCCGGAGGGCGTGGAGCCGACGTCAATGAGCCGGCTCGCCCGCTGGCTTGCAGCAGGCGGAGAATGCCTGGATGCCTGGCGCGCCTCTGCCGCGCGGGCTGGGGCTTACATGGCCCTGCACTTGGCCAAGTCCTGGTATCGGAACCTGGACTTAGGCAAGCTCGCTGCCTAGCGTGATGGCTCGGAGGCGGAGCTACAGGGCATGGAGGAGGCACTGCGTGTGAGGGCCAGCGACATTGCCGAGTACGCAGCTTGGGACGATTTCGTTTTGGAGCGGGGTGAAGATGGCAGTGTGATCGCTGAAGATCTACACGGCCTTTAGCCCTATGACCCAGATGGCAGCTCTGACGAGGCGGCTCGAGCTATGGAATCTGCTGCCGCCTCCAGCGGTGCGGCGTACGCCGACTCCGGTGCGGATGGAGCCGGGAGCCCTCGCGAAGGAGACGGTGCAACCGCCTCGGGAGCACCCGGAGATGGGGAAGCTACCACATCAGGAGCAGCGGCCGGGGCGACCGATGAGGCCGCAGCCCCGTAGCCGGTGTCCTTCGTGTTTGTTTTACCCCCGGAGGGATGTAATGAACGTGGGCCGTGGACCAATGCTTTTTCGAATGTATATATTCAGCATTATATTCGTATTGCCATGCGTGTTGTCTCATATTCTTGTCTTTTGATTCCTGGTTGACTCCTTTTTCGCCAATCCTCGCATTCCTAATCTTCCATCCCGCCAACCCGACAGCCGGGAGGCGGTGTGTGGCTGGGTCGAGGTTTATGATTTTAGAATACGAGACTTAGATTTTTGGAAGCCATCAAGACTTAAAGAACAAGACATAAACCAACAGAGGCCGGCTTGAATGAGATCATATATATGATCGAGCCAGCCCGAGCCGGCGACCCTTTGTAGCCGAACTTTACATGTATCCGACCTGACCTGGCGTCACCTCACAATCCAGACGGCCGAAGCCAGCCCGCAAGCTCGTACAAGGTGACCAAGGATCAGTCGGTTACACTATGTGTTCTTTTACAATAGGGAATGCGTCTGAGCGGCTAGCGAGCCCCCGAGCTTGTTAAAGCCAGCAAGGGGCATGCGCTGCGTAGCCTCCGAGCTTAATAAAGCCAGCAAGAGGTGTACGTGGTGTAGCCCCCGAGCTTATTGAAGCCAGTCAGGAGGCGTACACTGAGTGAAAACTCTCAATGAAAAGAAGCATGAGGCATGCTCTTTTTATTGCATTTCTTGCGGATCCCTGAAGAGGGAGAAAGATACATGTGCACGCTCTTTCCCTTGTTTGATTCTTGCCTTCTAGCAATAGAACGGGCAAAGCAGCGCCGTGTTCCATGGGCGTTCTGTTTCTTGGCCGGAGTCGTCCCTCTTGCGCTTCCTTGGCTTTTGGGCATTGATCAAGTAGTAAGCGTTGTTGTGCAACTCCCTACTAATGATGAAGGGTCCCTCCCATGGGGATGAGAGCTTGTGCGCTGGATTCTTCTGAGGACCAAGTCTCCCTCCCTGAAAGAGAGAGGCTTGATCTTTTTGCTGTGGTAGTATCTCAGCTTTTGTTGATAGATGGCTGTCCGGCTCAAGGCCAAGTCCCTTGCTTCTTCGAGGAGATCCACACCGTCTTCTCTTGCCTCCTTCGCCTCCGTTTCTGTGTATAGGGTGACCCGAGGCGAGTCGTACTCGATATCCGTGGGAATAATAACCTCGGACCCGTATACAAGAAAAAACAGAGTGAAGCCGGTCGACCGGTTGGGCGTGGTGCGGAGACTCCATGACACAGCCGTCAGTTCTTCAATCCAGCAGCCGGCTGATCTGACCAGTGGTGCCACTAGTCTTGGCTTGATGCCGGCCAGAATCAGGTCGTTGGCCCTCTCTGCTTGGGCATTCGACTGTGGGGGTGCCACTGATACCAAATCGAGCCAGATGCCTACCTTGGAACAGTAGAGCGCACGAGCGCCCTTGGCAAAATTGGTGCCGTTGTCGGTGATGATGCCGTGGGGAACGCCGTATCAGACAGAGATGTCTGTGATGAACTTGACAGCGGTGGGGCCGCCAAGCTTCTTGATAGGTCTGGCTTCGATCCACTTGGTGAACTTGTCGACGGCTACCAAGAGATGCGTCATCCCACCGCGAGCCGTCTTGAAGGGCCCTACCATGTCCAGTCCCCAGACGGCGAATGACCATGACAGGGGGATGGTTTCGAGGGCCGAAGGCGGCATATGGCTCGTCGCGCTGAAGAACTGGCAACCCTCGCACTTCTCGACCAGATCCACGGCCTCCTCGAGAGCCGTGGGCCAGTAGAATCCGTGGCGGAACGCCATGGCCACCAAGGTTCTGGAGGCGGCGTGATGCCCACACTCCCCCTGGTGAATGTCTCTCAAGATCTCCTGTCCCTTTTCTGATTCGACGCAACGTTGGAACACGCCGGTCATGCTGCGCCCTACCAGTTCGCGATTGATAATGGCGTAGGTTGTAGACCTGTGCTGGATCTGTCTTGCCTCCGCCTTGTTCTGAGGAAGTTTGCCGCGAAGAAGGAAGGCGAGAATAGTTTGAGCCCATGATGGAGCCGACACATGGGTCGCCTCCGCCTCGTCTTGATTGTTGGGGGCTTCTGCAGCCCTCGAGCTTGATGGAGCCGCGGTTGTGGACTCGAGACAAGGTGTCTCTGGTGCTGCTGCGGCCGCTGGCTCACCGTCTACCTCCATGACGTCCATCCACTGGGTGTCGAGACGACATGATTCAAGTCCACACAGAGCCGGGATTGTTGTCGTAGCTGGTGCCGCCATTGGAGTTGGCGGGGCAAATAGAGCCGGCACAGGAACTGCAATTCGTGTAGTTGGTGGAGCCGACGGTGCTTGCACCGTGGATTCACCCGGTGCCGCTATTGGAGTCGGCATAGTCAGCGCAGCCGGCATGGGAACCGCAACCGGCGTAGCTGATGGAGCCGACATCGCTTGCACCGCAGAGTCAGCCGGCACAAAGATCGATGCCGACTCGGGAGACGGCTTGATAGACGGCTTATGGAATTGCTCGAGGGAGACGCCGGCTGGAATGGCCTGTCTCGTGGAGCCGATCTTCGCCAGTGTATCGTCCGCCTCATTTTCTGCCCTGGGAACATGGTGAAACTCACAGCCCACGAAGGGGCCGCTGAGCTGCTGAATGAGGAAGCGGTAGATTGCCATGTTGGCGTCCCTAGCGTCCCATTCGCCAGAGACGTGCTGCACCACCAAATCTGAATCGCAGAAGCATATGAGCCGCCGGATGCCGATCTCCTTGGCAAGCCGGAGGCCATGAGCCAGCGCTTCGTACACGGCGACGCTGTTGGAGGCGGCAAAATGGATCTGGAGAGCATACTTGAGCTGGTCCCCTTTCAGAGACGTTAAGACGATGCCGACTCCCAGCCCTGTCCGCATTTGCGAGCCGTCGAAGTGCATCCGCCAATGCGTGGAGTCTGGAGGCGGTGGCTCAAACTGGGTCTCGGCCTAGTCGACTAAGAAATCAGCCACTGATACGTCCATTTTGCATCATGCTTTCATGTTGATATTTATTGATTTATGGGCTGTTATATTACTTTGTGGTACCATATTTATGCCTTTTCTCTCTTATTTTGCTAGGTTTATTTGAAGAGGGAGAATTCAGGCAGCTGGAATTCTGGACTGGAAAAGGAGCAAATCTTAGTCCACTATTCTGCACATCTCCAAATGCCCTCAAAAGTTACGTGGATTTTTCTGGGATTATATAAAAAATACTGGGCGAAAGAAGTACCGGAGGGGGGCCACCAGGGCTGCGCAAGCCCTGCCACCGCCACCCCCTGGTGGCGGAGGTCAAGCTTGTGGGCTTCCTGACGGCCCACTAGCCCCCTCTTTTGCTATATGAAGGGTTTTGGTCCAGAAAAAATCATTCGGGAGCTTTTTCGTGGTTTTGCCGCCGCCATGAGGCGGAACTTGAGCCGATCCAATCTAGAGCTCCGGCAGGACGATCCTGCCGGGGAAACTTCCCTCTCGGAGGGGGAAATCGTCGCCATCGTCATCACCAACACTCCTCTCTTCGGAGGGGAGGCATCTTCATCAACATCTTCATCAGCACCATCTCCTCTCCAATCCCTAGTTCATCTCTTGTAACCAATCTCCGTGTCACGACTCCGATTGGTACTTGTAAGGTTACTAGTAGTGTTGATTACTCTTTATAGTTGATGCTAGTTGGATTACTTGGTGGAAGAGTTTATGTTCAGATCCTTGATGCTATTCATTACACCTCTGATCATGATTATGATTATGCTTTGTGACTAGTTACTTTTGTTCCTGAGGACATGGGATGAGTCATGTTGATAATAGTCATTTGAATTTGATATCTGTTCGGTATTTTGATATGCTGTATGTTGTTTTTCCTCTAGTGGTGTTATGTGAACGTCGACTACATAACACTTCACCATATTTGGGCCTAGAGGAAGGCATTGGGGAGTAGTAAGTAGATGATGGTTTGCTGGAGTGACAGAAGCTTAAACCCTAGTCTATGCGTTGCTTCGTAAGGGACTGATTTGGATCCACTAGTTTAATGCTATGGTTAGACGTTGTCTTAATTCTTCTTTTGTAGTTGCTGATGCTTGCGAGAGAGGTTAATCATAAGTGGGATGCTTGTCCATGTAAGGGAAGTACCCAAGCGCCGGTCCACCCACATATCAAACTATCAAAGTAACGAACGCGAATCATATGAATATGATGAAACTAGCATGACAGAAATTCCCGTGTGTCCTCGGGAGCGTTTTCCCTCCTATAAGACTTTGTTCAGGCTTGTCCCTTGCTGCAAAAGGGATTGGGCCACTTGCTGCACCGTTGCTACTACTTGTTACTTGTTACTTTTTGCTTGCTATGTTTCACCTCGCTACACAATCACTTGTTACCACTACTTTCAGTGCTTGCAGTTATTACCTTGCTGAAATCCGTTTATGAGAGACTTCTGCTCCTCGTTGGGTTCGACACTCTTACTTATCGAAAGGACTACGATTGATCCCCTATACTTGTGGGTCATCAAGACTCTTTTCTGGTGCCGTTGCCGGGGAGTGAAGCGCCTTTGGTTAGTGTAAATTGGTAAGGAAACATTTTTATACTGTGATGAAATTTATTGTTACTTGTCACTATGGAAACTATTCCTTTGAGGAGATTGTTCGGGGTATCTTCACCACGAACGGAAGCACGAGGAGTTGTTCCTCGACCCGAGGTACCTACTGAAAATATCTTTTATGAAATTCCTTCGGGTATGCTTGAGAAACTGGAGGCTAATCCTTTCACTGGAGATGGAACTTCACATCCAGACATGCATCTAATCTATGTAGATGAAGTTTGTGGTTTATTTAAGCTTGCAGGTTTGCCCGAGGATGAGGTAAAGAAGAAAGTCTTTCCTTTATCTTTGAAGGATAAGGCGTTGACATGGTATAGGCTATGTGATGATACTGGATCATGGGGCTACAATCGGTTGAAATTGGAATTTCATCAAAAGTTCTATCCTATGCATTTAGTACATCGTGATCGGAAATTTATTTATAACTTTTGGCCTCGTGACAGGGAAATCATAGGCTCAAGCTTGGGGGAGGCTTAAATCAATGCTATATTCATGCCCCAATCATGAGCTCTCGAGAGAAATCATCACTCAAAACTTTTATGCTCGGCTTTCTCATGAAGATCGTACCATGCTTGACACTTCTTCTACCGGTTCTTTTATGAAGGATATTGATCACAAGTGGAATTTATTGGAGAGAATCAAATGCAACTCTGAAGATTGGGAGCTGGAGGAAGGTAAGGAGTCAGGTATGAATTTCCAGTTTGATTGCGTTAAATCTTTTGTTGAGTCAAACACTTCTAGAGATTTTAGCGCTAAGTATGGACTTGAGTCTGAGATAGTAGCTTCTCTATGTGAATCTTTTGCTGCTCATGTTGATCTTCCCAAAGAGAAGTGGTTTAAATATCATCCTCCTGTAGAAAGCAACATAGCAAAAACCAATCTAGTTGAGGAGAAAGTCATTGCTTTCAGTGATCCCGTTGTTCCTTGTGCTTACACTGAGAAACCACCATACCTTGCTAGGATAAAGGATTATTCTAAAGCTCCAACAGTGATACGTAGGGGTTACATTAGACCACTTGCACCCCCTGAGGAGATTAGAGTTGAACCTAGTGTTGCTATTATCAAAGATATCTTAGCCGAAGACATAGATGGGCATTCTATCAAATTCTGTGAGGACTCCGCTAGAATTGCTAAACCTCACGCGGAAGACAAATACGGACCTGTAGTTGGCTTGCCCGTTGTTTCTGTCAAGATAGGAGATCACTGTTACCATGGTTTATGTGATATGGGAGCTAGTGTTAGTGCAATATCCCATTCTCTATATGATGAAATCAAAGATGAGATTGCGCCTGCTGAGTTAGAACCCATTAATGTCACTATTACGCTAGCTAATAGAGACACTATCCGCCCTTTGGGAATTGTGAGAGACGTAGAAGTCCTGTGTGGTAAGACGAAGTATCCTACTGATTTCCTCGTCCTTGGTACTGCACAAGATAGCTTTTGTCCCATCATATCTGGTAGACCCTTTCTCAACACTGTCAATGCTCACATTGATTGCATTAAGCAGACTGTCACAGTTAGTTTTGAGGGTGTGTCTCATGAATTTAACTTCTCCAAGTTTGGAAGATAACCCCATGAAAAAGAGTCGTCTGGTAGGGATGAAATCATTGCTCTTGCCTCTATTTCCGTACCTCCTACGGATCCTTTAGAGAAATATCTGCTTGAGCATGAAAATGATATGCATATGGAGGAGAGAGATGAGATAGATAAAATTGTCTTAGAAAAATATCCTATTCTCAAGAGTAATCTGCCTGTTGAACTTCTTGGGGATCCTCCCCCACCAAAGGGTGATCCTGTGTTCGAGCTTAAACAGTTGCCTGATACTCTTAAGTATGCCTATCTTGATGAGAAGGAGATATATCCTGTTATTATTAGTGCTCTCCTTTCAGAGCACGAAGAGAAGAAGTTACTAAGAACTCTGAGGAAGCACCATGCTGCTATTGGATATACTCTTGATGATCTTAAGGGTATTGGTCCTACTCTAGGTCAGCACAAGATTAAAACCGATCCTGACTTTAAACCAGTTGCTGATCATCAAAGGAGATTGAATCCTAAGATGAAAGAGGTCGTTAGAAAAGAAATATTAAAGCTTCTGGAAGCAGGAATCATTTATCCTGTTGCTCATAGTGATTGGGTAAGTCCAGTATATTGCATACCTAAGAAGGAAGGTATCACCATCGTTCCTAATGATAAGGATGAACTAATCACACAAAGGATTATTACCGGCTATAGGATGGTGATAGACTTCCGAAAACTGAATAAGGCAACCAGGAAAGATCATTATCCTTTGCCGTTTATCGACCAAATGCTAGAAAGGCTATCAAAACACACACACTTCTGCTTTCTAGATGGTTATTCAGGTTTCTCGCAAATACCTGTTGCACAATCTGATCAGGAGAAGACCACTTTCACCTACCCCTTCGGTACCTTTCCTTATAGAAAGTTGCCTTTTGGCTTATGCAATGCACCTGCCACCTTTCAAAGATGTATGATGGCTATATTCTCTGACTTTTGTGAAAAGATTGTCGAGGTTTTCATGGATGACTTCTCCGTTTACGGGTCTTCCTTTGATGATTGCCTCAGCAACCTTGATCGAGTCTTACAGAGATGCGAAGATACCAACCTCGTCTTGAATTGGGAGAAGTGCCACTTTATGGTTAAGGAAGGTATCGTCTTAGGACACAAAATTTCTAAAAGAGGCATTGAAGTTGATAAGTCTAAGGTTTATGCAATCGAGAAAATGCCTTGCCCCACAGATATCAGAGGTGTACGAAGTCTCCTAGGTCATGCTGGTTTCTATAGAAGGTTCATTAAATATTTTCTAAGATTTCTAGGCCTCTTACCAACCTCTTGTAGAAGGATGTACCTTTTGTTTTTGATGAGGATTGTGAGGAAGCCTTTGAAATACTTAAGAATGCTTTGATAACCGCACCTATTGTTCAACCACCTGACTGGAACTTGCCCTTTGAAATCATGTGTGACACTAGTGATTATGCTGTTGGTGCTGTTCTAGGACAAAGAGTTGATAAGAAGTTGAATGTTATTCACTACGCTAGTAAAACTCTAGACAGTGCCCAAAGAAACTATGCCACTAAGGAAGATGAGTTTTTAGCAGTCGTGTTTGCATGTGAAAAGTTCAGATCTTACATAGTTGACTCCAAAGTCACTATTCACTCTAATCATGCTGCTATTAAGTACCTTATGGAGAAGAAGGACGCTAAGCCTAGGCTGATCACATGGGTTCTCCTGCTACAGGAATTTGATTTGCATTTCGTTGATGACAGCTTTCCTGATGAGCAATTGAATGTCATCCGCACTTCACGTAGTGCACCGTGGTATGCCGATTATGCAAATTATATCGTAGCCAAATACATACCACCCAGTTTCACCTATCAGCAAAAGAAGAAATTCTTCTTTGATTTGAGACACTACTTTTGGGATGATCCTCACCTTTATAAGGAAGAAGTAGATGGTGTTATTAGATGTTGTGTACCTGAACATGAGCAGGGACAGATCTTGTAGAAGTGTCATTCCGAAGCCTACGGAGGACACCACGCTGGAGATAGAACTACCCATAAGGTATTGCAATCAGGTTTCTATTGGCCCACCCCTTCAAGGATGCCCGTAAGTTTGTCTTGTCTTGTGACGAATGCCAAAGAATAGGGAATATCAGTAAGCGTCAGGAAATGCCTATGAACTATTCACTTGTCATTGAACCATTTGATGTCTGGGGCTTTGATTATATGGGACCTTTCCCGAGTTCCAATTGATACACTCACATCTTAGTTGTTGTTGATTACATCACTAAGTGGGTAGAATTACATCACTAAGTGGGTAGAGGCTATCCCCACTAAAAATGCTGATCACCACACCTCTATTAAGATGCTTAAAGAAGTTATATTCCCAAGATTTGGAGTCCCTAGATATTTGATGACTGATGGCGGTTCACACTTCATTCTTGGTGTTTTCCGCAAGACGCTCGCTAAGTATGATGTTAACCATAGAGTTGCATCTCCTTATCATCCTCAGTCGAGTGGTCAAGTGGAGTTGAGTAATAGGGAGATCAAATTGATCCTACAAAAGACCGTCAATAGATCTCGAAAGAATTGGTCTAGCAAACTTGACGATGTACTATGGGCTTATAGAACTGCTTATAAGAATCACATGGGCATGTCACCGTATAAAATGGTTTACGGTAAGGTCTGTCATTTATCTTTTGTCTCTCCCCCGATGTATTCGAGCTTACGAGCTATATAATAAGAGTATCTTAGTCAAGGGCTTTGCTTTGTGCCATGATCAAGAGTATGAAAAGAACGATAGCATGAAAGATCATGAGACGATCTTATGGAAAGTGATAACTTCACATATGACACGTATGATGATTGAAACTTGTTGAGAATAAATCAACACAGACCCTAGTCATTGTTGCAATTAATAAGAAGTAATAAGGAAAGAGAGGTTCACATATAAATATATCATCTTAGACACTTTTTACAATTGTGAGCACTCACCAAACTATTACATGCTTAGGAGTAGATGTGGGACAAGGAAGACAACATAATGAATTGTGTTTGCTTGGTTCCAAACAATGTTATATGATTAGAGATCCCTTAGCATGTGACGATTGCTTCCACCTCATATTAGCCAAAACTCCCGCACCAAGTAGAGATACTACTTGTGCATACATAAACCTCCAACCCAGTTTTGCCATGAGAGTCCACCATACCTACCTATGGATTGAATAAGATCCTTCAAATAAGTTGTCATCGGTGCAAGCAATAAAAATTGCTCTATAATATGTATGATCTATTAGTGTGTGGAAAATAAGCTTTGTTCGAACCTGTGATGAGGAAGACATAAAAGCGACAGACTGCATAATAAAGTTCTTTTACAATAGGGAATGCGTACGAGGTGACCAAGGATCAGCCGGTTACACTATGTGTTCTTTTACAATAGGGAAGGCGTCCGAGCGGCTAGCGAGCCCCCGAGCTTGTTAAAGCCAGCAAGGGGCATGCGTTGCGTAGCCTCCGAGCTTGATAAAGCCAGCAAGAGGTGTACGTGGTGTAGCCCCCGAGCTTATTGAAGCCAGTCAGGGGGCGTACACTGAGTGAAAACTCTCAATAAAAAGAAGCATGAGGCATGCTCTTTTTATTGCATTTCTTGCTGATCCCTGAAGAGCGAGAAAGATACATGTGCATGCTCTTTCCCTTGTTTGATTCTTGCCTTCTAGCAATAGAACGGACGAAGCAGCGCCACGTTCCATGGGCGTTCTGTTTCTTGGCCAGAGTCGTCCCTCTTGTGCTTCCTTGGCTTTTGGGCATCGATCAAGTAGTAAGCGTTGTTGTGCAACGCCCTACTGATGATGAAGGGTCCCTCCCATGGGGATGAGAGCTTGTGCTGGCCGGTAGTGCGTTGGATTCTTCTGAGGACCAAGTCTCCCTCCTTGAAAGAGAGAGGCTTGATCTTTTTGCTGTGGTAGTATCTCAGCTTCTGTTGATAGATGGTCGTCCGGCTCAAGGCCAAGTCCCTTGCTTCTCCGAGGAGATCCACACCGTCTTCTCTTGCCTCCTTCGCCTCCGTTTCTGTGTATAGGGTGTCCCGAGGCGAGTCGTACTCGATATCCGTGGGAATAATAGCCTCGGACCCGTATACAAGAAAAAACAGAGTGAAGCCTGTTGACCAGTTGGGCGTGGTGCGGAGGCTCCATAACACAACCATTAGTTCTTCAATCCAGCAGCCGGCTGGTCTGACCAGTGGTGCCACCAGTCTTGGCTTGATGCCGGCCAGAATCAGGCTGTTGTCCCTCTCTGCTTGGGCATTCGACTGGGGTGTGCCACTGATACCAAATCGAGCCGGATGCCTACCTTGGAACAGTAGAGCGCTAGAGCGCCCTTGGCGAAATTGGTGTCGTTGTCGGTGATGATGCTGTGGGGAACGCCGTATCGGACAGAGATGTTTGTGATGAACTTGACAGCGGTGGGGCCGTCAAGCTTCTTGATAGGTCTGGCTTCAATCCACTTGGTGAACTTGTCGACGGCTACCAAGAGATGCGTCATCCCACCGCGAGCCGTCTTGAAGGGCCCTACCATGTCTAGTCCCCAGACGGCGAATGACCATGACAGGGGATGGTTTTGAGGGCCGAAGGCGGCATATGTCTCTTCGCGCTGAAGAACTGGCAACCCTCGCACTTGTCGACCAGATCCACGGCCTTCTCGAGAGCCATGGGCTAGTAGAATCCATGGCGGAACGCCTTGGCCACCAAGGTTCTGGAGGCGGTGTGATGCCCACACTCCCCCTGGTGAATGTCTTTGAGGATCTCCTGTCCCTTTTCTGATTCGACGCAGTGTTGGAACACGCTGGTCACGTTGCGCCATACCAGTACGCGATTGATAATGGTGTAGGTTGCAGACCTGCGCTGGATCTGTCTTGCCTCCGCCTAGTTCTGAGGAAGTTTGTCACAAAGAAGGAATGCCAGAATAGTTTGAGCCCATGATGGAGCCGACACAAGGGTCGCCTCCGCCTCGTCTTGATTGTTGGGGGCTTCTGCAGCCCTCGAGCTTGATGGAGCCGCGGTTGTGGACTCAAGACAAGGTGTCTCTGGTGCTGCTGCGGCCGCTGGCTCACCGTCTGCCTCCATGACGTCCACCCACTGGGTGTCGAGACGACATGATTCGAGTCCACACAGAGCCGGGATTGTTGTCGTAGCTGGTGCCGCCATTGGAGTCGGCGGGGCCAATAGAGCCGGCACAGGAACTGCAGCCGGTGTAGTTGGTGGAGCTGACGGTGCTTGCACCGTGGATTCAGCTCGTCCCGCTATTGGAGTCGGCGTAGTCAGTGCAGCCGGCGTGGGAACCGCAGCCTGCGTAGCTGATGGAGCCGACGACGCTTGCACCGCAGAGTCAGCCGACACAAAGATCGATGCCGACTCGGGAGACGGCTTGATAGACGGCTTATGGAGTTGCTCGAGGGAGACACCGGCTGGAATGCCCTGTCTCGTGGAGCCGATCTTCGCCAGTGTATCGGCCGCCTCATTTTCTGCCCTGGGAACATGGTGAAACTCACAGCCCTCGAAGGGGCCGCTGAGCTGCTGAATGAGGAAGCGGTAGCTTGCCATGTTGGCGTACCTGGCTTCCAATTCGCCAGAGACGTGCTGCACCACCAAGTCTGAATCGCCGAAGCATATGAGCCGCCGGATGCCGATCTCCTTGGCAAGCCGGAGGCCATGAGCCAGCGCTTCGTACTTGGTGACATTGTTGGAGGCGGCGAAATGGATCTGGAGAGCATACTTGAGCTGGTCCCCTTTTAGAGACGTTAAGATGATGCCGGCTCCCAGTCTTGTCCGCATTTCGAGCCGTCGAAGTGCATCCGCCAATGCGTGGAATCTGGAGGCGGTGGCTCAAACTCGGTCTCGGCCCCGTCGACTAAGAAATCGGCCACTGATACGTCCATTTTGCATCATGCTTTCATGTTGATATTTATTGCTTTATGGGCTGTTATATTACTTTGTGTTACCATATTTATGCCTTTTCTCTCTTATTTTGCAAGGTTTATTTGAAGAGGGAGAATTCAGGCAGCTGGAATTCTGGACTGGAAAAGGAGCAAATCTTAGTCCACTATTCTGCATATCTCCAAATGCCCAGAAAACTTATGTGGATTTTTTCGGATTATATAAAAAATACTGGGCGAAAGAAGTACCGGAGGGGGGCCACCAGGGCTCCACAAGCCCTGCCACCACCACCCCCTGGTGGCGGAGGGCAAGCTTGTGGGCTGCCTGACGGCCCACTAGCCCCCCTCTTTTGCTATATGAAGGGTTTTGGTCCATAAAAAAATCATTCCGGAGCTTTTTCGTGGTTTCGCCGCCGCCACGAGGCGGAACTTGAGCAGATCCAATCTAGAGCTCCGGTAGGACGATCCTGCCGGGGAAACTTCCCTCCCGGAGGGGGAAATCGTCGCCATCGTCATCACCAACACTCCTCTCGTCGGAGGGGAGGCATCTTCATCAACATCTTCATCAACACCATCTCCTATCCAATCCCTTGTTCATCTCTTGTAACCAATCTCCATCTCACGACTCCGATTGGTACTTGTAAGGTTACTAGTAGTGTTGATTACTCTTTGTAGCTGATGCTAGTTGGATTACTTGGTGGAAGAGTTTATGTTCAGATCCTTGATGCTATCATTACACTTCTTATCATGACTATGATTATGCTTTGTGAGTAGTTACTTTTGTTCCTGAGGACATGGGATAAGTCATGCTGATAATAGTCATGTGAATTTGATATCCGTTCGGTATTTTGATATGTTGTATGTTGTTTTTCCTCTAGTGGTGTTACGTGAACATCGACTACATAGCACTTCACCATATTTGGGCCTAGAGGAAGGCATTGGGGAGTAGTAAGTAGATGATGGGTTGCTGGAGTGATAGAAGCTTAAACCCCAGTCTATGCGTTGCTTCGTAAGGGGCTGATTTGGATCCACTAGTTTAATGCTATGGTTAGACGTTGTCTTAATTCTTCTTTTGTAGTTGTGGATGCTTGCGAGAGAGGTTAATCATAAGTGGGATGCTTGTCCAAGTAAGGGCAGTACCCAAGCGCCGGTCCACCCACATATCAAACAATCAAAGTAACGAACGCGAATCATATGAACATGATGAAACTAGCATGACAGAAATTCCCGTGTGTCCTCGGGAGTGTTTTCCCTCCTATAAGACTTTGTTCAGGCTTGTCCCTTGCTACAAAAGGGATTGGGCCACTTGCTGCACCGTTGCTACTACTTGTTACTTGTTACTTTTTGCATGCTACGTTTCACCTCGCTACACAATCACTTGTTACCTCTACTTTCAGTGCTGGCAGTTATTACCTTGCTGAAATCCGTTTATCAGAGCCTTCTGCTCCTCATTGGGTTCGACACTCTTACTTATCGAAAGTACTACGATTGATCCCCTATACTTGTGGGTCATCAGCCACCACCTGAGATTTGATGGCGGTACGGGGCTCGTATCGGATATCGTGATCCGCCATATCGATGGACCATTTGGCAATCCTGCCCATGGCATCACGGTTGCCCATGATCTCTGAAAGTGGAGCAGTGCTTACCACGGTGATGGCATGCTCTTGGAAGTATTTCTTCAACTTCTTTGCAGCAAGGTAAACACCATAACACATTTTTTGAGAATGCGGATAGTTCTTCTTAGAGGCGGACAAGACCTCGCTAAGGTAATAGACAGGACGCTGCACTGGCAGTGCCTTGCCCTCCTCTTTACGTTGAACTACCAACACTACGCTAACCATGCGAGTGGTGGCCGCAATGTATATGAGTATGGGTTCCCTTTCAGACGGCGCTGCCAAGATTGACAGGCTCGAGATTACCCGCTTGAGGTCGCGGAAGGCTTCGTCCGCCTGGTCGTTCCACTCGAACTTCGTTGTCTTCTTCATGAGCTGGTAGAGTGGAAGGGCCTTCTCGCCCAGCCGGCTGACGAACCGGCTAAGGGACGCCAAGCAGCCGGCGAACCTCTGGACGTCGAGGATTCGAGCCGGCCGCACCATCCGCTCGATGGTGCCGATCTTCTCGGGGTTCGCTTTGATACCGCGGCCGGACACGAAGAACCCCAAGAGTCGCCGCCTGGAACCCCGAAGACGCACTTTTCCGGGTTGAGCCGGATCTTGTACTCGTGCAGGTTGGCGAACGTCTCCTCCAAGACGTCGAGGAGGCTGAAGTGTTGCTTCGTCTTGACGACGATGTCATCCACATAGACGTGGATGTTTCTGCCGATCTGTGGTAGTAGGCACTGCTGCATGCAGCGTTGGAACGTTGCACCTGCGTTCTTCAGACCGAACGTCATGGTGGCGTAGCGTACGCCCCGAAGGGAGTGATGAAGGAGGTCTTCAGGCGATCAGCTGGATCCTGCTTGATTTGGTGGTAGCCCGAATAAGCATCCAGAAAAGACAGCAGTTCGCAGCCTGTAGTGGAGTCAATCACTTGATCTATCCTAGGCAACGCGAAAGGGTCTTTCGGACAGGCCTTATTCAGGCTAGTGTAGTCAATACACATTCGCCAGGTGTTGTTCTTCTTCAGCACCAGGACTGGATTAGCCAGCCAGTCCGGGTAGAAAACCTCCATGATGAATGCGGCTGCAAGGAGCCGGGTGATCTCTTCTCTGATCGTGCGTCGCTTCCCCTTGGCGAAGCGGCGCAAGGGTTGTTTCACCGGCTATGCATCCGGTCGCACATGAAGTTTGTGCTCGGCGTACTTCCTCGGAACACCCGGCATGTCCTTGGGGGACCATGCAAAGATGTCCCGATTCACAGGGAGGAAGTCGACGAGCTCGCCTTCGTATTTGGGGCTGAGGCCAGCCCCGATGGTGACACACTGCTTTGGGTTGGCAGGGTCGAGTGGGACCTGCTTGGTCTCTTTAGCCGGCTTGAAAGAGCCCTCGCCGACCGACTGGGACGGAGGAGAAGGAATCGCCGGCTGCTCAGTAGCCTTGGCCACGAGCCGGTCGATCTGCCACTTCTCCTCAGCAATCACCAAGGCGTCGGCAAGGCAGCTGCTATCTTGGGCACACTCGAGCGACTTCTTGTAGTCGCCAACAACAGTGATGATGCCCTTGGGACCCAACATCTTCATCTTTAGGTAGGCGTAATGCGGAATAGCCATAAACTTGGCCAGAGCAGGTCTTCCGAGCAGCGCGTGATACGGGCTGCTGAGATCCACTACCTCGAACCATATGGACTCTCGGCGGAAGTGGGCTTTGTCTCCGAAGAGGACGCCCAGCTGGATCTTACCAATGGGCGAGCAGGACTGCCCAGGCACGATGCCATGGAAGACGGTACTGGTCGGTAGGATGTCCGTCTCCTTGAGTCCGAGCTTGAGGAGAGTGTCGAGGTAGAGGATGTTGATGCTGCTGCCACCGTCGACCAACACCCGGGAGAATCGGCAAGTAAGCCTCTTGGAGGCGAAGGTGGGTTCGAGGACGAGTGCGTACGATCCCGGGTTGGGCATCACCGCAGGATGGTCCACCCGGCTCCATTTGATTGGTTTGTCGGACCAATGCATGTACTGTGGAACCGGGGGGACCGTGGCGTTCACCTCGCGCCACCTTTGGCATAGGCTGTGGTTGTCGTCGCCTTGGTTGGTGAAGACGACGAACACTCCGTCTTGATGAGGGCAGTCGTCGTGAGGCAGCGGCGGTGGAGCCGGAGCGTGTACGGGAGCCAGTGCACGAGGTGCCGCCTGCGCACCTGGAGGATCCTTCAGGCCATCCCCTTTTGACAGCCGGCGTGCAAAGCTGCACTGTCGAAGGGTGTGGGAAGACGGCTGCGCCCCAGAATGTATCTTGCAGGGGCGTGGAGCAGCTGCTCGAAATACTGCTTGGCAGCCAGTTGGTGTTGCTTCTGTTGGGACTTTTTCGCGGAGGGTAGGCTTGAGGAGCCGAAGTTTCGCCCTCCACGCTGGCCACCAACTTGCTGTTGGAGCGGGAATCCGTCTGATCCGCCTTGCGCTTGTAGTTGTTCTGGCCACCTCGGTTGTCCCCAGCCGGCGGAGGTACAGCCTTGTCCGAGGCGGTCACCTTGACGTGCATCGCCGAGTCGGCCATGGCGTATTTGTCCGCCTTGGCCATGAGCACCGCCACAGAGGTGGGCTCGGAGCACATAAGCTTGTGCTTGAGGAGGGTGCCGTCTCGGCAACCGTCGATGAAGTACTGGAAGGCTTGTACCTCATGCACCCCCTCGCGGTAGTTACGAAGCTCCATCCACCGGGTGACGTAGTCGCGAAGGGGTTCGTCAGGCTTCAGGATGCACATGGCCAGCTCGCGGGGCCGGCCAGGGCGCTTGTAGGTGCCAGTGAAATTGCGGACGAACGTCTCCTCGAAGTTCACACAGGAGTTGACACTACCGGCCGGGAGGCTGTTAAGCCAAGTCCGGGCCGAGCCGGTCAACATGAGTGGCACGCAGCGGACTACTACGCGCTTGTTGCCCGTGGCAATGCCGACAGCCGTGGTGTAGTCAATCAGCCAGTCCTCTGGCTTGGCCTGCCATTATATTTGGGCGTGTCCCGAGTCAAGGTGAAACCTCGGGGGAACGGGTCCCCTCGGATCCAGGGGCCGAAACTGTTGGGGAATGTCGCATGGGAAACAAAAAATTTCCTACGCGCACGAAGGCCTATCATGGTGATGTCCATCTACGAGAGGGGATGAGTGATCTACGTACCCTTGTAGATCATACAGCAGAAGCGTTAGTGAACGCGGTTGATGTAGTGGAACGTCCTCACATCCCTCGATCCGCCCCGCGAACAATCCCGCGATTAGTCCCACGATCTAGTACCGAACGGACGGCACCTCCGCGTTCAGCACACGTACAGCTCGACGATGATCTCGGCCTTCTTGATCCAGCAAGAGAGACGGAGAGGTAGAAGAGTTCTCCGGCAGCGTGACGGCGCTCCGGAGGTTGGTGATGACCTTGTCTCAGCAGGGCTCCGCCCGAGCTCCGCAGAAACACGATCTAGAGGAAAAACCGTGGAGGTATGTGGTCGGGCTGCCGTGGAAAAGTCGTCTCAAATCAGCCCTAAAACCTCCGTATATATAGGTGGGAGGGAGGGGAGGAGGCAGCCTCAAAACCTAAAGGTTTGGCCGAAATTGGAGGTGGAGGAGTCCTACTCCAATCCTACTTGGAGTAGGATTCCACCTTCCCACTTGGAAACTCTTTCCACCTTGTGTTTTTTCCTTCTCAAACCTTATGGGCCTTAGTGGGAACTTATTCCAGCCCACTAGGGGCTGGTTTATCTCTTCCCATAGCCCATGAGACCCCTTGGGGCGTGACACCCCTCCCGATGGTCCCCGGCACCCCTCCCGGCACTCCCGGTACACTACCGATGAGCCCGAAACTTTTCCGGTAATGCACGAAAACCTTCCGGTAACCAAATGAGGTCATCCTATATATCAATCTTCGTTTCCGGACCATTCCGGAAACCCTCGTGACGTCCGTGATCTCATCCGGGACTCCGAACAACATTCGGTAACCAACCATATAACTCAAATACGCATAAAACAACGTCGGACCTTAAGTGTGCAGACCCTGCGGGTTCGAGAACTATGTAGACATGACCCGAGAGACTCCTCGGTCAATATCCAATAGCGGGACCTGGATGCCCATATTGGATCCTACATATTCTACGAAGATCTTATCGTTTGAACCTCAGTACCAAGGATTCATATAATCCCGTATGTCATTCCCTTTGTCCTTCGGTATGTTACTTGCCCGAGATTCGATCGTTAGTATCCGCATACCTATTTCAATCTCGTTTACCGGCAAGTCTCTTTACTCGTTTCGTAATACAAGATCCCGCAACTTACATTAAGTTACATTTCTTGCAAGGCTTGTGTGTGATGTTGTATTACCGAGTGGGCCCCGAGATACCTCTCCGTCACACGGAGTGACAAATCCCAGTCTCGATCTATACTAACTCAACGAACACCTTCGGAGATACCTGTAGAGCATATTTATAGTCACCCAGTTACGTTGCGACGTTTGATACACACAAAGCATTCCTCCGGTGTCCGTGAGTTATATGATCTCATGGTCATAGGAACAAATACTTGACACGCAGAAAACAGTAGCAACAAAATGACACGATCAACATGCTACGTCTATTAGTTTGGGTCTAGTCCATCACATGATTCTCCTAATGATGTGATCCCGTTAGCAAGTGACAACACTTGCCTATGGCCAGGAAACCTTGACCATCTTTGATCAACGAGCTAGTCAACTAGAGGCTTACTAGGGACAGTGTTTTGTCTATGTATCCACACAAGTATTGTGTTTCCAATCAATACAATTATAGCATGGATAATAAACGATTATCATGAACTAAGAAATATAATAATAACTAATTTATTATTGCCTCTAGGGCATATTTCCAACAGAAACAGGCCGGACAGGGGCACCATGTTTTATGCTGGCCATTTGCAAATGCGGCTCTCACAAACCCCCTGGTTTTAGTTAACCATTCATGTGTCATGTCGTTCTGACTAGGGTGACCAGTGTACATCCAAGCACAATTACTCATGTTGCCTAGCTACCTATGGGGGCACAAGAAATAAATATATAATTCATCATCTATATTCATACGCTAATCAAGTTTGTCAGTTTTATTACGTCCATGCAACCTACACGCTAATAGGTAAAGATAGGTCCTAATCCCACCGGAGCATGTGTAGACTGGGTTCGTTTTCCCATGCTCTGCTCTAGATGCGACGCAGAATTTCGGCAGCACCTCCCCGCTGTTCTTCTGACACACGTCTCGGCAATAAGCAGAGAGGATGTGTACCCGGAGAACAACAGGGGAGGCACTGACGAAATTCCGCATCGGATCCGGAGCACAGCATACGGGAAAACAAACCCAATCTACACATACTCGGGCTGTCCATGGATAATTTGAACAATTGGAAAGGATGGCGGTTATAAATATGCAAAGAAATGCATATTTATAGATGTCGCCCTTTCGAACGGGAGACACATACTGGTCACGCATACTCATGATTGAAGAAACCTATAGCTACCAAGTTTCATTGGCACGAAGACCGGGACAGAGCAAATTAAGGGGGTAGGAGGAGAAGTCATTTGGGCTCACCAACAAACGAAAGGGCGGAGCTCGTCCAACGCACGTGGAGGTCGTCGAACAACTGCACATTGAAATTCAGACGATCAACACAAATACGATGTTTTATAGTTAACATAATCGGAAAATATGTGACCTAACTGACAGTGGTGTCGGGCGTCGGGGCTCGGGGGTCAGTGGCATCGGGGGTCGGGGGTGGAGGGTCGACGGTTGGTGGCGTCGGGCGTCGGGGGTCGAGAGTCGGGTGTCAGGGGTCAGTGGTGTCGGGTGTCGAGGGTCGGGAGTCGGGTGTCAGTGGCGTCGGAGGTAGGGGGTCGAGGGTCGGGGGTTGGTGGCGTCGGGCGCCGGTGGTCGGGGTCCGCGGGTCGGGGTCAGGGTCCTGTTCTTTCGTCTTCTCCTCTCTCCTATTTTTCTTCTTCTTCTTCTTGACCATCTTATTATTATTATTATTCGTCTTTTTTCTCCTCCTCCTCCTCCTCTTCTTCTTCCTCTTCTTCTTCTTTCTTTTATCTTTCTCCTCCTCTCCTCTTTCTTCTTCTTCTTCTTCTTCTTCTTCTTTTTTCTTCTAGTTTATTATTCTCTTATTTTCTTCTAAGTTTTTTTTCTATGTATTTTTTTATTTTCTATCTACTTTTCTACCTAATAAACTAACTATATAATTTAACATAAAAAACAGAAAAAAAACTAAACCTATCACTAAACTACATATTCTTCTTCTACTTTTTCTACCTTTTCTACGTTTTCTTTTTATTATTCGGACTTTCTAGCAAAAAGAAGAAGAAAAAATAGGAAAAAAATATTTAAAAAACCATACTAACCGAAAGGGAGGGCGTCGGGGTCGCCGGCATAGGGGAGGTGAGGCTGGGGCGGCGATCGAGAGGGAGGTGGGAGGGGGGCGGCGGCCGGGAAGTAGGTGGGAGGTGGCGGCGGCGGCCGGGAGGGAGGTGGGAGGGGGGTCGGGAGGGAGGTGGGAGGGGGCGGCGACGGCTGGGAGGAAGGTGGGAGGGGGGCGGCGGCCAGGAGGGAGGTGGGAGGGGGGCAGCGGTCGGGAGGAAGGTGGGAGGGGGCGGCGGCCGGGAGGGCGACGGCGCGGGGTGGCTGGGGAGGGGAGCTACAGCGGCGGCGGGGTGGGCAGACGACGGCTTGCGCGCGAGAGAGAGAGGGGGGGGGTAGGCGGGCAGGGATTGGATGCGGGGTGGGAGCCGTTAGAGGCGCCGGAGCCGTTAGGGCCATGCCCCCTTTGCCGTCTGCAAAGGGAGGGTGGCGGACGACAAAGAGGCGGGGTGGGTGGGGGTGGGGTTTCGGCCGTTGGGGGGGGGCTTTGCCATCTGCCCACCCTTTGCCGTCCGCATAGGGCTCCTTTGCCGTCCGCTAGCAGACGGCAAATAAAACCTTTGCCATCAGCCACCTCTTTGCCGTCAGCACTGTGCCAACTGACGGCAAAGAGTACCTTTGCCATGCGTCAGCAGACGGTAGACGGCAAAATTCTCAATTCCAGTAGTGATAATTGGATCATATAACTAGCCCTCAACATGCAACAAAGAGTCACTCCAAAGTCACTAATAGCGGGGAACAAACGAAGAGATTATTGTCGGGTACGAAACCACCACAAAGTTATTCTTTCTGATCGATCTATCATAGAGTTCATACTAGAATAACACCTTACGATACATATCAACCAAGACCCTAATGTCACCTAGATACTCCATTGTCACCGCAAGTATCCGTGGGCATGATTATATGATATGCATCACATAATCTCAGAATCATCTATTCAACCAACACATAGAACTTCAAAGAGTGCCCCAAAGTTTCTACTAGAGAGTGAAAACGTGTGCCAACCCCTGTGCATAGGTTCCCAATGTCACGAACCCGCAAGTTGACCACAAAAACATACATCAAGTACTCACATGAACCCACGTGTGCCAACCCATATGCATAGGTTCCCAATGTCACAAACCCGCAAGTTGATCATAGCAGATAGACACGTGCAAGACATACATCAAGTGTTCTCAAAGACTCAATCCGATAACATAACTCCAAAGGGGAAACTCAATTCATTACAAGAGGGAGAGGGGGAAGAACATCATAAGATCCAACTATAGTAGCAAAGCCCATGGTACATCGAGATCAAGACATCTCAAGAACACGAGAGAGAGAGATCAAACACATAGCTACTGGTACATACCCTCAGCCCCGAGGTGGAACTACTCCCTCCTCGTCATGGAGATCGCCGGTATGATGAAGATGGCCACCGGAGATGGATTCCCCCTCCGACAGGGTGCCGAAACGGGATCCAGATTGGTTTTTGGTGGCTACAGAGGCTTGCGGCAACGGATCTCCCGATCTAGGTTTCTTTTTGGGGGTTTCTGAATTTATAGGAATTTATGGCGGTGGAATTGCGTCAGTTGGGCCCACGAGGAGGTCACAAGCCTGCTCGCCACCACGGGGGGGGGGGGGGGGTGGCGGCATGAGGGCTTGTGACTCCCTCGTGGCCCATCTGGCCTTCTTCCAAAGCTTCGGGGGTCTCTTTTGGTCCCAAAAAATGATCGTAATGTTTCATTCCATTTGGACTCCGTCTGAAAAAGGGTCAAAAACACGGAAAAACAGAAACTGGCACTTGGCACTGAGTTAATAGGTTAGTCCCAAAAAATATATAAAATAGCATATTCATGCATATAAAACATCCAAAGTTGACAAGATAATAGCATGGAACCATAAAAAATTATAGATACGTTGGAGACGTATCAACCATCACTTCCACGGTGTTGGAGACGACAGCAACGTGGTATGGGGTAAAGAACCCCACTGACGGCGGAGGGCCGTCAAAGACGAGGATGTTGCTGGGATATCTGTCATGGGCAGGCATCTCAGCGATAGAGAGCCTGCTGAAGCTGGCGCAGAGCGCCTCAACGTCGAAGTCCTCGCCGAAGTAGCGCGGACCATCATTGAGACGTAGGTCGCTGAAGAGAATGCTGAGGTTCTCGATAGCAGCGACGACAATGCTAGGAAGCGCCTCGTCATCAGAATCTTCGTCCGAATCCACATGGCGGACAGGGACGTCGATCATCATGGGTGTTGCCTCTTCGAAAGCGGGCTCCACGGGCATGCAAACTGATCCGGACGCGATGCATCAGGTGGTGTAGGTGCGGGGCCCCGGCCAGCGCGTAAAGCCAGCCGATGCCGCGATCGGCCCCACGGTGGGCGCCAAATGTCGGTGAATACTCACAACATATGCCATAGGTAGGCTAAAGTCGGTGAGAACCGAAGGGACAAAGGTGGACGCTAGGAACGAGGTTGGTACACGCATGGGACACACGATGTACCGAGGTTCAGGGCTCTCCGTAGAGATAATACCCCTAGTACTGCCGGAGTGTTTGATGTGTATGAACAGAGTACAGAGTTGCCCCTGGAGCTGTGTTGGGAGGAGGAAGAGGGGAGCAGCCGGCTCGTCTTTGCCTCTCTCTGTGGTTGGTGAGTGTAGGGTGTTGTTCGACGGTGGAATGATCGGCCCCCCTGCATGGAGGGCGACCGAGGGGTTTTGTAGACGAACCTGCCGGCCTACAATATGGATAAAGGGTACAAGTGTGGGACCCGGCTGGCAGACTCGCCGGCTGGCCAGGGGCCCACTAGAGTCTAGTCTTGTCGCTTGAGGGGCCCGCCGGCTGCATGGTCTCGATTGGTAGTGGGACCCACCGGCTGGCCAATGAAGCTCTCGCGTAAGGTTGACGTCCAGCCCGCGCTGTACGTCAAGCTCGTCCAGCGAGATTCGTCATGGGCAGGAGGTACGGCCGCCTCCACCGTTCCCCATGTCGAGTGCAATAATGGAGTGGGAGTGCGACAGTCCGACACTATGCTAGGTGATGGATCAGAGCCGGGGTAGGTTAGTGGCGTGGCCGCTGACGCTCGTACCTGCCGGGCGCCCCGACCCAGTACCTTTGCTGACGCGTAGCTACCTTTAATCGTAAGGTCTCATTTTGACCTACGATTTGATGTGACTTGTGATCTTCAGCTGGCTAGCCTGCTTGGCTAGCCGGCTTGGGTGCAGCCGCCTCACTCCTGGCTGGGCTGGCTGGACCAGGCCGGCTCAGAAGAGGTAGCCGCCTCGACTCTAGCCGGCAGGGGTTTCCTGGCCGGCCAGAGGGACGGCCGCCTCGTCCTCTAGCCGGTAGGCGCTGCCTAGCCGGCCGAAAGACTTGGGCCTTGGGAACTTGTATATGTTCATGTCCTTTGGGCCGCAAATGAAGGAGCAGGCTTGATGAGCCTACCCCGGGGTTATCCCCCCGACAGCCGCTGTGCTACATCACCCTTTCCGCTTCGAGGGAACACCAATGCAAGGCTCCAAGGCCACGGGGGAATCCTTTGAATATTTGCCAAGGAAGTCCCTAAAGGCGTAGCCTGTAGTAGAAGGATTCCTCGCGCCGTTGCCGGGTGGGATCGCTTGAATAGTCTCCTGTAAACACGCTTATTTCTGGCGCCGTTGGAAGGACTTTTGTTGCCATAGCAGAGGTCAAGGAAGAAGAAGAAGGGGGGCTCTCTCCCCCTCTCTCCCGGTGGCGCCGGAACGCCACCCGGGACATCATTGTGTGACGACGATCTACACCAACACCTCCGTCATCTTCACCAACATCTCCATCACCTTCCCCATCTATATTCAGCGGTCCACTCTCCCGCAACCGGCTGTACCCTCTACTTGAACATGGTACTTTATGCTTCATACTATTATCCAATGATGTGTTTCCATCCTATGATGTTTGAGTAGATTTTTGTTGTCCTATCGGTGATTGATGAATTGCTACGATTGGTTTAATTTTCTTGTGGTTATGTTGCTGTCCTTTGGTGCCCATCATATGAGCGCGCGCGTGGATCACACCATAGGGTTAGTAGTATGTTGATAGGACTATATATTGGAGGACAAGGGTGACATAAGCTTCAGCCTAGCATAGAAATTGATGCATACGGGATTGAAGGGGGACCAATATATCTTATTGCTATGGTTGGGTTTTACCTTAATGAACGTTAGTAGTTGCGGATGCTTGCTAATAGTTCCAATCATAAGTGCATAGAATTCCAAGTAAGGGATGACATGCTAGCAGTGGCCTCTCCCACATAAAACTTGCTACCGGTCTAGTAACATAGTCAATTGCTTAGGGACAATTCCGCAACTCCTACCACCACTTTTCCACACTTCTTAAACTAACATAATTGTTTCTTTATCTAACTAGCCCCTAGTTTTTATTTACGTGTTCTTTCTTATCTTGCAAACCTATCCTATCTCCTATAAAGTACTTCTAGTTTCATTCTTGTTCTAGGGAAAGCGAACGTAAAGTGTGTGTAGAGTTGTATCGGTGGTCGATAGAACTTGAGGGAATATTTGTCCTACCTTTAGCTCCTCGTTGGGTTCGACACTCTTACTTATCTAGAAAGGCTACAATTGATCCCCTATACTTGTGGGTTATCAGGAAGCTGTGAAAAACAGCCAAAAGTGGAAGATTTATGTATACACAAAAGGAGATGGAACAAAGAGGTCAGCGCCAACACCAACTGAGAACGCTCAGCATCCCCCAGGAACAAAGAGGGTGAAGAAAGCTACAAGGAAGTATAAGGAAGCCCCTACTGAGATGAATAACATGAAATAACATATTGAGGCCTTCCTACAAGCACAAGGTGATACTAAGATGCAAACGAATGAGATGATGGAATTGCAAAGTCGTTTATCTTCTGAAAAGGTAGAAGCTAACCGACTTGCATATGAGGCAACAAAGGAGAGGATTGTAGCAAAGTAAGCTGAGTAAAGAACTAAGTTGTTTGACAAGTTCACAAAGATGTTGAGTGCCGACACTACAACAATGGAGCCATGGTCAAAGGAGATGCATGTGAGGGGTGTCACGAGATTGGGGGATCAACTTTTCAAGGAGGGATAGAAGGTTGTAGTCCAACTTGTTCGTCTCTCCTTGGTTTAGATGGGTCAATCCACTCTATATATTAGATGGGTCAATGTATTAAGAAAACATGACATGTTCTTACTATACTGTTACGTATGTAGTCCAACTTATTCATTTTAGTTATATTCATTTATTTCCTTCAAACCAAACGACCAACATAGAAAAGATGGTGTGTTTTCATTCCTCTGTTTTCCACATATGGCTGCAAGGGAGCCTTCCTGTTTTTCTATAAGTGCTCTAATCACACATAGTTTGTGCCATGCTAGTTCTAAATATACTCTAACACATGTCTTCCTTGTTATGGATGTTTTATAGATACGTGTGCAAGGAAGGGGGGTTTCATGTGCAAGGGAGCATAGAAGATGTGAGACCGTTTTATTTTGGATGAGAAGGGCCAATGGATACACCAACAAATTCAGTTTGAACTTCGAATAATTGGAGCCGCATGTTTACAAATCTTCCCTTGTGTTTGGAAACCTTAAGATTGTTCTATTACTGTGATTTTTTTTGTGTCATGGTCAAGACACACTCGTTGTTATATTTTGCATATGAAAAATTCCTCGTAAGAATGTTCTATTGTTGTGTGATGTTTTGTATCATGTTCAAACATAATTGTTGATATCGTTTGGATATCAAAATTGCTGCTTTTTTTGTTTGGAAATCAAGTTTTTTGATGACTTTGAGTGTGTATGCTTGTTGATATCGTTGATTCAAATGGCTCGTGGTAACGTTTAAATGTACCGAAGGTTGCATGAGTTGAAATGTAGCTGCAAAAGAAAAAGTAAGATGATGACATCAAAGGAAGTAGCTTTCGTTGGCTGATTATGGCACACACGAGTAGCTTCATTTCAATTTATCTACATGGATGGCTGGGGCGGCACCACATTATACATGCCCTAATAGCATCTCCAGCCGTTCGCCCCCTGAAATAGCGTCGCTTGGAGCGAACAACCGCCAAAATGGGTTTGGGGGCTCGGGTTCCCAACAGTCTCAACGTCGTTCCTAGACGCCATTTTTCAAATTTATTTTGGACTAAATTCAAATAAATTGACTCAATTTTGGATGAAATTTAGATGATTTCATTTAAATTTGTAAAAAATTAAAGAATTATGTAAGAACATAAAAAAAACTACGCTGCCACCCTCCTGCTGTTGGGGAACGTTGCATGGGAAACAAAATATTTCCTACGCACACGAAGACCTATCATGGTGATTTTCATCTACGAGAGGGAGATTGGATCCACATACCCTTGTAGATCGCTAAACAGGAAGCGTTAAGAAACGCGGTTGATGTAGTGGTACAACTTTGTGATTCAAATCACAATCGTCCCATGATTCGTTCCGATCTAGCGCCGAACGGACGACACCTCCGCGTTCAACACACGTACAGCTCGATGACGATCTCCGCCTTCTTGATCCAACAAGAGAGATGGGGAAGTAGATGAGTTCTCCAGCAGCGTGACGGCATGCCGGTGGTGGTGATGATCTACTCTTGCAGGGCTCCGCCCGAGCTCCGTAGAAATCCGATCTAGAGGAAGAACTATGTGGTATAGGTTTGAGTTGCACGTGGCAAAGTTGTGTCTCAAAAGCCCCAAAACCACCAATATATATAGGAGGAGGGGAGGGGCTAGCCTTGGGGCTCAAGGGATCCACAAGGGCGCCGTCCGAAGGGGAGGAGGTGGACTCCCATCCCAATTCGTTTTGGGGGAAGGAGTGCACTCTTTCCTTCCCACCTTCCTCTTTCCGTTTTTTTTCTTTCCTTTGGTATTTTCTCCTTGTGGCGCCATAGCCCTCTTGGGCTGGCCTCACCAGCTCACTAAGGGCTGGTGCGCCACCCTAAGGCTACTGGGCTTACTCCCGGGTGGGTGGGCCCCTCCCGGTGAATATCCGGAACCCATTCGTCACTCCCGGTACACTTCCGGTAATGCACGAAATCTTTCCGGTGACCAAATGTAACCATCCTATATATCAATCTTCGTTTTTGGACCATTCCGGAAACCCTCATGACGTCCTTGATCTCATCCGGGACTCTGAACAACCTTCGGTCACCAACACATATAACTCAACTATACTAAAACATCATCGAACCTTAAGTGTGCAGACTCTGTGGGTTCGAGAACCATGTAGACATGACCTGAGACACTCCTCGGTCAATATTGAATAGCGGGACCTGGATGTCCATGTTTGATCCTACATATTCCACGAAGAACTTGTCAGTTGAACCTCTGTGCCAAGGATTCATATAATCATGTATAACATTCCCTTTGTCCTTCGGTATGTTACTTGCCTGAGATTTGATCGTCGGTATCCCTATACCTATTTCAATCTCGTTACCGGTAAGTCTCTTTACTCGCTCCGTAATACAAGATTCCGTGACTTACACTTGAGTCACATTGCTTGCAAGGCTTGTATGTGATGTTGTATTACCGAGTGGGCCCCGAGATACCTCTCCATCACAAGGACTGACAAATCCCAGTCTTGATCCATGCAAACCCAATGGACTCCTTCGGAGATACCTGTAGAGCACATTTATAGTCACCCAGTAATGTTGTGACATTTGATACACACAAGGTATTCCTCCGGTGTCAGTGAGTTACATGATCTCATGCTCATAGGAATGAATACTTGACACCCAAAAAATAATAGCAACAAAATGACACGATCACATGCTACGTTCATAGTATGGGTCTAGTCCATCACATGATTCTCCTAATGATGTGATCCAGTTATCAAGAGACAACACTTGCATATGGTCAGAAAACCTTAACCATCTTTGATCAACTGGCTAGCCAACTAGAGGCTTGCTAGGGACATTGTTTTGTCTATATATCCACACATGTATCTATGCTTTCATTCAATACAATTATAGCATGGATAATAAACGATTATCTTGAAACAGGAAATATAATAATAACTGTTTTATCATTGCCTCTAGGGCATATTTCCAACAGTCTCCCACTTGCACTAGAGTCAATAATCTAGTTCACATCACTATGTGATTGTAATGAATCTAACACCCATACAGTTCTGGGGTTTGATCATGTCTTGCTTGTGAGAGAGGTTTTAGTCAACGATTCTGAACCTTTTAGATCCATATGTGCTCTACAATATTTATGTCATCTTATAAACGCTGCTACTACGTGCTATTCGGAAATATTACAAATATCTACTCTACTATACGAATCCGTTTTACTACTCAGAGTTATTCAGATTAGTGTCATAGCTTGCATCGACGTAACCCTGTACGACGAACTCTTTAATCACCTCCATAATTGAGAAAAATTCCTTAGTCCACTAGTTACTAAGGATATGTTCGACCGCTGTTCAGTGATTCAAACTTGGATCACTCTTTGTACCCCTTGACAGATTCATGGCAAGGCACACATCAGGTGCAGTACACAACATGGCATACTTTAGAGTCTACGGCTAAGGCATAGGGGACGACCTTCGTCCTTTCTCTTTCTTCTGCCGTGGTCGGGATTTTCAGTCTTACTCGAATTCACACCTTACAACACAACCAAGAACTCCTTATTTGCTGATCCATTTTGAACTCCTTCAAAAACTTGTCAAGGCATGCGTTTCATTGAAAGTTCTATTAAGCGTTTTGATCTATCTCTATAGATATTGTCGCTCAGTGTTCAAGTAGCTCTATCCAGGTTTTCCTTTGAAAAATTCCTTTCAAACAACCCTTTATGCCTTACAAAAATTCTACATTACTTCCGATCATCAATATGTCATCCACATATACTTATCAGAAATTCTATAGTGCTCCCACTCACTTCTTTGGAAATACAAGTTTCTCATAAACCTTGTACAAACCCAAAAGCTTTGATCATCTCATCAAAGCATATATTCCAACTCCGAGATCCTTGCACCAGTCCATAGAAGGATCGCTAGAGCTTGCATATTTGTTAGCATCCTTAGGATCGACAAAACCTTCTGGTCGTATCACATACAACCTTTCCTCAAGGAAACCATCCAGGAAACAATGTTTTGACATCCTATGTGCAATATTTCATAAATAATGCAGCAACTGCTAACATAATTCCAACACACTTTTAGCATCACTATGATTGAGAAAGTCTCATCGTAGTCTACTCTTTGAACTTGTGGGAAACATCTTTGCTACAAGTCAAGCTTTTCTTAATGGTGACTTTTCACCATCATCGCCGGTCTTTCTTTTAAAGATCCATCTTTACTTAATAGTCTCACGACCATGAAGTAGTTCTTCCAAAGTCTACACTTTGTTTTCATACATGGATCCTCTCTCGGATTTCATGGCCTCCAGCCATTTGCCGGAATACGGGCCCACCATCGCTTCCCCATATCTCGTAGGTTCATTTTTGTTCAACAACATGACCTCCAAGATATGGTTACCGTACCACTCTGTAGTAGTACGCGACCTTGTCGACCTACGAGGTTTGTAGTAACTTGATCCGAAGCTTAATGATCACCATAATAGGTTTCTACTTCAAATGGTGTAGGCGCCACAGGAACAACTTCATGCACCCTACTACACACTGGTTGAAGTGACGGTTCAATTAACCTCATCAAGTTCCACCCTCCCTCTCAATTCTTTTGAGAGAAACCTTTCCTCGAGAAAGGACAAGTTTCTAGAAACAAACACTTTGCTTCTGGATCTGAGATATAAGATGTACCCAACTGTTTTGGATATCCTATGAAGATGCATTTATCCGCTTTGGGTTCGAGCTTATCAAACTGAAACTTTTCACATAAGCGTCGTAGCCCCAAACTTTCAAGAAACGTCAGCTCAGGTTTCTCCAAACCATAGTTCATACTGTGTCATTTCAACAGAAATGCGCGGTGCCCTATTCAAACTGAATGCGGTTGTCTCTAATGCCTAAACCAAAACGATAGTGGTATTTCGATAAGAGACATCATAGTATGCACTATGTCCAATGGGGCGCGGCTATGACGTTCGGACACATCATCACACTATGGTGTTCAAGGTGGCATGAATTGTGAAACAATTTCCACATTGTCTTAGTTGTGTACCAAAACTTGCAACTGAGATATTCATCTCTATGATCATATCGTGGACAGTTTATCCTCTTGTCACGACGATCTTCACTCTGAAATAGCTTTGAACTTTTCAACATTTCAGACTTGTCATTCGTCAAGTAAATACTCATGTATCTACTCAAATCATAAGTGAAGTAAGAACATAACGATATCCATTGGGTGCCTCAGCACTCATTGGACTGCACACATAAAAAATGTATTAATTACTTCCAACAAGTTACTTTCTTGTTCCATCTCACTGAAAAACGAGGCCTTCAGTCATCTTGCCCATGTGGTATTATATGCATGTCTCAAGTGATTCAAAATCAAGTGAGTCCAAATGATCCATCTACATGGAGTTTCTTCATGCATTTATATCAATAGGTATGGTTTGCACGCCTCAAACAGTTCAAAAATGAGTGAGTACAAAGATCCATCAGCATGGAGCTTCTTCATGCATTTTACACCAACATGACTCAAGTGGCAGTGCCACAAGTAAGGGGTACTATCATTACTACTTTGTATCTTTTGGCGTCAATATTATGAACATGTGTATCACTATAATCGAGATTCAATAAACCATTGAAGGTATTTACTGAAGCAAATAGAATAACCATTATTCTCTTTAAACGAATAATCGTATTGCAATATACACGATCTAATCATGTTTATGCTCAACGCAAACACCAAATAACAATTATTTCGGTTTAACACTAATCCCAATGGTAGAGGGAGTGTGCGATGTTTGATCACATCAACCTTGGAAACACTTCCAACACATATCGTCACCTCGCCTTTAACCAGTCTCCGTTTATTCCATAGCTTTTATTTCCAGTTACTAATTACATAGCAACCGAAGTGGTAACTAATACCCTCGCGCTACTAGGAGTACTAGTAAAGTACACATGAATATCATGTATATCAAATATACTTCTATCGACTTTGCCAGCCTTCTTATCTACCAAGTATCTAGGGTAGTTCCGCCTCAGTGACCGTTCCCCTCATAACAGAAGCACTTACTCTCGGGTTTGGGTTCAACCTTGGGTTTCTTCATTAGAGCATCAACTGGTTTGCCGTTTCACGAAGTATCCCTTCTAGCCCTTGCCCTTCTTGAAACTAGTGGTTTTACTAACCATCAACAATTGATGCTCCTACTTGATTTCTAGTTTCGCGGTGTCAAACATTGCGAATCTTTCAAGGATTATCATATCTATCCTTGATATGTTATATTTCATCACGAAGCTCCAGTAGCTTTGTGGCAGTGACTTTGGAGAACCATCACTATCTCATCTAGAACATTAACTCCCACTTGATTCAAGAGACTGTTGCACTCAGATAATCTGAGCACATGCTCAAAGATTGAGCTTTTCTCCTTTACTTTGTAGACAAAGAATCTTGTCGGAGGTCTCATACCTCTTAAGAAGGGCATGAGCATGAAATCCTAATTTCATCTCTTGGAACATCTCTTATGTTCCGTGACGTTCAAAATATCTTCGGCGCCTAGCTTCTAAGCCGTTAAGTATTTGTGACGCCCTCGGTTTAATCGTACACTAATCATACACGCAAATGCGTACGATCAAACTCAAGAACTCACGGGAAGATATCACAACACAACTCTAGACACAAATAAAACAATATCAGCTTCATATTACAAGCCAGGGGCCTCGAGGGCTAGAATACGGAAGCTCGATACACACACGAGTCAGCGGAAGCAACAATATCTGAGTGTAGACATAAAACATGGGGTGCCTTAGAGAAGGCTAGCACAAAAGATACAATGATCGAACGAGGCGAGGCCTCCTTCCTGGGAACCTCCTAACTACTCCTGGTCTTCAGCGGCCTCCACGTAGTAGTAGGCACCGTCGGGGTAGCAGTCGTCGGCGGCGGGAACCTCCATCTCCTGGGTTCCATCATCTGGTCGCAGCAACGGATCAAGGGGACAAAGGGGAGCAAAGCAACGGTGAGTACTCATCCAAAGTACTCGCAAGTCTTACATCAGAACTATTCTAAGTATGCATCGGTATCAAAGAAGGGGGGTGGTTATATGTGAACTGACTGCAGCAATGCGAGAATAGAGAGAGAAGGCCTAGTCCTATCGAAGACTAGGATCTTGAGGGACTTGGAGCAATAGATGAGAGTAGAACAGGTAACACCATTAATACTCATATTGTTGCAGCATTATTAAAGTGAGGTCATGCCCAGAGATCCTCCCTCGACTCCCTGCGAAGAAGAAATCCGGAGGCAACTAATTCCAGTTAAGTAACAGTTGTAGTTGTATAAGATCAGGTCACAACTCCAAGTCGCACTGTAACCGTGGACACGGCTATTCGAATAGATAAGTTCTTCCCTGCAGGGGTGCACAACATATTCCCCGACGCGCTCGGTAACACTCTGGCCGGACACACTTTTCCGGGTCATGCCCGGCCTCGGAATATCGACACGTCGCAGCCCCACCTAAACTTAGCAGAGAGGCCAGCCTGCCGGTCCAAATCCAAAGCGCAAAGGGTTGATGGGCCCACTTCCCCTCCGCGCTCCTGCACGATGCGAAGGCGGCCGACGTCAGTCCTAGCGCCCCTTAATCACAAGCGTGATGCATCTCGGGACCACTTGGGCGCGCGCCGCTACATCGCTGAGGTCTGAAGAGCTTCGGTTGATACCGCAACGTCGAGTACCCATAATTCTTCCCACGCACACGGTTAGTGCGTAATAAGGCCTTCCGACCAACCCAGATCAAATACCCAAATCCATTATCATTTTAATTAGGCCATCGACACAATCTTGCGTGAATCCACCCATCTTAACAACTAATCACCAATAATCCCAGTAACATGGTCGAGTAACTGTGTGGCTGTAACATCGAGGGGAATCCTTGGTATCACCCTCGTTGGATTCCGAACGATGTATTCGTCAAGGCGAGCTTAGAGGAATCACCCTCGGGGGTCCCACATATGAGGGGTTGCACGACAGAGGCATCGTCGGGAATGGTGAAAGAGGAATCACCCGCGATAACCACGACCGACTAGCTATACTACAGAGATATCATCAGGAGTACTTAACGAGGTGTCACCCTCGGTACCCGATAGTATCTCTGTAGTGTCGTACAACTAAGGGGGGGTGTATGTGCTGTGTCGGGTCTGGCTCGTCGATCAGGGATCGCGATTTGAAAGCAAAGCGGGCAACTCGACTACGGGGTCCGAGGGGATGACTGCTCCACCTATACTAAGCAGATTTAAAGGTACATTGTTGAAAGTAGCAGTTCATCAAAAACAGGCTATGCATCAGATATAGGAGCTAACTACAACAGTAGCAAAATACTAATGCAAGTAGTAGGAAGAAAGACATATGCGATATAGGAATGATCAACGGGGTTTGCTTGCCTTGCTGCTCTGCCGCAAAAGGCTGGTCGGCAGGGTCGTAGATGTACCCGACATCAGCGTCAGTCTCGGGGCCTACTGGTAAGAAGAGGGGGAAGAAATAATAAATAATAGCAACGGTGCAACACAATGCATGACTTGGCAAGATGCATGCTAGACATGAGCTAACGCAGCAACATCCGTCATAGACGGGTCGGAAGAATATCTGACGATATTTTCTGGGTCTCGGGCTACTACCGATCAGACGGAAAACGATGGAAAAGTTCCACGTTTGCTATGCTACGGATGCATGACATAGGGATGGACCGTGTATCTGGGTTCGTCTCGTTTTGCTGATCAACTTTCATGTTGAAAATATTTTGATCTGATTTACAGTTTATTTTATATTTATTTTTAAAGTTTATTCAATAATTTAGGAATTAAAAACAAATTTAATTAATTTAATTAAATGCTATTATGACATCAGCATGATGTCATTCTGACATCAGCAGTTGACTGGTCAACTGACCAGTGGGTCCCATGCGTCATACACTCAGTTTTTAATTAAGATTAAATAGTAATTAATCAGATTAATTTAGTGGGGGACCCACGTGTCATACTCTAATTATTATAATTACCTAATTAGTTAAATAATATATCTATTTATTTATTTAATAAAACATATTTCTATTTTTATATTTTAATTTTCACTTTTCTTAAAAGAGGGTGTGGGGACTCCGTGTCATAGACAGTGGGGTGGGTTGGCCCCACCGTTAAGTGGGAGTAGCCACATACACATTTTTACCTACATACATTAATCATAATGTATTCCTCTCTATACATGATACTACATACATACATATATACATACAAAATACATACGTGCATCTCATACATACAAAATACATACGTGCCTTTTTATTTTATTTTCTATCTAGCTCTCCTCTCTTCTCCAACCTCTGTGTTTACAATAGGGAACTCTCAACAACAACATATAAAGAGACATCTCCATCTACACCTACACGATCCTAACGACGTCGGATCGGAGCGCTGATTGCCGGAATGGAACCGGGACAGCGCAAGGAAGGAGATGGTGGGAGGAGCCCGAAAAGGGGCTCACCGACGTTGACGAGAGGGCACGGTGAAGCCGGAGTTCTCGGGGGGCGCGGAGGAGACGGCGTGGAGGAGGACGAGGTGCTGGTGGTGACGGTTCCAGCGAGGTGGGTTGCTGGAGGGGTCTCCCGAAAGGGCTGGCCGGCGTGACGAGGAGGGGGACCTCCCTGCTCGATCCCTCCTGGACCGAGCGGTAGGGAGGGAGCCCGATGGGGAGGGGCTCGGCCACCGGGATCCGGGGCGCCGACGGGAATGGGAGGTCGCCGGCGGGAGGAGTCGCAGAGGTGGGGGCCGCCGGAGTGTGGGGGAGGCTGACAAGAGGGATCTGGGGCTCTCGGTGTGGAGGGATCGATGGGAGAGAGGGATCGACAGGAGGGGAGGGAGCCGAGAGGAGGGCCCTCGGTAGGTGGAGGCTATCGGTGCAGTTGGTGGGTATGGTGGGGATCGGGGGAGAGAGAGAGACCAGGGGCGAGTGGGGGTTCTCGCGGCGGCCAGGGGAGATCGAGCGCGGGTTGGGGATTAGGGTTGCCCCTTGGGGGGCTTTATACCCCAGGGGTTATGGGCCGGGGCGATTGTGGCCAGCTGGGCCACTTGGCCTAGTTGGCGAGGGGGGTTTGTTTGCTTTATTATTATTATTATTATTTTATTTAATTTTCATATTCTTTAACTATTTATTATATATTTTTTTATATTTTTTTATATTTATTTTTGTTTTACATTTTTTTCTTTTAAACCTATAGGGTTTACAAATTCTAAAACGCCCGATTTATTATTATAATTCGTTAAGGAATTTTTATAACTCCCCGACGTTTTTATTTTAACAACATAAAACCTTTCTCGTTCGACTTTAATTTTAAGTTTTGAATTTTGATTCGGTTTCAACTAACACGTGATCATTGATATAACTAACGGTGACATGGCATCATTAGCGCGGGATCACTGTCGCTTAATTACAATCATCACTGTAGCAAAAGTCGAGGATGTCACAGTATTACGCACTGAACTATCACGTAGTCATCAAACACGTGTATGTCAGATGTTCGCAACATCCACAGACAACGCTCGAGGTGCAGCACACCGAGTGGTGCATTAAGGACATAAGCCTTCTGCGCAGCAACGAGGACAATCCTCAGTTTACACACTCAGTTCGCAAAGTTGCTACTATCATCTTTCAACTAAATTTCTCTAGGAACATATAAAAATAATAGAGCTACAGAGCAGGCTACAACATAATTCGCAAAGACCTTTTGACTATGTTCATGATAATTTGTTCAATTAATCATATTACTTAAGAACTCCCACTCAAAATATACATCCCTCTAGTCATTTGAGTGGCACATGATCCAAATCCACTAACTCAAGTCCGATCATCGCGTGAGTTGAGTATAGTTTCAGTCGTAAACATCTCTATGCTAATCATATCAACTATACGATTCATGCTCGACATTTCGGTCTCTTGTGTTCCGAGGCCATGTCTGTACATGCTAGGCTCGTCAAGTTTAACCCGAGTGTTCTGCGTGTGCAACTCTTTTGCACCCTTTGTATGTGAACGTTTAGTCTATCACACCCGATCATCACGTGGTGTCTCGAAACGACGAACTGTCGCAACGGTGCACAGTCAGGGAGAACACAATTTTATCTTGAAATTTTAGTGAGGGATCACCTTATAATGCTACCGTCGTTCTAATCAAGATAAGGTGCATAAAAGGATTAACATCACATGCAATTCATAAGTGACATGATATGGCCATGATCTTGTGCTTCTTGGTCTCCATCACCAAAGCATCGGCATGATCTTCTTGTCACCAGCGCCACACCATGATCTCCATCATCATGATCTCTATCATCGTGCCGCCATCGAGGTTGTCGTGCTATCTATGCTATTACTACTAAAGCTACAACCTAGCAATATAGTAAATGCATCTGCAAACACAAACGTTAGTTTAAAGACAACTCTATGGCTCCTATCAGTTGCCGTAGCATCGATGTGCAAGTCGATATTAACTATTACAACATGATCATCTCAGACATCCAATATTTGACATCATGTCTTTGGCCATATCACATCACAAGCATACCCTGCAAAAACAAGTTAGACGTCCTCTAATTTGTTGTTGCATGTTTTACGTGGCTGCTATGGGTATCTAGTATGACCGCATCTTACTTACGAAAAACCACAAGGAGATGTGCAAATTGCTATTTAACCTCTCCCCAAGGTCCTCCTCGGTCAAATCCAATTCAACTATAGTTGAAGAAACATGCACCCACCAGTCATCTTTATGCAACGAGTTGCACGTTGGTCGATGAAACTAGTCTCCCGTAAGCGTACGAGTAATGTCGGTCCGGGTCGCTTCAATCCAACAATACCGCCGAATCGAGAAAAGACTAAGGAGGGAAGCAAATCGAACATCAATGCCCACAAAAACTTTTCTGTTCTACTCAAGATAACATCTATGCATGAACCTAGCTCATGATGCCACTGTTGGGGAACGTTGCATGGGAAACAAAAAATTTCCTACACACACAAAGAGCTATCATGGTGATATTCATCTACGAGAGGGAGATTGGATACACATACCCTTTTAGATCGCTAAGTGGGAAGCTTTAAGAATCGAGGTTGATGTAGTGGTACAGCTTCGTGATTCAAATCACCGTCGTCCCACGATCCGTTTCGATCTAGCGCCGAACGGACGACACCTCCGCGTTCAGCACACGTACAACTCGATGACGATCTCTGCCTTCTTGATCCAGCAGGAGAGACGGGGAAGTAGATGAGTTCTCCGGCAGCATGACGGCGTGCCGGTGGTGGTGATGATCTACTCCTGCACGGGCTCCGCCCAAGCTCCGCAGAAATCCGATCTAGAGGAAGAACTACGTGGTATAGGTTTGAGTTGAGCGTGGAAAAGTTGTGTCTCAAAAGCCGTAAAACCACCAATATATATAGGAGGAGGGAGGGGCTAGCCTTGGCGCTCAAGGGAGAGCCCTAAGGGCGCCGACCGAAGGGGAGGAGGTGGACTCCCATCCCAATTCGGTTTGGGGGAAGGAGTCCACTCCTTCCTTCCCACCTCCCTCTTTCCTTTTTTTCTTTCCTTTGGTATTTTCTCCTTGTGGCGCCATAGCCCTCTTAGGCTGGCCTCATGAGCCCACTAAGGGCTGGTGCGCCACCCTAAGGCTACTGGGCTCACTCCCGGGTGGGTGGCCCCCCCCGGTGAATATCCAGAACCCATTCGTCACTCCCGGTAATGCCCAAAATCTTTCCGTTGACCAAATGAAGCCATCCTATATATCAATCTTCGTTTCCGGACAATTCCGGAAACCCTCGTGATGTCCGTGATCTCATCCGGGACTCCGAACAACTTTCGGTCACAAACACATATAACTCAACTATACTAAAACATCATCGAACCTGAAGTGTGCAGACCCTGCGGGTTCGAGAACCATGTATACATGACCTAAGACACTCCTCGGTCAATATCAAATAGCGGGACCTGGATGTACATATTGGATCCTACATATTCTACGAATATCTTATTGGTTGAATCTGTGTGCCAAGGATTCATATAATCCCGTATAACATTCCCTTTGTCCTTCGGTATGTTACTGACCCGAGATTTGATTGTCGGTATCCCTATACCTATTTCAATCTCGTTACCGGCAAGTCTCTTTACTCGTTCCGTAATACAAGATCCCGTGTCTTACACTTGAGTCACATTGCTTGCAAGGCTTGTATGTGATGTTGTATTACCGAGTGGGCCCCGAGATACCTCTCCGTCACACGGAGTGACAAATCCCAGTCTTGATCCATGCTAACTCAATCGACACCTTCGGAGATACATGTAGAGCACGTTTATAGTCACCCAGTAATGTTGTGACATTTTATACACATAAGGTATTCCTCCGGTGTCAGTGAGTTACATGATCTCATGGTCATAGGAATGAATACTTGACACGCAGAAAACAATAGCAACAAAAGGACACCATCACATGCAACATTCATAGTATGGGTCTAGTCCATCACATGATTCTCCTAATGATGTGATCTAGTTATCAAGAGACAACACTTGCATATTGTCAGAAAACCTTAACCATCCTTGATCAACTTGCTATCCAACCAGAGGCTTGCTAGGGACATTGTTTTGTCTATATATCCACACATGTATCTAATCTTTCATTCAATACATTTATAACATGGATAATAAATGTTTATCTGGAAACAAGAAATATAATAATAACTATTTTATGATTGCCTCTAGGGCATATTTCCAACACCTGTGTTGCTAGCCTAGTTCATGCCGAGGAGCTGGTAGAAGACAGTGTAGTCGCCGCCATCGTTGTCATCGTCGTCGCCGCCTTCGTCGTCCTGCGTACCGTCGTCTTCGCTGCAGCCTTGCCCTGGATTGCCACTGCGGACGGGGGCGGTCTATGCCAGCGTCTCCTTGTCGTTGTCGTCGAGGACGATGACGCCACCCTCTTGGCCGAAGAAGGCTGCGGGGAGGTGAAGGTTGGCGGCGGCCCTCATTTCTAATGAGGTTGCCACTACGACTGAGACGCCACTCCGACGTCTCTTGGGGCTCGGCCTTCACGGTTGTCGGTGTCAAAATCGGCAGATCTCGGGTACGGGGTCAGGGGACAGTGGTCCTTGGATAGATGGATTATAGGAGAGAAGGGGATACATCATTTACTCAGGTCCGGGCCCTCTTAAGGAGGTAAAACCCTACGCCCTGCTTGATTATATAGATGGGGAACGATGATTACGGAGTCGATCTACCTCGAGATTGTATGAGCTAAAACCCTAGATGAGATGGCCTCTCTATATGCATAAGAACCTCTAGTTTATATAGACACCAGGGTTCCTAGGGTTACATGTTACCGACCTTAGTCAGGGATAGATGGGCCGAACTGGTCGTCTTGACTTGGAGTACACGTCTAGTCTTCAGAGCTTTCCATCTTGATCATAAAGTTGTCACACAATCCGGTCTTCAGTGATGCAGCCCATATGGTCGGCCCACAAGGGATAACCCGACCGCCCGAGGACCCCTTAATCCATAACTCCCTCAGTAGCTCCCGAACTGGCCTTCAACGCTGATGTGTACGGTCTTCAGCATCCGAATAATTCGAATGATCAACTTGTATGGCGAGTTCTCCTTGTGTTCGGCTGGCATCGGTTGAATTGCTTTGGTGACATCACGTTCTTAAAACAGGCATTGTTAAATCTAAAGGCTTAAAGGCCAGAGGTGAACAGTGTTTTATCTGACAACCCGGGGCACGTTCTATCAATGAGGAGATCGTGTCCCGCATTTAAGGGGATTCGAATAATGACCCGGGCCAGCCCACACACGCCCAACGATGCGGTCGTTTCGGGAAGTGGCAGAGCCATCGACGCGGTAAGCGAAAACCCTTGGTTTTATGACCTCCCATAAAAAGATAGAAAAGATCCAAAACCCACCACATGCATTCCAAACTCGACCCCCCTTTCTTCCAAGCTTGAGCGCCCAGATCCATTTCATCTCCCACCCTTTGCAGCTGCCCCTTTTTCTAGCTCAGAAATGGCCGGCTCGGGCTCTCACGGCAAGTGGGAGATCTACTGCGTCTCCGACGGGGACATCGAGGAGCTCAAGCGTTATGGCTACCTCGCAACCGAAATCGCCCGACGAGCACCGGAGAAGGGCTAGGTGGTGCCTACACCAAGGCTTGGTGAGTGGGTGGTGTTCGTCCGCCACTTCCTCTGGGGATTGGGCTTCCCGTTTCACCCCTTTGTCAGGGGCTTGATGTTTTATTATGGGTTAGATTTCCATGATCTTCCCCCGAACTCTGTCATGCATAATTCCACCTTCATCACTGTTTGCGAGGCCTTCCCGCGGGTTCATCCACACTTCGGCCTTTGGCTTAAAATCTTCAACGTCAAGCCGAAGTTGGTCAGTAGTCAACACACCGACTATGGTGGGGCCGTGATAAGAAAGCTTTGCCGCATGGCGTGGCCGGAGGGCACCTTGATTGACACCATCAAGGGCTGGCAGAAGGAGTGGTTCTACATCAAGGATCCACGAGAAGCAAACTGGGCAGTTCCCGACGTGTTCAGATCTGGATTCCCCATGAGGATAACATCATGGGTTAAGAAGGGCCTAGACTGGGGCTTGGCTCTAGATGTGAAGCTGTTGCAGAAGCGCATCAAGCAGATGGTGGCGACAAACATCCAGCTGACCGACATAGTCCAGGACATGCTCCATCGCCGCATCTTTACCTCCCAGCACCGGGATAACCCGATGTGGTCCTACAAGCCCAGCGACCCCTGGGTGGTGCAGGAGTTCTACCGCACCACCCATGAGAACTTGTGGTGGATATTGCTAAAGCCTGAGGAGGGTGTCCGACCGAGGATGAAGATACCGGCTTGGATGCCGAGACCCCCCTTTGGAGGTATGTCCAAGCTCTTATACTTACTAAAAGTTCCCATTTTATTGAGGCCCTTACTATTTATCCTACCGTGCCTGCAGGATTGACTGTCCCAAGATGAAAACATAGACGACCCAGCTCTCGTGCCCGAGGAACCTTGGTCACCACTTCTGAGCTTGATGCTGGTAGTGGTGCCGTACACGACACCAGAGAATAAGAAGAATGAGACTCGCGAGGGTATCCATTCAAGGGGTCCACCGGATAACAAGTCCAGGACACCCGTGCCTCCTTCACCCATGAGGGGGGATGCTGAAGATGAGGAAGAGAAGGAATCTCTCCAAATGAGGAAGAGGGAGGCCCTAGAGGGGTCCGAGGAGGGTCTACCACCTGAGGCTCCAAAGAGACCTTGCAAGAGCAAGGTCGCCCTGCTCGGCGCTGGCCTAGATTCTGATGACGAGCTTGAAGCCTTTGAGATGTTTCCTCGCCGAACCCCTAGGGTCAAGCCCCCGGTTCAAAGTTACGGAATCCACTTCTTTATTTAGCGGAATTACACCGCATTTTTGTTAATATTGAGAAACGAGCTGTTCTTGTCATAGCCCTGTCCGAGACCTTCCAATGGACCTGGTCCCAGAGGGGGGGGGGTCGGTGCCCACCGAGCTAGCGGAGAGTGGGAATGCGTCTCGCAATACCCTTCCCCAGGCCTTGGATGAGGCGACCGAGGTGATATCCCACCAGGCCCCACCGATGAGAGACGAGGTAGCGATGGACGAGGTGGGTACGTTGAACGCCGATGACCGAGAGGTCCCGGCCAAAGTTGATACACCGGCTTACGAAGACTAGGAGGTCCTGGCTAAAGAAGAATGGAGAGATTATCAATGTTTGTATTATGCCTCTCTCCTCTCTCTCTTATACACATGAGTTGGTTACAAGGCCAGATTGATGTGGCACGCAGGCCTGGGCATGGATGTAGTGGATGCTATATACAAGGGGTTTAGTTACAACACTAGTAGTACATCACATGTTAACACCCCCCTCAGCCGGAACACCATGTGGATGGATGTTTAGGCTGTTTCGAAACTCCTGGAATAGCTGTGGTGGTAGCCCTTTGGTGAAGACATCAGCGTATTGGGAGCTAGAGGGAACATGGAGAATACGAACTTCAACAAGATTAACGCGGTCACGCACGAAGTGAAGGTCTATCTCGATGTGTTTAGTGCCCTGATGTTGGACCGGGTTGGAAGCAATGTAGGAGGCGCTAACATTGTCAGAGTAGACAAGTGTTGAACGTGTTGGATGTCGGTGTAGTTCATGGAGAAGCTGGCGAAGCAAACACGATTCAGCTACACAGTTCGCTACCCCTCGATATTCAGCTTGCACACTGGAACGAGACACTGTGCTTTTCCGTTTTGATGACCATGACAACAAGTTTTTTCCGAGAAAAACACAAAACCGTGAAGTGGAACGACTGGTGTGCAGGCACCCAGCCCAATCGGCGTTTGTATAGGGAATGAGATCATGAGAAGATAATTTGAAGAGCTGCAACCCATAGTGTGTGGTGCCACGGATGTACCGAAGGATTCTTTTGACAAGTTGCATATGAGAATCGCGATGTGCATGCATGAAGAGACACGCTTGCTGGACCGCATAGGAGATGTCTGGTCGTGCTAGGGTAAGGTATTGCAGGGCACCTACGAGGCTGCGGTATAGGGTTGGATTGTCCAAGAGGTAACCGGCATGAGCGGAAACATTGGATTGGGTGTCGACTGGAGTGGATACGGGTTTGCAGTTGAGCATCTTAGCACGATCAAGAATCTCTAGGGAATATTGTTGCTGGCATAGAAACAAGCCGGTAGGGTTGGGAGTGACATTAATGCCAAGGAAGTGGTGAAGCTCACCGAGATCGGTCATGGAGAACTCTTGTTTAAGGGAGTGGATGACATGGTGAAGAGTGCGGGCTGTGCTTGCGATGAGGATGATATCGTCCACATAAACTAGTAGATAGGGAATGGAGGACCGTTGGTTCAAAATAAAGAGGGAGGAGTCATTGTTGGAAGAACGAAAGCCAAGAGAAAGAAAAAATGACCGAAAACAATGAAACCAGGTGCGAGGAGTCTGTTTCAAGCCGTATAAAGACTTATGGAGGAGGCAGACGTGATCTGGTTTGGAGGGGTCGACAAAACCAGAAGGTTGAGCGCAATATACCGTTTCTTTGAGATCGCCATGGAGGAAGGCGTTTTTGACGTCGAGTTGGTGTATGGGCCATGAGCTGGAGGTGGTGATGCTGAGCACAACCCGAATGGTGGCCGGTTTGACAACCATACTGAACGTTTCTTAGTAGTCAATGCCTTCTTTTTGTGTGAATCCACGAACCACCCATCTTACCTTGTAGCGCGCCAAGGAGTCGTCGGTGTGAAACTTGTGACGGAATATTGATACGTCTCCAATGTATCTATAATTTTAGATTGTTCCATGCTATTATATTATCAACTTGGGATGTCTTATATGCATTTATATGCCATTTTATATCATTTTTTCGGACTAACCTATTAACTCAGTGCCTAGTGCCAGTTTCTATTTTTTCCGTGTTTTTGACCTTTTTCAGAAAAGAATATTAAACGGAGTCAAAACGGAATAAAACCTGCGAGATCATTTTTTCCATAACAGAAGATACGCAAAAGACTTGAGAACCAAGGCAGGAGATCTCGTGGGAGGTCACGAGCCCCCTAGGCGCGTCGTCCCGGGGGGGTGCCTAGCAGGCTCGTGGGCCCCCCTTGCCTCCTCTGTCCTACCTCTTTCGCCTATAAATTCCCTAAAATTCCGAAACCAACAGGGAGAGCCACGAAAATACTCTTCCGCCGCCGCAAGCCTTCTGTCTCCGCGAGATCCCATCTGGGACCGTTCTGGTGCCCTTCCGGAGGGGGATTCGGACACGGAGGGCTTCTTCATCAACATCATTGCCTCTCCGATGATGCGTGAGTAGTTCACCACAGACCTTCGGGTCCATAGCTAGTAGCTAAATGGCTTCTTCTCTCTATTGGATCTTCAATACAAAGTTCTCCATGATCTTCATGGAGATCTGTGCGATGTAACTTTCTTTTGCGGTGTGTTTGTCGAGATCCGATGAATTGTGGATTTATGATCAGATTATCTATGAATATTATTTGAGTCTCCTCTGATTTCTTATATGCATGATTTCGTATCCTTGTAATTCTCTGTGAGTTATGGGTTTCGTTTGGCCAACTTGATCTATAATTCTTGCAATGGGAGAAATGCTTGGTTTTGGGTTCATACCGTGTGGTGTCCTCACCTAGTGACAGAAGGGGTAGTGAGGAACGCATCGTGTTGTTGCCATCAAGGGTAAAAAGATGGGGTTTATATCATATTGCAGGAATTTATCCCTCTACATCATGTCATCTTGCTTAAGGCGTTACTCTATTTGTTATGAACTTAATACACTAGATGCATGCTGGATAGCGGTCGATGTGTGGAGTAATAGTAGTAGATGCAGAAAGTATCGGTCTACTTGTCTCGGATGTGATGCCTATATGTATGATCATTGCCTTAGATATCGTCATGACTTTGCGCGATTCTATCAATTGCTCGACAGTAATTCGTTCACCCACCGTAATACTTGCTATCATGAGAGAAGCCTCTAGTGAACACTATGGCCCCCGGGTCTATTTTACACATTATATATTCAGATCTACATACAAAAATACCAAAAATACCTTGTTGCCTTTTATTTATATTCACCTTCTATCACTGTCAGATCTCACCTTGCAAGTAATCGTGAAGGGATTGACAACCCCTTTATCGCGTTGGGTGCAAGTTTGTTTGTTTTTGTGCAGGTTCATTGGTGCCTCATCTTGATACTTCTACTGGATTGATACCTTGGTTCTCAAACTGAGGGAAATACTTATCTCTACTTTGATGCAATCACCCTTTCCTCTTCAAGGGAAAAACCAACGTAAGCTCAAGACGTAGCAAGAAGAATTTCCGGCGCCATTGCCGGGGAGTATTCAAGTGAAACATATCTACCAAGTACCTATCGCAAACTCATCTCTTGCATTTACATTATTTGCCATTTTCCTATCGTTTTCCTCTCCCCCACTTCTAAAACAAAACTTACAATTTTTCTTTTGCCTTTTTCGCTCGCCCTTTCTTTTGCTTGCTTTCTATTTGCTTGTGTGCTTGTCTGCTTGCTAAGTCACCATGCCTGAATACACTAAATTGTGTGACTTCTCCAATACTAATAACAATGATTTTATTAGTACTCCAATTGCTCCCGCCACTAGTGCGGATTCATATGAAATTAATGCTGCCTTGTTAAATCTTGTTATGAAAGAGCAATTTTCCGGCCTTCCCAGTGAAGATGCCGCATCCCATCTTAATACCTTTATTGAGTTATGCTATGTGCAAAACAAGAAATATGTGGATAATGATATGATTAAATTGAAGCTATTTCCGTTCTCATTACGAGATCGAGGAAAAACTTGGTTTTCATCTTTACCCAAAAATAGTATTGATTCATGGAACAAGTGTAAAGATGCCTTTATTTCCAAGTATTTTCCACCTGCTAAGATTATCTCTCTCCATAATGATATCATGAATTTTAATAAACTAGATCATGAACATGTTGCACAATCTTGGGAGAGAATGAAATTGATGATTAGAAATTGTCCCGCTCATGGCCTGAGTCTTTGGATGATTATACAAATTTTCTATGCTAGTTTGAATTTTGCTTGTAGAAATATCTTGGATTCCGCCTCTGGTGGAACTTTTATGGAAATCACACTAGGAGAAGCTACAAAACTCCTAGATAATATCATGACAAATTATTCTCAATGGCACACTCAAAGGTCACCTACTAGTAAAAAAGTGCATGCTATAGAACAAATTAACTCTTTGAGTGCTAACATGGATGAGTTAATGAAGTTGTTTGCTAGTAAAAGTGCTCCTCTAGATCCAAATGATATACCTTTATCTTCCTTGATTGAGAATTGCAATGAAAATTTGGATGTTAATTTTGTTGGTAGTAATAATTTTGGTAACAACAATGCTTATAGAGGTAACTTTAATCCTAGGCCTTTTCCTAGTAATCCCTCTAATAATTTTGGAAATTCCTACAACAATGCTCATGGAAATTATAGTAAAATACCCTCTAATCTTGAGAGTAATATTAAAGAGTTTATTACTTCGCAAAAGATTTTCAATGCTTCCATAGAAGAAAAACTGCTTAAAATTGATGACTTGGCTAGGACTGTTGATAGAATGTCTCTTGATATTGATGCTTTGAAATTGAGATGTGTTCCTCCCAAGATTAATATGGATGAAACTTTGAAAGCTATGTGTGTTTCTATGAATGAGAGTAAAGAAAGAACCGCCCAAATTCGTGCTAGACATGAATGGCTTAAAAGGGCGTGTTCTCGTGATGAGAATCACGAAGATCTTAAAGTGCTTGTTGTGACTCCTATTAAATCCTTGTTTTCTAATGTCAATCCTAATGATGATGGGGCTGGATGTGAATCCACTTTGGTTGAGAAACGCCCTAATGATTCGGAGTCTATTTATCTTGATGCTAAAAATACTAAAAGTGGAGTAGATGATATCAAAACTTTGAATAGTGATGAAATTACTACTTTGGATTTCAAGGAATTTAACTATGATAGTTGCTCTTTTATTGAATGTATTTCCTTGATGCAATCCATGCTAAACTCTCCACATGATTATAGCCAAAATAAGGCTTTTACCAATTATATCGTTGATGCTATTCCTAGAAAACTTCATGATGAGTGGGAACCTACTATATAAATCAAGATTAAAAATTATGAATGCCATGCTTTGTGTGATTTGGGTGCTAGTGTTTCCACAATTCCAAAATCTTTATGTGATGTTCTAGGTTTCAATGAGATTGATGAGTTCTCTCTTAATTTGAATCTTGCGGATTCTACTATTAAGAAACCTATGGGAAGGATCAATGATGTTCTTATTATTGCAAATAGGAACTATGTGCCCGTAGATTTCATTGTGCTTGATATTGATTGCAATCCGACATGTCCCATTATTCTTGGTAGACCTTTCCTTAGGACTATTGGTGCTGTTATTGATATGAAGGAAGGGAATATTAAATTTCAATTTCCATTAAATAAGGGCATGGAACACTTTCCTAGAAATAAAATAAGATTGCCCTATGAATCCATTATGAGAGCTACTTATGCTTTGAGCACTTAAGATGAGGATACTTGATTCTATTGCCTTACGCCTAGCTAAGGGCGTTAAACTATAGCGCTTGTTGGGAGGCAACCGAATGAATAAATTTATTTTTTCTTTTCACTTTCTGTTTTGTTGAGTCCACACCATCATGATTCTGTTATGATTGTGTTTTTTATGTTGTAATTAGTGTTTGTGCCAAGTAGAACCTTTATGATTAGTTTTGGTAATAGTTGTTTAATCATGATGAAAAGCCAGAAACTTTGTGCTCACGAATTTTTTTTATTACCTATCCAGAAATAGCTATTGAGTTGATTATTTTTTCTTCTGATTGATATGCAAATTTCCCTAATTGTCGTAATTGTTCAGAATTTTTGGGATAGCAGAGGTATACGAAATATACAGATTGCTACACGGTGTTCTGTTTTTGACAGATTCTGTTTTTGTTGTGTTGATTACTTATTTTGATGAAACTATGGTTAGTATCGGGGGGTACGAGCCATGGAGAAGTGATAATACAGTAATGTAATATCAATCTAAATGGAAATCAAGTTTTCTACAGTCCCTAAAAAGTTGGTAGTTTGTTTTCCTATGCTAATGATATGACGAGTTTCTCTTTAAGTTTTGTGTTGTGAAGTTTTCAAGTTTTGGGTGATGTTCTTATGGACAATGGAATAAAGAGTGGAAAGATCCTAAGCTTGGGGATGCCCAAGTCATCCCAACACAAATTCAAGGTCACCAAAAAGCCTAAGCTTGGGGATGCCCCGGGAATGCATCCCCTCTTTCGTCTTCAATCCATCGGTAACGTTACTTGGAGCTATATTTTTATTTACCACATGATATGTGTTTTGCTTGGAGCATCGTGTATTATAGGAGTCTTTGATTTTTGTTTTATCACAATCATCCTTGCTGCACACCTTTTTGAGAGGGACATTCACTCATCGTGAATTTGTTAGAATACTCAATGAGCTTCACTTATATCCTTTGAGCTAGGCAATTTAGCTCCCATGAGCTTCACTTATATCCTTTGAGCTAGTCAATTTAGCTCCCTTGAGATTCACTTATATCTTTTGAGCTAGATAATTTTTCTCCCATGAGCTTCACTTATATCTTTTGAGCTAGATAATTTTGCTCTAGTGCTCCACTTAAATCTTTTTAGAGCACGACGGTGTCATATTTTGTAGAATTAAAAACTCTCGATCTTCACTTATATCATTTTGAGAGTGCTCTCTCTAATTAACTTGGTAATTGGCGTGTGCTATGAAATTAGTCCTAAATATGATAGGCATCCAAAGAGGATATAATAAAAACTTTCATATTCAAGTGCATTGATTAGTAAGAGAAGTTTGATTCCTCACAATTAGTTTTGAGATATGGATATGGTAATATTATAGTTATGTTAGTAGGGTGTTGTGAATCTAGAAATACTTGTGTTGAAGTTAGTGATTCACATAGCATGCACGTATGGTGAACCGCTATGTTAGGAAGTCGGAGCATAATTGATTTATTGATTGTCATCCTTTCTGTGGCGGTCGGGATCACGCGATGGTTAACACATACCAACCCTTCCCCTAGGAGTATGCGTTTAGCACTTTGTTTCGATTACAAATAAAACTTTCGCAATAAGTATATGAGTTCTTCATGACTAATGTGAGTCCATGGTATAGATGCACTCTCACCTTCCATCATTTCTAGCCTCTTTAGTGCCGCGCAACTTTCATCGGTGCAGAAACCCATCATATACCTTCCTCAAAACAGCCACCATACCTACCTATTATGGCATTTTCATAGCCATTCCGAGATATATTGCCATGCAACTTCCACCGTTCCGTCTCATGACATGTGCCGTCATTTTCATTTTGCCATTGCATGATTGTAAGATAGCTAGCGAGATGTTTCAATGTCATACACTAAGCTAGATCGTTGCACATCTCGGTACACTCCCGGAGGCATTTCATATAGAGTCATTATTGTTCTAATTATTGAGTTGTAAGTAAAACAAAGTGTGATGATCATCATTATTAGAGCATTGTCCCATGTGAGGAAATAAAAAAAAGAGTCCAAAGATGCCTACCAAAAAAAATAAAAAGAAAAAAAATGAAATTAAAAAAAGATAGGCCAAAGAGCCCAAACAAAAAAATGAGAGAAAAAGAGAGAAGGGACAATGCTACTATCTTTTTCCACACTTCTGCTTCAAAGTAGCACCGTGTTCTTCATGATAGAGAGTCTCTTGTATTGTCACTTTCATATACTAGTGGGAATTTTCATTATATAACTTGGCTTGTATATTCCAATGATGGGCTTCCTCAAAATTGCCGTAGGTCTTCGTGAGCAAGCAAGTTGGGTGCACACCCACTAGTTCTCTTTTGAGCTTTCATACACTTATAACTCTAGTGCATCCGTTGCATGGAAATCCCTATTCATTCACATCGATATCTATTGCCTCACAACCTCCACCACATTTTATTTCACCTATAGTGCTATATCCATGGCTCACGCTCATGTATTGAGTGAGAGTTGAAAAAAGTTTGAGAAAGTAAGAGTGCGAAAACAATTACTTGGCCAATAACTGGGTTGTGCATGATTTAAATTCGTTGTGTGGGTATGATGGAGCATAGCCACACTATATGATTTTGTAGGGATAACTTTCTTTGGCCTTGTTATTTCAAAAGTTCATGATTACTTTGCTAGTATGATTGAAGTATTATTATTTTCATGTCAATATTAAACTATTGTTTTGAATCTTACGGATCTGAACATTCATGCCACAATAAAGAAGTTACAAAGAACAAATATGTTAGGTAGCATTCCACATCAAAAATTCGGTCTTTATCAATTCCCTACCCGAGGACGAGCAGTAGTTAAGCTTGGGGATGCTTGATACCTCTCCAACGTATCTATAATTTTTGACTGTTCCATGCTATTATATTATCAACTTGGGATGTCTTATATGCATTTATATGACATTATATTTTTTTGGGACTAACCTATTAACTCAGTGCCTAGTGCCAGTTTCTGTTTTTTCCGTGTTTTCGACCTTTTTCAGAAAAAACATATTAAACTGAGTCCAAATGGAATAAAACGTACGGGATGATTTTGTCCATAACAGAAGATACCCAGAAGACTTGAGAACCAAGGCAGGAGGTCTCTTGGGAGGTAATGAGCCCCCTAGGCGCGCCCCAGGGGGGCGCCTAGCAGGCTCGTGGACCTCTCTTGCCTCCTTTGCCCTACCTCTTTCGCCTATAAATTCCCTAAAATCCCGAAACCAATAGGGAGAGCCACGAAAATACTTTTCCGCCGCCGCAAGCTTCTCTCTCCACGAGATCCCATCTGGAGACCGTTTTGGTGCCCTGCCGGAGGTGGATTCGGACACAGAGGGCTTCTTCATCAACACCATTGCATCTCCGATGATGCGTGAGTAGTTCACTACAGACCTTCGGGTCCATAGCTAGTAGCTAGATGGCTTCTTCTCTCTCTTGGATCTTCAATACAAAGTTCTCCATGATCTTCATGGAGATCTATCCGATGTAACTTTCTTTTGCGGTGTGTTTGTCGAGATCCGATGAATTGTGGATTTATGATCAAATTATCTATGAATATTATTTGAGTCTCCTCTGATTTCTTATATGCATGATTTCGTATCCTTGTAATTATCTTCGAGTTATGGGTTTCTTTTGGCCAACTTGATCTATAATTCTTGCAATGGGAGAAGTGCGTGGTTTTAGGTTCATACAGTGCAGTGTCCTCACCTAGTGACAGAAGGTGTAGCGAGGCACGCATCGTGTTGTTGCCATGAAGAGTAGTAAGATGGGGTTTATATCATATTGAATGAATTTATCCCTCTACATCATGTCATCTTGCTTAAGGCGTTACTCTGTTTGTTATGAACTTAATACACTAGATGCATGCTGGATAGCGGTCGATGTGTGGAGTAATAGTGGTAGATGCAGAAAGTATCAGTCTACTTGTCTCGGACGTGATGCATATATGTATGATCATTGCCTTAGATATCGTCATGACTTTGCGCGATTCTATCAATTGCTCGACAATAATTCGTTCACCCACCGTAATACTTGCTATCATGAGAGAAGCCTCTAGTGAACACTATGGCCCCCGGGTCTATTTTACACATTATATATTCAGATCTACATACAAAATACCAAAATACCATGCTGCCTTTTATTTATATTCACCTTCTATCACTATCAGATTTCACCTTGCAAGTAATCGTGAAGGGATTGACAACCCCTTTATCGCGTTGGGTGCAAGTTTGTTTGTTTTTGGGAAGGTTCATTGGTGCCTCATCTTGATACTCCTACTGGATTGAAACCTTGGTTCTCAAACTGAGGGAAATACTTATCTCTAATTTGCTACATCACCCTTTCCTCTTCAAGGGAAAAACAAACGCAAGCTCAAGAAGTAGCAAATATCCACTTGCCAGTGACCACGTTGACACCTGCAGGTTTGGGAACCAAAGACCACGTCGAGTTTTTGATTAAAGCATCATATTCATCACACATTGCATGTTTCCAATGGGGGTCTTTGAGGGCGATCGGTACGTGGGGAGTAATACGTGAGATGGTGGTGGTGGCATGAGAAAAAAAAGCCGTCTGGGTTGGCAAAAACTAGACTTGGCTCGAGTGCGCATTTTGTGAGAATTTTGGGGTGGTGGAACGGGTTGTGCATGAGCGGGAAGACGTGGCTGCGTGGGAGGGGTCAACACAGAAAGCGAGGTGGATGGTGTGGGACCGGGTGAGGAAGAGGAAGGTCCAGGATCCGAGGACTGCGCGTTGGCAGAGGCGGAAGAAGCGGGTGGATGGCGCGGGGAGGTGGCTGGTTCGATAGGTGAGGGAGAACTAGTGTGATTGGCGCGATCCGAGGCAGGTGGGGACAACACGGTGGGCGAGGTAGATGCGGTCGGTTGGTACGGGTCTTGGGGCGTGTGAGGCATAGGTGGGGAAGGGGTAAGCTGGCGGCCCGTGATTGGCGTGCATGGGGGTGTCCCGTCGGCCATGGGAGGTAGGTCCTGGTACGAGGTAGGCGGGATTTCTGGTGGGATTTGGGCCGGATTTTCTGCGGCGGGTGAAGCAGCAACCGATGGAGTGGGGGTGCGTATGGAAAAATAGATTCGTCAAAAATGACATGGCGAGAGATGATGACCCGACGTGTGGTAAGGTCGTAGCAGCGGTAACTGATACGTCTGCAACGTACCTACTTTTCCAAACTCTTTTGCCCTTGTTTTGGACTATAATTTGCATGATTTGAATGGAACTAACCTGGACTGACGCTGTTTTTAGCAGAATTGCCTTGGTGTTATTTTTGTGCAGAAATTAAAGTTCTCCAAACGCCCTGAAAATTTACGGGGAGTAGTTTTGGAAAATATCAAAAATATCTGCGCCAAGTTCCACCTCAGGGGGTGGGCCAGTTGGCCACAGGCCCGTGCTCCGCCACCACCCCCCTGGTGGCGGTGGGCAGGCTTGTGGGCCCCACAAGCACCTGCTGCCCCCAACTCCAGCTCTATAAGTTGCCTTTCATCCCAGAAAAAATAAAAAGAGAAGTTTTCGTCGCATTTTCGATACGGAGGCGCCACCACCTCTTGTTCTTCATCTGGATGGCAGATCTTGAGTCCGTCTTGGGCTCCGGAGAGGGGAAATCGTCGCCATCGTCATCATCAACCTTCTTCCCTCTCCAATTCCATGAAGCTCTTCGTCGTTCATGAGTAATCTATTCGTAGGCTCGCTGGGCGGTTATGAGTAGGATGAGATCTATCATGTAATCGAGTTAGTTTTGATGGGGATTGATCCCTAGTATCCACTATGTTCTGAGATTTGATGGTGCTACTACTTTGCTATGCTTAATGCTTGTCACTAGGGCCCGAGTGCCATGATTTTAGATCTGAAATTATTATGTTGTCACCAATATATGTGTGTTTTAGATCCGATCTTGAAAGTTGTAGTTACCTACTATGTGTTATGATCCGGCAACCCCGGAGTGACAATAACCGGAACCACTCCCGGTGATGACCATAGTTTGAGGAGTTCATGTGTTCACCAAGTGCTAATGCGTTGGTCCGGTTCTTTATTAAAAGGAGAACCTTAATATCCTGTAGTTTCCTTTTGGACCCCGCTGCCACGGGAGGGATGGACAATAGATGTCATGCAAGTTCTTTTCCCTAAGCACATATGACGACACACGGAATGCATGCCTACATCACATTGACGAACGGGAGCTAACCACATATCTAGCTTTTGCATGATGAATATCATCCAAACAAATCACCGACCCATTGCCTACGACTTTGTCCTACTGTTGTTACTTGTCTTGCTCTGCTGCTACTACTGTTGCTACTGCTGTTACTTGTTTTGCTCTGCTGCTGCTACTACTGTTGCTACTGCTATTACTTGTCTTGCTCTGCTGCTGCTACTACTGTTGCTGCTACTGTCGCTTGCTACGGTTGCTACTTGCTACTGCTGTTCCTTGCCACTGCTATTGCTTGTTACACTGTGGCTACCTGTTACACTTTTGGTTCGCTGGTCGTTGACGGGAACTGACAATTTCCGTCAACGAGGCAACTTGGCGCCATTGATACAATCGTTAGGAATAGTCTGCCATCAACAGATCGTTTCTGACACCGTTGTTATCATATTCCTTTGGTGTTACTACTGTGCTTGTAGATACTAATCTTTCAGGTGTGGTTGAATCTGACAAATTCAGCTGCTAATACTTGAGAGTATACTCCCACCTCCTGAGGCTTATCAACTTATTGGGGTGAATACTCTACCCTCGAAAACTGCTGCAAACCCACGCGCTGGTGGGCCGTCAACAACATTCTTCTAGTTTCATTACCGGGGAGTGCTATCAGCATTCTTCTGGTGCCGTTGCAGGAGAAGGTTCGTTGTCATAAGCGTTCGTCTAGCTAACGCCACAGATTGCAGGAGATCAGTAACCCTTGTGTTCGAGGGGGTAGCCCATGAAGACACAACGAGCAGAGCTGTGGGATAGTTTGTGTGGAGAGGTGGCATAGAGATTGGGGTAGCATAGACACCCAAATACAAGAAGACGGTCATAGGTGGGGTGAATGCCGTGGAGCATGAAGTCGGGTCTGTGGTCGTTAATGACACGGGAGGGTCGGTGGTTTAGGAGGTAGGTAGAGGTGTGGAGGGCATCGACCCAAAATGGTGCTGGTAGATGAGCTTGTACGAGGAGTGTGCGAACAATGTAGTTGGTGGTACGGATGAGACGCTCAGCCTTGCCATTTTGAAGCGAGGCGTGGGGGCACGAAAACCGGTAGATGATGCCGTTCGTGGAGAAGAATGAGCGCAGAGTGGAGTTGATGAAGTCGCCACCATTGGGACATTGCAAAGCCTTAACGATGACGTTATATTGCGTGCGAATGTAAGAGAAAAAGCATAGGAGGGTGGTGGAGGTGTCCAACTTATGGCGTAGGGGAAAATACCAAGAAAAATGAGTGTAATTATCCAGAACAACAAGGTAATATTAGTAACCAGAGAAGCCTACAACGGGACTTGTCCGTAAATCACAATGTAGCAGCTCAAAAGGAGCAAATGTGCGGCTACGAGAAGAGGGGAAGGGGAGGCGAGGTTGGCAACCTAGCTGACAGGCATGGGACGGTGTGTGTGCAATTTTATTACACGGGGAAAGGAAATCATTGGTTGCTAAGGAAGAAATAACTTGGGGGCTGGGGTGGCCGAGCCGACGGTGCCATACGTCGGTGGTGGAGACGGTGGTGGAGAAGGCGGTGCGCCAAGCCCTGTTGTTGCCGAAGAAAGGATAGAGATCACCGGAGCTAGCAGAGATCATGATTACCCTCCTGGTTCGAAGATCCTTCACAAGAACCAAATGGGTAAAATTCAATAGAACACGAGTTATCTTTTTTGAATTGACAAACAAAGATGAGGCTAGTAACGACATGAGGGGAGAACAGAACATCCTTAAGGTGAAAGTTGTGTGGGGGAAGGGTGGTGGAACAAGCGGCATGGATGGGAAGGTGGGTGCCATTTCCAACAACAATGCTAGACGAACGTTGCTTTAAAGAAGAACTCAAGAGGTCGAGGTTACCAGGGTTGCCGGTGACGTGGGACGAGGCACCACTGTCGAGGTACCATTCGTGCGGAGCGGAGTGGCCGGCGGGGAAGTTGTTGGCGCTGTAGGCAGCTTGGATCATCGTGAGGTGATCCCAGGACGGCTGTTGTGAAGAAGATGGCACGGGGTAGCCAAAGAGACCCATTGGGTACGCGTGAGCGTGGGAGCCCAGGGCGGGGCCGAGCACGCCAGCGGAGTTCGGGGGAACCCAGCCACGATGCGGGTTCGGGATGGCCATGCCGTAGGGTGCGAAGAATCCCATGTAGGGGTTGTACGCCATGGGAGGGGGGCACCACGTCCATCCTGATCACCACGTCCACAGCCATGGCCGCGGTCGCGCCCGCGCCCGCCACGGTGAGCGCCGTCCTGACGATGGCCGGAGTCGCGTCCCTGCTGGAAGCCAGCGCCGCGATCTGAGCCGCGATCGGCGGGGCGATTGCCGGAGGAGCCGCCAGAGGCAGGAGGTGTGCCGAAGGGACCATCGGTCCCGGTACGGCGAGGATGGTGACGGGTTCGTCGGCGATGCTTTGAGCGAGGTTCTCCTCGGCGAGCTTCAGGCGGGATAAGACGGTTTCGAATGGGGGAAGAGGAATGGTGTCCCCGAGGACAACACAGATGGTGTCGAGGCGCTTGTCGATCCCATGAAGAAACTGGGTGGTGAGATCCACCTCGGTGAGAGCATGGTCGATGTCGGCCAACCCGGCGGTGAGGAGCTTCATGTGACGGGCGTACTCGGTGATGGAGAGGTCACCTTGCTTGAGATTGCGGTACTGTCGGTTGAGCATCATGTACCGGGCCGCGTGGTTCGCCAGGAAATAGTCGTGGATGCGGTGCCAGATATCGAAGGTGGTGGTGGCCCCGACGACATGATCAACGAGGTTGTCAGCGAGGGTAGCGTAGATCCAGAGCACGATGTGGGCGTCGATCTCGCGTTGTTGAGGAGTGGCGGTGTCGGGGAGAGGCTGCTCGATGTATTGGGCGACGCTGTAGCGGATGAGGACGAGAAGGAAGAACGACTTCCATTTGTGGTAGTTGTGGTCGTCCGGATTGAGGAGGAACTTGATGTGGTTCTGGATGCTATCGAGGAAGATCGTATGGCGTGAGGACGGAGCCAGGGAAGACAGTGCCGGCGGCGGAGGTGAGGAGAAGAGCGGGGCAAAGTGAGATGGGGATGTTGGGGAGGCACCGCTGTGGGCCGAGGGGGCGGTGCCGAAGATAAAGGGGGAGGCGGCGGAAGTGGTGCCGACGTTGGTGGCCGAGCTGGAGGAGGTGCCCCGCGAGGGATTGAAGCTGGCGCCCTGAGATGCGGCGGCGTCGGGAGGAAGGTTGGCCAAGGAAACCTGATGTCTGATACCAAGAAGAATGGGAGATTATCAATGCTTGTATTATGCCTCTCTCCTCTCTCTCTTATACACATGAGTTGGTTACAAGGCCCGATCTATGTGGCACGCAGGCCTGGGCATGGATGTAGTGGATGCTATATACAAGGAGTTTAGTTACAACACTAGTAGTACATCACATGTTAACAGCTAACGTCCATGCCTCGGTCACCGAGACTCAGGAGCCCCCCCCCCCCCGCAAGCGGAGAGGGAAACCAAACTCCCTTCGAGATTTCCCCAGAGAAAGCTTCAGGAAGCTCTGTTCTTCCGGAGTCTTTGATGCCACCTCCGGCATCGCCCATAACAGAGCAGGCTACGGCTTGGTGGCCAGCAATGATGGAGAACGCCTTGTCCGGTTCATCCATCACCGATGAACATTGCAGCCTTATGGGTGCGGTTCTGCAAAGCATTCAGTCCGTTAACAGCGGACTCAATGAAGCCTTCAATGGCTTGCTGACGGGCTTAAAAGTAAGCCGTGTAATGTCTTAAGTTTATTTATAAGGTTTTATATGCCTTTATGGGTATAAAAGCCCCCGAGCTGTGGGTAAGTTTGACAAGCTTATCTGTGGCTCAAAATAACTGCTAGGCATAAAGAAAAATAATCTAGACACTTTTGAATTATAATGGCTCGCTGGAGTAATTTCGATCGAGTGTCTCCCGTTCTGAAAACTCGGAGTCCTTTTAATTCATAATTTTGCCTTGCAGGCCTCCTCCTCTGATGTTGATGCCAATTCTCGTGAGATTGCTGAGGTGAAACAGAAACTCAAGATTTCTGACAAAGAGCTCAGCCATGTAAATTTCGAGCTCAATGAAAAGCAGGGTAAATTTTAATAAGTGCTTTATAAAATTTATTGTCCTTAGTGTAAAAGGACTGTCCTTGCATTAGTATCTGAGTCCATGATATCTATTTGGTGAGCAGCCCAGGACCAAGAGTTCGAAAAGCTCAAGGCCGAATTGCAGAAGACCAAGCAGGAGGTCGCTGCTCACAAGGTGGCGGCCGAACAAGTGACTGCCGAGCTGAACAAGCATGAGGCCCGGGTGGCGGAGATTCAACAGGAGCTACAAGAGGCCAACTCTAAGTGTGAAGCCTTGGAGCAGAAATCCTGGGAGCATATGACCGAGCTCTCCAAGCTGTCCACCGAGCTCAAATCAGAGCGGGTGGACTGGAGGTTCTTTGAAGAAGAGGTGCGCGAGGCCAAGCTGATGGCAAATGGTAAGCCATACTTATTGCAATGTGACTTTGGTGGAAACAGGTATGCCTTTCTTACATAGATATGGCGTTCTTCGGGCGCCTTCACGGACCTCCCGCGGAATCAGGCAGAAGCGATCAAGCACTACACGGCCCATGATGGGGATGTTGAGCGGAGGATTTTCTAGGCTCAGTTTCAGACTCCTCAGCCTAACCCCAGTCTAAGCTATTAGATGAAACAACCCATGGAGCTGCATAGGCTGGCGGAGCCGGCCATGAAGGATCTCTATATCCAGCTATGGCCTACCAAGCCTCTGCCGAGCAGCTACTTTGGCTTAGTGCAGAAGTTGGTTGATGCCGTTCCCCAGATCGAGGTCCTAAAGCGTTCTGTCTGCATAGAAGGAGCTCAGATGGCCTTTGCGAGGACCATGGTGCACTTTCCGGGGGTGAGGCCCCTTACGATGGCCATTGCACCTCAGCCTGCTGGGAAGGAGCACAGAAGTCCGGAGCTGTATTTTCAATCCACAACGGAGGGTGCTCAGGTTATAGAAGCTCAATTCTCAAAAGATGGACTCTTTGAGTGAATGTATTGTCACGTGCCTCCAAACAATTTATTTTTATGATGCTAGTCTTGAATGAGATGCAGTTTTGTATTTTTTTGACTCCTGCCTTTTGGCCGTTTAATCGGAAAGTTACCAGTCGTCGGCTTCAGCCCCCAGGAAGAGACTACTTGGGGTGTTTCAAAATCCATACTATTACCCTTAGCCGATGTATTGGTGCCCGAAGGTGGTATTGTGCGAAGGAAACGAGGCAATAGGACTATGCGGCTTTATCCCTTTCACTTAGCCTTAGGAGTTTTAATTCGGGGGCTGATCGGAAGCCCCCCAGTTTTTTTGTTCTAACCGGATAAGCCGAATTTTGAAATAGCTACCATAGGGTCCATAAAGGTGTAATCCCCCCCCCCCCCCCCGGTACACCACGGAATAACCTCCAACGGCTTTTATTTTTTAGATCGGGTTGCGGACCAGTTCTCGCTTATTATGACGGTCAGTTTTTGGCTTTCTCCACTCAGGTATTTTTAGCTAGAGTAGCTGGTAATACAATCGCAGTGGTTCTCACTTTACCACTTAGCCTAAGTAGTGGAATGTAAGGAGGTAAGCACAGGAGCAGGGCAACCCAACTATAGACCCTAGACATAATTCGGAATCAATGCATATAACGCAAAACCCGAGAAGCCGGACACTTACAAAGTAGTATCGTCGTAGTGCTCGGGGTGGTATTATTTTCCAAGCCCCCAGTCTATTGGCCGACAGCACTTTAGCATGTCTAAAAATTAATCTGAACTATCAGAGTCGATGAGTATGAAACATGTGCATACGAAAATACTATGAAAAGTTTATAAATAATGTATGCGAGGGATTTTTTTAACTCGTGGCACCAAGGCAGCTGTTACAGGTAATAACCATTTCTTGAGATACATATTTTTGAAGCAACTTTTTTCGTGTGGCCCTCCATGGGCGGCTTGACGTTCGCCCTATTTTTGGCTGTACTATTTCTATTACCCTTGTTATAGGTGGGGGGGGGGGGTACTATCCTTTAAAGGAAGTTGCTGTCAGTAGGCAGACCTTGGATAGAGGGTCTTGAGAAGCTGCTGATGACGCGGAGAAGCTTGACACTTGCGGAATTCTTCATGACACCCCGCTTTTGTCTGTACAGCTGTTTGGACAATGGCTCGGTCGAACCGATCAGATGATCCCTGGTGGGTGGCTCTCATGGCTGCCCATGGAATTTTAAGAATGAAATTGTGTCTACGAGGGACATACCTTGAAGGTGTTCGGGCCGTGCCGTGGGAGGCGTATCCCGATTTACTCTGAGCCACAGAAGTCTTTGATAGATCTGACTGAGCTCGAATTGGCTTGCCTTCCTTTCGCACCTTGATTGCCGGCATGTGCCTTGATGTTTAACTATCATGTTGGAATTCAGCTGCCAGGGCGGTTGGGTGTTCCTCGATCTGGAGAGACCGCTCTGTATTGCCATTGACTATGATAACTCCCTTGGGTCTCGGCATTTTGAGCTTCATATAGGTGTAGTGGGGAACAACATTGAAGTAGGCGAAAGCTGTGCGATCGAGCAATGCATGGTATCCACTACGAAATGGGACGATGTCGAACATCAAGTCTTCGCTGTGGAAGTTGTCGGGTGAGCCGAACATGACCTCTAGTGTTATCATACCAGAGCAGCGGGCTTCGACGCCTGGAATCACTCCTTTAAAGGTGGTGCAACTTGGTTTGATTCTTGATGGGTCTATGCCCATCTTTTTCACCGTACCTGAGTAAATCAGATTAAGGCTACTTCCTCCATCCATAAGAACTCTAGTGAGGTTGTACCCATCTACAATGAGATCTAGGCCGAGGAAGGCCGACCCTCTATGATGGATACTGGTCGGATGATCCCTGTGATCGATGGTGATCGGGCAAGCCGACCATGGATTATATTTTTGGGCTACGAGCTCTACGACGTATACCACTCAAAGGGTCGCTTCCTGTCCTTTTTTGGTATATGGGTGACATAAATCATATTCACGGTTTTGAACTGAGGAGGGAAATGTTTTTGGCCCCCTGTGTTCGGGTTGCGGGGCTCCTTGTCATCTTCGTTTGTGGACCCTGTTCTGTTCGTCGGTGGCCAGCTTGCCGGCCTGTTTGAACACCCAATAGTTACAGTTAGTGTAGGTGGCAGGCTTATCTTGGGTGCCATGGATCTGGCAGGGCCGTTGCATGATTTTATCCCATGGGATTGGTCCGTCCCTATTCCCTTTAAAGGGTTTCTTCCGTTGTCCGGGTTTTGAGCTGTGGAATCTAGCATTTACTGTTGTGTCATCGGCGTCATCGTTACCGTGGATGCGTTTGCTCTTGTTTTTTCTTGGCTTCCATTTCCGTCCTGAACTTCGAAGGTTCCAGGGTCCTCCGCATTGTGGCTACACCGAGATAGGCAATTGTCTTTGCCCGCGCAAAAGCGGGTCATGAGGGAAGTGAGAGAGAACTTTGTTCTCGGCTTAACCTGGTCGAGCTGTCGGGCCAGCCATTCACCCCGAATGTTGTGCCTAAAATAGGCTATTGCCTCAGCATCCGGACATTCCACGATTTGATTCTACTTTGTTAGGAACCGATTCCAAAATTCTCTCGCTGATTCGCCCGCCTTTTGAATGACGTTGCTCGGGTCGGATGAATCCGGCGGTCGGACATAGGTTCCGTGAAAGTTAGACAGGAAAGCCTCCTCGAGATCTTTCGAGCTCCCAATGGAGTCTTCACGTAGGTTGTTTAGGCGCCAGTGCCATGCCGATCCTTTGAGCTTTAGGGGTACATAATTTATGGCGTGGAGATTGTCTCCCCTAGCCATATGGATGTGCAGAAAGAAATCTTCAATCCACACGGCGGGGTCAGTCGTCCCATCGTATTATTCTATATTCATGGGCTTGAATCCTTGCAGGAACTAGTGGTGCATGACCTCACCTGTGAAGCATAGTGGGTAAGTAGCGCCTCTGATCCGGGCTATATTGTGTTGGATATTAGCTCCGGGTTGACCCCGGTATGGTTCCCGACGTCTAATTTTGTAGGCGACCCGGGGTGGTGCTTCGTCCCATTGAGTGAGGGAATACCTCCTTGATCCGTAGATGGATCTGATGCGACCATATCTGACGTATCGTGGGTCAGGCCTTTCCCTAGGGTGCATATGTTCTTTGCTTTTTCTACGGGGAGGCTCGGGTCTATACTCATTCTCTCCGGCCGCTCTGTCGTGCCCTCGGGTCGGGCGATCACGATAGTCATAGTTCGTGTGCCTGGGGACACGTGCTCTTGGGCCTCGTCATCGAACTGAGGCAGCACGCGTAGATCCGGGTAGATTTTGTTTTACTCTGGCCACTTTGTGCCGAATCCGTCTTCGGCGACCAGGATTTTGGTCCACCTGCTATTAATGGTATCCTGTTCGCCCTTGACACGGCGTTACTTTGCTTTTAGGCTCTAATCGGTAGCTATAAGCTCTTGTTGGAACTACTCGTGGCATTTGGGGTCCTCGGGGATTACAAAGTCTTCGGCCTCAAGGTTGTCTTCATTTTCGACAGGGGGGAGGTAATCATCATCGTCCGAATTATTGAGGTCGTCGGGTTCGGCATTTTCCGGTTCTTCTAGTTGTTGCTCGGGAGATTCAGGGTTGTTGTGGTCCTCTGGGGTGATGTTTTCCCCTATAGCTTGTGTGGAGCCCCTTCCCTTGTTTGCCTTGGCGCGCTTACGCGGCTTTAGGCGCTTTGAGGGCTCCTCCACGAACTTACGATGTTTTGCTTGGGTGTGACGTCGCCCGTTTCATGGGACATGTCTATCATGTAAACGTCGTAGGTGGATTTTAGGTCCACCGCCCAGTATTTACGGCAGTGGGGTATTAGGCCTCGTCGTCCATGTCCTCGAGTTCTTCGCAATCGTAGTCCAACACGTCGGTTAAGTCTTCGATGGTGGCAACCAAGTGGGTGGTGGGTGGGCCGTAAAAGTCCTCATAATCCACCTCGAAGCCGATCTTTGCACAGGTTGGCTTGCAGTTATGTGAGATTTGAAGCGATTGGATCTGGTTGAGCGTCTCGTTTAGCATCGAGAGGCTGTCCTGACCAATCTTTTTGATATTTTTGGAGTTGACCTCCGTGGCTAACACAAGGATGCCAGTTCAGCAATGGTCGTTTGTTTTGTTCGGGCATAGTGGTCGGGTCCGAGCTCAAAGCTGACTCTTCGATGATAAGGGGGCCGAGGCCATGGTCGGACAAGAGACCCGGAGTCAAGGCTTTGGGATTTTGAGTTTCATCGGTCGAGGCCGTGATTTCAGCGGGGAACAGGTTGCCCCAGGAGTCGGCTGAGAATTCAAAATATCAAGACCGAGGACGAAACCTCCAGTCTCATCGAGAAGTCCAGTTGACTCTTCGTGCAGCGTGACGCTTCCGAGCGTGAGGACCTATTCGGGGGAAAAGATGGATCCATTGCAGATTCGATTGCTGATGATCAGGCGAGCCATCAATCCTTCCAGCGATCCAATGGCCTAAATCTCAGTGAAAGCAGCAACGCCGGTGTCAAAACCGGCAGAGCTCAGGTAGGGGGTCCCTAACAGTGGGTGTCGGGGAGATAACCTCGGGGTAGGCTCAACGAGCCTGCTCCTTTATCTCCGGCCCCAAAGGAATGACCAAGAACCATTCCGCAAGGCCCAAGTCCTCTGGCCGGCTAGGCCACACCTACCGGCTAGGGGGCGAGACGGCCAACTCTCTGGCCGTCCACGCAACACCTGCCGGCTAGAGGCAAGACGGCTACCTCTTCCTGGCTGCCTAGGCCAAGCCATCCGGCTAGGAGCGAGGCGGCTGAGCCCAAGCCGGCTAGCCAAACAGGTTAGCCGGCCGGGGATCTCAAGTCACATCAGATCGTAGGTCATGACGAGACCCTACGATTAAAGGTTGCTACACGTCAGCAAAGGTACTGGATTGGAGTGCACGGCAGGTACCAGTGTCGGCGACCACGCCATTGACCTACCCCGGCTCTGATCCATCATCCAGCATAGTGTCGGCCGTAAAACTCCCACTCCATTACTGCACTCGACGAGGGAACAGTGGAGGCGGCCGTACCGTCTGCCCATGACGAATCTCGCTGGACGACGCCGGACGTACCGCGCGTGTCCTGCGTCAACCTTACGTGAGAGCACCATTGGCTAGCCGGCGGGTCCCACAGCCATTCGGGACCTCGCAGCCGGTGGGCCCCTCAAGCGAAAAGACAAGACCCTTGTGGGCCCCCTGGCCAGCCGGCGAGGCTGCCAGCCGGGCCCCACTCTTGTACCCTTTATCCATATTGTAGGCCGGTGGGTTCGTCTATAAAACCCCTCGGCCCCACTCCATGCAGAGGGTCGGTCAACAGATTACACACACCTTCACCAACCACATAGGAGAGGCAGAGGTGAGCCGGCTGCTCCCCTCTTCCTCCTCCGCAATACAGCTCCAGGAGCAACCTTGTAATCGCATCCATATACATCATACACTCCGGCAGGGGTATTATCTCTACGGAGAGCCCTGAACCTGGGTACATCGTGCGTTCCATGCTTGTACCAACCTCGTCCCCAGCGCCCTCCGTTGCCACTTCGGTTCTCACTGACTTTAGCCTACCTATGGCATATGTTGTGAGTATTCACCAACATTTGGTGCCCACCATGGGGCGATCGCGGCATCGGCTGGCTTTACGCGCTGGGCGGGGCCCCGCACCTACGCCACCGGATGCATCGCATCCGGATCGATCTACATGCCTGTGGAGCCCGCTTTTGATGAGGCAATACCGATGATGATCGACGTCCCGGTACGCTATGCGGATTCAGACGAAAATTTCGATGACGAGGCGCCTCCTAGCGTCGTCGTTGCTGCTATGGAGAACCTGAGCGTTCTCTTTAGCAACCTGCGTCTCAACGACGGTCCTCGCTACTTCGGTGAGGACTTCGACGTTGAGGCACTGTGTGCCAGCTTCAGTAGGCTCTCTATCGCTGAGACGCCTACACATGACGTGTACCCCAGCAACGTACTCGTCTTCGACGGCCCTTCGCCGCCGGTGGGGTACTTCACCCCCTACTATGTCGCCACCGTCTCCAACGTCATGGAGGTGATGGTCATCGGCGACGGTACCAGCACGTCTCAGGGCAAAGCGTCAGCAGACGCTGCTGACCCTACTGCTGGCGCCGCTAACGCTCTTCAGATTGCGCTAACCGGCGTGAAGATTTCCATCGCCGCCTCCACAAACCCTAACGACGCACGAGCCGCGCCGGAGGAGGCTCGTAGGCAGATCTTGGAGGAAGGCATCGCCGTCGCCTCGGCGAAGCGCCGGATGGAGGCCACGCAGCGCGACTATAACTCCGTATACGACCTCACTCCAATTTCCGAGGCCCCTAGACGGCTTGGATCGATCCGCGGCCGCAGACGGTTCATTACTGAGATTCTAGGCGGCAAGCAGCCCGTCTACGAGACCCCTGCAACCAACTTGCGGGCGGCACAGGCGGCCATGGAAGAAATGGCATGCTTGGAGGGTGAGGAGCGCGCCTTCCAGGAGAAGCGGGTCAATGATCTCCTTGACGCCGCCAACGAGCAGCAGACACGACTTGACCCCGGTCAAGCCCAGTCAGAGTCTCCCGGACCCAACCCCGGAGCGTGCCGCAACCCTAGCGGTCATCACCATGCGGAGGGATCTTCCTCGCATCGTACCTCCGGCCGGAGGGATGAGGGAAGTCAAGACAGGCGCTCCCAGCGCTAGACCGAGCACACTTCGAGCAAGCGTCGTGGAGGCGACGAGAGCGACTTGGTGTATGAGGTTCCTCGTCCGAGGAGGACCCATGCCACCAGTTTGCAAGGTGCCCTTCCGATCGCAGCTCGGATCGGCGCTCGCGTTCCCCAGGGCGACCAGGATTGCCGCATGCGTCTCAACGCCTTGGCCCAGTCAGCCCTTATGGAGGAGGACGGCCCCATCGGTCCGGCCTGCTTCGGTCCCCGGATCCGAGGGGGGCCGTTTCCCCGAGGATTCACCTTGCCTCAGGACACTCCCAAGTACAAGGGCACCGCCAAGCAAGAGGACTGGCTGATCGACTAGACCACTACCGTCGGCATTGCCAGGGGCAACAAAAGCGTAGCAGTCCGCTACGTGCCACTCATGTTGGCCGGCTCGACTCAGACTTGGCTCAACAGCCTTCCAGCCGGCAGCGTCAACTCATGGGTGGACTTCAAGGAGGCGTTCATCCACAACTTCACCGGCACCTACAAACGCCTGGGCCGGCCTCGCGAGCTGGCCATGTGCGTCCAGAGGCCTGACGAACCCCTTCGCGACTACGTCACTCGCTGGACGGAGCTTCGCAACTCCAGCGAGGGGGTGCATGAGCTACAGGCCATCCAGTACATCATCGACGGTTGCCGAGACGGCACCCTCCTCAAGCACAAGCTCATGTCCTCCGAGCCCACTTATCTGGCGGTGCTCATGGCCAAGGCGGACATGTACGCCACGGCCGATTCCGCGATGCGGGTCAAGGTGACCGCCTCGGACAAGGCTGTCCCTATGCCAGCTAGTCCCAAGCCAGCTGGAGACAGTCGAGGCGGCCAGAACAACAACAAGTGCAAGGAGGATCAGCTAGATTCGCGCTCCAACAACAAGTTGGTAGCCAACGTGGAGGGTGAGGTGTCGGATTCTCAAGCCAGCTCTCAACTGAAGCGGCCCAACACGGGCAACACGAACTGGTTGCCCAAGTAGACTTTGGAGCAGCTGCTTGACGCCCCCTGCAAGATACATTCTGGGGCACATCCTTCTACCCACACCCTTCGACAGTGCAGTTTTGCACAATGTCTATCGCAAGGGGAGGGCTTGCCGGGTGCCCCAGGTGCACAGGCTGCGCCTCAAGCCCCAGCTGCACCGCCGCCGCCTCGCGACGACGGCCACCTCCACAAAGACTACCCCCATCAAGATGGAGGCTTCGTTGTCTTCACCAGTGAAGGCGAGGACAAGCATAGCTTGCGCCAGCGACGGCGTGAAGTGAATGGTACAGTTCCCCCGGTTCCCCAATACATGCATTGGTCTGACTGACCAATCACATGGAGCGGGGTAGACCATCCTGCGGTGATGCCCAATCCGGGCTCATACGCGCTCGTCCTCGACCCCACCTTCGCCTCCAAGAGGCTCACCTGCCGGTTTTCCCAGGTGCTGGTCGATGGCGGCAGCAGCATCAACATCCTCTACCTCGACACTCTACACAAGCTCGGGCTCAAGGAGACGGACGTCTTGCCAACCAGCACTGTCTTCCACGGCATCGTGCCTGGGCAGTCCTGCTCGCCTATCGACAAAATCTAGCTGGATGTCCTCTTCGGCGAGAAGGCTCACTTCCGCCGCGAGTCCATATGGTTCGAGGTAGTGGACCTCAGCAGCCCGTATCACGCGCTGCTGGGCACACCGGCTCTGGCCAAGTTCATGGCTATCCCGCACTATGCTTACCTGAAGATGAAGATGTCAGGTCCAAAGGGCATCATCACCATTGCTGGCGACTACAAGAAGTCGCTCGAGTGCGCACAAGATAGCAGCCGCCTGGCCGACGCCATGGTGATTGCTTAGGAGAAGAGACAGATCGACTAGCTCGTGGCCCACGCTACCGAGCAGCCGGCGATCCCTTCTCCTCCGTCCCAGTCGGCCGGCGAAGGCTCCTTCAAGCCGGCCAAAGAGAGCAAGTAGGTGCCACTCGACCCTGCAAACCCCAAGCACTGCGTCACCATCGGGGCTGGCCTCAGCCCCAAATAGGAAGGCGAGCTTGTCGACTTCCTCCGTGAGATTCAGGACATCTTTGCATGGTCCCCGAAAGACATGCCAGGTGCTCCGAGGAAGTACGTCGAGCACAAACTAAACGTGCGACCGGATGCAAAGCCGGTAAAACAACGGTTGCGCCACTTTGCCGAGGGGAAGCGGCGCACAATTGGAGAAGAGATTACCCAGCTCCTTGCAGCCGGCTTCATCATGGAGGTTTTCCACCCGGACTGGTTAGCTAATCCAGTCCTGGTGCTGAAGAAGAACAATACCTGGCGAATGTGTATCGACTACACTAGCTTGAATAAGGCCTGTCCAAAAGACCCTTTCGCATTGCCTAGGATAGATCAAGTGATCGACTCCACTGCAGGCTGCGAAATGCTGTCATTTCTGGACGCTTATTCAGGCTACCATCAAATCAAGCTGGATCCAACTGATTGCCTGAAGACCTCCTTCATCATGCCCTTCGGGGCCTACTGCTACACCACCATGACGTTCAGTCTGAAGAACACTAGTGCAACGTTCCAACGCTGCATCCAGCAGTGCCTACTGATACGTCCATTTTGCATCATGCTTTCATGCTGATATTTATTGCTTTTTGGGCTGTTATATTACTTGTGGTCCCATATTTATGCCTTTTTGCTCTTATTTTGCAAGGTTTATTTGAAGAGGGAGAATTCAGGCAGCTGGAATTCTGGACTGGAAAAGGAGCAAATCCTAGTCCACTATTCTGCACATCTCCAAATGCCGTGAAAAGTTAAGTGGATTTTTTTGGGATTATATAAAAAATACTCGGCGAAAGAACTACCAGAGGGGGCTGCCAGGGCGCCACAAGCCTAGACACCGCCACCCCCCTGGTGGCGGAGTGGGGGCTTGTGGGCTCCCTGACGGTGCACTAGCCCCCCTCTTTTGCTATATGAAGCATCTTGGTCCAGAAAAAATCAGACGGGAGCTTTTTTGTGGTTTCGCCGCCGCCACGAGGCGGAACTTGAGCAGATCCAATCTAGAGCTCCGGTAGGACGATCCTGCCAGGAAAACTTCCCTCCCGGAGGGGGAGATCGTCGCCATCGTCATCACCAACACTCCTCTCGTCGGAGGGGAGGCATCTTCATCAACATCTTCATCAACACCATCTCCTCTCCAATCCCTAGTTCATCTCCTGTAACCAATCTTTGTCTCACAACTCTGATTGGTACTTGTAAGGTTGCTAGTAGTGTTGATTACTCTTTGTAGTTGATGCTAGTTGGATTACTTGGTGGAAGAGTTTATGTTGAGATCCTTGATGCTATTCGTTACACCTCTGATCATGATTATGATTATGCTTTGTGAGTAGTTACTTTTGTTCCCGAGGACATGGGATAAGTCATGCTAATAATAGTCATGTGAATTTGATATTCGTTCGGTATTTTGATACGCTGTATGTTGTCTTTTCCTCTAGTGGTGTTATGTGAACGTCGACTACATAACACTTCACCATATTTGGGCCTAGAGGAGGGCATTGGGAAGTAGTAAGTAGATGATGGGTTGCTGGAGTGACAGAAGCTTAAACCCCCGTCTTTGCGTTGCTTCGTAAGGGGCTGATTTGGGTCCACTAGTTTAATGCTATGGTTAGACTTTGTCTTAATTCTTCTTTTGTAGTTGCGGATCCTTGCGAGAGAGGTTAATCAGAAGTGGGATGCTTGTCCAAGTAAGGGCAGTACCCAAGTGCCGGTCCACCCACATATCAAACTATCAAAGTAACGAACGTGAATCATATGAACATGATGAAACTAGCATGACAGAAATTCTCGTGTGTCCTCGGGAGCGTTTTTCCTCCTATAAGACTTTGTTCAGGCTTGTCCCTTGCTACAAAAGGGATTGGGCCACTTGCTGCACCGTTTCTACTACTTGTTACTTCTTACTTTTTGCTTGCCACGTTTCACCTCGCTACACAATCACTTGTTACCGCTACTTTCAGTGCTTGCAGTTATTACCTTGTTGAAATCCGTTTATCAGAGCCTTCTGCTCCTCGTTGGGTTCGACACACTTACTTATCGAAAGGACTACGATTGATCCCCTATACTTGTGGGCCATCACCTCCTGCCACAGATCGGCAGAAACATCCATGTCTATGTGGATGACATCGTCATCAAGACGAAGCAGCACTTCAGCCTCCTCGACGACTTGCGGGAGACATTTGCCAACCTGCGCGAGTACAAGATCCGGCTCAATCCGAAAAAGTGCATCTTCGGGGTTTCCTACGGGGACAGAGATCTTCTATCATCTCTTGAGATTTTGTTGGTTTTTCCCTTGAAGAGGAAAGGGCAATGCATCACAACAGCAGTAAGTATTTCCCTCAGTTTGAGAACCAAGGTATCAATCCAGTAGGAGTATCGCGTCTAGTCCAGAGTACCTGCACAAACACAAAAGAGCTTGCACCCAACGCTATAAAGGGGTTGTCAATCCCTTCAAGATTGATTGCAAAGTGAGAACTGAAGGCAGAAATTGCAACGAAGTAAAAGTGTAAGGCTGAAAATATGATGTGAAGTAGACCCGGGGGCCATAGTGTTCACTAGAAGCCTCTCTCAAAATAGCAAATATTACGGTGGGTGAACAAATTACTGTCGAGCAATTGATAGAACCGTGCAAAGTCATGACGATATCTAAGGCAATGATCATACATATAGGCATCACGTCCGAGACAAGTAGACCGATACTTTCTGCATCTACTACTATTACTCCACACATCGACCGCTATCCAGCATGCATCTAGTTTATTGAGTTCATGACGAACAGAGTAACGCCTTACGCAAGATGACATGATGTAGAGGGATAAACTCAAACCAATGATGAAAACCCCATCTTTTACCCTTGATGGCAACAACACGATGCATGCCTCGCTACCCCTTCTGTCACTAGGTGAGGTCACCGCACGATATGAACCCAAAACCAAGCACTTCTCCCATTGCAAGAATCATAGATCAAGTTGGCCAAACAAAAACCACAACTCGAAGAGAATTACAAGGATATGAAAACATGCATAAGAGATATCAGAAGAAACTCAAATAAGATTCATAGATAATCTGATCATAAATCCACAATTCATCAGATCTTGACAAACACACAGCAAAAGAAGATTAAATCAGATAGATCTCCATGAAGATCATGGAGAACTTTGTATTAAAGATCCAAGAGAGAGAAGAAGCCATCTAGCTACTAGCTATGGACCCGTAGGTCTATGGTGAACTACTCACGCATCATCGGAGAGGTCATGGTTTTGATGAAGAAGCCATCCGTATCCGAATCCCCCCTTCGGCAGGGCACCAGAACGTGCCCCATATGGGATCTTGCGGAGACAGAAGCTTGCGGCGGCGGAAAAGTATTTTCGTGGCTCCCCTGATTATTTCTGGGATTTTAGGGAATATATAGGCGAAAGACCTAGGGCAAAGGAGGCCCAGGGAGCCCACAAGCCTGGGAGGCGCGGGCCCCTCCCCTGGCCGCGGCTAGGTGGCTTGTGGGGTCCCTGGTGACCCTCCGCCTTGGTTCTCAAGTCTCCCGACCGTCTTCTGTTTCGGAAAAAATCTTTTTGGAAGTTTCACTCTGTTTGTACTCCGTTTAAAATTCTCCTCTGAAAAGGGTCAAAAACACGGAAAAAACTGGAACTGGCACTTGGCATTGTGTTAATAAGTTAGTCCCAAAAAAGATATAAAAGACATACAAAACATCCAAAGTTTGACAAGATAATAGCATGAAACCATAAAAAATTATAGATACGTTGGAGACGTATCAAGCATCCCCAGGCTTAACTCCTTCTCGTCCTCGAGTAGGGAAGTGATAAAGACTGAATTTATGATGTGGAATGCTACCTAGCATAGTTGTGCTTTGTAACTTCTTTCATATGACATGAATGTTCAGATCCGTAAGATTCAAAAAAATAGTTGGCTATTGACATGAAAACAGTAATTCTTCAAGCAAACTAGCAAGGTAATCATGAACTTTCAAAATAACAAGGCCAAAGAAAGTTATCCCTACAAAATCATATAGTCTGGCTATGCTCCATCATCCCCACACAACTAATGTAAATCATGCACAACCCCGGTATTGGCCAAGTAATTGTTTTCCCACTCTTACTTTATCAAACCTTTTACAACTTTCACGCAATACATGAGCATGAGCCATGGATATATCACTATAGGTGGAATAGAGTGTGGTGGTGGTTGTGAGACAAAAAAAGGAGGAGATGGTCACATTGACTCGGCGAATCAAAGGGTTATGGAGATGGCCATTAATATATATCAATGTGAATGAGTAGGGATTGCCATACAAAGGATGCACGAGAGCTATAAGTTTGTGAAAGCTCAAAAGGAGAACTAGTGGGTGTGCATCCAACTTGCTTGCTCACGAAGACCTAGGGCAATTTTGAGGAAGCCCATCATTGGAATATATAAACCACGTTTTATAATAAATATTCCCACTAGTATATGGTGGTGACGAAACGAGAGGCTCTCAATCATGAAGAACATGGTGCTATTATGAAGCACAAGTGTGGAAAAAGATAGTAGCATTGTCCCTTCTCTCTTTTTCTCTCCTTTTTTATTTTTTTATTTGGGCTCTATGGCCTATTTTTTTTATGTAGGCAACTTTGGCCTCTTTTTTTATTTCCTCACATGGGACAATGCTCTAATAATGATGATCATCACACTTTTATTTACTCATAGCTCAAAGCTGAGAACGGCAATGACTCTAAAGGACATGCCTCCGGCAGTGTACTGGGATGTGCAACGATCTAGCTTGGCGTATGACGCTGAAACATCTCGCTAGCTATCTTACGATCATGCAATGGCAATATGAGAGTGATGGCACAAGTCATGAGACGGAACGGTGGGAGATGCATGGCAATATATCTCGGAATGGCTATGAAAATGCCATAGTAGGTAGGTATGGTGGCTGTTTTGAGGAAGGCATATGGTGGGTTTGTGCACCGGCGGAAATTGCGCGGTACTAGAGAGGGTAGCAATGGTGAAAGGTGAAAGTGCATCTATAGCATGGACTCACATTAGTCATAAAGAACTCACATACTTGTTGCGAAAGTTTTTGTTAGTAATCGAAACAAAGTGCTAAACGCATACTCCTAGGGGAAGGGTTGGTAGGTGTTAACCATCGCGCGATCCCGACCGCAACACAAAGGATGACAATTAATAGATCAATTATGCTCCGACTTCCTAACATAGCGGTTCACCATACATGCATGTTATGGGAATCACTAACTTCAACACAAGTATTTCTAGATTCACAACAACCTACTAACATAACTCTTAATATTACCAAATCCACGTCTCAAAACTAATTGAGAGGAATAAAAACTTCTCTTTCTACACAATGCACATGAAGATGGAGGTTTTTGTATCCTCTTTGGGTACCTATCACCTTTGGGACTACTTTCATAGCACAAACCAACTACCAAGTCACGCACCGCCGTGCTCTAAAAGATCTAAGTGAAGCACATAGAGCAAAATTATCTAGCTCAAAAGATATAAGTGAAGCACGATGAGCTTTCTAGCAAAATCACGATGAGTGCATGTATCTCTCAAAAGGTGTGCAGCAAGGATGATAGTGAAAAAATGAAAAGAAAAGACTCCTACGATACAAGACGCTCCAAGCAAAACACATATCATGTGGTGAATAAAAATATAGCTCCAAGTAATGTTACCGATGGATTGAAGATGAAAGAGGCGATGCCTTTCCGGGGCATCCCCAAGCTTAGGCTTTTTGGTGGCCTTGAATTTGGCTTGGGGTGCCTTGGGCATCCCCAAGCTTGATCTCTTTCCACTCTTTATCCCTTTGTCCATGAGAACATCACCCAAAACTTGAAAACTTCACAACACAAAACTTAAACAAAAACTCGTGATATCATTAGCACAAGAAAACAAACTACCGCCTCTTTAGGTACTGTAGCAATCTTGATTTCTATTTATTTTTGTGTTAGATTACTGTATTCTCATTTTTCCATGGCTAGTACCCCCGATAGTATCCATAGTTTCATCAAAACAAGCAACCAACTCAACAAAAACAAAATCTGTCAAAAACAGACCAGTCTGTAGCAATCTGTATACTTCGTATACTTCTGGTACCTAAACAATTCTTAAAACTTACGACTGCGTGGGTTAAAGGAATATCAACCAGCATCAAAAAGAATCAACTCAAAATCTCTTTCTGAATAAAAATGAAAAAATATATGGTGAGCGAAAAGTTTCTGTCTTTTTCCAGCAGGATCAAACAACCATCACCAAGACTAATCATAAAGGTTTTGCTTGGCTCAGACACAAAAAGAAACACAAAAGGCACAATCATAACAGAATTATGATGGTGTGGACGCAACAAAACAGAAAGAAAAAGATAAATTCATTGGGTTGCCTCCCAACAAGCGCTATTGTTTAACGCCCTTAGCTAGGCATTGATAAATCAATGATGCTCACACAAAAGACAAGAATTGAAGCACAACGAGAGCATCATAAAGCATGTGAAAATCACATCTAAGTCTAACATACGTCTTATGCATAGGCATTTTATAGGAGAAAAAATTGGCAATACAAACAATAGTTACCAAATGCAAGGAAGAAGAAAGAGACAATAGCAATCTCAACATAACGAGAGGTAATTTGATAACATGAAATTTCTACCACAGTATTTTCCTCTCACATAACAATTACATGTGGGATCACAATCAAATTCAACAATATAGCTATCACAAAGGATATTCTTTTCATGATCCACATGCATGCAAAGTTGACGCTCTTCAAAAATAGTGGGATTATCATCAACTGAAGCCATGACTTCTCCAAACCCACTTTCAATATTAGTGCAAATATCAAATTCATCATGAGGCTTAAGGTTTGGACATAGCAAAACTAGCATCCCCAAGCTTAAGGTTTTGCATATTTTTAGCATCATTGACACTAATAGGATTTATAGTGAAACCATTGCAATCATGCTTTTCATTCAAGGAGCCCTCGTGAATCACTTCATAAATTTCTTCATCACGATTTTCAGATTCACGCATCTCAAGCAAAACTCCATAAAGATAGTCGAGTGCACTCAACTAACTAGCAATTGGACCAACATAATTGGATATCTTAAAGAGATTAGCAAGTGGATGAGGATCCATATCACTAGATTTACAGCAAGCGAAGATGCAAGCATATTGAAGGCACATGACAACACAAGCAAACAGAAAGAAAGCGAGCGAAAAGGGCGAACGAAAAAGGCAAACGAGAAGGAAAATATTCTTGTAATTTTTTTTCAGAAGTGAGGGAGAGGAAAACGAGAGGCAAAAAAGGTAAATGCAAGAGATGAGTTTGCGGCACTTACTTGGATGAGTTCATGACTTGATCCTCCCCGGCAACGACGCCAGAAATTCTTCTGCTACGACGAGAGAGATCTTCTGTCATCTCTTGAGCTTGCGTTGGTTTTTCCCTTCAAGAGGAAAGGGCGATGCAGCACAGGAGCAGTAAGTATTTCCCTCAGTTTGAGAACCAAGGTATCAATCCAGTAGGAGAATCGCGTCAAGTCCAGAGTACCTGCACAAACACAAAAGAGCTTGCACCCAACGCTATAAAGGGGTTGTCAATCCCTTCAAGATTGATTGCAAAGTGAGAACTGAAGGCAGAAAGTGCAACGAAGTAAAAGTGTAAGGCTGAAAATATGATGTGAAGTAGACCCGGGGGCCATAGTGTTCACTAGAGGCCTCTCTCAAAATAGCAAATATTACGGTGGGTGAACAAATTACTGTCGAGCAATTGATAGAACCGTGCAAAGTCATGACGATATCTAAGGCAATGATCATACATATAGGCATCACGTCCGAGACAAGTAGACCGATACTTTCTGCATCTACTACTATTACTCCACACATCGACCGCTATCCAGCATGCATCTAGTTTATTGAGTTCATGACGAACAGAGTAACGCCTTACGCAAGATGACATGATGTAGAGGGATAAACTCAAACCAATGATGAAAACCCCATCTTTTTACCCTTGATGGCAACAACACGATGCATGCCTCGCTACCCCTTCTGTCACTAGGTGAGGTCACCGCACGATATGAACCCAAAACCAAGCACTTCTCCCATTGCAAGAATCATAGATCAAGTTGGCCAAACAAAAACCACAACTCGAAGAGAATTACAAGGATATGAAAACATGCATAAGAGAGATCAGAAGAAACTCAAATAAGATTCATAGATAATCTGAACTTAAATCCACAATTCATCGGATCTCGACAAACACACCGCAAAAGAAGATTACATCGGATAGATCTCCATTAAGATCATGGAGAACTTTGTATTGAAGATCCAAGAGAGAGAAGTAGCCATCTAGCTACTAGCTATGGACCCGTAGGTCTATGGTGAACTACTCACGCATCATCGGAGATGTTATGGTGTTGATGAAGAAGCCCTCCGTATCCGAATCCCCCCTCCGGCAGGGCACCAGAACGAGCCCCGGATGGGATCTTGCGGACACAGAAGCTTGCGGCGGTGGAAAAGTGTTTTCGTGGCTCCCCTGATTTTTTCTGGGATTTTAGGGAATATATAGGCGAAAGACCTAGGGCAGAGGAGGCCCAGGGAGCCCACAAGCCTGGGAGGCACGGGCCCCCTGGCCGCTGCTAGGGGGCTTGTGGGGTCCCTGGTGACCCTCTGCCTTGGTTCTCATGTCTCCCGATCGTCTTCTGTTTCGGAAAAAAATCTTTTTGGAAGTTTCATTCCGTTTGGACTCCGTTTAAAATCCTCCTCTGAAAAGGGTCAAAGCACGGAAAAAACAGGAACTGGCACTTGACACTGAGTTAATAAGTTAGTCCCAAAAAAGATATAAAAGCATACAAAACATCCAAAGTTTGACAAGATAATAGCATGAAACCATCAAAAATTATAGATACGTTGGAGACGTATCAGGGTTCCAGGCGGCAAGCTCTTGGGGTTCTCCGTGTCCGCTTGTGGCATCGAGGCGAACCCCGAGAAGATCGGCGCCATCGAGCGGATGGTGAAGCTGGCTCGGATCCTAGACGTCAGAACTTCGTCGGCTGCCTAGCGTCCCTTAGTCGGTTCGTCAGCTGGCTCGGGGAGAAGGCCCTTCCACTCTACCAGCTCATGAAGAAGATGACGAAATTCGAGTGGAATGACCAGGCGGACGAAGCCTTCTGCGACCTCAAGAGGGTCATCTCAAGCCTGTCAATCTTGGTAGCGCCGGCTGACAGGGAGCCCATACTCATATACAATAGAGCGACCACTCGCTTGGTTAGTGTAGTTTTGGTAGTTCAACGCAAGGAGTAGGGCAAGGTACTGTTAGTGTAGCGCCCTGTCTACTACCTGAGCGAGGTCTTGTATGCCTCCAAGCAGAACTATCCCCACTACCAAAAAATGTGTTATGGTGTTTACCTTGCTGCAAAGAAGTTGAAGCAATACTTCCAAGAGCATGCTATCACCGTGGTGAGCACTGCCCCACTTTCAAAATCATGGGCAACCGTGATGCAACTGGCAGAATAGCCAAGTGGTCCATCGCCATGACAGATCACGATATCCGCTACGAGCCTCGCACCACCATCAAATCTCAGGTGGTGGCCGACTTCCTGGTCGACTGGGCCGAAACCCAGTTTGAGCTACCACCTCCAGACTCCACGCATTGGCGGATGCATTTCGACGGCTCAAAGATGCGGACTGGTCTAGGAGCCGACATCGTCTTGACGTCTCCGAAAGGTGACCAGCTCAAGTATGCTCTCCAGATCCACTTCGCCGCCTCCAACAATGTCGCCGAGTACGAAGCGCTCGCTCATGGCCTCCGGCTCGCCAACGAGATTGGCATCCGGCGGCTCATCTACTTCGGCGACTCAGACCTCGTGGTGTAGCAAGTTTCTGGTGAATGGGACGCGAGGGACGCCAACATGGCAAGCTACCGCTTCCTCATCCAGCAGCTCAGCGGCCCCTTCGAGGGTTGCGAGTTCTACCATGTTCCCAGGGTGGACAACGAGGCGGCCAATACACTAGCCAAGATTGGCTCCATGAGACAGTCTATCCCAGCCGGCATATGCCTCGAGCAGCTCCACAAGCCGTCTATCAGGCCGTCTCCTGAGTCGGCATCGATCTTCGTGCCGGCTGATTCTTCGGTGCAAGCGACGTCGGCTCCACCAACTACACCGTCTACAGCTCTTGTGCCGGCTACGCTGGCTCTGCCGACTCCAAATGCGGCACCGGCTGATTCTTCGGTGCAAGCGCCGTCGGCTCCACCAGCTACACCGGCTACAGCTCTTGTGCCGGCTACACTGGCTCTGCCGACTCCAATTGCGGCACCATCTACAACCACTTCACCGGCTACGATTACTTCGCCGGCTACAACAACAAATCCGGCTCCGCCCTGCCTCGAATCCTATTGTCTTGACACCAAGTGGGTGGACGTCATGGAGATAGACGGCATGCCAGCCGCCACGACAGCATCAGAGACACCTTGTCTCGAGCCCACGACTACTGCTTCATCAAGCGCGGGGGCTTCAGAAGCCCCTGGTAGTCAGGTCGAGATGGAGTCAGCCCTTGTGTCGGCTCCGTCATGGGCTCAACCCATCCTGGCCTTCCTCCTTCGCGGCGAACTTCCTCAAGATGAGGCAGAGGCGAGGCAGATCCAGTGCAGATCTGCAGCCTACGCCATCATTAATCACGAGCTGGTTCGGCGTAGCATGAGTGGCGTGTTCCGGCGCTGCGTCGAATCAGAAAAGGGATATGAGATCCTTAGAGACATTCACCAGGGGGAGTGTGGGCATCATGCCGCTTCTATAACCCTGGTGGCCAAGGCGTTCCGCCACAGATTCTACTGGCTCACGACCCTCGAGGAGGCCATGGACATGGTCAACAAATGCGAGGGCTGCCAATTCTTTGGCACGCAGAGCCACATGCCACCTTCGGCCCTCAAAACCATCCCCTTGTCATGGCCTTTCGCCGTGTGGGGGCTGGACATGGTGGGGCCTTTCAAGACGACTCGCGGTGGCATGACTCACCTCTTGGTGGCTGTCGACAAATTCACCAAGTGGATCGAGGCTAGGCCCATCAAGAAGCTTGTTGGCCCCACGGCTATCAAGTTCATCACGGACATATCTGTTTGATATGGCGTCCCCCACAACATCATCACCGACTACGGCACCAACTTCGCCAAGGGTACTCTAGCGCTCTACTGCTCCAAGGTAGGCATCCGGCTCGACTTGGCGTCAGTGGCACATCCCGAGTCCAATGGCCAGGTGGAGAGGGCCAATGGCCTAATCCTTGCCGGCATCAAGCCAAGACTGGTGGTACCACTTGTCAGGTCAGCCGGCTGCTGGATCGAAGAACTGTCGGCTGTACTATGGAGTCTCCGCACCATGCCCAGCCGGTCAACCGGCTTCACTCCGTTCTTTCTGGTATACGGGTCCGAGGCCATCATCCCTATGGATGTCAAGTTCGACTCGCCTCGGGTCACCCTGTACACGGAAACGGAGGCGAAGGAGGCAAGAGAAGATGGTGTTGACCTCCTCAAGGAAGCAAGGGACCTGGCCTTGAGCCGGACGTCCATCTATCAACAGAAGCTGATATACTACCACAGCAAGAAGATCAAGCCTCTCTATTTCAGAGAGGGAGACTTGGCGCCGAGAAGAATCCAGCGCACCGCCGGCCAACACAAGCTCTCATCCCCATGGGAGGGACCCTTCATCATCAATAGGGCATTGCACAACAATGCATACTACTTGATCGATGCCCAGAAGCCAAGGAAGTGCAAGAGGGATGACTCCGGCCAGGAGACGAAACGTCCATGGAACGCGGCGTTGCTCCGCCTGTTCCATTGCTAGAAGGCAAGTATCAAACATGGAAAGAGCATGCACATATGTATCTTTCTCCCTCTTCAGGGATTTCCAATGAATGCAATGAAAAGAGCATGCCTTATGCTTCTTTTTAAGTTCATATCTAGAGTGCTCACTTTGTGAGCCCCTTGATGGTTCTAATAAGCTCGGGGGCTCGCTAGCTGCCCGGACGGCTTCCTTATGTTGTAGAAAACACATAGTGTACGCCGGACTCCCGGCTGTCCGGCTAGCGAGGCGATGCCAGGTAAGGCCGGATGCATGTAAAGTTTGACTACAAAATGGTTGCCGGCTTGGGTTAGCTTGATCTATTTTACGATCTCATTCAAGCCGGCCTCTACTAGTTTATGTCTGCATTTTTAAGTCTTGATGGCTTTGAAAAATCTAAGTCTTGTATTCTCAAAGTCAGAAACCTCGACCCAGTCACACACCGGCTCCCGGCTGTCGGGCTAGCGGGGTGGAAACTTGGGGGGTAAAGGAGTTGGAGAAAAAGAAGTCAAACAGGAATCAAAAGATAAAGATATAAAACAACACGCATGGAAATACGAATATAATGCTGAATCCATACATTCAAAATGCATTGGCCCACGGACGAAGTTCATTACACCCCCAGTGGGTGGAACTGTTGGACTGACAAGATAATTGGAGACAACAAAAAGAAAAAACAGGATCGGCTAAGGGGTTGCGGCCTCGTCGGTCGCCCTGACTACTGCTCCTGAAGTGGTGGCTTCACCATCGCCAGCTGCTCCCGAGGCGGTGGTATCGTCTCCGCTGCGAGGGCTTCCGGCTCCATCCGCCTCGGAGTCGGCATACGCCCCGCCGCTGGAGGCGGCAGTATTCTCCACCTCAAGGACCACCTCGTCGGAGCTTCCATCGGCGTCATAGGGCTGAAGGCCATGCTGATCCTCAGGGATCACATTGTCGCCTTCGCCCCGCTCCAAGTTGAGCTCGTCCCAGGCGGCGTACGAGGCGATGTCGCTGGCCCTCACGCGCAGCTCCTCCTCCACGGCCTACAGCTCCACCTCCGAGCCGTCGCGCTGAGCGACGAGCTTGCCCAAGTCCAGGTTTCGGTATCAGGACTTGGCCAAGCGCAGGGCCATGTAGGCTCCAGCGCATGCGGTTGAAGCGCGCCAAGCATCAAGACGGTCCTCGCCAGCCGCAAGCCAGCGGGAGAGCCGGCTCATCGAAGCCGGCTTCACGCCTTCAGGCCACAGGGCCGCCACCCTCGACGAGCCTACGATCCGGAGCCGAGCCATGAACTCGCCGGGGATGCGCAGGCGGGCCCTAAGGCCCACCCCGATCTCCTCCACGCTCCACCCGGAGGTAGCGTCTACCTCCTGCCCGGCCGCGCAGCACTCCTCGCGGCTCACCTCGACGGCCGTGTCGGCTATGTCCCGTGTCTCAGGGAAGAGGCCTAAGATAGGGGAGGGGGCGCAAAGACGAGTAAGAAGAGGAGACGGCAAAGAAAATTCAAAACAAAACAAAAGAAGACTCAAGATTGAAGTCGCTATCAGTCTCATGGGCGCTCTCCATGGCCTCGAGCTCCCGCACATTACTCGCTTGAGTAAGGCGGGCCTGCTTCTGGATCAGGGCGTCCTCCTTCTCCTTCAAGGCAGCGTCCTTGTAGTGCCCCAAGTGTAAAGCTTTCCCTTTTTGTAACCTTCCATGTGGGACCAGCTTGACATTGTCATGAGAGCTATCTATGCATGTATGATTTCATGTGTCACCTTGTATTCTTCTTTTGCATGCATGCATCCATGCCATACCATCCTTGCCACACTTATGATTCTATGTCATCATTGCATGTGATCTTGCTAGGTGTGATTTTGTGATCTTGTGATTTCATGTGTTGATGCACATGTGATGATGTGGTGTGAAGTAGTGGGGTGTGGTGCTTGACATTATTTTCAAACCCCCCTTGTTAGTTTCAAACCTTTTCTCTCTTTTATTCCCAAGCTCAAAATTTCACTTGCTCTTTACCTGGTTTTAAAATGTCCTCTGTTTACTAAATATTGTGGGTATTATGTTCTGAAAGATTTGGTGTTTTGTTAGGTGTTCTAAAGGTGCAATAAATCACAAAACAGTTATTATAATTGCTGTTTTGTATTTATTTAATTGCCCCATAAAATTCCTTTTGCATTTTTTAAAATAGCTCATGTATTTTCAGATCCAGGGGCATTTTTGTTTTGATTTAATATTCAGTAGATTGACCTGTGGGCTTTTTGTTTTCTCTGTGCTTTAGTTAAATAGGAAATAGCCAGAGTTATTTTTTTCTCTTATGATGCGCTCTGGTGGGCTTCCTCCCACCACAGAGGCCCATCTCTCCCCCTCCAGCGTGCAGCGCAGCCCATCCCGCGTCCCTCTTCCTCCTCCGTCGACGTCAGTGTGTACGACTCCACCTCCTCCACCGATTCTCCATGGCCTCGATCCTGTGGCTCAAGCGCCTCCCCCGAGGTAATATAAGACGGAGGGAACCTTCCTCCTTCCCTAGGTTTCCCTCTTCTTCCTCCAGTGTGCCGCCACCTTCTCTCTTCTTCTTCCTCCCCCTCTGGTAAGCCTCTGTACGAGTAGAAGAGAGAGAGAGAGAGTTCGGCCGCCGCGTCTACCCCGCCGTCTACGTCGAGAAGCGCCGGTGGCCATGTCTAGGGGCACGGAGTAGGAGCCCGTGCTCCATTCCCGTCCTCGGGAAGGCCACGGAATGACCACGCCGACGGCCAGCACCACGTCAACGGCAAGTTCCCGGTGTTCTTCCTCCCCTGCGTCGGTTCTGCACCCGCGTCTGCAGCTTCTTCAGGTCGTCGTCTTCATAGACTTCATCCCCGTTCGGCCTTCTCCCTCCTTCCCCTCGGTGAGACCTAGCTCCTCCCTCCTTCTCCTTCGCTAGATGTGCTGTAGGAGGTCCGGCCGGCGGACGTTGCGTGCCTGTGTTCCAAGAGGAGAACGACATGGCCTGCGCGGTATAGCTTGTGTGCCGAGTGTGTTGTTTTTGTGCTCGGGTAGTGCCATGTAGCAGGTATAGGCGTTCATCAGGCTGGAGTATAGCGTTTTGTTTCCCCGTCGAAGCGCAGCAGCAACAGCAGAGGAGCCACGGCGGCCTCCCTATCGCCGGCGCTTCCCTGTGCTGTGCAGAGCAAGCCATGCAGTAGAGTTAGTACTCCTGGCATAAGTTCTTTCTCTGTCCAGTCTTCGTAGCGTAGTGTAGTGGTGCGGTGCCCGGATGTGGATCAGGAGGTCGTGGGATCGATTCCCCGCGGCGCCACTTCTACCCCCCTTTTTTTATTTCCTGTTGTTTGCACCATAGCACAGTAGCTACGGGAAGCAACCATGCCAAGCAGTTTCCCCTGTTCTGTCGATAAGTTGGCAAGTAGCAGGGTGGAATGGGCCTTGGGGTTGACCCAGGGGATCCTGAGTTCGATCCCCCTCCCCAACATTGTTTTTTTTCCTTTTCATTTAATTTGTTGCAGCTTCTATATTTTTTCTGTTTTGATGTGGCATGCTCTACAGCATGTGAGGTGATTGTTTTGACTCAGCAGCTCATGTAGTATTTATTTCTTCTGCTATCAACACTAGGGGTTCTAGCATTTGTTGCTAGTTTGAGAAGAATGCATGAGTGGACTTTGGAACATAAGTGCATATGTGGTTTTAGATCATATGTATGTGAGTGTGTGGTGAAGCTAGCCTAAGTGAGTGTGTAGATGCACTAGTGTCATGCTTATAAGGTGTAGTGTGATAGGTTTTGAGTGCATAAATATCTTGTGGTGCCTATGGTGTGAGGAACACCCCCCCACATGAACATAGTGCATGTACATCTAAGTTGTGAGCATGTGTTTGTGGTGGATGAGCTCCCTACTTGAGTGATCTAAATAGATGCAATATTTAGTGTTGTCCAAGAACATGTTTTGATGTGTGTAGCGGAGTGGATGTGTGTGTGTGGGACACCCCACCTTTGCAAGCAAAGCTATGCACCTTCACATGTCCATATGTGAGAGGGCATGGTGATTTGTACGTGTGGATAACTTGGTAGAAGTGGTTGTGAAGTTGATGTGCATGACACAAACATGGGGTTCAAACCCCCATGTCACTTTGTCATTGTACACATGAACTCAACCTATGTAGTTGCTGTCTCAGTAGGAACTACATGAAATGATGCACTAATTGCTAGACATGATTTGGAGTAGTTTCCTCTTCCTTAATTTGTGGTCACTTGTTCCAAGTATGTGCCCACATATTATATATGATTTTGGTGTAGAATCTCCCAAGGAATCCAGTGGTGAAGTTTTTTTTGCCATTAGGAAACTTTAGGGAGTTGACATATTCAGTTTTGTTGCAAGTTTGATCTTTGATTCCATGGAATAGGTGGAGCCCAAGGGCATGAGCTTTTGTGTGATAGTAGTTGGGGTTTTGCTCTACACTATAGTGGTGTCATTTATCACTTTGGTGTTATGTGTGTGCAAAGTTTGCCTAGACAAAGTGGGCATGTGGTTGAAAAATTCCAGCTTAGTGAAATCTGAAATTTCACCAAGTCTGGGATTCTGGAAACATTTTCTTCTCTTATAGATGATGATGTGCTGGTCATTCTGTTGAGAACTAGCCTTAGTTCAGTGCTAGGATTGTGAACCTGATATGTTTGTGAAGCTCCCTGTGAAATTGCAAATCATTTGGAGTCAAGTAGGTTGTGTTTTGATTGCTGTCAAAAAGCTTCAGAACAGAGACAGAAACTCAGGTGCAGGAATTTTCACTAAGTCCCTGAGATCTGATGGTTTTGGGAAAGTTTGTGGCCTTGTATCTTCTAGAGTTTAATTCATTTTGCTGTGATTCTTTCTGGTGCTTGTAGTGTTCTTGGTTGGCAACAGCCACATATGTTATTTGTCATGTTTGGAGGTCTGTAGCTATGTTGCATGTAGCTCCCAAAGAGCTAAGATGCAGATTGTGGCAGATTATGTAGTATAGTCATTTTGATCAATGTGTGTGCTTAGTTGATGTTGTGGTGTTCTTCCGTGCTCCAATCCATTCATGTTGGGTTGTTACATGACTTGGAAACCTGGGAATACCAGATTTGTGCCAATTGTGAGTGTGGTGTTGAATCTTCCACGTAGAGCTTCATATCTTGTATCGGTGATTCCCGTTGATCCGTAGCTCCGTTTGCAATGTTCTTTATATGGTTTTGCATCGTTTTCACGAGCCGCATCTGCTAATGCCATCCTCATGCATGTCAAAATATCTTAGTGTACAGTTCTGTACAGAAACTTGCAGTAGTTTAATTTGCTTGTGCTAGTGATAGAATTAGTGATGCATGCCCATTTATCATCTCATGCATCATGTGATTATTGCATGTTGTGGTGCTTCTGTTCATTGGCTGTTATTCTCATGTTGGGTAGCACTGGGATCGGAGAACGAATACGTGGAGTCAGCAGAGTACGTGCAGGACGAACCAGAACCATTCCAAGCTAAGGATATCACAAGCAAGATGATATGACCTTGATTCCATCTCTAGACTTGTTATGCTAGTTTCGTTTCCATGTTTTATTGCTCACGGCCTACCACTGAAATTAAATTGCCTCTTCATATGCCATGAGCCCAAACACCATTCTCCTTCCTAGCAAACTTGTATGGCGAAGTAGGCTTTGCTCAGCTACTAATGTTAGCGTTGCTAGATGCAGGTGCTTTGACTCATGTGATAACATGAGCTTGATATCATTATCTTAAATTCTGTTATTTAATTAATGCACCTATATACTTGGTAAATGACGGGAGGCCTAGCCTTTTGTCGGGTGCTTTGTTCCGTTCTTGCCGCCTTAGTTACCGGTTGCCGGTGTTCGATTCCATAATGATCGCTCCTAACACGTTCGGGGTTGTTATGGGGACCCCCTCGATAAATCACGTAGTGCTAAGGCTTGTCCGGCAGGCCCCAACATTCGTGTTAATTTGCTAATCACCTAATAATAAACTGCATAGGGAATAGCTACCCCGAGGATTTTAATCAACAACCCGGGCCAGTGCTCCGCATGAGTGTTGGTCCAAACTGGTCTGCCTGCGGGGCCACCACAAGGAAACTTGAGGTTTGGTACGTGTAGCTAGTTCCATTCGGCGTGTCTTGAGACTGAGATACGCGGCTCTTATCGGGGTCGTCGACACGTTGGGAGGTCCTGCTAGTCTTGTCTTACCTTAGCGGTATATCTTGCGTATAGGAATCCCAGTGAAGCTTTGGTTTCCCCAGAGTTGAGGTTTTTCCTCTAAGGAATCCGACGAGATCACGAGATTCGTGATAGAGGATGCCTTTGTGGCCTGTGTTCGTTTGTGATGGACTAGTTGGAGCACCCCTGCAGGGTTTAATTTTCGGAAAGCCGTGCCCGCGGTTATGTGGCAACTTGGAATATTTTGTTAACATCCGGTATTAGAGAACTTAAAGATAAGCTAGTAAAATTGCCAACTGTGTGCATAACCGTGACTGTCCCTTCGAAGATCTCTCTTCGATCGGGAACACGGTGGGGTTATGAATGCCATACGTAGGTGTTCAGGATCACTTAGTGATCAAGTGAATCCGACCGCTAGAGTAGACCACCTTTACTTCTACTTGGCGTAAGTTAGCCACTTAATCAAGCATAGGATGCTGCAGCCTGATATACTTCACCCCTACCCTACCTAATAACATGACTAGTTCTGACACCAAGGTCTTAGATTGTTGTGTCCCCGTGGCTCACGGATTCCTCCAAAACTCCCAGCAGGTACAAGTACCCCAGAGACAGATGCTCCCGACGGCACCCAGCTGGCATGGCAGTACGATGAGGAGACAGACCACCTCTACGTGAACTATCCAGAGGACTGAGGCGTGGTCGTGATCGTGGGCCTGCAGGCAGGGTAGCATAGCATTTCCATGTTTTGTAGTCCATAGCGGAACTACCTGATTGTATCTGTGATGTACTCTGAGTTATTAATAAGAAGACAGTTGAATCCCGAATTGTCTACTTGTATTATTATTTGTGCTATTTTACTTGCTTGCGAAACGCTTAGATGTGCTTCTTTCCTATTCGGGGGCCTCGAACCCCAGATCGGAAAGGACCGCATCTAGGTCGTTACAAGTTGTAATCAGAGCCTTACGACCATAGGAGCCTTTGTGTGATCGTACTTGGCCGAGTCAAGTCTAGAAAATGGTTTGAGTCTTAGTTATATCGGAGAGTAGGATTCTTTTTTCTCCTCTTCTATGCTCTGGTGAGGTTCCCGTCTTAGGAAATCTTTAACACTACTCCTTTTTTCGCTCAAATTTTTTTTTAGGATCACGCGGGTATTTGTGAAATCTATATGATTTCAATGTGACGGAATCATGTCCTGGTGCATCCTATCTGCTCTAAGTATCAGGGGAGTTGAGCTCCAGGAATTATCGCGCACATCGCCATCATTCAGATTTCTGAGTATCTAAGAACGGAGGGTGTTCGTTATTGCTTCAATACGGGTAGTGGCGAGATAACCCCGATGTCCCTAGTACTGGTGTAGATTGTTTGGGGGTATTACCACACTTGGTATCGTTGTGATCACGAGGATCTGTTGCAGATGAAGGTCCAAGATGCTGGTTGTGTGTTGAAGGATGTGATACAGGTGACGGGTTAGTTTAGGAGTTGTGTGAAATAGTCCTTGTATCCGTGTACCTGATTGCATGACTAGTTATTTCGGGAATTCATAGGTGGGATATCTGGTAGTATCTTATAGGACTATTTTCCTACAGACGCTTGATTGAGGTTTGGGAAATCTCGGTCATATGTTTGTTCCGAGCAGTTCCAGCTCACACTTGTTTGCAGTGGTCCTTATCGGATTTTTGTCGGCTGTTACTTTGAGGATGCACTCTTGCTATGTTGTTCGAGTGCAATGCTAAATTCTATTCAGATATTCTGTCTTTTGATTCAGCAATATCTTCAATTATTCTGTGGACTAATATGATGTCCTTCTTCAGGATGGCTCCACCGACTCGTCAGACCCTAGCGTGTGAGGATATGCCGCCTCCACCTCCTCCTCCATCGCCGCCGCCGCCTCCTTCTGCAGAGGCCTGGCAGGCGATGATGGCAGCTACTAATGCAAACACTCAAATGCTGTTGCAGTTGATCCAGGAGAGAGCCAATCATCAGCAGGGCAATTTCCAGCAGGGTGGCAATCACTTCGCCAATCTGAGTCAGTTCCTGTCAAACGAGCCTAAGACATTCACTTCTTGCGACCAGCCACTTGATGCGGAAGATTGGATCCGTGATATGAACAAGCATGTCGAGTGTAGCAATGTGCGTCCGGAGGACTATGTCAAGTTTGCAACGTTTCAGTTGAAGGGGCAGGCTTCTATTTGGTGGCAGCAGCTTAAGGACTCCAGAGGTGACAGGGTGATGTCTTGGGACGAGTTTTGTCGTGACTTCAGGTCCCACTACATCCCTTCGAGTTTTGTTGAGGAGATGCGTGAGAAGTTCAGGCCTTTGAAGCAGGGAAGCAATTCTGTGTACAGGTACAATGTCGAGTTCCACGAGCTGGCCCGTTACGCGTTGCAGGATATCCCGGATCAGAAGAGCAAGATCTATCAGTTCAGGGGTGGCTTAAAGGAGGACTTGCAGTTAGCGCTTGCTTTGCACGATCCTGAGGAGTTTGACAAGTTCTACAACTTAGCTCTCAGAGCAGAGGCAGCCTTGCTCAGGGTGGAGAATTCCAAGAAGCGCTTTAGAGATTCCAGCTCTTCCTCGACTCAGGTGGTTCAGAAGCAACAAAAGTTTTGGGTTTCTCCTCCTCCTCCTCGGCACTCACAACAGCTAAAGCACTCAGGTGGACGTGGTTCTTCCCACCCACCCAACCCTGGCTTCCTGCAGAGATACCAGCATCAGAAGCAATGGCCTCCTCAGACTCAGTTCCGGCAGCCAGCAGATGTCATTTGTCACAAATGTGGGCAGAAGGGTCACTATGCCAACAAATGTACTTCTCAGCTCCGTCTGCCGCCTCCTCCTCCAGGCAAACCTCCAAGCAACACTCTTGTCAAATTCAACCCCAGATCAACTCGAGTCAACATGGTGAATGCAGCTGAGGCAGAAAATTCATCAGATGTGATCATGGATAACCTCCTCGTCAATGATATTCTCGCTAAAGTGTTATTTGATTCTGGTGCTTCGCATTCCTTCATGTCATACCCCTTTGCATTTGGTAATAATATTGCGACCGAGTTCCTTCCCAAGTCATTGCAAGTTGTGTCTCCGGGTATGCGGATGAGCTCTCAGTTATTCGTCCCAGATGTTTCTGTCAAGATGGGCGCTTATGCTTTTCTGGCATTTCCTATTGTCTTGGGCAATTCCGACATTGATTTGATCCTTGGTATGGACTGGTTGGCCATGAACAAGGCGTCAATTGATTGTGAAGCTAAAGAAGTGAAGCTTACCCACTCTTCGGAGGATGTGATTATATTCGCGGCGCGCGATGATACAATCCGTTTGTTCTCCTTGAATGAAAAGGGTGAGATCAATCCTATTGAGCAAGTTCCAGTAGTCTGTGAATATCAAGATGTGTTTCCTGAAGAGCTACCAGGCATGCCTCCGCACCGCGAAGTTGAGTTAATCATTGAGCCTGAGCCAGGCACAGAGCCAGTGTACAAACGGTCGTACAAGCTGGGTCCAGAAGAGTTGAAGGAACTCAAGAGGCAACTCGATGAGCAGGAGCGTTTGGGTTTGATCAGACAAAGCTCGTCTCCGTGGGGATGTGGTGTTCTATTTGTCAAGAAGAAGGATGGTTCGGACCGGCTGTGTGTCGAGTACCGCCCATTGAACAAGAAGACAATCAAGAACAAATATCCACTTCCGAACATAACTGAGTTGTTCGAACAGTTGAAAGGTGCTAAAGTATTCTCCAAGCTTGATCTCAGAATGGGCTATCATCAGATTCGCATTCGCGAGGAAGACATTCTGAAGACGGCATTCAGGACTAGTTTTGGCTCGTATGAGTATACGGTCATGTCTTTTGGTCTGGCTAATGCTCCTCCGACTTTTTGTCGATTGATGAACTATATTTTCTCACCATACAAGAATGAATTTGTCTTGCTCTATCTCGACGACATTCTGGTCTTTTCTGAGGATGAGGAAGAACATGAGAGACATCTCAGGTTGGTGCTTGATAAACTGAGAGAATACAAGCTGTATGCCAAGTTTTCCAAGTGCGAGTTCTGGCTGAAAGAAGTGGTTTATCTTGGGCATATTATCTCTGCCGAGGGCATTAAGGTTGACCCGTCTAAGGTTCAAGCCATTGTTGAATGGGAACCTCCGCAGAATGTGAAGCAGCTTCGAAGCTTTCTCGGGCTTGCATGATATTGCAGAAGATTCGTTGAGAACTTCTCCAAAATCGTGAAGCCACTCTCTAGTCTTCTTCAGAAGGGTGTCAAGTATGTTTGGTCTCCAGAGTGTCAACTGGCTTTCGATACACTCAAAGAGAAGCTTATCTCCACTCCGGTATTGGCCCCTCCGGATGATTCCAAGCCGTACCAGGTCTTTTGCGATGCTTCTCTCCAGGGTCTCGGTGCAGTCTTGATGCAGGATAGGAAGGTGGTTGCTTATACCACTAGGCAGCTGAAGCCTGCGGAGAAGAACTATCCTGTGCACGATCCCGAGCTAGTAGCTGTTGTGCACGCCTTGATGACTTGGAGACATCTCTTGTTGGAACGTAAGGTTGAAGTTTTCACCGATCACAAGAGCCTCATGTACATCTTCACTCAGCCTAACTTGAATCTTCGGCAAACACGTTGGGTGGAAATGCTCCAGGATTTTAATCCGAGTGTTGAGTACACGCCAGGCAAGGCAAATGTTGTGGCAGATGCATTGAGTAGGAAGGCATATTGCAATAGTCTGATTTTGCAACCTCTCCAGCGGGGTCTTTCTGAGTCTTTCAGGAAGCTTAATCTTCAGCTAGTTCCTCAGGGTTTTCTTGCGAACCTTCAGATCTCTCCTACCTTGGAAGATCAGGTCAGAGCAGCTCAGCTACTTGACGCTATGGTGAAAAAGGTCAAGATTGGCGTGGGAAAGAGTCTCCCCAAGTATAAGTGTTTCACTGTTGATGCCAGGGACACATTGTTTTTCGAGGATCGCCTTGTCGTCCCGAAAGGTGATCTCAGGAAGGTAATCATGGAAGAAGCTCATAACTCTCTTCTCTCTATTCATCCCGGAAGTTCCAAAATGTACCATGACTTGAAGCAGACTTTCTGGTGGACTCGTATGAAACGTGAAATTGCACAATTCGTAAACGAGTGTGATGTATGTCGAAGGGTGAAAGCAGAACATCAAAGACCAGTAGGCCTCTTGCAGCCTTTCTTCATTGCCGAGTGGAAGTTTGATCACATTGAGATGGACTTCGTCACCAGGTTTCCGAAGTCCAAGAAGGGAAATGACGCTATCTTCATCGTCATCGACAAATTGAGTAAAGTAGCGCATTTCTTTCCAGTCAAGGAGTCCATTTCAGCAGCTCAGTTGGTAGAGTTGTACACCTCCAGGATTGTCTCTTTGCACGGCGTACCTATGATGATCTCGTCAGATCGCGGAAGTATCTTCACTTCCAAGTTCTAGGACTCCTTTCAGTCTGCTACGGGCACGAAGATCCGCTTCAGCACAGCGTTCCATGCTCAGACTAGTGGTCAAGTGGAGAGAGTGAATCAAGTTCTTGAGGACATGCTGAGAGCCTGTGTTATCTCGTTTGTCATGAAGTGGGAGGATTGTCTGCCTTTCACGGAGTTCTCGTACAACAATAGTTATCAAGCTAGTTCTCGCAAGGCTCCGTTTGAAATTCTCTATGGTAGGAAGTGTCGTACTCCGCTCAACTGGTCCCAGACAGGCGAGCGTCAAATCCTTGGCAATGATATGATAGAAGAAGCTGAGGAGATGTGTCGGATCATTCGTGACAACCTCAGAGCAGCGCAGTCCCGTCAGAAGAGCTATTACGATAGCAAGCACCATGACATGTCGTATGAGCTTGATGACTTTGTCTATCTCAAGGTGTCGCCTATGAAGGGTATGCAGCGTTTTGGCATCAAAGGCAAGCTTGCGCCTCGTTTCGTTGGTCCGTTCAGAGTGGTCGGCAAGAGGGGCGACCTTGCATACCAGCTCGAGCTTCTGTCAACCTTTGGAAATGTCCATGATGTGTTCCATGTTTCTCAGCTTCGGAGGTGTTTCAAGACCCCCGAGCGCATTGTGCATCTTCAAGATATCGACCTTCAGCCTGACCTTTCTTATCGTGAGCATCCAGTTGTGGTTCTCGAGGCGACTGAGCGCAAGACCCGTAACAAGACTGTCAAGTTTCTCAAAGTGCAGTGGTCACACCATTCCGATAAAGAGGCTACGTGGGAACGCGAGGATCACCTCCGTTCCGAATTCCCCGATTCCTTTGAGTCTTAGATCTCGAGGGCGAGATCTTCTTTGTAGTGTGGGAGAATTTGTAGTGCCGCAAGTGTAAAGCTTTCCCTTTTTGTAACCTTCCATGTGGGACCACCTTGACATTGTCATGAGAGCTATCTATGCATGTATGATTTCATGTGTCACCTTGTATTCTTCTTTTGCACGCATGCATCCATGCCATACCATCCTTGCCATACCTTATGATTTTATGTCATGATTGCATGTGATCTTGCTAGGTGTGATTTTGTGATCTTGTGATTTCATGTGTTGATGCACATGTGATGATGTGGTGTGAAGTAGTGGGGTGTGGTGCTTGACATTATTTTCAAACCCCCCTTGCTAGTTTCAAACCTTTTCTCTCTTTTATTCCCAAGCTCAAAATTTCACTTGCTCTTTACCTGGTTTTAAAATGTCCCCTGTTTACTAAATATTGTGGGTATTATGTTGTGCAAGATTTGGTGTTTTGTTAGGTGTTCTAAAGGTGCAATAAATCACAAAACAGTTATTATAATTGTTGTTTTGTATTTATTTAATTTCCCCATAAAATTCCTTTTGCATTTTTTTCAAATAGCTCATGTATTTTCAGATCCACGGGCATTTTTGTTTTGATTTAATATTCAGTAGATTGACCTGTGGGCTTTTTCTTTTCTCTGTGATTTAGTTAAATAGGAAATAGCCAGAGTTATTTTTTTCTCTTATGATGTGCTCTGGTGGGCTTCCTCCCACCAGAGAGGCCCATCTCTCCCCCTCCAGCGCGCAGCGCAGCCCATCCCGCGTCCCTCTTCCTCCTCCGTCGACGTCACTGTGTACGACTCCACCTCCTCCACTGATTCTCCATGGCCTCGATCCTGTGGCTCAAGCGCCTCCCCCAAGGTAATATAAGATGGAGGGAACCTTCCTCCTTCCCTAGGTTTCCCTCTCCTTCCTCCAGTGCGCCGCCACCTTCTCTCTTCTTCTTCCTCCCCCTCTGGTAAGCCTCTGTACGAGTAGCAGAGAGAGAGAGAGAGTTCGGCCGCCGCATCTACCCTGCCGTCTACGTCGAGCAGCGCCGGCGGCCATGTCCATGGGCACGGAGTAGGAGCCCGCGCTCCATTCCCGTCCTCGGGAAGCCACGGAACGACCACGCCGATGGCCAGCACCACGTCAACGGCGAGTTCCCGGCGTTCTTCCTCCCCTGCATCGATTCTGCACCCGCGTCTACAGCTTCTTCAGGTCGTCGTGTTCACAGACTTCATCCCCGTTCGGCCTTCTCCCTCCTTCCCCTCAGTGAGACCTAGCTCCTCCCTCCTTCTCCTTCGCTAGATGTGCTGTAGGAGGTCCGGCCGGCGGACGTTACGTGCCTGTGTTCCAAGACGAGAACGACATGGCCGGCGCGGTATAGCTTGTGTGCCCAGTGTGTTGTTTTTGTGCTCGGGTAGTGCCATGTAGCAGGTATAGGCGTTCATCAGGCTGGAGTATAGCGTTTTGTTTCCCCGTCGAAGCGCAGCAGCAGCAGCAGAGGAGCCACGGCGGCCTCCCTGTCGCCGGCGCTTCCCTGTGCTGTGCAGAGCAAGCCACGCAGTAGAGTTAGTACTCCTGGCATAAGTTCTTTCTCTATTCAGTCTTCGTAGCGTAGTGTAGTGGTGCGGTGCCCGGATGTGGATCTGGAGGTCGTGGGATCGATTCCCCGCGGTGCCACTTGTACCCCCCCCTTTTTTATTTCCTGTTGTTTGCACCATAGCACAGTAGCTACGGGAAGCAACCATACCAAGCAGTTTCCCCTGTTCTGTCGATAAGTTGGCAAGTAGCAGGGTGGAATGGGCCTTGGGGTTGACCCAGGGGATCCTGAGTTCGATCCCCCTCCCCAGCATTGTTTTTTTTTTCTTTTTCATTTTATTTGTTGCAACTTCTACTTTTTTCTATTTTGATGTGGCATGCTCTACAGCATGTGAGGTGATTGTTTTGACTCAGCAGCTCATGTAGTATTTATTTCTTTTGCTCTCAACACTAGGGGTTCTAGCATTTCTTGCTAGTTTGAGAAGAATGCATGTGTGTACTTTGGAACATAAGTGCATATGTGGTTCTAGATCATATGTATGTGAGTGTGTGGTGAAGCTAGCATAAGTGAGTGTGTAGATGCACTAGTGGCATGCTTATAAGTTGTAGTGTGATAGGTTTTGAGTGCATAAATATCTTGTGGTGCCTATGGTGTGAGGAACACCCCCCACATGAACATAGTTCATGTACATCTAAGTTGTGAGCATGTGTTTGTGGTGGATGAGCTCCCTACTTGAGTGATCTAAATATATGCAATATGTAGTGTTGTCCAAGAACATGTTTTGATGTGTGTAGTGGAGTGGATGTGTGTGTGTGGGACACCCCACCTTTGCAAGCAAAGCTATGCACCTTCACATGTCCATATGTGAGAGGGCATGGTGATTTGTATGTGTGGATAACTTGGTAGAAGTGGTTGTGAAGTTGATGTGCATGACACAAACATGGGGTGCAAACCCCCATGTCTCTTTGTCATTGTACACATGAACTCAACCTATGTAGTTGTTGTCTTAGTAGGAACTACATGAAATGATGCACTAATTACTAGACATGATTTGGGGTAGTTTCCTCTTCCTTAATTTGTGGTCACTTGTTCCAAGTAAGTGCCCACATATTATATATGATTCACTACTGAAATTCAGAAATTTGCCGTCTGCCAAGGCGGACGGCAAAGGGGGCTACCACGGACGGCAAAGGATTTGCCGTCGGTCAGCAGACGGCAAAGTAGACGGTAAAAAAAAAATCCGGTGAAGAGGCTCTTTGCCGTCTGCTTTCACAAAGCGGACGGCAAAGAATCTTTGCCATGAGGGGCGGACGGCAAAATAAGTGGGACGGCATATATTGCAACGTCCCCGTTAAGTGTTAACGGAGGCCTCCCCCCTTTGCCGTCTGCCTCCCCCCCTTTGCCATGTGGTGGCAGACGGCAAAGAGGGGAGAGAGGGGGGGCAGATTCCCCCCTTTGCCGTCTGCCTCCCCCCCTTTGCCATGTGGTGGCAGACGGCAAAGAGGGGAGAGAGGGGGGGCAGATTCCCCCCTTTGTCGTCTGCCTCCCCCCCCCTTTGCCATGTGGTGGCAGACGGCAAAGAGGGGAGAGAGGGGGGCAGATTCCCCCCTTTGCCATCTGTCTCCCCCCCCTTTGCCATGTGGTGGCAGACGGCAAAGAGGGGAGAGAGGGGGGCAGATTCCCCCCTTTGCCGTCTGCCTCCCCCCCTTTACCATGCGGGGGCAGACGGCAAAGAGGGGAACCAGCCCCTTTTTTATTTGTTTTTTGTTATATCCAGCATTTTTAACAATAATCAGGATATATATATATTTGACATAAATAAATATCTTTCCGTACTCATAACCATATTAAAATAACTCTCATCCATAGTGCATACATATTATGGAAGTTACATCCGTACCAAACCATATATTACACTAGTTTCATCCACGTGCATACAAAGTTTCATATATTCATATACTACAATAGTTTCAATACAACACATGGTACAAGAAATCATCTTCAAGCATTCCATCAACCAAGCTTCCTGTGAAGTGAAGGTAATCTGCAAAATGACAAATAAGAAAGTTAGAAAAATAATACTAGACGAAGTAGTGTATATATAGGTTATTTCGGAGAGAAATTAGCTAAGTATAGACCATTGAGGAGCTAACTAAGCTAATTATGTCATTTAGGTTGAACCCTAGCTAACTATAGGAGAAGAGAAAGAGAAGAAGAAGTAAAAGAAGGAGGAGGAGGAGGAAGAGGAGAAGAAGAAGAAAAAGGAGGAGGAGGAGGAGGAGGAGAAGGAGAAGGAAGAGGAGAAGGAGAAGAAGGAGAAGAAGGAGAAGAAGAAGGAGAAGGAGAAGGAGAAGGAGCGGGAGCTCCTTCTCCTTCTCCTTCTCCTTCTTCTCCTTCTTCTTCTTATCCTTTTGTCCCCTTCTTCTTCTCCTCCTCCCTCTCCTCCTTCTTCTTTTCCTTTTTCCTCTTCCTTGCTTTCATTTTCCTCTTTTTCTATTCTTGTCCCCTTCTTCGGGCTAAATTGGCTAAGAATGCCTTTTTGGAGCTAATTATGTCATTTCGAGGATAATTAGCTAAGTATAGGTCATTTTTTATTAAATAGGCCATTTTGGAGCTAACTAAGCTAATTATGTCATTTAGGTGGAACCCTAGCTAACTATAGGAGAAGAGAAAGAGAAGAAGAAGTAAAAGAAGGAGGAGGAGGAGGAAGAGGAGAAGAAGAAGAAAAAGGAGGAGAAGGAGGAGGAGGAGAAGGAGAAGGAAGAGGAGAAGGAGAAGAAGGAGAAGAAGAAGGAGAAGAAGAAGGAGAAGGAGCGGGAGCTCCTTCTCCTTCTTCTTCTCCTTCTTCTTCTCCTTCTTCTCCTTCTTCTTATCCTTTTGTCCCCTTCTTCTTCTCCTCCTCCCTCTCCTCTTTCTTCTTCTCCTTTTTCCTCTTCCTTGCTTTCATTTTCCTCTTTTTCTATTCTTGTCCCCTTCTTCGGGCTAAATTGGCTAAGAAGGCCTTTTTGGAGCTAATTATGTCATTTCGAGGATAATTAGCTAAGTATAGGTCATTTTTTATTAAATAGGCCATTTTGGAGCTAACTAAGCTAATTATGTCATTTAGGTGGAACCCTAGCTAACTATAGGAGAAGAGAAAGAGAAGAAGAAGTAAAATAAGGAGGAGGAGGAGGAAGAGGAGAAGAAGAAGAAAAAGGAGGAGAAGGAGGAGGAGGAGAAGGAGAAGGAAGAGGAGAAGGAGAAGAAAGAGAAGAAGCAGAAGAAGAAGGAGAAGAACAAGGAGAAGGAGCTCTCCTTCTCCTTCTTCTTCTCCTTCTTCTTCTCCTTCTTCTCCTTCTTGTTATCCTTTTGTCCCCTTCTTCTTCTCCTCCTCCCTCTCCTCCTTCTTCTTCTCCTTTTTCCTCTTCCTTGCTTTCATTTTCCTCTTTTTCTATTCTTGTCCCCTTCTTCGGGCTAAATTGGCTAAGAATGCCTTTTTGGAGCTAATTATGTCATTTCGAGGATAATTAGCTAAGTATAGGTCATTTTTTATTAAATAGGCCATTTAGGAGCTAACTAAGCTAATTATGTCATTTAGGTGGAACCCTAGCTAACTATAGGAGAAGAGAAAGAGAAGAAGAAGTATAAGAAGGAGGAGGAGGAGGAAGAGGAGACGAAGAAGAAAAAGGAGGAGGAGGAGGAGGAGGAGAAGGAGAAGGAAGAGGAGAAGGAGAAGAAGGAGAAGAAGGAGAAGAAGAAGGAGAAGGAGCGGGAGCTCCTTCTCCTTCTTCTTCTTATCCTTTTGTCCCCATCTTCTTCTCCTCCTCCCTCTCCTCCTTCTTCTTCTCCTTTTTCCTCTTCCTTGCTTTCATTTTCCTCTTTTTCTATTCTTGTCCCCTTCTTCGGGCTAAATTGGCTAAGAATGCCTTTTTGGAGCTAATTATGTCATTTCGAGGATAATTAGCTAAGTATAGGTCATTTTTTATTAAATAGGCCATTTTGGAGCTAACTAAGCTAATTATGTCATTTAGGTGGAACCCTAGCTAACTATAGGAGAAGAGAAAGAGAAGAAGAAGTAAAAGAAGGAGGAGGAGGAGGAAGAGGAGAAGAAGAAGAAAAAGGAGGAGAAGGAGGAGGAGGAGAAGGAGAAGGAAGAGGAGAAGGAGAAGAAGGAGAAGAAGGAGAAGAAGAAGGAGAAGAAGAAGGAGAAGGAGCGGGAGCTCCTTCTCCTTCTTCTTCTCCTTCTTCTTCTCCTTCTTCTTCTCCTTCTTCTCCTTCTTCTTATCCTTTTGTCCCCTTCTTCTTCTCCTCCTCCCTCTCCTCCTTCTTCTTCTCCTTTTTCCTCTTCCTTGCTTTCATTTTCCTCTTTTTCTCTTCTTGTCCCCTTCTTCGGGCTAAATTGGCTAAGAATGCCTTTTTGGAGCTAATTATGTCATTTCGAGGATAATTAGCTAAGTATAGGTCATTTTTTATTAAATAGGCCATTTTGGAGCTAACTAAGCTAATTATGTCATTTAGGTGGAATCCTAGCTAACTATAGGAGAAGAGAAAGAGAAGAAGAAGTAAAAGAAGGAGGAGGAGGAGGAAGATGAGAAGAAGAAGAAAAAGGAGGAGGAGGAGGAGGAGGAGAAGGAGAAGGAAGAGGAGAAGGAGAAGAAGGAGAAGAAGAAGGAGAAGAAGAAGGAGAAGGAGCGGGAGCTCCTTCTCCTTCTTCTTCTCCTTCTTCTTCTCCTTCTTCTCCTTCTTCTTATCCTTTTGCCCCCTTCTTCTTCTCCTCCTCCCTCTCCTCCTTCTTCTTCTCCTTTTTCCTCTTCCTTGCTTTCATTTTCCTCTTTTTCTATTCTTGTCCCCTTCTTCGGGCTAAATTGGCTAAGAATGCCTTTTTGGAGCTAATTATGTCATTTCGAGGATAATTAGCTAAGTATAGGTCATTTTTTATTAAATAGGCCATTTAGGAGCTAACTAAGCTAATTATGTCATTTAGGTGGAACCCTAGCTAACTATAGGAGAAGAGAAAGAGAAGAAGAAGTAAAAGAAGGAGGAGGAGAAGGAAGAGGAGAAGAAGAAGAAAAAGGAGGAGGAGGAGGAGGAGGAGGAGAAGGAGAAGGAAGAGGAGAAAAAGAGGAAGTCCCCTTCTTCTCCTTCTTCTTCTTATCCTTTTGTCCCCTTCTTCTTCTCCTCCTCCCTCTCCTCCTTCTTCTTGGAGCTAACTAAGCTAATTATGTCATTAGATGGAAGTCTAGCTATTTTGCAGCTAACTAAGCTAATTATGTCATTAGATGGAAGTCTAGCTATTTTTTATTAAAACACTAGAAATAACATACCTAAGTTAGGGTGAAGCACGGTGGCTCTGGCTTGTTTCACCTGGAGAAGGCCGCCCTGGAGAAGGCTCGACTGTAGAAGGGTCGTGCGATGCGTTTCGGGACATATTCTGCACCAAACATCGTTTGCAATGTGTAGTTAGCATGAGGACACTCTTAAGATCACTCCACTGAAATGAAACTCACCGTCCCCGCCACGTTAATGACTGGCATCGGCGGAGGGACTTGGCCGTTCTTCTCGCACATAGACTGTACATTTGGTTTCGACAAGTCAAACTTTTTATTTATTAATGAAACGGACATTCAAATGCAAGATTTGAAATAACATGAAGAAGAAACTTACCACGAAGAGCTCGTATATGGCCCTGGTAGACGCTTCATTCCGTGCCCTCTCCGCCTCCACCAATGCAGTCGTCCTCTCCTCCAGCTCCCTAATTTCCTTATCCTTCTCCGCCATAGCCGCCTGCATTGCCGCTCTCTCTTTCTGAATAGCAGCCTGCAACACAACTCATTGTTAGCAATGTAATCATATTGGTTCCAACGCACAACATAATGCGGAAAGATAGTTGAGTCCATTAAACTAACCTCGATGGCGAGCTCGACTGGCCGTGGACGACGTGTTATCTCCGGACAAGAGCTCGTTTGGCGTGCCTTTATCTGCCGGAGAGTGCTAGGACAACGTATAAGGCCGTCTCCAATGGCGAGCGAGCCATGGGGCCTCCCGTTGCCAGCTATCATCACCAGCTCTGGATCAATAGGCCCCTCGCTCGGGTTAATGTCCTCCCCTTTCCTCGCCTTCCCGCGATCTCTGTACTTCACGAGCTTGTCGTGGGAGGAGATGTTGGTGAAGTTTTCTGGATGCTCGAGGTCAGACTGAGAGAATGCCTTGACCTTCTTGTACGAGGCAGTATGGGCCATCGCATACAGGTCGTACATCTGTGGCGCCTCCGTCTTATTATGACGCGCCTAAAAGAGAGAGAGCAGAAAATTGTATTGGTAAAGGGCTCAAGATAGCATTAAGAATGAATTGCATGAGGCATGAAGCAAACCACATACCCAGTTCTCGCCAAATTGGATTAAGTTGACGCTCCCTTGATGGTGTGGCACGCCAACCATTTTGCCACGCCTCTCCTTGGCGTTGTTGTGGCTGGTCTCCCACGTTTCGGAGCACCACTGGTCCACCAAGGCCTCCCAACAATCCATCTTATCCACACACCATCTCGGGGGCACCTAAGTTAATAAAGAGAAAATTGAGTGCGTAAGAACCAAATCAAGGAAACTAACTACAAAGCCTTAATAATATGTAATTACCTTCATGTAATGCTCCTTCTCCATCTTAGCATCACGGCACTTCGCCTTATCAATCCTAATACGCCGCGTGGCATAGTAGTCTCGAACAGCCTGCACCCGAGCCTCGTGCCGATAGTTTTGAAGTAGGCCGCGACATTCGGTTTCGATAACCTTTGCCGCGTCGTCCTCGTATGCCTCCTCACACCTGTAGAAGGTCTGCAAACGAGACAACACCGATTAGTACAATAAATAGCTATGGTTAATTTATAATTGTGTGAAAGAGAAATTACCCAAAACTTTCGGATCACCATGTCCGCCCTCGTGTCACACAAAACACCGTCGATCTCCACCTCCGGCGGGGCCGGGGCACCCAAGTAGTGCTCCCAGGTCATCCCTACCTCTCGCTCCCGACCGGGCAACGTAACAAACCCTGGGAAGTTTTGACGGCAAAGAACACCGAGGACGCTGTTGGGCTTGCGGACACCCTTGGCAACAATCCAACCCCTACAGTAAGACAAATTGAAGCCAAAACATTAGATATTTGAGAAAACGCGAAGGCAAAAGGTTAAATAAGAGTAAATTAACTTACTTGTCCCCATTTGGCCTAATCGACCACCTCTGGTCGGGGGTCGCTGGCACGAGCGGGAGCCCCGAACTACCACGCTGGTAGACGGTATCCCACTGGGTATCCCCCTCACCCAGCTCCTCGTCGCTACCAGCATGGCCAGTTGGCTCAGGCCAGGTATCCCACTGGGTCTCTTGGGACGTACCCTCATCCCTGCTGTGCTCCGCAGTCGTGTGGAAGGAAGCCTCTGGGACACGAGTCTCGTGGGTCAAAGGCTCGTCGACCTGAGGCTCGTCGACCCGAGGCTCGTGAACCGGAGACCGTGTAGCCTCCACCTCAGACGAATCCACCCTAGAAGTCCTCCTGTGCTCAGGTGAATCAGCTTGGGGTGGTGGCGGAGACCGTGTAGCCCTACCTCTCCCGCGGCCACGTGTACCTTTAGTACAACATAAATACCAACATGAGTAATAAAATACCAATATGCATACAACATGAGTACATCATAAATACCAACATGAATACAACGTGTACCTTTAGTGCCTCTCGGCTTCGCGGGTGGTCGACCTCCTCTCACGGGAGCCGCTCCTTGCATAGTAGAGAGCAACACTCTCCGAAGAGGCGAGGCAGGAATGGAAGTACCCATCCCATCACCCGCCGACGAAGAAGCAGCCGCGGCATGCTTTCGACCCTTTCCCACCATCTTTCAACACCTGTCATGACAAAGAGTAAATGAAATTAGTACAACATAAATACCAACATGACTAATAAAAATTGAATACCTAACATGAACTCAAAATTTATATATAGTATAATAGTTGAATACCTGACATGAACTAATAACAATCGTCCTCGTCTATATATGCTTCGGGGTCAATAAATGCATCATGATCATCACTATCATCAATAAATGCATCATCATCATCACTATCTAGAAGAACATGTGGAAGGCCACCATTAAGTAATCGGTCAAGAAGTGACAGGTCATCCGCAGCAGTAACCTCTTCTTCTTCCAGCTCTTCCTGTTCGGGCTCAGGGGTTAAGACGGATTCACTGTCGCTGTCTACTTCAATGTTCTGGGGTGAAGTAGAGCGGTTCTTGAAACGTTTCTTGGACATACGTGTTTCTTGGAAGAATTCTCCTTCATATGTGTCTGGGTTAATGTGAGGTTCGTAATCCTCTTCATTGAGGGTAGGTGGTCTAAAATGTGGTGGCACTTCATAAACGACATCCCAACCTTTGAGATTTGGATCAGTTTGGCAGGCCCACGGTAGATAGAAAACTTGTGTCGCCTGTTGAGCCGTAATATAGACATCGGGAACATCTAAGTGGGTGTTTTGGTTGATTTCGACTAGTCCTATATGTTCATGAGTCCTTCTAGTCTCCCTCGGCTCAAACCAATAACATTTGAATACTACGACGGTCGGTGGGTTTTCACAATAGAATAGAAGTTCATAAATTGCTTCAACCCTTCCATAATACTCGGTGTCTCCTTCGCCGATAGCAGAGACAGAACAATTTGTAGTCTTTAGGTCGGGCATAGATAGCTCTTTGCCAAAGGTACGAAAGTGATACCCGTTGATGTTGTATTTGTCAAATGAACGGACCTTATAGTCAAAACCATTAGCGACTTGTCTCAACTCGGCGTCCATAGACTCTGCATCAGCCTACAAGTTTAATACGAAAGAATGGATGCATTAGCCGCAAATTAGACCAATAAGTCAAATGGGCCCTTAATGGTAATTAATTACCCTTTGTTTGAACCAAGAGATGAAACCAGGATAGTCGCCTCCATGCTTTGCGAGAAGCTCATACTCTTCGACGGAATCCTTTTCGATGACCGCTCCATCCGAGAATTCGGCGACGTATCGACTATATCAAATATCCGGGAATAAGAGTGGTTCAAAGCAATTAGAAGTTGCGGAACAATAAATTACCGAGAACTTACTCGATGTACGGCCGCACTTCTGTTAGGTTGGTGAATATATACAATGAAATGGTCCGCCATTCTTCGACATCCAACGATTTCCCTTTCGAAGCACCGGATGGTGCGAGCTTACCTTTGAATAGGCTGAGGTTGGATCGAACTTTTTCTCGATCGCCATCATTGTACCGAGGCTTCGGGTTATGCAAATGATAATTTTTGGCTTCGTAGTGTGCTGTCACGAAGTTTGCCGCCTCCTCAGTAATGAATGCCTCGGCCATCGATGCTTCAATTCTACGTTTATTTTTACACTTAGCTCGAAGCGTCTTCTGCATCCTCTCAGTTGAGTAGCACCATCGATTTTGAACGGGCCCCCCCATTCTTCCCTCGGTCGGGAGATGGAAAATCAAATGTTGCATTGGATTAAAGAAGCCCGGTGGAAAGATCTTTTCTAATTTGCAGACCAACTCCGGTGCCAACTCTTCCATTTCATCTAGCACGCCAGGCGATAGTTCTTTCGCACAAAGAGAACGGAAGAAATAGCTCAGCTCTGCCAGTACTAGCCATTCATCCTCAGGGATAAAGCCACGCAACATCACCGGCATTACCCGCTCAATCCATATGTGCCAATCATGACTCTTGAGCCCAAATATTTTCAATTTCTCAAGACTCGCTCCCCTCTTTAGATTCGCAGCATACCCATCGGGGAACATCAACCGCATTTTCAACCACAATAGCATTTACCTCATAGCTGGCCTTTCAAGATTGAACCATGCCTTTGGCTTCGCTATGCTTTGCTTTCCTTTCCGTTGTCGCAAGTTTTGCAACGGTCTATCACATAGAGCCTCCAGGTCGATTCTAGCCTTAGGATTATCTTTTGACTTCCCCTCTATGCCGAACAATGTACCAAAAATGGCCTCCGCAATATTCTTTTCAGTGTGCATCACGTCAATGTTGTGTGGGCAAAGGAGGTCTTTGAAGTAAGGGAGATCCCATAAGCATGACTTGTGAGTCCAGGCGTGTTCCGTATTATACCCTTTGAAGTATCCTGGACGCAAAGGATCGGGCTCGAGAGCGTTTAACTGATCAAGGGTCTGTTGGCCTGTCAACGCAGCTGGTGCAGTGTTTTTGACAACTCTACCTTTGATGAAATTCTTCTTGTCTTTTCTGAACTTATGGTCAGGATCTAGGAATTGTCTATGCATATCGAAGCAAGAATACTTGCGACCAGCCTGCAGCCAACGGAACTGAAGAGGTGCCTTGCATGTGGTGCACGGGAACCTTCCATGCACACACCAGCCAGCGAATAGCGCAAACGCCGGATAATCATGCGTCGAGTACATGTACCACACATGCATTTTGAAATTTGTTTTGGTAGCCGCGTCGTAGGTCTTGATCCCATTATCCCAGGCTTCTTGCAACTCATCCTTAAGCGGCTGCATGTACACATTCATATTCTTCCCCGGATAGTTGGGCCCTGGAATTATCAACGTCAGGAAAATGTTCTTTCTTTTCATAATCTCTCCAGGTGGCAAATTTAGTGGAATGACAAATACAGGCCAACAACTGTATTGTGCTGCCGTCATACCATACACATTGAACCCATCCGTGCTGATGGCAACTCTAGGTTGCCTTGGATCTTCCGATTTATCCTTATGTAATGCATCGAAGTGCCTCGACGCAAAACCATCTGAAGTGTGTACCAGCATCTTGTTCCCATCCGCATCTAGTTCGGTTCTTTTGCCCAATTTGTGCCATGTCATCTGTCTGGCCGTCTCTTCGACCATGAAAAGACGTTGAAGTCTTCGTACGATTGGCAGATATCGAAGAACACTAATGGGGATTTAGGTCTGATTCTTCTCACCCATGCCGTTGTCTACCACAATATACCTGGAAGAATTGCAAATGGGGCAATAGTTCAAGGCCGCATACTCAAGCCTAAATAAGGCACATCCATTCTCACAGGCATGTATCTTCTCATAGGGCATCTTTAGTACACGAAGGATTTTCTCTGACTGGTACAGGTTTGCAGGCAGTACATGGCCTTTGGGTAGAAAGCGTCCAAATATCGTCATCATCGCGTCGTAGCATTCTCTGCCTAGGTTGAATTGAGCCTTCAGAGCCATTACTTGCGCGATGGCATCCAGCTGACAAAGCTCAGTCTGCTCGTGGAGAGGACGTTTTGAAGACTCCAGCATTTCATAGAAGGCCTTTGCAGATTCCTCCATCTCATCGTCCGAATCCCGAGCATCATCAAAGTCTTGCACCATGTCTTCAATCCCGGTACCATGCTCGTCGGTGCGACGACGAATCACCTCAGCTCTGGCACGTTGGTCAGACTCACCATGAAAAGTCCACACCGTATAATTAGGCGTAAAACCCCACTTCTGCAAGTGTTTACCCATTTCAAACTCTGTCTGCTTTTTCCAGTTGTCGCAGTTGGGACAGGGGCACCATGTTTTTTGCTGGCCATTTGCAAATGCGGCTCTCACAAACCCCCTGGTTTTTGTTAACCATTCATGGGTCATGTCTTTCTGACTAGGGTGACCAGTGTACATCCAAGCACGATCACTCATGTTGCCTAGCTACCTATGGGGGCACAAGAAATAAATACATAACTCATCATCTATATTCATACGCTAATCAAGTTTGTCAGTTTTATTACGTCCATGCAGCCTACACGCTAATAGGTAAAGATAGGTCCTAATCCCACCCGAGTATGTGTAGACTGGGTTCGTTTTCCCATGCTCTGCTCCAGATGCGACGCACAATTTCGGCAGCACCTCCCCGCTGTTCTCCTGATACACGTCTCGGCAATAAGCAGAGAGGATGTGTACCCGGAGAACAACAGGGGAGGCACTGACGAAATTCCGCATCGGATCCGGAGCACAGCATACGGGAAAACAAACCCAATCTGCACATACTCGGGCTGTCCATGGATAATGTTGGACAATTCGAAAGGATGGCGGTTATAAATATGCAAAGAAATGCATATTTATAGATGTCGCCCTTTCGAACGGGAGACGCATACTGGTCACGCATACTCATGATTGAAGAAACCTATAGCTAGCAAGTTTCATCGGCACGAAGACCGGGACAGAGCAAATTAAGGGGGTAGGAGGAGAAGTCATTTGTGCTCACCAACAAACGTCCAACGCACGTGGAGGTCGTCGAACAACTGCACATTGAAATTCACCCGATCAACACAAATACGATGTTTTTATAATTAACATGATCGGAAAATATGTGACCTAACTCATAATTTTCAAAACTATGACCCCGTGGGCCTCTGGAAGGCCGAAAAGCACCTTCTCGTTCAAAAGAAGGCAGAAGAGGTGTCGGGGGTCGGGGCTTAGTGGCGTCGGGAGTCAGTGCCGTCGAGGGTCGGTGGCATCGGTGGTCGGGGGGTTAGTGGCGTCGGTTGTGGGGGGTCAGTGGCGTCGGGGGTCCAGGGTTAGTGGCGTCGGGGGTCCAGGGTCAGTGACGTCGGGTGTCAGTGGCGTCGGGGGTCGGGGGTTGGTGGCGTCGAGCGTCGGGGGTCGGGAGTCGTGGGCCGAGGGGCTGGGTCGGGGGCAGTGGCGTCGGGGGTCGAGGGTTAGTGGCGTCGGGGGTCAGTGGCGTCGGGGGTCGGGGGTCGGGGGTCAGTGGCGTCGGAGGTCGATGGTCGGGGGTCAGTGGCGTCGGGCGTCAGGGGTCGGGGGTCGAGGGTCAGTTTCGGGGTGCCGGGGTTCCCTTTTCCTCTTCTTTCTTCTTCTCCTCTCTCCTCTTTTTCTTCTTCTTCTTCTTCTTCTTCTTCTTTTTTTTTCTCCTCCTACTCCCCCTCCTCTTTTTCTCCTTCTATTCTTTTTCTTCTTCTTCTTCTTCTTCTTTTTCTTCTTCTTCTTCTTTCTCCTCCTCTTTCTCCTCCTCCTCCTCTCCTCTTCTTCTTCTTCTTCTTCTTCTTCTTCTTCTTCTTCTTCTTTTTTCTCCTCCTCCTCCTCCTCCTCCTCTTCTTCTTCTTCTTCTTCTTCTCCTGCTTTTTTTCCTTCTGCTTTTTTTCTTCTAACCTAACTAACTAACCTAATTAGCCTAATAATCTAACCAAATAAACTAACTAAATTACCCTATATATAATAAAAAAACTAACCCAATAAACTAACTAAAGTAATTAACTTTTTTAAAAAGAAAAACAAAAAAAACTCACCGGCAGGGGGCGGCGGCAGGGGGCGCCGGCAGCACGGGGGCGCGCGGCTGGGGGCTCGCCGCAGGGGGCGTCGGCAGCAGGGGGCGGCGGCAGGGGGCGGCGCGCGGCAGGGGGCGGCGGCAGGGGGCGGCGGCGGCAGGGGGCGGCGCGCGGCAGGGGGCGGCGGTAGGGGGTGGCGGCGGCAGGGGGCGGCACGCGGCAGGGGGCGGCGCGCGGCAGGGGGCGGCGGCAGGGGGCGGCGGCGGCACGGGGCGGGGGTGGGTCGCCGCGGGAAGGGGGTCGCCGGGGGGGGTGGGCTCGCCGGGGGGGTAGGCTCGCCGCGGGGAGGGGATCTCGCCGGCAGGGGTGAGAGTGGTCGGGGTGAGAGAGAGAGAGAGACAGTGAGCGAGGTGGGGGGTAACGGCCGTTATAGGGAGGCCCCTTTGCCGTCCGCCCCCCGACGGCAAAGGGACGTAAGGCAGACGGCAAAGGGCCGTACGGCTGACGGCAAAGGCCCGCGGACGGCAAAGGCCCCGGATTTCGGACACGGCAGGCATGGGGCCCACGCGTCCCCTTTGCCGTCTGCCCTCGGGCTCTTTGCCGTCTGCTGGTAGACGGCAAAGGACCCACACATGGCAAATAGTATTTTTGCCATGTGTCAGTTCTTTGCCGTCTGTATTGTGTCAACTGATGGCAAAGAGGTTCTTTGCCGTCAGCCAGCAGACGGTAAAGAACTGGCTGACGGCAAATTTCTGGATTCCAGTAGTGATTTTGGGGTAGAATCTCCCAAAGAATCCAGTGGTGAAGTTTGTTTTGCCATTAGGAAACTTTATGGAGTTGACATATTCAGTTTTGTTGCAAGTTTGATCTTTGATTCCATGGAATAAGTGGAGCCCAAGGGCATGAGCTTTTGTGTAATAGTAGTAGGGGTTTTTCTCTACACTATAGTGGTGTCATTTATCACTTGGTATTATGTGTGTGCAAACTATGCCTAGACAAAGTGGGCATGTGGCTGAAAAATTCCAGTTTAGTGATTGCTGTCATTCTGGAAACATTTTCTTCTCTTATAGATGAGGATGTGCTGGTCATTCTGTTGAGAACTAGCCTTAGTTCACTGCTAGGATTTTGAACCTGATATGCTTGTGAAGCTCCCCGTCAAATTTCAAATCATTTGGAGTACAATAGGTTGTGTTTTGATTGCTGTCAAAAAGCTTCAGAACAGAGACAGAAACTCAGGTTCAGGAATCTTCACTAAGTCCTTGAGATCTGATGGTTTTCGGAAAGTTTGTGGCCTTGTATCTTCTAGAGTTTAATTCATTTTGTTGTGATTCTTGCTGGTGCTTGTAGTGTTCTTGGTTGGCAACAGCCACACATGTTATTTGTCATGTTTCGAGGCCTGTAGCTATGTTGCATGTAGCTCCCAAAGAGCTAAGATGCATATTGTGGCAGATTATGTAGTATAGTCATTTTGATCAATGTGTGTGCTCCGTTTGCAATGTTCTTTATATGGTTTTGCATCGTTTTCACGAGCCGCATCTGCTAATGCCATCCTCATGCATGTCAAAATATCTTAGTGTACAGTTCTGTCCAGAAACTTGCAGTAGTTTAATTTGCTTGTGCTAGTGATAGAATTAGTGATGCATGCCCATTTATCATCTCATGCATCATGTGATTGTTGCATCTTGTAGTGCTGCAGTTCATTGGCTGTTATTCTCATGTTGGGTAGCACCGGGATCGGAGAACGAATACGTGTAGTCAGGAGAGTACGTGCCGGACGAACCAGAACCATTCCAAGCTGAGGATATCACAGGCAAGATGATATGACCTTGATTCCATCTCTAGACTTGTTATGCTAGTTTCGTTTCCATGTCTTATTGCTCGCGGCCTACCACTGAAATTAAATTGCCTCTTCATATGCCATGAGCCCAAACACCGTTCTCCTTCCTAGCAAACTTGTATGGCGAAGTAGGCTTTGCTCAGCTACTAATGTTAGCGTTGCTAGATGCAGGTGCTTTGACTCATGTGATAACATGAGCTTGATATCATTATCTTAAATTCTATTATTTAATTAATGCACCTATATACTTGGTAAATGACGGGAGGCCTAGCCTTTTTTCGGGTGCTTCGTTCCGTTCTTGCCGCCTTAGTTACCGGTTGCCGGTGTTCGATTCCATAATGATCGCTCCTAACACGTTCGGGGTTGTTATGGGGACCCCCTCGATAAATCACGTAGTGCTAAGGCTTGTCCAACAGGACCCAACATTGGTGTTAATTTGCTAATCACCTAATAATAAACTGCATAGGGAATAGCTATCCCGAGGATTTTAATCAACAACCCGGGCCAGTGCTCCGCATGAGTGTTGGTCCAAACTGGTTTGCCTGCGGGGCCACCACAAGGAAACTTGAGGTTTGGTACCTGTAGCTAGTTCCATTCGGCGTGTCCTGAGACTGAGATATGCGGCTCTTATCGGGGTCGTCGACACGTCGGGAGGTCCTGCTAGTCTTGTCTTACCTTAGCGGTATATCTTGTGTATAGGAACCCAGTGAAGCTTTGGTTTCCCCCAGAGTTGAGGTTTTTCCTCTAAGGAATCCGACGAGATCACGAGATTCGTGATAGAGGATGCCTTTGCGGCCTGTGTTCGTTTGTGATGGACTAGTTGGAGCACCCCTGCAGGGTTTAATCTTTCGGAAAGCCGTGCCCGCGGTTATGTGGCAACTTGGAATATTTTGTTAACATCCGGTATTAGAGAACTTAAACATAAGCTACTAAAATTGCCAACTGCGTGCCTAACCATGACTGTCCCTTCGAAGATCTCTCTTCGATAAGGAACACGGTGGGGTTAGGAATGCCATAGGTAGGTGTTCAGGATCACTTAGTGATCAAGTAAATCCGACTGCTAGAGTAGACCACCTTTACTTCTACTTGGCGTAAGTTAGCCACTTAATCAAGCATAGGATGCTGCAGCCTGATACACTTCACCCCTACCCTACCTAATAACATGACTAGTTCTGGCACCAAGGTCTTAGATTGTTGTGTCCCCGTGGCTCACGGATTCCTCCGAAACTCCCAGCAGGTACAGGTACCCCAGAGACAGATGATCCCGACGGCACCCAGCTGGCGTGGCAGTACGACGAGGAGACAGACCGCCTCTACATGAACTATCTAGAGGACTGAGGCGTGGTCGTGATCGTGGGCCTGCAGGCAGGGTAGCATAGCATTTCCATGTTTTGTAGTCCGTAGCGGAACTACCTTGATTGTATCTGTGATGTACTCTGAGTTATTAATAAGAAGACAGTTGAATCCCGAATTGTCTACTTGTATTATTATTTGTGCTATGTTACTTGCTTGCGATACGCTTAGATGCGCTTCTTTCCTATACGGGGGCCTCGACCCCCAGATCAGAAAGGACCGCATCTTGGTCGTTACAGTCCTTGAGCTTCATCTCCCCGAGATGAAGTGTCTCAAGACGCTCCACGTCGGCAGTATGGGAGGTGTCCTTCTCCTGGAGGGAGGCGTGCAGCTGCTCCAGCTCTGCCCGGCTGGCCGCCTCGAGCTCCTTCTTCTCCGTGTGGAGAAGAGTCAGCTGCTACTGGAGCCGGCCGTCCGCATTGCAGAGGGCGTCCCACTCCACGACAACCTCGCCCAGCCGGGCTTGAAGCTCGGCAACCTGGCCATCAGTCGCCTGGTTTTGAGCCCGCAGCGTGTTGTAGGCTTGCACCTGGGCATCATAAAGATCCTACAAACCAAGGAAATAGTAGAAGTAAGATTCGGCCTTGTTAAGTCATAACCAGCCCGATTCTCAGGGGCTACACCCAGTGGGTGCGCTAGCGCGCCCCCTTCTAAAGAAGGAAAGCAAGAAAAGAAACTCAAAGAGATTCGGCCCGGCCGATGCTCGGCCCGCCCGATTCTCGGGGCCTACACCCAGTGGGTGCGCTGGCGCGCCCCCACTGATTCAAGAAGAAGAAAAGGAAAAATCAAAGACAGAGACGAGGCACTTACCCTAGTGCACTCCTCCAAGCGCTCCAGATCGCCGCTCACCATGCGGGCCGCTTGGTCCACCTTGAACCGGCTGCTGGCAAACATCGACGCCAGCTCCGGGACGGCATGGAGCATGGTGCCTGTGGGCAGCTTCGAGCACTCTAGGTTAGCTACTCGCCAAGTCTTCATGGGCCGGCTCCCGACTCTGGGACCGGCTCCTAGAGCAGCCGGACCCCGGTTGGAGACGACGATGGTGTCGTCTCCGGGTGCTCGCATGGCGGCCGGCTCCGCCGATGTCCCAGTCGGCGCCGCCTCCTCAGCAGGAGGTGGATGGGCCGCATCCGGCACATCCGGGGCCATGTCTGGCGCGTCCAGGATCAGTTCCGGCGCGTTAGGCGCCGCCTTGGCCCCAGGTGAATCAGGGATCACCTCAAGATCCACAGGCACAGAGGCGTCCAGCTCGGAGGGACGGGCTTCCTCGGTCCTAGGGGCGCGCCCCGGGGCCGCCTCGCTAGCTAGCTCCTCCACGCGAGCACGCGTGGAGGGGTCATGTCTAGCCTTCGTACGCTTCTCCGCCGTCTTCTCGGCCCGGCTGGGGCGAGACTGGCCCTCGGCTGTCTTCCCCGCGGCCATATCCCACCGGCGGGTGGACTGCTCCTCGAGCTCCTTCCGGGCAGCGTCAGCCGCTACCCAGCCGGCTCACTCAGCTGCGGAGGCGGTGTCTTCCTCCACGTTTTCCGCATCCCTGCCAGGCGACGTTTTGAGGAACGAAGCTTCACACAAGACAAAATAAAAAGAAGGGAGGGGAAACCTTACCCTGCGACGATGGGCACCTGTCTCCTACCGCCACCAGCACGGTGATTCTTAGCGCCGCCTGCTCGCGTTCCGGTTGGAGGACCCGTCGCTGGGCGCTTAGGAGCCGGCCTGGAAGTTGGGGCACCCTTGCCCTTCTTCCGGGCCACCTCGTCAAGTCCGGCCACCTCGGCCCTATGATGCCGTCCGCGCGTCAGAGGCGGGCTGGTGACCTCCTCCACCCTGTCAGAGTCTTCCTCGAAGGCTGCATTAGATAGGGAGGAGGGAGTCTCGTAATCATCCGTCCAATCTACAATGGAGGGCCGCAGATGCTCACCAAACGACTCCGTCCCTTCTGACTCCAGCGCATTCTCCGAGCCTTCGGAGGAGGCAGAGCGGGACCCGATCATGCCCTCGTCCAAAATCTCCGAGGCGTCACACGTCGCCACATCGGGGGCAGGCGGGTTGAGTGCTGCCTGCAGCTTCTCGAACACCTGCGCGAAGGAGTTGACGACCGGCTCAACAAGACGGCCGACCATGATACAAACAGCAAGAACAGAACAATGAAGTATGCTTACCACCGGAGGCAGACGGGACCTGCTGTAGGGGATCATCCCCCACGCCTAGTTCCCACTGTCGTCCATGCGGGCGACGGAGATCTGGTTCACCCCCCGCGCCACCGCGCTGGGGGTGAATCTCTTGGTGAAGTTCCAGCAGGGGTCATGCCGGCCGCTCATTTGGCAGACCACATGGGGACGCCTCTGGAGCGGCAATATCCTATGGGTAACCATGGTGGTGAGTAGGTCGTGGCCCAGGAGGCTGCGATCCTGCAAGACGTCGAGGTGGGTGCCGCTCAGCGCCACCTCGGGAATCGACTTCGGGAACTTTGCCCCCCAGTTCAACTTCGTCGGAGGATTGATGTTGAACGGGGGCACGTTGAGGGCGTCGTGTGCAGGGTCAACATTCTTCACGTAGAAGAAGCCCCTCTGCAACTGCTTGATGGACTCCTGCAGCGGCAGCTGGGGGAAGCCGGACTTCGAGCGATGATGCACCAGTGCGGCTCCGCACGGCGTCATCGGGCGTGGCCCGGCGAGCTTCTCCAGCTCGGCCTTCTCCATCACAATGGACTGCTGCTTGAAGAAAAACAAGTTTCACCAGAGGTCGAGGCAGGGCTCGTTCCTCAGGAAGCCCTCGCACAAGATAACGAAGGCCGACAGCGGCAGGATGGCATTCGGTACCAGGTGGTGCGGCTGCGGCCGAAGAAGTTAAGCCAGTCGGAGAAGAAGGGGCTCGCCGGGAGACCGAAGCCCCTGTAGAAGTGTTCGTCGAATACGACGATCTCCCCCTCTTCCGGTGTTGGAGCTGTCTCGGGGCCAGGGATCCACACCAACACCTGGGAGGTCGGGGGCAACATCCGGCGGTGGCGGAGCGCCTCGATGGGGCCTTCGCAGATCTCGCTGCCAAGCCAGGCTTCCTGAGACGAAGTCTTCTTTGAGGAGGAGGCGCCGGCCATGACTGCGGGCGGTGGATGCTCGGGAAGGCTGGTGGCGCAACGGCTACGGAGAAGAAGAAGACGAAGTTGGATGAGCTCTTAATCTCTGGAATCAGGGAGGAAGAGGGCGTCGATGCGGGGCAAGAAGGGGGCGGTTGGCCTCCTCGGAACCCCCGCATCCCATTTAAACCCCACGAAGCGTCGTGGGGAGTGGATCCGGTGCGCACGAAGCCCCACTAACCCCGTCTATTACGGGCGGTAATGCGTCCTGAAACCCAACCATCGCTGAGTAAATCCACAGAGGATCTTCCACGTGGAGGTCGAGGGGGCGTCGTGGCGGGACCCAGGGCCCAGGCCCGTTCCCGTCACCAGTAATAACCATCATTACGTCAGGCCGAGCCTGGCACGTGGCGCGACCTCCGTGGCTGACGATGAAGCAGAGGCATCGCTTCGAAGCCAGCCGGATCTCGATCGGGCAAACCCTGCCGTAGGTGGCGACAGAAATACAATGACAAAAATCAAGCCAGTGAGGCCACCCGCCAGCAGGCGGCGGCCTCTCCAGCTAAGGGGACTACTGTCGGGGGGATAACCCCGAGGTAGGCTCAACGAACCTGCTCCTTTATCTCCGGCCCCAAAGGAATGACCAAGAACCATTCCGTAAGGCCCAAGTCCTTTGGCCGGCTAGGCCACACCTACCGGCTAGGGGGCGAGACGGCCAACTCTCTAGCCGGCCAGGCAACACCTGCCGGCTAGAGGCAAGACGGCTACCTCTTCCTGGCCGCCTAGGCCAAGCCAGCCGGCTAGGAGCGAGGTGGCCGTGCCCGAGCCGGATAGCCAAACGGGCTAGCCAGCCGGGGATCTCAAGTCACATCAGATCGTAGGTCATGACAAGACCCTACGATTAAAGGTGGCTACGCGTCAGCAAAGGTACTGGATTGGAGTGTACGACAGGTACCAGCGTCGGCGGCCACGTCGCTGACCTACCCCGGCTCTGATCCATCACCCAGCATAGTGTCGGCCGTCAAACTCCCACTCCATTACTGCACTCGGCGTGGGAACAGTGGAGGCGGCCGTACCGTCTGCCCATGACGAATCTCGCTAGATGACACCGAACGTACCGCGTGTGTCCTGTGTCAACCTTATGCGAGAGCTCCATTGGCTAGCCGGTGGGTCCCACAGCCAGACGGGACCTCGCAGCCAGCGGGCCCCTCAAGCGACAAGACAAGACCCTCGTGGGCCCCCTGGCCAGCCGGCGAGGCTGCCAGCCAGGCCCCACTCTTGTACCCTTTATCCATATTGTAGGCCGGTGGGTTCGTCTATAAAAACCCCCCGGTCCCCCTCCATGCAGAGGATCGTTCCACAAATTACACACACCTTCACCAATCACATAGGAGAGTCAGAGGCGAGCCGGCTGCTCCCTTCTTCCTCCTCCGCAATACAGGTCCAGTAGCAACCTTGTAATCCCATCCATATACATCATACACTTTGGCAGGACTAGGGGTATTATCTCTACGGAGAGCCCTGAACCTGGGTACATTGTGTGTTCCATGCTTGTACCAACCTCATCCCCAGCGCCCTCCGTTGACACTTCAGTTCTCACTAACTTTAGCCTACCTATGGCATATGTTGTGAGTATTCACCAACATTTGGCGTCCAGCATGGGGCGACCGCGACATCGGCTGACTTTACGTGCTGGGCGGGGCCCCGCACCTACGCCACCGGATGCATCACGTCCGGATGCATGGCATATGTTGTGAGTATTCACCGACAATGGACCTTGGATCGATGGATTGCAGAAGAGAAGGGGGGACAGTATTTACCTAGGTTTGGTCCCTCTTGAGGAGGTAAACCCTATGTCCTGCTTGACTATATTAATGGGGAACAATGATTACAGAGTCAACCTACCTCGAGATCGTATGAGCTAAAACCCTAGATGGCCTCTCTATATCCATAAGAACCTCTGGTTTATATTGACACCAGGGTTCCTAGGGTTACATGTTACCGACGTTAGCCGGGGATAGATGGGCCGAACTGGTCCTCTTGACTTGGAGTACACGTCTAGTCTTTGGAGCTTTCCATCATGATCATAAAGTTTTCCAACAATCCGGACCTAAATGATGCAACCCATATGGTCGGCCCATAAGGGATAACCCGACCACCCCAGGACCCCGTAATCCAAAACTCCATCAACAGCGGCGATCGACGGCGACGTGTCGGAGGAGTGGGAGGAGGAGGACCCCACCATTCGCATCGGCAGCCATGAGCTCCCGCTCCTGCGCGAAAGCGATGACGCCAGGTACTCCAGCGGCGGCTCGTTGCTGCCCTCGATGTGCTCGAGGATGGCATGGAGCATGCGCCTGAGGACACCCCACCATTGACGGCGGTCGTCGGAGTTGTGACGCCCCCTTGGCATCGGAAATACGTTGGTGGAGGTGAGCTGGTCGCGTAACGGTGCTGGAAGTATGTGATACGTCTCCATCGTATCTACTTTTCCAAACTCTTTTGCCCTTGTTTTCGACTCTAATTCGCATGATTTGAATGGAACTAACCTGGACTGCCGCTGTTTTCAGCATAATTACCTTGGTGTTGTTTTTGTGCAGAAATTAAAGTTCTCGGAACGTCCTAAAAATTTACGGAGAATATTTCTGGAAAATATGAAAAATACGTGCGCAAAGATCCACCAGAGGGGATGGGCCAGTGGGCCACAAGCCCTGTAGCCGCCGCCCCCTGGTGGCGGCTACCAATCTTGTGGGGCCCACGTGGCTTTGCCGCCCCCAAACTCAGCTCTATAAATTCACTTCGTCCTGAAAAAAATCAAGAGAGAATATTTCGTCGCGTTTGCGATACGGAGGCGCCGCCACATCCTGTTCTTCATCTGGAGGGCAGATATGGAGTTCGTTTTGGGCTCTGGAGAGGGGAAATCGTCGCCATCGTCATCATCAACCTTCTTCCCTCTCCAATTCCATGAAGCTCTTAATCGTTCGTCAGTAATCTATTCGTAGGCTCGCTGGGCGGTGATGAGTAGGATGAGATCTATCATGTAATCGAGTTAGTTTTGACGGGGATTGATCCCTAGTATCCACTATGTTCTGAGATTGATGTTGCTACTACTTTGCCATGCTTAATGCTTGTCACTAGGGCCCGAGTGCCATGATTTCAGATCTGAAATTATTATGTTGTCACCAATATATGTGTGTTTTAGATCCGATCTTGCAAGTTGTAGTTACCTACTATGTGTTATGATCCCGCAACCCCTCAGTGACAATAACCGGAACCACTCCCGATGATGACCATAGTTTGAGGAGTTCATGTGTTCACCAAGTGCTAATGCGTTGGTCCGGTTCTTTATTAAAAGGAGAATCTTAATATCCCGTAGTTTCCTTTTGGACCCCGCTGCCACGGGAGGGATGGACAATAGATGTCATGCAAGTTCTTTTCCCTAAGCACGTATGACGACACACGGAATGCATGCCTACATCACATTGACGAACGGGAGCTAGCCACATATCTCTCCATGTTATAACTGTTGCATGATGAATATCATCCAAACAAATCACCGACCCATTGCCTACGAGTTTGTCCTACTACTGTTGTTACTACTATTGCTTGCTGCTGTTGTTACTTGTTTTGCTCTGCTGCTGTTACTTGCTTTTGCTCTGCTGCCTTACTTGCTTTGCCCTGCTGCTACTTGCTACTGCTATTACTTGTTATTGTTGCTACTTGCTACTGCTGTCACTACTGCTGTTCCTTGCCACTGTTGTTACTCGTTACACTGCTGCTATCTGCTACAATACTTTTTCTCGACGTTGACGGGAAAGAATATTTTCCGCCACGGGAAACTTCTGGCGCCATAGATACGACAGTTAGGACTAGTCTGCCTTGTCAACAGATTGTTTATGGCACCGTTGCTATCATACTACTTTGCTACTCATACTTTGCTTGCAGATACTAATCTTTCAGGTGTGGTTGAATCTGACACATTCAGCTGCTAATACTTGGAGTATCCTCTCACTTCCTGTCGGGCGAACCAACAAATTTGGGTTGAATACTCTACCATCGAAAATTGCCGCGAACCCACGCGCTGGTGGGCCATTGCAAGACAATTGCTAATTGTTGAGCAACTGGGAGCAGTTCTGGCTCTGTTGCCGTGGAGGCATCAAGTCAGCAACACGTCAAGTACATTTCTCAAGTGTCGTTGCCGGGGACTCATGGCAGCACTTTTCTGGCGCCGTTGCCGGGGAGGGGATTGCTATATTCTATGAGTCATTTGGGATTTATATCTGCTGATCACTATGAAGAATCCGAAAGATCCAAAAACCAAAGTCTTTCCCTCAACTACGAGGGGAGGTAAGGAACTGCCATCTAGCTCTACACTTGATTCACATTCAGTTATGAGTAAGTTTGCGACACCACCTCCTGCTAGAAAAATTGATATGTCGCATGTGCTTGACGATGCTTATGATGCTACTGCTAGAGATGCTATGCCTGATACTGCTAGAGATGCTATGCCTGATACTCCTAGAGATGCTATGCCTGATACTGCTAGAGATGCTAGGCCTCATGATGCTATGCTTGATACTGCTTTGCCTGATGATGCTAGAGATGCTATTTTTCCTGATGTGCCACTAGGGGTATTCCTTGATGCTCATATTTCTAGAGTTACTGCCAATGCTCGTGATGCTTCTCAAACTGCCGATACTATTGAGATAGAACCTGCTTTTGCTCCTGCCAGATCTAGCTCTCCTAGATATGAATTGCCTGATATACCTGAGGGTTATGTTATGGAGGGAGAGATAGCTGAGGATTTTCTTGCATGTAAGGATGCCTATGACGCTCAGAAATTACTTCTCAAGTGGAAGGAAAAATCTCTGAAAGCTAGGATGAAATACGACCCGAAGTTTGCCACTTCACCTATCTTTATCACCGATAAGGATTATGAATTCTCTGTCGACCCTGAGATAATGTCTCTAGTCGAATCTGATCATTTCCACGGTTATGAGTCTGAGACGGTCGTAGCCCATCCTACCAAACTACACGATATAGCCACCCTTTTCACTAGTGAGGAGAAGATCTGCTACTACTATATCCTTAAGTTGTTTCCTTTCTCTCTAAAGGATGACGCTAAACCCTGGTTCAGTTCTCTTGCTCCTGGATGTGTGAGTAGTCCCCAGGATATGGTCTATTACTTCTGTGAGAAATATTTCCCTGCCCATAAGAAGCAACCTGCCTTGCAGGAAATATACAACTTCGCTCAACTCAAAGAAGAGAGTCTCCCACAAGCTTGGGGGAGGCTCATCCAGCTACAGAATGCTTTGCTCGATGCTTCTAGAGACCAGCTAGATAGATGTGCCTGTTGTGTTTTTAGGGAACAAACTGTAGAACAAGCTGAGACTCTACTGAATAACATCTTGATCAATGATAATGCTTGGACTATTCCTGAACCACCTCCTAAGCCAACTCCTAAGAAAAGAGGTATTCTATTCCTCAGTCTCGAAGATATGCCAGAAGCCAAGAAATCTATGCAAGAGAAAGGCATTAGATCTGAAGATGTCAAAAATCTACCACCTACCGAAGAGATCCATGGTCTCGAGAACCTGATACAAGTAGTAGAAGTGAATTCTCTGCGTAGGTTTGATGAGAGTGATATTCCTTTTGACAAACCTGGTAGCCTATGCTTTGATGAATTTGACAACTTTGTTGCCAAACAACAGAGTTTCAATGATTACATTAGCAGACATTTGGAACAAAGTACTCGTATGCTTAGTCATTTAAGTGCTTGTGTAGACAGAAATGTAAATGATCTGAAGCTTCTGAGTAAACATGCCTCTATGATTACTACTCAGGTAGAACAAGTACTTAAAGCTCAGAATGACCTGCTCAATTAATTAAATGACAACTCTGTCAGAGTTATTACTAGAGGAGGCAAAATGACTCAGGAACCTTTGTATCTTGAAGGCCATACTAACAGAATTGATCAAGATTCTCAAGGAATTAATGCTGATACACCCAGTCATCCCAAGAAGAAGGATGATAGAAACCTACATGTCAGTTCACCAAATACTGTCACACCTGAAGAACCAAATGATATTTCTGCGTCTGATGCAGAAACACAATCTGGTCATGAACATGAACCTAGTGACAATATGGACAACGAGGTTCATAATAATGCTCAACCAAGCAATGATAAGGATGTGGAGATTGAACCTACGGTTAATCCTGATAACCCACAACCTAAGAGATACGATAAGAATGACTTTGCTGCTAGGAAGCATGGTAAAGAAAGGGAGCCATGGGTTCAGAGACCCATGCCCTTTCCTCCTAAGCCATCCAAGAAAAAGGATGATGAGGATTTTGAGCGCTTTGTTGAGATGATAAGACCCGTCTTTCTGCACACGCGGTTAATTGATATGCTCAAAATGTCTCCGTATGCCATGTACATGAAAGATATCGTGACTAATAAACGGAAGATACAAGATCTTGAGATCTCCACCATGCTTGCCAATTACACTTTCAAAGGTGGAAGTCCTAAAAAACTTGGTGATCCCGGAGTGCCCGCTATACCTTGCTCCATTAAAGGAAACTACGTAAGAACTGGCTTATGTCACCTTGGAGCCGGTGTTAGTGTTATGCCGCCCTCTCTATATCATAGACTTGAACTGGACAAGTTGACACCCACTGAAATTTCTCTGCAAATGGCCGACAAATCAAGTGCTTTCCCTATCAGCATTTGCGAGGATGCGCCTGTTGTGGTTGCTAATACCACTATCTTAACAGACTTTGTTATCTTGGATATTCCCGAGGACGATGCCATGGCTGTCATCCTCGAAAGACCCACTACTGGAATCTTCTAGTTTGCCGACAGCCAGAGCCGACGGCAAAGGGCAGTTTAACTGATGGTAAAGGCTTTGCCGTCAGTGTGCTGTCGGCAAAGGTACCGGCCAAGATTTTATCGGCAATCACCTTCTTTGCCGTCAGCTGAAGGTCGACCGATGGCAAAGACTTTGCCATCAGCTTTGTGGCACGGGCTGACGGCAAAGAGGAGTGGCGGCAACGGCGCAGGCCAAGCTCCGTTAGAAGGTTAACAGCAGGCTTTGCCCACAGCCGTAGCAAAGCTGACGACAAAGCCGAAACCCCTGGGTCCCCTAGGTCCCCTCTTTGCCCACAGCCGCAGCAAACCTGACAGCAAAGCCGAAACCCTTGGGTCCCTTTGGTCGCCTCTTTGCCGACAGCTAGAGCACAACTGACGGCAAAGCCGAAAATCTGGGAAAATTTGGTATTCCCAGAGTTGTCAGGATACACAGGCTGTCGCCACGTGTCTTCTTTGTCGTCAGTCCACCGACGGCAGAGTCGTTGCCGTCAGTAAGCTGTAGGCAAAGACCCTCTCTGCTTTTTTTCATATTTGTTTTCTGTTAATTCCCTGCATTTGCAAAACATAGATACAAACATCAACATATATATATTTTCCCAACCCCTAAACAGCACCACAAGTGCATCACAAAGTGCAAACAGCACAACACAAGTGCAAACAGCACGAATATATGTAATTAAAGTGCAAACAAGATCACAAAGTATTACAAAGCATCACAAGTGCATCCACAAATACAATTGCATTACAAAGTTCATCTAAGACTACACAAGTGCATTACAAAGTCCCTCGAGCATCCATCCATATGCCATGCTGCTTTATCAAAATCTGGATAATGAGAAAGAAGTTAGAAGAAGAATACAATAAGAAAGAAGTTATCTAAATTAAGCTAAGCAATTAGAAGAAGAAGTGGAAGAAGAAGAAGAACAAGAACAAGAACAAGAACAAGAAGAAGAAGTGGAAGAAGTGGAAGAAGAAGAAGAAGAAGATAGAGAAAAAGAAAGAAGAGAAGTTATATTTTTCTCCTCTTTCTTCTTCTCTTATTTCTTCATCTCTTGTTTGTTCTTCTCTTCTGGTTTCTTTTAAAACTTTCTAAACTAATTATGTCATTTTTAAGCTCTAATATCAACTAGACTTTACTAAGATAACTAAACCATGGCTAATATCAACTAGAATTTACTAAGCTAACTAAAGCATGGCATAATCTAAGTTGATCTAAACTATAAGAAGAATAAGAAGGAGAGGAATAACTTACCGAATGCCAAGAAACGGAGGAGAAGCTCCATCTCTGTTGGTCACTGGGTTGCTAGGGCTCTCACCAGGAGAAGTAAAGGGATCGTGGGATTCAACTCTGGAATGATGCTGCAACAAGGCAAGAGTTAAAATATGTGGTTAGCACGGCGACAGACAATGGTATAAGACCGTGCAAGGTTGGTCATTGAAAGGGAACTCACCGTTCCCACCAGAGAAGGCATCGCCGGAGGGGGCGGCAAACCTTGCTTCTCACACATAGCCTGCAAATTAGTTTTCGAGGAGTCAAAGAAATAGCCTTGTTGCGTCTCACACATAGCCTTGCTTCTCACACAACTGACTTACCGCAACAAAGTCGTGCATGGACTTTGCATGGGCATTATTGCGTGCCCTCTCCTCCTCAAGCAACCTATGCGTATTCCGGTCCCTCTCCTCCAACAAGAGCCTGGTGGCCTCCCTCTCCTTCATAAGTGTGGCCTGCAACCACTCCTCCAAAGGAATTTTCATCATCCATCCAGGGACAAAAGAATGAAAGAAATAATGAAGAAAACTAACCTCGATGGCAAGATCAACTGGCCTCGCGCGTTGCCGTATTACACGAGCGGAGATCGTTTGCCTCGACTTGATCTGAGATAGAGTCTTAGTGATAGGGACGAAGCCATAACACATGGCCAGCGTGCCATGACTCTTACCGCCACCAGAGATCATTAACGCCTCTGGATCGATAGGATTCTGGCTCGGGTCAAAGTCAGGCCCGCGCAGCTGTTTGACCACCTCAGAATAAGACGTCATCTTGTTGTATGCGGACAGGCTTGTGTACGCCGACGGCCCGTCCCCCTCAGAATATGCCTTCGCCGTCTTGTACGAGCCCTTATGGGCCATGCTAAACGCGGCGTATCCCTCAGGCTTGGGCTGGTTATTGTGTTTGGCCTACACGAAAAGACAAAGAATTAGTACAACAAAAATAATGAATGAACGAATTATTGATGAAACAAAACAAGGCACACATACCCATTTTTTGGCGTATTTCTTGATGTTGGCATTGCCTTGGTGGTGTGGCACACCAACCAATTGGGCACGACGGTCCTTGGCCATAGTGTGGGTGCTCAACCAAGCCTCTGTGCACCACCTGTCCACTATCATCTCCCAACAATCCATCTTATCGGCCAACCATCTCGGGGGCACCTATGAAGAATGAAACTAAGTATTATAACTAAATAGACCTAACTAGCCCTAAGAATTGATCTTTGGAATGTACATACCTCCATGTACTCGGTCTTATCAAGGAAAATCTTTCGACATTCAGTCTTTGTCTTCGGCTCCCCTTGCTTGGCGTACCAATCTCGAACAGCCTGAACACGCAGCTCGTGCCTCGTGTTATTCAATAAACTCTTGCACTCTTTCATGAGGTTCTTCTTGGCCGCCTCCTCCGTCCCCTCCTCGACCCTAAAGTAACTCTGCGATTATGCCAAATAGATGCACAGATGAATAGTGAAATGATTTGGAAGGAAATGACAATATATAACATTGTATACTTTTTATTGGGTAAAATAATAGTTACCCAAAAATCAGCCAACACCTTGTCGGCCACGCTCACGCAAACAACACCATTGACATGTGTGTTTTCCGGGAGCAGAGCGGCTTGGTAGTGCTCCCACTTGAGTCCTGGCTCGGGAACCATACCCTCACCGGGCAACTGCACTATCCCGAGGAAGTGCTCCCTAAGTAAAGCACCAAGGACGCAGTTTGGATTCCGGGTATTCTGCGGGTAATCCCACCCCCTACATAATGATAAGGCAAAGACATTAGCTACTTGGTGAAATATAATGATATAAGGTACACAATATATATCAACTTACTTCTCGCCATCTGGCTTAATGAACGCCCTGTGCTGCAACTCCAATCGGTCTGGAACTCGTGGCATACCACGTTGGTAGACCGACTTTCTGGCAGCCCCCTCAGCCTCTGCCTCAGCCCCCTCCGCCTCAGCCTCCGCCTCAGCACCCTCCGCCTCAGCCCCCTCCGCCTCAGGCTCTGCCTCAGCACCCTCCGCCTCAGCACCCTCCACCTCAGCCCCCTGCATCGGTGTCTGCTCTTGGATGGGAGGATCCTGCACCGGTGACACCCTCGTCTGCAAGGGTGAAGTGGCTGAGACAGAAGTAGCCGAGGGTGGTGGCGACTGGCTCCTATCATGCAGCCTCCCTCTCCCACGACTACGTCCTCTGCCTCTCTTCTTTCCTACACCTCTCCCACGGGGCTCCTCGGCAAAGCTCTGCAACAAAGTTCTCCATAGCTGCCCAGGTGTTATCCTCAACTTATCCCCGCCTGCCATGTCTCACCACCTGTAACGATAAATAGTTAAATAATTAGTACAAATTCAAGGACAATAATTAAATGAAAAATAATAAATACATGAATAATTAAACTAATAATTGAATAATTAAAGAACAATGTTTGGATGCATACAAAGTACTAATAATCTGGATCATCTGTCTCTTCTCCATGGTCAATTGAAGCAAAATCATCATCAGTATCACACGTGTCGTCATGACTGATATCGTCATCGGGTTCAGGGACATCATGTGGAAGGCCTTTTTGTAACCAATCAAGCATAGATAGCTCATCGGCATTGGTAACTTCTTCTACTTCCACATATAAAACAATATAAATTATCAATTCATCAAGTATGTTAAATTAATTATGGCCATTTTTAATCATGGTTAATACATTGGGATGCACGGCATGCACACCTACCAGCTACTAGGTAAAGATGGGTCCTAATCCCACCCGAGTATGTGTAGATTGGGTCATTTTCCCATGCTCTACTCCCAACCCAACGCAAAATTTCGGCAGCACCTCCCCGCTGTTCTCCTGATACACGTCTCGGCAACTAACCGAGAGGATGTGTACCGAGAGAACAACAAGGAGGAGCTATCGAAACTCTACATGGGATCCGGAGCAAAGCGTGGGAAACGACCCAATCTACACATACCCGGGCTGTCCATGGATAATGTTGGACAATTCGAAAGAATCACCGTTATAAATATGCAAATGCATGCATATTTATGACAGGAACCCTTTCGAACGGGAGACGCCTATTGGTTACGCAACACCTTTGCATTTTAATACTAAAAATACCTAGCTAGATAGTGTCATCAGCACGAAGGCCGGAACAGAGCAAAATAAAGGGGGTGGAGGAGGAGTTAAGAAATGTGCTCACTTTCGAATGCAGGGGAGGTCGTCGAAAACCAATCCCTCGCGGAGAAGCTACTGCACATTTAAATGCACTCAATCAACACAAATACGCACTCGCGGTAATTAAGCTAACTAATACTAACATATATTATTAATAATTTATTATTCAAGTTTTGTTACTCTTCTCTTCTTCTATTTCTTTTCTTCTTATTATTTTCTTTCTATTGCTAACAACTAGCTAACTAATACTAACAGCTAGCTGACTAATACTAACAGCTAGCTAACTAATACTTACATGTAAGAACATCTATTGCTAACTAAATCTAACTAAAAATCTACCACTAAGTAATTGCTAACTAAATTTAACTAAAAATCTACTACTAACAGATCTAACTAAGGCCTCCTCTGATTTGAAGGATTTTTCATAGGAAAAATGCGGGAATGCAAATTCCATAGGATCTAACAAAGGCCTCCATTTCAAACGTTTCATTTGTTTCATATTCATGTACTTTTCCTCTGTTTTTCAATCCTCAGTTTTACACATGCATCTTCTATTCTTAAATAGTTGCAACCCACAAAGTATTTTTCCTAAGCATGCAATGCTTCCACACCAACAAACCATGCATGTATGCCACATAATTAATCTACAATCCCACTAAATATATTTTCTATGCATGCAACCCTTTTCTATTCTTAAATAGTTGCAACCCACAAAGTATTTTCCTAAGCATGCAACGACTTCCGCACCAACAAAACATGCATGTATGCCACATCATTAATCTACAATCCCACTAAATATATTTTTTATGCATGCAACCCTTTTACATGAAAAAGTCATGCATGCCTGCCAAATCACTAGTTCTGATAGTTTTCCTACATTTTTCCTATTCCTGTGTTTTTGCGATCCTATAAATCTAAGAGGCCCTAACATAGAAAAAATAAACTAAAAAAAGGTGGGAGGAGGAGCTCACCGGCGAGTCGGGGCGGGGCTGGCGCGGGGCGGCGGCAGGGCGGGCTGGCGCGGGGTAGAGGCGAGTAGGGGCGGCGCGGGGCAGAGGCGGGTAGGGGCGGGCGGGGGGCAGAGGCGAGTAGGGGCGGCGCGGGGCGGCGCCGGCGAGTACGGGCAGGACGGGGCGGCGTGGGGGCCGATGCCTCGGGGTGGGGCGATGGCGGGGCTGGCGCGGGGCGGCGCCGACGAGTAGGGGCGGCACGGGGCGACGCAGGGCGGGGCGGCGCAGGGTGAGTAGGGTCAACGACGGCGGCGGGTCGGGAGAGCAGGGTGGGAGAGGTGAGAGAGCAGGGTTGGTTAGGTCGTGGCCTGCACGGGGGGGATAACCACCCGACTATGCCGTCAGCTGGCTGTCGGCAAAGACAGCCATTAGGCTTTGCCGTCAGCTGGGTGTCGGCATAGACGGCTCCCATTAAGCCGTGGTCGAACGTGGGACCGAGAACCTCCCTATGCCGTTAGCCACCCTTTGCCGTCAGTCTTTTGCTCCTTTGCCGTCAGCTGGCTGACGGCTTAGATAGAGCGGACGGCATAGAGTTTCTATGCCGTCAGCCGCGCCTATGCCGTCAGCATTATTTTCGACTGAGGGCAAAGCCTCTATGCCGTCAGCCCCGTGAAAATGCTGACGGCAAAGCCAAAAGCTGTTGGCAAATTAGGATTTTTCCAGTAGTGACCCTTTTTAAACACTGCAGGGGCTGTTATAGATTGCAACAAAGGCAATGTCACTTTCCACATCAACAGCAATGAGCATACAGTGCACTTTCCGAAGAAACGATATCAAGTACATTGCATCAATGCTATTGAAAAAACTTCATCAATTCTTATTGGGAGCTTTGAATGCCCTATTCCTCATGTCAAGATGAAGTATGATTTGCTTGTTGGGGAGATACACATCCCCATGGAGGTGACTTAGTGGCTATTCGACAATTCTCCGTTTCCTTTTGCGATTTGACAAAGTTCTGTCATGAGGATTTAATCAACCCCATTGACGGATTTCTTTCGATGACCATGAAATGGATGAATCAAGGAGTCACATACCTCTGTTTTAAGATTTCACTTTCTGTTGCTTAGAAGAAAAATGATAGATTTAGTTTAGTTTTTCCTGTTTTCTGTTTTAGCCCGAAGAAAAATACCCCAAAAATAAAATTTCTCCGATGCTCCTGAAAATCTAGTATGATTTTTTCTGGAATATTAGAAAAATACTAGGACCCAGAGCTGGCTTGGGGGCCACACCAGTGGGCCACAAGCCGTGTAGCCGCCGCCCCCTGGTGGCGGCTACCAAGCTTGTGGGGCCTACTGGGACCCCCTCCACTCATTCCAGCTCCCATCATCTTCTTCTACCTCTAGAAAAAATCGTTTCGCAGCTCAAACCCGTGTTCTTGCTCATTTGGCTGAGATTTTCGATATCCTTGCTCAAAGCACCATTCTCCGAACTGTTTTGGGGAAATTACTCCTTGGTAAGTGACTCCTCCATTGGTCCAATTAGTTTTTGCTCTAGTGCTTTATCCTTCGCGTATTCTTGCTATCTTGGCGACCCTGTTCTTGAGCTTGAAATGTTGATTTTAGCTGGTCCCAAGTAGTTTTAGCGCGTGATACGGTCTCTAGGCACTAGTAGGAGAAGTTGCTACGAGTTGGGTTAATCCTTACTCACTTTTCTTTCGAAGTCTCTAAAAATTTCAGAATTTTTCAGAGCTAGAAAAGGAAAAAGATGAGGAGGTTCTTGAGAGGCTCTTCAAGCCGTAACCCCAAGGAAGATGAGAAGAACCACCCCAAGTACGTGGTTCCTCGAGTCACAGAAGTTCGAGTGTGCGAGTGGCCAAGTGATGAATTTTTGCACGCCGCTGGGCTTTATGAAGACTTTTATTACTTGGTGGAGAACGCAGGTCTTACCGCGTTCGTTGAAGATAAGTGCTCGCAATACCTCCTCCTCACCAATAATTTTGTTCAAAGTTTCAGCTTTTATCCGAGGAAGAATCTTCCCATGGTTGAGTTCATGTTATACGACATCCCCCAGTGCATGACACTACTGGATTTTTGCAATGTATGCAAATTACCTTATGTTGGGGATATTCATGACCCTTGTCCACGGGACTTGGAGGATTTCATAGGTACTATTGCTGTTGGAGAGGAGAGAGGAGTGTCTCGCGCTAGAATTGCTAGCATACATTTTCCTGTGCTTCGGTACTTCTCATTATTTGTGGGAAAATGTTTGATTGGCCGTGGGGAGGCTGGATCACTTAGTTCTCCAGACCTTCCGGTTTTGCACGAAGGCCTTTATAACGATAAGACTTATAGCCTAGGTGTTATAGTAGCTCAGCGGTTGAACACAAACCGTTCAAAGGGTGTCGTCTATGGAGGAATCTATGCTACCCGTCTTGCCAGACACTTTGAGATACCGTTAGACTGGGGGAGGAAGGAGAGATGCTTCTTCCTGAGAAATATCTGGATTATGACAGCATGGTTCGCCATGATTTTCTAGATAGAGATGCTAATAGACGGATGATTTATAACCTGGTATTTAGTCAGGGTACTCGAGAGACTATTACTTTGCCTGCTCCTTCTTTGTTTTATCTTCATGCAGGCAGGTACACTATTATGCCCTCGGACTTCTACGCATATTGGGGCTTGGCCCAACCACAGGTGCCCGTGCCCGAGCCACCAGTCGAGTACCAGACGCCAGTTTATCAGTGGGAGCCAGAGGAGCTCACACAGCAGTGGCATCCACAGTCCGCTCCAGAATATCCTGGAGCTGGTTATTTCCCGCCATGGGAGTAGACCAAGCTAGGCCAAAAGCCTAAGCTTGGGGGAGTACGTGTTCTCACCGACCTTACATTCATGCTTATGCTTTCACTTTGTTAGCCGGTGTTTACACTTTGCCACTGTATTTTCCATGCTAGTTTATTTTCGTTTTCTTGTTTTCTTGTTTTGTGTCGTTTTGAGAAAACCCAAAAAGATTTTCCTTTCTCCTTTTGCTTGTTGGGAGTTTTCCCGTGTAAATAGTTTTCTTTTTCTTCGGGTCAAGGTAGAAGATATTAGTTACAATGTTAAGTGGCTCTTGCATGCATACCTGTTTAGCTTTCAAAGAGCCATATTACTTTGTCTTCTCCTTTGTGTTTGCCTGCAGATTTCAGCTTAGTCCAATGCACGAGCACTCTTATTATTGTTCACATCGTTCGATCATGCAAGTGAATGGCAATAATGATGATATATGATGAAGTGGCTGAGACTAGAAAAGCTGGTATGAACTCTATCTATTTTGTTTTTGTAAATATGAGTAGCTTGTCGTCCCAGATTCAGCTTTGTTGTGAGAGAACCATGTTTGCAATGACAACTTAGAGATCATAGTTTCTGATGCCATTCTTAATTAGCTGAGAGCTTATAATGGTTTGTCTTGAATGCCAACATAGATTTTGAGATGACTATGATGTAGTATGATAGGATGGTATTATCCTTTGAATGATTCAAGTGGCTTGACTTGGCACATGTTCATGCATGTAGTTGAAACAAAATCAGCATAGCCTCTATGATGTTCGTGTTCATGGTGATTTATATCCTGTTCATGCTTGCACTCAATGTCAGTCAAACTCATTGCATCTTGATGACTGTTGTCGCTCTCTAGTTGGTCGCTTCCCAGTATTTTGCTAGCCTTCACTTCTACTAAGCGGAATACTGCTTGTGCATCCACCTCCATAAACCCAAAAGTTTTTACATGAGAGTCCACCATACCTACCTATTTGCGGTATCTACCTGTCGTTCCAAGTAAATTAGCATGTGCCATTCTCTAAACCTTCAAGAAATAATCTGTTTTGCATGCCCGAACCGCTCATGTGGTGACAGGGGGCTATTGATATCTTCCATGTTAGGCGTGTTATCCTCGACATGTGTTTATTCACTGTCATTCACGAGAAAGGGGCCGGTAATTTGAATGCCCAGTTCCACGCTTAAATCAAAAACATAACTGTAAAACAAGACTCCCCCCGGATTGATGTTAGTATGGACGGTACTCGAGGATTCAGCTCACCGTGGAGTGTGATTGGTTGGTGGTGGGGGAGTTAAAACTTTACTTTTCTGTGTGGGAACCGCCTATAGCATGAGTAGCGTGGAAGATATTGAAAACTCTTAGTCATTGCATTGACAATGAAAGCATGCCACCCAAAATTATTATCTCTGTTTTCAAAGCTTGAGCTCTGGCACCTCTGCAAATCAATGCTTCCCTCTGCGAAGGGCGTGTCTATTTATTTTCCTGTTGAGTCATCCTCCTCTTGTATAAGCACCAATTAGAGAGAACCTCTGCCATTTTTATGTTTTTCTTTTGATTGATATTGAGTATGACTATGACTGGATCTTCGTTGCTATGAATTACAATGTTTAGTCAGCCCTTGATCTTTGAAAGTGCTCTGCATTTATGTTTTGCGGTCTCAGAAAGATCTAGCGAGATACCACCTATTCATATTGCTTCGTGCTTGTTTTTATTGAATTGTTGCTATGTGAACTCATTATTATTTGCTCGCTAGCTGATTATGCCATTGATATTAGTTTACCATGAGACCTTTGTCTCACTTGCTTATGTTGTTAACTAGTGATCTTGCTGAAATTCTGGTTATGAGTTTGACATAGTTGCAGCAACAAGATCAAACAGAGTTTGTCAAAGTTTTTATTTCTCTTTCAGTTTGTCAACTGAGTTGCTTGAGGACAAGCAAGGTTTTAAGCTTGGGGGAGTTGATACGTCTCCATCGTATCTACTTTTCCAAACTCTTTTGCCCTTGTTTTGGACTCTAATTTGCAAGATTTGAATGGAACTAACCTGGACTGACGTTGTTTTCAGCAGAATTGCCTTGGTGTTATTTTTGTGCAGAAATGAAAGTTCTCGGAACGTCCTGAAAATTTACGGAGAATATTTCTGGAAAATATGAAAAATACCTGCGCAAAGATCCACCGGAGGGGATGGGCCAGTGGGCCACAAGCCCTGTAGCCGCCGCCCCCTGGTGGCGGCTACCAAGCTTGTGGGGCCCACGTGGCTCTGCCGCCGCCAAACTCAGCTCTATAAATTCACTTTCGTCCCGAAAAAATCTAGAGAGAAGATTTCGTCGCGTTTGCAATACGGAGGCGCCGCCACATCCTGTTCTTCATCTGGAGGGCAGATCTGGAGTTTGTTTTGGGCTCTGGAGAGGGGAAATCATAGCCATTGTCATCTTCAACCTTCTTCCCTCTCCAATTCCATGAAGCTCTTCATCGTTCGTGAGTAATCTATTCATAGGCTCGCTGGGCGGTGATGAGTAGGATGAGATCTATCATGTAATCGAGTTAGTTTTGACGGGGATTGATCCCTAGTAACCACTATGTTCTGAGATTGATGTTGCTACTACTTTGTCATGCTTAATTCTTGTCACTAGGGCCCGAGTGCCATGATTTCAGATTTGAAATTATTATGTTGTCACCAATATATGTGTGTTTTAGATCCGATCTTGCAAGTTGTAGTTACCTACTATGTGTTATGATCTGGCAACCCAGGAGTGACAATAACCGGAACCACTCCCGGTGATGACCATAGTTTGAGTAGTTCATGTGTTCACCAAGTGCTAATGCATTGGTCCGGTTCTTTATTAAAAGGAGAACCTTAATATCCCGTAGTTTCCTTTTGGACCCCGCGGCCACGGGAGGGATGGACAATAGATGTCATGCAAGTTCTTTTCCCTAAGCACGTATGACGACACACGGAATGCATGCCTACATCACATTGACGAACGGGAGCTAGCCACATATCTCTCCGTGTTATAAATGTTGCATGATGAATATCATCCAAACAAATCACCGACCCATTGCCTACGAGTTTGTCCTACTACTGTTGTTACTACTGTTGCTTGTTGCTGCTGTTACTTGTTTTGCTCTGCTGCTGTTACTTGCTTTTGCTCTACTGCCGTTACTTGCTTTGCCCTACTGCTCCTTGCTACTATTGTTACTTGCTACTGCTGTCACTACTGCTGTTCCTTGCCACTTCTGCTAATCGTGCACTACAAGAAATATGCTCATACATGACGTTTTTTTAAATGTCGTTGATGAATTCGTCAAAAATCTATGACGATTTCATTCGAGATCGCCGTAAACTGTTTGAGTGGATCAAATCTACATATAAATTACGAGATGTGAGTCAAAAACGTCGTAACCGCATAAGATAAGATCGTTATAACTTTTACGACGATTATAAAAATGTTGTAACATGAGGATAAGAAGAGCCAGCCAACCAATGAAACGTGAGGAACCTCCTCCACACGGATCACCCCACTAGACGCGATCTGAACCATCCATCAATCGCCCATCCAACGGTGAAGCATCTCCCAAAAAGCCAAACCCTAACTATCCTCACCCCTCACACACAACCACACACTCCTCCCTCGTCTCCATCTCTCTCCCGCACGAACCCCTCTCGCCGCCGCCACCAATGGTGCCCTGATCCAGGCGACCTCCGGTGGGGATCCCCTTGCTCCGCTCCTCCCCTATCCCGTGCTTCTTCCCACCCGCGCACCCGAGTCGGACCCTACTTGCGCGTGCGATCCCGCGGCCCCCTCGATCTGCGAGATGCGACGCGCAGAGGAAGAGGAGGTTTCCCCCAATCCGGCACGCTGCGAGGGCGCGCTGCGGCCAGCCTCGACACCGACGAGCTCATGGCGCTCATGCACGGCTCAGGGGCACGCCGAGTGGAGGAGGGGGAGGGGAGGGGTGGGGATTTGGTTTGTGATTTGTGGATTTTCGGTCCGAGCGGCGATGGGGTTGCTGTCGTGGCCGGAGGAGGTGCCGTCGCTGGTCAGGCTCAAGGTGGCGGCGGGGCGGATCAGGCGCCAGATCCCGCCTGAGACGCACTGAGCCTTCACCTACGAGATGCTCCAGCGGGTCTCCCGCAGCTTCGCCCTTGGACCCGAGCTCCGCAATGCCGTAAGCGCTCCTTCTCCTCCCTTCCCTCCTTCAACCCCAGATCCCCTCCAATCCCTGGAATACCTGAGACACTCACGGCCGCTGATTTTGACCCTTCATGCAGGTGTCGCTCTCCGTCAACACGTCCGCGGCGGACGGCAACGGTAGGGGCATGGAGCGGGAGAGCAAGGAGGGGTGCGTGAAGGGAAGAGGGAGGTGGAGGGGGCGGAGCCGATGACCCTGACGCGGCAGCTGTTCCGGGAGGTGCACTTCAACTGCTACATCGTGGCCCTGCTGGGGCTCACCGCGCTGGGCTGCAGGCCACGCTCGTCCGCCACCCACGCTTCTGCAGCGTCCAGGTACGGCCACCTGCTTCCAAAGTTTCTGATAGTGATATATGTCAGTTGCTCTTTTTGTTTCTGAATCGCATTGTTTCTGTGTTACTCACAGTGATATAAGCCACTATGCCAATTTCTCTGTTTGTTTCTGAATCGAATCATTCGGGTGTTATTGATTATGATTCTAGTTGTAGATTTTTTTGTATACTTGTGTATTGTTTAGCGGATGAAGTTAAGAGAAGGTTCAAGCTCTCACTCTTAATTATGTTTGTTAAGTTTTTGTATACATGATTTCTAGGCGCATGTTCCTGGCCGCGCTCCGAGTGGATCCTCGTACCTTTGCTGCCTCTACGAGGTTAGGGGCAGGGTGATTTGGGAGGCGTTCTTAGGGGTTAGGGGTTTGGTTCTACGGAGCAGAAGGGGGTTATAAGATTATTTCCTGGGGGCGCTGGTTTCGGGAATCATTGTGGGTTATTGTGGGCATAAGTACATATGTGGGGTTTCTTGTTGCGCAGTAACTCTAGATGAGGAAATTTTGGTGCTCTCTCATTTTGGCAAGTTTCTGGGCACCTCGTCAAGGGAATTAGGCTACTATGTGGTTTTGATTCTAGTTCTCCACTTGTCGGAGAGCCCGGACGCCGTCTCGGCACTCAAAATTACTTTGTCGTGTGCAACATCATTTGTTCTCAGATTCCACGACTATGTCCTCAATTGATGCCCATTTTTGCTTAAATAAATAGGTTGTTACTCCATTGTTCAGTGGTGTAGCCTTTTACAGAATTTAAATGGTTTGTCCCGTGTATTATCACATCTTTCCAGACTGTTAAACATATGCATGCTGATAAAACATCATTTAACCCGAGTTATCTTTGGCAATATTGACAGAATTTAAATAAATATATCTCTGTATAGACCTGGAAATTGGTACACCTCAGTTGTTGAACTTGCGTAATGTGATACTAATACTAATGTCTTCTCCTACTTGGAAGAACTGGATTATTAATTATCATGCTTATCTTTATGATAAAAGTTCGAATTAGTAGAACTACCTAATGAAAGATTGATAGATCGATTTATAGATCTAATAAAGAAATGGATTTATCATGCTTATCTTTATACATGATAATGCATTGCCGTGTAAATAAAATCAATCAAGCTTTTACAAGAATGACAAGTCTAATGGAATGTAACAGCTAGAACGAATTCAGATTTTCACTCAGGTGCAAATGGAGATTTAACTTAAATAAATAAAGGGACTCGGCCAATGATTATACACAGAAGATATTTTTAAAATATAGAACCCACTAAAAATGCTAGTACATAAAAGATGTCGGTCAATTACTTACCCATTGTCTTGAACCTCATCAGATTCCTTAGTGGGGCTAACATTCTCCTTGGAAGCATTCTCACATGCATCCGCAGGACTTGGTAATGCTGACCAGTTGTAGTAACATATGGAGTCATCAAATATCTTCTGGCATGATTGCCCAGTGGGCAAGACTGACCGACAAAATCTACTGAAGCACAAAGGGTGTGTTGTTTGGATTACAGGCCTTAGTGGTTCAGGTAATTCAAGATTACCTAGGTTGTGATGTCTGCTTCATGAAATGCGAGTGCATTTTTTGACTTATTCAAGTATGGCTCATTCAGCTACATTTTTTGCCTACAGACCAGTCATTCAAGTATGGATTTGTTTTGAGACAAAATGGTCATGGTTTTGTCTCTGTTTTTTGCAGGCAAGGTGGAGGGCACGGCTGTTCTGAAGGCCATCTGCGCTGGTTTCAAGGAGACCACTGAGCCCTGCGTGTGCATGACACAAGATTTATGTTCTTACAACCTGATCACAGTTGCAGTTATCCTGACGGATCGCTTCATTTCATCTGTTGTGGTCACTGATCTCTACGATCTGGTTGCAGATATGGAGATGGACGAGTGCGTGCACAACTGGGGCGACGAAAAGACCAACATCACCGCCTGCAGGGTACAGCATCCATCATTCCTTCTCTGAATAAACATCATTCCAGATTGTTGCAGTGGCGTTTGTCCAATCGATTGTCACAGCAGTTTGAGACTCACAAGCGTGCACGTTGGCGACACCGACACTGCGGGACACGTACATGGGGAGGGTGTTCGAGTGCCCGGCGGTGGATGTTGTCCAGTACGAGGGGGACCGGTACATGAAGCAGATTTCCTCTCACCTCCTTGATCTACTCTGGAACAAGTACTGGGTCAACACATTGTCTTCGTCACCACTTCTGGGCAACAGGGATTATGTTGCTGGACAAATCTTTGATTTAGGTAAAGCATTCCCTTGTAGGAATATTTCTGGAACTTTTTTTCTGGTTAGTTTGGCATTGCAATAAATAGAGAGATAGTGATAACTACTTTTGTGCTACACAGCTGATAAACTAGAGCAAGATGAGGGGAAACTGGCACACAGTCGATTTGGCATGCTTATGCCATCACAACGAAAGAAAGAGGTCGGTTTCTATGTTCATGCCCTTTAAACTTGGTTATCCTCAGTGTACAACACTGTTTTCTTTGCTCGTCTGAAGGTTCACAAGGCTGTGACTATTTTGGGGGCTGCATAATTGTTTCAGTTTCTGCATCATTCATGTGCCATATCAATATGTGCTTGTCTATTTAGTACACCCTCTGATCCTAATACTGCTAAAACGTCTTTCATTTAGGAACAGATGTATTATCATGTTGTTTGATTTGTTAATTTTTTGTCACTTCCCATAGTAAGTGGATGGTCATGTATGTCTGATTGTCAAACTATTGATATTATGATTAAGTTCCATTAGGTCAATTATCACTCCCTACTATAAGATGTTTTGCATATTTCAATATGGGCTACATATGGGCTGAAATGAGTGAACAAACACACTTAAATGTGTCTACATACAGTTATTTTAAGAAAAAGTTGGAACATCTTGTAATAGTGAACGGAGGGAGTAACTGACCTGATGCCTGTCACATTGTTATGTGATCATTATATGGATATGTTACAAATCTCTGCTACTTGTTTATTAATGGAAGAAAGTATAGCAGATATGATGCTAATTTTATGGTGATGTATACAAAATATTAGTAGTGCGAAGATTGTGAAGATTGTTGAGCCCCTAGGACAGGTTGATTGTGTTGTTTGATACTTTGATGCTATGTTGTCCTATGTAGCTATGAAATGTTTTATGTCAATTACTTCATTGAGCTAGAGTTCATGAAACGAGGGATTGTATACCAGACCTATACATCTAGTTTGCTTTGTTATTCCAGTTCTGTAATATGTCCCTCCTACACCGCGTATATTTACACTTACATACACAAAATTGCTAATAGTTACCGCCAGTAATTGCTACTCTTAGGGTGTTACCTTGTCACATATAGCCTGTATGAAAAGTTTTTGGTGGATTACCATGCAATGCTGTTAATTTGGTGTATATATGTGTCTTGCAATAAACTAAGAACACTGAAAATCTGCAACAAATTTCCTTGCGTTGATATTGATCTTCTGTGCACAACTGATGGCTGGCAGAAGTTTGCTACTACCTAGCTTCCACACCAAGCCACTCCTCAACTGTTGGGTTCCATTTTCAGTGCTGTTAATTTTTTTGGGGTTAATCATGGGTTTTACACACAGTTTTCATTCATGTTGGTGTACTTCATTATTGGATAGGGCCTCACAGGACATGTTTGTGTGAAGCACATTAAAGGAACTAATATTTTTGTGCAGTATAATCTCACAACCAAGAATAAGAAGCACAGTGTTGAGTTTCATTTTCACTGGTACTTTTTCTTGTGGAATTAATGCAGTTTAGAGACAGTCTTGATGATGCACTGTTTAATAATCAGTAAGTACCTCATAGTAGTAGTAGTAGTACAAGCTTTGTCAAGCACATTGAAGGAACAATCTTTTTTGTGCAGTACAATATCACAAGTAAACATAAGCACGACATTGCTGTGGGAATAGCACATGTTCCATTGAGGGGTTGTGATATCAGATTAGTTTAACAATCCCCATTATGATACCATTACTTTTCTAGGGGGCAAATCTCCACTGTGTTTTCCTTTTCTTTTCCTCCAAAGGAAAAGAAAGGTGGTGTGTAACTGGTTGGTAGCATCAAAGGAAAAGAAATGTGGTGCGTAACTGGTTGGTAATGAGAGTATATCTGTTACTTCATATTACTGAAGATCTGAACATTTTCTTTTATTTCTGCCCCATATTTTGTTTAAACTTACGCTACAGTTTCACATGAGATGATATTTTGTTCTTCGAAAGACGTTTTACAATTTAGCATTGCCATCTAGTTCCTGCGCCTCAACAATACATTACTTTGTTTGGATGCAGGTATACTAGAGCCCATAAAAGCTTGTATCCGGGATGCAAAACTAGGAGTGCGGAAGCAAGAGCAGGATGACTTCTTCACAGCGAGTGCTAATTTCTGTATTTTCTTTTGAGATTCTTCTGGGTTGATGCTTTAGCTGTGAAAATTGGTATCTGATTGTCAACTGTGAATCAGATGAGTTATTGTGTTATGTAAACCTAGGAGATGTATTATGTGATGTTATATGATGGATGATTTTAATTTGACTTGGAGTTTTCTTGATTTGAATATGAAATAGTGCTGCATTTAATATTGGACAAATAGAAATGAAACCAAGTTCTGGAAAAAAAGTTGCTGAATTCAAAAATGAAAAAAGGCCAAAACTGACACTGGACCAAATGTATATGGGCACTAAAAGGCCAGGTCCCAAAAAAATTCGAAAAAGAAAAACTAAAAGGGGCCATAAATGGGCTAAGGCCCAAAAAGAAGCCCAATAAGAAAAATCCCAAAAATAAAACTAGCCCATGTGATCAATTGAAATGGGTTGGGCTGATTTCAATCATGACGTTTTGATTTCGTCGTAATTTTGCCACGTAGGACTGGGTTTGATTGCCAACGACGATAGGATCGTCGTAAAGGTTACGACAATCCAAGAATCGTCGTAAAAGTTACGACGACTTTGATCAAAACGTCGCTGCTGTTCATTTGTGACGCTTCGTTTTCGACGCTTGGTTTTTCGTCGTGAGATCGTCGTAAATTAAAAATTGTGACGATGTAGCGACGTAACAATAGCGTCGTGTATTAGCATATTCTTTGTAGTGGTTACAGTGCTGCTACCTGCTACAATACTTTTTCTCGACGTTGACGGGAAAGAATATTTTCCGTCCACGGGCAACTTCTGGCGTCATCGATACGACAGTTAGGAATAGTGTGCCTTGTCAACGGATTGTTTCTGGCACCGTTGCCATCATACTAATTTGCTACTGATACTTTGCTTGCAGATACTAATCTTTCAGGTGTGGTTGAATCTGACACATTCAGTTGCTAATACTTGAGAGTATCCTCTCACTTCCTATCGGGCAAACCAACAAATTTGGGTTGAATACTCTACCCTCGAAAACTGTCGCGAACCCACGCGCTGGTGGGCCATTGCAAGACAATTGCTAATTGTTGAGCAACTGGGAGTAGTTCTGGCTCTGTTGCCGTGGAGGCATCAAGTCAGGAACACGTCAACAGCATTTCTCTAGTGTCGTTGCCAGGGACTGCTAGCAGTACGCCGTCCAGAGAGGAAGTTGTTGGCAGCATACCTTTCCTCCCGTCGCGCATGCTCCGACAAGGACGCCCAGATGCGCGCGATCTCTCCACGACATTACGTGGCGGATGTCAGAGGGGGCACGGGGACGCCTCCGGCGCTGTGTCTCTAGGCGCCTGGCATGCGCATGTTTGACGATGCCATTTAGTTTGCCTCTTGGAGGGCGTGAGCCTCCCACTCGTGCAATGACTGATGTCCGACGTTTTTGGTAGGCTCTCCGTCGCCAGGGAACTGCTCCACCATGGACTCGGGAAAGTTTTCCAACGGTGGAGCCAAGAGTGGTGGGAGAAGTGGATGGAGGGGCAAGTTTGCAGCGAGCGGCGGCAACGCATGGCTTTTATAGTAAGGAAGGTGCGGGAGCGGTGTGCACGCATGATGGGAAAGGATGGGATGCGTGGCGGCGTTCCGCCACTACACCACCATACCTAGGAATCCGGTGCACTGTACCGGCATGGGAGGCAAGGCGACGAGGAGGACGAACATTATCGGCAACGCCCAGTCTCGTTGAATTGGAGGTTCCATACGGGAGGAATTTGGCGTGGTTTGTTTTCTCGCCAAATTTCTTTCCCCCAGCACCCAGGCACTCCTCTGGCGCGCTGGGTTCGACCTGGGTCCGTCGGCCCCAATTTTGGTCCAAACCGGCAAAAAACAAAGTCCTCGGGGCGCGATTGGGAAATTGTTTTAGCGCCGACAACAAAAAAGTGGCCTGGGGGGCTGTTGGGGGCGCGGTTGGAGATGCCCTAAGACTGCTCACAATGTGAAGTAACATATAATAGTAACATGCATATGTTAGTAGTCTAAATTACTATCTTCATAGTGGATAGTAACATAGATGTTTTATTTATTACCTTTTATAGGCTCATATTATTTTGGTATGTGTGATGTTACTCATAGTATGAGTAACTAGCTATGGTACTCAATTTATTCCTTTCCTCATTAATTATCTACCACATCATGTTTTTTTTCTTAGATGGCATTTATGTTACTACCCCTGTTATTTTCATTGTGGGTAGTCTAAAGCAACTAATGTTGTTTGTGGTGCTTATTTCTATAGAATGGAAATTTTCGCGATTTGAGGGGGGGGGGGATTGTCCGGCCTAGCTGGCCAGGTCTAGAATCGACATGACATACTTGGTCAAAGGCCCAAACTAGCATGGTCCGTGTCTAGTGTAGTACGGGCCGAGATCGAAGTTCGGGCCCGTGACAACATGGGGGTTTACTCGCCGCAAAGGAAGAAAAGAAGGGAGATAGATAGAACTCGGGTGAAATTACGGTGATCTTCCTAAACTGGTGAGGATTCACCAAAGTGCCTTTGTGAAGGATAGATCTTTCCATGACAATTTCAGGTTGTCATCTTCATGCGTTAAAAGAACAAGTTTTCCTCCTAAAGTTCGATATTACGAAGGCATTTGACTCGATGGAATGATCATTCCTTGTGTAAGTGCTCTATTGGATGGATTTTGGGTCGAGATGGTTATCATGGATCTGTAGTCTGATTGCAAACTCATCTACAAGGATCATGGTGATTGGAATGTCGTAAAATACACTTTACAACTACTAGGGACTAAGATAAGGGGATCCACTATCCTATGCTCTTCATTGTAATCATGGGGCCTTGGCAGCGGTTGTTTGATCTTGCGACTTCCCATGCATTTTTATCCCCTCCTGCATGATCAGGCGTGAAGGAGAGAGTTTCTCAAACCAAAGGAAGTGGAGTTGCACACATGTGCACGCATACTTGAAACGTTTGGAGAAGCCTTGGGTCTAAAGGTAAACTTGAGCAAGAGTGCGACTATACCTATTACATGCATTGATGATACGATGGCAGATGTTAGCATGGTTCTGGGAAACCTAATTGGGAGCTTCATGTGCAAGTACCTATGGCTACCACTAGCAATCGGGAAACATGTGACAATGTAGTTTGAAATCCTTGTGAATCAGGTCGTGACTTGTTTACCTACTTGGAGAGCAACAATGTTAGCTAAAGGTGTCATCCTTCTACTGGTTCAACCAATGTTGTGCACGATTATGATACACACGATGCTTGCTTTGGATATACCCCCAAAGATTATTACAACAATGATCAAGATTCGAAGGGGTTTCTTATGGAACATTGCATTGCAGACACACTAGCCTTGGTTGCAAATGACAAATACTCCTGGATGACCCACAAGTATAGGGGATCAATCATAGTTCTTGTGATAAATAAGAGTGTTGAACCCAACGAGGAGCAGAAGGAAATAATAAGCAATTTTCAGCAAGGTATTCTCTACAAATGCTATGAGTAATAGTGATAAATAGTTTTGTAGTAGGATAATTCATAACAGGTGATAAGTAACAATAGTAACAAGTATGCAACAAGATAGCCCAATACTTTAGGTAGCAAACGACAGGCCGAAAAGTACACATGGGAATTTCTGTCTAGTCATGTTCATCATGTTGAGTTGATTCACGTTCGTTACTTTGATAATTTATTATGTGGGTGGATCGGTGCTAAGGCCTTGTTCTTATTTGAACAAGCAACTCATTTATGATTACCCCCTCTTGCAAGCATACACAACTACGAAAGAGGAATTAAAATAAATCTAACCATAGCATAAACTGGGATTTAAGCTCCTGTCACTCTCCCAGCCCATCATCTACTTGTTACTCCACAATGCCTTTCCTTAGGCCAATAACATAGTGAAGTGTCATGTAATCGAAGTTCACATGACACCACTAAGAGAAGTAACAACATACACATCATCAAAATATCAAATGAATACCAACTTCACGTGATTACTTATAACAAAGACTTCTCCCATATCCCCAGGAACAATAGTAACTAGTCACACCTCATCAACATGTTCAAGATCAGAGTATAATAATAGTAATTAAGGATCTGAACATAATATCTTCCACCAAGTAAACCAACAAGCATCAACTACAAGATGTAATCAACACTACTAGTAACCTGCAGGTACCAATCTAAGGTTTTGAGACAAAGATTGAATACAAGAGATGAACTAGGGTTTAAGATGAGATGGTGTTGGTGAAGATGTTGATGAATATTGGACCTCCCATAAAGGACGAAGTGTTGATGGTGACGATGGCTTCGATTTCCCCTTCCCGAAGGAAAGTTTCCCTGGCAGAATCTCTTTGTCAAAGAGAAAAGGGCCTCTGCCCAGGCTTCCAACTCGAGATGGCAGCACTTCGTCCTGAAAGTATACTTAAAAGTTTTCTATGTCAAAACACACCATATAGGAGAAGGGGGGTTCGGGAGACTTGTCGTGTCCCCACAAGTCAACAGGGCGTCCCAGGGGGTGGGCGCGCCCTGTTGGCCCGTGGCCAGCATGTGGCCCCCCTATGGTATTTTCTGGCCCAATGATTCTTAAATATTTCGTAAAAAATTCCGCGAAGTTTCAGGTCATTTGGAGTCCACTAATTTTTTAGCCTTTTTCTTGGTTTTCAGGTCGAGAATTCGAGTTTCCAATTTTTCCCTCTTTGTGAAGTACCTTGCATATTCAGAGAGAAAAGGCATAATAATTGTATCATAATGATGAATAATGGAAAATAATATCATAAATATCAATAAGAATTCAGGATGCATAATAGACGTATCAACTCCCTAAGCTTAGACCTCGCTTGTCCTGACAGGAAAGGAGAACTCGATAATAATGACCACATAATTTAAGAGGGAGGTGTCGATAAAAACAGAATATGGACATGAGAGCATGATGAATATTAAGCAAGTTTTTCATCATATAGCTTCTCATAAACAAGTAAAAATCTATTCACAATTGTTGAAGAATGAAGCTCTTAGCCATCGAGACAATCATAATTCATCATATTTCACAGGAGAGCCTATGTAAGACCTTTTATATTAGCAAGTTCACATACTCAACTACTCCCTCCATTTCATTATATAAGGTGTATTTTTTTCGATAAAAATTTACAATGTAAGGTGCATTTCTTCTAATTTCACATAATTTCGCCGTTAGCCCTTAAAAATAAAGTATCTCCTCACATATTGCATGTATCTCCTCTTCTAAATAGAAAAAGAAAATATCTTGCTTCTGATTGCGTCTATCCCTTACTTTCATAGTATAGTTGGTTTAGTTGGTGCTAATCAATGATTTAGCGGAGGTTAATTTCATCCTAACATGTGTATAATTATGTGTAATGGTCATCGTTTCGAAAATAATACAACTTAGATAAAGGAATGGAGGGAGTATCATTTAGTCTTCTATGATTGCTGCCACTCATCGCATATTTTTGGAGCTAATGTTTTCATCGAACACATAGGAAGATATGGGCTTCATTGTTGTGTCACCCAACTTATTTACCTCAAGGATAATGTCAACAATAATGGATCATGATCTCCTACTTTTAACTGGATATGCATATCTGGATCTATCCCCAACACACGATGCTTGCCAACTAGAGAGTTAAGAGGTTGGAGTAGATAAACTTTATTGACTCTTGCACAAAAGTAAACTTATGAAGATAAAAGATAGGCCCTTTTGTAGAGGGAAGCAGAGGTTGTCATGCGCTTTTAGGTTGGATGTGCAAACTCTTAATGCAAAGGACCATCACTTTATATCGCCCCTTAAGATAGCAAACTTTATTATGCACTGTGTCGCTTTTATTTCTTTATCATCACAAGATCAAACAAAGCTTATTTTTCCCTCGCAATAGAAGATCATACATGTTTAGGAGCATTTTGTATTGCTTGGTGCACCGATGACAACTTACTTGAAGGATCTTACTCAATCCATAGGTCGATATGATGGACTCAGATGGCAGAAATTGAGTTCCAGGGTTATGGATGCACACGTAGTATCTCTACTTAGTGCAAAAAAAATTGGCTAGCAAAAATATCTAAATCAAGCACCATATATTACAGTATCCATGACAAAATAAATTCTATGTGAATGCAAACTATCATGATCAGTATGTTGTCTTCCATGTCCAACATCAACACTTTCTCATTATATAATATTTGGTGAGGGATTATAGTCATAAAAGATGTCCAAGATAGTGTATTTATATGTGAGCCTCCTCTCCTCTAACATAATCTTGCATAGATTGTAACAATGACTAATGATATGTTTGTTTTTTCCCACAACTTTTATTACTAATTCTTTTTATGCGAAGTCATTACTCCTCATAGGATTAGCATATGATCCTTTTTATTTATTTTATTTCATTGCTATGATGCTAGATGCATGAGAATAAAGGACACAAACTCAACTAATCTTTGTTATATAACTCTCACACTTGGTCACAAGGATAGATAGATCTCAAACCAAAAAATCTAAACAAAGCAAATCTAACACTTTATTTCTCTAAATCATGATGTAACTAAGGATCGAACTAAGATATATGGTAATGATAAAAGTGTGACAGTGATACGATACTGGGGCACCTCCCCCAAGCTTGGTACAAGCTAAGAGCGGTGCCCATACCCATATACTCAGGCGTCCTTCTTGGGTGATGGAGGTGATGATGTAGTAGGTTTGTTCTTTAGGAGAAATTCTAGAATATTTCTTATCCTCCAGAGAGCACGATTCTTCTCTTCTAGCAAGATGGCTTCATTAGAGAGAGATGTATTTTGTGCACAAATATATTCCATGGCATTCAATGCATCAATTTCAGGTAGGGAAATATCATCATGAAGAAGTAATAGAGATTCCCTCTTGTTAGAGACTGTAGAGGGACAATTTGTATAGTCTCCTTTGGATCCTTCATCTCCCTCCTCGTTCCTCTCCATGTCATCCCTGGGACCTCGAGTGCATCCTCCTGCCTAGAACACAACTCGTAGTAGACCTCGTTGTAAGGGTGTGTGCCTGATGAAGACCGGACTATGCAATGTCTCTTGCGGAGGGTCGGTGGAGCCATGGATTTCTCACCAAGATATGCAAACCCTGATTACAAAACAACTCGAAATAAGAACATAGGAGAAAATCGTGATGCGGTGGTCAAAACAGATTGGAGTATAGATAATGAATTTTTCTGGGTCACAATACGTGCCTAGGAATAAAACGGAGTGAGGGAGGCACACGAGGGCCCCATAAGATATCAGGGCATGCCCTGGGGTGGACGTGTCCTGTTGGCTTGTGCCTCCCTTGTGGGTCCCCCTGACTCCTTTTTATTTTTGGAATTTTTGTAAAATACCAAAACCGTCAGAAAATACTTTTTGGAATTTTTGGAGTCGGTTTACATACCGTATCACATAGCTACCCCTTTTCAGCTTCTGGAGCGTTCCAAAAGTTCTATTTTATGTGTCCTTCCGGAGTCATAACTCGAATAATATTAGTTTCAACATTGATGGGTGTACCTGAGATATAGTGTTTAATTCTTTGCCCATTTACCACTCTAGGATTTTTGCTTTCGAAGTTGTTAATCTTTATAGCACCGGAGCAATACACCTCCTCGACAACATATGGGCCTTCCCATTTGGAGAGAAGCTTACCTGCAAAATATTTGAAACGAGAATTGTATAGAAGAACTAGGTCTCCCATATTGAATCCTCATTTTTGGATTCTTTTGTCATGCCACCTTTTAACCTTTTCCTTAAAAAACTTGGAATTTTCATAAGCTTGTGTCCTCCATTCATCTAATGAACTAATATAAAATAACTTGTTTTCACCGGCAAGCTTAAAGTCATAGTTAAGTTCTTTAATAGCCCAATAAGCTTTATGTTTTAACTCAAGAGGTAAATGGCAGGCTTTCCCATAGACCATTTTATAAGGGGACATTCCCATGGAATTTTTATAAGCAGTTCTATAAGCCCATAAAGCATCATCAAGTTTTTCAGACCAATTCTTTCTAGACCTATTAAGAGTCTTTTGCAAAATTAGTTTTATTTCTCCATTACTCAACTCAACTTGACCACTAGACCGAGGATGATAAGGTGATGCAATTCTATGGTTAACATCATATTTAGCTAGAAGTTTATGGAAATCACCATGAATAAAATGTGAACCACAATTAGTCATTAAATACCTAGGGACTCCAAACGTTGGGAAAATAATATCTTTAAGCATTTTAATAGAAGCGTTGTGATCAACACTACTAGTTGGAATAGCTTATACCCATTTAGTAATGGAATCAACAACAACTAGAATATGAGTATACCCATTGGATGAAGGAAAATGTCCCATATAATCACATCGCCAAACATCAAATGGTTCAATAGCAAGTGAATAATTCGTAGGCATTTCGTGACATCTACCAATGTTACCAATTATTTGACATTCATCACAAGAAAGGACATATTTACGGGCATATTTGAAAAGAGTAGGATAATAAAAACTAGTTTGTAGTACCTTGTGTGCACTTCTGTCACTAGCATGATGTCCTCTGTATGCCTCAGAGTGACACTTCCGTAGGATCTGTCCCTGTTCATGCTCAGGTACACAACATCTAATAACACCATCTACTCCCTCTTTGTAAAGATGTGTGTCATCCCAAAAGTAATGTCTCAAGTCATAGATTTTTTCTTTTGTTGGTATGTGAAACTAGGTGGTATATATTTAGAAACAATGTAATTAGCATAGTCTGCATACCAAGGAGTACCGTGTGAAGCATTTATAATAGAGAGTTGCTTATTAGGAAAATTATCATCAATAGGCAGCGGGTCATCAAGAACATTTTCCATCCTATACGAGTTATCTGCTACAAGGTTTTCAACTCCCTTCCTATCTACGATATGCAAGTCAAATTCTTGAAGTAAAAACGCCCACCTAATCAGTCTAGGTTTGGCATACTTCCTTTCGATGAGGTATTTAACAACAGCATGATGAGTGTGAATAATAACTTTGGAGTCAACAATGTAAGGTCTAAACTTATCACATGCAAACACAACTGCTAAAAATTATTTCTATGTAGTAGCATAATTTCTTTGAGCACTGTCCAGGGTTTTACTAGCACAATGAATAACATTCGATTTTTTATCTACTCTTTGCCCTAGAGTAGCACCAACATCATAATCACTAGCATTACACTTCATCCCAAATGGTAAATTCCAATCAGGTGGTTGTACAATAGGTGCAGAAATCAAGGCTTTCTTATGTATTTCATAGGCTTCTACACAATCATCATAAAAAACAAAAGGAATATCTTTTTGAAGAAGACTATTTAGTGGCCTAGAAATTTTTGAGAAATATTTAACGAAACGCCTATAAAAACTAGCATGACCAAGAAAGCTTCTTATACCTTTGATATCTTTAGGATATGGCATTTTCTCTATTTCGTCAACTTTTGATTTGTCTACCTCAATACCTCGTTCAAAGGTTTTATGCCCAAGAACTATACCTTCGTTCTTCATAAAATGGCACTTCTCCCAATTCAAGACAAGGTTAGTTTCCTCGCGTCTCTGCAAAATTTGATCAAGGTTGCTCAAGCAATCATTTAAAGAAGTCTCGTATATGAAAAATTCATCCATGAAAACCTCACAATCCTTTCACAGAAGTCAGAGAATATTGGAGTCACACATCTTTGAAAGGCAGCAGGTGCATTACATAAACCAAAAGGCATACGTCTATAAGCATACGTTCCAAAGGGGCATGTGAAAGTAGTTTTATCTTGATCCTCTTTTGATACACGTATTTGAGAGAAACCAGAATATCCATCAAGAAAACAAAAGTGTGTGTGCTTAGATAATATATCTAACATTTGATCAATAAAAGGCAAGGGGTAATGATCTTTTCTAGCAGCTTTTATTAATTTTCTTAAATTAATTACCATCCTATAACCAGTTATGATTCTTTGTGGAATAAGTTCATTTTTATCATTACGAACAACAGTTATACCTCCTTTCTTAGGAACACAATGAACAATACTTACCCATCTACTATCATCAATAGGATAAAATTTTACCTACCTCCAAAAGCTTTAGTATTTCAGTTCTTACCACTTCCTTCATCTTAGGATTTAAACGACATTGATGATCAACGATAGGTTTATCATGTGGTTCCATATTAGTCATGCGCTGACATAGAGTGCGACTTATGTCCTTTAGAGCTTCAAGAGTGTATCCAATATCAGCTTTATGCTTTCTCACAATTTTAAGTTATCAATTTTCTTCATGCTCCGAAAGGTTAGCACTGATAATAACAGGATATATCTGTTTTTCATCAAGATAAGCATATTTCAAAGTATCGGGTATTTTCTTTAGATCAAACACGAGATCTCCCTTGGGTGGAGTAGGATCCCCTAAGATATCAACTGGTAAGTTGTGTTTAAGAATAAGTGTTTGTCTAAGAAATATATCATCTATGTCATTTCTTTCATTCATATCCATATCGTTTTCATTGTCTAGCAAATACTAGTCGTAAACCCGTGCATGCGCACGGGTATCATGAAATATTCATTGTTGACCGTATTAATAGATAATTTATAATATTGTTAGAACAACAAAATGTTAACATTGTTGAAGCGACTTTGAATAATTATTTGTCTTCCCATAAAATCAACATTATAACATAAAGAATACTTTATGAGTGAGACTTACTACTATGTAAGACATAAATGCACTAGGGAGAGAAGTCCTTGTGAACTCCATCGTGCTATTAGTCAGAAACCAACGAAAATGGAAAAAAATTACAAATAAATATGAATTCTAGTGAAAATCATAAATAGATTAATAATACTAACAAAAATTAATAATAAGTGCATATTGAATAATTCTGCATGAAGACATGTATTTGTGTGTATATTTCAATAACACACGCTGCTTATGCCCCATCATATGTATTCATTGTTTGCGTGAATGATTGAACAATCTAATTACTATTGCTTTTGTTAATTCTATGAACACTATTCTATATTCTGATCACTATTGTTTGCTTAATAATTTGGTGAAATAAGGCATTAATTTTTAAATCTTATGTTTCCTTCTCATATTCCGACTTGCATTTCTAACCTCGGTGGGAGAATATAAAATATGGTAATATTAGAGACGATCAAAGGTTCAAGAAATTGGTATACATGAACTAATGATATATGCTATTTTTATAGTGCCAAACTTTACCACCTTTCGTTTTAGTGAATAATATGTATTTGCAGTAAATGACTTCGGCCATAACTCTTCCTATTTATATAGTAGGTTGTACATGTAATATAGATGAATCCCGATAGTAATATTTGCACATGATAAGTCTAGATATTTCAGTTTTGTATACATAAAAGAGTATTCTTCCCTAGAAATTGTCACCAAATGATGAGCACAAGCATACCGTTCGTGCGCAGACAGCCCAACACAGAATACATATCTTCTATGCTTCTTGACGACTTAAGTCGGCATGCTCTCGGTCTCATGAATAATATGGATATGACTTCTTGTGGGAGGAAAGGAATGTGACATGACAGCATATAGATTAGTAGAAGTGTAGAACAATAAGACAATATAAAATGGTGGGTGGGAAAACAAATACTGACCGGTCCGGCCAGACTTTCTTTGTGGATTACTTCTCATCTTTATATGCATGTGCATGCATGACTATATATATATATATATATATATATATATATATACATATACATATTACTTAGTCCGTCCCAAAATAAACGTATTAATTTTGTACTAATTTTGTATAAAGTTATACTAAATTTAAGACATTTAATTTAGGATGGATGGAGTACTTAAAAAGAGTAATTTCTTGAATCGCAGATCTTTCCATTAAACTACATTAGATAGATGAAAATAATTTATTTATTTTTATCAATGATCAAAATCACTAAAAAAAGAAGGTTGGAGATTCTGGATATTTGTGATAGCAAAACACATGAGTATCGCCACATGATAGACAATGGGTGTGTGTGCCCACGCATGTCAGATCTTTCCCACAGATGAATTATCTTTGTATTAGCATATTACTATGTGGAAGGTCTACATTTTTTAAAAAAAATTAGCAAAGGATATAGTAATTTTTAATTTGTGTTTTTTCTCTTACTTATGATAAAAGTAGATACATCTGTATTATTATCCAACGTTGTATGAAAATCTATACTTATACTAATTAGAGACTTTTAAGAAATTTCCACATTAATTAGAATTTATGAGCCGTTAATCTGGTAGGTCCGAATTATTACGGTATAGATCTATTCTTATATGAGAAAAAAAAAAGAAATAGAAGCCTCGATGTTCCACCGTTCTACCATTACAAGGTTTACATCTAACCTAGCCGCCCCAATTATCTTCTCCCATTATTCCATGCTTCTGTTCAACTATGACATACGGCCGGACGAAAAGAATTTGCCCAGTTAGGCAAACTGGGTCTACGTCAAATTCGGCAGGTCGGAGACCTTTGATGTACATCCGGTGGAATTAATCAATCATGCAGCTAGCTATTGAACGAAGGTATCCGTAAACCTTCCAGCCATGAGACTGTATGGTGCAGCTCGCGTAACGGAAGTTGGACAGCCTACATCGGTGTGGTTCCAATGTCCAATACCAACTACGGCAACCTGGCTTCACTATATATATACCTGCCTATGTATGTCACCCATTCTAATAACGATGGATCATTCACGGCAGCAGTATGAATGTGTGACTGTTGTTAAGGTCCATGGATCACTAGCTAGCCAACGTTGTCAGAATCGCGATTCTGAATCGGATTGAAACTCTGTTGCTAGGATCGTGAATCTTAAAATCATAATTACCACGATCGTAGAATCTTAGATTCTATGAGAAAAATCATAGAATCGAAGAGCTTAGTTTGGATCGTAAGATTATAAGACTTGAGTCGCGATTCTGACAACTTTGAGCTAGCTATATGCTCAACAAAAGGTAGAAGATTTAGTCCCACAATCCACTTGAGGTAACGTATCCCCAACTCCGAATAATAGTTTTTGATTCCATACCTATCATATTTTTAAATAAGATGCATTTAAGTTGTCATATACTTTTATATAAATGAATTCTTTCCTTTTGGACCGCTTGGTCTGGGCTCAAAATTTTGTTCCGTTCAATGTTGGTTTCTAAAATAAAATTTTGTTTTACTGATGGGGATAACCCCTTAGCACACAAATCTTTAAAGCATTGTTTTAATGTATTCTAATACAGTATGCTTTTTTACAGGGACGACTCATACAAGTTGTGGACATAATTAATGTCAAATATTTGACATGCACCATTAATAAATATCTTAGTTCTTTCCTAAGATTATGATTTTGCTTGCAGTGATTGGGACCAAGGTTGGAACATATATTTCTGAACACATGAGGTAATATTTACGCTATGGTAGTACAAAAGTAAATAGTTCATAAGATCATTACGATTAGTTTTTTTCTCGACTACTTATGTGTGCGGATCAGTTGCTTCATGAATTTAGTAGGGGATCTTTTCACATATTTTAAATTATTTGTACATGGTTTTTCCACACAATATCAAAGAAAAAAATAACTTACTATCTGTCCTGGCTTATTATTGGATTTTAGTTGACAGTGACTAAGATATTTCAATGTTCCTTTATAAAACATTTAGACAACCAGATCAGTATAAGTTACGTCAAGTAGGCCAAGACCACTATCTTCTATATCGCTTAACCTGCATTTAATTATATAATGCAACTTCTCATTCAATTTTTTTTGCTCCGAAGCGTATCCTCTTCGAAAAACTCATGTGGTGACCTTTAGTGGATAGAGATAACAATGTTGGCTAATATTAATGATATATAGAGATGTTTTTTTTCTTTTATTATTTTTTTACTAATTTAGTGTGTTGAGGTTGCTTAATACTCGAAATCATGGTGCATATCTATGTGTCATGTGTACGGAGCTACCAAGCTTGCTTCTGAAGTGCAGCTATCCTTTGTTTTACATTTATGTATTATGTTGACCTACTTAAATGTAATTTATGCCTGATATCAAATGCATATAGAATTATGTAAAAATATTACTTATTCTATGTAGCATCTATTCTGCTCCATTCGTTCCTTAATATAAGTCTTTTAAGAGATTTCACCAGGGGACTACATAAACAGGAGAAATGAGTAAACCTATATTTCAAAGTACTCTATATACATCCGCATGTAGTCTTTTAGTAGATCCTCTAAAAAGACTTATATCTAGGAATGGAGGGAGTATTTTATAATGTTGTTGATCTGAGCTCTTTGGAAAAAACCAAAACTAACGTATCTTAGTTGTTATACATGATTCAGTTCTGTCCTTTCTAGATGATATTTGAACTGTGTGATGTACAAGCAAATAACCTCACTTATTGCTATATAATTGTTTTGCTATATAATTATTTTTTTGGAACGAAAGAAATAATCTATTCTTCCCATAATCATTTGGTCAATTAATATTTGATGTATGTACTTTCAACCAACATCTCATTGGATTGAGAAATGGTTTTATTTTCCATTTAGTTACTATTTTTTTCAATTATTTCCATTTAATATCATACCCCTTTGTTCCTAAATATAAGTCTTTTTAGAGATTCCGCTAAAGACATACATACTTTAGAGTGTAAATTCACTAATTTTGCTCCGTGTGTATTGCATAGTGAAATCTCTAAAAGGACTTATATTTAGTAATGGAGGGAGTAGATCATAATAAACATAACAAAATTGCATTTCATAGCAAGATTTATTTTTGGATTCTAAGTTATTTTTTCAAATAGTAGCATTGTAACTGTGCCCCGTGCAAATGCGCGGGTCTACGACTAGTATAATCTAATCCTACACATGTGACCAATGATATGAACCCACAAAAATAAAGTATATTGTCTTCACCAGCTATATTTATGCTTCATGCAAAATTCAGTAAATAATGATGAAGTCATTATTTTGCACTATTAAAATCTGAAGCACGCTCGAAATGATAATGAATCCTTGGTCTTGCTTAATACGTACAACAAAGGTCAAACCTGCCCAGTAGGGGCCTTTGGCGCATATAGATCAGCTACGGGATGCAGCGTACATAAAAGAACAGTTGTCGTCCGGCAGTACTCACCATTGGCTCGTGGCATGGCACCCCTCAGCACATCAACAAAGTCCAATCTCAGCAAGGACCAAGCAGTCTTCTTCTGCAGCCGATCTACAGGGTTGACTATAGCTAGTATAATCTTTTCTTGGTGCACATCTCTTGTTAAGAGCCGTAGACTGCCAAAACTCTTAGGACCAGATGCATGATCTATGGAGGAGGAGAGGGAAATAATTAGAAGGCAGAGACGGTGGAATATTTCTTTCCTGGAGATAGCCGATGGAATAATACATCAACCAGATGCATACACCACGGAGGAGAGAGAAAGAATTAGGAGGCCGGGACGGTGGAATTTTTCTTTCGTGGAGATGGCCGGTGGAATAATACATGGTAGTTACGATCCAATCTACTCGGGGAAGGTTTGTGTATACGAAAAAAAAACTAAACGTGGCCGATAGAGGTATTCATCTAACCGTAATAAATCTAGTCCCACCAAATTAACGGCTCCTATTTTCCTATTTTCTGATTAACGTGGTAATTTTTTGAAAGTCTCTAATTAGTAATTAACGGCTCCTATTTTCTGATTAACGTGGTAATCTTTTGAAAGTCTCTAATTAGTATAGTAATAGATAGATTGTTCTGATGGATCAGTAGAAGGCATGGCAATAGAAGTAAGACCAATAATGTCATCCTTATTGGGTAATTCTTTCTCATGTCGTTATATACCAAACTTAGAGAAATTAAATTCATGAGATGCATCACCAAAGCTTACTTTGACCTTTTCAGTAGCACAATTAATTTTAGCATTAACGGTTGATACGTCTACAACGTATCAATAATTTATGAAGTATTCATGCCACATTTGCCTATGTTTACAGTACTTTTATATGGTTTTGATGCGCTTTATATGATTTGTTTAGAACTAATTTGGACCGACATTGTTTTCAGCAGAATTACCTGGTGTTGTTTTTGTGCAGAAAATAGAAGTTCTCAGAATGGCCTGAAACTTTTTTATGATTTTGTGTGGAGAAAATAAGAGATATTGGAGTGAAGAACAACTAGAGGGGAGCCACCCATGGGCAACAAGCCTACAGGGCGGCCCCACCCCCCTGGGCGCACCCTGATGGCTTCACTACTAGGGAAAACCCTACCAGTAGCGCGGGACATTTAGCTACCAGTAGTGCTGGATGGCGCGCTACTATGATGCTATAGCTGATTTTTAGCAGTAGCGCGCTTCATGCCTACGCTACTCGTAAAGTCACATATCTGTAGCATCGCAAACCAACATGAGCTACTGATATGTGACTTTACAAGTGGCGTTATTTTTTAACTCGCGCCCTACTAATCCCGCATATTTCAATTTTTGTATTTATTTTAAATTTTTCACACGGTTATTCATATTAGTATACAACAACAATAATAATTTTGTAAAAAACAACATTTAGATTAAAGTGTATGGGTGAAAGTGATCAAGTTGGGTTAGAGAGAAAATATGATGTTACAAGTTGCAACATCATATTTTCCTCTAATTCAACTTGGTCACTTGCATCCATCCAGTTTAATATAATTTCTGTCATATAACTTATTATCCTCTTAATCATCTAACAACTCATCATCCTCTTAATCATCTAACAACTCATCATCCTCTTAATCATATAAGAACTAATCATCCTCTTAATCATCTAACAACTTGTTATCATCTTAATCATACCAAGTTAAAATTCCATAAAACATAAAAACACCATAATAATCATAAACTAAGAAAGGTCATCTCTTTTGGCTAGCACATATTATTCTCTCCTAGGTAGAACCTACTACACTCTACTGGGTAAAATAGCGTAAAAAGGGTAAGCTCCACTCTCTCCATTGTGAAGAATAGAGATTCACCTATCTCCGACATGTGGCATGCACAAATCGTTCACGTCTCCGCCAAGTAGTTGTCGGCGGCTTTTCATTAAATTGTCAAAATCCTTTAAGTTTCAAGATTCCATCCCTTCTCGAAAGCGAGTATGCATTGCGGAAACATATATGCCACTATGGCGGTAAGCTGATAACATTCAAATGACGACCTTCTATAGTCATCAGTTCACGCACAACCTCTAGCATGAAGGACATAATAATAACATAGTTGGCAATCTAGTTTTTCTTAAAAAAAATATGCAAAAGATGGACAAATTAATGGCACAATAGTAAAAAATAATCTTACCACACTATCTACATGAAAATTATTAGGGTTCAACTCGTGCACTAGTGGCACATATTCACAATAACATTTTCCAATATCTTCATAATTGTTCCTATAAACATCAAAATCATCAATAAATGAGATCATTAGGTTTTTCTCCAACCAAGTAAGATCAAAGCAAAGACTATAGTAGGTCCTGTGCTAGGGCATATTTCTCCATGTGTGGTTTTCGTAATTGATAACAATCCCTATGGACTAATGGTTGCCTTAAGTTATATTTGTAGGATTTCTCCACAGGCACTTCATGAACTCCATCTGCTGGTTTCAAGGAGTTTATATGATGATCCAGGTGGTATTCAAGGTATTATCCAAAGAATGGTCATAAAGACACAAGGTTGATCAAGACTAAGACAAAGAGTAAATTAAGTTGATCAACACACAAAGTGTACAAGATGTATCAAGAGGGATCAAGTGATCCCATGGTATGGTAAGTGATACGTCTCAAACGTATCTATAATTTTTGATGGTTTCATGTTGTTATCTTGTCATCTTTGGATGTTTTATGTACCTTTCATATCTTTTTTGGGACTAACTTATTAATTCAGTGCCAAGTGCCAGTTCCTGTTTTTTCTGTTTTTTGGCTCTTTTCAGATCTGATTTTGGATCGGAGTCCAAACGCAATAAAATCCCCGAAATGATTTTTTCCCGAACGGAAGAAGATCAGGGGGCCTATGGGCCAAGCCAGGAGGGCTACAGGGAGCCCGCAAGCCCCCACTCCGCCACCGGGGAGAGGCGGCGGTGGGCAAGCTTGTGGCCTCCCTGGCGCCCCCCCTGACCTAGATCTTGCACCTATATATTCCCTAAAAATCTGAAAAAAAATCAAGGGAGCCACGAAAATACTTTTCCGCCGCTGCAAGCTTCCGTTTCCGCGAGATCTCATCTGGAGACCCTTCTCGGCGCCCTGCCGGAGGGGACTTTGGAGGCGGAGGGCTTCTTAATCATCATCATCGCCCCTCCAATGACTCGTGAGTAGTTCACTTCAGACCTACGGGTCCGTAGTTAGTAGCTAGCTGGCTTCTTCTTTCTCTTGGATCTTCAATACAAAGTTCTCCGGGATCTTCATGGAGATCTATCTGATGTAATATTCTTTGGGGGTGTGTTTGTCGAGATCCGATGAATTGTGGATTTGTGATCAGATTATCTATGATATATATTTGAGTCTTTGCTGATTTCTTATATGCATGATTTGATATCCTTGTAAGTCTCTCCGAGTCTTGGGTTTTGTTTGGCCAACTAGATCTATGATTCTTGCAATGGGAGAAGTGCTTGGTTTTGGGTTCTTACCATGTGGTGACCTTTCCCAGTGACAGTAGGGGCAGCAAGGCACACATTGAGTAGTTGCCATCAAGGGTAACAAGGTGAGCTCTGTCGTAGATATGAGATTGTCCATCGACATCATGTCATCTTGCTTAAGGCGTTACTCTGTTCTTTTGGACTTAATACACTAGATGCATGCTGGATAGGGGTCGACGTGTGGAGTAATAGTACAAGATGCAGACAGTATCGGTCTACTTGTTTTGGACGTGATGCCTATAGATATAATCATTGCCTTAGATGACGTCACGACTTTGCGCGGTTCTATCAACCTCGACAGTAATTTGTTCACCCACCGTCTACTTGCTTTCATAAGAGAAGCCACTAGTAAACACTATGGCCCCCAGGTCTATTCACATCTATCGTTTACACCTCCGCTTTTACTTTGCTTTGTTACTTTGTTGCTTTCAGTTCTCACTTTGCGAATAATCTATAAGGGATTGACAACCCCTTCATAGCGTTGGGAGCAGGTTATTTGTGTTTCTGTAGGCACTTGTGATACTCCTCACTGGATCAATACCTTGGTTCTCAAAACTGAGGGAAATACTTACCACCGCTGCGCTACATCACCCTTTCCGCTTCGAGGGAACACCAACACAAGGCTCCAAGGCCACGGGGAAATGCTTTGCATATTTTCCTAGGAAGTCCCTAAAGGCGTAGCCGTAGCAGAAGGATTCCTGGTGCCGTTGCTGAGGAGAATCAAGACTAGAACAGTCTCTCGTCAGCACGTGTTTCTGGCGCCGTTGGAAGGTCTTTTGTTGCAGTAGCAGTAAGCATTGTCCATTATGCTTTCGTGTACTAACCCATGGTCTTCGTGAGAGTTCTGTGGGGTTAGGTGTGTTTCCATGGTCTTGCGTCAAGAGGAAGATCTCATTCAACCCGTGAAGGATGACATCAAGTGGTGATCGTCATCAAGATTGTGGTGTGCAAGTTCAAGTGGAGTATCACGAAGACATCATGCTTGAAGCTTGCCATCCATTGTGGTGGCAATGGACTTGTGAAGATGTGCTGAAGAGTGGCTCACCCATAGTGAGTATGGGGGAGAAATCAACTAGTCTTCATCAAGCCAATGCAATCAAGAAAGGTGGTCCATCTTGAGAAAGTCAAGATCATCATAATGTAGCTCAATTGGACTATGTGCAAGGTATAGGTTTGCCCTTGATAGGTTTTTGTATTTTAGGATAGATTTCCATACTGTCAAGGGGGGATGTCAAGTGAGTAGCTTGATCGTATCGTTCATTGAGAGCTCAAACCATTTGCATCCTTGCATCATCTTTCTTGGTTCTTGTTTGGTGGTTCTCTTTGTGAGTTTTAGAGCTTATGGTCATCTTTATGACAAGCTCGAGTTCATCGAAAACGGAGTTCATGTGCATGTTCTATGATGTTTTCGATGTTGGAGTTTTTTCCGGTTCTTCATTCATAGAGGTTTCACATCTCTATATCATTGGCATTATTCGTAACTACCTCTTCATTTTGCCGGTTTTTTCATAACAGTCGCTGTTGGATAGCTCTAGTCGTCATGAATCCAACAAGCTTTAGTTTTCTCAATTTTGAGCTCATTTGCAGAAGTTATGTCAGTTCTGGTATTTCTTTGTTTCTTCCAGCGGTTGTACCGCCCGCACCCTGGACGGCTGAACTGATCCATCACCGGGCTTCAACCGAACAAAGTTCTGTTGAGCTCCGGTTGTTGGGTGGTAGTGGACCGGTTGTACTGCTATCACTAGAAGAAAACACGGCTTTCGTCCTAGCCGAATCGGAGCAATAGTCCCGGTCGCGTTACGAACCGGGAATAATGTGAGCATTAGTCCCGGTTCGAGCGACTAAGATGCCGGACGGAGCTCGTGGTAGGCATTATCCCCGGTTCAAATGAGACCTTTAGTCCCGGTTTGAGACACCAACCGGGACTAAAGGGTTTACCACCTTTAGTCCCGGTTGGTGTGTGCAACCGGGACTAAAGGTCACCCTTTAGTCCCGGTTGGAGCCACCAACCGAGACTAAAGGTTTCCTTTTTGGCGGCCTAAATTCTGTGCGGGAAGGGACCTTTAGTCCCGGTTGGTGGCTCCAACCGGGACTAAAGGTCTATTTTGTCTTTTTTGGCTTGTTTTGTTTTTCTACACACGACAATTTATGTTTTTAGATTTGGAATTACTATTAGAATATTTATAGTTTTTAATGAATATTTTTGCTTTAGGTCACAAAAATTATAAACTTCCTATTTGTGCGAGTAGTTTTCAAATTTAAATAGTTTAAATTTGAATTCTTTGAAATTTGTGTCAATCACTACTTTGTGAATAAATTTACTTTAAAAATATATTTTTGAGTGATTCTTTTTCCCTCTATTTATTATTAGTGTGTTTTATCATTACATTAAATTTGAAAAAAATTAGGTTATTTTAAATGGGTGTTTTAATCAAAAATAAATTTTGTTTAGGTCTTTTAGGTTTATAGCTCAAAAAATCATTAAATGCAAGAAAATAGCAAGTGAAGTCAGAAAAGGTTGAAATTTATGACGTGTCTTTTAATGGTGCATATTGAACGCACAAAAGGTTTGTAATTAAAGTAAGTTAAATAATGAAATGCCTTTGTAACACATGAGTTTTCGTTTGAAACCCTCATACTTTGAAACAGATTGCCAGTTTGTACACGAAGTGCATCCAGTTTTTGCCGTGACCCTCTCAACTTTTTAGCACATGCTATGTGGGTGAAATGATGATACCATGCCAAGTTTTGAGCCTTTCAGAGTTCATTTGTAGTGATTTTCAATTTCATGGTCAATTAGCTCAAAAATATCATTAAATGCATGAAATATTGCCAATGAAGTTAGAATGGGTTTAAAATTGATGGCGTGGCTTTGAATGGTGCATATTGAAAGCACAAAAAGTGTGGAGTTAAAATAAGTTTGAAAAAATGAAATGTCTTTGTAAAACCTGAGTTTTCGTCCGAAACCTTCATACTTCGAAAGATATTGTCTAGTTTGTACACGAAGTGGATCCAGTTTTTGCCATAACCTTGCCAACTTTTTAGCACATGCTATGTGGATGAAATGATGATACCACGCCAAATTTCAGCCTTTTCAGAGTTCATTTGTAGTGCTTTTCAATTTCACGGTTATTTAGCTCAAAAAATCATTAAATGCATGAAATATTGCAAATGAAGTGAGAAAGGGTTAAAAATTGATGGCGTGGCTTTGAATGGTGCATATTGAAAGCACAAAAAGTGTGGAGTTAAAATAAGTTTTAAAAAAATGAAATGTCTTTGTAAAACCTAAGTTTTCATTCGAAACCGTGATACTTCGGAAGAGATTATCCAGTTTGTACACGAAGTGCATTCAGTTTTTGTCGTAACCTTGTCAACTTCTAAGCACATGCTATGTGGATGAAATGACGACACCATGCCAAGTTTCAGCCCTTTCACAGTTTATTTGTAGTGATTTTTAATTTCACGGTCATTTAGCTCAAAAAAGTTAAATCTATTAAAATGTTCACCACGAGAAACGTGTTCCTATGGGAACCACCATTCCGAAAGGAAAAAAAGTTATCCTCAAATTTAAGTTTTTTTGAATTTTTGGTCAAACTACTTATTCAATAAATATTAGTGTTACTAAATAATAATTATTTTTTAGAATAAGAGTTTTAAACTCAAATGGTGAAACATGTGACATCATGCTCAAGGTCTTAATAGGATTGGTATGATACATATAACGTAAATTAATTGAATAAGTAGTTTATTTTTTAGAATGTTTTTAGTTCTTTTAGATTTTAGAAATTCAAAGAGAATGAAAATTCGGATTTTAAAATTTATTATTTTTTAAATAAATGATGTCATATTTCTATTCGTCACATTTTTGTAATAATAATGGATATATTATTTGTTGAATTTCGATTTATAGATTTAAAGATATTAAGTATGCCATATTGAATGAATAAACGATAAACAATGAATAAAATAATATTATTACTTATTTTATTTTCATTAAAATTCAATATTATTATTACTTATTTTATTTTTAAATTTTTATTTATTTTGGATTTCTTGTTTTTATGCTTTTTGAGAATTATTTGAGTTTTTTTTTGAAAGTTTTGCCTTTTTTAAAGTTTTTTTAGTTTTTAAATTAATTATTGTTGTTTTATTTTAATAGTTGTTTGGAATTAAAAAAAATAAATCATGTGACATCAAGACATAAGGGTTAATAGGATTGATAGCTTACTATTGTCAAGAAAACAACAAATGCACACTTCGAAAGTAGTGGAGATAAAACTCGAAAGTTAAGTGTGCTTGTGGTGGAGTAGTGAGAGCCTTAGAGGATGGGTGGCCGACATGAAAGTTAGACGATTTGAAATGAGTGGAGTGGGTGATTGATCGGGAAATTAGACGATTTGAAATGAGAGCTCCAAGGTGGAGTAGTGAGTAGGGTTGATTAGACATTAAATTGTTAAATAATTCAAAGTGTTGAAAGTCAAAAAAAAATCAAGAAAAATCGATTTTTATTATTTATTTTTTCCTCGAAAAAAGTACTTTAGTCCCGGTTGGTAACACCAACCGAGACTAAAGGCCCTCCAGCCCTAGCAGCCACGTGGATGGCCTTTAGTGCCGGTTCGTAACACAACCGGGACTAAAAGTTTCGACATTTTGTCCCGATTGTTTTGTCCCGGTTCGAAAACCGGGACTAAAGGCCCTATGGAACCGGGGACTAAAGGCCCGTTTTCCACTAGTGTATATTACATAGCCCGGTACCACCGGTGTTCCACGCGGTCGTACCGCTTGGGACTTTGTCGTGTCCAGCGCTCGTGTTGGACGGTAGTTGGGCGGTTGGACCGGTTGAGCAGTTGTACTGCTCGCATCACCGGTTGTAACGCGCGTGTGTAATTTTTGACATAACGGGCAGATTTGTGGGGACCTATTTAAGGGGGTCTTCTTTCCCAATGGTTCCCTATCTTTGGAGCTCGTTTTTGCCCCCCCCCCCATTTCTGACCTTCTTAGAGTTTGCTAAATCTCAATCCCACCAATGATTCTTGCATTCTTGAGGGAAAAGAGAGAGGAGATCTAGATCCACATCTCCACCAATCACTCTCTCTTCTATGTGAGGGGAACCCCTTGGATCTTGATCTTGGAGTTCTTTGTGAGCTCCTTGTTCTTCCTCTCATATTCATCCATAGCTTTTGTTTTTGTGGAGGGATTTTAGTGTGAGAGACTTGACCACCTCGTGTGTTCTTCACATTGCATTAGTTGCATCGGTTTGAGTTCTCCACGGTGATACATGGAAGTGAAGTTTGAGAAGCTTGTTACCCTTGGGTACTTGGTACCCTAGAAATTGTTCTTCGTGGATGCTTTGGCGTCCTAGAAGCTTGGTGGTTCCTCATAGCTCAATCATTGTGATGTAAAGCTCCGGGAAAACGTCGGGTCTCCAAATAAGTTGTGGAGATTGCCCTGAGCATTTGAGGTCATCACGGAGCCATAGTCCATTGTGGTGAAGCTTCGTGGTGTCATTGGGAGCCTCCAATTAAGTTGTGGAGATTGCCCCAACCTTTTTTGTATGGATTTGGTGACCGTCCTCAAGGGCCCCTTAGTGGAATCATGACATCTTGCATTGTGTGAGGGCGTGAGGAGATTACGGTGGCCTTAGTGGCATCTTGGGGAGCATTGTGCCTCCACACTGCTCTAAACGGAGATTAGCATCCGCAATGGTGTGAACTTCGGGATACATCGTCATCTCCGCGTCCTCGATTATCTCTTACCCGAGCCTTTTACTTATGCACTTTACTTTGTGATAGCAATACTGTTTCTTGTTATATATCTTGCTATCACTTAGTTGTTTATCTTACCTAGCATGAGTTGTTGGTGCACATAGGTGAGCCTAGTTCTTTTAGGTTTTGTGCTTGACAAATTAAATGTTAGTTTTATTCCGCATTTGTTCAAGCCTAAACCGTAATTATTATAAAGCGCCTATTCACCCCCCCCTCTAGGAGACATCCATGTCCTTTCATCCTGTCAACTGTCATTTGAGATTTTTTGAAGAAGAGAAATAAGCTGTCAATTAAAAATAAAAATAAAGTTAAGTAAGGATGACCACCAACTATTTTTAAATAAACAATGCAAATCACTTAACAAATATGTTTGTCAAACTCACAATGACGTAAAATTGGACGCATATCGACATCCACCCAAATGTCGATATGACCTTCAATATCATCTTGAGGACTAATAATGAAGGTTATTTCCATATCCTCCTAAAATCCATATGCCTTGCCTAGAGCTTCCCAAGTTGAGCAATCAAAATGCGAGTGATTAATTGCATTGTATAGTGTAACCTGAAACGTAAAACCATCTTTAGCCCTTAGATGAGCTCTCCTCATCTCCATATTGTCCATTCCTTGGAAAGCGAGCTTCTCCAAGACATATGGTCTTGCATGGCTGGGGATGCACTAGTCGAATTGTAAAAACAAAAATTACACGTTGAAGCAAACAAGAAAAAATAGTGATCATCATTGCGTACAGTAAAAACATCAAAAGTCTTGTCAAGCTTGATGGTGAAGAATCTGCCATTTCGCACGTGAGGCTGCTGGTCTCACACACAACTAACTTTGTCGCAATAATCACACTCAGGGATCCCCTTGTTGTCATACGACATTTCGAGTGTTCATGATTTAAAGATTAAAAATGGATGACAGCTATTGATGTATGTTAAAAATCAGCATGGGTTGAGGTATGTCAAGGCTTCCTTGAAAAACTCTCACATCTCATGGTGTATATGGTGCACACTCTCTCACACTGATATGGTGGTGTATGCTGGTGGACACTCCCTCACACTATTATTTCGACCATCGGTGATGACCGCTTCTCCCTTCGTTCCCGCATGCATTACCAAAATCTCTACCATACGGGAACGAAGGAGGAAGCGACCACCATGGCAACACTCGGTATTCCTCCAACGATAACATACTGAAAGTCACACAAGGAGCTTCGACACACTGAAAGTCAACCCTATAAGCATTACTCATCTGAGTGGAAAATGATAATGAAATGTGAAAATGATCACAAAAACCTCTGAATGGCCTATTTTTTTTTCAAATCGCGGGCACCCAATATTTCCTACTTTCTAGCACAAGTCATGCCAAAATTTTGGCATGACCTTTTCTAAAAACAAGACATATTGAGCGCCTGAAATTTGCCGGAACAGAAATGAATCAGCATTCCGTTAAAGCATAGGCCACTCGGAGGTGTTCCCTGCAATAACATCCACACATGTCCAAATAGACCTAATTTTATTTCTAAAAATTTCTAGACCTATTTTTTTACTAAAAACTTCTAGACCTAATTTTTTACTAAAATTTCTAGACCTAATATTTTTACTACAAATTTATATTAGTAAAGTCCTAGGAAATTTAATACCTAAAAATTTCTCATCTACAAGCATGTCTGTCATGGTTTTGTCACGGCAGATGTCCTCGTGAAAGGACTTAGTGAAGGAGCCATCGCACCTTGGTGGCGACTCAAAGGGGGTGAGCCGAAGCAAGACTCGGATTTACCCAGGTTCGGCCCCTCGTGTGGAGGTAAAAGCCTACGTCCTGCTTTGTGTATATTGATGATGGATTCGATTACTAGGAGGGCGTAACTCGCCTGACCTAGCTCTCGATGATTTCTAACTTGATCTATTCGTCCCAGAGACTCGCCTTTATATATAGGTCGAGGCCCCAGGGTTTACAAAGTCCTGGCCAAGTTACAAATAATGGCCTTCCTTATCTCTAAGTCACCGTGTATCTCAAGCCAAGGAAGACTCCTTGGCGGCTTACCTTCTTTGTCCTTCTTGAACCGCCATCCGGCTCATGGTCCACAGTGGCCTTCTTACAAGATCTCCCAACATGCCCCAGGCCCAAACCAAGGCTTATGTGGGTCACGCAAGTATAAGTCACCACTTTCCTGACCCGGCCAATTAGGGCGGGTCATACCACAGGTAATATCCCCAACATTAGGCCCTAGATTGACTTGAATTTATTCACGCCAATAGACTTCCACGCTCACCCTGGGCGACTCGTACCACTATCATCCTTTCCATAAGTGACGATTCACCATCCTTCGAAATTTGTCTGAGTCGCCAAGTCATTTATTGATGACATCACCTTTTCCTCCATTCCCGGGATTCGATGACATCATTCCCAACGGATCTTTTCCGTCTTCATCCTGTTATCCCAAAAGTTTAGTCACCATCATTACTAGTTTTCAACTTGTCGCCTTGGTTCCCGCGCCTGCTGTTTCATTTTTGCCCTAGGACTTTAAATAACCGCAGGGGGAGTGGGGCGCCATCACCTACCCCCACTTCATCTCCTCGACTGCTTCGTCTTCCTAACGCCCGCGCTTCGGCCTGCTTGCCGTTCCTGAAGCTCCATCGTCGGCCACCGCAGTAAGGGCGTCCATAGGCCAGTCAAAGGCGCGATCTCCGCCGCGGATCCTCCACAACCATCTCCTGGCATCGTCCTCCTTTTTCAGGTAAACATCCTTCCTTCATTAGGGTTAGATCTCGAATCCCCATGTTCTTCTAGGTCAGCACCGGAATGCGATGAACACTTCTTCCTCCATCTTGAATCCGTCCAATATGCTTATTGTAGATTCTTTGTAGTAAGAAATCATGGTAGTTTCACCGCATCACATGACCATATAGTGTTTACTTCATGGATCCATATATCATCCCTGTTGCGTTCTTGCGTTCATAGCTTCCGTAATTTCGACACACATTATTTCTTTAATTTGATCCACCCGTAGATCCATAAATTATCGCTTGTCTTTAGAAACATGTTTTATCCTTCTTCAGGGACTATCCTTAAGGAAAAAACCCTTTAGAATTGCTACTCACCTTCTTCCACCATGGCGAGATAGAATATCCCCATAGATGCACCTTTTATTACTGAATTGGCGAGTCATAATATCACCGTAGTTGTACTGTAGATCACCCAACTGGTGAGTTACCACTTACGCCGTTTCTAATAAACCGTCTTGTTCCTTCCTTTTGTAGTCATGGGTAATATCTCGAAATGCAATTGGTTATCAACCAAAACCAACGACGCCTATCTCGATAAATATGTTTTGGAGGGTTATCTTGACCCTAAAGAAATCGTTGGCTGGCAGACCACCCCAGGCGAGGCGACTCCCCACCCTGCCGAGGGGGAGGTAGTCGTTTTTGTTGATCACCTTGAACGAGGTTTCAAGCCACCCGGGTCAAAGTTTTTCAGAGACGTTTTGCACTTCCTCAATCTTCATCCTCATGACTTGGGGCCAAACTCCATCAGCAACCTGGGCCAATTCCAGGTGTTTTGCGAGGCTTATCTGCAAATAGAACCACAGTGCTATTGTTTAGGAATTTCTTCTATCTGAACCGCCACACCGAATTCTCCAGCGGACCTTGCTTGGAACTTGGGGGGGTTAACATCCAACGACGCCGCGAATGCGGGTTCCCACCTGTCATTCAACCCAACCATCCCAAAGGCTGGGCAGAGTCTTGGTTCTATTGCCGTGACACATCTCCTCCCGACGAGAACACACTTCCGGGTTTCAGAGACGAACGCTTGCCCATGGATTTCAAGCTGCCAGAAAAACTGACCGAAGAAGAAGAATCAGCCTTTATCCATGTTTTCTCCCAGCTAAGGTCTTTGACCAACAATGGGCTTACTAGGATTGACCTAATCCGCTGTTGGGTGGAGTGGAGGATTCTGCCTTTGAGTCGCCGGAACGGTTTGATGTGTGAGTATGATGGAAGCTTGAACCACCCCTAATGTTTCTTCCATACAAGACTTACTCAAGAATACATTGTTAAGATGATCAAGAAGTTAACTAGCAAGACGTTAGAGAACTGCGCAAAGGTTGGGCTCAAGCCTTTCTGCCTCTCTAACCCGGCTCCAGCGGTAACAATCTAAGTCGCCTCCTTTCATTCTTTCAATACGTTTACCCATATTCCTGATCTGAACTGTCAGAAAAGATCAGCATTTTTGTCTCGGAGGCCCAAGGTGACTGTCCAGAAAATAACCAAGCCGGCTCCTAAGAAGAAGAAGAAGAAGAGCAAAGGCAAAGCCGCCGCCAAGGAGTCATCTGTTGTTGGCGAGTCTCGAGCCGGCGAAGAACAATCAGAGGTAAAAATTTACCCTTTTGTTTGTTATCACTATGTTCTGACTTATGCTTATGCCCCGTTACATCTGTTCGTAGGATGATGACTATGAGAGCTAGGATGACGCCGTCGAGGTAATTCCAATTTCTTTCGACTCAACTTCTTCTTCTCCTAAGCCGGCCAGGCGGATCTGTGGAAAAGTTCCCATGTCTCACCCAAATGCTCATTTGGACCCTGATTTCCTTTTCAAGTAGGCGAGGTATACCCCCAAACGTCATACCCGAAGCCATTCCGACGACTTAGTTTCTAGGATACCCGAAAAGACAACTGGTCGAAAACGGCAAAGTGAGTTATACTCCTGTTAACACCTTTCCCTTCTTGTGAAAAATGTTGCTCGTAGTTCGTTCACTCCTTGAACTCTTGTCCATTAGGTTTCTCCTCCTTCATCCAGCGACTCAGCAATGTTGGCTCTCCCGCCAATGATTCGTGTACAGGGGTGAGTTCCTTTACTAACCATTTTCCTTCCCAATACTGATAGTTGTCCTAACTTTGGTGTCTTTTCATCTCAGAGCACAAGCAAAGAAAAGGAAAACTCGCGACTTGTCCTCTGCTCCTTAAGCAACTGAGGTGTTTGGTATGAGCACCTCTGTCCCAGAATTTGATGAAGACCCAGCGGCAACTCATGTTGACCCTGTGGGTGATTTTCCTGATGTCCGGACTGATCCTTTAAGCCCTCTGAAGGAGGCAACTAAAAATGTTAACCCGCCAAGCTCTTCCAAGACGGCTGAACACCCAAATACCGTAGTTGTTACTGGTACTAGTTACTCTAAGCCTACAACTACGGTGTTAACAAAACATGCACCCAAACAGACCCAATCTTCTGCAGAACAAGACCTTAGCAAATTTAAGCTTCCCAATTATGAAAAACTTGAATTTGAGCAACTCTATTCTGGTTTCGTAAGTCAACTGGAAACAAGCTATGAAATGGAAAAGAGCTTGGCCAATATGACGCGGATCAAAGATGAGGTTCGTCCTTTGTTATTTGTATTTCCACCCATTAGCCTTCCAGAAGACTAGTTTTCTTTGATGAATTGTATTTTTTGCATCATCTGTGAGACCCATGTCTACCTGTAGCCCTCAAGGGCCGGTTCATCTTTTGAAAGATGAGTCGGGTCTTGAATTTAGTAAAGAACTTCAACCTGTAGCCCCCAAGGGTCGGGTCATCTTTTGAAAGATGAGTCGGGTAATGAATTTAGTAAAAAACTTCAACCTGTAGCCCCCAAGGGCCGGGTATTTTGAAATATGAGTCGGGTCTTGAGTTTAGTAAAAAACTTTAACCTGCAACCCCCAAGGGTCGGGTCATCTTTTGAAAGATGACTCGGGTCTTGAATTTAGTAAAAAACTTCAACTTGTATCCCCCAAGGGACGGGTCATCTTTTGAAAGATGAGACGGGTCTTGAATTTAGTAAAAAACTTCAACCTGTAGCCCCCAAGGGCCGGGTCATCTTTTGAAAGATGAGCCGGGTTTTGAATTTTGTATGACTTGAAAAGAATCATACATTAGCCCCCAAGTGTCAGGGATGTTGCTTGCAATAGTTCTGAAACTTGCTTCCCCAAAATTGATTTGCAAGAATCCTTGACTCGGGCCGACTCAACCTTAGCTGATTTGAAGAAAAATTTAGCCAAAATACAGGATGCTCGGGCTAATTCTAAAGAGAAATATCTGTTGGTCCTTGCTGACATGGAGAAAATGAAGGCTGATCATCAAAAATTTGAGAAGAAAGCCAATGTTGATCAAGTCTGCATCATGAAGCGGGTGGAACAAGCGGAGGAGAATCTAGAAGCCGCTCTCCAAGAACTCTTCGGCTTGAAAAAGCATATCTCCAATATGACCCAAGCTATCTTCGGTAAGAATCAATGCCCTTCATCTGACAAGAGACGCAAAACATTTTGCAAATACTATCACATGTTGTCCTTTGTAGGACCGAGAGCCGCCAATCTCCAAAATGACTGCATTTTGAAGCTGAAGGCGATTTACACTTTTACAGAGCAGTTGTATACGGGAGGCATGATGACAATGAAGGAGATGATGGGCAACAAGGAGCCAATAAAAACCATCAAGCATATGTCTGGTTGCTGATACGTCCCCAACGTATCTATAATTTTTGTTGGTTTCATGCTATTATCTTGTCAAACTTTGGATGTTTTGTATGCCTTTTATATATTTTTTGGGACTAATTTATTAACTCAGTGCCAAGTGCCAGTTCCTGTTTTTTCTATGTTTTTGACCCCTTTCAGAGGTGATTTTGAAACGGAGTCCAAACGGAAGAAAATCCCCGAAAAGATTTTTTCTGGAACGGAAGAAGATCGGGAAGCTTGGGAGCCAAGGTAGTGGAGCCTCTGGGGCCCCACAAGCCCCAACCCCGCGGCCAGGGAGGAGGCCGCGCCATCCAGGCTTGTGGGCCCCCTGAGCGCCCCCTGACCTAGGGGTTGCGCCTATATATTCCCTAAAAATCACAAAAAAATCAGGAGATCATCGAAAGTACTTCTCCGCCGCCGCAAGCTTCTGTCTCTACAAGATCCCATCTGGGGTACGTTTTGGTACCCTGTCAGAGGGGAGATTCGGACACGGAGGGCTTCTTCATCAACACCATGACCTCTCCGATGATGCGTGAATAGTTCACCATAGACCTACAGGTCCATAGTTAGTTACTAGATGGCATCTTCTCTCTCTTGGATCTTCAATACAAAGTTCTCCATGATCTTCATGGAGATCTATCCGATGTAATCTTCTTTTGCGGTGTGTTTGTCGAGATCTGATGAATTGTGGATTTATGATCATATTATCTATGAATCTTATTTGATTTTCTTCTGATCTCTCTTATGCATGATTTCATATCCTTGTAATTATCTTCGAGTTGTGGCTTTTGTCTGGCCAACTAGATCTATGATTCTTGCAATGGGAGAAGTGCTTGGTTTTGGATTCATACCGTGCGGTGACCTCACTCTGTGACAGAAGGGGTAGCGAGGCACGCATCATGTTGTTGTCATCAAGGGTGAAAAGATGGGGGTTTCATCATTGGTTTGATATTATCCCTCTACATCATGTCATCTTGCTTAAAGCGTTACTCTGTTCGTCATGAACTCAATACACTAGATGTCACATCCCTGACACCTTAAGCAAGTTAGTCTTGTGCTCATGTATTCTTTGCATTTGCATCTAATAAATTTCAACAAGAACAAGAAAGTGGCAAAGGAAAAACTCAAAACCCTAGCCACTACTTTAAATAAAGAAAATCTCAAACTAGTTAAAATCAATGAACCCAAAATGGCCTCAAGAAATGTTCAAACTTTCTGATAAATCATGAAAGTAAATAAGCATTGGAGAAAACTATTTTCTTGACACTTGAAGCATTTTAAATTAATGCAAAAAGCCACTGATTTCAAATTTTAAATTTGAAATCAGAAACTATAAATTTTCAAAATTGCTGAAAACTTTGGAAATGGTTGGGAATATTATAACAAATATTCAGGTGTGTTTAAAATAGTTTTTACAACCTTTTTGGAGCTGAAATAAATAGCAAGACATTAGTTAGCTAAAACAGAAAAAAAATAGAAAAAAAATGGGGAACTCTTACCTGTCGCCTAGCCTCGCCCGGCCCATCTCCCTGAGTCGTCCCCTCCCTCGCGCCAGTAGGACCAGGAGGTGGCCGCCGCCTTCTCCGGCGCGGCCACGCACCTGTGCGCCTGCCTGGCCGCCGCCTCGCGCTGGCAAGGCCGGGGATAAGCTCCCCGAGGCCACCGCTATCCATTCCCAGCGTCGGTTCCTTCCCCTCCTCTCGGATCTCTCCTCCCCCTCCTGCCGCCATTGGAGCCGAGCTCAAGCTCGAGCTGCCCGTGCCCCTAGCCTTAGCATCCTCTTGCTCAGCATGTCGTTAGCTCCGCCTCGTCGAGCCGGTCCTCCCTGCAGAAGCCGAAGTCTCCCCGAGCTCTGCATCGCCCCCAATGCCATCGTCTTCCACCTCCGGCCGCCGGACCTCTCCCGTCGATTCGCTCCCTCCGGCGCACCCCCGAGCCCTTCATCAACACCATCGGAACCGCCGTGAGCTCATCGTAGTTTCGCCTCTCGCCCCACGCTCTTCCGTGCATCGTAGCCCCGTTCCCCACCAAGGCCGAGAGCTTCTCACCGCCGGTCATGTCGTCGTCGTCGCTGTGGTGTCTGATCCACGCGCTCGAGCTAGGGATCGAGCTCCAGGAGCCTCCAGGAGCGTGATGAGCCCCTCAGATGTCCTCCCCGTGCCCTATAGCCATCGCTCGTAGAAGACCGAGCTTCGGCCGCCGCTTCGGCTCGTCGCCGGTGCCTCTTCCGGCGACCCTAGCCACCCCTGATGCCCCTGCTAGATCGGCTACTTCGCCAGCGTCCAGTAGCTGCAAACCGCGTTCGAATTGGTGTTGTGCAGCGCCGTTTAGGTCGTCTCCGGCGAGCCCTCCGCCGCGGGCTTGGTCGCCAGCGACCACCCTCTGGTGGGCGTCGACGTGGCCGACCATTAGGGCGTAATTGCCCTCCCCTCAGTCACTGCTAGAGGGCCCCACGCCTGGTCAAACCCCAATTAGGGGCTGGTCAGCGCGGGGTTAGCCCCTGGGTCACTGACCAGTGGGTCCCCCCTGTCAGGTTTGACCTGAACAGGTCGGCTGACCTGCTGACGTCAGTCTGATGCAATAAATAGAATATCCAGTATAGAAATAATTCCAGTAAATTGCTAAAACTTGTAAAAATCATAGAAATTAATCTGTAACTCCAATAAAAATAATTTATATATGAAAAAGTATCAGAAAAATTCAAGGATTCTGATTATGCTATTTTCAACCATGTTTGAAAAAGTTACAGAACCCTAAAATGTGGAATAAGGAATAATTCAATTCTTATAATTACTTTTTAAATGGAATTTGGAAAATTATTCAAATTTCATTATGAATGCAATAATCACACACTGTCCTAGTTACAAATCAGTACCATAACATGACATCTCATGCAAGCTAACATCAAGTTGATCTGAGCATCAGGTCGAATCAATTAAACCGGTAACCGTGAATACCCCGTTTGAATTGATATCCGAATATGATTCAAATCAATCTCAAACCCAATACATGATGATTATATTAGTTTGTCACTTTGCATTCTCATGCCATACTCATGCATCATTTTGTTTGCATATGATTGTTATTGATTGCTGCCCTTCATTTCGGTAGGCTCCGCACCCTCGGATTCCACCGAATATCCGTCTGACGGATATCATCCCTCCTCTGAGCAACAAGGCAAGCAACCCTTTTGATCATCCCGATAAATCCCATGTTCTTGCTCCTGCACCTATTTATTGCATTAAGATCAAATGCTTCAACTGCTTTTGCCACGATAGTTGAACCCACTTCCTTTGCATGACCTAACCTTGTCACAGTAAATAGCCAAACCCTGCAACCTAGCATACCTGGTAGTTGCTTGAGCTATGATGTGCCTTATCCTGCTATGCATGCTATGCTTAGAGTTGTGTATGGTCTGTCATCTGGGAGATGAACAGAATTGTGGGAATGTGTTCGGTGAGCAAAGGTTGTGTGTTGAACTTGATTTGGTAAAGGTACCGGTGAAAGGCTGTGTAGGAGTACATGGCGGGTTGTTTCATTGGAACCGTCCTTAGGAACTGAGTTCCGTGTATGTAATCCAAGACTAGATACTACCACATGCTAGGCCCTGAAATATGACCCCGCTCGGCCTATTAATCGCGTAGTACTCGGTCCAGGAGTTGCAAGTAGTTTCTGGCGTTTATAGTAATGCTGGAGGCCGTGCATGGTGCTGACCTGAGAGGTGGACCGTGATGCGGTAGGCAGTGGCACGGTGTACCAAGTGGCACCCGGATGGTGGGCTTGGGAACCCTGCACACATCGTTTGAGGCCGTGGCGGAAACCTCGGCCGGACTTCCGTACGGGTTACTCTCAGATAGGCGATAAACCTGGACTAGGTACTAGTGTGGTTAACGGTCGTGGCCGACTCCCTCGCTGGGCTTCCGCTTGAAGGTTGCCGAGGTGCATGACGTGCACATGGCGATAAGTGGCGAGAGCGTGTTGTTGGGGAACGTCGCATGGGAAACAAAAAAAATTCCTACGCGCACGAAGACCTATCATGATGATGTCCATCTACGAGAGGGGATGAGTGATCTACGTACCCTTGTAGATCGTACAGCAGATGCGTTAGAGAACGCGGTTGATGTAGTGGAACGTCCTCACGTCCCTCGATCCACCCCGCGAACGATACCGCGATCAGTCCCACGATCTAGTACCGAACGGACGGCACCTCCGCGTTCAGCACACGTACAGCTCGACGATGATCTCGGCCTTCTTGATCCAGCAAGAGAGACGGAGAGGTAGAAGAGTTCTCCGGCAGCGTGACGGCGCTCCGGAGGTTGGTGATGATCTTGTCTCAGCAGGGCTCCGCCCGAGCTCCGCAGAAACACGATCTAGAGGAAAAACTATGGAGGTATGTGGTCGGGCAGCCGTGAGAAAGTCGTCTCAAATCTGCCCTAAAAGCCCCATATATATAGGAGGAGGGAGGGGGACCTTGCCTTGGGGTCCAAGGGATCCCCAAGGGGTCGGCCGAGCCAGGGGGGAGGACTCTCCCCCCCAAACTGAGTCCTACTTGGTTTGGTGGGAGGGAGTCCTTCCCCCTTCCCACTTCTTCCTTTTTTTTTCTTTCCTTTGATTTTTTCTCTCTTGGCGCATACGGGATTGGTGGACTGTCCCACCAGCCCACTAAGGGCTGGTGTGACCCCCCCAAATGCCTATGGGCTTCCCCGGAGTGGGTTGCCCCCCTCCGGTGAACTCCCGGAACCCATTCGTCATTCCCGGTACATTCCCGGTAACTCCGAAAACCTTCCGGTAATCAAATGAGGTCATCCTATATATCAATCGTCGTTTCCGGACTATTCCGGAAACCCTCGTGACGTCCGTGATCTCATCCGGGACTCCGAACAACATTCGGTAACCAACCATATAACTCAAATACGCATAAAACAACGTCGAACCTTAAGTGTGCAGACCCTGCGGGTTCGAGAACTATGTAGACATGACCCGAGAGACTCCTCGGTCAATATCCAATAGCGGGACCTGGATGCCCATATTGGATCCTACATATTCTACGAAGATCTTATCGTTTGAACCTCAGTGCCAAGGATTCGTATAATCCCGTATGTCATTCCCTTTGTCCTTCGATATGTTACTTGCCCGAGATTCGATCGTCAGTATCCGTATACCTATTTCAACCTCGTTCACCGGCAAGTCTCTTTACTCGTTCCGTAATACAAGATCCCGCAACTTACACTAAGTTACATTGCTTGCAAGGCTTGTGTGTGATGTTGTATTACCGAGTGGGCCCCGAGATACCTCTCCGTCACACGGAGTGACAAATCCCAGTCTTGATCCATACTAACTCAACTAACACCTTCGGAGATACCTGTAGAGTATCTTTATAGTCACCCAGTTACGTTGCGACGTTTGATACACACAAAGCATTCCTCCGGTGTCAGTGAGTTATATGATCTCATGGTCATAGGAATAAATACTTGACACGCAAAAAACAGTAGCAACAAAATGACACGATCAACATGCTACGTCTATTAGTTTGGGTCTAGTCCATCACGTGATTCTCCTAATGACGTGATCCAGTTATCAAGCAACAACACCTTGTTCATAATCAGAAGACACTGACTATCATCGATCAACTGGCTAGCCAACTAGAGGCATGCTGGGGACGGTGTTTTTGTCTATGTATCCACACATGTAAATGAGTCTTCATTCAATACAATTATAGCATGGATAATAAACTATTATCTTGATACAGGAATTATAATAATAACTATACATTTATTATTGCCTCTAGGGCATAATTCCAACAGTCTCCCACTTGCACTAGAGTCAATAATCTAGCCCTCACATCACCATGTGAATTACATTGTAATAAATCTAACACCCATACAGTTCTGGTGTCGATCATGTTTTGGCCGTGGAAGAGGCTTACGTCCTCTTCCTCGACGTAGTCGCGGATGAGGTTGAAGCGTCGTTTGATGTGTCTGGTCTTCTTGTGAAACCTTGGTTCCTTTGCGAAGGCAATGGCACCAGTGTTGTCACAGAACAAGGTTATTGGATCCAGTGCACTTGGCACCACTCCAAGATCCGTCATGAACTGCTTCATCCAGACACCCTCCTTAGCCGCCTCCGAGGCAGCCATGTACTCCGCTTCACATGTAGAATCTGCTACGACGCTTTGCTTGGAACTGCACCAGCTTACTGCACCCCCATTAAGAATAAATACGTATCCGGTTTGCGACTTAGAGTCGTCCGGATCTGTGTCAAAGCTTGCATCGACGTAACCTTTTACGGCGAGCTCTTCGTCACCTCCATACACGAGAAACATCTCCTTAGTCCTTTTCAGGTACTTCAGGATATTCTTGACCGCCGTCCAGTGATCCACTCCTGGATTACTCTGGAACCTACCTGCCATACTTATGGCCAGGCTAACATCCGGTCTAGTGCATAGCATTGCATACATGATAGAGCCTATGGCTGAAGCATAGGGGACGGAGCGCATATGCTCTCTATCTTCATCAGTTGCTGGGCACTGAGTCTTACTCAATCTCGTACCTTGTAACACTGGCAAGAACCCTTTCTTGGACTGTTCCATTTTGAACCTCTTCAAAACTTTATCAAGGTATGTGCTTTGTGAAAGTCCTATCAGGCGTTTTGATCTATCCCTATAGATCTTAATGCCTAGAATGTAAGCAGCTTCTCCTAGGTCCTTCATAGAGAAACTTTTATTCAAGTAACCTTTTATGCTCTCCAAAAGCTCTACGTTGTTTCCAATCAGTAATATGTCATCCACATATAATATTAGAAACGCCACAGAGCTCCCACTCACTTTCTTGTAAATACAAGATTCTCCAACCACTTGTATAAACCCAAATGCTTTGATCACCTCATCAAAGCGTTTGTTCCAACTCCGAGATGCTTGCACCAGTCCATAAATGGATCGCTGGAGCTTGCACACCTTGTCAGCATTTTTAGGATCGACAAAACCTTCGGGTTGCATCATATACAACTCTTCCTTAAGGAAACCATTAAGGAAAGCCGTTTTGACATCCATCTGCCAGATTTCATAATCGAAAAAATGCAGCTATTGCTAACATGATTCTGACGGACTTAAGCATCGCTACGGGAGAGAAAGTCTCATCATAGTCAATTCCTGGAACTTGTGAAAAACCCTTTGCCACAAGTCGAGCTTTATAAACGGTCACATTACCGTCAGCGTCCGTCTTCTTCTTAAAGATCCATTTGTTCCGAATAGCCTTGCGGCCCTCAGGCAGCAACTCCAAAGTCCACACTTTGTTCTCATACATGGATCCTATCTCGGATTTCATGGCTTCTAGCCATTTGTTGGAATCTGGGCCCACCATTGCTTCTTCATAATTTGCAGGTTCATTGTTGTCTAACAACATGATTGATAAGACGGGATTACCGTACCACTCTGGAGCAGCGCGTGACCTCGTCAACCTGCGTGGTTCAACAGAAACTTGAACTGGAGTTTCATGATCATCATCATTAACTTCCTACTCAACCGGCGTCGCAATGACAGAGGTTTCCCCTTGCCCTGCGCCACCATCCAGAGGGATGAGAGGTTCGACAACCTCGTCAAGTTCTATCTTCCTCCCACTCAATTCTCTCGAGAGAAACTCCTTCTCGAGAAAAGTTCCGTTCTTAGCAACAAACACTTTGCCCTAGGATTTGAGATAGAAGGTGTACCCAACTGTCTCTTTTGGGTAACCTATGAAGACACACTTTTCCGCTTTGGGTTCCAGCTTTTCAGGCTGAAGCTTTTTGACATAAGCATCACATCCCCAAACTTTAAGAAACGACAACTTTGGCCTTTTGCCATACCACAGTTCGTATGGTGTCGTCTCAACGGATTTCGATGGTGCCCTATTTAAAGTGAATGCAGCTGTTTCTAATGCATAACCCCAAAACGATAACGGCAAATCAGTAAGAGACATCATAGATCGCACCATTTCTAACAAAGTACGATTACGACGTTCGGACACACCATTACGCTGTGGTGTTCCAGGCGGTGTTAACTGCGAAACAATTCCACATTGTCTTAAGTGAGTACCAAACTCGAAACTCAGATACTCACCCCCACGATCAGACCGTAGGAACTTGATCTTCTTGTTACGATGATTTTCCACTTCACTCTGAAATTGCTTGAACTTTTCAAATGTTTCAGACTTGTGCTTCATCAAGTAGACATAACCATATCTACTTAAATCGTCAGTGAAGGTGAGAAAATAACGATATCCGCCGCGTGCCTCCACGCTCATTGGACCACACACATCAGTATGTATGATTTCCAACAAGTCACTTGCATGCTCCATTGTTCCGGAGAACGGAGTCTTAGTCATCTTGCCCATGAGGCATGGTTCGCACGTGTCAAGTGAATCAAAGTCAAGTGACTCCAAAAGTCCATAAGCATGGAGTTTCTTCATGCGCTTTACACCAATATGACCCAAGCGGCAGTGCCACAAAAATATGGCGCTATCATTGTTTACTCTAACTCTTTTGGTCTCAATGTTATGTATATGCGTATCTCTATCAAGATTCAATATGAACAATCCTCTCACATTCGGTGCATGACCATAAAAGATGTTACTCATAGAGATAGAACAACCATTATTCTCAGACTTAAAAGAGTAACCGTCTCGCAATAAACAAGATCCAGATATAATGTTCATGCTCAACGCAGGCACTAAATAACAATGATTTAAGTTCATCACTAATCCCGATGGTAGTTGAAGTGACACTGTGCCGACGGCGATTGCATCAACCTTGGAACCGTTTCCTACGTGCATCGTCACTTCGTCTTTCGCCAGCCTTCGTCTATTCCGCAGTTCCTGCTTCGAGTTGCAAATGTGAGCAACAGAACCGGTATCGAATACCCAGGCACTACTACGAGAGCCGGTTAAGTACACATCAATAACATGTATATCAAATATACCTGATTTTTCTTTGCCCGCCTTCTTATCTGCCAGATACTTGGGGCAATTGCGCTTCGAGTGACCCATACCCTTGCAATAGAAGCACTCTGTTTCAGGCTTAGGTCCAGCCTTGGGTTTCTTCGGCGGATTGGCAACAGGCTTGCCGCTCTTCTTCGAATTGCCCTTCTTGCCTTTGCCGTTTCTCTTGAAACTAGTGGTCTTGCTCACCATCAACACTTGATGCTCTTTACGGAGTTCAGACTCTGCGACTTTCAGCATCGCAAACAACTCGCCGGGAGACTTGTTCATCCCTTGCATGTTGTAGTTCAACACAAAGCCTTTATAGCTTGGCGGCAGTGATTGAAGGATTCTGTCAGTGATAGCTTCTTGCGGGAGTTCAATCCCCAGTTCAGCTAGACGGTTTGAGTACCCAGACATTTTGAGCACATGTTCACTGACAGACGAGTTTTCCTCCATCTTGCAAGCATAGAATTTATCGGAGGTCTCATACCTCTCGATCCGGGCGTTCTTCTGAAAGATAAACTTCAACTCCTGGAATATCTCAAATGCTCCATGACGCTCAAAGCGACGTTGAAGTCCCGGTTCTAGGCCATACAAGACTGCACATTGAACTATTGAGTAGTCCTCCTTACGTGCTAACCAAGCGTTCTTAACATCCTGATCAGCCGTAGCGGGTGGTTCATCTCCTAGTGCAGCATTAAGGACATAATCCTTCTTTCCAGCTTGTAAGATTAGCTTAAGATTACGAGCCCAGTCTACAAAGTTGCTTCCATCATCTTTCAACTTAGCTTTCTCTAGGAACGTATTAAAATTCAGGATGACACTTGCGTGAGCCATGATCTACAACACAAATACATTCAAAGTGGACTTAGACTATGTTCAAGATAATTAGAGTTCAACTTAATCAAATTATATGCTAAACTCCCACTCAAAAAGTACATCTCTCTAGTCATTTGAGTGGTTCATGATCCACTTACACTATCCCAAGTCCGATCATCACGTGAGTCGAGAGTAGTTTCAGTGGTAAACATCCCTATGCTAATCATATCAGCTATATGATTCATGATCGACCTTTCGGTCTCATGTGTTCCGAGGCCATGTCTGCACATGCTAGGCTCGTCAAGCTTAACCCGAGTGTTCCGCGTGCGCAACTGTTTTGCACCCGTTGTATGTGAACGTTGAGTCTATCACACCCGATCATCACGTGGTGTCTCGAAACGACGAACTGTAGCAACGGTGCACAGTCGGGGAGAACACAATTTCGTCTTGAAATTTTAGTGAGAGATCACCTTATAATGCTACCGTCGTTCTAAGCAAAATAAGGTGCATAAAAGGATTAACATCACATGCAATTCATAAGTGACATGATATGGCCATCATCACGTGCTTCTTGATCTCCATCACCAAAGCACCGGCACGATCTTCTTGTCACCGGCGCCACACCATGATCATCCATCAACGTGTTGCCATCGGGGTTGTCGTGCTACTTATGCTATTACTACTAAAGCTACATCCTAGCAAAATAGTAAACGCATCTGCAAGCACATATGTTAGTATAAAGACAACCCTATGGCTCCTGCCGGTTGCCGTACCATCGACGTGCAAGTCGATATTTCTATTACAACATGATCATCTCATACATCCAATATATCAAATCACATCATTGGCCATGTCACATCACAATCATACCCTGCAAAAACAAGTTAGACGTCCTCTAATTTTGTTGTTGCATGTTTTACGTGGTGACCAAGGGTATCTAGTAGGATCGCATCTTACTTACGCAAACACCACAACGGAGATATATGAGTTGCTATTTAACCTCATCCAAGGACCTCCTCGGTCAAATCCGATTCAACTAAAGTTGGAGAAACCGTCACTTGCCAGTCATCTTTGAGCAAAGGGGGTTACTCGTAACGATGAAACCAGTCTCTCGTAAGCGTACGAGTAATGTCGGTCCAAGCCGCTTTGATCCAACAATACCGCGGAATCAGGAAAAGACTAAGGAGGGCAGCAAAACGCACATCACCGCCCACAAAACCTTTTGTGTTCTACTCGAGAAGACATCTACGCATGAACCTAGCTCATGATGCCACTGTTGGGGAACGTCGCATGGGAAACAAAAAAATTTCCTACGCGCACGAAGACCTATCATGATGATGTCCATCTACGAGAGGGGATGAGTGATCTACGTACCCTTGTAGATCGTACAGCAGAAGCATTAGAGAACACGGTTGATGTAGTGGAACGTCCTCACGTCCCTCGATCCGCCCCGCGAACAATCCCGCAATCAGTCCCACGATCTAGTACCGAACGGACGGCACCTCCGCGTTCAGCACACGTACAGCTCGACGATGATCTCGGCCTTCTTGATTTAGCAAGAGAGACGGAGAGGTAGAAGAGTTCTCCGGCAGCGTGACGGCGCTCCGGAGGTTGGTGATGATCTTGTCTCAGCAGGGCTCCGCCCGAGCTCCGCAGAAACACGATCTAGAGGAAAAACTATGGAGGTATGTGGTCGGGCAGCCGTGAGAAAGTCGTCTCAAATCTGCCCTAAAAGCCTCATATATATAGGAGGAGGGAGGGGGACCTTGCCTTGGGGTCCAAGGGATCCCCAAGGGGTCGGCTGAGCCAGGGGGGAGGACTCTCCCCCCTCCCCAAACCGAGTCCTACTTGGTTTGGTGGGAGGGAGTCCTTCCCCCTTCCCACTTCTTCCTTTTTTTTTCCTTTGATTTTTTCTCTCTTGGCGCATAGGGGATTGGTGGGCTTGTCCCACCAGCCCACTAAGGGCTGGTGTGACCCCCCCAAATGCCTATGGGCTTCCCCGGAGTGGGTTGCCCCCCTCCGGTGAACTCCCGGAACCCATTCGTCATTCCCGGTACATTCCCGGTAACTCCGAAAACCTTCCGGTAATCAAATGAGGTCATCCTATATATCAATCTTCGTTTCCGGACTATTCCGGAAACCCTCGTGACGTCCGTGATCTCATCCGGGACTCCGAACAACATTCGGTAACCAACCATATAACTCAAATACGCATAAAACAACGTCGAACCTTAAGTGTGCAGACCCTGCGGGTTCGAGAACTATGTAGACATGACCCGAGAGACTCCTCGGTCAATATCCAATAGCGGGACCTGGATGCCCATATTGGATCCTACATATTCTACGAAGATCTTATCGTTTGAACCTCAGTGCCAAGGATTCGTATAATCCCGTATGTCATTCCCTTTGTCCTTCGGTATGTTACTTGCCCGAGATTCGATCGTCAGTATCCGTATACCTATTTCAACCTCGTTCACCGGCAAGTCTCTTTACTCGTTCCGTAATACAAGATCCCGCAACTTACACTAAGTTACATTGCTTGCAAGGCTTGTGTGTGATGTTGTATTACCGAGTGGGCCCCGAGATACCTCTCCGTCACACGGAGTGACAAATCCCAGTCTTGATCCATACTAACTCAACTAACACCTTCGGAGATACCTGTAGAGTATCTTTATAGTCACCCAGTTACATTGCGACGTTTGATACACACAAAGCATTCCTCCGGTGTCAGTGAGTTATATGATCTCATGGTCATAGGAATAAATACTTGACACGCAGAAAACAGTAGCAACAAAATGACACGATCAACATGCTACGTCTATTAGTTTGGGTCTAGTCCATCACGTGATTCTCCTAATGACGTGATCCAGTTATCAAGCAACAACACCTTGTTCATAATCAGAAGACACTGACTATCATCGATCAACTGGCTAGCCAACTAGAGGCATGCTAGGGACGGTGTTTTTGTCTATGTATCCACACATGTAAATGAGTCTTCATTCAATACAATTATAGCATGGATAATAAACTATTATCTTGATACAGGAATTATAATAATAACTATACATTTATTATTGCCTCTAGGGCATAATTCCAACACGTGTGTGACGAAGTACACCCCTGCAGGGTTATGATCTATTCGAATAGCCGCGTCCGCGGATATGGACTACTTGGAGACATATGTTGTTCATAGATAACTTCAATGGCTACTCATAAAATTGCCAAGATAAGCGTGAGTGTCGTGGACGGCATTTCCGTAGGGAGACGGAATGATTCCACGATAGTGTATTGTTGTGGTGTTAGTGGACTCGTGTACGAGAAATCAAGTTGTAAAAATTATTTTAATGCAAGTTGTCTAGCCACGAGTCAAATGCTGGCTTTCCGCATGAAACCCCACAATACCTTTTGATACCTTGCATGAGTAGTTAGTTGTCCTAAAGTCTTGCTGAGTACCTTCGTACTCATGTTTGCTTAATAAATGTTGCAGAGGTTGCTAATGACCCTAATGGAGGGTTCTTCGTAGACATCGACGACGATGAGTAGCTGGTGTCCCAGCTACGATCTGGCCCTACGTTGGTCTGTAGTATAGTCAGGCCATGTGCCTTCTAGTTGTCCTGTCTGTACTCAGACAGTTTAAACTCTTCCGCTGGCTTGTAACTGAATGACTGTTATTATGGGTCGTGAGACCCTTGATGTGTAATATTATGTGTGTGGCTCTTCCGAGCCTCTTAAATAAAGGTTGTATATTTATGGTTATGTTGTGATGCCATCGATGTATCTATACATATCGGTATGCCATGCGTACGTGTGTCGTACTTGATATGTATGGGGTTCGATTACCTAGTCGTGAGCTTTAGTAGCATTCCTTACAAGGAAATGCCCCTTTGTGATCCAACGAGCCTTGGTAGTTCGCTACTGCTCCGGACACATTGGTTGACCGGCATGTGTCCTTCTTAGCTGCCGTGTCTGTCCTCTTTGGGGAAATGTCACGCGATGTAATGGAGTCCTTGTAGCTTGCTACGACTCGTCTACATTCGCTGATGACCGACACCTGCTTTGTTGGGTCATGTATGCCTGTCCTTGTGCGGTACTGCCACTTTGGTTTATGACTAGACATGTCGATCCGGGTTCTTTGACATTGGATTGCTAGCGACACTATCACATACGTGAGTCAAAAGACACAAACGGTCCCGGCTAAGGTAAGGCTGCAGCCGTGGAGTTAACCGTGCGTGAGACCACAAAGGGATGCGATGTGTTACAGGCTGGATTCCTATGGCTTAGGATCAGGGTCCTGACAGCGTTGGTATCTGAGCCTGACTGACTGTAGGATTACTAAGCCAAACTGGTCGAAGTTGAGTCTAGAATTGCTTTAGTTATATATAAGGGAATTTTTTGTGGAAGGGAACGTAAGACTCTTGTTCTCTTCTCAAGTTATTTCTATTCTGTTCATCCTCGTCTTTTCTGCGGGAATTAAGGACTAGGTTACTCATCTTCCCCTAGGCTCGTGTTTCTGATCGGTAGATTATAGGACTACGGGGCAAGAGATATTGGGTTTCTTTTATTCCTAGGAAGCAGGAAGTAAGTTTGATGATCAGAGAGTTGAACTTGATAGTTGAGTGGTTACGCTATTCAATTTTGGGTTGTCTCAAAATTTGTTTTTGAGCATTTACAGCCGTTATGCTGCCCAATTTTGCATTCAGAGCTCTAATGCTTTTGCATTACTCTCTATTTACAGATGCCTGGGCATCCTTCTCGTCAGGTGGTACGTTTGACCAGGTGCATTGATGTGCCGGGTCATACGGCCATGCTGGTCAGGGTGATGTCGGTGTGCGGTTACCGCTGGTACCCCGAGTACACAGTGGAGGAACAGTACCGAGACTTCAACCAAAGCCAGTACATCTGCACTGTCAGGGTATTTCCAGACTACCCTGGAGCTGAGAAGCCAATCCATTGGTCATATGGGTTGGGAGTCACTGTTGACATGGCAGTACAGGATGCTGCGTATTCAATGCTGACTATTATGAGAGCGAGACATGCACTGCTGCAGAATTCAGAGTTTTGCTATGTTCCGGCCTCTCAGCCTGGTGAAGAGGGATACCTCAGTGGAGTCTATTTTGATTCTTCTATGGAGGATCCACTACTGCAGTCCACTGTTGAGATGCTAGAGAACAGAGACAGGGATGCTCGTGCTCTCCGTATGGAGCTTTATGCTACCCGTGCCCGTCTGTGGACGGCTTTGACGCAGCTGGCACCGGTAGTCCAGACAGGGTATGGAGAGATGGAGATGCTGAACCCTGTTAGGACCCATCTTCCGGCTCACGTTGACTGGCCAGCTATAGGAGGAGTCACACCTCTTCGGGGACCCCTCTTACCACCAGTCAGGGCACCAAGGCCACATCCGTGTCCTTATGGATCCCAGGGATCTCAGGCTAGAGTGTTCCCTGATCCGCAAGTTGAGCTTCCAGGTCATGGAGGTAATCTCTATGAGATGGTCTATGCGGATGCCTGAGCTGTGAGCGGAAGGATAGGATGGTAGTAGCCGTACGTTCACAGTCCTGCGTGACTAATGAAGTATGCAGGTAATGTGAAATGAATTCCGGAAGCCTAGATAAATAATGTATAGGAAGCTTGTAAGCCTCTGATGAGTAGTTTCATAATTTCAGTAGCTTGCTCTTCGGTTAAGGTTGTACTGAACTATGTAAGGGTATGTATGAACCATGGTGTATATATAGTAGTTGCTTGTTACCATCCTGTTCGGATATTCATTTCCGCATTCCGTGTGTTCAGTATATTCTTAATCCATAGCTAGTATTGATATGATGTTGGTCTAAGCTATGAGTTTGTTTGTCAGGATGGTGTTCACCAGGTTGAACCGTGCCCCTGCTCATGAGCAAGGCGAGGGTAGTCAAGCGTCACAGGAAGACCTGCCTCACCTGCCTTCTCTGGTGGAAGTGATGCTTGAGGCAGAAAGAAACAAAAGGGAGACCAATCGACTACTAGAGCGTATTGAGCAGAATACGGCCCGAAAGCCTAGGAATGCCGTAGTGTCCCTCAATGACTTTGTGAAGTTGAATCCTCCAAAGTTTCATCATTCCGTCGATCCCCTCGACGCTGATGACTGGCTGTGCAGCATCTCACGCAAGATTCGCTCTGCGAATGTGTCTGAGGCCGACAAGGTGACCTTTGCGGCGTATTTCCTGGAAGGACCCGCCAATCTGTGGTGGGAGAATTTTGAAGCTATGTGTCCCGCTGCACCAGTGGCCACATGGGCAGACTTCAGTGCAGCTTTTCGTCTGCACCGTATTCCAGAGAGCCTGATGGACAGAAAGAGAGAGGAGTTCTGTGCCTTCACTCAGGGCAAGTTGTCTGTGGATGCCTATAGCCGCGAGTTTGGTAACCTCGCCCGCTATGCAACAGAGGAGGTGTCTACTGACGCCAAGAAGCAAGAAAGATTCCGTAAGGGTCTGAGCCCTGAGTTGCGTCGTGATCTGCGCCTCCATGAGTGTGCAAGCTTTCAAGCCCTGGTCAACAAAGCAATCAGTGCCGAGACTGGTCATACTGACTTCGAAGCCACAAGGAAGCACTCCCGTGACTTTGGCTCGTCTTCTGGTTCCGCGTTTCCAAAACGCAGGCTGTGGGTTCCGAACAGTTCTCTGCCACCAAGATACATTCCGAGGCCATCCTACGTGGCGCCTCAGACGAATCAGGCCAACCCTCCAGCAAAAGCTTATGGTGGTCCAACTAGCAATGCTGCACCACGTGCCAACCAGGTGATATGCTACAAGTGTGGAGAACCGGGGCACTATTCCCGGGAGTGTCCTCAGAATGTTAGTGCCAAGCAACCCGGAAAGTCCGTCGGGCAGGCCAAGTCGGGAAAAGCTTACTATGTGAAGCCAACTCCTGCACGTGGCCGTGTGAACTATGTGTCAGCAGAAGAAGCTGCAGAGGATCCCGACGTCATGCTGGGTACGCTTCTTGTTAATCATCACCCAGCGTCCGTTCTCTTTGACACTGGGTCTTCTCATTCCTTCATTTCAGAAAGTTATGCACAGTTGCATAACATGTCTTTTTGTGATATGCCAATCCCATTGGTTGTCCAAACCCCTGGTAGTAAATGTCAAACCTCTAGGATAACCTATGACAATGAAATTCTAGTAGACAGGCTAGTTTTTCTAGCCTCATTGATAGCACTGAAATCTTCGGATATTAATATCATCTTGGGCATGGACTGGATGTCAGCTCACTATGCCAAGATTGATACTCATTCTAGAAATGTCCAGCTTACCCATCCCTCGGGTGAGATAGTAAATATCTCTACTCGAGTTGCCAAATGCCAACTCTATTCCCTAAATGCCAACCCTCTTCCGGAACTTGAAGACATTCCGGTAGTCCGTGACTTCCCGGATGTTTTTCCAGAGGAACTGCCAGGAATTCCACCTGACAGAGATGTAGAATTTGTAAAAGATCTTGTTCCGGGAACTGTTCCAATAGCCAGAAGACCTTATAAGATGGCACCCCTGGAGCTAGCCGAACTTAAGAAGCAACTAGATGAGGCCTTGAACAAAGGTTTCATTCGTCCTAGCTCTTCTCCTTGGGCTTGTCCCGTCCTCTTCGTCAAGAAGAAAGACGGAACGGATCGGATGGTTGTAGATTACCGACCAGCTAATCTGGTCACCATAAACAACAAGTATCCGCTCCCCGGGATCAACAATCTTTACGATCAGCTCGCTGGATCCTCAGTCTTCTCCAAAATGGATTTGAGGTTGGGATACCATCAAATCAAGATTAAGAACGGGGACTTTCCAAAAACGGCTTTTGTTACTCGTTATGGCCAATATGAGTACACCGTTATGTCCTTCGGTTTAACCAATGCCCCAGCCACCTTCTCTCGGCTGATGAATTCAATTTTCATGGAGTATTTGGATAAATTCGGCGTGGTATACCTCGGCGATATTCTCATCTACTCGAAGAATGAACAAGAACATGCCGAGCATCTAAGGCTGGTATTGATGAAACTTCGAGAGCATCGCCTTTATGCCAAATTTTCAAAATGTGAATTCTGGTTACCAGAAGTGACCTATCTAGGCCACGTAATCTCTGGTAAGGATATTGCTGTCAATCCCGAGAGAGTTCAAGCTGTCCTTGATTGGACTCAACCTGAATCGGTTAAGCAAGTTAGGAGTTTTCTTGGTCTAGCGAGCTATTGTCGCCGCTTTCTCGAGAATTTCTCCAAGGTTGCAAAGCCTCTAACTGAACTCCTCAAGAAAGATAAAAAGTTCGAGTGGACACCATAGTGTGAGCATAGTTTTCAGGAACTAAAAAGACGCCTGACGTCCGCACCTGTGTTGTTACCACCATATTTTTCTAAGGACTTTGTTATCTATTGTGACGCCTCGGGACGAGGATTAGGTTGCATTCTCATGCAAGAGCGTCATGTGATCGCATACGCATCTCGACAGTTGCATCCACATGAGGATAATTATCCCACACATGACCTTGAAATTGCAGCTGTGGTCCATGCACTAAAAACCTGGCGACATTACCTTCTGGGTAATCGTTGCGAAATATTCACTGATCACCAAAGTCTGAAATATATTTTCACCCAGCCGGATTTGAATCTCAGGCAAAGACGGTGGGTGGAGTTGATCTCGGATTACGACTTAGGGATAACTTACACCCCAGGGAAGGCCAATGTTATGGCCGATGCGCTAAGTCATAAATCTTATTGTAACAATTTGATGCTACAACAAGGTCAACCACATCTCCATGAGGACTTTCGGAAGTTGAATCTTCATATTGTTCCTCAAGGATTCCTTTCTACCCTGGTGGCGAAGCCTACTCTTAAGGATCAAATTATAGCTGGCCAAAAGCGTGACAAGGGTATATCACGGATCAAGGAGAATATTTTTAGCGGAAACGCTAAAGAATTTTCCATGAACGATCAAGGTGTTGTGTTCTTCCAGAATCGATTAGTGGTTCCTAAGAACCCACATCTAAGGCAGTTAATCCTTAAGGAGGCTCATGATTCTCCTCTCACCATTCATCCCGGTAGTACTAAGATGTATCAGGACTTACGCCAGAGGTTCTGGTGGACTAGGATGAAGAGAGAAATTGCTGAGTTCGTTGCTAACTGCGACGTTTGTCGTCGAGTTAAGGCAGAGCATCAAAGGCCTGCTGGCACCCTTCAGCCCCTAGCTATTCCTGAATGGACATGGGATAAAGTTAGCATGGATTTCATTACCGGATTTCCCAAGACCAAGAAAGGAAATAATGCTATCTTTGTGGTCATTGACCGTCTTTCCAAAGTGGCTCATTTTCTTCCTGTTCGTGAGAGTATAACAGCTGGCCAGCTAGCAGAGTTATATATCTCTCGAATAGTGTCTCTTCACGGTGTTCCCCTGGAGATTAACTCGGACCGTGGAAGTATCTTTACTTCTCGCTTCTGGGAAAGTTTTCAGAATGCCATGGGGACTCACCTATCTTTTAGCACTGCTTTCCATCCTCAATCAAGTGGTCAAGTAGAAAGAGTAAATCAAATCCTAGAAGATATGCTCCGAGCTTGTGTTATATCTTTCGGGATGAATTGGGAGAAGTGTCTTCCATTCGCCGAATTCTCTTATAACAATAGTTACCAATCAAGCTTGGGCAAAACCCCTTTTGAAGTTCTCTATGGACGAAGATGTCGAACACCTCTTAATTGGTCAGAAACCGGAGAGAGGCAACTCTTTGGCCCGGATATGATCCAGGATGCAGAAGAGCAGGTTCGCATTATTCGTGAAAAGTTGATAACAGCCTAGTCTCGTCAAAAGAGCCAATATGATCGCCATCATAAGGCTGTGACCTTTGAAGTTGACGAGAAGGCTTACCTTCGGGTTACACCTTTGAAGGGTACCCATCGTTTCGGTATCAAGGGCAAGTTGGCTCCTCGTTACATTGGTCCTTTTCGCATTCTTGCCAAACGAGGAGAAGTTGCCTACCAGTTGGAACTTCCTCTGCATCTTTCCAAGGTTCATGATGTTTTCCACGTCTCGCAACTAAGGCGTTGCTTTTCGGATCCTACCCGTGAAGTGGACCACGAAACGCTTGATCTCCAAGATAACCTTTCATACCGAGAATACCCCGTGCGTATTCTTGATCAAGCTGAGCGTACCACTCGACATCGAAACCTCAAGTTTCTTAAAGTTCAATGGTCAAATCATTATGAAAAGGAGGCAACCTGGGAAAGAGAGGATCGTCTCCGACTTGAGTATCCTGCGTTATTCCCGACGACTTCTAAATCTCGGGACGAGATTCTTTTGAGTGGGGGTGAGTTGTCACATCCCTGACACCTTAAGCAAGTTAGTCTTGTGCTCATGTCTTCTTTGGATTTGCATCAAATAAATTTCAACAAGAACAAGAAAGTGGCAAAGGAAAAACTCAAAACCCTAGCCACTACATTAAATAAAGAAAATCTCAAACTAGTTAAAATCAATGAACCCAAAATGGCCTCAAGAAATGTTCAAACTTTCTGATAAATCAAGAAAGTAAATAAGCATTGGAGAAAACTATTTTCTTGACACTTGAAGCATTTTAAATTAATGCAAAAAGCCACTGATTTCAAATTTTAAATTTGAAATCAGAAACTATAAATTTTCAAAATTGCTGAAAACTTTGGAAATGGTTGGGAATATTATAACAAATATTCAGGTGTGTTTAAAATAGTTTTTACAACCTTTTTGGAGCTGAAATAAATAGCAAAACATTAGTTAGCTAAAACAGAAACAAAAATAGAAAAAAAATGGGAAACTCTTACCTGTCGCCTAGCCTGGCCCGGCCCATCTCCCTGAGTCGTCCCCTCCCTCGCGCCAGTAGGAGCAGGAGGTGGCCGCCGTCTTCTCCGGCGCGGCCACGCACCCGTGCGCCTGCCTGGCCGCCGCCTCGCGCTAGCAAGGCCGGGGATAAGATCCCCGAGGCCACCGCTATCCATTCCCAGCGTCGGTTCCTTCCCCTCCTCTCGGATCTCTCCTCCCCCTCCTGCCGCCATTGGAGCCGAGCTCAAGCTCGAGCTGCCCGTGCCCCTAGCCTTAGCATCCTCTTGCTCAGCATGCCGTTAGCTCCGCCTCGTCAAGCCGGTCCTCCATGCAGAAGCCGAAGTCTCCCCGAGCTCTGCATCGCCCCCAATGCCATCGTCTTCCACCTCCGGCCGCCGGACCTCTCCCGTCGATTCGCTCCCTCCGGCGCACCCCCGAGCCCTTCATCAACACCATCGGAACCGCCGTGAGCTCGTGGTAGTTTCCCCTCTCGCCTCACGCTCTTCCGTGCATCGTAGCCCCGTTCCCCACCAAGGCCGAGAGCTTCTCGCCGCCGGTCATGTCGTCGTCGTCGCTGTGGTGTCTGATCCACGCGCTCGAGCTAGGGATCGAGCTCCTGGAGCCTCGAGGAGCGTGATGAGCCCCTCAGCTGCCCTCCCCGTGCCCTAGAGCCATCGCTCGTAGAAGACCGAGCTTCGGCCGCCGCTTCGGCTCGTCGCCGGCGCCTCTTCCGGCGACCCTAGCCACCCCTGATGCCCCTGCTAGACCGGCTACTTCGCCAGCGTCCAGTAGCTGCAAACCGCGTTCGAATTGGTGCTATGCAGCACCGTTTAGGTCGTCTCCGGCGAGCCCTCCGCCGCGGGCTTGGTCGCCGGCGACCACCCTCCGGTGGGCGTCGACGTGGCCGACCATTAGGGCGTAATTGCCCTCCCCTCAGTCACTGCTAGAGGGCCCCACGCCTGGTCAAACCCCAATTAGGGGCTGGTCAGCGCGGGGTTAGCCCCTAGGTCACTCAGCAGTGGGTCCCCCCTGTCAGGTTTGACCTGAACAGGTCGGCTGACCTGCTGACGTCAGTCTGATGCAATAAATAGAATTTCCAGTATAGAAATAATTCCAGTAAATTGCTCAAATTTGTAAAAATCATAGAAATTAATCTGTAACTCCAATAAAAATAATTTATATATCAAAAAGTATCAGAAAAATTCAAGGATTCTGATTATGCTATTTTCAACCATGTTTGAAAAAGTTACAGAACCCTAAAATGTGGAATAAGGAATAATTCAATTCTTATAATTACTTTTTAAATGGAATTTGGAAAATTATTCAAATTTCATTATGAATGCAATAATCACACACTGTCCTAGTTACAAATCAGTACCATAACATGACATCTCATGCAAGCTAACATCAAGTTGATCTGAGCATCAGGTCGAATCAATTAAACCGGTAACCGTGAATACCCCGTTTGAATTGATATCCGAATATGATTCAAATCAATCTCAAACCCAATACATGATGATTATATTAGTTTTTCACTTTGCATTCTCATGCCATACTCATGCATCATTTTGTTTGCATATGATTGTTATTGATTGCTGCCCTTCATTTCAGTAGGCTCCGCACCCTCGGATTCCACCGAATATCCGTCTGACGGATATCATCCCTCCTCTGAGCAACAAGGCAAGCAACCCTTTTGATCATCCCGATAAATCCCATGTTCTTGCTCCTGCACCTATTTATTGCATTAAGATCAAATGCTTCAACTGCTTTTGCCACGATAGTTGAACCCACTTCCTTTGCATGACCTAACCTTGTCACAGTAAATAGCCGAACCCTGCAACCTAGCATACCTGGTAGTTGCTTGAGCTATGATGTGCCTTATCCTGCTATGCATGCTATGCTTAGAGTTGTGTATGGTCTGTCATCTGGGAGATGAACAGAATTGTGGGAATATGTTCGGTGAGCAAAGGTTGTGTGTTGAACTTGATTTGGTAAAGGTACCGGTGAAAGGCTGTGTAGGAGTACATGGCGGGTTGTTTCATTGGAACCGTCCTTAGGAACTGAGTTTCGTGTATGTAATCCAAGACTAGATACTACCACATGCTGGGCCCTGAAATATGACCCCGCTCGGCCTATTAATCGCGTAGTACTCGGTCCAGGAGTTGCAAGTAGTTTCTGGCGTTTATAGTAATGCTGGAGGCCGTGCATGGTGCTGACCTGAGAGGTGGACCGTGATGCGGTAGGCAGTGGCACGGTGTACCAAGTGGCACCCGGATGGTGGGCTTGGGAACCCTGCGCACATCGTTTGAGGCCGTGGCGGAAACCTCGGCCGGACTTCCGTACGGGTTACTCTCAGATAGGCGATAAACCTGGACTAGGTACTAGTGTGGTTAACGGTCGTGGCCGACTCCCTCGCTGGGCTTCCGCTTGAAGGTTGCCGAGGTGCATGACGTGCACATGGCGATAAGTGGCGAGAGCGTGTGTGACGAAGTACACCCCTGCAGGGTTATGATCTATTCGAATAGCCGCGTCCGCGGATATGGACTACTTGGAGACATATGTTGTTCATAGATAACTTCAATGGCTACTCATAAAATTGCCAAGATAAGCGTGGGTGTCGTGGACGGCATTTCCCTAGGGAGATGGAATGATTCCACGATAGTGTATTGTTGTGGTGTTAGTGGACTCGTGTACGAGAAATCAAGTTGTAAAAATTATTTTAATGCAAGTTGTCTAGCCACGAGTCAAATGCTGGCTTTCCGCATGAAACCCCACAATACCTTTTGATACCTTGCATGAGTAGTTAGTTGTCCTAAAGTCTTGCTGAGTACCTTCGTACTCATGTTTGCTTAATAAATGTTGCAGAGGTTGCTAATGACCCTAATGGAGGGTTCTTCGTAGACATCGACGACGATGAGTAGCTGGTGTCCCAGCTACGATCTGGCCCTACGTTGGTCTGTAGTATAGTCAGGTCATGTGCCTTCTAGTTGTCCTGTCTGTACTCAGACAGTTTAAACTCTTCCGCTGGCTTGTAACTGAATGACTATTATTATGGGTCGTGAGACCCTTGATGTGTAATATTATGTGTGTGGCTCTTCCGAGCCTCTTAAATAAAGGTTGTATGTTTATGGTTATGTTGTGATGCCATCGATGTATCTATACATATTGGTATGCCATGCGTACGTGTGTCGTACTTGATATGTATGGGGTTCGATTACCTAGTCGTGAGCTTTAGTAGCATTCCTTACAAGGAAATGCCCCTTTGTGATCCAACGAGCCTTGGTAGTTCGCTACTGCTCCGGACACATTGGTTGACCGGCATGTGTCCTTCTTAGCTGCTGTGTCTGTCCTCTTTGGGGAAATGTCACGCGATGTAATGGAGTCCTTGTAGCATGCTACGACTCGTCTACATTCGCTGATGACCGACACCTGCTTTGTTGGGTCATGTATGCCTGTCCTTGTGCGGTACTGCCACTTTGGTTTATGACTAGACATGTCGATCCGGGTTCTTTGACATTGGATTGCTAGCGACACTATCGCATACGTGAGTCAAAAGACGCAAACGGTCCCGGCTAAGGTAAGGCTGCAGCCGTGGAGTTAACCGTGCGTGGGACCACAAAGGGATGCGATGTGTTACAGGCTAGATTCCTATGGCTTAGGATCAGGGTCCCGACACTAGATGCATGCTGGATAGCGGTCGATGTGTGGAGTAATAGTAGTAGATGCAGAAAGTATCGGTCTACTTGTCTCGGACGTGATGACTATATGTATGATCATTTCCTAAGATATCGGCATGACTTTGCGCGGTTCTATCAATTGCTCGACAATAATTTGTTCACCCACCGTGATACTTGCTATTTTGAGAGAAGCCACTAGTGAACACTATGGCCCCCAGGGTCTACTCCACACCATATTTTCAGCCTTACACTTTTTACTTCGTTGGACTTCCGCCTTCAGATCTCACTTTGCAAACAATCTTGAAGGAATTGACAACCCCTTTGAAGTGTTGGGTGCAAGCTTGTTTGTGTTTACGCAGGTACTCTGGACTGGATGAGACCCTCCTGTTGGGGAACGTCGCAAGGGAAACAAAAAATTTCCTACGCGCACGAAGACCTATCATGGTGATGTCCATCTACGAGAGGAGATGAGTGATCTACGTACCCTTGTAGATCGTACAGCAGAAGCGTTAGAGAACGCGGTTGATGTAGTGGAACGTCCTCACGTCCCTCGATCCGCCCCGCGAACAATCCCGCGATCAGTCCCACGATCTAGTACCGAACGGATGGCACCTCCGCGTTCAGCACACGTACAGCTCGACGATGATCTCGGCCTTCTTGATCCAGCAAGAGAGACGGAGAGGTAGAAGAGTTCTCCAGCAGCGTGACGGCGCTCCGGAGGTTGGGGATGATCTTGTCTCAGCAGGGCTCCGCCCGAGCTCCGCAGAAACACGATCTAGAGGGAAAAGTATGGAGGTATGTGGTCGGGCAGCCGTGAGAGAGTCGTCTCAAATCTGCCCTAAAAGCCCCATATATATAGGAGGAGGGAGGGGGACCTTGACTTGGGGTCCAAGGGACTCCCAAGGGGTCGGCCGAGCCAAGGGGGGAGCACTCCCCCCCCAAACCGAGTTGGACTTGGTTTGGTGGGAGGAGTCCCCCTCCCTTCCCACTTCTTCCCTCCTTTTTTTTTCCTTTGATTTTCTTATCTTGGCGCATAGGCTCCCTTGGGGCTGTCCCACCAGCCCACTAAGGGCTGGTGTGTCCCCCAAAAGCCTATGGGCTTCCCCGGAGTGGGTTGCCCCCCTCCGGTGAACTCCCGGAACCCATTCGTCATTCCCGGTACATTCCCGGTAACTCCGAAAACCTTCCGGTAATCAAATGAGGTCATCCTATATATCAATCTTCGTTTCCGGACCATTCCGGAAACCCTCGTGACGTCCGTGATCTCATCCGGGACTCCGAACAACATTCGGTAACCAACCATATAACTCAAATACGCATAAAACAACGTCGAACCTTAAGTGTGCAGACCCTGCGGGTTCGAGAACTATGTAGACATGACCCGAGAGACTCCTCGGTCAATATCCAATAGCGGGACCTGGATGCCCATATTGGATCCTACATATTCTACGAAGATCTTATCGTTTGAACCTCAGTGCCAAGGATTCGTATAATCCCGTATGTCATTCCCTTTGTCCTTCGGTATGTTACTTGCCCGAGATTCGATCGTCAGTATCCGTATACCTATTTCAACCTCGTTCACCGGCAAGTCTCTTTACTCGTTCCGTAATACAAGATCCCGCAACTTACACTAAGTTACATTGCTTGCAAGGCTTGTGTGTGATGTTGTATTACCGAGTGGTCCCCGAGATACCTCTCCGTCACACGGAGTGACAAATCCCAGCCTTGATCCATACTAACTCAACTAACACCTTCGGAGATACGTGTAGAGCATCAATATAGTCACCCAGTTACGTTGCGACGTTTGATACACACAAAGCATTCCTCCGGTGTCAGTGAGTTATATGATCTCATGGTCATAGGAATAAATACTTGACACGCAGAAAACAGTAGCAACAAAATGACACGATCAACATGCTACGTCTATTAGTTTGGGTCTAGTCCATCACGTGATTCTCCTAATGACGTGATCCAGTTATCAAGCAACAACACCTTGTTCATAATCAGAAGACACTGACTATCATCGATCAACTGGCTAGCCAACTAGAGGCATGCTAGGGACGGTGTTTTGTCTATGTATCCACACATGTAAATGAGTCTTCATTCAATACAATTATAGCATGGATAATAAACTATTATCTTCATACAGGAATTATAATAATAACTATACATTTATTATTGCCCCTAGGGTATAATTCCAACAGTCTCCCACTTGCACTAGAGTCAATAATCTAGCCCTCACATCACCATGTGAATTACATTGTAATAAATCTAACACCCATACAGTTCTGGTGTCGATCATGTTTTGGCCGTGGAAGAGGTTTAGTCAGCGGGTCTGCTACATTCAGATCCGTGTGCACTTTACATATATTTACGTCCTCCTCCTCGACGTAGTCGCGGATGAGGTTGAAGCGTAGTTTGATGTGTTTGGTCTTCTTGTGAAACCTTGGTTCCTTTGCTAAGGCAATGGCACCAGTGTTATCACAGAACAAGGTTATTGGATCCAGTGCACTTGGCACCACTCCAAGATCCGTCATGAACTGCTTCATCCAGACACCCTCCTTAGCCGTCTCCGAGGCAGCCATGTACTCCGCTTCACATGTAGAATCTGCTACGACGCTTTGCTTGGAACCGCACCAGCTTACTGCACCCCCATTAAGAATAAATACGTATCCGGTTTGCGACTTAGAGTCGTCCGGATCTGTGTCAAAGCTTGCATCGACGTAACCTTTTACGGCGAGCTCTTCGTCACCTCCATACACGAGAAACATCTCCTTAGTCCTTTTCAGGTACTTCAGGATATTCTTGACCGCCGTCCAGTGATCCACTCCTGGATTACTCTGGAACCTACCTGCCATACTTATGGCCAGGCTAACGTCCGGTCTAGTGCACAGCATTGCATACATGATAGAGCCTACGGCTGAAGCATAGGGGACGGAGCGCATATGCTCTCTATCTTCATCAGTTGCTGGGCACTGAGTCTTACTCAATCTGGTACCTTGTAACACCGGCAAGAACCCTTTCTTGGACTGTTCCATTTTGAACCTCTTCAAAACTTTATCAAGGTATGTGCTTTGTGAAAGTCCTATTAGGCGTTTTGATCTATCCCTATAGATCTTAATGCCTAGAATGTAAGCAGCTTCTCCTAGGTCCTTCATAGAGAAACTTTTATTCAAGTAACCTTTTATGCTCTCCAAAAGCTCTACATTGTTTCCAATCAGTAATATGTCATCCACATATAATATTAGAAACGCCACAGAGCTCCCACTCACTTTCTTGTAAATACAAGATTCTCCAACCACTTGTATAAACCCAAATGCTTTGATCACCTCATCAAAGCATTTGTTCCAACTCCGAGATGCTTGCACCAGTCCATAAATGGATCGCTGGAGCTTGCATACCTTATTAACATTTTTAGGATTGACAAAACCTTCGGGTTGCATCATATACAACTCTTCCTTAAGGAAACCGTTAAGGAACGCCCTTTTGACATCCATCTCCCAGATTTCATAATTGAAAAATGCAGCTATTGCTAACATGATTCTGACGGACTTAAGCATCGCTACGGGTGAGAAGGTCTCATCCTAGTCAACTCCTGGAACTTGTGAAAAAACCCTTTGCCAGAAGTCGAGCTTTATAAACGGTCACATTACCGTCAGCGTCCGTCTTCTTCTTAAAGATCCATTTGTTCTGAATAGCCTTGCGGCCTTCAGGTAGTATCTCCAAAGTCCACACTTTGTTCTCATACATGGATCCTATCTCGGATTTCATGGCTTCTAGCCATTTGTTGGAATCTGGGCCCACCATTGCTTCTTCATAATTTGCAGGTTCATTGTTGTCTAACAACATGATTGACAAGACGGGATTACCGTACCACTTTGGAGCAGCGCGTGATCTCGTCGACCTGCGTGGTTCAACAGAAACTTGAACTGGAGTTTCATGATCATCATCATTAACTTCCTCCTCAACCGACGTCGCAACGACAGAGGTTTCCCCTTGCCCTGCGCCACCATCCAGAGGGATGAGAGGTTCGACAACCTCGTCAAGTTCTATCTTCCTCCCACTCAATTCTCTCGAGAGAAACTCCTTCTCGAGAAAAGTTCCGTTTTTAGCAACAAACACTTTGCCCTCGGATTTGAGATAGAAGGTGCACCCAACTGTCTCCTTTGGGTAACCTATGAAGACGCACTTTTCCGCTTTGGGTTCCAGCTTTTCAGGCTGAAGCTTTTTGACATAAGCATCACATCCCCAAACTTTAAGAAACGACAACTTTGGTCTTTTGCCATACCACAGTTCGTATGGTGTCGTCTCAACGGATTTTGATGGTGCCCTATTTAAAGTGAATGCAGCTGTTTCTAATGCATAACCCCAAAATGATAACGGCAAATCAGTAAGAGACATCATAGATCGCACCATCTCTAACAAAGTACGATTACGACGTTCGGACACACCATTACGCTGTGGTGTTCCAGGCGGTGTTAACTGCGAAACAATTCCACATTGTCTTAAGTGAGTACCAAACTCGAAACTCAGATATTCACCCCCACGATCAGACCGTAGGAACTTGATCTTCTTGTTACGATGATTTTCTACTTCACTCTGAAATTGCTTGAACTTTTCAAATGTTTCAGACTTGTGCTTCATCAAGTAGACATAACCATATCTACTTAAATCGTCAGTGAAGGTGAGAAAATAACGATATCCGCCGCGTGCCTCCACGCTCATCGGACCACACACATCGGTATGTATGATTTCCAACAAGTCACTTGCACGCTCCATTGTTCCGGAGAACGGAGTTTTAGTCATCTTGCCCATGAGGCATGGTTCGCACGTGTCAAGTGAATCAAAGTCAAGTGACTCCAAAAGTCCATCAGCATGGAGTTTCTTCATGCGCTTTACACCAATATGACCCAAGCGGTGGTGCCACAAAAACATGGCGCTATCATTGTTTACTCTAACTCTTTTGGTCTCAATGTTATGTATATGCGTATCGCTATCGAGATTCAATATGAACAATCCTCTCACATTCGGTGCATGACCATAAAAGATGTTACTCATAGAAATAGAACAACCATTATTCTCAGACTTAAAAGAGTAACCGTCTCGCAATAAACAAGATCCAGATATAATGTTCATGCTCAACGCAGGCACTAAATAACAATGATTTAAGTTCATCACTAATCCCGATGGTAGTTGAAGTGACACTGTGCCGACGGCGATTGCATCAACCTTGGAACCGTTTCCTACACGCATCGTCACTTCGTCTTTCGCCAGCCTTCGTCTATTCCGCAGTTCCTGCTTCGAGTTGCAAATGTGAGCAACAGAACCGGTATCAAATACCCAGGCACTACTACGAGAGCCGGTTAAGTACACATCAATAACATGTATATCAAATATACCTGATTTCTCTTTGCCCGCCTTCTTATCTGCCAGATACTTGGGGCAATTGCGCTTCCAGTGACCCATACCCTTGCAATAGAAGCACTCTGTTTCAGGCTTAGGTCCAGCTTTGGGTTTCTTCGGCGGATTGGCAACAGGCTTGCCGCTCTTCTTCGAATTGCACTTCTTGCCTTTGCCGTTTCTCTTGAAACTAGTGGTCTTGCTCACCATCAACACTTGATGCTCTTTACGGAGTTCAGACTCTGCGACTTTCAGCATCGCAAACAACTCGCCGGGAGACTTATTCATCCCTTGCATGTTGTAGTTCAACACAAAGCCTTTATAGCTTGGCGGCAGTGATTGAAGGATTCTGTCAGTGATAGCTTCTTGCGGGAGTTCAATCCCCAGTTCAGCTAGACGGTTTGAGTACCCAGACATTTTGAGCACATGTTCACTGACAGACGAGTTTTCCTCCATCTTGCAAGCATAGAATTTATCGGAGGTCTCATACCTCTCGATCCGGGCGTTCTTCTGAAAGATAAACTTCAACTGCTGGAACATCTTAAATGCTCCATGACGCTCAAAGCGATGTTGAAGTCCCGGTTCCAAGCCATACAAGACTGCACATTGAACTATTGAGTAGTCCTCCTTACGTGCTAACCAAGCGTTCTTAACATCCTGATCGGCCGTAGCGGGTGGTTCATCTCCTAGCGCAGCATTAAGGACATAATCCTTCTTTCCAGCTTGTAAGATTAGCTTAAGATTACGAGCCCAGTCTACAAAGTTGCTTCCATCATCTTTCAACTTAGCTTTCTCTAGGAACGTATTAAAATTCAGGATAACACTTGCGTGAGCCATGATCTACAACACAAATATATTCAAAGTGGACTTAGACTATGTTCAAGATAATTAGAGTTCAAGTTAATCAAATTATATGCTAAACTCCCACTCAAAAAGTACATCTCTCTAGTCATTTGAGTGGTTCATGATCCACTTACACTATCCCAAGTCCGATCATCACGTGAGTCGAGAGTAGTTTCAGTGGTAAGCATCCCTATGCTAATCATATCAACTATATGATTCATGATCGACCTTTCGGTCTCATGTGTTCCGAGGCCATGTCTGCACATGCTAGGCTCGTCAAGCTTAACCCGAGTGTTCCGCGTGCGCAACTGTTTTGCACCCGTTGTATGTGAACGTTGAGTCTATCACACCCGATCATCACGTGGTGTCTCGAAACGACGAACTGTAGCAACGGTGCACAGTCGGGGAGAACACAATTTCGTCTTGAAATTTTAGTGAGAGATCACCTCATAATGCTACCGTCGTTCTAAGCAAAATAAGGTGCATAAAAGGATTAACATCACATGCAATTCATAAGTGACATGATATGGCCATCATCACGTGCTTCTTGATCTCCATCACCAAAGCACCGGCACGATCTTCTTGTCACCGGCGCCACACCATGATCATCCATCAACGTGTTGCCATCGTGGTTGTCATGCTACTTATGCTATTACTACTAAAGCTACATCCTAGCAAAATAGTAAACGCATCTGCAAGCACATATGTTAGTATAAAGACAACCCTATGGCTCCTGCCGGTTGCCGTACCATCGACGTGCAAGTCGATATTTCTATTACAACATGATCATCTCATACATCCAATATATCACATCACATCATTGGCCATATCACATCACAATCATACCCTGCAAAAACAAGTTAGACGTCCTCTAATTTTGTTGTTGCATGTTTTACGTGGTGACCAAGGGTATCTAGTAGGATCGCATCTTACTTACGCAAACACCACAACGGAGATATATGAGTTGCTATTTAACCTCATCAAGGACCTCCTCGGTCAAATCCGATTCAACTAAAGTTGGAGAAACCGTCACTTGCCAGTCATCTTTGAGCAAAGGGGGTTACTCGTAACGATGAAACCAGCTCTCGTAAGCGTACGAGTAATGTCGGTCCAAGCCGCTTCAATCCAACAATACCACGGAATCAAGAAAAGACTAAGGAGGGCAGCAAAACGCACATCACCGCCCACAAAACCTTTTGTGTTCTACTCGAGAAGACATCTACGCATGAACCTAGCTCATGATGCCACTGTTGGGGAACGTCGCATGGGAAACAAAAAATTTCCTACGCGCACGAAGACCTATCATGGTGATGTCCATCTACGAGAGGGGATGAGTGATCTACGTACCCTTGTAGATCGTACAGCAGAAGCGTTTAGAGAACGCGGTTGATGTAGTGGAACGTCCTCACGTCCCTCGATCCGCCCCGCGAACAATCCCGCGATCAGTCCCACGATCTAGTACCGAACGGACGGCACCTCCGCGTTCAGCACACGTACAGCTCGACGATGATCTCGGCCTTCTTGATCCAGCAAGAGAGACGGAGAGGTAGAAGAGTTCTCCGGCAGCGTGACGGTGCTCCGGAGGTTGGTGATGATCTTGTCTCAGCAGGGCTCCGCCCGAGCTCCGCAGAAACACGATCTAGAGGGAAAACTATGGAGGTATGTGGTCGGGCAGCCGTGAGAAAGTCGTCTCAAATCTGCCCTAAAAGCCCCATATATATAGGAGGAGGGAGGGGGACCTTGCCTTGGGGTCCAAGGGACTCCCAAGGGGTCGGCCGAGCCAAGGGGGGGAGGACTCCCCCCCCAAACCGAGTTGGACTTGGTTTGGTGGGAGGAGTCCCCCTCCCTTCCCACTTCTTCCCTCCTTTTTTTTTCTTTTCCTTTGATTTTCTTATCTTGGCGCATAGGCTCCCTTGGGGCTGTCCCACCAGCCCACTAAGGGCTGGTGTGTCCCCCAAAATCCTATGGGCTTCCCCGGAGTGGGTTGCCCCCCTCCGGTGAACTCCCGGAACCCATTCGTCATTCCCGGTACATTCCCGGTAACTCCGAAAACCTTCCGGTAATCAAATGAGGTCATCCTATATATCAATCTTCGTTTCCGGACCATTCCGGAAACCCTCGTGACGTCCGTGATCTCATCCGGGACTCCGAACAACATTCGGTAACCAACCATATAACTCAAATACGCATAAAACAACGTCGAACCTTAAGTGTGCAGACCCTGCGGGTTCGAGAACTATGTAGACATGACCCGAGAGACTCCTCGGTCAATATCCAATAGCGGGACCTGGATGCCCATATTGGATCCTACATATTCTACGAAGATCTTATCATTTGAACCTCAGTGCCAAGGATTCATATAATCCCGTATGTCATTCCCTTTGTCCTTCGGTATGTTACTTGCCCGAGATTCGATCGTCAGTATCCGTATACCTATTTCAATCTCGTTTACCGGCAAGTCTCTTTACTCGTTCCGTAATACAAGATCCGGCAACTTACACTAAGTTACATTGCTTGCAAGGCTTGTGTGTGATGTTGTATTACCGAGTGGGCCCCGAGATACCTCTCCGTCACACGGAGTGACAAATCCCAGTCTTGATCCATACTAACTCAACTAACACCTTCGGAGATACCTGTAGAGCATCTTTTAAGTCACCCAGTTACGTTGCGACGTTTGATACACACAAAGCATTCCTCCGGTGTCAGTGAGTTATATGATCTCATGGTCATAGGAATAAATACTTGACACGCAGAAAACAGTAGCAACAAAATGACACGATCAACATGCTACGTCTATTAGTTTGGGTCTAGTCCATCACGTGATTCTCCTAATGACGTGATCCAGTTATCAAGCAACAGCACCTTGTTCATAATCAGAAGACACTGACTATCATCGATCAACTGGCTAGCCAACTAGAGGCATGCTAGGGACGGTGTTTTGTCTATGTATCCACACATGTAAATGAGTCTTCATTCAATACAATTATAGCATGGATAATAAACTATTATCTTGATACAGGAATTATAATAATAACTATACATTTATTATTGCCTCTAGGGCATAATTCCAACACCTCCTTCTATATCGATACCTTGGTTCTCAAACTGAGGGAAATACTTACTGCTCATGTGCTGCATCACCCTTTCCTCTTCAAGGGAAAAAACGACGCAAGCCCAGCCTTTGTCAATGTGTCAATTTCTGGCGCTGTTGTGTGTGGGATAGTAGAAGAATTTCTGGCGCCGTTGCCGGGGAGGAAGATCAAGTCAAGAACTCATCCAAGTAGGTGTCGCAAACTCATCTCTTGCATTTACTTTGTTTGCCAGTTGCCTCTCGTTTTCCTCTCCTCTACTTCACCAATTTGGCTTTTTCGTTCGCCCTTTTTTTTCTCGCCTGCTCTTTGTTTTCTTGTGTGCTTTCTTGCTTGCTGAAGTCTCCATGAACGAAAACACCAAACTTTGTGACTTCTCGAATACTAATAATAATGATTTTATTAGTACTCCGATTGCTCCCGCCACTAGTGCGGAGTCATACGAAATCAATGCCGCTTTGCTGAATCTTGTTATGAAAGAGCAATTCTCTGGCCTTCCTAGTGAAGATGCCGCATCCCATCTCAATACCTTCATTGACCTTTGCGATATGCACAAGAAAAAAGATGTCGATAATGACGTGATTAAATTGAAGCTTTTTTCCTTTCTCGTTGTGAGATCGCGCAAAAACTTGGTTTTCTTCTTTGCCCAAAAATAGTATCGATTCTTGGGATAAGTGCAAAGATGCTTATATATCCAAGTATTTTCCGCCAGCTAAGATCATCTCTCTCCGTAATGATATCATGAATTTCAAGCAACTTGATCATGAACATGTTGCACAAACTTGGGAGAGAATGAAATTAATGATTAGAAATTGTCCTGCTCATGGCTTGAGTCTTTGGATGATTATTCAAATCTTTTACGCTGGCTTGAATTTTGCTTCTAGACATATCTTGGACTCCGCTTCAGGTGGAACGTTCATGGAAATAACGTTAGGGGAAGCCACAAAGCTATTAGACAACATCATGACAAACTACTCTCAGTGGCACACTGAAAGGTCACCTACTAGAAAGAAGGTACACGCTATAGAAGAAATTAACTCGTTGAGTGATAAGATGGATGAGTTAATGAATTTGGTTGCTAGTAGAAGTGATCCTTTGGATCCTAATGATATGCCCTTGTCTTCTTTGATTTAGAGTAGCAACGCTAGCTTGGACGTTAATTGTGTTGCTAGGAATAACTTTGGCAACAACAACGCTTTCAGAGGAAACTATGTTCCTAGGCCGTTTCCTAGTAACTCCTCTAATAACTTTGGCAACTCCTACAACAATACTCATGGAAATTACAATAGAATACCCTCTAATCTAGAGAGTAATATCAAAGAGTTCATCAACTCCCAAAAGATTTTCAATGCGTCCATAGAGGAAAAACTACTCAAAATTGACGATTTGGCTAAGAGCGTTGATAGAATTTCTTGTGATGTTGATGCTTTGAATGTTAGATGTGCTCCTCCCAAAATCAACATGGATGAAACTTTGAAAGCTATGCGTGTTTCCATGATTGAGAACCAAGAAAGAACCGCCCAAATTCGTGCTAGACATGAATGGCTTAAAAAGGCGTGTTCTCGTGATGAGAATCACGAAGATCTTAAAGTGCTTGGTGTGACTCCTATTGAATCTTTGTTTTCTTGTGTCAAACCTAATGATTATGGGGTTGGATATGAATCCACTTTGGTTGAAAAGTGCCCCAATGATTCGGAGTCCATCTATCTTGATGCTAAAAGCAATAAAAGTGGAGTAGACGATGTTAAAACTTTGAGTAGTAATGAAATTTCTACCGTGGATTTCAAGGAATTCAGTTATGATAGTTTCTCCTTGATTGAATGCATTTCTTTGATGCAATCCATGTTAAACTCTCCATACGGTTAGAGCCAAAACAAAGCCTTTACCGATCATATCGTCGAAGCTATGATAAAATCAGTTGAAGAGAAACTTGAATTGGAAGTCTCTATCCCTAGAAAGCTTCTTGATGAGTGGGAACCTACTATCAAAATCAAAATCAAAAACTATGAATGCAATGCTTTGTGTGATTTGGGTGCTAGTGTTTCTGCGATTCCAAAGTCTTTATGTGATGTTCTGGGTTTTAATGAGATTGAAGAGTGTTCTCTTAATTTGCATCTTGTTGATTCTACTGTCCAGAAACCCATGGGAAGGATCAATGATGTTCTTATTATTGCAAATAGGAACTATGTACCCATGGATTTCATTGTGCTTGACATTGATTGCAATCCTACATGCCCTATTATTCTTGGTAGACCTTTCCTAAGGACTATCGGTGCTATCATCGATATTAAGGAAGGGAATATTATATTTCAATTTCCTTTAAGGAAGGGCATGGAACACTTTCCTATAAAGAAAATAAGATGGCCTTATGAATCCATGATGAGGGCCACTTATGGTTTGAGCACCAAAGACGACGATACGTGATTCTATCACTTCTATGCCTAGCTAAGGGCATTAAACAATAGCGCTTGTTGGGGGGCAACCCAATGAATTTATCTTTTTCTTTCTGTTTTGTAGCGTCCGCACTTTCATAATTCTGTTTTGATTTTTTTTGTGTGTGTTTATTTTGTGTTTGAGCCAAGCAAAGCCTTTATGACTAGTCTTGGTAATGGTTGTTTGATCCTGCTGGAAAAAGACAGAAACTTTTCGCTCACGAGATGATTTTTCATTTTTATTCACAAAGAGATTTTGAGTTGATTCTTTTTGCTCCTGATTGATATGCTTTTTTCCCAGGCCTTCGTAATTGTTTAGATTTTTTGAGGTAAAAGAAGTATACAAAGTATACATATTGCTACAGACTGGTCTGTTTTTGATAGATTCTATTTTTGTTGAGTTGGTTGCTTGTTTTGACGAAACTATGGTTAGTATCGGGGGGTACTAGCCATGAAAAAGTGAGAATACTGTAGCCCATCATCAATATAGATAGAATTCAAGTTTGCTACAGTACCAAAAGAAGTGGTAGTTTGTTTTCTTGTACTAATGTTATCACAAGTTTTTGTTTATGTTTTGTGTTGTGAAGTTTTCAAGTTTTGGGTGATGTTATCATGGACAAAGAGATAGGGAGTGGAAAGATCTCAAGCTTGGGGATGCCCAAGGAATCCCAAGCCAAATTCAAGGACACCAAAAAGCCTAAGCTTGTGGATGCCCCGGGAAGGCATCCCCTCTTTCGTCTTCAATCCATCGGTAACATTACTTGGAGCTATATTTTTATTCACCACATGATATGTGTTTTGCTTGGAGCGTCTTGTAACATAGGATCTTTTCTTTTTGTTGTGTCACAACCATCCTTGCTGCACACCTTTTTGAGAGACAGAGACATGCACTCATCGTGATTTTGCTAGAATGCTCATAGTGCTTCACTTATATCTTTTGAGCTAGATACTTTTGCTCATAGTGCTTCACTTATATCTTGTGAGCTAGATACTTTTTCTCTTGTGCTTCACTTATATCTTTAGAGCACGGCGGTGCGTGATTTGGTAGTTGGCTTATGCTATGAAAGTAGTCCCAAAAGCGATAGATACCCAAATAGGATGCAAAAACCTCCATCTTCATGTGCATTGAGTAGAAAGAGAAGTTTTGGTTCCTCTCAAATATTTTTTAGACATGGATTTGGTAATAGTAAAAGTCATGTTAGTAGGGTGTTGTGAATCTAGAAATACTTGTGTTTAAGTTAGTGATTCCCGTAGCATGCACGTATGATGAACCGCTATGTTAGGAAGTCGGAGCATAATTGATCTATTGATTGTCATCCTTTGTGTTGAGGTCGGGATCGCGCGATGGTTTACACCTACCAACCCTTCCCCTCGGAGTAGGCGTTTAGCACTTTGTTTCGATTACTAATAAAAACTTCCGCAACAAGTATGTGAATCCTTCATGACTAATGTGAGTCCATGGTATAGATGCACTTTCACCTTCCACCATTGCTAGCCTCTCTAGTGCTGCGCAATTCTCGCCGGTGCACAAACCCACCAAATTCCTTCCTCAAAACAGCCACCATATCTACCTACTATGGCATTTTCATAGCCATTCCGAGATATATTGCCATGCAACTCCCACCGTTCCGTCTCATGACTTGTGCCGTCACTCTCATATTCACATTGCATGATCGTAAGATAGCTAGCGAGATGTTTCAATGTCATACGCCATGCTAGATCGTTGCACATCCCGGTACACTGCCGGAGGCATTTCCTATGGAGTCATCATCATTGTGATCTTTGAGCTATGAGTAAATAAAAGTGTGATGATCATCATTATTAGAGCATTGTCCCATGTGAGGAAATAAAAAAAATAGGCCAAAGAGCCCAAAAACAAAAAAAAAAGAGAAAAGAAAAGGGAAAAAAAGGGCCTAAGAGCCCAAATGAAAAAAAAAAGAAGAGAGAAAAACAGAGAATGGACAATGCTACTATCTTTTTTCACACTTGTGCTTCATAATAGCACCATGTTCTTCATGATTGAGAGCTTCTTTCTTTGTCACTACCATATGCTAGTGGGAATCTTCGTTATATAACTTGGCTTGTATATTCCAATGATGGACTTCCTCAAAATTTCCCTAGGTCTTCATGAGCAAGCAAGTTGGATGCACACCCACTAGTTTTTTTGAGCTTTCACATAGTTATAGCTCTAGTGCATCTCTTGTATGGCAATCCCTACTCATTCACATTGATATCTATTAAATGGCATCTCCATGGTCTATTGATACGCCGAGTCAACGTGACCACCACCACACTCTATTCCACCTATAGTGCTATATCCATGGCTCGCGCTCATGTATTGCGTGATAGTTATAAAAAGTTTGAGAAAGTAAGAGTGCGAAAACAATTACTTGGCCAATATCGGGGTTGTGCATGATTTACATTAGTTGTGTGAGGATGATGGAGCATAGCCAGACTATATGATTTTGTAGGGATAACTTTCATTGGCCTTGTTATTTTGAAAGTTCATGATTACTTTGCTAGTTTGCTTGAAGTATTACTGTTTTCATGTCAATAGCAAACTATTGTTTCGAATCTTACGGATCTGAACATTCATGTCACGTGAAAGAAGTTGCAAAGGACAACTATGCTAGGTAGCATTCCACATCAAAAATTCATTCTTTATCACTTCCCTACTCGAGGACGAGCAGGAGTTAAGCTTGGGGATGCTTGATACGTCTCCAACGTATCTATAATTTTTGTTGCTTTCATGCTATTATCTTGTCAAACTTTGGATGTTTTGTATGCCTTTTATATATTTTTTGGGACTAACTTATTAACTCGGTGCCAAGTGTCAGTTCCTGTTTTTTCCATGTTTTTGATCCCTTTCGGAGGTGATTTTGAAACGGAGTCCAAACGGAAGAAAATTCCCGAAAAGATTTTTTCTGGAACGGAAGAAGATCGGGCAGCTTGGGAGCCAAGGAAGGGGAGCCTCAGGGGCCCCACAAGCCCGCACCCCGCGGCCAGGGAGGAGGCCGCACCATCTGGGCTTGTGTGCCCCCTGAGCGCCCCCTGGCCTAGGGGTTGCGCCTATATATTCCCTAAAAATCCCAAAAAAATCAGGAGATAATCGAAAGTACTTTTCGGCCACCGCAACCTTCTGTCTCCTCAAGATCCCATCTGGGGCACGTTCTGGTGCCCTGCCGGAGGGGAGATTCGGACACGGAGGGCTTCTTCATCAACACCATGACCTCTCCGATGATGCGTGAGTAGTTCACCATACACCTACGGGTCCATAGTTAGTAACTAGATGGCTTCTTCTCTCTCCTGGATCTTCAATACAAAGTTCTCCATGATCTTCATGGAGATCTATCATATGTAATCTTATTTTGCGGTGTGTTTGTCGAGATCCGATGAATTATGGATTTATGATCAGATTATCTATAAATCTTATTTGAGTTTCTTCTGATCTCTCTTATGCATGGTTTCATATCCTTGTAATTCTCTTCGAGTTGTGGGTTTTGTCTGTCCAACTAGATCTATGATTCTTGCAATGGGATAAGTGCTTGGTTTTGGGCTCATACCGTGCGGTGACCTCACCCAGTGACAGAAGGGCTAGCAAGGCACGCATCGTGTTGTTGCCATCAAGGGTAAAAAGATGGAGTTTTCATCACTCGTTTGATATTATCCCTCTACATCATGTCATCTTGCTTAAAGCGTTACTCTGTTCGTCATGAACTCAATACACTAGATGCATGCTGGATAGCGGTCGATGTGTGGAGTAATAGTAGTAGATGCAGAAAGTATTGGTCTACTTGTCTCGGATGTGATGCCTATATGTATGATCATTGCCTTAGATATCGTCATGACTTTGCGTGGTTCTATGAATTGCTCGACGGTAATTTGTTCACCCACCGTGATACTTGCTATTTTGAGAGAAGCCTCTAGTGAACACTATGGCCCCCAGGGTCTACTCCACACCATATTTTCAGCCTTACACTTTTTACTTCATTGCACTTTCCGCCTTCAGATCTCACTTTGCAAACAATCTTGAAGGGATTGACAACCCCTTTGAAGCATTGGGTGCAAGCTTGTTTGTGTTTGCGCAGGTACTCTGGACTTCACGAGACCCTCCTTCTGGATCGTTACCTTGGTTCTCAAACTGAGGGAAATACTTACTACTCATGAGCTGCATCACCCTTTCCTCTTCAAGGGAAAAACCAACGCAAGCCCAACCTCTGTAAACGTGTCAATTTCTGGCGTTGTTGTCTGTGGGATAGCAATTGCCCGTCGACATTGCCACCTCAAGTAGAAGAACTAAAAAGGTCAGCCACCCGCAAGGGAGCACTAACCACCCTAAGCCGGTGTCTGGCCAATGCTTCCGAACTTGCAAGATGAGATAGCTGCTGGTTACCCAGAATTGCAAGATGACGAGTCGGAGTTCACCGAAGAGGATTACCACCGGTGTGTGAAAGAGTCTCGCTCCACGGCGACTCAGCTAGCGGCCAGTCTAGACTTGAACAAATACCACGCGGTGTATGATGACAGCAATAAAAAGGTGACTCCTCCTTCATACGAAGTTACCAGCCTGACTCCACGACGGCGTAAGAATCCCTTTGATTTTGATGTTGATGTATCTGTCATCCTGAGCGATGAAGATGCGTTTGTTGCCTTGTCCAAGTGCAATTGGAAACTGGGTAACTTACAAATCGAAGATGGAGCAAGCTCGAAGCAGGGTGACCCGAAGGTGGCTTGAACTTATTCAGCATAAAATCGGTTCTTCATAAACATTTTGATCTTTTCCTGACCGGGAAATGACGCCCGATATGTCCGAGTGAGCCATGTAATAGTCTTTAGGTTTCAGGGAAACAGTCTCACAACCATACCTTATTCTTGACAGTTCTGAAGTGTCGCTCTTTTGTGAATCATGAATCGCCCTTTCCAAACATGTATCATAGTTTGACAAAAAAATTCTTCAACCTGTTTACCAGGGAAAACATCATAAGCTGACTCAATCATTTGCAGCAGGTAATAAGCCGGCCCTGTGGGTCGCGGCAGGAAATAAACCAAGAGCCGGCTCAGTGAGTCGTGGCGGGATACAAGCCGGCCCAGTGGGTCGCAGCAAGTGATAAACAAGGAGCCGGCTCAATGAGTCGCGACGAGTCATAAAATTGATTTATGAAACCTTGTAGCAGTGCCACGAAGATAGTCATAAAATTTGTCGGCTCGATGAGTTGCGACAGGATAGGACGAGATTGCAAAACTCTAGTGCTACCCCAAGAAGGCTTTTCCAACAGCCCAAGTTATTTAGACCAGCTAATCAGGCGCGAGTGAGGCTTCAGTGAAGCAGGTTCAGTGAACCAATGGTTTTTCTATTTTCCATGTGTTGGCTCTTGCCGGTACCTTTCATGTTTTAATCAAGGCAAGTTTAGGGTCCAAAAGGCGGATTGGCTCGCCAAGAGTACATGGGTCCATAGGGTGATTCGTACAACACATAGTCCAGTACAACCATTTGTAATGCGGTAATTTTTCGCTAGCCAAGAGGGTATTCAGGCTGAACTGAGTGAGTGGAAGCCCCCAAGTGACCTATGATTAGGGAAAAAACCAGACATAGGATTGCAGAAGCGTATCTGCTCTTACTGCAAAACGACTTGGGAGCTAGTAGCCCGCAAGTAAGATGGCTTAGTTCTCAAAATCATATAAGGTGCCCATGTTTGAACCGTGCAACGTGGCAACTTTGGTCCTCTTTGGCTTACGAGTATCTAGTTTCGAAATAAGTGTAGCATGGTGACTTATGCTCTTTGATACTGATAGTGCCCATGCTTGGACGGCTTATGGAACAATAAAGACTCATGCTTTCAAGAAGCTGAAACGGCAAAGGACCCCAAAGTTCGTGGGTGCCGGCTTTATTGCTTTATAAATAACAGATTACAAATTTGACATTGTAAAAAATAAATAAGGAGCCCATGGCTCTAAGTTTAGTAAGGTCGTAAGTGGGCGATGTTCCATGGGCAAGTTGTCTCAACCTCTATCGTTGGCCTATCAGGGCGAAGATCCACCAAGTAGTATGAACCGTTCCGGAGATTCTTGCTGATGACAAATGGTCCTTCTCATGGCGGTGACAACTTATGCATACCAGTGTGGTCTTGAATCAACCGGAGCACTAAGTCGCCCTCTTGGAAAGTCCGGCTCTTGACGCGGCGGCTGTGATAGCGTCGCAAGTCTTGCTGATAAATCGCCGATCGTGATGCAGCCAAGTCTCGCTCCTCCTAGAAAGCATCCAACGAGTATTGACGTGCTAACTCATTGTCCTGTTCCACATAAGAAGCGACTCATGGTGAATCGTGCCTGATGTCACTTGGCAATACTGCCTTTGCCCCGTAGATCGGGAAAAAGGGAGTAAAACCCGTAGAGCGATTTGGGTGGTCCTCATACTCCATAAAACTGAGGGCAGTTCTTCAACCCAACACCCCGGGGTACGTTCCAGAGGTCCCATAAGCCGAGGCTTGATTCCTCGCAATATTTCTTGATTCGCCCTCTCTGCCTGTCCATTAGATTGGAGGTGTGCGACTGCAGATACATCAAGCCGGATATGCTCCCGTCCGCAAAACTCTTGCATTGCGCCCTTTGATAGATTAGTACCATTATCAGTAATGATGCTATGAGCATATCTGAAGCGGAAGATCAACTTTTTCAGGAATTTAACAGCTGTGTCTGCATCACAGCTACTAACCGGCTCTGCTTCAACCCACTTGGTAAACTTGTCAACCGCCAGCAATAGGTGAGTATTTGTTGGACGACATTTTGGAAGGACCAATCATGTCCAGCCCCCATACCGCAAACGGCCATGTGATTGGAATCATCCGTAATTCCTGAGCCGGTACGTGTATCTGACGCCCAAATTTTTGGCAACCATCACATCGGCGAACTATATCTTCAGCATCTGCATGAGCTGTCAGCCAATAAAACCCATGGCTAAAAGCTTTGGAAACCAGGGAGCGTGACCCGGCATGATGACCACAATCGCCTGCATGAATTTCATTGAGAATCATATAACCTTCCTCAGAAGAAACACACCTTTGCCATACTCCTGCAGTGCTTCGCTTGTGCAACTCGTCGTTATGTATGACCATGGACTTGCATCGTCGGACGATTTGGCGGGCCAACAACTCATCAGTGGGTAACTCGCCTCGTGTGAGATACGCCATGTAGGGAACTGCCCAATCTGGGGTAGCACGAAGAGCCGCCACAAGTTGAGACTTGGGATCTGGCACCGCCAAATCTTCCTCTGAAGGCAGCCTTACCGATGGGTTTTGTAACACATCCAAAAAGACAATGGTGGGGGCACCGACTTACGTTGTGAATCGAGACATGAAAGGGCATCTGCCGCTTCATTAAGTCGATGATCGATGTGATCCACCTCATAACCATGAAAATGACCCGCCACGTCCGACACAGCTCGCCTGTGAGCCGCCATCAGGGGATCTGTGGAATCCCAAGTGCCAGAAACCTGTTGTGCCAATAGATCTGAGTCGCCCAAACATCTGACTCGGGTGAGATTCATCTCCTTGGCGAGTCGCAACCCGTGGAGCAGAGCTTCATATTCTGCTGCATTGTTGGTACATGGAAACATGAGTCGGAGGACATAGCAGAATTTGTCACCTTGAGGCGAAGTCAACACCACGCCAGCCCCCGAGCCTTCCAACTTCCTAGACCCATCAAAATGGATGGTCCAGTATGTGTGATCAGGCTTGTCTTCTGGAATTTGCAACTCGGTCCAGTCGTTGATGAAATCCACTAGTGCTTGGGACTTAATGGTCATACGAGGGGTATATCGCACATGGTGAGGTCCTAACTCGATGGCCGACTTAGAAATCCGTCTAGTTGCTTCTCGATTCTGTATAATATCATCGAGGGGGGCAGAACTGAGCGCCATGATGGGATGCTCTTGAAAGTAATGTTTCAGCTTCCGGCTCGCCATAAACACCCCAAAGACCATCTTATGCCAATGCGGGTAGCGTTGTTTGGAGAGGGTCAGGACTTCGCTAGAAAATATATTGGTCGTTGAACTGGATATTCCTTTCCTTCTTCTTTTCGCTCGACGACCACTGCCACACTCACTGCTTTAGAATTGGCCGTGATGTACAAGAGCATAGGCTCCTTGTCAGTCAGAGCAGCCAAGACGGGCAGCTTTGCGAGTTGTTGCTTCAGGGCTTCGAAGGCTTCGTTGGCTTCATTCGTCCAAACAAAACGATCAATTTTCTTGAGCAACTGATAAAGAGGGATGGCTTTCTCCCCAAGGCGACTTATGAAACAACTTAGAGCCGTAATGCGACCCGCCATGCGCTTAACCTGATTGATGTTGGCCGGCTTGCCTAATGAAGTGATCGCTTCGATTTTATCAGGGTTAGCTTCAATGCCTCGCTCTAACACTAGAAAACCCAATAACTTTCCTGCGGGAACACCAAAAACACACTTGGTAGGGTTAAGTCTCATCTAGTATACACGTAAATTGTCAAAGGTCTCCCTGAGGTCCTCCAAGAGTGATTCCTTCTTCTGGGATCTGACTACGATATCGTCAACGTAGGCGTGAACATTGCGTCCAATCTGGCCATGCAAGCAATTATGGATGCAACCTTGATAATTCGCCCCCGCGCTCTTGAGCCCGAACGGCATGGACACATAACAGAAGGCTCCAAAGGGGGTTATGAAGGACGTTTTCTCCTGGTCCGCCACAGCCATCTTGATCTGGTGGTATCCTGAGTAGGCATCCAAAAAACACAAATGCTCGCAACCCCCCATAGAGTCAGTGATTTGATTAATGCGGGGAAGGGGGAAGGGATCTTTGGATAGGCTCTGTTGAGGTCGGTGTAGTCGATGCACATGCGGAAGGTGCCATTTTTTGAGCACCAGGACCGGGTTAGCCAACCATTCAGGATGGAAAACCTCAATGATGAACCCGACGTCCAAAAGTCGGGCGACTTCCTCTCCAATTGCCTTACGTCGTTCTTCGTTAAACCGGCGAAGATACAGCCGAACCGGCTTTACTTTGGGGACAATATTAAGATGGTGCTCCATGAATTCTCTCGGTATAGCCGGCATGTCTGAAGGTTTCCATGCAAAGATGTCCCGATTCTCACAGATGAATTTGATGAGTGCGCTTTCCTATTTGGGATCCAGACCCGTCCCACTGGTGAACTTCTTGGTTGAGTCGCCTGGTGTGAAGTCTACCACCTTTGTGTCATCCGTGGGTTTAAACTTGAGGGGAGGCTCCGAGTCAATTGTTGGTCTCTAGAGTGGCGTCATATCTGCCGGGTCAACATTGGCTTGGTGAAACTTGAGCTCCTCGGTCGTGCAAGCCGTCTCGGCATAAGCCGCATCTCCTTCCTTGCATTCTTGGGCTATTTTCCTGTCCCCATTGATTGTGATAGTCCCCCTAGGACCAGGAATTTTGAGCTTGAGATAAACATAACATGGGCGAGCCATGAACCGAGCGTAAGCTGGCCTTCCAAACAATGCGTGGTAAGGGATCTTGATTTTGACCACCTCAAACATGAGAAACTCGCTCATGTAATTAGACTTCGTGCCAAAAGCCACGTTAGGTTTGATCCGCCCAATAGGGTACGCCGACTTACCCAGAACAATACCATGGAAAACCGTGGAAGATGGCATCAAGTCTTTCTCTAAGAAGTTCATCCTTCAAAAGGTATCAAAATATAAGATGTTTATCCTGCTGCCACCATCCATAAGGACTTTGTAAATGTTGTATCCTCCGACTTGGGGAGCCACGACCAAAGCCAAGTCGCCAGGGTTATCAACTCGGGGCGGGTGATCTTCCCTACTCTAGGTGATGGGCTGCTCAGACCAATTGAGGTACCTAGGGAGCACCGGCACAACCATGCTAAAAGTTCTATGTTTCACCTTTTGGTCCCGTTTGCAAGTGCTGGTGGTGAACACGTGATACTGCCCACTGTTCAACTGCTTAGGATTTTTCTGAAAGCCGCCATTTTCATCTTGCCGCTGGGGATCTCCTTGCGGGGGTGGTTGCTGAAACACACCCTACAGGTTGTACCGCTGTTGATTGTGGACCTGGTACTGTTCGGCATTAGACCGTGAGCCGCCCTGCGGGCCCGGGTTAGGGAATCCATCGAACGGGTTTCGGTGTGACCCGGGCGTGCCGAACTGTTCTTGTCGCCCGCCTTGGTCACCTCCTTGACCTTTCTTGAGCGCCTTGGCTCGGAACTCCTGCATCATGTAGCAATCCTCCCAAGAGTGGGTAGGCGGTCCTTCGGCCGTGGCGTGTTGTGGGTAGGGACCTTTGAGCATCTCGTGATAGTTGCGCGGCTTCTTCCCACTAAAGCCCCGTTTCTTCTAGCGATGGTTCGCGTTGCCGGCATTTGTATTGGCGACAAAGTCTGTGGCACCTTCTTGTTGTCTCCTCTTACTTTGCCCGACATGGTTGTGGTTGCCCCGCCCCTGGAACTGGGAGTGACCTTTTGATGACTCGCCTCTCCTGGCGGTGCTAACCTTTTCATCATCTTCGCCGGGATCCTTAGTGTCGTCTGACTCAGCATACCTGGTCAGGGTGTCCATCAACTCTCCCATGTCGTGCACCTTACGCTTGAGTCACCCAAGCTTCAGCATGAAAGGCTCGTAATGACAATTTTTCTCCAGAATTAGCATTGCCTGAGCCGCCGAGATGCCATCTGATGAATGAATGACCTCTGCAACCCGCCGCATCCAATGATGGGCCGACTCGTCCGGCCGTTGGACGCAATGATGTAGGTCAACGATGGTCATGGGGCGTTTGCAAGTTCCTCGGTAATTCTTGATGAAATGTTCCTTCAACTCTGCCCCAAGTGTTGATGGTGTTGGGCGCTAGGTTTGTCAACCATGTGCGCGCCGTGCCTTCGAGTATCATGGTAAAATACTTGGCTCAGACCGCCTCATTCACATCAAGCATATCCATTGCAAGCTCGTAACTCTCGATCCATGACTCTGGCTCGAGATCTGGTGTGTAATTGGGTACCTTTCTCGGTCCTTTGAAATCCTTTGGCATACGCTCGTTGCAGAGAGCAGGAATGAGACAGGGCACCCCAACGTGCCTGCCGCCTGTATCGGTCGACGCGGGTGGGGACTGGGCGTAAGCCGGATAGCCTTAACCCACCGCAGTCGTCGTCTCCATCAGGCGGGCGGTCGTGCCGCATCCACAAGGTCTTGGGCTCGTGTGTCGTGCATCCCGGGTGGGTTGGTCTGTGGCAGACGTCGTTGCTCGCTGGTCACCGCAGGCAGATCGTCATGGAGATTTTGGGTGTGACTCGCCTGGGGCGTGGAGTGTAGCAGGTCACGGCTATGTGAATATTACGCATGTTGGACCACCGCTGTTTTCAGCATCTCGATGGCGTTTCTTGCCTCCACTTCGGTCGGGGAGTTTCCGTAAATTGGGAGAGACTCCAAGTGGCGGGTTGCCACCAGCACGTTATCCACGGGATTCGAGAAGTGACCCCTTGGTGTGTGGAAGAGGGGCGCGCGGGCCTCCGTTGGCTGAGGTGGGGTGGCAGGTTAGGCGGCGGGTGAGCCGGACCATCCCCTGTAGCGGCCTACCACGGCCGATCGGGTCCCATCCCGGGGGTATGCGGGCTGTCGAAGAGGCGAGTTGGATTTAGATCGGCCTGGAGGCGACCATGATGTCTCCTCTGGTGGATGGCATCGGAAGCCCGCTGTTGTCGCTCAAGCCGCCAGCCTTCGGTGTTCAACCATTCTGTCTCCGCAGTGATCTGGGACTGCTGTGTCGCCATCCTGGCGGCTTCCGCTTCCATGTCCCACCGAGTCTTGGCCATCTCCTCCCGTAGCTTCGCCAGTTCAGCATTGATTGTTTCCTGATTCTCTGTTGTTACCACGATCGCCATGAGTTTGGCAGTTTCTGCCGCCAAGTCCGCCATGACCTGAGCCGGAGCTTTCGACGACCCGCCAGCTTCATTGTTGCCCGTCGGGTTTGGCTGAGGCGGTGCCGCCCCCGCCATGTAGATGGAAACTTGTCGATGGGGTCCCGCAAAGTTCTCAGAGTTTGTCGGCCGCGGCAACCCTTCGAATTGTCCCTCGTAGAGAGGGTGAATTGAATCTGTGTCGCCCATAGATGCTCGTCTTCCGAGTTGACAGGGGTGATCTCCTGGACCACCTGCTCGTCCTGTAGGTTGGCTCCCTGTGTAAAGCCGACGAAAACGTGGCATCCCCTGTCCTGATGTGTGATGGGGTTGGCGTACCAGGCCGGCTCGACGATGTAGGTGAAGGTGTCCGGCTCAAGTACGATCGCCCCAAACATGCCGATGAACAAGTGGATTTTGCCGAAGGGGACCGTGTAACCAGATTCGACCGAATCGGCTTCAGGACCCCACTACGAGTTTGTCGATGTAGTATTTTCCACGGCGGATTTTGGTCATGATGCGGACCGCATAGCTTCCTGACCCTGGAAGGGCTCCCTTTGAGAACTCAACTCCACCGTGCGCTGGCCCCACGGTAGGCGCCAAATGTCGTGGTTTTCTCACGGCAGATGTCCTCGTGAAAGGACTTAGTGAAGGAGCCATAGCACCTTGGTGGCGACTCAAAGGGGGTGAGCGGAAGCGAGACTCAGATTTACCCAGGTTCGGCCCCTCGTGTGGAGGTAAAAGCCTACGTCCTGCTTTGTGTATATTGATGATGGACTCATTACAAGGAGGGCGTAACTCGCGTGACCTAGCTCTCGATGATTTCTAACTTGATCTATTCGTCCGAGAGACTCGCCTTTATATGCAGGTCGAGGCCACAGGGTTTACAAAGTCCTGGCCATGTTACAAATCGTGGCCTCCCTTATCTCTAAGTCGTCGTGTATCTCAAGCCAAGGAAGACTCCTTGGCGGCTTACCTTCTTTGCCCTTCTTGAACAGCCATCCGGCTCATGGGCTGTGGCGGCCTTCTTACAAGATCTCCCAACACGCCCCAGGCCCAAACCGAGGCTTATGTGGGTCAAGCAAGTATGAGTCGCCACTTTCCTGACCCGGCCCATTAGGGCGGGTCATACCGCAAGTAATATCCGCAACAATGTCGGAAGGGCCGGGATGTTGGGGAGCACGACCACGTGGGGAGGGCGGCCTCGGGAGGTGGACCGAGATGTGGGGGAAGGCAGCCGCGCGTGGGAGGGAGGCCGCGCGTGCGGGGGCGGGCCAACGAGCGTGGGCGCAGGCAGTGCGAGCGCGAGTGAAGAGGGAGAGAGTGAGGAGAGATTGAGAGGGTTGCAGGGAAGAAGAACATATGGTACGACTTAGCTGTAGCACATATTGGGGATAGGCACTAGTGCTAAGTTGGGCAAGGGAATGGTGGGCTGATACGTCTCCAATGTATCGATAATTTATTAAGTATTCATGCCATATTCACCTACGTTTGCAATATTTTTATATGGTTTTGATGCACTTTAGATGATTTATTTAGAACTAACCCGGACTGACGTTGTTTTCAGGAGAATTACCATGGTGTTGTTTTTTGTGAAGAAAATTAAAGTTCTCGAATCGCTCAAAACTTCTATATATTGTTCTGGAGGAAATAAGCAATATTGGACCGAAGAACCACGGGATGAGAGCCACCTGTGGGCCACAAGACAATAGTCCACGACCCCCTAGGCCGCGGCCTGATGGCTTGTGGGGACCACGTGGCTTCGTTTGGTGTGATTCCAACGCTGAAAAATCCTATATATACTAGAGACTCTAGAAATAAAGAGAGAACTTCTGCTCCCCGCCAAAACTCTTTCTATCGATGAAAAACCAGTTTGGAGACGTTCGACTACCCTGTCGGAGAGGGGAAATAATCTCCGGTGGGTATCTTCATAGTGGCGATGAAGGCCATGACGAGGAGGGAGTAGTTCACCCTCGCGGTGAGGTTTTTGTTGGAATTATGCCCTAGAGGCAATAATAAATGTATAGTTATTATTATAATTCCTGTATCAAGATAATAGTTTATTATCCATGCTATAATTGTATTGAATGAAGACTCATTTACATGTGTGGATACATAGACAAAACACCGTCCCTAGCATGCCTCTAGTTGGCTAGCCAGTTGATCGATGATAGTCAGTGTCTTCTGATTATGAACAAGGTGTTGTTGCTTGATAACTGGATCACGTCATTGGGAGAATCGCGTGGTGGACTAGACCCAAACTAATAGACGTAGCATGTTGATCGTGTCATTTTGTTGCTACTGTTTTCTGCGTGTCAAGTATTTATTCCTATGACCATGAGATCATATAACTCACTGACACCGGAGGAATGCTTTGTGTGTATCAAACGTCGCAACGTAACTGGGTGACTATAAAGATGCTCTACAGGTATCTCCGAAGGTGTTAGTTGAGTTAGTATGGATCAAGACTGGGATTTGTCACTCCGTGTGACGGAGAGGTATCTCGGGGCCCACTCGGTAATACAACATCACACACAAGCCTTGCAAGCAATGTAACTTAGTGTAAGTTGCGGGATCTTGTATTACGGAACGAGTAAAGAGACTTGCCGGTAAACGAGGTTGAAATAGGTATACGGATACTGACGATCGAATCTCGGGCAAGTAACATACCGAAGGACAAAGGGAATGACATACGGGATTGTACGAATCCTTGACACTGAGGTTCAAACGATAAGATCTTCGTAGAATATGTAGGATCCAATATGGGCATCCAGGTCCTGCTATTGGATATTGACCGAGGAGTCTCTCGGGTCATGTCTACATAGTTCTCGAACCCGCAGGGTCTGCACACTTAAGGTTCGACGTTGTTTTATGCGTATTTGAGTTATATGGTTGGTTACCGAATGTTGTTCGGAGTCCCGGATGAGATCACGGACGTCACGAGGGTTTCCGGAATAGTCCGGAAACGAAGATTGATATATAGGATGACCTCATTTGATTACCGGAAGGTTTTCGGAGTTACCGGGAATGTACCGGGAATGACGAACGGGTTCCGGGAGTTCACCGGAGGGGGGCAACCCACTCCGGGGAAGCCCATAGGCATTTGGGGGGGTCACACCAGCCCTTAGTGGGCTGGTGGGACAGCCCACCAATCCCCTATGCGCCAAGGGAGAAAAAATCAAAGGAAAGGAAAAAAAAGGAAGAAGTGGGAAGGGGGAAGGACTCCCTCCCACCAAACCAAGTAGGACTCGGTTTGGGGGGGGAGAGTCCTCCCCCCTGGCTCGGCCAACCCCTTGGGGATCCCTTGGACCCCAAGGCAAGGTCCCCCTCCCTCCTCCTATATATATGGGGCTTTTAGGGCAGATTTGAGACGACTTTCTCACGGCTGCCCGACCACATACCTCCATAGTTTTTCCTCTAGATCGTGTTTCTGCGGAGCTCGGGCGGAGCCCTGCTGAGACAAGATCATCACCAACCTCCGGAGCGCCGTCACGCTGCCGGAGAACTCTTCTACCTCTCCGTCTCTCTTGCTGGATCAAGAAGGCCGAGATCATCGTCGAGCTGTACGTGTGCTGAACGCGGAGGTGCCGTCCGTTCGGTACTAGATCGTGGGACTGATCGCGGGATTGTTCGCGGGGCGGATCGAGGGACGTGAGGACGTTCCACTACATCAACCGCGTTCTCTAAACGCTTCTGCTGTACGATCTACAAGGGTACGTAGATCACTCATCCCCTCTCGTAGATGGACATCACCATGATAGGTCTTCGTGCGCGTAGGAAATTTTTTGTTTCCCATGCGACGTTCCCCAACAGTGGCATCATGAGCTAGGTTCATGCGTAGATGTCTTCTCGAGTAGAACACAAAAGGTTTTGTGGGCGGTGATGTGCGTTTTGCTGCCCTCCTTAGTCTTTTCTTGATTCCGCGGTATTGTTGGATTGAAGCGGCTTGGACCGACATTACTCGTACGCTTACGAGAGACTGGTTTCATCGTTACGAGTAACCCCCTTTGCTCAAAGATGACTGGCAAGTGACGGTTTCTCCAACTTTAGTTGAATCGGATTTGACCGAGGAGGTCCTTGATGAGGTTAAATAGCAACTCATATATCTCCGTTGTGGTGTTTGCGTAAGTAAGATGCGATCCTACTAGATACCCTTGGTCACCACGTAAAACTTGCAACAACAAAATTAGAGGACGTCTAACTTGTTTTCGCAGGGTATGATTATGATGTGATATGGCCAATAATGTGATGTGATATATTGGATGTATGAGATGATCATGTTGTAATAGAAATATCGACTTGCACGTCGATGGTACGGCAACCGGCAGGAGCCATAGGGTTGTCTTTATACTAACATATTTGTGCTTGCAGATGCGTTTACTATTTTGCTAGGATGTAGCTTTAGTAGTAATGGCATAAGTAGCATGACAACCCCGATGGCAACACGTTGATGGATGATCATGGTGTGGCGCCGGTGACAAGAAGATCGTGCCGGTGCTTTGGTGATGGAGATCAAGAAGTACGTGATGATGGCCATATCATGTCACTTATGAATTGCATGTGATGTTAATCCTTTTATGCACCTTATTTTGCTTAGAACGACGGTACCATTGTGAGGTGATCTCTCACTAAAATTTCAAGACGAAATTGTGTTCTCCCCGACTGTGCACCGTTGCTACAGTTCATCGTTTCGAGACACCACGTGATGATCGGGTGTGATAGACTCAACGTTCACATACAACGGGTGCAAAACAGTTGCGCAAGCGGAACACTCGGGTTAAGCTTGACGAGCCTAGCATGTGCAGACATGGCCTCGGAACACATGAGACCGAAAGGTCGATCATGAATCATATAGTTGATATGATTAGCATAGGGATGCTTACCACTGAAACTACTCTCGACTCACGTGATGATCGGACTTGGGATAGTGTAAGTGGATCATGAACCACTCAAATGACTAGAGAGATGTACTTTTTGAGTGGGAGTTTAGCGTATAATTTGATTAAGTTGAACTCTAATTATCTTGAACATAGTCTAAATCCACTTTGAATTTATTTGTGTTGTAGATCATGGCTCACGCAAGTGTCATCCTGAATTTTAATACGTTCCTAGAGAAAGCTAAGTTGAAAGATGATGGAAGCAACTTTGTAGACTGGGCTCGTAATCTTAAGCTAATCTTACAAGCTGGAAAGAAGGATTATGTCCTTAATGCTACGCTAGGAGATGAACCACCCGCTACGGCTGATCAGGATGTTAAGAACGCTTGGTTAGCACGTAAGGAGGACTACTCAATAGTTCAATGTGCAGTCTTGTATGGCTTGGAGCCGGGACTTCAACGTCGCTTTGAGCGTCATGGAGCATTTGAGATGTTCCAGGAGTTGAAGTTTATCTTTCAGAAGAACGCCCGGATCGAGAGGTATGAGACCTCCGATAAATTCTATGCTTGCAAGATGGAGGAAAACTCGTCTGTCAGTGAACATGTGCTCAAAATGTCTGGGTACTCAAACCGTCTAGCTGAACTAGGGATTGAACTCCCGCAAGAAGCTATCACTGACAGAATCCTCCAATCACTGCCGCCAAGCTATAAAGGCTTTGTGTTGAACTACAACATGCAAGGGATGAACAAGTCTCCCGGCGAGTTGTTTGCGATGCTGAAAGTCGCAGAGTCTGAACTCCGTAAAGAGCATCAAGTGTTGATGGTGAGCAAGACCACTAGTTTCAAGAGAAACGGCAAAGGCAAGAAGGGCAATTCGAAGAAGAGCGGCAAGCCTGTTGCCAATCCGCCGAAGAAACCCAAGGCTGGACCTAAGCCTGAAACAGAGTGCTTCTATTGCAAGGGTATGGGTCATTGGAAGCGCAATTGCCCCAAGTATCTGGCAGATAAGAAGGCGGGCAAAGAAAAATCAGGTATATTTGATATACATGTTATTGATGTGTACTTAACCGGCTCTCGTAGTAGTGCCTGGGTATTCGATACCGGTTCTGTTGCTCACATTTGCAACTCGAAACAGGAACTGCGGAATAGACGGAGGCTGGCGAAAGACGAAGTGACGATGCGCGTAGGAAACGGTTCCAAGGTTGATGCAATCGCCGTCGGCACCGTGTCACTTCAACTACCATCGGGATTAGTGATGAACTTAAATCATTGTTATTTAGTGCCTGCGTTGAGCATGAACATTATATCTGGATCTTGTTTATTGCGAGACGGTTACTCTTTTAAGTCTGAGAATAATGGTTGTTCTATTTCTATGAGTAACATCTTTTATGGTCATGCACCGAATGTAAGAGGATTGTTCATATTAAAACTCGATAGCGATACGCATATACATAACATTGAGACCAAAAGAGTTAGAGTAAACAATGATAGCGCCATATTTTTGTGGCACTGCCGCTTGGGTCATATTGGTGTAAAGCGCATGAAGAAACTCCATGCTGATGGACTTTTGGAGTCACTTGACTTTCATTCACTTGACACGTGCGAACCATGCCTCATGGGAAAGATGACTAAAACTCCGTTCTCCGGAACAATGGAGCGTGCAAGTGACTTGTTGGAAATCATACATACCGATGTGTGTGGTCCGATGAGCGTAGAGGCACGCGGCGGATATCGTTATTTTCTCACCTTCACTGACGATTTAAGTAGATATGGTTATGTCTACTTGATGAAGCACAAGTCTGAAACATTTGAAAAGTTCAAGCAATTTCAGAGTGAAGTGGAAAATCATCGTAACAAGAAGATCAAGTTCCTACGGTCTGATCGTGGGGGTGAATATCTGAGTTTCGAGTTTGGTGCTCACTTAAGACAATGTGGAATTGTTTCACAGTTAACACCGCCTGGAACACCACAGCGTAATGGTGTGTCCGAACGTTGTAATCGTACTTTGTTAGAGATGGTGCGATCTATGATGTCTCTTACTGATTTGCCGTTATCGCTTTGGGGTTATGCATTAGAAACAGCTGCATTCACTTTAAATAGGGCACCATCAAAATCCATTGAGACGACACCATACGAATTGTGGTATGGCAAAAGGCCAAAGTTGTCGTTTCTTAAAGTTTGGGGATGTGATGCTTATGTCAAAAAGCTTCAGCCTGAAAAGCTGGAACCCAAAGCGGAAAAGTACGTCTTCATAGGTTACCCAAAAGAGACAGTTGGGTACACCTTCTATCTCAAATACGAGGGCAAAGTGTTTGTTGCTAAGAACGGAACTTTTCTCGAGAAGGAGTTTCTCTCGAGAGAATTGAGTGGGAGGAAGATAGAACTTGACGAGGTTGTCGAACCTCTCATCCCTCTGGATGGTGGCGCAGGGCAAGGGGAAACCTCTGTCATTGCAACGCCGGTTGAGGAGGAAGTTAATGATGATGATCATGAAACTCCAGTTCAAGTTTCTGTTGAACCACGCAGGTCGACGGGATCACGCGCTGCTCCAGAGTGGTACGGTAATCCCGTCTTATCAATCATGTTGTTAGACAACAATGAACCTGCAAATTATGAAAAAGCAATGGTGGGCCCAGGTTCCAACAAATGGCTAGAAGCCATGAAATCCGAGATAGGATCCATGTATGAGAACAAAGTGTGGACTTTGGAGATGCTGCCTGAGGGCCGCAAGGCTATTCAGAACAAATGGATCTTTAAGAAGAAGACGGACGCTGACGGTAATGTGACCGTTCATAAAGCTCGACTTGTGGCAAAGGGTTTTTCACAAGTTCCAGGAATTGACTACGATGAGACTTTCTCTCCCGTAGCAATGCTTAAGTCCGTCGGAATCATGTTAGCAATAGCTGCATTTTTCGATTATGAAATCTGGCAGATGGATGTCAAAACGGCGTTCCTTAACGGTTTCCTTAAGGAAGAGTTGTATATGATGCAACCCGAAGGTTTTGTCGATCCTAAAAATGCTGACAAGGTGTGCAAGCTCCAGCGATCCATTTATGGACTGGTGCAAGCATCTCGGAGTTGGAACAAACGCTTTGATGAGGTGATCAAAGCATTTGGGTTTATACAAGTGGTTGGAGAATCTTGTATTTACAAGAAAGTGAGTGGGAGCTCTGTGGCGTTTCTAATATTATGTGTGGATGACATATTACTGATTGGAAACAACGTAGAGCTTTTGGAGAGCATAAAAGGTTACTTGAATAAAAGTTTCTCTATGAAGGACCTAGGAGAAGCTGCTTACATTCTAGGCATTAAGATCTATAGGGATAGATCAAAACGCCTGATAGGACTTTCACAAAGCACATACCTTGATAAAGTTTTGAAGAGGTTCAAAATGGAACAGTCCAAGAAAGGGTTCTTGCCAGTGTTACAAGGTACGAGATTGAGTAAGACTCAGTGCCCAGCAACTGATGAAGATAGAGAGCATATGCACTCCGTCCCCTATGCTTCAGCCATAGGCTCTATCATGTATGCAATGCTGTGCACTAGACCGGATGTTAGCCTGGCCATAAGTATGGCAGGTAGGTTCCAGAGTAATCCAGGAGTGGATCACTGGACGGCGGTCAAGAATATCCTGAAGTACCTGAAAAGGACTAAGGAGATGTTTCTCGTGTATGGAGGTGACGAAGAGCTCGCCGTAAAAGGTTACGTCGATGCAAGCTTTGACACAGATCCGGACGACTCTAAGTCACAAACCAGATACGTATTTATTCTTAATGGGGGTGCAGTAAGCTGGTGCAGTTCCAAGCAAAGCATCGTAGCAGATTCTACATGTGAAGCGGAGTACATGGCTGCCTCGGAGGCAGCTAAGGAGGGTGTCTGGATGAAGCAGTTCATGACGGATCTTGGAGTGGTGCCAAGTGCACTGGATCCAATAACCTTGTTCTGTGACAACACTGGTGCCATTGCCTTAGCAAAGGAACCAAGGTTTCACAAGAAGACCAGACACATCAAACGATGCTTCAACCTCATCCGCGACTATCTCGAGGAGGAGGATGTAAATATATGCAAAGTGCACACGGATCTGAATGTAGCAGACCCGCTGACTAAGCCTCTTCCACGGCCAAAACATGATCGACACCAGAACTGTATGGGTGTTAGATTTATTACAATGTAATTCACATGGTGATGTGAGGGCTAGATTATTGACTCTAGTGCAAGTGGGAGACTGTTGGAATTATGCCCTAGAGGCAATAATAAATGTATAGTTATTATTATAATTCCTGTATCAAGATAATAGTTTATTATCCATGCTATAATTGTATTGAATGAAGACTCATTTACATGTGTGGATACATAGACAAAACACCGTCCCTAGCATGCCTCTAGTTGGCTAGCCAGTTGATCGATGATAGTCAGTGTCTTCTGATTATGAACAAGGTGTTGTTGCTTGATAACTGGATCACGTCATTGGGAGAATCACGTGGTGGACTAGACCCAAACTAATAGACGTAGCATGTTGATCGTGTCATTTTGTTGCTACTGTTTTCTGCGTGTCAAGTATTTATTCCTATGACCATGAGATCATATAACTCACTGACACCGGAGGAATGCTTTGTGTGTATCAAACGTCGCAACGTAACTGGGTGACTATAAAGATGCTCTACAGGTATCTCCGAAGGTGTTAGTTGAGTTAGTATGGATCAAGACTGGGATTTGTCACTCCGTGTGACGGAGAGGTATCTCGGGGCCCACTCAGTAATACAACATCACACACAAGCCTTGCAAGCAATGTAACTTAGTGTAAGTTGCGGGATCTTGTATTACGGAACGAGTAAAGAGACTTGCCGGTAAACGAGGTTGAAATAGGTATACCGATACTGACGATCGAATCTCGGGCAAGTAACATACCGAAGGACAAAGGGAATGACATACGGGATTGTACGAATCCTTGACACTGAGGTTCAAACGATAAGATCTTCGTAGAATATGTAGGATCCAATATGGGCATCCAGGTCCCGCTATTGGATATTGACCGAGGAGTCTCTCGGGTCATGTCTACATAGTTCTCGAACCCGCAGGGTCTGCACACTTAAGGTTCGACGTTGTTTTATGCGTATTTGAGTTATATGGTTGGTTACCGAATGTTGTTCGGAGTCCCCAATGAGATCACGGACGTCACGAGGGTTTCCGGAATAGTCCGGAAATGAAGATTGATATATAGGATGACCTCATTTGATTACCGGAAGGTTTTCGGAGTTACCGGGAATGTACCGGGAATGACGAATGGGTTCCGGGAGTTCATCGGAGGGGGGCAACCCACTACGGGGAAGCCCATAGGCATTTGGGGGGGTCACACCAGCCCTTAGTGGGCTGGTGGGACAGCCCACCAATCCCCTATGCGCCAAGGGAGAAAAAATCAAAGGAAAGGAAAAAAAAAGGAAGAAGTGGGAAGGGGGAAGGACTCCCTCCCACCAAACCAAGTAGGACTCGGTTTGGGGGGGGAGAGTCCTCCCCCTGGCTCGGCCGACCCCTTGGGGATCCCTTGGACCCCAAGGCAAGGTCCCCCTCCCTCCTCCTATATATATGGGGCTTTTAGGGCAGATTTGAGACGACTTTCTCACGGCTGCCCGACCACATACCTCCATAGTTTTTCCTCTAGATCGTGTTTCTGCGGAGCTCGGGCGGAGCCCTGCTGAGACAAGATCATCACCAACCTCCGGAGCGCCGTCACGCTGCCGGAGAACTCTTCTACCTCTCCGTCTCTCTTGCTGGATCAAGAAGGCCGAGATCATCGTCGAGCTGTACGTGTGCTGAACGCGGAGGTGCCGTCCGTTCGGTACTAGATCGTGGGACTGATCGCGGGATTGTTCGCAGGGCGGATCGAGGGTCGTGAGGACGTTCCACTACATCAACCGCGTTCTCTAAACGCTTCTGCTGTATGATCTACAAGGGTACGTAGATCACTCATCCTCTCTCGTAGATGGACATCACCATGATAGGTCTTCGTGCGCGTAGGAAATTTTTTGTTTCCCATGCGACGTTCCCCAACAGTTTTGACCCGTAGCTATGTGTTTAATCTCTCTCTCTCTCTCTCTTGTGTTCTTAAGATGTCATGATCTTGATGTATCACGGTATTTATGAATATAGTTGGATCATATGGTGTTTACCCCTTTCTATTGTTGTGATGAATTGAATCTTTCACTTTAAGATCTCGTTAAGTTGGATTGAATATTTTGGTTTGAGAACACTTGATGTATGTCTTGCATGCGGATACCCGTAGTGACATTGGGATATTCAACTGATCCACCTGATATATGTTATGGCATCAACATGCGGATTCCGATGACCTTGGGGATCTATGTATAGGGGTTGACTGCACGTTTTCATACTATGTTCTCTGATAGAAATCTTGGGGTGCTCCTTGAAGTTCTTTGTGGTTGATTGAATATGAAGAATCTAAAATTGTTTGATGCATGTTTTTTAGTTGGCCCACAGATACTTGAGGTGACATTGGAGTATCTAGGTGACATTAGGGTTGATTTATATGCATCATGGGTGTTATTTTAGTACAGACTCTAGGTGTGTTTGTCACAGTTATATGAATAGCTCAAAAGATTGATTAGAAAGAATAACTTTGAGGTGGTTCTACTATCTACACCAATTTCATCTTGTTGTTCTCCGCTACATAGGAACTTTGGAGTGATTCTTTGTTGCACATTGACGGATGATCATACGATTCTACTATGTTAGCATTGTTGAGAGATTGCAATAGTGAAATTATGAACCCTAGGACTTATCTCCAAGCATTTATACAACGTTTTCCTGCTATTTTACACTTGCAATATTTTTGTTTTTATATTTTTAAATTACAAAAATCTATATCTATTATCCATATTGCACTTGAATCACCATCTCTTCGTCGAACTAGTGCAACAATACAATTTGCCATTCTATTGGGTGTCTTGGGGACACAAGAGATTTCTTGTATTTGATTGGGGGGTTGTTTTAGAGAGACCATCTTCATCCTACACCTACCACAAATTGATAAAACTTAGGTCATCCACTTGAGGGAAATTTGTTATTGTCCAACAGAACTCTACGCTTGAAGGCCCAACATAGTCTACAAGAATAAAGTTGCATAGTAGACATCAAGCTCTTTTCTGGCACCGTTGCCGGGGAAGTGAGTGCTTGAAGGTATAATTTTACATCTTGCAATTAAATATTTTAGTTTCTTGGTTTTCACTAGTTTGGTTTTATAAAAGAAAACTACAAATAATGTAGTTTAGGTTTCCTCGTTGGCTTAGTCTCTATAATGTCTTTCATGAAAATGATGGTTCAGAAAATTGTGCTCAATTGCTAGAGGAAGAATTTATGAAAATGCTTAATGTAAAATCCTTGAATGATGAGTATGATATAAATATTGTTGTTATGAATTCTCTGAATATCCATGATGCTATTGATATGCAAAGCCATAAGCTTGGGGATGCTATGTTTGATGAAGATGCTATTTTTAGTCCCCCAAGTTTTGTTGAGAAAATTTATTATGATGAGAGCATGCCTCCTATCTATGATTATTATTGTGATAACATTTATGCTATAGATAATAAGGATAACCATGAAACTTTTCATCATGATTTTAATTTTCACATTGATTATATCAATCAAGTATCTCATGATAGTAATTCTGTAGAGTTTTCTCCCACTACTATGAATGAGAAGAATTTTGCTTGTGTGGGTAGTAAAAGAAATTCTATGATTGTGCATCATGAAAATAATGATTTATGTGATAATTACATTGTTTAATTCCTTCATGATGATACTGAAAATTATTATGAGGGAGGAACATATGCTTGTAGGAATTGCAATAATATCAAGTTTCCTCCCTATGTGTTCGAGGTATTGAAGTTATGCTTGTTTTGCCTGCCTATGCTAGTTGATTCTTGCTACAATAAATTGTTTGCTTGCAAAATACCTATGCATAGGAAGTGGGTTAGACTTGAATATTCTTTTCATGTGATTCATGATGCTTCCTTGCATGCCTCAGTTACTACTTTTATACGAGCATCACTAAAATCATCATGCCTAGCTGAAAGGCATTAAAGAAAAGCGGTTGTTGGGAGACAGCCCAATATTTAACATTTATGTTTTTGAGTGTTAACTTGATTAAGCTACTGTAGTAATCATGTTTTATAGCTTTTATTTCAATAAAGTACCAAGTAAAGCCTTTGGGATAGTGGAGATACTTGTTTGTTTGATGCTGTGCAAAAAACAAAAACTTTTACGTCCAGTGCAGAATTTCACTGATTTTACAAGAGTGTGAACAAATTATGAAATCTTTACACAGTGTTGGTATGAAAATTCCCAGCATTTTCCTAATTATTTAGAGTTTTTAGAGTCCGGGAAGTATGGTAGTTATGCATTTCTTTACAGACTATTTTGTTTTTCACAGATTCTGTTTTGCATGCATAGTTTGCTTGTTTTTAGTGTTACCATTGCTTATATTGAGTGATATAAACTATGAGAATGATATAATATAGTAGGTATCATGTGAGAACAATTATGAATCTTGTCACGACATTACCTAAGCAAATGATCTATCTTTATTACACTAAACGTCTCACGAAGTTTCGTTAAGTTTTGTGTGATTGAAGTTTTAAAGTTTTGGGTGAGATGCGAATATGAGGAGAACAAGGAGCATAAAGAAAATAATATTGTGGATTCCCAAGGCACCCCATGGTAATATACAAGGAAGACTCAAGCATCTAAGCTTGGGGATGCATCGGAAGGCATCCCCTCTTTCGTCTCCCACATTATCGGTACATCTTACTTGGAGCTATATTTTTATTTGTCACATGATATTTGTTTTGCTTGGAGCATAATTTTATTTTTTTTTATATGTTATATGTTATTTATAATCTTGTTTTTCAATAAAGGTTCTAGAAATTGCCTTTAGAATGCTTGAATTGCATGTATGATGTGTGTTGTACAAAAACAGAAACTTTTGTTGTTGTATTTGAATTAGCAGATTTTACTGGAACATGGACAGTTTCTGGAATTTTTACACAGTAGTGTCATATAAATTATTTATAATGCAATAAATTTTCATAATTCCTTGAGTTACATAGGTACACTTTCCGAATTGATTTCTATAGACTGTTCTGTTTGGATAGACTGTTGTCATAGTTTTGTTATCTACTTATCCTGTAATTTCCATAGCTTATATTAGTGGATATAAATTGTGGAAATGATAGTATACAGTACCTAATGTTTCGAAATTATTATTTAACTTGTCTTGGTAGTACCTTAAGTATTAATTTACTTTTATCTGCATTAACCTCTATCACGAGTTCTTTTCAAGTTTTGTGTGGATGAAGTTTTTGAGGCTTAGGTGAAACCGAGATATGAGAGGACTGAACAAGATACAAAAGCTCAAGCTTGGAGATGCCCAAGGCAACCCAAGTAAATATTATAAGAAGTTCCAAGTATATAAGCTTGGGGATGTGATGCATCCCACCTCTCTTCATAAAACAAATATCGGTTAGCCTATGTTGAACCAAAACTTTTTATTTGTCCACATGATATGTGCTATTCTTGGAGTGCATTTTTTGTTTTAGTTTTCTATTTGAATAAAATACTCAGATCTGAAAATATTTATTGAGAGAGAGAGTCCTCATATAGCTACTTAATTGTTTGACTACTCATTGATCTTCACTTATATCTTTTTGAGAGTAGTTTGATGTTACTCTTGTGCTTCACTTATATCCTAAGAGTAAATTGTGAACGAATGAAATATCATAAATCTTAAACCATCAATGCGCATTATGCATTGTAGTAGCTTCACATCTGATTTATGAAGTAAAAAATTATTGAAGTTTGACAATCATCAAACTGGTCATACAAGCAATTCATGAATTATTAGTATAAGAAAGTGAACTTTCACATACAAATATATTATCTTGGACATCTTTTATGATTGTGAATACCAACTACTTATTTCCAAACTTGATCAAATAGTTGAAGTTGGACAAGGAAGACAACGTAATTGTTATGTTTGTGTATATTTGCATAGAAGTTATATTGTTATGGATCCTCCAACGTATGGTGCTTGTTTAGAACCTTTTGCTAGCCAAAACTTCGTACTAAGTAGAGATACTACTTGTGCATCCAAATCCTTGAGCCAAGGGTGTTCCATGAGAGTCCACCATACCTACCTATATATGGTATTTCACTTCCATTCCAAGTAAATTTTCATGTGCCATCTCAAAATATTCAAATAAATATTTGTTTTGTGTGACCGCACTGCTCATGCAGCGACGGGGTGGTCATTATCTTCCATGCTAGGTGAGTTACTCTAATGATGAGTGTTTATTCACTTGTCATTGCATGAGAGAGGCTGGTAATAAGGATTCGCAGTCCTTCATAATACAAAAATAAATAAACAAGAACTCCCCCTAGAAAGTTGATTGTTTGGAGGGCACCCATGGATACAGCTTTGTTTGGAGGGAACCCGTGGATACGGCTAGCCATGGAATGTGTTTGAATGCTGGAGGGGGAGTAAAATTTTATTTTAGTTTGGGAACCACCAATAATGTGACATGACATGAAAGGCATGTAACGTTGACATGAAAGGCAGACCACCCAAAATTACATATTCATCTCCATTTTCAAATAATGAGCCCTCGCACCTATGCAAATCTCTGCTTCCCTCCGCGAAGGGACAATCTATTTACTTTCATGTTACTTACTTTTCATGTTGAGTCAACTTCTTATTCCAACCTCAATCTATTAGTTGGCAAGCACCATGTAGTGGGGAAAGATCCAAACATATAAATCCAGTCAAATATATTTGGTCATGATTCATTATTGTTGACAATTATCTTTATGATAAGTATGTTGGGAGGCAAAACATTAAGCCCCTATCTTTCTCTGTGTTCAATGGATGTTGTTTGTTCTAAAATATGCCTTCAGTATTAGGAATCATAGAAGAATAAATGATAATTGAGTAGGTTGAAATCTTAATTAGACTTGATGATGCATTGAAATTGTTTGATGACTAAGAACATATGATGTTGGGTTTCAAGAGTATGCATTGTTTGAACCATGACATGTTAATTGATGCCTACTCAACCATGCTGATTTTTATGAAAAAGTTGCTCGTTATGATGCTAGAAAAAGTGATTGGAATTATCATTGATCAAACTTATATACTATGCTAGCATTCACAATTCATAAATCATTTCTTTTATTATTTACCTACTCGAGGACGAGTAGGAACTAAGCTTGGGGATGTTGATACGTTTCCAACGTATCGATAATTTATGAAGTATTCATGCCATGATTTCCTATATTTACAACCCTTTTATATGGTTTTGATGAAATTTATATCATTTAGTTAGAACTAACCTGGACTGGCGCTATTTTCAGCAGAATTACCGTGGTGTTGTTTCTTGTGCATAAAATGAAAGTTCTCAGAATCATTCGAAACTTTTATATCTATTTTTCTGGAGGAAATAAGCAATATTGGAGCGAAGAACCACCGGAGGGGAGCCACCCGTGGGCCACAAGCCAACAGGCCATGAGCCCCCTAGGCCGTGGCGTGATGGCTTGTGGAGCCCACGTGGCTCCGTTTGGCGTGATTCAAAGGTTGAAAAATCCTATATATACTAGAAGCTCCAGAAATAAAGAGAGAACCTCCGCTCCACCACCGCAACTCTATATATCGACGAAAAACCAATCTGGAGACATTAGAGTACCCTGCCAAAGAGGGGGTATCATCTCTGGTGGCCATATTCATAATCCCGGAAGAGGTCGTGACAAGGAGGAAGTAGTTCATAATCGGGGCTGAAGTTCTATGCCAGTAGCTATGTGTTTTATCTCTCTCTCTCCATCCCTCTTGTGTTCTTGAGATGTCATGATATTGATGTATCACAGGCTTTGTTAATATAGTTGGATCATATAGTCTTTGTCCCTTGCTATTGTTGTGGTGAATTGAGTCTTTCTCTTTAAGATCTTGTTATGTAGGATTGCATATTCAGGTTTGAGAGCACTTGATGTATGTATTGCATACGGATACCCATAGTGACATTGGGGTATTCGAATGACTCACTTGATATATTATGGCATCAACTTGCGGATTTCTGTGACCTTGGGAATCTATGCATATGGGTTGATTGCATGTTTTCATACTATGTTCTCCGATAGAAATCTTGGGGTGCTCTTTGAAGTTCTTTGTGCTGGATTTAATATGAAGAATCTGAAATTGTTTGTCGCATGTCGTATAATTAGCCCACGAATACTTTAGGTGATATTGGAGTATCTAGGTGACATTAGGGTTGATTGATATGTATCCTGGGTGTTATTTTAGTACGAACTCTAGGGTTGTTTGTCACACTTATATGAATAGCTCAAAAGATGGATCATAAAGAATAACTTTGAGGTGGTTTTGCTACCTACACCAATTTCATCTTATTGTTCTCCGCTACATAGGAACTTTGGAGTAATTCTTTGTTGCATGTTGAGGGATGATCATATGATTCTACTATGTTAGCATTGTTGAGAGATTGCACTAGTGAAATTATGAACCCTAGGCCTTATTACCAAGCATTTATGCAATGTTTTTCTTGACATTTTACACTTGCTACCTTGCTGTATTTTTATTTTCAGATTACAAAACCTACATCTACTATCCATATTGCACTTGTATCATCATCTCTTTGCTGAACTAGTGCACCTATACAATTTTCCATTGTATTGGGTGTGTTGGGGACACAAGAGATTTTTTGTATTTGATTGCAGGGTTATTTTTGAGAGACCATCTTCAACCTACAACTCCCACGGATTGATAAACCTTAGGTCATCCACTTGAGGGAAAATTTCTACTGTCCTACAAAACTCTGTGCTTGGAGGCCCAACATAGTCTACAAGAATAAAGTTGTGTAGTAGTCATCAGGGATGAGGCCACTGGCCAATTAGGAGGCACACATTACACACGATCTTATCAGTGGCGGGCACTGCAAGAAGCCCTCCACCCATATGTGACGCGGATAGCACCCCTCGCGGGAAAAATACTTTGTGTTTAGCAAGAACTACGTCCCACCACAGTAATTTAAAAAACCTTTGGTGGGTGCTTCGACGGCCCCACCACACGTATATTCTGCTAAATTTGGGCATGTGGCAAAAATATATAGTGGCGGACAATTGTCACTTATCGCCACTCACAGGTCACCTACTTGTGGCCAGCGGCAGATGCAGCCCGCCATAGGTGAGTTATGCAATCAAGTCCCAATCGGGAGATATTACAATTGACGGGTTCCATTCCGTGCCCGCCGCAGTTGAGCTTCTAGCTGTGGCGCGCGATATTTCCTACCGGCCGCTGCTTGTTTTTAACAATAGTTGTGGAGGGTAACCCACTTCGCTCGCCACTAATTTGTGATCATCTATAAGCCCTTTCCCAGTAGTGAACACTCGAGACTGAACTCGAGCAAAGTGTGCAATCCATGTAGAAATAATCTTGCTCAATAATAAGAAGGTATTCACAAAACCAATCCCTACACCAGTTTTCTTCCAGAAATGGAATGAGAACCACAAGGTGGTGAGACGTAGAGCAAGTCTTGTAGCACAAGATTTCACACAGATACCCGAACTATTCTTTACAGGTGGAATCTCTTTTCGATATATTATACAATTGGTAGTATAAAATCATTTTTCTATGCAGTTGATAGATATGGTGATTACATATCCATGTGGTGTTGGAAATATGCCCTAGAGGCAATAATAAATTGGTTATTATTATATTTCCTTGTTCATGATAATTCTCTATTGTTCATGCTATAATTGTATTAACCAAAAACCGTAATACGTGTGTGAATACATAGACTACACCATGTCCCTAGTGAGCCTCTAGTTGACTAGCTCGTTGATCAATGGATGGTCATGGTTTCCTCACCATGGACATTGGATGTCGTTGATAATGGGATCACATCATTAGGAGAATGATGTGATGGACAAGACCCAATTCTAAGCATAGGACAAGATCGTGTAGTTCATCTGCTAAAGCTTTTCTAATGTCAAGTATCATTTCCTTAGACCATGAGATTTTGCAACTCCCGAATATCGTAGGAATGCTTGGGGTGTATCAAACATCACAATGTAACTGGGTGACTATAAAGGTGCACTATAGGTATCTACAAAAGTGTTTGTTGGGTTGGTACGAATCAAGACTGGGATTTGCCACTCCGTCTGACGGAGAGGTATCTCTGGGCCCACTCGGTAATACATCATCATAATGAGTTCAATGTGACTAAGGAGTTAGTCATGGGATCATGTGTTACGTAACGAGTAAAGAGATTTGCCGGTAACGAGATTGAACAAGGTATATCGATACCGACGATCGCATCTCGGGCAAGTATCATACCAATAGACAAAGGGAATTACATACAGGATTAATCAAATCCCCGACATCGTGGTTCATCCGATGAGATCATCGTGGAACATGTGGGAGCAAATATGGGAATCCATATCCCGCTATTGGTTATTGGTCGGAGAGGTATCCCGGTCATGTCTGCATGGTTCCCGAACCCGTAGGGTCTACACACTTAAGGTTCGGTGATGCTAGAGTTGTAATGGGAATTGCATGTGGTTACCAAAAGTTGTTCGGCGTCTCGGATGAGTCACGGACGTCACGAGGAGTTCCAGAATGTTCTCGAGGTAAAGATTTATATATATGGTAAGTCCTATTTTGGAAACGGAAAATGTTCGAGATTTTTCGGTATTGTACCGGGAAGGTTCTAGATGGTTCCGGAGTGGGGCCCACATGCATGGGGGGGCACATGAACGTGGGTAGTGGGGGAAAGGCCCCACACCTCTGGTCAAGGCACAACAACACCCCCCTTAGAAGGAATAAGATCATATCCCGAAGGGATAAGATCAAGATCTCTAAAAAAGGGGGATAACGATCGGGGGGGAAGGGAAAGGATGGGATTTCTTTCCTCCCACCTTTGCCAACGCCCCAATGGACTTGGAGGGCAAGAAACCATCCCCCTCCGCCCCTATATATAGTGGGGAGGCGCATGGGAGCTGACCCCTAGCCCCTGGCGCATCCCTCCCCCCTCCTACACCTCCTCCTCCGTAGTGCTTAGCGAAGTTCTGCTGAAGAACCATGAGCTTCACCGCCACCACGCCGTCATGCTACCAGAGCTCTCCCTCAACTTCCCCTCCCCCTTGCTGGATCAAGAAGGAGGATACATCCCCGGGTTGTACGTGTGTTGAATGTGGAGGCGTCGTTCGTTCGGTGATTGGATCGGATGTTCCGTGATTTGAATCGCCACGAGTACGACTCCATCGACCGCGTTCTTTGTAACGCTTCCGCTTAGCGGTCTTCAAGGGTATGAAGATGAACTCTACCTCACTCGTTGGTGGTCTCTCCTAGATAGATCCTTGTGTGACGTAGGAATTTTTTTGAATTACTACTACGTTCCCCAAAAGTGGCATCCGAGCCAGGTTCTGTGCGTAGATTCTATGCACGAGTAGAACACAAAACTTGTGGACGATGATTTTGTCAATTGCTTGCCATTACTAGTCTTATCTTGATTTGGTGGCATCGTGGGATGAAGCGGCCCGGACCAACTTTACACGTACTGTTACGTGAGACTGGTTCCACCGCCTGACATGCACTTATTGCATAAGGTGGCTAGCGGGTGTCTGTCTATCCCACTTTAGTCGGATCATATTCGATGAAAAGGGTCCTTATGAATGGTAAATAGCATTGTCATATCAACGTTGTGGTTGTCACGGAGGTAAGAAGCGTTATTGCTAGAAACCCAAATCAGCCACGTAAAACTTGCAACAACAATTAGAGGACGTCTAACTTGTTTTTGCAGGGTATGCTATGTGATGTGATATGGCCAAAAGGATGTGATGTTATATATGTGATGTATGAGATTGATCATGTTCTTGTAATAGGATTCATGACTTGCATGTCGATGAGTATGACAACCGGCGGGAGCCATAGGAGTTGTCTTAATTTATTGTATGACGTGCAACGCCATGTGATTACTTTACTTTATTCCTATCCTTAGCCATAGTAGTAGAAGTAATAGTTGGAGAGCCGACTTCACAGAGACACAATGATGGAGATCATGGTGTCATGCCGGTGACAATGATGATCAAGCCGTGCCCCGAAGATGGAGATCAAAGGTGCAAGATGATATTGGTCATATCATGTCACTATATGATTTGTATGTGATGTTTATCATGTTTCTATGTCTTATTTCCTTAGAACCACGATAGTAAATAAGAAGATCCCACACTAAAATTTCAAGAGATGTGTTCCCCCCTAAGTGTGCACCGTTACGAAGGATCATTGTTTTGAAGCACCACGTGATGATCGGGTGTGATAGATTCTAACGTTCGCATACAACGGGTGTAAGCCAGATTTACACACGCAAAACACTTAGGTTGGCTTGACGAGTCTAGCATGTACAGACATGGCCTCAGAACATGGGAGACCGAAAGGTCGAACATGAGTCGTATGGTGGATATGATCAACATGGAGATGTTCACCATTGATGACTAATCCGTCTCACGTGATGATCGGACACGGCCTAGTCGACGTGGGTCATGTATCACTTGGACGACTAGAGGGATGTCTATCTCAGTGGAAGTTCATTAAATAATTACATTAAAAGAACTTAATTATCGTGAACATAGTCAAAAGGTCTTTGAAAATTATGTTATAACTTGCGATGTAGCTCTATTCTTTTAGATATTGTGACATCCCCGGATTAAACTACAGTAATCCCACGCTAATGAAGCCACGTCATCATAAATTATATCGATGATCTCGTGATAGTTTGATAAAGTCAAACGAGAAAGGATTTCGTTTGTGAAATTAAAAATGTCACGGGAGTTGTAAAAATTCTCGAACGACTTATAAATGAGAATCGGGAACTTTTGGAATTATTGGTAATCTCAATATATTTAAAAGAGGGGCTTTAAATATAATAGATAAAGGAAATATAGTAAATGAAAATAAGTAAATAAAAGAAAGTATTAAAATTATAAATAATAAATTGTAAAAGAAAGTAAATAAAATTAAAAAAAGTAATTTAAAAAAGTCTAAACCCCCGAGGCCCAACTGGGCCTAGTGGCCCAGCTGGCGAACATCCAACGGCCCACTCCCACCGAAACCCTAGCCGAACCCCTAGCTCCCCAACTCCCCGTGCCGCCGGCAGGGCAACAGCCCCCCAGATCGCCACCTACCCCCCACGGCACCCCCTCCCGCTCACCAAACCGCACGGGCCCCCTGCCATCACCGAGGGCTCCCCCCTCTCCTCTCGAGACACTCGGTCCCTCCCCACCTACCGCTGGCCTCTCCCTTCCCCGAGGCCAAACCCCACGAGAGCCCCTGCCTCCCGACCCCCCCCCATCGATCCCAACTCCCACCAACCCCCACTCCTACCGCAACCTCCCACCCCACGACACCACCAACCCCCTGGCCACAACCCACCGATGAGCCCCAGATCCCCCACCGAGCTCGGCCCCTCCCCCTGCGCTCCTGTCATCAGCTCCCTCCCGCGGGAGCCTGCCTCCTCCTCGCCCCCTCCTGCCGATTCCTCCCCTGGGAATCGCCCTGGTGCCCACCTCGGCCCCGCGCCCACCTTACCCCGCAGCCTCCTAGACCGAGGGCGACCTCCCTCCCGTCGGCCCTCCATCCCCCACTGTGAGCCCCCCGCGAGCACTCCCCCCCATCTCGCCGACCGACCTCCCCATCCCCGGGATCCCCATCTCCGGCGGACCTCACCTCCCCAGTGGCCGCCCCTCCCTACCGGCGCCTCGGCCGGGGCCCCCACCGGCCACGGCGGCCCCGTCACCGGGCCCCCTCCCCACCGGTCCTCCTCCGGTCCACCGCGACCCCCGCGCCACCGACGGTCACCGCCACCTCAGGCTCCTCGCCGGCACCGCACCACCGGCCTGCTCGTCATCCTCCACAACGGCCGACCTCGAGCCTCACCGCCCCGTTCCCCGGCAACGCCGTTGAGCCCTTTTACGGGCACCTCCCACCCTCTCCTTCCGTTTTCCGCCCCGGTTCCGTAACGGAAGTTAGTTTCTCGTTCCGGCGTCGTTGGGGTCTCGTAGGTGTAGTGGAGATTGCCCCCTTCCTCTTTGTTGAGAGATGAACACAAAGATGCCAGAGACAGAGAGTTAAGATAGAAAGAGGGAGATAAAAATGAAAATCTTGTATTTGTGTATGTATGTAGGTATTAGATACATGTATGTATGTTATATTATGTATGTATACATGTTTGTAGAGAAAAGAAAAAGAAAAAATATATATATATATGTTTTTATTAATAAAATAAATAAATGAATAATTAGTTATATTAATTAATTAGTTAATTAAATGGATAATTAAGTAATTAAAATAATTATAGTATGACACGTGGGTCCCACACTAAATTAATCTCATTAATTACTATTTAATCTTAATTAAAAACTTGTGTCTATGACGCTCGGGACCTACTGGTCAGTTGACCAGTCAACTGTTGATGTCAGCATGACATCATGCTGATGTCATAATTGCTTTTAATTAAATTAATTAAATCTGTATTTAATTCCTAATTATTGAATAAAACTTTAAAAATTAATATAAAATAATCCGTAAGTCACATCAAAATATTTTTAACATGAAAGTTCATTAGCAGAACGAGACGAACCAGGATACACGGTCCATTCGTCTCTCACGCGTCCCTAGCATAACAAACATGGAACTTTTCCTTCGTTTCCAGTGTCACCGGTAGTAGCCACAGACCCGGGAAATATCGTCAGATATTCTTCCGACCCGTCTACGATGGATGTTGCTGCGTTAGCTCATGTCTGGACTGCATCTTGCCATGTCATGCATTGTGTTGCACTGTTGCCATTATTTATTGTTTCTTCCCCCTCTTCTTACCGGTAGACCCCGAGACTGACGCTGCTGTCGGGAACATCTACGACCGTGCCGATCAGTCCTTTGCCGCAGAGCAACAAGCCAAGCAAACCCCCCTTGATCATTCCTATATCGCATATGTGTTTCTTCCTACTGCTTGCATTAGTATTTTTCTACCGTTGTAGTTAGCTCCTATATCTGATGCATAGCCTGTTTTTGATGAACTGCTACTTTCAGCACTGTACTTTAAATCTGCTTAGTATGGGTGGAGCAGTCATCCCCTCTGACCCCGTAGTCCAGTTGCCCCGCTTGTTTTCAAATCTCGATCCCTGATCAACGAGCCAGACCCGACACAACACATACACCCCCCTTATTTGTACGACGCTACAGAGATACTATCGGGTACCGAGGGTGACACCTCGCTAAGTACTCCTGATGATATCTTTGTGGTACAGCTAGTCGGTCGTGGTTATCGAGGGTGATTCCTCTTTCACCATTCCCGACGATGCCTCTAACGTGCAACCCCTCAAGTGTGGGGCCCCCGAGGGTGATTCCTCTAAGCCCACCTTGACGGATACATCGTTTGTAATCCAACGAGGGTGATACCTTCGATTCCCCTCGGTGTTACAACCACACAGTTACTCGACCATGTTACTGGGATCATTGGTGATTAGTTGTTAAGATGGGTGGATTCCCGCGAGACTGTGTCGATGGCCTAATTAAAATGTTAATGGATTTGGGTATTTGATCTGGGTTGGTCGGAGACCTTTTCGCACTAACCGTCTATATGGGAAGAATTATGGGTACTCGGCGTCGCGGTATCAGCCGAAGCTTTTCAGATGTCAGCAATCGTAGCGGCGCGCGCCCGAGTGGTCCCGAGATGCATCGCGCTTGTGATTAAGGGATGCTAGGACTGACGTCGGCCACCCATGCATCGTGTAGGAGTGCGAAGGGGAACTGGGCCCATGAACCCTTTGTGCTTAGGATTTAGACCGGCGGGCTGGCCTCTCTTATTAGTCTTAGGTGGGGCTGCGACATGTCGATATTCCAAGGCCGGGCAGGACCCAGAAAAGTGTGTCCGGACAGAGTGTTATCGAGCGCGTCGGGACATGTGGTGCACCCCTGCAGGGATGAAAATTAACTATTCGAATAGCCGTGTCCACGGTTACAGGACGACTTGGAGTTGTGCCCTGATCTTATACAACTACAATTGTTACTTAACTGGAATTAGTTGCTTCAGGATCGCTTCCTCGCAGGGAGTCGAGGGAGGATTTCTGGGCGTGACCTCACATTAATATTGCTGCAACAATATGACTATTAATTGTGTTACCTTGCTCTATTCTTGTCTATTGATGCAAGACCCTGAAGATGCTAGTCTTCGATAGGATTAGGCCTTCTCTCTCTTTCCTCGCATTGCTGCAGTCATTCCACATTTTTAACCATCCCCCTTTCTTTGATACTGGTGCATACTTAGCATAGTTTTGATGTAAGTCTTGCGAGTACTTTAGATGCGTACTCACCGTTGCTTTGCTCCCCCTTTGTCCCTTTGATCCGTTGCTGCGACAAGATAACGGAGCCCAGGAGTGGAGTCTCCTGCCGATGTCTGCCATCCCGATGGTGTCTCCTTCTTGGAGGCCGCTGAAGATAGGAGTAGTTTAGGAGGTTCCCAGGCAGGAGGCCTCACCTCGTTCGGTCGTGTTTCTTTTGTGCTAGCCTTCTCTAAGGAACTCCATGTTATGTCTGTACTCAAATATTTGTTGCTTCCGCTGACTCGTGTGTTTATCGAGCTTCTTATTCTAGCTCTCGAGGCCCCTGGCTTGTAATATGAAGCTTGTACTATTTTATTTGTGTCTAGAGTTGTGTTGTGATATCTTCCCGTGAGTCCTTGGGTTTGATCGTACGCATTTGCGTGTATGATTAGCGTACAATTAAACTGAGGGCGTCACAAGTTGGTATCAGAGCCGACTGCCTGTAGGTAGCCCCCTTTCCAACTCCTTGGCCAAAGTTGAGTCTAGTGTTTGAAAAACTTTACTAACACTGATGTTGTGGCCTACGGCCCACATCTCAATTGGGTGGTATTAGTATCTTTTACTCCTTTCCTATACTCTCGGCTCTACTCTCTCTTCTTTTTCGGGTTAAAGATTTTTACTAACTCTAACATTAGGTTCTCGTAAATATTTCCTCCCGGGGAGCCCCGTAATTCCAGAAGATGGCTTAATGCGTCAGAAGACTTCCTTTCCTCCGACAACTGTTGTGGATGACTGTATACAAATGTCATTCATATTTTATTGCCAAATGCTCTTGTTTTTACGAGATGCAAAGAATTTTCTTATCGGGGATCCGTCTGTCACCAGTTGTCATGGGTTTGAAAAAATCTTTGAACTACTATTCGTTCTTTCGGAATCCCCAGCAGCCTATTGCTCTTGACCTTCTCACCTGCTTGTGTTATGGTTAAATCTGTATGTCTAGCAGCATTCACTAAAATCCTTTGTGATTTTCCTTTGATCTTCTTGATTCTACCTGATGTGAATGCACACAATCATTTGTTGATACTCATGAATTATCTTCCGGCTCAGACGTCCTTTCAGATAGAGCTGGATCTCGACAAATCAACCTTGATTGATCGGAGCATATGATTTTGATACCACCAACCTGGAAATCCTAATTCCTTTGGTAGTTAAGTAGCGATATTTTTCAGATGTTCTATAACCCGATGCATTACGTCCTATCTCCCTCTGATTGAGCACCGATACTCACATCAGATCATTTGTGGACTGCCAGACTCATTCTGGGTTGTTATCCGACGGCATCCTTTGCTTTCGAAAATTCTTGTGATTGCATCCCCTGGCATATGATGCCATTGGTAAATTGTGTCTTCTCCCTGTGAGAAGTTGTACCCTACGCTTTTGTCAGTCATGCCCTTCAACAATGTGTTAATAACTTTTGGAATGTATGGTATATGTTCCTAATGATGCCCCGAAGGGTTGAACCTATGCCTTCCTAAATCAATATGACTCGAAGAGTTTTCACAAGTCTTGCTCTTCTGGTGTTTTGTCGGATATTATTTCAAAGCTACAACCTGATCAAAGGCGAGGAGTAAATGGCAGGTGATGCATTGATGAAGTGGGAGTCGACCTTGAACTTTGTGTTCATGCCCATGGAAACGACGTTGATCCTATCATAGAAACTTCTCGTATCAATAATCGTTCATTCTGTGGTTTAAATTTGGTGTATGTGATCTTGTTCTTTACAATCGTGGTTCCGACCATGTTGTCCTACCTTGATTTCATTCTCGGACGAGTTAAAGTACTTGTCTTCTTCAGACCAACACACCGGTCCACACCTTAAAGTTGATCTACCTTCTAGTATTATTCCTTGTAGGTCGAGGATATCGGGAGCTATGAAAACTTCTTGTGAGCTCCTCATCAACTTGATATTTTCCTTAATTTCAGGTGCCTCGTGCTTGAGTTGTTGGGCACGCGAGTACATCGATAACTGAATCAAGTACGCATTGCGATCCAACAATTTTTCGTAATCTCCTTGGCTTACAAGTTTGTACTCGATTAGGTCCTTCCAAGTTGTTAAGCTATATCATCATCGTCGTGTTGGAGCTTGACCATGCTATCTATGCCCTTCATCTCTGGAACACATTTCCAACTATGCGTTAAGCTCACATCAAGTTTTCCACATCATGTTGGTTGTCGTGAAAGACAATCTCAAGTCTAAGCTAGCAGTCTTATCTGTGATTCTGACAACCTCTCGCTTCATCATTCCCTTGCTTGCTGTCGTCGCTGATCGATTACATCTTCGTGAAGCTTCTCGACAAATGTGTCATGATCATCATCAGCATCCCGAGCTCTTGCAAGGTATCGACCGAATGCATGATGAGAAATACCATCCTTGCCCCTCGATGATATGTGTTGTCGTCGACAACCTTCTTGCCTTCCCTCCTACACAAACATGTTTGTGTTTTGTGTTCTCCCCTGTGTTCCTCGCTATCCAACTTATGTTATCTTCTACCTTGGTGTATTACCATGTTTATGTCAAGAATGTTGTGAGCACCATTGCACCTCTTAAGAATTCTTGATATAGTAATACTTCTCGCCATCACCATTCATTTCTTGGTCCCGTGTAGTTTCTAACCGGTATACCGACAAGTGAACTCTGATGTGTGATTCCAATACTTCTGGCAACCCTATTGCCTTGAGGTTAACAACTGATTGTTTCATTCTTAGTGTGTTGGGTGTTGACTCATCATTTTTGACATTGGTTGTGCTACTCCGTCTGTATTTCCGAGTGCACCCTTCGACCAATGTTTAATTGTTACTGTTCCCTTGAGCAAAAAACATTATAACATTTGACTTGACAAATGCTATCCCCTTGTCCTTTTGCATATTGGAAATTCATCCATATCCAAATCTTGAGGGATTGTTGATGAGCCCATCAGCCACACCCTCAACTTGTCCATGTTCCGCGATGAAGCTCTTGGAAGCATTATCCTTGTGCCTAGCTCATGAAGAATGTGCTTGATAGCAGAAATGTTTCCCCAAAATTTACATGCATTCTTGCCGCCGTGAATATGTGAAAGTTTTGTTTTGCTTTCTCTAGGATCATCCCAAGCCATTCACGCATGTGCGAAGTGTTATATGTTTTGAAGATTTGCTATCCTCACTGCATATAACTTGCTTAGCACGCCCAGCCACTGACTGATTTTATCAAGGAAAATAAGTTCCTTCAGAAGAGCTAATATATGCTTACACATGGAGCCTTGTTGTCCTCGATGATGGTTTCCAAATGAGAACTCAGATGCATTTTGACGTAAGAATTCTATGTGGGCATGAATGTCTTGACATTGTGTTTATATGTCTTAAAGCCGAACTCCTGATTCAAGGATTGCTTGTTTAGCTCATATCCTAAGACTCCTACATCATCATCTTTTCTTCTCAGGTATCTTGAGCCTGAGGTATCCTAACACCAATCAGATCTGAATCTCGGGCGGATATGATAGTTGGAACATTTCCCTATAATTATAATCTTGGTCTTTATACAGGGTACGGTGATGTCTTGTGTGGCACACCGGGCCAAAGGACCTAATGTTATATTATCCTCCTTGGTAAGGTTAACCGTTCTTCCATGGGGAAATCGTATGATTTATTTTATAAGTTATTTCTCATGGATCCTTTGTGTAACCAAATCCATCCTTTATCTGATGACCATGTCGATGCTACCTTGAAGCACGGATGTGGTATTTCGAATTTCAACAGGAACATTGGAAGCATAAGGCTAAAGTGTTCCTGATCAATTATCCAGACCACATGGTATGGGTAAACATCTTGATTCTTCTTGTCTCTTTATCAAAATGGTTATGTACTTGATAACCTATCATGTATACCATACCCTATGTTTTCCTCGGGAATGGTATACTCTAATATTTGTGTGTGTGAACAAATTTTCCTTCCTATTGGTCTGTTTGACCTTTCTTGTGGCATAAGTTTTCTAAGCAGTGTTAATTCCGTGCTTAGGTAAAATTCTCACTGTACAACTCTGTCAATAAGACCGTGTTACTATAGTGGATAACATTCCGGTAGCCGCCGGTGGATGATAACTTTGCCTATTGGTCCGCCTCGTTTTCAACGAGCAGGAAAATGGTTCTATTTGTCCCCCGCCCTTGGTACCAACGTGGTTGCCAACATAACTAACAGGTTTTCCTCTGACATGTCTTGCTACCAATATCGTACAAGATGTCACCCCTCTACCTACTCTCGGCCCACATGGTGGACCCATAACCCAAAGTTCCACAGGATTGAAACCTGGCTCTCCTGTACATATTTGACTTCTAGATATCCTTTACACTTGGCTTGGTATGAAATTCTCGATCCACCGTTCAATGGACCGATCACTCTTCGGCCCGTATGATTTCCAACACGCTGAAGATCTAGTCCGCATTATTCATGCGAATATGAAGGTTGCTCAGTCTCGTGAGAAGAGTCAGTATGACCGTCATCATCAAGAGATGGTCTATCAACCTGGCGAAAAGGCTTATCTTCGCGTCACACCAATGAGAGGTGCACATCATTTTGGGATCAAAGGCAAGTTAGCTCCTTGCTATATGGTCCTTTCACTGTTCTCGAAAGGCGTGGAAAAGTGGCTTATCAATTGGAACTGTCGGCGAACCTTTCTCGGGTTCACGATGTCTTCCATGTTTCTCAGCTCCGCCTCTTCTTCAAGGATCCTATTCGATCAATGGATCATGATATGCTTGAGCTGCAACAAGATGTCTCCTATAAAGAGCATCCGGTCCGCATTCTCGACCAGGCTGAACGTCAGACTCATCGCAAAGTCACCAAGTTCCTTAAAGTGAAGTGGTCAAATCATTCTAGAGATGATGCCACTTGGGAACATGAGGATCATCTTCGTGATGAATACCCCGAGATCTTTCCTTCTACCTCTTAATTCTCGGGATGAGAATTCTTGTTAGTAGGGGAGAGTTGTGACATCCCCGGATTAAACAACAGTAATCCCACGCTAATGAAGCCACGTCATCATAAATTCTATCGATGATCTCGTGATATTTTGATAAAGTCAAACGAGAAAGGATTTCGGTTGTGAAATTAAAAATGTCACGGGAGTTGTAAAAATTCTCTAACGAGTTATAAATAGGAGTCGGGCACTTTTGGAATTATTGGTAATCCCAATATATTTAAAAGAGGAGCTTTAAATATAATAGATAAAGGAAATATAGTAAATGAAAATAAGTAAATAAAAGAAAGTATTAAAATTATATAGAATAAATTGTAAAATAAAGTAAATTAAATTAAAAGAAAGTAATTAAAAAAAGTCTAAACCCCCTGGCCCAACTGGGCCTAGTGGCCCAGCTGGCCAGCATCCAACGGCCCACTCCCACCGAAACCCTAGCCGAACCCCTAGCTCCCCAACTCCCCCTGCCGCCGCTAGGGCAATAGCCCCCGAGATCGCCACCTACCCCCCCCCCCCACGGCACCCCCTCCCGCTCACCAAACCGCACGGGCCCCCTCCCACCACCGAGGGCTCCCCCCCTCTCCTCTCGAGACACTCGGTCCCTCCCCACCTACCGCTGGCCTCTCTCTTCCCCGAGGCCAAACCCCACGAGAGCCCCTGCCTCCCGAACCCCCCCCATCGATCCCCACTCCCACCAACCCCCACTCCTACCGCAACCTCCAACCCCACGACACCACTAACCCCCTGTCCAGAACCCATCGACGAACCCCAGACCCCCCCCCCACCGAGCTCGCCCCCTCCGCCTGCGCTCCTCCCATCGGCTCCCTCCCGCGGGAGCCTGCCTCCACCTCGCCCCCTCCTGCCGATTCCTCCCCTGGAAATCGCCTTGGTGCCCACCTCGGCCCTGCCTCCCCACCAAACCCCACAGCCTCCTAGACCGAGGGCCACCTCCCTCCCATCGGCCCTCCATTCCCCACCAAGAGCCCCCCGCGAGCAGTACCCCTCCCCCCCCCCCATCTCGTCGGTCAACCTCCCCATCCCCGGGATCCCCCATCTCCGGTAGAGCTCACCTCTCCGGTGGCCGCCCCTCCCCACCGGCGCCTCGACCGGGGCCCCCACCGGCCACGGCGGCCACGTCACCGGGCCCCCTCCCCGCCGGTCCTCCTCCGGTCCACCGCGACCCCGCACCACTAACGGTCACCACCACCTCGGGCTCCTCCTTGTCGGCACCGCACCACTGGCCTCCTCGTCATCCTCCACAACGGCCGACCCGAGCCTCACCGCTTTGTTCCCCGGCAACGCCGGTGAGCCCTTTTACGGGCTCCTCCCACCCTCTCCTTCTGTTTTCCGCCACGGTTCCGTTCCGGAAGTTAGTTTCTCGTTTCGGCACCGTTGAGGTCTCGTAGGTGTAGTGGAGATTGCCCCCTTCCTCTCTGCTGAGAGATGAACAAAGAGATGCAGAGAGAGAGTTAAGATAGAAAGAGGGAGATAAAAATGAAAATCTTCTATTTGTGTATGTATGTAGGTATTAGATACATGTATGTATTTTGTATGTATGTTATATTATGTATGTATACATGTTTTTAGAGAAAAGAAAATGAAAAATATATATATATGTTTTTATTAATAAAATAAATAAATGAATAATTAGTTATATTAATTAATTGGTTAATTAAATGGATAATTAAGTAATTAGAATAATTAGAGTAAGACACGTGGGTCCCCCACTAAATTAATCTGATTAATTACTATTTCATCTTAATTAAAAACTTGTGTCTATGACGCTCGGGACCCATTGGTCAGTTGACCAGTCAACTGCTGATGTCAGCATTACATCATGCTGATGTCATAATTTCTTTTAATTAAATTTATTAAATATGTTTTTAATTCCTAATTATTGAATAAAACTTTAAAAATTAATATAAAATAATCCGAAAGTCATATCAAAATATTTTCAACATGAAAGTTGATCAGCAGAACGAGACAAATCCGGATACACGGTCCATTGGTCTATTACGCGTCCCTAGCATAGCAAACATGGAACTTTTCCTTCGTTTCCAGTCTGACCGGTAGTAGCCAGAGACCCGGAAAATATCGTTAGATATTCTTCCGACCCGTTGATACGTCTCCATCGTATCTACTTTTCCAAACTCTTTTGCCCTTGTTTTGGACTCTAATTCGCATGATTTGAATGGAACTAATCGCCTTGGTGTTATTTTTTTGCAGAAATCAAAGTTCTCCAAACGTCCTGAAAATTTACGGGGAGCAGTTTTGTAAAATAAGAAAAATATCTACGCCAAGTTCCACCTGAGGGGGTGGGCCAGTGGGCCATAAGCCCTGGCTCCGCCACCACCCCTAGTGGGCAGGCTTGTGGGGCCCACATGGCTCTGCCGCCCCCAACCTCAGGTCTATAAGATCCCTTTCGTCCCAGAAAAAATAAAAAGAGAAGTTTTCGCCGCGTTTATGATACGGAGGCGCCGTCACCACCTGTTCTTCATCTGGAGGGCAGATCTGGAGTCCGTCTTGGGCTCCGGAGAGGGGAAATCGTCGCCATTGTCATCATCAACCTTCTTCCCTCTCCAATTCCATGAAGGTCTTCGTCGTTCGTGAGTAATCTATTCGTAGGCTCGCTGGGCGGTGACGAGTAGGATGAGATCTATCATGTAATCGAGTTAGTTTTGATGGGGATTGATCCCTAGTATCCACTATGTTTTGAGATTGATGTTGCTACTACTTTACCAAGCTTAATGCTTGTCACTAGGGCCCAAGTGCCATGATTTCAGATCTGAAATTATTATGTTGTCACCAATATATGTGTGTTTTAGATCCGATCTTGCAAGTTGTAGTTACCTACTATGTGTTATGATCCGGCAACCCCGGAGTGACAATAACCGGAACCACTCCCGGTGATGACCATAGTTTGAGGAGTGCATGTGTTCACCAGGTGCTAATGCGTTGGTTTGGTTCTTTATTAAAAGGAGAACCTTAATATCACGTAGTTTCCTTTTGGACCCCGCTGCCACGGGAGGGATGGACAACAGATGTCATGCAAGTTCTTTTCCCTAAGCACGTATGACGACACACGAAATGCATGCCTACATCACATTGAAGAACGGGAGCTAGCCACATCTCTCTCCGTGTTATAGTTGTTGCATGATGAATATCATCCAAACAAATCACCGACCCATTGCCTACGAGTTTGTCCTACTACTGTTGCTACTACTGTTACTTGTCTGGCTCTACTGCTACCACTACTGTTGCTACTGTTGTTACTTGTCTTGCTCTGCTGCTACTGTCGCTACTACTGTCGCTTGCTACTGTTTCTACTTGCTACTGCTGTCACCGCTGCTTTTCCTTGCCGTTGCTATTGCTCGTTACACCACCGTTACTCGCTACTTTGTTGTTACTACTTTGCTTGCAGATACTAATCTTTCAGGTGTGGTTGAATCTGACAATTCAACTACCAATACTTGATAGTATTCTCTCACCTCCCGTCGTGCGAATCAACAAATTTGGGTCGAATACTCTACCCTCAACAATTGTTGCGATCCCATGCGCTTGTGGGCCATCAACAACATTCTGCTAGTTTCGATTGTCGGGGAGTGCTAGCAGCATTCTTCTGGTGCCGTTGCATGAGGAAGACCAGCTGACATCAAGCATTTTTCTGGCGCCATTGCCGGGGAGGTATTGCTATATTCTCTGAGTCACTTGGGATTTATATCTGCTGATCACTATGAAGAATCTGAAGGATCCGAAGACCAAAGTCTTCCCTCAACTACGAGGGGAGGTTAGGAATTGCCATCTAGCTCTGCACTTGATTCACCTTCAGTTATGAGTAAGTTTGCGACATCACCTCCTGCTAGAAATCTTGATATGTCGCATGTGCTTGATGATGCTGATGATGCTACTGCTAGAGATGATATGCTTGATACTATGCCTGATGATACTATGCCTGTTACTGCTAGAGATGCTATTTTGCCTGATGATGCTATGCTTGATACTGCTAGAGATGCTACTTTCCCTGATGTTCCACTAGGAGTGTTCCTTGATGCTCATATTGCTAGAGTTATTGCCAATGCTCGTGATGCTTCTGAAACTGACGATACTATTGAGATAGAACCTGTTTTTGCTCCTGCTAGATCTAGCTCTCCTAGATATGAATTTCCTGATATACCTGAGGGTTACGTTATGGAGATAGTTGAGGATTTTCTTGCGTGTAAGGATGCCTATGACGCTGAGAAATTACTTCTCAAGTGGAAGGAGAAATCTCGAGAAGCTAGGATGAAATATGACCCGAAGTTTGCCACTTCACCTATCTTTATCACCGATAAGGATTATGAATTCTCTGTCGATCCTGAGATAATCTCTCTAGTCGAATCTGATCCTTTTCACGGTTATGAGTCTGAGACGGTCATAGCCCATCTTGCCAAACTACACGAAATAGCCAATCTTTTCACTAATGAGGAGAAGATCCGCCACTACTATATCCTTAAGATGTTTCCTTTCTCTCTAAAGGATGATACTAAAGCCTAGTTCACCTCTCTTGCTCCTGGAAATGTCCGTAGTCCCCAGGAGATGGTCTATTACTTCTGTGAGAAATATTTCTCTGCCCATAAGAAGCAAGCTGCCTTGCAGGAAATATACAACTTTGCTCAACTCCAAGAAGAGAGTCTTCCACAAGCTTGGGGGGGGGGCTCTTCCAGCTACAGAATGGATTGCCTGATCACCCTCTTAAGAAGAACGAGATACTTGATATCCTCTATAACAGACTTACCGATGCCTCTAGAGACCACCTAGATAGTTGTGCCGGTTGTGTTTTTAGGGAACGAACTGTAAAACAAGCTAAGACCCTATTGAATAACATCTTGATCAACGATAATGCTTGGACTATTCCCGAACCACCACCTAAGCCAACTCCTAAGAAAAGAGGTATTCTATTCCTCGGTCCCGAAGATATGCAAGAGGCCAATAAATCTATGCAAGAGAAAGGCATTAGATCTGAAGATGTCAAAAATCTACCACCTATCGAAGAGAACTTTGGTCTCGATAACCCGATACAGGTAGTAGAAGTGAATTATGTGCGTAGGTTTGATGAGAGTGATATTCCTTTTGATAAACCTGCTAGCCTATGCTTTGATGAATTTGACAACTTTGTTGCCAAACAACAGAGTTTTAATTATTATGTTAGCACACATTTGGAACAAAGTACTCGTATGCTTAGCCATTTAAGTGCTTGTGTAGACAGAAATGTCAATGATCCGAAGCTTCTGAGTAAACATGCCTCTATAATTACTACTCAGGTAGAACAAGTACTTAAAGCTCAGAATGACCTGCTCAATGAATTAAATGACAACTCTGTCAGAGTCATTACTAGAGGAGGCAAAATGACTCAGGAACCTTTGTATCCTGGAGGTCATCCTAAGAGAATTGATCAAGATTCTCAAGGAATCAATTTTGATACACCTAGTCATCCTAAGGAGAAGAAGAAGGATGATAGAAACTTGCATGCCAGTTCACCAAATACTGTCACACCTGAAGAACCTAATGATATTTCTGCGTCTGATGCCGAAACACAATCTGGTGATGGACATGAACCTGGTGACAATATGGACAGTGATGTTCATAATAATGATCAACCTAGCAATCATGAGGATGTGGAGATTGAACCTATGGTTAATCCTGATAACCCACAACCTAAGAAATATGATAAGAATGACTTTACTGCTAGGAAGCATGGTAAAGAAAGGGAGCCATGGGTTCAGAGACCTATGCCCTTTCCTCCTAAGCCATCCAAAAAAAGGATGATGAGGATTTTGAGCGCTTCGTTGAGATGATAAGACCCGTCTTTCTACAGATGCGGTTAACTGATATGCTGAAGATGTATCTGTATGCCAAGTACATGAAAGATATCGTGACTGATGGGGTCATAGTCCTAGGGTAGGGTCATAGGCCTGCCTTGTAGGTCCAACCCAAGGACTACCCCTCATAAGGGATAAGACCCTTAGTCAGTTCCAACTGAACTAAGGAGTTCCCTCCATCCAGTCGGTAACAGATGCTCGACCGTCCAGTCGGAAATTAGCATTCGGAGTTTGTCAAACTAACCGACTGGATTCCACTCTGTGCATCGTAACCCCCCTGGAGGGAAACGGTCATACGTTTCCATGTGCCTTTATTAGCATTTAAGACGTACGTTACCTGTAACATAGGCATTTATTCGCCACTACTCCACCCCTGTGCACCGAACCGTTGTGGAGGGCAGCGCACTCTATATAAGCCACCCTCCCCCACTGGTGCAAGGGTTAGCAACTCACTGTATTCGATATTCCACTCGACAACAAGCTCCCTGAGCACTGAGACGTAGGGCTATTACCTCCACCGTAGAGGGGCCTGAACTCATACAACCTCGCCGTAGCTAAGGCTCTGCCCATCCCTTTCGTACCCTACACATCTACTGTCAGGCTTATACCCATGACAGTTGGCGCCCACCGTGGGGCGAGCGTCTAAGCGACTTCCAGCGAGTTTGCGACTACACCACTTCGTCATGTCGTCCGGCGGAGATTCGAGCATGGGTCACGAGATCCTCTTCGGCGCTCTCTCCTTCATCGTCGATGATTCGGCATGGCTTCGGGATGCCCCTCTCGACGTCGAGGCGCTTCCCCGCCGCGGGGCTACGCACTTCCGTGCCGGCGCCCGCGGCATTCTTCTTCTCCAGTAGTCGGCTCCGGTGTCGACCTACACCGCCGTCACGCGCCGCAACAAGCGGTCCCGCCGTCCGCGGCTCCAGCGTTGGGTGCAACACGCCCAGGCGCGCCAGAACGCGTCTTCACAAGTGGCGGTCCTAGAGTCAGTTGTGGTTGCCCCGCCGTCCCAGCGCTCGGGCTCGGTTCCGACTGAGTTTCGTTCCGAGTACGCGGGGCGCGGGCCTGCAGCAGAAGTACACATGGCCAACTCCCACGAAGATCCCCGTCAAGCCGGCCGGAACGAGCACGAGATCAGCGAAACGTCCGGTGCGCGTCGTCCGCTTCGCTGTTCTGCCAATCGGCACACTCGGCGGAGCAACGTGGAGTTGTTCCGCACACCCCTCCTCAACTTGGATGCAGCTGCCAAGATAGCCGATTCCCTTCAGCCGACTGATTCAGAGGCTGGCAGGGGGATCGAGCAAATCCGCGCCCTGTTGCACAAGGCGCGGCAGCAAAATTCGGCGGTCTCCCAGTCGCACAACAGGATCTACAATAGTTCTGTTCATGCGAATACACATCAGTCAGTTCATAGCCCTGGTTCTCATCAGCGACACAGAGGAGGCAATCGTTCCATAAATCCCGAAGATCGTCGCCGTTCACGCACCCCTCCGCGGGGTGGGCCCTACGGGCCCCGACATCATGATGATCGGCGTTCAGTCGGCGGCACTTACGACCCAAGGCCCAACACGAGAGGGCATATCGCCCAGCGGAGGGTCGATAGGGGCCGAGCCCACCGCGATGGTTACGATATTGACCGTCCGAGTGGAAGCAGGACCATCGTTTCTGGTCCCGAGTGTTTCAGTCGAGCCATCCGTTCGGCTGACATCCCTCCCAACTTCCGATTGGCGACGGGAATTAGCAAGTTTACACGAGAGTCCAAGCCAGAAACGTGGCTGGATGATTACCGAGTAGCAGTCCAGATCGGAGGAGGAGACGACCATGTCGCCATGAAGCACCTCCCTCTGATGCTCGACGGCTCGGCGTGAGCGTGGCTGAACCAGTTGGCCCCCTCAAGCATCTACAGCTGGGCAGATCTGGCCCGAGTGTTCATCAGGACCTTCGAAGGGATGTGCAAGCGCCCTGCCGGCCTCGTGGAGCTCCAACACTGCGTCCAGAAGCAGAATGAGCCCCTGCAAGATTTCATTCATCGTTCTACAACTCTCTACCACACGATGGAGAACGTCACGGAGCATCAAGCAGTCTGCGCCTTCAAGGCAGGCGTGCGGTACAGGGATCTGTACCTGAAGTTCGACCGAACAGGCGACATCTCCATGAGCAAGATGATGGAGATAACAACACGCTATGCAAATGGCGAAGAAGAGGACCGCATCCGAAGCGGCAAGCACAAAACAGTCGCCGATGGAGATGGGAATAACACTCGGAAGCAGAAGCAGAAAGCTCCATCCGCTCCGCAGGAAGAAGCTGCAGCCGTAACCAATGCCAAGTTCAAGGGCAAAGGGAAGGCTCAGTTCACCCCCAAGAAGAAGCAGTTCAATAACCCCATCCTGGACCAGCCATGTCCGGTTCATACGAAGATAGATGAAGAGGGCAACCCCATATATGCGAAGCATACCACTCGACAGTGTCGCCTCCTGATCCAGGGGTTCAGCAAAGGGCAACCGAGTGAAAAGGACAAAGAACAGGATGAGGAGGAGAAGGAGGATCCGTTCCCCCAAGTCCATGCAACACTAATGATTTTTGCTGACGTTGAGAGCAAGAGTCGACTGAAGCTGGTGAACAGGGAGGTGAACATGGCCACCCCTACCAACCCCAAGTTCCTCAAATGGTCACAGACTGCGATCACCTTTGACCAGTCGGACCATCCGGCACACATACCCACCCCAGGAAGACAGGCTCTGGTAGTCGACCCAGTGGTGGAGGGAGTCCGACTGCGCAAAGTCCTCATGGACGGTGGCAGTGGCTTGAACATCATGTACGCCGACACTCTCAAGGGGATGGGCATTCCGATGTCCAAACTCAGCGAGAGCAGCATGCAGTTCCATGGAGTCGTCCCTGGACGAAAGGCCAAGTCACTCGGCCAGATCGCGTTGGACGTCATTTTCGGCTCCGACAAGAACTTCCGCAAGGAAAAGCTGACGTTCGAAGTGGTGGACTTCCAGAGCGCTTACCACACAATTATGGGCCGCCCAGCGTATGCGCTTTCATGGCCCGTCCATGTTACGTATACTTGAAGCTGAAGATGCCAGGCCAGAAAGGTGTGATCACCATCACGGGCAATCGACAGTGGGCCGAAGAGTGTCTGCAGCAGGGATCAAGAATCGCCGACCAGCAGATGGCCGTCCTCGAGCTTGACGAGTACAAGAAAACAGTCGACCCCGCTGACTTGATGCGTTCGAAGAAGCTAGCTTTGGAGTGTGAATTCCAGTCGGCGGGAGAGACGAAGAAGGTCAGTATCCACCCGACGGACGCCACTGCTCCCCCGACGAACATCTCCACCACCCTCGATCCTAAATAGGAAGCCGAGCTCACCCAATTCCTCCGTGAGAACAGGGACATCTTCGCATGGAAACCCTCTGTCATGCCAGGTGTACCCAGGGAGTTGGCTGAGCACCGACTGCATGTGGATCCCACCGCTCGGCCTGTCCGAGAACGCCTGCGTCGGTCCGCCGCGCATAAGAGGAAGGCAATCGGAGAAGAGGTGGCCAAGCTGTTGGCAGCCAACTTCATTCGCGAGGTTCACCACTCCGAGTGGCTCGCCAATGTTGTCATGGTGCCCAAGAAGGACAAGTCGCTCCGAATGTGCATCGACTTCAAGCACCTCAATAAGGTCTGCCCGAAAGACCATTTTCCGCTCCCCCGCATCGACCAAATCATCGATTCGACTGTGGGTTGCGAGCGTTTGTCATTTCTTGATGCCTACTCGGGCTATCATCAGATCCGTCTGTATGTCCCCGATGAATTAAAAACAGCCTTCATCACCCCATTCGGGTGCTTCTGCTACATCACTATGCCATTCGGTTTGAAGAATGCAGGAGCTACCTTTATGCGCATGATCCAAAAATGTCTCCTCGACCAGATCGGTCGGAATGTGGAGGCGTATATGGATGATATCATAGTCAAGTCACGCAAAGGTTCCGACCTGCTGACTGAGTTGGCAGAAACATGCGCCAACCTTCGTAGGTACGATATCAAGCTCAACCCCGCCAAATGTTCATTCGGCGTTCCCAGCGGAAAGTTACTCGGTTTTTTCATTTCTGAACGAGGGATCGATGTCAACCCCGAAAAGATCGGGACCATCGTCCGAATGGAGAGGCCGGTCAGAATACACGATGTTCAATGACTCACAGGTTGCCTAGCGGCTTTGAGCAGGTTCATCAGTCGACTCGGCGAGAAATCACTTCCTCTGTACCGGCTCATGAAGAAATCAGATACTTTCGAGTGGACAGACGAAGCCCAAGTCGCATTCGACGACCTCAAAGTCCTACTTTCCACCCAGCCGGTTCTTACTCCTCCGCTCAATAAAGAGCCCCTTCTTCTGTATATCGCGGCTACAAATCAAGTCGTCAGTACTGTTCTTACAGTCGAACAAGAAGAAGAAGGCAAAGCATACAAAGTTCAGCGGCCAGTGTATTACGTCTCCGAAGTCCTGACTCCTTCCAAGCAGAGGTATCCCCACTATCAAAAACTCATCTATGGGATTTACATGACTGCGAAGAAGGTAGCCCATTATTTCTAAGACCACTCGGTATCTGTTGTTTCCCATGCCCCGTTGTCGGAAATCCTCCACAATCGGGACGCATCAGGCCGAGTGGCGAAGTGGGCAATGGAGATGTTGTACTGCGATATCAAGTTCGAGGCCAAGAAAGCTATAAAGTCTCAAGCCCTGGCCGACTTCATAGCAGAATGGGTAGAGCAACAGCAACCGACCCACATCTTCTCGGCTCATTGGGCAATGTTCTTTGATGGGTCCAAGATGTTGAATGGCTCCGGCGCTGGCGTTGTGATCGTATCGCCAAAGGGCGACAAACTCAAATATGTGTTGCAGATACACTTTGATTCCTCCAACAATGAGGCGGAGTATGAAACTCTCCTTTATGGACAGCGTATGGCCATCGCACTCGGCGTCCGTCGCCTGATGGTCTATGGCGATTTAGATTTGGTGGTTAATCAAGTGATGAAAGAGTGGGACGTCAAGAACCCCACCATGACCACATACTGCAATGCAGTGAGGAAGCTTGAGAAGAAGTTTGAAGGTCTAGAACTCCACCATGTGCCGCGACTGAAGAACCAAGCAGCTGATGAGTTGGCAAAACTCGGATCCACTCGGAGACCAGTCCCGAGTGACGTCTGCCTCGAGCACCTCCACCTTCCCTCAGTCAAAGAAGATCCTTTCACAGAGGAACCAGCACAACCAAAGAGCTTGACTGATCCGACTGAAGTCGACGTACCTGCTGTGGTTGATCTGATCATGGAGATTCTTGCTGTCATCCCCGATTGGATTGTGCCGATCATTGCATATATCCAAAGGCAGGAATTCCTAGAAGACGAAGTCCAGGCCAGGCAGATAGTTCGCAGGTCGAAGTCGTTCACTGTAATTGATGGCCAGTTCTACAAGGAAAGCGTTTCAGGTGTTCTTCAACGATGCATCTCCCCAGAGGAGGGACAGTTAATCCTGGAAGATATTCACTCGAGAACCTGCGGTCATCACGCCTCTTCGAGAGCGATCGTCGCCAAAGCATTCAGAGCTGGTTTCTTCTGGTTGCGGGCAAACGAAATGGCTAAAGATATGGTCGACCGATGTGAAGGCTGTCAGTTCTACTCCAACAAGTCCCACAAGCCAACATCTGCGTTGAAGACAATCCCTCTTGTGTGGCCGTTTGCAGTATGGGGATTAGATACAGTCGGTCCATTCAGGACAGGCCAAGGAGGATCCACACATTTGTTGGTGGCAGTCGACAAGTTCACAAAATGGATTGAAGCCAAGGCCATCACGAAGCTCGACGCCCTAACAGCCATCAAGTTTGTCAGGGACATCATCTCCAGATTCGGTGTACCTCACAGCATAATCACGGACAATGGGACAAACTTTGACTCGGGCAGATTCAAAGGTTTCTGTGCAAGCCAAGGCATCCGAGTGGATTTTGCTTCCGTGGCGCATCCTCAATCCAATGGACAAGCAGAGCGGGCAAATGGACTTATTCTGCAAGGTTTGAAGCCCCGACTCCTGCGAGAAGTGGGACATGCCGCTGGCATGGATCACCGAACTACCTTCAGTGCTTTGGGGTCTCCGCACAACCCCGAACAGATCTACAGGGCGATCACCGTTCTTCCTCGTTTACGGAGCAGAAGCAGTCCTTCCGAGTGACTTGCTTCACAATGCTCCACGAGTCAAACTCTTCTCCGAAGCTGAAGCAGAACAAGCAAGGCAAGATGGAGTGGACCTTCTAGAGGAGGAGCGCGAGATGGCACTGACTCGCTCAACCATTTATCAACAAGATCTGCGGCGCTTTCACGCATGCCACATCAGGAGTAGCACGTTCCAAGCAGGCGACCTGGTGCTCCGAGTGGATCAGCAAAGACCTCACAAGTTGGCTCCTCCCTAGGAAGGACCCTTCATCATCTCCAAGGTGCTGAACAACGGAGCATACAGACTCTACAACATCGATAGGGAGACAGACGAGCTGCGATCATGGAACGGAGATCTCCTGAAGCGCTTCTACACATGACCGTCGACTAAAGCAATGTAAAGAACAAGTATTGATGAAATAATATAAAGCAGATTGAGCTTTTGCAGATTCAGAATTCTTCCGTGGTCACAGACTCCGGTCTAAAAAAAACTTAGCTGCGATCCAGAATCGCCTAAGTTCTAACTTTCTCTGAGTGTGCACTTAACGTCACACTCGGGGACTTAGCTGCGATCCAGAATCGCCTAAGTACTAACTTTCTCCGAGTGTGCACTAAACGTCACACTCGGGGACTTAGCTGCGATCCAGAATCGCCTAAGTACTAACTTTCTCCGAGTGTGCACTAAACGTCGCACTCGGGGACTTAGCTGCGATCCAGAATCGCCTAAGTACTAACTTTCTCCGAGTGTGCACCAACCGTCGCACTCGGGGACTTAGCTGCGATCCAGAATCGCCTAAGTACTAACTTTCTCCGAGTGTGCACTAAACGTCACACTCCGGGACTTAGCTGCGATCCAGAATCGCCTAAGTACCAACTTTCTCCGAGTGAGCACTAAACGTCGCACTCGGGGACTTAGCTGCGATCCAGAATCGCCTAAGTACTAACTTTCTCCGAGTGTGCACTAAACGTCACACTCCGGGACTTAGCTGCGATCCAGAATCGCCTAAGTACCAACTTTCTCCGAGTGAGCACTAAACGTCGCACTCGGGGACTTAGCTGCGATCCAGAATCGCCTAAGTACTAACTTTCTCCGAGTGTGCACTAAACGACGTACTCGGGGACTTAGCTGCGATCCAGAATCGCCTAAGTACTAACTTTCTCCGAGTGTGCACTAAACGTCACACTCGGGGACTTAGCTGCGATCCAGAATCGCCTAAGTAATAAGTTTCTCCGAGCATGCACTGAACGTCGCACTCGGGGACTTAGATGCGATCAAGAATCGCCTAAGTAATAACTTTCTCCGAGCGTGCACTACTCGTCACACTCGAAGACTTAGCTGCGATCAAGAATCGCTGAAATGGGAAAGCTTCCCGCGAGATACACTCGGGGACTCAGCAGACCCTCATTGAGGCTCATGTGGATGTCAAGACAACTGACAATTACATGAGTAGCAGACCCTCATTGAGGCTCATGTGGATGTCAATACAACTGACAATTACATGAGTAACAACTCGCTCCGAGTACAGCATGTCTGTCGCACTCGGGGACTTAGCTGCGATCAAGAATCGCCTAAGTACTCTATTACCTTCGAGTGTATCCTATAGATCCACTCGGAGACTCAGCAGACCCTCATTGAGGCTCATGTGGATGTCAAGACAACTGACAATTACATGAGTAGCAGACCCTCATTGAGGCTCATGTGGATGTCAAGACAACTGACATGGGTAACAACTCACTCCGAGTGCGGCATATCTGTCGCACTCGAAGACTTAGCCGCGATCATGAATCGCCTAAGTACTCTATTACCCTCGAGTGTATCCTATAGATCCACTCGGTGACTTGGTAGACCCTCAAAGAGATTCACACAGATGTCAAGGAAACTGCCAATTACAAGCTCCGCATGTTTTCCATTGGCTTCACCAAGAAACGACAAACAAAACTCCAGCCAAAATTGCAACAGAAGAGCAAACGATTTGATTCAAATTCGAAGTGCGGATCAAGCTTACCCGCAACAAACCAAGAATGTGACGGCCAACAGAAGTGGCCAAGGTTTCTTACAACCAACACCCGGCATACCGAGGTAAAAGTTTTCTTACGCGTCGTCCGGATTGGCGCCAGGACTGGAGGGCTCCACGAATGTGTCCAAGTCGATCCCGTCGGCGATGCGGGTGGCACTCTCAAGGAAGGTTTCCATGAAGTCTTCGAATCGAACTTTCTTCGTGTTGGCGACCTTCAACGCTTTCAGCTTCTCCTCGTGCACCTCCTTGCTATGCACTCGGACCAGGGACAAAGCAATGTCTGCACCACAGCGAGCCGCAGACTTCTTCCATGACTGAACCCGGTTTGGGACCTCCTCCAGTCGAGTCATCAAGTTTTCCATCTCATGCCGCGATTCATCTTCCGGCCAAAGCTCCTTGTCGATCCGGCCGACGACTTCTCTCAGTCGACCGACGAAAAGACCAACTTTGCCGAAGCGAATGTGCGCTGCCAGCAGATCTCGATTGGCGTCCTCTCCGAGTGGAATGTTCTCGCGAATCGACCGCTCCACGTCAGCCGCTTCAGCTTCAGCATCCATGCAAAAATCTGCAAACACAGGACAAGCAAACAATCAGCACCGAGTGTAGCGCACGTACCACAAGCACTCAAAAAAACAGGACTTACCACCCAGACGCGTCATCATCTGCCGAGCCCAGTCACCGACGTATTTCTCCTGCGCTATACACCGCTTGTTCAGCACATTCATTTGCCCCATCAGATCAGACCTTTGAGCCTTCATCTTCTCAACTTCAGCAGTCAGTGCCTTGTTCGCTTCACGAGCCTGCTCCAACGACTTCTCTCGTTCCACCAGAACCTCCTTCATACCAGCCATTGCAATTAGTGCCGCATCCAGCTCACCGGCAAACTGAACCTTTTCCGCCCTAAGAGTCTCGTATGTTGTCCCCGTCTCACAAGTTTTCTGCCAGCCAGCACCAAGAGACGATCAGACAAATCCAACACTAAAAAGTCTAAGTTCTTCAGACCCCTGCCGACGCAAGCAGTCGACAGCGGTCTCGGAGACTACACCCAGTGGGTTCACTGAGAGTGACCCCACTCGCATGAAACTCAAACAGGTCCGCCCTATTGAGATACATGACAACACCTACGCCTACAAGGCTAATACTACCCGACCTGAGTAAAATTACTCTCGGGGACTCTTACAGTAGGTGCACTCCGAGTGCCCCAACTGTTAGCAGTCGACCATATTATTTACGGATCTGACCAAGTCAAAGACAATATGCATAAAGACAACTCCCGGTGCAAGCACTCGACAGAAGTCTCGGGGACTACACCCACTGGGTTCACTCAGGGTGAACCCATTGCAAACATCATACGGTATCCGAGCACACCCAGTGGGTTACAAGAGAAAAGTAAATACTTACTAGCCCACTTACTCGGATATCGTCCCGCAGCTCCAAGCTCCGCTGGTACAAGGATGCGATGGAGTCGTACGCCTTCTTGGCTTCTCCCGCCATCAGCTCCGCCTGCACCATGGCCCCCTTGGCCGCTCCCACCTGATCCTCCGGGAGGCGCTGGACGTTGAACTCGACATTTGACGAGCCTGGCATCGTTGGAAGCTCCTTGGGCATCCCAAGGCCCGCTCCAGTCGGTTCAGCGGCCACCAGCGCCTCCTCAGTCGGCGGCATCGCCTCAATCGGCAGCGCGTCCGCGGCGAGAGCAGTAACTGGCGGGACAGCCTCAAGGACAGGCTGCACAGCTTGCTCGGGTCTCCCCTGGTCACCCTCATCCACATAAATCACCCCTGCGAGACCGAACGGCGCGAGATCTCAGAAAAACAAAGGGGCAAGACCGAAGACAGAATTCACGATGCGATAATATAAAACTTTCGGAATCGCTACAACGCACCTGGCTGGGACGAGACGACGTTGTCCGCGTCCATGGGATCATCCTCCTGGCGCGCCGGAGAGGTGGCTGAGGTGGCAACCCTGTCGAGTGAAATTCATTCGACCATCAAACAGGAGTTCAATCGAATATCAGAAGAAGAACAATGCACTTACGTTGAGGTGACGGGAACAGTGACCCTCATCCGCGGCAAAGCCTTCCGAGGTTTAGATCCGCTCGGTTTAGCCACCTTGGAAGGCTGACCCGCAGGCTCAGCAGCAATGTCCCTGGTCCTCTTGGTGCTCCGAGCACTCGGGACCACGGGAGCAGTGGGCGGAGCACTCGAGGATGCTGGAGGGGCTGAGAGAACTGCAGGTTCATGTCGGCGCTTGGTTCGGTGCTTCGGCAGCGGAGGCGGCGAGTCCTGCTCTTCGTCTTCCTCCTCCTCACTAGACTCTTCCTCCGTTTCCCCGCTGTCGGAGACATACTCGGCACTCTCCACGCTGCCCTGCTCCTCCTCGGCCGGGTTCCCGTTCGAGACAGGAGAAAACCAGTTGGTCCACTTCTGCATAGAATACAGTCGGCGACATCAGACGCCAGGCAGAGATTCAAGAAAGCAATAAAACTAAGACAGATATGTGCACTCGACAAATGGTACTCACCTGGTTCGGAGGAGGATTGTCCGCGCAGAAAGCCCTCACTCGCCGAGACCCTCTGGGGTTCTCACAGGCGCCTGTGATCTGGAGCACCCACGACGCCACCTTCTCCTCGGTCACGCCCAAGACGTTGGTCCGAGTGGAGTCTTCGGGCCCCGCGTAGTGCCACATGGCATGGTCGCGAGCCTGTAGTGGTTGTATGCGCCGACCGAGGAAAATCTCCAGCAAATCTATGCCGGTGACTCCCCTTCTTACGACATCTACGAGTGCGTCGACCAGAGGCTGGATGTCGACCTTCTCCGCCTTCGTGAGCGCAAGCTGCTTAGGCGGAGCGGGTCGATCTAAGCTAAAGGGAGGCAGCCCTATCGTGGCATTCGGGCAAGCAACGTCCTGGAAATAGAACCACGTCGACTGCCAGTTCTAAACCGACTCCATCAGCTGAAGGGCGGGATAACTACTCCTAGTCTTCTTCTGGAAACCTAAGCCTCCGCAGAGCTGGAGAAGGTGTGTCTTATCATCCGACTGGTGAAGTCGTTTGATAGTTTGGGATCTAGCAGAGAAAATATGTTTGAACAGCCCCCAATGGGGAGGACAGCCGATGAAGCACTCGCACTGGACTATGAAGGCAGAGAGATGAGCTATAGCATTCGGGGGAAAGTGGTGAAGCTGCGCCCCGAAGTGGTTCATAATGCCTTTGAAGAAAGTGTTGGGGAACGTCGCATAGGAAACAAAAAATTTCCTACGCGCACGAAGACCTACCATGGTGATGTCCATCTACGAGAGGGGATGAATGATCTACGTACCCTTGTAGGTCATACAGCAGAAGCGTTAGTGAACGCGGTTGATGTAGTGGAACGTCCTCACGTCCCTCGATCCGCCCCGCGAACAATCCCGCGATCAGTCCCACGATCTAGTACCGAACGGACGGCACCTCCGCGTTTAGCACACGTACAGCTCGACGATGATCTCGGCCTTCTTGATCCAGCAAGAGAGATGGAGAGGTAGAAGAGTTCTCCGGCAGCGTGACGGTGCTTCGGAGGTTGGTGATGACCTTGTCTCAGCAGGGCTCCGCCCGAGCTCCGCAGAAACGCGATCTAGAGGAAAACTCGTGGAGGTATGTGGTCGGGCTGCCGTGGAAAAGTCGTCTCAAATCAGCCCTAAAACTTCCGTATATATACGTGGGAGGGAGGGGACCTAGCCTTGGGGCTCAAGGAGCCCCAAGGGGGTCGGCCGAGTCCAAGGGGGAAGGCCCCCCCCCAAACCGAGTTGGACTTGGTTTGGTGGGTGGGAGTCCTTCCTTCCAAGTAGTTTTAGCGCGTGATATGGTCTCTAGGCACTAGTAGGAGTAGTTGCTACAAGTTGGGTTAATCCTTATTCACTTTTCTTTCGAAGTCTCTAAAAATTTCAGAATTTTTCAGAGCTAGAAAAAGGAAATGATGAGGAGGTTCTTGAGAGGCTCTTCAAGCCGTAACCCCAAGGAGGATGAGAAGAATCACCCCAAGTACGTAGTCCCTCGAGTCACAGAAGTTCCAGCGTGCGAGTGGCCAAGTGATGAACTTTTGCGCGCCGGCGGACTTTATGAAGACTTTTATAACTTGGTGGAGAACGCAGGTCTTACTGCGTTCGTTGAAGATAAGTGCCCACAATACCTCCTCACCAATATTTTCGTTCAAAGCTTCAACTTTTATCTGAGGAAGAATCCTCCCATGGTTGAGTTCATGATATACGATGTCCCTCAGTGCATGACGTTGCAGGATTTTTGCAACGTATGCAAATTACCATATGTTGGGGATATCCGTGACCCTCGTCCACGAGACTTGGAGGATTTCATTGGTTCTATTGCTGTTGTAGAGGAGAGAGGAGTGTCTCGCGCTAGAATTGCTAGCATACATTTTCCTCTGCTTTGGTACTTCTCACTATTTGTGGGAAAATGTTTGATTGGCCGTGGAGAGGCTGGATCACTTAGTTCTGCAGACCTTGCGGTTTTGCGGGAAGGCCTTTATAACGATAAGACTTATAGCTTGGGCGCCATAGTAGCTCAACGGTTGAACCTGAACCGTTCTAAAGGTGTTGTCTATGGAGGTATCTATGCTACCTGTCTTGCTAGACACTTTGAGATACCCATTAGACTGGGAGAGGAAGGAGAGTTGCTTCTCCCTGAGAAATATCTGGATTATGACAGCATGGTTCGCCATGATTTTCTGGATAGAGATGCTAGTAGATGAAAGATTTATAATCTGGTGTTTAGTCAGGGTACTCGAGAGACTATTACTTTGCCTGATCCTTCTTTGTTCGATCTTCATGCAGGCAGGTACACTATAATGCCCGCGGACATCTACGTATACTAGGGCTTGGCCCAACCACAGACTTTCGTGCCCGAACCGCCAGTCGAGTACCATACGCTAGTTTATCAGTGGGAGCCAGAGGAGCTCACACAGCAGTGACATCCAAAGTCTGCTCCGGAGTATCCTAAAGCTGGTTATTTCCCACCTTGGGAGTAGACCAAGCTAGGCCAAAAGCCTAAGCTTGGGAGAGTACGTGTTCTCACCGAGTTTACATTCATGCTTATGCTTTCACTTTGTTAGCCGGTGTTTACACTTTGCCACTGTATTATCCATGCTAGTTTATTTTCATTTTCTTGTTTTCTTGTTTTGTGTCCTTTTGAGAAACCCAAAAAGATTTTTCTTTCTTCCTTTGCTTGTTGGGAGTTTTCCCGTGTAAATAGCTTTCTTTTACTTTGTGTCAAGGTAGAAAAGATATTGGTTACAATGTTTAGTGGTTCTTACATGCTCACCTGTTTAGCTTTCAAAGAGCCATATAACTTTGTCTTCTCCTTTGTGTTTGCTTGCAGATTCAGCTTAGTCCAATGCGCTTATTATTGTTCACGTCGTTCGATCGTGCAAATGAAAGGCAACAATGATGAGATATGATGAAGTGACTGAGAGTGAAAAGCTGGTATGAACTCTATCTATTTTGTTTTTGTAATTATGACTAGCTTGTCGACCCAGATGTAGCTTTGTTGTGAGAGAACCATGTTTGCAATGACAACTTAGAGATCATAGTTTCTGATGCTATGCTTATTTAGCTGAGAGCTTATAATGGTTTGTCTTGAATGCCAACATAGATTTTGAGACAACTATGATGTAGTATGATAGGATGGTATTCTCCTTTGAATGTTTCAAGTGGCTTGACTTGGCGCATGTTCATCCATGTAGTTGAAACAAAATAAAGATAGCCTCGATGATGTTCGTGTTCATGGTGATTTATATCCTGTTCATGCTTGCATTCAATGTTAGTCAAACTCATCGCATCTTGATGGCTGTTGTCGCTCTCTAGTTGGTCGCTTCCCAGTCTTTTGCTAGCCTTCACTTGTACTAAGCGGAATACTGCTTGTGCATCCACTTCCATAACCCAAAAGTTTTTCCATGAGAGTCCACCATACCTACCTATTTGTGGTATCTACCTTCCGTTCCAAGTAAATTTGCATGTGACATTCTCTAAACCTTCAAAAAATAATCTCTTTTGCATGTCCAAACCGCTCATATGGTGACAGGGGGTGATACGTCCATTTTGCATCATGCTTTCATTTTGATATTTATTTCTTTTTGGTCTGTTATATTACTTGTGGTGCCATATTTATGTCTTTTCTCTCTTATTTTGCAAGGTTTATTTGAAGAGGGAGAATTCAGGCAGCTGAAATTCTGGACTGGAAAAGGAGCAAATCCTAGTCCACTATTCTGCACATCTCCAAATGCCCTGAAAAGTTACGTGGATTTTTTTTGGATTATATAAAAAATATTGGGCGAAAGAACTACCGGAGGGGGGCTGCATGGGCGCCACAAGACCTGACACCGCCACCCCCTGGTGGCGGAGTGGGGGCTTGTGGGCTCCCTGACGGCCCACTAGCCCCCCCTATTTTGCTATATGAAGCGTCCTGGTCCATAAAAAATCATACGGGAGCTTTTTCGTCGTTTTGCCGCCGCCACGAGGCGGAACTTGAGCAGATCCAATCTAGAGCTCCGGTAGGACGATCCTGCCGGGGAAACTTCCCTCCCGGAGGGGAAATCGTCATCATCGTCATCACCAACACTTCTCTCGTTGAAGGGAAGCATCTTCATCAACATATTCATCAGCACCATCTCCTCTCCAATCCCTAGTTCATCTTTTGTAATCAATCTCCGTCTCACGACTCCGATTGGTACTTGTAAGGTTGCTAGTAGTGTTGATTACTCTTTGTAGTTGATGCTAGTTGGATTATTTGGTGGAAGAGTTTATGTTCAGATCCTTGATGCTACTCATTACACCTCTGATCATGATTATGATTATGTTTTATGAGTAGTTACATTTGTTACTGATGACATGGGATAAGTCATGTTAATAATAGTCATGTGAATTTGATATTCTTTCGGTATTTTGATGAGTTGTATGTTGTTTTTCCTCTAGTGGTGTTATGAGAACGTCGACTACATAACACTTCACCTATTTGGGCCTAGAGGAAGGCATTGGGAAGTAGTAAGTAGATGATGGTTTGCTGGAGTGACAGAAGCTTAAACCCTAGTCTATGCGTTGCTTCGTGAGGGGCTGATTTGGATCCACTAGTTTAATGCTATGGTTAGACTTTGTCTTAATTCTTCTTTTGTAGTTGCGGATGCTTGCGAGAGAGGTTAATCATAAGTGGGATGTTTGTCCAAGTAAGGACAGCACCCAAGCGCCGGTCCACCCACATATCAAACTATCAAAGTAACAAACGCGAATCATATGAACATGATGAAACTAGCATGACAGAAATTTCCGTGTGTCTTCGGGAGCGTTTTTCCTCCTATAAGACTTTTTTCAGGCTTGTCCCTTGCTACAAAAGGGATTGGGCAACTTGCTGCACCATTGCTACTACTTTTTACTTGTTACTCTTTGCTTGCTACGTTTCACATCGCTACACAATCACTTGTTACCGCTACTTTCAGTGCTTGCAATTATTACCTTCCTGAATTCCGTTTATCAAAGCCTTCTGCTCCTCGTTGGGTTCGACACTCTTACTTATCGAAAGAAATACGATTGATCCCCTATACTTGTGGGTCATCAGGGGGCTATTGATATCTTCCATGTTAGGCGTGTTATCCTCGACATGTGTTTATTCACTGTCATTCACGAGAAAGGGACCGGTAATTGAAATGCCCAGTTCCACACCTAAATCGAAAACATAACTGTAAAACAAGACTCCCCCGGATTGATGTTAGTATGGACGGTACCCGAGGATTCGGCTCGCCGTGGAGTGTGATTGATTGGTGGTGGGGGAATTAAAACTTTACTTTTCTGTTTCGGAACCGCCTATAGCATGAGTAGCATGGAAGATATTGAGAACTCTTAGTCATTGCGTTGACAATGAAAGCATCGCCCAAAATTATTATCTCTATTTTCAAAGCTTGAGCTCTGGCACCTCTGCAAATCAATGCTTCCCTCTGCGAAGGGCATGTCTATTTATTTTCCTGTTGAGTCATCCTCTTTTTGTATAAGCACCAATTAGAGAGCACCTCTGTCATTTTTATGTTTTGCTTTCGATTGATATTGAGTATGACTATGACTGGATCTTCGTTGCTATGAATTACAATGTTTAGTCAGCCATTGATCTTTGAAAGTGCTCTGCATTTATGTTTTGCGGTCGCAGAAAGAGCTAGCGAGATACCACCTATTCATATTGCTTGATGTTTGTTTTGATTGAATTGTTGGTATCTGAAACTTATTATTATTTGCTCGCTAGCTGATTATGCCATTGATATTAGTTTACCGTGAGACCTCTGTATCACTTGCTAATGTGGTTAACTTGTGATCTTGCTGAAATTCTGGTTATGAGTTAAACATAGTTGCAATAACAAGATCAAACAGAGTTTGTCAAAGTTTTTCTTTCTATTTCAGTTTGTCAACTGAGTTGCTTGAGGACAAGCAAGGTTTTAAGATTGGGGGATTTGATACGTCTCCATCGTATCTACTTTTCCAAACTCTTTTACCCTTGTTTTGGACTCTAATTTGCATGATTTGAATGAAATTAACCTGGACTAACGTTGTTTTCAGCAGAATTGCCTTAGTGTTGTTTTTGTGTACAAATGGATGTTCTCGGATCGTCCTGAAAATTTACGGACAATATTTCTGAAAAATATGAAAAATACATGTGTAAAGATCCACCGGAGGGGATGGGCCAGTGGGCCACAAGCCTTGTAGCCACCCCCCTGGTGGCGGCTACCAAGCTTGTGGGTCCCACGTGGCTCTGCCGCCCCAAACTCAGCTCTATAAATTCACTTTCGTCCTGAAAAAATCAAGACACAAGATTTCATCGCATTTGCGATACAGAAGCGCCGCCACATCCTGTTCTTCATCTGGAGTGCAGATCTGGAATCCGTTTTGGGCTCCGGAGAGGGAAATCGTCGCCATCGTCATCATGAACCTCTTCGCTCTCCAATTCCATGAAGCTCTTCATCGTTAATGAGTAATCTATTCGTAGGCTCGCTAGGCGGTGATGAGTAGGATGAGATCTATCATGTAATCGAGTTAGTTTTGACGGAGATTGATCCATAGTATCCACTATGTTCTGAGATTGATGTTGCTACTACTTTACCATGCTTAATGCTTGTCACTAGGGCCCGAGTGCCATGATTTCAGATCTGAAATTATTATCTTGTCACCAATATATCTGTGTTTTAGATCCGATCTTGCAAGTTGTAATTACCTATTATGTGTTACGATCCGGCAACCCCGGAGTGACAATAACCGAAACCACTCCCGGTGATGACTATAGTTTGAGAAGTTAATGTGTTCACCAAGTGCTAATGTGTTGCTCCAGTTTTTTATTAAAAGGAGAACCTTAATATCCCGTAGTTTCCTTTTGGACAACGCTGCCACGGGAGGGATGGACAATAGATGTCATGCAAATTATTTTCCCTAAGCACGTATGACGACACACGGAATGCATGCCTACATCACATTGACAAACGGGAGCTAGCCACTTATCTCTCCGTGTTATAACTGTTGTATTTTGAATATAATCCAAACAAATCACCGACCCATTGCCTACGAGTTTGTCCCACTACTGATGTTACTTGTTTTGCTTTGCTGCTGTTACTTGCTTTTACTCTGCTGTCGTTACTTGCTTTGCCCTGCTGGTACTTGCTACTGCTGTTACTTGCTACTGTTGCTACTTGCTATTGCTGTCACTACTGATGTTCCTTCCCACAATTGTTACTCGTTATACTGTTGCTACCTGCTACAATACTTTTTCTCGCGCAGTTGACGGGAAAGAATATTTTCCGTCCATGGTCAACTTCTGGCGTTATTTATATGAAAGTTTGGAATAGTCTGCCTTGTCAACAGATTGTTTCTGGCACCATTGCTATCATACTACTTTGTTACTGATACTTTGCTTGCAGATACTAATCTTTCAGGTGTGATTGAATCTGACACATTCAGCTGCTAATACTTGAGAGTATCCTCTCACTTACTGTCGGGCGAACCAACAAATTTGGGTTGAATACTCTACCCTCGAAAACTAACGCGAACTGACGCGCTGGTGGGCCATTGCAAGACAATTGCTAATTGTTGAGCAACTTGGAGCAGTTCTGGCTCTCTTACCATGGAGACATCAAGTCAGGAACACGTCAACAACATATCTCAGATCCGGAAGCAAAGTGTTTGTTTCTAGAAACGGGTCCTTTCTCAAGGAAAAGTTTCTCTCGAAAGAATTGAGTGGGAGTATGGTGAAAACTTGATGAGGTTAGTGAACCATCACTTCAACCAGTGTGTAGTAGAGCGCGAAAAGTTGTTCCTGTGGCGCCTACACCAATTGAAGTGGAAGCTGATGATAGTGATAATGAAGTTTCGGATCAAGTTACTACCAAACCTCGTAGGTCGACAAGGACGCGTACTACTCCAAAGTGGTATGGTAATCCTGTCTTGGAGGTCATATTGCTAGACAACAATGAACATACGAGCTATGGAGAAGCGATGGTGGGCCCGGATTCTGACAAATGGCTGGAGGCCATGAAATCCGAGACAGGATCCATGTATGAAAACAAAGTATAGACTTTGGAAGAACTACTTGATGGTCATGAGACTATAAACTACAGATGAATCTTTAAAAGGGAAGACATACGATGATGGTGAAAAGTCACCATTAAGAAAGCTTGACTTGTCGCAAAGATGTTTCCGACAAGTTCAAAGAGTTACTACGATGAAGACTTTCTCACTCGTAGCGATGCTAAAAGTCTATTGAATTTATGTTAGCAGTTGCTGCATCATTTACGAAATCTTGCATATTGTTTCCTCGACGGTTTCCTTGAGGAAAGGTTGTATGTGATACAACCAGAAGGTTTTGTCAATCCTAAAGGATGCTAACAAGTATGCAAAGCTCCAGCGATTTTTCGATGGACTGGAGCAAATATTTTGGCATATACGCTTTGATGAGATGATCAAAGATTTTGGTTTTTATACAAAGTTTATGAGAAACTTGTATTTCCAAATAAGTGAGTGGGGCACTATAGAATTTCTGATGAGTTGATCGAAAGTGATGTAGAATTTTCGAAAAGCATATAGGGTTGTTTGAAAAGTGTTTTTTAACAGAAAACCTGGATTGAGCTACTTGAACATTGAGCATCAAGATCTATAAAGATAGATAAAAAACGTTTAATAGTACTTTCAAATGACTACATACCGTGACAAGATTTTGAAGGAGTTCAAAATAGATCAGCAAATAAATAGTTCTTGGCTGTGTTATAAGGTGTGAGTATTGAGTAAGACTCAAAACCTGACCACAACAAAAGAGAGAGAAAGGACGAAGCTCGTCCCCTATACATTAGCCGTAGGCTCTATAGTATGTTATGATGTGTACCGCACCAGATATGTGCCTTGCCATGAGTTAGTCAAGGGGTACAAGAGTGATCCAGAAACGAATCACTGGACAGCGATCAAAGTTATCCTTACTAACTAGTGGACTAAGGAATTTTTCTCGATTATGGAGGTGGTAAAAGAGTTCATCGTAAAGGGTTACGTCGATGCAAGTTTTGACACTAATTCAGATGACTCTGAGTAGTAAACCGGATTCGTATAGTGGAGGAGTTATTTGGAATAGTTCCAAATGGCACGTGGTAGTAGCATCTATAGGATGACAAAGAGATTTGTAAAGCACACACGGATCTAAAAGGTTCACACCCGTTGACTAAAACCTCTCTCACAAGCAAGATATGATCAAACCCCATGGGTGTTAGATTCATTACAACCACATAGTGATGTCAACTAGATTATTGACTGTAGTGCAAGTGGGAGACTGTTAAAAATATGTCCTGGAAGCAATAATAAATTGGTTATTATTATATTTTCTTTTTCATGATAATTGTCTATTATTCAAACTATAATTGTATTAACTCGAAACCGTAATACATGTGTGAATACACAGACCACACCATGTCCCTAGTGAGCCTCTAGTTGACTAGCTCATTGATCAATTGATGATCATGGTTTCCTGACCATGGACATTGGATGTCGTTTATAATGGGATCACATCATTAGGAGAATGATGGGATGAACAAGACCCAATCGAAAGCATAGCACAAGATCATGTAGTTCGTCTGCTAGAGATTTTCTAATGTCAAGTATCATTTACTTAGACCATGAGATTTTGCAACTCCCAGATACCATAGGAATTCTTTGAGTGTATCAAACATCACGACGTAACTAGGTGACTATAAAGGTGCACTACAGATATCTCCAAAAGTGTCTGTTGGGTTGGTACGAATTGAGACTAGGATTTGTCACTCCATGTGACGAAGAGGTATCTCTGGGCCTACTCGGTAATACATCATCATAATGAGCTCAATGTGACTAAGGAGTTAGCCACGGGATCATGTGTTACGGAACAAATAAAGAGACTTACCGGTAACGAGATTAAACAAGGTATAGGGATACCGACGATCGAATCTCGAGCAAGTATCATAACAATAGACAAAGGGAATTGCATACGGGATTAATTGAATCCCCGACATCGTGGTTCATCCAATGAGATCATCGTGGAACATGTGGGAGCCAATATGGGTATCTAGATCCCGCTGTTGACTTTGTTTGGATCAGCACCATGTTCAAGAAGATATTTGACAATGCCCGCACCCTTACATATCGCAAAAAACAGAGGTGTTCTACCTGTCAAGCACATAGTAATGTAGCTCTTATTGATGCAAAACCTTTCCGGTTTCAGTAAGTATATAAGATCATTTACCCAAAAAGCGTAACTTTTCATCCCAAAAAAAAATTTTGAAGTGTGAAGTGCCATAACAGTGATCTATCTTTTTGATGGCAATGTAGAAATAGCTACTCAATATGCACGAAGTATACCAGTGATGGGATTCTATGTTATATGTAGTAGCTAGAAATGGGGGAAGAAATTTATATGCAAGTTTCTAAGATGTAAATGAAAAATTCCTCAAAAATAACATTATGTAATCCATGTGACCTAATTATATTATATATCATCCATACATATGTGGGATGTATTACCTGCGGTGTCTTAATTCATAACTGAGCATGGTCTATTTCCATATGAAGTTTTTTTTTGGAGGGGGGGGCTAATCCTATGAAGCTATATGATAAAAAAATCAAAAATACACATGCCAATATTAAAGAGATAAACTGGGCATTCTCACCTTTTCTGTTTAGAGGGTTCATCTGATAATTTTCAGATTTCCATTATATAAAGCTCACTTTGAGTTCAATTGAGTTAAAGACCTTTGAGTCTCACACCATATTTAATAAAAGTGGGAGAATTATTGGTCATGCATGCATCTTAATCTACATGCAACATGCAAATACAATGATAGAATGAGTGTTGCACTTATTGCCTCGGGAGTTAATTAAGTGAGAAATATTTCATTGGGCAATTTTATCCACAAAACTTGTGTCATCGTCATCCACTCATAGTCTATCTTATTTGATGAGATTTCATATTTGGGCCCTATAAACCGGAAATGAGGGAGTATCAAATATGCGAAGCAACATAGATGTGAATGTGATATGATCATTACTGCATGAGAATGAGCACAGTAGCAAATATGCAAAGCAACATAGATGCGATATGATCATTACTTCATGAATGAGCACAATAGCGTGAAGCCTTCACGCTACTGATCAGCCCAAAAAAAAATCAGATCAAGCAACTCATATAAACAATGATTATTTGGATGCGTATGAAAACATAAACCGATTAGGATTTTGGAAGGACCCTGACCTCCTTTGTCGACGCCATCTACATCGACCTGCAGCTCCTCGATTAGGTACTTGCACACCTCCAGCCGCTCTCTGCAGGCAGCAACGTGCAGTGCCCCGAGACCCTCCAGCAACCCGGCATCTTTTACCCTCAGCGCCTCTACCGTCTCCTTGAGGCGGCCCCTGCCATTGTCCAGTATCAGCAGCAGACCTGCAGCGGATTGGACGCAAATAATCAGCACTACTCAATCTCCCAACCAAACCAAGATCTGAGACTTGGAGAGCGCCACGTACTCTTAAAGAGGCGGAGATCTCCGTCGAACGCCGCTTCAAATACCATGTTCAGCATCGGCCCGCCCACTGCGGCACGAGAAGCAGCGTCAGCATTTGGGGCCGGGGTTAGCGACAAGATATTGGGGTTGGAGCTTGAGAGGCTTGGGGCCAGGGATGAAATGTGAAGGAGGCGCTTACCGGTGAAGCGAGCAGGCGAGCGCGGATCCATGGCGCCGATGGAGGGTTGGAGATGGGGTTTTCTGGTGGTGGCGTTTTGCCTTTTAAAAGGGAGAAGCCGAGAAGGCAGCGAGGATGCGGGAAACGGATACTGTGGGTGGAGTAAAGAAAAATGGAAGGCCACCGGCCACCCGGCTGTTCCACTCCCCGGCATTGAATGGTAGCTACACTACTCACTGCGCTGACCTCGGCTCCCGAATTCCCGATACATATGCTCTCGAAGTCCGTTCAAAATGATCTCGACAAATAAAGTAACATAATGCATTATAAAATAAATGTGACATATCGTTAATGTAGATGTTTGAAATAATTGTTCTACGTTAATAATTTCACTAGCTAAATATATATTGTATATTATAAAAAATATATATTTAGAAACTACATCTGTCTAAGAAACTAATGGTATACTTTTGATGATATATAATGAATATTTAGTTGGTCAAATCCAGATCTAGAACCATCTGTATGCCCTATAAATTGAGACGGGGAAGTAATATGTTCATGTAACATAACGAAACTGTTTACAATCTACTAAATGCATCCATCTGGATCTTTCGTAGATCGACGACATCGACAACATGCAACTTCAATTTCATCTATTCTTCTTCATTATTTTTTAATTTTTCTTTCAAATAATTGTATTTTTCAATCAAATTTAACCTCTCGACAAGAGGGTCGATTGAAATTTCTGGTTCACATACCTCCTGCATAAAAAATATATATATCAAGTTGGTCGGCATAATTATTATAAACACTAAATAAAACAAATAGTTATAAAAGGTAATATACCACATCTGAATCATAGACCGCATAAGAGCCGGCGGGGGCGGATATCAAAACCATGACACTATATAATAACAAACAATAATACAAATAATACAAACCATGACACTAATACTCACAATAGTCCTGGTCTTAACGCAACCGGGACTATTGCTCCGATCCGGCTAGAACGAAAGCCCTATTTTTTACTAGTGTATTCAGGAATGGGAGATGGTGACGACTCCCTGAAGATGGAATAAAGTTCTCCCCGCCTTGTTCCTATTTTGTTGATGCCTCTAGCATCGTTGGTGGGCGTGTGAAAGTGTGTCTTCGGCGGATCTGTCGTTGGTGGATTTGCTCAGATCTGTTTGTTGCTAGTCTATGTTCTTGTGTCTCTAGGTTGGAACCTTCGGATCTACACTCTTCATCAGCGACAAATGCAGTTCTGGTGTGTTAGTTATATGCGACCTTAGCACGACGACTTTCCGGTTGTATACCAAAACAAAGTTTGCTCAACTATGACGAGAGCGGCGTGCCTTCGACTCGTTTCAGTGCTTGCAATCATAGTTAGATGGCCTACGAATATGGATGTAATTTTTATTATTTCTAGTGTTCGTTGAACTATCGTTATTGAAGATGAATAGATCGCAAGTTTCTCCCCCAAAAAAAGTTAACCAGTTATTAAATCACATGTATAAAAGAGACCTGAAATGCATATATACACAATAAAGGAAATAATGTACAAAGGATATAATGTGTATAGGAAAAAAGAAAGGAGAGAAGGTAGGAGAGGGGTTGTTTAATTAGATCAAATGAAAAAATAATGAAAAATTATCTTGGTACTCCATCCGTTCTGAATTATAAGATGTTTTAATTCTTTTCTACAAATGCATATGGATACATTTTATTGTATTTATTTCCTAATTTATGCTTGTATGTAGTTTATATTAAAATATTCAAAACATCTCACCTCCTGGTGCCTGTAATAAGGTGATTGTAATAGGGCTAGACTATAGGAGTACTCTGGTTTGTCACCGGGAGCTACCTTGATTTCTCTGATCAGGCTTGCCTTGGCTTTAAAAAAACATCTTACGTTAGTGAACAGATGGATTGCAAATTAAAATACATGCTACAAATATGTACGAACAGTCTTTTACAGTGTCAGTGATTCCCCTAAAAGAGAGCTTTGTATTGTGAAACAAGGGTACATCAACCGAGCCCAGAGGGGGTGGAGGCCAGCGCTGTTGTACAGGAGCCACCGGTTGTGCCTGTGCTGCTGAATCCTTCCAGAGATGCTGCAAGATCATATCAGCATAAGCCAAAACGCGAGACATCACCCTTAACACACTGAACTGCCCCTCATTCTTACGACAGTCATTGCGGGCTTCCCAGATATGCCAAGCTGTAACAGCAAGAACCGTGGAGTTAAGCTTTGGCTCACGCTTGATGAACTCGAATAGCCATTACTTCATATTATGCAAGTCCTTCATGTAAAGATGTAGTGGGAAAACTGATTTAACTCCTTCCCAAACCCTCCTAGCAAATGGACAGAACAAGAACATATGTTCAACCCTTTCGGTATCACCACAGAAGATACACCGGTCCATCATGGGCCATCCGCCAAAGGACAATTTTCATTTTTCCTGGCGCCACAATGGACCAGAGTGTTTTCCAGCTCGTCTCCACTTCCGTCCCGTACGATCTAAACCTCTCCCTGTAGTGTGATGTGTTGAGAAGAAGCTAGCTTTGCGGGCCAAGTTGTAGGCAGATCGAACGGTATATTGACCAAAGCGATCATGAGGCCAAGAAATGAAATCCTCACCCCCTCGGCGGCTGATAGGGAGCTGCAATATAGTCTCAGCCAAGTCGACATGAAGGAACGCCCGGACAGTGTCTTCTTCCCAAGCATTGCCCTCGTCATTCATAAGATAACGAACCTTGGCAGTATCAGGAATGGGAAACAACGGGTTGATTGTCCCTTGTTGGAATCCCGGAATCCAATTATCTCTCATAATAGAGACATTATCCCCATTGCCAATACCCCATCTCATACCAGACTTAAGCAACTGACGACCAAACAGAATGGAGCGCCAAGTGAACGAAGATGATCTCGGCTTCCCAGCAGACAGAAAATCAGCATCCGGGTAATAGCGGCCCTTGAGAACCCGAGCACACAACGAGGTGGGATCAGTAGCTAACCTCCAGGCTTGTTTCTCAAGCATCGCCTGGTTAAAGAAACCAAAATCCTGAAAGCCTAATCCACCAAGAGATTTGGGGGATGAAAGCCACTCCCAAGACCTCCAATGCATTTTTTTGCGGCCATCCTCAAAACCCCACAAGTGATCCGCAATGCTGCCGACCATCTTATCACATGTCGCAACAGGGACCTGAAAACAACTCATGATGTAGTTAGGGATCGCCTGCACGACAGCCTTAAGCCATGTTTCTTTTCCTGCCCGAGAAAGCGGCCGCCATGTATTGCTAGTGACACTCCGCCATACCCGGTCAGTCAAAAAATTGAAAGATGTTGTGGCCGCTCTAGCCACACCAGTTGGCATCCCGAGATAATAATCCTGCATACCTTCGTTGGTAACCTCCAACTGGTGCATCACCTCAGATTTGATGGCAGGTGGGCAACTGTTACCAAAGAAAATCGACGACTTCTGCAAGTTCACCTTCTGACCAGAAGCCTGACAGTACATATTTACTACCGATTTGAGGGCCTCCACTGTCCTAGGATCACTTCGAGCAAAGAAGATACTATCATCAGCGAAGAGTAGGTGTGAAATAGAGGGGCCTTGTTGACCATTGCATATTCCTTGTAGCTCACCAAGACCCTCCTTCTGCATTAGACAAGATAGACCTTCAGTACACAAAACAAACAAATATGGACTGATAGGATCCCCTTGACGAATCCCCCTTGAAGGAACCACAGGAGAAGTAAGTTCTCCATTCACTTTGACTGCATATCTAGCTGAGGTAACACACCGCATAACGGAGTTAACCCAAGTATCAGCAAAACCAAGTTTAACCAAACAAGCATGGAGATACTCCCACTCGATGCGGTCATATGCTTTCATTATGTCAAGTTTAAGAGCAAAGAAGGGTGTTTACTATTCTGACGGCGAACAGTATGCAAGCACTCATAAGCAATGAGAGCACTATCAGTGATCAGCCTCCCCGGGACAAAAGCACTTTGAAACTCCGAAATAACATCCGGTAACACAAGCTTCAACCTGTTATTTGTTTGGCAGTTGAGTGGCGCGCATTGCGTGGCTGGCCATACAAAGTTACACGCAGCAGCAAGAGCCCTAAAATCACAATTGGGATTCACGGTAGAACACCAACGTCCCTCCCTGAAACCCATACTAGCAGTTGAGTGGGAACTCAAAAAGAAAAAGAAAAGTTCAGGCAGCTCACGCGGCTATGCACTTACCTATCCGGTCCTATATATGCTTCTCTCGTTTGCTTGGCCGGCCACAGTTAGTTCACGCAGTTAACCCTCTTCTTTGCACTCCTCAGCCCAAGTCTGCCATGGCTCGGCTCTACCACCTGACCCTCCTCTCCGTCTTCCTCTTCCTGCTCCTCACCGGCCTCGTGGCCGCTGACCTGTCCGGAGGCAAGAAGGTTGGCAAGAAGGTGATCATGACGGTGCGGTACCCGGTAGCCGGTTCGGGGGAGAAGGTCACCATCTCAACCCACCTCGTTGGCGAGGGCGGGGTCGGCGAGAGCCACTTCAATCTCGACGGCGACGACTACGAGCCGTATGCCACTCTCTCTCTCTCTCTCCAACTCATCGTTATAAAGCACACACTCGACCGAGCTGTGTGGTTCTGCTTGATTGAGTGAATTTATGGCTAAGCTTGCGATCGATCTTCACTTCTTCAGCATCATTTTCGCCACGAAAAACCTTGTCTCGGCCCTGGAGAAGGTAGGAGATCCGCAAGCCTCTCTATCCGAGGTAACGCACTTTTCGCCCCTCCCTGTCATGTATTCGTTCAGATTTCAGTTTTTTTTTTCTGAAACGGAATTCAGATTTCAGTTTAAAGAACGAAATGTAAACTGCTGACCTTTTCTTAATTGTTTCTCAGTTGAGTAGAACGTGAGTGCTCAGTGCTCAGTTGTGATTGCATGCCCAGCCAGTGGAAACTAATTGGAGATGGAGCTCCTCTTTTCTTTCGTGTCAGGGAGAATACATTAGCCGCCTTTTATTTTGTTGTTGTAGTACCGAATGCAAGAAGCGTATCCGGTGGCCTATTATTTAGGCTGTAGTGATGTGGTATTGTGCAGGGGGTGCTAGAGTCTCTCTTCAATTTCTCTGTGCATCTCTGTGTATCTTGGATTCTGTCCGAGAAAGAAAAAAATTCATTGTGTTTCAATTTATTTCAGCTCAATTTCCATCAAGTGGAGGATCTTTATTGTGCTTTATTAACAGATTAAATAGAGTATCACTGCACAAGAATAAATATAAGAAAAAGGAAGGACGTAAAGGAAAGAGTAAAAAAATAACAGAGAGGGATACAAGCAACAAAACGATTAACATTAAAAACAGAGGGACACACTAGCTAATAACGCCATATACGCTAGCTAATAAGCTACGATGACATGCATAGTCGGCTTATTATTTACATATCTTCTTTCTTAAATCGGACAGTCGATTCATTAAACAAAATAGAAGAGAGAAGTTTGGTAAATTTGTGAAATAGTTGGTAAAAACAGTTACAACTTACAACACACCCGCAAGAAATAATGGCATCATGCCTCCACCCTACCTCGCCTCAAGCAAGCTCCTATCTAAGCATTACGGCGGCGTCTCCATTTTTGGCTCAGGCTCCGTCTAATCCATTCGAGGGTCAAAGAAAAAAAGGCTCCCCCACCTTCTGGCTTGGCCTTGCTAGGGTCCTCGTTGCACCCCCCCATCACGGACTTAGGGCTTTGCTCCTCCCCCATCTAAAATCGAATTCATAATTTTTATACTTAATCTATTTTAAAATATAAGTTATATTAGTTTTTAAAAAAGTCAAACCTCTTTAAATTTGACCACATTTTTATAGAAATATATCAATATCCATAATATCAAATCGAATTCTTTGATTCATCATGAAATGAATTTTTATATTTTATTGTTTAGTATTATGGATGTCCATATTTTTGAACTTGGTCAAAGTTAGAAAAGTTGACTTTTCAATAAACTAATACATCTTATATTCTAGAACGGAGTGAGTATTAGGTTTATCTAGTGGGGAAGATGATATTGTTTCTTTTCTTTTTATATTCATATAATGCGGTGTTCTGGTGGGCTTTCGCGGTGTGATTTGAAGATCTGTTAATTAATTCATATTTATGTTGAAAATAATTATGTGTTTGTACCGCATGTTGAAAATAATTATGTGTCTGTATTGTTGCATGTACTATATTGGTGCTATAGTATCGCATGTTGACACTATTTTTTAGGTGATGAGAGGGTGTCTAGAATTGATATTTGTTTATAGGCCGGTTGCTTCGAGCTGATTAAAAAAATTCTTAACCCAATTAAAGTCATGAAAAAATATAATATTTAATTTCTCAATGAAATAAGAGAGCGTAGTTAATTAAAATTATTGAGCGAAAGATTGCTAATCCTGTTAAAGTTGATGATCCAATTCTAAGGCCCTGTTTCTTTGAAAAGTCCCTGAACTTTTTTTTTAGTCTCAACTGAAAAGTCTCTAGTCCCTATCCGTTTTTTCCAGGGACTAAACAGGGACTAGAGGTCATTAAATGACATGCAAAAAGATCATGTTACCCCTAGTAATGTACTAGAAGTCATTAAATGGCATGCTAAAAGTAGGGGCACTGTTGGAAAAAGTCTCAAAAAAGTCTCAAAAAGAGTAAAAGACCCTCCCATAGAGACTTCTTCCTTTAGTCCTGAATACCCCGTTTTAGTTTCTAAAAGTCCCTCCTGTTTCTTTCACATGGAAAAAAGTCCCTCTAAAGAAACACCCCCTAAATCGATGACTTTAATTAAATGAGAAGTCTCTAATACTAGAAATCTTAGTGATATAGTATATGAATAAACCTTTGTACCGACGAGTAAACAGAAACCACATGCATTCAAAACACACTTCGACTGACAAGCGAGAAATGAGAATCCGGCCACCAGCAACCCCGTCTCGTAGTATTTCTGTCGAGGCAGTTGAGGCAGACGCTCCATGCATGCATGAGTTGATCGATCACACCAAAGATGAAGTAGCATGGTGACTCGTGCATGATCACTCTGTACAAGGCATATGGGGTTTTGGATCATCTATGTCTGCTTAAACATCATTTACACAAGACACTCCAAAACCTTCCAAAATTATTTACACATTTACTCTGTTCAATGTGCAGGTCATACAGGGAGTAGCATTTTATGTTAAACATATCGAACATCATAATTTTCAAATTTTAGTTAAGCGGATGTTAAATCACGTCAGAAACGATAATGAACGGAACCTCATGGAAGAAATATATGAAATCAATATATGTAACAAAGTGAAGGTGTACACGACAAAGAAAGGAGAGGGAGGACTGGTTTACGGCAAAGAAAAAAAATGTGAGACATCATTTTGGTCGGTACAAAGCGGCAGAAAATATCTTTGAACTGCCTTTTGCTGTGAAACAAGTCAACATCACGTCGCGCAAGTGTAGTACGGTCTACCGATGAGCAAACAGAAAGCACATGCATTGATCCTGTTGAGAAATAAAACATGCATGTGATCAATTGTATGGAATGATGCCTTTCAGGAGGTGTCTGTTGGGGAAAAGGTGTCTCCTCAACACATCTCCTCGTCTTGTATATAAGTGGGTCTCCCACATTGCAATAAAACTAGTGGATCATTTAGACTCTTTATTTGTCTCTTTACATTCATTCTAAAATACGTTATCGGCACATAGTCTTTACAAGAAAGAAAAAGGCCGAGATGACAGTTACGCACAGAGTGTGCGACGGCGAGCCGGAGGCAGTGAGAAAATGGCACCGCGACAGAACGCGGTGGCGCATCAAGTTACATACGGTCAAGAGGAGCATGCATAGGCATGCATGCATCCGTTGAAGAAATCGATAAGGACAAGGCTAACTTGATTTTCTTTTCTAAGATTAACATCAACGATATTGGAGACACACGAGATGGCGGTTACACAAAGCATAGCCCTCTTAAACGACGATGGAGACGCACAAGATGAATCGCGGCTCTCCGCGTTGCATAGGCGATGGCAGGCATGCGCGAGGCTGCGCCCATCCCGGCATGCTGGCGCGAGACGCGATGTTGCCAGCGGCGCTAAGCAGTAGTCATGCAATCGGAGGACTCGATCTTGATGGATCAATGCATGCCTCGGTCGTTCTTTCTCATTTTAACTAAAAATAATAGTAATATGCCAATTCAATTCTCTTGTACAGCCACTAGTCGCTCCGACACTTGGCGACATGAAATCGGCAATGACATCGTTGAGGACGCATGAACAACCACAACGTAGTTCTTCCTCAGCGACACTCGACGCGGTCCACAATGGCACTCTGGTAAGCCCATCCGACTACGACCGAGGAGCGGTGTTGCGGCAGACGATGACGCCCTTCAGGGCAGCCGACTCACCGTGTAGCAACACCAACGCGGTGATGTCTTCACGCTAGGTGTCGCATTAGTCGGCGATCCCTAATCCCGGCGCGGAGACGATGCCCGATGTGCACACAATCCTATCTCGACCCTGTGGAGGCCAGTTCGTTGTGCCATGAAGCGCTCCGACGCGGCTGAACCATATTGACGGGGGCAGTGGTTATTTTTCTCTCATGGAATTGCCAATCGCAAGGCGCAAAAGGAGAATCATATCTCCTTGACTATTTTACAATCTAGCCCTTCGATTAATCTTTAATCCTTTATAAGTCTCTGCATTTTTTTGTTTCAAACCTTAGGCTTATAAGACAGTGAGGTATAGCCCTGAGTCTTACTGAAAGTTGCAAACGAGTCACCATGCTCGTTGGACTTAGCAGTTTAGCTCTCACGCTTACTGTTTTCAGCATTTTAACTATATGGTTATTGGTATTTGCGTTTTATGCCCCAAGCATTCAGAGCAAATATACATGATAGACTACAAGATCTTGCTGAATTGCATAATAGTTGATTATGCATCATTTTACATCGTGTAAAATGACTGTTTGAGGCCCCAAGTCCTCATATATGTTGCACAAGTATGTTAATAATTTTGCATTTATTTGTATTACATGAGTAATACTATTGCAAAGCAATATGTTGATTCCATTATTCACATAGAATATAGATTTTTCTTGTAAATTTGGAAACATGAGGTAGTGAAGTTTACGACACTGCCTAACTATGTCAAATTTACATTTGTCACAAGGAATTGACAAATGAGACATGCTGCTTAAATGCAGATTATTTAATGTTATTATGAGGTCTATATTACATCATTTCGACATAATGACTACCTTCAATTTTGCATACAACTTACGGATTGCGTTTGTGGCAACGAATTATATTTCGTTCACAACTGTGAGGTCTACACCACCATGAGGTGATTACCTTCAATGTGTTTTAAAACATAAGGTTGTGAGAAGCTTCATAAAAATGAGGTCTACACTACTCAGTAGTGATTATCTCCATGTGTTCAAAGCAAAGTGAAGGCACAAAACTTATGACATAATCATTATGAGGCCTACACCGTTGGTGCCTACCTTCATGATGTTTTCCAAATACTTATCAATTTTATAGCATTTGTCATTGGTTGTGACTACAATGTCACATGCTCCATCAGAAGAGGAATCCAAGACATTAGTGGCGACTATGCTACATATTATGCTATGAAGATAATTATGCAAAATACTTGCATATTTTGGTGATTACCTTCCATGAGTACACAACTTATGAGATGTGATCTTAGCAACGAATTAAATTTCGTGCACAAGTGAGACGTTTATGCCACTTCGTGGGAATTACCTTCATGTGTTTTAAATAACATAAGGTTGTGAAGGCTATGATTGATTGCAACTATCCATAAGAGTGAGGCACTACTAGGTGGTTGATTACCTCTATGTGTTTTATGGAAATTAAAGGTTTGTCCTTTATGAGATGACTACATTTAATTTGAAGATCTACACCACAAAATGGTGATTATCTTCATGTGGAAGGGCTTAATTACCCTATGAGTCACTAAGAATCACCATGATAGTGATTATGCTTAGCCATAGCATTTTCATTATACTTAATTTACTGAAGGTAAATTAATGCATGAGCATTTCATGCAATATATGGCGGACCTTTTTCGAAAGGAAATGCGATGTGATGACATAAGGTGGAAGTAACTATTGAAAATGGGTCATTGACATTAATGATTTTGTCGACCCGTGGCCTTGTCACCATAGAAATTCCACTTGCAGAGAATGTCATGGCTATCTTATAAATGCCTGAAATGTGCAAATTTGCATTTATGTGACATCGCAATGTCTTGGTTCTCAAACCAACTATTTAATGAATGATGAATATCCATTTGTCCTTTTGGTACCACCTTAAGGAGAGATATGTTCCCATAAGCATCACTCGAATGAGTATTCATTTGTATTAAGGACTTCAAGTCCATTGATGCTTATAATTCTGTTGTCTATAAATCAACACTAAGTTGAGGATATGTGATAAGGAAGTCTCACATCTTGATCTGATTGTGTGTCCTTACTGCACTTTACATTCTCCTATGATGGTAAAATAAATACCATCTTCATTTCACGGTAAACATATGATGACCTTCTTGTGAAGAATCATCTGGTACACCCCAATGGGTGCTATATCATTACCTGAAATTTGTGCTAGTGCTTTCAGTACTAAGCAATATGTGGTTAGAGAACCACGAGGAGTTGAAAGTAAAGTGGAAAAAAAAGAGACAGGCAGAAATGGAGTGTATATCTCACAAAGGAATGTGTCATCTAAATAAATGATCACAATGACAACTCCCAAGTTTGTCAAAGAGGTGGTTGTATGAAATATCGTACTAATGATTACAAAACTTTTATGTTTTTGGTTGAATCATGTCACCGACTCACTGGAGAAGGCGAATGAGTTTAATGGGATAAGTTTAAAGTTCTACTTCAAATGCACAACCAGAAAATATTCTGGTGTAGTAGAAGGAGAATACACTCTTCTACATTGATGATATGCTTGTGAATGACATTCCCAAGATATTTTGCAGATCTTATGTAGTCTCCTAGTTATCCCAATATATCATTAGCATATAATTGTACTACTACAGGTGGTATAATTTGCAACATCTTGTCCACGGGACATAATAGTTGTGACAAATTGAGTGTATGAATCAGTTCATACTCAATATTGTTGCGTACACAATGATTTTTCCTCCTTTATCAGTTTGGTATGAGGACGATTAGAAAAATTATTGATAATTCAATTGGCCACAACAAAGTTGCAATATTCCCGACAATCGTAAGATTTTATGTGCACTGCATGTGCCATAGTGGAATTAGTTTTAAGGTACTCTCACCTTAAAATTTGAATGGGCCACTCATTATTCTTGAACGGATTCAAGAATGATGCAAAATATTCAACCATTGGCTGGGTTATTTTGGTACTTCATGGTATTCATAGACACATCTACAAGATGGTCTTAGGTGTGTATCATCCACACAAAACCATGTGTTTACTGAATTAAGTGCTCAAATTGACGAATTTGGAGCAAATGATTATATGCATGGGATAATTCCATTGGAATGGAAATGTCGTTGAATTTGATTCACGAGAAATCCATGGTCATATTGAGTGCATCGTGTACCTACTCAGAATGGTGTGGCTAGATCTCTTGTCAAAGAGAGTCAAGTTGCATGGCCATTGCTACAGAATTGTGATGATCCAACATTTTGTTGTTGGTAACATGGGTCTCACACGCCGCATATTTGGTCTATATGAGATCAAATGCATTTAATACCGTATCCCCTTATGGTCTGTACGTGGAAATCATTGATGTATTTCCCATCTGCGATAATTCGGTTGGACACCGATATCACCACCCGAGCGTACATTACGGCCTTCACATATATTTGGGATCTATGTGAGGAATAACTATGGTATGATTGTTAATTCGTCAAATTCCTTAACCCTGGCAAGGGAGTTAATTGCAGCTCGTACGCTGATTGCTTTTGTAATAAGGACATTTTCTGGCATTAGGGGGAGAAATGTACCACATAGAATGTCAAGAAATGCAAAAGAAATGTCATAGACATTTTGTCCACGTACTTCAGAATTTGAACTAAAGATTTAGATTATGAGAATTTGCAACATATTGCAAATAAACTGCCATATACATTTACTGATGACAAAGGTGTCATTGAATTTTCGTACCAGAACGAGTGGAGGTACCTAATAACCATTTGTATCCCCAAATGAGAGCAAGAGGGGGAGAATTCTGGTCACATGGGATTAAGTTCTCATATGTTTCCGCGGAAATAGAGGAAACGGTCTCCTCGATCAGTAAATGTGATTCAACCTCGCGTTGAATGACACCTGATGGATGTGCGTCATCCATATCCCAACACCGATGTGCACACATTTTTTATGGTGTTGGGACATCGAAACATCTTGACTCCGTTGTTGTGGGAAATCACAAGGAGTTAAGAGGCATAATGAGAATTCCACTAATGATATTGATTCATGAGAATCGTATATTGAAGTCTACATATGTCGACATAAATTTCTTCTTGAGAATTGCAGAAATCCTTTTGGGCCCTGAACCAAAATCCATGGAAAGTTGTTGTTGACACTTATATTGGTTCAAATGAAAGGAAGTAATTAAGAAGAGTAGCACTCGCTCGTCAAAAGAGAGGTGTTTACCATAGTAAAACCTGCTCCTCATAAGTATCTTCCGTAGTGAAGAGAAGTGATTTTTCGTTCAGAAACGAAATAGATGAGGTGGTGAGAAAGCGAGACTTGTAGCACATGGGTTTCCGCAAAGACCCGACATCAGTTATGATGTAGCATACCTTCTAGGTACGAGTGGAATTATGTTTCGATACTGAATTGGCATTACAAATCCATACCGTTGATGTATGTAATGGCTACATACTCACATGGATAATTCAGTTCAGATATATATATTGAAGTCGTTTAAATGGCTTAATATTCTGAATCCAATGATAAATCGCAACATGTGTATGAAGCTTCAGAAGTCATTCTTTGACTCTGAATTTGGTCGGAGAGTCGTGTGGTACGACCGACTAAGTGAGTTACTCCTTAACAAGGATTACTCTAATTCTGATGATTGTTGATGTGTATTCATGAATATATCATGAATTGGATTTACATCTTATTATTGATGTGGATGATCTTACCATCAATGTCTATACAAGACATATTGAATACACACAATCATTTTGAGACGGATATTTGGGTCAAACCAAATGATGCTAAGTTTATAGCTTTAGCAAAATCCCTCGGGAATAAATGTATGTCAGTCTTTATATATCTGGAAATATTGAAAACATTCAATATGGATACATCTTATCAAAGACACATATGGTCATATTATACCTGACACGGGACACATGTCCATGGGAGATGGTAAAGTGATAATGGACATGAAGTTCCACATCTGAGTACCATCGGAGCACTCATGTATATTGCAAAGTAAGTCAGGTCTGACACTATTTTTTTGGCAATTTATTGAGAGTGCAATCCCCAATAAAAGGTATAATGGTTGGTGTAAGAAATATCTTCGGATATGTCCAAGACACAAACATTCTTGATTAATTACATTGAGATAATCAAGATGGGACCACGGTGTGATATCCTGATAGTGGCTGATAATCTAATCACAACAATGCCATATCAAAGACTGGATTTAATGGAAGAGTATTCTGAGTGAAGCCTTCAGAATAGACACTAAATGAGTCCTTCCTATAATCATTTTGCCATAACTATGTTTGAAGCATGACAAGATATACATGTCTTCGTAGAATGACTGGTCACATGTGAGATCATGTGGAGATTCATTGGAATCAAAGATCATTATCTACCAAGATAATATCACTTGTATTGCTTATGGGTTATATTTATCCTCGTGGATTACAGAAATGTAAGAGGATAATCTGCAAACAAATTATTGTGAGGTTCACAATGTCTCTACCAACATTTATATTCCAGAATCGCATTCTTGGAATTGGTATGAGACAACATTGATGTTTGCGAAATTCAGGGGGAGTAAAATCCCATGTTATAACCTGTTGGTGATCTTCAGATCATTCATATTGTACTCTTTTTCCCTTTATGAGCTTTTCAAGATGGTTTCTCATATAAGGTTTTTAACGAGACAATATAAATACAAGTGGGGTTGTATGCCATATTGGTTTCTCCTTATATTTTTCCCACTGCGTTTTAAAGGAGTTTTCGATGGCATATTATTATAAGGTTTCTCCTCAATTTTTCCCACAGGGTTTTTGGAGGAGTTTTCAATATACAGATGACGAATTTGGTTTCTCAACTCAGCTTTTGTTTTTAGAGGTAGACCTGACATAGTAGCTTCATGTAAAAGGGAGATTCCATCGCTGTTGACTTTGTTTGGATCAGCACCATGTTCGAGAAGATATTTGACAATGCCCGCACCCTTACGTATCGCAAAAAACAGAGGTGTTCTACCTGTCAAGCACATAGTAATGTAGCTCTTATTGATGCAAAACAGTTCCGGTTTCAGCAAGTATATAAGATCATTTACCCAAAAAACGTAACTTTTCATCCCAAACAAAAAAAAATTGAAGTGTGAAGTGCCATAACCATGATCTATCTTTTTGATGGCAATGTAGAAATAGCTACTCAATATGCACGAAGTATACCAGTGATGGGATTCTATGTTATATGTAGTAGCTAGAATGGGGGAAGAAATTTATATGCAAGTTTCTAAGATGTAAATGAAAAATTCCTCAAAAATAATATTATGTAATCCATGTGACCTAATTATATTATATATCATCCGTACATATGTGGGATATATTTCCTGCAATGTCTTAATTCATAACTGAGCATGGTCTATTTCCATATAAAGTTTTTTTGGGGGAGGGCGGGCTAATCCTATGAAGCTATATGATAAAAAAAAATCAAAAACACACATGGCAATATTAAAGAGATAAACTGGGCATTCCCTCCTTTCCTGTTTAGAGGGTTCATCTAAATTTTTTTCAGATTTCCATTATATAAAGCTCACTTTGAGTTCAATTGTGTTAAAGACCTTTGAGTCTCACACCATATTTAATGAAAATGGGAGAATTATTGGTCATGCATGCATCTTAATCTACATGCAACATGCAAATACAATGAGAGAATGAGTGTTGCACTTATTGCCTCGGGAGTTCATCAAGTGAGAAAATTTTCATTGGGCAATTTTATCCACAAAACATGTGTCATCGTCATCCACTCATAGTCTATCTTATTTGATGAGATTTCATATTTGGGCCCTATAAACCGGAAATGAGGGAGTAGCAAATATGTGAAGCAACATAGATGTGAATGTGGAATTTTTGTCCAAAAGGACCCCCTCGCGAACGGAATAGCCAGAAAAGACCACATGCGGATGCTAAAAATGAAAAGGACCCCCTCCACGCGTGGTGACAGGCGCGCAAGGCGGCACGTGGCACCTGCCGCCAGCGCCCGAGGCGGCTAGGGCCTGCCGCCACAGGCGCAGGCGGCCGACAGGGCTGCCGCCACGAGGTCAGGCGGCCGACCCCAGATTCCGTTCCCGCCCTGCCGTACCGTAACGGCGACAGATAGGTGGGCCCTGCCACCTCGGCCCCAGGCGGCCGGCCGGGAATCTGGGTTGGCCCTGGAGTTAGCGCGCTCTGTGAAAAAATTCCGCTCCAAATTTTCCCGCCACATGCATGCGCTATTATGCCCTGCTTGGGATGTACTCCCTCCGTTCCAAAATATAATACCTTTTAGAGATTTCATTAGAAGACTACATATGAAGTAAAATAAATGAACCTATAATCTAAAATATGTCTATGTACATCCGTATGTAGTTCATAGTGCAATCTCTAAAAGGTCTTATATTTAGGAACGGAGGGAGTATTTTTTTACTAGAAGACTACATATGGATGTATATGGACTCATTTTAGAATGTAGATTCTGTCATTTTGCTTTGTATGTAGTCATCTAGTAAAATATCTAAAAAGACAAATTTAGGAACGGAGACTGCCTGCTGTATTTGTTCCCGCCACATGCACGCGATAATGATGGACGAGCAGTGCAATTTTTTCCCGCCTAAGTTTCCCGCGTTATTTTCCCACCTAAGTTTCCCGCCTAAGTTTCGTGCTGAAGTTTCTCGTATTCGCGCCGTTTTTTCCTGCGTAGACATCCGGCAGAGCCTATAAAAGGAGGCAGAGAGTGAAAACTCTCTTCACCATCAGCCAGACTTCAAAGCACCTGCACCTCCATAGTCAGTATGAGTTTGCCTTGTTCGGATCAGAGCATTAGGCCTAGGAAAATGCAGAGTGCAAGCTTGCCTCGGGGGGTGGAAGCAGTTCGATGTTGGTGCGGAGATGTCTGCAAGGTGAAGGAGGTGACGGATTTTTCAGATTGGTTGGGCATGAAGTTTTTCATGTGCGCCAATTATGAATCTGATCCATCCGAATCTATTTCTGCGTACGTCAGGCCTCCGGTATGCTCAAGTCATCCAGATTATTGTTTACTTGATATTATTGTTTACTTGAATCTGATCCATCCTTTACTCTCCTCCTCCTCTCTGCATGTACTATCGTTGGATTGACACGGAAATGCCGGACTGGGCGGTGACCGAGATTCGTGAAAGAGGTCGCCGTGCATGGGCTAGCTTGGACTTGGAAGAGCGTCGCGAGAAGGCTGAAGCAGAGGAGAAAGCAGAGCAGAAGAAAGAGTGGGAAGATTACTGTGTGGAGCAGAGGGCTTTTATTGATGAGATGATAAGGAAAAATCAAGAAGAGAAACTTTGGCTGGAGGAGGTTTACAGACAGCGGGAACAAGCCCGTGAAGCTGAGAAGGAGAGAAAGAGAGAAAGGGCTCGTGCCGCCAAGGCAGCAAAAGAAGCTGGTGATGGAAAAGGAAAATATCCACGTTGGACTCAGTAGATTTATTTTATTGTATGTTAATTTGTGTTAGTTGTATCTTAATTTATGCAAGTTGTATCTTAATTTCGGCAAATTGTATCTTATTTTCAGCAATGTCTATCTTAATTTCGGCAAGTTGTGTCTTCATTTCCGCAATGGGTATCTTAATTTCGGCTACGTGTATGTTCATTTTATCCCGCCATTTATTTCCCACCTCACTTTCCTGCCATTTTTTCCCGCGTATAGCTTTGCCGCCATTTTGTTCCCGCCTCGCTTTCCCTCCTCGTTTTCCCGCGTATAGTTATTCGTCTCGCTCTGCTGCACCTATAAAACCCCCTCCAGACCAAGGTGGGTAAGGAGTGTCCCGAAAATGTCTCATTATCCTTTCGATCGTAGTTTTTACAGTGGTATGTCCGAGTGTCTTCTGCGCTTAGCTAGCAATTTCAAGATAGATAACAGAATAGTTTCATGGGACGAACTCATCAGTAGTGACACGCTACTGAATGAGGTTGCCCACGCATTAGCTAGGAAGGGGTGGCCTGCAAGGACATATGAGGAGATTCGGAAAGAACTTATGCGGTTGAATGAAAGATGGAAGAAGAAAGGCCAACACATACGCGGTGGAGGTGGAGTAAAACATCCCTTTTTATAGATTGACGATAGTGAGGACGAAGACGATATCTTCATGCCGAGTACCAAGGCCAAGAGCGCATGATCGACGAATGACAAGAGCGCATCATCGACGAAGGCCAAGAGTAGCGCTTCGTCAAAGGGCGAGAGCTCTGCATCGTCGAAGGATGACGATGACTTTATGTAGTTTTTTTTTATGAACTCTACATCTTAATGTATCGTATTTTCTGTATGTTATTTTATGTATCTTATTTTATGGAAGCAACTTTAAATTGGAAAACTGCGTCGAAATATATCGAGAACTTTTATTTCATCAAACTACATAGATGTCTTGTACGTACATCTGAAAGTTTGAAACTGACATAGAGAGATACAATAGTTCGCACACATAGATAGACGAATCACCCTATGCGACGACGACCAGCTGGCCTTGCCCGACGACCGGAGGGTGACAAGCGTTCAGGGGGTCTGTGTTCACGAAGACCACGGCCGTACTGTCCCTCGTGTTCCTGTGTCTGTGACTCATGCATAGGTGGTGGAGTCTGATGATTCTAAATTATAGGTGAATGGCTGTGACTCAGAATTGATATAAGATGGACCAATAACGTCCTCTCCGAAAAAATCATTTAGCATTCCTGGGAGCGTGCATTGAGTATCATGGGTTTCTGTGAGTATTTCTTTCTGTACGCCATGCTGGGTATGTTCATCTCCCCATGATGGATCATTAATTTTCTGCGTCGAAAAATTGTGTGTAAAAAAATTATGTGTAAATAGAAGTTATGTAATTGCTTATTATAATTGTACATACCTGACCGTTGTTGTAGCTTTGTGCTCCCTCGCTTGTGTCAGCCCAACGATTCTCCTCGGGCATCCTAATCCCTCGCGTGGGCAGATATGGCTGAGATCCTTGAGTGTGTGCGCCATATGCTGTATATGCATCCTGCTCCACGAAATGAGTCTGTTCGGGCGTCGAACCTAAATCTGGTGCATTTACCTCTGATCTCTGCCCATGTATTTGTAGAGACGAGTCATGTCGTGGAAGTGTCGGCGTAGTATTAGGACCCTCTCCCCACCGCATGGACGACGACGGCGCCGCACTCGGTCTAACTGACCTCGGTTCCGGAATGTTGTACGCTCCAGTGACAACGTCGTTCTCTGTACCGCATCTCGTAAACCTTGTGCTGACGAATTCGCTAATTATTTTAAAGAAGGACCTGCCTTTAGGATCAATTCACTGGGCTCGCATTCCTTCCCTCGCCATCGCTTCTACTTGGGTGCAAATATCAATCTGAAAAAAAATCGTTGTTGGTTGGTTGAATTGTTCATGAAATGATGGACCTGAATAGCAAGATGTTGATGATTACCGCAGAGTCACGATAGTAAGCTGATGATGTGTCTATCCGTCTCTGCAACTGTTCCATATGCATTGGATGTGTTGGCATCGTAGGTGGTTCACTCGTCGGTCTAGTACGCGTGATCATGCGATACTAATTATGGTACGCTTCTGTCGTAGTTGCATCGTACGTTGTGCATAAATAAATAATTACATCACATTATGTATTTTATAAGTACATAATTAAATTAACATGAGTAAAATTACCGTTGCTGAGGCACTATATTTTGTAGAGCTTCATTATTCCACTGATTTATCCATTAAATGTTTTCTACATTCCAGTCGACACCAGATCTGTCCATATTGCTCATCCTGAAATTTAGATAACAAAACAAAAATTCAAGAACCGGTGATTGAATATCTATTTAGCTAGGTCACATCTTACTTACTTATGAGTTTCTTCGTCGATACATCTTGGAACCGGTGGTGGAATATCTTGATATAGACCGAACTGTCTCATGACACCGTTAGGATTGTACGGTTCCACAAACCATAGATAGAGTAAATTGCAGCGAGTCATCCAGAAGGCACTATCACGCATTCCACTGGGATGCGTTGTGAACCAAATACCATATCAATGTGTGCCTCAGTCCACGGGTTCCATGTTATTAGTGAGTCGTTAAGAAGCTCAAACTGATCATGGTATATGGGGTAACAATTTTTTGCAATTTTAGTAGACCATTTTTTTCGACCCAGCATCCACCGGCTGGACATAGTTACAACGCCCTCACCATACTTGTATGGGGTTGCGGGTTCTACTATCTGCGGTCGTCCTACAGGTAAGTATTCCGAGGACCACAACTGTAGAAACTCGTAGGAGACACAAAGTAATGGAGCTTTAGATGTGAATGAAGTTTTTTGAGTGGCATCACACAACCCTCGGTATGTGTGAGAAAGCATAGCAGAACCAAAGCTATATGGTGGATTTTGGGGTAAAGGTTCGTCTACTATCTTTGCGGCAAAATAGATGAGACCAGGCAAAACTACCTCCCCGTGAGAATTAGGAAACGTCACACCAAAAAGCCACAACAAATATGCAAACAAGTGTCTCTTCGTTGTCTCAGGATCAGCATAGGTAGATAAAATTTCGAAGTTAGTACGAAGCCAGCTAAGTGAGACACCTCGAGGCGGACCAGATCGATCTCATATGGGCATTTCGAGCCTCAGACGGCCAGAGACATCTCCTGGCCAATTAGGATAAACTCGTGGATGTACCACTGGCACACCTCTAATTGGTAAAGTTGTGATCATTGACACATCTTTTAGAGTAGGTTCAAGCTCTCCACATCGAAAGTGAAATGTATGGGTCTCCGGTCTCCATCTATCAACAAGGGATGTCAAAAGGGATGGGTCGGCAGTAAAAACTACCTCGACGAGCTGCGAGGTGCGCAAAATGAAGGAGTCCATAAGCCTCAAGGTGTTCAAGAAAACGATTATGTATTGACCAGGGCGTCTTTATGGTTCGAAGCTGGAAGGTCTGAGGAGGATTTTCATGATTTGGATTTAAGAAAAGCTGACAACGGTGGTGGTTGTCGTGATAACCATTCAAAAGCTGGAGCATTTCAGCCATAACCTGCAATCACGATGAAATGAAATTAAAAATTCAAAATATTACATCATGATGAAATTAAATTAAAAATTCCGAATATTACATCACGATGAAATTAAATTAAATATTCCGAATATTACATCACGATGAAATGAAATTAAATATTCTGAATATTACATCACGATGAAATTAAATTAAATATTCTGAATATTACATCACGATGAAATTAAAATACATAGCATGATTACATATCACGCAGTGTTGTTGTTACGATACGGACACTCCCTACGCGAGTGACCAGCACACCTACATACGCGGCATCGCCTTGGTTCTCCCAACTTGTTGTGGTCCATGTCATTGCGATGACGCCTAGACTGACGCCGTCCCTTGCTGGTTCGCATCAATGCGGGATCTCGAACCCATGTGGTCCCTTCTGGCCATAATTGCTTGTAGTTCATATCAATGTCCCATGCCCAAAACTCACCGTTCCAAGTGTTGTACAAATTGTGCATGTTGAAGTATGGTGATACGTATGGCTCGACATTAATTTTTTGATCTGCAGCTGCCCACAATACCTGACTGCAAGGATATCCCAGAAGCTTGGGCTTGTTGCAAGTGCACTCACACGAGGTTGTGCCAAGCGTCACAGCTTGTTTTTTCCTCCCCTGTGGTGACCCTTAACAAACTTTGCTCACACACTAACTTCTCATTTATTCCTAAATGCATCTACCTGCCTGCACCCATGTCTTTTGTTTTTAGACTCAGCTTTTGTTTTTAGAGGTTTGGAGTTATTTGCATCTACCTGGCAAGGGAGTTATTTGCAGCTTGTACGCTGATTGCTTTTGTAATAAGGACATTTTCTAGCATTAGGGGGAGAAATGTACCACATAGAATGCCAAGAAATGCAAAAGAAATGACATAGACATTTTGTCCACGTACTTCAGAATTTGAACTAAAGATTTAGATTATGAGAATTTGCAACATATTGCAAATAAACTGCCATATACATTTACTGATGACAAAGGTGTCACTGAATTTTCGTACCAGAACGAGTGGAGGTACCTAATAACCATTCGTATCCCCAAATGAGAGCAAGAGGGGGAGAATTTTGGTCACATGGGATTAAGTTCTCATATGTTTCCGTGGAAATAGAGGAAACGGTCTCCTCGGTCAGTAAATGTGATTCAACCTCGCGTTGAATGACACTTGATGGATGTGCGTCATCCATATCCCAACACCGTTGATGTATGTAATGGCTACATACTCACATGGATAATTCAGTTCGGATATATATATTGAAGTCGTTTAAATGGCTTAATATTCCGAATCCAATGATAAATCGCAACATGTGTGTGAAGCTTCAGAAGTCATTCTTTGACTCTGAATTTGGTCGGAGAGTCGTGTGGTACAACCGACTAAGTGAGTTACTCCTTAACAAGGATTACTCTAATTCTGATGATTGTTGATGTGTATTCATGAAGATATCATGAATTGGATTTACATCTTATTATTGATGTGGATGATCTTACCATCAATGTCTATACAAGACATATTAAATACACACAATCATTTTGAGACGGATATTTGGGTCAAACCAAATGATGCTAAGTATATAGCTTTAGCAAAATCCCTCGGGAATATATGTATGTCAGTCTTTATGTATCTGGAAATATTGAAAACATTCAATATGGATACATCTTATCAAAGACACATATGGTCATATTATACCTGACACGGGACACATGTCCATGGGAGATGGTGAAGTGATAATGGACATGAAGTTCCACATCTGAGTACCATCGGAGCACTCATGTATATTGCAAAGTAAGTCAGGTCTGACACTATTTTTTTGGCAATTTATTGAGAGTGCAATCCCCAATAAAAGATATAATGGTTGGTGTAAGAAATATCTTCGGATATGTCCAAGACACAAACATTCTTGATTAATTCCATTGAGATAATCAAGATGGGACCATGGTGTGATATCCTGATAGTAGCTGATAATCTCATCACAACAATGCCATATCAAAGGCTGGATTTAATGGAAGAGTATTCTGAGTGAAGCCTTCAGAATAGACTCTAAATGAGTCCTTCCTATAATCATTCTGCCATAACTATGTTTGAAGCATGACAAGATATACATGTCTTCGCAGAATGACTGGTCACATGTGAGATCATGTGGAGATTCATTGGAATCAAAGATCATTATCTACCAAGATAATATCACTTGTATTGCTTATGGGTTATATTTATCCTCGTGGATTACAGAAATGTAAGAGGATAATCTGCAAACAAATTATTGTGAGGTTCACAATGTCTCTACCAACATTTATATTACAGAATCGCATTCGTGGAATTGGTATGAGACAACATTGATGTTTGCGAAATTCAGGGGGAGTGAAATCCCATGTTATAACCTGTTGGTGATCTTCAGATCATTCATATTGTACTCTTTTTCCCTTTATGAGTTTTTCAAGATGGTTTCTCATATAAGGTTTTTAACAACACAATATAAATACAAGTGCGGTTGTATGCCATATTGGTTTCTCCTTATATTTTTCCCAGTGGGTTTTAAAGGAGTTTTCGATGGCATATTATTATAAGGTTTCTCCTCAATTTTTCCCACAGGGTTTTTGGAGGAGTTTTCAATATACAGATGATGAATTGATCAAGGGGGAGTGTTGAGAAATAAAACATGTGATCAATTGTATGGAAGGGATGCTTTCCAGGAGGTGTCTGTTGGTGAAAAGGTGTCTCCTCAACACATCCCTTCATCTTGTATATAAGTGGGTCTCCCACATTGCAATGAAACTAGTGGGTCATTTAGACTCTTTATTTGTCTCTTTACATTCATTCTACAATAGATCCAACGCATACTTTTTTCAGAGAGAGAATCCGTCTTTGAGAGAGTCAAACTATTAGCTCAGCGCCCGTATATAGCAAAAAACTAGCACATTACAAGCTTTGATTATAAAACATTATCGCTTTATTATTTTCCAATAGTCTACCATAAAATTGTTTTGTTGTTCCAAAAAACCTAGTTGTTGAAGTGTTAAGTTTTAGTTGTGTTTGTGACAGAGGGGTTCCACTTGTGAGGTCACTGTTACATTAGACCATTAGTTGACTATTGTAACATGTGGGCCCATGTGTCGGTCCATAGAAAAAAAGTAAAATGGTCCCTATAAATTTTGTAAAAAAAGCAATCGGGTCCCTCTGCTCCGTCTCATTCCCGTCACACACGTCACCATGGTCGGCGTTTCTCAACTCAGGCGACCCCATGCTCGGCCCGCAGCTCCTCTCGGCCATGGAGAAACTGTCGGCCGCATTATTTGATTGGCTGGAAACCAGGAGAACGGACCCACAGTTAAAATCACGGGGCAGAGTGATTGGTTAGTGAGAGGGCTACGTAAGCTAATTGTGTAGGTAGCCCATAGGTGTAGCATTTTTGCTATATACTTGTCCCGAGACAGTCGAGGCGAATGGCTCCATGACCATAAGCTGCTGATGATACCCACGTTGAACTAGCACTTGCAACAGCTAGTAGCAGCAGCTGGTACATGCATGATCACCCTACGGCTCCTTGATCATAAGCAGTTGAGGCGAACGGCTCCATGACCATAAAGCCTGCACTACACTACGGCCGAGAAGATCAGATTCACAAACGGTTGAATGGCGCACACTGCGTGAGTGGCTGTACCGAGCCAGCTCTTAGGGCATCTATAACGTCAATCCACAATTTTTTTCCCTCATCCGTCCATAGATATTGGATCAATTCACAGATATGGATGCGAAAAACAACATCCAATGCTAACTGTATATATGGGACCAACAATTTGAACCACCTAGATGAAATTCGGTTAAACCGGATGGATTTCATTCAAGTTCAAATATAATTTTCATAAAATGGTTGATATTTCAACCGTTTAAAAAATATACCAGACGACCACCTTGTATTTGTGGCCGCTTTGCCCTGCCGTACCGTCGTCTTCGTCGGTGCCGTCGTCGTCGTTGTGGTCCTTTCAATGGCAGAACGGCACCGGAAGGCCACGACAACCATTCCGGCGCCACATGTTGGCATAATCCATGATGTATGGTTCATGTCCGGCTCGGACTGGAAACAGTCACCGACTAGGTTTAGTATTAGGCTAGTTTGATAATATATATACCTATGTAACCCCTGTGTATTGAGAACTCAGATCAAAGCAATACAATCAAAAGCTTGATACGGGCCTCTAGCCAACACACCAGAACTTGTCTCTCGTGTACGTATTTTGTCTACGGCGACTTGCATCCGTGCTAGTCTCGTCTAGATAGCTTCACGTCAACAAACCATCCAGCTACTAGCTTGGCTGCTTAGCTTTGTTAAGTGAGTATCCATCCACCGGCGGCTTACGTGCTTGCTCTCTCTGGCTGCCGCATACGAGATCGTCTAGACGGAAAGTACTCGTCCTAGTTGGACCTGTATCCAACAATTGGTATTTAGAGCTTGGTTTATTGGCGTGATCTTCGGAAAGCAATCGAAGGATCATGTCAAACCCGAGCAAGGAGATCGTTGTGGCGGGAGCTAAAGCACCGATGCCGATGGTTGGGGGTCGCAATTCCCCCGGCTGGATCGAGAGGACTACGCACTATGGGCGATGAACATGAAGGTCGCGATGGAGGGAGCGGAGTTCTGGGAAGCCGTCGATCCCGGCGGCGCCGAGTATGCGAAGGGCGCTGCAAAGTACCGGACGGATCGTCAGGCATTAACAGCGATCTACTCCGCTATGCCGAAGGATGTGCTGCAACACCTCATCGGAAAGAAAACGGCGAAGGAGGCATGGGAGACCATCAAGATCCTGCACCAGGGTCATGACCGTGTCAAGGAAGCACACCTTCAGTCCCTGATGAGAAGCTACGAGTGCCTGAAGATGGAGGAAAGCGAGACGGTTGATCAGTTTGCCGCCCGTCTCAAGACCCTCGTCAACGGCATACGCGGCTATGGTTCAACCCTAGAAGAAGTTGCGATCATCCGACGATTTTTGCGCGTCGCGCCGGCACGCTACATCCAAATCGTCACGTCGATCGAGCAATGTCTTGACCTGAACACTCTCACGGTCGAGGATCTCGTTGGAAGGTTCAAGGCCCACGATGAGACAATTCGTCTCAGCTTCGGCGATTCGAAGGAGAGTGAGCATCTCATGCTTACAATGGCGCAATGGATGGCCCTGTCGAAAGGAAAGCAAGGTGGATCCACAAGCGGTAGTAAAGCAAAGGAGAAGCAAAGCCCGACGAAAAAGGACCTCGCTAGACAGGAAGAAAAGGCTAGAAAACCAAGGAGAAAATTTGACATAAAAAAAGTAAGGTGTCACAATTGTGGAATCCTCGGTCACTTCAAGTCTGATTGCAAGAGTCCACCGAAGGAAAGAGCTCTCATGGCCAAGGGAGGCGATGATAGCGATATGATGCTCATGGTCGAAGTATGCGAGCTTATGGACGAGGATGGTCCAGCTCCGAAGGCACCGACGAGGTTGTCACGCTCGACGAAGAGAAGGTTTACCTTCATTACAAAAAGAGGGTGAACATGGCGAGGCACGTGTGGTACCTCGACACGGGAGCAAGCAACCACATGACCGGTGACAAGGACCAGTTTTCTGAGCTAAATCTCTCGCTTGGAGGCATGGTTCGGTTCGGTGACGGGCGGACCGTTGACATCATAGGGCGAGGTACTGTCCTATTTGAGTTGAAGAATGGCGGTCACAAGGTACTCACAGATGTGTACTATATTCCCAAGCTAAAGATCAACATCATAAGTCTTGGCCAGCTCGAGGAGCGTGGTTGCAAGATTGTGCTCGAAGATGACTATTTATGGGGGTATGACCGTCCAAGGATGTTGATCATGAAGGTGCAGAGGTCACAGAACAGATTCTACATCCTCAACTTGGATCGTGTGGATCCAGTATGTCTCTTGTCAAGCATGGAGGACTCGGCATGGAAGTGGCACGCGCGCTACGGTCATCTAAATTTCCAGTCTCTTCGGCAACTTGGACAAAAGGAGATGGTACGTGGCCTACCGTGCATTGATCATGTTGAGCAAGTGTGCGACGGTTGCCTTGTTGGGAAACAAAGGCGGACCTCGTTCCCGAGAGAGGGAAACTTTAGAGCAAGTAAAGCTCTTGAGTTGGTCCATGGAGACTTGTGCGGACCCATTACACCGGCTACCCCAGCTCGGAACAAATACTTCTTACTCATAGTCGACGACTTTAGCAGATACATGTGGATTATGTTGTTGAAGACGAAGGACCAAGCTTTGCAAGCCTTCAAGAAAGTAAAGATGGCGGCCGAGGTAGAATCCGAAGCCAAGCTGAAGGCCCTCCGTACCGATCGGGGGGGGTGAGTTCAAGTCTCGTGAATTCACAGAATTTTGCGAAGCACATGGGATCAAGCGGTATCTTACGGAGCCATATTCACCACAGCAAAACGGTGTTGTGGAACGGAGGAATCAAACCGTGGTGGCGATGGAAAGAAGCATGATGAAGAGCAAAGGGATTCCGGGCAAGTTTTGGGGTGAGGCGGTCAATACGGCCGTTTATTTGCTGAACCGGGCTCCAACCAAGAGTGTGGTTGGGATGACGCCGTACGAAGCATGGTACGGACATAAGCCCGCGGTTGATCATCTTCGTACTTTCGGATGCGTGGCACATGTGAAGACGGTGACTGGGCATACAAGTAAGTTGGCGGATCGGAGTACTCCAATGATATTGGTTGGCTATGAAGCGGGCTCGAAGGCGTACCGTGCGTGCAACCCCTCTACCAATAAGGTGGTTGTGACGCGTGACGTGGTCTTTGAAGAAGAAAGGTCATGGAATTGGAACTCTACCGATACGGTATACCCGATCTCTGATGAAATCTTTCACGTTGTTTACAACGAATACGAGCATGCCGACAATCAACCAGAGACTACGACGACGCCGAGTGATTCTCCGAACAACGGAGCGCAACCGAACGCGCCAGATAAAGCAGGGACAGAGGCGCGCCAAGGCACGCAGCAGGATGCAGCAGACGAGGTATGCGATGGCTCATGCAGCACACCAAGTGATGCTCGAAGCGCTAAACCAAGTGACTTCATAGCACAGGGGAGCAGCCTGGGAGCTGCGCCTGGAAGTCCACAGCCTGGGCATGGCCAGAATATGGCTCCAACTCAAGCTAGTTGTGAGACAGGAAGGCATGCACGTGGACTTGAAGGTTCACATGTACGTGCAACTAATTCTCGAGAACCTGGATCGCCAGAAAACAGGAGTTTGGCAACTCCACAAGATGAAAATTCCTCGTCTTCGACAGAACAAGAGACAAGGGAACATCCGCCGACACCAGTTCGTCTTCGACCAGTGGTGGATTTATATCCGGAGTAGGCACTCCGTACTATTAATCGTGTCAAAGTTATAAGAAGAGGATGACAATGTTTGCTTAGCGTCGAGGAACCGACAAAATTTGAAGAAGCAAATACTGAGGAGTGTTGGCGTCGTGCTATGGATGAAGAGTTGGGATCAATACGAGACAACAAAGTATGGGAGCTCGCTGATCTTCTCAATGGTCACAAATCCATAGGGCTCAAGTGGGTGTACAAAGTCAAGAAGGATGCTGAAGGAAACTTGGTCAAGCATAAAGCTCGGCTCGTAGCTAAAGGATTCGTGCAAGAGCAAGGTGTGGACTTCGAGGAAGTGTTCGCTCCAGTCACAAGGATGAAATCGGTGAGGCTAGTTATAGCTCTCGCGGCTCAAGAATCTTGGAGGCTACATCACATGGATGTAAAATCCGCATTTTTGAGCGGGGAGTTGGAATAAGAAGTATACGTGAAGCAACCACCAGGGTACATCAAAGAAGGAGAAGAACACAAGGTGTTGAAGCTACACAAGGCATTGTACGGGCTACACCAAGCTCCTCGGGCATGGAACATCAAGCTTGACCGTACAATTATTTCTCTTGGTTTCGAGAAAAGTCCACTCGAGCATGCTATGTACAAGCGAGGTAAAGGCAAGGATCGTCTCTTAGTGGGCATCTATGTTGATGATCTCTTGATAACTGGAGCAGACGAAGAGGAGATTGCAAGATTCAAGCTACAAATGAAGGAGCTATTCAAGATGAGTGATCTAGGGCTCTTGACATACTACCTCGGGATTGAGGTACAACAAAAGCCGAATGGGATCACACCATGTCAAGAGGCATATGCAAAGAAGATACTTGAAAGTTGTAGCATGGAGGATTGCAAACCAACTTCTGCTCCAATGGAGCCTCGGCTTAAACTTAGCAAAAGGAGTGAAGCCCCTGCGGTTGATGCAACGGATTATAGAAGTGTGGTCGGAAGCCTAAGGTATCTTGTGAATACACGACCGGACTTGGCATATTCCGTTGGCATAGTGAGTCGCTTCATGGAAGCACCCACGGCTGAACATTGGGCAGCTGTCAAACATATACTCAGGTACATCAAAGGGACAACAAACTTCGGTTGCGTCTATTTGAGAGAGAAAAAGAAGAAGATGGTGGAGCTACTTGGCTACAGTGATAGCGACCTGGCAGGAGATGTGGACGACCATAAAAGTACCTCGGGTCTGGCATATTTCTTGGGCAGGAGCATAGTAACTTGGCTATCACAAAAGCAGAAGGTGGTCGCATTATCGTCCTGCGAAGCAGAGTATATAGCAGCTGCAACCGCAGCGGGTCAAGGTGTGTCGCTAGAAAGGCTACTCGGTGACCTCACAGATAAAGAACCAGAAAGAGTGGTGCTCAATGTTGACAACAAGTCTGCGATTGCCCTGTGTAAGAATCCAGTGCATCATGACAGGACCAAGCACATCGATATAAGGTATCACTACATACGACAGTGCATGGAAGAAGGCAAGATTGAAGTCAACTATGTATGCACCCACGACCAGCTTGCAGATATCCTGACCAAGTCTTTGGGACGACATAAGTTCACGGATATGCGGAGAAGGATAGGCGTCCAAGCTGTAAAGTGAGGACATCATGTTTAGGGGGTGATTGTTGGCATAATCCAGGATGTATGGTTCCATGTCCGGCTCGGACTGGAAACAGTCACGGACTAGGTTTAGTATTAGGCTAGTTTGCTAATATATATACCTATGTAACCCATGTGTATTGAGAACTCAGATCAAAGCAACACAATCAAAGGCTCGATACGGGCCTCTAGCCAACACGCCGGAACTTGTCTCTCGTGTACGTATTTTGTCTACGGCGACTTGCATCCGTGCTAGTCTCGTCTAGATAGTTTCACGTCAACAAACTATCCAGCTACTAGCTTGGCTGCTTAGCTTTGTTACGTGAGTATCCATCCACCGGCGGCTTACGTGTTTGCTTGCTCTTTGTGGCTGCCACAACGAGATCGTCTAGACGGAAAGTACTCGTCTAGTCGGACATGTATCCAACACCACATACGTTTAGCGAACGTGAGGCAAAGAACGACATTGCACCGACCATACCTCGCTTGCTGCTGCATCGAGCGTTCGGCCTCGGCCACCATGGCCCAAGAGCCAGAGGCACCGCTGTAACCACTGCCTCCCAGGTAGTGGAGGATATGGACACGTACCTTGGCGATCACGGGCAGCACCTCCTCCTTTATCTGGCGGCGGTGGCATCGAGGTGGCGAGGATGGCCCATGAATCCGCACGTAGTGGCTATGTGGATGAAGCGATGCCGGCCTCGACGTCACGTGGTGGTGGCGCGGGGGAACGCGGGCTCCTGCTTCACGAGACTGTCGATGTGAAGGTCGCGGTTGCGTGCCAGGATGCCAGCTCGTCCTTCACTTGTCAAAGCGGGGATGCCGACTTGTGCTTGACAAGACCCGCGGTGGGGACGATGGCTTCCGCAGTCCGAACAACACGATTCGGACATATGTGGGGTTTTTTTTTGAACCGGGCAACCCCCTTCCTTTACTCACATAATATGTGTCCGAACAATACGATTCGGACATATGTGGGTTGTTTGCAGGTCGTTGTCGGAGATGCACTTATACATTAAAATGCAATCCTCTTGTCTATCCTTATTTTCCAGGTTAAAATCGTTGCTAGAATGTGGAATCCACGGTAGGTTTAAGAACACCAATGACTGTAAAACCATACGGGTAACAGTAGCTACACCAGCACAGCAGTTCACACAGTTCTGCTCTTACCAATCCTCCATATATGCATGCTTGGCCGGCCACATTTCCTTCACGCTGTTGAACGAGCTAGCAACAAGCGGTAGGTTATGTGCCCTCGTTGATAGATCCTGTGGATCTTAGGCTAGATGTGTTCGGGATGATGTAGTGATTTATTACCTTATGGTGAACTCGATGAGCTTCCTCCAGAGACCGTCGTGAGGTGGTGACGACGGTGGGGAAGCAGAGAGAGATCCGGTAGCGGCGGTGATGGACTTCCCATCGCTTCAGTGCTACCCTCTGGATCGGCTTAGGGTTGAGAGTGGGGAACGAGTGAAGGCAGCGAACCTCGTGTCTTGTGCCATGGTCCCCACCTCCTCTTTATAGCACTTCACGACAGGGGCCCACCAGCCTTGCTCGGGTTGGACGCCCCCGATCAGGGCATGGATCAAGGTTCCAATGGGCCGTTGGGCCCATTGAACGAGAGATCAACCTAACATTCTCCCCCTTGATCTCATCATACGCTTTTAACTTTACTCGTTTCGCAACAGATCAATACATAGGGCATGTTTCATCGTCACAGCTCAATTGCCGATGGAATCAGACAGCCACAATGTACCTCTCTATTTTGAGACAGATTCTTTAACCTTGGGCCCTTTATTGTCCGGAAATTTTAGACTATACCATAAAACCCATGTCGACTGTGTGTTCTCCGAACACACTGGGCGGTAAGCCTTTGATAAGCAGATCTGCAAACACTTGTTTTTTGCTTTTATGCTTCAAGCATTTTTCTACAATTCCGGACTTTCTCCTTCACAACACGTAACTCTTTGTCAGTGTGTTTGGCATCAACACTTGACTCGTTGTGATAGGAGCGAAAGAACTTAAAATGGATATCGTTGTTGTCAACCATTATCAACTCCGGGTACAAGTAGCCTTAACCATTTTGCCTGTCCCTCAGCCTCATATCAAGCTATAACATATCATTGCATCACATTGATGACAATCGTTTCACTCATTTGGAGATTTTCCACACAAAACTTCGAGTATGAAAGTTAGCGACAATTATGGATTTCTCTATACATTTCACAAGTCCTGCCTTTGTACTCACAATCTTTTGAGAGCACTTATTTCTTCCATCATGAGGCAGATATCTTTGACTCCATTCCATTGATTTATCTATGGACTGGACATTGCCAAAAACACCCGGATATATACGTGAACTGTGTCAGGGTAATATCTTGAGCTTCCAACAACTGAAGCATATGGTACCATATTCGTTTACGATCTTTTCTTATTAGCTTTTGAAACACCATAGTTTCGAGTTCCATTACCCTTGACTATAAGAACAGGCGTAGGTTTTCTCGTATGCATACTTTAGAGATCTTTCTTAGCATGTCCATGCGACATTCTTAATACCCCCTTTTATTCTTTTGAACTCTGAGGACAAGAACTTCTTCTCTCCTCCTACACTAGAATTGACATCACCACTAGCAAGTAGTACGTCATCCACATGCACAGGAATTGGGAAACGAATTTCCCATTCTATAACTTTGCATGAATGCAATTGTCCTCTCATTTTCTTTGCACAAAATCTTTCGGTTTAAGTCATGTTTTACACCTTTACATATTTCCTTTGGAGTCACATTTGCATTGTAGACCCTTCATAAAGTCTATGTTAGTGAAATTCAAATGATGGAATTTCACTAACATAGACTTTATAGTAGTCACAAGTATCTGATTTTCACATTCCTAGAGACCATCAAAATCTCAGGTACTGGCACTTCTTTCATATGGGGTTGTCGTTGCTCTGTCATTGCCAAGAGGCAAATTAATTCTATAGTCACCCGTTTCCAAAAGGCAATAGGTTTTACAGGGATCTGTATCAGAAGATCCCTTGTAGAGCTAACAACAGGTGTTGTATAGGTCATACAACATGCTCCCCCAGATTACTTCATCTTCACTAAAGAAATGGCGTATCTTTAAACTTTCTTCTTTATGGCACTTTAAGCACCATTGTTGTATTCCTTAGTCTACTTTCGAAACTATAAAAGATCCGGAAATACAACTGTTTCTTTTCTTTAGGGGTATCATAATGACGGTATTCTAATGATTGTCGTACACCCCTTGACAATCACATTCTTCATTAATGGATCACTTTAGATGCATAATGTACATCACATCATCTAAAGTACAGAGGAGTCATGAAATACACTACATGTCTCTTTCTCCCCCTCGAAATGTGGCAAGAACTTTCCTGCCACCATTTCGAAACCCATTCATAGCTCTTGTGAAATGAGGAAACTTTGATTATCTAGCTCATTCATCTTATCACTTCATGTAAAATGAAGTTATAAGTTAACTAGTATGGGAGTACTTTTTCCTCATTTCATTTCAGAAACTCAACGGAGTTCTTTATAATTGTCACTTTTGCAAGTCACACTTGCATATCATTCTTGTCTTTAGGTTCGTCTGTTACTTTTATCCTTTCTGGATTTAGTGATTGCTTAATGACCGTTACACATAGGGTGTACGGTCGATACTAGGAAAGCTTAATAGCTACTCCATACTTTTCTCCCATAGTGGGACACATTAACCGCATATGAGTCATCATAACTTTCTCCTGTCATACAGGATAAGGCCTTTGCCAAAATTTCTCCCGCCATACACGGATTGTTGACATAATACAATGTCAACTTTATCCAGTTACGCACGCATTTTTCCCAGACTTTTCCCGCCATGCGGGTAATTCCCTGTAAGGGACATAAATGCCATAATTGGCTCTTTTGACTGCATATTCAGAAATAAATCTAAATTATATTTGACACACATGTTTGATCCGACGTTGGTCAAATTAAACATGCATGTTGCTTGTTTCATTTCAATCATGTTGACTGAAAAAGGAGACTTCTTCATAGAGAGTACATAAAAGACATTCGTCAACCAAGACTCTCAATGATCTATCTCTTTTCTTTTCTTGAATTGATATCCAAGAGTTCTTTTCTTTTGAGGCCATTCTTTAGAGAGAATATATTCCCTCAAGTTATGACCTTTCTTTTCCATCTTTCGGGTCACTAGTACCCAATCATTCGCTTTCGGGAATGAAAGCATGAAAAGAAAACTTTTAGTCTCGGAGAGCTTAGCAAATAAACAGACAATAATGAGCATAAAAAATAACCCTACGTTGGTCTGGTTAAAATTATGCACATTAAACCTTTTAAAACCCTTTTGTATATTCTAAATCACCGTTGTGGTAGAATTGGAATAAAAACATCATTCTTCTGCATTAATTCCATATCACCGTTGGGCAGAAATGGAAATAATGCATATGACTCTTAAACTATGTGATGATATAATTTCTATTGAACAACTTTACTAAGAAATAATCATCATCATCAACCATATTGTATCAGAAAAAGAAATATACATTTCTCTATTTGTGCTCTGAGAATTGATCACTTTGATACAAAATTTATCAGAGATTTAAGCTTTGAACATAAGATGACTCATACAATCACAGTATTGTTATCATCAACGTTGGTTAGAAAACAAAAATACCATATTTTAACTTTAAAACAAACATCATTCTATCGTCATAGCGGAAACTGTTTGAATCTTATTTCACCCACACGGGAAAAGTATTGCCAAGAACAGTTCTTCCAATTAAATTTTCCCATTGGTTCCAATTTAATTGGAGGATTAAACTTTTACTTTGCAACGGAAAAAACGTGAATATAAAAATTCATGTGCCCATAACTTTGCAGAAAATTAATTCTATCATTAAAACAAAATTGGTGAACTTTATAAATCAATTTATAAAAAAACACCAATTTTTCCTTTTCTAAAAAACTACTTAATTTTCAGAAAACCTTTATTTTTCTTTTCAGAAAAATAATTTTGCAATTCTGTATTAAATTACAGAAACTTTGGACATTTTTAATTTCTATTTTTCTAAACATAGTTTCATAGAAAAACAATGCTTAGAAACAATTGTTGAATCTGCCTAAAAATAAAATGACAGAATAAAACTTTCGACCTACAGGGGCCTGCTTGGGCCGGCCTGGGAGCCTACTTGCCCAGCGGCCGAAACTGATGGCTCTGGCCTTGGCCTTGGCCTCTTAGCGGTCCGGCCTTCCCTGGCGCAGCGCTCACAGCGGCCCAAAGGCCCGAGCCAGCCTAGGGTTACCTAGTGGATCGATGGGGGGTCGTCGCCCGTGCGCCTCGGAGCAACAAAACTGTAGACCGGTGGGGAGGGGCAACCCTAGCGCTCATTTCTCCCTCCCCAGCCCGCCACTCTCCTCTCTCTCGCAGCAACGCTCCTCTCCCGAGCGGCTCTGCTCAGTTCGTCCCCTCGACCGAGGAGTTCCATGCCCCGTCGAGCGGCGGCTCCCAGCCCCGTCGAGCGGCGGCTCCTTGCCCCGTTCGTCCCCTCGATCGAGGGGTTCCATGCCCCGTCGAGCGGTGGCTCCCTGTGGCTCGTCGCGCGAGGTGCTGCCTGCGGGTGGCCGGGGCCCTTTCTTCTCCCCTTTCTTTGCAGCGGCGGCCTCGAGCGGTGGCTCCCTGTGGCTCGTCGCGCGAGGTGCTGCCTGCGGGTGGCCGGGGCCCTTTCTTCTCCCCTTTCTTTGCAGCAGCGGCGGCCTCCATCGGTGGAGCATCACTTCATGGCACCGTGGCCCTTCCCTTTCGCCGGTTGCGCGTTCCCTTTGCTGTGAGCGCGCCGCCGTCGATTGGGTCGGCCGTGGTGCCATTTTTCTTTCTGTCCTGCAGCGGCATGTCATGGTGGCTCCACTTCCATTCCTTTGCCGGCGCGCGCGAGCACCTTCAAGGTGAACGCGCCACCGTCAAAGGCGCGGTGGTCATGCCCTTTGCCCCGTTTGGGGTTTTTCCTTTTGCGTCGTTGCACCTTTTGCACCGTTGCCTGCCCTTCGCCGGTGGCGCGTTTCCCTTAGCGGAAGCGCGCCGCCGTCGAACGGCGTGGTCGCGGTGCATGTACTTTGCCACCGGAGGGGTGGCTTTTCTTTGCTTGGCATGTTCCCCTTCTTCTTTGCCTTTTTTTGTATGCCTTTTGGATCTCAAAGGATCCGATCTTTGCCTCCGAGGAGGTAGGTTCTTCTTCCCCACACCTCGGCATGCCGATGCGTGTGGGGATCGAGAGGAATAGGCGCGGCCTTGCGGCGGCGCTTCTTTGCCGGATAGGAATCTGGTTGCCTTTTACTTGTTCTTTTGCTTTTCATCTAGTCCTTTGCCCTCTTGTAGGGATCATATCGGGGAGGGGGAAAACTTTACTTGTACATTCTTCACCCTAAAACACATCAAAAGCCTGTGGCTCTGATACCATTGATAGATCCGTGGATTTTAGGCTAGATGTGTTCGGAATGATGTACTGATTTATTACCTTATGGTGAACTCGATGAGCTCCCTCCAGAGACCGTCGTGAGGTGATGACGACGGTGGGGAAGCAGAGAGAGATCCAGTAGTGGCGGTGATGGACTTCCCATCGCTTCAGTGCTACCATCTGGATCGGGTTAGGGTTGAGAGTGAGGAACAGCGAACCTCGTGTCTTGTGTCATGGTCCCCACCTCCTCTTTATAGCACTGCGCGACACGGGTCCACCAGCCTTGCGCGGGCTGGACGCCCCCGATCAGGACATGGGTCAAGGTTTCAATGGCCCATTGAACGAGAGATCAACCTAACACTCGTCACCCCCAAAGTATGTGCCATGGCTCGGCTCTACTACCTGACCCGCCTCTCCGTCTTCTTCCTGCTCCTCACCGGCCTCACGGCCGCCGATCCGTCCGGAGGGAAGAAGGTGACCATGACCGTGCAGTTCCCGCCTGCCGACTCGCCGCCGGAGGAGAAGATCACGTTCTCAACGCACTACGTCGGTGACGACGGGTGGGTGACAGACACGTTCATCTCGACTGCGAAGACCATGAGCCGTATGCCTCTCTCTCTCTCTCCCCCGACTCCGACGAGCCGCCGTGTGATTTATAGCTTGAGACCGTTTCTATCTAATCTTGTTGTTGATCTCCAGACAGCTCGATTCCGCCGTAAAATACCTTCTCACGAGCCTGGAAAAGATACGAGATGAGGAGGCGCCTCCACCCGAGGTAACGTTCATCTTGCCCCTCCAATCCATATCTATCCATCGGTTCATTTCTCTCTTAACCCAATGCAAAATGCTGACATGTTGCCTCGTTGTTTTTGAGCTGTAGGCCTACGACATGCCCAGCGAGTGGATGGGGGTCCTCTTTCATTTGGTGTCACGGAAAATTAGGCGTGATTTACTTTATTATCGTAGTATTGTCTGTGCAAGGAGCTCCTTCGGTAACACGAACAATCACTCGTTGCCCGGAGCTCTATCGACCTCTCACTACTAGACATTAGGGTGAAATATCTTCTGTGTTCAGTCTGTGGAGTGTCCATTGGGTCGGTCATTTCTTAGGCTGTAGTAAGGTGGTAGTGTGCACTGTGCACGGTGCTGGAGTAAATCTACCTTCAGTTATCTCTATATAGCTTTGATTCTGTTGCTTAACATATCTTCCGTGTTCGAGAAAGGAAATACCTTCTTGTTCTTATTTTTATGAATTTCTTCTCAACTTCTGTGAAATATTGTGTTGTACAAACATACTAATAGAGTGTAACTGCACAAGTATAAAAAGGCTGTACAAAAAATAGAGATGGATACAAGTAAAGAACTGTATCGCCGATAAGAAAAACATCATCACGACAAAAAGATTTCACTTACTATACATATCTTTTTTTTCTTCTTAATTATCTATACTTACTTATACTAATTTGTGGCTCTCTAAAAAATCCCACGTTAATTAGATTTTATGAGCCGTTAATCTGATGGGACCGAATTATTACGGTGTAGATCGATTCTTGATCTGTTAGATAAAAAATGATTTAAATAATATACATAGAAATTAAGGAACGTTAATCTGGTAGGTCCGATTTATAACGGTTTAGATCTATCTAAACTCTTTTTGAAACTTACTATTACACATGTATACGTGAACCATTATACATTACCAAATTGGTCACGACCATTACACCTGTCAATGACTATAAAAAAAAGTCCTAATTACCTAAACGTGAAAACCATTGTAAAGTAAAAAAAAAACAGTCCACCGTATCTATTGTTGACGAGCTACAAAACCTGCCCAATCTCTCCCTCAAAAAACCTGCCGAATTAATGGCCATTGAAAAACAAAGCCCTATCAGTAATCCTAGGAAAACAAATATGTTTCCTCTAATCTCGCCTTCGTCGCCGCAAAATCCTCTCCCTCACCACGCCTTCCCGCTAATCTCGCCGTCACCGCTGGTGCAAGCTACTCACCCAAACTGAGTGAATCCCACGCCACCGCCCGTCCACGCGATGTTCTTGCAGATGATGGTCAACCAAGATGAACAGGTACACGTGTTTAGCACCTGATTGATCTCCGGTCCACATGTGCAAGTACACAAAGCTATGTTGATTTGTTTTCCTCAGCTACGACCTCACACAAAGGGAAACCATGCCCCTGATCTCAATGTTAATCCCAGCCATCACGTAACTTGAAATAGTAAAGATCCATGTGTTGTATACCTGTACATGGGATCCTTAGTACGGAAGGCTGTCATATTGTTCTGCAGGCCGTCAAGGTTTTAGTATAGTAATCAAGCATGAAACTGGTAGATGTTTCAAAGGGCTTCAGATACATTGATGCATTACCTCTCATGTGGTTTTCCACTAATTTATTCTATTCAACAACAATATATATGTTGATATGATTTACTTACTATTTCATTTTAAACCTATAGAGTGCGCATGCAGATCGGTTTCCTAGATCATCTACCGAGTTGATGTTAAGTAATAGTTTTGATATTTGTGTTCCAATTTCACAGAAAATAAGGAGGGGAAAAATCAACGTCAAAGGACAGAGCTAGAGGCGCAAACACACCTGGGTGTGGACGTAATATGTGTGCTCCTGTGTACCACCAGCTCAAGATACTTCTCGCGAATGTGTTAGCACTGATCCCCTAATACGAGTACTTTCCGTAGAGGATGTATACGTAGCAGTGGTAATAGGCAAGTAGGCAAGGAGCTGGATGGATTCTGGACGCGTACGCTAGCTAGCAGCACCACTACGATCCGTCTCTCACACGTGAAATATTATACGCCGGGTCGCCGAGTTTATGGCAACAGGAGTGTGTCGCTCCTGGGAATATTATTGCTTTGATTTTTCGATCTCGATTGTTTACAGGGGAGCCACGTACAGGTATATATAGTACTATTATCCTACCAATACATGACCGACTCGGCTAAAGCTACGAGTTCGTGCCGGACTCAATTGCCTAATCGTGATTATGTCTAACAGAATGCATGTAGGTAAATATATAGTTATATTTCTACATAGCTAACAATCTTATAGCGGGGACAATTCGATTGTTGTGAGACAATCTGCATGCTATATATGGTACGAAATTCTTACTTTTATTTACTACCTTTTGCATTATGCATGCATGAGTTGTTCTTTATGATTCCTACAAGTGTGGAATATATTTATTGCTGATACTTACACGCATATATAGTGCACTCATGTCCACATATGTTTAATTCATCCTTTAGGCGCAGATTGAGTTATTTCAATATGTGATTGAGAAATAGTAGTTGGTATGCCATTTCACCCACCTTCTTATTATTGATATTTCAGAGGGAGACTAGATACAAGATTTCCTAAGTTTATCGTAATCATATTTATATTTTGTTGTTCGTTTCAGGTGAATACATATCTTATAAGGCTTCTCGAAGAAAGAGGGTGCTCGACCGATTTTCTACGTTGCTTTGGTTCATGTTTCCCTCGATTTGTTGCATGCCACCGGGTCGTATAGTTGTCAAGGATAAGCTCTGGAACATTGAACTGCATTGCCAGTTTGAACATGCCGACTCAACATGTTGCCAAGATGTTCGCCATCTATTTTATTAATATTCTTTGTTTTTAGTCACTACTCATCCGTGGAAATTAAAAATGGTATAGCACTTGACATCTTCATGGTACATGTTTAATAAGCATCTAGCTTTTGTTTTATGTATAAGCATAACCCTATAATTAATAGTGTAATGTTTTAAAATTTCAGGGCATAATAGATTTAGTGACCATTTCATTATTTGGATGCTTAATAAAGTTATACTATTGGTACAGAAAAGATTAAGTTTACCCGTTGAAATTTGTTTCAATTTTGCCACGTCTAATGTTTTCTATTTTGTTTCAAATCATTATGTTTCAAATTATTCTGCAGTGTAATTCATTCTTAAACATAAGAGCAAACTTACCTGTCATTATAGATGGTATCCAACATAAAAGATATAGTTCAAATCTGACATTACATTTTTAACTCATTCTGAAAAATAAAAATAAACTGATATATGACTATAGAGGGCATCCATCACAAAGTGGATAACATACAGATTTTCATGACATAGAGATTAGATCTTTTTGGCATTAGAAGCGATTCTGTTACACTAATATTTTAGGCCATGGATGAGAGAGTGATGTTTTGTTAAGTCCATTATTACTTGACATATAATTTTGTTTGATACATGCAGTGTGTGTGCAATGCCTCGACTGGTAGTACCACAACAGAAAACATATCCAGGAGACATGGCATGTTATATGGAATTGAAAAGTTTCCCATGATACCAAGCATATGCATGCTGCTCTTTGCCTCATGCTTGACATAGAAAACGCAGGGGTGATAAAGAAATACATGCCAGTATGAGTCTGCTCGGGGGGTTCAAGCTTTGAAGTGAATAGAGAACAAGGTGAAGCAATATAAGGATGTGACATGCAAAAGGTAATGCTTAATTACTCCCAAATATTTTCTGGTATGTTGGTCTGCTTACAACCAAAGTCTCTTTTTTTTCATTGAACAGTAAGTCATCAACAAATTTCTGATTTGTTGCTTTGGATTCTCGGAATTTTTTCCCTCCGCGTATATTTATTCAAACGCAAAGTATTCATAGGTCATACTTGGTCACTTGGAACGATATTTTAATTTCTACATTGCTATGATCATTAGGACATTCCCGTAAATCAATGCTGCTATTGTGTAGACAAACAAAATTTAAGAATGTATCTTGATGTTGGTAAAAAAGCCACTTGCAGGTTAGTCATTCACCTTCCCATTATTTATTTTTGTAATGCGTTTTAAGTTAGGTAGGTAAATAGTGCGTGAATTGACATTACAACCTTTATTATTGGTGCCATGTAGGTTATAAGTCAAGTACCCACCTTGAATTATTTGTCCTTCCATATTTTAGAAGTTACCTAATAATATTTCTGTGTACAAATTGAATAGGAAGGAACATCATGTCATATGCTTTTGTAGCTGCTTTCATTTGGGATGCTAAACACTTCCTAAAGAGGTTACTAAGTTACTTTAGGAACTTTTTCCCCCTGTTTGACTATTACTGATTTTATGAAATGCATAACCCTCATCATTACCTTAATACAAGGCAACATTATAGATGGCTCTATCCAAAGTTTACATGCAGCTGGATCACCAAGATACAATCGATCACAGCTGACATGGACTAAATTCCTTGCGATAGTATAAATAAAGTTATTCTATGCATGCGAACAAAACATAATTCCTAACATAATTCCTTTGTACTGTGAACAAGTTACAATGGTAAAAATAAAATTATTCAAAATATATTTGAAAGAAAACAGTGTGGAATGCATTTTAAGCAAAACATTACAATAGTTATTGAAATTTCATATCAATCAGAAGAAGTTACTTATTATTAATTTAATTATGTAATGCCATCCCACATTTTAAAGGTAGTCACCCCAAATAGGCTAATTTCATAATGCATCTATACTAGCCCGTGCAATTGCACGGGTTGACGACTAGTGACCTTAATTAGGACCCGATTTCGTTAAAAACAAATAGAAGAAAGATGTCAGGTAATTTAGGGCAAACCGGGTAGAATCGCTACAACACATATGCAAGACGTAGCATCATGGCCAACCTAGCTATCCACAAAATCACTCATCACCGAAAAGTAAAACACCGTTGAGATTGCTTGCAAAGTGTCATTGTTATCGTTTCTTTCCGAGCAAGCGACTCCAATTCAACCATAGACGATTGACTAAAAGCCCTCAGAAGGAACAATACACGAGAATACTGCCAACATATGCCAAATAATCAGCCTAAAACATTGGGGACTAGGCGGCTCTAACTTCTACAATGAGCTTGACTGGAGAAAGAAATATGCCTTGCACCAACATGCCCCAAACTATCCATCTCGCATCGTTGTCCCCGGTCGCCTCATAATGGAATGGCTACTATTGCAGGTGTTAATAATTTCTTCTATAAATTTTGTGGAAGTTCATAAATGTTTTCTTATGACAAAGGTATTATGCAGAGTAAGTAAAAACAAAGGTGATATTGTCTAAATTATTTAATTATGATGCACACATAATATCTTGTAATAGTAGGTTATAAATGTTGCTTCTGTCTTGCTAAAAAAATGTGTCGAGTTTGGATGTACACGTCAAAAACCGTTTGAGCGATGCGTACGTCGATTGGTTGACAGAATTTTTGGAAACATCCAATCGAGATACATTGAGGAGGAAAGTGAAATGGATAAGGTGCCTATGTTTGTGTCTTTAGTGTAAGATTTTGTGTTTGAATTTCACTGACTCTGAACAAATCTAAAACTTCAAACATCTCACACCTATACCGAAGCAGAATTCAAATCTAAGAGCAACTCCAACACGGTTGCTTTTTTTCTGGTCACACACTCACACCGTTGGTGTTCGATTTGTTTGACGGTTGAGTAGCGCACAATGCGTGGCGCTGGCCATACATGCAAAGTCACGTGTAGTAACAAGAGCTCAGCTCTGCACCGAGGAGTATCTTCGCCTTTCATCTGACCCTGCTCAGCTGCTCGTACGATACCTGTCCATATATATACATGCTTCTCTCGCTTACTTGGCTGGCCAAGCAGCAAGCAGTAGTAGGTTCTTCCCTGCTGCCAAGAGAGAAGAGAGATGGCTCACCCCTACCACCTGACCCTCCTCTCCCTCTTCTCCTTCCTGCTCCTCACCGGCCTTGTGGCTGCTGATCTCTCCGGAGGGAACAAAGTCGGGAAGATAGTGATCATGTGTTAAAAGATGTAACATATATCCGTACAAATATAAACGGTATATGATTGTGTTTAAGTTAGTTGTTGGAGATATGACTTGTATAGCAATCCAACAACTAACCTTGTAGATCTTTGTAACAACCTGACCGATGGCCTATATTAACACGCAAAGCGTTCCTGTAAGATGCAAGCGTTGTCTCATAGTTTTGACATGGTATCAGAGCCTAAAACTCTTCCATCACATCTAATATCTTCCTCCTCCGTCGCCGTCGTCATGGCTCCCCCCTCCATCGCTTCTCTCGGCCACACCATCGCTGAGAAACTCAACATGGAAAACTTCCTTGTCTGGATGGCGCAGGTGCTCCCTCATGTCCGGGCAGCCGGCATGATGGGTTACCTTGATGGTTCCCTCAAGGCCCCTCCCGCCGAGCTCATCTTGGAGAAAGATGTCACCGGGAAAAAGCAGCTCGTCGCCACGCCGAACCCCGAACATGAGGTTTGGGTAACGCAGGACCAGCAGGTGCTCACGTTTCTGCTCGCGTCCCTCTCCCGTGACATCCTTCTCCAGGTTAGCAGCTGTGAGACGGCTGCGACAGCATGGAAGGAGATCCTCCAGAGCTTCTCCTCGCAGTCACGGGCGCGCATCATCCAGCTAAGATCTTTGATCGGGAGTACCCGCAAGGGTGACTCCTCCGCCGCGGCCTACTTCACCAAGATGAAGGGCCTTGCCGATGAACTGGCAGCAGCCGGGAAGCCCCTGGACGACGATGATGTCATCTCCCATATCCTCCAGGGGCTGATGCACGAGCCTGAGTACAATGGGTTTGTCTCTGCCATCACCACCCGCACCGTCACCGATCAGCCCATCGGTCTCGATGAGCTTTTCTCCCTGCTCCTTGCAGCCGAAGCCCGGATCGCCTCCCAAACCAGCGCCTACACCGCCAACTTAGCTGCTCGGGGAGGTGGTCGTGGCCGTGGAAACAACAGCGGCAACAATGGCTCCCTGTGGTGGCTACAACAACAACAACACGGGAGCACGCTTCTCCGACAACAGCAACAACACACCACGCCAAGGAGGGGACCGTGGTGATCGCGGTGACCGCAAGTTTGAGAACTGTCAAATTTGCAAGGAGAGTGGACATGGAGCATGGCGCTGCAGGAAGCGCTTCGACGCAACTACAACAACAACGTCCGCAATCCGGCAGGAGGTGGAGGCGCCGGGGGAAGTGGACAAAAATCTGCTAACGCCGCCCACTCCTATGGGATATATACCAATTGGTATCTCGACACCGGTGCAACTGATCATGTCACTGGCGAACTTGAGAAGCTGGCTGTCCATGATCGCTACACCGGCAACGAGCAGATCCACACCGCCAATGGTCAAGGTATGAGCATTGCCCATGTTGGTCATTTAGTTTTGTCTACCCCGCATGGTTCACTCAACCTTAACAACATTCTCCACTCTCCCCAAGCGGTTGAGGCTCTTTTGAAGGATCTCGGCAAGGAATTTGCACTCAAGGACCTTGGAGATTTGCACTTCTTTCTTGGCATTGAGGTAAAACAAGTACATACTAGAATTCTTTTGTCACAAGAAAAGTACGTGCAGGAAATACTTCAGCGTATAGGGATGAAGGATTGCAAACCCTCTTCCACACCCTTGTCTACCTCGGAAAAATTGTCTCTTTATGATGGGGAAGTATTAGGAGCAGAGGATTCGACAAAATATAGAAGTATTGTAGGAGCATTACAATACTTGACTCTAACTAGGCCTGATATTTCATATTCAGTTAATAAAGTATGCCAGTTTTTGCATGCTCCTACTAGTGTGCATTGGACTGCAGTAAAAGGAATACTGAGGTATCTTCAGGGAACAAAGAGTCATGGACTTAAGATCAGCAAAACTGATTCTATGCTTGTGAGTGCATTCTCAAATGCAGATTGGGCTGGGTGCCCTGATGATAGGAGATCCATTGGAGGCTTTGCTGTGTTTCTTGGAGGCAACCTAGTTTCATGGAGTGCTCGCAAGCAACCTACAGTTTCCAGGTCAAGCACTAAAGCTGAGTATAAAGCCTTAGCAAATGCAACTGCTGAAATTATTTGGGTTCAGAATTTGTTGACTGAAATAGGTGTACGTCATCCAAAGGCAGCCTCGCTATGGTGTGATAATCTTGGTGCTACATATATGTCTGTTAATCCTGTTTTCCATGCTAGAACGAAGCACATCGAAATCGATTATCATTTTGTACGTGAACGAGTGGCAGACAAGTTGTTGAACATCAGATTTGTACCAACTGGTGATCAAGTTGCATATGGCTTCACTAAGCGACTCACCACTCGGCAGCTAGAAGCATTCAGGAACAATCTCAATTTAGATAGTTGTGATTGAGGGGGAGTGTTAAAAGATGTAACATATATCCGTACAAATATAAACGGTATATGATTGTGTTTAAGTTAGTTGTTGGAGATATGACTTACATAGCAATCCAACAACTAACCTTGTAGATCTTTGTAACAACCTGGCCGGTGGTCTATATTAACACGCAAAGCGTCCCTGCAAGATGCAAGCGTTGTTTCATAGTTTTGACACCATGACCATCCAGTACCCTGCGGCGGGCTCACCGCCGGGGGAGAAGACAACAATCTCAGCGCACTACGTTGACGAGCACGGGGGCGGCGACCGCCGCTTCGACCTCGACTGTGACGACGACGAGCCGTACGTCTCTATCTCTGTCGTATCTCTCTCTCCGCGTGGTTTACGTTTGGTTTAAGAAAGTTTCTAGCTAAGATTTCGCTTGAACTCCAGCCTCGGTTTCGCCATGAAGTACCTTATCACGACCCTGGAGGGGATACGAGACGCGAGGGAGTCTCGATCCGAGGTAACGAATGAACGTTGTGTTTGCCCCCGTTCTGTTCCGTGTTCTAGCTGATTTGAGAACACAATGTGATCGAGTTGCTGACCTTGACCTTTGCCTCGTTGTTTCTCATCTCTAGGTGGTCGATGGACCTTCACGTACGTACGTACGGTGCATGCTCAGCGTGGTGGGTGGTTGTATGTCCAGTGCCCAGTGGAGCTTGGAGAAGGAGCTCCTCTTTTCGTCTCAGGGAAAATATATATATTAGGCGCCTTTTATTTTGTGTTGTAGTATCTGCAACCAGTGCCCATTCGGCGAGGTAGTATCATATCGTAGCAGTGTGGTAGTGTACTAGTAGTGTGCAGGGTGCTGTCCAGTATATCATGGATTGTGTGTGTCGCTTAACATGAGAGGCGATCGTTTGAATCTCTTCCGACGAGTCTTATCGAGAAAGAAAATATTATTCTTCTTTTTTCTTTTGAGGAAAAGAAAATCATATTCTTGTGCCTTTTATTCTATGCATATTCTACCTAATTTCTGTCAAAGTGGAGGAAACTAATTTTGATTCATAAAAATATGGCATAGTACAAAGTATAAAAAGTAACGAAGGATACGAGCAAGAATGTCATTAGCCATTACCAGGAGTCAATGGCGAAATGCGGTATGTGGGAGAGGATTTTTTTTAAGCCGTAATCTTACCTTTCCTTTTTTATCATATCGTAATTTTACCTCATTTAGTTTTTTTTTTACCTTTAACCGTGGGAGATGGGGTGGGGTGAGAAATATTCCTGACCCAGGATGATAAATAGCGTGACTCTATATATATGTCATGAACTATGGAGGCATCTCCTCCATGCTGCCTCAGCTATTTATTTATAAAAAATCTAAGTAAAAAATAACGAGGCCATCGTTTCTAAAATTTTCGAGCCAACTGTGGCTGCACCTTGTGTGGACCCATCATACAACACATCTCTTCCCGCATGCATCCATGTCATTCTCCTTCCTCTCTCATCCTCTCTCCTTACATGCATTATCCTTCCGTTCATTTTTCTCCTTTCTCTATCTTTTCACGTCTCAAGAGGCCGGCTTGTCTGCAAGCTACATCTTCACCTGCAGGGTCATACCTTTTAGTCCCAGCATAGGTCCGAACCTAGATGGACCTGCGGGGCAGCGGGTTGAGGCTACACATTGGGCATATGCCCTAAGGGCATGTATAATGGTAACATATGGATACCCATGCCCCATGATTAAAAGTAGCTTGAGACATCTATATTAATTTTTTCTCTCCAATGCAAGCTACCATGAGGGCGTCTCATCAAAGAATAAAAAATAAAGACTCTAATACACATGTATCTCTACTTTCCCCTCTAACTTTTCTAGCTTTTTACACCGGATGACACATTTTCTCTTCAAGCACCCGCCTTCTGCATAGGATCCCGCTTCCTTATCCAAACCTACCTTTCCTCACATCCGATCCTACATGGCATACGAAACATCACCCTTAGGCTATGCATTGTAGATGCCCTAAGGGCAGAGCTGTGTCAACTGCTGCTGATGTATGTACTGTAGCCAGTATGCTTTTACAGTCAATGGTGTTCTTAACCCTACCGTGGATTCTACAATTTTACCCTCGAAAATAAGAAAATGCAAAAGGATTACATTCCAGCGTATAAGAGCAACTCCAACGGAGCGCTCCATTTCATTCGTCGCCGTCCGTTTGGGTCCACATGGAAGTCAAACCCTGTTAGATTGACCGTTATGATGGGCAGGCAGGCCACCGCGACACCGCTGAGTAGGCTGCCGTGCCGCTGCGCCGTCGGCCGAGCAGGCCGCCGCGCCGTCGGGCAGGCAGTTCGCGACGACGGGCAGGCAGGCCGCCGCAACGCCGGCGAGCAGGCCGCCGTGGCGTCGGGCAGGCAGTTCACTGCGCCGGCGAGTAGACCCGCAGCCGCCCAGGGTCCCGAGCTCCTGCAGCGCCTTCGCCCCCGCTCGCCTCCCCTCGCCCGCAACCGCTCCTCTCGGTCGGGCTCGCTGTCGCCGCGGCCATCGGAGCACCATCGGCAGTCACCATGGCCATCCCCACCACCGTCGCCATGGCCTCGCCTCGAACTGCCGCCACCCCGCGCCTCGTCACCGGCAGGCTTCCCGTCGTCGTCCAGCCTCGCCATGGCCAGATCTGGTAGGCGTCGCGCCGGGTCCGCCTCCACCGGACCTCCCTGCTGCCCTTCTCGCACCGGAACACAGCCATCTCGATCTCTTTCTCCGGTTGACGGTCAAACTTAACGGTTCTGGATTTTTCCGTCCTGACATGTGGACCAACCCTGTCATAATCGAGTTTAAACGAGTCAAATCGGGCACTTTACAGACTTTGGTAGTTTTTAGTCACAGATTAGCAAAAAAAATGATAGTTTTCAGGACAAAATCGTAAAGTTGTAGTTTGTAGACACGGTTCCACGAAATGTGGTAGTTTTTGGTTAAATACTCTTCTTTTTTCATGTACACCTTCTACTTTGTTATATACTGATTTCATATTTCTTTCATGGAGTTATGTTCATTATCGCTTCTGACGTGATTTAACATCCGCTTAACTAAAATTGGAAAATTATGATGTTTGATATATTTAACATAAAATGCTACTCCCTGTGTGATGTGCACATTGAACAGAATAATGTGTAAATGATCTTGGAATGTTTTGAAGTGTCATGTGTAAATGATGTTCAAGCAGACATAGATGATCCAAAACAGCATATGCCTTGCACAGAGTGATCATGCACGAGTCACCGTGCTACTAGCTTCATCTTTGGTGTGATCGATCAACTCATGCATGCATGGAGCGTCTGCCTCAACTGCCTCAACACAAATACGTATTGGTGGCCGGATTCTCATTTCTGGTTTCTCAGTCAAAGTGTGTGTTGAATGCACGTGGCTTGTGTTTACTCGTCGGTACAAAGTTGAAACAGATGTTTCACTCTAAATTAAGGGGTGTTTATTCATATTGTCTATAACCAACTGAATTTCGGTTTGCTAATAAAAAAATCAGAAAGATTCTCAGTTGGTTAAAATTATAAACTGTGTGAGTCGCATTTTAGATGGGAGTGGAGCGAAGTCCCAAGTCCGACATGGGGGACCCCACGACAAGCGTTAACGGGGACGCTAGCAAGGCCAAGCTGGAGCTAGCGGTGATGCGTATCACCAGTGTCTCCATGGATTGACAAGTGGGGGGGCAGGGGAGCCTTTTTGCTTTCTTGGATTAGAAGGAGCACCTAGGTTTTAAAGCACCTAGGTTTTAAAGAATTTTCAAACACGTCTTCTAAATCGTGACGGACGGAGTATTTAATCTGTTTATAAAGCATAATAAAGATTCTCCGTTCGATTGATATTGAGCGGAAATAAATTGAAAAACAATGGAAATTTTTCTTCCTCGGACAGAATCCAAGACACACAGAGACGCACAGAGAAATTGAAGACAGACTCTAGCACCCCTACATGTACAATACCACATCACTACAGCCTAAATAATAGGCCTCCGGGTACGCTTCTTGCATTCGGTACTACTACAACAAAATAAAAGGCGGCTAATGTATTCTCCCTGACACTGACACGAAAGAAAAGAGGAGCTCCATCTCCGATTTGTTTCCACTGGCTGGGCTTGCAATCACCACTGAGCAGTGAGCGCTCACGTGCTACTACAGCTGAGAAACAATTAGGCAAAGGTCAGCAGTTTACAATACGTCCTTTAAACTGAAATCTGAATTCCGTTTCGAAACAAAAAAACTGAAATCCGAACGAATGCATGCATAATAGGGAGGGGCGAAAAGTGCGTTACCTCGGATAGATTGGCATGCGGATCCCCTACCTTCTCCAGGGCCGAGACAAGGTTTTTCGTGGCGAAAATGATGCTGAAGAAGTGAAGATCGATCGCAAGCTTAGCCATGAATTCACTAAATCAAGCAGAACCACACAGCTCGGTCGAGTGTGTGCTTTATGACGATGAGTTGGAGAGAGAGAGAGAGAGAGAAAGAGTGGCCTACGGCTCGTAGTCGTCGCGGTCGAGATGGAAGTGGCTCTCGCCGTCGAGGTGGGTTGAGATGGTGACCTTCTCCCCCGAGTCGGCAGCCGGGTACCGCACCGTCATGATCACCTTCTTGCCGACCTTCTTGCCTCCGGACAGGTCACTAGTGGAAAACGGGCATTTGGCCTGGACCCTTTAGTCTCGGCCTGCCTTTAGTCCCGGCCACGTCGCCCCAAATCGCAATGCCTCCTACGAGGCTTTAGTCCCGGCCCGTAAGGAGTCTTTAGTCCCGGTTTGTGTCCAAAACCGGGACTAAAGGGCTACGCGGTGTGCAGCCCGCATGTGCACCACCTTTAGTCCCGGTTTGTGTCTCAAACCGGGACTAAAGTCCTCTGCCTATATATAGCACAGCCCCCTCTCCCCTCTTCCTTGCATTTTTCTTGGATGGAAGAGTGTGGGTGTGTGCTAGCTCTCCATTTTTTTTATGCACCAGAGGTGTTTGTTGAAATGTGTGTTAGAGCGATGCCGCTTCAGTTCATCGAACACAACTACGATATGAGATGTCTGAGCCACGCTTAAACCTCTTCCTCTTTATTTCTACTTATTCTAAAAGGTTAGCAACTATATTTCCTCGTTTAGACCGTGCGGTACTAATTTTTAGGATCGTGATTGTATTTGATATACTGTCGTATAACGCAGATGAGCCATCCATGGATGTACGGTGATCGACGCACAGCCGCTTACAGAGAAGGCGTGCATTCTTTTCGAGATGCAGCCGATGCGAACAAGCATGGTGGTGGCTTTATGTTTTGTCCATGTGTTGAATGTCGGAATGAGAAGGATTACACTTCCTCAAGAGTCATTCAGTGCCACCTGCTTCGGTCCGGTTTTATGTCGGGCTATAATGTTTGGACCAAGCACGGAGAAAGAGGGGTTATGATGGAAGACGACGATGAAGAAGAAGAGAACGATGATGACAACTACCGATCTATGTTCCCTGAGTATGCTGATGCCGCAATGGAAGACAATGAAGAAAAAGATCAGGATGAAGAACGGGAACCAGATGAGCCCGCTGATGATCTTGGTCGGGTCATTTCTGATGCACGGCGAGGTTGCGACACAGAAAAGGAGAGATTGCAGTTCGAGCAAATGTTACAGGACCACAACAAATTGTTGTACCCAACTTGTGAAGATGGCCAGAAGAAGCTGGGTAGCACACTGGAATTGCTGAAGTGGAAGGCAGAGACCGGTGTGACTGACTCGTCATTCGAAAAGCTGCTGGTACTGATGAAGAAGATGCTTCCAAGAAAGAACGAATTGCCCGCCAGCACGTACGAAGCAAAGAAGCGTGTCTGCCCTCTAGGATTAGACGTGCAGAAGATACATGCATGCCCTAATGACTGCATCCTCTACCGCGGTGAGAAGTACGAGAATATGGATAAATGCCCGGTATGCACTGCATCGCGGTATAAGATCAGAAAAGGTGACCCTGGTGATATTGAGGGCGAGCCACCCAGGAAGAGGGTTCCTGCCAAGGTGATGTGGTATGCTCCTATAATACCACGGTTGAAACGTATGTTCAGAAATAAAGATCATGCGAAGTTGTTGCGATGGCACATGGAAGATCGTATGAAAGACGATAAGTTGAGGCACACCGCTGATGGTCGGCAGTGGAGAAAAATCGAGAAAGAGTTCCCGAGATTTGCAGCTGACGCAAGGAACTTATGGTTAGGTCTGAGTACAGATGGCATGAATCCTTTTGGGGAGCAGAGTTGCAGTCACAGCACCTGGCCCGTTACTCTATGTATCTACTGTTGGAAATATGCCCTAGAGGCAATAATAAATTAGTTATTATTATATTTCTTAGTTCATGATAATCGTTTATTATCCATGCTATAATTGTATTGATTGGAAACACAATACTTGTGTGGATACATAGACAAAACACTGTCCCTAGTAAGCCTCTAGTTGACTAGCTCGTTGATCAAAGATGGTCAAGGTTTCCTGGGCATAGGCAAGTGTTGTCACTTGATAACGGGATCACATCATTAGGAGAATCATGTGATGGACTAGACCCAAACTAATAGACGTAGCATGTTGATCGTGTCATTTTGTTGCTACTGTTTTCTGCGTGTCAAGTATTTGTTCCGATGACCATGAGATCATATAACTCACGGACACCGGAGGAATGCTTTGTGTGTATCAAACGTCGCAACGTAACTGGGTGACTATAAAGATGCTCTACAGGTATCTCCGAAGGTGTTCGTTGAGTTAGTATAGATCGAGACTGGGATTTGTCACTCCGTGTGACGGAGAGGTATCTCGGGGCCCACTCGGTAATACAACATCACACACAAGCCTTGCAAGCAATGTAACTTAATGTAAGTTACGGGATCTTGTATTACGGAACGAGTAAAGAGACTTGCCTGTAAACGAGATTGAAATAGGTATGCGGATACTAACGATCGAATCTCGGGCAAGTAACATACCGAAGGACAAAGGGAATGACATACGGGATTATATGAATCCTTGGCACTGAGGTTCAAACGATAAGATCTTCGTAGAATATGTAGGATCCAATATGGGCATCCAGGTCCCGCTATTGGATATTGACCGAGGAGTCTATTGGGTCATGTCTACATAGTTCTCGAACCCGCAGGGTCTGCACACTTAAGGTTCGACGTTGTTTTATGCGTATTTGAGTTATATGGTTGGTTACCGAATGTTGTTCGGAGTCCCGGATGAGATCGCGGACGTCACGAGGGTTTCCGGAATGGTCCGGAAACGAAGATTGATATATAGGATGACCTCATTTGGTTACCGGAAGGTTTTCGTGCATTACCGGAAAAGTTTCGGGCTCATCGGTAGTGTACCGGGAGTGCCGGGAGGGGTGCCGGGGACCATCGGGAGGGGTGTCACGCCCCAAGGGGTCTCATGGGCTATGGGAAGAGATAAACCAGCCCCTAGTGGGCTGGAATAAGTTCCCACTAAGGCCCATAAGGTTTGAGAAGGAAAAAACACAAGGTGGAAAGAGTTTCCAAGTGGGAAGGTGGAATCCTACTCCAAGTAGGATTGGAGTAGGACTCCTCCACCTCCAATTTCGGCCAAACCTTTAGGTTTTGAGGCTGCCTCCTCCCCTCCCTCCCATCTATATATACGGAGGTTTTAGGGCTGATTTGAGACGACTTTTCCACGGCAGCCCGACCACATACCTCCACGGTTTTTCCTCTAGATCGCGTTTCTGCGGAGCTCGGGCGGAGCCCTGCTGAGACAAGGTCATCACCAACCTCCGGAGCACCGTCACGCTGCCGGAGAACTCTTCTACCTCTCCGTCTCTCTTGCTGGATCAAGAAGGCCGAGATCATCGTCGAGCTGTACGTGTGCTGAACGCGGAGGTGCCGTCCGTTCGGTACTAGATCGTGGGACTGATCGCGGGATTGTTGGCGGGGCGGATCGAGGGACGTGAGGACGTTCCACTACATCAACCGCGTTCACTAACGCTTCTGCTGTACGATCTACAAGGGTACGTAGATCACTCATCCCCTCTCGTAGATGGACATCACCATGATAGGTCTTCGTGCGCGTAGGAAATTTTTTGTTTCCCATGCGACGTTCCCCAACAGTGGTATCAGAGCTAGGTTCATGCGTAGATGTCTTCTCGAGTAGAACACAAAAGTTTTTGTGGGCGGTGATGTGCGTTTTGCTGCCCTCCTTAGTCTTTTCTTGATTCTGCGGTATTGTTGGATTGAAGCGGCTTGGACCGACATTACTCGTACGCTTACGAGAGACTGGTTTCATCGCTACGAGTAACCCCGTTGCTCAAAGATGACTGGCAAGTGTCGGTTTCTCCAACTTTAGTTGAATCGGATTTGACCGAGGAGGTCCTTGGATGAGGTTAAATAGCAACTCATATATCTCCGTTGTGGTGTTTGCGTAAGTAAGATGCGATCCTACTAGATACCCATGGTCACCACGTAAAACATGCAACAACAAAATTAGAGGACGTCTAACTTGTTTTTGCAGGGTATGCTTGTGATGTGATATGGCCAACGATGTGATGTGATATATTGGATGTATGAGATGATCATGTTGTAATAGATAATATCGACTTGCACGTCGATGGTACGGCAACCGGCAGGAGCCATAGGGTTGTCTTTATAACTAACGTTTGTGCTTGCAGATGCGTTTACTATTTTGCTAGGACGTAGCTTTAGTAGTAATAGCATGAGTAGCACGACAACCCCAATGGCGACACGTTGATGGAGATCATGATGATGGAGATCATGGTGTGACGCCGGTGACAAGAAGATCGTGCCGGTGCTTTGGTGATGGAGATCAAGAAGCACGTGATGATGGCCATATCATGTCACTTATAAATTGCATGTGATGTTAATCCTTTTATGCACCTTATTTTGCTTAGAACGACGGTAGCATTATGAGGTGATCTCTCACTAAAATTTCAAGACGAAATTGTGTTCTCCCCGACTGTGCACCGTTGCTACAGTTCGTCGTTTCGAGACACCACGTGATGATCGGGTGTGATAGACTCAACGTTCACATACAACGGGTGCAAAACAGTTGCGCACGCGGAACACTCGGGTTAAGCTTGACGAGCCTAGCATGTGCAGACATGGCCTCGGAACACATGAGACCGGAAGGTCGAGCATGAATCGTATAGTTGATATGATTAGCATAGAGATGCTTACCACTGAAACTATTCTCGACTCACGTGATGATCGGACTTGAGATAGTGGATTTGGATCATGTACCACTCAAATGACTAGAGAGATGTACTTTTTGAGTGGGAGTTCTTAAGTAATATGATTAATTGAACTAATTGTCATGAACATAGTCTAATGGTCTTTGCGAATTATGATGTAGCTTGCGCTATAGCTCTACTGTTTTATATGTTCCTAGAGAAAATTTAGTTGAAAGTTGATAGTAGCAAACTTTGCAGACTGAGTCTGTAAAACCGAGGATTGTCCTCGTTGCTGCACAGAAGGCTTATGTCCTTAATGCACCACTCGGTGTGCTGCACCTCGAGCGTCGTCTGTGGATGCTGTGAACATCCGACATACACGTTTCTGATGACTACACGATAGTTCAGTACAAAAATACTTAATGGCTTAGAAGCAAGGTGCCGAAAACGTTGTAAAACGTCACGGAACATAAGTGATGTTCTAAAGAGATGAAATTGTGATTTCATGCTTGTGCCCTTGTTAAGAGGTACGAGACCTCCGACAAGATTCTTTGTCCACAAAGCACAGGAGAAAAGGCTCAATCGTTGAGCATGTGCTCAGATTGTCTGAGTACGACAATCGCTTGAATCAAGTGGGAGTTAATCTTCCAGATGAGATAGTGATAGTTCTCCAAAGTCACTGCCACCAAGCTGTGAGAGCTTCGTGATGAACTATAACATATCAAGGATACATACAATGATCCTTGAGCGATTCGCGATGTTTGACACTGCGAAAGTAGAAATCAAGAAGGAGCATCAATAGTTGATGGTTTGTAAAACCACTAAGTTTCAAGAAAGGCAAGGGCTAGAAGGGATACTTCGTGAAACGGCAAAACAGTTGCTGCACTAATGAAGAGACCTAAGATTAAACCCAAACCCGAGACTAAGTGCTTCTGTAATGTGGGGAACAATCACTGAGGCGGAGCAACTCAAGATACTTGGTAGATAAGAAGGCTGGCAAAAGTCGAAAGAAGTGTATTTGATATACATGATGTTGATGTGTACTTTACTAGTACTCCTAGTAGCACGAGGGTATTGGATACCGGTTCGGTTGCTAAGTGATTAGTGACGCGAAATGAAAGCTACGGCATAAACGGAGACTAGCTAAAGGCGAGGTGACGATACGTGTTGGAAGTGTTTCCAAGATTGATATGATCAAACGTCGCACACTCCCTCTACCATCGGGATTGGTGTTAAACCTAAATAATTGTTATTTGGTGCTTGCGTTAAGCATGAACATGATTGGATCGTGTTTATTGCAATACGATTATTCATTTAAAGAGAATAATGGTTACTCTATTTTCTTGAATAATCACCTTCAATGGTTTATTGAATCTCGATCGTAGTGTTACACATGTTCATGATATTGGTGCCAAAAGATACGAGTTGATGATGATAGTACCACTTACTTGTGGCACTGCCGCTTGAGTCATGTTAGTATAAATTGCATGAAGAGGCTCCATGCTGATGGATCTTTGTACTCACCTGATTTCGAATCACTAGTGACATGCGAATCATACCACATGAGCAAGGCCTTGTTTTCATTGAGATGAAATAAGATAGTAACTTGTTGGAAGTGATACATTTTGATGTATGCAGTCCAATGGGTGCCGAGGCACGCAGTGGATATCATTATGTTCTTACTTCACTGACGATTTGAGTAGATACGGGAGTATTTACTTAATGAATCACAAGTCTAAAATGTTGAAAAGTTCAATTCCGTTTCAGAGTGAAGTTCGTCGTAACAAGAGGATAAACTGTCTACGATATGATCATGGAAATGAATATCTGAGTTACGAGTTTTGGTACACAGTTAAGACAATGTGGAAATTGTTTCGCAGTTCATGCCACCTGGAACATCATAGTGTGATGATGTGTCTGAACGTCCTAGCCACGCACTATTTGGTATGGTGCATACTATGATGTCTCTTATCGAATTACCACTATCGTTTATGGGTTATGCATTAGAGACAACCGCACTCACTTTAAATAGGGCACCGTGTATTTCCGTTGAGATGACACAGTATAGACTGAGGTTTAGAGAAATCTAAACTGTCGTTTCTTGAAAGTTTGGGGTTTCGACACTTATGTGAAAAAGTTTCAGTCTGATAAGCTCGAACCCAAAGCGGATAAATGCATCTTCATAGGATATCCAAAACAGTTGGGTACATCTCCTATCTCAGATCCGAAAGCAAAGTGTTTGTTTCTAGAAACGGATCCTTTCTCGAGGAAAGGTTTCTCTCGAAAGAATTGAGTGGGAGGGTAGTAGAACTTGATGAGGTTATTGAACCATCACTTCAACCAGTGTGTAGCAGGGCGCAGGAAGTTGTTCATGTGGCGCCTACCCCAATTGAAGTGGAAGCTGATGATGATGATCATTGAGCTTCGAATCAAGTTACTACAAACCTCGCAGGTCGACAAGGTCGCGTACTGCTACAGAGTAGTACGGTAACCCTGTCTTGGAGGTCATGTTGTTGAGCAATAGTGAACCTACGAGTTATGGAGAAAGCGATGGTGGGCCCAGATTCCGACAAATGGCTGGAAGCCATGAAATCCGAGAGAGGATCCATGTGTGGAAACAAAGTGTAGACTTTGGTAGAACTACTTGATGGTCATAGGACTATTGAGTAAAAATGGATCTTTAAAAGAAGACAGACGATGATGGTGATAAGTCACTATCAAGAAAAGCTCGACTTGTCGCAAAGATGTTTTCGATAAGATCAAAACAGTTGACTATGATGAGACTTTCTCACTCGTAGCGATGCTAAAAGTCTGTTAGAATTATGTTAGTTGTTGATGCAGTATTTATGAAATATTGCACGTAGGATGTCAAAACATTGTTTTCTCGGCGGTTTCCTTGAGCAAACATTGTATGTGATACAACCAGAAGGTTTTGTCGATCCTAAAGATACTAGCAAGTATGCAAGCTCCAGTGATCCTTCAATGGACTGGTGCAAGCATCTCGGAGTTGGAATATACACTTTGATGAGATGATCAAAGATTTTGGGTTTGTACAAGGTTTATGAGAAACTTGTATTTCCAAAGAAGTGAGTGGGAGCACTATAGAATTTCTGATAGGTATATGTGGTTGACATATTGTGGATCAGAAGTAATGTAGAATTTCTGTAAAGCATACAAGGTTGTTTGAAAGAAGTTTTCAAAGGAGTACCTGGATTACGCTACTGGAACGTTGAGCATCAAAGATCTATGGAGATAGATCAAAAGCGCTTAATGAAAGTTTCAATAAGATGCATGCCTTGACAAGTTTTTGAAGGAGTTCAAAATAGATCAGCAAAGAAGGAGTTCTTGGTTGCGTTGTAAAGGTGTGAATTTGAATAAGACTCAAAACCCGACCACGGCAGAATAAAGAGAATAGACGAAGGTTGTCTTCTATGCCTTAGCCGTAGAATCTAAAGTATGCCATGCTGTGTACCGCACCTGAAGTGTGCCTTGACTCAAAGTATGTTGAGAGGTACAGAGAGTGATCCATGATTGAATCACTAGCAGTGGTCGAAATTTATCCTTAGTAACTAATGGACTAAGGAATTTTTCTCGATTATGGAGGTGGTTAAAGAGTTTGTCGTAAAGGGTTACGTCAATGCAAGCTTTGACACTAATCCGGATAACTATGAGTAGTGAAACGGATTCGTATAGTAGAGTAGATATTTGGAGCATTTCCGAATAGCACGTAGTAGCAGCATCTATAAGATGACATAAAGATTTGTAAAGAACGCACGAATCTGAAAGTTTCAGAACCGTTGACTAAAACCTCTCTCACGAGCAAGACGTGATCAGACCCCATAACTATATGGGTGTTGGATTCGTTGGAATCACATGGTGATGTGAACTAGATTATTGACTCTAGTGCAAGTGGGAGACTGTTGGAAATATGCCCTAGAGGCAATAATAAATTAGTTATTATTATATTTCTTAGTTCATGATAATCGTTTATTATCCATGCTATAATTGTATTGATTGGAAACACAATACTTGTGTGGATGCATAGACAAAACACTGTCCCTAGTAAGCCTCTAGTTGACTAGCTCGTTGATCAAAGATGGTCAAGGTTTCCTGGGCATAGGCAAGTGTTGTCACTTGATAACGGGATCACATCATTAGGAGAATCATGTGATGGACTAGACCCAAACTAATAGACGTAGCATGTTGATCGTGTCATTTTGTTGCTACTGTTTTCTGCGTGTCAAGTATTTGTTCCGATGACCATGAGATCATATAACTCACGGACACCGGAGGAATGCTTTGTGTGTATCAAAGGTCGCAACGTAACTGGGTGACTATAAAGATGCTCTACAGGTATCTCCGAAGGTGTTCGTTGAGTTAGTATAGATCGAGACTGGGATTTGTCACTCCGTGTGACGGAGAGGTATCTCGGGGCCCACTCGGTAATACAACATCACACACAAGCCTTGCAAGCAATGTAACTTAATGTAAGTTACGGGATCTTGTATTACGGAACGAGTAAAGAGACTTGCCTGTAAACGAGATTGAAATAGGTATGCGGATACTAACGATCGAATCTCGGGCAAGTAACATACCGAAGGACAAAGGGAATGACATACGGGATTATATGAATCCTTGGCACTGAGGTTCAAACGATAAGATCTTCGTAGAATATGTAGGATCCAATATGGGCATCCAGGTCCCGCTATTGGATATTGACCGAGGAGTCTATCGGGTCATGTCTACATAGTTCTCGAACCCGCAGGGTCTGCACACTTAAGGTTCGACGTTGTTTTATGCGTATTTGAGTTATATGGTTGGTTACCGAATGTTGTTCGGAGTCCCGGATGAGATCGCGGACGTCACGAGGGTTTCCGGAATGGTCCGGAAACGAAGATTGATATATAGGATGACCTCATTTGGTTACCGGAAGGTTTTCGTGCATTACCGGAAAAGTTTCGGGCTCATCGGTAGTGTACCGGGAGTGCCGGGAGGGGTGCCGGGGACCATCGGGAGGGGTGTCACGCCCCAAGGGGTCTCATGGGCTATGGGAAGAGATAAACCAGCCCCTAGTGGGCTGGAATAAGTTCCCACTAAGGCCCATAAGGTTTGAGAAGGAAAAAACACAAGGTGGAAAGAGTTTCCAAGTGGGAAGGTGGAATCCTACTCCAAGTAGGATTGGAGTAGGACTCCTCCACCTCCAATTTCGGCCAAACCTTTAGGTTTTGAGGCTGCCTCCTCCCCTCCCTCCCATCTATATATACGGAGGTTTTAGGGCTGATTTGAGACGACTTTTCCACGGCAGCCCGACCACATACCTCCACGGTTTTTCCTCTAGATTGCGTTTCTGCGGAGCTCGGGCGGAGCCCTGCTGAGACAAGGTCATCACCAACCTCCGGAGCACCGTCACGCTGCCGGAGAACTCTTCTACCTCTCCGTCTCTCTTGCTGGATCAAGAAGGCCGAGATCATCGTCGAGCTGTACGTGTGCTGAACGCGGAGGTGCCGTCCGTTCGGTACTAGATCGTGGGACTGATCGCGGGATTGTTCGCGGGGCGGATCGAGGGACGTGAGGACGTTCCACTACATCAACCGCGTTCACTAACGCTTCTGCTGTACGATCTACAAGGGTACGTAGATCACTCATCCCCTCTCGTAGATGGACATCACCATGATAGGTCTTCGTGCGCGTAGGAAATTTTTTGTTTCCCATGCGACGTTCCCCAACATCTACAACCTTCCTCCTTGGTTTTGCATGAAGCGGAAGTTCATTATGATGCCAGTGCTTATCCAAGGTCCGAAGCAACCCGGCAACGATATTGATGTGTACCTAACGCCATTAGTTGATGAACTTTTATAGCTGTGGGACGAACCAGGTGTACGTGTGTGGGACGAGCACAAACAAGAGGAATTTGACCTTCGAGCGTTGCTTTTCGTAACCATCAATGATTGGCCTGCTCTTAGTAACATTTCAGACAGTCAAACAAGGGATACAATGCATGCACGCACTGTTTGAATGGTGCATTTTAAACACACAAAAAGTATGGAGTTCAAATAAGTTCAAAAAAATGAAATCCCTTTGTAAGAGATGAGTTCTCGTTCGAAACCCTGATACTTCGAGAGAGATTGTCCGTTTTGTACACGAAGTGCATCCAATTTTTGTCGTAGCCCTCTCAACTTTTTAACACATGCTATGTGGGTGAAATGATGATAGCATGCCAACTTTCAACATTTTCAGAGTTCATTTGTAGTGCTTTTCAATTTCAGGGTCAACTAGCTCAAAAAAAATAGTTTTTAATTGAAAATAACAAAATAGTTAATAGTTTGGATAGTCAAAATAATTACTTTTGAAAATAGAAAATAGTTTTGAATTATTTATTCAATTTCAAACACTTTTCATTATCATAGTTTTGTCAAATTCTCAAATATGCAAAAAGAATTTTAATAAACATAGTTTTAAATTGAAAATAACAAAATAGTTAATAGTTTGGATAGTCAAATAATTAATTTTGAAAATAGAAAATAGTTTTGAATTATTTATTCAATTTCAAACACTTTTCATTATCATAGTTTTGTCAAATTCTCAAATATGCAAAAATAATTTTAATGAACATAGTTTTTAATTGAAAATAACAAAATAGTTAATAGTTTGGATAGTCAAAATAATTACTTTTGCAAATAGAAAATAGTTTTGAATTATTTATTCAATTTCAAACACTTTTCATTATCATAGTTTTGTCAAATTCTCAAATATGCAAAAAGAATTTTAATAAACATAGTTTTTAATTGAAAATAACAAAATAGTTAATAGTTTGGATAGTCAAAATAATTACTTTTGAAAATAGAAAATAGTTTTGAATTATTTATTCAATTTCAAACACGTTTCATTATCATATATTTGTCAAATTATCAAATATGCAAAAAGAATTTTAATAAACATAGTTTTTAATTGAAAATAACAAAATAGTTAATAGTTTGGATAGTCAAAATAATTACTTTTGAAAATAGAAAATAGTTTTGAATTATTTATTCAATTTCAAACACTTTTCATTATCATAGTTTTGTCAAATTCTCAAATATGCAAAAAGAATTTTAATAAACATAGTTTTTAATTGAAAATAACAAAATAGTTAATTTTGAAAATAGAAAAAAATTGAAACTATATGAGAATTTATAGAGAAAATTAAACCTAAATTCAAAGTGAGCTCACTTTGAATTCAGGTTAAATTTTCTCCATAATTTCAAATATAGTTTCAATTTTTAAATTTACAATCAGTTTAGGCCCGTAAGCCTGCTTTAGAGAGGAGCTCGACGGAGTTGCTGCGACGGGGCTTATAAACAAGTGTTAGTCCCCCTCGCTGTGCGAGGTGGGACTAAACTTATCGTGCAGTCGAGGAGGGGCTATAGTCCCGGGTGGAGCCATGACCCGGGACTAAAGCCCCTCGCCTTCCGCCTGCCGAGCACGGGCCTTTAGTCCCGGGTCGGGGCTCGAACCGGGACTAAAGACCCCCCCCCCCCTTTAGTCCCGGGTGGAGCCACGAACCGGGACTAAAGGCCCCTGCTTCCCGCCTTTTGATCTGCCGAAAAAGGGCCTTTAGTCCCGGGTCATGGCTCCACCCGGGACTAAAGGGGGTCTTTAGTCCCGGATCAAGCCCCGAACCGGGACTAAAGATCCACCTATATAAGCGGGAGTTAGAAAATTTCCAACCCAAATCGCATTTCCTTCTCTCCTTCTTCCTCGTTCTCCTGCCCGGCGCGGCACACCGATGAACTCGACGACGTCGTCAGGCTGCCCGTCGTCCTCCTCGCCGCCGCCTGCCATCCTCCTCGCCGCCGACGTCCTCCTCCCCGCCGCCTGCCGTCCTCCTCGTCATTGTCGACGCCTCCGACCGGTAAGCCCCCCGCCCCCTCCTCCCCAACACTCCGGCCGGTAGAAGAAAAGAAGAAAAAGGAGAAGAAAAGAAGAAAAAGGAGAAGAAAAGAAGAAAAAGGGAAGAAAAGAAGAAAAAGGAGAAGAAAAGAAGAAAAAGGGAAGAAAGGAAGAAAAAGGAGAAGAAAGGAAGAAAAAGGAAAGAAAGGAAGAAAAAGGAGAAGAAAGGAAGAAAAAGGAGAAGAAAATAAGAAAAAGGAGAAGAAAAGAAGAAAAAGGGAAGAAAAGAAGAAAAAGAAAAAAAAAATTGTCATTTAGTTCCTATTGTTATTAGGTTTGTGCTAGATTATTAGGGTTAGTAATATTTAGAATTAGGTTAGGGTTACAAGAAGAAGAAATATGAACAAAAATAAGAAAATAAGATTAGGAAAAAGGAAAATAAGAAGAGGAGGAGAAGAAAAGAAGAAAAAGGAGAATAAGAAGAGGAGGAGAGGAGAAGAAGAGGAAAAATAGAAGAAGAGGAGAAGTAGAAGAAGAGAAGTTGAAGAAGAAGCGGAGAAGAAAATAAGAAAGAAGAAGAAGAAGAAGAAGAAGAAGAAGACATTTCTACGTATATAGATGCTTAATTAGTGTTTCTTAGATCATTGCTTAATTTTGCTATTGTATATGCTTAAGTGTTAATAGTTTAATTTTGCTATTGTATATACTTAAGTGTTAATAGTTTATTTTTAGCAAGAAAATTAATAGAACTAGTTTATTTTTTTAGTTCATTTTACGATGCCTATCCCGCATCCTCGTCGTCGACTCGACGGAGGACACCTGCTTGATCAGAGGGGCCCTGTCCGGGACTGGGCTCCGCCCGGCTGGTATTGGGAGGTGCTACCTTCCGGGGGGCGTAGGTTGGTGAGGAGCCAGCCCGTTGTTGACCCGCTCCTTGTTTGGTGGCGGTCGCGTGGGCCAGTGACAGTGCCGAGGCTTCCGGACACCGCGGAGGTGGTACGTCACCGTGTCAGCGAGGAGGATGAGCACGTCCGTCGCTACATGGTTGCGTTGGAGGGCAGGTTCGAGCATATCGGGCAGGTTCTTCGAGGATCTCACTGGAGCTATGATCCTATGATGGTTCCTTTTCTTTGGGTGTCCACCGCCCGCGACGATACCCGTCGGGCTCTACGGTTCTAGCTGTATCAGTGATGCTATATGTATGATAGTATTCGAGGAGTATTAGTGATAATATTCGACGATGTACGAACAAAAGAGATGATGTAGTTTTGCTTATAATTGAATGCATGCTAATTTGAATACTACTTTATTTTACGATTTGGTTTAACTTATTGAATGCTCAAATTGGAAAAGTACTCCTGCTTTGAATACTATGCAGAAATCTAGGAGTCCCGGGTGGAGCCATGACCCGGGACTAAAGTTGTTTTGGAACGGAGTTCCTGATAGAATAATTCTTTTTTGGTAAAAAGTTCAACAAAGTCCTTTGACACTAGACAATGTGACATATAGAAGGGTAGATGAGATCAGGAAAAATAGGATCATTTTCTACACATCTAGAATGTCGCAATTTTGTTAAATCCTTAAAGGTTAAGAGAATCCGTTAGACATATTTTAGAGTTTAGGTTCTAGCCAAGACCCGGGACTAAAGGTCCTCCTATATAAAACGACACTTTGAAGTTTCCAACCCCTCTTATATAGTTTGTTAGTTTATTAGTTAATCAAATGTCTGTTTTTTGCAGAACTATGGATCCACATATCAGGAACCTCGAAGAGGAAGAACTTCTCGAAGATATAATCAAAGACGGCCCCGACGTTGAACCAGCTGAATCTCCGTCGTCATATCTAAACCCCTCCGGATATGGAATGGAGGTCGACCGACACGAAGATGAAGCCGATGGGGCAGGAGATAGGTCCAATGACGGAGAAGGTGATAGCTCCACTGATGGAGAAGCCGGTGGAGAAGCCGGTGAAGAAATAATAAAGTCCGGCGAGGTATACATATGAAGTTCGACAATCACTTGTAATATGTGAAAAATATTGGAGATAGCTCTATATTGTATACATATACATTCATTTGACGAATGTTTCTTCCTCTTAGGCCTCCACATCGAGCAAAGCTACGAAACGAGGCCCGACTAGAAAGTTGGATGCACGGACGCATTACACCTTTGAGGTGATATTGCCTACGGGCGAACCCAAGCTTCCTAAGAATGCTGCTGACACATTCAAGAAGCAATGCGGACTTCTCGTTAGGGATCACGTCCCGATCAGCGTTCAGGAGTGGAACAAGCGCAAAGGGGCAGCCGATAGTGACTATGTCGCTGAAAGGTACAAAGATAATCTTTGGAATGATCTCATGTCACATTTCAACCTGCCAGAATGTGAGAATGAAGACGCCGCAGACAAACTGAGGGCCAAAGTCAAGCAGTGGACTCTAAAGAAGATGGCCGAACTGTTCCGTAGCTGGAAGAAGAAGCTATGGAAAAACTATCTGAAGACAAAGAAAGTGCCAGTATTCGAGGGGTATCTAGCCAAGCAGGCGAATCACTGGAAGGCATTTCAAGAGTACAAGGAGTCAGAAGATGCCCAGGCATTATCAGAAAAGAACAAGATAAATGCCGACAAGAAGAAATATCACCACAAGCTGGGGCCAGGGGGCTATGAGACTGCCATCCCAAAGTGGGATAAGAAAGAGCAAGATCTGCTAGCTAAGGGCATCGTACCTGAACCACTCCGTGATGAGTGGGAATTGAGAGCAAGAAATTGGTTCCTTGCACATGGTGGTTCGTACGACGAAGAAACAGGGGACCTCATCTGCAGTGACGGTCTTAGGATACCCAGGGAGAATTGGAAAAAGATAGTGAAAGAAATTAAGGAGGGAAAAAGAAAGTTCACTGCAGATAGAGAGAAAGATTTGCTCACACTGGTCCTCGGCAATGACGAACATGGAGGACGAACGCGAGGCTTCGGTCCTTCTTACCCGTGGTGGCTTGGGTTTGCCAGAGACCAAGACACTTACAGAAGCCGAGCGAGAGCAAAGAAGCGGCAGCAGGATGAGGAGAATGACAAGTTCAATCAGTTGCTTGCCACGATTAACGAGCAACAGAAGCAGATTGATGAGCTTAGAGGAGTAGCGCGCCAGGAAGATCCTGCACTTGATATTACCGGCGCCCCATCTAAGCGGAAAAGCAGCGTGGCTGAATCTGAGGCCCCGCTCGACGATGCACGAAGAATGATAGAGGGCGGTCCCGGCTACCCCGTGGATGGAATCAAGGAGTCAACATCATGTGAACTCCATCAGAAATTCAAGAACATATCCATGAAGGTGGCCGTCGGACAAGCTTTACCTTCTGGCCCTGATGCACGCTGGCATGGCCGTGAAATTCCAGCTGGCTTTGCTAAAGTCGGGGTGGATGAAATCATGGCGGGGTTTCATGATATGGAGCTCGACATAGCTGGACCCGAAGATGAGAGGACACTCGGAGAAGTACTGGGTGGAGTCATCCTATGGGACAAGAACTACATCAAGCTTCCAGGCTCGGCCCCAAGGACAACACCGCCTCCGAGTCATCGCGGGTCACCTACACCTCCATCACCTCCAAGCCCTCCACATGACGTCGGCCAGCACAACACGAGTCCATCTCGATCACCGCCGCCGGACTTGGGTCGTCCGTCTCCGCCGCCGCCCGCTCCGGATACTAAGCGGAAGCGTGCCGGCAAGAACGCTCCGTCGATGATTTCTAAGCGACAGAGCCCCCCAAAGCGCAAACTGTCGCCCCACCCAAAGGTACCTCATGCTAATCTTCCTATCAGACCTTATGATCGTACTCCCGAGGAAAACGCAGAATGAAGATTCTGGATTGTCTATATATATTGTCTATATATAACTTGTACTCTATTATGCAGAATGAAGATTCTGGATTGTAAAAATAGGAACATCCTAAATATTGGGTTTATTGACCCCGATAAAATACATATAGCGACGCTAACTGATAAACCCAATGAGACGGAGGAAAACCTTCTAAGGTTTCTTACAGATCAAAAATTCTGTGACCACATACTGTTTCCATACAACTTCAGGTGAGGGTCTTTACTCTGTTGTGTCCATTCACTTATAAGTGTAATTGATAATATATATATATATATATATATATATATATATATATATATACACATGTGCAGCTTTCATTGGATTCTGTTGGACATTCAAATTGATAAGGGAACAGTTGATGCCTTCAACCCATTATCGAGACCCTTGGAACAGTTCCAAAGCCTGCAGGACATGCTCCAAGGGTAATTTCAATCATTCTTGCGCTCTATCGGTCTCTTTCGATGATTTTCTGATATATCAATTAATGAAAAATTAGCAAATCATTATCCTTGTCGGAAAGGGTTTGAAAGCGGTTTAAGTGTGTGACTCCTGGTATCGAGCCTGAGAAGCTGACCTTTAGAGCGGCTCAGGTAAGTAGTAGTATGATATACTTCTATTTTCAATACATTTATGATGCTAGATTATTATTTTGATGATATATATTATATTCTCGTAAAGTGCGACCAGCAGCCACGGGGGACGCATCTATGCGGATACTATGTTTGCGAGACCATTCGCACGTTTACCTCTGAGCACAAGGATCACAGATTCGACGTAAGCAATGAACATTCACACCTCTATTTTTACCCGTCATTCTTTGTTATCATGATTGATATTCATATTCATCTCCTCTTCTTATATAGTACACGGCCATGAGGGAGAAGGTCCTACCAGAGCAACGCGCGATTGCTGTTGCAGAGGAGCTTGCGACCTTTCTGATAACGGAAGCTATAGATGACAAAGGACGATTTAGTGTAGCTAGGGGCCATTACTGATGTTGGTCCATGTAATCGAATAGACGGACTCTAGTCCTGATAATTGAGATCTCCATATAATTGTATATATATGCTCGCTTGTAAAATAAGTTAATCTTATATATATATATGCATAATTATTTCTATTTAGAATTATATAAAAACTAATTCCCGAACACCAAACGAGGCATCACGTTAATCTTCCGAACACCTAAACCCTAAAACCCTAAAACCCAAAAATAAATAAAATCTGAAACTCTTTAGTCCCGGTCCGTGTAAAGACCCGGGACTAAAGGGCCTGCCCCTGAGGGCGCTCCGAGGCGTCCACGTGGAGCACCTTTGGTCCCGGCTTGGAACAGGGCCGGGACTAAAGGTTAGGCCTTTAGTCCCACCCCTTTGGTCCCGGTTGGTGGTTGGTGAACCGGGACTAAAGCCCCTTACGGGCTGGGACTATAGGCCCTGTCCCCACTAGTGTCAGTGACCACGAGGCCGGTGAGGAGCAGGAAGAGGAAGACCGAGAGGAGTGTCAGGTGGTAGAGCCGAGCCATGGCAGACTTGGGCTGAGGGAGTGCACAGAAGAGAGTTAACTGCGTGAACTAACTGTGGCCGGCCGGCCAAGCAAACGAGGGAAGCATATATAGGACCGGATAGGTAAGAAGACCAGAGCTGCGTGAACTTTTCTTTTTTTCTTTCTGAGTTCCCACTATGGGTTTCAGGGAGGGGCGTTGGTGTTCTACCGTGAATCCCAATTGTGATTCTCTTGTTGCTGCGTGTAACTTCGTATGGCCAGCCACGCAATGTGCGCCACTCAACTGCCGAGACGCAGCAGCTAGCAGCAGCATCAGTGCAGTGTGTGCCGCAATCTACTCAGCCGTAGACCGTAGTGCTGCAGGTCGTAAGGCCTGAACGTGATCATGCATGTACCGGCTGCTACCAGCTCTTCCAAGTGCTAGTGCAACGTGGGTGTCATCAGCAGCAGCTTATGGTCATGTCATGGAGCCGTTCGCCACAACCGACAATTTTGACTCACAGAGTGGGTGTTGAATCAATGCATGTAGTTTCTGTTTGCTTGCTCAGTCAGTAGTTGGAACTTGGAAGTTGAAACAGACGTCTTGTTTGGTTGCTTTCACAATACAAAGCTCTCTTCTTGGGGAATCACTGTAAAAGGATGTCTGTACATATTTGTACACCCTTCTTCACGGTTTACAAGACGTGTTTAAAAAAACTCTGAAACCTAGATAATTAACGATTGGTTGTGAGATGAGATGAAAAATAACATCAACAGATAGTCATGTGCCTAATGAGTTGAGAAATAAATGTTTGATGTTCCCACAACCCCTAAATGAGGGGACACGAGTGGTGGGCAAATCATTCACACAGCCGCATGCTTATAGGAGTAGTACTAATTAGTAGGAGTAATTGCATTGACGTCTTAAACCATGTATATTAGGAAAACGCACATAAATTTAATTATGTTTTCTAAACCGGAGGGAGTGGCATGTATTTTAATGAGATTTTATTTTATTTTTGAAAAGAAAGAGGTCTCCCCCGTCCCAACTATTTATTAAAAGCCAAGGGAAGTCCGATCAAAGAATTCAACGGTAGCTCTCGGTGGCAAACCAGAGTAGCAGCCACAACATAACAAAAAGGGTGTGAATAAACTAGCCCTATTACAGTCACCTTATTACAACACAAGAAGGTGAAATGTTTTAAATATTTTAATATAAACTACACGTAGACTGACAGAGACGTCTCCGGGAATCCCCCCCCCCCCCCCCCCCCCGGTGCGAAATAATAATCTACATTGACTTTCAATATATGGTATTTCATACAATATGTGAAATATATTGTACATCATCTTCTCTAAAGGACGCATCGGCTGAACATTAAACATATGGGAACTACCATGTGTTTATCGGTTGATCCACATGAAACCTCCGTCACCTTGACGGCCGTTCGATATACACGCTCGCAGCCGTCCGATCTACGTGGTTCGATATATCTTTTTTTCAGTTCATTCATCCATAGATCATCATCAGTCGTTAAGGCATCATCGCCCGTGCCATTGCCAACAGTGTCCATGCCTGGCCCTTGTCATCTAGTACAAGTACATCAGGTTGGTAGTTCAAAACCACATTACATGACTATTGTTGGGATAGCCAGGCCCACGGCACGTCGTACTACTACCTTGCATGGCAGCACCAACGACCAGCAACCACTCTCGTTGCCATCTAGTCTGACCAAAAATTCGTTGGCGAGCCCGAGGTTCATCTGGCCGATCACTTGCGAGGCCTCCCTCGCTTCCCACTCTTCTTTCCACCTCGTCCAGAGCTTCCAGCTTCCGGAGGTGCAGCGCCAGGGCTGCCCTTCTTGGGACGGCCTCTGCCCCTACCGGACGGCATTGACTCCGGAGCCGCCATCTTGGCTCCCCTGCCTCTGCCCCTTCTCATAGATCGCACGCGGTCATGGCTGCCAGAGCCTGCCTCCTCCTTGGGCACTTCTTCGGTCTCGTCCTCGTCTTCTGGTTCCGCACGTTCCAAGGCTTTCTTGCGCTTGTTGGACCGTGAATTCGTGGCCTGTTTCGCCTCCGGTGTCTCTTCTTCTGCAGTGAAACAGTTCAAAACCACCCATGATTAGGGCTTCAGTTTGGGATGATGCACTAGAAGTCTAGAATTGGATGGACAAAATATTTCATGAAGCTGTGAGCTAAACAGGGCCCACTATATCCAGTGAGGGTAATGTTGTTGAACATTCGTACCACTCCAATGGACCTTGACTACTTTTTTCACGCTGGTGGGGTCTCCGTTTTCTAGTCTGATAGCGAATAGGATGAGATATGTGATCATCAGTTGCCCAAACCTTGGTAGGAAGGGGCTGATCAGCAACAACAAGCCACAAGCGAAAGGTTATTCGAGTGAGAGAATAAGGTCCAGAATTCCATGCATCGTAACTGCCGGTGCAAAGACATAGTGCTAACATACGAAGGAAATTTTAAGACAAAAATGCAGCAAACGATTGACCCATTCTTGAGCCAGAAGGATAGCAGCGGAGAACAAATATCTACTTCGGGATCCTAATGTTGAGCTGAAAGCATTATGATCAACATTAGCAGGAGGAATACTTGATGTCAAAACCGGTCAACCTGAATCTGTGGCGGTAAGCCAGTAACTGCTCAACCTAGTCGATAATTTTCTAAGCTAAGCTTGGGACAGCTTGAACTAGGCTTGAAAAGTGTGGCACAAGTGGAGTAATGGGCATGGTAACATGTGCATCATGTAAATCATACTCCTATTTAAATGATTTAGGGGGCGTCACTGAGATGTAACAGCAGAATTTGCAATTCATGCTTTCGTAGATTTCTACAACGATCCCCCTGGTGCTGTTTTAAGAAGTTCTCAACCATTACAAGTGGAGCAGCCGAGATGCATAAGGCCACAATCATAACAGTTCCAGACTCTACAGACTACGTCCAAAAATAATAACATATGCAGACTAAAAGCATGCACAATAACTGTTGACAAGATGGCTAATTAATTTTATTGGACATGAGAGTATACAAAAAAAATATAAGGAAGGAACTAAGACAGCAAGACCACATAGTAGACCATAAACTAGTAAAAAGTCCCCACCCATGCGACAAGTACACAAACCTAAGTATTAACATGTTTTAATGGATTTACCACTTACCAGCCTGTTTTAAGTGGTATAATCGGCTAAGATGCCATTTCGTAGATTGGATTATTGCAGAGACTGCAACACATTTGTAAATCACTAAATTTCAACCAGAAATTGACGTGCAGTGACATCGTGAAATTGCTGCCCTATGTATATGAATATATGTGCTATTGCACTGGAGGTACAAGAATATATGTGCTATTACACACTTACTGATTTACAAATGCACTTGCTAATTTATCGACACAAGGAGAACTTAGATAGGAAACCTGGCAAGTACCTGTTTCATCGACTGCGGGATGTTTGCGGCGCGGAGGAAAGTAGAGCTCTTTCGCGTTCTCTACAAAACCAAGTGACAGTTACCTAGTTTCAATATACTGGTAAGGGTCTTTTGCAACAGAAAACTAGAATGATTTGCCCATCAAATTTCAAAAAAATTTGCAGAGAAATCAAAGTTTAATACTATGTCATTGTAAAAATAGATAAGAGAAATGCACACCTTGAAAGATAGCATCAGCATCACCATCAAAAGTATCCAGCTGAGACAAAAGTAATAATACATATATTAAACCGTGGTAATGAAAGGAGATATAACAACACATTGATATTACGGTCAGGGTATAGTTAACTTAAATAGGCTCTTCAGTTCTCTCTAAAAAAACAGTTTCTTCAATCAAGTCCTCTAATATTCCCGTAAAAAGAAGGTGCTGAGTAAACTAGTCACATTCCTGATCTTGGGAGTTGAAGCATGTTATTAACATTCTAAGCACTACAAGACATGACAACTGACAACCAAAGAAAAGAGGGAGGCAGGTATATGAGTAAATGGCACTTTCCAAATTGACAAACAATGTCCCTAAAAACCTTCGTGGATCAATAATTCCAAGAGATTTTTGTTTCATGTAACCTCCTGAAAGTTAATTCCTCGTTATTAGCATGTGTCTGATTGATCACCTAGCTCTGTCCCTAATATTAATATGTTTTGACTCGGTTGTTTAGGAGATGTTTCATGCATGTTAACAGACATAACTCACTAGTAACTACATGACCCAAAGTCATGCTGCTGATTTATACAACTCATTTCTTTTGTTTAACTTTAAGCATCACAAATAATTATAATAAATTGCATAAATTTTAATCTATCCGTAACTTGAAGCAAGTAAACAGCTCGTGCATGAAAGCCCATTTAGTTACCTGGTCAAGCTTACCACCAACATTTGCCCTGTCAACAACAATCAGAGACATCCCAACTCCACAACCAACACTGCAGAAGTATTCTGAGCTTAGTACAAAATAATAGTATGAACAGAGGATGCGACAACATTCACATGCTGATTTCACGCAATTACCTTGTAACATGCATTCCTTCAAGAATGTCAACCTTTTTAGGACTCCCAGATGACCTGTTACATAAATCACAACATAATTGGTAAGAGAAGTTTAATGGTTGAAATCTCGAAGGTTGCAAGACTTGTATTCCACATAGTATTAGCATTTTAAATAGATTTACTTTTGTGTTGGACCATAACCATTCTCTCCATATAAAGAATGACCCCAACTTATGCAAGAATCATCTGCACCAACAGCGTGGTGCATGTTACCAGAAGCCATGCAGCGGATGTTCCAACCGCTGAAGCAAACAAATCATCTATTAAAAAGATAAGTGAGTGTAATACTATTTCAACAGGAAGCTGATTATAAAAATAGCCGAGCAGCAGAGTTTAGCCATTGAGGGCACTGCTCATCACTATGGTTTTTTACAGCTTGCAAGGAACCTTAAATCTATAACTGGCTTTGGATACATCCACTCATCGCCTTTAGTCTTCACCTTTCCCCACATATACAGCTGCCCGCGACCTAAAAATCAAACCAAACGACCAATGATTATTTAAAATATAGCAGTCACAAATATTGCAACAGTATGTTGGTACTGTTTCAAAACTTTGATATTCTGGCACAGCTATTGCTGGCTGTCCTGGGCGGTGAGCGGTATGTTTGTGGCATCGTTCTTAATAAAATTGGGGCTTGGAGGGTCCACCCTTTTATTCAAAAATAATAATATTGCAGAAGTGCAACACAATTAACAGAACACGAATCTGATTGACAGAGTGCAAGGTATAGGCGTATAGCAACAATACTATTTTCCATTCGCCAAAAAAAACTATTTTCCAATCATAGCGAGACGAGATCTAACTTGCGGATGAAAAATAGGATGATTCAAGAATCGTGTCATCTCACTTGGATGTTTGAATTGTATAATCAGCTCACCAAGACATGCAACACAAACATAACTAAATACCAGCTCAAGGTACAAGGTAAACTAATCACGAAAGCTGTTTGATCCATATGTGATCCGGCCAAACTATATTCTCAAACTGCCTTTTCCTATTATAGTTTTTCATATAGCCCAAGCTATAAACTCATGAAGTAATTTTATCCCAGAGTGCATGACAAAAATAGCATGTACATCAGATATATATGGATCATACCACCAGCAGTGCAGGCAGAACTTGCAGAACCAGCTGAGATAATATCATTGGGACCCAGGATATTGTTCTTTTGAAACATTTCAACAAGGCGTGGTTGCCATTCATCCTTCTGTTGATTGTGGCCCAACCTACGTAATAAGAAAGTGGACAGGTGAACAATGTAGGATACATCTTGAATACAGTGAGATACATGGCAAGAATAAGTTACCTTCCATATCCACCAAAACCCCAGCTGGCGAAACAAAAAAAGAAAGGAACGAGTGAACATAAATATGTGACCTGAAGTTAATCATATTTATGTATACAGAAAGGGACTTGATACAACATGTAGAGACACTAGTAGTCATAACTATCAGGATTGTAACAGTGTCAAACTAATTGTGGAGAAGGAACATACGTGTAAACAAAGCCATTTGAATCAACTGCAACTGCACATCCAAGTGTAGCAAAGGTGTTAATATCAGTGTTGATCCTGAAGATTCAAATTAATAAGAGAAAGAAAGAAAGGAAATGAACCTGTATGATTTGTTCCACATGCAACTTTGACAACAGTGTTCCCAGATAATGCAGCTATTGCCCTGGGGTGGGGCTGGGGATCGTACACTAGACTTACCGATGAAACTTTGGCATTATACTGTAATATCATAAATCAAATCACAATTACTGATGATTGCAAACTCAGTAGGTGCAATACGTTACAGAGTAGCAATCAACCTCATTGTCGCTTCCATGACCAAGTTGGCCATACTGGGGAAGACCTGCTGTCCTAAAGAGCACAGAAGAATAAAATACTGCTTCAAGAAATTGACGAACAAGAACAAAATCATTAACTAAGGCCAAAGCAGATACTAATCAAAAGATGATATCATGAAAAGATGATCAAAGCATTTTTCTTATTCAGAAAGACGAAAGGGGTTGTTAATCTTTAAGTTTCATAGTTTCAGCGAGGCCATACAGTATTGAAGAGCCCTCGACTGTTGACAGCCAGACAGTAAAGTCAGCACCACAAACAGCATTAGTCGCTTCAGTAACAAGGCAGGGGACTGGCGACACCACAGTTCCTGCAGCAAATTTAGAACAACACAGAGTCAGGTACAACTAGAAAACTACAGCAGGGTAAGAACCAAACAGGAAAATGAGCTGCCCATATGGTCATATTTCCAAAAAGTTGCCAGAACTACCCCATCGTCCTGAACTATGATAAGTTCTGTATGCTCAAGTATATGGTTTTGACGTTTCATTGTCACCCAAAAAGGTAGAAATGTAAATCAATCATGATAACACAGGTACCAGAAAAAGTTGAAATGTCTTCCATATATTAGCAAAGATTCTAAAAATAGGTAACACTAGAACACATATGTAGATTATAGGACTATTGTCTTATCAGGCAACCCATTGGAAATATATAAAAACTTGAGTATTCTCCAAGCAGATGTTTCCGCAATTTCTCCAAGCACAAAGTGAGTTTTCCACACAAGAGTTGCATTTGGTGCATTTCTAGTTGTGTCATATGGCAATCATAAAGATAAAGAAAAAGGCAAAGGTATCAACCCTTCTTCAGTGAACCGGTCCCCAGTTGTCCATGTTTGTTGTCACCAAATGCAAAGGACTTCCCTTGGTCAGTTACGACCACTGTGTGTTTTCTTCCAACACCTGCTGCAATAATGTTATATCTGCAGAATTCCCAACTGCCAATTAGCATTTAGAAACATGTCGAGAAAACATATAACACCGTGGCAATGCAGAGGATTCTCTTACTTTGATAGTTCAGAAACAACAGTTGGCAGGTTACGCAAGAGAGTGTCCCCATGCCCCAGCTGCCCATTCTGCTAGAAATAACAGTGTTAAGCAAGAAGCCGAACAAAAATTAGGAATCGACTCATACTTGTACCTCATTTCGACCCCATGAGAAGCAACGGCCGTCAGAGCTCAAAGCAACACAGTGGCATGCCGCTGGCAAGCAAAATACAGGAATCCATTAGCAAAAGCGCTAAATGACCATAAATCGATTCTTTTCAAGGATACTCCATAAATTGATGCTAGCCATCCACCAATCCAGGCATTTCGGCGCACAAACTGGGCGAGCTCACATGCCTCCTTGGATGAAGAGATGCAGTAGAGTAGGACACCACAATGCCATCTCGAGCGCGGAGGAGGGGCGGAAGGAACTCACCGCAGCCGGAGGCGACGAAGCGGATGTCCACGCCCACCAGAGGGCGCAGCCTCGTCGGGGACACCAGGTTGCCTCTGCCCTCCTGCCCTCCCTTCCACGGCCGGCCCATGATGTCGAAGCGCACCGTGCCGCAGTACAGCAACTCCCTGCCCCCAGCCTCTGCCCCCTTCTCCTCCCCTTCCGCGGCGGACCCGGCGGCGCTGGCCGGCATCCTCGCGGCGGGTCCGACCGGAAACCCTAGCTTCGGTGGCGGCGGAAGCGGGGGACTGCCGAAGCGAGTGGGGAGAAGAGGGTTTGAAACTGAGTGCGGTTCTGTAGAACGGAACTTTTCGCGGGGCCGTGTTTTGTCGGCAACGGCTGTCTACCGAAATCGATATTTTAGCCTAAAACTGAAGTTCGATGCAGATCCGTTAAACCCGCGTCAATCAAAATTGATATAAGAGCAACTCCAACGAAGGACCCATTTCGTCCGTCGTCATTTGTTTGGGTCGACGTGGACAAAAAAAAATTACCCAACACGCTGACCCATTTCAAAAACGCGTTCCTTCCGCGTCCGCGTCGACCCATTTTCGATCTAAATTTGAGACTGAAATGCGTCGGCGCAGACGTGAAGTGGGCGCCCCCCCTCGCTTTCCGCCCCTAACCACCGCGGTCAACATAATTTATGACGGCCGTCCTCCTCGGGCCCACACGTCCGTGACCGCGGTCGGCCTTTTTTAATCCGAGCATGCGGTGGCTTCCGCCTCATTTGCTTTCAGAACCCACCCGTCCCCATCTCGCCACCTCATCGGCGACCAAACCCTAGCACCATGGCCGACTCCTTCCCAAACAAGGGCAAGGCCCCGCTCTACCCCCGCGACATCTCCTCGCCAGCGTCTTCCCGCCGGCCTCGCTAGCGTGTGAACGTCCCGGTGCACCAAGCGCGGTGGCACTGGGAGCACCACGTGTCGCTGCCTTACCCCGACGTCACCCTGCCGCACCACTGGCATCTGGATCCGGAGAGGATCCCGGTGCCGCGGTCGGCGCTAGTGCACGCGGAGGAGATGAGCCGCCGTCGGCGTCTGCTGACGCCGGTGCAACGGCGAGACCCTGCATACGCGGACGACTCCCCTAACTGGGAGCTATGGTTCGCGGTGGAGCACGAGGAGCAGCGCCGTCGTGGCGTGCGCGATGTGTAGCCAGGAGGCCCCCCGCCGCCCCCGCCTGTCGTCACCGACGAGGACCAGGAGGCTGAGGCCACCTACCAGGCGGCGTTGGCAGGAGGAAGAGCGGCGTAGGGTCGCCGAGGAGGCGGCATACCAACAGCAGCTCGCGAGGCCATCGCGCTGTCGGCCGCCGGCGACTGCGTGGTGCCAACTGAGCCCACGGAGCCGCGGGAGGCCTACCAGTGGACCGGCATCGTCCGCGAGTTTGTCAGCGCGCCTTCCATCTGGCTGGCGTGACACCACAGTAGGAGCAAGCCTACCTCGAGCACTGGAAGACGGAGCACCTGCGGGCGAAGTGCGCCGAAGGCATTCGGCTGATGGAGCTGTAGAAGGAGGCGGAGGAGGAGGAACGCGTCCGTGCTCCTGAGCTGCCATCGCCACCAGCACAGCCCGCGCCGATGGGACAGACAACGGAGATGCAGGTAGCTGCGCTCTGGAACACAGTGTTCCCCTGGGCCGGCCCTGCGCCTACGCTGGTCGACCTCACCAGCCCCGACGATGACGCCTAGGGCTGCCTCATAGTTTTAGTTTATTTTTATGTTTAATTAATGTAATGCGAACGCGTGGACTCTCGTCGACCTTCGTGGCCGGCTTTTAATGTTTAATTATGATTGTTTATTATTTTCACAGTTTTTTTTCACACGCTGGTAAAAATGAATCAGGACTGCATTGGGCGAATGCGCCGACCCAAACGCCGAAGCGGACATTGGTGTCCGCTGGGCCGACCCAAACGGACAAAAAACAGACAAAATCGCCGTCCGTTTGGGTCGGCCCGTTGGAGTTGCTTTAAGGGAGTTTGGTACGGCAAGGGCTCCGACAAAACATATAATATAAACCTCATCTTCAATAGACGCGCGTTAAAAAAATTATTCAGCATCGGAATAGCATTTTTTTAGCAAGCTGAAAAATTATTTCTTCAACACACACTACAAAATATGGCGCACAATCTAACGGCTTCACCTACAGCGACCTGTCTCTTAAATATGCCGCACGGAAGCCAGCACGCGTTGATGTTTTTTGTGTGCGTCCTATTTTACAGCTTTTGCTGTTTTTTGTGTGCGTCCTATTTTACAGCCTTTGCTGAAGGACTATTTTTTGTCTATTTTTTCTAAAATAATACATTTTTTAATAAATTTGAAAAATATTGCGCAGCTTAAACAATTACAAAAATAACACACCTCGGCTTCATCAAAGCCGAGCGGCTCCAATCGGCCTCGCCGTAGCCGATTAGGGCCTGTCAGTTTTGGCTAGCCCGATAAGCCACTCAGCTTGCATGCTGACCTAAAAAATCATTAAAAATGGACAAAATTTAAGCAGAAGGACAAACCTACAAAAAATACTAAAAATATTCACACACCTAAACATTTGACATCTACATGTATTATCAAAGCAGCTATAAATATTCGCACAATTAAATACAACGAAAATGGACGTTGAATCTTAACCTTGAAGCGTGCGAAGAACGACAAACGCAACGGCCTTCACCACCACCACATCCTCCACCTCCACCTTCACCACCACCACCACCACATGCACCTCCACCTCCGCCACCTCCACTACCACCACCAAAATGGTCAACACCACCATCACGAGCTACCCCATCACGAGATCGAGGGTTCTCTTACCTCTTCTAACCCTCTAGAATCCAACCACGGTGGAAAACGGAGAAAAAAATCGGCTCAAATCTCATAGAAAAATTGATGAATTTTCGTGTGGAGAGAGAGGGGAAAGGAGTAAGAGAGGAGGAATAAGGGGGGAAGAGAGGAGAAAGAAGGGGGCGCGGGCACGGGCCAAGGGTGAGCAGGCCCCTATCGGCCTTCGGTACGGCAAGATGCAGATACGGGAAGAGAGGAGAAAGAAGGGGGCGCGGGTCACGGACGTTAAATTATTTTTTGTCTCAGGCGCACAAAAAAGCCGTTTTTTAGCGCACAAGGCCTTTTCTGTGCGTGTGTTGAAACTGCTCTTATGGGATCTATTTCACGCGTGAGCCTTCATGGTACAACAATAAAAATTACGATCAAATATTGACAAGCACTAGGATTCATATAGGCACACGAAATTTATATAAACATAGTCATGGTGAATTAGTTCACATTCAAAACCATGTGCAACATACGAGGTACTCCCTCCATCTCGATGCATTGGGCCTATTACAAAAATCAAATAATCCCAAAATATTAAGGCACATTACAGTAGTACTAGTTGCATGCATATTAATTAGACCCCATCTATTAACTAAACGACCAATGCATGCAATTTATGCGGCATACTTTTAGGATTTGAAGTGGTCTCCTAATTAATAGCACATTTTCAGTTGAGAAATGAATACTGGGATTGGTTTCTTGTGTAATTCAGTTTTTTCTCCTATCCAATCTCTGGGTGCCTAGGTTAGAGTGCACCTTTTAAGATGTCCAATGCACCAAGACGGAGAGAGTAGCAAGTTTGTCCATACGAATGTGCAATCAAACAAAATAAAACATGAAAGAATCACCACCGCCCATAACACAAATCAAGCAACATCATCATTGTTGAGGAGATTATCACCACCACCACCGGCCATAGCAACTCAATCACCATCTTCTTCCACATTGATCAAAGAATGATCAACACCTTCTTCACTGGTGAAGCATCAACATGAAATGCATTTGCCGAAGCACCACCACCATCATTGACGAGGGCACAAATGTCGCGTTGACGCGGATGGTGTAGGCGGGAGACTACACGACGGAGTGTGGCGGGGTACCGCGGAGGTCGTGCGAGTGGAATTGGACGTTACAGCGGTAACGACGTGGAACCGGGCGTTGCGGTGGTAGCGAGGTGGATGTGCGGTGGTGGATTCGGTCGATTTGGGGTCGTGCGGTGACGGGAAAGGTGTGGATCCGGCGACAACAGGGTTGGGATGGTCGGATCTAGCGGCGACAGGGTGCAATGGGTGGGTTTCATTGGTGCAGTCACGAGAGGTGGCACAATAGCCTCGCAAGGGCGGGGGAAGTGAAACTTGACGCCGCAGTTGGGCATTCACGCGATCGTTTTTGGTTTTCCTCGAGACACACAGGTGATGAAAATTTGCATCACTAGGTATCCTATTTTACACTACACCCTATATCCGAGTAAAATGTTTTACATCTAGAGCAACCCCATCCCACCGGATGACGTAAAAGTCTGTTATTTTGATTGGCCATTTTCTTATGTCATGGCAAACATTTGATCTCCCATTTGATCTAGCGGCGACAGGGTGCAATGGGTGGGTTTCATTGTATTCTTGCCCGCGACAATTGACAAGATAGTTAGAAGTGTTTCCTAATGGGTTGGGCAAAGAACGAAAGCGGAATTTATAAGGTGGAAAAATAAAGGCTTCTTAACCTTATAAACAAGTTAGATGTAAAAGTTGAATCCTCATTGCTAGATGCAAACGGTAGGGCATCTTAAACGGAGGCTGAGCAAAAAGCTCAAACAACTTCTGACAAAGGAGGAGTTGAAGTGGGCACTGAGAGCTAAAGTGCGACATGTAGTATAAGGGGACGATAACACACAGTTCTTCCATTTGATTGCTAATGGAAAACATAGAAAGAAACAATATTCCAACTTGAGCAAGATGAGGTACAATTGTAGGACATGAGAAACTAAACTTGTATATATCTGAATATTATAAACAACTGTTTGGGGGCTCCCGAGGACAATTTTTTTGTCCATGGATGAGTAAATGGTCAGAGATAACCCTCGGCTCAGAACAGACAAGAATGAGATTTTCTCCGCACCATTCACAGAGAAAGAGATGTTTGACGCCATTGCACAAATGAAGAATAATAAGGCACCAGGCCCGGACGGTTTTCTGATTAAGTTCTATAAGAGATGTTGGCATATCATTAAAGATGATTTACTTCTCATGTTCCATGATTTGTTCAATGGCCACTTGTAGCTTTTCCACCTTGAAAGGATCGATATGGTTGACTAGAGGGGGGTGAATAGGCAACGACCACTTTTTAATTAATCTTAACAAGTTAGGGTAAGCAACATACGGGTTCACTAAAATAGCAACAACGAGGTGAACATATATGATGCTAACAACAAGAACAACTAAGACAAGTAAGAGATAGACAACACATAAGCATACACAAAGTAAAGGTTAGAGATAACCACAAGTGGAACCAATGAAGACGAGGATGTGTTACCGAAGTTCCTTCCCTTTGACAGGAAGTACGTCTCCGTTGGAGCGGTGTGGAGGCACAATGCTCCCCAATAAGCCACTAGGGCCACCGTATTCTCCTCACGCCCTCAGACGATGCAAGGTGCCGTGATTCCACTATAGGTGCCCTTGAAGGCGGCGACCGAACCTTTACAAACAAGGTTGGGGCAAACTCCACACAAAGCTTGGAGGCTCCCAACAAGACCACGAAGCTTCACCACAATGGAATGTGGCTCCGAGGTGACCTCAACCGTCTAGGGTGCTCAAACACCCAAGAGTAACAAGATCTGCAAGGGATTGGTGGGAGAATCAACTTTTCTCTTGGTGGAAGTGTAGATCTAGGCCTTCTCAACCAATCCCTAAATAATCAACAAGTTTGATTGGCTAGGGAGAGAGATCGGGCACTTTTGAGCTTAGGGTGCAACAATGGAGCTTGGGAGGGTCAAAGGTGGGGTTCTACAACAAGAAGAACCCCTTATATAGTGGGGGGGGATCCAACCGTTTTCCCACTCACACCCCGAGCCTAGCGGTACCACCGCTGGCTGCAGCGGTACTACCGCTCGCACTCCAGCGGTACTACTAGTGGACCCATGGTAGTGCAGAAGCACTACAGCGCCAACCACCGCCAAGAAAGTCTTCGCAAAAAGGTCCGATGAAGTACAGCCGCTAGGAAGGCGGTACTAAGCTCCTGGAGCGGTACTACCGCGACCAGGGGCGGTACTACCGCCAGCACTAGCGGTACTACCCCTAGGGCGAGTGGTACCACCGCTAGGCCCAGCGGTACTACCGCTGAGAGACCTTTTGCTTAGTTGAGATAAAAACAGAGGCGGGAGCCACTCCAAAGTTGCAGGTAAAGGGACAGGAGATAAAGTGTGTGCGTGCAAAATTGATTCCACCCAAACCTTTCCACTACGGGTCCCCTCTTAATAGTACGACGTTCCTATGACTCAAAGAAGGAGAATCGTAGAGTACACCGTGCTTCTGTTCCATGGAAAGAGGGGGCGAGTCGTCTTGTGCCGTTGACATGTGTTATCTGAAATCTTAACACACACGATTAGTCCTTTGCGGTACTGTCATCAATCACCAAAATTACTTAGGCATAAAATATGCCCTAACAATCTCCCCCTTTTTGGTGGATTGATGACAATACCGGATTTGCAAAGTGAATAGCATGTGAACATAAAGATAGTGGTATAGAAAATTAAGGAGCATATGACTCACAACATATGATAGAAATAAATCTCACACTAGTTCAAGTCTCACATCACACAAAGCAAAGATAGCAAATAAGAGCAAACCAAGTTCAAAGCAAACACGATAAGATAAGCAAAGCTCAAATCTCAAATCCAGCTCCTAGACTCTCTCCCCCTTTGGCACAAGACACCAAAAAGGGGCACACCTAATGACACAGGTGGTCACTCCTCATCCTCATCAGCCCCAGACTCGTCTGTGGCATCCGGATCGTCCTGCTCCTCCTCATTGTCCTCCTCAGACGCCTCCTCCTCTGCATCAGACCACTGATAACCTTGAGCCCGCATCCAATCAGACTCTGGAGTGATGTCGTCCTCTGAGCCGCTGGAGATATCAACATCAAGTGTCCTCAGGACACGCTTGTGCCTCTGACGGTTCTCCTTCTGGGCCACATAAGTCTGATACTGTCCCTTGGCCTGCATACAGAAGAGAGTCTTCATTTTATCCTTCAGTTTCACTGCCCAAGATGGCATAGCAGAAGATTGGGAGTGAGAAGCGGGGCCTCTGTCAGCAGCAGTCTCTGTGCCAGTGTCCATGTGCTGAGACGAAGTGGATGGGTTGGCCCATTTGTCTTTGATGCGGAGCTTGATAGGATCGTGCACAAAGTAATCAGCCTGAAGGTGGAACTCCTCAATCAAATAGACGTCGTGCCACCTCTGGCGAATATAGGCAAACAAGTAGGGGCCGTAGATGGGAACCTTGCGGTTCATGATGCAGTTCTAGAGCTCATTGAACATCACGTCAGAAATATCGAGAGGGGCAGATTCCTTAGTCCTAGCCTCCTCACAAAGCAGAAGCATCTCAACTAGATAACCATGCACCTCGTCAAAGTTGCCAATGCAAGGAAAGAGAGTGTTGTGGAAGATCCGATGCATGATATCCAGATGCTTGGGGAGCACACCTTTCTTCACATAAAGTTGTTGCAGCCTGTCCTTGGTGGTGGTAGTAGATGAAGATGGAGCATGAGGACGCAACCCAAGAGGATTGTCAGCTCCCTGAAAGTCGACCTTGAGAAACTTCATGAATTCTGACCAGGAACCTGTCATCTTCTGAGTACCAGTCATCCAAGTCATGGTGCGCTCTTCATTAGGTGAGAAGTGAACAGTGACATAGAATTGGGCCACAACATCTGGATCAAAGTCGCGCTTGAAGATGATGATCTCCTTAGTGCCAAGCTTGTCAATCAAAGAGAGAGCCTCACCAAAGTAATCCGGGTTCCGCTGAAGGTGAGCCAAGTCAATCCACTGAACTAGAACAAACATCTTCTTGAAGTGCTTGACGATGTCGCAATAGATCATGCAGTGATCCCGTGACCAAACATGCTCGACATTCTTGATCTGAGCCTTCTCTTCTAGATAGTGATTGCGGGTGCGGAACCGCAGAAAATCCTTAGGGGGCATATTGCGAACGTTGATCCCCTTGGTCTTGTGAGCCGTCCTCTTGAAAGACTTCTTTTTAGGATTCAGACCGGAAGTGGCGGAGCCCTCTGGAGCATCTGGAGTGCGATACTGCTTCGGCTGGGTGTCCCGTGGGGGATTTGAGCGGCAAGCACCACCTGTGACACACAAGAGACACACCGAAAAAGAGCGACAGGAGGAGTCAAGGCAATGAACAAAAAGAGGCATAAAAGTAAACTCACATTGCCAAGAAAATGGAAAAGAAGAAAAAATATCTTCCTGGCGATAGTACCGCTACACGTGGCGGTAGTACCACTGGGGTCCTAGCGGTAGTACCGCTACCCCTGGCGGCAGTACCGCTGGGGTCCTAGCGGTAGTACCGCCAGCCGGGCGGTAGTACCGCTAGGGGGTTGACTTTCAGATCTGAAATAGAAAAAGACCCATAGGAACGGCTAGATTGGATTTACGAGGGCCATGGGTACTGCATAGAATCACTACAAAAACCACCATAGCCCTAAACACATGAGGATCTCAAGAATCATCTAGATAAAGACATGCCTAGTCAAGAGGATCCAAGTTTTAGATCTAATCCAAAATAAGAGAAAAAGTGCTTGATATAAACCATGAAGAACTTTGAGCATGTCAATATAAACGCAATTAATCATAGGCCCTACACTCCCCTAGAATATCTCCTTCGTTCCAACCAAGAACGAATCACAAAACCATAGTCATGGATCCAAATCACCAATGCTCCTACCCCTAGAACAAGAAAATACCAATCAAGAGAATAAAGGGAGGAGCTTTACCGGAGTCCATGACACTTGGTGGAGGAAGGAGGAGTGGAGCAAACCCTCCAACTCAATGGAGAGAAGGGGATCCACAGATAGAGATCCAAATAGGGGGAGTTCGGGGTTGGGGAAGGGAGAGCCACGAGGAAGAAGAAAGAGGGCAGGAAAAACGGGCTCCCCCTCCTTTATATAGTCCAAGGGGTACGGGCCAGCGGTAGTACCGCTCGGGTCCTGGCGGTAGTACCGCTACCCCTGGCGGTAGTACCGCTGCTTGTAGCGGTAGTAAGGCTGGGATCCTGGCGGTAGTACCGCTCCCCCTTGAGACAACCCTAAAAGCCATAGTCAGGTCGTGGTAGTCTGGGGTCCTGGCGGTAGTACCGCTATCCCGAGCGATAGTACCGCTGGGTTCCTGGCGGTAGTACCGCTACCCCTGGCGGTAGTACCGCTGGGGTCCTGGCGGTAGTACCGCTCCAAATGGCACAACGAGACATAGGATTGCATGAGAAAGACGTGGGCAAATGACAAGTCAGTGAATAAGAAGATAGCACCAGCAAGATATACTGACTCATCATGTTGTATCCTTTCTTCCATATGAGAGAAAGGTGGGAGCGGTGGCCAAGGCCATCTATGTTTGAGAAAAAGGTATGACACCGCGAAGAATTATCCTTGGGTTCATGACCAGCGCTCATCTTTGAAGCACAAGTGCCATTTGGTAATGGCTAAAGTGAAAGACTTGATCAATTTATGCATAATGGGGGGAGGAAAAGTTCATTGAGAGAACAACACTCCCCCTATGTCCATGCCTACATCTAGAACAAGATCGAATGCATAGTGAGGTGCAAAGTGCCTAGCTTCAATCCACATTACTTGAATCAATGATATTTAGCTCATGCCTTAACTCCCGGAACCTTGCTTCATCTAGGGGCTTAGTGAAAATGTCTGCAAGTTGCTCTTCAGTGTGGATGAAGTGAACCTCAATATCACCAAGCTTGATATGTTCACGAATGAAGTGATGGCGAATATCAATATGCTTGGTCTTGCTATGTTGCACTGGGTTGAGGGAAATCTTGATAGCACTTTGATTGTCACATAGAAGAGGCACTTTGTCACAAGTGACACCGTAATCCTTTAAAGTTTGCCTCATCCATAGCAATTGTGCACAACAGCTTGCAGCTGCCACATACTCAGCTTCGGTGGATGATAGTGAGACACAATTCTGCTTCTTTGAAGACCAACTTACCAGTGAGAGACCAAGGAATTGGCATCCTCCAGAAGTTGACTTCCTCTCCACACAATCTCCTGCCCAATCTGAGTGAGAATAGCCCACTAGGTTGAAGTTTGCTCCTTTGGGATACCATAGACCAAAGTTTGGGGTATGTGCCAAATATCGAAAGATTCGCTTAACAGCCATGTAATGACTTTCTTTTGGTGCGGATTGAAACCGTGCACATATCCCTACACTCAACATAATATCTGGTCTAGATGCACAAAGGTAAAGGAGGGATCCAATCATGGAGCGATATACCTTTTGATCCACTGATTTACCATTGGGATCACTGTCAAGCTTGCATCTTGTTGGCATGGGGAACTTGACCGGTTTGACATCTTCGAGCTCGAATATTTTGAGCATGTCTTGAGTGTACTTGGCTTGTTTGATGAAGGTCCCTTCTAGGCCTTGTTTAATCTCGAATCCGAGGAAGAACTTCAACTCTCCCATCATGGACATCTCAAATTTCTCGGTCATCAGTGGAGCAAATTCTTCATTGAAGGAAATGTTAGGAGAACCAAAAATGATATCATCAACATATAGTTGGCATATGAACAAATCCCTTTAACCCTCTTAGTAAAAAGAGTGGGATCTATCTTCCCAATTTCAAACCCACGATCTTGTAACAACTCAGTAAGATACTCATACCACGCACGTGGGGTTTGTTTAAGGCCATAGAGTGCCTTATTAAGTTTGTACACATGATTGGGGAGCTTGGGATGTTCGAATCCCGGGGGTTGTTTGACATAGACCAACTCATTTAAAGGACCATTAAGAAAGGCACTTTTCACATCCATTTGCTGTAATTTGAAATTATGATGAGAAGCAAATGCAAGCAGCATGCGAATAGATTCTAGACGAGCAACATGGGCAAAGGTTTCACCGTAGTCGATACCCTCGACTTGGGAGTAGCCTTGAGCCACCAATCTTGTCTTGTTTCGAATCACAATCCCATTGGCATCTTGCTTGTTTTTGAAAATCCATTTGGTCCCGATGACATTATGTTCCTCCTTTGGTCTTGGCACTAAATCCCAGACTTGATTACGCTCGAAGTTGTTGAGTTCTTCATGCATGGCCATAAGCCAATCCTCATCATCGAGTGCTTCATGTACCTGTTGAGGTTCACAATACGAAACAAACGCGTGATGCTCACAATAATTCCAAATCTGTTGACGGGTGGATACTCCCTTTTTTAAACTGCCAAGTACATTCTTCATAAGATGTGACTTGACTCTCAGCTTGTTCGCAATCTTGGATGCTCGACGCTCCAAGAGTTATTCATTGGATAACTGGGGAGCATCGACTTGTTTACTTTGCTTGCCCTTGCGTCTTGAACCTCCCTTGGCACCGGTTGTTGGTGCTGCAGAAGGGAATTGCGAGACAGTATCCTGATCATCTTGACTTTTGACTTGAGCAGGTTCACTTGTTTGTCTTTGTACTTGTGGTTGCTCTTGATCTTGATCTTGTGCTTCTATTTGGTCTGGATCTTGTGGTTGCACTTGATCTTGATCTTGAGCAGGTACGGAACCTTGGGTAAGTGCTTGAACATCATGGGACACATCACCATCGTTGGGCAATTGATCTTGACCTTGAGCTTGTTCAACTTGTTGAGAGTCTTCTCTTTGTTCATCGGAAGCGTGTGGGGCTTGTTGGGGTGATGGCTCCACTTGCGTAGAGCATTGTCCTTCTCCTTCGGCCACAAGGGGCTCCTCAATGGGGAGTATTTGACCAATCCCCATTCTTCTTATGGCTTGGGGAGGAATTTCATCACCAACATCACAAAGACCACTTTGCTCCACTTGGGAGCCATTATTTTCATCAAACTCCACATTACACGTCTCCTCAATGAGTCAGGTGGACTTGTTGAGGACACGGTAAGCATGAGAGTTTGTAGCATAACCAACAAAGATGCCCTCTTGTGCTCTAGAATCAAATTTAGCTAAACGTGCACCTTTCTTGAGAATGAAACATTTACAACCGAATACCCGAAAATACTTGAGATTGGGTTTGTTTCCAGTGAGAATCTCATATGGAGTCTTGTTCAAGCCTTTGCGGATATAGAGCCGATTGGACGCATGACATGCCGTGTTGATGGTCTCAGCCCAAAAGTTATATGGAGATTTGAATTCCGCCATCATTGTTCTTGCAGCATCCATCAAAGTCCGGTTCTTCCTTTCTGCCATGCCATTTTGTTGAGAGGTATATGGTGCTGAATATTGATGTTTTATTCCCTCATCACCTAGAAACTCATCCAAGGTGTAGTTCTTGAACTCGGTGCCGTTGTCACTTTTCATCATCAAGATCTTTGCTTCATGTTGACGTTGAGCTTCATTAGCAAAGTTGATGATAGTTTATTGAGTCTCACTTTTCCTTTTGAAGAAATATACCCAGGTGTATCTTGAGTAGTCATCAACAATCACCAAGCAGTACTTTCTGCCTCCAAGACTATCAAATGATGGAGGACCGAAAAGATCCATATGGAGGAGCTCCAATGGCCTCTTAGTGTAAATGAGAGTCGTTGGACGATGAGCAGTTTCATGAATCTTTCCTTCAACGCAGGCACTGCAAGCACGATCTCTAGCAAAACTCACATTTGTTAGTCCACGAATATGGTCCCTTTTGAGAATACTTTGCAAAGATCTCATATTGACATGAGCTAGTCGGCGATGCCAAAGCCAGCCCACATCAACTTTAGCCATTAAACACGTCGCAGTCTTAGTGGGTCGCTTTGAGAAGTTCACCACATAAAGACCATTTTCGACATATCCAACATAGGCTACTTTAGGAGTCTTTCTCCACAGGAGGACCACAGTATCAAGATTAAATAAAGTGGAAAAACCCATAATTGCAAGTTGACGAACCGAAAGTAAATTGTAGGCAAGAGACTCAACAAGCATGACCTTCTCAATAGATAACTCTTGAGAGATGACCACCTTACCAAATCCCAATACCTTTTACGAGGATGCATCGGTGAATTGGACATGGGTGGGCATAGATGGAGAAGGATGCACATCCACCACTAAGTCCTTGCTTCCGGTCATATGATTTGTTGCTCCACTATCGAGCAACCATGACACCCCACCGGAAGCAAACTCCTACAATAAATCAAGGCTTGGTTTTAGGTAGCCATTTTTTAATGGGTCCTTTAATGTTAGAGACAAGGGTCTTAGGAACCGAGATAGCCCATTCAATGGACTCATAGTAAGAACCAACAAATCTGCATAAACATGCCCATCACCAGCACGACATAAGACATATGAAGGATTGAGTTTGCCGGCTGTGTCAGTAGGAATGGTTTTGCCCTTCTTGACGTTACCATCGTCCACCTTGTTCCTGTTCAACTCCTAAGTCCCTTCGTCCTCTTTGACAAAGATGTCCATGAGTGTAGGGGATCGTTTGTTCCTGTTCCTCCTTTTTCCTTTTGACTTGGAGGTAAGTCCAAGTCCCTCCTTTCCTACAACACCCTTTTTATTGCTCAAGAGGTCGTTCAGGCTCTTCTCACCTTGTATGCATGCCACAAGGCCCTTCTCAAGTTTCTCCTTTAACTTGGCATTTTCCTCCACAAGATGTACATGCTCACAACAAGGATTAGTTGTACAAGCATTATCAATTAACACAAAGGGAGGACAAGTAGAGATCTCCTTGGTAATCTTTGCTTGGAGTTGATCATGAGACTCTTTCAGAGAGAAATGAACACCTTTCAAGACCTTGTGAGTCTTGTCAAGTGTGTCAAACTCCACTTTGAGTCTGTCATGGCCAACCCCAAGAGCATACTTTTCAGACTTAAGCATACGAGTAAGAACAATATCATGATCTAGTTTCTTTTGCATTTTAGCGCAGTCATCGTTGTATGACTCCTCAAGAGCCAAACAAAGAGTGCGCTCCTTTTCTAGAGCAATAGATAATTCAGCAATTTCATCGTCATAGTCACGACTATGTCCCTGAAGCTCGGAGATGGTCTCCTCATGAGACTCGATGAGGTCATTGGCCTCACCCAGTTGTTCCAAGGGAGCAAAGAAGTGCTTCTTGGATTCTCCCTTAATAGTGCACAGAAATTTGTCAAGATCATGCTCATTAAGTTCCCCAACATCACTCTCATCAACACAATTTAACAATGAAGGAGCAGTAGCGATGTTGGTCTTAATGATGGGGGTTACCTGATTGATACCTTTTGCCATGAGGCACTTGGCGATGTGGTTCTCGTTGGGGGCGTTGAAGAGAGACACCTTCTTGGGAGAGAGGGTGGCAATAGCAACAGTTGCCGTTGCCACCATATCATCATCATCATCATCATCGGAAGGGTACTCTTCAAGGGCCACCGTGCCCTTTGGGTGGTGTTTCTTCACAAAGTTGTTCTTGATTGGGAATGACTTGGTTTTGTCTTTGCGAATGAGCTTGCCCCCGTTGTCTTCCCTTTTCTCATAGGGACATTCGGCCACGAAGTGACTCACGTTACCACAGTTATAGCATGTCCTCACTCGTTGCTTGGGTTTGAACCCACTTGAGTTGTTCTTGGTGAAGGTGGGTCTTGAGTTCCTCTTGTTGCCCCAGAATTGCCTTGACGCAAGAGCCATGTGCTCATGATAAGCATACTTCGTGTCTTCAGGACAGCTCTCCTCTTCGTCATCCTCTTCTTCTTCTTCAAAAGTTGCTTTTGCCTTTAACGCAAGGTTGGGTGGAGCTGTCTTTGAGCGAACACGAGCAAGTGCATTGTCAGCTGTCTCGTTCATGATTGACATTGTAATGAATTCATCCAACACCTCACTGGAAGACAAGGAGTGGAAGTCTGGTCGCTGACGAATGACAGATGTCATGGCTTTATTGAAAGGCATGATGGCTTTGAGAAACTTGCGCTTGACCCATGTATCATCCACATCCTTGCTCCCATGGTCCTTGAGTGCCACAGCAATAGCAGTCACCCTCCGATAGAGATCACGAGGGTCCTCGTCTTCCTTCATCACAAACTCATCGGCCTTATCAAGTAACACTTCATAGTTGGACCGTTGAATGCTTGAGCTTCCCTTTACAACACCATAATGTGCTCCCAACAGTCCTTGGCCAAAGTGAAGGGACGCAAGTGAGGAAGATCTTCAGGTAGCACTGCGGACTGGAGAATAAACAAAGCAGAGTGATTATATTGATTGTCCGCTTCTTCTCTTGGAGTGAGGTTGCTTGGATCATGGGGATAATAGCCTTGCTCGATGATTCTCCACAAATTTGTTGAGCTGTGATTCAAATGAGACTTAATAGAAAATACCCAGTTAGCAAAATCACCTTTTACAAGCTTAGGAGGAGGACCAACAGGATTAAGACGCGGTGTGGGAACCGGTCCTCCATAGACTAAGGGTGGTGGAACAGATGCATACGTCCCATTCCCATCATTTTTGAGAGGAGGGGGAGGTTGCATACCTTTAGCCGTTTCCCTAACGGAATTGGCCTCCGAATCTATGGTGGTGGGTTTAACCACCAATGCCGGTTCGGGAGAGTTTTTAATTCCCTCAATTAACTCTTTAAGCATGATCTTGACCTCGTTCGTCATGGACGTCTTGAGTGCAGCCATAGCCGTATTCAAGTCGTCCCTTGTGATCGAAGTCAAGTCTATGCACTCGGTTTGTGCACGGGGAACTCCCTCATCATCTTCCATACTCTTCGGGTGGTTAAACCCTTAATAAAGAGACGTGGCTCTGATACCAATTGAAAGGATCGATGTGGTTGACTAGAGGGGGGGTGAATAGGCAACGACCACTTTTTAATTAATCTTAACAAGTTAGGGTAAGCAACATACGAGTTCACTAAAATAGCAACAACGAGGTGAACCTATATGGTGCTAACAACAAGAACAACTAAGACAAGTAAGAGATAGACAACACATAAGCATACACAAAGTAAAGGTTAGAGATAACCACAAGTGGAACCAATGAAGACGAGGATGTGTTACCGAAGTTCCTTCCCTTTGATAGGAAGTACGTCTCCGTTGGAGCGGTGTGGAGGCACACTGCTCCCCAATAAGCCACTAGGGCCACCGTATTCTCCTCACGCCCTGAGACGATGCAAGATACCGTGATTCCACTATAGGTGCCCTTGAAGACGGCGACCGAACCTTTACAAACAAGGTTGGGGCAAACTCCACACAAAGCTTGGAGGCTCCCAACAAGACCACGAAGCTTCACCACAATGGAATGTGGCTCCGAGGTGACCTCAACCGTCTAGGGTGCTCAAACACCCAAGAGTAACAAGATCCGCAAGGGATTGGTGGGGGAATCAACTTTTCTCTTGGTGGAAGTGTAGATCTAGGCCTTCTCAACCAATCCCTAAAGAATCAACAAGTTTGATTGGCTAGGGAGAGAGATCGGGCACTTTTGAGCTTAGGGTGCAACAATGGAGCTTGGGAGGGTCAAAGGTGGGGTTCTACAACAAGAAGAACCCCTTATATAGTGGGGGGGGGGGATCCAACCGTTTTCCCACTCACACCGCGAGCCTAGCGGTACTACCGCTCGCACTCCAGCGGTACTACCGCTGGGCCTCGAGCGGTACTACTAGTGGGCCCATGGTAGTGCAGAAGCACTACCGGGCCAACCACCGCCAAGAAAGTCTTCGCAAAAAGGTCCGACGAAGTACAACCGCTAGGAAGGCGATACTAAGCTCCTGGAGCGGTACTACCGCTGACGAGGGGCGGTACTACCGCCAGCACAGCGGTACTACCGCCAGCACAGCGGTACTACCGCTAGGGCCAACGATACCACCACCATTTCCAGCGTTACCACCGCTAGGCCCAGCGGTACTACTGCTAGGCACAGCGGTACTACCGCTGAGAGACCTTTTGCTTAGATGAGATAAAAACAGAGGCGGGAGCCACTCCAAAGTTGCAGGTAAAGGGAGAGGAGATAAAGTGTGTGCGTGCAAAATTGATTCCACCCAAACCTTTCCACTACGGGTCCCTCTTAATAGTATGGCGTTCCTATGACTCAAAGAAGGAGAATCGTAGAGTACACCGTGCTTCTGTTCCATGGAAAGAGGGGGCGAGTCGTCTTGTGCCGTTGACATGTGTTATCTGAAATCTTAACACACACGATTAGTCCTTTGTGGTACTGTCATCAATCACCAAAATTACTTAGGCATAAAATATGCCCTAACACACCTGAACTTTGGGACTATCACGTTATTGCCGAAGAAGGAGGGGGCGGTGCGCATTGAACAGTTTCGTCCTATATGTGTGCTTAATGTGAGTTTCAGGATATTCACTAAGGTTAGGACGAATAGATTGATACGGATTGCACATGTTGTAGTGCAACCAAGTCAAACGGCTTTCATGCCGAGCAGAAACATACTGGAGGGTGTGGTTGTCCTTCATGAAACCTTACACGAAATTCACTTGAAGAAACTAGATGGAGTTATTTTCAAGGTGTATTTTGAGAAAGCGTATGACAAAGTCAAATGGCCATTTCTACACCAAGCTCTACATATGAAGGTTTTGACGACTTATGGAGGAAGTACATTGAATCCTTTGTACAAAAAGGTAGTGTTAGAATTAAGGTTAACGATGACATTGGGCATTATTTCCAAACGCACAAAGGTCTACGACAGGGAGACCCAATGTCACATATCCTATTTAATATAGTTGCGGATATGTTGGCAATTATGATAGATAGGGCTAAAGAGGAAGGTCTGGTAGGAGGACTAGTACCACGTTTAGTGGATGGTGGAGTGTCCATACTACAATACCCAAGTGATTCTATTCTATTCACGGAACATGATATATCAAAGGCTAGAAATATGAAACTGATACTTTGCTTGTTCGAACAGTTGTCCGGCTTGAAAATTAATTTTCATAAAAACGAATTATTCTGCTTTGGGAGAGCCAAAGAAGAGAAAGATACGTATAAACAACTGTTTGGATGTGAATTTGGTAGGCTATCGTTCAATTAGCTAGGCATACCAATTCACCATCGAAAGTTATCTAACAAGGAGTTGAAGTGTATTGATGATCGTTTCAAGAAAAAACTAAGCTGCTGGAAGGACAAGCTTATGTCCTACGGAGGATGACTAATAATGATTAATTCAGTACTCACGACCATGTCGATGTTCCTTCTGTCCTTCTTTGAGATACCTGTAGGGGTACACAAAAGGTTGGACTTTTATAGATCCCGCTTCTTCTGACAGAGTGATGAGGTTAAGAGGAAATATAGACTTTCTAGATGGGACATTATTTGTAGGCCCAAAGACCAAGGAGGAATGGGGATTGAGAATTTAGAGGTAAATAACAGATGTCTACTCAGTAAGTGGTTGTTCAGACTGTCTGTGTAAACTAAAGGCATGAAATTTTAAGAAATAAGTACCTACAAGCTAAGACCTTGGCCCAGGTCACTGTCAAACCCAATGATTGACCTTTTTGGAAAGGCTTGATGAGAACGAAAACAGATTTCTTCCATAGGTTTAAGTTTATTGTTGGAAATGGTGGGTCGACGAGATTCTAGGAGGATACGTGGTTGGGGAGACGTCACTAGCCACACAATATCCTTCTCTCTACAATATTGTCCAGCATAAGGAGGCTTACGTTGCTACAATATTATAGTCTGTTCCTCTAAATATACAATTCTGCAGGGTTCTAGTGGGTGATCGATGGGTGGCTCTTCATCTAGTCAGAAGGTTGATGGATGTTCATCTATCCGATGAATATGATAGACTTCATTGGAAGTTATCTACGAATGACATCTTTTCGGTGAAATCGATATATTTGAACCTTGTTGGCTCTGGACCAATTCCCAAGTCCATTCGTATTTAGAAGATCAAAGTGCCCTTAAGAATCAAAGTCTTCATATGATTCGTTCACAAGGAGGTGATTCTTACTAAGGATAATTTGGCAAAACGTAATTGGGAGGGCAACACAAGATGCACCTTCTGTGATCACCATGAGACCATCAAACACCTCTTTCTAGATTGTCCGTTAGCAAAATTTTTTTGAAGATCCATTCATATAGCTTTTAATATAACAACTCCAGATAGTATTTACACGTTATTTGGGACGTGACTAAATGGAGTAGAGATATATATTGCGAGACATATTCGAATAGGAGTATGTGCTTTACTATAGGCTATATGAAATTGCAGAAATGTCATGGTTTTTAACAGATAAAATCATACACGTTTTTTGGCTGCTGGTTGGATGAAATTCTAAATACCTATAGAATACTAATAAGGGTGGGAACTATGCTTTATTATGGTCACTTTGGCTTCATACATAGTCTATGTTACATTGAACGAAGTACCAACCATTCTTCAAGGTAATGTGTATGTGATTACAGCCGGTAGTGAAGGAGGTGTTTATCCAACAAGGATGGCAACATAATCTCCGCATAGGTCGAACACCTCTTTCGACATAGGCACGGTGTCAGTCTTGTATGAGTTCACTATTGTTGATATGTCAATTTTGGTCTTTTTTTGTCAAGCAGTTGGCATTTGATTGTGTCCATCTTAGCTATGTAGAGACACGGTGTTGCTCATGATATTTTTTGTATCCGCTGCATGCTACATTTTATGTTAATAAAAGGGTCCTTTGTCGAAAAAACTATACTAATATGTTATCCAAAAAATGAAGCTTTTCTCCCCCAAAGAAATAAGCTTTTGACTGAAAAGAATTGCACATATCAAACAACTATTTCCTACCTCTAAGACAACAATATACATGGAAATATGTACGCCGTTTGTGTAGTAGTACACTCAACTTAAAACAAATAGCGCATGTGTTCACTTGGGCAGAAGATACTGAAACTCATAGTCATATGGGATCACCTCCACGACGTCTTCGACCTTGAGATGCCCCCTCAAGCAGTCCACCATGGATTTTCTGAGTGACCAAGATGTGGGGAGCTGGTCACAGATCCACCTTAGCAGGGACTCCATATCCTTGGCAAAGTCATGCATGTTAGAGTGTATCAGGCTTGGGATCATCAGCCTCTTCGTCGAGATCACCACCAGCGACGCCTGCAGGTAGTCCAGCTTGGCCTTCTCCAGTTCCGCCATCACGCGGTCCGCTTTGTATATCCGGAGCTGCATGTAACTCACAATTAATATACATGAGCAACACCAGATTCAGATTTCCCTCATGTTATATTCAATGGGGATTTCAAGTATTTCTCTTTCCTTGAGGAAGGAGAGTAAACATAATTCATATATTATCGCAAAAAATAAACATATTTCACTTATTAGTTGTGTTAGGGGTGGATGAACTTACTGCTGGAGAGGATCTGATGCCACAACACATCGCGAACAGAATGTTGGGCTCTGAACTATTCAATCCGTAGAGACTCCTCACTTGTTGTTCTTTGACATCGACGTCGCATTTCCAGAATTCCTGCGGTGTTTGTTTGCTGATGAGAATTAATACATTCTTGTTCTGCAGGTGCAACTGAAAGCAAAACAGAAGTTACCAAACTGCTCACTTCTTTCACACTGGATGGCTGTCTCAAGATGAAATTCTCTATTACCAGAGCATTGAACTCTTGCCCTGAAACATTGATCGTTGCCTGAAAGGCATATATGAAACAACATATAAATATTACACTTCCCTTATACCAGAAAATTTCTTTAAACAAACTGATGTACCTGGTTCTTCAGTGCTAGCAGCTTTTCAGAGTTTGAGGGCAAACCATGCTGCAGAATCCCCTGGATTATTCAAAAAAGGTAACTCAAAGGTTGACACCACAAAAATCCTTTGCTCAACGGCGGATGCCAAAAATCCTTAGCTCAAAGAAATGCACCCGACCGACGATCAAAATGTACATACGTGCATGATGCATGTGTTGTATATGTTCAGCCAGAATGCTAGCTTCTGCTGGTGTGTGAGAAACCTTAAATCCACCTGCTGCAAGGTCTCCAGCATCTCCCTAGCACCACCAGACAACACGATCAGAAGAGTTTTTACCACCTGATGCAAGTTTTTACCAGCAGGAAACTGTCCAAAATGAACAAATGGCTTTACTTATTCACCTCAACTTGGTGAGCAGAGGGGAGGTGGAGAACCCTCGGAGGTCGAAGGCGCTGGAGGTGAACCTGACGAGATTCTTGTAAGGGCCGATGTCTCTGACCATGGAGTCCTGTATCTCAAAAATGCCGTAGTGATCCTGCTGCCCCCTCTCCTTCTCTTTGGCGACGCTCGCCGCCACGTTCAGCGCCGCGTCGATCCTGAAGCTCCCCTGCAGCAGGTTCCCGGACCTGGCGAGGCTGCCGGACTTGTCCATCTCCGCCGCCCGCGACGACCGGAGCAGCCTGATGAAGATCACCGCCAGGCATTTCACGATCCTCTCCGACAGCTTGTTCGGCTGGACCTTGCTCTGCTCGTCCCTCTTCGCCGTCGCCGGTGGCGGTGACGGTTCTTGGGAGGCCCTCGGAGGTTTTTCGTCCGCGTCATTCGATTGCTTCTGCAAGGACCAGGGAAAGACGTACGGAGCATAAGCAGAGCATGATTTTCACCGAGAAGTGTTGCATGTCAGATTGGTTACCTTGTCATGCGAATTCCTTGGCGGGAGGCCAAAGATTTTTTCGTTGAACTTTGGGCTGATGGCGGTGGCTCCTGGTCCTCTGGTGTGGTCTCTGGGGCTCCTTTCCGGCGTGTCGTCGGCGGGCAGATGACGCTGGAGGTACTCGGCGTTCATGGCCTGGCTGATGAAAAACATGGACTTGATCTCCGGCGCGAGCTGATCAGCCGGCAGACGAGCCGATGCCGCGTGTGCCGCCGCGCCATTGCCATTGCCGTTGCTGGTGTAGACACTTGGCGAGTAGGAGGAGGCATAGGCGGCGGTCGCCATGGACGCCCGTTGCCGCTGCGCGGTGGTGACTAGGCCGCCCCTCATGTCGTGGATCTGCGACTCGAGCCGCGCGATCTCTTCCTCGACGACCACGAGCTCCGCCAGCAGCTGCTTGGCCTTGGCCGGGATGAAGGCCGGGATGTTGAGGAGGACGGAGCGCGCGGAGGCGGAGGTGGAGGTGGTGTTTGGACGCAGTGCGCTCTCCAGGATGTGGTGCACCGTCGCCTCGCTGCTCAGCTGTTGCTTCAGCTCCGCCATCTGCACCATTCCCACGCATTTTCACTCTCAAAACCGATAACCATTTTCCTGTCGACGCGTTGTACAACAGACAAGATGATTCTTGGATGGGTACCTCGTGCTCGAGATCCATGCGTCTGTGGTCGTGCTGTTGCCCGCCGTTGCGTGTCGTCGTCGTCTGCAACTGAACCATCGTCGTCAGCAGCAGCAGCAAGTACGTGACTGGACCGGGCCATGGTCATAAAGTCAGGCTGGCCCGTAGTAAGCTACTGTACTCCTTTGCCGTGTATGGGCCGGGGGCTGGTCCAACAGAATTTACGTACTGCCCGAATTAAAAGAGGAACTTGCTCCAGTTTCTCTATCGAAAAAGGAAAGGAAACCACCTGATCGGCATGGCAGCGGAGCGCATTGATTCTAGCAGCGCTGTGCACTCACCGGAGAAGGAGGAGGAAGGGTAGGGTCGGCGGCGAGCTGGTGAGCATGGCGAGTCCTACGGCTCATCGGAACCGGAGCCCGCACTGCCACGTACTCCATCGATCAGACGATCACCCCGGCAGACGTCGGACGACGGCCGGGCTGCCGAGATAGAGCACCTGGACGGACAGTCGTCGCCGCAGCTAGCGGCGGCCGTCGACGACCAAAGGGAGCGGGACCGAGCAAGGCCAACAAGTAGCAAGCTAGCAAGATGGATGGATTCGTTGCTGTTGCTGCTGGGGTGCACCCGTCTGAGGAGAGAACAAGGTAGAGGAAGAAGGCGAGCTCAAGGAAGAAGAAGAGTAAGAAGCGAAGATCGGAAGAGGGCGTGCGTTGGTTGGCGACGGATGTTGCTGGTGTCGGCTGGGCGCGGGGCCACGTAACGTATGTAACCGCAGCGCGGCGGTGGACCTGAAATCCTTTCACCAACCGATGAACTAGGTGAATGGTGAGTGATTTGGTTGGTCAGGTGGCGACGGATCCTCTACTCTTGTCTTGCCTTGTAATCTAATAAAAAACAAGAATACAACGAACACCACACCATGGAAAGGATGAGTGCGAGTGAAGGTTTAACAAGGGGTTTAGTGCATCGGTTGGTGGCCCGGGTCGGGTCGGTTGGACTGCGACGTCTCGCCATTTTCAACACTTGAAGATTGCCCGCTGATATGATATATGGATTTTCTGGTTCTCATGAGAACCAACACAATCTGGCTCAACCTCTCTACCGTATGATTCCACGCGGAGATTCACGTGGATCATTTCGTTTTTTGGCTTCCTTTCTTCGTTTGATTGATTTATGTTTTTATTTATTTCTTTTGTTTTTGTCTTTGTCACGTGTAACTACAATGCACGTGTAACTACAGTTGCACGTTTGTAGCTGCTTGCAAGCAACCAGACTTAGCAAATCCCACCTTCCAAATGCATGCGGACGCGCCCGGGCGAGTTCACGAAAACTTTAAATAATGCGTTCTACTAATGGATATCTTAAATTAGAAATCTTAAATCTATACTATTACATGCGACGTAAACCTGATAGTAAATGGAACTCGTCCGGCTCCATCGTGTCCATATACGACGGCTGGTTGCGCCCCTCATAGTGTCGGTCCGGTCGCCGTGCCGATGTAGAATAGGAATGGATCACTAGCCGGCTCACCGGAGTCGAGCTCCCGTCGTCTCCCATGCCGTACTCTTTCTCGTCGAAGCCCATAACCCGGGCGGTGCTGGTGGACATGAGATCGTTGACAAATCCCTCCTGGGAGTATCCAGCGTCGACCACAATGTTGTTGCGGCGTCCGCACTGGTTCACCATATGGGGTGTCTGGCACAAAACCTGGATGAACGAACTGCATCAAGAACACATCAAATACGCGTGGACGCGTACACAAACTACAAGATGTACAGAAGGATCATTCACATGAGGAAGTGTCCGCGTCACTCGTGTGGAGATCCAGCGGCGGTGCGGGTCGGAGACATGGACATTTAGAAGACATGGTTGTCGACTGACTGGCCAGACTAATTCGCGAACAAATAGTATGTCTGTTCTAGGGGCCACGTGTTGGAGATGCCCTTACTTTATTATTTTCATGGTGTACAAATCCCAACTTATGCAAAGTAGTAGAAGGAACCACCCTTAGTATTTATATACCAACTACACATGGTTTTGGAGCTTACAACATCTCGAGCAGATCCTAGAAAAAACTCACCCGATAACGATTTATTGGATCTTTCCAATAATACTTTTTCGGTAGGGATGTAAATGGCAAATAAGTGGCAGCCACAAGTCCCATTTATTTAACCTTTTCTAGCTCCATAGTTTATTTTTCTTGAAAAAAACAAATATTTAAACCACGAGATAATAAGTGGATTTTAATGGGGTTAAATGGAACCCAGTTCCCATCCTTATTTTCTGGTTATTGGGGATGGATGCTTTCGCTGATCCCAATAACCTCACCCCCAATACCTAACATAACCTCTATGCCCCATTTGTCGATGTGGCCTCCTTCTTTCTCTCGGGTGGTGGCATGACGGTCATTGGAGACGGTCAATAGTTGTGCGACTATGGAGAGTGGCAGTGAAGTCACGGTGGTGTGGGGGGCTTCGAATGGATGACACATGGGCTCTAAGGTATTTGGGATGGTATTGGAAGAAGGACATGCCCCCCGTCCATATAGAAAAGTTGGGCTAAATTATTGTTGATTGATACTTGTGAAATATGTTGGGTTTTTGTGAAGAGGGACAGGTTATCGCAGCAGAATATGGATACGTATTTTCCTTACTTATGAAACCAAGGTTTATCGAACCAATAGGAATATCGATCACAACCGTCCTTAGCGGCTGCACACAAAAGAACAAACAACTTGCACCCAAGGCGGGCAAGGGGGTCGTCAATCCCCTTGTACTTGTTATTTGTAAGCGAATGATGTGTGTAGATAATTGTAGATAGTAAGATAAAATAAAAAAAGTAAATTGCAGCAAGGTATTGAAGATTATATATATATATGTTGTGAATAGACCCGGGGGCCATAATTTTCCCTAATGGTATATCTCATGAAAATAGCATACGGTGAGTAAACAGTTTACTGTCCGGCAATTGATAGAAAAGGGGATAGTTATGCGCTATTCGCCGCAATGATCATGTGTATATAGGCATATCACGTCCATAAACAAATAGGTCGAGTCCTCCCTGCACCTATCACTATTACTTCACTCATCGACCATTATCCAGCATGCAGCTAGAGTATTAAGTAAAACAGAGTAATGCATGGAAAACAATGACATGATTTAGACAAAGTAAACTCAAGCAATATGAATAAACCTCATCGTTTTATCCTTAGTAGCAGCAACACAAAGACACATCTTGTCCCCTTCAGTCACTGGGATATAGAAATTCGCCAGGTTGAACCTACCACAACACTCCTCTCTCACCCAAAAAATATCAATCTAGTTGGCCAAACTATTTCAATAGATCGAAGAGAATTATGAGGCTATCATAATCGTGCACATAAGAATCATATAAGTATTCATAGAAGACTCAAGTATTTATCATGGATAAACTAAACATAAACCCATAATTCATCGGACCCCAACAAACGCACCGCACAAAATCTACACGCCACTGTGCTCAAAAATATATAAGTGAAGTAATAGTGTAACTACTAAGCTCAAAAGATATAAGGGGAGCACATAGAGGATTCTAAAAAAATAAGATGATGTGGTATATCTCTCAAATAGGTGTGTCCATAAAACGATGATTGTCGAGACTGAGAGTAAAAGCAACCAAAAGCAAACGACGCCTCAAGCAAAGCTCATATCATGTGATGAATAAAAATGTAGCTCCAAGTGACATATCGATGGATTAAGACGAAAAGAGGGGATGCCTTCCGGGGCGTCCCCAAGCTTAGAGACTTGAGTCTTCCTAGAATATTTACCTTGGGATGCCTTGGGCATCCCCAAGCTTAGGTTTTTGCTGATCCTCATTTCTTTGTCCACCCAAAACTTGAAAACGTCAATCATATAAAGCTCAACAAAACTTCATGAGATACGTTAGTATAATCAACAAATCAAATACCAGGTGTTGTTATAAGTTCATTCTTATTTTATTTTATCATAAGGTACTGTATTCTAACTTCTGCATGGCTTATACCCCTCATACAATCCATAGCATCATCAAAACAAGCAAATTATGTAAGCAAAAAACAAAATCTGACTGAAACAGAACAGTTGCAGTAATCTGTAATGAACCTATACTTTTGTAACTCCAAAAGTTCTGAAAAATTAGGACAACCTGAGGAATTGGCATAGAAATAATGTGTAAATAATTCAATTTAAAATTACATTCCAGTAAAATCAGAGAAATTCTGCAGTGGACATCAAAGTTTCTGTTGCACCGTATCAATTCTACTCATCATACAAATCATCCCAAAGGCTTTACTTGGCACAAATACTGATTAAAACATGAAAACACAATAATTATAGAGGCAATAATAATATTATCACAAACAAACATAAATTAAAAGACAAAAATAAATATAACTATTGGGTTGCCTCCCAACAATCGCTGTTATTTTACGCCCCTAGCTAGGCATATTGCATAGTTTTAAGTGTTGTCATCTTTGTCACCGAGCTCCTTAATAACACAATCACTAGTAATAGAAACAATAGGAAGCTTGAGAATATGATCTTTGATCAGGTTTATAAAGTTGGGGTGAACACTAATCGTTTTGTGATCCTCGTTTCTTTTGGTAGGAGGTGTACTAATGCTCTTAGGAATGTATATGAACTTGGGACTTTTATTTTCAGAGATACTAGCATTAGTTTTAGATGGTGTGAAGGCGGAACCCACTTTGACAATGATCTCCTCCATTTTATCAATTCTACTCAAACCTTGTTATACTCTCTCATCAAGAATAGTATCATTTTCCTTCAAGGTTTCCAAAGTCATTCCTACACGTGACCCATGTTGAGTGATGTGATTATGCAATTCTTTTATCTAACTCCTCAGTTAGTTCGTGAGTAACCATTTCCCTTTCAATAGAATCAAACCTTTGCATAACATGTTCCAAGATTAAATTGGTTTGATGGGTGGTATTCCAACAAGATTTTCAGTGGAATTATAGGCATCCAAAGTGTGACACATTAAAAAGTTCCCACCGGTGATGGTGTCAAGGACAAACCTATACCATGTTGTCACACCAACATAAAAATTATCAAGCAAGGTAGTGGTGGATAGCTTATTAGTTGCTTTATTTTGAGCGTAGAATATCCTATACCATGCATCTTTCAAACTTTCTCCTCCCCTTTGTTTAAAATTGATAAGATCATTGTTGGGAGTAACACATACAGAGGAAGAACTAGCCATGACTTCAAACAAGAAAACTAGTGACAAGCAAAGAATTTTTTTTTTGTATTTTTATTTTTTTATCAGAAGAACTAAATATACCAGGGAATAAAAAGGAGAACAAATGAATGAAATTTTTTGTGGAGTTACTTGGTAGTTGGTGATGATATTCCCCGGCAACGACGATGATACTTGTGATTTGCGCTGGGTTTTTCATGAAGTGGAACGGGTTATCACAACACAATGTGGGTAAGTATTTTCCTCAGTTATGAAATCAAGGTTTATCGAAACAATAGGAATATCAACCAAAACCGTCTTCAATAGCTGCACATAAAAGAACAAACAACTTGCACACAATGTGAGCAAGGGGGTTGTCAATCCCCTTGTAGTTGTTATTTGCAAGCGAGTGAGGTGTGTAGATAATTGTAGATAGAAAGATAAAATAAAAACAAGTAAATGGAAGCAAGGTGTTGAAGGTTATATATATATATATGTTGTGAATAGACCGGGGCCATAGTTTTCCATAATGACATATCTCATGATAAATAGCATACGGTGGGTAAACAAATTATTGTTGGGCAATTGATAGAAAAGCGGATAGTTATGCGCTATTCACGGCAGTGATCATGTGTATATAGGCATCACGTCCATAAAAAATAGGCCGACTCCTGCCTCCACCTATTGCTATTACTCCACCCATCGACCATTATCCAGCATGCAGCTAGAGTATTAAGTAAAACAGAGTAATGCATGAAGAACAATGACATGATGTAGACAAAGTAAACTCAAGCAATATGAATAAACCCCATCGTTTTATACTTAGTAGCGGCAACACAAAGACACATATTGTCCCCTTCTATCATTGGGATATAGAAATTCACCAGGTTGAACCTACTACAACGCACCTCTCTCACCGAAAAAATATCAATCTAGTTGGTCAAACTATTGCAATTAATCGGAGAGAATTGTAAAGCTATCATAATCATGCACATAAGAATCATATAAGTATTCGGAGAAGACTTAAAAATTTATCATGAATAATCTAAACATAAACCTACAATTCATCGGATCCCAACAAACGCACCGCACAAATGAAAATTATATCATGTGGATCCAAGCGAAGATGCGATGATCATTGTATTGAAGATCAAGAAAGAAAGAGAGATTGTCATCTAGGTACTGGCTATGGACCCATAGGTCTGTGATGAACTATACACACATCATCGTGAGGACAACAAGGTTGTCGAAGAGGCCCTCCGCGATCGATCCCCTCTCCAGTAGGGTGACGGAACGGAGCTCCAAATGGCCTCCCGTCGAAACAGAGACTTGCGACGGCGTAAAAAGTGTTTCAGAACTCCTTCTCGTGTTTCTAGGGTATAATGATAATTTATAAGTGAGATAACAGAGTCGGGAGGGCCTCGAGGGGCCCACAATCCAACATCCCCCCGGTCGCGTCGGGCTTGTGGGGCCCTCTCGTGGCCCCCGGCCTTCCTCCGATGCTTGTTGCTCTTCTTTTGGTCCAGAAAAGAAATACCAAAAAGTTTTAGGTCAGTTGGGCTTCCTTTGGTATGAAAAACCTGAAAAGTGAAAAACATGTAGAAAACAACAAGTGGCACTGGGTCAATAGGTTAGTGATCAAGAATAATATAAATTGCTAAATAAATACCCCGAAAGTATTCTAGAATGATAATATATATCAACATAAAATAATAAAAAGTTATAGATACGTTGGGGATGTATGAGTGATCACCAACAATCTAAGGGGATCTAATGAAGCTATTCTTGAGACCCAATTTCATTAGAATTTTGTTGGGGATTGGGGATCTGTTTGAGATGCTCTTAGGCGATTAGGGACGGATAGTCACGAGGAACATATGATCTCTCGTACTTAAAGAAATGTAAGGTTTTGAAGTCGGAGATAATGACTTTAAAGGATTTCATGTGATTTTTATTTTATTTTACCAACCTTCTCGGTTGATTTATTCGCTCTCCCTTTTCCGATCTGATTTCTTTACTTGTTTAATCAATAAAGTCAGAAATTAATTGAAAAGTCATTTTTTCACACTAATAGAAAAGCTTGCACCATTTCTCTACCATCTGATTTGCTTTAACATGCATGATACCTATATGTGTATGCAAAAGCAAAAAATATTAACTGGTTACGGTTAGGCACTCACTTGTCCGTACGAGATAAAGAGAGAGAAAAAAATTGCTTGTAAATTAGACAATGCAATCTCCTAAGTAGATGAATGGTGATCAAATTATGATGCAATGCGTCGATAGTGGAATACAAGCCTATTCTTTTCAGCTCAAGTGGAGGTTGTTGGTCGAAAATAACACATTTGATGCATCTAGGCCTATTCTTTACCCTTTTCAGCTCGCTCCTCTTGCGCATGTATCAATTTGGTGCTAAGGAAGTGTCAACATCGTCCATGTTTGAAAGGAGGCCATAAATTAGCAGTACAGATCAATCAGCCTCGGACAAAAAATATCTGATGTCGTCCTTGTACCATGGGGGACGTGTCGACCTTAGCTTCCCCTAGAGGTGATTGAGAAAACAAAAGAGTTAAACATACTAGAGGTGCCTCAACTTGTCATGCAGAGTCATTTTAGTGTCTAAAAGCATCTTTAACAGACCCCATATAATGATCAAACCTGTAAAAAATATCGTATTTACAGTTTTGGTCGAAAAAACGACGATGAGCAGATCCCGTAAAACTTGTTCAACCCGTAAAGTTTTCAAGAGGCACAATAAATCCATCCGCGAAAACCATATATGTGCAGTTTTAAAGACAGTATACAGTTTAACCGTAAACTAGTCAAACCTCTTCGGAGCAAACGCGCCGCCGCGGAACTGGCCGAAATCTACGTGGAACTCACCAGAATCCATCGCCGCATGTCGAAAGAAGTCGCCGCACGCCGGAATTTGTCGTTGCCGGTCCGAATTGCAGCCAGCTCGACCTCCACTGCCGAGGCGATGCTGTCCACGGGCAGGGCGTAGCAGGCCACCGGCTTCCCGAATCAGGGCGGTGCGGCACCGGAGTAGTGCGAGGCAGGGGCGGGGGAGCTCGCGCGGCCACGTCGGGGAACGCGCGTGCGGCGGCTGGCAGTGTTGGGCTCAAATCGGGAAAGGGCGGGCGCACCAGGGAGCGTGCGGCCGGGGCGAGCGGCGCAGGGTTCCTCCACTCCATGCGAGGCCCGGAACGGGCGGTGCTACGACGAGGCGGGGGCGAGGCGGGCGGCGTCGGGGCGAGCCGGGGTGCTAGGGCGAGGCACGCCGTGGCCGGGGACGGCTCGTCGGGACGGGAGGAAAAAGGAAAAAATGAGCTACATTGGGATACTATTTTATTTACGGGGTTTGCTCTATCGGAGATATTTCGCATTATAAAAACGATTTACAGTTCCTCTTATACGCGTTTTTAAGGATCGATTTTAACGGGATCTGCTAGAGATGCTCTAAAGATATAAAATACACAAAATTGATGTTCGAACTTGTCCGACCGTGCAATGTGCTTTCATTCATATTTGTACGTACATCCAGCCCGCGTGTCATGTCAGCATGATGATATCGCACATGTCAGGGGCTGAGAAGGGGAAAGGTGTTGGGTGTCCGACAAGTGAGGATTCTTTTTCAAAAACCATTTATATTTATTTAATCCTGAAAGGAAGTCTAGAAATATATTATACTCCTTCCGTTCTAAAATAAATATCGATGATCTAATACAAAATTTATACTATTTTAATATAAAATCTGCGACACATATTTTGGAACGAAGGGAGTATATTTGTATGCTAGCGACAAAAAACATAATAAAGAAACATCATGGAGATGTTTTGAACCCTTCCTGACTAGATATCTTCATTTATTGGTTAGCCAGTCAGAAGATGCTTCGCGTACAACTGTTTGCTAGAAATCCTCGTAGACACATTTTACATAGCGCCATGCATTTTTATGTATCGGTTTTATTTTTATTATTTTCCAAGTTCCAGTTTAATTTCCTGACACGTAAAATTTCCTTCCAAAAAATACACCATTATCAATATAGAATTATATTGTATTTTATATTCTCATTTTTTACTTTCTAATTTCATTATTGTGTACTTTCGATATGTCTCTTCATTCCGGACCTCAACGTAGCACAATTATATTTATCTGCTAAAATACCCAATTATTAAGAAATTGATAATCTTGTATTTTTACAACAAGTATTAAAAATATTGTGCAATAATATCAAATTCTAGAAATATACAAACATGTCAATCATGTTATTGGAAATGTAAGGATAATGTTACAAACTAATTTTTAGTACACATTAAACTTTTATTAAATAAACATTGGCTAATTTTTTAATGCATGATGATTTTTTCGTCAAAAACACAGCATATTTTGTAGTACATGTGAAACATTTTCTAAAAACATGTTAAACATTTTTCAAATGCACTAACACTTTATTTCAATTTTATGTATGTTGTATAATTTTCTTACATTTCCTTTTATAAATAGTAAAAGAATATGAAAATTAAAATAAAGAACTTCAAGAAAATTATGTGGGCCAATGGATGAGCCACATACAAACACAGATTTTGATGAAAATTCACACAGGTAGATTACACTTCTATATGTGCATGTACAAAAATATCAGAATATTTTTAGCAGTACAAATCCGTTTACTTAAACTTGGAAAAAGGACAAAATATGTCCGTGCTCCAAAGTTTCCTTTTGCATAGCAACCCCATATATATAGTTTGACCTCGTTTGTATGCAACGAGCAGAATATGGCCTCGTGGACAGCTTGCTCGTGAAATGCAATCTGCAACCACGAGGTCTCTGGATTGATCCTGCATCATGCAATTATTTTTTCTAATTTGAAGTGATTTTCTAGGTGATTAAATTAAATATAATGTTTAAAAAACAACTAGCCTCACATGCGTGCCACGTAGCGCCTTCCCATTCTCAGCCACTGACAGATGGGCCACCGCGATATTCGCATGCCATATGGGCTGGATGTGCACGCGGATACAAATGGAGGCACCTATTTGCACGTCCAGACAAGCTCGAGCACCAAATTTGTGTATTTTACAACTTTATGCATTAAACTGGTCGCACAGGACAAGTTGAGATACCTCCAACGAATTTAACTCTAATTTAATCGTCTTCTTCACTCTGTCGAAAACGCGGCCGAAGGCGAGCAAAAGGCGGTGGCAGAGAGATAGTGCTCTATCTATTTTATAATGTAATGCAGATAGATTTTCTAAAAAGTCAAGCATCATAAACTTTGATTAAATTTATGAAAAACATATTTGCATCTATGATGCCAAACTTATGTCATTAGATTTATTATAGTAGATGTGCAATACTTATATCATATCTAGATGTGTTTTAGCAAAACAGTTTATTATAAGATGAACTTTCATTATTTCTTTATTTGCTATTGTAGATATAAATAGTTATCTCTTATAACTTGGTCAAAGTTTTTCAAAATTTGATTTTCAAAAGATCTATATGCACTTCATTAAGAAACGGAGGGAGTATTGTGTTGTCGTGAGATATTACTACTCCGTGCTTGATTCCCGGGGATACAGTGGGTACCTCCTCCGTCTCCGTCTCAGGGGCGTGGGTTTTTCTGTTCACTTCCATTTCCTGTCTTTTCTCTTCTTTATTACTATTTTTGGTGTTTTTGCAATTCCCTGCCATTGATTTCCATTCATCTTTTATCTCTTCCATTTCTTAATTTTCTTTACTTGATCTTATTACTTTGTTTAAATATATAACTTCTAGAAATAGATACATGAACTTTTACTAATATACCAATATTTTTTTGTATGCATGGATATTTTTCAAACACGCGAAGAACATTTTAATTTATATACATGGACATTTTTGTCACATACGTAAGCATTTCTTTAGTTTCCACAATATATTTCCCTCTTTCAAAACTTATTTGACAACATATTTACAACAAGTTACAATTTTTTTGAGGCAATTGAAACAAGTTACATTTCTAATGAAACTCGCCATGCCCGGCCCATGTAAGTTCTAGACTTTTGCCAATTGTTTGAGGCACAAAAAGTAAGCAGGAGTGTTAAAAAAACAAAAAGTAAGCAGGAGCGCTGAAAAGAAAAGTAAGGATGAGCCCAAAGACTATATAATGCCCATAGCGAGCATAATGGCTTGCTGTATGAGGATTCTTTGGTGAATGAGTTTTGATCCATCTTTAGTGTTTTCTCTGTTTCCTTTTCTATTCTTCAAGTATATTTGTTTTTTATGTTTGTGTTTTTTTGTTTCTTTTGCAATTTTCTAGTTTACCCTTTTAAAAGAAGTATAAGCATTTTTCTGAATTTACATGAAGTTTTTCATGGCTTGAGCACTTCTCCAACCTGTGGTTGGATGGTTAGAGAGACTGTGTTATTTCAGCCCATCAGGGTTCGAATCCTGGTGCTCGCATTTATTTCTGGATTTATTTCAGGATTTCCGGCGATGCGCATACAATCGGAGGAGACGTTTCCATCGATGACGAGATGCCTACGGTGACTTCATAAATCTCAAGATGGTATGTCGGCATAGTCTTTCAAAGATACTCATAGGGATAGGGTATACATGTATGCGTTCATAGGGGTCAGTGTATGTCCGTGTATATAAGCGTTTGCATCTGTACCGTGTTTAAAAAAAGTGTTCACCCCTTGTCATGTGGAGGGAACTAAAGGAGAATAAAATGATTCAATTTTTTTGAAGAAAACTATGTTACCATTTTTAAAGGAGTTTCCACTTTTTAAAGTATACTAATATTTTTCAAATGCCTGAAAACTTTTTAAAAAATACATAATTTTGGAAAATGCATGATTAGATTTTATAATTACTTAATAATTAATTATTGTGTGAACACTTGTTAAATCATGTGAGTTTTTAAGTGCCTGAACATTTTGTAGTTACATGGACATTTTTTGATTAATCAAAAATGATTTTTAACTATTTTTTTGTGAAATACAATTCTTTTAGAAAAATAAATTTTACTGAACACATTATATTAAATAGTGAAAACAATATTTTATTAATTTATATATAGAAAACGGATCTTTTTGCCTAATTAATGGGTTTAATTAAGCCAACTCATCAGCAGACAATGCAGGTGAGCCGTCACCTTAGCCACACATAGTAGCGTCCAAGTAGAAGAAACTAGGGAGCAACTAAATAAAGGTTACTTCAAAGATATGTGTGGCGTAGGCCAACCAAACGAGTGGCCGTACCGCATGGGCATCGTGGGCGGACGGATGGCACCCAACAAGGGTTTGAAATGCGTTTATTCTTCTGATTTTGTGTGGTACGCCCAAATTTTAACCTTTTTTCGTTTTTCGTGTTCCTTTGGTTTTTTCACTTTCTTTTATTTTCTCCAGTTTTTATCGATTTGTGCTAAGAGTACTAGTCCACTCCATACTTGGAATGCATGTTGCACAACATGCAAATTACTCTCTATGTTTCTAAATATAAGTCTTTGTAAAGATTTCGCTAGGACACTACATATGAATGTATATAAACATATTTTAAAGCGTATGTTTACTCATTTTACTTCATATGTAGTTCCTAGTGTAATATATAAAAAGACTTATGTTTAGAAACGAAGAGAGTAGTACATGGTGCACTAGGAGTACATGTTGCAGCACATGAATCATAGGTTGCAGCGGACAATAAGAACATGTTACCACAATAAATTACATATTGCACCCGAGATTACGGGTTGCATTGTGTGCGAAGTACATGCTACACCATGTGAGAACTACCTCTCGTGTGCATCATATCCAAAAAGACTTTCACCCCGTTTTATATATAAAGCAAAGATCAACGTCATCCGGAACAAGCGCACGCCACCACCATTCACACACATTCAAGCAGGATACATAGACAGCGAGCGCAGCAACACCACCCTTAGCACCACCATCACGAAGATATGAAGACGCATACGACGAATCGTGGACTCCAAAGCGGCGCCTTCAGAAAGGATACGACACCGGAGTGCCGTCACCATCTGATCCGAGGATCGGAGTTTCCCCTGGAGCCACACGAAGGGCAGTGAGAGCCGCGATGACGCCTTCAAGAAAGGAACGAGCTTCGCCGCCGCTGGTCCATCCGAAGATATAACAGGTTTTCACCCCAATCAACACTCACCGCCACCAAACGCGACTCCCCGGGGATATCACGCCGTCCACTCGGTCGTGGCCACCGGGCAGCACCATGCCATGACCTCCGTCCATGGGCACTGCGCTACCACCATCAAAGCCGCCACCCAGGCATCCAAGACCTTGACACCACCTCACCCGAGACCCGCCGCTACCCCAACCAAAGAGATGGGCGAAAAGGTCCCACCTTTCGCACCCTTCTGAGGACTCCCCATCATTGAGACTTGATAGGCCGGCCAGGGTGGGCATCCATCGACCCGTCCTGTAGCCCCGAGCATGAGAGGAGCTCAGTCGTGCTGCACGGGGCTTGAGACGAGCGATGGACCGCAGCTTGGAGAGGGCCATCCAAGTTTAATTTTTTTTGTCCAAGCTGCGGTCCATCGCTATAGACAACAGTTGTACGCAAAATAACAAAAATAAAATCAGTACATAAAAGTGCATGGCGATATGTAAAATGTGTCTATAAAGATTTCTATCTAACAGTTGTACGCAAAGCATATTCTGTCCGGTTGGCTAATAAATGAAGATAGCTAACTAGGAGGGGTTTAAAACATCTTCATGATGTTTCCTTTTATGTTTTTATCGCTAGCATACAGATATACATTGTATTTCTAAGCTTTCCTTCATGATTAAATAAATCTAAAGGATTTTCTAAACAGAATCCTCACTCGCCGGACACCGAACACCTTCCCCGCTCTCAGCCACTCACAGATGCGATACCGTCATGCTAACACGCCATGCGTGCTGGATATACATACAAATACGAATGAAAACACCATATTTACATTGTTGAACAAGTTCGAACATTAGTTTCATGTATTTTATAACTTTAAGCACTAAACTAACCATGATAAGAACAAGTATAATAGTATAGTCAGTTGCTGGCTATAAGTCATTGTCATGTCATCTATAGCTCATCTTATAGCTAACATGTACAATAGTTCATTGCAAAAGTGTACTACTTTTTTATTATATGGTCCACCTTTTATACTCATAAAATGCCTAGGAACACGTGCTAGAGCTGACTCTTAGCTAAGAGTCCGCTTAACTTCTCTCTCCTCTTCTCTTTTCTTTAACTAAATAAAAATATATTAATTTATTTCTTATAGCCAGCTGACTCGGCTCTATTGTACTTGCTCTAAGTTGAGGCATCTCTATTGCATTTAATTCATTATTAAATTAGGAAGTCCTACGTACTTACCTGGACGTGGATACCAAAGACGATGGGCGGTAAGACAATAAGCATGTTCCTCGATTAGCAAATACGAGTACTATTATTGACCAAACATGCCGAAGCCTCGGGAAGTAAATATTCAAAGCGTTTTCTCCGTATGCAAAGTAGACGACGCCGCAAAGACTTCCCAGTCAAATTCCCGGCCTGGCGTTGACCCGGCATTTTGGTCAGATATGACATGCTGGCCGATTAGTCAAATAGGGAAATTTAAAATTAAATTAATGGTCAGACGTCGCTCGCAGCCATGTGTATATCTAAATAAATCATGTATACGTACTGGACCTGCGTCTGAAGCAGTAGATGGTGATGGCTTTGCTGCTCTGCTCCCCTTGAAATTTTAGTTCCCACGTTGGGACTAGTAGTAATGTTTTCCCTTTGTGGTTGTGGTAATATATAAACAGCGTGCTTAACTATTTAGCCATGTGGAACCGGAATTGGACGAGTGCATCTGCTTCACGTGTAGAATTGGGGGCTCGGCATTCTTTTAGATTTGTTTCAGTCTTAGTCTTCTACGTGATCAATACAACACGTTAAAAATATGAATAATTTATCACGTGATTTTACTAGCAGAAATAGTAGATAAATCTTGACTATCATAAAAATTATAAAATAAGTCATGCGATCATATAGAGAGTATGCAAGTAGCATCTGAAATGGTGAGTAAGAACGAAACATATCTAGAACGGAATCTAAAATAAAAAGTTGCGACATGAACTCAAACAAGTAGAACACGAATACATACTAAGTTGCAGCAGCAACAGTGAAATTGGCGTTGACGCTGTCACCGGCCAAGTTGTCGAAGAGGTTGCTGACGTCGGGAAAGAAATCGTCGTCCGAGAAGTGGTCGTCGGCGTCCGTGGTGAAGAAGCAAGTAGTCTCGTAGAGCGCTCCCCAAAATCCTTATCACCCTTCTCCCGTACATGACTGAAAGAGGCTGGGTTTCGGAGGCCTACTGTCCCAACCTGCGGTGCACACCGCAAGCCGGGATGGGAAAGAACCTAGCAGCAGCTCAGAAATTGGAACTCGATGGCGTGACGAAAATGATGTTCTCGTGTGTCATGATGTCTACTACACAACTTGTTCTTGTAGACTCGTATTGGGCCTCCAAACGCAGAGTTTTGTAAGACAGTAGCAATTTTTTCTCAAGTGGATGACCTAAGGTTTATAAATTCGTGGGAGACATAGGATGAAGATGGTCTCTCTCAAACAATCCTGCAACCAAATAATAAAAAGTCTCTTGTGTTCCCAACACACCAAATACAATGATAAATTATATAGGTGCACTAGTTCGGCGAAGAGATGGTGATACAAATGTAGTAATGATAGTAGATATTAATTTTTGTAATATGTAAATATAAAAACAACAAGGTAGAAGTGTAAAATAGCGAGCAAAATGTTGTATAAATGCTTGATAATAATGCCTAGGGTCCGTACTTTCGCTAGTGCAATTTTTCAACAATGCTAATAAAATTGGATCACATAACAATTCCTCAACGTGCGATGAAGAATCGCTCCAAAATTCCTATCTAGCGGAGAGCATAAGAAGAAATTGTTTGTAGGGTATGAAACAACCTCAAAGTTATTCTTTTTGATCAATCTTTCCAAGAGTTCGTACTAAGATAACAAGTTATCCTTTCCGATCGATCTATCAAGAGTTCGTACTAAAATAACACCATGAGAAATTCAGATTCATAATACTCAATCCAACACAAAAGAACTTTAAGGAGCACACTCATACGTCTCCATCGTATCTACTTTTCCGAACTCTTTTGCCCTTGTTTTGGACTCTAACTTGCATGATTTGAATGAAACTAACCCGGACTGACGTTGTTTTCAGCAGAATTGCCATGGTGTTGTTTTTATGCAGAAATAAAAGTTCTCAGAATGTCCTGAAAATTTACGGAGATTTTTTCTGGAATAAAAGAAAAATACATGCGCAAAGATCCACCGGAGGAGGTGGACCAGTGGGCCATAAGCCCACAGGCCGTGGCCACCCCCTGGTCGCGCCGTGAGGGCTTGTGGGGCCCACGTGGCTCCACCGCCCCCAAACTCAGCTCTATATCTTCCGTCTCGCCCGAAAAAAAATCAGAGAGAAGGATTCATCGCGTTTTACGATACGGAGGCGCCGCCACCCCCTGTTCTTCATCTGGAGGGCAGATCTGGAGTCCGTTTTGGGGTCCGGAGAGGGGAAATCGTCGCCATCATCATCATCATCAACTTTCCTCTATCGACAATTTCATGATGCTCTTCATCGTTCGTGAGTAATATCATCGTAGGCTTTGGAGTTGTAGGGCTTCTACATCAACATCATCGCGTCTCCAATGACTCGTGAGTAGTCTACTTCAGACCTACGAGTCTGTAGTTAGTAGCTAGATGGCTTCTTCTCTCTCTTGGATGTTCAATACAAAGTTCTCATGATCTTCGTGGAGATCTATCCGATGTAATCCTCTTTGGCGGTGTGTTTGTCGAGATCCGATGAATTGTGGATTTGTGATCAGATTATCTATGAATTATATTTGAGTCTTTGTTGATTTCTTTTATGCATGATTTGATATCCTTGTAAGTCTCTCTCAGTCTTGGGTTTTGTTTGGCCAACTAGATTTATGATTCTTGCAACGGGAGAAGTGCTTGGTTTTGGGTTCATACCGTGTGATGACCTTTCCGAGTGACAGAAGGGGCAGCAAGGCATGCATCGTGTTGTTGCCATCAAGGGTAACAAGATGGGCTTTTATCATAGATATGAGATTGTCCATCTACATCATGCCATCTTGCTTAAGGCGTTACTCTGTTCTTTTGGACTTAATACACTAGATGCATGCTGGACAGCGGTCGATGTGTGGAGTAATAGTAGTAGATGCAGAAAGTATCGGTCTACTTGTTTTGGACGTGATGCCTATAGATATAATCATTGCCTTAGGTAACGTCACGACTTTGCGCGGTTCTATCAATTTCTCAACAGTAATTCGTTCACCCACCGTCTACTTGCTTTCATGAGAGAAGCCACTAGTGAACACTACGACCCCCGGGTCTATTCACAACTATCGTTTCCACTTTCACTTTTACTTTGCTCTGTTTACTCTTTGCTTTCAGTTCTCACTTTGCAAAAAATCTATAAGGGATTGACAACCCCTTCATAGCGTTGGGTGCAAGCTCTTTGTGTTTGTGCAGGTACTTGTGACTTGACGAGATCTTCCATTGGATCGATACCTTGGTTCTTAAAACTGAGGGAAATACTTACCGCCGCTGTGCTACATCACCCTTTCCTCTTCAAGGGAACACCAACGCAAGGCTCCAAGGCCGCGGGGAAATCCTTTGCATATTTGCCAAGGAAGTCCCTAAAGGCGTAGCCATAGCAGGAGGATTCCTGGCGCCATACCAGGGAAGGTGTGTTGTTGCAGTAGCAGTGGACCAGTGGGCCACAAGCCCACAGGCCACGGCCACCCGCCTGGCCGCGCCGTGAGGGCTTGTGGGGCCCACGTGGCTCCACCGCCCCCAAACTCAGCTCTATATCTTCCGTCTCGCCCGGAAAAAAATCAGAGAGAAGGATTCATCGCGTTTTACGATACGGAGGCGCCGCCATCCCCCGTTCTTCATCTCGAGGGAATATCTGGAGTCCGTTTTGGGCTCCGGAGAGGGGAAATCGTCGCCATCGTCATCATCAACCTTCCTCCATTGACAATTCCATGATGCTCTTCATCGTTCGTGAGTAATCTCATCGTAGGCTTGCTGGACGGTGATGAGTTGGATGAGATCTATCATGTAATCGAGTTAGTTTTTGACGGGGATTGATCCCTAGTATCCACTATGTTCTAGATTGATGTTGCTACTACTTGGCTATGCTTAATGCTTGTCACTAGGGCCCGAGTGCCATGATTTCAGATCTGAACCTGTTATGTTGTCGCCAATATATGTGTGTTTTAGATCCTATCTTGCAAGTTGTAGCCACCTACTATGTGTTATGACCCGGCAACCCCGGAGTGACAATAGCCGGAACCACTCCTGGAGATGACCATAGTATGAGGAGTTCATGTATTCACCAAGTGTTAATGCGTTGGTCCGATTCTTTATTAAAAGGAGACCCTTAATATCCCGTAGTTTCCATTAGGACCCCGCTGCCACAGGAGGGATGGACAATAGATGTCATGCAAGTTCTTTTCCCTAAGCACGTATGACTACATACGGAATACATGCCTACATTAGATCGACGAATGTGAGCTAGTTACATATCTCTCTGTGTTATAGCTGTTACATGATGAATCACATCCGTAATACTCATCCATCACCGATCCACTGCCTACGAGTCTTTTACTACTAGTCCTTGCTATGTTACTTGTCTAGGCTTGTCCCTTGCTACAAAAGGGATTGGGCCACTTTGCTACTGTTGCTAGTGCTGTTCCTTGCTACTCTGCTGTCACTACTGCTGTTACTTTGCTGCTACTTGTTGCAAGACTTTTCTGGAGCCGTTGCTAGGGAAGAATAGTTCCCCGTCCACGTGCTCTTTACTGGCGCCATTGACACAAGAGTTAGGAATAGTCTGCCGTCAACAGATCATTTCTGGCACCGTTGCTATCATACTACTTTGCTACTGATACTTTGCTTGCAGACACTAATCTTTCACGTGTGGTTGAATCTGATAAACTCAACTGCTAATACTTGAGAATATTCTTTAGCTTCCCCTTGTGAGAGAATCAATAAATTTGGGTCGAATACTCTATCCTCGAAAACTGTTGCGATCCCCTACACTTGTGGGTTATCAAGACACACCAAGAGTTCTATTGAAGAACATAGTATAAAAACGTGGAATCAACCCCTATGCCTAGATTACCCCAAGGTCACCTCGGGAATCCGCGAGTTGATGCCACAACATATATCAAGTGAATCACTTGAATACCCAATGTCACTACGGGTATCCGCATGCAAGACATATATCATGTGCTCGTAACCCTGAATATTCAATTCAACATAACGAGATCTTAAGGTGAAAGACTCAATTCATCACAACAATAGCATGGGACAAACAACATATGATCCAACTATATTAACAAGGCCCGTGATATATCAAGATCATGACATCTCAAGAACACAAGAAAGAGATAGATTAAACACATAGCTACTCGTACAAACCCTTAGCCCCAAGGGTGGACTATTTCTTCCTTGTCATGGCCTTCGCCGGGATGATGAAGATGGCCACCGTAGATGATCTCCCCTTCTGGCAGGGTGCTGAACGGGCTTCCAATTGGTTTTTCGTGGCTAGAGAGGCTTGCGGCAGCAGAACTTCTTATCTAGGTTATTTCTAGAGGTTTCTATATTTATAGGATTTTTGGGCGTTGGAGGAATCACGCCAAGATGGGTCACGACTAGCCCACAAGATACCACGGCGAGCCAGGGGGGCTAACGCACCCTATGCCTATTGGGCACCAGGCCCCCCCCCCTCTGGTGGTTCTTTACTCCAATATTTCTCTTTTCTTCCAAAAAAAATCATCAAAAAGTTTTGTCCAATTCCGATTTTTTTTATTTCTACACAAAGAACAATACCGCGGTAGTTGTGCTGAAAATAGCGTTAGTGCGAGTTAGTTCTAAATAACTCATATAAAGTGCAACAAAACCATATAAAAGTATTGTCAACATAGGCAAACATGGCATGAATACTTAATAATTATCGATACGTTGGAGACGTATCATGTCGCTCTGGAGAGGAGCGACCTCTCTTTTATAGGCACACGAGAAGGAGGCGAATAGGCAGCGACGGGAGACGAAGTAAAAGAGGGAGACGAAACGAAGACACATCAACTGAAGGGTGCATCGCTCGTATTTAATTTCCACTACAACAAAACGTTTCAGTTCCTGAGCGACCTTTCATATACCAATCGTGCGTGGCAAAAATTTAGTCATCGGCTTGGCTCATACCCGCGGGGCGACGGGCAGCAAAGGAGGAGGAGCGCGCGTGTATGTCTCTCTTGTTCTTATTCTCATACATGTGGGGAAACATCCTCCCTTATAAGGAGGTCCAACTCCTACCAAACTAGCAATGTGGAACTAAACTTTAGTTCCACCTCTTGCCTTGAATGAATGGGCTAAGTGGGCATCTATGATTTATTAGAATTTCTGAAAATGGTTATTAGGCTTGCCCATATAGATTAAATTCCAGCAACCCCCAACAGATCCCAGAGGCACACCAAATTTTCCTTTGGATCCAAAACACTATTTATATACCGATACTGCAGTGGAGATAGTTAAGTTGAACTTCCACCTAGAACTCTATGCTACGATATTAAGCAACTTGAACAGTGGACTACGCCTTGAACTGCAAGTTTTCTACGAATCTAGCTTCACACAGAGCCTTGACCTATGCTAGGCTACCGTGGGACTTCCCCGCGGGTGAAGTTTATGCGTCATACTCCGAGGCCTTTCATGAGTTTACTAGAGAGCACCCTACTCTCATATATTGTGATGTTAACAATCGGACTCATATAGGTGTGTTCTTCAAAATATGTTCTGCGGGATAACATCTCTGCTTCAGTTAGCCACTTAGAACACATTAAGATATATATCAACCTGCCATGCGGAATAGGAAAGTATTGCATCTTCATGGAGTGGTATTATCAATGGTAAGGATACTTTCCTCTTAGTTGACCAATAGCTTGTCCTCCACATATAATTCACGATATCTCCGATCACATAGAATAGGTTACCGCTATGAACAACTCATACTGTGGGTCTCATACCCATATCCTTCGATGCAGTATCTATCACATCATGTGATAGACCCTTAGTAAAAGGATCTGCCAGATTTTAGATGTTTGGATATAATCCAATGCAATAACTCCGGAGTTTCTCATTTTTGTGACAGACTTTATCCTTCTGTGAACATGTCTTGATGACTTCATGTTATCCTTTGAACTACTCACTTTGGCAATCACTGTTTGATTGTTGCAGTTCATAAGAACACCTGGTACATGTTTCTCGATAACTGGTAAGCCATTCAAGAGCTGATGAAGCCAATCTGCTTCAGCCGTAGGTGTATCTAGTGCTGCGAGTTCTTCTTCCATTGTTGAGCTCGTTAAGTTGGTTTGCTTGCAAGACTTCCAAGAAACAATGACACCACCATGAGGGAATACATATCCTCTCATGGCCTTTATCTCATGAGCATCAGAGATCCAGTTTGAGTCACTATACCCTTCAAGTACCTTTGGGTAACTAGTGTAGTGAATTTTGTAACTTGTAGTGCCCTTCAAATAGGCATAAGTCTTTCTAGAGCTTTCCAATGATCATCTCCTGGTTTTGAGACAAACCAGCTCAGCTTGCTAATAGAAAAAGAGATGTCAGGTCTCGTAGCGCTCACTAAATACATAAGCGAGCCAATTATCTGAGAGTACTTCAATTGATCTCTAGCAATCCCTCGATTCTTTCAAAGCAACACACTAGCATCATAAGGTGTTGGAGAGGGCTTGCAAGGTGTTGGAGAGGGCTTGCAGTCACTATAACCAAAACGATTCAAGATCTTTTCCACATAGTGAGATTGAAGCAATGTAATCCCACCATCATCACTTCTCAGCAGCTTGATATTCATAATAGCATCAGCTACTTCTAAATCCTTCATCTCGAAACAACGAGATAGGAAATCCTTTACCTCCTTAATAACATTCATGTTTTTTTCAAAAATTAATATGTCATCAACATATAAGAAAAGGATAACTCCCTTGCCCCCACCATGGTGATAATACACACATTTGTTTGCTTCGTTTACAACAAAGCTTGCAGCTGTTAAAGTTCTTTCAAACTTCTCGTGCCACTGCTTAGGTGCTTGCTTAAGTCCATACAAAGACTTCAACAATTTGCACACTCTTCCTTCCTAAACATCCACTATGAACCCATCTGGTTGTTTCAGATAAATTTCCTCGTCCAACTCTCCATTTAGGAAAGCAGTCTTAACATCCATTTGATGAACGAGAATACCATGTGAGTCATCTAGGGAAAGTAGTACTCGAATAGTGGTCAGTTGGGCCACAAGTGAGTAACTATCAAAGAAGTCTTCACCTTACTTTTGGGTATAACCCTTGACCATGAGTCGTGCCTTGTACTTCTCAATAGTACCATCAGGCCTAAGGTTCTTCTTGAATACCCATTTACACCCTATAGGTTTGCACCCATAAGGACAATCAGTTATCTCCCAAGTTTCATTTGCTAGGATGGAATCCATCTCACTACGAACCCCTTCCTTTCAGTAGTCAGCATCTTCAGATGCATAAGCCTCTGAAATAGAACTAGGAGTGTCATCTGTGAGATATACAAGAAAATCATCAGCAAAGGAGTTTGCAGTCCTCTGTCTCTTGCTCCTTTTAGGAGTCTCTTATTGTTCTCCATAGGATATTCAAGATGTTGTGTGGCAATGGTAGGTCCAGAAATTGCAACTACATCTTGACTCGATGAACTAGGTATCTCCTAATTCGCTAAGCTACCCATATCCTTCACGGGAAAGATATCTTCAAAGAAAGTCCATCATTCGACTCAATGATTGTACCGACATGCATGTCAGATACCTCAGATTTTACAATCAAGAATGTGTAACCAATGTTACGAAAAGCATAACCCAGGAAAACACAATCCACAGTTTTTGGTCCAAGCTTTCACTTCTTTGGAATTGGTATATTGACTTTTGCCAAGCAGCCCCAAGTTCGTAGATAAGAGAGTTTTAACCTTTTTCTTCTCCCATTACTCGAATGGAGTTATCTCTTTGTTCTTTGTGGGAACTTGGTTTAGGACATGACATGCAGTCAATATCGCCTCCCCCACCATGCCTTGGAGAGACCCGATGTGTCTAACATGACAGTATCTAGTGGAGTCATCGATTAACGTCATCAAATATTCCTTTCCACCTTTCGTCAAAACACCATTCATTTCACAAAGATCTGAACGTATGAGTACTAGTGGCGCGAGATTTCTTGTTTCCGCAGTTGTATGAGACTTACGAGGTTGCTTAGCTTGCACACAAACTTGACACTTTGATCCCTTGACATCGGTGAAGTTGGGGATTAAGTTCAACTTGGCTAGCCGCATCATACAACCAAAATTAACATGACAGAGACATGAATGCCACACATTTGATTCACTACTATTGCAAACATGATTAACAACTTCATTACAAACATCTCACAAGGACAGTCTGAACAAGCCTCCTGACTCATAACCTTTAACAACAAAAGCTCCATACTTGGATATTACAAATTTATCGGACTCAAAGACAAGCTTGTAGCCATCTCTACATAGAAGAGATCCGCTAACAAGATTTTTATGGACGGAGGTGACATAATGCATGTTCTTCAGCCGCACGATCTTCCCCGAAGTAAACTGCAGATCGACCGTGCCAACACCATGAACAGAAGCACTTGAACCGTTGCCCATCGGGAGAGAAGTAGTCCCTGCGGCCTGATATGAAGAAAACATGAAAATATCACCGCATACATGCACATTAGCACCCGTGTCAATCAACCAATCAGGGGAACGACATACTGAAAGAATAGTGGGAAGTATACAATACCCAACACCCTCCATCTCAGCGTCACCAATGACAACATTGGCGATCTTGTCGTCGTTCCCATGTTAACGCTGTCATAACGGTTAGGGCAACTAGGTGCCCAATGACCAGGATCTCCGTAGACATGACAAACACCTTTCTTGTCATTTTTCTTCTTGAAGTTGGTGTGATGCAAAGCCTTGTTCTTCCCATCAAACTTTCCCTTACCATCAAACTTGCCCTTGTTCTTGAACTTGTGGGGCAGGAATTTTTTCTTCTGTACCAGATTGACACTAGAACCTCCCTCAATACCTCGAGCACGTATGTCTTTTGCTCTCACTTTTTCTTGCACATCAAGAGTACCAATGAGATCTGGAACGGAAAATTCGTGCCTCTTATGCTTCAGAGAGGTAACAAAGTTCCTGCACGAGGGAGGAAGCTTAGTGATGATACCCCCATCAACAAATTTATCTGATAACATACAATTGAAGTGTTCAAGTTCTCTAACAAATGACTGTATCTCGTGAACTTGCTCAACCACGGAGCGTTCATGAGTCATCCTGTAACCATAAAATTGTTCCATGGTGTACAGCTCAATGCCAGCATTCGAGACACCAAATTTGGCCTTGAATGCGTCCCACATATCTTTTCCATTATCAATTGACGTATAAACATCACCTATGTCCTTAAGTTGGGACTAGTATGATGTTTTCCTTTGTGGTTGTGGTAACATATAAACAGCGTGCTTAACTAACTAGCCATGTGGATCCAGAATTGGACGAGCGCATCTGTTTCACGTGAAGAATTGGGGGTTCAGCATTCTTTTGAATTCATTTCAGTCTTAATGTTCTGTGTGATCAATACAACATACTAGTTTGGACGATAACATAATATGTACTCTCTTCGTCCGGATTAGTTATCACAAAAATGAATGGAAATATGTATATCTAAAATTAAAATATATCTATATACATTCAATACTTGGACAAGTATTCCTACTTTTCTAGGAGTATCAACTCAGGCAGCATCCTAAATTAATAAGTACTCCCTCCGTCTGAAAATAATTGTTCTAGAGATGAATGTATCTAGACTTATTTTAATTATAGATACATTCATTATACTCCCTCCGTCCGAAAATACTTGTCCTTAAAATGAATATAATGAATGTATCTACAACTAAAATAAGTCTAGATACATTCATCTGTAGGACAAGTATTTTCGGACGGAGGGAGTATCTATTTTTAGGACAAGTATTTCCGGATGGAGGGAGTATATACTATATTAGTAGCAACTTACGCTGACTTGCTAGCTCTGACAAATTTGCGCATGTTCCCACGAGAGATGCTGCAGGCCGTTCACTCTGCCTTTACAGCTGCGCGAACGATATGATAGGACGGCGTGAAGAACGAGCGTGGCACAACAGTGATACTGAGGTGGGAAGTGAACAGCGGGAAACCGTGGGAGCAAAGGGAAGCAACGTCCATTTCCCTCGTCTGATCATCTGAACGAACAACCGACAAATTGCCACCAACTAAAAGGGAAATCGTTTCTTTCGTTTTGTTTTTGCTGCAATGCTATTCTCAAGCAACCATTCATACTATATATACATAGTGGCGTACTTTTTCAACATGGCACTCGTGCATATGTACCCAAATTTCATCGGTGCATGCATGAATATGCAGGGATCAGGGATCGGGGTTATCCTCCTTTAAAAAAAACATGAACATGCAGTGTTGGAAATAAGTCGTGACGGAGCACGGTGTGACCAGCGTCGGTGTGCTAGGTCGGGTTCGTAGCAGTGCGATCGGCGTCGGTGCGTCGGGTCGGATCCGCGGGCTGGGTCATGACCGTGTGTACGTATGTGGCGTACATGTGTAGCGTGTGTGTGCATGCGTAGAGTGCGTGTATGTCTAGGTCTAGTCCGGACCGTGGTGCATAGCCGCGTTAGTGTGAGTTCGGGGTCAGATCAGGTTTATAGTCGTATCGAGACGGAGTAGTATGCAGCAGGGGCAGCGAAGGAACGTGACGTCCAGGTCGTGTGGACGAGAAGATCGGGCTCACAATCGGGAGACCGGATCGTCAGGAGGCTCCGTGGACGTCTTGTTAGCTACAAAAGAGGTTGTACCTTGAGTTGGTTAGTAGGCTGGTGAGTCCAGAATAACATAAAAACTTGGGCGTTCGTTGTCCGTGGCTGGCGTACGTCGCCTGAAACAAACTAGCGCTCCAACTTCGTCTACCTCCGTTCCACGAAGAGAGCTGGCTAGGGTTAGACCCAACACTTCGTATACAGAGCTTCGTTGCGATCCACTACGTCGACCATGTCCATCGTCCCGTACGGCGCCAGAGGGAGCACGGTGTCGCCCCCCGTGCCGATGCTCATCGGTGACAACTACACCGTGTGGGCGATAAAGGTGGAGGCGAACCTCGACGCGCAAGGGCTGTGGGAAGCGGTGGTTCCGGCGGAGGACTCGGCAGCGGCGGTCATCGCGAAGAAGGACAAGCCGCCGAGGGCATACTTCCTCGGAGCGCTCTTCGAAGACATCCTACTATAGGTGTCGTCGAAGAAGACGGTAGCGGAGCTGTGGGCAAGCCTGAAGACGCGGTTCGTCGGTGCGGACCGGGTGAGGGCGACGCGTCTCTCCACTCTCCGCAGCGAGTTCGATCACCTGCGCATGAAGGACGGCGACGAGCCGGACGCGTACGCCGGGAGGATCAGCGGCATGGCGGCAAGGTACACGGCCCTCGGAGTGACGCTCGACGACGCGACAATGGTGAAGAAACTGCTCGACACCGTGCCGGACCGGCTGTTTGCAGCGGTGGCCGGAATTGAGCAGTTCTGCGACGTCGACAAGATGCCGTTCGAGGAGGCGCTCGGCTGGCTGAAGGCGTTCGAGGAGCGGACGAGGCGGCACACTCAGGACAATGGCGGACGTGGCGGTGACCAGCTCCTACTCACGGCGGCTCAATGGGCGGCAAGGCGACGTCGGCACGGCGGCGTCTTCGACCACGATGATGACGGCGTGGGCAGCACGGCGTCGGGCGGCGCAGCAAAGCGGCGAGGAGGCCGTGGGCGCTGCTACAACTGTGGCCAGCGTGCACATTTCCGGCGGGAGTGCTCGAAGCCACGTCAGGCGGAGGCGGCGGAGCAAGCGCTTGTCGCTGCGGTCGACGACGACGTCGGGCCGACGCTCCTCTAGGTCACGACTTAGGGGATGATTGTTGGAAATAAGTCATGACGGAGCACGGTGCGACCAGCGTCGGTGCGTTAGGTCGGGTTCGTAGCGGTGCGATCGGCGTCGGTGCGTCGGGTCGGATCCGCGGGCAGGGTCATGACCGTGTGTACGTATGTGGCGTACATGTGTAGCGTGTGTGTGCATGCATAGAGTGCGTGTATGTCTAGGTCTAGTCCCAGAACGCCCTTCACACCAGCCAACTCATGAACAGCTGCCTCCAGTTCTGCAGCAAGCTGAATCTTTTCAGCCTTCAGAGCGTTGTATGCTGATCCCATCTAACAAGTCTTCTGCAAATCAGAGCCAAGAGAAGATCAGACAAATTCAACAAGGAAAACAATAAAAGCTCGAACTTCTTCAGACCCCTGCCGACGCAAGCAGTCGACAACAGCCTCGGGGACTACACCGAGTGGGTTCAGTAAGAGTGACCCCACTGCCATGAAGCTCAAACAGGTCCGCCCTATTGAGTTAAATAACAAAAACAAGCCTATGAGGTTACTACTACCCGACATGAGTAAAATTACTCTCGGAGACTACTTCCAGTAGGTGCACTCGGAGTGCCCCCACCGGTAACATTCGAACGGATTAGTTTTGATCTGATCAAGTTAAAGAAAAAATATATAAAGACAACTGCCGGTGCAAGCACTCGACAGAAGTCTCGGGGACTACACCCACTGGGTTCACTAAGAGTGAACCCACTGCAAAATAATCATACTGCATCCGAGTGAATTGCTTAAACACCCACTGGGTTACAAGAGGAAAGTAAATACTTACTAGCCCACTTACTCGGATATCTTCCCGGAGTTCCAAGCTTCGCTTGTACACAGACGCGGTGGAGTCGTACGCTCTCTTGGCATCACCCGCCATCAACTCCGCCTGCACCATGGCCCCCTTGACAGCCCCCACCTGATCTTCCGGGAGGCGTTGGGCGTCGTACTGGATGGACGACGGACCTGGCACCACAAGAGACTCCTTGGGCATCCCAAGTCCTGCTCCAGTCGGCTCAGCAGCGATGAGCGCCGTTTCAGTCGACAACATCGTCTTGGCTGGCGGCGCGTCCACGGCGGGAGTAGGAGCAGATGGAACAGCCTCAAGGACAGGCACCGCAGCTTGCTCGGACCTCTTCTGGTCGTCCTCCTCCACGTGAATCACCTCTGAAGGAAGCCCGACTGAACGACGTGAGACCACAGAAAAAGGCAAGATCAAAGACAGAATTCGCGAAACAATAATTTGGGCTCTCGGAGTCGTCACGACGTACGTTGCTGGGATGTGGCAACGTTGTCTGTATCCATGGGATCGTCTTCCTGGCGTGGCGGAGAAGTGGTGGAGGTAGCAGCTCTGTCAAGTAAAATCCACTCGACCAATAAACATGAGTTCAATCAAATACTGAAAGAAGATAAGAGAACAAGACACTTATGCTGAGGCAACGGGAACGGCGATCCTCATCCGCGGCAAAGCCTTCCGAGGTTTGGACCCACTCAGTTTGGCCACCTTGGAAGGTTGGCCCGCAGGCTCAGCAACAGCGTCCCTGGTCCTCTTTGTGTTCCGAGCACTCAGAACCACGGGAGTAGCTGGCAAGGCGCTCGGAACCACGGGAGGAGCTGACGGGGCACTCGGGGCCGCTGGAGGAGCCGACGGAGTCACGGGAGCTGACGGGGCACTCGGGGCCGCTGGAGGAGCTAACGAAGTCACGGGTTCGTGACGACGCTTAGTTCGGGGCTCTAGTGGTGGGGGTGGCGAGCTATGCTCCTCACCTTTCCCCTCCTCTTCTTCAGACTCCTCCTCCGTTTCCCCGCTGTCTGAGACATACTCGGCGCTCTCCACGTTGCCTTCCTGGCTGCCTTCCTCTTCCTCAGCCGGATTCCCGTTCGAGATGGGGGAATACCAGTTGGTCCACGCCTACACAAGATACAGTCGACAACATCAGACGTCAGACAGTGATGCAAGAAAAAGTGGCAAATCTAAGGGAATCGTAAGCACTTGGCAAGGTATTCTCACCTCATTCGGAGGAGGGTTGTCCGCGCGGAAGGGCTTCACTCGCCGGGCTCCTCTGGGGTTATCATAGGCGCCTGTGATGCCGCGGACCCACGCCGTCACAACCTCCCCGGTCATGCACTCGGCGTGAGTCCAAGTGGAGTCCTCAGGCCCCGTGTAGTGCCACATGGCGTGGTGTCGAGCTTGCAAAGGCTGGATACGCCGACCCAGAAAAACCTCCAGCAAATCTATGTCGGTGACTCCCTTGCGGACGACCTCTACCAGCGCGTCGACCAGAGGCTGAATCTGGATCTTTTCCATCGCCGTGAGCGCAAGCTGCCTAGGCGGAGCCAGTCGGTCTAAGCTAAAAGGGGGCAGTCCCGTTGCAGCGTTCGGACAAGCGACGTCCTGGCAGTAGAACCAAGTCGACTGCTAGTTCCTAACGGATTCTGACAACTGAAGAGCGGGATAGCTACTTTTGCTTTTCTTTTGGAAGCCCAAGCCTCCGCAGAGCTAGAGGAGATGAGTTTTGTCGTCCGACTGGCTAAGTCTTTTGATGGTTTGGGATCTAGCGGAGAAGATGTGCTTAAAGAGCCCCCAATGAGGAGGGCAACCGATAAAACACTCGCAAAGCACGATGAAGGCAGAGAGATGAGCTATTGCGTTGGGAGGAAAATGGTGGAGCTGCGCCCTGAAGTGGTTCATTATACCTCTGAAGAAGGGATGAGGAGGCAGAGAGAAGCCTCGGTACACGTGACTGAGCAGCAAGACGCGCTCATCCTCCCGAGGCGTCGGCTCCGTCTCGCCCTCCGCCGGCAGTCTCCACGACTTGTTCTCGATCAGGCCTTGCTCCACCAGCTCCAGCATGTTCGCCGCCGTCACCGTGGAGGGGAGGAAATCCCCCTGGATCCAACCCGCCGGCAGTGCTCGCTGCCGCCGCTGAGCAGGAGCCGCCATCTTCTTCTTCTTCGGCGCCTCGAGCTTGCTCGTCTGCCCCTTCGTCATGGTGGAGGCTGCAGATCCGCGGGGGAGGTGGGGAAGGAAGGAGCTTGGGATGCGCAGGAAGTCACGGGAGAAGCGGGGCGAGTGCGAGCTATCACGCGAGTGCAACGAGAAACCCTCGCTGGAGAGGTTTAAATAAGGTTCCGACTGGGTCACTAGCAGGTGGCCCCTAAATCTTATCCCCGACCGGTTGCTGCGATATTAGTGGAGGAGATGAAGGCACGGAAATCGAGGCGGCAGATACTACTCGATGACGATGTCGTCATCCCCGCTGAGCGCGCGGCAACCGAAATTTGAGGATCCTAGAAAATCCGCCGCTGTCAGTTGACCGGTCACGTCAAAAGATTCTACGGAAACACTCGGTCTCTGACAGTTTGTTTCACAGATATATTCACTCGGACCACTGGTCAAGAGGATAAAATGGATCGAGGCAAACAACACCAAAGTCGCATCCATACCAGTCGGATCCGTACTCCAAGCGTCGCTTCGTCGTTCCAACCCCGATCCATTCGGGGACTAATGATGGGGTTATAGTCCCAGGGTAGGGTCATAGGCCTGCCCTACAGGTCCTACCCAAGGACTACCCTTCATAAGGGACAAGGCCCTTAGTCAGTCCGACTGAATGAAGGACTTCCCATCATCCAGTCGGTGACGATTCCTCCATCATCCAGTCGGAGATGAGCATTCGGAGCGTATCAAACTTACCGACTGGATTCCACTCTGTATATCATAACCCCCCTTGAGGGCAACGGTCATACGTTTTCATGTACCTTTATTAGCATTTAAGGCATACGTTACCTGTAACGTAGACATTTAATCGCCACTACTCCACCCCTGTGCACCGAGCCGTTGTGAAGGGCAGCGCACTCTATATAAGTCGCCCTTCCCCACTGGTGCAGGGGTTGGCAATTCATTGTAATCCATATTCCACTCGACATCAAGCTCCAAGAGCACTGAGACGTAGGGCTTTTACCTCCACCGTAGAGGGGCCTGAACTCATACAACCTCGCCGTAGCTAAGGCTCTGCCCATCCTTTCGTACCCCATACATCTACTGTCAGACTTATACCCACGACATCCAGGTCGTGTGGAAGAGAAGATCGGGCTCACAATCGGGAGACCGGATCGTCAGGAGGCTCCGTGGGCGTCTTGTTAGCTACAAAAGAGGCTGTACGTTGAGTTGGTTAGTAGGCTGGTGAGTCCAGAATAACAGAAAAACTTGGGCGTTCGTCGTCCGTGGCTGGCGTACGTTGCCTGAAACAAACCAGCGCTCCAGCTTCGTCTACCTCTGTTCCACGAAGAGAGCTGGCTAGGGTTAGACCCAACACTTCGTATACATAGCTTCGTTGCGATCCACTACGTCGACCATGTCCATCGTCCCGTACGGCGCCGGAGGGAGCACTGTGTCGCCCCCCGTGCCGATGCTCATCGGTGACAACTACATCGTGTGGGCGATCAAGGTGGAGGCGAACCTCGACGCGCAAGGGCTGTGGGAAGCGGTGGTTCCGGCGGAGGACTCGGCAGCGACGGTCATCGCGAAGAAGGACAAGCCGCCGAGGGCATACCTCCTCGGAGCACTCTTCGAAGACATCCTACTACATGTGTCGTCGAAGAAGACGGCAGCGGAGCTGTGGGCGAGCCTGAAGACGCGGTTCGTCGGTGCGGACCGGGTGAGGGCGACGCGTCTCTCCACTCTCCGCAGCGAGTTCGATCGCCTGCGCATGGAGGACGGCGACGAGCCAGACGCGTACGCCGGGAGGATCAGCGGCATGGCGGCAAGGTACGCGGCCCTCGGAGCGACGCTCGACGATGTGACAATGGTGAAGAAACTGCTCGACACCGTGCCGGACCGGCTGTTTGCAGCGGTGGCCGGAGTTGAGCAGTTCCGCGACGTCGACAAGATGCCGTTCGAGGAGGTGCTCGGCCGGCTGAAGGCGTTCGAGGAGCGGACAAGGCGGCGCACTCAGGACAATGGCGGACGTGGCGGTGACCAGCTCCTACTCACGGCGGCTCAATGGGCGGCAAGGCGACGTCGGCACGGCGGCGGCTTCGACCACGATGATGACGGCGTGGGCAGCACGGCATCGGGTGGCGCAGTAAAGCGGCGAGGAGGCCGTGGGCGCTGCTACAACTGTGGCCAGCGTGGACATTTCCGGCGGGAGTGCCCGAAGCCACGTCAGGCGGAGGCGGCGGAGCACGCGCTTGTCGCGGCGGTCGATGACGATGTCGGGCCGACGCTCCTCTAGGTCATGACTTAGGGGGTGATTGTTGGAAATAAGTCATGACGGAGCACGGTGCGACCAGCGTCGGTGCGTTAGGTCGGGTTCGTAGCGGTGCGATCGGCGTCGGTGCGTCGGGTCGGATCCGCGGGCTGGGTCATGACCGTGTGTACCTATGTGGCGTACATGTGTAGCGTGTGTGTGCATGCGTAGAGTGCGTGTATGTCTAGGTCTAGTCCGGACCGTGGTGCATAGCCGCGTTCGTGTGAGTTTGGGTCAGATCAGGTTTGTAGTCGTATGGAGACGTAGTAGTATGCAGCAGGGGCAGCGAAGGAATCTGACGTTCAGGTCGTGTGGACGAGAAGATCGGGCTCACGATCGGGAGACCGGATCGTCAGGAGGCTGCGTGGGCACTACGTCTTGTTAGCTACAAAAAAGGGTGTACTTTGAGTTGGTTAGTAGGCTGGTGAGTCCAGAATAACAGAAAAACTTGGACGTTCCTCGTCCGTGGCATACGTTGCTCTGAAACAAATCAGCGCTCCAGCTTCGTCTACCTCTGTTCGACGAAGAGAGCTGGCTAGGGTTAGACCCAACATGCAGGTCTAGCATGCACGATGGATTATTTCCACATTCAATCCATGTCAATCCTTGGGTATATTGCCATCATCCAATCTAATCCTGGTTGCCAACAGTTTTATCTTACACCAAAGAGCAGTGCAGTAGTTGGACTCTGAACGAGTCCGGTCTTTGTCAGACTTGACCTTCGACCCAGCCAGAGAAGCATACTGTTCTCCGACAGAAGCTTACACGGAGAAGAACACAAGGTCCCTTAGCTGTGCACGTAGCGCTGTCACTGCCGTCTGAAACTTTTCTGCATGGCAACAAACTGGAAACGGACACAGCTGTCTTTCAGACTTAATAGTCCGTGAACAACTTGAAAATGGAGCTTCTGGTCCGACACGCAAAAAAGAAAAGAAAAACTACACTAATAATAATCTTACTACATCAGTAACTGAATTGGAAATTAAGATGTTTTAGCTTATTTGACAGCAGCCACGGCAACATGGAGTCAATGGATCATGCTGACCGTTGACTGGTCAACATCAGGCAGTTTTTCTGGGCTCTTTCTGATCATAATGTTTATATTTAGTGGGTGATCATGCTGTTCTGCATATGTTTTTTTCTTCGATTTTCTTCGTCCGTTTTCGATGAGCCAAGCATTTCGGTTTTGACTATGGGTGACATGGAGAGACATTCTTTTATAACGTAATGATCTTTATACCAAAGCATGACATTGTAGACCGCGCCCATGTTCTAAGGGTATCTGGTTGTAAGATAGTTGTTGGTAATTTTAACACATATGATTTTTGATGACGTGTCATGCAATAAATGAAGAAAGAGGGCAAGGTTGTATGTAAATTAACCAACACCCTTGCACAAGCTCCAATGTAGAATGAGAGAGCACCTTATTTATTACATCACATCTTATTGGGCAAATTAGATACAATCCATTGGAATAATTGTATGTTAAGGTGTTGGCTGATGACATGACATATTTTACCAACAAGCTAACCAACAAACTGTTGAAGAAGCCCTAAAGGACTTTTCTTTCAGAGACTGACGCATTTAGCTTAGAATCCGTAGAATGAGCAAAAAGCCAGCACAAGCCTATATGAAACGCGAAAATGTCCATAAGAACTGAACTCGGTGAATTTATATTTGAAACTTAGAAAGAAAATATGATTTCAAGTATTATTTTTCTCATAAATGATGTAATATGTTTTAGGTGTGTAAAAATAAAAATTCAGGTAACGAAAAAATTGCTACTCTACAATATGATTTATGTAATTGTCATGTAGAAATTAACTTTTTTGACCTTTGTAAAATCATAGTTGACCATATTTTCTACACAAAATATAAGCATTTATTTTGAATCACGGTGCATCCCCATTGGAATGTACTGCTCAAAGGTGTTACAAGACCCTGGTCCTAACCTCCCTTATCAAAGGTTATCAATCATGGTGAAGGAAGTGATTTGAACATCACAAAATTACCAAAAAAATGGCACCTATAAAGTTGAAGGAAGATAACTTGTGCACTTGATGAAACTCTATAGAGCCAAATGGCATCACAAACTGAGACCTTACAAACTGTAAGATCCCCTACTTACTTACGGCGATCCTAGTGGAGATGGCGAGCGACAGACGCATCCCCCGCGACTTCGTCGTTGACCTGCATGTGAGCCTCATGATCTTCTAGCCGGGATCCCTTCTCCGGTGACAGGGAGAAGGGAGAATGCTTCTGATCAACGACACTAGACGCTTGGTAGATTAGAGGGCGCTCAGGGTAACTGACATGTTTGCCCCACGTGCGTTCCTAATTTCCATGCCATTTGGCTCGTGTCAGTTCAACGGTTTGCGGTGTACCGAAGGTGGATGACTGGATGGGGAGTGCGGCACAGATTCCAAGGAGAGTAATGGAAACCACCGCCAAGATTTCCCTTTTGTTGTAACTTGGATATCGACTCAAGGTTTGGATAGTTCCCCGCCCGCACCCCTGCCTATTTTCCTAGTACTCGCTTATCAAATCCACCAGAGAACATATTTGCAGGGGGGTTCAATCCCGTGCGGTGCGATGTTAAGGGGAGAGGCGAAGATGCAGCTCATCATGGGCGGCGATGCGGATAATTGCTCGCCTCAGGGGGATCGATGTGTGGCTCCCATCGGCAAGAGAGCTCAATGATGAAGAGATTGCCATTTTTTGATGAAAAGAGGTTTCCCCCCACTCCATTTTATTGCATAAAACAAAGCAAAGAGTTGTCCACAGTTTTCAGCCTACAACATCTAAACTCAAAGCCAGGGGAGGATAGAATACTTAATTATTATAGTGCAAAACATGCCAACACCCCGACAGACACAAGAAAAAACGAAAGAGCCCCTAAAGCAATTCGAGGTGTCAACCAGAATGCACTCGAAGGAACAGCCTCCCCGATCCAGCAACATCTCCAGCTTGGTTTTTCATCTCGAGACGATTCACATCACTTCTTCTCTTCGATGGACCATGAGCCGAAGACAGCGACGTAACATGACAGTTTGATCTGCTTTGCACAACATCTTCCACTGGTGAATAAATGAGCCGATCATCCCCAGGATAGCCTGAGTACTTGTCCACGAGAAAACACATATTGTTACCCATAGTCCACCTGCTCCATATGGTAGAAACACAAGCAATATTTGCCACAATTTTCCTCTTGTTATTACTCCAGGGAACAAAATATTCACTCATGTTGGTTGGTTGGGTAAACCTAAACATTTCAGTAATATCATGCCAAATGGTTTTAGAAACAATGCATTCAAAAAGAAGGTGGTGAACAGTTTCCTTCTCATTGCAAAATAAACATGTTTCACCATTCACATGTTGTCTCTTAACTAAGTTGTTTCTAGTAAGAATCTTATTGTGATAAGCCAGCCATATAAAACTAAATATCTATTGGGAACATTATTTTTCCAAAAAAAATCCAAATAGGGGTAGAAATTCCACCCCAGTTAATGGTATTGTAGAAGGACTTAACAGAGTGTACTGAATTATGTTCCAGCATTCAGATAGGTTTATCATTCTCCTTATTAGGAGTAAGATTAGAAATTGCTAACAAAAGTTTATGCCAGATTTCCTTAAACTTTTCATCCACACATCTGCTAAAAGTCAATTTCAGTACCTCACCATCCCACACTTGAGCAACAGTACTATTCTTTTGTTGTCTGATCTCAATTTTTTTCTTCCAAAACTAGGTTTTTAGAGTATTCTCCCCTGCCCATATTTCATTCCAAAAACTCATGACTGTCCCATTGCCTAAGACCCACCTATAGAAAGGTCGAGCCCCAACCAGGGGTCCAGGTGACCCCTTTCCAAAAAGGTGAAACCATTCCTTCCATAGACCAAAGGATATTAGGCCCTCTGGTGTTATATTTGTAGTTAATCAAAGTTATCCAAGGCTTATCTCATCTCTGTAGATATCTCTTAGACCAAGATGCAAGCAAGGCCATGTTAAACTCCCTGAAGTTTATGACCCCCACGCCCACAAAGTCCTTCTTATGGAAACTAATCCCCAATTAGCAAGGTGGTACTTGTGAACCTCCCCCATGTTACCCCAGAAAAGTGAGACATCTGATATGTAATGGTATTAATTGACCATTTTGGAAATTTGATCGGAGACATCAAATACATAGGAATACTAGCAATGCAAGTGTGCAATGGAATCAGCTTAGCCTCATAGCTAATCAACCTGCCTCTCCAACCACAAATTCTTTTAATGATTTTGTCAATAATAGGTTGAATATTTTCCCTCCTTAATTTCACGTAATGAAGAGACACTTCCAAATATTTCAGGAGGAAATCCCCAACTTTACAACAAAAAATTTGAGAAAGACTCTTAATATCATCTTCTCCTAAAGTTGATCACAACAAGTTCACATTTATCATAATTAATTTTCATACGAGAGAGATTCTTAAAACAAGCCAATAGCCATTTAAGGTTTTTTTAGAATTCCCAGGATTCGGATGTAGGAATAAAATTGTGTCATCCGCATACTACATGCTAATTAAACTATCATGAATCACATCTAGGAGGATCCATGCGATGATGTTCGCAATAATCGCTTTGCCAAGCATGCGCGAAAATAATTCTGCCACCAAATTGAACGGAATGGGAGAGGACATGTCTCCCTGTTTTAAAACTTTTCCACCAAGAAAATATGGGTCTACACTATCATTGATTTTGACAGCAAAGGAGCTTTTCTTAAGTAAAGAAAAAAAAAATCCAATTAATCCATTTATGTCCAAAACCTCTAGATGTCAACATCTCCAAAAGGAAATCCCAATTAATCCTATAATATGCTTTTCCATAGTTTAACTTCAGGATAACACAAGATTTCCTAGATTTATGCACCTCATGGATATCCTCATGTGCTGTGAAAACACTTTCAAGAATGAAACGACTACGGACAAATGCGGTTTGGCAAGGTGACAGCAGCCGCTGGCTGAGGGGGGAAACCCTATTTGCGATGGCTTTGCCGGAAATGTTCACCAAAACGGTACTTAAGCAAATAGGCCTAAATTTCTTCATATGTCTAGCATCAATTTCTTTGGAAATAAGAGTAACAATGTAATAGTTGAGGTGTTGTATGTCTAAAGAACCGTTTTCAAAGTCTCTTAGCAGGGTCATAATATCCTTTTTAATTAGAGACCAAAATCTTTGGTAAAAGAGAAGAGAAAGGCCATCAGGTCCAGGGGGCCCGCACGCATATGAACCCATAATGGCTTCCTTAATTTCCTCCTCTGAAATAGGTTTCTCTAACTTCTCATTCTATTCATGCGTGATGTTCTGCTAACCAAAATTGGTCATCATGGTGTATATTAGGTTTTTCTTCATAGCCAAAAATCTTTTTATAAAAGTAAGTTGCCACTCCCAACATCTCATTTGTGGAATGAAGAGGACCATTCGGGCCTTCCAGCACATAAAGAATATCAATGAATACAACGTAGCAGTCCTTCGTCATATCTGATCTATGTACCTGCATTGTAAGTTGATGAATTGAACGATAATATGCAACATAATGTACTTGAGAAACATAAAGAGGCATAGTTAGCAAAATACAAGCAACCTATAGTAAACATAAATAACGAAATTCCTCATACACAAGCTAATTAACTAGAGCGATGCATACACTAGTTCATAGAAAGCCGTTAGTACTAATTATAAGCACAGATAGTCATCGTTAATCACTCCTCCATGTCGGCGCCCCAATCTTCATAGTCAAGGATGAATGAACCGAGCTTGTTGAAAGGATTCAGGTCTAGACGCTGAGTGCGTAGCAGTTCTCGTACATTCTCCCGCCTCATTGGCCCATGGAAGAACATCTTTGCTTGTTCGACGACCTCCTTCATGATCACTTTGGCAAGTTCACACTGTATGTGATAAAACTCAGCTCGAATTCGATGATATGGTGTCCTTCCTATGCTTGTGGCCCAGTTGACAATCTCGGCATCGCCGAAAGTAGCTGACATGCGAAGCATTGTTTATCCCTTCTGTACTCGATCATGTGATGCATGAGGTAGAATCCATCATCCTTACTACTGTTCAGTTGCTGGATGCGGCAGAAGTCGGTCTTATGGCTGAAAGCCGACGCTTGATTTCAGTACTTTTTTACCTGGATATATCCACCAGTAAGGTTGAAGGTTATAATGGCATTATCGAGAACACTCTTTATGTGCATGTAATCCTTTTTCTTGATGTTCTTCGACGAGTCCAAGTACGGAGCACGTGAGTATTGTGGGTACAAATAGATGAGGACGACGCCCCCCCCCGCTGCGCAAAATAGGTACACCTGAAATTAGCCCCAATGCTTGCAAATGAATGATCAAAACTTATGAAAGGATATCCGCGGATGACTTACGTGGGATGATAAGGCAGGAAAATCATTTCGTTGTCCTTATTAGCGATCATGAAATCGCAGATGTACTTGCTCACATAGTCACGATGCCCTTTGTAGACTGCCAAGAAGCTCTCGTGCATATAATACGGATCCGCGACGCATATATATTCTATGTTCTCGCACCTGATGATGTAGTTGAGATAGAGCGCATACAGGAGGATGAACTTAAAATCGAGCTTGGTCATGTGGAACATGTCATAGATGTACTCAAATTGCATGATGAACTTATCCGTGGGCCATCTGTCGATGTATGACATCGCACTTCGAACCTGAGCCGCGTAAAGCGGGTATCCTGTTTTTCCGTGCTGAGAAGTCTTCTCTCTATGGCCAGCACATCATCATGAAGTCTCCTTAGATCATTGTTCAGTATGTTCTCTAGCGCTTTCTGAGGTAGGATCGGGTGGCCGGCGACATGGAAATGATCCGCACCTATAACATGTATTTTGTCTACCTCCCGGGGCTTCAGATGCGGCTGGCTGCTTGAAGGAGCTCTAGCGCCTTTGGAGCCTTTCTTCTTCGATCTCCTCCTTCGCTTCTTGGCGAGTGGCATAAGTGATCCCACCATACCTTCCCTAAACACCAACCCCAGCATCGTCGGGCTAATTACCAGTGGATGGCCCCCGTGTTGTTCTTGCTGGGTAGAGGCGCATCTGGAGGAGTCTCCTGCGAGGATCGCATGAAGAGAGACTTTTTGCAATCCGCCGTAGGACGTTGCGGCTCCGACAATTTAGACATCATCAAGTCATATCCATGCTCATAGTCTGAGCCATACTCCCGAGCATCGTCATAGCCGGTATTGATATACTGGTTAGGGTTATCAACATCCTCCTTCATGACATCATCAACATTTGCTTCTTCGATGAGGGTGATGTCAGATGGCACTAATGCAGGCTCTCCCTCGCCGTGTCGACCGCTATCAACCACCACGAAAGGTGCAGGTAATTGGGTAGGTGGGGTGGTGTTCATACCTTGTTGAGGAGTTGTCGTTGGTGTGCTACCGGGCGCCTGAACACGAAGGTGAGTCTTTGGCCAAGGCAAGATCCAGCTCTTGCATGCGACAATATGTTTAGGGGTCTCGTCATCATCGACTGGTGCCGAAAGAGGTAAATTCTTGAAGCCTGCTTTCACACTGGCCACACAAACATCGATTCTGGAGGATGTGGTCCTTTGGCTTCATGATCGTTGCCTTTCCCACGTCCACCTTCTGACCATTAACATCGTACAGTAGGGTGCACGGAGTTTCGTCAGCCTACGAAGACATGACTACGATGTCAGACATCCGAAAGGCAACTAAAACAGAACACTATATAAACATGTTGGTGAAGAGTGTATGACGCATAATTACCGTGATGACGTCAAGCTCAGCCAAAGACGAAGCCCCGCCGAGCAAGCTAGAGACGGAGGACGAGCTGCTATGAACCGGAGCGAGATCAGGTACGGGAGCATGTGCGGTTGCTTGAGCAGGTGCTGGTGGTGCGATGTTCACTGAATTGCTCCCAACAAAGCTAAGAAGGGGAAAGTCATGTGGCCCTTTTTCTGGATTCCTCCTCACAAACTAAAAATTTGTCGGAACCGATTGGCCCAAGAAAGCTGCCACAACTGCATTGACCTTATCATCGAGTACCTTGACCAGCTCTTCTTTGGTCTAAGCTTTGCTCTGATCGACCGCCCGCGCGATCTTCTCGTTGATGGTCTGTGGAGTAAGCTGCCTCTCTGCTCTTTTTCCTCCGGCTTCTTGTGGTAGCACTTCATCCACTAGGCGCCATCTCCGACGCCGTGCACACGTCCATACGACAAAGGTTTGTCCACCGAGACATTTTTAGTATGTTTAGGGCCCGGTTGTATGGGTTGTCCCACTTGGGCCTCGCCGACAAACGAGACGACTCATTGCTTTCAGCTTCCTTTTGGTGTTGCTCTTTCTGCAAAAGGAACATGGATGGTTTACAAATGTGACAAAACTTTTTGTCAAATTGATTGGAAGCTAATTAATATAAGGTGATAATACAACAATTACCAATAGTCTCATGAACTCCCTCGTGTTTGGGTCCGTCTAAAAGACCTTATTGACGGGATCCCACTAGTGCCAGGCCTTGATCTAGTCACTCTCCTGCGGGTCGGTGAACTCCACCAAGGGGTCTGGGATTTCGTGAATTTCACGTTCGGCGTCCTCCTTGGCTAATACGTGCCTCTTCCCCTCGTAACCACGGCTCCCGAGGCGGTGGACAGGCGTGTTCCTGGATTGGATCTCCTTCATTTTCTCCGTGTTTTTCTATGCTTCTTCTATAGCGCAAGTTTCCTTGTATTTTTCAAAGTCCTCTTCCGTTAGTGATGGATTGTCAGCATGAATCTTGGACCATGGTTCATTCTTCTGAATCAATTTTTTCACCCTTACTTTCCAGGCGGACAAGGCGTTGGTGAACGTCACCATTGCCTTGCTATTTATCTTTGTCATGGGTTCGTCATCCCACGGAAGTTTTTTTTCAGTCCGCCCGGGGAACACGAACCTATTGTGCGACTTCATTAGGAGAGTGTGCTCCATATGTGGTATCTTCTTTAACTTTTCGTCGTTGATGTTGGTGGCTTCCTTGAGGATGCATCCTAGTTGATTGCCATAGCACTTGCACGCTGCCTCCGGTGTCGTTGGCTCTAATTTCGTGGGGTGCATCGCCGTGACCACAATTTGTCCGATGCCGAGCCCATTTGGTTTTCTTGTCCTCTTCGGCTTCGGTCCTTTGATACATCCATTTTGCATCATGCTTTTATGTTGATATTTATCGCTTTATGGGCTGTTATTACACTTCACGGTACATTACTTATGCCTTTTCTCTCTTATTTTATAAGGTTTACATGAAGAGGGAGAATGCCGGCAGCTGGAATTCTGGCCTAAAAAAGGAGCACGTTTGAGATACCTATTCTGCGCAACTCCAAAAGCCGTGAAAATCAATGAGGAATTGTTTTGGAATTTGTAAAAAATACTGGGCGGAAGAAGTACCAGAGGGGAGCCACCAGGAGGCCACAAGCCTGCTAGGCGCAACCTACCCCCCTGGCCGCGCCTAGGGGGCTTGTGGGCTCCCTGTTGCCCCTCTGGCTCCCATCTTTTACTATAAGGAAGGTTTCGTTCCAGAAAAAATCAGGAGGAGCCTTTCGGGAGGAATCGCCGCCGCCACGAGGCGGAACTTGAGCAGAACCGATCTAGAGCTCCGGCAGGGCCGTCCTGCCTGGGAAACTTCCCTCCCGGAGGCGGAAATCGTCGCCATCGTCATCACCAGCACTCCTCTCATCGGAGGGGACTCATGACCTTCAACATATTCATCAGCACCATCTCATCTCCAAACCCTAGTTCATCTCTTGTAACCAATCTCTGCCTCACGACTTCGATTGGTACTTGTAAGGTTGCTAGTAGTGTTAATTACTCTTTGTAGTTGGTGCTAGTTGGATTACTCGGTGGAAGATTATATGTTCAGATCCTTGATGCTATTCAATACCTCTCTGGTCATGAATATAATTATGCTTTGTGAGTAGTTAGTTTTGTTCCTGAGGACATGGGATAAATCTTGCTATAAGTAGTCATGTGAATTTGGTATTCATTCGATATTTTGATGTGTTGTATGTTGTCTCTCCTCTAGTGGTGTTATGTGAACGTCGACTACATGATATTTCACCATTATTTGGGCCTATAGGAAGGCATTGGGAAGTAATAAGTAGATGATGGGTTGCTAGAGTGAAAGAAGCTTAAACCCTAGTTTGTGCGTTGCTTCGTAAGGGGCTGATTTGGATCCACTAGTTTAATGCTATGGTTAGACTTTGTCTTAATTCTTCTTTCGTAGTTGCGGATGCTTGCGAGAGGGGTTAATCATAAGTGGGATGCTTGTCCAAGTAAGGGCAGCACCCAAGCACCGGTCCACCCACAAATCAAACTATCAAAGTAGCGAACACGAATCATATGAACATGATAAAAACTAGCTTGGCAGAAATTCCCATGTGCCCTCGGGAGCGCTTTACCTCATATAAGAGTTTGTCCAGGCTTGTCCCTTGCTACAAAACGGATTGGGCCACTTTGCTGCACCTTTTTTACTTGCTACTTGCTACGAATCATCTTATCACACAACTATCTGTTACCGATAATTTTAGTGCTTGCAGAGAATACCTTGCTAAAAACCACTTGTCAGATCCTTCTGCTCCTCGGTGGGTTCGACACTCTTACTTATCGAAAGGACTATGATAGACCCCCTACACTTGTGGGTCATCAAGACTCTTTTCTGGCGCTGTTGCCGGGGAGTGAAGCGCCTTTGGTAAGTGGAATTTGGCAAGGAAACATTTATATAGTGTGCTGAAATTTATTGTCACTTGTCACTATGGAAACTAATCCTTTGAGGAGCTTGTTCGGGGTATCTTCACCTCGAATGGAAGCACAAGGATTTGCTCCTCAACCTGCTGCACCTACTGAAAATATTTGTTATGAATTTCCTTCGGGTATGCTAGAGAAACTGTTGGCTAATCCTTTTACAGGAGATGGAACATCACATCCCGACTTGCATCTAATCTATGTAGATGAAGTTTGTGGTTTATTTAAGCTTGCAGGTTTTCCCGAGGATGAGGTCAAGAAGAAGGTATTTCCCTTATCTTTGAGGGATAAAGCATTGACATGGTATAGGCTATGTGATGATACTGGATCGTGGAACTACAACCGATTGAAATTGGAATTTCATCAAAAGTTTTATCCTATGCATTTGGTACATCGTGATCGGAATTATATTTATAATTTTTGGCCTCATGATAGAGAAAGTATCGCTCAAGCTTGGAGGAGGCTTAATTCAATGTTATATTCATGCCCGAACCATGAGCTCTCGAGAGAAATTATCATTCAGAACTTCTAATCTCGGCTTTCTCATGATAATCGCACCATGCTTGACACTTTTTGTATCCACTCTTTTATGAAGAGAGATATTGACTTCAAATGGAATTAATTGGAAAGAATTAAACGCAACTCTGAAGATTGGGAGTTTGATGAAGGTAAGGAGTCAGGTATGAATCTCAAGTTTGATTGCGTTAAATCCTTTATCGAAGCAAATAGTTTTTGTGATTTTAGCGCTAAATATGGACTTGACTCTGAGATAGTAGATTCATTGTGTGAATCATTTGCTGATCATATTGATCTCCCTAAAAAGAAGCGGTTTAAATATCATCCTCCATTAGAAGTCAATATAGTTAAACCCAATCCAGTTGAAGAGAAAGTCATCTCTTATAATGATCCTATTGTTCCTAGTGCTTACATTGAGAGACCACCTTTCCCTGCTAGAATAAAGGATCATTCTAAAGCTTCAACTGTGATACGTAGGGGCTCCATTAGAACACCTACACCCCCTGAGCAAATTAGAGTTGAGCCTAGCATTGCTATTATCAAAGATCTCATGTCCGACAATGTTGATGGCCATGATATTCACTTCTGTGAAGATGCTCCTAGAATTGCTAAACCCCATGCTAGACACAAACATAGGCCTGTTGTTGGCACGCCTGTTGTTTCTATTAAGAGAGGAGATCATCGTTATCATGGTTTATGTGATGTGGGTGCTAGTGTTAGTGCAATACCTCAATCTTTATATGATGAAATTAAAGACGAGATTGCACCTGTCGAGATGGAACCTATTGATGTCACTATTCAGCTTGCCAATACACATATTATCTGCCCTTTGGGAATTGTTAGGGATGTTGAAGTTTTGTGTGGTAAAACTAAGTATCCTGCTGATTTTCTCGTTCTTGCTACCACACAAGATAGCTTTTGTCCCATCATATTTGGCAGACCTTTCCTCAATACTGTCAATGCTCATATTGATTGTGAGAAGCAAACTGTCACTGTTGGCTTTGAAGGTGTGTCACATGAGTTCAATTTCTCCAAGTTTGGTAGACAACCTCATGAAAAAGAGTTGTCTAGTAAGGATGAAATTATTGCTCTAGCTTCTATTGATGTGCCTCCTACTGATCCTTTAGAGCAATACTTGCTTGAGCATGAAAATGATATGCATATGGATGAAAGGAATGAGATAGATAGAGTTATCTTTGAACAACATCCTATCCTTAAGAATAATTTGCCTGTTGAACTGCTTGGAGATCCACCCCACCAAAGGGTGATCCTGTGTTTGAACTTAAGAAGTTACCTGATACTCTTAAGTATGCTTATCTTGATGGAAAAGATATATATCATGTTATAATTAGTGCTAGCCTTTCAGAGCATGAAGAAAAGAAGTTATTAAAAACTCTGAGGAAGCATCGTGCTGCCATTGGATATACTCTTGACGATCTTAAGGGCATTAGTCCCACTCTATGCCAGCACAAAATTAAAACCGATCCTGATTCCAAACCAGTTGCTGATCATCAACGGAGGTTAAATCCTAAGATGAAAGAGGTAGTAAGAAAATAAATACTAAATCTCCTGGAAGCAGGTATTATCTATCCTGTTGCTCATAGTGATTGGGTAAGTCTGGTGCATTGCGTCCCTAAGAAGGGAGGTATTACCGTTGTCCCTAATGATAAAGATGAATTGATCCCACACAGGATTATTACTGGCTATAGGATGGTGATTGATTTTAGGAAATTGAATAAAGCCACTAGGAAAGATCATTACCCTTTGCCTTTTATCGACCAATTGCTAGAAAGATTGTCTAAACACACACACTTCTACTTTCTAGATGGTTATTCTGGTTTGTCCCAAATACCAGTTGCACAATCTAATCAGGAGAAAACCAGTTTTACCTGCCCTTTTGGTACCTTTGCTTATATACGTATGCCTTTTGGCTTATGTAATGCATTTGCTACCTTTCAAAGATGTATGATGGCTATATTCTATGACTTTTGTGAAAAGATTGTTGAGGTTTTCATGGATGACTTCTCCGTTTACGGGTCTTCTTTTGACGATTGCCTCAGCAACCTTGATCGAGTTTTGCAGAGATGTAAAGATACCAATCTTGTCTTGAATTGGGAGAAGTGCCACTTTATGGTTAATGAAGGCATCATCTTAATACATAAAATTTCTGAAAGAGGTATTGAAGTCGATAAGGCTAAGGTTGATGCGATCGAGAAAATGCCATGCCCTACAGATATTAAAGGTATAAGAAGTTTCCTTGGTCATGCTGGTTTCTATAGAAGGTTCATTAAAGACTTCTCTAAGATTTCTAGGCCTCTTACCAATCTCTTGCAAAAGGATATTCCTTTTGTTTTTGACAATGATTGTGAGGAAGCCTTCGAAATACTTAAGAAGGCCTTGATAACCGCGCCTATTGTTCAACCACCTGATTGGAACTTACCTTTTGAGATTATGTGTGATGCTAGTGATTATGCTGTTGGTGCTATTCTAGGACAAAGAGTTGATAAGAAGTTGAATGTTATTCACTATGCTAGTAAAACTCTAGACAGTGCCCAAAGAAACTATGCTACTACTGAAAAGGAATTTTTAGCAGTCGTGTTTGCATGTGAAAAGTTCAGATCTTACATTGTTGATTCCAAGATTACTATTCACACTGATCATGCTGCTATTAAGTACCTCATGGAAAAGAAAGATGCTAAACCTAGACTTATCAGATGGGTTCTCTTGCTACAAGAATTTGATTTGCATGTTGTTGATAGGAAGGGTGATGAGAACCCCGTAGCAGATAACTTGTCTAGGTTGGAGAATGTCCTTGATGACCCACAACCTTTTGATGAGAGCTTTCCTGATGAGCAATTGAATGTTACCAATGCTTCATGTAGTACACCTTGGTATGCTGATTATGCGAATTATATCGTTGCCAAATATATACCACCTAGTTTCACATACCAGCAAAAGAAGAAATTCTTCTTTGATTTGAGACATTACTTTTGGGATGATCCTCACCTTTATAAAGAAGGAGTACATAGTGTTATTAGACGTTGTGTACCTCAGCATGAACATGGACATATCCTACAGAAGTGTCACTTCGAGGCTTACGGGGGACACCATGCGGGAGATAGAACTGCACACAGGGTATTGCAATCAGGTTTCTATTGGCCTACTCTCTTCAAGGATGCACGTAAGTTTGTCTTGTCTTGTGATGAATGTCAAAGAATAGGTAATATCAGTAAACGTGAGGAAATGCCTATGAATTATTCACTTGTCATTGAACCATTTGATGTTTGGGGTTTTGATTATATGGGACCTTTTCCAAAATCCAACGGGTATACTCATATCCTAGTTGCTGTTGATTACGTTACTAAGTGGGTAGAAGCTATCCCAACTAGTAGCGTTGATCAAAACACCTCTATCAGGATGCTTAAAGAAGTTATTTCCCTAGATTTGGAGTCCCTAGATATCTAATGACCGATGGTGGTTCACATTTCATTCATGGTGCTTTCCGTAAAACGCTTGCTAAGTATGATGTCAACCATGGAGTTGCATCTCCCTATCATCCTCAGTCCAGTGGTCAAGTAGAGCTAAGTAATAGTGAGATTAAACTAATTCTGCAAAAGACTGTTAATAGGTATAGAAAGAATTGGTCTAAGAAGCTTGATGATGCACTGTGGGCTTATAGAACTGCTTATAAGAATCCCATGGGCATGTCTCCTTACAAAATGGTTTACGGTAAAGCATGTCATTTACCTCTTGAGCTAGAGCATAAGGCTTATTGGGCAATCAAAGAGCTCAACTTTGATTTCAAACTTGATGGTGAGAAGAGGTTATTTGATATTAGCCCACTTGATGAATGGAGAGCTCAGGCATATGAACATGCCAAGTTGTTTAAAGAAAAGGTTAAGAGGTGGCATGATAAAATGATACAAAAACGTGAGTTCAATGTAGGTGATTATGTCTTGCTATACAATTATCGTTTAAGATTTTTTGCAGGGAAGTTTCTCTCTAAATGGGAAGGTCCTTACATTGTTGAGGAAGTATAACGTTCTGGCGCCATCAAGATCAACAATACGGAAGGTAATTTCCCGAGAGTGGTAAATGGGCAAAGAATCAAGCATTATATCTCACGTACTCACTTAAATGTTGAAAGCAATATTATTAATACCATAACTCCGGAGGAGTACATAAGGGATATTTATCAGCCTATTTCAGACTCCGAAAACGAAGAGGTATGTGATTCGGTAAGTAAACCGACTCCAAAACTTTTCCAGTAGGAATTTTTCTCCGTTTTGGAATTTTTAGAAAAATAGAAAAATTTAAAGTAGTCCGGAAAGCGCACAAGGAGGCGACAAGCCTGCTAGGCGCGGCCTACCCCTAGTCGCGCCTAGGGGGCTTGTGGGCACCTCGTGTGCCTCTCGGACTCTGTTTTCTTGCGGAGTACTCCTTTTGGTCGGGAAAATTCATTATATATTCTCCCGAAAGGTCTGACCCTCGTATCACGCAAATATCCTCTGTTTTTGTTTCGAGCCTGTTTTTGCCGCAGATTTAGGGCAAGGATGTCGTCTCAAGAATCTGTCGGGGATAACGATCTCCCTCAAGTATATGAAGAAGTAAATGCTGATCTGAAAAGAATGGAGGCCAAGGAAAGGCTGCTCGAAGAAACTAAGGGCAAAATTAAGGTGGATAATCCGACATTGGACGAAGGGCTATCTGTGCTCAACAAGGAAGAAGCTGAGGAAGAGGATTTTCTTCAACCCTAACTCCACCTTTTACCTCCTTCCTTGAGCGACCTCTTGAGGTTATGTGAAATAACTCGTGTTCGTAATACTTATCTCACCCGTGAAGTTGTTTTGTTGTAGAAACATATCACAGAACTCCAAGGTATAAATCAAAGATTGATGGCCCTCTTGGAATCGAAAGACAGGACAACTCCACCACCATCACCTTCAAAGGAAGACAATTAAGCACGGGTATAGGCAATCCCCTTGGCTTGTGCCAAGTTTGGGGGAGTTGCCCCGGTATCGTATCACCATCACATCTTTTTCCTTTACCTTTTCTTAGTTCGATCCTTTTTGGTTTTATCCTTCTCTAGTAGAATAAAGTTCTTAGTGTTCTAGGCTTGAGTTTTGCTTTGTGTCACCCCTGATATATTCGAGTTCGTTAGTCATATAATAATGAGTGTTTTAGTTAAGGGCCTTGCTTCATGCCATGATCTAAAGAAAAGAATAATAAAAGAACAAAAGCATGAATGATCATGTAATGATCTTATGGGAAGTGATGACTTCACATATAAAAAGAATGTTGATTGAAACTTGTTGTGGGTGGACAAACGTAGACCTTGGTCATTGCTGCAATTAATAGGAAGTAATAAAGAAAGAGAGGTTCACATATAAATATATCATCTTTGACACCGTCTATGATTGTGAAGACTCATTGAACTATTACATGCTTAGAAGTAGATGTTGGACAAGGAAGACAACATAATGAATTATGTTTGCTTGGTTCCGAACAATGTTATATGACTAGAGATCCCTTAGCATGCGACGCTTGCTTCCACCTCATATCACCCAAAACTTCCGCACTAAGTAGAGATACTACTTGTGCATCCATAAACCTTCAACCTAGTTTTGCCATGAGAGTCCACCCCTATGGATTGAAGAAGATCCCTCAAGTAAGTTGTCATCGGTTCAAGCAATAAAAATTGCTCCCTAAATATGTATGATCTATTAGTGTGTGGAAAATAAGCTTTGTACGAACCTGTGATGAGGAAGACATAAAAACGACGGACTGCATAATAAAGTTCTTTATCACACGAGGCAATATAAAGTGACGTTCCTTCACACTAAGAGGTCACACATCCAAACTTCAAAAGCGCACGACAACCTCTGCTTCCCTATGCGAAGGGCTTATCTTGTACCTTTACTTTTTGTCCTTAAAAGTGTCATGGTGATCGACACCAATTCCTTATTTCCCCTTTATCTTGGCTAACGTCATACGCTAGGGAAAGATTTATATTCATATGTCAACTTGGTAGTAAGTATCCATGAATTATTATTGTTGACATTACCCTTGAGGTAAGTAGTTGGGAGGCGAAGCTATAAGCCCCTATCTTTCTCTGTGTCCAACTGAAACTTTGATCTCATGAGTACCACGTGAGTTTTAGCAATTGTAGGAGACGAAAGGATGATTGAGTATGTGGATTTTCTTTACAAGCTCTTATTTGATTCTTTCCGATGTTATGATAAATTGCAATTGCTTCAATGACTAAAGGCTATTGATTGTTATTTCTCAATAAGGTTCTTGATCCATACTTTACTTTGTGAAGGAATTATCACTTTAGCATAAGAGATTATATGATGATATTGCTGTTCTGATTTTGATCATCATGCCTGCATGTCCGTATCTTGTTTTGTCGACACCTCTATCTCTAAACTTGTGGGCATATTTATTGATCTCGGTTTCCGCTTGAGGACAAGCGAAGTCTAAGCTTGGGGGAGTTGATACGTACATTTTGCATCATGCTTTTATGTTGATATTTATCGCTTTATGGGCTGTTATTACACTTCACGGTACAATACTTATGCCTTTTCTCTCTTATTTTATAAGGTTTACATGAAGAGGGAGAATGCCGGCAGTTGGAATTCTGGCCTGAAAAAGGAGCAAGTTTGAGATACCTATTCTGCGCAACTCCAAAAGCCGTGAAAATCAACAAGGATTTGTTTTGGAATTTATAAAAAATACTGGATGGAAGAAGTACGAGAGGGGAGCCACCAGGAGGCCAAAAGCCTGCTAGGCGCGGCCTACCCCCCTGGCCGAGCCTAGGGGGCTTGTGGGTTCCCTGTTGCTCCTCTGGCTCCCATCTTTTGCTATAAGGAGGGTTTCATTCCAGAAAAAATCAGGAGGAGGCTTTCGGGAGGAATCGCCACCGCCACGAGGCGGAACTTGAGCAGAACCAATCTAGAGCTCCGACAGGGCCGTCCTGCCGGGGAAACTTCCCTCCCGGAGGGGGAAATCGTCGCCATCGTCAGCACCAACACTCCTCTCATTGGAGGGGACTCATCACCATCAACATCTTCATCAGCACCATCTCATCTCCAAACCCTAGTTCATCTCTTGTAACCAATCTCCGTCTCGCGACTCCGATTGGTACTTGTAAGGTTGCTAGTAGTGTTAACTAGTCTTTGTAGTTGATGCTAGTTGGATTACTCGGTGGAAGATTATATGTTCAGATTCTTGATGCTATTCATTACCTCTCTGGTCATGAATATGATTATGCTTTGTGAGTAGTTACTTTTGTTCCTGAGGACATGGGATAAGTCATGCTATAAGTAGTCATGTGAATTTGGTATTTGTTCGATATTTTGATGCGTTGTATTATGTCTCTCCTCTAGTGGTGTTATGTGAACGTCGACTACATGAAACTTCACCATTATTTGGGCCTAGAGGAAGGCATTGGGAAGTAATAAGTAGATGATGGGTTGCTAGAGTGACAGAAGCTTAAACCCTAGTTTATGCGTTGCTTCGTAAGGGGCTGATTTGGATCCACTAGTTTACTGCTATGGTTAGACTTTGTATTAATTTTTGTTTCGTAGTTGCGGATGCTTGCGAGAGGGGTTAATCATAAGTGGGATGTTTGTCCAAGTAAGGGCAGCTCCCAATCACCGGTCCACCCACATATCAAACTATCAAAGTGGCGAACGCGAATCATATGAACATGATGAAAACTAGCTTGGCAGAAATTCCCATGTGTCCTCGGGAGCGCTTTACCTCATATAAGAGTTTGTCCAGGCTTGTCCCTTGATACTAAAGGGATTGGGCCACTTTTATGCACCTTTGTTACTTGATACTTTCTACGAATCATCTTATCACACAACTATCTGTTACCGATAATTTCAGTACTTGCAGAGAATACCTTGCTGAAAACCACTTGTCAGATCCTTCTGCTCCTCGTTGGGTTCGACACTCTTACTTATCGAAAGGACTATGATTGATCCCCTATACTTGTGGGTTCCAGTTGTGAGATCCTTCTGCTCCTCGTTGGGTTCGACACTCTTACTTATCGAAAGGACTACGATAGATCCCCTACACTTGTGGGTTGATGACCCACAAGTATAGGGGATCAATCATAGTCCTTTCGGTAAGTAAGAGTGTCGAATCCAACGAGGAGGAGAAGGCTCTGATAAACGGTTTTCAGCAAGGTAATAACTGCAAGCACTGAAATTAGCGGTAACAATTGATGGTGTAGTGAGGTGAAACGTAGCAAGCGAAAAGTAACAAGTAACAAGTAGTAGCAATGGTGCAGCAAGTGGGCCAATCCCTTTTCAGCAAGGGACAAGCCTGAACAAAGTATTATAGGAGGAAAAACGCTCCCGAGGACACACGGGAATTTCTGTCATGCTAGTTTCATCATGTTCATATGATTCGCGTTCGTTACTTTGATAGTTTGATATGTGGGTGGACCGACGCTTGGGTATTGCCCTTACTTGGACAAGCATCCCACTTATGATTAACCCCTCTCGCAAGCATCCGCAACTACGAAAGAAGAATTAAGACTACGTCTAACCATAGCATTAAACTAGTGGATCCAAATCAGCCCCTTACGAAGCAACACATAGACTGGGGTTTAAGCTTCTGTCACTCCAGCAACCCATCATCTACTTACTACTCCCCAATGCCTTACTCTAGGCCCAAGTATGGTGAAGTGTTATGTAGTCGACGTTCACATAACACCACTAGAGGAAAAGACAACATACAACATATCAAAATACCGAACGAATATCAAATTCACATGACTATTATCAGCATGACTTATCCCATGTCCTCAGGAACAAAAGTAACTACTCACAAAGCATAATCATAATCATGATCAGAGGTGTAATGAATAGCATCAAGGATCTGAACATAAACTCTTCCACCAAGTAATCCAACTAGCATCAACTACAAAGAGTAATCAACACTACTAGTAACCTTACAAGTACCATTCGGAGTCGCGAGACGGAGATTGGTTACGAGAGATGAACTAGGGATTGGAGAGGAGATGGTGCTGATGAAGATGTTGATGAAGATGCCTCCCCTCCTACGAGAGGAGTGTTGGTGATGACGATGGCGACGATTTCCCCCTCCGGGAGGGAAGTTTCCCCGGCAGGATCGTCCTGCCGGAGCTCTAGATTGGATCTGCTCAAGTTCCGCCTCGTGGCGGCGGCGAAACCAGAAAAAGCTCCCGATTGATTTTTTATGGAACGAAACCCTTCATATAGCAAACGAGGGGTGGGGGGGCTAGTGGGCCGTCAGGGAGCCCACAAGCTTGCCAACCGCCACCAGGGGGTGGCGGTGGCAGGGCTTGTGGCGCCCTGGTAGCTCCCCTCCGGTACTTCTTTAGCCCAGTATTTTTTATATAATCCCAAAAAATTCCACGTAAATTTTCAGGGCATTTGGAGATGTGCAGAATAGTGGACTAAGATTTTCTCCTTTTCCAGTCCAGAATTCTAGTTGCCTGAATTCTCCCTCTTCAAATAAACCTTGCAAAATAAGAGAGAAAAGGCATAAATATGGTACCACAAAGTAATATAACAGCCCATAAAGCAATAAATATCAACATGAAAGCATGATGCAAAATGGACGTATCAACTCCCCCAAGCTTAGACCTCGCTTGTCCTCAAGCGAAAACCAAGTTCCATAAACATGTCCACATGTTTAGGGGCGAAGGTGTCGATAAAACATAATACTGACATGAGGGCATCATGATCACACATAGAACAACAATACATCATAAAGATTTTTATGGGAAAGTAACAATTCCTTCACAAAGCAAAGCATGAAGCGAAAACCTTACCGAGAAGTAACCAACAACAATCCATAGTCATTGAAGCAATTGCAATTTATCATAACATCAGAAAGTCTCAAATAAGAGCTTGTAAGGCAAACCCACATACTCAATCATCTCTTTTATTTTCCAGAATTGTTACAACTCACGTGGTACTAATGGTATCAAAGTTTCAGCTGGACACACAGGAAGATAGGGGCTTATAGTTTTGCCTCCTAACTATTTACCTCAAGGGTAAAGTCAACAACAATAAAGCATAAGTACTCAACTCCAAGTTGATATATGAATATAGATCTTTCCCAAGCATTCGACGGTAGCCGAGACAAAGGCAAAAATAGGGAATTGGTGAAGATCACCATGACTCTTACAAGGGCAAAAAGTAAAGGTACAAGATAGGCCCTTCGCAGAGGGAAGCAGAGGTTGTCATGCGCTTTTGAGGTTTGAATGCGTGTCCTCTTAGTGCGGAGGAACGTCACTTTATATTGCCTCCTGTGATAAAGAACTTTATTATGTAGTCTGTCGCTTTTATGTCTTCCTCATGACAGGTTCGTACAAAGCTTATTTTCCACACACTAATAGATCATACATATTAGAGAGAAATTTTTATTGCTTGCACTGATGGCAACTTACTTGAAGGATCTTATTCAATCCATAGGCAGGTATGGTGGACTCTCATGACAAAACTGGGTTGAAGGTTTATGGATGCACAAGTAGTATCTCTACTTGGTGCAGGAGTTTTGGCTAATATGAGGTGGAAGCAATCGTCACATGCTAAGGGATCTCTAATCATATAACATTGTTTGGAACCAAGCAAACACAATTCATTATGTTGTCTTCCTTGCCCAACATCTACTCCTAAGCATGTAATAGTTTGGTGAGTGCTCACAATTGTAAAATGTGTCTAAGATGATATATTTATATGTGAACCTCTCTTTCCTTAGTAGTTCTTATTAATTGCAACAATGACTGAGATCTATGTTGATTTATTCTCAACAAGTTTCAATCATCATACGTGTCATATGTGAAGCTATCACTTCCCATAAGATCATCTCATGATCTTTCATGCTATCGTTCTTTTCATACTTTTGATCATGGCACAAAGCAAAGCCCTTGACTAAGATACTCTTTATTATATAGCTCGTAAGCTCGAATACATCGGGGGAGGCACAAAACAAAAGACTCAAACTAAACACTAAAGACTTATTCCTCTAAGAGAAGAAATAAAAACTGAAAAGGAAAGAACTAAAACAAAGGTAAAAGCAAAAGATATAAAGGTGATACGATACCAGGGCAACTCCCCCAAGCTTGGCAGAAGCCAAGGGGATTGCCCATACCAATGCTTAGTTGTCTTCCTTTGGTGGTGATGGTGGTGGTGTTGTTGCCTTTGATTCCAAGAGAGCTATCAATCTTTGATTTATACCTTTGAGATCTGCGACATGGTTTTCCAGCAAAACAACTTCACGAGAAAGGGAAAGATTGCGAGCACGAGTTGTTTTGCAAAACCTTAAGAGTTCAATCAAGGCTGCAGACAACACGTGGAGGAAGGGTTGGAGGAAATCTACTCCTTCAACGTCTTCAATGTTGAACATAGGTTGAACTTCCTCCCTAGCTTGGGTTTTCTCCTTAGCTTTGTCCCTGGCTTCCGTGACTTCTACTCTTTACAGATCAGCATCTACTTCTTCATGAACTTGGGGAAGATCTTTCTCCCCAATAGATTCCTGAGACATCTTTGCTCTAAATCTGCGGTTGGCAACAGGCTCAAAACGAAAACAGAGGAAAACTGCGCAATACGGAGATGAAAACCTTCAGGCGAATATATATTGATTTTTTCTGGACCAGAAGGAGTGGTCCGCAAGAAAACGGAGTCCGGGAGGCACACGAGGTGCCCACAAGCCCTCCATCTGCCACCAGGGGGTAGGTGGCAACTTCCATGCTTGTGGCCGCCTCATGCGCTCTTCGGACTGCTTTTTATTTTTCTAATTTTCCAAAAATTCCAAAATGGAGGAAATTTCCTATTGGAAAAGCATAGGAGTCCAATTTCTTACCGAAACAGATACCTCTTAGTTTCCAGGGTCTGAAACAGGCTGATAAACATCCCTTATGTGGAGTTATGACATTGATGATATTGGTCTCAACATTTATGGGAGTACCGGAGATATAATGCTTGATTCTTTGCCCATTTACCACTCTAGGAAAATTCCCTTCCATGTTATTGATTTTGATGGCACCCGAACGATATACTTCCTCGATAACGTAAGGACCTTCCCATTTAGAGAGAAGCTTGCCTGCGAAGAATCTCAAACGAGAATTGTATAGCAGGACATAATCATCTACATTGAACTCTCGTTTCTGTATTCGTTTGTCGTGCCATCTCTTAACCTTTTCCTTGAACAACTTGGCATTCTCATATGCCTGGGCCCTCCATTCATCTAATGAGCTGATATCAAACAACCGCTTCTCACCGGCAAGTTTGAAGTCAAAGTTGAGCTCTTTGATTGCCCAATAAGCTTTGTGTTCCAGCTCAAGAGGTAAATGACAGGCCTGACCGTAAACCATTTTATACGGCGACATGCCCATGGGATTCTTATGAGCAGTCCTATAAGCCCATAGTGCATCATCAAATTTGCTAGACCAATTCTTTCGAGATCTATTGACGGTTTTTTGTAGGATCAATTTGATCTCCCTATTACTCAACTCCACTTGACCACTAGACCAAGGATGATAAGGAGATGCAACTCTATGGTTGACATCATACTTAGCGAGCACCTTGCAGAAAACACCATGAATGAAGTGTGAACCGCCATCAGTCATCAAATATCTAGGGACTCCAAATCTTGGGAAAATGACTTCTTTAAGCATCTTAATAGAGGTGTGGTGATCAACATTTTTAGTGGGGATAGCTTCTACCCACTTAGTGACGTAATCCACATCAACTAAGATGTGAGTGTACCCATTGGAACTCGGGAAGGGTCCCATATAATCAAAGCCCCAGACATTAAATGGTTCAATGACAAGTGAATAGTTCATAGGCATTTCCTGACGTTTACTGATGTTCCCTATTCTTTGGCATTCATCACAAGACAAGACAAACTTACGAGCATCCTTGAAGAGAGTGGGCCAATAGAAACCCGATTGCAATACCTTATGGGCAGTTCTATCTCCAGCGTGGTGTCCTCCGTGGGCTTCGGAATGACACTTCTGCAAGATCCGTCCCTATTCATGTTCAGGCACACAACGTCTAATAACACCATCTAATCCTTCCTTATAAAGGTGAGGATCATCCCAAAAGTAGTGTCTCAAATCAAAGAAGAATTTCTTCTTTTGCTGATAGGTGAAGCTGGGTGGTATGTATTTGGCCACGATATAGTTTGCGTAATTAGCATACCACGGTGCACTATGTGAAGTGCGGATGACATTTAATTGCTCATCAAGAAAGCTGTCATCAATAGGTCCGGGGTCATCAAGGACATTCTCTAGCCTAGACAAGTTATCTGCTACAGGGTTATCAGCACCCTTTCGGTCAAAGACGTGCAAATCAAATTCCTGTAGCAGGAGAACCCATATGATCAACCAAGGCTTAGCGTCCTTCTTCTCCATAAGGTACTTAATAGCAGCATGATCAGAGTGAATAGTGACTTTGGAATCAACTATATAAGATCTGAACGTTTCACATGCAAACACGACTGCTAAAAATTCCTTCTCCGTAGTGGCATAGTTTCTTTGGGCATTGTCTAGAGTTTTACTAGCGTAGTGAATGACATTCAACTTCTTGTCAACTCTTTGTCCTAGAACAACACCAACAACATAATCACTAGCACCGCACATGATTTCAAAGGGCAAGTTCCAGTCAGGTGGTTGAACAATAGGTGCGGTTATCAAAGCCCTCTTAAGTATTTCGAAAGCTTCCTCACAATCCTCATCAAAAACAAAAGGAACATCCTTCTGCAAGAGGTTGGTAAGAGGCCTAGAAATCTTAGAGAAATCTTTAATGAACCTTCTATAGAAACCAGCATGACCTAGGAAACTTCGTATACCTCTGATATCTATGGGGCAAGGCATTTTCTCAATTGCATCAACCTTAGCCTTATCAACTTCAATGCCTCTTTCAGAAATTTTGTGTCCTAAACGATACCTTCATTTACCAAAAAGTGGCACTTCTCCCAATTCAAGACGAGGTTGATATCTTCGCATCTCTGTAAGACTCGATCAAGGTTGCTGAGGCAATCATCAAAGGAAGCCCGTAAACGGAGAAGTCATCCATGAAAACCTCGACAATCTTTTCACAAAAGTCAGAGAATATAGCCATCATACATCTTTGAAAGGTGGCAGGTGCATTACATAAGCCAAAAGGCATATGTCTATAAGCAAAGGTACCGAAGGGGCAGGTGAAAGTGGTTTTCTCCTGATCAGATTGTGCAACAGATATTTGCGAGAAACCTGAATAACCGTCTAGAAAGCAAAAGTGTGTGTGTTTTGATAGCCTTTCTAGCATTTGGTCAATAAACGGCAAAGGATAATGATCTTTCCTGGTTGCCTTGTTAATTTTCCGGAAGTCTATCACCATCCTATAGCCAGTAATAATCCTTTGTGGGATTAGTTCATCCTTATCATTAGGAACGACGGTGATACCTCCCTTCTTAGGTACGCAATGTACTGGACTTACCCAATCACTATGAGCAACAAGATAAATGATTCCTGCTTCCAGAAGCTTTAATATTTCTTTTCTAATGACCTCTTTCATCTTAGTATTTAATCTCCTTTGATGATCAGCAACTGGTTTAAAATCAGGATCGGTTTTAATCTTGTGCTGACATAGAGTGGGACTAATACCCTTAAGATCATCAAGAGTATATCCAATAGCAGCACGGTGCTTCCTCAGAGTTTTTAGTAACTTCTTCTCTTCGTGCTCTGAGAGGAGAGCACTAATAATAACAGGATATATCTCCTTCTCATCAAGATAGGCATACTTAAGAGTATCAGGCAACTGTTTAAGCTCGAACACAGGATCACCCTTTGGTGGGGGAGGATCCCCAAGTAGTTCAACACGCAGATTATTCTTGAGAATAGGATATGGTTCTAAGACAATTTTATCTATCTCATCTCTTTCCTCCTTATGCATATCATTTTCATGCTCAAGAAGATATTGCTCTAAAGTATCCGTAGGAGGTACGACAATAGAGGCAAGAGCAATGATTTCATCCCTACCAGACGACTCTTTTTCATGGGGTTGTCTTCCAAACTTGGAGAAGTTAAATTCATGAGACACACCCTCAAAACTAACAGTGACGGTCTGCTTAATGCAATCAATGTGAGCATTGATAGTGTTGAGAAAGGGTCTACCAAATATGATGGGACAAAAGCTATCTTGTGCAGCACCAAGGACGAGGAAATCAGTAGGATACTTTGTCTTACCACACATGACTTCTACGTCTCTCACAATTCCCAGAGGGCAGATAGTGTCTCTATTAGCTAGCGTAATAGTGATATTAATGGGTTCTAGCTCAGCAGGTGCAATCTCATCTTTGATTTCATCATATAAGGAACGGGGTATTGCAGTAACACTAGCTCCCATATCACATAAACCATGGTAACATTGATCTCCTATCTTGACAGAAACAACGGGCACTCCAACTACAGGTCCGTATTTGTCTTTCGCGTGAGGTTTAGCAATTCTAGCAGAGTCCTCGCAGAATTTGATAACATGCCCCTCTACGTCTTCGGTTTAGAGATCTTTGATAATAGCAACACTAGGTTCAACTATAATATCCTCAGGGGGTGCAAGTGGTCTAATGTAACCCCTACGTATCACAGTTGGAGCTTTAGAATAATCCTTTATCCTAGCAGGGTATGGTGGTTTCTGAGTGTAGGCACAAGGAACAAAAGGATCACTAAAAGCAATGACTTTCTCCTCAACTAGATTGGTTTTGACTATGTTGCTTTCTACATGAGGATGATACTTAAACCACTTCTCTTTGGGAAGATCAACATGAGTAGCAAAAGATTCACATAGAGAAGCTACTATCTCAGAGTCAAGTCCATACTTAGCGCTAAAATCTCTAGAGGTGTTTGTCTCAACAAAAGATTTAACGCAATCCAACTGGAAATTTATACCTGACTCCTTACCTTCCTCCAGCTCCCAATCTTCAGAGTTACGTTTGATTCTTTCCAATAAATTCCACTTGTGGTGAATATCCTTCTTCATAAAAGAACCAATGCAAGAAGTGTCAAGCATGGTACGATCTTCATGAGAAAGCCGAGCATAAAAGTTTTGAGTGATAATTTCTCTCGAGAGCTCATGATTGGGGCATGAATATAGCATTGATTTAAGCCTCCCCCAAGCTTGAGCTATGCTTTCCCTGTCACGAGGCCAAAAGTTATAAATAAAGTTCCGATCACGATGTACTAAATGCATAGGATAAAACTTTTGATGAAATTCCAATTTCAACCGATTGTAGTCCCATGATCCAGTATCATCACATAGCCTATACCATGTCAACGCCTTATCCTTCAAAGATAAAGGAAAGACTTTCTTATTTACCTCATCCTCGGGCAAACCTGCAAGCTTAAATAAACCACAAACTTCATCTACATAGATCAGATGCAAGTCTGGATGTGAAGATCCATCTCCAGTAGAAAGATTAGCCAGCAGTTTCTCAAGCATACCCGAAGGAATTTCATAAAAGATATTTTCAGTAGGTACCTCAGGTTGAGGAACAACTCCTCGTGCTTCCGTTCGTGGTGAAGATACCCCGAACAAACTCCTCAAAGGAACAGTTTCCATAGTGACAAGTGACAATAAATTTCAGCATAGTATAAAAATGTTTCCTTAACAATTTCCACTTAACAAAGGCGCTTCACTTCCCCGGCAACGGAGCCAAAAAAGAGTCTTGATGACCCACAAGTATAGGGGATCAATTGTATTCCTTTCGATTAGTAAGAGTGTCGAACCCAACGAGGAGCAGAAGGCTCTGATAAACGGTTTTCAGCGAGGTAATAACTGCAAGCACTTAAAGTAGCGGTAACAAGTGATGGTGTAGTGAGGTGAAACGTAGCAAGTGAAAAGTAACAAGTAACAAGTAGTAGCAATGGTGCAGCAAGTGGCCCAATCCCTTTTTCAGCAAGGGACAAGCCTGAACAAAGTCTTATAGGAGGAAAAAACGCTCCCGAGGACACACGGGAATTTCTATCATGCTAGTTTCATCATGTTCGTATGATTCACGTTCGTTACTTTGATAGTTTGCTATGTGGGTGGACCGACGCTTGGGTATTGCCCTTACTTGGACAAGAATCCCACTTATGATTAACCCCTCTCGCAAGCATCCGCAACTACGAAAGAAGAATTAAGACTACGTCTAACCATAGCATTAAACTAGCGGATCCAAATCAGCCCCTTACGAAGCAACGCATAGACTGGGGTTTAAGCTTCTGTCACTCCAGCAACCCATCATCTACTTACTACTCCCCAATGCCTTCCTCTAGGCCCAATTATGGTGAAGTGTTATGTAGTCGACGTTCACATAACAGGACTAGAGGAAAAGACAACATACATCATATCAAAATACCATAGGAATATCAAATTCACATGACTATTATCAGCATGACTTATCCCATGTCCTCAGGAACAAAAGTAACTACTCACAGAGCATAATCATAATCATGATCAGAGGTGTAATGAATAGCATAAAGGATCTGAACATAAACTCTTCCACCAAGTAATCCAACTAGCATCAACTACAAAGAGTAATCAACACTACTAGTAACCTTACAAGTACCATTCGGAGTCGCGAGACGGAGATTGGTTACAAGAGATGAACTAGGGATTGGAGAGGAGATGGTGCTGATGAAGATGTTGATGAAGATGCCTCCCCTCCGACGAGAGGAGTGTTGGTGATGACGATGACGACGATTTCCCCCTCCGGGAGGGAAGTTTCCCCGGCAGGATCGTCCTGCCGGAGCTCTAGATTGGATCTGCTCAAGTTCCGCCTCGTGGCGGCGGCGAAACCAGAAAAAGCTCCCGATTGATTTTTTATGGAACGAAACCCTTCATATAGCAAACGAGGGGGGGGGGGGGCTAGTGGGCCGTGAGGGAGCCCACAAGCTTGCCAACCGCCACCAGGGGGTGGCGGTGGCAGGGCTTGTGTCGCCCTCGTAGCTCCCCTCTGGTACTTCTTTAGCCCAGTATTTTTTATATAATCCCAAAAAATTCCACGTAAATTTTCAGGGCATTTGGAGATGTGCAGAATAGTGGACTAAGATTTGCTCCTTTTCTAGTCGAGAATTCCAGTTGCCTGAATTCTCCCTCTTCAAATAAACCTTGCAAAATAAGAGAGAAAATGCATAAATATGGTACCACAAAGTAATATAACAGCCCATAAAGGAATAAATATCAACATGAAAGCATGATGCAAAATGGACGTATCATGGGTCATCATGCTTCACCGGCTATGTCAACATCATCGCTGGTCTTGGTGCTGGTGCCACTGTCGCTGCCAGTGCCAGTGTCAGTGTCGGGGTTGGACTCACGGCCACCCTGCATCCGCATCTAGTGTTGGCCAGGTAATCGAAAAAATGATTTTCTTCCTCAAAACGGTCTTCTTCGTGGTGACCAGAACCGCCAGCTTCGTCATGGCTAGACATATTAATTTCCTACGATTACTTAAGTACAATAGTTTAATTCTAGGCCGAATAACATGAATAATAAAAAGGTGACTATATTTGGTCGGAATGTTGATTCATTCCCCTTTCCGGCAATTCCCGGGCACTCGATATGTCCTAGTTTCTAGCACATGTCATGCCAAAATTCACGGAAAATTTCGGCATGGCCTTTGCTAAAAAGTGGACATATGGAGCGCCTGAAATTTGTCGGAACAAAAATGAATCAACATTCCGGCAAAACATATGCCACTTGGAAATTTTCACATGACACATATGTCTAACACACACAAAAGAGTGACATGCTGCCTATAATAAAAAAACAACAATCTATTTCATAAAAATGGTCATGGTCTTAATTAATAAAAGTGCCATACTGCCTATAATAAAACTACCATGATCTAATTAATACTAAAAGTGACATGCTATGTACCATGAAACTACCCTCATATTGTTAATAAAATTGACATTGTTTAAATAATAAAAATGCCATGCTAGACCCCCTGCACCAATAGACATAGCTCTGCCGGTGGGCACAACTAAGAGAAATAACACACACACACACACACACACACACACACACACACACACACACACACACACACACACACACACACACACACATATATATATATATATATATTGTATAATCTTGCTGTGCGTGCACACATGGTTTTGCACACTTCATAGGAATTTTGGCACAATGCAACTAGTATTGTTTTGTTTAGTTATTATTGAATGTTCTTGTTTCTGCAAAATTCATGGAAACACAAATTATTTCCTAAAATACAAGTATCCGGAAAATGACGAGGGTTGTATAGATGTGTCGCTTTCCAACTCCTGACTCCTAAATAGGTTGCAATGAAGTCACTATTTTTCACTGTATGTGGAAATGCTTGAATGTCCTGGATGCTCTGTGTTATCCTAGTAGTACTTCAATTATCAACACAAACTTCTGATATGGTTCATTTTGTCATGTGATGATTACCGCATACTCTTTATCTATACTAATGCATTCCTACCTCATAAGTTATGACAAATTACTTATATTTATGTTGTTGGTTATTTAAAACATGTAAATGCAATTATGCTCTTTTGTTAACTACTATTTAGTGTTGAGAGGACTTATATTTATCTAGTTGTTCATTTCAGATAAATTTACCTGCTTCTGCTGGAGAGCTTCCTTGTTCATGTGCCATACTGGACTTTTGCTGGTTTCCTAGATTTTGTTTTAGTAGATGAGGATTTGAGTGAAACCCTATCCGTGTTATGCATTTCATAGCTAGTTTTGGTATCGCTGGCTGGAGACCTTGGCTGACAAATTGCAGCCACATAACCTCACCCCTGGTGGCAGATGGGAATGTAATTATGCAGTATGTCGGTATAATGTCACGAATAGGCATGCAAGGAATACCTTTGTATTTAGCAAAAAAAATGACGGTCATAATAAGTTCATTCTTAAATCTGTGAAGTTTGCGACATGGTCTCGCATTTCTCTCCCTATGCTATGCTACTAAATTGTCAGTGTCGGGCAAATCTTCCTTCTGTTGGTGATGCATGTTGATAATGTGATGTGTGTCTCAACTTGACTTGTGTTTGGATTTAGCATGGATCATCCTTTGGTTGGATATGTCCATGAAGCATTTCAGATTTAAGGAATGTGAATCATCAAGTCTTTAACATTATGATCGCAACACTTATCACAAAATGTTGGATCAAATAAGCAAACATGATATGCACAGGTATAATGTCAAGATGAAAAGGCAGTAGTATACTTTCAACATGCACCGGAAATTTGACATACATCTATCTCATCCTATCCTATGCACTGTTAATGTGCAACAAGTACTAACCAACTCGACAAGCATGAGAAAGATAGTGTTACAAGCGAGTAATAGTTCTATTCAGGCTCAGCTCAACCCCACCTGCAGGAGTGGATGGAGAGGGGGATCGACAACGGGACAACGACGACAACGACGATGGTAACAGAGAGGGGAATGGAGGGGAGGGGGTCAGCGTACCTTGGGGGAGAATGGACACGTGACAGAGACGGCGTGAGATCGAGGAAGAGGAAGCAGGCGCCCGATGGCGACGACGATGTCGATGACGGAGGAGGGTGCGTAGGGACGGGTGGCAGTGGCGACACAAGAGCGAGGGGGGGAGGGGGAGAGGCGGAGAGGCAGGAGTGGAGGGAGAGGAGGAGTTAGGGAAATTTTGGAGCTGGTTAAGTAAACATAGTAGTAGTGCTGGATTGGAACCAACGCTACTCCTAACTTATCGGTAGCGCTGGTTCTAATCCAGTGCTACTACTGAATGACCTAGGACATATAGCAGTAGCGATAGATTAGAACCAACACTACTGCTAACTTAGCAGTAGCGCTCGTACCAATCCAACGCTAATGCTAACTTTATTTTCTTTATTATTTTATTTTTATTATTTTTCTTTCCTTTTTATTATTTTCCTTTCCTTTCCTGTTTCCTTTTATTTTTCTTTTGTATTGCTTTCTCCCTTTTGTTTTTTTGTTTTTCACCCGACGGCCTCGCATGCATGCAGTCGACGAGAAGAATGTCTCCCTCCCACACTTCACGAATATTACCGGAACCATGTGTTGTTTCTTACACAAAATACATACATATATATAAATGATTGTTTCTCAGTTGCGTCGAAGTTGTTTCACATTGAGTTTCTTTGCTTTGTTGTTCGTTGTCTTGATTCTTATTTTCCGGCTCCATGGAGTACGATCTTACTTAGAGAATGTAGTCTCGATTATTCTTTTCACGTACGCTTCATCGTCATCTTCCCTCATCGGATTGTCGTATTGGTAGTATCTTTCTCGTTGGCGACTCCATACATTCCAACGATGTTCCTTTTGCCTCTCCTCACGACAACACGGCTGGGATTGGTCGGGTCGGTTATGAAGAAGCATTGTATCACGTGCTTAGCGTGTAGCCATGGCTTAGTTTTGGCGATGACGTTAACATTCACGGTAGTGCTCTCTGCATCGGGTATAGACATGGTAGTGAAATACTTGTTTCCTCTTACGACGGTCTTAGCCCACCTGACACAAAACATCGTTGCATCGTGCCTTCTAGTGTAGTTAAGATCCCAGATATCTTCGACCCTTCCATAGAATCTTTCAGTTGTGCCGTTGGAGTCGGTCACGCATTCAATCATCACCCCTGAGTTCTGGTAATCACTGTCCATGTCTTCGGCCTCCGTGTAGAACGTGAACCTGTTGATATCATATACCTCATAGGACACGAGTTTGGGCGCGGGGCCATGTGCTAGGACGTGTATGAGAAACCCGTTTGCACTGCCCTCTTTTGGGGGATTAGGACGAACCAACTCTTTGAACCAAAGCAATAAAGTGGCATTGTGCTCTACAGTAACTTCGTCGTCCGTCTTGCGCATCCCGTGATCATGGTACTTCTTTGCGATGATTTCTTTGTGTAGTGTCACATAATCATCTACCACATCTAGGTGTTGTAGCACTACTAAGTTAGCCCTGTCAAAGTCGTCCCATCATTCCGAGTAGTCCACGTGCAATTCCCTCCTACTGTTGTTGTGACCTTCTCCTCCGAGCCTCCCATGGTGCTTGTTGACGGGCAAACCAACAACAAGGTCTTCTTTGCCTATATAATTCTCGCAAAAGTAGATGCAATCTTGGGTCAGATACCCCTGGACGATGCTCTCCTCGGGACGGGACATGTTATGAACGCATCCTTTGATGACCACATTCTTCCTCTCGAACGACATCATGCTGTGAAGGAATGTCGGCCTGAGGTCGATGATGTCGTTCATGATGTGTAAACACAGATGCACCATGACGTCAAAGAACATGGGCAGGAAGTACACCTCAAGCTCACATAGTATGACAACAATCTCTTCCTGTAGCCTTCGGAGCTGCTTCACACCGATGGACTTTTGAGAGATAACATCGAAGAAGTTGCAGAGACTAGTAAGCGTCTCACGAACGTGCTTGTGCATTATTGCTCTAATGGCAACCGGGAGTATGTGCGTAATCATCACGTGATAGTCATGGGACTTCATCACGCTGAACCTTTTCTTCTTGGTGTCTAGAAATCTGCTTATATTCCCACAATAACCAGAACTGAATTTGATTCCCGTAAGGCACTTGATGAATTGATCCATCTCCTTTGGACATAATGTGAAGCAAGAAGGGGAAACAATTCTCCTCCTTCTTGTTGACTTTTCTTCCCCTTGGCCCCACCGCCGTCTCCGTCTCCTCCATCGACATTTTACGGGGCATCTGGAGATCCCCCCTGACCTCAAATCTTCCAAGTCTTTCCTTGCCTTCGGCCCATCCTTGGTCTTCTCCAGCATGTTCATCAGTGTGCCAAGTAAGCTCTCGAGGACATTCTTCGTGATATCCTTTTAATCAAGGCAATGAGGCGTGCAGTGATTGGGCCAGTACTCCAAGTCCGAGAAAACAGACCTCGTTTTCCATACCTTCAGTAATGGCTCTGGCACCTTTTCCAACTTTCCCGGCGCGGGGCAGTGTTCCCAGTTATTCAAAAGCTCGTTGATTCTAGCGCTGCTCCTCTTACATGGAGGTCCTCGATGCTCAGCCAAACCATTAAATAGATCTCCACGTTTTCTCCACGGGTCATCCTTTTCGATCCATCTACGATGCCCCATGTAGACGATTTTCCCTGACCCGCCATCTTTCGTTGATGTAAGCTATTCAGACGTTGTATTATCCATGCACCTCGTGCATCCGCAATATCCGTGGCACACCTGGCCTGAGGTGTACTGATGTCCCACAAGCGTATGGGATCGCAACAGTTTTCAAGGGTAGAGTATTCAACCCAAATTTATTGATTCGCTCACAAGGGGAAGCTAAAGGATATTCTCAAGTATTAGCAGCTGAGTTATCAATTCAACCACACCTGAAAGATTAATGTCTGCAAGCAAAGTATCAGTAGCAAGGTAGTATGATAGCAACGGCACCAGAGAAAAGCTTTGACAATCCCAGCAATGGCGCCAGAAAAGGCACGTTGACAGGAGACAATTCTTGAGACTATTGCTATACTTCCCTGGCAAAGGCGCCAGAAAAAGCCTTGTTGACGGGATGTTAGCGCCAACAAAGTCTTGCAACAAGTAATAGCGGAGTAGCAAGGAGCAGTAGTAGTAGCAGCAGCAAAGTAACAAGTAACAGCAGTAGCGACAACAACAAAGTGGCCCAATCCCTCTTGTAGCAAGGGACAAGCCTAGGCAAAGTAACATAGCGAGAACTAGTAGTAAAAGACTCGTAGGCAGTGGATCGGTGATGGATGAGTGTGACGGATGTGATTCATCATGTAACAGCTATAACACGGAGAAATATGTGGCTAGCTCCCGTACATCAATCTAATGTAGGCATGTATTCCATATGTAGTCATATGTGCTTAGGGAAAAGAACTTGCATGACGTCTATTGTCCATCCCTCCCGTGGCAGCGGGGTCCTAATGGAAACTATGGGATATTAAGGATCTCCTTTTAATAAAGAACCGTACCAATGCATTAACACGCGGTGAATACATGAACTCCTCATACTATGGTCATCTTCGGGAGTGGTTCCGGCTATTGTCACTCCGGGGTTGCCGGGTCATAACACATAGTAGGTGACTACAACTTGCAAGATAGGATGTAAAACACACATATATTGGCGACAACATAATAGGTTCAGTTCTGAAATCATGGCACTTGGGTCCTAGTGACAAGCATTAAGCATAGCCAAGTAGTAGCAACATCAATCTAGAACATAGTGGATACTAGGGATCAATCCCCGTCAAAAGCTAACTCGATTACATGATAGATCTCATCCAACTCATCACCATCCAGCAAGCCTACGATGAGATTACTCACGAACGATGAAGAGGATCATGGAATTTTCAATGGAGAAAGGTTGATGATGACGATGGAGACGATTTCCCTTCTCCGGAGCCCGAAACGGACTCCAGATCTACCCTCCAGATGAAGAACAGGATGTGGCGGTGCCTCTGTATCGCAAAACACGATGAAACCTTCTCCCTGTTTTTTTCCAGGCGAAACGGAAGATATAGGACTGAGATTGGGGGTGGTGGTGCCACGTGGGCCCCACAAGCCTGCATGGCGCGGCCTAGGGGGTGGCCGCGCCGTGTGGGCTTGTGGCCCATTGGCACACCCCCTCACATGGATCTTTGCACAGGTACTTTTCTTTTATTCCAGAAAAAATCTCCGTAAATTTTCAGGACGTTCCGAGAACTTTTATTTCTGCACAAAAACAACACCATGGCAATTCTGCTGAAAATAGCGTCAGTCCGGGTTAGTTCCATTCCAATCATGCAAATTAGAGTCCAAAACAAGGGCCAAAGAGTTCAGAAGAGTAGATACGACGGAGACGTATCAACTCCCCCAAGCTTAAAGCCTTGCTTGTCCTCAAGCAACTCAGTTGACAAACTGAGAGAGACAAAAGAAAAACTTTGACGAACTCTGTTTGATCTTGTTGTTGCAACTATGTCTAAATCACAACCAGAATTTCAGCAACATCACAATCAAACCACATAAGCAAATGACATCTAGGTCTCACAGCAAACTCATATCAATGGCATAATCAACTAGCGAGCAAATAATAATAAGCCTCAAGTGTCAACACTTCAATCAAAACAACATGAAGCAGTACGAATAGATGGTATCTCGCTAGCTCTTTCTGAGACCGCAAAACAAAAATGCCGAGCACCTTAAAAGACCAAGGGCTGACTAAACATTGTAATTCAAGGCAATGAAGATCCAGTCATAGTCATACTCAACACAGTTAAAAGCAAAGCATAAAAATGACAGAGGTGCTCTCTAATTGGTGCTTTTGTAAGAGGAGGATGACTCAACAGGAACATAAATAGAAAGGCCCTTTGCAGAGGGAAGCATTGATTTGCAGAGGTGCCCGAGCTCAAGCTTTGAAAACAGAGATAATAATTTTGGGTGGCATGCTTTCATTGTTAACGCAATGAGTAAGAGTTCTCAACATCTTCCACGCTACACATGCTATAGGCGGTTCCCAAACAGAAAAGTAAAGTTTTGACTCCCCCACCACCAATCAATCACACTCCACGGCTAGCCGAATCCTCAGGTACCGTCCATACCAACATCAATCCTGGGGGAGTTTTGTTTGCAATTATCTTTTCGATTTGAGTATGGAACTGGGAATTCAAATTACCGGCCCCTTTCTCGTGAATGATAGTGAATAAACACATATCGAGGATAACACACCTAGCATGGAAGATACCAATAGCCCCCTGTCACCACATGAGCGGTTCGGGCATGCAAAACAGGTTATTTCTTGAGGATTTAGAGAGTGGCACATGCAAATTTACTTGGAACAACAGGTAGATACCACACATAGGTAGGTATGGTGGACTTATATGGCACAACTTTGGGTTTATGGGAGGTGGATGCACAAGCAGTATTCCCGCTTAGTACAAGTGAAGGCTAGCAAAAGACTGGGAAGCGACCAACTAGAGAGCGACAACATTCATCAAAATGCATTGAGATTAACTAACATTGAGTGCAAGCATGAGTAGGACATAAATCACCATGAACATGAACATTGTAGAGGCTATGTTGATTTTGTTTCAACTACATGCGTGAACATGCGCCAAGTCAAGCCACTTGAAACATTCAAAGGAGGATACCATCCTATCACACTACATCATAGTCATCTCAATATTCATGTGGGCAACCAAGACAAACCATTATAAGCTCCTAGCTAAGTAAGCATGGCATAAGCAACTATGATCTCTAAGTTGTCATTGCAAACATGTTTCTCTCACAACAAAGCTGAACTAGGAACAGTGAGCTAGTCATATTTACAAAAACAAAATAGATCGAGTTCATACCAGCTTTTCCAGGCTCAGTCACTTCATCATATATCGTCATTATTGCCTTCCATTTGCACGACCGAACGATGCGAGCAATAATAAGCGTGCTCGTGCATTGGACTAAAGCTGGAATCTGTAGGCAAACACAAAGGAGAAGACAAAGTAATATGGCTCTTTGAAAACTAAACAGGTATGCATGCAAGAGCCACTAAACATTGTAACCAGTATCTTCTACCTTGACCCAAAGAAAAAGAAAACTATCTACACGGGAAAGCTCCCAACAAGAAAAAGAAGAAAAAGAAAATCTTTTTGGTTTTTCTCAAACTAGACAGACACACGAAAAGAAAACGAGAAAAAGAAAATAAACTAACATGGATGAGACACTGGCAAAGTGTGAACACCGGCTAACAAAGTGAAAGCATAAGCAAGAATGTAAAGTCGGTGAGAACACGTACTCCCCCAAGCTTAGGCTTTTGGCCTAACTTGCTCTACTCCCAAGGACGGTCCTGGCGAAACCCAAAATCATAATCGGGGTTATACGGGAGCGCTGCAGCCACTGCCTGAATAGCTGCCTCACGGAGACAAGCAACCGTCGCCTCCCTCTCATACTCCTCTGCCTCTCCTCTGGTTATGTAGTATCTCCGTTTTACCTGAAAGTCAAATAGAGCAGGAGCAGGGAGGGTAATATGGAAAACACGCTGTCGGTTAAATATCAATCGGTATAGGAGGGATTCATCATCCCTCTCAAGGAACTGGTAGCGTGTCATAGCGACACGGTCAAGAAAGCTGTATGGAGCGGGGGATCTCCTTCGCTGATGGGTACTCCAAGAATATTTGCTATGCGGGTGGCATAGATCCCACCAAAGAAATCCCCATCAATAGCATTCTTATTCAGCCTCCTTGCTATAATAGCTCCCATGTTGAAGATTTTGTCACCCGTCACTGCGCTCTTAAGGATACTAAGGTCGGGTGTGCAGAGGTAACAATGCTCAATCTTGCCATTAATGCATCTGCCTATGAAGAGGGCAAAGTAATGCAAGGCAGGAAAATGAATACTCCCCATGGTAGCTTGCATAATGTCTCTAGTTTCTCCAACCGTAATACCAGCGCAAAAATCTCTAACCGAAGATTTAGGAGGATCATTGAGGTTACCCCTAATAGGTATTTTGCAAATTGTACTGAAATCCTCTAAATCCATGGTATAAGATTTATCATAGAGATCAAACATACCGGTGGCTCACTGCCAGCTGAAAATTTGAATCTACGAACAAAAGAGGCACTGAGAGCAACATACTGTTCACATTTATCGGAGATGAATTCTTCGAGTCCGACGTTGTGAACAAATGCATTAAACTCATCTTTGAATCCTGCCTCAATCATAAATTCATCAGAAGGCCATTCACATGGTTGTACCTGCGCGTCCCTAGGTTGGTAAGGATCAGGCTCCCGAATCGCAAGACGGGGACCTCTCTTGCTTGAGGAACCACCATGAAAGTTTCTCCTGAACATCTTCCTTTTCTAAAATTTTCAGTGGCCCAAAGGAAAGGTGAACAAGGTTCAACTAAACTTGTAGCAACTACTCCCGCAAGTGCCTAGAGGCCATATTACGCATCAAAACTATTTGGGACCACCTAGAATTAGCATACAGAGCTCAAGAACATGGTCACCAAGGCAGCAAAAATGCGCGGATTACAAGGCACTAGAGCAAAAACTAATTGGACCAATGGAGGAGTCACTTACCAAGGAGTAATTTCCCCAAAGCAGTTCGGAGAACGGTGATTTGAGCAAAGAGATCGAAAAATCCCAGCAGGAGGAGCAAAAACACGGGTTTGAGCTGCGAAACGATTTTTTCTGGAGGTAGGAGAAGCAAATGGGAGCAAGAATGAGTGGAGGGGGGGGTGCCTGTGGGCCCCACAAGCCTGGGTGGCGCGGCCAGGGGGGGTGCTCGCGCCCCTAGGTCTTGTGGCCCACTGGTGTGGCCCCCAGATAGACTCTTTGTCCCAGTATTTTTCAAATATTCCAGAAAAAATCATACTAGATTTTCACATC